>NC_136067.1:376176524-378628069 GCF_964261635.1 Lissotriton helveticus
CCAACTGTGCTAAATAAACATTCTGATGCCATTCATGGCCTTCGAAAAACAACATCTGCTGCCTTAACGGCAGGAAAGGCCCTGCACAGTGCTGAAACCTGAGCACGCTTTCGGTCTTACTGAAAACAGACATTTCAAGTTTCTAAAAATGCGCGTGCAATAAGATGCATTTAAATCTAGCAAAAATTCACTTTAGCTGAAGTGTTTGCCTTTACATGTACTACAATGCATCTAAGTAAAAAAATGTTACAAATTTGTTTTGCTACAAAAGACAATTATTTTTGAGGCCCTTCATATTCCTAGTGAATGTGAATTTTAACTTATCTATTTTAAGCATTTAACAGTTTGCACATAAGCGTTTTTGCTTAGTCTGTAAATTAAATAGCAACACATAGCGATTTTAGCATGTGACAGTAAATTGCTGGAGTGTTATTAAATTTCTACTTAATATTAATTAATCTGACATTTTACTTAACAGACTGAAAACATCAAGAAACCTACAAACACATATTGAGCTCATTGCAGACATAAAGAGAAAGGATTCAAACACTCAGGACACACAATACAGCGCTGTAGCTATTACTGAAGTTACACTAATGAGAAAAACCACATAGACATTGAAACACACATTGAACCCACAAATCGACACTCAGGACGAAAACAAAGCCATTTGTAAATACTAGCTGTAAGTCATATTTACAAGAAATACGTCTCAATAGGGTTCCAAAAGACTGCAAAAACACAGCCCAACAGACTGCTGTATGTGCACGAAGCCACAATACACTTAATTCACTAGCTTTGGCTGGCAGAACACCAAAAATCGTTCTGCATATCTCCATTCATAAAACTGCGCAGAACAAAGGATCCTTGTTTTGTATTATGTCATATTTTAATTCCCTGGGGATACAAAATCACCAAGGAAGAAATATGTTTTTAAATCTAAACCTATTTAGATATTCCCTTTAGGGGAAGCCGGCTAATCCAAATGTATACAAAGTTGGCCAACACAAAGCTCCAAATTTGCTAAGATCAGGCATCTTAGAGCTCACTAATCTAGCTTCAAACTTCAAGGGTCTATCTATATCGATACACTCGTAAATGTACAAGACCCTCGGTTTTCGAAAATTGCAATATTCAAATAAAAAATAAGGACAAATCAAAATAAGAACCAGACTAAGGAACCAAAGAACAAAGGACTGGGAGCGACCCACTTATACTTAACTCTTACTTTTACTAATCAAAATGTTATCCAGATTCTAACTGTCAAGTTCTACATGACCTAATGGTCTTTTTAAGAATACTCACGCCAAAAAGGTTCTCAGTCAGGAGTGACATCATGTGGAGGATCAAAATCAGGAAGATCAGAAATATACTGGGCTGCAGAATCAAAGAATCTCCAGAATCCCCGTGCACAGAGTACCTTCTTAGTAGAATCCTGTTCTGTCCTCCTCAGTTTATTTCAGTCTCCTGGCACGATCACTCCCACAGAAAGTCACTTCTCTGATGAGCCCCGCGTTAGGGCGCCAACTGAAGTACTTTAAAATTTTCGTTCTCAGGGAATACTTACTAATATAACAAAGAACTTGGCACAGAAGCTGTAATATGAAAAGACATCTTTATTAAGTTTCATAAGTGAGGCCACGTCACCCAGAAGCCGTAGCAACTGAATGAGGTAGTCTGAGGAACACAGAGGACAGAGGCCTTTTATATGTTTTTAGCATTACATGACTCAGTACAAAAGTAAGGGGCAGTCCTGGTTTTTGCAAGCATGCAAAAACCCAACATTCCTTCTTACACAAGCTGCACAAACCCATAATAAAAACCCGGCACATCCCCATCGTAAACAGGCCATAAAGAAAGGAGCAGAGACAGGTGTGAGTAAGATAAGACATAGTTGTGTGCAATAAAGGTTTATGATCTCCTGTGCCTTGATGCTTAATCTTGATCAGCTACTGGGAAAGGAACTGGTCGAACAGGTTTGGCTTCGGGCAGTGGAGTCAGCTTGCCCAGGTCACACAGAAGTCAAAGAAGGTGTACGTGTCCTTAAGACTCGCTTGGCCTTAGTCATCGGCCTATGTGAGGGCAATCACATAATGGCTGCTGTGTACAAAATGGAACCCGAGGGTTCAGGACGAAAACTCTGATTTCAGGGTGATTTCGTTACTCGAATATGACGAAAATGCTTGTATATAGTATACTAGTCATTTTCGGTCTGCTGATACCAAAATCGTCATGATACGACAATGTTTATGACGCAGGTCCAGAATTTTCAGTACCACATTGAAGCCTGGGAGATGTGTCTTGGCAGTTGTGCAAGGCAGACCATGACAGTGTGATAGTGGTCATTGGTTTGTACTTACCAGCCTCAAGTCCCTCTTCGATTCCTTCCAGGCTCTCAGGGTGCAGTATGCCCAGCACCTTCTCCTCCCATTCGGCAAAAGGTATGGCCTCCGGGGGAGTGCCACCACCAGTGTATTGTGCCCGCAGGTGGTTCTTGGCCCTGATGCCTTTCACCCTTGCCTTGAAGTCGTACCACCGCCTCTGGATCTCGTGTTTGGTGAATGGCACGGCCCCTGAAGCCTTCACTCTGGTCACTATCCTGTCCCACATAGTGGTTTTAGTTGCCAAGGTGGTCTGCTGGACTAGGGTACCGAACAGATGTGGTTCGACACAGATGATTTCATCCACCATGACCTTCAACTCACTCTCTGTGAACTTGGGGTGTTTCTTGGGTGCCATGGTGTGTGATGTGCAAGGTATTGGTGGGGTGGTGTGGGATGTGCAGGTGTGTGGTATGTAGGGATGGTGTTGTGGGGGTTTGTGTAGTGGGTGTGTTGGTGTGCAGGTTGTATGTGTGTTTGTGTGTGTCTGCTGTTTGTGCTATTCTGCCTCTTTATTCCAGCTGTGCAGTGATGCAAAGGATTGTGGTAATGGGAGGGATTCATTTTATACTCTGTGTGGTGGTTGTGTCCCAATGGTTGTTGCCAGTCAGGTGTTCTGTGGGTGTGGTGACTTGGGTGCTCTTGTTTGTGCTGGGGGGGTGTCATTGGGGCATGTAGTTTTTGGGAGTGGTTGTTTCAGGTGGGTGTGTGTCCTGTTTTTGGTGTTTTCTATTTACTTCCGTCCGCCATTTTTGATTCGGTTTGACGGCAGGGGTGTTGTTTGTTTGGTCCTTCCGCAGTCATGCTCCGTTTGTCGATGCTTTTTTTTCCGCGGCGATCAAGGAAGGTGGTGAGTTCCGTTGGGATGGCGGGGTTATCCTAATCGTGCGGCCGGTCCCTCTGCAGGTCTGGCGGCGGTTGGGCCAGTTTCCACGGTCAATGCGTCCGTGGCGGAGGGTGTTTCTGTGGTACCGTCCACTTGCGGCGGTCTTTGATGTGATCCGTTCGCCGCGGTCGGTGTTTGCTGACAGAAATATCCTAATCGCAACCGTGAATTATCCGCAGTGCGGTCGGGAGTATTTTTGCCGCGACCATGGCGGACAGAACCCGTTTCCGTCCGCCATCCTAATAGGCCTCAATGTTTGGTAAAAGGCAGCAGAGTCAGTATGAGGAAATAAGAAAGAAGATTGTTAAAAGATGTGAAGAAATACAAAAAAGAGCACTATTTTATGAAGGCCAAGAGTAAGAAGAAAAGAATAATTAACAGAACACATTTTTTATGATTTTTTTGGGGTGAATGGAAACACAGTTCAAGTTCAGAGCCTTTCTTTAATGAAGAGAGTTATCTTCAGACCAATAATTTATTGCATGCAGTTGATACCAGTGGTTGAGCTTATGAGGTTAAAAATGGTTGTCCAATTGAGAAAGAGAAGATGGTTCCCAGAAATGTAGAAGAAGTGATAGCTGATGAAGTTCTAGGAAGACGTCCTAAAGCCCCAGGGCCTCATTTATGAGAATTGACGCATCACTGCGTGAAAGCAGCGATGCGTCACTTCTCAGTGCGCACTCCTTGCGACATGATTGATGCGTCATATTTACAGTATGACGCATGTCGCAAGGAGTTACAGATACGTCAGTATTTCTGACGTATCTGTAAGCGCAAAAGTCACGCACTGCTGGAATGTGTCACAAAAGTGACGCAACCCCAGCAATGCATCCTTTCACATGGGGAAAGCCCCCTCTGAAAGGGCTTGCATCAGTCTTACACCTGCTGTGAGGCAGGCGCAAGATTTTGACGCAACAGCGTCCTAAAAAAGACGCAGTGAAATCTCATAGATTTCACTGCGTCACTATTATGAGGCTTTTTGCAGGGGAACGCCCCCTCTGCATACATTATACCTGACGCAGGTATAATGTAGCGCAGGGGTTTACAAAGTGACGCATCTGCTTAGATGCGTCACTTTGTACATAGTGCGCAACAGGAGGCATGTTTTACGCCGCCGATGCGTCACAAAAAGTGACGTATCGGAAGCGCAAAACTGACGCAAGGCCTCATAAATGAGGCCCCCAGTGTTTACTTGGGATTGCAGTAGTATTTGTAGTATACAACAGGAATCTATTGATATTTTAAGCAATTTCTTACGATAATATAGTAAAAAAGAGTGCTAAACAAAAGATTAAAATGCTGCAAGGACTAGATCCTTGCAGAGTGATAAAAAATACTGGTTTGCAAGGTCATTCTCTGGCTTGTCTTTCTAGGAGAGTATGTCAAAGTGTTGTTCATCATTTGAAGATGTTAGCAGTACATCATTTTCAAATGCGGAAGTTAATCAGAAGATTGTATTATGCAAAAAGTCCAGCACTAATGTTAAATGAGTTGAACAATGCACTTTTGCGTGGGTCAGTATCAGATGTGAAGAAGGTTTGTGATGAAATTGAGTTTTGTTACTTTGGTCCTGAACAAGAGAGTGCAGAAACTGACACATTAATAGAAGAAAATGTTGAAGAGAATGTGCAAGATAGTACTTCAAACATTTTTGAAGAACAAATGACAAAAGTTAACCCGTTCGCTGCTGCCGTCGGCCGTTGGACATCGCGCGAGCTACCTCCCTGGTGCTGCGCACGTCCAACGGCCGAGGCGGCCGCACCCGTTTCTTCGAACATTCAGCACTGGCGCTGAACGTTCGAAGCAGCAAACGGGTTAAGGTGATTTCAGGTGAATGGCCAAAATATTCTTGTATTTGTTGCCGGCGAACTCACTATAAATTCAGACTAGGACTGTTGATCTGTATTTAGAAAGAGAAAATAATGATAAGTGGAAGGAATTTGCAACTTATTTGTGGGTAGAGAATTGTTTTGATTTGAGTTCTGATCAGCGTATTTGTAAATATTGTTATAACAAATTAGATGAGAATAAAATGCCTGCTAGTGTTGTCCATAATAATCTAGTTGGTAACTATTCCTCCAGAACTGATAGATTTAAATACGTATGAGTGTATTCTGCTTCAATGTGTGCACCCATTTCAGTCAGTCAATAAAGCTTTATTCGACATTTTCTCATAAAAGCATAATCCAATGCATAAAACACACAATACAATAGATAAAAAAATGAGAAGTGTCTCTCAATTATAAAACATCTGTATAAAAAGTTATAAAAAAACCCTGACTAAAATTCAATAATCACTCATGGAATCCCAACTCATAATCGCAATAGAAATGGAGCAATACAATGTTATTCATTTGGGGGTCATGATCGTGTATAAATTCATATATATATAAGACTTTACAAGATTTGGAAATATATACACAATATACATTGATCATGATGCCACGATTACTCTAGCTCTTATAATCCTTGTCCAACCTAAATACTTGGCTACGGCGATGTTAAGCGGCAACCACGCTTCGGTGCGAATCAATCTTAAAGCCTCGCCACATTTCCTTGTCCCCAGCACTCGGCAAATGGGGGCCAGCCATATTCGCCTTGGAACTATATAAGCGGGGCAGGCAAATAGCAAGTGAGCCAGAGACTCAGGACTTTCATTGCAACTAGGGCAAAGAGTATCCATTTATTCCTCCCACCTTGCAGAAAACCATTTAACTGGAAGCGTGCCAACTCTTAGTTGAAACACGAGCTTTCTATCTTGCTGCTTTGTAATAGCGTCCCAGTAAGGTTCTAGTTTTTGGACTGATTTAACCATGATGATTTGACCCATCAGTGTCAAAGGGTCACTATTCCTAAATATGTTGGCATCCACCCATCCCCAATACATTTCCTTCATTTGCTCTCTGGACGGGAACCGGGCATTCTCAGGGTTCTCCCACAAAGCCACCAGACCAATATTTAACAAAAGCGATCTAACCTGCTATAAACAAGAAATCTTTTTAAAACGATTACAGTGTATCAGATCTTTAAAGCCCTCAGCCTAATGTGCCAGTTCCGGGGTCGTCCAGATTCTCCGCTAGTACAGCAGGAGGCATAGTCTAGCTCCATACGCTAATGCCCTCCTTCCTAGATCATGGAGCAGGGGCTTTACCTGGGTGCTTTGCGGGAGGTTCACAATGTTTCTGAAAACACTATTCTCCGCTACAGCTAGTTTAGACAGATTACTAAAGCCCCAACCTTCCGCCCCATATAGGACTGCACTGACAACTTTCATATTATCACCTTGGCTGCTATGACTTTTCCCCTCCTGTGCTGATTGATTGATAATCCCATTGTTCATGACAAGGTCAGCTCGTCATTAGCACAGCATGGAAGGAGTTAAAGATGGTCAGAGGGGGAGTCACTGGCTTGGTAAAAGATGCATTAAATTCAGATAATATGGTACCTGCTAACTGGCGATGTTTTAGTGTGATTGACCAAAAGCGACTTGGCTGTTCCTACAAGAGAAACGAGAGGAAAGGTGCGGTCACAAGGGGAGTAGGGGTAGTGCTCAGTGGAGGGCTACCCTGGGTATCCAATTTGTTGGAATTAATTGCCTCACACACCCTTGCGAGTGTCATGCTTCATCATAGGCGTTTGCTCCTCATTGGGCAGGCGCTGCAATGCCCAACGGGCTCACCTCAAAGAGGGGCTCTTTGGCGGAGATCTTTTTTCCAACTGCCTATGGGTGAAGTGTGAGTGAGGGGCCAAAGGAAGGGATAGTGTAAATAAGTGGATTAAAATATGGCACAAGGTACCGGAGATCAACTTATTCTGGTGGTCCCCTGCCACAATTAAAAACAGTGGGTAGCCTGTGATCGCAGGAAATTAGGATTCTACGTCACGATCCAGGACTACATTACATATCGTGAGGTCAACATGTTTCTCGCCTTTGCACACTTGCTGCGATTCTTCAGGACCTAATTAATTACATCTATCTCTAAAAAACGTGACCTGCTAAAGTGTCAGTTGGTATTTGCAGTTGTACTACCTGTATGGGACAGCTCTTGCCTAGAGGAGACAAAAGAAATCGTTACCATAGTTCAGTGACAACAATTGCCCCTTGTGACCGTGAGCACGCAGTGTTATTGTGGATGAAGTGACATACAAGCAGTGACATACTAGTGGTGGTTTGTGACCAGCATGTATTGACTTATATTACGATTCCACACAACACAGTATCAAAAATTAAAAACTAAAGTTTAAAAACAACAACAGCAGTTTCTTCAGAGTCTCTGATCCACAAACCTATGGCAAGGGTAACATGTTACTCACCTAAAGGTCAAGGTGTATAGGTGTCAACAGTACCCGGTAGGTTTGACATCGAGGGGGGAACCAAAAGGGTTTAAGGCTAAGGAGGGAAACAAGCAACAGTGCAAGCTGAATGAATCATTTTTAGTATTATTAAACAGCTGCCTGTTGGTGTTTAAGTAAGATGCCTTGCCGGCGGTAAGTTGAAAACATTATCTCATAGCCGTGGTGGGGGAAAGGCAGAGGTCTGACTCGTGAGCCTCGTTAACAATATTGTACCTCAAAGAGTTGCATTTTAGTCAACCCTTGTTGTTGCCGCTACATAGGATAGGGCGTTTAAAGCGTTGTGTCAAAAGTCAATAGTTTCCTTTGACGGTGCCAGTATCTAGTTAGAGGGGTTGCCTGGTCATTAATACTGGGATTTATTAGGAAGTCGAGGGGGGATCGCCTACCCAATGTTAATGGTTCAAGAACTTCGGGTTGACTGTCTACGGTCATTGGCAGTAAGCGCTCCCTGGCGGAGCCAATGTAATGTATTGAGATTCATGAGACATACAAAGGGGAGCCTAACCAGTGTATTAAAGAGGGAGCCATAGTATTCTCCCTACCTTGGTCCCCAGCCGTTTGCATTAATTCGCGGTGCCCATATCGCGTTAACACATCAGTGCTTACAGGGTCAGACTAGAGACACGGAATCTTGCCTCATATTGCCCACATCGCGTTCAAGAGTCAGCGCTTAAAAAGTCGGACTCAAAGGAGACCTCACCAGTGTGTGGAGCAGCGGTGTACGAGTCGCGCAACAGCATGTCTGTATCTTGCGAGGGAGTGGATCACTTACTTCTTACTGCCTCAGTCAGTGCCCGTGTGCCTACCCATCGCTACCGGGATTCGAATAGTATCGATCCCAAGCGCGATGGTCTGTTAAATGTTTATTGGGGGCGTGGTCAATGTTAGAGGTGATCCCGCCTTGTACGTCATGTGGGATCGAGCGTAACCATGGGGGCCATCTTGGATGGGACCAGTATTCATTAGTATTGATGTAATGTTTTCAATAGTTTGTAGAGAAACGGGTGGTTGCCAACGATTAAATGGGGACTATGTGTAATGGAATACTCTCATTAATCTTGAGATTTATACATATTTGTGTCACAAGATCAATTACTTGTAGTTCACGTTGGACAGGGTAGGAGACAGGGTTATATGCACAACCTCGTGTTGGTATGTTTAGAGTTAGAAGGGCCATCTTAGAAGGGACCAGTATTCATTGGTATTGATGTAATGCATACAAAAGTATGTAGAGAGACGGGTGGTTGCCAACGATTAATTGGAAACTACGTGTAATACTCTCATAAATCTTGAAATTCATACATATTTGTGTCATAAGATTAATTATTTGTAGTTCACGTTGGACAAGATAGGAGACAGGGTTATATGCACAACCTCGTGTTGGTATGTTTACAGTTACAGTGGAGGGGTATATGAAAGGCAGTTATTTATAGCGCACTCCACGGGATGTCCCATTAAGTCCCCGCCTATCTGAGGATAGCCGATGTATCCACCTTTGTTCCTTCTGGAACAAGTCCTGTTTAGATTTGTTGCTTGGTGTCTCAAGGATAAGCCATCTCAGTGAATCAGCAGTATGGTTTTGGTCTACAAAGTGCTTGCACATCTTAGTATTAGTTTTTTTGCAACGAAAGTTGCTTCTGTGTTCTGAGATGCGGATCTTTATAGGGCGGGTGGTCATGCCCACATATTGTAGATTGCAAGGGCACCTAAGAAGATAGATGCAGCTGGGGGTGTTCCAATTAATGTGGCATCACAGTTCCCACAGGAACGTCTCAGTTAATTGAATGAATTTTGTAATACTGGTGAAAGGGCATACACTACAAGAACCACAGGGGTAGTGTCCACTTACTGGTGGAAGTTGCCAGAGTGTATTTTGCCTGTGGGTTTCAGCTTGTTTAGGCCTGGTGTGGACTAAGATGTCTGTTATATCTTGAGTTTCCCTGCTGATCAGCTTGTATGCATGTCATGTGGAATGTTGGGTGTTTGGAATGTGAGTAGCTTATGAATGTCAGTTGAGTGAGGGCTGAGCAGCAGGACAGCTGCTCCTGATGGGGTTTCCTTTCTATCCTAACTAATTAACTTAATAAAGTAACTTATACAACCTTACATGAAGTATCCATCATCTCTTTGAGTACAACATTTTGGCGACATTTGGGGACTGTTCTGTAAAGAATCAACGCGTGCAACTTAAAGGAAGAAGACTATATAAGGAAAACTTCATTGTGACCAAGGAGACAAGGAAAAGGATAAAGAACCGGTAGCACACAAGTACTGTTGAAGAGGAGAAAAGAAAACTAGAGGTAAAACACTTTAAGTTTGGATGTAAAGTGTGTGTGTAACGCTGGCTGGCAAACTAACCCCATCAGTGACCCCTACATCGGTCGCCCTGAAACCAAGATTTGCCAGAGCGAAAAGAGAAAATCTAGTTTAAACTACCAGCAGCAGTGTGGAGTATCACTGTGGTCTGCATGGTTGCCTGTTTTAAGCTTCTTGGCAAAGCAGAAAGGACTAGCGCTGTAACTGTTAAAAAAAAAAAAAAAAAAACTTTGGCAAGGCAGAAGAGAATAGCGCTGTAACTGTCTAAAAGGAAAATAAAACTTTGACAAGCCAGAAGAGATTAGCGTTGTGACTGTTGAAAAGGAAAATAAAACTTTGGCAAGGCAGAAGAGATTAGCGCTGTAACTGTCTAAAAGGAAAATAAAACTTTGACAAGCCAGAAGAGATTAGCGTTGTGACTGTTGAAAAGGAAAATAAAACTTTGGCAAGGCAGAAGAGAATAGCGCTGCAACTGTCTAAAAGGAAAATAAAACTTTGACAAGCCAGAAGAGATTAGCGTTGTGACTGTTGAAAAGGAAAATAAAACCTTGGCAAGGCAGAAGAGATTAGCGCTGTAACTGTCTAAAAGGAAAATAAAACTTTGGCAAGGCAGAAGAGTTAAGCGCTGTAACTGTAAAAAAAAAAAATGGGAAATGAAACTTTGGCAGGACAGAAGAGTTTAGCGCTTAGAGATTGGAAACTTTGATTGGCGTATTGGCATTGCGTGGATATTTTTAAGAAAAAAAAAAGGAAGAAATCGGCACATTGGGTGTAGCGGTGATTTCGAACATTTATTTGAAAGTAAACCAAAAGAAGCCTGGCTCGTGCGGAGAGGCGCGTGCCAACAAAGAACTCACGGTTTGAATCTGTGGAATGGTGCTGGGCGTGAGGCATCCTTGCGATCCTGAGACCAGCGCGACATGAAGCGGAAGCGGCATAATTACGTCGCAAAGAAACGTGGCGGACATCTTGGGAAAGGCGTTGCTTGGCAACCCCGTCCGAAGAATAAACGGGAGCAGGAAGGAGAGAAATGGAAAAGTGCGGAGTACTTTGTGTGGTGGCAATTTTTTTTCACTTAAAAAAATGAAAGTCTGCAAAAGAGAAGTTGGCGTAAGTTCATTTGCATGAGGAGTCGACGTAAGTTCATTTGGACTGTCGCCAAGGAAAAAAAGGCAGTGCGATCTGGGATTTGGATTCTTAAAGTGCCTGTATTAGAGCAGCGTGGAGGATGCACTAGAGGAATTACAACTTTTAGCTGAAACAGGAAAATGTTCCAGTGATGAAGAAGATCCACGCTGGGGACACTTTGATGAGTCAATTGTTGCTGAATTTGACAAACAACAGTGTTGGCAAATTTTGGTTGCAGCATTTAGGATGTTTCATTAGTTTTACTGGTGTGTGTATTATTTGAGGGTTTGTAGTGGCTATGTTGTATATGGTCACATGGTTATTAGAGGGCTATGTTGTATATTGTCGCTCATTGGTTATCTTCTTTTGGAATTGGTGATTATTTCATCAAGAGTTGTTTCACAACGGGTGTTGTGTGTGGGTTGTGTTAGGTAGTTTACAACTCATTAGCTCACGTTTGTGGGGGCTATGTGGTATATGGTCACCCTTTAGTTATGTTGTTCCCAATTGGTGTTGTGTGTGAGTTGGAGTCAGGTTTTTGTCTTTGAGCCACTTATTAACCTGTGTAGAAGTTTTGGTTTGGGTGTAGGTATTTAATTACCAAAAGCTGTTCCACGCTGGTGGTGTGGGTGAGTTGACGTCAGGGTTGTTGAGCCACTCATCAGCTAGTGTAGGAGGTGGTTATGCTGTATATGGTCACTCGTTGGTTGTGTTGTTGTTTGTGAGTTGGTGTGTAGTGGCAAGGTCACGCATCAGTTCGGGTATGAGGTCAAAAGAGCTGTTCCACACTGGTGGTGTGTGTGAGTTGGCGTCAGGGTTGTTAGGCCACTCATTAGCTCGTGTAGGAAGTGGTTATGCTGTATATGGTCACTCCTTGGGTATGTTGTTTATTTAACAAGAGTTGTTACATAACTAGCGTTGTGTGTGAGTGTGTCTAGATGTTAGGCGACTCATTAGCTCATGTTTGTGGGGGCTATGTGGTATATGGTCACCCCTTGGGTGTGTTGTTCCCAATTTGTGTTGTGTGTGAGTTGGCGTCAGGTTGTTGAGCCACTTATTAGCTCGTGTACAAGTTGTTTGCTGCATGTGTCCAGCTTGTTGTGTGCATGCGTAGTGCTGAGGTGTGCTTCATGTATGTGCGTGGTTTCCCGCGGTATGGATGTGCTATGCGAGCGTTTGTTCTTAGTCTATGGTGTACGCGTTGTTTCCTGATATTTGTTGCGTTAAGTTTGTTTCTTTGTGTCTTCCTTTTTGTACTGGTCTGGCCAACTTGTACAAATAGTGGCATAAGGATGTAGGATGAAGATAGTTATTCATTTCAGGAAGTAATGCGGAATCCTTCCTAGACTGTAGTGTGCGGGATGTGTTAAAATATTTTATTGTGTTGTCCATTTGTACTTTGGTACATTGTTTTAATATCTTTGACTATGTATACTTGAGTGCATTTTATTGACAACTACTTTATTGCTTTTTGCAATTGTACCCATAACGAAGGGAGATATGTTATATCTTGAGTTTCCCTGCTACTCAGCTTGTATGCATGTCATGTGGAATGTTGGGTGTTTGGAATGTGAGTAGCTTATGAATGTCAGATGAGTGAGGGCTGAGCAGCAGGACAGCTGCTCCTGATGGGGTTTCCTTTCTATCCTAACTAATTAACTTAATAAAGTAACTTATACAACCTTACATGAAGTATCCATCATCTCTTTGAGTACAACAATGTCCTTTATATTTTTGGACCTTTTGAAAGCAAACCTGGGGACCGCAAGGTTGAGGGTTCCTGTGTTGAGGATCTGCCAGTGTCTCTTTATGATTTTCTTGATTTCATTTGAGACTGGAGAGAAATTTGTCACACAAGTCAAGAGATCATTGTCTTGGGGGGTTGGAGTATTATACTCCAGGAGGGCCTCTCTGTGGTTATTCTGTGCCCGTTTTCGTGCCTTGTAGATCTCCCTGGTTGGGTAACCTCTGTCTTTCAGGTTACGGAATAGGATGCTGGACTCAGTTTTATAATCTGTTAGGCTGGTACAGTTACGCCTAACCCGCAGGAACTGGCCAAAGGGAAGGTTCAGTCTCAACGCTCTAGGGTGGTGGCTCGTAAAGAGGAGTACACTGTTCCGGTCCGTTGGCTTCCGGTACATGGTGGTATCGATCTTACCCCCTCTAGTCTGATGGTAAGATCCAGGAATGCTATCCTGGAATTGGAGGCAGTGATGGTAAAGGTAAGATAGGTGTTAAGGGTATTCAGCCAGTTGAAGAACTCAAGGTAAAGATCTTCAGTCCCCGTCCAGAGTATGAGGATGTCATCAATGAACCTCCTCCAGAGTTTGATGTTAGAGTGGTAGGGGTTCATTGGTCCATTGATATGTTTTTCCTCAAAGTCAGCCATGTAGAGGCAGGCCACCGACGGGGCAAAGGTACTACCCATGGAAGTTCCCTGGGTTTGATGGTAATGCTGTCCTTTGAATTCAAAGAAATTCTCAGATGTTTTAGTGTGGCCATGTCCAGATGCTTACCTCATTTCATGTTATCCTGAATAGTAACGCCTAGGTATGTGAAATCTTTCACCTTCTCCAGGGGGCGCTTATTTAATAGCATTACTCCTCCTGAGGATCTTTGTGGGTTGAATGTCATATATTTCTTCTTTGAGACATTTATCTCAAGACCCTGTATGTGACAAAATTCCTCAAAGAGTATTAGTGCTTGCTGTAAACCACTCTGAGTTTTTGCTATTAAGAGGGTCTCATCAGCGAACATAAGAATTTGAATTCTTATGCCCGCCAATTTAGGTGCATCCGTTGCCAGGAATTTTGCATTGCCATTTATAAAAATAGAGAACAAGGTTGGGGCCATAACGCAGCCTTGTCTCACCCCCCTGTCCGCTCTAAATGCGGGAGTGACGTGGTCCTGGCTTTCCCACCTGATCTTCGCATAGGTGTCCTCATGGAGTCTAGCAACAAGAGATAGTCAAACATGGGGCATCTTTAGATCAGACAGGGCTCTCCACAATCTACTTCGAGAAACAAGGTCAAATGCCGCCCTTAGATCTACAAAGGCAGCAAACAAGCTAAATTTTTCCAAGACCACCGTTTTCAAGTAGAGAAGAGTGAAGCGAAATGTCTGATCAATGGTGCTTATGCCCGAACGAAAGGGGAGATAGAATGTCCTGGTCGCTAAGCCAATCCTGGATTTTATCTAATACAAAACGATCCATGATTTTTTGAGCTTAGTCGATTAGACTTATTGGTCTGCAGTTCCCAGGATTCGACTTAGCCCCCTTTTTAAATATTGAGATAATCACAGCACGTTTCCAGGACTCAGGAATCGGCGCACCCTTGGCAATTTTGTTCATTAAAAGTAAAATGTAGCGGCTCCATGTAGTTCTATCATGGAGAAAAATATCAGCTGGGATGCCATCAGGACCTGGCACTTTGCCTTCCTGCAGGGTATCCAATGCAGTATCAACATCCACTTTACTAAAGGCAGAATCGTCATAGTAGACACATGGGGGATCAAATTGCGCCTCCTCATCATTTCTGTACACATATTGTAATTGAAAGTTCTTTACCCATTGGTCTTGACTTACATATTTGATTGGTTCTGCATGGGTCCCGCCTCTACCCCATTTTACTACATCACAGAATAGCTTCTGGTTTTTATTTTCACAGGTGCTTTCAAGTTTCTGCCATCTCTTATCATCCCAGGATTTCTTTGCCACTTCCTGGGCTTTCTTATATTTCTGCCTAGCATACCGAACCGTAGGAATGTCACCACATTTTATCGCTTTCCCCAGGGAGCTATTGGCCTCCTTACAATCCTTGTTAAAGCAGACCCTTCCTTTCTTCAGGTTGGTACCCTTATGTTTAACAGTCTTAAAATAGTAGGTGCGATGCTGTCTAAAAAACTCTGCGTGAAATCCAAGTACCTCCTCGGACGAGGCCCTATTAAGCAAAAATGTCTCCAGGTCTGAGGTTGCATTAGTTGCATCCACTGCCAACATTGCTAAGACTTCAAAATTAACTAGCAATTTGCCCATTTCAGACGTCTCATATTATTTGATGGAATTAGATCAAGGGTTATTAGATCACCTTCAGAGTGAGATGTAGCTTTGTCTGCTCTAATTTCGAAAACCACAGCTAATGGGTTGTGATCACTTTCAATACGGTCAACAACACTCATATCCCTAAGTGGGTGCCATAACTCACAATTAATTAAAACATAATCAATACTGCTTTGACTAGAGCCATTATTGAAAGTGGGTGCGCCGTCTCTATCTGACTGAGTTCTGCCATTTGTGGCCCTCAGACCTTTCTCCATACAGAGGGAGTTCATCTGAATTACGGTTTTAGTCCATTTTTTGACTGGAGTTAGATCTAATTTTGGGATACTCGAAAACTCGTCTTCAGCATCATAAAAATTAGAGTTCCCGTTTAAAAGGGGTTCAATAGTCAGGTTAAAATCACCTGCTAATATTACATCTATGCCCCTGGAATGCTGATTAAGTAATGAATCTAGGGCTACCAACACATCTGACTTCTTTCCCTTGGTACCCCTCGCATAGATGTTATACACATCAAGCTTTTTGCCCTCACCTCAGGATAATCTAACTGCTAGTATGTCCTTATTATGAAACTCTAAAACCTGCACCACAAAGCCAATATCTTGGCGGACCCAGACTGATAGGCCTCCCGATGGTCGGCCTTCTCCACCTGCGATCACAGATACATAAAAATTCAAATAGCCTATACAAAAAATCGGTTCTATTGCCGAGGTTTCCTGAAACAGACACACATCATACTCAGAAACGAAGGACTGCCATTCGGAGGAGCAGCCATTTCAAGCTAATATTCGTATGGAGCCTAAAACAGGTAAAATGCCTTCTACAGAGTTACAGAGAGGATTAAACAGAAAAGAGTTGTATATTTACCTCTAGATTTAAAGAAAAATATTGAAACTATTGGTGTGGAGAATGGAAAAACTGTACTACTAGTTATTCTAGTTAATGGTGTTCCTACTAAGAGTAAGAAGATTTGGCAAGAGTTAGTGGATGTTAGGAAAGTGCAAAAGGCAGCATTATATCTTATAAAAAACAAAGAGTACTACAAAAAAAGTGTATGTGGAAGAAGAAGAAATACTTTTAGGAGATGATACTGAAATGTCAAGTGGTCAAATTGAAAAAGTGGACATGTCCAAAAGTGAAGAAATCTATGAACATTATAGTGTACATCCACTTCATTCGAAAGAAGTGATGGGGAATACTATTGAATTATTCCAAATGAAAAAAGCAGAGGGAAGTCCCATGAGTGTATGGGAAAAAACTTTGGAAGCTCGTTGTTTTCCGCAGCTGTTCCCAACTGGAAAAGGTGGATTCCTGCATCTGAATATCAGACAACAAGATTGTATGCAGAAGATCCAAGATTTGACAATATATCCCATATATATTTCATCTTTTGTTTGAGAGTGACTTGTCTGGACTTTCATATGCAGTTAACCACATATTAAAAAACAGGAGTACATCTTCAAAATGTTTCTGCAAAGGAATTTATGGATAAAGTACATCAGAGAGACAATCATTTAGAATCTCAGCTAATTAATTTGATGACATGTCAGCGTGGTACTAATGAGTATTGGTACTGTCGTCATTGAGAAATTAAATGAACTTAGGAACTCCTACGTGGTTTCTTACCCTAAGCTGTGCTGAATATGATTTACTTGAATTTCTTCGAGAAGCAAATTCGAATATAAAAAATATTGAATACAAGACACCAGGAGAATTGTGCTCTTTGGATCCTGTTTATGTATGCAGATATTTCAATTATAGGTTTGAAGCTATTTTGGCTTTTATCTGCAATAAAAAGAATCCTGGTCTTGGAGAAATTGTGGAGTTTTTTTGGAGAAAGGAGTATCAAGCTAGAATGTGCTCCACATATACATATGCTGTTATGGATAAAGGATACACCCAAATTTGGAACAGATTCAGATGACACTGTTTTGCCTTTTATTGAAGAATATGCCACATATGCTATACCAAAAAGAACAGAAGAATACACCTAAGGCAACAAGTCTTACGATTCCAAAGTAATCGATGTGGAAGATACGGTTGACGAAAGTACAAGTCTAAGGAAAAGTTTTATACCGAATGTTGTTTTGGATTTCCACGTCCTGTAATATCCAAAAGAAGAATAAACAGTTTTATGTCAGCTGTGAGACATACCATCACTAGAAAATCTCCCAAAAATACATATCTCCCAAAAATACATACAATTTGAGAAGAAGTGAAAAATCAAAATATATCAATGATTATAATCCAGTTATTCCCTCAATGTGGAATGCTAATATGAATATTCAGTTTGTTGCGGATAGTTCCATTGCTGTTGCCCGATATGTGACATCTTATATAACAAAATCAGAAAAGACGGACTTGAAAGAAATGTGGAAGAAATTTCTCACGAGAAGAGTCTTAGTAAAGAATTGTACAGTTCCAGTTTGAAGATGTTATCCCATCGAGAAATTGGAGCGTATGACTGCTCTGATCGGTTATCATCTGCAAGTTTATACTCAAAATCTAGAAGAATCATTTGGGTGAGTCTAGGTCTGCTGCAACGAGAAATCGAGTACTTAAATCTGTAAAAGAAATCGAATATTTAGCAGAAAAAGAACCGGAAAGTACAGATATTGTCAAAACAAACATGTTGGACACATATTATCCAAATAGAAATCATCATCTTGAGAACGTATGTCTTTATGAAGTGCTGCAATATTACACTTTTAAACAGAATACTACAGAAAACATAAATGAAGGAAAATATGCAGTGATTGGTAACGAAGGATGTTTGGTGAAACAAAATAAAGGAAATGTAATTAATCACAGAAAACTGAGTTGTGATACTCCTGATAAAAGGGAATTTTACTATTTAGCACTTTTGCAACTCTTCAAACCATGGCCTACATAATTGGAATTACTTGGAGATTTTCAGAGCTATGAAGATACCATAGAATGTACTGTTTTTCCAAATTATCTCAAAATGTTGAACAATGAAATTGATCAAGAAGCTACTATTGCAGCTGAGATTGCTAGAGACAGTTCTCAAGACAGTCAAATATCTGCTCCACTAAGTGAAGATCCACTAGGACAACCAATTCTTTAAAATTAAGAGGCAATCGCAATGAATGAAGTGGAAACAGCAATGCATCAAGCTCAAGAAGATATTATGGACTTAGGAAACTTGGAAGAACAACTCAATGTTGAACAGAAAGAAATACATCACCGAGTGAGACATCATATTGACCATGGATTTCTTCATGAAAAGACAGAATGCACATGCAGATCATTTCAACCCATCCGAATGTATGTCAGTGGTCAAGCTGGAACAGAAATAAGTTTCTTAATTAACGTTTTGACCAGTTATCTACAGAAAACAACTGACTCTTTTAAATACTCAGTTAATAACTAAGCAGTCTAGGCAACCTTCTGCCTGTCCCAACCACTTGTCCATTCATCCATCCAGCACTATGTATATATCCTATCACTTTGCCAAAACCTAAGTACTTATAAATGTATCTTGTACTCTCTTTGCTGTACTGAAATTACTCTAGTTATTAGTCATATACTTAAGGATTGGCCCAGCCACCAACCCTAGTACAAGTCAATTTCTTTATATACTATGCATGCAGACCCGCAAGAAGCTACAAAGTATTAATACACTCTTCAAAATACCCTTGAAATGGGGTGGCTTGGTGAGCAAAATAACAATGGATTAAACCCAGATCTGTGACTGGGGGTGAATGTTTTGCCATTGTGCAACATTCCGTCCATCATCTTGTGTGTTTTGCTGTTCACCCTATGTGGGAAGGGTATGCCCAGACGTGTGTCTCGTGCTCATTACGCCACTGGAATCAAGCTATCCTGGCTGATGACGGCTGATAGCCAGAAACTGGTACTAGGATGCTTGATTCCGGTCCAGGGAAGACATGGCTTGGCAGTTCAGGCTGGACTGTTCCCATGAGGCACAGGGTCAAGACTGATTTGCATTTAGCCATGTCTGAACTGGGATGGCTTGGTGAGCAAAATAAGGATGGACTAACCCAGATCTGTGACTGGGGTAAATGTTTTGCCATTGTGCAACATTCCGTCCATCATCTTGTGTGTTTAGGTTCTCATTTGACCTGAAAAAAAAAAATTGTTTGGTTCATAACATTTCGCATTGTACCTATTGAAGGACCGCAACCATTTCTATCATTCTTCTTTGAGCATATTTGGCGAGATATCTCTGTGCTTACCTCCTGTCACTCTCATGCAATTCTTCAATCAATCAACTAGCAATATGTTCTAAATGTAACACTCTGCTAATACCTAAGCACTTATGGGGCAGATTTAGAAGCATCCTGTACCAACAATATGTCACTTGCCAGACACTCCTTCATTTTTACAAGGAAAGGCAAAGGCACCTGGTGTAGCTTTTCTTCTCCTTGTAAATACGACCTCTTCATACACACCACTTTTCATTGAAAGGGCATTTCAAAGGTGTTGCTGTGGGTGTTTCCACACAACACTCATAGAACAAGATACATCTCCAGATTTATCATAAATCATGAATTGGTATAGCAATGCACAACAAGGAGAATTGTTTTCATTTCTCCTCATTTTTTCTCTTTCAATGTATGCTGCATTGCACAGCATATATTGAAAGAGTAAAATGCCTTTACTGATTGTTTTTGTGCAGGAAGATGTCCCTTCCTGCACAAAAACAATCTCTCCACAACACAGACATGCTTGTACCATGGTGCAAGGATACCTGTGTCACTGTATGTCTGCAGTTTGTACAGCAGTGCAGAGGGAAGCATAGAGTTGCAACATATTTATGTAAATATATTGCATCCCTGTGCTTCGGAAGAACCACAGCACAGTGCAGCTAAAGAGCTTACAAAGTCACGCTGCAGCACTTCCTTATAGTTCTGCACTTATACATTCACCATACCCCACTAATACATTCTTTCAGTCAATTATACTCTACAAATACAATCATCCAAACTTTCGCACATTAACATACAAATATAGGGGCATATTATCAAGGGATTTATCTCCGCTTTTTTGGCTTTAAAAGCCAAGAAAGCGGAGATAAAATTATCTCCCTATTACCTAGCTGTCGCTAACACTAGTTAACGACAGTTATTAAGAGATAGCGACCATCTTGGGCCCCGCTTTGCATGTCAGAGATATTTATCACTAATGACATGCAAAGTGGGCGTGCCAAGATGTTAGCGACTGGAAACATCGCTATCTCCTAGTACCAACAGTTCTTAGCCATGTTATCCAATGGGAGGTGGATAACATGGCTAAGAGCATTAGCTCGGTAATGCATGAATATCGCTGATTTCACAGCGATATTCATGCATTTTGGCCGATTTTTATCACTTAGGAGATAAACCTTGATAATAGCAAGGCTCCTAAGTGATAAAAATCGCCGCAACACGGCGATAAAATGATTGGCGCTAAGCCAACATAGCGATAATTATCGCTAGTTGTTGGTATAGTTCTTTCTTTAACCAGAGAAGTTAGTTCTGAAAAGAACTTTTTTTTTCTTCTTTTTTAAAAATATTTTTTTGTATTTTTCAGAACGATTTTGAATTTTTTGGGGTGTTTAAAAAAAAAAAAACAATTATGTGTCATTCCCCCAAAAAAGCAAACAAAAGTCTAGCAACGATGATTGCGTTGCGCAGCACAAACTGCTTCGACAGACTGCTCCCCAAAACAAATACGTTTCTTGCACTTGACGCAGTGCTGTTCAAGAAACACGAACTCAGGGCGTATGTCGGGTGGTGATGCAGCTGTTGATGCTCCAGAAGTACTAGGAACTGCAGGTAGAGGGTTCCCTTCGGCTCTTCTACACTCCCCCCGAGCCAGATTGACGGGATGTTGGGTCTTTGTACATGGAAGCAGTACCACAAAAATATTTCTTTTCGGCACTGCCTCTAGATAAGACACGCTGACAAATCCGGCAGGTGACCTTAGTGGCATTTACTTTCTACTGCCCTTCTGGAAAACTGAAGAACTAACATACCACCGACACTGGCCGTTGAGGATGTGGAGCTTCTGGCAAAAATTCTTCCTCCGAAGAATGTTCCTCCTCCTCCTGTGGCTGCTGTCCTGAAGCTATTTTCTTTTTGTTTTGAAAAACACCCCAAAAAATTGAAATTCCTCAGTTATAGTTAGTTCTGCTAACTATAACTCGCATGCCTGCAATGCACTGCTGATGATGTCACATATTACATCATTCATGACATGGTCAGTGACATCACTGATTACATCACTGATGACATCTCAAATGACATCGCTGATGTCATGAATGATGTAATATGTGACATCATCAGCAGTGTATTGCAGGCGCGCAATTTATAGTTAGCAGAAATAACTATAACGGAGGAATTTCAATGGCTTTGTACAAGTGAAATGTTCAGCTCACTACAACAGCCCTGAAACCTATGGTTTTTTCAGTGAATTTCTAAGGTTTTTCAAATTCTAATTCCTAACTATAACATGTCTGAAACCTATGGTTTTTTCAGTGAATATATATATATATATATATATATATATATATATATATATATACATATATATATATATATATATATATATATATATATATATATATATATATTACCTACTGGCAGTCGCCAGGAGGTAGTTATAGTTAGGACCTAGTTTCCATAGGAAATCCCCAACATTCTACTGAGAATAACTGTGGCGCCGGTGGACGAATCTTTGCGAATTTCTCAAAGAAGATGGCCTGCTCCGCTCCGCTCCTTCCCTGAAAGTTTGGGGGGGATTCGTCAAGTGGGGGCTGAGATAAAAGGGGGGTCCCAAAACGTGTTTTCCCCATGTTATTTTCCATAGGACGTTTAGACACGGCTACAGCTCGAACGGCTGAATGGATTTATAAGAAATTTGGTAGAAAGGTAGAGTCCGGCTCGCAGATTACGCTTTTCTTTGAATGGTGTAAATCTGTTCAGTAGTTGCTGAGAAAATTAAAGTTGAATTCAATTCTATATCTGTTAGCGCGCACGGGTGCGCGCACTAATGCGGCTGTGCGCGAGCGGAATTTTAATTTGCTGTTTAACGTCTGTCAACATTCGATTCGGAGGAAATCAGGAAGTGTTGACCGCCATTTTGTTAGTGCGAGTGAATATATTGTACAGAACAAAGGGTTAGAACAAGGAAAGGGGAGAAGGTAGAGATTGTCTGGCCGGGTAGCTTTTCTCAGGGGGTGCGGTAAGGACCCTGAACACGAAAATATATATATTTTATTTTTGAAAAAAAGTTGCGGGGTGCGCGCACTCGGTAGTGCACCACTGTTCACAAGACTGTGAAAAACTATAGTGGAGAGCATGGAAAGGGAGCAGGATGGAGACTGTTTGATCTCGTAGGTTTCCTCAGTGGTTTATGAAGGACGCCAAAAGTGGAAAAGTAGCTTTTTTTGCAAAAAAGTTGCGGGGTGCGCGCACCCGGTCGTGCACGGTGAACAAAAAAATAAATAAAGATGGAGATAAATTACAAGTTTAAGTGTTTAGATGTAAGGTGGCTCTTAAAAGAGCCCTTGTGTTAATTGAGTTTTTTCTGCACTTATAAGTTAGTGCGGATGCAGAGTCTCATGTTACAGAGGAAGATTCTATTTCCCTCATCCGTGAAATGAACACCATCTCTCCTATAGATGTCTTGCATGTTGTAACGCAAGTTGTTGTTGTATATAGAACCCATGCTGTATTCTCTGAGGAAAGCAAAAACAGATTTATTTACATCTTTCCTTGCTTTCTCAATCTGTGGACAATGTTGATTGGACCAATTCCATTTCTGTCTTTGGCATATATTGGAATACACCAAGACAGTTCGAGGAAAAAGTGTCATCAATTGACGAAAGGTGTCCTTTAGAAGCATTTCCAGACCTACCCCAGTCAATGTGCCTAGATCATTCCCACCACAGTGCACAATGATAAGGTTAGGTTCAGGGAGATGCATAAAAGTTTTCACCAATGGTATCAATTGGTGACATCTCAATCCTCTTTGTCCAATCCACGTAATGTGCACATTTGGTAAGTCAAGGTTGGAAATTCGTCTGTTTGCTGCATATTTTTCACTCCAGTGAATATAGCTGTGTCCTACAAGCCAAACCTTCATTTTCAAGGCAGATGCAGTAGTACTCCGATGGGTTCTGGAAGTGGAATGGCAGTTAGAAGCTGAAAGTCAGGATAAAAAAGTGGATGAAGTTTGGTGTTGTTGAAAAACAAAGAATTTTGGTTGATTCTTATACCTCAAGATTGAAGACTACGTTGCTTGTTATTTTTTTTTAAAAATGAAAAATACTATTGGTCGTGAAAAAAAATGAAATGTAAAAAAACAGTGGATAGGCAGGTGTGTTTGGAGGGAAATGAGCCTTGTTGCTTTGATTTAGAACGTTGAGATATGAACTTCTGACCTGTGCCTTCAGCCAGGTGCAGAATGAGCTGTTACCATGGTAACAGCCAGAGAAGGCAGAGGGTGAAGGGTGACCTTTATGTGAGTTTGAAAATATTGAAAGGGATAACCAACTGAAATGTTAATTTGATTTTAAAATTGTGCGGGAACAAATATGATTGGTTGAAGAGACATATATGAGTGTGTATTGAGAGGAAATCTGTGCCATTAATCTTTGGTTGCAGTGATAGAAGCATTACTGAGAGTTCCGTCAAACGAATATCTGTTTTGTGACTGTCATTGTTCTACATCTTATAAAGCATTGGTAAAGGTGAGTCTCTAACTGTTTCTTTTGCGATGTACCGTACAATGTGGTTTGGTCACTATAATTGTATATTTCCCTCACAGTCTCTGAGTAACCTCATTTTTGACTTTGGCACTGTTTTCTATTTTTTCAACTACTCTTCCATTTGGTTTCATCACTCTTTATATACATTATTTGTTTGCAATTATTAGTTTTAAATTTCGATTAATAAAATTGATTAAGCTCAGTGGTCTTCAGTCATTTTCTTATGTTATCCCTTACTGTAAGTTCTTTTTATTTACTGTCAGTCAGAGACGGAACTGGAACGAAATTTCGGGGGGGGGGGACAAGATGTTTTTTGTTAAGGGGACCTGAACGTTTAATCAGTAGGCAGAGTAAAGCTGCAGGGGCTTTTAGAAGGGGTAAAACAACTGCAAGGCCTAATTAACATTCAAATGGTTCTTTATAGAGATGTGAAACGTTCAGGTGCGGCTCTGTGTGTATCTGGGATGCATGTTATCTTGGGCTTCCACAGCAGATGGGAGGGGGGGGCTGAAGTCCTGTGAGTTTAATGGGGGTTGGGCGCCCTTTCTTCACTTTCTTTCAAGTCTGAATTATAGTTATACATATATTTTTGGTATACTGAATAAATGGTATATAAAATATGTTTAAAATAGACAGTAATTATTTGAGTGATTTGGGAGCGTTTCCGTATAATCTGTAAAGTTGGTTTGGAGATTAAAAAATGGTATTAGCAGAGACACAGATAATGCAGGTAGAGAGAAAAATGGTAGATTATATGTCATACCGTCGTCAAAAAGTGCTAATGCTTAAGGTATTTATAAACTTTATGTCGGAGGATAAAATTACAGTGTGGTTTGTGGCCGAGGGCTGCATTGGTGGGGGTGGGGTGAGAAGGGGAGGGGGCCGAGTGAAATAAAATGAAAACTTGTGACCATGAGGTTGTACATAGGTTCGTGGAGTACATGCCTTCATACATTGAGGTAGCAGACCGAGTATATATAGATCTCGCTCCCTCCTGCCGTGTGACTCCATCTTCATCTCCCTGCTGCTTTCCGTATCCGTTGCTCTGTGTTATCTTAGTGTGTGTGTGTCTGTCTGTGTCTGCGTTCAGTCTGGGCTGAGGAAGTTTGCTATGCAGGCACACACAGATATTCGTATCAAAGTATTTGGCAGGTTTTCAAAACATTATTAATATAATTGAGATGCTTTTTTGAGGCGCTAGTGAATGTCTATTTTCACAATTACCGCTCGCTCGGCTCCACAGAGCAGAGGGTTTGTCGTATTTCACTACTTAGTTTGTTTGTTTTTCCACTCTGTTCTCTGGTGGCTGGCGGAGAAGTGTTTGTTATAGTGGAGATGAAAGGGTGATAAGTAGTGAAATACGACATAGCGTCTGCTCTGTAGAAGTGGGGGAGAAGTGATTATCAGTGTGAGTGAAGCGCAACTGCGGCGGTGCTTGGTAACACTAATAAATTATTTTTTTACCAGAGGTACGATTGTTTGCATGGTCCGCGACCCGCTAAGAAAGGCTTGACGGGCCATCACAGGCCAACGGGTTGCAGTAAGAGTAATTCAGGTCGACAAAAGAAAACATGAACTTAGTACAGCTGAGGTTACGTCGAACACATGAATACACTTTCAGTATGCAATAATTTCAGTTCACAATATGGATTAAAAGAGGGAACGTGTATATTTGAAATGTTTATTCACTAATGCAGTGCTTTGAAGCGAATTTTATTATCTAATACGCGTAAAGATATTATAAGAAACAAAGTAATTGGCATAGTTATTAGTCCATAGAACACAAACGGTGCAAGCATAGTATGATGCAAAATGAATAGGGTTTAACAAAACATATTCTACACCCTCCTGAGCAAGTATATTAAATTATATTAAATCTAAGAAGGTGTGTTTTGACTTTAAGTTCAGCAACCATATATGAAAATGCTAGTGGTTAGACATTACCTCATTAACAATCAGTTCTCTGCATGCGAAGCACTATCAAGTTTGTGTTATGGTATTGTGTAAGGAAATAAAAACGCGCCAAAACCGAGAACTTGGCTGGAGCTGCATGTATGTTATCTGTAGGGACGTTCGAAAATCAGTGTTCAGAACAACTACTGTATTGAGTAAGCATGGGTGTAAAATCCGTTCCGCTCGCGGATTTTGCGGATTTTCGGCAAATTCGCAATCCGTGAACTCTCGCGAACTTGCCGAAAATTCGTAAATCCGTGCGAAGCGGATTTTTTGCTTGGTTGCACTTGCCAACTAGAATACTATACAATTTTGCGGGAGTAAACACTTGCGAACACGTAGATGCGGCGGGCAGCGACAATCTCGCAATTGCGAGATTGCAAAATTTACAATTTCGCACAAGAAATCCACCAGCAGGCAGCATAAACCTTGAAAATTATGATTTTTATCAGAATAACTCCTCAGGTTGACATTTGCCTGCACTTTCTTTTTGCAAGGAGTCCATTTTGGGGGGGGGTGGAAGGAAGGAAGTGCCCCACAGTCTCCAACTTCCTGTTCCTGTCCAGCAGGCTCCTCCCAGTGCTTTCTTCATGTGCTGGTCACTTAGATTTGGATCTTGACCTGGAAGGATTACTTTTTGTGGATGCTGCTGGACATTTGGATTTTTGCAAAACTGAAAGCACTCAGCAGGTGCAAAAGTTCAATCTTATCATTAGTAACCATTCCCTGTAGTGCCTGGAAGGATTACTTTTTGTGGATGCTGCTGGATATTTGGATTTTTGCAAAACTGAAAGCACTCAGCAGGTGCAAAAGTTCAATCTTATCATTAGTAACCATTCTCTGTAGTGCTTCCTGAGGGGCCCCTTCAGAGTTCAGTTGCCTACTTGCAGAGAATAGCTACAAGTATACAACAAAGGTCCTGTTAAAAAAATTACACTGCAACAGAAAGCAATTACAGATAAGGAAGCAGGTGCCAGCCTGGAAGTTCAAATTCAGTGACACATTAATCAGCCCCTAATTCATTCATGTCAGTTGAGGCAGGGCAGGTGTGCTTTCCCCCCATAATCTACAGTGATGAACTAGAGGGTGGCATGGGTGAGACAGAGGGTGGCATGGGTGAGCCAGAGGGTGGCAGTGGTAAAACAGAGGGTGGCAGTGGTGAAACAGAGGGTGCTGTGATGAAAAAGACGTAGAAACAACATGGTCGCGACCGTTGCTACCCGACAAGTAAGTTCGCGTTTGCGAACTGGTAAAAAACCCTTGCGAAATGGCAGAAACACTTGCGAACACAAAAAAAAAGGAATCCGCAAAATTCGCGAGAGTTCGCGGATTTTGCGGATTGCGAATCCGTAAATAAGCAATTTCGCGGATTGTCATTTTCTCGTATGAATCCAAAAAATTTCACTAGGCAGAAAAGTAAAGCAGCAGATGTGTGTGAGGCGCAAATAAGGAGCAGAAAGGGAAAATGGCGTTTAAACTTATAAAAAACTGATGCTAACTTTACACATTTATCAGGGCACATTTAACCATATATTACCCTGCCTTGCTTCGAGTTCGTTTCAAATAAGATAAGATAAGCAAGTGGATTGTTGAAATTAGAGTTCAATTAAATGTTCAGTTCGAAATCGAGCAGGTGAGGAAAAAAAATGTAGTCCACATAAAACACAAAAATCTGACCAGCACGGAATTGTAATGTCCACTGTTAGTAAAGCCAATAGGTTTGTTTATATAAAAAAAGAAGTCCCAAAAGTGTGAGAAAGATAGGGAGGGAAAAAAAATGAAGACGTCAATGGTTTGCATAAGAGTCATCCTACAATTGAGTAGGCGAAATAGGCAGCAACCGCTTCTAAAAGGAAGTCACTGTTATCATCCGAAAACAAGTCAGCCATCCAATTGAAAAGAGGAAAAGAACATACATGCTCTTCAATTACCGGAGCCTCTAGTACCATCAGAGGACAACTCGGTGACTTTTCTATGTAGCTGTGTGCCAAGAAATCTTGCGCCGCTGCGAATATATTCCAATGACCCAGAACTCCATGTATCGCTGCAAAGGCCATAATCCCTGCGTCGGAACAAAGTTGTTCATGATCAATTAACGGATTCATGAGATGATTGTAATTCACTTCAAGAGATTCCAAGTTGCAGAGACATAAATCCAGGGCCCACATGAAATCACAGCTCAGGCAATGAAATACAGGCTGTACACAGGTGAAATAGGAAAATCGAAATGATAATCCATATGATGCACTCAAAGTGGCGAGTGGCAGGATGCCATAGTACTCAAGCATCCTGTGGCGAAACAGTTCTAAGTGCTCCGGCTCGTTTGCGAAGACAGGACGGACATCCATTTTGTAGAAAACAAGATAGGAACACAAAAGTAGGAGCCACTGGTAGTAGAACAGGAAGTCCACAAACGTAGGTCGGAGAATATGGAGTGAAGAGTAGCAGAATGAGTTCAAATCATTTCGGGCAAAGAAGTCACTAAACCATTGCTTAGTACTTATAAAAAAAATAGGCCAGCCGTGAAGTGGAGGATGCGTTAAAGAATATGGGAGTCACCTCAGCATAAAGGAAGGTCACTATTTAATAAGATATGCACTTCTCTGCGAGTGTTAGCTAAGTGAAGGAGATATGTTTGTGAACAGATGCTAGGGTAACTTGTTTTTGTGACAATAAGGCTCTTGTTCATGTCTTGTGATTGAACTTTAAATTCAAGGCCGGAATTCGCGGCCAGATGGAAACATCAAGGTTCTCATGCGGGGGTGTTTCAACTACATTCTTACAGAGAAGCATATGCAGAGTGACTATTACAGCGTAAGTTTTGTCGTTTAATACCTCATAGCAATTCTCGTTGCTTGAAAATAAATAACCACTGTTGAGCAATAAGGTAAAAGTCGGCATTACAGCAGGCACCGGTGTACCTTTGAAAACACATGCAACATTACAGCGGTTCCAGTTAAATAAGTCATGCAATTGGAAGTGCCTGGATGTGAACGACTAATCCCATGTTTGAGTACACTCATCTGTATACAGATATAACTTTTTTTGCCATCTCTAAGGAATTTGTAAGTGAAAGGGAGCAACTTGGTTTCATGCCAGTAGGAGGTACTGAGCCTCTTGTATCTATTTATGTGAAAATAATATATGGAATTTGAACACTGAAAAAGCGTAAAAGATAGACTAATTAATTTGTGGATTAGCCATGTTGCAGCTGCGGCTTTTGATACTAAAAAGGGTAAAGTGTCTAGGCGTTGAATGTGGAACACCGAAAAAGAAGCGTGTGTCATGGAAAGCTACTATTCGTCGATGATCTGCTTTCTCAGAATGAGAATAAATGTTTTCATGAAGTGTATAAGAGATTATAGTCAAAAAAATTAAAACCACTAGGATCCCCTACAGCGCTTGAAAATTAGTGTAGTGTTCATATGCCTGAAAAATTCGAATCAGAAAATATGTCTATAATGCTGACACAACTATGGACTGTCATAAATTTAGAACCAACATTCACTACAGGATTTCCTACTCTGTTCAGAGACTGTTTCTTTGTCTTTATTGTACTTATAAAATAAACCAGTGGTGATAATTTCTATGTTATATGCTAGTAGAGGTCTATAATATTTTTTAACTTTTTTCTTAACAGATTGTCATTTTTATCACAAACATCAATCAGTATGCTGACCAGAAATGAAAAAAGAAAGCTGTATAAACGGACATACCATTTGAAGAGGAAAGAATTAGAAGAATTACGTAATCAACAACGGACGGATAAAAACAAGAGTGCTCCTGGTAAGAGCAGCAAGGATTTCATAAAAAAAGTTGTCTCAAACAAAAAGTAAATTGGATAATGTTCAAAAGGAAAAACAGTTGTCAGTATATACAAGGAGAAATGCGAGAAAAAAGAAAAATGTTTCTGAAATCAGCGGTGAGGAAAATATGTACAGTAAAAGACGTACTAATCAGTTTGCAGAAATCAGGAAGCGTATGTTTTATAACAGCGTGGTTTCGAATTTATTAAAAAAGGAAAAAGTTTCTAAAAGAAAATCTGCTTTTTATAAGAAGAAAAAATATATAGAGGATGTTGTTGAGCGCGCGTTTGAGACAAAAAAAAATATTTATTTTAGTAATTAATAGAATAAATACACTGAATAAGGCAATCAGAGTTTTGAAAGCTAAGAGTAAATGGAAGAGACACATAAATAGAAGTAATTTTTGTAAAGTGTTTTCTGGGAAATGGATGCATACTTCAAATTCTGAGCCATTTTTTAATGAAGAGAGTTACTTTCAAAGTAACGATTTGTTGCATGCAGTTGACACCAGTGGTCGAGCATATGAGGTGAAGGATGGTTGTCCTATTGAGAAAGAGAAAATTGTGGTTAGAAATGCAGAAGAGGTGATAGCTGGAGAAGTTTTACAGGGACGTCTTAATGTTCCTGTTTACACTTGGAATTGTAGTAGTATTTGCAGTGTACGTCAGGATTCAATTGATTTCTTTCGCAATTTCTTACATAAGTACACTAAGGAAAGTCTAAAAAAAAAGATTGTAATGTTGCAAGAATTAGACCGTTGCAGAGTGAGAGAAAAAATAGGTCTGCAAGGCCATTCTCTGGCTTGTCTTTCTAAAAAAATATGCCAGAGTGTTTTTCATCACTTCAGGATGTTAGCAGTGCATCATAACAAAATGAGAAAATTAGTGAGAAAGATGTATTATGCAAAAAGTCCAGCACTTAAACTTAAAGAGTTAAATAGTGCTCTTTTGCATGGATGTCATTTAGATGTTAAGAGGATTTGTGCAGAAATTGAGGTAAGTTATTTTGGTCGAGATGAAGACAATGCAGAAACTGATATAGTTATAGAAGGAAATGTGTTAGAAAATGTTGGAAATTTTAATACTGAAGATTTTGAACAGGAAATAACAAAGTTTAAGGTCATTGCAGGTGAAAAACTAAATTTTCCATGTGTGTGTTATCAACGCATTCATTACAAAAGTCAAACTAGGTTAGTTGATTTATATTTAAAAAGTGAAGATGAAAATAATAGTCAGTGGAAAGATTTTGCGACTTATTTGTTGGTAGAAAACTATTTTGATTTGGGTTTTGAGCAACGTATTTGTAAATATTGTTATAATAAATTAAATGAAAATAGAATGCCTTCAAGAGCTGTATATAATAATCTTGAGTTGATAAATATTCCATCGGAACTAAAGGATTGAAATACTTATGAGACTATTCTGATTCAATGTGTACATCCTTTTCAGGCTATTGTTCGTATGGAGCCTAAGACTGGGAAATTAAATCCTTCAGATTTACAAAGAGGATTAAAAGTTAGAGTTGTATATTTGCCACTTGATTTAAAAAAAATATGGAGACAATTGGTGTTGAAAATGTAGAAGAGGAACCTCTAGTTATTCTAGTTAATGGTGTACCTACTAAGAGTAAGAAAATCTGGCAAGATTTAGTGGATGTTAGGAAAGTCAAAAAGGCAACATTGTATTTAGTCAAAAACAATAAATACTATAAAAATGTATACGTAGAAGAAGAGGAAGTAAGTGAAGAAGAGGATAATGATTTGTCTATTGGACAAATTGAAAAAGTCGACTTGTCCAGAAGTGAAGAAATTTATGAACATTACAGTGTTCATCCACTGCATTCCAAAGAAGCAATGGGGAATGCTATTGAATTATTTCAGATGAAAAAAGCAAAAGGAAATCCTATTAGTGTATGGGAGGAAAGTTTGGAAGGTCGTTGTTTCCCACAGTTATTCCCAACAGGTGAAGGTGCACGATATGATGATCGACCTATGCAGATTCTTGCCTCTGAGTACCGGACAACAAGATTATATGCAGAAGATCCAAGATTTAGTCAATGTATTCCATATTTGTTTCATCTTCTGTTTGAGAGTGACTTATCTGGTCTTTCTTATGCAGTAAACCATATCTTAAAAAGTGGAGTGCATCTGCAAAATGTTTCAGCAAAGGAATTTATGGATAAAGTGCAACAGAAAGACAGTGTTTTGGATTCTCACCTTATTAATTTAATGGCATGTCAGCGTGGTACTAATGAGTATTGGTACCGTCATCATGGAGATTTGAAATACATGCTAAGAAGCTTAGGAGCATCTACATGGTTTTTAACTCTAAGCTGTGCAGAGTATGCTTGGGAAGATTTACTTGAGGCGAATGCAAATATAGAAAATATAAACTACAAGACACCTGGAGAACTGTGTTCGTTGAATCGGGTTAATGTTTGCAGATATTTTAATCATAGATTTGAAGCTATGATGTCTTTTATTACAAACAAGAAACATCCACCTCTTGGTGAAGTTCTGGATTTCTTTTGGAGAAAAGAGTATCAAGCGAGAGGTGCTCCTCATATTCATATGCTATTATGGATCAAGGATGCTCCCAAATTTGGAACAGACTCGGATGACACTGTATTGTCTTTTATTGAACAATATGCCACTTGTGAGATACCTAATAGTACAACTGATAAGGACTTAAGAGAAAAAGTGTTACGCTTTCAAAGACATCGTTGTGGAAAATATTGTCGGCGAAAATTCAAATCAAAGAATAAATTCTATACCAAATGTCGTTTTGGTTTTGCACGACCGGTGCTTTCAAAAGGAAGAGTCAACAATTTTATGTCATCTTTGCAACATAATATCACAAGAAGATCACCCAAAAATACGTACAATTTAAGAAGAGGTGAAGAGTCCAAATATATAAATGACTATAATCCAGTCATTTTGTCCATGTGGAATGCTAACATGGATATACAATATGTTGCGGACAACTCTATTGCTGTGGCTCGATATGTAACGTCTTACATCACGAAATCTGAAAAGACGAACTAAAGGAGATGTGGGAAGACATTTCTCATGAAAAGAGCCTAAGCAAGAAATTGTATACGTACAGTTTGAAGATGTTATCTCATCGAGAAATTGGAGCATATGAATGTTGTGATCGATTACCATCAGCAAGTCTTTATGCGAAATCTAAAACTATCCTGTGGGTGAGTTTAGGTCTTGCAGAAACACGAAACCGTGTTTTGAAGCCTGTGCAAGAAATTGAATATTTAGCACAGAAAGAACCAAACAGTACAGACATTCTGAAAACAAATATGTTGGATACATACTATCCAAATAGAAGTACTCTGCTTGAAAACATTTGTCTGTATGAAATACTTAAAAAATACAGTTTTAAAAGGAATATTACAGAGAATATTGATAAAGGTGTATATGCTGTAATTGGACATGAAGGATGCCTGGTGAAACAAAGAAAAGGACACTTGATTAATCACCGAAAACTGAGTTGCGAAAGTCCTGACAAAAGAGAATTTTACTATTTAGCTCTTTTGCAACTCTTTAAACGATGGCGTAAAGAAGAAGAACTACTTGGTGACTTTCATAGTTATGAAGATTCATTTAACACATCTAAAAGTAGTATAGAATGTCCTGTTTTTAGTAATTATCTCCAAATGTTGAACAACGAAATAGAGCAAGAAGCAAGAATTGCAGCGGAGATTGCTAGAGACAGTTCTCAAGATAGTCAAAGTTCTGCTTCGTTGAGTCAAGATCCACTGGGACAACCATTATCCAAAATGAAGCAGCCACTGCCATGGATGAGGTGGAAAGAGCAATGCAGCAAGCTCAAGAGGATATAATAAACTTAGAAGAATTGGAGAAGCAACTTAATCTTGAGCAAAGACAGATATATGATGAAGTGACAGAGCACATTGAGCATGGTTTTCGTCATGAGAAAAAAGAATGCTCATGTATGTCATTTGAACCTATTCGACTATATGTAAGTGGAGAAGCTGGAACTGGTAAACGTTTTCTAATTAAAGGAATTACTACATATCTACAGCAAAGAACTCAGTCTTGTGTTGTTACTGCTCCAACTGGATTGGCAGCATATAATATTAAAGATATTACTTTACATCGTTTACTGATGCTGCCAGTTGGACATGAAAATAAATTACAATATCACAAGCTATCTGGAGAAGCTTGTTATGAAGTTTCTAGAGTCCTTAAAGAAATGAAACTTCTCATTATTGATGAAGTAAGCATGGTATCACATTTAATGCTTGCTTTTGTGCATTTAAGAAGGCAACAGATACTTAAAACAGACTATGATGTGTTATTTGGAGGCAAACATGTCATAGTTTTTGGAGATCTACTGCAACTAACTCCTGTGAAAGGACAACCTGTATTTGAAACGGTTACACGTGAAGACACCAGAAAGTGCCTAGGCAGTATTGGAAATGTTAATATATGGTCACATTTCAAATATACTGAACTGATTCAAAATATGCGACAGGCAAAGGATAGTAAATATGGAAATATTCTTCAAGTATATAAGGATTGGAAAACTAACTGAAGATGCGAAATAAACTCTACAAACACGATTACTTTCCAAGTTGTTTCCCAATGAAGATAATGTACCTGAGAAAATATATAGTAAAGAGGTAGAAGATAAGTCAATCATATGCTTGATGCCAACTCTAAAATAATGTTCGGTTTTCAATGAAAAAATGTTGAGGTTAGAAAATCAAGAAATTAAAAAACTGGAAGCTAAAGATAGAATAGAGCATGAAGGAAGTACTATTGTTTTGTCTGAAAAGTTGAAGTTAAAATTGGATTCTCTTCAGAAATCTATATCTAAAACTGCTGGCTTAGAAAAGAATCTGTATGTATGTTTAAATTGTCGGATTATTTTACGGAGAAATTTTCATGTAGAAAGAGGTTTTGTGAATGGAGCAATGGGTAATATTGTTGGTTTTGTGAATTACCCAAATAGAGATGAGATTGAATTTTTAAGAATCAAATTTGATGGAATTGAGGAAGTTCAACAATTCAGTGGCTGTTCAACTCGTTTTTTGCTTGTGAAAGACTTATATGTCCGTCGGAAGCAATTTCCAATTTGTTTGGCATATGCAGTGACTATTCACAAATCTCAAGGTTTAAGTGTAGATTGTGCTTTGGTAAATATTGGAAGCACTGTATTCAAAGAGGGTATGGCGTATGTTGCTTTATCTCGAGTTAAAACTTTATCTGGACTTTATCTAATTGATTTTGATGAGACAAAGATTAGTGCAGATTTAAATTGTGTGAAGGAGTATAATCGGTTAAGAAGAGAATATGCTCCAAGTTTACCTCAATATCCTTTCATTCAAAAGTGTATGGTTGGTCAAAAAAGGAGAAGTGAGGAAAAATGTAGTGAAGTAGTAGAGAAACGAAGAAAAAAAGATGAAGCTGTCATTGGTAGCCGTAAGAAAAAGGTTAGTATTGAAAAGATTGTTGGATTTAAATTTGAAAACAGGTCTGGTGTCAACTGCTATGCAAATGTAGTGGTTAATGTTGTTTTTTTTCTAAAAAATGTACAGCAACAGATTGTACAAAATCGGGAGCAAACATTTTGTTGTTCGTTAAATTCTGTCTTTGAAAAATGTAGCAGTGGTAATAGTGAAGTAGCAAGTGTTTCAGAACTAAGGAATGTTTTAGACATATGTGCAGGACTAAATCAATTTTCTCAGAATATTCAGCAAGATTGTCAGGAATTTATTATGTATATGCTTACAGTTTTGGAAGATGAAGATGTAGATATTGATAGTCTTTTTGGCCTTTCTTATAAATGGGAACATAATTGCGATAATTGTTCATTTTCAAGTAGTACTGAAATACACAAAGACAGATTTATATATTTAACATTACCAGATTGTAAAACAGTGTCCTTTAATAAACTAGTTAAAGATGCGTATCAGAACATGGTCTGCTCTCAATGTAACTCAGAAATGTTATTAACATTGTTTATCCACAGATATGGACAGTATGTAATTTTAATGTTTCAACGATGCAGAGCTGATGGGAGTAAATTGTCAACTTTAATTAAAAATGTTGTGGCTTCTCAAATATCTATTTCTAGAAGAACATTTGTAACTGTTGCAATTATTTTTCATGAAGGGCCTTCAATATCATCAGGACATTACATAGCTTATTTGAAGTCTCCAACAGGCTGGACGCTGTGCAATGATAGTCAATTGACTTTTAAGAAACGTTTGCCTTCTGACTTAACTAATTCTTATCTGCTATTTTTGGAACCTAAATTTCAGTAAAATTACTTGGGGTAGGAAGATTAATACTGTAAAGATATGAAACTCTGTTGTTTAGAAATATCATGTGACTGAGGGTGTGCAAATTTAGAAATGAAACGTGTATTTGGCATAGTGATAGTATCAGGTATAGGTTTCCTTAATGTTTAATGGTACAGAACACGTTGAAATTTTTACTTGAAAGGTTGAGAAAAGAATGGATAAGACTTCGATTAAGTGATTTGGGAAAATAACGAGTTAACTCATACTATTTGGCCACGCGGAAAAATATGATACAACAAAATGTGTACTTGTGATAAATGTTTTTAGGACATACTTGCACGAAAGTTTGTTGAGAGGTATTTAAAAAATAACGAGTAAACTCATACTATTTGGCCACGCGGAAAAGTATGAGTCAACAAAATGCGTACTTGAGATAAATGTTTTTAGAACATACTTGCCCGGACCTTTGTTGAGAGGTATTTAAAAGTAAGTGGTATGGTTTAATTAGTTTGTAACTGAGGAGTATGTACTGTGCTTACTCAAGAAATTGCGAATTAGAGAAAAACATTTAAGACATGTTTTTTTCAGGTATTTATATTAAGTATAGAGATCTTGTATGGGTTTTTTAAACACAATCATTTAGATTGTGTTTTTTTTCCCCCGCTGTTACATGATGATTACGATTGAAATCACTGTTTATAGTGAAAATCAATATATTCTGAGGACAGCAAAAATAAATCATGTAATATGTTGTCTAAGGTATTTTGTTACATTGGATTTAGAAATATGTATTATAACAGATTTGTTTATTGTCTTCCACAGATATTACAATTTTAAGGTAAGTACAACTAATAACATCCGAGATTTTCCTCTGCCTCTCTCTTATCCTTATTCCTTTCATCCTCTTCCTTTGTCAGTGCTGTTTAGTCACGGTTATTCCCTTTAACTCATCCACATTTTGGGTTGTTAAATTTTCTTTCCTGTTTCTCTTACATCTTTTCTGTTACTAATTCATTCAGGCTATCTATCTCTTCAGTTTGTTACTTACGTTGTCTCATGGTGACTCACCTTTATTGACCCTGTATCACCTTTGTTTCCTGAATCTTAATTTCTTTGTCTCACTGTACCTTAAAATTTGTTCCCTTACTCCGCTTTCATTAATTATGCTCACTTCCAAAACTTAAATCTATAGTTTAGTTCCCTTATCCTACTTCATTTCTCTTTATCTCTCTCTTACGGTCCTTGTCTGTTTCTACCCCGTTCATCTTCTGTTACTCACCCTTTTTCACTCAGTTTCTCTTAGTGTTCTTTAGTTATTTTATCTATCTCTTTAAGACATTTCCGTACTCTTAGTCAGTTTCTATTAGAGACTGTTTGTTCCGTGTATTACCACTGATTATACTCTCATTTTCTCCCTCAGTTTACTTTCCTTTAGACAGTCATTCTTTAAGTGCTATTATCTCGTTTAATTAATTCTTTTACTCATTGATTTATATACTACACATTCTGTCTTTGTCTCTCTCTCTCTCCCTCAAGCTTTTTTTCGTTCACCTTCTGTTTCATTCACTTCTACTTTGTTTTGTTTTATGAAATGAACATTATAACCTTATTTTTACTTTTCTTCCACAGATCGTATGTTTTTTAAAGAATTTTAGTTTTACTTTGTTACTATTTCTTAGGTAAGTATAAAAAATAAAAATACTTTTCCATCACTGTGTTATTTCTTTGTCTATCCTGGTCATACCAGTGTTATGTATTATGTGAGCAGTTCCACGCAGGATTGGCTGCACTGTCACAAGGAGCTCCTTAAAAGTGATTTTATGAAATCATCAACATTTGACTGAGTCAGTTCACCAACGCTGATGTGTGGAAACATTGCAGGTAAATGATGTGTGTTAAAGAACTTTGGGGCATATTATCAAGGGGGGGTTATCTCTGCTTTTTTGGCTTTAAAAGCCAAGAAAGCGGAGATAACATTATCTCTCTAGTACGTAGCTGTTGCTAACACCAGTTAGCGACATCTAGTAGGAGATAGCGACCATCTTGTGCCCTGCTTTGCTTGTCAGTGATATTTATCACTAATGACATGAAAAGTAAGCATGCCAACATGTTAACGACTGGAAAGAGTTGCTAACATTGCTATCTCCTATTACCCACTTTTGGAGATATTTGCGCTAAGCGCAAATATCTCCAAAAGCTAACACCTGCCCCTGAGCAGTTCTTACCTATGTTATCTAATGGTAGGTGGATAACATGAGTAAGAGCAGTAGCTCGGTAATGCATGAATATCGCTGACTTTACAGCAATATTCATGCATTTTGACCGATTATTATCGCTTAGGGCAGTGGTTCACAAACTTTTTTGACCTGTGGTTCCCTTGACCTCCTTGGCAGTTGGCTGTGGCTCCCCATCCATTTGTTTTACCGGTGGGTGGATGGTATGTACCTCCTTTTATTTTCCTTAAAGTAATTGAGGCGCATTCTTTCACTCATCCAACCATCCGTTCACTGGTCCAGCCATCCGCTCTCTCATCCATGCACCCTTTCACTTCACTGATGTATCCATGCTTTTGTCCATCTACCCCCTTTTACTAACTTATCAATCCTTAGATTCACCCTTTCACTCATCCATCCATTCACCATTTCACTTATCAATTAATCCATCCACGCATTCACTTGCCCATCATCTACCCTTTTATTCATTCATCCATCTATCCTTTCACACACCCATCCACCAATTCACTCATCCATCAGGTGCCTTTTTACTCATCTATCCTTCCTTTAACACACCCATCCATCCTTTTACCCATTCATCCACCCTTCCAGCCATACATGCATCTATTTACCTTTTCTCTCATCTATACTTCCACTCATTCGCTTATCCATCCATCTTTTGTTTGATTATATATCCATTCCCCTTTCATTCATCCATTCATCCTTTCAGTAATCCATCCAGCCATTCAGACAGTCCACACTTATTTACTCACCCACCTTTCCACATTATGAGCTGAGCCTTTGTCTGCAGAGTTGGAGGGAGAAGAGGCCTATCAAGAACAAACTACAGCAAGGGGTGGGGTGCGGTGGGGGAGAGTTCACAATGCCTCTGTACATAGACAGACTGAAAACGTAGAAGTTATGAGTCACAGATGATGTACAGTGCCAGGATGTGAGGTTACTGTAAAATGGTGTTGTTTCCAGGGCTTTAAGCAGGGTTAAAAAAAATGGGGGGGTCTCTTCAAAGGGGGTGTTGGATGTAATTCCGAGGGCAGTTTAAAACACCTAAGCTAAAAATCTGTGTTTAGCATAGTGTTGCGCCCGACTGGTGTTATGTTGTTTGTGTCATTGCATGCAGATATATAATAGAGCAAGTATCTTTACACTTGGCTTTGTCAATGATTGCTAGTTCTTTAAAAAACAAAAGCAGCAACCATGGCATTGTTGAATATAATATTGAAAATACTTCTGTTAAAAAATGATGAGACAATGAAAGAACGTTAACCTGTTCTTTTAAACTTATTTCATGAAGTGTTTTCTAACATTGCAGCGTGGGCGTTTTACTTTTTTTATTCTAACAGAATCCCTTCTGTACGTTGAGGTAGGAGGAGTGCCATATGCTTGAACACTGCTGACTGCCCCATTTTCATTCAGTTAGTGGCAATCAGCCCCATACAGAACTTCAATGGGTGGGAGGAGCTGCTCCTGTGCTCCTGGAGGAGTGCGAGGCCGTTCCAGCAGCGGGGGTGAGGCCTCTCACAGGGGAGCAGCGCTGCTCCCTGTGATGGCCACAATTACAGATAACAGGGTAGGGACGTCCGTGGAATTTACGGACGGTTGGTCACTCTAGTGTGCGCGGCGCCCTTGGCATCTCATTATGGCGCACGGGGGAGCCGCGGTGCACAGTTTGGGAACCACAGGCGTAGGAGATAAACCTTCATAATAGTAAGACTCCTAAGCGATAAAAATCGCCGCAGCTCGGCGATAAAAATATCGCCGCTAAACCAACATAGTCATAATTATCGCTAGTTGTTGGTAATATGCCCCGAAGATCGCACATTTGACTTTCGGCGGCTACCGCCAGAATTTTCCGCGGTGTTAGTGCGTTATTATCAATGCGAACACATATGTGATAGTAAATCCTGTAACAGCCGGTGGCAGTTAACATTATCGCGTGAAAACATGCGTTGTTTGCACGCACTAATGTGTGCCTTGTAATTAGGGGAGGGGGTGGATTCAGTTTTATTTTCAACACCCCCATGTTAACGCTGCCGAATGCTTGATCAGAGCAGGCCTTGGCAGTCGTACGATAAACAAGTTTATACAAACTCTTTTTCTCGGATCGCCTGTGTTCGTGATAGGGTCTTTTCCCCTCCAACCACATTTTGCATGTGGTTTGACGTACGCCCACTTTGCATGTCCTTAACTTTTTGTGCGGCAGACATGCAAAGTGGTCTTACGGCAGGCGTTGTAATGACGTTCTCAAAAAGGTGCTGGGGAATATTTACAAGGATACGCAAAACATTTTCGCCGCTTTTATCGGCAGGAAACTGCCGATATAGGGGCGAAAACGGCCTTGATAATATGTTCTATGAATTGCAATCGAACGTAATGTTAGAAATAAAGACATCTAACATAGGTTTCGAATGGAATTCATAGAACATATTATGAAGGCGATTATCGTCGTTTTATCGGCAGTGTCGTGCCGATAAAAGCGACGATAACGTATCACGTCTTCATAATAGGCCCCAAGTATCGCCGCTTTTTTAAATAATTGTGCTGAGAAAGCGGCGATACTTCAGCTTGAGAATACAGCTCTTTATAGTACAATGAGTTAGTTCTGAAAAGAACTTTTTTTTTTGTTTTGTAGTTTTGTGTTGTTTTTTTTTTAACAAGTTTTATATTGTTTTTGAATTTTTAAACTGGAGCCGAAATTTTGAACTGTAAAACTGTGAAACAGGAACAAAATAAATTGTAAAAAAATAATCTTTTGTCGGAGCATTGATGATCATTAATTCTTTTTTCAATAAGAGTGAGGCTCTGCTCTCCATACACAATCATTTCTGAACAGAAGTTGCATTTCATATGCACTGATGACAAATATGGTCTCAAGTCCAACCGTGCAGTGGATGGAGATGCAGGTCGTCTTCCAGATGATGTGCTGGCCACAGCTGGTGGGAGTTGTGTTGCCAGAGCTCTTGTAGAAGCGTGTGCAAATTGCACAGGATGCAGTTGTCTGACATGCCTCAACATCGTATGAATCGAAAAGGAATACTTTTTCAAAGGATTTCCTCTTGAAAGAACTGCGTCACATATTGTGCAAGTAACTTTCTGAGCATTCACTTTTTTTAGCTCCTTAGGATAAGTAAAAAATTGCCAGATGAAAGATTCCTTCCTTTTTGATAAAGGTAGTCGATAATTTTCCTCAGATTCAGAAGATGAATTCTGTGCGGCAGACATTTCACCAAACTGCTCGGAAAGATGTAAGAGGTTCTTCTCCCTAGAGAGTAAAAAAGATAGTGAGGGAAGTGGGTGGGGTTCTGGAAAATTCCAGAATAGAAACTACTATGAACCAATAGGAAGTGTTGTTTTCGAGTCAAATGACTTGACATGCGCGCATTAAGACGTGTACGCGGTGACAGTATCCGGTCACGTACGTCATTTGGAAATATCTGTCTAATTTAATGAAGTTTCAAAACATGAAAAGGAGGAAAGGTAGACTCTCCCTGATCTTGTACACCTTCTCAAGGGGCCCCAAGAAGAATATTTATGAACTATAATACTTTTTTATTCTTAAAAAAATAACGGGGTGCGCGCACCCGGTCGCGCACGATAGTTTAAAAAGGCGTTCTCGTCAATTTACTGACAAGTTTCAAAATGTTAAAAAGAAGGCAAGGTAGACAACCCCTAATCCTCTAGAGCTTTAGAAGGAGTCCCTAAACAACTCTGCGAGTCAAGAAAACTTTTTTTCCGGATAAAAACATTTGTCGAAATTCATTGATAAAACTATAGGTTACAGTCAAGATATAGTTAACAATTAGCATTTAAAAAACCTTTGAAATTCACTGAAAAAACCATAGGTTTTACACACGTTATAGTTAGGAAGTAGCATTTAAAAAGCCTATGAAATTCACTGAAAAAACCATAGGTCTTACACACGTTATAGTTAGGAAGTAGCATTTAAAAAACCTATGAAATTCACTGAAAAAACCATAGGTTTTACACACGTTATAGTTAGGAAATAGCATTTACAAAACCTATGAAATTCACTGAAAAAACCATAGGTTTGACACCAGTTATAGTTAGCTGGAAATTTTACTCGCATAAAACCATTGAAATTCCCACGTTATAGTTAGTTGGACTCACTATAACTTGCGCGTGCAATGCACTGCTGATGACGTCACATATTACATCACTCATGACATGGTCAGTGACATCACTCATGACATCACTGATGACACCAACCAGTGAATGTGTGTCTTTCCGAGAAATAAATATGTGTTATATATGTATATGTAAAAATTGATGGAAGAATAAATGTTTAAATAAGTGTTTAGATGTTTAAAAAAAAAAAATTGATTGGTTAACTGGCTTATTAACTGTATCTTAGGCAATACATATATTAGTGAGTAATGCTTAAATATTTAAATATAAGGATTAGTGTTTCACTTTATGTATAAGTGGCTGCATGGGTTGGTGAGTAGCTACATGTGTATGTATATGGGTTATTAGATGTTTTTTTAGTATCAGTATGAGTGTTTGTATGGTTTGGTGGGGGTATTACTTAGCACATAGATGCATGAATAACTGACTCTCTGTATGTGTTTTGAAGACAGCATATGTGCAGGACTGTATGGGTAGACAAGTGTGTAAATGTGTGTGTTAGTGAGTGAATGACTGTCTCACTAGTGTCTTTATCAGTAACTACATATGTTTTAATCTAGTATATGTGAATATTGATGTATGTAAGTGAGTATATGTGAGAGTATGTGATTGTAAGAGTTCCTGTTTAAATAAGTATGTGTTTCTATAAGTGATTGTTTAAGACAATAAATATGTGTAAATTTCCTTAGAAGTAAGGTGGTAGTGTGTGTATAGCTCTATATGCAAATAAATGGATGTTCAATAGTTTATTTGCATGTGTGAGTATGTGTGTGAGTAACTTTTGGATGACTGTCGGTGTGTAATAGGATGTATAGGTGTATCACTACATATGATGAGTGAGTATATGTATGAGTGACTATATAGAACTATTGATGAATGAGTGGATGTGTATAAAGATGGTGGAATTATTGAATTGGTTGTTGTAACTGTTATGGGTATCTCCATTTTTTTGAAAATTTTTGTTTCTAGTTTTGAATATGTGTTTCAAGGGTTACATTACAGTGAAAGGAGGTCTGTCACTGTGTCACAAGGATGGTGTCATCAGTGATGTTATGAGTGATGTCACTGACCATGTCATGAGTGATGTAATATGTGACGTCATCAGCAGTGCATTGCACACGCAAGTTATAGTGAGTCCAACTAACTATAACGTGGGAATTTCAATGGTTTTATGCAAGTAAAATTTCCAGCTAACTATAACTGGTGTCAAACCTATGGTTTTTTCAGTGAATTTCATAGGTTTTGTAAATGCTATTTCCTAACTATAACGTGTGTAAAACCTATGTTTTTTTCAGAGAATATATATATATATATATATATATATAAATTCGATCTGGCCCAAGCTCGGAGGCTCCCGGGTGCTCTAGGGTGGTGCATGCGAGGCGCAGCAGGACCCGCTGCGATTTACATAAATTCACAGGTGAGCAAGGTCTCCGTAGAGACCGAAACGCGTTGGGTTATGCTGGTTGCTGATTAAAGAAATTATATTCTGACTTCAAACCCGGTGTTGGTTTTGGAATTCTTTCACACGGGAGTGCATGAGGAAACGACTTCCCTACGGGAAAAACTGAATTTATATATATATATATATATATATATATATATATATATTACCTACTGGCGGTCGCCAGTAGGTAGTTATAGTTAGGATTGATTTCCATAGGGAAATCGCAACATTCTATTGGGTATACCTTTGGCGCCGGATGAGGAATCTGCCTGAAATTTTCCTCAACTTTGCCTCGCGGCGCTCCGGTCCTTCCCTGAAAGTTTGGGGGGCATTCGTCAAGCGGGGGCCGAGATAAAAGGGGGGTCCCAAAACGTGTTTTCCCCATGTTAATTTCCATAGGGCGGTCGAACTCACTTTCAGCTCGAACGGCTGAATGGATTTTCACCAAACTTTGCAAAATTATAGGGACTGGTAGCCCGATGTGCCTTTGCTATGTCTCAAGATATGTGCTCCAGAGGATTTTGAGTAATTTAGGTTCAAAAAAATTTATATATCTATAGCCGCGCCCCGGTACGCACACCGGGGAGCGCTCCGGGCGCGCCACGCGACTTGCGCACGGAAAGCTGATTGGCTCTCGGCTGTCTGTAAACATTCCAAACAGTCCGGAGCGGCCGCCATCTTGTGTCTCGGTAGGATCAAGACACAAGAGGTGGCAAATACAAAGGGGGAAATGACCAAAAGGGGGCAGGGTAGACCCCCCCTGACCCCCTAGGTTTGATGTGGGGGCCACAAAAGGGTCCCGCGGGTAAAACAATTTTTTTAATTTGTTTTCGATTTTCGCGGGGGGAGCGCCCGGTACGCGCACCGGGGAGCGTACTTTGGTGAAAAATAGTGAAAATAATAGTGTAAAATAATCATTTTGAGTGATTACAGGTAGGGTAGTTCTGAAAAGAGCTTTTGGGTTCTGTGGCTGTTTTAGGTACCTACAAGTACGTCCCACACACACCCACACGCACAAACCCCACACCCCCACACCCACACACTCCCCACACATACCTCATACACGCACACCTCCACCCACACCCACACCCAAACACCCCACACCCCCACACCGATACCTTACACATCCACACCCACACCCACACATCCCACACACCCACACTCACACACACACCTCACCCCCCAACACACACACACACATGCACACACAGATACCTCACAGGCACACCCCACACATACACCTCCCCCCCAGACACACACACACACACACACCTCACAGACACACCCACACATCCCACACATACACACACATCCTACACACATACCCCCCATACCCACACACCCCCCACACACACCTCACACACCCACACCCCCACCTACACCCAAACACCCCACACACCCACACCCACACACACACCTTACACACCCACATCCCCACCCACACCCAAATACCCCACATACCTACACACACCTATACACCTCATCCCCCCAGACACACACACACACACACCTCACAGACACACCCCACACATCCCCCACACACCCCCCCCCACACATGGGGAAAACTCAGTGAAACAGGAAAATAATAATTTAAAGTGATTAGAGGTGGGTAGCTCTGCATAGAGTTGTTGTGTTGTTTGGGTGTTTTAAGTACCAACATGTAGGTACCAATGCTGAGTCTTAAATTTAATGTACACCGTTTCCTCTGTAGATATCTTGCATGTTGTTACAGAAGTTATTGTGGTATATGGAATCCATATCATAGTCTGTCAGGAAAGCAGAAAGAACATGGAGGCAGGAGATGAAAAAGAGATGTCAAATACACATTGGAGATAATATAGTGGGAGAAAGGAAGTAACTATGAGCAAAATTACTATGTAACATAAAAAAGTTGCACAGTATACTATAAGTCTGAATTTACATTATAATCAATTTGGTACTAGTTTATGAATTACATATAAAAATGAATAATGTCTCGAACAATTTTTGGTTATTAAATATAAATTTATTTTTCTGATTCTTTTTCCAAATTTAACAGAACTTCTAACAACACATTGTCGGAAATGTCCTCATTTTCAATCAGCATATCTACTGCTTCTACACATTGAACTAATTCATAGTCCCGTAATTCATCCATGAAATCTAAGTCTTCATTATCTACAAAAAAAAGTCACCGTTGTTCTCCAGAACAATTTTGAAGGAAATATTCTGCTCTCCTTCCATTTTCTTGCTGTAATTTGCATAAAAAATAAATATATCAATAGAGATAGGACACTGTTGGGTTTAAGTTCAGACAGGTAGTTTTGATTTTTTAACAGTGAAGTTATCTTTTGGCATTGTATGGTATCAGGCTGGAAGTAGAAATATAAAAAGTGTATATCATAAAACCTAAGTAAATTCATAATTATACAAGACAAGCCTAACTCCATCCATAAGTATAACAGAGAAGCCTATCTCAATCTATAACTATTACAGAGGGATAGTATATAACTATCTGAAAATGTTTTCCAAATTAACTTAAAGTGCACAACATACTTCATTTTTCAAAATAACATCTTACCTTTGAAAAATAAGTTTAAGTTCTCAGTGAAAATCCTTTTGAAATGTACTTTAGGAAGTATTATTAAAAATGGCTGTGTTTCCCTCTCTTTCTTTATATATATTCATGTACATAACCAATCAAATGTCATGAAATAATAGTAGAAAATGAAAGTAACATTTTAATTGGTTGTAAATTCTAACACTTCAGATGTGTTTTTGTCAAGTAATTCACCTCAGGATATTTAGAGAGGGCTACAGGCCAAATGGCTCAATGGAATTCCACCAAATTTGGGAAAATGGTAGGGACTGGTATGTAGTATGGCCTATTCTATATTTAGTGAAAGTGTCTCCAGTGGTTTTTATGTAAATTACCTTTTAAAAATGTTGGGAGCGCTTCCCGGTGCGCACACCCGGTACGCGTACCGGCAGCGCTACGGGAGTCCTCCATTTTGTGTTTCGGTAGATTTGAGACAGAAAATGGAGGACAAACAACGTTGGGAATGGGTATAAGGGGGCATGGTAGGTACTCCCTGACCCTCTAGGTTTTCTGAGGGGGTCTTAGGAGGTCCATATAGGCGAGAACATTTTTTTTTGCATTTTTCGCGGGGGGAGCGCCCGGTACGCGCACCGGGAAGCGTACCGGGGAGCGTACTTTGGTGAAAAATAGTGAAAAAAATTAGAAAAAGAAAATCATTTAGAGTGATCAGAGGTAGGGTAGCCCTGAAAAGAGCTTTTGGGTTCTGTGGCTGATTTAGGTACCTACAAGTAGGTACCAATGCACAGTCTTAAATTCAGGAGGAATATTATATTACCCTCATCTGAGAAGTGCACACCATCTGCTCTGTAGATATCTTGCATGTTGTAACGCAAGTTGTTGTTGTATATTGAACCCATTCCATAGTCTCTAATGTAAGCAGAAACAGATTTATTCACATGTTTCCGTGCTTTCTCAAATTGTGGAAAAAATTAGTTGGACCAGTTCCATTTCTGTCTTTGGCATATATTGGAATATACCATGGCAGTTTGTGGAAAAATTGTCATCAATTGCCCAAAGGTGTCCTTTAAAAGCATCTCCAGACCTACCCCAGTCAAAGTGCCTAGGTCATTTCCACCACAGTGCAAAATTATGAGGTCACAGTGTGGCAGGTGGTAAAAGGTTTTCACCAATGGTATCAATTGATGACATCTCAATCCTCTTTGGCCAATCCATTTTATGTGCACATTTGGTAAATCAAGGTTGTGAAAATTTCTGGTAGCTGCATACCTTTGAGCCCAGTGAATGTAGCTATGTCCAATAATCCAGACAGAGTACATGGTGAGAGGAGGTTCTGGTGCAGTCAGATGAAGTGTAGGAATGAAATGGCAGTTGGAACAGTAGGAGTTTGCAAAAAAAACTGTGGAGTTTCAGTGCTCTTGAATCACAAGCAATGATTGGTGGATTCAGATAGTTGAAAACTGAAAGTTAGGGTGCATGGTTCTGTTATGTGAAAGAAGTAATTTGAATGGTTAAGAAAAAGTAATTTAAAGAAAGATTGCAGTGGATAAGCTGGTGTATTGAGAGGTCATACATGCTTGCTGATTTGATTTGCAACATTGTAGAATAAACTTTTAACCCTGGGAGCTCAGTGAGGAGGGAGTTGCTATGGTAACAGGTAGAAAGGGCTGAGGGGGGGAAGGGTGTTGATTTGAAAAGAGAGGGAAGAGTTTTGATTGGTTACCATGAGGAATATGTGTGTAGAATTAGAGGTTTTCTGTGCCATTAATGGTTGCAGTGCCTGGAGAACATACCTTTTGCTCTGCTAAAGAAATATTGGTGTGTGTATCTGGCACTGTTCTGAATCTCCTAAAGCATTTGTAAAGGTGAGTTATGATTCATTTAGATAGAGAGTTCAGATTAAGAAGCACATTGATTTTCTTTCCTGTTGGTTTGTGTGATGCTTTTTGAAAATGCATGGTTTCTATATTTGTAAAATAGAGGATTTGTATTTTGTGAAATAGTGATGTTTCATTAGTGAAGTTGAATGGCTGTACATAGGACTTGCACTCTGTATCTAAAATGTTATTTTAAAAATCAATTTTAGGGTAAATGAAGGGGTTTCAGTAGTGAAAATGATTGCATGTACATAGGACCTGTGTTCTGTTCCTAAAATGGTAATTGAAAAACTATTTTAGTGCAAATCAATGGGTTTCAGTAGTGAAAATGAATGCTTGTATATAGGATCTGTGCTGTGTTTCTAAAATGTTAATTGAAAAACGATTTTAGTGCAAAACAATGGGTTCTAGTAATGGAAATGAATGCTTGTAAATAGGATCTGTGCTCTGTTCATAAAATATTAAATAAAAAAACGATTTTAGGGCAAATTAATGGCTTTCAGTAGTGAAAATGAATGCTTGTACATAGGACCTGTGTTCTGTTCCTAAAATGGTAATTGAAAAACGATTTTAGTGCAAATCCATGGCTTTAACATTTTTAAGAAGGAATAAATAGTGTGTGCATAATTATATAAAAATATTTGATTCTTTTACAAACATGTTACCTTTTTTACCTCAGATTGGAAAGCAGACTGAGTTTCTTTGCTGTTGGTTTGTTTAATTTTTTTGGGTAATGCTTGGTAGGAATGTTTGCAAGAGATAGGAAATGTATTTTGTAAAATAGTGACTTTTCAGTACTGAAATGGAATGATTGTACATAGGACCTGCACTGTGTTTCTAAAATGTTATTGAAAAATCGATTTTGGGGCAAATTAATAGCTTTTACATTTTTGAGAAAGAATAAAAAGTGTGTGCATGATTACATAAAATCACCTGTGTTACCTCAGCTTAGGAAGCACACTGAGAGCGTTATTTATGAAAACAGCGATGCGTCACTTTTAACTGTGCACTCCTTGTGACACCAATGATGCATTATATTTAATGTATGACGCATCATGTTTCTAGGACTTACAGATCTAAGCGCAAAAGTGACGAATTGCTGGAGTGTGTCACAAAAATGACGCAACTCCAGCAATGCATCTTTCACATGGGGAAAGCCCCATGTGAAAGCGTTTGCCTCAGTCTTACGCCTGCTGTGAGGCAGGTGCAAGATTTTGACGTAATAGTTTCCTAAAAGTGACGCAGTGAAATCTCATAGATTTCACTGTGTCACTATTACGAGGCTTTTTGCGGGGGAGTGCCCCCTCTGTGTACATTACACCTGACAAAGGTATAATGTGGCGCAGAGGTTTAAAAAGTGACGCATCTACCTACATGCGTCACTTTTAAAATATGGCGCAAAAAGGCACATGTTTTATGCCGCCGATGCGTCAAAAAAAGTGACGCATCAGTAGCACAAAACTGACGCAGGGCTTTATAAATGAGTCTCATCTTTTTTTTGCACACTACTCCAGTTTAGTCCTGTCCACTGCACTCTGGGACACAAGCCTCACGTTTTGTGCTCCCCTGGACAGGGTTCATCACATGAGCACTCCTGGTTAGGCCTTATAATCTTTTTTTAGAATAACATTTGAGAAAAAGAGAAAAGGTCATATGTATAAGCTTTTCATTACACTACTAAAATATTTTTGGGGAAAATTAATGAGTTTTACATAAAAGTGACGCAGTGAAATCTCATAGATTTCACTGTGTCACTATTACGAGGCTTTTTGCGGGGGAGTGCCCCCTCTGTGTACATTACACCTGACAGAGGTATAATGTGGCGCAGAGGTTTAAAAAGTGACGCATCTACCTACATGCGTCACTTTTTAAATATGGCTCAAAAAGGCACATGTTTTATGCCGCCGATGCGTCAAAAAAAGTGACGCATCAGCAGTGCAAAACTGACGCAGGGCCTCATAAATGAGGTTCATCTTTTTTTGCACACTACTCCAGTTTAGTCCTGTCCACTGCACTCTTGGACACAAGCCTCACCTTTTGTGCTCCCCTGGACAGGCTTCATCTCATCTGCACTCCTGCTTAGGTGTCAGAATCCTTTCACATGGGGAAAGCCCCATGTGAAAGCGTTTGCCTCAGTCTTACGCCTGCTGTGAGGCAGGTGCAAGATTTTGACGTAACAGTGTCTTAAAAGTGACGCAGTGAAATTTCATAGATTTCACTGCGTCACTATTATGAGGCTTTTTGCGGAGAAATGAGCCCTCTGTGTACATTACACCTGACAGAGGTATAATGTGGCGCAGAGGTTTAAAAAATAACGCATCTACCTACATGCGTCACTTTTTAAATATGGCGCAACACGGCACATGTTTTATGTCGCCAATGTGTCACAAAAAATGACGCATCAGTAGCACAAAACTGACGCAGGGCTTTATAAATGAGGCTCATCTATTTTTTTTGCACACTACTCCAGTTTAGTCCTGTCCACTGCACTCTTGGACTCAAGCCTCACCTTTTGTGCTCCCCTGGACAGGCTTCATCACATCTGCACTCCTGCTTAGGCCTCATAATCTTTTTTTAGAATAACATTTGAAAAACAGAGAAAAGGTCATATGTATAAGCTTTTCATTACACTACTAAAACATTTTTGTGGCAAATCAATGAGTTTTACATTTTTGAGAAAGAATAAATAGTGTGTGCAGGATTACATAACAAAAATTGAACTTTTCACAATCATGTCACCTGTGTTACCTCAGATTAGGAAGCACACTGAGCTTCTTTGCTGTTGGTTTGTGTCATTTTTTTGGTAATGCTTGGTAGGATTGTTTGCAAGAGAGAGGAAATGTATTTTTCAAAATAGTGAGTTTTCAGTACTGAAATGGAATGCTTGTACTCCAGCAATGCATCCTTTCATATGGGGAAAGCTCCATGTGAAAGCGTTTGCCTCAGTCTTATGTCTTCTGTGAGGCAGGCGCAAGATTTTGACGTAACAGTGTCTTTAAAGTGACGCAGTGAAATCTGATAGATTTCACTGCGTCACTATTACAAGGCTTTCTGCGGAGAAATGACCCCTCTGTGTACATTACACCTGACAGAGGTATAATGTGGCGCAGAGGTTTAAAAAGTGACGCATCTACCTACATGCGTCACTTTTTAAATATGGCGCAACAAGGCATATGTTTTATGCCGCCGATGTGTCACAAAAAGTGACGCATCAGCAGTGGAAAACTGATGCAGGGCTTTATAAATGAGGCTCATCTTCTTTTTGCTTTAATCAAAAGGAGACTAGCTAAAGTTTGAGGGAGGTTAAACAAGATTTAGTATTAAAATCTAAATGACTCAGTCTTGTTTTGTCAAGGGATAGTGACACCTAGTAGGTGTGCTCATGAAGCCCTCACCCACCAACCTAGTTGGTGGCATGCTTCATCATCGGGCCCACCCAGTGACACCTAGCGTGTCCCGGGTGTGCTACGACGCCTGATTACAGCGGAGCAGGTATGTCGCTGTGTGTGCGGTGAAGGGTGCTTTGAATGTGAATTAGACTTAGGACACTTAACAAGACAATTGATGTTTTCAAATCAAACAGTAGATGGAAAAGAGTAATTAATCGGACTAATTTTTGTAAAGTTTTTTCAGGAGAATGGATGCACAGTTCAAGTTGTGAGCCATTTTTTAATGAGGAGAGTTACTTCCAGGAGAATGATTTAGTGCATGCAGTTGACACCAGTGGTCGAGCGTATGAAGTGAAAGACATTTGTCCTATTGAAAAAGAGAAACTTGTGCCTAGAGAACCAGAAGAGGTGTTAACTGATGAAGTTTTAGGGAGGCGTATTAAGGGTCCAGTGTACACTTGGAAGTGTAGTCGTATTTGTAGTGTGCGACAGGAATCAATTGATTTGTTTTGTAATTTCTTACGTACATATAGTAAGAAAAGTCTAAAGCAGAAAGTGAAGTTGTTGCAAGATTTAGATCCTTGCAGAGTGAGAGAAAACACAGGTTTGCAAGGGCATTCACTGGCTTGTCTTTCTAGAAAAGTCTGTCAGAGTGTTTTTCATCATTTTAGGATGTTAGCAGTGCATCATACCAAAATGAGGAAATTATAGAGAATGTTGTATTATGCAAAAAGTCCAGCACTTAAGCTTAAACAATTAAACAGTGCTCTTTTGCATGGAACTGAATTAGATGTGAAGAAGATTTGTGAAGAAATTGAGATTTGTTATTTTGGTGAAAAAGAGGACAGTGTAGAAATTGACACAGCAATTCAAGGTAATGTGGAAGAGAATGTACAGATTTCAAGTACAGAAAAGTTTGAGCAGGAAATTACCAGGTTTAAGGTGAAATCAAGTGAAAGGCCGAATTTTACTTGTGTGTGTTGTCGACGAAGTCATTTTAAACATCAAACTAGATTAGTTGATTTATACGTAAAAAGTGAAAAGATGAATAATTATGAGTGGAAGGATTTTGCAACCTATTTGTGGGTGGAGAATTGTTTTGATTTGAGTTCTGATCAGCGTATTTGTAAATATTGTTATGATAAATTAAATCAAAACAGAATGCCTGCAAGAGCTGTTCATAATAATCTGGAGTTGGTAGACATTCCCCGTGAATTGATGGATTTAAATACATATGAGTCTATTTTGATTCAATGTGTCCATCCTTTTCAGGCAATTGTTCGCATGGAGCCTAAGATAGGGAAATTGCCTCATACAGATTTGCAGAGAGGATTAAAGGGAAGAGTTGTTTATTTGCCTCTAGATTTAAAAAAAATATTGATACAATTGGTTTAGAAAAAGTAGAAGAGGAACCTTTAGTTATTCTAGTTAATGGGGTTCCGACAAAGAGTAAGAAAATCTGGCAAGATTTAGTGGATGTTAGGAAAGTCAAAAAGGCTACGTTGTATTTAGTCAAAAACAATGAGTATTACAAAGATGTATGTGTTGCAGAAGAGGAAACAGCTGCAGATGAAGACAGTGATTGTTCAGGCGGCCAAATTGAAAAAGTTGATGTGTCTAGAAGTGAAGAAATATATGAACATTATACTGTTCATCCTTTGCATTCCAAAGAAGTAATGGGGAATGCAATTGAATTGTTTCAAATGAAAGCAGCAAAAGGAAGTCCCATTAGTGTATGGGAAGAAAGTTTGGAAGCTCGTTGTTTTCCACAGCTATTTCCAACAGGTCGAGGTGGACGATATGACGATCGACCACTTCAAATTCCTGCATCTGAATATCGAACTGTAAGATTATATGCTGAAGATCCAAGGTTTCGTCAATGCATTCCCTATTTGTTTCATTTACTGTATGAAAGTGACTTGTCTGGGCTTTCCTATGCAGTAAACCATATACTGAAAAGTGGAGCACATCTGCAAAATGTTTCGGCGAGGGACTTTATGGAGAAAGTCAATCTGCAAGATAATATTTTGGAATCTCATTTAATCAATCTCATGGCATGTCAGCGTGGTACAAACGAGTATTGGTACCATCGTCATGGGGAATTGAAATGTATGCTAAGAAACTTAGGAAATCCTACATGGTTCCTCACTCTTAGCTGTGCCGAGTATGCATGGGACGACTTACTTCAATTTCTACGAGAGGCAAATGCAAATATACAAAATATAGAATTCAAAACACCTGGAGAACTGTGTTCTTTGGATCCAGTGAATGTATGCAGATATTTCAATCATAGATTTGAAGCTATGATGTCTTTTATTACCAACAAAAAAAATCCTCCCCTTGGAGAGGTTTTGGATTTCTTTTGGAGAAAGGAGTATCAAGCGAGAGGTGCTCCTCACATACATATGTTGTTGTGGATTAAAGATGCACCCAAATTTGGAACAGATTCGGATGAGACAGTGATGAGCTTCATTGAAGAGTATTCAACATGTGCTGTTCCGAAAACTACCAAAGAAAACAGTTTAAGGCAACAAGTTTTACGCTTTCAATCCCATCGTTGTGGAAAGTATTGTCGTCGAAAATTCAGAAACAAGAACAAGTTCTACACAAAATGTCGTTTCAGCTTTCCACGACCAGTGATTTCTAAAGGAAGAGTAAATAATTTGATGTCTTCTCTGCGACATACTGTGACGAGAAAATCACCAAAAAATACATACAATTTAAAAAGAAACGAAGAGTCCAAGTACATCAACGACTACAACCCAGTGATTTTGTCCATGTGGAATGCTAACATGGATATTCAGTTTGTTGCTGACAACTCTATTGCTGTGGCTCGATATGTGACGTCTTACATCACAAAAAAAGAAAAGACAGAACTGAAGGAAATGTGGGAGGATATTTCACATGAAAAGAGTCTAAGCAAGAAATTATACAGTTACAGTCTGAAGATGTTGTCGCATCGAGAAATTGGAGCATATGAATGTTCTGATCGATTGTCATCAGCAAGTCTCTATGCCAAATCTAGAACCATAATTTGGGTGAGTCTAGGTCTTACTACAACACGAAATCGACTTTTGAAATCTGTACAAGAAATAGAGTATTTGGCGGAGAAAGAACCAGAAAGTACAGATATTTTGAAGACAAACATGTTGGATACATACTATCCAAATAGAAGTAGTCATCTTGAGAACAGTTGTTTGTATGAAGTTCTGCAAAACTATATTTATAAGAGAACCATCAGAGAAGATATCAACAATGGAATATATGCTATCATTGGGTGTGAAGGATGTCTAGTGAGACAGAAAAAAGGCCATTTGATTAATCATCGAAAATTGAGTTGCGAAAATCCAGAGAAAAGGGAATTTTACTATTTAGCTCTTTTGCAACTCTTTAAACCATGGCGTACAGAAGAGGACCTACTTGGTGATTTTCTCTGTTACGAAGATTCTTTTAATGCAACCAAGGATACCATAGAATGTCCTATTTTTCCAAATTATCTGCACATGTTGAACGAAGAAATAGAGCAAGAAGCCACAATTGCTGCAGAGATTGCTAGAGACAGTTCTCAAGACAGTCAGAGTTCTGCTTCATTGAGTCAGGATCCACTTGGAGGACCAATTATTCAAAATGAAGCTGCCACTGCCATGGATGAGGTGGAAAGAGCTATGGAACAAGCTCAAGATGATGTAGTTAACTTAGAAGATTTGGTGAAACAACTAAACCTTGAGCAGAAACAGATATATGACGAAGTCAGAGATCAGATTGAACATGGATTCACTCATGAGAAAAAAGAGTGCTCATGTACATCATTTAAACCAGTCCAACTGTACGTAAGTGGAGAAGCAGGAACTGGAAAAAGTTTTCTGATTAAAGCAATTGCAACTTATCTGCAGAAAAGGACTGAATCACCGCTATCTTGTGTTGTTACTGCTCCAAATGGGCTGGCAGCACATAATATTAAAGGGATTACTTTACATCGTTTACTGATGCTGCCAGTGGAGCATGATAACAAATTGCAATATCACAAGCTATCTGGAGATGCGTGTTCCGAAGTTTCGAGAGTCCTGAAGAAAATGAAACTTCTTATCATTGATGAAGTAAGCATGGTGTCAAATATAATGCTTGCTTTTGTGTATTTGAGAATGCAAGAGATTCTTAGAACAGACTATGATGTCTTATTTGGAGGAAAACATATTATTGTTTTTGGAGATCTACTGCAGTTGACTCCAGTGAAAGGACAACCTGTGTTCAAAATGCTCATGCATGAAGATACCAGGAAGTGCCTAGGAAGCATTGGAAACGTTAATGTATGGTTAAACTTCAAATATGCAGAACTGCTTCAAAATATGCGGCAGGCAAAGGATGAAGATTATAAAAATATTCTACAAGATATAAGAATCGGAAAAGTAAGTCAGCAAGGGAAAGAAGCTTTACATGGACGATTAATTTCAAATTTGTACCCAAATGAAAACATTCTTCCAGAGAATATTTTTAAGAAAATTAACGATAAGAAATCTGGCATATGTTTGATGCCAACTCTGAAAGAATGTTCCATGTTCAACAACAAAATGTTAAAGTTAGAAAATGAAGAGATAGTGAAACTGGAAGCTATAGATAAAATTGAACATATGGGAGCAACAATTATTTTGTCTGAAAATTTGAAATCAAAATTGGATTCATTAGAGAAGACTATATCTAAAACTGCTGGTTTTGAAAAGACTCTAAATGTGTGTTTAAATTGTCATATCAAGTCAAGTCAAGTCAAAACCACTTTATTCGAATTATTAAAATCATAAAAATATACTAGACATTTATAAAACTTATTTAAAACATGTTTAAAAAATCAATTAATACAATTTCAGTCATAATGATAATTAAAACCCGTTATAAAAAGATAATTACACCATTTCATTTCCATTCGAGCCCAACAATCCATTATACAGATCCATTATTTAAATACATAGTACAAAAATAGTTAGCTTTCTGGGTTAAAGGTCCAATCTTGATCTCCTAATTCTTACAGATGCAGCCAGAAAACTGGCGATACCGTACATAATTACAGGAGCTTCCATCATTTGCAAAAATAACAATGCGGGCTTATACTGCGTAAATCTCATCTCTTTCAGTATTGGTTTTACAAATCGATTCCGGGGTTCAGAATACAAGGGGCAAAAGAACAAAAAGTGCGCAGTGTCCTGGACGGACTGGTCATCACATTTACATGGAGTTGAATCCTTAGGCCTGCACCAACCTTTCTCATCCCAAAGAATCATATGAATTTGATTGAAACGGAACTTTGTCAGTAACCATCTATGGTAAAAATTTGTCACCACTGACAAGTAAGGAGCAAACTCAAGGGATGTGGTTACATGTGCCCTCACAGAGGGTTTACCTAGCTCATCCGCTTCCCGCTCGGCAACACAGAGTCTAGTGAAGTTAGTCTTCACCCACACTAGATCTGCTTTACACAGGGATTCTGGTCTAGCAAAAATCTCAGGGCGTCCTAGCTTCACAGCCAAAGACTCTACATAGGACAACCACTGAATATCCCTCATGTGATCTAATTTTAGACAATCTTTTATGATCTTATGGTTAAGACTAAGGTTCGGATTTAACCAGAGCTTAATCCATAACAGAATCGGAGCTAATTTTATCATGTCTGTGATGTATCCCAGACCTATCTCCAGGTGTAGGGAGTAAGTTGCTGTTGACTGAGGTAGGCCCAGCAATGACCGCAGGAATTTGTTTTCCTCCGTTTGGATGCGGTCAGGTTTTACAAACCTCCAAATTGCAGCCCCATATCTTGCAATAGAGACTGTGTTGGCTTTGTAAATAGCCAAGATCGCCTCTGTGGGTTTCCCCCCTAATCTTTTAGCGAACCCCAAAACTGCGGTGGCAGAACTTCTCACTGCATTCGCTTTGGATGTTAGCTGTGGTATCCAAGTACCCCTATGATCGAATACTACACCCAAATAGGTGAAAACCTTCACGCTAGAGATAACCTCGCTGCCACAAAAAAAAGTTTTGTCTTTACTTTTAGAGCCCCCTACTGACATTGTGTGGGATTTGCCACTGTTAATCACCAGATCTAGACTGGACATAAAAGTTCCAAAAGAATCAAGCAGCTTTTGCAGGGCAATCGGGGTCCTGGCTATCAGCACCGCATCGTCGGCATAGAGGAGCACCGGAATTGGCGCACCCCCCATGCGCGGAATATCCTGAGTAACTGATGTTAAGTTCGCCTCCAATGAGTTCACGTATAACGTGAATAACATGGGGGCCAAGATACAGCCTTGGCGCACCCCTCTGCAGGACCTAAAACTCGCTGTACACTTCCCCTCTGTTGTCATCCTAATGGAGGCATTCAGATCTTTATGCAGCTCCGCTAGGAAATGCACCAAGGAGCAGTCAAGTCCCAATTTCAAGAGCATAGTCCACAGCCTTGATCTATTGACTAGATCAAAGGCTGTGGATAGGTCCATGAAGCCTAGGAATATGGATCCCTTTTTACCCTCGTGTACTTGGATATTATGAGGTGAAGATTGAGGCATTGGTCCTCCGTACTCCTCCCCGCTCTAAAGCCGTATTGTACCTCTGTCAGAATATTATTCTCTTTGGCCCAAGATGTTATTCTAGCCAGGACAACCTTCCCTAGAATTTTAATAGAGGAGTCCAACAATGATATGGGCCTATAACATCTTGGGTCTCCCCTCTGACCTTTTTTAAACACTGGGATTATAGTAACTCTGGACCAAGATTTAGGAAATCCCACAATGGCTGAGGCATTAAAAACTTTAGTTAAAATATCAGCCCAGTACAAAGTATTTACCTTAAACATATCAGCGGGAACCCCATCAGGGCCCGGTGCCTTTCGACCCGCAGTACCCTCGATTGCTTTAATGACTTCAACTGTGTCAAATCTGACAGGCGCCAGGGGGTGTTCGGACACAGGGACTTCAAAAGATTCCTTCTCCATGTTACTACCGTAGATTTTTTCAAAATGGCTAAGCCAGTCTTCCTCAGAGATGTTAAGTTCCAGCGCCGCGTTTTGGTCACGAGCGAACAATGGGGTATTAATAATAGACCAAAACTTGGCACTATTTTTTAGGGTAGCTTTGTCCATGAGCTCGGCCCAAGCTTCCCTCTTTAATTCATTTTTACGTGCTTGGATTGCCCTGGTGTAATCCTTTCTGCGCTGTACCACTAAAACTTTGTCCCTCGGATGAGCATTAAGTGCTTTTTTAAGGAGGTTATGGGCTTTACTACAGTTATTATCAAACCAGCCCATTACCGGTCTATTTCTAACTCCCTGGCCTTTAGCTGTTAAATTCATGGCCACTGTCCGACAGATACCTTCAAAGGATGTTAAAACCTCCTCGCCCTTAGAGAGAGGATTTAAATCATGTGCAGCCATTGATGTTAAATTAAGGAAAAAATCATCAGGAACTACCTGTCCCCCTTTGATCCTTCTCCCCTGATCTTTAGATTTGACTGATATTACACCAGTGGAGTAGCAGGAGAATGTAGGAGCGAAAAACCATTAGCTAACTCCATCCCCACGGGATTGTGATCACTCAATGGCATGGATAAAGCATTATAAAAAATCACATATTTAAGAAGACCTAGCGATAGGAAAATGAAATCAATTATCGATTCACAGTCCCTTCCCGTATATGTGGCTACTCGTGAACTTTTATCATGAAACTCTGCCTCGTACAGATCATTACTAGTTAGTAGGTTTTCAAGAACCTGCCCCTTCTGACTATGTTCAAAGTGCGGGGGGGAAATACTGTCAGGGCCATCTGCATCGATTAGGTCACAATGTGAACACAAATGTACATTAAAATCACCCAATAAAATAAAATGGCAATAAGTGGTTTGCTTTTCCTTATAAACAGTTAAAAAATCTAGTAGCCACACTAAATGCACATTCGCAGGGTAGCCATATGGTGAATTATAACAGTTTACAAAAAGTATTTTGCAACCATCAACCAGGGTTACCTCCATAGCAAGGAAATTATGTGTGGCACAATCAACCTTTATAATTTTACCCTTTACATTCACCGAGACCAACTTCAAGAGTCCCCCTCTATTCCGTCCCGCTGGAGAGGGCAAAGCAGGTACGCAAAATGAAGTAAAGCCATCCAACCAAAAATCGCATTCCGTATCCCAGGTCTCTTGCATGGCGACAATGTCATACAGCTTTACAAAGTTTAACCAATTGGGGTCTCCTCTCTTGGACCGTAGACCGGCAATATTCCAACTTAACAACCTAACCTTGTCCCCCTTGTCAGGTATACCCAATACCGATTTATATCCATCCTTAGCAGAAGAAGGTACAGGAGCCATAGGGGCAGAGTCCACTATAACTTCATCAACCATACCCTCTCCGGCCCCCCGTCAATCGCACATCTCAAGTCCTGACAGTGTGTCAAACCTAATATGTGTTGCGATGTGAGGTCCAAATCTAAAGAAATTCTCCCTACCTAGTCCCTGACTTTGACAAGTGGGCCGAGGCCCAATCGGTGTAAAGGGACTCAATCCTCGGCTAGGGGTGGGGGCTCCTGTAAGGGGATTATAAAAATATCCCAAAGGGCGCACACAGATGCTATTGTTGTCATTAGTCATCGAGGCTGCCCTTAGCAAAACTGTGGCCACGTGTTGTGGATATTTAAAATTTACTATCACGCAATCCCCACTACAGGTTTTGCGTGTGGGACCAATCCAATTTGCCCTCCTTGTTGTGATAATTTCTACTGCATATTTTGTGGGAAAACCACAGTTTGAGCTCAACCAAGATACGACTTTATTTTTGAGGGAATCATGTGACTCATCGGGTGACTCAACCGTACGCGAGTTTTGAGGCGGGACATTTGTCAGTACAATTACATAGGGGGCACAATCCGGGGGTAAATTAATAAAATTACTTCTCCTACTTGGGGCGGCAATCGGGTTGGTAACTGGCCCTGGCTTTGGGTGTACTACTGACCTGACTGGAGGAAGAGGGGGTGGGGATTGTGGGTCAACTCTGTTAGACTGTTGTGAGGCATGAGTTTGTTTATCCACCTTGGCTACCTTCTTCCCACCAACCCCTGGGGGATCTATTCTAGTTGAGGGGGTTAGGGGGTTAACCTTATCTATGAGAGCTAACTGTTTCGCTAACAATCCTCCTAGTCTTTTTACCTCTGCGGTAACAATATCCAGTTTGCACACTAGAGGTTGGAGAGATTCCGCAAGTTTTGATTCAAATTTGGCTTCAAGGGTACGAATTAACAAGCCAAACTGCTCTTGGCTCAGGATAATATTTGCCTCGTTCTTACCCTCCTGGGTCACAGTTGACTCAGGGGAGGTGTGGTTATCTGGCAAATGAGTATCTACCCTTCTTGTATGAGTGTGCCTTCCCCCCCTTTTACTTTGCTGCTTTCTGCAGGTTCTAACGGGTCTAGTGTTTTTATGGGCAGGTACCACCTCTTCCTCCGAATCCGAGAGAGACTTGTCAAGGACTTATATATCTGGATCCCGGTGAATCATCGCTTCTACAGCGTTGACTACCTCGGGCCCGATATTGGTGACAATTTCCGACTCTGGAGGAACCACCAGTGGGGAAGGACCCTCTAAGAATGGATCCTGATCTGATAGATTACCTCTACCCAAGGAAGCCCTTCTATCATTATTGATCTTACTGACCATTTTTACCAGAAAGTTGTCAATGGGGCCCGCCCCCACAATAACCTTGTCCTTCCTTGACCCCGACATGAGTAAAAGTGTACTTTAATGAGAGCTAACTTAATCACAGAACTAAGCCAATGGGCTCAACACCCGCTATTAACAGTTACAAGTAGTCCTTCAGCTCCTACAGTCACTTTACCGGGGAGTAGATGGTCTTCGAGTACAATACACAGGGTCTCTGGCCCAGCCCAGCCTCTTCCTGCCCCTGACGGCCACAGACGGCCCGCCCTTTGCCCGGGCTTAGCCCGGCGCGTCCGGCGCACGTCCCGCGGGACGAGGGACTGGCGCTGCCTTTATGCGCCTCCTGGCGCTGTTGGTACGTCACTGGTGGTGGTGGGAGGAGCCCGGCGGAGCCAAGCCCGGCCGGGAAGCAGGCAGAGCAAGGCCCGGCCCTTTGCTGCTGGGGCTGCGGCGTTGCGGCGGAGCGAAGCCCGGCCGTGCAGAAACAGGTAAGGATCACCCCCACAGGAACTCGGCCCTGGCGTTGCCTTTATGCGCCTCCTGGCGCTGTTGGTACGTCACTGGTGGTGGTGGGAGGAGCCCGGCGGAGCCAAGCCCGGCCGGGAAGCAGGCGGAGCAAGGCCCGGCCCTTTGCTGCTGGGGCTGCGGCGTTGCGGCGGAGCGAAGCCCGGCCGTGCAGAAACAGGTAAGAATCTCCCTCATATCATTTTGAGAAGGAATTTAAATGTTGAAAGAGGTCTGGTAAATGGAGCAATTGGTCATGTTGTTGGTTTTGTGAATTACAAAAATAGAGATGGAATTGAAATTTTAAAAATTAAATTTGATGGCATTGATGAAATAGAACAAATTTGTCGTTGTTCAGCTAGGTTTTTGCTTGTGAAAGACTTATATGTTCGCCGAAAACAGTTTCCTATTTGTTTGGCATATGCAGTGACAATTCATAAATCTCAAGGTTTAAGTGTAGATAGCGCTTTGGTGAACATTGGAAGTTCTGTGTTTAAAGAGGGTATGGCATATGTGGCATTATCACGAGTCAGAACTTTATCAGGATTGTACTTGATTGAGTGTGATGAAACAAAGATTTGTGCAGATCTACATTGTGTTAAAGAATACAATAGGTTAAGAAGAGAGTATGCTCCACATTTGCCTCAATATCCTCTGTTTAAAAAACGTGTGGTAGGCCGAAAAAGAAGAAATGAGAATAATTGCAGTGAGGTAGTAGCAAAAAGACAAAAAGTAGATGAAACTGTAATTGTAAGGAGAAAGAAAAAGGATTCTGTTGAAGATGTTGTTGGATTTCAGTTTGAAAACAGTTCTGGTGTCAACTGCTATGCTAATGTAGTGGTTAATGTTGTTTATTTTCTTCAAAATATACAAGAACAGATTGTTGAAAATCAGGATCAAAGATTCTGTTGATTGTTGAATTCCGTGTTTGAGAAATGTAGCAGTGACAGAGCAAAAATAGAAAGTGTTTCAGAAATTCGAAATCTTCTAGACATATGTTCTGGTCAAAATCAATTTTCACAGAATATTCAGCAGGATTGTCAGGAATTTTTAATGTATATGTTTGATGTATTGGAAGATGAAGGTGTAGATATAAAAAATCTTTTTAGCTTTTCTTATCAATGGCAGCATGACTGCGACAACTGTACTTTATCAAGTACTACTAGAATAGACACTGAAAGATTTATATATTTGACTTTACCAGACTGCAAATCAGTGCCTTTTAACAATCTAGTTAAAGCAGCGGATCACAATATGGTGTGTACCCGATGTAAGTCTACAATGCTGTCCACATTATTTCTACAAAATTATGGTCAGTATGTGATTTTAATGTTCCAACGATGTAGACCTGATGGAACTAAATTGACAACTTCTATGAAAAATTTCGTGGCTTCTCAGTTATCAATATCAGGAAGAACCTTTGCAACTGTAGCTATTATTTTTCATGACGGTCCCTCTACAACATCAGGGCGATACACATGCTATTTAAAAAGTTGTAAAGGTTGGACCCACTGTAACGACACTCATTTGACTTTCAAACAACGTTTGCCTTTTGGCTTAAAGAATTCATACCTAGAGGCAGATTTATGATGACTGGCGCATCCCCAGGGATGCGCCAGTCATCCTGCGCCGCTGCTCCGCCACCCATGGTGCGCCGCATTTACAATGTGGCGCACCATGGGGCAAAAACGGCACAGATGCGTGACGCATCTGTGCCGTGAAGGTGGCGCATTGCTGGAGCTGCGTCGCAAGCGCGACGCAGCTCCCGCAAGGCTCGGGGGTGCCCCATCTCCACAATGCTGCATCAAGACCTACGCCTGCTTCAAGCAGGCGCAGGGTTTTGACGCAGCATTGTCCTGAAAGTGACTGAGTGAAATCTCATAGATTTCACTCAGCCACTTTTAGGAGGCGTTCCTGCGCAGGAACTCCCCCCCTGCGCAGGAACGCCTCCTTATGGCGCAGGGCTTTACAACGTGACACATCTCCTAAATGCGTCACGTTGTAAATAGGGCGCATTGTTTGCGCCGCCGTTGCGTCAAATAAAGTGACACACCGGCGGCGCAAGGCCTTCATAAATCTGCCCCCTAGTGTTTTTACAACCAAAATTTAAGTAAAGGTAATTGGCCTATGCAGACGGGAGCAATTAATAAAGGTTATTTTACTGTTTAAAAATATATTCTGAGTAAAAGTGATCCAGGTAATATAAAAAATTGACTTGTCATATAGGTACTGTAAGTGGATCTCATAGTAAGTGATATTAGTATTATACAAAATGATGAACATGAGTGAGTCAGAGATGGTTTTACAAATACTTAAATATTGTGCAAATGTTGTATGAGACTTTCTTTCAGAACATATGAAAAAAGGTAATTTCAGAGTTTCTTATAATTAATTTGAAAATATACTCATACATCTGACACTATTTGGCCAAAAGGAAAGGTACAGGAATGAGTAAAGAGTCATGACTGAAAAAAGGAGTATATGAAAATATTTCAGATGTTCTTGGAGCTTTTCTTCCAGAAAGTCGATGAAATGGATTTTTTAGTGAACAGCAGAGTACTTTGCAACGAGAAAAGGACCTCCATGATATACTATTTGGCCTCAAGGAAAAGTAAGTCAATCAAAGATTAGTGTAGATTTGTCATTTGTCAGTATCTAAGGTTTTTTTTAAAACACAATCTTTTAGATTGTGTTTTTTTTTCCCGCTGTCATATGATGAGTAATTTGAACTCACTATTTTAAGTGAAATTCAATATATTCTGAGAACAGCAAAAATAAACTATGTAACATGTTGTACAAGTTATTCTATACTTTGGATTGTGTAAATTAAATTGTATTCCCATTCTCTGACACTCACTTTCCTTTTTCCATCCTCTTTCAGCTCTTTCTACTCATTTATAATGTCTTTCTCTCACTCTCTGTAACCCCCGTTCCTTTACTCCACTTCTTTGACAACCCCTCATTCTCATTTCAACTGTCTGCATCCCCTCTCTCACTTGCATAACTTTTCAGCTTTCAGTCTCTCTGCTTTACTTCCCTTTTCCGTATTTTCCTCCTTTGCTCTTTTAGTAATTCCTGTTTACTCACTCAGCAGTATTATCGCACTCTATCACTATAAATCACCCACTCTCCCTCGCTTTTCTTTGTTTGCTCCTTTCTTTTGACCTCTTCTCTCTATTTTTCGTTCACTACCTCTATGTCCTCAGTGCCTCACTCTCCTTGTGTTATGTTCACTTGTGTTTATCTACCTTCTATCATTTCTTTTACAACAAGTTCACTGCTCCTCTCTCATCATTCTTCATCCCATTTCTTTTACTCTGGTTACATTACTATCCCTCATTTCCTTTCTTTCAATGTCCTTCTCTTTACTTTCATCACCAAATTATTTTCTCTCAGTACCACTGTTTTAGTCGTCTTCTCCTCTCTTTCCTTTTTTTGCTCCCTTACTCATTTCCTTTGCTCATTGTACACCACCTCACTCAGTTTGTCTCTTGGTGTGTCTGTCTACTAACTTCCTCACTCCATTTCCCTCAATCATTGTATATTATCCTCTCTCCCTTCATCCCTTCACTCTATGACTGTTCTTCACTTGCTCTCACTTATCTTCTATTCCTCATTCTTTTTAAATGCATCCTTAATTAGACTCTTTTCTGTCTCAGTCATTATCTTTTTACTTACTACTGTTTCCTGATTTAGTTTTGCTAACTCACATTGTTTTAGTATCTTTCTTACCTTCATGTCATTTCTCTGTTCTTCTCTTCCTCTCTGTCAGTGAATCTATATTCCTTACTCTTATAAATTTGCTCTCCTTCTATTTCTTTTTCTCTCTTTTTGTCCTTCTAACTTACTTTATTTCCCTTTCTGTGTCCTTCACTCTTACTTTATTTCTAAATACACTGTTATGATTTTTAACCTCTTCATTTGTATCTTTTAATTTAAAATACATATTTTACTAATTATAACTTATTTTTTCTTCTCTCTTTCACAGATACAAAGTGTAGTAAAAACATGTAATTAAGTTTACATTAATTATATGGTAAGTGTGACTAAAAAAATGTAGTTTGTCATCACCCTTTGTTTTAACCTCACTAATATTTTCTCAACGAACCTCACTCCTGTTTCTTTACTCTGCTTCCCTCACTTATTCTCCATGTTTACTCCCCTTTCCCTATTTCCCCTCTCATATTCAACTTCTTTCAGTTCCAATTCTTTACTTCACTTACCCTCTGTTCCCTTCCTTTACTTCTTCACTCATTCTCTTTTTCTTAATTATTTACTTCACTCCTACACACACACCTCATCCCCCTCCCAACACATAGACACACGTCTGACACAACACCTCACACACACAGCACACACACACCTCATACACACACCCCCCCCACACACACACTTCACACACACACACACATTCCACATACACACATACATCCCACACACATACCCCCATACCCACACACCCCTCACAGATATCTCACACACCCTCACCTCCACCCACACCGAAACACCCCACACACCCACACCCACACCCACAGACACACCTTACACACCCATACCCCGACCTACACCCACTGACTCGCTATAAGTCACACACACTGCATTACTTACCTTTCTTTGCTGTTTCACTCAAACCCATTCAGGCAGTGTTTCCTTTACTCTCTTTGTCCTTCTCTATGTAATTCCACATGTGTTATCCTAATTCAATTTTTCACCCTCTTTCACACCTCTTTACTTACACTAACTGGTCTTTTCTCACCCTCTTTCACCGTTCTTCATTTATCTCGGTTCCGCCACTACCCTTCATTCTCCATTTTTTACTGTTCTTTTCTTTTTTTTTTCAACACCCACTCACATTCTCCCACTATCTCTACTTTACTTTTCTTCCTCTCTCTTCCTTTCTTTCGCTCCTTTAGTCATTTTACTTTTCTCACTTTCACCCTATTACACCTTCTCTGTTTTTTACTATGTAATAAACAATCCCTCTGTGTTTCTCCCTGTAGCTCTCTTTCTCTTAACATTACTCTCTTTGTGTTCTTCCCTCATGCTAACTCCTTCATTAATTTTTTTTAAAAAAATTTTTGGGTGCCCGCCCCGGTACGCGTACCCTAAGGAAAAAAATTGACAGAGATTCTTTAAAAATATAGGTTTATTTTTAAAAAATAAAGGTAGTTCTAAAAAGAACTGTTTTTTTTCTTCTTTTTGTTGTTTTATATTTTCTTTATTGTTTTTTTGAACATTTTGTACTTTTTTTGGCTTTTCAAAACAGTTTTATATTTTTATTGTATTTTTTATGGGGAGAAACAAAAAAAAGGGAGTTGAAAATGGCTCAACTGGAGCAAAAAACAAAAAACGGAAAAAATTAGGGTTTTTTGGGGCAATTGTGGTTGTCACCAGCAAAGACGATGAGCTTTACGCTATTTTCACCATACGACATGAGCTTACCACAGTAAATACATGTTACTCTAAAATCTTCAAAACGTTGTTGTATGCAAGGCATCGTCTCCGTTGTTTCTGGTCCCGATGGAGTGGGTTGCTTTCTTTTGGAGGTGGTCCTTGAAGACTGGGGAGGTTTCTGGCCAGTTCCCTCATCTCTGCACGAGAATAGTTGTTTGGATGCTTGCGGCTCATATGTCTAATCATGGTATTATTACCAAAGGAATATTTTTTGTTTGGGTTGCCCCTTGATAGTTCTTCGCCACAGATTAGGCAAGTTACCTTGGCTGCATTCACTTTTTTCTTGCCCTCTGGGATTGAAAAAAACTCCCATACAATGTGTGGCCTTGGCTGGTATGGGGTATTGTCTTCAGCCAGCCATCTTCTCCTCTCCTCCTCTTCCTCTTCCTCCTCCTCCTCTTCTTGACCACCAATGTACTGTTGTGGTGGTCCTCTTGGTGGTGGTGGTGGTGGTGCAGATGCTCCAGCTGCTGCTGCTACTGTAGCCATTTTAAAGTACAAAATAATTCTCTCTATTGCTGAAACAGGTCTTCCTCAGTCAAAGGACAAAGTCAGAATAAGGAAAAAAGGTGGGGTCTTTCATCATTTGGGAAAAACAAACTGTCCTGAACCAATGAGAAGTGTTATTTTCAAGTCACATGATCCGGGCTTACATCATTTAGAAACCAAAACTGATCTGCACCAATGAAAGTGTTATTTTCAGATCACATGACCCAACGGCTTACGCTACGCGCCCCGGGGCGCGCCCGTTGTCGCGCTCCGGGGCGCGCCCGGGGGCGCGCAGCGTAAGCGCGTCAGGACGTTGCGCGATCGTATGCGCTCGCGTGCTTCCGGGTGCGCTTACGCAGTGCGTCATATGACGCATCACGCGTCTACGCTAAACGTCACGATGTTGTTTTCGTTCGCGAGAATAGCGCTAACGGGACGATCCCCGGTACGCGCCCCGGGGCGCACCGTAACATTGCGCTTACCCGTGCGTTCACCGGTACGCGCCCCGGGAGCGCCCCAGGGCAAAAAAATAAATATTTACATAATTATACATTATAAAATTCGTTATACATTTTTTTACTTTTTATACCCATAGAGATTTGCTATTAAAAAACCTATGAAATTCACTGAAAAAACCATAGGTTTCACACCAGTTATATTTAGGAATTAGCATTTAAAAAACCTATCAAATTCAATGAAAAAACCATAGGTTTCACTCCAGTTACAGTTAGCTGGAAATTTTACTCGCATAAAACCATTGAAATTCCCACGTTATAGTTAGTTGGACTCACTATAACTTGCGCGTGCAATGCACTGCTGATGACGTCACATATTACATCACCCATGACATGGTCAGTGACATCACTCATGACATCATCCAGTGAATGTGTGTCTTTCTGAAAATTAAATATTTTTTATATATGTATATGTAAAGGTCGATGGAAGAATAAATGGGTAAATACGTGTCTAAATGGATGTTTTTATGTAAAATTGATTGTATAACTGACTTATTAGGTATATCTTAGTGAATAGGTGGACTAGCGAGTAATCTTTAAATATTTAAATATCTGTATCAGTGTCTTACTTTGTATATAAGTGGCTGCATGGGTTGGTGAGTAGCTACATGAGTGTGTATATGGGTTATTAGTTGGTTTTTTGAGTACCAAAATGAGTGTTTGTACGGTTCGGTGGGGAGTATTACTTAGCGCACATATGCATGAATGACTGACTCACTGTTTGTATGTGTTTTAAAGACAGTATGTGTGTAGGACTGTATGGGTGGATGAGTGTGTGTATGGGTGTGTTAGTGATTGAATGACTGTCTCAATAGTATCTTTATGAGTAACTACATATGTTTTAAACTAGTATATGTGAGTATTGAAGTATATAAGTGAGTATATCTGAGAGCGAGAGGTTCTAAGACTTCCTGTATAAATAAGTATGTGTTTCTATAAGTGACTGTTTAAGAGAGTATGTCTACGATTCTGTAGAAGTTAGTGTAGTGGTGGGTGTATAGCTGTTTATGCAAGTAAATGGATGTTTGATAGTTTATTTGCATGTGTGAGTATGTGTGCGAGTAACTCTATAGATGAGTGTCGGGGTATAACAGGATATATAGGTGTATGAGTACATATGATGAGTTAGTACATGTATGAGTGACTATATAGTACTGTTGGTGAATGAGTGGATGTGTATGTAGATTTTGAGATTACTCAATAGGTTGTTCTAACTGGAATTGATCTCTCCATTTTTTTGAACATTTTAGTTTATATTTTTGATCGTGTGTATCAAAGGTTATACTACAGTAAGAGGAGGTCTGCCACAAGGATGATGTCATCAGTGATGTCATCAGGGATGTAATTTGAGATGTCATCAGTAATGTCATGAGTGATGTCACTGGCCATGTCATGAGTAATGTAATATGTGACGTCATCAGCAGTGCATTGAGGGCGCGCAAGTTATAGTTAGCTGAGCTAACTATAACGGAGGAATTTAAAAGGTTTTGTATGAGAGAAATGTTCAGCTAACTATAACGTGTGAAACGTATGGTTTTTTCAATGAATTTGCATCGTTTTTTAAATGCTAATTCCTAACTATAACGTGTGTGAAAACTATGGTTTTTTCAATGAATTTGCAAGGTTTTTTAAATGCTAATTTATAAATGTATTAATTATTATGTCTTTCTTTTTATACTAATTTCTTATATTTTCAATATAAATATTTATATTTATTTTATTTTTTAGATTTAGATTATATTTCATATTCTTATTATAAAATAATAACAAAACTAAATTGCAAAGTAATTTTTGGATGAATTATTGCTTGACGTCGGTTGCAAGTATAACAAAGCTCCAGCAATTCTCTTGGGGCCCTATGCACACAATGCTGTATCAATCCTTACACCTGCTTCAAACATGTGCATAGTTTTGACGCAGCATAAGCTCAAAACTCACTAAATAAAATGTTATACATTTCACGCAAAGTTATTTCGGATACCTTTGGATATTATGGACAACCACAGACTTGGCTAAAGAGCATTTTACTGGACATCGACATTCACTGACAGATCGATCGCGGTTCAGCTCTTCCAAAGCGTAACAGAGTGAAGAATACGATTGCGACACATCAATCAGAACACACAGATATTGGCCCCTGATGAAGGTACCAATGAGTACCGAAATGCATAGGGCACAACAAGAAAACTGCAAAGTTCAGACAAAGAATTAATGAATACAAATGATGTATATGTATGATTTAAAATGCATTTGAGCAGCCATTGTAAAAGTTGATATGCTGCAATAATCAACACTGTGTAAATGAATCAACAGTAAATAATGAGTAACATGTATTAAAAATGTTAATTGACTTTTGGTTTAGCAATTAAATAATTTGTTTAGTGAAGGTTAAGGTGAATACACACCATGTGCACAGTGCGCGCCTAGGTAGGTTTGTTAACCCGCCATAACTCACATACATTTCACTCAGTCACTTTTACAAGGCCTTGCTGCACACCCTTCTGCACAAGAAAGCCTCTTCTGGCGCAGCGCTTTACAATGTAATACACTCTCCAGATGCATCACATTGTTAATAGCACACACCATGGCACATCTTTTGCACCACCGCTGTGTCACAAAAGTGACGCAACGGCTGTGTAAAAGAGGCACAAGGGGATTGTAAATCCACCCCTAACACATACAAATTCACCCAGGCACTTTCACCAGCAGCGCAAATTGAAGCATACACTTGTAACATATTTATGTACATATGATACATTCAAGTGCTTCGGATATACTACAGTTTACTATATATAAACACCTTATAGATTTATGCTGTAGCAGTTCCTTATAATTCTGCACTTTCACATTCTCCATACACTACTAACATATTTATTCATTCATTTATGAACTACACATTCATTCTGACAAACTTTTACACACTACCATAGAAATATAGGGGCATATTACCAAGCAATAGCGATAATTATCGCTATTGCTTGGTTAGAGACAAAAATATATCGCCAACCTGCGGCGATTTTTATCGCAGATAAACCTTGGTATTACCAAGGTTTATCGCAAATGCGATAAGAATCGGCCGCAATGCATGAATATCGCTGAAAAGTCAGTGATATTCAGGCAATAACGAGCTAATGCTCTTAGCCATGTTATCCACCGCCCATTGGATAACATGGCTAAGAACTGCTCAGGGCAGGTGTTAGCTTTTGGAGATATTCAAGCTTGGCGCGAATATCTCCAAAAGTTGGTAATAGGAGATAGCGATGTTAGCGACTGTTTCCAGTCGCTAACATCTTGGCACGCCCACTTTGCATGTCATTAGTGATAAATTCCTCTGACATGCAAAGTGGGGCCCAAGATGGTCACTATCTCCTACTAGCTGTCGCTAACGACAGCTAGGTAATAGGGAGATAATTTTATCTCCGCTTTCTTGGCTTTTAAAGCCAAAAAAGCGGAGATAAACCCCCTTGATAATATGCCCCATAGTTCTTTCTTTGACCAGTGAAGGTAGTTCTAAAAATAACAGTTTTTTTTGTTTTGTATTTTTTTTGTTTTCTCAACAAATTCCAAGCGGAACAAAAGAATAAAAAAAAGAACAACTAATGTCGAGGACAGCAATGATCCTGCATCCTGCGTTTCATCAAGTCTATAGACTGTTCCCCATAACACAAATGTTTATCGAAATAAATGCATGGAATTTTAACGTTAGCAAAGTCAGAATCAATATTTGGGTGTAGACTGCTTGCTGAAAATGCTGCTGCCGCAGTTGATGTGCTTGGTGTAGCAGCAGGTGGGTTCACATTGCAACCTGCGTATTGCAGCTCGAGCAAAGTTCTTGGGGTGCAAGTTCTTCACGTGTCGCACCATATTTGCTGTGCCAAAGGAGTATTTTTTACATGTATCACCCCTTGAAAGAGTTGTTTGGCAAATTTTACAGTTTACTTTTGGAGCATTAACCTTTTTTTGACCTTCTGGATAAGTGAAAAATTTCCAAATTATAGCTTCTTTCCTCTTCTTTGGATGTTCTTCAGGAATGAAAACTCCCTATGAAGAACTGCTGGAAGATGACTTCATTGCTCTTAATATTGTGATCTTCCTTCTATTTGAGAAGTTTCTCAGAACAAATGCTTCTTCTTAGAAAGTCAAAGTGGAATAATTATAATGGGACGGAACTTTCAACAGTCGCAATAGGAAAAGTTATGAACCAATCAAATCTCTAATTTTAAAGTCACATGACTTTGCATACGCTTATGATGCGCTTGCGCAGCTCTTTCAATACGAGTATGCATGATGTTCTACCGCGATTTGTGTAATTCTTTTTAAATGTAATATATAATTATTACAAGTATTAAAAAAATTCATAGTTATCCCAAATGTCTGCCCTTAGTATGTACATTAAATGCATACATGTTTTAAACCAAGTGGAAACATTGCACCCTTTTGCGTACAGAACACCGTACATGACATCACACCGAAGCTTTAATGCGACGCGTAATGTCAAAGCATATTCGTACCGTATGCGCGGGTACACGCTGAGTATGATAAGCAGTACAAACTATGGTGCGATCACCCTCTCAGTGACAAATCAGAGCTCAGGGCACGCTAAGGAGAATGATTAGAAGTGCTGACTCATTGCAGATCTGATTCTGCGCCTGCCTCTACCGCACATGATAACACCGCCCCCATCTCTCTCTGTTGTTAATTGTTAGTGCACACACTCATACTTGCACATGCGCAGTGCACGCCCGCCCACACTACCCACATGCCACCACCTAGCATGCTTGCTATCATTTAGCCTGGAAATCAATACATTACCCAATGGCATGTCCCCCAGGGCCATCATTCTTACAGACCGTAAAAACGCTACCAATGACGGCCCTGGCCTTGGTGTGGTCAGCCCCCGCGGTTCCCATATAATGCGGGCACTGACGTGAGCACGCTCTCTTTTTCCTGCCTCTGCTGCGGTGACAGACAGACTGTCGAAAATACCCCAAACTCAGCGAAACCGCAGCCTTTCAAGACACGACAAAAGACGACCGAAGCAAAGGTAAGAGAAGACGTCACAACATCAGCCTCCACTGCAAATAGTATATGCATAATGCTATTTTTTTATCCTTCATATGGCTTTCTTACCCCTCAATGCTTATAAATTGTACTTACATAATTTAAATATTTCTTTATAAGTCACGAGCTCCTATACACCTCTAATCTTAAAAATTGTGCGTGCATAAATTTCTGTGTCGTATTTCTGTACTACCCCACGTGCTTAGGCCTCTATTATTATTAATTGTGCGTCCATGATAGTATTTTTTTTTCTTCGTCACGAGGCCGTTCCAGGCCTCTATTAACTTATTGATCTTCCTTTGTTTGCTGGAGCTGCAACAGTCTAACTACGGAATATTAAGAACCCACATTAAAATTCACTTTTGATAGTAGTTACACAACTCAGTTTACCATGACTAATCAAAACGTCCTTTTGTTTCCTTCACCAAACATCGTTCAGAAGCAACGACGGCCTATCGAGTAACAGCAATGGAATTCTCTGCAACTTATTGAATATACTTTGACGTATAGAAGCGGAGTTCAAGTCGAATGGTGAACTCTGGTTGCTGCACTCTTTTTACAAGGTAAGCACAGCAGCCTAGATCTACAAAGCCTTCATAGCAATGCATTAGAAATAAGTCGCCATAACGGGCATCAGTAACGCAATAGGCACTTCCATATAGACACCACTTGAACGCGGCACTATAACAAGTAAAATGTACCAGGTACACTGCACTCGTAAAACTGTAGTGTTAGCTTTATTTGTGAAACGAGAGAGGGCCATATTATCAATCCTTGGCAACAAAATTATCGCCATTTTATCGGCAGCAAACTGCCGCTAAAGTGGCCATAATAGGTTTGCTAATATGCTCTATTGAATTCCAATCGAAGCTCATGTTAGATGTGAAGGACATCTAACATGAGCTTCGATTGGAGTTCCATAGAGCATATAATCAAACCCATTATCGCCACTTTAGCGACACTTTCCTGCCTATAAAGTGGCGATAATTTTGCCGCCTAGGCTTGATATTATGGCCCAGAGTACGTAGTGTACAGTAGTTTCTCTGTAAAATTTATAATTACCTCCGAGCAGTGACAACAGATAGCTTATAACAGTCTGACAAACAGATCCACAACCTTATTACGCCACTTTTGAGTCACTTTTAACATGGGTAAAGTGATGCAAGGAGCTAGTAAATATACGTCTAACTTTTCAAGAAAGAATCTCAACTCCAGACTCTGCGACACAGTTTTAATGTTGTTTTCTCTCTCTTTCTCTCTCTCTCACTATCTGTGACATGATTTCTCTTTCTCTCTTAAACTTAGACACTGCTGTCTGCTTGGACGTGTATAAGAACAGCCCAAGTGAAGTTGTGAAGTCTACTTCCTTATGTGTTTGGCTGCAAGGTTTATACAACGGTAAGCACGGAGGCCTAGATCTACAAATCCTTCATAGGAATGCATTAGAAATAATTTGGCATAATGGGCGTTAGTAACGCAGTAGGCACTTCCATATAGACACCACTTGAACGCGGCACTATAACAAGTAAAATGTACCAGGTACACTGCACTCGTAAAACTGTAGTGTTAGCTTTATTTGTGAAACGAGAAAGGGCCATATTATCAAGCCTGGGCGACAAAATTATCACCACTTTATTGGCAGCAAACTGCCGCTAAAGTGACCATAATAGGTTTGCTAATATGCTCTATTGAATTCCAATCGAAGCTCATGTTAGATGTGAAGGACATCTAACATGAGCTTCGATTGGAATTCCATGGAGCATATTATCAAACCCATTATCGTCACTTTAGCGACACTTTCCTGCCTATAAAGTGGCGATAATTTTGTCGCCCAGGCTTGATATTATGGCCCAGAGTGCGTAGTGTACAGTAGTTTCTCTGTAAAATTTATAATTACCTCCAAGCAGTGACAACAGATACGTTACAACAGTCTGACAAACAGATCCACAACCTTATTACGCCACTTTTGAGTCACTTTTAACATGGGTAAAGTGAAGCAAAGAGCTAGTAAATCTACATCTCAGTTTTCAAGACAAAATCTCAACTCCAGACTCTGCGACACAGTTTTAATGTTGTTTTCTCTCTCTCTCACTCTCTATGACATCATTTCTCTTTCTCTCTTAAACTTAGACACTGCTGTCTTCGACGTGTAGACGTGTAGAAGAATTGTTCAGAACAAGTTGTGACACCAACTGTCTGAAATTTTTACCCGCAAGGTTTATACAACGGTAAGAACAGAGGCCTACATCTACAAAGCCTTCATAGGAATGCATTAGAAATAAGTCGCCATAAAGGGCGTCAGTAACTCAGTAGGCACTTCCATATAGACACCACTTGAAAGTGGCACTATAACAGAACTGGAATGTACGAATCACACTGCACACGCAAAACCGTAGAGTTACCAAAACTTGTAGGGGCATAGTATCAAGAACGGCGATAAAACTATCGCCGTTTCAGCGGCAGGAAACTGCTGCTATAGCGACGATAATGGGCTTGATAATATGCCCTTGTGAATTCCCATTGTAGCCCAGGTTAACACCAGAGCCTGGACTGCTATGGGAATTCACAACACCATATTATCAAGCCCATTATCGCCGCTTTAGCTGCAGTTTCCTGCCGGTGAAACGGCGATAATTTTATCGCCATTCTTGATAATATGCCCCGTAATGCTCATTTACTCACATCTACATAATTCTAAACTCTAATTTTCTTTTTTCTTTTGCAGATTACCAATCGGACACCTTTTGGAATTCATTTCACAATGTGTTTATAACATTGTTTAAGTTATTTTTCCAGTTCTAATATAGTTATAATTGAGTTTCGTTTATATTTATTGTTTAATAAAAGTTAATTAAAAAAAACTACATACTTCTTTTATTTTGTGGGGGAGGGGTATGGCGGCCCACAATAAAAATAATGTTGAAATACTATAGTAAGATATTCAAGACTAGGATTGAAAACTACTGAGTTCTAACTAACAGATATAATAAAAACAACGGTGGGAAACTACTAAAATGGTGGTGGACGGAGTACGTAATCAACGTTTGGCGCCTCGGCACTACCTTTCAAATAAATATATAAAAAATATGACTATTAATACTGTACAAAAGTACAGCAGCGGATGACACACACGAACCGGGAAAAGAAAGCGGCAGATTTACTAACTGATATAAAGAAAAGTTTGCTTGTTGACCTCAAGAAAAAGAAAACGTGGGCTTCAAAACGACGATGAGCATGCGAAGAGAGTACAACTGCTACACCAAAAAAAAAAGGAAAGCTTTACAAACTATCATAGAAATGAAGGAGCATATTATCAACAAAAGGCGATACATTATCGCCGCTTTTATTGACCGGAAACTGCCGATAAAGCGGCGATAATGTGCTTGATAATAGGCCCTTGTAACTTCCCATAGCAGCCCAGGTTCTGGTGTTAACCTGGGCTCCTACGGTTATTCACAAGGGCATATTATCAAGCCCATTTTTGCCGCTTTATTGGCAGTTTCCTACCGATAAAAACAACGATAATATATCACCTTTTGTTGATAATATGGCTCATTGCTCTTTTTTTGAACAGTAAACTTACGTGCATATTATCAAGAACCGGTGTTAAAATTATCGCTGTTTTATTGGCAGGAAACTGCCGATAAAACGGCGATAATGAGCTTGATAATACGGCCTTGTTATTTCCTATAGAAGCCCATGTTAACACCAGAACATGCGCTTCTATGGTAATTAACAAGGGCGTATTATCAAGCCCACCCTCCAAACATTAATAAAAAAACTCCAGACACTGCAGGTACCCGTAGCTGGAAGGTCATTTTACATATCACTGACCCAGAAATGTGGCGTTCCCCGCAACGTGTACGGGGAGAGAGAGACAGAGAGCTCAAACCATTTTTTTTTTTAAAAGACCCGAGGGGTGCCGTAACCCCCCGCATACTTCAAAATTAAAATCAGAGGAGAGCCGTTCCCCAGTGCTCGGTGCACCTTACAAGCCCTCATTATGCAGAAAAATTGAATAAAACGGACTTCTACTTTTTTCACGTTTTCCACCGCGTACTGCACGAGTACCCCGCCATTTGTTATTTTAAAAAAAATAAAAATTGAGCCTAAAGATCCATATACCACCCCCTGACCATGACTATAGGCTCAGAATGTTTCTACCCTGCCCCCTTTCCTTATTTCTCAACTTTGTTTTACTGTTTTCTTCTGACTCTGCTCTCCTGACAAACAACATGGCTGCCAACACTTCCTGCTTTGGAGTATTGACAGCCAATCAGCATGCTGCTCCTGCTCGTAACTGTACGTATTTTCATACGCGTACGCCGCGATTTTTCTTTAAAAAATAAAAAATAGAGCCTAACATCCATGTACGACCCCCTGAGCAAGCGTAGAGAGTCAGAATGTCTCTACCCTACCCCCTTCCCTTATTTCTGAACTTTGTTTTACTGTTTTCTTGTGACTCGGTTCTAGCGAGGCAATAGATGGCCACCAACACTTCCTGGTTTCGAGTGTTGACAGACAGTTCACAGTCAATCAGCATGCAGCTCGCGCTCGTAATTGAACAGATTTCCGTACACGTGCTGAACTCCGTCTCTAGATATCACTATGATTTTACTTGCAATTTTCTCAGAAACTACTGAACGGATTTACACCATTTAACAAAAAGCACAATCTGCGAGCAGAACTCTACCTCTCTGCCAAATTTCGTGTAATTCCGTTCAGCCGTTCGGGCTGTAGCCCTGGCTAAAGGTCCCTATGGAAAATTGCATGGGGAAAACACGTTTTGGGACCCCCTTTTTTCTCGGCCCCCACTTGACGAATCACCCCCAAACTTTCAGGGAAGGAGCGGAACCAAGCAGGCCATTTTCTTGGAGAAATTCACGAAGATTCGTCCACCAGCGCCAAAGTTTTTCCAAATAGAATGTTGTGGATTTCCTATGGAAACTAGGTCCTAACTATAACTACCTACTGGCGACTGCCAGTAGGTAATATATATATATATATATATATATGGTTACCCGCACTGTCATCTTACAAGTCTCACTTTAGGTCTGACTTATTAATATTTATAGTTTATTTGGATGCAACTGGAGGCCATATATACACTCTGCACCCCACATGTCAAATTTAACTCCACTAGTTAATGCCATCTTACAGGAATGTTAAATAGACCAATTGGATAAACCAAGTGCCCTTTTAGGATCAAAGTATGCACACTAAAGTGATGAATAGCACATTGCACAAATTCATAATAGCATAAATAAAAATAGAAAATAGGATCCGGAAAAAGATGAAAACTCTGAAGTCACTGCACAGAAAGTGCAACTCTGCTACACCAACTTGGATAGTTTGTACCTGCACTGCACGGGAAAAAGGGCATTTCTCAAAAGTATCCTTTGCAATTCTGTGGAAAACCTTTAGAGTATTTATGATTCAAGGGAATGGGGACAGTAATGTCTAAGGGCCATGTTACGAGTTTGGCGATCCACCGATTGACAGCTTGGCAGAAGCACAGCTGTGGCAGTCTTCCGACTGGACTATTAGGACCAGGGCAGTTGCGCGACCCTGGGACCACCACAACCGCCAGGGATCAGAGATCCCTGATAGTGGTGCTGTGTTCTTGAGAACGCAATATGTTTGTCGGGGCCTCTGTTGCCCTGCCAAGCATATTACGAGTTTCCCCACTGCCACAATGTCCATAGCGGTGCGACTGTCATGAAAAGTGTGACGGTGAGGAAACAAACCCCCTTGTGCCTATGCGCCATAGGGTGCATGCAGGTGGGCACATGCTGTGAATCTCTGTTTGCATGCCCCCCCCCCAGTTTCTACAGGGCATGGACTTGAAAGTCCATGCCCTGCAGGAACTGCCTTTGACAATCCCATTGTGGTGCTGGGACCACCAAAGAACTGCTCGCCCGAGTAAAAACTAGTCATACTCTGGCAGGCGGTCTTTAATGTCTAATAGCAGGCAACCCATAAACACAAAACCTAAAAAGACAGGAAAACCAATAGAGAAGGTAGTAATGTAACCTTAAATCTTGCTCCCACTATGAATAGTGAAAGGAGATACATGTAGTGTGTGAGAATTTCAATGGCTCACAGCCTAAATTATCAAAGGGTTTTACCCATTCTTTCGCTATGGGAAAATCTGTGGCTACAGAAGAGCCAATGTTCATGAAATAAGATATTTCCCCCCTCAGGTAGAATGGGCTCCCCCTTTTCTGAGGGAAAAGCTGGGGGTTGAGACACGCTAGTACTACTGAAACAGTTTCAAACAATATGCATGTTATATTATACACCGGAGAAAATCTGTGGGTGGCAACAACCTCTATGAATATCTACTACTGGGGTTGGGGACAAGACATGCTGCCCCAAACGTGGTCAGAGGGCATCAGATATTCTCCATACGTTCCATACGTGTCCAAGTCTACTAGACTTCTGGGAGCGGGTTATGTTTTTTGCTGGCCAATGTTTGGGATCGGATTTGTCTTTTACTACTCAGGAGGTCCTTCTGGGGACTAAGAAGCATGATATTATTGCTATAATGCGCTTTCTGACTATTTTTTTTTTACGTTCAAAAAGACTTTATTAATCAAAAAATCAAGGTATCAGTTAGCAGTACATGAGCATTGAGGGATAATGAAAAGAAGGGGAGGGGAAAACAAAAACGATCAGGAAAAGTGATACAGTAAATTCAATGACATGAGCAAATCATGGGTAATAAGTATGACAAGGGTAATACATCGGTAATACGTGCAATCAGGTAGAGAAATGAAAATAACAAATGATGATGAGGAGAAAAAGGAAATGCAAAGGGTATTCAGGGCGGTTTAGGAACTTCTTGTTGGGTTGGCTGTGGACAAAATGAATGGAGAGCACAATTATCTAGATACAATGTAACAGGAAGCCATAGTTCTGCACGTTTCGCAGCCATGCGGATAGAGAAAACAAAAGCAGAATCCAGCCTATGATTATGGAAAACGTTATACCACCATGCCTTGAAGGAAATGTTGGATGAAGCCTTCCAATTAATAGTAATTTGTTGAAATGCAACAGCCAACAATAAGTCAACAATGCGAGCATCAAAATCAACATCTGCCCAACAAGGCGAAAGGCTTCCCAAGAAAATGTGAGCAGGGGAGAAGATGATGCGAGTGCTAAAAATTACATTAATTTGAGCCCAAACTTGTATCCAAAAATCATGTACAGGTTTACAAAGAAACAACATGTGGAAAAGGGTGGCATTGGATGAGGAGCAGGACCAGTAAATATCTGGAGTCGTGGAAAACCTCTTATTAAGGGTAAAGGGCGAGGGGAGCAGCCTATTATAAATGAAGAATAAAGACTGTGTTAGGGACGCTGCTCTAAACGACTTACGAATCTTAGTCCATATCTTGTCCCATATGGATATAGGCCAAGAAGTGTCGAGGTCATGCTCCCACTGCTCCTCTACTTTGGACTTGGCCCAAACAGACTCATGAACATAAAGGTACTTGTAGAGAGTGGAAGCTTTGGGAGTAGTGCTTAGGAGTGAATGAAGTCGTGCAATAGGTGAGGGAGAAGAAGAAGGCACCTGTGCCTGCAGGAGCCGGGTATACGTAGTCATTATTGCTGTTTTAAGTAAAAGATATTTAGGAGCGAAAGATGGAGGTAAATCAAAAGAGGAGCAAAGAATCGAGAATGGCATAAAGGTAGAGCCTGAAAATAATTGCGATATCCAAACTAACCCCTTATGCCTCCAGGACTTCCAATAAAAAGGTATGTGACGAATTAGGAGATGTGTGTTATGCCAGATGGTGGAAGAAAGGAAATCAGCAATGGTAACGGAAGGGGAGGGTTTAGAGGAGAGAAGGAGTTTAGTGGTATATTTATGAATGGGAGTGGAGAGTGAAGAAGGCTTGCGGGAAAAGAGATATATTCAGCAAAAGAGAAGGGAGAGAGGAAAAGGCGCTCGACCTTAGCCCATAGGGGACACGGAGAGGTGGGATCCTGCAACCAAAAGGAAGCTTGGCGCAGTAAAAAGGCTTTCTGGTAGGCTGGGAAGTCTGGAAAATTAATTCCGCCTTCAGAAGAAGGGCGAATCAGTCTAGTAAGGGACATCCTGGGTTTTTTGTTGTTCCACAAAAAGGAAGACAAGACTGTGTTAATTTTTTTAAAGAATTTAGGGGGAATAGGCACGGGAATGTTAGAAATTGTATAAAGGATTACGGGAGACAGCATCATTTTAATGGTGTCAAGGCGACCCTACCAAGATAAATAAAGATGGTGCCATCTAGTCGCTAAATCTGATATTTTTTTAACACATTTATTAAGGCAAAGGGTCGCTTTCTGACTATTGTATTAGCAACTGCACGTCTTTGTATTGTGAGGGGATGGATCAGTCCTAAACCGCCTACTCTTTCAGAAATGCTCGCTCTTCTGTCAGATATATATGAAAAAGAGCGCGCATTAGCTAAAACAAGATCCATACGCTCAATGCTCAGATTTGAACTAATATGGAAATAAGTATCAATAGGGATATCTAGTATACAGTTATATCCTCAATGTATGTACTTAAATGTAATTTTACTCTTATTTTGTTCCTTAATGCTGAATCTGAAGGAATTATCGCTGGCTTCTTGTTTTGTCTTGATTTGTCGGTCTTCCGTGTATGAATTTAATGTACCTCTCTGTCAATAATTTTTTTTTTTAATGCTAGTACTAGTCATGATAGCAAATGTACAATGAAGGACACAAAAGTTATCTATGTAACTTACTAGAACTTCAACAAAACAAGTTCCAGACTTCTCTGTGTAAGAGCATCAGACAAAAATAAATTGCCCCAATAAAAGCTGGGAATTAACACAATGATATAATTCCAGATTTCTCCGTATGAGCGCATCAGACAAATATGAATTACCACAATGATCATTGGGAATTAATGCAAAGGTGTAATTCAAGTCATCAGTGGTTACCCGAATATTTTGCCCAATCCAAAATGGCAGTGTCTGTTCTGTAGATAGAGCTACGTGCATAACTTCCTTACGTTGACATCTTACGTCTGGCTGCACTCTGCAATTCTCCGTAGGAGCTGTCTGTGAGGTCTCCATAACCACAGCTCATCTCAATGTCTGTTCCTGTTGCTGGGTAATGGCTGTTCATGAGACAAGCGGATTGAGCTAATGTTGATTTTCAGCTGTTGCTGTCCGCAAGGCCTAGTAACTATAGTTCTTCCTAATGTGTACGTCTGCGGCTTGGCAACGGCCGTACACGTCAGCAAGCTAGAGCGTAGAAGAAAGTTAATTGAAAAAGGGCATAAAACAACTCAGATACCTGCAGGTAATTCACCGCAACATACATTGTTCATTGAGTGAATTCTTAAATGTAGAATGCCAATGTAACCACTTCGACTTGAAACATGGGTTCCAAAAAGGAGAATTGGCGGTGCAGCAGGATTGTCCCCTCTTAAGCACAACTCATCGCCAGTATTAAAATGCCAGTCTTCTTGTAGTCAAGATGATTTATTGTTCTAAACTAAGTACCACCAACATCAACGAGAAGATTCTTTACATTCTTGGAAGTGTCTTAGCATTCTTGGCATAGGCTACCTGTATCTTAAAGGTACAAGAAAGATAGGAATGCAACAAGGGCATATTACGGGTGTCTCATTGTCAGCATCACAACTGAAGTGCTGTCACCATGGTAATAATTGACAGATGCCTAAGTCTGCCCACTAACGCATAGTTTTGCAGGAGAGTTTTTGAAGCTGATAGATGCTCCAGCATTATGCTAGCAATTGCAACCACTATATCTGACCACCTACTCACCTCACATACCTTTGTGGGAAGTGGAGCTCAGGGCATGTAAGCGATGCCACTCCTCATGTTTGCAATTGCTAACATGAGACAAAGATATCTGTCTGGTACTACTTGTACCTCAATGCATGTCGGGGCTCTAACAGTCTGCTGACTTTTCCAAACACGTGTTCCGAGTAATGATTATTTTTGCACACCTAAACTGAACTTATCCATACACAACTTTACCTTTGCATATGAAAAGTCATAGTCCTCTTTCATGAAAATATGATTAGGTGACTCAGAAGTGCATTCACAAATTCAGAAAATTTGCTGGTATGGAAAATTTGCAGCATTAGTAAATGTAGATTTGTAGGCAGGTTTAAAGACGTTCCTATGTGCCTCACAGATGAGCCTCCTAAGCATCTCATGGTTTAAGGGATGTTACCAACATTTTTCAAATAGTTTCCTACATGGGAAAGGAATGTAAATGTAGCCCTACAGAGGGCAGAATTAAGTGCCTTTAGAAGACTTGGAATGTGGAGGAAACAACATTAATTCATGGGAGGGGAAAGCCTCCAATCCTTGTAAATATATGTTCTTATGTAAAACCCTACAAAAAGTTGAATGTGATAATGCATATGTTGAAGAGAATCCAAGCAAAAGGGATTAAACAGGTAAATATTTAGTCAAAGTAGACGATGAACAAACAGCTCCTGATGGAAAGAAAAAACAGCACCACCTACACATCCTGATGCTGCGCCTGCCTCAACTTCAGATGAGACCCAGAGAACTTTGCATTCCACTGGAGAACAACATCTAAACAGCTGAGAACATCCAAAACAAACATACAGAACACTACAGCACACTTTCTGTACGTACAAATGTTCACCACTTGCAAATCTCCATGTGCAAATGTTATGAATTTGAGTACTGCGGGGGAAACTATGATTGTTGTGATCCTCTGAGAGAAATCCTGTTTCTAAATTGAAATATGTGCAGCAGGAAGTTATTTTCTGAATGGAAGAGGTGTGGCGCCGCGGCCAGGGCGACTGACGCTGGAATCTGGGGATCACGGTTCAATCCCCGGCTCCGGCGGCAGGTTAGCCCAGCACCATGTGACTCTGGGCAATAGCTTGCTTAATCTTCCCGACGGCCCCAAGCGCCTAGAGACCCTTACGGGTGATTGTGCACTTTACAAATGTGGATTATTATTAATGTCACACTTTTTGTGAGCCAGACCCTTTCTTTTTTCCTGTGAATCTCTGTGTAGGGAAGCTTCTAGAGCACCTAACCTCTGTTCCTGTATGTAAATGTTTATTCCAATTGCTGCCTAATCCCATGGGAGGTCTTCATGGCTACCCCTCTAATCACAACCTTCATAGCCTCCCATTTCTATTCCCCAGTTTACATCAAAGTAATGGGATAGGGCCTCCATTAGGGCAGGAGCAAATGGGGGATCTTGCAACACCACCGCTTAGAGGCACCATTGCGGTATCGCCGGTCAGCCCACTCACTCTGTAAGGCTCAAGAGGAGAGGAGAATGGTCCGAGGGATATCAGGGTAAGTATGCAATTCCTCTCACTCCCAGGGCCAATCCTGTTGAGATACAGCAGTAATTCAGATGACTGAATGTGTTTGTTGCCGGGGTTTGAAATGAGAACACTTGCTTCCAGGGGTTACGCATTCTCCACTGATCCCTAAGTTGCAACCCATTGAGAATCTCTAATAATACTTTGTTTGAATGAGGTTTAGTAGTCTCCTTGGGTGGGTCCCTATCTAAGCGTGCATGCAGGGTACAATTAAAATCCCCTAACAGTATCATTTCCGCTACCAAGAACAGGGTTGCTATCGCCATTACTTTTGTAAAGAATTCGGGACTATGGGAATTGGGGTCACAGACATTAATTAAACACATCTTCCTTCCCTCCCACTTCCTGTGTATGATCACGTATAGCCCCTTGGAGTCCGTTACAGGGGATCCCAGGAGCCACTGAAATATGTGTACCCCTTATGAATCTGGAGTAGGAGGTGGCATGTATCTGGCCCCTCCATCAACTCCTGGCACATGGGACCACATCACCCCATAAGTGTTTCCTGCAAGCATACAATTGCCACCCAATAACATTTCAAATAGTCTAGTATCCTTCTTCTCTTCTGATAATTGGCCATGCCCCGTACATTCCATGTCATAGTTTTCAATTCTGGTGCTCATATAGTTGTGTTCATTTCCTCTTAACCATTCTTTGTTCTGCATTCCTTGCGACGGTTCCCCTCCTCCCCCAACTGTCTGATGTTCTCCCAATAATAGACTCTAGACACAGTAAACTTGATTTTTGCATAAATTCCCTACTAAACATCAAATTTCCCCCTACCCACCGGGCATTCTTGTAAGTCCTTCACCTCCCATATATTGCGGGATAACAGTCTGCAAGTACGCCCAAATACACCCATGCCTCAAACAGTAATTCTTAACTTTTCTTGTCTTGTGTTGATCTTGAGTCTCTCTCCTTACCAAAGTTCTTAGATAAAACCTGTTGGAAGTGGGGGACCTTATCGCTTAACACCGCCACCAAATGCTGGTGGCGGGAGTCCCTGACCCCCTGCTTCAACGTTAGGCTAAGTAAGGACACCGTCTGAGATAGCCCTGCTCACCCCCTTAGTAGCTTGGCACGAGCAGCCAGGCTTATCTCCAAGGTACGAGTGCACAGTATGTGCAACCCCGCTCACAGTAACCCAATGATGTCACCACAAATATACTCCACACAAGTTTTTATAAAATGAGTCTAAACTTTATATAAGAGGTTATACGATATGACCACACGCTAAAAAATCAACATACAAGAAAGAGTATTATTCTTTCCGGTGAGTTGGTCGGTTCTAATCCCAACCACCGCTTCTAACCAACAGTTAAGCTCACTTCTAAACGTTTCCAAAAGTTTAGGGCAGTCGTATTGCTAGAATCACACATGTTGCGAAAGAAAACAAATACTTCAATGCTCAACGATATTCTCTTGTACTGTGCAACAGAGAAACAATGCCATACGTAGCGCCACAGTCATGTACTTTGCAATAAAAGGAATAATGCAATGCGTATCACTACTAGCATGCCCTGTACCAGGAAGAAACAAAGCAATGTGTCACGCTACAATCCTGTACTGTGCAATGAAGACAAATAATGCACTGCGCCATGTTATAACCAGATACTGTGCAATGAAGAATTAATGCCATGCGCCACGCTACAATCAGGTAATCTGCAAGGGAAAAATAATGCAGTGCATAGCGCACCGAGCATGTAGTTCGTCAGGCACAAATGAGGTCAGGAGTCATACGATGATTCGTTAGCAGCAATAATGCAGAGTGTAATACAACAGTTTAGTTGCTCCATTAACAGTGTCCCCAATATCGATCAATGATGAGACAAAAGTACTGCTTCCCACTCCGGCCCCAGTACTGGCCCTCCTTGGGTCAGCACGGGCCGAGATCCGAGCAGAAGCAACCGAGTCGCGCAGCTGACAGAAGCGAGAGGCCGAGAGAGTATTACTCCAAGCCCGCACCCCACCCCAGTGGTGATCCACGTTACTTGGGGGGCTCAACACTATTCTGCTCTGTAACATCAGCGACTTGGGCCTTGATCTAGCACTCCATCACGGGTGCGGCGAGCTCATGCCAGCGGCTCAGCTCCTCCGGGGCTGCCGGTCCGGGCCACTGTTTCCTTCCGGCGGTCTCAGTGAACACCGAGACCCGCTCTAAGCACTGTGGAAACTTCACTTCAAATGCAGTGCACACTCGCCCTAGGCACTCCACACCAGTGCCTCCCGTTGCACCTTGACACTCACACTGCGCGTCTGAGACTCACCTCTTCTCTTATGCTCACGATGACCCGACACTCTTCAACAACGCCTCTGCTTGCACCTCAACACGCACCCTGTGCTTCCAAGTCTCTCCTCTTCTCCCGGTGCACACGACATCCAGGCGCTACTCACCATTGCTCTGGCTGCACCACGACACGCACTCTGCGTGTCCGAGTCTCACCACTTCTCCCAGTGCACACGATGACCAGGCGCTCCTCACCAATGCCCTGGCTGCACCACGACACGCACTCTGCGCGTCTGAGATTCAATTCTTCTTTTGGTGCACACAACGATCAGGTGCTCCTCACCAATGCCCTGGCCTGCACCACGACACTCACCCGGCGCATCTGAGTCTTACTTCGTCTCCCTGTGCACACTACGACAAGGCGCTCCTCACCAACGCCTTGGCCTGCACCAGGACACGCACCCAGCATGTCCGGGACTCAGCTTACTCCTGAGTGCCCACAATCACAAAGAAAAACCAAAGGTGGTGATGGACGGAGCGTGGACAATACAAACACTCACCCCCAGTCAACTGATCTGGGTTTAATCCATCACCGTTCTTTAGCTCACTCCGCCACCCCAGTTCAGACATGGCCATATGCAAATCAGTCTGACCCTGTGCCTCATGGGAACAGTCCAGCCTGAACTGCCAAGCCATGTCTTCCCTGGACCGGAATCAAGCTTCCCAGGACCGGTTTCTGGCATTACAGCCGTCTTCAGCCGGGCTTGCTTGACTCCAGTGGCAAAGTGAGCAAGGGACTCACGTCTGAGCATACCCTGCCAACTTAGGGCGAACAAAGAAAAACCAAAGGTGGTGATTAACGGAGCGTTGACAATACAAACACTCACCCCCAGTCAACTGATCTGGGTTTAATCCATCACCGTTCTTTAGCTCACTCTGCCACCCCAGTTCAGACATGGCCATACGCAAATCAATCTGACCCTGTGCCTCATGGGAACAGTCCAGCCCGAACTGCCAAGCCATGTCTTCCCTGGACCGGAATCAAGCTTCCCAGGACCGGTTTCTGGCATTACAGCCGTCTTCAGCCGGGCTTGCTTGACTCCAGTGGCAAAGTGAGCAAGGTACTCACGTCTGAGCATACCCTGCCAACTTAGGGCGAACAAAGAAAAAAAACAAAGGTGGTGATGGACGGAGCGTTGACAATACAAACACTCACCCCCAGTCAACTGATATGGGTTTAATCCATCACCGTTCTTCAGCTCACTCTGCCACCCCAGGTCAGACATGGCCATACGCAAATCAGTCTGACCCTGTGCCTCATGGGAACAGTCCAGCCCGAACTGCCAAGCCATGTCTTCCCTGGACCGGAATCAAGCTTCCCAGGACCGGTTTCTGGCATTACAGCCGTCTTCAGCCGGGCTTGCTTGACTCCAGTGGCAAAGTGAGCAAGGGACTCACGTCTGAGCATACCCTGCCAACTTAGGGCGAGCAAAGAAAAACCAAAGGTGGTGATGGACGGAGCGTTGACAATACAAACACTCACCCCCAGTCCACTGATCTAGGTTTAATCCATCGCCGTTCTTTAGCTCACTCCGCCACCCCAGTTCAGACATGGCCATACGGAAATCAGTCTGACCCTGTGCCTCATGGGAACAGTCCAGCCCGAACTGCCAAGCTATGTCTTCCCTGGACCGGAATCAAGCTTCCCAGGACCGGTTTCTGGCATTACAGCCCTCTTCAGCCGGGCTTGCTTGACTCCAGTGGCAAAGTGAGCAAGGGACTCACGTCTGAGCATACCCTGCCAACTTAGGGCGAACAAAGAAAAAGCAAAGGTGGTGATGGACGGAGCACAAGGCACAACTTCTGAGGGTCTCAAGCTGCAAAAGCATGCACACACCGCGTTGCTTGGGACTTCTCCAGAAACTTTTATGATCCTGTATTTCCAAACAGGGAGCCAGCTCACCTTGGGCCCTTGGAGTTACAAGACCCTGCACAAAGCACAGTCTTCTTCAAGCAGGGGGACCCAGCGCCTCCAAGCACAATCCCAACATCCTCTCCCTTAGTTAGAACAGCAAACTGCAGACCAGTCCCAGATCATGAAGGAAGGATTGGTCTTTCCACAGCAGTCTCTTCAGTTGCTCCTTCTTTTGCAGAGGTTCCTCTTGACCACAGAATGGCTCCAAGCCTTTTCAGTCTCAATCCATTTCTGTTTCATTCCAACGTTCAGGGGTTTCAGCTCTCATAGTTACACCCCTTACTGTCTTTGAAGTTCGTTTGTGCTCAGAGGTCCCTGACCCCTCCCTAAATCAGTTCTGGATGACTGTATCCAAGTGTCACCTCTCTCACTTTGATACTGGGGGTCTGGATCCTTAATCACTCAGCAGGAGATGGGTCAATTGGTTTATAGCACCAGCCCAGGGCTTTTCACCTCCCAGGCTTCTCCTCCCCCTACTCTCCAGATGCAGGGCAGCCTGGTGCCATCTGAACCCCTCCCTGGGTCAAGACCTCTCCCAGCTCTTCTCACTTTTCAGATCCAGACAGACAATGCACTTTTCAGCAGAGGCACACAGAAATGCTTAGAGCACTAAACTCAGCCACTTTCTAAAAGAGTGGTTTCTGAACACACAGTGATGAAACCGCATTCACCGAAAGATGTGTTATGATACTGTAAGTTCATACACACTAAACTTCACCTCTCCATTATAAACTGACAGGAAACTAGGCTAACAAACACAACACCCAGCCTCCCCCATTCTGTACTAGGCCAGCATGGCCTTTCAGCAGTGACAAACGAAATGAAGTGTTTTTCACTGTCAGGACATAATACACACCTTAGCATATATCCTGCCTTTTACCTACACTGCACCCTGCCCAGGTATTACCTGGGACCTACCACAGGGGTGCCCAATGTATATGTAAAAGGGAAAGTCAGGCCTGACAAGTGGTTGCACTTGTCAGGACAACATGCTAACTTACCATTCTGCACGTAGGCCCTACACTGCAGGCCTGAGTTCCCTTCTCCATGCACCTTGCATTACTAGCCCTGGAACACACAGTGCACATCACTAGGGACTTTACTAGTAAGGCAAACATACCAATTATGGCCAACCAATTACCATTATATTTTGCATAAAGAACACTTGTACTTTGACACTGATCAGCAGTGGCAAAGTACCCAAAGCATCTAAATTGGCATCTCTATGTCAGAAAACGGTCTAGGGGTAAAGCAAAAAGTTTAGGGAACTTTAGCCAAAAAGGAAAAGTCCTACAAAAACCTACTGGTTTGCTGTGCTAGAGGCTCAGCCGCCGAAGAGGGTGTGAGGTTGAAACCTTCAGCTCGCTCCTTGGGAGCGGTCCTCTGAAGAGGGTGGCTGTCCCTCCCCACAACAGACATCAGCTTTGCTCTTCGTTGAACTGTATTTCATGCCATGTCCACAATGTTATATGTTGTTTACACTCACCTTTCCTTTTTTTTATGCCACCCTGTCTCCTCGCATCTGCACGCCCTCCGTTTGGACTGCATCATGCCTTTCATTCAAGTGGCTGTTCCAGTCCTTTAGGGTCAGGTCCTGTTTCTTGGGTTGCAGTTTCTGATTCCTGAACCATTTTGGTGTCTGATGCCTGCAATGTTCCGTCTGAGTGGGCCCGTATTCTTCCTGGACTTTCTCTTCTATACTGTGATTTCTACCTTGGCCCCTTCTGCCATTCTCGGTTTGTTCCTCATGCTTTCAATGCTCTAGATAACCACATTGAGGGGACCAGACATGCCTCTGGTATTCCACTGGATTCCAGCCAGTCACTTTCTTCAGAGGCTGACTGAAAGAACAGGGTTCGGCCAGCTATTTCTACTCTCAGTTTTGCAGGGAACAATAGGCTATATTTCATATTTAGATCCTAGAGACATTGTTTGACATCTAGGAATGTCCTCCTGTGCTCTTGAACACTTTGGGTGTAGTCAGGATATATCGAAATGGGATGACCTACAAACAATAGTGGTCCTTTCATGTGTATGGCCTGCAGGATCACATCTCTATCCAGTTAATGGAAGAATCGGGTAATGATAGCTCTTGGCGGCGCTCCTGGCCTAGGAGGGGAGGCCAACGAACTATGTGCTCTCTCAATGTTACAGAACTTTGACAGGTGTTTTGGGGCAATTATTTTCAGGATTCATTCTTCCAGGAAGAGTTCAGCCGAGGGGTCCTCTGCACGTTCAGGAAAACCCATAAATCTAAGATTGTTCATCTTCAATCTCCCATTGGAGTCTTCCGCTATTGCATCTAGGTTCACTACTCTTTTGTGAAGCGCAATAACGGTGTCTCCGAGGGAACGATATTCCGTTTATAGTGCATCCACATTATTTTGTGTTGCAGTCACCCTGTCTGCCACCTTCCACAGATCACAGCGTAGTAGGTTAACGTCAGTGGCCACTGAGTCTATTCTGTGTACCATACAGACATGTAGACTGAATTGCCTATAGGGCATCTAGGAGTGAGGGGGGTTCTTTTTCATTTTGAGGATATCCATTGTCACCCCCTATTGTGTTCTCCACATGAGTCTCTGAGCCCTGTTGCAGTGGTAAGGTATAATTAATTGCTTTATTAGCTTGCGACTTGGCTCCTTTTTTCTTGGCCTTGATGAGGGCATGTAGCAAGTTTCCTTGGTGGTGTCGTCTGTTTCTTGGTGTTAGGTAGATCTCTCTGGATTTAACCTGTGCCTCGCCCCCTTGACCTTTTCTCTGGATGAATTGTCAATTGCGTTCCCTATGCACTTAATATTTCAGTTTTTGAAGCACCTGTTAGACTCCTGGAGTAAGTGGTATCTATTCAACTGTTTGGAGCCGCACAGCTTCTCACGGCCCCTACTATATCTTGTACTGCTCTTCTAGTCATTTAGCAGCTGGCCTTCATTATTTCCTGTTGGTTAGTCTCTTTGCTTCTGCTCCCGTTATCAATCCTGCCCTCACCTCTTAGCCCTACCAACATCGGGTTGGTGTGTTTTTACTTCCCTTATCCATGGCTTATGGGCATTATAGTTCTGTTAGTGGTGCTGCATTCCCTTCTCCTCGGTGAACCCCTTACTGTAGCCGAGCTGTAGTATGGCATGTAGTACTGCCTGTCCAATCCTTCCTGCTTCCTTAGTTAGCCTTCTCCTTATTTGGGGAGGTCTTGCTTCAGTTAAAAGTTAGGGAATGCAATGCGCCAATCTGTCCCCTCCCTTCTTCACCAGTGCCTCCTCTGTAGCGTCTCGAGGAGTCAGATCTTGCAGGGTTTGCAGGCCACCAGGTTTCGCTACCTTCTGGGTCCATTTACTGTTTCTCCTCATTGGTCAGACCCCAGGACTAGGATCGAGTCGTCTTCCTGCACAACATGGGTAACCGTGCCCACTACACTCTCTGGGCACTAACGGGAACCAGCGACTCCAGAACATGTGCTGCCACTCAGGGGCTCGGGTAGGTGCTGGCCGGGCGTGGCCTCCAGCGTTTATCTGCCTGCCTCAACAGGCTCCTCCTCCTTCCATCAGCAAGCCACTGGCAGTCCACTCAGCTCTTGTTCCCAGGCCTCAGGGGAGAAAACCAGGGCTATGGGTGCTTGTCAGGCACCACTTCCACGTCACGGCTGCTTGAGTTTGCCTGCTTCATTTCCCCCCTGGCCCCAGGCCACAATTGAGTGCCCCCTATGTCTTTTACTGCCCAGGAGGGCTTCGGGCCTTCAGTTGTCGGCCGTGTGCAGACTATAGCACCCCAGCTACTTGAGCTGCAAGGTCCACCTTTCCTCCGTTTCTGGGCCCTGGGTCACTTCCACTCCTTCGTTTCTTTCCTGGCCCTGAGACCCCGTCTTCAGGATCTGCAGCTGTGGAGTTGGGACAGTTCTGTTTCTTCCTCTGTCCTTCCTGCCTCTGCGCTTTCCTCTCGTGCACAGGGATTCCGGGTGGTTCCTGACAACTCCCTTCCCCTCGGTGGCCGGCATTGACAGGCTCATCGTTTTGTCCGTACCCACTTCCAGAGCGCCGACACATGGGATGGTGCGACTTTTCAGGATCCCCTGGTGAGCAGTGTTATTAATATTTGTAATTTATGGGTTAATGGACAGGATTTATGGAGGATCATGGCAAAATATGCTGATGTCATTGGGAGCCTCAGCAGAGGCGTCTACTTGGCGAGTCCGGCAGACCTCGCCCCTCGCCAGACCCTTTCTTATCAGGACAGCCAGCCGGTATTCCACTAAAAGCAAGTTGAAATACAACGGGCCTGATTCACAAAGATAGACTTACACTTTTAGTTTACTACTTTTTGGTATTCACAAAGGTAAACTTAGACCAAAAGTCTAACTTTACTATTTTTCAGTATTCATAAATGTAAAGTTGGACTTTCGGGTGCACATGCATCAAAGTTGGATTTTGCAAATCCCTAATAGTGAATTTTACGAAATCACTAATAAGGAATCGCAAATCCAATGAAGGAAATTTATTGCAAATAAATAGCAAATCAGTAATATTCAAAATCGCAAATAGTGATTACATAGTACTCTCAATCTGCGAAATCGCTATTAGCGAAATCGCAAATTGCTAGTCGCTTTTGGTGCATGTTGATGACATCACAATCAGGAAGTGATGCATCCCATGCTGATTTTAGTGCACCGAGAGAGACAGAGGAAGAGACAGAGTGCAGGAGCACAGCTGGAGTTACATATTTGTGCCCTGCAAATACTGTTCTGTGGCAAAAAGATGGAATCAGGAGCACTGGGGAAGAAAGGGATGCGTGCTGGCCCCCACCCTGTTTCTCCTCTTCATCAACCAGGTTGTCAAATTTTTCACCAATACTCAGACTGATGCACCATCACTGGGCAGGTCTAAGTACCCGATGTTAATTTTTGCCGACGACACCCTGCTCCTCTCTAAAACCCGGAGTGGGTTGCAAACAGCTCTGATTAGGTTTGCCGAGTTTTGCAGGATAAATGATCTACAGATTAATGTGGATAAAACCAAATTTATGGTTTTTAGTAATAAAACCCCGATTAAAAGCTCTGTTAGTCTGAACGGTGTTTCGATTGAACAGGTGAAGGCAATGACTTATCTGGGTGTGACCCTTGATTACCAATTTAGCTGGAAACCCCAGATTGAGGCATTAAATCTTAAATTTGTTCGTCTCACGGGTTGTCTATTACAGGATCAGAAGAAATCCTTGACCAAACGTATTACCCCAGTATTAAAGATATATGAAGCCAAGATTAATGCAGTCTGTCCACAGTGTAGACTGCCATTCATTGTTCCTTTGGACTTGCAAGATGAATTTGGTCATTGTACTAAGCTATAATTGATATCAAAAAAGTTCTTGAAGCAAGGATGCTAAAAGGATATTATGTAGATTTTAGGGACGTTTTAGTTAGTAATGTAATGTAATGTAACACATACTTATAGAGTGCGACTGTCACCCAAAGGGTATCCTGGCGCTTTGACCAAAACACCACCTACATGTGACATGCTTTACACAGCCCTTGGGAAAAGATGACTTTTAAGATCCTTTTTGAAAGACAGCAAGTCCTGCCTGCTCCTCAAAGACAGCGGTAAGGAATTCCAAAGTTTGGCGGCCGTAAAGCTGAAAGAGCGGCCGCCGATCCTCACCCTTTTTATCCTAGGAACTGTCACTAAGAATGCCGAAGAGGACATCAGGGTTCTAGCGGCTGAGTACCAGGAAAAGAGATCTTGCAACATCACTGGACCCAAACCGTGCAGAGCTCTGAAGACCAGGCAGGAAGCCTTAAAACAGATCCGTTGCTGAACCGGCAACCAGTGAAGATCCGAAAGTGCAAGGGAAGAGGAAGCAGAACGTGGACGGGAAAGGGCCAGCTTAGCTGCCATATTCTGAACCCGCTGCAGCTTCAAGACCAAGATATTAGGGGCCCCTAGAAGCAGTGCGTTACAGTAGTCTAACCTACTGAGGATGATACTGCGCACTACTTTAATCCTTGCTGAGGGGGGAAGTAGCGGAAGTATTTTCCGTAATGTACGGAGCAATAGCATGCATGTCGCAGTGGTTTTGTTAACAAAAGCGTTCAACTGAAGGCTGGGCCCAAACATGACACCCAGGTTACGCGCGGACTCAGCAGCCGCCACAGTAGTTGCCTACTGGACTCTGTAGTTAATGAATCAAGACTCAATTTTAATTGTCAGCCCTGCTGACCGCAGTGTAGGCCAGAGGCAGTGCTCAGCAAGGGCCCACAGCCACGTGGCGTTGAGTTGAGCTGCATAGTTAGTGGCACCTGAAGCAACCAGTGTGTGCGGAGCCTGCGATGATGCGTGGTCCGGGCAGGTCGCACTGGGAATAATGTCATTTGCCTAATGAATTCTGCATCAATAAGGCCACGTGGCGTTGACTTGTGGTGCACTGAGTTAGTGGTACCTCTAGCACTCAACGTGTATGCAGCCTGCGATGAGACGTGGTCTGGGCGGGCTGCACTGGTAGCAATGTCTGTTGCCTACTGGACTGCGTCATCTGCAATCGCGACTCAATATGAGTTGTGAGCCCTGCTGTCCGCACTGTACATGGAAGGCAGTAGTCTGTAAAGACAACTCTGCGGTGCTGTGCCGCTGGGTTCACAGGGGGCCTATGTCGAGGAGGCCTGCGGTCATGGCGACGGTCACGTGGCAGGGTGAGGGCTGCCGCTCTGGCACACGCGTTGGCCTTCACAGAAGTGAACCACACCCAGAGCCCCGGCCTATTTATTCACACTTCTACACTGGAGTGGCGTACGTTGGACCAGCCCACTGAGCTTCCGTTTACAGGGGACAACGACACAGGTACATGACCGAGATCTTCCCCACTGTTCGAGGTAACATGATTGCGTCTACCGTCCACAACGCTACAAGCACCAGCAGTATATGTCCACATGGAGAGGTTTGTGCTCTGCAAAGTGAGGTCTGTTCAGCACATCACCGCTACACTTGGTATTGTGTGTATTATTATTGGTGGGTGACTTGCGTCCTTCACACATGTTTGGTTGTCACATCTCCCAACATTCAGCTATTGTGTGACTGAGGGGCCATGCCGTTTTTGGAAGGTCTGCTGTCCTGTTGTGCGCTGCCTTGGTTGTAGTAGGGAGGACCCAGGGGGAGGTCCTGAGGGTGGTGGTAGTGGGTATTGTGGCCTTCTTGGGTTTCGGAGGTGCATGATAAGTAGCTCTATGACATGTGTTGGTCTTCAGATGTGATTCTGGGCTGGGCTCCCTTTCACACTGTAGGTACTATTCATCCTGTTTTACACCAGTAAAAGGCAGATGTTAGATTCCTACTGCTAACGCGGCTTATCGCCTGTTTTGGATCGCACTGCAGATTTGGCTGCTCGTTGAAAATATCGGGAAACGGTATTTTCGTGGACTGGAACGCCTACTCTGCATATCATTAGCGTTAGTTGTTGCTCTCATTTGTGGTGATTTTTTGCCGAAGCTATTGCTGGAAAACTGGCGATATCGTCTGTTTTCACCTGGTTGAGAATGGAATGATAATTTAAAATCACTGTAAAAACCATAGGTTTAATGAACATTATAATTAGAAATTAGCATTTAAAAAAACATTGAAATGTACTGAAAAAACCATAGGTTTCAGGGACGTTATAGTTAGAAATGAGCATTTAAAAAACCTTAGAAATTCACTGAAAAACATAGGTTTCAGGGACGTTATAGTTAGTTAGACATTTCACTTGTACAGAAGCGGAAAAATTCAAACGTTATAGTTAGTAGAGCTAACTATAACTAGCGCCCCCGCAATGCACTGCTGATGAAGTCACATAATCATCACTCATGACATGGTGAGTGACATCACTAATGACATCTCAAATGACATCACTCATGACATCACTGATGACATCATCCACGTGATAATCAGATGCACCTCCTCACACCCTAATGTAACCTTTGATACACCCACTCTAAAATACAGACTACCATTTTTGAAACCATGGAGAAACCAATAGCAGTTACTATATACCCACTGACTAATTCCTAGCTATACACACACATTCATTCATTCACCCATACAGTTACTCAGACATGCTGCCACTCAAAAAATACAGCACTATTATATGTACTCATACACCTATACAAGTACTCATACACCAGCACTCATCCATAGAGTTATTGACACACCTAGCTAGTCATGTAAAGAATCAATAACAATGCCATTTACTCACCAATACAGTTATACATTCACTATCGAATGTATTCATACAGATACTAACATATACTTACTGTCTTATACAATCACTGACACAAGTACACACTCATTTATACAGCCACTCCCACAATTACTCACTCTCACATATAGTCATTTATATACTCCATCACTCACATATATCACCTTAGGGGTGAGTGGTGGCGTTTGCTTGCTGCTTCTCAGGCTGTTTTAAGAGCTTTTTTCTTTTTAAATTGCTGAATTTGCACTTGGTCACTCATTGCTGCTATTGCTCTAAAAGAAATTAATTGCTGCTACTGTAAAAAAAAAATCTCCAATTTTAAACTGGGAATTTTTTTTCTTCACTTATCCACACGACTCCAGCACGCACTTACGGACTACTGGGGGGGACATACTAGACCACCATTTTGTGCACTGCGCATTCTAGTTGCCGGGGGCTGTGGGCTACATAACATGAGCGATGGGCAAACGCGCAACGGCTTAGGGTGAGTGGTGGCATTTGCTTGCTGCTTCTCTGGCTATTTTAAGAGCTTTTTTCCTTTTAAATTGCCAAATTTGTACTTGGTCACTAATTGCTCCTATTGCTCTAATAGAAATTAGTTGCTGCTACTGTTCTAAAAATCACCGATTTTAAACTGGGAATTGTTTAGCTTCACTTACCCACATGTCTCCAGCACGCACTTCCTGACTCCGGGGGGGAACATACTAGACCGCCATTTTGTGCACAGCGCATTCTAGTTGCCAGGGGCTGTGGGCTACATAACATGCGCAATGGGCGGACGCGAGCACGTCTTCGCCCGTCCACATCCCGGAAGCAGCCAGCGCCAGACATGCTGACTGTTGTCAACAAGACCTGCCTAAGGCCCGGTTGGGGCTGAATCACACTGAAATCTTGGCAAGAGGTGAACGTATGGGCGGGTGTGGCCATGACTGGTGTGTCCTGGACAGTATGTCAAGAACGTGCCAGGTTTGTAACTTCATTTTAAACCCACTTTGGGTGTTACTTCCCAGCCTAACTAGGTCCTGGGTGTCTCCTCAAACTCCCGATGGATTCAGGCCGCTTTAATTAATGCCCGGTCCCTAATAAAGCATACACAGGATATTTTTGAGCTCTTGGTTGATAGCCAGTTAGATTTGCTATTTATAACAGAAACATGGCTCAATGATCTTGCAACTCCTGCTATTACACTAGCCATTCCTGCAGGCTATAAAATTGCTACAATGGACCGGATAGCAGGCAGGGGGGGGTGGCCATAGTTTACAGGGATAATTGGATCTTTACGCAGGAAGAATCTCATATCATCAAGGACGGGGAAGCTTTGGACATCTCCCTTACTATTTTACCACATTTTCTTCTCGGGGCTACATCACTATATAGGCCGCCCCACCCTGCGGGCTCCTTTCTAAAATCTTTGGATGATGCCATTGTACCCAGGGCCTTGCACTACGCTCATTTTTTGTTACTTGGCGACCTTAATATTGATTGGGATTGCAAAGAGATGGCGGACACTAGCGAACTGAAGGACACCTTAGATTTTGCCCATTTGACGCTATAGGTCAATTCCCCTTCACATAGCGGGAGCCATACTCTTGATGTGATCTGCTCTAACTTAACAGTTCAAGATCCCCTTCCGGTTACATGGTCCAATCATTCCCTAATCCATTTCTCTTGGTCAATTAAGATCTGCCCTTGAGGTTAACTAAAGGTAGACCTCCCCCTCACCTAGAGCCAGTAGCTTTTGGCAAGGTTCTGACGGAATCACGTCCACTGGCTGGGGATGGACTGTCCGAGGTAGTAGGAAGCTTTCACAATTGGATTGCAAGAGCGGTGGATCAACTGGCTACACCTCAAGACCACAAGAGAGTAAGAATGACTCCGCCCAAACCCTGGTTCTCCAAGGAACTTAAAGAACAGAAAAAAGCATGTAAAAAATGAGAACGCAGCTGGCGACAAGCTTACTGCCCGCTGGCCAAACTGGCTCTTAGGAAATGGCAGAACTGCTACTATGATGCAGTTAAGAGCGCCAAAGGTTAGTTGTATGCGGAGCGTATCGCTCAATCCAGGAATAATTCAAAGGAAATCTTCTTGATTGTCCAGAGCTTTGTAAAGCCAATCACAGAATGTAAGGCTGCCCCCGCCTCCAATTCCTGGTTCGAGGAACTCTCAGATTTGTTTATCAATAAAATACAAGCAATTCAGGATAGTTTGGGGCCAGTTAGCTTGGGCCTGAATGAATATCCGACTCAGGCTGCTTGTGAGCCTGATCGCACACATATGACCTTGACAGTATTCATGCCCATTCTGTTGACCGATACCTTGGCTATTCTTAAAGAACTTAAATCAGGATCCCCGGCAGACCCTTGTCATGCCAGGCAGCAGGCAACAGTGGCGACAGTAGTCAATCCCGAAGTTAATAACATCATTAACTTGTCTCTGCAGTCTGCTACTGTGCCTGAGGAATGGAAATGGGCCAAACTATTACCCCTGTTAAAAAACCCTCATTGAACCCAGACACCCTGGCTAGCTATTGACCTATCTCACTCCTTCCAGCTGTGGCGAAGGTTTGTGAGAAGGCAGTCTTTAAACAGCTGTCTGCGTTTATTGAAACATCTGGTGTTATTCACCCGACTCAGTCCGGTTTTAGAGCCTCATACAGTACTGAGAATGCTTTGGTTGAGATAACAGAGGCTATTAGGAATTGTTGTGATTCAGGTGGCAGAGCGGCCCTGGTTTTATTGGACCTCTCTGCCGCATTTGATACTGTTCCACACCGTCAGCTTTTAGCTCGCATGTCTAATATTGGAATCTCAGGCCAGGTGTGGGACTGGATCAAATCTTTTTGGCCAATAGATCTCAACAAGTGTGGGTACTGCCTTTTTCATCCACACTAAGAAGCATTACTACAGGCGTCCATCAGCTCTCTACGTTGAGCCCTCTGCTTTTTGTGTATGTGACTCCACTGATATATTTGGCAGAAGGATTGGGTGCTAAAATTATAGCTTACGCCGATGACACCCAGCTGCTTTTCGCATGGAGAAAAGATGAGGCTTCCGTGGAATCAGCTAGAAACTGCCTGACGGAAGTTTTTAATTGGCTGGCACGGGCCCACTTAAATGTAACAAGGAAATGTCAGAGCTCCTTCTTTATGAGACCTTTTTGCTGAACTTTCGGGATGACCTGTGGCCCGCGGGCTTCCCCAAGCCAAAACCTCAGGGTAGCCCAGTAAAGAATCTGGGAGTCTGGTTTAGCGAGGATCTCAGTTTTCGAAATCAGATTAATAAGTTGGCAGGAGTGTGCCTTGGTACATTGAAACTTCTTAAGAAGTGTTTGCCGCTCCTGCCAAAAGCGGGCAAAAATATGGTGACCCGCGCTCTCATCTTGTCACGGCTTGTTTATGCCATTTCCCTTTACATCGGCCTTCCTTGCTACAAGATAAAAAAGCTGCAGACTATTAAGAACGCTGCCGCTCGAATGCTATTGGGAATTCCCCGAGACCTCGGAATTAAGCAGTTTCTTCGTGACTTGCATTGGCTACCTGTTGACCAGCGCATCTTGTTTAAGGCACTAACCATTACCCACGGTGCCCTTTACAAGTCTGGACCCTGTTACCTTAGAAGTCGTTTTAATTTTTATGAGCCATCCAGGCATTTCGGGTCAAAGGGTCAATGCCCTGGTGCCATTCCACGCTATCGCCTCGCCAGAACGGGAGGGAGTTCTCTCTCCGTAAGGGCGGCCAGGGCCTGGAATAGCCTGCCCTTTGAGCTCAGGAATAATCATGATCTTAGGACATTTAAGAAGCAATTGAAAATCTTACTTTTTAATTAGGTGGTTTAGCTGCTATTTTCACCTCTGTTCCCCTTTCGCGCCAGGACACTTCCGGGTAGCTGTGCGCGCTATAAATGCTTGGTAACATAACATAACTGTCTTTCACATATGTAGTTACTCACACATATACCACTGAGACATACATTCACTCACCAACACACTGATATATACACACTCACTCACCTATACAGCTATTTCCACATGCACTATTGAACCCATACACCCAGTAAATGATCCACTCACACATGTAGGGAGAAAGTCCCCCTCCACCGCCCAACACCCCAAAAAAGAGGCACCCATACAGATACTCATGCAACCAATAAGTAACCCATATAGACAGCCATATACCTACTCATCAACCCATGCACGAGCTTACCCAACAACAGAGAGCTTGATACAGACATTCACCCAGTATAGTCACTAACCCATGCATTCAGTAAGACAGAATTAATCACTCACTTATACAGTCAGTCACACACCTATTAAATCCTCCACCCAGACACTTATACACCAACTCATACTTCAATGCACCTTGGCATTAACATAAATAAAATATATTTAAACTCTACAGAAACACACATTCACGGGATGATGTCATCAGTGATGTCATTTGAGATATCATGAGTGATGTCATGAGTGATGTCACTGACCATGTCATGAGTGATGTAATATGTGACGTGCATTGCGGAGGACTCAAACTCAAACTCAAACTCAAACTCATTGCGGAGGCGCGAGTTATAGTTAGCTCTACTAACGATAACGTTCAAATTTCTCTGGTTTTGTATGAGTAAAATGTCCAACTAAGTATAACGTCCCTGAAACCTATGGTTTTTTCAGTGAATATATATATATATATATATATATATATATATATATATATATATATATATATATATATATATATATATATATATATATATATATATATATATATATATAGTTAGGATTTTTTCTCTATGGGATTTTTGAAAATTCTATGTCGAATAACTTTGGCGTTTGAGGACGGAATTGGCTGAAATTTTTAGGAAAATGGAACATTTTGTTTCTGAGCAGCCCCTGAAAAATTGGGGGGGTTTCGTCAAGGGGGGCCGAGAAAAAAGGGGGGTCCCAAAACGCATTTTTCCCATGCAATTTTCCATAGGGCGGTTGCACTCACTTTTAGCTCGAACGGCTGAATGGATTTCCACGAAACTTGGCAAAATTGTAGATATTGTTTGCCCGATGTGCCTTTGCTAGGTCTCAATATATGTGCTCCAGTGGATTTTGATAAATTAACGTTAAAAAAAATATATATATCTGTAACAGCGCTCCGGTTAGTGCCCCGGTTTGCGTACCTGACGCGTAACGGAACTTCGCGAAGCGAAGCTGATTGGCTCTCCGGTGTCTGTCAACATTCTAAACAGTCCGGAGCGGCCGCCATCTTGTCTCTCGGTAGGATCGAGAGACAAGAGGTGAAGAAAAACGAAGGGGGAAAATAATGAAAGGGGGCAAGGTAGACCCCTCCTGACCCCCTAGGATTGATGAGGGGGCTATTAAAGGGTCCCACGGGGCAAAAAATAAAAAAATAAAAAATTCTGGTTTTTCGCGGTAGAGGCGCTACCCAGTACGCGAACCGGGTAGCTAATCGGTAGCGTAACGGGAGTCCGCCATCTTGTGTTTCGGTCCAATTTAATCACAAGATGGAGGAAAAACAATGTGGGAAATGGGTATAAGGGGGCACGGGAGACGTATCCTGACCCCCTAGGTTTTCTAAGGGTGGCTGAGGAGGCTCATATATGTCGAAAAAGAAAAAAAAATTGAATTTTTCGCGAGGTTAGCTGCCGGTACGCGAATCGGGTAGCGAACCTGGAAGCGAACAAAAGTGAAAATTAGTGAAAAAAGGTACATTTGACATTTTTAAAGAGTAATCATAGTTAAGGTAGCTCTGAAAAGAGCTTTTGGGTTCTGTGTAAGTTCTAGGTACTTATAAGTAGGTACCAATACATAGTCTTAAATTCAGGATGAAAATTCTGTTCCCCTCATCTGAGAAGTGAACTCCATCTCCTCTGTAGATATCTTGCATGTAGTAACGCAAGTTATTGTTGTAGGTGGAGCCCATTCCATGGTCTCTCATGTAAGCTGAAACAGACTTATTTACATGCTTCCTCGATTTCTCAATTTGTGGACAAAATTGGTTGGACCACCTCCATTTCTGTCTTTGGCATATATTTGAATATACCAAGGCAGTTTGAGGAAAAAGTGCCATCAATTGCTCAAAGGTGTCCTTTAAAAGCATTTCCAGACCTACCCCAGTCAAAGTGCCCAAGTCATTTCCTCCACAGTGCACAATTAACAGGTCAGGTTTTGGCAAATGCAAAAAGGTTTTCACCAATGGTATCAATTGGTGACATCTTAATCCTCTGTGACCAATCCAGTTGATTTCCACATTTTGTAAATTGAGGTTGTGTAAATTTCTGTTATCAGCATACCTTTGAGCCCAGTGGATGTAACTATGTCCAACAATCCAGACAGAAAACATGGTGAGAGGAGGTTCTGCTGCAGTCAAATGAAGTGTGGGAATGAAATGGCAGTTGAAACAGTAGGAGTTTGTAATGAAAAAAACTGTGGAGTTTCTGTGCTAATGATTCGGTAGCAGTGATTGGTGGATTTTGATTGCTGAAAACAGAAAGTTAGGGTGCATGGATGAGTTCTTTGAAAGATGTAATTTGAATGGTCAAGAAAAAATCATTTTATGAAAGATTGCACTGGATACGCAGGTGTACTGAGAGTTCAGAGTTCAATTGAAACATTGTTGTGTGAACTTGTAAACAGGTCTTTCAGGAGGTGGTTGCTATGGAAAAAAGGCAGAAAGGGCAGAGGGGGGAAGGGTGTTGATTTGAAAAAAGTGAGGGAAGAGTTTTGATTGGGTGACATGAGAGATATGTGTGATGAATTACAGCATTTCTGTGCCTTTGTTGGTTGCAGCCTCTGGAGTGCAAACCCTTTGCTCTGCTAAAGAAAAATTGGTGTGTGTCTGAGACTGTTTTGAAACTCAAAAAGTATTTGCTAAGGTGAGAAAATATTCATTTAATTTAGATAGAGAATAGTATGCTTTAGGGAGAAAATTATGAAGAAAGTTGTGTATTTAAAATGTTGCTTCGTGTCAAGTGTTTTACAAATAGATTTAGTTTCTTTGAGTTTCATAGCCATGTTAAAAGTGACGCAAAAGTGGTGCAAGGGCCTTAAAAAAACGCTTTCATGTGTGTTAGGGCATTTTAAGTCACTTCCCCATGAATCTGGGTGAATAATTTGCTTACTTGAGGTGGGGGCTTTCATCATTTGGGAAAAAAAATGTTCTAAACCAATGAAAAGTGTTATTTTTAGGTCACATGACCTAGCCTTACATCATTAGGAAACCAAAAGTGAAATGAACCAATGAAAAGTTTTATTAACAAGTCACATGATCTGTTACGCTTACGTTACGCGCTCCGCGCCACGCCCCGGATCGCTTCCGGGGTGCTGCGCTTCGCGCCTCGGTTCGCGCTCCGGAGCACTTCCGGGTGCGCTAACGCGGCGCGTCATAAGACGCATTACGCGACAACGCGATACGTCACGCTTACGCGACGCGTCACAATGTTGTTTTCTAACGCGGCAGTTGCGCAAACGGAACGTTTACCGGTTCGCGGACCGGGTCGCGGCACCAAATTGAGCTAACGGGAAGCTACCCGGTGCGCGGACCGGTAGCGAAACCAAAAAAAATTAAAAAAATATATATACATAAAAAAATTGTATTAAAAACATACAAAATATATTTTTCGATTTAAAGAAGAATACATTTTAAAGCTTTTGATATTTGCTATTAAAAAACCATTGAAATTCACTGAAAAAACCATAGGTTATAGACCATATATAGTTAGGAATTAGCATTTACAAAACCTTGAAAATTCACTGAAAAAACCATAGGTTATACACCATATATAGTTAGGAATTAGCATTTACAAAACCTTATTTTACTCACACAAAACCATTGAAATTCGCATATATAGTTAGTTGCACTAACTATATATCGCGCTCCCGCAATCCACTGCTGATCATGTCACATATTACATCATTCATGACATGGTCAGTGACATCACTGATGACATCACTGATGACATCTCAAATGACATCACTGATGACATCACTGATGACATCTCAAATGACATCACTGATGACATCACTGATGACATCTCATTTGACATTACTGATCACATCACTGATGACATCATTCATGTGATAATACGATGAACCTCTTCAGACTCTAATATAACCTTAGATACACTCAGTGTAAACAGACACTCACAGACTGTCACTCATCCATGGAGTTACACACACACCTAGTCAGTCATGCAAAGAATCAATCACACCTCCATTTTCTCAACTATACAGTTATACACACCTTACTTATTCAAACATATACTAACACATATTTACTCTCTTATACAATCCCGGATACAAGTTCACAATGATCCATACAGCCACTCACACATTCACTGGCTCTTATGCACAGTTATTTATATATGTCAACTCTCAAATGTACTGTGTTTTACATATGTACTTACTTTGACATGTAGCACTGAGATATCCATTCACTCATCAATACACTCATGCACACAGTCAACCGCCCATACAGCTGTTTCCACATGCACTTTTGAACCCATACATCTAGTGAATCAACTGCTCACACATCTATGCACAGAGTCATACACCTCCCAGCCACCCACACACACACTCAGTCTCCCATACAAATACTTGGGCAACCAATCAATAACCCATATAGTTACTCATATAGCTACTGATCAACACATGCAGCAGTTTACATAACAACATATATAATGATGCACAAATTAAGACAGTTTAGTCACTAACCCATGCACTCAGTGAGACACATTTAATCACTCACTCATACAGTCAGTCATGCACCTACTAAATCCTTCATCCAGACACTTATAAATCCACTCATTCTTCAATATGTAAGACATATTTTAACTTTACAGAAACATACAGTCACTGGATGTTGTCATCAGTGATGTCATCAGTGATGTCATTTGAGATGTCATCAGTGATGTCATCAGTGATGTCATTTGAGATGTCATCAGTGATGTCATCAGTGATGTCACTGATCATGTCATGAATGATGTAATATGTGACATGATCAGCAGTGGATTGCGGGTGCGCGATATATAGTTAGTGCAACTAACTATATATGCAAATTTCAATGGTTTTGTGTGAGTAAAATAAGGTTTTGTAAATGCTAATTCCTAACTATATATGGTGTATAACCTATGGTTTTTTCAGTGAATATATATATATATATGTGGAAATGCCAGTAGCAGCATCCATATCATCAAACTTTACTCATGGTTATGCAATTTGAAAGGCTTATGCAGCATGTGCACTCATGACAAATTTACTGCACCCCTGATTGTAAGGACCTCTCTCCTTGTAAGATGCTGTGTAACTGCTCCCCTGAAATGTACTCCTATTGCCGCAATTTTCAGTGAACAGATTCAATAAAAATGAGATCCAATGAGGGATCTAAAGAACGGGGAAAACTTTTAAGAGTCAAGCTTGACAAACCTACAGTAATCTGGGACTTTCTGCATAACCTGATGGAGGTAAGCAGTATTACAATGGGAATTTACATATATCTGTAATAATGTTTGTTTTAGTGTGATCAATCCCACAAGATGAATTTGAGGATGCGGTGGAATTGTGATACCTTGCAGCGCCGGTTTCCTGTAATGGGCAGGTGGCGCCCTCCCTTTCCTGACTGCCGCTACTCGGCCGTACCCATTGCACAGTGCACACCCTTTGGATTTAAAATGATAAGTAACAGCAATGGTACTTATGATTTTAAATCCAAAGCGAAAGCGGAACGGGGCACCTGCTAGACTGCAGTGCCATTCCCGACGGTCGGAGTCAGACTCCAGCATCATTGTGTCAGGCAGGCCAGGCACTGATTTAGGCAGTTTGGGGGCAAGTTTGTGACACATGCACTTTGCGCATGTGTCACACAATGAAATATTAGCTCTACTGGGCAGACATGCTGTCAGCCCGGTACTTATGTTGAAAGCCCTGTTAGGGCCTGCCCACTAATGACGCCAAGCAGCTTCAAAATTACAGAGCAGCCTTGGTTGGGTACTGTATAAGCCCAAGGCTGCATTACTCACCAAAATTGCCGACCACACTGCCCTCACCCCTCCCTTTCACTAGTCATCACTGGATGGGGTGGGGTCAAGCATAAAAGACCCCATCCATCTCTATGACGCGTTGGGAAAGGTAGGGTTTTTTTCCTCGTTATTACAATAATGATCGCCAGCATTATTGTGATAACTTTACTGACTTTGATTTAAAAAAATCCACACACACACATTTCCTTATGTTACAGTCATGAGACTTAACTCATGACCCTATGAGGGGGGAGTCACATGCTGCATGCTGCACAGAGCAGAGCTTTCACTTTCAGCTACTCTAAACCAGTAGCAGCTCTAAATTGAAGGTGGCAGGAGCAGGTCCAGACAAGTCAGGAGAGGCACACAGCAACCAGCATTGAGGCCATCAACTAGTTCACTAAAACAGAAGCAGCTGCCTGATAAGGTAAGTGTGAAATAATAAATTGTACTTTTAATTTTTTTGTGCAATGTTCGCATTGTTTAAATATGCGTCTAATTATTTTAGCATATTGCCCAGTTCGTTTAGCAGGTCTAGTATAATGCCTCATGAGTGCATTAAAACAATTAGCAAGGGTTAATATGATATTAACACTTGCAAGTTTTTTTAAATGCACTCTAATATGTCTGATGCAAAGCAGATCATGTACTATGCAGATGACAATATTTCTACTTTATGTTGCTAGATAAGTAGGTCACTACTTTTAACACAGAGATAGTTTTGTTATTGAAAGTTCATAAATTGTAATCCTTCTAATATAGCACAGTGAGCTATAAACAACATGCAACTCTTACACCTTGTAGCCCTCACTCACTTACATAACACAGCCTGTACATTGATTTACACACTCTTGATTTATTGTCAATATATGTGTGCATGTAATCTAAAGCGCTCTGACACCCTACATATGGATGAGTATCACTGTAAAAAGGAATACAAACAATATAGTGGTATTTAGATTGTTATTTGTGTAAATACTTTAACAAACCAGCTTATATGGCATTATTATAGTGCATGCATATCTCTTATATATAGGGACTGAACAAGCCTCTCTTGAAGTGATGAGTTTTGAGCTTTTCTTTCCTCTTTATTGCATTCAATAAATCAGTAACTATTTTTTTACAAAACACGACTCTTCACCCATAAGGGTTTCAAGCCGTGTGGGGGTGAGGGGAGCGGGTGAGGGGATCTGCGGTTCAATCGAAGAGCCAGCTCTTAAGGTCCTTCCTGAATTGCGGACGTAATGGTGATTGCCTGAGGTGGAGAGGCAGGGAGTTTCAGGAGTTAGGAGAAGATCTTTCTCCAGCAGAGGTCATGCTGATACGTGGGATGGTGGCCTGGGCCAGTTGGACAGAGCGGAGATGTCTAGTGTAAGTGTAGAAGGAGAAATGGTGGTTGAGGTATCAATCAATCATGTGTTTGTGAAGCACAACTACTCACCCGTAAGGGTCTCAAGGTGCTGGGGAGGAGGGGAAGTGCAGGTTCCAGTCCATCATGGAGGGGGTCTGTCGAAGAGCCAAGTTTTGAGGTTTCTCATGAAGATGGGGAGTGATTTTGTCTGTCTGAGGTGGAGCGGTAAGGCATTTAAGGTTCTGGCGGCAAGAAAGGAGAAGGAGCAGCTTCCCAATCTGGCTTTTCTGGCATGGGGGACAACGGTGTAGGAGAGCTGGGCTGATTGCAGGGTCCTTTGGGGTGCGTGGAGTTTGATTCAGCTGTTCAGGTATGCTATTCCAGTGTTGTGGCGGGCTTTGTGTGCGTGGGTGAAAATCTTGAAGGTGATTCTAGCCTCGATGGGGAGCCAGTGGAGTGTGCGCAGGTGCTGGGATATTTGGCAGTGTCTTGGCAGGTTGACGACTGATCTTGTGGTGGCGTTCTGGATGTTTTATAGCTTGCGGGTGAGGCTTTTGTTTATTCTGGTGCAGAGTGCGTTGCCGTAGTCGAGCCTACTGATGACGAGGGCGTGAGTGATGGTCTTTCTGTGCTCGAGGGAGATCCATTTGAAGGTCTTACGTAGGAGGCAGAGGATATGAAAGCAGGAGGATGCGAAGGAGTTGATTTGGTGGTCCATTTTGAGCTCAGAGTCCAGGATGATACCAAGGTTGTGTGTGTGGTCCGTGGGGCTGGGTGGGCTTCCGAGGGCGGGGGCCACCAGGTGTCGTTCCAGGCGTCGGGTGTGGGCCCATGATGAGTACTTCTATTTTGGCAGTGTTGAGTTGTAGGCATCTGCTTTTCATCCATTTGGCGACAGCTTTCATGCCTTCTTGAAAGTTGTGTTTGGCTGCATCAGGTTCGTTGGATAGGGAGAGAATGAGTTAGGTGTCATCAACATATGAAACAATGTTGAGTCTGCGGGTTCTGACGATGGGGGCGAGGACAGCCATGTAGACGTTGAAGAGCCTGGGGTTGAGGGATGACCCCTGGTGGACTCCGCAGGTGGTTGGTGTAGGGTTCAAGAGGAAAGGTGGGAGTCTGACCCACTGCGTTCTGCCGGGGAGGAAAGAGTGGCTCCAGTCGACGTGCTTGTCCTGGATCCCTGCATCGTGTAGTCTGCGTGTTAGGGTGGGGTGGGAAACTGTGTGGAAGGCCGCTGAGAGGTTGAAGAGGATGAGAACTACTGTTTCTCCTCTGTCCAGGAGGGAGCAGATTTCATCTGTTGTGGCGAGGAGGGTGGTTTCTGTGCTGGGGAGCTGGGGGATGGGTCTGCAGTTTTTGAGGTCAGTGGGGTCCGCCGAGGGCTTCTTCATGAGATGGTTCATCTCGGCATGTTTCCAGTTGTTGGGGAAGGAGCCGTTTGCCAGGGAGCGGTTGATGCTGTGGCGAAGTATGGGTGCCATGGTGTCAGCAGCTCTGTTGAAGATGTGGTGGGGGCAGGGTTCCGTGGGGGCCCCGGAGTAGATTGTCTTCATCATCTTCAGTGGTTCTTCGGTGATGAGGGCTATCCAGCTGTCAATCGTTGGCTTCAGGGTGTCGGGGTGGCTGGTGAGGGTTCAGTGTTTTGGTTGTCTTTGTTGAAATTGTCGTAAATGTTCCTGATTTTTTGGTGGAAGAAGGTGCTGAGTTTGTTGCAAAGGTCTTGTCAGTAGCCCCTCTGGTGGGGTGGGCAAACTCCTTGATGATGCTGAAGTGTTCTTGGCTGTTGTGTGCGTGTGTGGAGATTTTGTCTTCGATGGCTGTTTTTCTCGTATTTCTGATGAGTTGGTGGTGGGCAATGGTGGTAGCTCTGAAGTTGTTGTGGGCTTCTGTGGATTTGAAGTTCCTACAAGCCTATTCGAGACGGTGGCATGTGCGTCTGGACTCTCGAAGTTTGGTGGTTAACCATCTGGCTTTCTTGGCATGTGTGTTGTTGTTCTTCTTGTGGGGGGCTACGGTGTTCGCAAATCCATCTCTGCAGAGTTTGAGCTGTGGTGTTGGGGTCGTCGTCTTCCGGAGTGGTTGGGGTGGAGTTGCCGATTGAGGAGGTGAGCTGGTTGTCGGTGATTTTGGTCCAGTTTCTTCGTGGGTGCAGGTGCTAGTGTCTGTGGATGGTGGGTGCTCTGAAGGTGAAGTGGATGCATCGATGGTCTGTCCATGGGAGTTCAGTGGTGTGGCTAAAAGCAATGGAGTTTCCTGTTGTGATGAGGGGGTTGAGGGTGTGTCCTGCTGAGTGTGTGGGTTGGTCACAATCTGACAGAGTCCAATGTTGTGGAGGTTGTCCAGAAGGGATGTGGTGTTGGGGTCTAGTTGGTTGTTGAGGTGGAAGTTGAGGTCTCCCAGCAGGGTGTACTTGGGAGAGGAGGTATGCATGTCCGGCGTTGTGGAGGGATTTTGAGGCGTGCATTAGGATGTTGAAGGTAATTCCTTTGTTGATAGGTAGCAAGTGAAAGTCTCTCAGCTGACCGTGGATATGGCTGAGCATGGGATGTTCAGGATGATTCTGGCAGAGGTGTTCTGTATGTTCTGCAGTTTCTTTTGGAGTTTCTAGGTGGTGCAGGCTACGGTGCTGATGAGCGCATGAATGACGGTTTTCCCCTACTCAGTAGGGATCCACTGCAATATCTTATGAAGTAGATGGAGCGTGTGGAAATAGGAGGATGAAACAATGTTGATTTGGTGATTTATTGAGAGTGAGAAGTCCAGTAAGATGCCATGGTTTCGCGTGTGGTCATTCGGTAGAGGGAGCTTCCAAGTGCTGCGGGCCCCCTCTGCCTGTGCCACCAGGAGTTGTCCCAGGCAGAGGGGGGGCAGCACTGAAGGGTGGATCCCAGGATGAGGACTTAGGGGCTCATTATGATGGCAGAAGGACTGCCACCGCCAGGCCGGCGGTGGCGGTCCTTCTGCCATCATACTGTAAATTCCACTGCCAAATTAGAATAGCGGTGGGAACCACAATGGTTCGGCGGGAGACGGAAAGTCCGTCCCCCATGGTTATGCAAGGCAGTCCTTTTCCGCCCACCTTGCGGAACCAGGGCAACATTGTGGCGGTGCCATGCAGGCACCGCCATAGTGATAAGGGTATGCCCTTCCGCCTGTCTTTTTGTGGCGGATATCCCACCACCAAAAGACAGTAGGAGACTGGATTTGGGGGCCTGTTGTGGGCCCCCTCTGATGGTGTGGTGGGGTGCACTGGGTGGGTACCATGAGTTCCATGCATCAAGTGGCAGGCACCGCGTGGTGCCTGCCATGTGGTGCAGGAAATGCTATGCATGCTCTTTTGACATTGCGGACGGTGCTGCAGCCAGCAGCATAGTCTGCAATGTTAAAAGTCCAGCATCTTAATTGCACTGGTGGGACCACTGCATGTCTGGCAGGCAGTCCAAAACCGTTATAATTGAGGGCAGACTGATGTCCATCCACCATCATAATGAGCCCCTTAGGTCTTGTTTGAGCTAAGCTTGAGGCAGCTGTCCTTCATCCAGGTGGAGACTGCCTTTATCCCCTTGTGGGAGTTGCTCTTGGTGGCTGTGGGTTCTTCTGTGAGGGAGAGAATCAGCTGGGTGTTGTTGACATAGGAGACAATGTTGATTCTGTGGTTTCTGACGATGGCTGCAAGTGGGGCCCTGTAGATGCTGAAGAGGGTGAGGCTCAGGGAGGATCCCTGAGGCCCTTTGCAGCTGATATCTGTGGGTTTTGAGTTGAATGGCGAAAGTCTGACTCTCTGTGTTCAGCCGGTGAGGAAGGTGTGGATCCATCCAGGGCTTTGTCACCGATGCCATCGTCGTGGAGTCTTGCACAGAGGGTTTGGTGGGAAACAGTGTTCAAGGAGGCTGAGAGTTCCAGGAGGATGAGGGCAGCTGCTTCAACTCGGTTGAGGCATTTGCATCTAGGAGTGAAGCACTAGATAGCTCCCTGGAATAAAAGGATGCCTGATGGCCCTTTAAATTTGGCCTGATGGAATCTGATAAGCCCCCTCACCCCCTTTGCACGTTGCTGCTTGGAATGAAATCAGACAACATGCAGGCACTGCTGAATGTGTCCCTCTTACAAATGGGGATTATGGTTGGCTATGGTATACACCTAAGCCAGCAAGAACCCACCATTCTAGTCAGGTCAATTCAGATACAAGTGTAAGAATACCTCTGCTCATAATCAAGTAGTTTGGTGCAGAGCAGGCAGGCTTATCAAAGAGGCAATGTGTAAAGTATTAGTGCAACACATAGTAAAGTAACACAGTGAATGACACAACAAAAAAACTCCACACCAGTTGTAGAAAAAGAGGCCATATTTATCTAATTAAAGGTAAGCCTAAAGGACAACAGTCTAATCAGTTTATCAAAAGTTATGCCAGTAGTAAAGTTATTAGCTCATTCTCCTGGGACATCACCATGTTCAAGAAAGATGCAGGTGCTCCTTTTGAGGGAGTCATAGCAATCCTCAAATGATCCACCGGCCACCTCAGCTTCAGAAAGGTCTTCAATGCAGTGGGGGTTGAAGTCAGGCTGTGGGCCCTCGAGAGAGTACCTGAGGCTTGGAGTTGCTGCTCTGGCTGTCTGCTGTCTCGCACATGGGGTCCACGGTGCAGGAAGTTGAGTTGGGTTCTGGCATGGCCGAAGGAGCACAGTCAGGTCAATGGTCCTATACTGCTGTGTTGGCGGGCCTCACACATGGAGCTAATGTTGGTAAGAGGCAGCCAGGGCTGGGTTTTAGCCACAGTAGAGTCACATGAGGTGTTCCCATAACTCTGCTCACTACACCAACAGGATTCTAGAGTTCAGGCACAGCGCCACAGGCACTCACTGCTATGCACACATACTAAAACATACACACACATTCTTTCACATATATTCATGTTTAAACATGTTTATTCACTGCTTTGCAGAAACAAGCAGCTCTACACAAAATTACACAAATCACAATGCTTGCAGAGACCCAGGATCTCACTTGCACTCATGCACATTCCATTAAAAAAACCTGAATGTATTATCCTAAATGTTTGTGCTTATGTGTTCTGTGTAAAACAGTACTGTACAGGTAGCACATTTGCTAGAAACATTACATTAATACAGTGTAATTGTTGGTAATAAATCTTTTAGCATATAATGACATTCAAGATCAGTACTGAGCGATATCGAAAGAAGACATGTGGTGGCTCTGGCCCTGCTGCAACAGAACCTTGATCGAAACTCAGCTTCCTGGTCCTTGACCTAGGGCCAGAAGGTAGGACATGCTTCTCTATTTACCGCAAAGGTCCACATTCAGCTGTATATGGGTGCCAACTGTGTGGTCTTTAGTTGTAGATGTGTGTTGGTTTATCCTAGCAGAACAGTGCAGAGAATATGAGGTTGTGGCGAGTAAAAAGTTCAAGGGGATAATTTTGTGTTTTTCATGATTAACTATGAAAATTCCAAAAATGTTTTTTTTTAAAATCTTTTATTATTGTATGCACTCTTTCATTTATTTAACTGTAGCCTAATAATCCCTTACTATCCCTTAATGCTTACCCTCCCTAAAGCTATTAAACCCCAAACTGCCCATGCATTCTATTGTTTCTTGATGCTTAAAAAATGTACTACTCTTTAATGCTACCCTGATTCATAATAGCCCTCTACTACTCCTTAGTACTACCATAAAATCCCCTAATTATCCAATAACGCTAACTTTACCTGAACAATAATTCAAATGCATTGCTAGTCTTCTGTAGGGGTGGGCGAAATTTGCGTAATCGCTTTACGCAACTCTTCGAGAAAATGTCAAAAATCTTCGCAAACACTCGGAAATATCGTGAAGACGCGGAAGTTCATTTCCCGCCTGTTCGCAATATGGAAATGTCTCGCCAACTTGCCCATGCAGTTGCCTATGGGCGCGACCATCTTGTTTTCACTTGTTCCACCCGCTCACGATGCTTATTTCCTGTTCCGGGTCGCGCAATGCATGCTCGCGCCCGCTCAGGATATGTAATTCCTGTTCAGGAACGCTTTTACATGTTCGCTCCGCTTTTTGCGTGTTCGGGGGGAAAATATCACGCAAACTTACCCATGTGGTTGCAATGGGCGGGGCCATCTTGTTTTTCACTCTATTGCTATGGTTCTGGGGCCTGCTTTTGAATCCTCCCTCTATCTTTTCATTCCTTTGTTTCTACAAACTTTTTTTTGATCTTTTTTATTTATTATCTCCCAGACTATTTTCCTGCTTCTATATTTTTTGTTTTTGTCTCCTTTTTGTGTGTTTTTAACTACTTTTTCACTCCTTTTCTATTGCCTGCTCTTTTAATTTCTTTTACTTACTTTTTTAATTTTTACCTTTTCTTACCCGCCCACCTCAGAACCATGTCCAAATGGCAAAGGGCTCGACGTCGGAGCCAGAGCGGAAGGTGGCGCCCACAAGGGGTGCAGGCACGAGCCTTATTTGGGAGGTGGAGTTGGCTGCACTGGTTTTCTTTGTGCAGCGCCACCTCCCCTTAACCCTGGCAGCAGGTGGCAGGCCTGATTCCAGGTACGGGCTCCGGGAGCGTCGGCAGCGGTGGGGGAAGGTGCACCGGGCAGTGTTTCACTGCTCTGGTGTCCGGCACACCCAGAACCAATTGACGCACCGGTGGTCCGATATCCTGGACCGGGAGCAGGACCTGCTGGACCTGCTAGGAGTGGAGGTCCCGGGTCTTGGTGAGTAACTATTTAATTATTACTACTTTGTGTCTGTTCTTCTGCTCTGTGTTATATATTGTGATATCTTTTTTTTCCAACCAGATAGAATGCTGCTGCTTACATTACAGGTAAATTACATTGAAACGTGTTCTGTGATTGTTATGACTGAGGTGCTCTTCTGCGCTACTAATCTTACTTGTTTGCAACTTTGCATTTGCGCTCGCTTAGCGTGATTATGTAAGAGTTTATTTTAGAGAAATTAAGTTACTTCATGCTATAGTGACTCTAGTCCTTACTTTGTCCTGTCTCTAAGAGATATGGGTGGATTGATACTTAGGTTTAGTTACTTATTAGCATGAGTTTGTAATTTTTCAATGGTATGTGTGATGCCCCCTCTGTTACGTCACGTGCTGCTAGTGCTTACCCAAGTCCTTAGTAGAACCTTTTTTAGTTTGTTCAATGAGTGGTAATAGGCTTAGCACTAGCAGCATATCAGCACCAATCAATCAACCAACAATTTGGTGTATGCAAAAATGTAGTCATGTGTCCTCCATTTGAGCATTTATGCATTTTTTAGAACTAAAAGAAGTGGAAATGCATACTTAATGTACAATTGGCACGGCTGGAATAGGTGGGCTAGGTCAGGTGGTATGTACTTAGGCGTAGTTAGTATTCTGGAATCAGAATGGTAGACTGGATTAGTGTTGATAAATAGTAAGTAGTCGATCCGCGAATCCCCCGATACTACTTGGTGACCAGATGAGATAGGTCAATTTATTTATTGAAATTGTTGTTTACATAAATGTTTTTTTGACCGTCCTTTAAAAATATTTTATTTGTTTCACACCAATCATCAATGTTTGTCTCTTTCTTATATCTTTCATGTTCAGCACCCAGGGACAAGCAGACAGGGTCTCAGTCGGCGGGAGGAGCAGAACAACAATAGGAGGACGAGGGCTCTTCTGCTGGCCCTAGTAAGTCTTCTTGTTTTTAATATTAATAATTCTTATTCCCGAACTTTTAATGCACCACATTTTTTCCGAACTATTGTTTCCGTTACCTAATGCTATTTTTTACCAACAATTATCCTTCGATCTGCACTATCTGTTTCTAAATTCTTGTTATCCCTGCCTCTAACTGCCTCTGCTATGATGACTCTCTGTACTACTACTATTAGTCTGTCTGTAGCTAAGCTTGCCCAGTTGGCCACTCTTTATTTAAATAAAACTCAGATTCCCCAGTAGCTCTAGCCATTGAGTCCAGTCCTTTGGGTTGTCCTCTTGTACTACTTCTATTCTTATTGATTTTGAGTCTTTGTTAATCTTGAGGCTTTTCGACAATTCCCACCAACAAATGCCAAACCAGATTTTACTATTTTGACAGGATGGGACATACTAATACTGTTGTAGGGATTTTGCACATACAGAACTTTGCACAAGAAAATAGGATGTTGTTGATGGTAGATTGGACCTTCCTCACACCTCAATCAGAAGTTCAGAACCCACCGCAATCCCCTGCTTGACTAGTTATAGTAGTGTCTCGTCATATTAAAATAAATAAATTAGCTCTCCGACCCCTCCCCAAGATACCCAACAAGTAGACAACCCAGAACATAACACTCCCGACCTCTCAGTCGTGGAAGCAATGCACATGCACACCCTTCCTTTTGCTCGCTTTTGCTTGCTCACTCGTGTAAGTCCACACCTAATACCACCGCGTCTATGTAAGTTCAAAAGTTTTATTTTCCATTGACAAGCTCTGTACCTTGTTCTATAATGCAGCACCAACATAAAGATGCATAACATTAAAACAATAAACATTGTTACACTTAGTTACAGTTACACCTACAAGTCCATAGAAAAAAATGGGAAATGATGATAACTGAACAGTGGTGGAGGCACCACCATCCCCTTGGAAGGAATATAGTTTATTTAAAATTATAAATGAAGATCTCTGAGCAAATTCTGGAGACCCCTTACCATAGAAGCACCTAGTACTGGTAGTTGTTACATCATAAGCTCTGCAAAGCTCGGTTTCATAGAAGGGAATCTTCTGTCTGTAATGAGAAAAATGGTGCGCGTTACTATATTGCAAGCATTTCTCAGCCGTGCCAAAAAGTGTAGCATTTTTATGGATAACAATATGGACTAACACCAGACGTCCATAATGTGGCTTGTTAATGTTTTGGTTGACCTGGTACGCAGCGCTTAGACAGTAGCCGGATGAGGTCATATGGGCTCAAAGGTGTCTTATACAACAAGCTGCGAGGCAACGTCACGTGTGCAAAAATAAAAGACACAAAGGTAAAATGGTTGCATGGCTCGGGCTAACTAAGAAAAGACTAAAATGATCCTAGGGACCATATAAAACTACTAGTGTCTACTCTAATACTACCTGATTTGTAATAGTGATGTATGTTGGATATGTATGTATTAGTATTGACTAATTTTTCAATCTTGCTACTGAACAATAGGGGGAGATGTATATGACACCTAAAAAATGTGTAATGTTTTTTCTAGGTGCACTACCGACCACCAGTGCCGGTGCCAGAGGCGAAGGCGACGCGGCTGGCGAGGATGCGGCAATTGTGGATGGAGCTGCAGGGCGTGAGCCAGCACCAGCGGAGGGCGGTGGTAAGTTAGATTCCTAATCCTTAACTATTGACATTATACTCACTGCAAGGGTGTACTGTATGTATACTGTACTGTTGAGACTTAGTCTAAGAAGTTGTTGTGAACGTTTGAAGAGTAAAGACACCCTTTAATTGGCATTAGTAAAGGCATTAGCGGCGGGAGTATTGAGTAACCAATGGCCTCTTCTATCTGATTTTAACGCCGCTTTGAAAGTTTTATGGCGAAGACTAAAAGTCAGATCAGAACACCTGGTGTTGAACTAAAAGGGAAAGGCGGGTGGAAGGAAGAAGGACGGGCGAGATTTAATATTTATGACTGACAGAGAGAAGGATACATGTGATGCATGCATGCAATGCATGCATAGGTGGCTGATACGAATCAAATGCATGGTTGGTTGAATGCCTGAAAAAATCCCACAAATATTAAAGCCCAAGGAAGTGGGAGGATAGATACATACCACAAATGTTATGCACTGTGCTTTATTGTGCTACCATGCCACTATGTGTATAATTAACTTGTATTACTGTTTTTCTAAGAGTATATTTTACAATAGTCTTGTTTTTTCTTTTTGATATATAGCTACTCCTTCCACTGGGAAACCGGATCAGAAGGAGTTGGCCGCCAAGGCACGGCGCAGGAAGCTGGAGGCCATCCTGCAGGAATATCAATGGCTGGTGGTCCTGGAAGAGGAGGAGGAGGAGGAGGAGTCAGCAGCAGATGCAGCCTCCTCCAATGCCCCGGGCCCCAGCCACTGACCTACAGCAGTACGGCGCCACAGTCTGGCAGTCGCCCGCCGCTGCCATTCCCTTACCATCACTGGTGCCCCCTCCCCCCACTGTGGCTGCAACTGGCGTGCTTTGAAGCACCGCGTCTCCCTTCTTGAGGCGGCACTGCATGTCCTCCAAAAACAATCCTGCTGAACATAAAGAAGAGATCCCGTTCATTGCCCCTTTTTTATTTATTGTTTTGGTGGGTGGGAATCGGACGTTTCGGTTTCTTTGGACAGTTGGACATTAGGTTGGACTTTTTCTTTACGGACATTGGTTGGGGTTAGGGAGAGGGGTGGGTCAGGTTTTATGTTTTTTTAACATAGTTTATTTTTGTTAGGGTTATTAAAGCAATATTTCTACTTTACATACAATGTTATTAATATTTTGTGGGTGGGGTTACTGTTTTACATCCTACTGTTTCCTTGCTGGTGCAGGGCCGCCCTTAGCCAGTGTTTGATTTAAATAATTGGCTGACTTTGTAAGACACCAACAGATAGATGCGGCACCCCTCACTGATTGAGTTGTCCTACTAGTACTGTCAGTCTCTTCTAGTCTATGCATTCTTTAACTGGACTTCAAAGGGGTGTGTGAATTGATTGAAAACATGTCCATTATTAATTATGCCTCTCCCAAACTTCTCTTACCTTTGCTTGATGTTTAACTTAGGCGCAGCAATGGCTGCATGGTGATGATGGTTTCCTTTCCTAACATGCCATGGTTGTGGTGGTAGTAGTAGTAGACACTTGCAGCAGCATTTGCAAAAAAAGAAAGTGAGACAATCAGTCGCCTGAGAGAGACTGTTCGAGGAGTAGTAGAATGAAGTAGAGTACAGGACTTACCGCAAGACAATATTATGCAAAAATATTTTACAACAAAACATAATGGTGGTGGGGATAGCCTACTACACAGAGTTACAAACTATAGTTGTGTCGAGTCACTTGACTAGGCCTACAGTACACTAGACACAAGTGTAACAGTTAGTGCTGTGTAGGAGGATGACAACAAATCCCATCAATGCCAGCAATTAATGCAGATGTATATGTTCCTTTGGTAAATAAAAATCACCGCTAAAACATACCACTCATGGGTGGGCAAGCAGGAGAAGATCCTCGCTCTGCCTTGACATTGAAGTACTGTTGCTTTTGCCACATCTGCCCCAGCAAGCGTGTGATAAATTATTGGTGTACGTTTAATTAAGTCACACCTCAATAAGTCACACAGCCCGGGGGAAGAGGGTTAGGGTTTGTTGAATGGATGGGAAGGGGGGTTTGGGGAAAGGTTTGAAAATAAAAAACAGTACGCATGGACAAACAGCAAATGACAAACTCTGTAGACTACCATATCCATATCAACATGTTAAGGGAGAAAATGGAAATGCATGCATGATGATGATTGATAAGGAAAACCGGATTACATACAGTTTGTGTTCAGTTGTTCCGGGCTTACTTTTACAGATGGCAAAGAAAATTTTTAAATATCGGTAGGGATGAATCATAAACAGAGAGCAAACCTAATGATAATAATACCAACAAGAAGAACACACTGTTGTAAAGATTGTAGACAAAAAAATGAATCAAAATATTTGAAAGATGATGAAAGTTGATACTGTTACTGTGTTATCCTGGTCAAAAATGTGGATTTGCATCTCGGCATTCCTCTTGGTCCTCTCGTCCATCAATCTTGGGTGTCGCCACTGCCTGCCTGGCAGATGTAGATTTATTGGTAACTTATAACTTGCATTGTTTTCCCAAGTATAGCACAGGGTAAGGCCTGGCCTGTAATTGTAGATGGAAAAACAAAAGGGATATTGAGAAACAAAGTTGGAAAAAATGCACAAGTTATGGTGTAGTGCAACAAGAAAACTTTCTAAGTGGCATGTATGCATCATCTCTACTCTAGTTTGTTTCCAGCATTGACCTACAACAACAACAGGCCAGAGCAGGCCCACAGTGACGGCACGTCGATTAGCACATCCTCTGTTTAGTGTACATTTTTTGAAAGAGTTGGACAAAGCACATATCCAGCAACTTATTACAATTTAAGGGACTAAATCAATGCACCGCAGTCATACCACCGCCACACTCGACTCCACTTCTACACAGACATTTAGGTCTGCTGTGGTTGTTGTTGACTTGTTTACTTTTTATGCCACTCATGAAACGTCCTGACTTATTATTCCATCAATCATCTCCGATACTTGTACTGAGTGACTGTGAAGATCGGCCTGAAGTAGAAGTACAATTTTGTTATTAAACAACAAGAGTAGAAATATTACTGACTTGAGTCACTCTTTAGTGTGTACAGTAAGACTAGTAAACTTTGACTTCACTTCATGCACAACAAACAACAAAAACACCAACACCAATCATTCAGAGTCAGGTGTTCAATGCATACCATTCATTTTCATTACCTGTTCCTTCTCATCGTAAGTTAATGGGCCGTCTCTCTCACCATCATCATTATGGTGCTGTTGTCCTACTCAGTGTGCAGTGTACAGATTGAGTCCCCTTCTTGTATTCAAAAGCAATGTATCAGGCTGCAGTAGAAGTACAAATTTCTTATTAAAAATAGTTGCAAGAAGGGGAAAATTGCATTGAGTTACTTTTAGTGTGTAGAATGATGAATATTACAAATAGTGCACAATGAAATAACTTCATGCACAACAAACAACAACAAAATCACTCAGTCTGCGTCCAATGTATGGCATCATTCATTACCTGTTCCACCTCATTTTCAGTTAACGGGCAGTCTTTCTTGGCTCAGAAAGGAAGATAGCTATAGTAGTCATCATCATGTTCCACTTTTTTTGGAGGGACTAGTAAAGATTTTATTTTTTCTTCTATTTTGCATCATCCAATCATCATCTATCATCTATCTTGAGGGCAATGGATTTAGGGAGATTCAGGAGGATGGAACGGAGGAGCTGGATTCGGAGGACTGTACTGTGAAATGCAGACAGCTGAAGCTTGTATATTGAAATAAAAAGAGTAAAAGGCGGTGGTGATGGATTTGTTGTGATTCAAAGTTTGTAACCGGAAAGACAGACACACAAATAAAGGAAAATAAGGGAGGAAGACAGTAAGTGCAAGCCTAATTGTCAGGGAAGTATAGCTCGTCCTCAAACTCTGGGGGTTCAACCTGAAGTAGGTAATCATCATGTAACACACTATTTCCATCACCTGAGCCGCTGTCCTCGTCTTCCTCCCTTGATTCATGTATTGTTTAATTTGGTGGTATGAAGTGCTGATTCATTTTGATCATTGTTAACCTCTCCACGTTTTTGGGCGAGAGACTGGTCCTTCTCACTGTTACAATAGAACCAGCAGCACTGAAAATACGTTCGGAAGACACAGTTGCGACAGGGCAAGCCAGATAGCTAATCACCAGCCTGCTGAGCAGTGGCATTGGGCCCTTTTCCCATACCAATACCGCAATGGGTTTTGATCAATTTACACCTCGGTTGGGTCGTCCAGATAGGCCTGGACCATCCAATCAAAGTTCAGGGGTGCTAAACTTTTTTAGGGCTCCTTTCTCTGTGCATCAGCACTGCGTTACCAATGCCTAAATGTAAATACCAATCCTGTAACGATGCTACTGGGCCTAATGATCCAGTTATTGCTGTTGTCGATAGTGATGGTGAGTGTTCTGAGCCAAACACACTGCCCTCAGCCTCCGAAGTTGCACTTGATGCCGGATGCCCTGCTGCAGTACTTGTTGTGGGTTGATCTAGTGGGCTTTTAATTAGCAGCCGTTCATTTTCCAACCTACTCGCTGCCTTAGCTATCCAAGTTTTGTAGCCGGCAACATCCATCTCTGAAAAATGAATTAATGTCTTCAGTGCCAATTTTGCCTGTGGATCCCGAATTGTGTCAGAAATGTAATGTTTTTGTGACAAAATCTTATTTTGCACCCTTGTATTGTCAGCTAAGCGACGGGATAAGCTCTCCACCAACTCATAGGTTTATTTTTTTTTACACCTTTGTATAATTCAGACACTGCCTTCAGCTGATGCTCTAGCATTTGCAATAATGGGATAGCTTGGCCCATAGTATAACCATCCATGCTGACTTCATGTGTGAAGAACTCAAAAGGACGAAGCATCTCAGTCAGGCATTTAACTAGGTACCATTGGTCCATCTGAAGGGACAAGCCTTTCACAGTAGCATCCCCTCTTCGCATGACATATTCATTGAGTGGCCTGTACTGCTCAAACAGACAATCAAGAATGTAATAAGTTGAGTTCCAACGTGTTGCCACCTCCTGGATGAGTGCTTTGACTGGCATTCTATAGTCACGTTGAATGATCCTCAGCTGCTTCCGAGCTTTAAAAGAATGGCTGAAATTAGTGCATATTCTTCGGCAGGTGGTCCGTAAGTTGCTGACTATGGGTTCTTTTTTCAGAAAGTTTTGAACTATAATGTTTATGCAGTGTGCCAAACACAGAACCCTGAAATAGGAACCAAGCTCCATGGCCTTACGTACATTACTACCATTATCTGTGGAAACAAAACCAATACTAAGCCCTCTTGGGCGCAGCCATTAAAAACCTTGCTGTAAAACTCTTCCAAAATGTTTATAGCAGTATGAGATTTCTCCATGGCAAACATGGCTACAGTTGCATGTTTCCGAGTAGCTTTAAAAATCTCAGCTGTGTCAACAGCACCTCCTTCAGATAGCTTATCTCTAACCCCCACAAAAGAGACCCAGTGTGCAGTGATGCACATGTAATCTGTGGCTTGGCAACTGGTCCACATGTCTGTTGTCAGGTGGATATTGTGAACAGCACTCTGCTGCAAAGCTTGTCCAACCAATTCTAGCACATCATGATGTAGTGCCGGAACAGCAATTCTTGCGAAATAGGACCGGCTGAGAACCTTCCATTTAGGGCAGATGGCTGACACAAATTCAAGGAAACCCACCCCTTCCACAAATGAAAAAGGGAGAAGGTCCAGCACTGACATTTTAGCCAGCTTTGCATTGTACAACAGTGCCGTTGGGTGGTTGCGTTGGAACTGCCCCTCCAACCTAAGCAAGCTGTCAATGGTAGGCTGGAGTACTTTCCTTTGTGGTGCTGTTGTTTTCATTAGCCCACTTAGGCTCAATGACGCACTTTGTTTCATTGCAGTACTCGGTTGCCTTAGTGTCTCAGCCTGACTCTGAGTATGGCCCTTACTGCTGTGCCACTGAGATGTTGCTGAGGAGGATGTGGGCGGCACCACTACACTACTGGGGACAGGGCTAGAAATGCCTCCCTCTTCTTCACCTTCCACCACAATAATATTGTCCCCTGATTCTTCATGCCCAACATCAATGGGTTGAGTTTTTTTACTTTGTTGTAAGTGAAGTAGGTGATCCTCCCACACGATAGCGTGGTGTATTTTGAGATGACTTGTTTGGCTTTCGGTACCATAGTTTGTACCAAGCTTACCCGGCCGAACACCTTGTCGACAAATTGAGCATATAGCAATGTTCTCCTCCTTAGTGCTAAGCGAAAAGAAGTCCCAAACTGGGGAGGAGAACTTTCTGGTGCTGCTGGATGTGCCACTTTCAATACCAGATGAACTGGGGGGTGTGCTTCGAATGTGACTATGTGCAGCTACACTGTGACTTCTACCACTACCTACTGAGATGGTTGAGCTGGATGTAGGTCCCTGCCGGGCCTTTGAAAATATGGCAGCTCGAGGTCCTGGTGGTGTAACCTGTGTTGGTGGTATCTGTGCTATATCCCGCTCAGCAGCAGCCATTTTGGATAGGGTGATAATGTTGGTCTCCATCTCCTTTGGGGCGGGAGTGATGTGCGTGAGGACTGGCTCGTCATCTTCAACATCATCCCCCTCTTGTACATCTACCTCAATAACGCTAAGTCTTTCTGGAACCTTCCTTTTCACTAGCAGCATTGTCTTGTGGCGTGCCTCGCTCTCAGATTGAGCTGGTGGTTTCCAAGTGGCACCACGATCATCAGAAGCGGGGCTTGAAGAAGAAGATGATGGACTGAGCCTCCTTTTCCTTACTGGTGGTCTGGAAGACAGAATTGTCTGCAGTAAGCTCGATTTCCTGAAATGCCCCTACTTCAGGAGCAACAACTACTATTGTGGGCTGTTTTTGCAGCTGCTGCTGTTCTTGTGGCTGCTGCTGTTTTTGCGGCTGCTGCTGTTCTTGCGGTTGCTGCTGTTCTTGCGGCTGCTGCTGTTCCTGCAGCTGCTGTTCTTGCAGCTGCTGCTATTCTTGTGGCTGCTGCTGTTGTTGTTGCGGCTGCTGCTGCACACGTATCTGCTGAGTTTCCGCCTGCGTTGATTGTGTACTACTTTGCGATAATGACATTTCAACATCGCTGCTCGTTAGTAGACTGGCTACCTCTGCGACACTCAAGGGCTTGGGCCTTGGTTGGTGGGGTTGGACCGCTGTTGCGGAGGTGCTGCTCCCAGCTTGGTTCCCAAACAACGCTGCTGCATGTATAATTTTTTTGGTCCCAAAAAAAACATTGGCCGGCACACCAGTCATGGTTAGTGGCACTTCCTTTTTCTGTTCCTTCTTCTAATTGGCAACTTTCTTGGTACTGGACCTGGTACCTTTCTTTGGGGCCATCTTCTTCAGGTGTCAGGCAGGACGCAGGTGCACACGTTGTGGTCACACGTGGACGTGATGCGTAGCAGGACTTCTGTCTGGCAGTACAACGGGTGATGATGATGATGATGATGATGATGACACCTCCTCCTCTTGCTTTTTGTGCACCTAAAAGCAAATAAGCCAGACGAAGAACATCAGTGAAATGTTGCATTTGTTATTGTGGTTCAATTACTACTGTACTAGTACAAACAAACAAAAGATATAGTCTAGCCATTTCTGAGACTTTGTCAACAAGGGCTATGGTATGCTACTCTGTACACACTACACTCTCAGGAAGGATATGAAAGAGAATAAGAACCACCAAAATATAAATGTAATAAAAGTGGGGTGGATCCTGTTTGGCATTAAATTATTTGAGCATCACATCATTCATAAAGCTGCTGCTGGCAAAGGGGATGGATGGATGGAAGCAGTAAGCCAATAGGAACACAATGCAGGCCTATATGGCAAAAGCAGCATACTAATAACTCCCACCACAAAAGGCGACCAGCCACATGGACACTCACAAATCACAAACAACAAGCAGGAGGCCTGAGAAACACCATGAACTGACAAAAGGCCTATAAAAACCAGGCAAAGGATGCATGCTAAAGCACACTGCTTTGCCTTTTTACACAGAAACACTTGTTTAATGCACTTGTGGCTACCTGCTCAGAGCCTACTGGATGAAAGCAGGCCTGTTGGCAGACAAGGCCAGACAAGCTTGCAGGCCTAGGCTTCAAAATGGCCATCAGCCACATGGCCAGGCCCACCCAACTACAAGAAACAGAAGACAGACAATGCAGGCCTATTGCAAAAAGCACACTGCCAGCCTTCAAAATGGCCGCCAGCCTCCTGGCCAGGCCTACCCACAACAAGAAGCCTAGGCCACAAAGGAATAGCATGCAGGCCTATATGACGAAAGCAGCACACTAATAACTCCCACCACAAAAGGCCACCAGCCACATAGACACTCAACAACAAGCAGGAGGCCTGGGAAACACAATGAACTGACAAAAGGCCTATAAAAGCCAGGCAAAGGATGCATGCTAAAGCTCACTGCTTTGCCTTTTTAATGCAATGAAATGCAAAAACGAAATGCACAGGCCAAAATGGGCATGTATTGCACACCAACACACCAGACACACACAACAAAGGCATTTCTTTAAGACACCCAACAACAGCACTCCCCCAAAAACACATTTGGCAACTCAATCCAATGCCATCCATGCCGTTAATGATGCTTGAAAATGAAATATATTCAAAACACACCAAAGGAACAGTTGCTTCATAATGCACCCACCCATGACTAGCTCTGGGGACTTGTGACTACTACTACCCACAACAATTAAAAAAAGGAATGATAAGTACCAAAATTAAATTTTAGTTGCAACAACTGCAATGCCCCCAATCAAACACACACAACACCAACTTACTTGTAAAATATCAAATTCAAAAGTTCTCAAATCCAATGATAATGATGCAGCAAACACAAAGAGTGATCCTTCCAGCTCTAAATCCAAAGGCAGAATGAGCAGGAGATGAACAAAGCACTGGGAAGAGCCTGCTGGACAGAAACAGGAAGTTGGAGATTCTGTGGCACTTCCTCCCTCTACCCCCATTTTAAAAAAGGACTCCTTGCGCGAAAAAGAACAGCCAAATGTCAATGTGAGGAGTTTTTTTAATCCAAATCATCATTTACAGGAGGTTTTATGCTTCTAGAGATGATATTCTTCTCCAGATTGAAAATTTCACATGTTTGAGTTCTCAAGCTTCACCACACTTCCGCCGGATGTCGATGGCGTGTCCAAAATGACGTGTTCGCGTTCTCACGCTCCCTGTCGCGTTGGATATGACGTGTTCGCGTCCTCACGCTCTCGCTCGCGGTGGAGAATGACGTGTTCGAGATCCCATACTCTCGCGGTGCCTGATCGCGAGACGAATGACGCGATCGCCAGATAGCTCAAATGGCTACCAACATCTCATAGAGCACGTGAATGGGTCAAAAAACTCACCAGCGAACGCGGGGATCCGGTAAGGCGATTGCGCATGCATTAACGTATTTTCAAAGCATGAGCATGAAAAGAATCTCCGCTACGCTGCGGAAATTTTGACATTTTTGTGCTCTCCGCGGAACGCAAAAATGTCAAATTCGCAATAGCATTGGTTGTGTGAGGATCAGCCAAGACTACAGGAATCCAGTCCGTGTTTTTCACAGTCAGTGCCTGTGCTCTCAGCGGTCGAGACAGGGCAGCAGCAGGAGGTGAAGCGGCAAAGCAAGGAAGCGGCAGGCGCCCCCCTCCCCGACCCGATCCGAGCTGAGCAGCAACAGTGGCGGCGGCGACGGCGGTGGTGAAGCGGGAGGACTACCCTTGTTACCACGGACCGCGAGCCGTAAGCCTCGAGCTTTGAGCCCCTGTGCCGAGAACCGAGAGCCACGGTAGGAGCAACGAACCGCGGCCGGAACATCCAAATTGATTTGTGTGCTTGGCTTGGCAATTGTGCTCCGCAGTTGTGCTGGGAGCCACGTAACCCGTGATTCACAGCGGGAGGCGCATAGTGGCGCTTAGCGGCTGCCCGGAGTCATAGAAGACTGGAGGGAGGCCCGTAAGTGGTTGCAGCGGTTCCTGTCTCGCTTCTGGACCCCCACCCAGTCCCTCATTGCAGCTGGCAGTACCTTTTGCGCTGTTCCCCCCCGGTCACGGCGAGAGAGTCACTCTGCTCCTGCTGCTCCTGCTCCCTCTCCTGAACCTACTCTCTGACCTGCTCCCGCTGTCCTAATCTCCCGCCTTCATTAGCGGCTGGCGGGGTCTAGGGCTGCGGAGGACTGCGGAGGTCTGCTGAGGACTGCAAAGTGGACTACGGTGTTGTGGCGTTGGGCTGGTCCTTGCAGTGGCCCTCTCTTGGGCCCCATTTTGCGACCCCCCTCGTGATTCCTGAGCCCCTCCTGTGGCCGTGGCTTGTGGCTCGTGGGGGTACGGTTGCAGTCCATCACCATCTCTTCTCGATCCCAGTCCTCTGCCCTTCCGCCACCTTTCTTCCTCCATCCCAGCCTATCACGCCATGCCCCCAGTAGCAGCCTCCGCAAGGGCTGCAGCAGAGGGGGGCAGAGTGGGGCAGGTGGAGCGAGGAGGGGCAAAGCGAGGGTGAGGTGTGAGGGGCCCAGGTGCTGCAGCTGTGACCCGGAAGTCTAGATCCTGCAGAGGAGGCAAGACACTGCGGGACCTCTGAGACCTCTACCATCCTCCACCACTCTTCACAAATTACCCCAAAAAAAAGATTGGAGAACAAAAAAGAAAAAACCTCTTGCAAATCAAAATTATTAAAGACGGTCATCTGCCCCACCAGCATCAGCCCTAACACCTCACTAATACATAGATGCGGCCGGAAGGACAGAAACAATAAAAGGACACTTGCAAAGACGGGTCACTGACTAAATATCGAGGGACAAAATATAGACTACCCAAAATATAGATTCCAAAATATCGACAGACAAAATATCGAATTCCTATCTACAAACAGGTAAGTACCAAAATATCGAACCCAAAATATCATTTTTATATATATATACTTTGTAAAAATATCGAATTTCTTAAAAATAATGTAAAATTAAAAAAATATTAAAAATAAATAGCTAAAATATACTTAAAAATACTTAAATTACCTTAAAATTATTAAATAACTAATTTAACTTATAAAAAATATATACACTCATATCTGTTAAAACATATATATATATATTAACATAATATTAATAAAAAATACAAAATAATATTACCGTAGGATAGCGTAGGGGTAAAAATTACTATTCCCACTCCAGAGAGTGCAACAGTAGGGAAAGCATTGGATAGCGTAGGGGTAAAAATTACTATTCCCACTCCAGAGAGTGCAAGAGTAGGGAAAGCGTTGGATAGCGTAGGGGTAAAATTTACTATTCCCACTCCAGAGAGTGCAACAGTAGGGAAAGCATTGGATAGCGTAGGGGTAAACATTACTATTCCCACTCCAGAGAGTTCAACAGTAGGGAAAGCGTTGGATAGCGTAGGGGTAAATTTTACAATTCCCACTCTAGTGAAAGTAAATTAATATAATTCACATAATTATCAATTAATTAATTAATAAAAATTAATTATCAATTAAGAATTAATTAGTTATCAATTAAAAATTAATTAACAATTTATTCAAAATAAATACCAATACATTAATTAACATATTTAATTCATTATAATTAAATTACTTCCCACCCTATTCCCCTATAAACCCACAAACCGCTACAGAAAATAAATTAATTTAATTCATATAATTATCCATTAATCAATTAATAAAAATTAATTATCAATTAAGAATTAATTAAATTCCAATGAAAAATGAATTAACAATTTATTCTAAATAAATACCAATTAATTAATCAACATATTTAATTCATTATAATTAAATTACTTCCCACCCTATTCCCCTATAAACCCACAACCCGCTACAGAATTAAATTACGCAAAAATTAAATAACATAAAATTAATTACTTAAAATAAATTACAAAAATATATACACTTTTCACACATATACTAACATGCAAAACACTTAAAAAATTCGATATTATTAAAAATTCGATATTTTTAATATACTATATTATGTACTTTGATATTTTGACTGTCTATATTTTTAAAATCGATATTACATTACTTACCTTCAAAACGATATTTTTGATGTCTATATTCTGTCCATTCGATATTTTGTCCATTCTATATTTTGGAGTCGATAATTAGGTTAGTCTATATTTTGGAAACGATATTTTGACCATTTACCGCAAACAACGAATAAGGAAAAACTAGGGAAAATGAGGGAAAACTAGGAAACATAATTCACCCTGTCTGTTCGGGACTTTAGAAAAACCGGATACCCAAGAATCATCTAAGGACCACTCGAGGGTCATCCCATATTGGCAAACAGGCAGGCTCTTAATACGCAACAGAACAAACCCTTGAGATCATCAACTCACCGACTAATCCGTAAAGACAAGCAAATAATCAGTTATATATAATTCCAACATAATAAAACTACAGCAAAAAAATCAAGGGCCCATATTACTTTAACCTGACTGCCTCAATCCACCAACCTGGACCACTACTCAAAACATCTGATAGGAATTTCTATGATCAATTGGGAAGTCTTACGGCACTTAAAATGAAAATAAATTTAAAAATGTTTTAAAAAAAGGGGGCAGGGCAGAGGTCAGGACGAGTAAGGAAAACCTCATCAAAACTACCCAAAAAAGGTGCAAAGAAAATGGACCTCTGCGATCTTTTGGTAGAACCCTCAATGGCATCCTTGCCTCACCAAACATCAGTAAACCAAAGGACAGTATCTGATCCAGGGCCTGCACATACCTTTCCAACCGCCGAGGAACAAACATCTGGCTCTAAAGAACAATCTAAACCAACAAAAATTAAGGCCTCTCTAAGGGACTACTTTAGGACCACAGTCTCAGCTACAGCAAGGAAGAATTCTACAAGCACTCAGGACAAACAACAGGTACCCCCCGCCCCCCCCCGGCAGGTACTCGCCCCGGTAGCCTCCGAGCTATGGCCACACCAAATTACAGTTCTGCCAATGATCCACAGTGTTGAGGGAGGGCCCATTGACCTAAGGCAATCTAGCACTTTATCAATAAAAGAATCTCCCTGCAAAAGCGGCCTAGAAGCCCTGGATGTCCGTCAACCACAACAGGCTCCCCTCCAACCCTCAGCCCATCATACAACTCAGCTAGAACAAGCTTCATCCAATGTGACATCCCACAGCAATGTCGACCTGCCAACTTTCCAACCATTATTACATTTAAGCCTGTTTTCTCCATCTGTCCTTTACTCTTCAACCGATCTTGAATTAGACAAGCTACAAAAGAGTCCAAAAGCCTCATTACTACAGGCTGGGGCCCATCCACAAGCATTTTTTAGCATCCTAGCTAAGGTAAATCAAGGGGAAGAAGCCAACCAAAAGGTCACCCGAGAAGGGTAAAAAATTAACATAATTAACAATTCTCTGGACTTATCGTTCTTCAATACCGAACCCAAAGAGCCTGAAAGGCAGGACAGTTCTCCGTCGGCCAACCTTAATAATCTATGGTCCCAATTATTACAAACCCTCAAACAACTTCAGTTGCACTAACATATCATTCAGACAAGATGGACATGCAGGTGCACCTGCTAAACACACTTGCGGTGTACACCGCCGGGATCGACCAAAAATTGGAAGCGCTCAACGCTCTTATCAAAAAAGCCCAAGCCCAAACCCAACTGGTGCAATCAGTGTGCTGTTGCTCTCCTATAATCGACTCCCTCTCATCTCTGTCCCAATTACTTTCTGCCGTCCTAACGGAAATAAAGAAACCCTCGGAGTCCAAGTCGCCAGACTCCTCAACTCAGGCTCTGAGCCAGGCACATGAGTCACCCTGCCCGAAAGTACACTCCAGTGCAACTTTTACAAACCCCACAGAGACAGTAGTCGCTAAACTACCCACCATTGAGCCATCTAGAAACCATAACTTACACCGGTTGTCGAAAAGGGAAAAGAAAAGACAACAAAAAAGCCGAAATTAAAAAAAAATTGGCATAACAACCGCAAATATAAGTAACTCCCCTAGGAGCGACGCAGCAGTTCCAGGAAATGTCCCATCGGCCGCATCGGCATTACTCTTGAAAAGAGAACTGACAAGCCCACAACTAATATTGAACCAGTTGCCCCCTCAGACAGAACCCTCAACCAGGACCATTCAGCAGTCAGTGCTACCTCAAGTTCTGGGATACCCTCTCCAGCCATCAATACAAGTAAAATCTAGTTCTAAACAACCATTACCCAAACACCCAGTATCGGAAGCTGAGCAACATAGTCCTGCAACTATCAAACGCCAGCCCAGGAAACTAGTTTCCCTCGTCTTCTTATCGTCGAGGAGAACTAATTACGTACACAGAGCACAGTTATAGAATCAGGTTGTGAGCACGATACAAACTCAGCAAGCTGTCGTAAGTTGGTGCCTACAAATAAAAGTCGTCTCCCACAATCCTTAAATACCAACTATAAGAAATTGCCCCTTTTAGCATTCACTATACCCACATTTTCAAGAAATCTCCCGGAAGAAAAACTAAAGCAAAAACAGCCAGTAATGGACAATGAGCCCCGTGAGTCCCCAAGCAGCAACGAGAACACCAAATTGCTGCTCATCCCAGAATTTATTTCGAGGGGCCCTCATGACATCCTTAACCGAGGGAATATACTGAAACTTTTCAAAATCCTACCAGATCTAAATCATCTACAATGGAGAGATATAATCGCTATCAAATGCATTCCATTTACCGGATCCAACACGGGCGAAGTAACACTGGTATCACCGACAACCCGGGATTTGGTCCTGACGAAAATTGACCAATTTAAAACCTGGGGTATAACAATAACAATACCAAGTACCCCTCTTTACCCCTCAATATTGGAAAACAACCAGGCGGGTACTTTTAGCCCCTCCTCAGCCCCCTATTTGGTATTGAGGTCCGCAAGAGGCAGCTCACCAACTGGAACCCCTGAGTATGCAATTGATCAACGAAATCTTGGTGAAGCAGACTGGTTATGGCTGCTGGGGATTCTATCCAGAAACCAGACCGATTGAGCCACCATTAACCATAGTCTGACGATAAGCTCCTGGAACATCAACGGATTTGGCCTGGAAAAACAATCTCCCACCACCCTGGATTTTTTAAAAGAATACGACATCCTCCTTCCACAGGAGACATGGGCAGGAGAAAGTATCCCATCAGTGTGCTTTTTGGATTTTATGACTCCTGCCACCAGACAGTCCAAGTTTGACAGACCAAGTGGCGGTCTCTCGATCTATGTATCAACAAAATTATCCAAATGTATCAAACAGATTAAATTCAAGGAGGATTGGCTCTCTGGAATAATCCTGGGAAGTTCGCTTACGGACCCCCAGCTGCTCATCCTCAACTCCTATATTTCCCCCTGCACCACTAAGAAAAAATCCAAAATGGACAGCCTGATCAACTCCATCTGCGACCTAATTGGCATGTATGGCAGTATACCACGTATCATTTCAGGTGACTTCACTAATCTCTACTGCAATCTTGCCAACAACACAGGACCGGACCCCCCAAGAATTCCTCCACATTTTCCATCCCAGTCAATTCCTGTTGGGAACAAATCATCAACATTGGGTGAATATGTGGTAATGCAGTTCAACAGCCTAGGATATACCTTATTGAATGGGCGTTTTTCCTCTGAGCGGCCTCCCTCAAGCGATGTTCAATTCTGACGTCAGCCTATGGTCAGAATACTTGACTCCTTTATTTCTCTACTGCAGTCTAAACAACACATTCCCAGAATCTTGGCGAGGTGCAGTCATTCACCCAATCTACAAAGGCGGGAAGAGAAATTAACCAAAAAATTACCGAATGGTAGCATTTCTTGACGTGGAGTCTAAGTACTTTGCAAATATTCTACTGGAGGAGCTACAGGCTTGGACCGAATCAACCGCGTGCCTTCCTATTAACCAGACGGGTTTTGTGGCTAATACCGGTACCACAACCAATTTGCTAATGCTAACCGTCTTGATGGACAAAGCGACCTGCCAACATATCCAGCTGCACTGCTGCTTTGTAGACTTCAAAGCAGCCTTCAATCATGTGCCCAGGGGCCTATTATGGCAGAAACTAAAATCATGGGGCATACCACAGCCTCTTCTTCAGGCAATAATTCAACTCCACACGGAAACGTGGATAAGAATCAAGCTGGGCGAAGGCTGCCATGTTTCCAGGAAGATCCGAACTGAAACCGGCATCAAACAAGGGTGTGTATTGGCCCCACTCCTATTCAATTTGTTTATATACGATCTCTCTCCAGTTCTCGACAGTGTAAACTGCCATCCTCCTCAACTCAACGGGACTCGCATCACCAACTTGCTTTACGCCGATGATCTGGTGCTTTTAAGTCACACAAAAGTGGGTCTCCAGAGGCTACTGGATGAATTGCTACCCTATACGACAAGAAACCATCTAGAGCTTAACTTGTCAAAAAACAAAACTATCTCTTTTGGGAAGCAAAAAAGGTCAACAGAAAGGTGGTACTTCAACAAAACAAAGTTAGATTCAACCTCCAGTTTCAAATACATGGGCATCTTTCTGGATTAAAAAAAGAGACTCTTTTATCAAGCACAAAGAAGCATTAAAAATCAAAGCTCTGTCGCTAGAGGTGGCCGCTGCAAAATTGGCTAAACAACTACTAGGTCCTAGCCTAACACCCATGCTGAAAGTAATGAAAGCCAAAGTAATCAACTTCCTGATGTACGGACACGAGATCACCAAGGGCACAACCAGTATACTAATAAACAAGTTAACAACAAAAATCTTTAAAAGAGCCTTTGGGTTGCCAAAACTTGCCTCACCAGCTCAAGTGAGACTTGAAATGGGACCCCAAGAACACCATGGAGTGGAGGCAGGTGCATTCGTTAAACTGTGTCATAGACTGCGCCGCGCCCGGGAGGGTTGCTTGGAGGCCTGACTCTGGCAGGAAATGCAGAAAAATCAGACCAGCCACAAGCATCGGCAATTCCTGGGTTACAGCCTACAGTTACTAGGCGCAAAAGAGCTCTGGGATATAAATCCATCTCTCCCGATGCTAAAGTCCGTCATAAAAAAAAACGTTAGATTGTGGTCCTTTCACTCGGACAGGGCGATACTCTCAAAGAGGAGACACGCTTGGGCTGTAATCGCCAATTTTAAAGTGGGTGTAAAGCCACTCTACTTGTCAAGCACATACGCACTTTATTGGAAATGCTAGTTTATAGCCCTGAGGATGGGAGAATGGCCCTTTCTGAAGAACATCCCGGAATGGCGCTGGCTGGGTAGTAGCACGGATTGCAGATTGTGTGGCTAACATTCAGAAACAATGGAACATAACATCTGTGCATGCCCTGCACTGCTCACAGCCAAACGGTCACTGTTGCGAGGCCAATGTATTATGTTGGGAGTTCGATCTTGCCGCCAAGCAGTAATGGCCGCCCTCAACCCTGACAACACCAAGCTAAACATTGGGCTTCCGAAATTTGTCCATAAAGCGTTAAAACTCCTTGAAGACACACTTCAATCCAAAGTCTCCCCATCATAGCAGAGCAGACGAGTTAATAGAAACAATATCCAAATCAGAGAGTACAAGAATTCCAGAGTAATGTACTGTATCAGAACATTATCAGATCTTAATGGACCCCCGAATTTTAAGTCATTTTAAATGAATTGTTTTAAAACTTTTATCACAGTCATTTCTATTAATTCATTTTCGTCATGTTGTAAATTGTAAATGGTTTTTAATCCAATCAATAAAGATTATTATTACACAAATTCGCAATTTCTGAGAGCGGGACAGAATTTGACGCCCACCTCTAGTCTCCTGACCCTTTATCCCACCTTATTTTAAATACTCTTGTCTACTTTGGAGGATGTCCCTTACCCCTGCTACCGGGTACACTTACGTTTCCTGTATAATGCATGGAAGCCACTACTTATTTTCATTCCTTTTTTTCAGTCAACAATACTTTTCACACCAATATTTTTCAGTCTACTTTTTTCCCCACTATATTTTTACTGCACACAGAGTATGTACAGTGAGTAGGATATATAAAATCTGTCTAATGTGTTGTGACAGTGTGACCCCTGTCCATTTAGTAATAGGATCACTGATATGACTAGCACTGTCTATAGGATGTAATTATAGTCTGTCTTGTGTGTAGAATAGCTCCATCCAAATATTTTTTGAATTTGGAAATAGTCCAACTGCAATGTTAAACTCTTCATTGGAAAAATATACATTTATATTGCTGTGCCTGGTTCAGGCGGGTACTGGATATATCAGAGATCTGCCTAGAACTCTTTTAAAGGATATTGTTCAATGCGAGTTTTATGCTTTTTAAGAAAATGTTCAACAAGTTTTGTATTATTTGCCATCTAAAGTCAAGTCAAATGTATAAGTACTTTATTTTAGGTTTACTCCTAACATATAGTAATTGTATCCTTATAATAGCAATTCAAGGATCCCATAATTGGAATATACCCTTCTAGGCAGATCACTGAATTGACATGCTCAATTTTGAATCGCCACTGGTGTTGTGCATGCAATGGCACCTAGCCTCAAGGCTTACATCATATTTTAGTCATTAACAGGATCCCAGGAGGAATTCTGAAATAGTTACAAGGCTATATCGCTTGTGGTACAGCTGTACCTGCTGCTGCAGTTGCATTCCTGTCAAACTGAGGATGGATGACTAATTGTTGTTACTATTGTGTGCATGACAATTCATATTAGTGTTTTATCAGTATTTTGCGTAATATCATTTTTGTATTCAACCGAGGGAGGTTAGGTTTTCTATTTCCAGTCTGATCTATAGCTGGACACAATGAACACAGTTGACAGTTTACTCATACACCCTTTTTTGGACTTGACACATGCAGATAAACTGCAAGTGAAAACGTTAGGAGCTTATAAACCTGAAATTAAAAGTGAGCAGTCTGCAAAAGATAGAGGAAAGGGATCAAACACATCGGTTTACCAGAACATGGTATGATAGGATAGAATGGCTTACTGGTAGCGCTTCTAAAAATGCTTTATTTTGTTTCCCTTGCTTACTGTTTGGAGGTGAAGTTACCGGGACAAAAACAGGAGTCACTGACCTAAAGCATCTGGCTGAAAAAATTAAAAAACATGATTCCTGTAAATCCCATTTGACAAATATGTTGAAATTATCTCTTTTTGGAAAATCGGACATTGTACAGCAATTGAACGAAGCATACCATGTGGGAGTAAGAAAACATAATGCAGAAGTGGATAAAAATCAATACATTTGATCAAAATTGATTGACTGTATTAATTTTTGTATAGCCTTTTAATTGGCATTACGAGGCATGATGAAACTGAAGAGTTTCTAAATCCTGGCGTGTTCAGTGGCCTTGTTGATTTTGTCTCCAGCATTGACAGTGCTATTGAAAAATATTTAAAAACAGCCACAGTGTTTAAAGACACTTCTGAAACTATTCAGAATGAGTTGCTGGACTAAATGCTGGAAGCAATAAGAGAATATATTACACAGCAGTTGAGAAGCACTGATTATGTAGCTATCCAATCTGACAATACAACTGATGTCTCTACTAAGACACAGTCAGTTCTGGTCTTCCGCTACATTGATGAAATTTAAAGGTAGCTAAAAGATTTTATTGTTTCACACATCTAAAGACCTATCTGCAGAAACAATTACCATAGTCATTCTTAATTAATTAAACATTGTTTTCCCTGAGCAATGTGCTAATGGAAAACTAATTTCTCAAAGCTATGATGGTGCCAGTGTCATGCGTGGTGCAACTGGTAGGGTGCAAAAAAAAATCAGGGATGTTTACCTAAATGCACATTATATTCATTGCTATGCTCATCAACTTAACATAATTATGGAACAGGCTTCCTCCAAAATAGTTATAGTTAAAATTTTCTTTTCAGAGGTTGGTGGTATAGCAGCATTTTTTGCAGGTTCCCTGAAAAAGACTGATATTCTTGAACAAATACTTTCAAGAACACTTCCAAGATAGTCTGCAACTCGCTGGAACTTCAATATTCGAGCAATAAACATAATTGATGAATACAGAGATCTTCTTGAATGCATATCAACCGTTGCAAACAGTGGTAATTTAAAGTCAAATACTATATGTGACTACTCAGCGGTTTTCATCATATGCGCCTTGATGCCTCCGGGTTAAGTTGCGCCATACAAATCGATATTCATTCATTCATTCATTCAAGCTAAGGGATTTACTAGAACATTAGAAGATAGAGAGTTTATATTCTTTCTGTTTCTTTTTCACTGTATAATGCCCCACGTAGACATTTTATATAATCAATTGCAAAAGCGAGACATTGACACTGTGTCTGTCCAGAAAGCGACTTTGTGATAAGCATCACCAAAGTACGAGAATCCATTGACAGTTTGGATTCTACACTGCCACAAGAATGTACATTTGTAAACCGAAGACTGCAAATAAATACTTTGGCCCGGGAAGCAAAAGAAGTCTGTGACATTATTGTGGTCCATGCCAGAGCGCGTTTTGCATTCATGAAGCATCTTGTAAGTGCAACAATATTCCGAAGTGACCTTTTTGAAAGACATGACGAATCTTTCCCAGCTGAGGCACTCGCAGAAACCATAGAAGCCCATCCTATTTTAGACAAATCCAGAATGCATACAGAACTTTCAGTCCTGTATGGAAGACGTACCTTTCGTCAGGCTACTGGTGGTGCCATGGCTTTATTTAGCTTTTTGTGTGAAAACAACTTAGAGAAGTCTTTTCCTGAGACCATAAAGCTTTTAAGAGTTGTCATTACTACACCCATGACAACAGCAGAGTCTGAGCAATGTTTTTCCACACTAAAGAGGGAAAAAATGTTTTTGCAAAACAATGACTCAAGCTAGACTTAATGCACTGGCTATGTTATCAATGGGAAAAGAGCTAATAAAGTAAATACTAGAATTCAACAAAAGAACAGTCAAAAAGATAGGCGAGCAAACTTTCTATATAAATAGAAAATTTGAACCTGATGTGTGATCATTGTTTCAGGTGTTTATAGCTTGGTTTGTTTTGTTTGATAACATTAGGAAGTGCTGTTGGCCGTTTACTCATTCCATTTAATATTCATACAACTCCTGTACAATTGATATGTATTTATATATGTGTGTTTACGTATATGTGAATTGATATATATTTGTTTTCATATTTTATTATTATTTAAAATATTTTTGTTGATAGTGTTTAAAAATATGTTGGTTATGAGGGTATATTTCTTTAAATGTACAACATTTAGGGGTCTATTGGAATGGCGGGCAGATCGCCACCGCCCGTGTGGCTGTGGCAATCTGCCCACCATTTACCACCAACCGCTCACCAATTCCCCCACCAAATTAGGATGGCCGAGGGGACCCCGGCAGACGGAAAGATCGTCTGCCGGTTTTCTGCCGGTCAAACAGGCAACAGGGCAAAAAAAGGGCTCAGATATGGTGGTGGTGTCTGGAAGACACCGCCAACCATATAATGATGGGCGGCGGTGCAGGGCATTCCATGGCAGACATTCCACCATGGAAAGCCAGGTGGAGATCACTTTCGGGGGCCCTTTGCGGGCCCCCAGATGTTGGAGGGTTGGGCGTTTGGGGGTTCACTTGGGGGGTACCCATGGTACCCCCCTCTATTTGCCTGCACAATGTGGAAGGCACCGCGCGGTGCCTGCCACATTATGCATGCAAATGCGCAATATACATATATTGCATTGTGGCAGGTGCTGCTTACAGCACCTCCCGCACAATGCAATATATGCGGGATCCCACCGCCACCTTGGCGGTGGCATCCTAATTTCCATGTCAGGACCGCTGCACCTATGGAGGTCGGTCCCGTTTCCCGGTACGGTGCCCGCCTGCCATCGTAATAGGCCTCTAAGTTATTTTTCTAATTTATTTTTTTTAACGATTTTCTACTGTACTGACAGGCACAAGAACCTGAGATTGACATGCAAAGTATTTAAATATTATTTTTTTTTAATTGTGTTTAAAAATATCATATTTGTTTTGAAATTTCTTAAAATGTACATTTATTTAATTTCTTTTTATTTAACTGTTTTCTGCTGTGCTGGCTGACAAAGGGATCTGAGAGTGACATGCAAAGTATTTACATATTATGTTTTTTAAATAATTTTGTTGGTGTTTACAAATATCATATTGGTTTTGAAGGGATATTTCTTAAAATGCGCATTTATTTATTTTCATAATTTATTTTTATGTAACCATTTTCTACTGTACTGACAGGTACAAGGGTCTGAGAGTGGCATGCAAAGTATTTAAAAATAAAGTAAAAAGTGTGATTTTTGAACAATTATACCTAGCCGGCTTATACATATAAAGTTGTTGTTGTTTCTTTCTAAAATAAATGAAAGATTTTTAATGGATATTTCTTATATTTTAAGCAATGCACACTAGACTCATTTAATAAATTATTTTTATTTAGTGGTTGTCTAAGATACTGATGGACCCAAGGGCTTCAGAGCGCTATATTTAAGTACAATATTTACTACATTTTTTATTTTGCTAAATTGCCTTGCTCAAAAATACAAAGCTTTTATTAATTTCCTAAAAACTAAATGTTTGTTTTGGATGGATATTTCTTATACCTGTAGCTATTTAATATATTTCATAAAGATTACCGGACAATCAACATTGAAAACATTGAATAGCTAATGCAGAAAAGGAAGTGGCCAGCCACCATTTCCGGAAGGAACAAAATTACAAGTGTGTTTCTTTGTAGACCTTTATGCACCTATGTTATGTGTATTCTATTGAAAAGGGTAAAGCCAAAGCAGACTGGCTTAGTACCCTAGCCCTCTTCAGAAGTCAGACTTGCTTGGCAACCCAGAAATTCTCTGAAATAATGTATGAGTTTTCTTTTATGAATGCCTATAAGAACTGAGGGCCTCATTTATGAGGCCTTGCGTGAGTTTTGCGCTTCCGATGCGTCACTTTTTGTGACGCATCGGCGGCAAAAAACATGCCTCCTGATGCGCACTATTTACAAAGTGACGCATCTAGGCAGATGCGTCACTTTGTAAACCCCTGCGCTACATTATACCTGCTTCAGGTATAATGTATGCAGAGGGGGCGTTCACCCGCAAAAAGCCTCGTAATAGTGACGCAGTGAAATCTATGAGATTTCACTGCGTCACTTTTAGGACGCTGTTGCGTCAAAATCTTGCGCCTGCCTCACAGCAGGCGTAAGACTGACGCAAGCCCTTTCACATGGGGCTTTCCCCATGTGAAAGGAAGCATTGCTGGAGTTGCGTCACTTTTGTGACACACTCCAGCAATGCGTCACTTTTGCGCCTACAGATACGTCAGAAATACTGACGTATCTGTAACTCCTTGCGACATGATGCGTCATATTTATAATATGACGCATCAATCATGTCGCAGGGAGAGCGCAGTGAAAAGTGACGCATCGCTGTTTTCACGCAGCGATGCGTCACTTTTCATAAATGAGGCCCTGAATTTTTAGTCCATTTATCACAGATATAGTACTGAAAATCGCTCTAAAAAGATAATTCTTTTTGTATTTCTTCACGGGGAGAGAACTCCCCTGACCCCCCCTTATTGCAGTCGGCCTTGCTCGCTGCTCCCACTCGCGTACGTTGATTTATTCTGCATATACCTCACCAGTTTAAAATTCCACCATCCGCCACTGATACCTTGGGATCACGGTGCGTTAAACTAGATCTCCAAGCCCTCTTTCGTAAGTAACAGCACACTCAGGATTCAGAAATGTCTTTTAAATTGTTTATTTTATTATCCTATCCTCATGCATAAAATATGGATGGTGACCACAAAGAATGTATAAAGGAATGCATTTAAGCATGTCATGGTCTCCAAAAAACAACAAGAACATTTCTAACATAGTTATTGAGTTGTTACTATCCTAACATCCTAACACCCTTGAGCTATTTAAGTGCTATGCTAATTTTATCTAATACAATAAATAACAAGCCTGTATTCAAGTTTCTAAAGATGGATTGCACAGTATACCTGTGTTTTCAATGTGAGATGGCAAGTTAGCTATTCTGCATCACAGCTTGTTCTGTGCTGAAAGGCGACTGCCTGAAACACTTCTTTTTGCTGCTCTACGATGGTGTCTCTGACTGAGGCTGGTTGGCACTCTCCACCTCTGTGTGTAGGTCATTTTCCTGGACTATGTGGCCCAGATGTGTGGTGAACCGCCAAAGGCTCAGCACAAGATTTTAAGAATTTCTGGTGCTCGTCGTCCAGTTTAGTTCTTAGCATCACCAACTCTTCTTGGATTGCCTGTAAATTGTCCATTACCTGACCAAATAAACCATAATTTTCTTCAAACAAAATTGGTGTGGTCTCAGTCATTTGCTTGTGGACGTTTTCTTTACATGCTTTTATCCGTGTGTTCAATAGGCAAGGGTGAAGTTTAAAATCACGATGTAATTTACATGAGTAAAGGAATTTCGGGGCATATTAGCAAGAACCTCGGTAAAATTATCGCCGTTTTAGGGGCAGAAAACTGCAATACATCTAACCTGGGCTTCTATTGGAATTCTATAACGCATATTAGCAAGCCCATTATCGCTGTTTTAGAGGCAGTTTCCTGCCGCTAAAATGACGATAATTTTGACGAGTTTCTCGCTAATATGCCCCCTTGTGTTCTGATTGCAATGTGAAATTCCTGAAATTAATCTATTACAGATTTACACATCATGTGCGTAACATTTTATAGCAAATGCACCAATTAATATAAATTGTTTAGCAAAAAGACATGGAACAACCAAATGTGAGCAGCATTTCCTGCTATAAATACAGCGCAAAAGGAAGGATTTGCATTTCGCACGATTACGTGTAATTTACATATTGTTTGCAAAAATTTTACGTAATTTAACAAAAGCAAAGTATACAAATTTCACACACTCATAGTATTCAGTATGTGTGTGCCTGGCTGGGGGAAATCAACACTACGTGCCCATACCTCTTATTTTACACCACTTTCTACTATTTCTAAATGTCTGAATGTCGTTCACTTTTTTAAATTACTTAAAAATCATTTTTGGGGATCCTTACATGTTTAAAAATACAGGTGAATGAAAACGTCCTTATCAGTCTTCTCATTCAGTTTCAGATGGTAAAACAGGAGTGAATGAGCATGCCCATTTCCAAGAGGGAAGTGAAGTGAACGATGAACGTGGACGCACTCAACTGACTAAAAGGGCCTAATGTTACAGAACATGGCGCTTTAAGTTAAGGCATTTTAAGGTAAGAGAGACATTTATGACTGGTCCAGAGATATCTGCGATCAAAGGGGCATGTTATCAAGGGCTGGCGATAACATTATCACCGCTTTAGTGCCCGTAGCGCATGTTTCCTTGCGTTAGCGCCTGGTTTCTTTCCGCCTCGCCTCGCATCGCTAATGAGATGCAAGGTAGGCGTGCCTCGTAAAATTTCAGTGTGAAATATCGCTAACGGGGCTTCGCGATATTTACAACAAGGCCATGTCTGGTGTAGCACTGATCTTTTTTGAGCTAACGCTGCCCTAACGCAGGAATTAACGTCTGTTAAATTCCTTACTAAGGCATACCTGACATGGGAGGTGGATTGTGGGTCTAAGACGACAGGGCCCTATCATGAACCATATCGCCGTTTTCCACTGAACATCACTGGAAAACCAGCGTTGTTCCATGGAAAACGGCGATATCCCCAGAATTGTTATCGCCTCGGTGATAAGCGTTGTTAATAATGCGCTAACTGGGTGATAAATTCCAGCGATAGACGGCGATAAATAAAAAAGCGATTAGCGCGCTTTGCAATATTTATCGCCGTCTATTGCTAATATGCCCCGGGGTTAGCAGGTAAGGAGAGGCTCAAGAGCAGTCTGACATCTGGATCTCAAGGCTATCTCATATCAACAGCCCATTGGAGGACTTTTGTACTTGATATATAAGATGGGAATGTGTAAGTATTATTTTTCAATGGGACATGTGCCCAAAATGTGTCTGTACTGTTCAAAATAAGCATTCCCACAAAACATTTATTGTAGCCTTTTTTCTGTCCACTCTGAAGTGAAAATACAGATGTACAAAAAGCTTCTATTTGTTACCGGTCATTTTGGTATTGGGTGATGCAACTGCTGGCAAAAAATTGGAAAAAAATACAAATAAAGGAGTTTTTTAGATTATTGAAGTCATACCTACTAGCTGCGTGGAAGTTGTTGGCATACACCAAGCTGAACTTTAAGAATACATATACCCCACCTGTTTATTTTAATATATTTTTGGACTTGCTGACAAGCTATGCCTATTATTTTCACTTACACAAACAAATAGCTTATTTTAGGAGTGCAAAGCAAATGTTTCAGTACACAAAATTTGCTTTCACTCTAATAAATGGATTTATTCACTCGTAGGTTTCAATGTGAGTAAATCTATAACCTTCAGTATATAATGGGCATTCCAAGGGCAGCAAAATCATTTCACATGTATAACTACCTATAAACGTACACATTTGTAGGTATTAACAAACTCCCCCCTGAACCCTTCCTTATTTGGAAAAGGTCAGAGATTTACTCCTAACAAGGGGAGGAATAAATCCCCTTTTCAAGGCAAGAAGATAAAGGGAGCACCTTTCAATGGGTGGTTATGGAGAAGGAGTTAGGTAAAAGAAAGGAAAAAAGTTAGCAAGTGCATTTGCACTTACTGGGACCGATTCACAAAGACATTTACAGCTGCAAACGTACACCTGCAGCAGAAAATGGCTTTATTTACCCCTATTAGCTGTGTACATGTTGCAGTCATACATGGGGGCAGATTTACAAGTCCCTTGCGCCTGTTTTACGCCGCCGTTGCGTCACTTTTGTGACGCAGCGACAGTGCAAAAGATGCGCCATGCTGTGGGGTATTTACAACGTGACGCATCTGGGAGATGTGTCACGTGGTACAGCCCTGCGCCAGAAGTAGGTGTTCCTGTGCGGGGGGCGTTCCGGCGCTGGAACATCTTCCAAAAGTGGCTGAGTGAAATCTACAAGATTTCACTCAGTCACTTTTGAGTCCATGCTGCGTCAAAACCGTGCGCCTGCTTGAAGCAGGCGTAAAGATTGACGCAGCATTGAAACGATAGGGCCCCCCAGAGCATTGCTGGAGCTGCGTCGCGCTTGCGACGGAACTCCAGCAATGCACCGCCTTTACAGCACAGATGCGTCATGCATCTGTGACGTTTTTGCCCCATGGTGTGCCGCATTGTAAATGCGGCGCATCCATGGTGGCTGAGCCGCGGCACACAATAAATGCCACATCCCTGCTGATATACAGGGATGAGCCAGTTATTGTAAATCTGCCCCACGGTTTTCTTCTGCCTAATTGCATGCCACAACGGCATATAATTACGAAGTAGTAAAGCATCGCCCTTGTGATGTAGGTGGCTAGAGCAAGGCGTTGTTTGCCTTGGAAGTTTGTGAATGATTGCAAATTAGCAAGAGAAAACAATATCAAATTAAATCACTGAAGAAGTCCAAAAACTGACTTTGTTCAACCAGTTGAAGAACATCTCTGGGGCATATTATCAAGGGGGTTTTTCAGCGATATTCATGCATTTCGGCCGATTTTTATCGCTTAGGAGATAAACCTTGATAATAGCAAGGTTCCTAAGCGATAAAAATCGCCGCATCACAGCGATAAAAATATTGCCGCTAAGCCAACATAGCGATAATTATCGCTAGTTGTTGGTAATATGCCCCTTTCTTTTTCAGAAACTGGTGGTGATTTGGAGATAAAAAAGACTACAGGTACTATAGGGTACAATACAAATGCAGACCACACTGGATAGTAATCAACAATTTTGGTTCACAGGCATTAGGCAGAATATTATCTGACACAGAAGACGTTCATTGCTTTAGCTTGGTACTCTTACAAATTTCCCAGAAATTATAGGAGCCTTTAGCAGCTGCACCCTTATAAATAATTTCAACTACATTTAAATTGATGCCCAACAGGCAGTCATCATGAGCACACATTGGCTGGATAGATGACATCTCGGTTACTGAGACCCTCGATAATCATTGGTGCAGCTGCAGCATTTAACATCCAGTTCATCTCAGCTAGAGGGCCGCACAGTGGTCTGAAGACAAAGCAATCTATAATCCATGAATGGAAATAAATTATTCAAGTGATTTAAAAAGCTCTGCTGAGAGACAAGCCAACTTTCAATTCAAATTAAAAGTTTTGTGTTAGAGTATTGCAAATATAAATAAAGCATAACACGTAGAGGAATCATACGTAACAAGGAAATACTTTATAGAGAGGGGCATTTTACAAGTATGTTTATCTGCCCGTGAGACTTTGGAGAGAATTTGAGGAAGCATCAGTGTTAAAGTGGTGATTAGGGGTAACTTACTTGGTGTCCCTTAAATGTGTGCTGTATTCTTGGATGAAGTTACAGAAGTACAGCAATGTTTTTGAACCAATGTAATGTAATTGATTATTGTTTTCAATCTGACTTTAATGTTCATGCAACTCCTAGGTATTTATCTATGTGGGGGTATTACATGGTGCACATGTAAATACAATGCAATGGAGTACTGCACAGTGGGTTGTGTAGTGAGAGGAGTACAGAATAAGGATTTGCAATACACTAGGTCTCGCAGTTACGCGAGTTTAAGCTATTGGCATTGTAAATTACAATGCCTTTTATTTGTGTTTTAAAAACGAAAACAAAATTAAGGAGCATCGCCATTTGCAATGTGAATAGCTCAAACTCGCGTAAATGCGAGAGCTATTGCATTGCAAATGCTCGTTCCTTAAGGGTTTTACAGTCAGGCACGCGTTTCAAAGTTAATGTAAAATTATTGCCGGATATGAGCACAGGCAGAACTCAAACATGAATACTTGAAGCCCTGCTTTGGGGAACTGCCTGGAATGTAAGCCAGAGTGCTTTGGGGCATCTACAATGCTCTAGAGCCAATATTCCTCTTGAAATCGGACACCACCAAAGATTCCAGTATAGTGTTTTGTGGAGGTTGGACACGTGTCTACACACCATCACCTGAAATCAAAGTGCCCGCTGAAGCCTTGCAATAGAGCGCATTGTCCAGGAGACCCCCCAGATCTGAAGTGTAGCCAGGAGCCATAACGTCTGAACACTGTGCCATGGAGCCCTAACTCGTATGCACAGAACCTTGAGGACTACTTAAGTGGGTGGCACAATTAGTTCTGCATGCGCACTAGTAAAAGACACACAATTGATGGACGGAATGCAGAACAAATCTAAACATTCACCCCAGTCAAGAGATCTGGGTTAAAGCCATCATTTTTTTACTCACCATGCCACCCCAGTTTAGTCCTGGCCATGTGCAAATCATTCTTGACCCTGTGCCTCATGGGAACAGTCCATCCCGAACTGCCAAGCCAGATCTTCCCTGGACCGGAAACAAGCATCCTAGGACCGGTTTCGGGGTCTCACCACTCTTCAGCCAGGATAGCTTGATTCCAGTGGCACTGTGAGCCCAGGACCCACGTCTGGGCCTACCCGGAGCACATAGGGCGAGAAAGCAAAAGACACACAATTGATGGACGGAATGCAGAACAAATCTAAACATTCACCCCAGTGAAGAGATCTGGGTTAAATCCATCATTCTTTTGCTCACCATGCCACCCCAGTTTAGACCTGGCCATGTGCAAATCAGTCTTGACACTGTGTCTCTAGTAGAATTTAATTAACAGGCCCTAGCTAAAGAGTTACCACTTTATTAGGGTTTTATAAGTAAATTAAAAATGCCAACTGGGGATAAACCAATATTATCATGTTTAGGGGAGAAAGCACAAGCACTTTAGCATTGGTCAGCAGTGGTAATGTGTAGGGTCCTAATATCAGCGAAACAAGATCAGAAAAATTAAGGAAGGCAGGCAAAACATTGAGGAAAAGACCACCCTAAGGCTGTCCGGTCTAACATGCGCATAGTAAAAAGGCTAGCATTCGAGAAGGGGCTCAGGTGAGAGTGCAAGGGCTAGGCTGTACAGCGCCCTAGCAGCTAATATTTTGCCACGGGGCACTTGTAAAAGGAACACCAGCTCAGATTAAAACTGAGACAAGACATTTGTTTAGGTATTTTTCGTTTCAGGATGCCTGCTGTGTGGACTCTTTTGCTTCTGTCCTTTGCAACTGCAAAAACTATTTAAGCCAAATTGAGATTTGTTTTTTTTTTTGTTTAAGAGAATTTTATTGAAGTTTTACATACAAATCAATACAAATGCAAGATGTAAGCGTAAAATATAAAATATACAGAGAATAATGTACGAAGTAGAACTAAAAAAATAACATAATGATAAGGTATAAATCGAAAGAGAGAAGAATGGGAGAAAGAGAAAAATAAAACAGAGAAGAGGGGAAAGGAGAATAGAGAGGAAAAAGGAAGTGAGGGGAAAGGGAAGGGAAACTTAAAAACCCACGCAAAAAAGTCTAAGAAAAGGGAGAGATAAAAAGAAAAAAGAAGGAAAGCTAGAAAACAGGAGTAGAAGTAGACAGATACGTAGTAAAAGGTAACCATAAAAGGTCAGATTTAATTTTTTGAGAAAGGGAAATAGAAGAAACAGTAGAAATCCTATGTTCATCGCAAACAAAATTCCACCAAGTTACTAAAGATATTTTAGAGTTATCTTTCCATGAAGATAAGATGACCTTAAAAGCAAGTGCAATAAAAAGGTCAAATAACAGGGAAATAGGGGATGTGACAACAATATCGGAAGATGAAGAGCCTAAAAAAACATTTTGTAATGACAATGGGAGAGCACATTGAAAACTTTCATGCAAATTTTCCAAACCTATTTCCAAAACGAGAGAACATTAGAACATTCATATAGTTGATGAATTAGTGTACCCATAACAGTAGAACAGGACCAACACATCGGAGATGAAGATGGGGAAAATCTAGAAACACAAAAAGGAGTAATAACGGCTCTGTTATATATAAAATAGAAGGATTGTGTAATACGAGCAGCAGCAGAAACTTTGAACAGTTTAGACCACAAATTATCCCAATTCGCAATAGAAAGAGAAACAGATAAATCCGTTTCCCAGGCAGTTTCAATGTGGGATTTGGGTCTTTCATCAACATAAGACAACAGTAACTTATATACAAGGACAGCTTTAGGTCTATGTGTAGGAAAAAACGAAAATAAAAGAGAGGAAGGAGTGAGAGAGGGTGTATCATCAGGTATGACAAGAGGGGTTAGGTGAGATTGTAGAGCAGTGTAAATAATGGTATATTGAATGAGGCTTGAGTCAGGCAATTGATATTGAGCTTGTAGGGTATGAAAAGGGAGAACAGAACCAAGATGTACCAGCTGATGTACATAGAGGATACCCTTTTCTTTCCAGTATTTGAAGTAGAAAGATTTATCCTTATATTTAAGAAATGTATTAAACCATAAGGAGGAATATAAGAAACATTGGAGCAGTGTAAAACCAGAAGAAAAGGTATTGTATAACAGGTTTCGGGAATATTTTAAGATAGGGTTAGCAGATAAAAAAGTGCTGTTGGACATGAAAGTGACATCCTGAAAGGAACAATCTTTAAGGAGGGAGCGTTCAAATCAATCCAAGTGGGAGGGGGAGTATCACCTAAGTCATAGGCTAATGCAAACGATTGTTTGAATAAAAAAGCAGAGTGATATAATTTGAAGGTTGGAAAGCGTACCCCACCTTCTCCCTTAATTTTTAATTTTTTCCACACTTGCAGAGCACGAGAGACATTTGACAACATGTAATGTCCATATATATATTATTTTAAAATAACTTTTATACATTGTTTTATCTAGCTGAGCCTTTTCAATAGACTTTATCAAGAGAATATGCAGTACGAAGCATAAATACAAATAAGCTACCACAAAAAAATGAATTTACCTTATCATTAGCATATCCCATTTGTGCTTTAGCTTAACAAATGTAGTTATCATATTGTATTTTCAGCAACTATTAGTCCGTTTACCGTACATAATTCTTTGGAATTTGCAAATTAGTTCACTTAATTGTCCATTTGAGCCAAAAATTGTTCTCAAATCATAAGACCCAATCTCCGTTTCTTGGCCCCTTTTAACGAATAAAGAATAATTCCAGGCTTGAAATTCTATATACCTTAGCCCTCCACATCTCAAAGCTTGGAGGCTCCGGGCGTAGCCAATCCCCCGCTATACATAATCGGGCTATAGTCATTACAACAAATAAAAAATATCTATACTTGTATAGACTTCCCCCCTTTTAAACATCCTGCCCCATACCAAACAGCAACAAGGCAGGAGTTATGCAAACAGGTGTCTCTAGTATAACAGATAGGAATCGTTCCATGGCTTGTATGAAAGTAGACAATGTACCACAAGAATAAAAAATATGATCTATATCCGCATCGGGTGAAGCACATTGAAAACATTTGCCATTGTATTTACTACCCCATTTTTTCATCCGCGCGGGTGTATAATATAACCTAAATAAAGTTTTAAAAAATTAAACTTGTAAGTTTGCTGACATGAGAACTTCCCTAGATCTTACAATCGCTTTCTCCACTGATATGTCTATTTCATTTTCGCCAAGAATTTCTACCCAGTATGTCATATGTTTTTCCAAGTCATCCTTTTTTCTTAAATTTAAAATTTTATATAGCCCACCAATTCTACTTTGAGCCTTTAGGGCTTCCATCAAGGGGCTAGATAACAGTTTCAGATTTTTTTTAACTAAAAAGTCTTTAATTTGTAAAAATCTAAAAAATTGTGTTTGTGATATCCCATAAACCCGTGAAAGTAATGAAAATTGTTTAATCGTACCACTTTGATCATACAAGTCGCCTAGCGTCTCAATCCCTTTAGCCTGCCAGGCCCTCACCACACTATCACCACAAATAGATGGGAGCAATTTTATCGCATTTAATGGGGTATAGTAAGTTAAAGTTCCTAAGTTTATTAATTTGCGTACTTTCTTCCAGATATTACTGGCTGCTGCTATTGCCTTGAACTTAGCTCTTTTGTAGTAGCTCCATTCTATCTCCCTAAACAAACTCCAATTTGCTGCCGTTCCCAGGGTTAAATGGTATATAGAAGTACTGCAGCTTGATGTTATTAAATTCACCTCCCATCAATAAAATATGCATCTTTTGTAGAAAACAGACATAATAATATAATAAAAAATCAGGGACTGATAGTCCTCCCCTGTCTTTTGGTAGCGTCATAAGCCGCATGGCTCTGCGTGGTTTACCAGGAGACCATATGAATCTAGCACATAAAGCCTGTAATTGTTGTATTTGGGCTGGTAATATTTCTAATGGTAGTGATCTAAAAAGATACAATACATTTGGCAATACATTCATTGTTAAGACGTTGGTTCGGCCTATCAAGGTAAAATGTAATCTCCCCCACTTCTCTAAAGATTCCGCTATATTTCTGTATAGTGATACCCAATTAGCCGAAACTACTTCCGACATTGCTGCCCTTATCTTAACCCCCAAATAAGTTGCTTCTGCAACTACTCTAGGTTAATTGACCCTCACTGCTTGAGAACAAACCAGCTATGTTTTTGTAGCATTTAGCTTATAGCCAGATAGTTGACCAAACATTTTAGCTATACGTTCAATTTCTACTAATGCGAGAGTCGGGTCCTATGTAGTCACTGCAATATCGTCAGTGAAGGCGAAAACAATATGAGGGATATCACGCACACAGAACGGTTTAATAGCCTCGCTACTAGAAAGCATACCAATAAAGGGGTTTATATATAGTGCAAAAAGGAGAGGAGAGCAGTGGCACCCCTGCCTTGTACCTCTAGTTATCTGCACTACATCTGAAGTTGCACCCATGGACGCTATCCTGGCAGTTGGTGCCTCATATAAAATTTGCAATGCCGTCATGAATTTCCGGGGAAATCCCATGTTTTCCATTAATGTCCATAAATATTACTATTCCACACGATCAAATGCTTTTTCTGCATCAAGGAATATCAACCCTAAGCTCCGTTTCTCAACTTCGGCAATATCAAACAGAGTAATGACTTTGTTGATATGTGCCACTGTTCCTCTACCTGGGATGAAGCCATGTTGATCGTCAGAAACTAGTGAAGTGATGACTTTAGATATCCGATTTGCAAAAATTTTCGAGTAAATCTTCCCGTCACAATTTAAGAGTGATATGGGACGATATGACCCCGGAAGATCAGTCTCTTTTCCCTTCTTACTAAATACAACTATAATAGCTTCATCCCATGATTTCGGTGCAACCCCGATTTGAGCAGCCCTAAATGTATCAAGCATGATCTCTTTAAGTTCTTCAAAAAACTGTTTGTATATTTCCCCTGGTAGCTGGTCAGGACCTGCTGCTTTCCCCATTGCTAACGTTTTAACTGCAATAGCTAGCTCCTCGTTTGATATGGGTGCCTCTAATAAATCCACCATCGATATATCTATCTTGACAGGTGTTCCTAATACGGTAAGATCTACCTCCTCCAAGTTGATTTGTTCCGCCTTATACAGTTCTGAGTAAAAGTCATGAAAAATAGCCAACATATCTTGAGGTCCAGTCTTTAAAGCTCCTGCCTTGTCTTTCATGGATGATATATTACGACTAGCATCCTTCATACGCAGTTTTAAAGCTAGGGGGCGCCCTATTGTTTCACCATACTCGTGGGATATCTTGCGTTGTACCAAATATTTTCTTGCGTTTTCACTATCCCATATTCCCAATATTTTTGCCCCTTTCTTTGCGACCTCAATTTCTAATGCTTTCACATCACCCTGAGAGGCTACCCCCCTTGTTAAGTTCCCTTCTGCCTGTTGTAGTTCCTGATATAATCTATCCATATCTGTTTTTATCTTCCTTTGCCGAGCAAGCCCAAAGCTTAAAACCTCTCCCCTAAAGCAAGCTTTAATGTGTCCCAGACAATATTAATTGGGGCAGAATTTTTGTTATTAATAAAAAATTCTCTTATCCACTTCTTCATATACTCTATAAACTCTTCGTTAAAACATAATTTTCAATCAAAAGTACATTTTCTAGTTGTAACCAATACCACCCAACCCGCAATTGACAGAACAATAGGTGCATGATCAGATGAAATATTGGGAAAAATCTGCATTTTCACTTTAGCTAAGTGGGGTACTTCTACAAAAAAGTAGTCCAACCTAACCTTCTTCTGATGAGGATAGGAATAAAAAGTAAAACCAGGATCCGTCGGAAACAGGGTACTCCAAACATCAATCAAGCCATAATCTTTTAACAAGTTGAAAAGGGCTCGACAGACCTGTGGTTTCCGGCCTTTATAAACCTTCACACCCCCAACGATATCATGCGTAGTTAAATTAATGTTCATGTCCCCACAAATAATCAAGGGGGTAGCCCAAGTTGCTAGCTCAGTATGTACTTGCTTTAAAACCCCTGAGTCATCTATATTAGAGCCATAAATGTTACATATTGTGAAGTTCCCATGCTGTCCTCCACATTCAACTATCGCCCACCTACCATTTATGTCTGTTAGTTTCCTTCGTACCGTAACCACATTCTTTTTTGCTAAGATAGCTACCCCCCCGAGTCATACAGGATTGTTTAGATGCAGTTAAAATAGTGAACCCCAATTTTGCAAGTAATTGATGTTTGTTCCAAGGGAGATTAGTTTCTTGTAAGCAGACCACCTCACAGGCGACATGGCGCAACTCAGCTGCTACTCTTTTACGTTTATTAAAGTTATTTAGCCCTGAGACATTCAGCGAACATATTCGAAGATCTCTAATAATAGACATTTGGCTCAACTAAAAGTCCCCAGAAATGACCCCATTTGATTTTAAAATGATCATATAGTAATCTTTTTTCAAGTTGTCTTCCGTGTCTTTTATTATTTCCCTTGCGATTTTCATATCATTTTCAAATGCAAGAGTGGATTTTTTACCCCATTTTAAACCCACCACCACACCCCTCCACCTACCCATTCCTCCCTGTGCCCACCTTCCCCCTTGCCCACCCCCCTCCATTCCCAATAACGAGGCGTTTGGACTTATGGTCCTTGAGATGGCGATTCCCCGCGCCCCCCCCCGCAAAAACCTCTACTGTACAATTCTTATATTTCTATAAATAGGAAGAAATCTTCCTTCTTGCTTAGAGAGACCTTATCCTGAACATAATTTCTGTTCCCAGTGCATGGTCCCAAAGAAAAGGAAACATGCAGCAACTTAGTATCTTATAACAAAACAAAAAGCCGGTTTGATTAGCACAGCTTACCATCTCATTTACTTCAGAGATTATCTACCCCCCAGATTCCTTCTTTCTACCCCTCTGTATACTTTTTTAGCTGGTTGAATTACTAATCTTGCTTAGAAATTCCTTAGCCTGCCCCACATTTGTAAAGAATTGTGTTTTCTCTTTATAGATAATTTTCAGTTTTGCCGAGTTTAGGAGAAACACTTGAGCTCCTTTAGCCTGTAATGGAGTAATTAGCTGCCTAAGTTGCCATCGATTATCTACCGTATATTTACAAAAATCAGGGGTTACAAAAAACTCAAAACCTGAGCCCAATCATTTTCTATCTGGTCTTGCAAGTTTAAATACATCTTCTCGAGAGAGAAAACTATTAAAAGAGATTAAGAGAGCCCTAGGCCTGCCATTATTCCTCTCTCCCCTTTTCTCCATTCCTTGACCAGCAGTCCCCTTCAAGTTGAATGGAAAGCGATGTGCTCTTTCAATCTCCCTATCCCAGTCCCACTTTGTACGTTCCGGGAAGGCTTCTTTAAACAGGTTGACAATAAACATGCGTGGATCTTGGTCTTCTTTGCCTTCAGGGATTTGGAGGACTCTGAGATTGTTGCGACGTGCCCTGTTTTCAAAATCCGCGAGTTTCCACAGATTATCCTCCTTTAACCCCTGTAGCGCTTCTGTTGCTCCTTTCTGCTGTTCTACTGCATCTTCCAAACTAGAAATACGAGTCTCAGCCTCATTAAACCTATTGGCAAAATCTGCCTGTGACTTTGCGAGCCTTCGAACTGAGTTTTGAAGCTTGCGATACATATTTTGCACTCTGTGGCTCTCCTCTCTAGTTTCGTCTCGCAGTGACATTATAGACTTGTGTATCAATGCTAGTGACATATCTGCACTCCCTCCAGCAGCAGACTCCTCTGGCAATCGATCTGACATTACGTCCTTCCTTATGTGATCTGAGGCTACAATATTTAAGTCCCGAACAGTGGAAGGGCTATCATCTGTGATATCAATGGAGTCTTCCTGACACAAACTACTTGCCGGGCTCCCTCCTTCCAGACTCATATGCAAAGCATATTGTGATACTAAATCTTCGCAGGATGAAGGGAGCGATGGTTCAGACATAGAGTCAAAATCTCCAGACTCGCCATCCTGTTGAACCTGCGCATGTTCCTGCTCCTTTCCTCCAGAAACACCAAGGACAACATGTATATCGCCCCTTTCCACGGGGTTCTCCCCATGCTCTTGAGTCTCCGCAATATTGATACAAGTTTTACAGGAGGAGCCCTCGGTTGTAACCTTTCCATTAGCCCCTTTAGCTCTTTCCTTCTCTAACGCAGCCGCCGCTGCAAAAATAGAGGGAATTACCACATTCTTATCAGTCCTCCCCGCTGTTGTATTAACATTAGTATTTAGCTGTGCTGTCTTTATTTTTCCCCCTTCCATTGGTGTTTTAGGCTGATTTTTCTTAGTCATGACTGTTTTACCCATTTCTTTGGGAGCGCTGTTTTCCCCCTGGTTCTCCACAATTTTCTGTTTCCTCCTTGTGCCTTTGGGAGCCATGTCTTCCCCTTTTAATAATTTTTAGCCGGCTAATGTTCAGTTAATACCAATAAGCTTGCGCTGCCCACGTTTATATATTATACTTTTATACTTTGCAATGCCACTCACTACCACATTCAAAGTCCTCGGATTTTCAGACACTCCACCCGATATTTGAAGCAGTCGAGTCTCTTACCCCCAGTCACAAGTTGCAAGGAGTGAACACACGAAACAATCCTTTGTGCCGGTGTCTTTCTCCGTCGCTTCGTCGTTTCCCCACGGAGCCTGCAAAACATGAAGAACCACGCTGCGCCCGAATCAGTCCGCCCTAGTTGCGTTTACGTTTGCATTCAGCCGCCTAGGTGGGAAACACCAGGAATCTTGCGAGTGCCGCCGCACCAGTGTTGCTGAATTTTTGAATTTCTCCAAATCACAGGTGTCACAAATGTAAGCGTTCACTTTAGCTCACTACCGGATTCTCTTTCCGTTGCTCCGTATCGCTCTGAACACTGCAAAGCCGCTCCGCGCCGAGCTCAATTGACCCAGACTGCCACAGGTGTGCTGTAGTCAGGTAAGCCAGGCGGGAGACCGCCCGGAATCCAACGGACACCACCGCTCAGATACTAGTAGGTCTCTTCGTTTTATCTCAATGACACTGTATACTCAGTTGTATAGACGCCGACACCAATAAATATAATATCGCAAACAACGCTGTTTTCTTCCGTCAGGTCTTCTCCTTAATGAGGATTTGCAGGGACGCGAGGAGTAGCCAGCCTAAGCGTCCACTCTCGCGGGCCCCATCTTGCCTCTACCCTCTCCCCCACCTTCTCCCTTAGGGAGTATAAGCTTGGAAAGGGCAATACGTGAATGTTTCTTGTTCCATAGGAATTTTGAACAAATAGAATTGAGTTGGGAAAAATAGGAAAGGGGAATTTTAACAGGAAGCATAGAAAGTGTGTATAGAACATGTGGAGCAATCATCATTTTTATGGTGTCTAATCTGCCCCACCATGATAAAAATAAGAGTGACCAATTAAGTAAGAGTGACTGAAGTTTGGAGATTAAAGTATTAAGTGTGAGCTTAATTGTGGTATGTAAAGAGGAGGAAAATCAGATTCCAAGATATTTAATTTTTGAAGGACACCATGCAAATTCAGTATTGTTAAACATGAACTGGTAACAGATAGAATTTAGTGGCAGGACTTCTGTTTTGGAAAGATTTAATTTATAACCAGAAATTCTGGAATATAATCGTACTTCGTTCAAAAAAGGAGGAAGGGAGTCAGTGGGGTTGGACATATAGATTAATATATCATCTGCATATGCAGAGATTTTTGTTTCCATGGAGTTATGCTGAAAACCCTTAATCTGTGTGTTAACACGGATTTGTTCTAAAAAAGGTTCAAGGCAAAGGATAAAAAGTAAGTGGGAGAGAGGACAGCCCTGTCGAGTACCTGTAGAGAAAGGGAAATGTTTGGAAAAATGATTATTAACAAAAACACTAGCTCTGGGACATGAGTATAATAATTTAACAAAAGAAATAGAAAAGGGCCCAAAACCAAACCATTGAAGAGTTGCAAACATAAATTGCCAATTGAAACGGTCAAAGGCCTTCTCGGCATCCAAAGAAAGGGCGGCAAAGGGAGATTTATATTTTTTGGCATAAGATATAATATTAGCAAACATTCTTGCATTATCTGATGCCAATCTACCTTTGACAAAACCTACTTGATTTGTTTTAATTAATAGAGGAATTATATTTTCAGGACGGGTTGCAAGAATTTTTGCGATAATTTTACAATCATAATTTTTTAAAGATATGGGACGATAGTTTTTACAGTAGGAGTGATCTTTGTCAGGTTTAGGAATTATAATAATAAATGTATCCTTAAAGGATCCAGAAGCCTTTGCATCTGAAATTAAAGAATTAAAGAGCGCCAGGAGCTTTGGGACAAAAATGGGAGTAAAAGTGATATAAAACTCAGCGGTAAGGCCGTCAGGTCCTGGGGCCTTGGACTTTTTTAGTGATTTTATAGCATTAATTATCTCTTGAGAAGAGATATCTTCTTCTAATGCATTAAATTTGTCTGGCAGGGAAGGTGGAGAAGGAAGACCAGAAAAAAAAGTATCTAAATTCTGAGTGGAGGGTAAGGTGTCATCAGAGTAGAGAGATTAGTAATAATTATGGAAAACATCAGCAATATCTTCATCTGATGAAACCATTTTATTAGAAGATCCGTTTATGATAGGTCAGATTGTTTTACGTTCTGATTTGATCTTCAGATAATTAGCTAACATTCGACCGGCTTTGTTTTGACCTCCATGGTATTTGGATTTAATTTTAAGTAGAATATTACAGGCCTCAGTCGTTGCCAATTTATTGAGATCCGTTTTAGCTTTAAAAAACTGATGGAGGGCAGAAGACGATTTAGAGGTGAAATAAATATGTTCCAAATCTTTAAGGTAACATAGTCGATCTTCATATTTTTTCCTTGTCACTTTCTTTTTGCTAGAGACATAAGAGATGGTAAATGCACAAAAAGAAGCCTTGAAGGCATCCCAATTATTAGCAGTAGTAGTATCTACAGGATTGTTAAAAGTAAAAAAATTTGTTAATATAAGTAGTAGCCTTTTTAACAAAAACAGGGTCGGATAATAGAAAATTGTTCAATTTCCATCGACTAAATTGAGAGGAAGTAAGGGAAAGATCTAATGTAGCATGAACTGGAGCATGGTCAGAAATAAAAATGGAACCAATAGCAGAGGCTTGAATAGATGGAAACAGGGATTTACTAACTAGAATATAATCAATTCTAGACCTCGTGTGATGTACATTGGAGTAAAAGGTGTATGCAAGCAAATCAGGGTTACAAGTCTTCCAAACATCATACAAAGGTCGAGAGGTGATGGCAGATTGAAAGGCCTTTTGCGTTTTGTCTGGGTTGAATTTACATTTCGATAACCTGTCAGAAAAGGGGTCTAACCATTGATTAAAATCACCAGCAACAATAACATTGGGACAATCAAGTGAGGAAAGTAAGATTTTGATATCATTCCAGAATTGAGGGTCAGGTTTAACCGGGCCATAAATATATAATACGGTTAACGTTTTGTTGTGTACCACAATCTTTGCCATCACCCAACGGCTGTCTTCATGAGTTTGAGTTGATCAAATTTGCACAGATAAAGATTTATGAAATAATATGGCAACACCACCATTTTTGTTGGACGTAGAGGAGTGAACAACCTGACCAACCCATTGTTTCTTTAACTTGAGAGATTCAACTTCATTACAATGCGTTTCTTGAAGGAAAACAATATGAGAGTTATGTTTGGATAGATGAGACAGTACCTTTTGACGTTTAATCGGGTTCCCCATACCACGGACATTCCATAATGGAGGGTAAGGAAGGTAATACACGGAGGGATGAGAAACACTTCAGGAGAACATCTGTAAGAAAAAACAAACCACGTAAGTAGAAAATACACAAAAAAATATTACAAAGAATACCAAAACATCCAAAAAATCCAGGCAACAGCCAAATAAAAACATCATTGCAAAACAGGAAAAAATATATTTGGGAAAAGACCAACTAATAAAGATACATGCCATTTTAGGTGAAGAACAAATAATGAAAGTAAGGATAGTAGGGAAGAAAGAGAAGAAAGGGAGGTAGAAAAGAAGAAAGGAGAAAGAAAAACAGGAAAGGAAGAAAAAGTAAGAGTACAGATCAAGGCAGAACAGCCAGGTCTGCAAGGAAAAGAGACATCTGAGCAATGGGAGCATGGAGACGCCAAAGGGACACGACCTCAGCAATTAATAGAAAGGAAGAGATAAAAAAAGAGAACCTCATAGGGTGGGAAGGGAACAACATAGAGACATGGTCATGGAACAAAAGTACAATGATGAGAGGGAAGGATGAGCCTAAAGAATTAAAACAAATACAAAGAAAAAAATAAAATGATTAATTATTAGTGCCCATTCCAGACGGTGAAATAGTGTGTAGGTATAATCCAAGTTTCTTCGGGTCATCAAAGGAGCGTGTACGACCATTGTAGGTGATCTTGCAAAGACAAGGATGGAGGATGCCATATTGGATTTGAAGCTGTCTCATTTGAGGTCGAAGAGCTAGGAATTCTTTACGACGAGCATTAGTGCCATTTGAGACATCTTGGGAGATAAAGCGATTATGACCAGACCATATAAGACGTTGTTTAAGTTTAGCAGCCTTCAGCACATGCATCAACTCTGTAAATTCAAGAAAAAGCATAATAATGCCACGTGGTTTAGTAGCATTTGGCTTAAGGCGACCTAGGCGATGAGCTCTTTGTATGTAAAGAGGATTAGTTGTGGATTGAAGGTCTAAGAGGTCAGGCAGGAATTTTTGTAAAAATGACACCATATCAGCTCCTTCAATATTTTCTGGAAGACCATAAAGGCTTAGGTTATTTTTTACAGTTACGATTTTTAAGGTCCTCAGTGTGCAGCGTTAGGGCATGAATTTCTTGTTCCATTAAAGGAATTTTTGACGAGATATCCTGTATGTCACTGACACGTTGTTCCAAGTTCAGAACTTTATTTTCCATAACGACCCATCTTTCCTCAATTTGACTTAGTTTTTCATTGGTCGCAGTCATAAAAGGTTGGAGAGCCATGGACTTTGTCTAGAATAGAGTCCAGAACTGGATTTTGAGACAAGAGTATAGGAGACGGTGGATCATTTTTGGGTCTCTTTTGTTTCGTCCCAGAGACGGATGCCTTCATAGTATGAGAATCATGCACCATGTTGAAAAAATATACAAAAAAGGGCGTATTATAGTAAGTAGGGTGTCAACATGTAGAAAAATCCTTCACGAACACTAGACATAGGAAGCACACTCCAAAGATGAAAGGTAAAAATAATAACGTAAACTCTATATTAGGTCAGAAGTTCCACAAAGAGTCACGTAAGTTTCTGGTGAAAAAAGCCATTTGAATGACCATAATAAGGCATAAAAATATCCAGTAGACCTTAAAAGAAAGGTCACAGTAAGGTGAGAAAGAATGTTGTTGTATGACGTTAATACAGTAGGAGGAAGCTAAAAATATTGTTAGGAGTGAGTGGGTAAGGTAATTTAGAAGCCCCCACAAAAAGGTGAAGAAGAACAATTATCACCAAACCACATGGAGTAACTGAAGTAAATGAAGAGTCATTCAAAAAAGATGTGGTAGGCAACCAGTCATGGACAATTCTAGTTAAACAGCAAAATAAAGTGAAGAGGCTCCGGTGTGTTATCCTAAGATGACGGAGTTGCACCTCAGTAGATCAGCACACAGCATTGTAGAGCAAAGAAAATGAAGGGCTGCGACTTAAGCCAGAGCATGTTAGTAAAAAGAGACTTATAGGGCAGCGCAGTACAAAAAAAAATCCTTATGATGACCTAAAATGGCGGTCATTCACCTGAGCAGGACAGCATACATAAAGGCTCATCGTTAAAAATGGAATAAGACTGCGACTTAAGCCATTACATACTAGAGGAATGAGCTTTTGTAAGGCAGCGCAGTGAGAAGAAGTAAAAAGAACATACCGGGAACTGTTGAAGAGAGAATGGAGAGGTCGCAGGCTCAGCGGCACAAAATGGCGGACGCCCGCGACCCGAATGAGGCAGTAGACACTGGTAGTTCAAAGGTGCAGAAAAAACTCGAAAATCTGCGAACGCGTCATTCCATTAAACGCACCACATCTTCCGACAAGGTTTTCGGCGTTTGGTAGGTTCCACAGCCGATTCTGGAGGCTCGGTGGGTTCACGAAAGTTCTGTGTCGGCTCGGAGCTCACGCCGGCGTCCGCCAACTCCGTATGGCGCATAAGCCACGACCCCCAAATTGAGATTTGTGAATAAAAATGTGGAGCTCCTTTATTCGCAGCAATGGCCACAAATGAAAGGCAATGCTTACTGTCCTAATGACTTACTGGTAATCTTCATGATCTTAAGTCCTAATCATTCTCCTCAAGAGCATTACTTCTGAGGTTCTCCCACCTCTAGATAGGACAAATAGATCTGAAACTATGCTGCTTGCTAACCCCACCCACCAGGCGCTATGAAGGGCCGGCTTACAAAGCATTCTTCATGACATTAACAAGCCTCATTGAATGCCATGAGTCAGGGGAGGCAAGTTACATTTACTGTGACGAGGACGATTATTGTTGTTGTTGTATTACGTCCATCAGGACCCATTAGGTGATGCTTGTGTTTCTGAAAATAGAATCCAGGCTAAGAGGTCTGCCACCTTCTTTCCACAAGGTTTTGTGAACTAACAAATGCTTTCAGTGTACTGTATAAAGAAGCAATTCCTCTGGTTCATCCAAAAAAAAGTAGGAGATCATCTAACATTTATTGGCGCCAGAGAGAGATTATCTCGCATGCCTTCATATGCTTAGGGTTAGATCCTGTTCTCCTTTTTCACAGTCAAAACCTGCTTCAACATTTATGCAATTCAATGCTTCAAATGGAAATATAGGAGTGTGGGCACCTACTCTTCAGAGTACCTCTTTACTCCTGAGAAGTGCTGGCACTCTCATTAAATGTATCGATGCAGTGATGAGAAGTGCAGGTATTCTCCCGCCCTAATTAAAGAATTGCAAATACTAGGTACCAAACAGTACCTGCTTGTTTATGCACAGGTTACAGCCACTCTTCTTTATAGAAACACTGGGATTTTAAACCTCAAGCTTATGAGATGATGGCACTCCACTATACCGTGTGATTTTGAAAAGAAGCCAGACATGTAACAGCACAAATGTGCTTAAAAGAATGATAAGGAAAACTGGGATTTCACTCTCTCTGTGGGGCTTGAACTTTAGGTACACAGGACTGTGCTCACCTCTTGCACAGACTCCTGCACAATGGCCGGAACAATTGGGCGCTTCACCCCAACGCGCTGCTCTTTCTCTCGCTCCTTCTCCTTCCCATTCTCCGAATCTCCCTTCTCCGCCTGGGTTATGATTACAATAATTACAAACAACAGGGACAACCCTAGTTCCTGAACCAGGAGTAATTAACTATATAGTTCAAACAATGTTTCAGGTATGCCACTTGGAAAAAGAAAAAGTTTTTTTGAAAAGGAAAGAAAGGAAAACCTCAAAGTCTAAAAAATGTAAAACCAAGAAAAAAGGAGAAATTATGTTACTCAAATATTGTAAGACACACAATACGCATGTACAGATTATCATTTTTATTTTTTCACAAATAAATTTTTAAATTATCAAAAGAAGAACATTTTTGAATACGATAATTGGGGCGTTCATACAGGTACACAGACGGTGTAACAATTGTGAACATTGACAGGTGTAAACAGATAATGACTGAGGGAAAATCACAAAGACAGGTTTCTAAACAAAACAGAAATACACCACAAAACAACAGTATCCTCGATCATTGAAGCCACATTATTGGCGTCAACTATGTTTCAACCCTATAAAGATTCGAGGGTCATCATCAGGACAAAAATATCAATTGAAAGAGCGTCCACTGTAGTTCAATAAAAACATCCGGGAAAAAATATATGTTCATGGGTTTCAGAAGATAATTCATATTGAGTACACAGATATAGTCAAGTTAGTGATCTAAGGCCGAGAACCATTTTGTATATCCCAAAAGAGAAGTGAATAGAGGGGTCACCAAAATAGGTGTGGGACTCAAAAGATAATTCCTATTGGGTTACTGAGTATAATCAAATTTATAATCTGGATCCAAATAAGCCATGAAATAAAACTAAATAGGGAAAACACCTAAAGAAATGTGAGAGATAAAGAAAAAGGAATTAATAATCACCTCAGTCTGCATGATGAAGAGATCAACATGAAAGATGTATAGGACACTACTGCATTCAAAGCCCCAGTACGAGGGGAGATACGTAATCTATCAAAATAAAAAAGGCAAAATATAATTTGCAGTCCTTTAATCGAGTTTAATATAGAGCAAACCACCGTAACTCCACTAACCTGCTATAGTATCAGAAAAATACGCAAGGAGTGTAATCGCACTCTTAAAATAAAATATGAACACCAGACATGGGCTATCAAAGTGCAGTCCTCTGATAAACAAAGAAAAATTCAAAATGAATGTGAGGTCCTTGTGATGGAACAAATCCAATAAATCCAAGTTACCCAAAGTAAATACGATACCTAATGTCCTTGCATAATAAGTTAGCAATCATGCTGGGTCAGGGGATCCCGGCCGATACGTTCAATGACGCTGTAAAAACAAAGAATGTCCAATAAGTGGGAGGCGCTAGGGGGCGCACAGCGGAATGGCTGCATAGACGTGCAGTTCCGCCGGGCGGATCAATATATCGCCTAAAACATGCGCAAAAAACAGATCACAGCGGGGAGATTATCACATCTCCATGGATGGGAAAGAGTCCAGCATGTAATGAGAGAAGAACACGGAGGCAGCGATCACCCGTATCCCTAAAACGGCCCGCAGAATTATCTTGACCGGGCGACCCAACATGGTAGCCGGCGCACGCTCTGTATAAGCTGGGGGTGAAGAGCAGTATCGGCGCTGACCACGGAGACGGAGAGTTACACCCGTGGTATGTCCAGCGAGACACGGAGGAACAGTGGTGGAAAAGCCGGCATTCACAGGGGCAAGCCAGGCAGCGGAGCGACTCTACATGCGGGAACATCGCTGACCTCTGTGGGCAAAATGGCGGCGTTTGAGGTACGGGAATAACTAACTGCTTTCACATTCACCGGGGCACAACCGCATTTGCAGGCACCGATGGTTGGAGTTCTGATCCGCCACAGCAAGCACAGGGGAACGCGGAGGATATCAGCGGCCTGGAGTCTAAACGTTCCCCTGTAGTTATTTAGACTGTATCACAGCCCATACTAAGGCGAGGGGGACAAAATGGCGGCGCCCATGGCCGGGGGCGAGAGCAGCGCGTAAAACTGTAAGCCTGGCATCCCGCATGGTGACGGCAGAGAGACATATACTAAGAGCCGTTTATTGGGGCCCCATGGCTCTCTCTAACGGGGATTAACAGCGGCAGAAGCGTGGACCGAGTTCAAGAGCCGGACTTAGAGGCGGTGTCCTACGGCCCTCACTAGAAGCGGGGGGGCTAAGCTGCACTGTGGAGGGACGGCATATATCCGCAGTGGCACACAACGTGGGCATTTCGATGCGGGGTGTCTGACTACCAGGAAGGTGGTGGGGGAATCGGGCGAATGCCAACACCGCTGCCTCAATTTACACAGCTGGAACCCGTGCTTTCAGGTCGGGCCACCGGATCGTATGTGGACCCGCAGGGCTACCCAACAGCTGGGGGAAACTCCACTTGCGACCCACCCTAGCGCACTGGTGAAGCGCCGCCCATTAGCAGCAATATAGCTCAGGGTAAGAAGATGGGACTCCACTAGGCACTCCACCTTCTGTCCACCGTCGCCTCCAGACATAGCGTGATATCTCACAACGGCCACATGCTAGACCTGCAACTACAACTACTGCTGGCCCGAGATAGCATTGCCGCCACTGATTGCCGGGCACTGATCCTGTGAGTACGTCCTATACTACTGAATATCGCTGACAAATAGACTGTATCTGTCTGTGGTGGTGATCCCGCTGCAATCTACTCTTGGGATCACACAGTGAGGATCTGTGGGGGGGGTCGCCCCTGTGCCGCTACAGCCACCTGAGAACACGCCCAAAACTCTCCACCAAACACCATGGGGAAGCCAGATAAGCAACAATCAAAATTAACATTTGAGCTGCGGAAAACGCCTAAAGGCCAAACGGATCAAACAGAGGAGGAACTAGCATCCGAAACCCCGGAGGGTGGCGCGATGGAGACTATCCTCAAGGCCATACAGACAAACCTACAGGACATTAATGGCAAGTTGGACCACCTGACTGGGCGAGTAGACAGCATGCGGCCAAATTGGACAAGCAAGGCGAGAGGCTAGACATGGCAGAAAACAGAATCTCCACTGTTGAAGATGAATCGCGTTCCACAACGGCCAAATGTTCGGGTATGGAGAAGGTGCTAGAAGTTATTAAAGCCAAGTCGGAGGAGTTGGAAGCAAGATCAAGACGCAACAACATACGAATAGCGGGACTGCCGGAATCCACCAACACGGGCCGCATGGAGCCTTATGTGGAGCAACTATGCAAAGATATTTTCGGCGCTGACAATCTGTCCCCCATCTTCATTATTGAAAGAGCGCATCGATCACTGGCACCCCGACCGAAACCGGGAGCTCCGCCCCGACCGATAGTGGCCCGAGTCCTCAACTACCGGGACAGAGACACGGTTCTAAGACTGGCACGTGACAAGGGAGAGATCCTTCATCAGGGTAACAAATTGGAATTCTATCCAGACTTCATGGTTGCGGTGCAGCAGGCGCGCAAGGAGTTTAATGACGTCAAAGCCAAACTTCGAGACCTACAGATACCATACGCCATGTTGTACCCTGCTCGACTGAAAATCACGTGGGAGGACAAGCCGGTGTTTCTGACAACGCCCAAGGCGGCGATGGAGTTTATCAAGACGACGGTGACCAAGGGTAAGAGATCGAACCGAAGAGACAGGCAGCTGGACTCTGACTAAAGGTAAGACATTATGGCAATTTATGCACTGAACTAGATTGCACACTCTACCCTGGAAAGACAATGGCATGGACAGCCTAATTTGGGGCGCTAGAACTGGCACATCCAACCCGGAACTCGACATATGAGCTTAGGAAGTGCAAGATTTGGGACTCGGCTGGACAAATGAACTAGAACCATGTGATATTATCATACGCTCTGGTACTAGGCCGGAGGGTCACGTTTAACGGAGGGTGGAAAAGAGAATAACTGTAAGGACACCATGCATGACTTACAATAATGATTATTGCTGTGGACGGGGAGAGCACCGTGTTTCAGGAGCAGTTTCCCATAATTGTTGTGTGCAATGGATGGTGTGGAAGCTATATCTTCTAACAACACCTCGCTGTTCCCCATAGTGATCTGTACATAACTTGCAGATCTGCCCCCATCCTCTCGGCAGGATGGTGTAGTGTGTCCTCGGCGGACCTCCACATGGGTGTTCTCCGACCAGTTATGATGGTTAATGTTGATGTAAGGGTACAATGGCTTTGGCAGAATTGGGATGCTGGAGTGGGTGGGAAGAGGGCTAGTTGGGGTTTGTTATTTAGGGACCTGCCGGAGCGATCGAGATGCATTGCTAGTCTCCATATTGTGCGGGACGATCAATGGGAAGTGACAAATGTCAAAATGTTGTATTGTAATGTGATAAAGATAACTAAGATGCAAAGTATCACATGGTATATAGAGACAGGAATCAGGTACTGCGCGCAGAGATAGTTTGAATTTATTAACGTGGAATGTGCGGTGATTCACCAACCCCAAGAAAATTAGACAGATATTTGCTTGCCTAGACAGGAACAATATTGATGTAGCGTTATTGCAGGAAACTCATCTAGATCCCACAACACGCAGGAGTATTGGGGCGAGATGGGCAGAATCTAGTCACTCTGCTGCCTACTCCTCCTACTCTAGAGGAGTTCTAATACTGGTTAAAAAAGGGACTAACTACAGAATTACACGCACAATTACTGAAAAAAATGGTAGATATGTTGTTATCTCAGGGGTACTTAGAGGGCAGGGTTTAACGCTAGTGAATACTTAATGGCCAAATACTGACTCCCCGGAATTTTTTCAGGAACTATGGAATCACCTACTGGAATTCACAGACACGACTATAATATGGGGGGGGATTTTAATGTAGCACTAAGCAACACCCTAGATCGTTCCCCAGCATCCACAGAACCTCACAGACAGGCTAGGGCAAAGCTGAGGGACATTATGGAAGAAATGTCCCTTAGGGACATCTGGAGGGCGAAATATCCTTCAACACCAGGTGCAACACACATCAACATGGCACATGGCAGCTGGTCAAGGATAGATTCTTGGCTGGGACCAGATAACGCAGTTCTATGGGCTACAACGCTGAAAACGCTGCAGAGAACCCTATCCGACCACAATCCAGTATTATTGACAATGCAAGTACCGCACTACACGCCCCCTCCTTTTAGCTGGAGGTTTAACGCACAAGCACTGTTAGATCCCCCATATGTTGACAACATAACCAAGGCCATCAAAGAATACTTTCGGATTAACACTGGCACTGTGGAAGATCCCTGCACACTGTGGGAGGCATTTAAGGTGACACTACTAGGGGTGTGCATCAGTACATCGATAGGGATTCTGAGGGATATTAGGGCACAGCTCAGAAGGCTTGAACAACGTATGACGGCACTAGAACTGGAATATGAGAATACATGTAACGTTGAATTGTTGGGTGAGATAAGACAGGTCCTGACGGGGCATCAGACATATGCTGAGGAGGAACTAAAATACGTCACCAAGAGACCACTAGCAAGACGGTTCGGAGAAGGGGGGAGACCTGGTAGAGTGCTAGCGAGGAAAATATGTGAGGGACGGTGCTCTCAGATACTCACACAGGTACAGGACAAAGACAGTAACCTACACTCACAATCTGAAGGTATACTAAACAGTTTTGTCCACAATTATACAGCGCAGTACACGTCTCAGCAACCGGCTCCACCACAAGACACTGTCACATACCTACATGACGTAGCCATAGCTTGGCTATCAGATCATCAGCGGGAATATTTAGCGCAACCCATTACAGTAGAAGAGGTCACTGAGATAATTCAGGCACTGCCAAACGGGAAAGCACCGGGCCCCGACGGCTACACTGGTGAATTCTATAAAAAATGTGTGGATCTGCTGGCCCCGCAATTACTGGAAATGTATGGCGCCGCATTCGATCAAGCGACTCTACCTCCGTCACTGCGGGAAGCAGTGATAACCACCCTCCTGAAACCGGGTAAAGATCCAGAGCTATGCGAATCATACCGGCCACTATCCCTACTAAATGTGGATTCTAAAATACTGGCAAAGCTATTGGCGGTTCGACTGCAGCCCCTAATGGCAAACCTGATTTTACCAGATCAGGCCGGGTTTATACCCACAAGGGCCACATCCCACAACAACAGAGCTCTTTTTGCACTATCTCACTATTTAAACCCACAGACTAAAACAGCGGCAGTGATGCTTGACGCTGCTAAAGCATTCGACTCCATCGAATGGTCTTACATACGTACGATACTGCAGCGCATGGGGTTTCCGGTGAGGTTCATTGCCTGGGTGACACTGCTGTACACTAATCCGACAGCGAGGGTTAGAGTAAATGGGTATATCTCGGAAACCTTCCCCATAGCGAGGGGCACCAGACAAGGGTGCCCACTATCGCCTTTGATATTTGCACTGGAACCATTGGCGTGTATTATTAGACAGAAGCATAACCACTCGGCGCTGCACTTCCCTGGGAGGCCTTTACATATATCGTTATATGCTGACGATATGCTTCTATATGTGCGTGATCCTGAGCAGAACCTAAGCCCACTACTGAGGGAATACGTATGGTTTGGCCGACATTCTGGCCTACAAATCAACTGGGACAAATCATTAATTATCCCGCTAACTGACTCCACCACACCGCATGTACCAGATTTTTCACTGGATTGGCAAACTGGCCCAACTAAATATCTGGGAATATGGTTCAGCAGAGACCCTGAAGAGGTGGTACGAACTAACTATGGTAGGGTTGTCTCTGCTCTGGAGGGGAGGGTGGCTAGATGGATTCAATTACCATTGTCATTGGCGGACCGAATTGCGATAGTCAGGATGAACGTCCTGCCCAAATTCCTGTATTTATTCAATAACATCCCAATCACGCCACCAAAGGCGGTATTCCGAAACATAACGTCCCTTGTGCTGAAGCTTATTTGGGCGAGCAAGCAGGCGCGCATAGAGTTACGCACACTGACATTACCATACGAGAAAGGAGGATTTTGTGTCCCAGATTTTTTTCTATACTACCTGTGCGCACAGGCCCAATATGCTGCATATTGGTATCCCTCACCGTACCTGACACACACTGCAGTAGAAGAGGGAGATGCACTACCGGTACCCTTAACAGCGATCACGCACAAACGACCTCCTCTGCACGCAGCGGATATAAACACTGTCGACACCACGGCGCGTGCTTGGCGAACACTAGGGCGACTGACCCACAAACTGCCATTATACGCGCCAGCGCTCCCACTGCACCACCACCCTGAAAACCGGTGACGGCCGAACAAGTCGGAATGGACCTTCTAAAGAGCGTAGGAATAAGTACATTTGGCAACCTATACCATGAAGGGTCACCTATCTTATATTAGCAACCCCACATTGCTCTTTAGTTTCACTTATTATAGACTACAGAGGGCAATACGTGAGCTGTATCCGGATTACCCGGCAGAGCCGACAAGTCTATAAACGCTACAACTAATTATCACATCTTCCAACACTTCCCATCTAGTGTCCAGACTCTACACTGTGGCTCAGAGTGAACTCCCATATAGTTCAGACAAGGCACTACAACGGTGGAACGAAGCATTGCCAGAGGCACTCACAGAGAAAGAGTGGTCAGCTACTTGCTCACGTATTAAACTGCTCACTCCGCATGGGAATTTACGAATCATGCATCTCAAATACTTACACCACACATATCATACACCGCAAAGGCTACATAAGTATGGACTGCGAGAGGAAGCTAGTTGTAAAAGATGCGGGTACCAGGAGGCGGATTTTGCCCACTTGGCCTGGCACTGTTCCAAGATACATGACTACTGGGTGGAAGTAACCACTTTGCAGGGTAAGATGGTGGGTGTTGAAATAGATTGCTCAATGAAAGTATGTCTACTGGGGCTTGTATCGAATGTAAAGGCAGGTAAAAAGAAGTTTTGTGCGGTGGCCCTACTAAGCGCTAAGAGGCAAATATCTAAATGCTGGGAGGGTAAACTGGTGCCCACTACCAAAGCATGGCTGAAGGATATGGCTTATTGCTGGGATAAGCTGATCACTTATGAAGAGGAACTGCCAAACAGGTCACGCCCGAAGGACTACTGGTGCTATTTGACTGTATACTTACAGAGCATAGAAGAAGATGAAGTACACTGAGTGATAGTTACTGTATAATATAACCACAGGTGACCCTGCAAAGCATGTACAAAACTAGTTACACGCGGTACAACAACCCTGATCTGAACACATGGCCCTCACGAGGCGCATTTGTGGTGACGGAATGCAGAATTGTCCTGGCGGTCCTAGGTTTCAGTTTCGTTTGTAAACTGTTCTTACTGTTCTAATAAAAATATGAAAACTAAAGTTCTCTATAACTACATGTGAAACTGAGATGGAAAATGGTAATACAAAATCACGTTTAATGCTAGAAAACGCCGCCGGACCCCCGGGTTACCGGCAAGACGGCTGTGTTAAATTACCACGTAAGAACTTGACGACTGCTGCCGGCCCCAGGGTTGTAGGCAACCGGCTGTGTTGCTGTTTCACATGTGTATGAAAATAAAGTCTTCTGTTGAACTTTAAAAAAAAAAAAAAAAGAATGTCCAATAAGTGTCTAGTATGGATAACGGAATAATTCTATGTCAGGACAGGAGGCTCCGATTATGCTTTCTCATTTCTTTATTAGAAATGCTCAGTAGCCAATTAGAAACAGTGTGTGAAAACAAAAAACAACAGTACCCATGAACACTTGGGTATCACATGACAGATCATAGAGTCACCAGTATAAAAGGACAAATAGAGAATACCAAATCCTCTTTCTTTGCTGCTCCGCAGCCAGTTAAGTGCGTCTTACCTTACTTGCATTGTGCTTTGTTGCTTTGTTCCATTTATATTGCCTGTTTTCATTGCTTTGCCTTTGCAGGTTCCCTGCGATTTGTTCGCGCTGTCTGCCGGTTTTTCCGACAGCTTCGTAGACTGCCGGTCTCTGCGCGCTCTTTGTGCCATGTTTGCTTGCCTGCGCATTGCCGCCTGTGCTTTCAAGACTCGCGGCTGTGCCTCAGCGGGTGTCTTGTGTCCTGCGCGCTCTGCCTTCTGCGGGGAGCGCGCGCTCGCCTCCCCGGTTCGGGCGCTTAGCGCCCGCACCAGTATTCTGTGGAAAGGGAGTTTGGGGACGGTGAAAGGCTACGCGATTACATCGCGTAGTCCTTTCTTTGTGTTTACATCGGCAGGCGGCCATTCCGTGCATGCGCTGCGGCCATTTTGTATGTTTATTTCGGGTTTTCACCGGAGACTTCGAATTAAGCACCGCAAAATCGTGCTTTTGCCCACAAGCCTGCAAAAAGTCCCCATTTACACCCAATTTTCATAAAAATCTACAACTTTGGGCTGTATAATCATCATAGGCACTGTCTAGAGGGGCTGTTTGCAGGAAGCCCTCCCTCCACTTTTTATTACATGTAGTTTTTCTCAAGTTTGTTCCTGGGTCCTTTGGCTTGCTTTGTGGCCTTTAGCCACTCCCCGTGATTTTTTGCCCTCGGCAATTCTTGATTCCTTCCTCTAGCGGGCATAACTTTTTACACTTGGTGTACACCATGGAAGACTATTATGAGGAAGATGAATTTTATGAGGAGGATGCTTCTGGTTCCATGGAGCAGGATTTGGTTGAGGCCCTGGACCAGGGAGTGCAGCATTCTCTAAATAAAGCGCTTGTATGCGCAATTGCACGTTTGAAGCGCAACCTTTCCAAATACGCCATGCAACAGGGTTGGTTGCCTTCCGCATCTGGTCGTGCTTCTTCTTCTAGGTCTCCACACAATCCACATACCTCCGACTTTAAGAAATTGGCTAAGACTTTGTCCTCTGATCGTTCTGGGAGTAAGTCTTCCAAGGAGCCTTTGTCCTCGCAAGTTCCACAGACGAATACTGATGATACTTCCTCGACCTCTTCTTCAGGGCAGGATGGACCTCCGCCTTATAAGAAAGCTCGTAAGGAGCATTTTGTTAATGCGCCAACGCATCCTCAACTTCTCACTTCCGAACCCTCGGATATTGTACAGCCTAACTCCTCCTCTTGGCTTCCGTCCCCAGCTGTGGCTGAATATGTTCAGGCACATAATCGTCAGCCATTTGAGAAAGATGTTAGAGCTCGGCTTCGCTCCGAGTGTCCGCATCCTGACTTGGCCGACAACTTGGCCGACACTCTGGAGGTCGACCCTACTATGGTCACATACCTTAAAAAGTATGCAAAGGACCCGAAAAAAGGTATTGACAGGGCATGGTGTTTCTGCCAAGATAAAATGTTGGATTTGCTGGGTCCTCTTACCAAAATCTTGGACCTGGGGTTTCAGGCCAAGGAGTCCTCCGCTCACGTGGACCCGGACGAGTTGATTGAATGGTCCCAACGGGCTATTTGTCAATTGGGAAACGCCAATTGCGCAATGTCTTGCGAATGGCGCCGCTCCATTCTTCTTAAATTAGAACCCAAGTTAGCGGAACTATCTTCGTCCGAGTCCGGTCCGTTGGCTCAAGGCTTGTTATTTGGCCAACCTTTCCTGAAGGAGTTGACTAAAATCGTGGCTACCTTTAGCGGGCTGGATAAGGCTCAAGCTTCCTTAAGAAGGGCCTTCCGCCAGGTTTTTGCTAGGGCCGTACGACACAGGGGACGATCGTGCGATGGCCAGAATTCCTATCGGGGATTCCAGTCCCAAAAGGGTGGAGGACAGGATTCTGGATACAACAATAGAACCAACTTCTACCCCTCTCGCAAAGGGAGAGGTCAATATAAGAAGGGACGATACGGCGGAAATCAAGGAGGACATCAAGATTCCAACACTTCAGGTGAGGTTGATTCCAGCTTCAGAGGTTGTTTTAGGGGGCATGATTCAATTATTTCTATAAAATTGGCATCTGATCTCGAACGATGCACCCTCCTACTCCCCTAGTTTTTTCCCTTCAAGATCGAAAGTTCATTTCAGCAGAGATCGGTTCCCTTCTGAAAAAAGGGGCAATTCTTCAGACTTCCCGCCATCCTCAGGGCTTCGCGAGCACAATCTTTCTGGTCCAGAAAAAAGGGGGAGGGTCCCGGTTGGTACTCAATCTCAAGGAATTCAACGGAGGGGTGCTTTATCGCCATTTCAAGATGGAAGGCATCCATCTTTTGCGAGATCTTCTTCAGGAAGGGGACTGGATGGTCCGCCTTGATCTAAAAGACGCGTATTTGTCAATTCCCATTTTCGGCCCACACCGTCGATTCCTGCAGTCCCAATGGCAGGGGACTTGGTTCGAATACAAAGTTCTCCCGTTCGGCCTCTCGTCAGCACCTTGGTGCTTTACGAAGCTTCTGAGGCCCGTTGTAGAATCTTTGCGAACCCGCGGAGTATCTGGACGACATTCTGATTATGGCAGATTGTCCTCAAAAGTTGATGATGCGTTTGGATTGGTCCATCGATCTCTTACAATCTCTGGGTTTTCTGGTGAATCCTCAGAAATCAGTCTTTCGTCCTTCTCAGTCGATAGAATTTATGGGTTTCCAGATCAATTCCCTCTCATGTCAACTCCTCTTGCCCAAACAGAAGATTCACTCCATCAAGAGGGAATTGACTTCAGTTTTATCCAAACAGAGTGTTTCGTTGATGTCTATAGCACGGATTGTCGGTCTGTTGGCTTCTTCGATTCAGGCAATTTTCCCAGGCCCCCTTCATTACCGGGCGCTTCAACGTTTGAAGATCCGTCATCCTTGGAAAGGCCTTCGCTATTCAGATCTGGTTCTTCTTTCAGAGGATGCGAGGTGGGAGATGATATGGTGGCTGGACCACATGGTAGCCTGGAATGGGCGAGCCCTGTTCGGAGCGTCACCGGAGGTGGTGGTAGAGTTGGATGCCAGCCTCTGGGGCTGGGGTGCTTGTTGCGGTCCGTTGTCGACGGGAGGTTGGTGGTCTCAGGAGGAATTGTCTCTCCATATAAATTGCCTGGAGCTCCTAGCGGGGTCTTTTGCGATCGATTGTTTATCTCCACGCCAGACCAATTGTTGCATTCTTCTCCGCATGGACAATGTTTCAGCGGTTCGATATGTCAACAAGTTGGGCGGGACGAAGTCCAAGATCTTGGCGGAAATCGGGAAAGATTTTTGGCACTTTTGTCTTCAACAGAAGATCACAGTTATTGCCGAATATCTTCCGGGTCGCAACAATCTGATTGCGGATTGGAACTTGCGTCATCTTCTGGACTTCAGCGATTGGAGACTTCACGCTCGCATGTTCCGCTCTCTATCCCGTGTTTGGGGTCAGTGTTAGATCGACCTATTTGCCTCTTGCCTCAACACCCAGCTTCCCCTGTTTTTCAGGTGGAGGCCGGATCCAGAAGGCCTGGCCAATGATGCATTTCTGCAACCCTGCCCATCGCTCCTGTGTTACGCCTTTCCTCCGTTTCTGATAATCCCCAGAGTCCTGGTTCGCACAAAGCATTATCAGTCGGAGCGGATTCTGATCACTCCTATGTGGAGGGCTCAAGTTTGGTTCCCAGTTCTCCTGGAAATGAGTTGTGCAGTGCCGCTCCTTCTTCCCCAGCGGTGGAATCTCTTGCTGGACCCTCTCGGCAATCCACATCCCCTGATCGAGTCAGGCCAACTTCTCCTAGTTGCGTGGCGAATTTCGGGGAACGCTGGCACATCCCAGGCCTTTTGCGAGACGCTACCAAATTTATCAATGAGGCTTGGTCACCCAACACACACAAATGTTATGCAGGGTCTTGGAAACAATGGTGTGATTGGTGTGCTCAACAAGAGGTGGATCCTGCTTCAGCGGATGTCACTATAATTGTTAATTTTCTGGCTTCCATTACCTCGTCCGGCCTTGCTTATCGAACGGTTATTAAATTCCGTTCAGCCATTTCGGCGGGTCATATCCATATTGATGGTAAGCCTGTGGGTGAACATCCATTGATCTCTAAGTTGCTTAAGGGTATCCACCTAGCGAAACCTCCTTGTCCGAGATATGTGGCCCTGTGGGATGTTTCCATTGTTTTGTGATTCTTGGAGGCCTGGCCTTCAATTCTTTGTTATCCCGCAAACAACTTTTGCCGTAACTAACTATGATTTTATGTCTTGTTTCATGCAAACGGGTGTCTGATGTTTGAGCACTGGACCTGGCAGGTCGCTGTTTCACGTCTGAGGGTGTTACTTTTGCTATTTCCAGACGCACCAAATGTAATACGTCTTCGGTTTCATATCCATCTTTTCCCAATAATCCCAAACTTTGCGTAGTTCAATGTGTTAAGGATTATGAGGTGAGTACTGCTCCTTTTCGTCAGGATATGCAGGGTCAATTGTTGATTGCTTTACAGAAGCCCTTTCGTCCTGTCACCCCAGCTACGCTGGCCCGTCGGGTCAGGTGGCTCATGTCTGAGGCTGGTATTGATGGCTCTGTTTTTGGTGCACATTCTGCACGAGGGGCAATGACTTCTAAAGTCTTTTCAATGGGAGTGACTTTGGTTGACATCATGAAGGCCACTGATTGGTCATCTGATTCTGTATTTAAAACATGTTATTATAAAACGATTGCTCATATTGCTTCTGTTGTGGTAGATCAGCTTTAAACAAGCATAATCGGAGCCTCCTGTCCTGACATAGAATTCAAAATTTGTGAACATACGTGACAAGAATTTTCAATTCTATTAAGGACAAGGAGGCGAGGATTATCCCACCCATCTTTCTGCATTTTCCATGTGTAATCTTGATATTGATTATTGCTAATTGCATATGATATTTTGTTTATTACTGTTCCTTGTTTTTACCCCCCCCCCTATTTATTGGTTCTCTGTGTACTAAGCTGTGTATTACGGCTCTATGTCTCTTTTCAGGTTCTGATCCTAAATAGAGGTTCATGTCCTGCCTGGTTCGTCCTGTCTTCCCAGTTGTCTCCTGCTGCAAGCATCCTTTTCTGCATCTTCATGGATTTCTGGTGCCGCTGCTTACTTTCTTGATGTTCTTCATATTGGACTGCCGTTTTTCATTTTGAACTGTTTTAGTCGTAAAAGAAAGAGGATTTGGTATTCTCTATGTGTCCTTTTATACTGGTGATTCTATGATCTGTCATGTGATACCCATGTGTTCATGGGTACTGTAGTTTTTTGTTTTTACATACTGTTTCTAATTGGCTGCTGAGCATTTCTAATAAAGAAATGAGAAAGCATAATCCTTGCCTCCTTGTCCTTAATAGAATTGAAAATTCTTGTCACGTATGTCCGCAAATTTAGAATTCCTTCCTGGACTGCAAACATGCGAAATCCCCTATTCCTCCATTGAGGCAATGTAAAAGACATTAAATAATTCATGCTAATTGAGACCATGTTGTGCAAAGTAAGACTATCCGCTCATTACGGCCAATCTATTAAGTATATGCAGAATTTATGCAGAGTATACTAATCATATAGGCAGACTGGTTAGCACAGATTTATAGGGGCATGCTAATCGAACAATCTTATGAAAAAGAATTGAGTAATGAATTGGCCGATTTTTCTTAATACAAATAGACCACTCAATTCAACTGAAAATGAGAAAATGGTTACCAGGCAGCAGAAAACTGAGCGTGGGCATGCCATCCAACACGTTTAGAGAAATTGCCCTTCAAATATCCAATAATTGGCAAACAATGCCTTCAACCCATTTAATGCACTACTCGACACAGAGAAAATTCTTGCTTACTGTTTTATGTCGGCCTATTCGTCCCACCAGCATACCGACTCTCCTATACTCATCGGCGTGAATTCCCGGAGGTTCCAACCTTCAACTCCAGCTGGTTTATAATGTCCTGGCCATAGACCAAAAAAGAGGACTACACTGATCTATTTCGGCACGGTTCCAGATAGTACCTCAAATTTAATTAAAAAGTCAATGTTGGTGGCCCAATTCTACTATCTGAAGAAATTAGATTGACGAGCATACTCGCTATTAAGTATAAAGAAGGGCCACGTATAAAATCTGGGAAAAACACCAAATCCAGACCTACGGCAGCCATCTTAAAGCGGTAAAGAAAGACGAAGCATTAATATAAAAAGAAAGCATGAATCCCACCACCACAAGATCTGAGTTTCGAAAATAGTGATCTCAATATGTTACATTCATTATGAGACACAGTTTGATTTAGTCAAAACAAATAATGAAAAATAATAATTTCCATATATTTCATAAATTGTAAAACACATCTTAATTATTAGAGAACGTTATGAATATTATGGCCAAAAGTGTGGCTAATTAACAACTATGTTTCATCTACTTGATAAGTCATGCACCTGGCATATCATATTTCAAATCCATTTGATTACAGATACAGGTAAAGGACAAAAATAGAACAGATCAATATTGTCCTTTGTTGTTTAAATACAACATAAACTGTAATGATATAAAAAACAGTTTACAATGAATTCATTATTGTAATAAAAAACATTTTAACATATACCTGTACAAAAATAATGTATAGACAATATAAGGTATTTCTTGTTGTAGGTGGTCTATATCGCAAGGTGTTAACAGCATTTAGTGAGTTTAATAATAATACTCTGACAACCTCTATCAAACCTAAAAGTGATATATACAGATTTCATTCAGAAACTATATTAAATCTGATATTCTGGCAGTTTTAAAAGCCATTCAACTGAACACAAGGGCAGTACATTCCTCCAAACTGTTTAGCACATTGTTAATGCTGTCACATCGGAATATCCAATGACACTCTGTTCAGTTTAACAGATTTGTGATGTCCCCACCCCTCCAAGGATTTTGATCAATTACTTGCCATTGTATGTCTGCGGGTGTATGTTTATGTTCCAAAAAGTGGGATACCAAGGGTGCGTTTTCATTTTTGCACCTAATCGGACTTATATGTTGAGAATGACGATTTATTATACGTTGTGTCGTTTGGCCCACATAAATTAAGTTACAGGGGCACCAGGTTGCGTATACAACATTCTGGAAATTACAATTTGTGTGGTCACGTAGGTCATGTTTTATATTACCATGTACAAACTGTTTGGAATTGACAGTGGAATCACACATAAGGCAATTTCCACACCGATGGTAGCCTACAATTCTGTTAAGGCCCCATAGTGTCGTCAGGTCAGGTGACCTCTTAGCAGGTAAAGCTGCACGTACCGGTCATGATTTCAGCAGCCACTTCTTTCCATCACAGGATACCGGCAGTAACACAAAAGCACAAGTATCACATGGACATTCAGGTACAGACGGTAAACTCCGCGCACGTCCGGCACACTACAGACAGTGGGTTCAGGTGGCTCAGGTGGCTCTCTGATTGGGTTACTCTTCAGCCCTTTGGTATTCCAATAGGTTGCTCGAGGAGGCGGGCAAAATCGAGAATAAGTCAGAACGAGTCAGAAGCGAGCACTAGAGCAAATTTGCTCCTTGTCCAGGAAATAGCTGGCTGGTATAAACAGTTTGCTTGTGCTATTTCTAGTTCCCCAGACCCGGAAGTATGCAGCAGCTGTTCATTTCTTCGTGTTGGGACAAAAATAAAAACCATTTGAAATGCAATAGGACTTGCATTTATGCGAGACCTATTGCAGTGCAAATGGGAGTGTGGGCGGCAGAGAATACACAAAGAGGAGTTGGGGTGGGGAGGCGAGAAGTCACGGACTGCGGGAGAAGGAGGGGTAGACAGGGAAGAAAATAGTGTTCAGAGTAAAGGGTCCAGTAGCCATGGAAGGATACAAATGACGACATGGCCGTCATGAGGAGGGACTAAAAAGCCTAAAACCAATCGGAAGGCAGCATGTAGGACGAAAGCCAATGAAAAAGATGGGCGGAGAGTGGGCCGAGCTTCCACGAAGCTTCCACACTATACTGAATACTGCATGCCTCGCAAAGCGAGCAACGCATGCGCTGCAACGCTAGGCTAAACCTAAAAAGGCTTCAACTGTTAAAACAGAGAGTGGGATACAGAAATGAAGAGGGAATAGGGTATTAGAGAGTAGATAAGGGAAAGAGGGAGGGTATTTTCAAAAAGGTACACAAAAGCAAAGGTGTAACAGGTGGAATGTTCAGCTCGTTTTAGATAACAGATGATGGGGGAGGGGTCTGTAAGGATGAAGGGCTACTTTAAAAGATAAGCATATAGTTATTTCTGGAAGTGGAGAGGGAGCAAGGCGTTTTTATCGTCTGATTACTGACTGTTAACTATGCATATATTTTTTTGATCTAATGTTTATTTAATGCATCATATTACATGGACATGCCACTCAGTAGGATGCAAACTATTGGGCTACTTCCTCAGTTTAAACTCGGTTTAAGCTTCTTCACTAATTCGCCCTGGCATTAAGGACACCAGCACATCCTGCACATTTACTATGCTACTGCTGCTTTACTTGTTTGATGAGTTTACCTAACTATGTCCATATTGGTTGCCTATGCCTGTAATGTGTCTTTTTTCATGTTGATACTATTATTATTCCTATTATTATTGTACACCTACAACATATGTTTCTCTGTTGCACATTCCTTTTGCAGGCATCTGTTGCACACTTTGCCCACCTTACCACAACAGTGATTCCCTGTTGCATACACTGTGATCTTTGGTTGTTACCGTTATCTTCTGTACTCCTGATGATTCTGCCTATCTTACCCCAACTTTGTTCCACTGTGCTTACACTGTGTTCTCATACTGATGCTGTCATCTCTTGCCTACAGCGTGACCTTTACTTGTACATGCACTCTAATTTCATGCTGATGCTGTTATTTATTGCCAATATTTGCTACTGTGACATGGCTTGTTGATAGATGTACTTAGCTTGTTTTACCAGCACTAGGTTGGTCTTTACCCTACTAATCTACTTCCAGTTTCCTAACTCATTTATCAATTGGGCAACAATTCCTTACCCTGGTCCTGCTTGCAATGTCCTCAATGCGTGCCATGTATCTCTGCAATAGGGCCCTCCGACCTCACTAACCAGGTCGTACTACATTACAGCGGCTGCCTACGCTCCCTCCTCATCGAATGCCCCCTTGCAAGGCCCATAATTCTCCCCCACCCGGCCCTTGCTGCCACGCCCATTGTGAACCCAGATGACACAATTTTACTGAACGCTGTGCTAGCCACCTGAGGACAATACTCATTGATAATTAACTACCCCTCCAACCTAACTTAAAATACCAGGAAAAAATAAAATCCTCCTCCTCAGGAAAGAAACCCTTTTCACTGACCGCTACTATTGCCACAACTAGCGCACCCTACTTAGAGACCTCATCTTCTCAACCACCCGGTGGAATGTTCTTTCTTCCTCACTTAACAACACCATAACCCAAAAAAATTCCTCATGGCCGCAAACTCCTATCTCCTCCCTCTCCAACTCAATGATGTCACTACCATAAATATTCCTTACTCCCCCTCTCCCCCCTCTCCACTCCCTCCAGACTCCTCATAGCCCCCCATACCAACTCTCATAGCAATAGTCCCCATCCTCCTACCACCTCCTTTATCCCTGTGACCACCAAGGCTCTGCCGGTAAACCCTATGACGTCAGCCCTCCTACTCACTCGGCGACACACCCACACTCCAAAGCTCCCCTCAAACTGGAACCTCTCAGCCATTCGTTCTATATCTCTATGCTCAACACTATAAACTTTGAACTGCATCTGATCTGAGCTGACATTCTTAAACTTTTTTGCATCATCTCCTACCTCAAACACACATGCCCGCCACCCAACCCACCACTTATCTGTCCCCAATCAATACTCAGATTGTACCCCTGCCTGCGATAATAGCTCTCAGCCTTCCTAGAAGAACACTCCCTTCTCATTCTCAATCTTTCAATCCAAGGCGGCATTTTACCTTTTGGATTTCCAAAAATAACCATCAATGCCTAGTGGTCTTGTATTGTGATAAAAGGTGTACCAAGCAAGAAATCATGGTCATATCCATAACCTACACTACCACTAAGCTTTCTTTCTCTGGGTGAGAGTACTTTTCTTCTATGCCCCACAAACTCTTACTGGCATGTGAGATTACATATCTTGGTGATTCATGTCCAGGCTGCTGTTGCACCAACATTGCAACTTAACCTACAAGGTTTGCATCCACTATCAATTCCGTACATCAATTAGGATCAAAATATTTCAAATGAGTTGCTGATAAAATTTATTTTTTAATTTGATGAAATGTGAGTATACAACTCGGATCCCATTTGAAGGATTTTCCTTTACTAGTTGATTCCCTGAGAGGTGTACTGGTGGTTGTATCATGTTTAATATATTGTGAATAACAGCAAGCCAAAAAGTAAAAAAGAACATACATCAGAAAAAAAAATTGGATTCGAAATTGAGTTAAAAAAATATATTTTAACAGTATAAGGCTTCATTCCTTTTCCTGAAAAAATATGCTCATACAAAGTCAATTGAGATTTACCTATTTCACACTCCTCTGCATTTTCGAGTAGATAGCATACGTCCTCTAGTGCTTGGTCATGCTCTTTTTGGGACCTTCCAAAGATCAGGATGTTATTAATGTAGTTTAGTGAATTTTTTACTGGTCTTATTACGTTTCTTACACCTTCTTGAAATACATCTGAACAAATTCCAAAGGTCAGACTTTGTATCTGAATAAACCCATGTGTGTAGATAATGTTGTAATTTTGTCATGTATTCCTATAGGTTCTGAATCGATCCCCCTATTCCTGACCCTATTCTGGTTAAACTAACTATCAAGTTAACTAACAGTCAGCCCATGAGGCAAGAAAAGCCCCCATGATGCAGATACCGTTATCTGACGCAGTCACACTACGGCACAGGAACGTGTTATCTGATTAGGTCATAACGCTTGAGATCTAATTAGACAAGCGACATTCCTCCAGCCCCTGATAAGGCATACGACGTTCTCATAACAAATCAAACCTATGACAACCTGGAAAATCCGTGCGGCCATTGTTTTGATTTCACAGAGAACTTCAGTAAAAGAATGTGCTAACGAGCAAGTCGTATGACATCTTTATTGACGTATCTATGTCCATCCTTACGTCAATCTCGGCACCTTTAAGGTATAAATATTGCCGATCTTGCCCTATGCAAAGACACGCGTGGTGACGAGACGGAGCAGCCATACTTGCCGAAGCCAAGAGCAGAGCAGACCCCGCTGGCAGCAGCCCCGCCTTCCTGACGCGCTGAGAGACGCGCTGCTATCTCCTGCCGAGAGACCCAGCACCGGCGCTTTTGGGCAGCCCTCGCAGGCGGCCTGGAATATCGAGAGCAGAGAAAGAGATACCATTCCTCATTTCATCCTAACTTCCAGGTACAGAACTGAATAACCCCTCACAGAGAATTCTTTAGTTATTCACTTGGCAAAAACAAACTTAATTTAAACTGTAACTTTCTATTCCCGCCCACGCATTAGACTTAGGTCAGGTACACGGGGTAGGCGTATTTAGAAACACCAGTTGAGTACGTTTAGTCAAATGTATATGTGTATGTAATATATTTTAATCATTTTAAACATCATATGGCTCAGAAACCATATCAATGTTTTTACAGTACTATTTTATACTATTGCTTTTAATGTATGCACTTTACTTAACTATAAGTATTGCAATAATATCGATCCATTTCTCTTGTACGAGAAAAGAGACTGATCAATAAATAACACCTTTTTATTGAACACGCCCGTCTCTTCCTTTTCTCTACAATCTGATGAGACTAAGAATGCACGTACTGACTGAGTAAAATAATTGCCTTGTGCTCACACGACTCTGGAGATACACTCTTGATTAGGGGAGAGCAAAGTTGTCATGTTCTATGGTTGTCAGAAACTAAATCCCTTCTTGTCTAATCAGGGGAGTTAATTCTTTCCTGAACATTCGAGAAAGTTTCTATCGAACTCTGAGCTACGCTGGCAAACCCAAAACTTAAGTCTAGTATCGACAGTAGTAGACCTAGTTAACGTCTGGCCTAGGCCTTTACTGCTGTAGGTATTATTCCAATGCGCAGAGCCTATTGGGAAGATAGGAACTACACTACATGGCGCCCAACGCGTTTGGAAAGGGCGATAAAACTAACGTAAGACATTTAGAGTAACTCAGTCGTGCTTTCTCACTCAGACCCCTTTTCCCAAATACTCCAAAGACGTCTGGAGTGGGTGAAAGGTAATATCCTCCAAAACCTCGCAGGAGGGAACTCCTATGTATGGTTCTTGGTACAGTCAACGTTGAAGGATAAACAGTTCCAAAATATTGTGCATCTAATCTTTGTTCCATTAGAAACCTGATCTGCAAACAAACATAATACCATCCTGTCGGTAAAATGGGAGACAGTGATGATGAAAGAGAGGCAGTTAGATTAGCAGCTGAAATAGCAGCAGCAGATACTGCACTACAGGATGCAGACGCGGATATAATACTCATTCCGGTCAGCAAAAGGAGATCTATAACCTTAAAACTTATAGAAAATGGACTGACACCTAGAGGTGGCACAGTCATATTCGTAATTGAGGCACACGAATATCGGCAGACAGAGGTATACTATACATGGATACATTTTCCATCAGCAAATGCTGTAACAAAGTACTTCCACTATTACAAAATAGAGGTACCACCTGACATTTACACTCCTTTCGAGGAGGTGGAAGTACCACTCAAATTCCAAGAGCATTTGCTCTTATTTGATGGCGCCCTAATACATAACAATCACATTACAAGGCTCGGTCCTTTAGGTAGACCAGGAGCAACGTGGCCGGTCTTAGCCGGATACACACCACACCAAGACATCGAAGGGATGTCTACAGGAGAGCTGTTAATACAGCTAAAACAATTACTAAAAATTCATAGACAATTAGTCCAGTATGTAATGCGGACTTCAACAATTCAGCCAGCGATTAAACTTCCACAGCTGACCCCTCACCAGGGGAACACAAATAAAATTACACCACAGAACATCCAATCCTGCCTAGGTAAAGTTCCGGCTAAACGGGAACAGATACCATTCTGGTTGGCACAGAAAATCACCCAAATAGAGGCGGTGTTTCCTGACACCACCCCGCTAGAAAAACACAGGATTCTGACTATATGTCTCCCAATGGGAATCGCACCACACATAGAGGACTGTGACACTTGGGGTACAGTCTTTGCTTCAATCTACACAAAAACGCACGGTGTTCCATCCATTTCGGTAATACCAGATGTGCTAAAACAAATTCAAGATGAATACGGTCCAGAACCAGCTTTAACTCTTGGTATGAAATTACTGAAAGACTTCAAGCAGGTCTCGGCTATATTATTAGCCAACATAAAAGGTGAAGCCGCAAACGTGGCGATCCGCCAAAGGTTAAAAGAGACAGATATAGCAGACCAACCAGCTGAAATTGCCAGAATCATAGAAAAATCCTATGAGGAACTTGGTAGAGATAGTTTAGGGGGAATACCAGTAAAACCGCAACTGACTGAAAGTCCAGAAAAAATATTTTTTAATAATTCACCAAAAAAGAACTGGGATGGAAACAAACAATCCAATCCAAAAGAAAAGAAATTCCAGTCCCGAGGAAGGTCTCCTAGGCGAAGGGAGAAATCTCCGAACCAGAGACACAGGTCACCCCAGAGTGACCCCTCTGGGAAAAGATATAACCTTAGAAATAGGGATAATATTAAAAAACCTGATAGATATCAAGACATTGATACACGTCCCTCTCAATCTTTTCAGAATTCCTCGCAGAAATCGGAAAGAAGAGGACGATCAGAACAAAGAGAAGAGCACGCCAAGTCCAAAGACAAGGAACCTGCTCAGCTAAAAAAGAAATTACAATTTCCAAAAAAGAAGGTAGCCAGTATCAAGGTAGTTAACAATGCCGAGAATACTGAGGACACAACTGAAAAACGGAGAGTGGGCTCAGACAATGCTAGACAGCGCAGCAGAAGTGAGCATAGCTCGCAAAGTCCTTATGAATCATCTGGAGACAGTGGACACGAATGAATATCTTCAAGTGGAAACTGCAGACACCAGAGTTAGCAAACCCCACAAGATATACGAGATAACATTACGTATAGAGGGAGATAAGACTAGGAAAATAAGGGGACTATTTTGGGATAATCTCTCCAAGGGCTATGATATCCTTCTAGCTGAAAAAGACTGGCCACCAGAGTTTGTTAGGGAGTGCCCTCATGGCGAAGAAATAATTATGCCTGCCTTCTCGAATCAAATCCCGATTCATAAAAAATATACACTTGCCAGAAAGTGGGCAGTGGCTCTAGCACCTGCTTTATATAAAAATCATGTAGGATGGGATGAGGACTCCCCTCCTCACAAAATCCAGTTAAAATCACAACCTACTGCACAAAGGCAGTACCCAATTAAGCAAGAAGCTAAAAAACAGGTAAATGAAATACTAGATCAGCTAGAATACCAGGGGGTGATTGAAACTTGCACCTCACAAATGAACAATCCTTTGTTTCCGGTCTCCAAACCAGACAATTCATATCGTCTAGTTTTGGATTACCGACACCTTAACACATGTTGCAAAACCTTTGCAGTGCAAAACTCACACAGTGCTGCACTAATGAATAACATAGTGCGCAAAAAATACAAAACAACCTTGGACATCTCCAATGGATTCTTTTGTCAAAACATAGCACCGGAGAGCAGATATTTAACTGCATTCTCGGTAAATGGCACTCAAAAACAATTCTGTCGGTTAGCCCAGGGGTACAAGAACAGCCCGGGGGTATTCTCAGCGAGAGTAACAGAATTACTACAACTATATGATGATGAAGCATTATCTTATGTCGATGACATTTACTTAACAGATGATGACTTGGAGACTCACTTGAAGAGAGTGAACACCATAATACTTGGGTTCGCAGCAGAGGGTTACAAATTCAACTTTAAAAAATCCAGAATTGCCAATCTGACAGTCCTATTCTTAGGATATGAATTATCAAGTGAAGGCAAAAGCCTGGCTGACAATTTCCTAGAGAAATGTGCCGTAATCCAAGCTCCTAAAACACTAAAAAACCTACAGTCAATTCTAGGCTTCCTAAATTTCGGAAGAACATACATTGCAAATTACGCAGAAAGGGTCAAACCCCTTTATGATCTAATTAAACCAGACTTTAAAAGATCCAATTGGACTCAAACACACACAGAAATTTTGAGATCCTTACAAACAGACATGCTAATTAAAACAAAATTAGAAACACGTGATAACACACGCAATCTTGTGATTCGAGTCATCCCAGGGAGATGCGGATTCACATACCTGACCTCTAATGAGGGAGAAAAGGTACCAATTGCATTCAAATCACACTTGTACACTAAGGCTGAAATGAAATTTAGCCCAACGGAAAAAATTCTTACAGCAACACAGACAGCTATAGCAAAAGAACGAGCCCTGGCACAAGGTAAACGAATAGTAATCGTGACACCAATACCAGCCTTAGAGGCGGTAACAAAGGCAAGCATTCCAAATGCTAAAGCACTCCATCCGAGATGGATACAATGGGCTAACTCTCTTGCTGCAACAGACGTGGTGTACGAATTTGATCCTTACTTAAAAACACAAGAATTTCTCCAATATGAATTTGAATGTCCTCCGCCAACCGAAATTCTGCCTCTAGATCACTACGGCTGTATAATATATACAGACGGATCAGCACAACCCGCAGTAGGGGGTAAACAAGCTTACAGTGCTGCGTGCGCGATTGTTAAAGGTTGTTGGCACGAAGGGAAATTTAAACCAACCCTCACTAAAACACAATCCCTAGGAGATTGTACAGCTCAGCGAGCTGAACTACTAGCATTCAAGATGGCGCTTGAAAATACCGATCGAGAATTCCCCACACTCATTGTGTGCGATTCGTATTATTGCGTTCAGTCTTATAATGAATACTTGCAGATCTGGCTTCAGAACGGTTTCAAGGATGCGAAAGGTGGCACAATCAAGCATAAAATGCTCTGGGAACAAGTAGCTCTTTTACAAAAAGAACTACCAAAGACTCACGTGATACATACGCTGAGTCATCAACGTGATGGCGTTCACGTTGCAGGGAATTCATTGGCTGATGAGGCCGCGAAGGCAGCTGTGCAAACGGCTTCCGTAGCTGCCGTCACCCGGTCAAAAACAAAAATAGACAGCGAAATATTACAAGCTGTCAGCGCTTCAGAAAAGGATTCGATAGAACCACTCCCTAAAGGCTTTCCAGTAAAATACTCATACATAACTGATGCAAACAATGTTCCTTTTGCTCGAATCCCTGGAGTGGGGGATAGGGCAATTCCAAACATGGAACATAGGTTAGGACTAATAATAGCGGCACACGAAGGGCTTGCTTCTATCCATGCTGGCGTCTCAGCCACAGTATCATTATTAAAACAGAGATACTGGTGGCCACAAATGAGAAGACAAACAAGGAACTATGTTCTAGAATGTGAAATATGTCAAAAAATGAAAGTATCAACGGTGAGACGTCCAGCGCAGACGCCCCTTCTAATCTCGGATAAACCATTAGCCTGTGTTTATCTAGACCACTGCGGTCCCTTACAAAGGGATGGTAACTATAAATATATCTTGGTCGCAGTGGATTCATGCACGAGATTCATATGGATGTGGCCCCAGCGAACGGCTGACGCCAGAACTGTTATAAAAGATTTGCGAGTCTTTATCGGCACATACGCAATTGGCATGCTGCATTCGGACAATGGTCCTGCTTTTAGCTCTCGGGCTTATAAGGAGGCCATGGTCAGCATGGGCGTGCAATTGCGGTACTCTTGTCCATTTCACCCTGAGGGGAACGGAATTGTTGAAAGAAAAAACCGTGACATAAAGCAATCTATAACGGCAAAGGTATTAGGTTCGGGAGCTGGGTGGGTCAAACATCTAATAAGTGTCCAACGTAGTCTAAATAACTTGCCAAGAAATTCTCTGAAGGGATTCAGTCCGTACGAATTATTATTTGGAACTAGAATGATTATCTCTGACCTCGACAGTCAGACTTCAGTGGTTAAAGAAAAAAAGCTTTGATGTCAAAGACCGTTTGGCTATTTTGCAGGACTTAAACAAAACAAGAAAAGACCTGAGCAACATACAGTTGAAACAACAGCCAACAACCACTGAAGAATCACCACCTGTCCCAGCAAGACCTGTCTGGATTCCAAAAGTCGGGGATCTAGTCAGGGAGAAGATCGCGGTAAAGAAGGAATTTGGGCCTTCTTACAGAAAAGCAGTTCCTGTCTTGTCTGTCAACGGGACAAGATCAGTTGTACTACCGCCACTTGCTGGTAAAAAGGAGAACCGAGTTGTATCCATCGACCTGGTAAAACCACAACATGTGGCCGATAACAAACAGTAGGCCAAGTGGACTCCCAATAAGTAGCAGAACACCAAGGTTTGCTACCAGTACAGAGGTCCTAACGAAGAGGCTCATCACATTCGAAACGCCTACAGAAGAACAACAAGGACTATGCAACAATGCAATAGAACTCAGACCTCTGAAAACCCAAATAAAAACATTTAGCAGAGACACACCAATCTATAATGAAGTACCAAGTGAAAATGCAAGAAACAAAAATCCTGAACCAATTGGAACAATTGACAGAACTGCATCCGGCTACTTCATTAACTTCGATGATTCCTCTGAGGGCTTCAGCGAATCAAAGACACAGCCATCATCAAAAACTTTTAAAGACAAAGCTAAAGAACTTTTGAAACAACTGAAAGAAACATATCTGATTTCTCCATGGATTGAATTTTGGGTGGGTTTTGGTGTATTTATCCTCACACTTTGGCTCATCATGGTATTAACTTTGGGACGCTTCATTGAGGGAAAATATGCTAAAATGGACACAGCAAGTCAGAACATCAACTTGATCCTCAAACCACACACATCTTCACACGTCGAGAAAAGAGAACTTTCTTCAGCCAACTTCACAGCCAATCCAATACCTGGTGGGGTAGCCTGGGACAACACTGACTATGAAGTTTATGGTCCGGTCGAAATCCTGAAATATCCACACCAAATTAAGATCTCCTTGAGTGACTTTGTAAAACCAAACTCATTTGCTGATGATTGGGACTTCGAAAGCATTAATAACATGATGTCTGATTTAGTAATGTCTGCTAAATTTACCAAACATGATTATTTGCAGGGTTCTACAAATTATGACAGTATGTATTGCTATAACCACTATGGTAATCACTTTTTACATAGATCTGCACAACCTAGAAATGTGTTAAATTATAATCAATGGGAACATTGTGCAACACCTCCAAAAGGGAGCTCAAGAACCGTTTACGACAAATATTCATATTTTTCAGGTTGTAACACAAGTAATGCTGAAACATTTTATTTTAAATTGTCAAACAAGACAGGGATGAAAACCATGATAACCAACACAAAATTGTTATATTCAGACTCATTTTTTGAACAAATGAATACTTTTGGATTTGATTATTGGGACAAAAATGTTGATTTGAAAAGTGTTTGGGGTACAAAAGAATGGCAAGTACAGGGTTTAGAAGCTTTGTTTAGAGCTTGCATGATCCCAGAACAAATTATATTTTTAAATGACACTGTTCAACAAACCACCTGTCTTGGCCTAGCCAAAATCAAAGATTTAAATAAACCGTCTATTCCAAAGCCAACAATGTTTAGCAATAGCTCTGATACGGATGAAGAGATAGACGTAAACCATATATTAAACCAAAACAGAACACATCCTGATTGGAAACAATGGTTGATCTGGCCCACAGATACAAATAACTGTCAAGACAGATTCCTGAATAAAAAACAGGGGTTCAAAATGACCAGGCCAGACCCTAGATATCCCCAAAGACATCACCCAGGGATAATAACAACCTACAGTGTGGGCAAATTATGCCTTCAATGGCTACAAACTTCCACACTGCCTGAAATTAAGCAACACCTAACTTTACTTACTGATGGTGCTGACTTGCGTGATTTCATTTTGGGACCACGCAAACAGCGTCAGAAGCGTTTCATAGCAGCCTCTGTATATGCAGCATACAATGAGGCCTGGAAGGTTAATCAAATTGAAACAGCAGAGAGAATACGGGAAATTGACCGTATTATTTTGGAAAAATCACTTTCTGTAGTGGACAATGGGTTAATGACTCTGTCCTCCAGAATTTTTTCATTGGACAGCATTGTGTCTTCAGCAATCGATATATTATCGCAAGACTTACTGTTATTACAACATGGTCAGTCACAATTGCGTTCTATTGTACAGCTTGGCTGGACGTTACAAAATCTTCGTTCAGGCTATGTGCCTTGGCGTTTAATCAACACAACGTCACTATTCCAAATCTTTAACCTTACTGATAGACAAATCGGTATGGCGCAAAAGGGTGCTGATTATACAATCTTGAGCATTGAAAAACTAGAAAGATTACCAATGACAATGTCAGAACGACCTGTCAGTGAATGGATAATACACGGAATCATAAATATTCCAATCTCAACCTTCAGGTTTCAATACTGCCAAAAATATATACAGGCTGGCATGTACGAGAAATTGGGAAAGGGGTACCTTAAAACAACTTGGAACCTGCCCTATTCACATGCATGTGTCAGTAATAAAGGACAGAAAGTGTTTCTTAGTGGCAACAATTGTGCTATGTCACTAAGCGGCACGCTTCTGTGTAACGGAATTAGTTTGCATGGAGCCTGTGAAGGGAATTCATACAACCTTTCATGTCACCAGCAAGGCGCACCTGCAACTGAAATAGAACCATTCTTTCAAAGACTCTATAATGGGAGTTACATTCTTATTGTAGACCGCAGATGTTGTAGTCTTACGCCCGGGACTCCTTATCTAGTAACTACGACTGCGAAGGTCAAGTGCTGTGGACGTTCTTTGTTCCCCAGCTCCTTTCCAGACAGGGAGGCAAGGGCATGGCCCAATTTGAAAATTACTTCTATTCGAATAGATACTTTAAGCAGAATGAAAACAGTGCTTCTTCAGACGCCTACAAGGCTCACGTCATCAAAAGAAACGTATGATCTACAAGTCGCAAGGACGACTGCAGAGATACATACATTATTATCAACTAATTCACCCGTACATTTCGCGGAAATCCTGAGCGAAATCTTAAATATTTCTGATACCACTGGGGTCTCAAAGGTATTTAAGACAGTATTTTCGATGGCATTAACACCATTCAAAGCCATACTGGGTATTTTTCCAGATTTCGTCCATTCGATTTTTGGCGGACTTCCCCTGATCCTGGGACTAATTGCAGGAATCCTATTTTTAGTCCTTATTTTTCGTTATGGCAACCCATGTCACAGATCAAACTCTCGCGACAATGGAAGATACAATCCTAGCCATTGGATACCGGGACCGGATATCAAAAATCCTGGGACTCTCCCGGCTTAGAGACCTGAACATGACTTGGTTTCTATCATTTCGACCAATGTGGCAAAGGTGTGTTTTACCTGTATTAAGGTGTCTGCTATGCGGAGAAGAATGCGTGTTAGACACCTGTCTGATGCTACAATCGGATGCGCCAGTGGATGCAGATACATTGTTGGTTCCTACCAAGGTTCACGCTTTGTGCTGCCCTCAAAGGCTGCCAATCCTGATGACGGCATTCGTGGAATCTTCACCACTACGATTGAAGAGTAGTGAAGTTCAAGATGAAAGCAGCATTGATCAGGTACGACCTTCTGTCAGCAATGCGAATCAGAATGTCAATGGAGACAATCATGCGCACAAATGCATGGTTACACCTATTTCCGACTTAGTGGAACTTTCCCATGAAGCTGTTGACAGTTTTTTCGAAAGCCTTAATGATATGATGTTCTCTCCAGAACAGAAATAGAGACTTTTGAGCAAGCTCGCACACGGCGTTCCCTGAATTCGGCCTTCAACTTTGAAAATAAAGTCACATGAACAATTTTTCCCACCAGTTCACGGACAGCAATTTTTTTAGCAGCCCCAAATTAATTTTTACACAAAATTTCGGGACACTTATCTTCTGCTTAAAGTAAGAAACTATTCCTAGAGAACTAAGATTTCTATTTTTAGATACTTTATAAACTTTAGTTGCCCGCTGGTATGTTCACAAATATATTATTATGTGATGAAATGGTCTCGAACTTTCTTTCTGTATAGCCATATTAAGAGCCATTTCATGTGTATTTCTCATATACCATATAAGCAATAATGTATACAAATGCGTGTTTACTTTGGCATTTAATTCATAGCTTGAGTGCATACGATACATATGACTGCAATTTTTCAGTATATTTGAACGTTTCAAAATGCATTTATGTATTTTGGGGTGGTAAGGTATACACTATACTCTGTAGTATGTTGTACTATGTTATACTATGCATAGATTAGTAAATATGACCATAGTTAGCGTGGAGTGGGTGTCATGTATTCCTATAGGTTCTGAATCGATCCCCCTATTCCTGACCCTATTCTGGTTAAACTAACTATCAAGTTAACTAACAGTCAGCCCATGAGGCAAGAAAAGCCCCCATGATGCAGATACCGTTATCTGACGCAGTCACACTACGGCACAGGAACGTGTTATCTGATTAGGTCATAACGCTTGAGATCTAATTAGACAAGCGACATTCCTCCAGCCCCTGATAAGGCATACGACGTTCTCATAACAAATCAAACCTATGACAACCTGGAAAATCCGTGCGGCCATTGTTTTGATTTCACAGAGAACTTCAGTAAAAGAATGTGCTAACGAGCAAGTCGTATGACATCTTTATTGATGTATCTATGTCCATCCTTACGTCAATCTCGGCACCTTTAAGGTATAAATATTGCCGATCTTGCCCTATGCAAAGACACGCGTGGTGACGAGACGGAGCAGCCATACTTGCCGAAGCCAAGAGCAGAGCAGACCCCGCTGGCAGCAGCCCCGCCTTCCTGACGCGCTGAGAGACGCGCTGCTATCTCCTGCCGAGAGACCCAGCACCGGCGCTTTCGGGCAGCCCTCACAGGCGGCCTGGAATATCGAGAGCAGAGAAAGAGATACCATTCCTCATTTCATCCTAACTTCCAGGTACAGACCTGAATAACCCCTCACAGAGAATTCTTTAGTTATTCACTTGGCAAAAACAAACTTAACTTAAACTGTAACTTTCTATTCCCGCCCACGCATTAGACTTAGGTCATGTACACGGGGTAGGCGTATTTAGAAACACCAGTTGAGTACGTTTAGTCAAATGTATATGTGTATGTAATATATTTTAATCATTTTAAACATCATATGGCTCAGAAACCATATCAATGTTTTTACAGTATTATTTTATACTATTGCTTTTAATGTATGCACTTTACTTAACTATAAGTATTGCAATAATATCGATCCATTTCTCTTGTACGAGAAAAGAGACTGATCAATAAATAACACCTTTTTATTGAACACGCCCGTCTCTTCCTTTTCTCTACAATCTGATGAGACTAAGAATGCACGTACTGACTGAGTAAAATAATTGCCTTGTGCTCACACTACTCTGGAGATACACTCTTGATTAGGGGAGAGCAAAGTTGTCATGTTCTATGGTTGTCAGAAACTAAATCCCTTCTTGTCTAATCAGGGGAGTTAATTCTTTCCTGAACATTCGAGAAAGTTTCTAGCGAACTCTGAGCTACGCTGGCAAACCCAAAACTTAAGTCTAGTATCGACAGTAGTAGACCTAGTTAACGTCTGGCCTAGGCCTTTACTGCTGTAGGTATTATTCCAATGCGCAGAGCCTATTGGGAAGATAGGAACTACACTACAATTTATCTAGATTGTTCATCAATCACAAGATTATGATTTCTTTTACATTGATCCAATTGAAAAAATACAACAGCAAGATTAAGACTACCAATCATGTCACTTAATTGTGGCCCAGTGTGTCTTTCCCTTTCATTTGCAATATTTGGAATCCTAGGGCCTCATTTATGAGGCCTTGCGTCAGTTTTGCGCTTCCGATGCGTCACTTTTTGTGACGCATCGGCGGCGTAAAACATGCCTCCTGTTGCGCACTATTTACAATGCGTCACTTTGTAAACCTCTGCGCTACATTATACCTGCGTCAGGTATAATGTATGCAGAGGGGGCATTCCCCCGCAAAAAGCCTCGTAATAGTGACGCAGTGAAATCTATGAGATTTCACTCCGTCACTTTTAGGACGCTGTTGCGTCAAAATCTTGCGCCTGCCTCACAGCAGGCGTAAGACTGATGCAAGCCCTTTCACATGGGGCTTTCCCCATGTGAAAGGAAGCATTGCTGGAGTTGCGTCACTTTTGTGACACATTCCAGCAATGCGTGACCTTTGCGCTTACAGATACGTCAGAAATACTGACGTATCTGTAACTCCTTGCGCCATGATGCGTCATACTGTAAATATGACGCATCATTGGTCTCGCAAGGAGGGCGCAGTGAAAAGTGACGCATCGCTGTTTTCACGCAGCGATGCGTCACTTTTCATAAATGAGGCCCCTATTATCTACATATCATCAGTATTTTTCTTAGGAATTACTACTATTGGTAATATTCAGGGTGTTGTACCCACAGCGGCTTCATTGACGTCTTGATGCAGTAATGAGTTTATTTCTTTCTCCACGTTTTTTACAAAATGTTTGTGCCACAGCTTTTATTGATTCATTTATGCGCAAAGTTGTTGCCTTCTCATTGAACTTTCCTAAACATGTAAACAAATGAGGGTGCTTTTTAAATATTGAATGATCTGTTGTGATATTAAAAGTCCTAGCTATAATTTTTGGAGTGATACTGCTCAGTAAAGCTGTCCCTCGAACTTGATCCTCGAAGACATGAATTTCTCCTCCACTAGATGCTGTTCGATACATGGGGCCTCATTTATGAGGCCTTGCGTGAGTTTTGCGCCTCCGATGCGTCACTTTTTGTGACGCATCGGCGACGTAAAACATGCCTCCTGAAGCGCACTATTTACAAAGTGACGCATCTAAGCAGATGCGTCACTTTGTAAACCCCTGCGCTACATTATACCTGCGTCAGGTATAATGTATGCAGAGGGGGCGTTCACCCGCAAAAAGCCTCGTAATAGTGACGCAGTGAAATCTATGAGATTTCACTGCGTCACTTTTAGGACGCTGTTGCGTCAAAATCTTGCGCCTGCCTCACAGCAGGCGTAAGACTGACGCAAGCACTTTCACATGGGGCTTTCCCCATGTGAAAGGAAGCATTGCTGGAGTTGCGTCACTTTTGTGACACACTCCAGCAATGCATCACTTTTGCATCTACAGATACGTCAGAAATACTGACGTATCTGTAACTCCTTGCGCCATGACGCATCGCTGTTTTCACGCAGCGGTGTGTCACTTTTCATAAATGAGGCCCACGGTGTTTTGCTCCCCATTGAAATACACTTACATTAGATAGAACTAATCTATAACATGTCCTATTTTTCATTTGTGAAACTTTAACATTTCTATCTTCACTTTCTCGTTTAATCATTTGCCTTACTTGCGTGACTTTGTCTTACTTGCGCAATTAGTTTTATTCTTCCTTGTTTCTTGTTTGTAGCGTGTTTTTTTGCTTTAGATTCAGTTCTAGAATTTTTTTTAATTGTTTGTAAGTAATATGTTTTTTCTAACAATGTTTTCCTAAATTCCAATGAGTTACATCATTGTATGATTTGTAGTTTCATGGGTTTTTGGTTATTGATGTTTCCAAATTCACAGAACAAGACTAATTTCCTTAGTCTTGTAAAATACTCATCCATTGACTCACCTTTCTCTTGACATGTAGTATTAAAAATTTAACTTTCAAAATGCAAATTCCTTTGTGGATCGACAAACTTTTTATCAATCCATAACATGTCGTTCTGTCTTAATCCACAAATGTGGTAATTAGATCTTCTACATCATTCCCTACCAAATTCTTAAAAAAGGGGGTTATTTTGATGTCGGGAGGAGCCCGACCGGCGGTGGCGATCCACCCGAGATTTTTCCCCACTTGCTCGCCATTTACCCCCCGCCCTATTATAATGTCCGGGGCACAGCAGTGGACAGAAAGACCGTCTGCCGCTTTTCCGCACGCAGGCAATCGTTGCGATTGCCTGCCGTGTGGTCCTTGGCCCCAATATGGTGGCGGTGCCTAGCAGGCTCCGCCCGCCATAATATGATGAGTGCGGAACCGGGCCTTTCCATGGCATGGAAAGTCATGCGGTCTTTGGTTTGTAGGGCGGTTGCGGTCCACGGGGTGTTGGGGGAGTGCACAATAGGTACCCCCCTTCATTGGCATGCACAAGGTGGCAGGCACCGCGCGGTGCCGGTCACGTTGTGCATGCCAATGCACAACATGCATATTGTGCATTGCGGTGGGTGCTGTTAACAGCACCGCCCGCCGCAATGTAAAATATGCGGAATGTGCCCGCCATGGTGACGATCACATCCTAATGGGCATAGCGGCACCTTCTGCGGTCAGTCCCGTTTACTGTTACGGTGGCGGGCCATCGTAATAGGCCCCTAAGTCTTTTGCGTGTTCATCCGACTATGATTTGCAAGTAGCTTTTAAAAACAGTTCAGAACATCTCTGCCATTTTTCCCATCTTTGCGCAGTATTATGTTGATCAATTATATTGAATGGTAAAGGTCTGTGAAAAATTGCACTTGAAATATTTTCTTCTTCTTGTATACTCGGTGTTAGTAATTGTGTCCCTTCTACTCTCATTTTCAAAATCTGAAATTTCTAAAATAGATTTCTGATTGCCTGGCCTTAAAATTGTGTTTTTGTTTTGAATTCCATGGAAAATGCCTGACTTCAAGATGGTTTCTTTGAGTTTGTGTAAATATTGCATGATTTGACTGGTGTTATTTATTGACTTGAACTGAGATGCCTGATGTAAAATCTGTTAATTCTTAAATGAAGAGGATTCCGGTGTTGTTGAAAAAGTAAGTTTATTCCAAATCAAAGGGTCTCATCCATCTAGTAGGCTGTCTGAGATCAACTGAACATGTTACATTTAACACATGCATCAACAGGCTCTATTACCATGGTGCTACTCAAATGAATACAATATATGCTAAACCTAAGAAGATGCACAGAAATAAAGCACAATACTACACTCCTTCCCTCTTTATAAACCTAAATGAGGAACAGGTGGAGGGTAAAGAAAAGAAGATATTAAACTAAAGTGAGTAAAAAGAAAATTAAGATATTTTCTTCTGTTGTGCTCCACGACACAGTCTTTAAACCATAACAACTGTCTCACACTTCTTTTTTCACTCACAATTCTTTTTTCTCTCTGTGGTGCTGAGGCTGTTGAACTCTCATATTTCCCTTCTCTCTGTGGAGTTGATATTGTGGGACAAAGTGAGGCAGAATCCGAAAGATTACACTCATTGCGATCCAACAGATCCTTCTGAACAACAACTACTCTATTAGGATTCCAAAAACGTGAATCTTCAGTTTTAATAGCATTGGCAAAAAAAACATTTATTACTTTATGTGGTTTCTGAAACAAATTAGATGCTTTTCTCCCAAAAGGAGCTCCAATCATTACCCAATCTCCAACTCTCACAGAGGTAACTTTGACAGATTTTTTAGAATTAGAATTTAACTTAATTATTTCAGCTTCTTTGATTTTCCAGTTACCATCTGATATGTGTCATTCTTTTTTAGATTCTGCTTTGTTTACCAAATGAGGTGCAATAAAGGTGTTAGGGTACCTTCCCATAAACTACTCAAAAGGAGTCCTTCCTGTGTTGGCATGTAGAGAAACCCTATACATTTCAACCTTCTTGTTCATCTCTTCTTTCCAATCTAGGGGGACAGTCGATAAAATTATTGCCGCTAAAATAGCGATAATAGGCTTGATAATATGCTCTATGGAATTCCAATTAAAGCCCATGTTAAATGTGAAGGACATCTAACATGGGCTTCAATTGGAATTCCATAGAGCATATTATCAAACCCATTATCGCCATTTTAGCGGCAGTTTTCTGCCGCTAAAAGGCGATAACTTTATCGCCTGTCTTGATAATATGCCCCTAGATTATTTTGTTTGGCCATGGCAATAGTTTCCTTTACCACTCAGTTAAAGCGTTCTACCATACCATTTGTCTCGGGATGATATAAAGAACACCTCTTGTGTTTGATGGCGCAACATTCCAAAAATTCTTCAATTTCATTAGAAACTAATTGAACTCCATTATCCATTAATAAAACACCAGGTAGCCCTTCTCTCCCAAACTCTTTTTTCCAAAATGAGATGGCATGTCTTGTTTCAATGCCTCTAGTGACCTTCATTTCCAGCCACCTAGAATACATGTTAATAAGAACAAAGACATAGACATCACATCCATTTCCTTGTATAGGAACCATAATGTCAAGTGATAATTCTTCCCAGAGTACTTTTGGACGATCCCTGAACACTATGGGCTGTATTCTGGGTGTTAGACCCTTCTCACTCATGGCACATGGGACTCATTCTCTTATTAAACGTTCAACTTGTAAATCCATACCAGGCCACCAGTAGTTCAATCTAAGGGCCATATGCATGAACACATTTTCCCATAGACACAGAATGGGCAAAACCCTTTGATGCACCTGGCCTTTTGTCTTTCTTTAGTTTTAGACATTCCTTGATGTCCTGAATAAGCCAGATTCAACAACTCAATACAGAGTGACGCAGGTGGAGTAAGTCTAGTCCCTCTAAATAAAAGTCCCTTACTCTCAGAGAGTTCACTCCTGACATTCCAATATTCTCACAATCTCCCTTAACTTTGGTGTTCCAACCTCCTCTGACTAACAATAATAGTTCTTGTGATTTTTTATCTGAGACACACTCTTCATGCCACCTGCTTTCTTTGACACCCTCACACTCAATATTGCATACCCATTCATCTTCTTCAAGACTTTGTTTTTCTACATCATTTTTCACTAATCTTGAAAGAGCATCTGCTATCTTATTCTTGGCTCCAGGTAAATATTTTTCTTCAAAATCGTTCTCTTGCAGCGCAATGACCCATTTGGAGATTCTCCCTGAAATGGCATCAATGCCCTTTTTCTTAAAAACTTCGCACAGAGGCTTATGATCTGTGCGTATCCAGAATTTTGTCCCCCCAGAGAAGATTCTTGATTTTCTTTACCGCCCAATGTACTGCCAGAGCCTCTCTTTCTATAACGGAGTAACGTAACTCTGCTCCTCTGAGACTGCACGAGAGAAACAGAATAACATTCTCTGAACTATCACCTTTTTGCTGTAATACTGCACCTAAACCCTTAATGCTAGTGCCTGTGATTAGAACAGAATTCATGGAAGGATCAAAACTCTTTGACTTAGGAGTTCTTTTTAACATTTCCTTCATTTGTTTAAATTCAGATTCGCACTCCTCTGACCACACAAACTCAACACCCTTACACAGTAATGTTCTCATGTTGACACACCTTCCAGCAAAACCCTTTACAAATTTGCTGTCATATTCTGCCATGCCAAGAAACTTCATGAGTTCTTCCTTATTAGTAGGGGAAGATAATTCTTGAATGGCATCAACCAAATCACTTTTAGGTTCCACACCTTCACCAGAAATGGTGTGACCTAAGTAATCAAATGAAGGTCTCCTAAATGTGCACTTATGTAATCTAACTGTGAGATTGAATTTGCCAAACATTTGTAACATTTGTCTAAGCCTCTAATCATGTTCTTGTACATTTTTTCAAAAAATTAACACATCATCCTGATAACTTTTTAGTCCCAGCTGATCTTCCAGCACTTTTTCTAACGCACTGAAATACTGATGCAAAAACAACAGTTGATGGACAGAATGCAGAACAATGTCATACATTCACCCCAGTACAGAGATCTGGGCTTAAATCCATAGTTTTTTTGCTCACCATGCCATTCCAGTTTGAACCCAGCCATATGCAAATCAGTCTTGACCCTGTGCCCCATGGGAACAGTCAAGCCCGAACTGCCAAGCTAAGTCCTCCCTGGACTGGAAACAAGCATCCTAGGACCGGTTTTGGGCTTTCAGCCCTCATCAGCCAGGATAGCTTGATTCCAGTGGCATGGAGAGCACGGCACTCACGTCTGATCATACCCATCCCACTCGGGGTGACAAATGCAAAAACAACAGTTGATGGACAGAATGCAGAACAATGTCATACATTCACCCCAGTACAGAGACCTGGGCCTAAATCCTTCTTTTTTTTGCTCACCATGCCATTCCAGTTTGAACCCAGCCGTATGCAAATCAGTCTTGACCCTGTGCCCCATGGGAACAGTCCAGCCCGAACTGCCAAGCAAGGTCCTCCCTGGACTGGAAAAAAGCATCCTAGGACCGGTTTCGGGCTTTCAGCCCTCATCAGCCAGGATAACTTGATTCCAGTGGCATGGAGAGCACGGGACTCATGTCTGAGCATACTCGTACCACTCATGGTGACAAATGCAAATACAACAGTTGATGGACAGAGTGCAGAACAATGTCATACATTAATAATAATAATAATTATATTTGTAAAGCGCCTGGTTACACTGACCCAGTGTGTCCCCTCACTAAGGTAGCAGCTAAGAAAGAGAGCAGCATCTAGAGTAGCCTGGTAGCAGAACAGATTAGAACACAGGAAGCAGATGGGTCTTCAGATGTTTCCGAAAAATGGATTCAGATTCCTCCAGCCGGAGACTCTGAGGGAGAGTGTTCCAGACTGGGCCGCCAGATACCAAAAGGAGCAGCCGCCCATCCTTGATCTCATAATCTTGGGGATATGCACCAATCCTCTCCCACTTGATCTAAGCAGTCTGGTTGGTACATAGGGAGTGAGAAGGTCGTGCAAAGACACAGGTGCCTTCTTCTGTAAAATCTGGGGGCTCACACACATGCCCTTAAACTTCACTCTCTCCCTGATGGGAAGCCAGTGCAAGGAGGCAAGCGCTTTTTTTGCAGAAGCTCTCCTCGGTAGCATAAGTCTTGCAGCTGCATTCTGAATACACTGCCATCTCCTTATGCACTTATCAGTTGCACCCAAATACAGGAGATTGCAGTAATCCAAGCGAGAAGTCACTACGGCATGCACCATGATCTTCGTAGATGCCATGGGAAGGGTATCCTGGGTCTTCCATAGACCTCGTAGGATACCAAAACAGGCGCCTGCCACCCCCCTAGTGTGATAATCAAAAGCCAGCTTATTATCCACCCATACCCCGAGGTTCTTCGCTTGTTCGCACGGTGTAGGGGTAGGGCCCAGCTTCTGGGGCCACCCGGCTGATGACCAAACTGACAGATCCTTCCCTATCACCAGTACCTCGGTCTTGGTGCCGTTCACCCCAGTACAGAGATCTGGGCCTAAATCCATCGTTTGTTTTGCTCACCATGCCATTCCAGTTTGAACCCAGCCATATGCAAATCAGTCTTGACCCTGTGCCCCATGGGAACAGTCCAGCCCGAACTGCCACGCCAAGTCCTCCCTGGACTGGAAACAAGCATCCTGATGGCAGGATGGCTTGGCAGTTCGGGCTGGACTGTTCCCATGAGGCACAGGGTCAGACTGATTTGCATATGGCCATGTCTGAACTGGGGTGGTGGAGTGAGATAAAGAATTATGATGGATTAAACCTATATCAGTTGACAGGGGGTGAGTGTTTGGTTTGCTCAAACGCTCCGTCCATCATCCCCTTTGGTATCGCTCTGAAATACTGAGGCTGCCGATACTAGCCAAAGTGCGTTATGAAAGCTGTAAGATCTTTGGGTTTCTCATCAAGCATTATCTGGTGATACACAGATTTAAGATTTACTGTAGAAAAAAATCTTAGCTCCCTTTAAGAGCATAAGCATGTCAGAGATTTTACGAAGAGGATATCTATGCAATACAACTTGTTTATTATGTTCCCTGAAGTCAATACATAAACGTAGACTTTCATTAGCTTTCCTGGCAGCTGCAGCTGGTGCCAACCACTGAGTTCATTCTACTTCCTTAATGATTCCCTCAGCCTTGAGTTTCTCTAACTCTCACTGTAATTGGCACCCCCGCACCTTACCAGATACAGGTACAGCATCACTAACTAGTCATATAATGTGCACATAACCACGAAGACATCCTAGCCCACTCCTAAATACACTAGGGAAATCTCTTTTTAAAATTGAGGAGTAGCTCTCATCAAAGTCTTTTTTGACTTTTATCTCACTTACCTGAAACGTCTCTTTCAAAATAATTGGAGGATCATTATTGCCGCTCACTTTGTTTCCTGTACACGGACTGCTGCTTACCTTATTTGGAGGCGAGTCGAGTTCACAGAGGTTCCGAGCCCTTTACCTCGCTGTGGCTTGCGGTCCCCGCTACACGGGTGCCACCTGGCAAATTTTTGACTTTTGCTGCTAGGGGTAATCACCGGGGGACTGCGAGGACCAGCAGGCTTCACATCCCACAGCTGGTGCCTCTTCCCTCGGTGGACACGCCCCCGCCAGGCCCCTACTTCAACCTTTCGCAGCCCCCACTCCGCGGGTGCCGCTCACTTTGTTTCCTGTACACGGACTGCTGCTTACCTGATTTGGAGGCGAGTCGAGTTCACGAAGGTTCCGAGCCCTTTACCTTGCTGTGGCTTGCGGTCCCCGCTACATGGGTGGCGCCTGGCGAATTTTTGACCTTTGCTGCTAGGGGTAATCACCGGGGGACTGCGAGGACCAGCAGGCTTCACATCCCACAGCTGGTGCCTCTTCCCTCGGTGGACACGCCCCCTGCCTGGAAGGATATAATCGATCTCATCGTCCCACGACGCGGAACGCGCGCGAGTGTGCGCCGGGCGAAGCCCGGGCAAAGGGCCGGCCGTCCGAGGTCAAATGTGGTCGGGCCGGGCCCCCCCCTTTTTATTATATTAGAACCCTGGTTTGAGCTGAGGATATCTAACACTTGGTGGGTCTCTGTAATCTGTTTCTCTTTATATTTTTTCCTTCTTTTTTTTTTCCTTCTGGCTTCCTCATTACCGATTTGTTGTTTGGGACTATAGCCCTGGCTTACCAATCACTATGGCTCTACGCTCTGGGAAAGAAAGAATTGTACAAGTTACATCTAAGAAAGGGGTGGTAACTGGTACCCTAGATCATTTTTTTAAACGGGCATCAGGTATTTTAGAAAAAGAAACAGCCTTTGCTGAGAAGCGCTTATCCGTTGATCTTATAACGGGAAAGTGCTCGTCCCTGGGGAAAATTGGGACAATTGTATCTCCCGTCAAATCAAGTCATCGAGCCCTTATATTAAATCAAAGCCCAAGTCCAGACTGTATACCTGTGGTTTCGGACATTGAGGCCGTCTGTCCCACACTAAATACAACTTTAATCAGTACATCTACAAATAGTTTAACCAACAGCGCTGGTGACTCTCCCCTGCAATATAGTCCTGTTCAAACAGTCTAAAATGTGGGTAGATTACACAATTCTAATCCCAATAAAAAGAAAAGAGGGGGCCAACTTCAGATAGGGGGCATTGCAAAAATGTCCAAGAATAATAGCACAACACAGCCCACACACGTCTTAACTAGCCCCCCTAATCCCACAGTGGTTCCCACTGACTCTGTTGATCAATGTCTGATTAGCAGAACAGATGATCATCTTTTGGGTAAAATAGAAATTCTTGTTAAATCATTAATGTTACACATATTGGAACGTACGAGGTTGATTCATTCTAAACTGGATTTGCTGGAGAATTTAGTCATAGCTAATTCCAACACGTTGGATAAATTAGTAAAAGGTTCAGATAAAAGAATGGAGACTCCCATTGATTCCCAGAACATCAGGGTCGTACCAAAGATGGCTCCTCCAGCCATAACTGATCCATCGAATACTCAGTCGAGACGCCCACGATTGGAAAGGCCTCCTGTTTGTACTAATTCTTTGGCTTCTACTAAGGGTATGGCCACGAAGGAGGGTGCGGCGACTAGAACTCAGCCCGCTCCCTGTGTATCAGACATTAGTGGACAGTCAAAGGGGCATGGTAAAGTGGGGAATGTGGCTGCTAAACAGAGGCTTCAATGTGTAAACTTACCCCCTGAGTCCGCCCCCTACACGATCATTTTAAGGGGAGTTCCAGCTATTGGTGACGGAAAAACGGAATCATTTAGGGACCTGAAAAATAAAGTCATCTTTTGGCTAAATAAGAACAGAACTCTCCCCCCCCCCTGTCTAATACGGAGATCTTAAATGTTAGAAGAGTAAGTTGGGTGGGACATTGCCCTAAGGATCTAGAGGGTGATTGTGTAATAATTAATTTTAGGGACCAATGGGTGGTGGACTTTATCCGTAGAGCACCAAGGTTTGGAAGGGTGGGCGAAGTACAATCATTAGATCTTCATTACTTCTATCCCCAAAGAAGCAGTGATCCGCTTTATCACCCATCTAAGCCTCAAAGGAGAGGTCCTGTTAGACGTCCCCCCTCTGATCGGGTACCACACTTCCCATACTTTCCACCCTTGTTCAACCGGTTTGAGCCCCTCTCAGGCCTAGAGGGAGTAGATTGACTTCTGATCAAGCCAGGCTGTAACAACCAGCCCAAGAGTTCCAGAAGGGCTCCTGAGGGAACTTGTATATCTAGGGTCTGTGCAGTCAGTAATAGTGATCTGGCACAGTGTAGGCGTAAGCAGGTGGACATGGTGCGACAGAATGATGTAGATGGGGTGGATAGGTCTTCCTTGGACCCTCTGATTAGCGACCTCCCAGATAGAGAAACACCGACTGTGGGTGGGAGGATACCAGGTCCTAACTTAGAGTCTCCTGAATCAGGCCAACTTATCATACAGGATTCCTCATTTAAAATTGTCTCGTGGAACATCGCAGGGCTAAAGGGGAAATTAGACCTAGGAGAGTGGGCAGATTTTGTAGATGACTATGACATCTTAATTTTTCAAGAAAGCTGGGCTCCTGACCCCATTTTTCGTCTGGGGTATCTTAACTTTTTTAAACCTGCTATCCGGGGTAAAAAAGGCAGAGCATCCGGTGGCCTAACAATCTGGATTAGGCAGTCCCTTAGTTATAGGCCTACCGAAGTACCAGTGCTTAACCCTGATATTCTTGGGATCAAGCTTAGTAAGAAAAATCACCAGGAAACCTTTATCCTTAATATATATGCACATGGCCTACCTGGAGGGCGGTGCCCGACAATTATCGGAGAGTTAGACTTGCTCCTCAACTCAATCGGGAGGGACAAGTTTTTAGTCGTGGCTGGGGACTTAAACTGCACCTTCGAACCACTTTTGTGTGAGGGAGAGGACTTTTATGCTGAAGAAGATGCGCTCTGGAATGTCCCTCACCTTGACTTAAGCCCAATTAAGAGGGGGACTGAGGCAGCACTCCATTGGCTGGGACTGTGTCTTGAGTGGGGGATGAGAGCGGCAAACGGCCGCTCTCACTCTGATAAAATAGGCCGGCCAACTTTTGATAATGGTATCAGCACAAGTCGGATTGACTATATTTTAATTAAAATTGAGTTTTGGTCACTACTTGATGATATGTCAATTTCTGTACGTCCTGAGAGTGACCACAACCCGCTGGTTTTAAGTCTAAAATCTGAAGTTAACCCTGGGTGCAGTAGCCCCACCAAGTGCGTTACAGCTGAGGCCATCCTTACCAACGACAGACGTAGGGTTAGTTGGAGTAGGGTAATTGAAGACCCCGCCATTCTAGATAGGATCTCACACGAAGTCTCTTCCACCCGATGTGCTACTCAGGCTCTGGCTAACCCTTCAGGGCTATCCGACCAGTCAATAGTGCTCCATGAGCAGTTATTTGGTCATTTAAAAACATTTCTCACCAAAACCCCCAAACCTGGGCAAGCTTTGGTACCGCCACCAGGTAAAAAATGGTACAACAAATCATGCAGACAGGTTTATAGCTCCTTGATTAAAGCCATAAAATCCAGGGTGGTAGTAGATATCAGAAAGGCAAGGTTTATGTATAAGAAGGCCCAAAAGGAAGCCAAACGAGCAATGGACGATAGTCGCTGGCAGGATCTATACGAAGCAAGTAGGTCCTCAAACCAGATTAAGTTTTGGCAAGTTGTAAAATGGGGTGGGAACCTGGATCTGCAAACTCCGGCGAACCACGTACCCGCTGAAATTTGGGTTGAGTACTACGCATCCCAATTTAGGGTCCCAGAGTTAGAACCGGTGTGTGGATTGGTTATCTCTGCACCTATTCCCCCATCGCCATGTTCACCTCTAGTGTTTGTGAATAAAGATGCAGAGGTTGCGCTGGGATTGGCTCAGGCCGGCAAAGCTCAAGGCATGGACTGTATCCCGGCCGATCTATTTAAATATGATCAGTTGAACTGGGTGCCTTATATTACGACACTTGCAAATGCCATCGCAAAAGGTGCACGGATTCCGGACTCTTGGAAAGGGGATGAAATTTTACCCATTTTTAAAAAGGGGGATCTTTCGATCCCGGGTAATTATCGCCCGATAAGCTTAATCAATGCTATTCAGAAAGTTGTAACCAGAATGGTATTGGCTAAAATACAAACTTGGATTGATAACAAGAATATTCTGTGCCCTATGCAAGCCGGTTTTAGATCAAGCATCAGCACAATCAACCAGGTGCTCAGATTTATCCTGATATATTGGAAGGCGGTGCTCTTGGGTGGAGGAACCATATATGCAGCGTTCGTTGACCTTAGGTCCGCTTTCGACCTCGTCCCAAGAGATAAATTATGGGCTGCCTTAGGCAAAATGGGAATGCCCCGAGAACTGTTGGATCTGGTAATAAGATTACATGAGGATAATTTTGCAAGGGTTAGATGGGGTAGACAGGGGCAGGTAAGCGAATGATTTCCAGTTAATCGCGGTGTTCGACAAGGGTGTGTACTCGCCCCGACCTTCTTCCTGCTATTTATAAATCAAGTAGTGCAGCACTTTGCAGATTCATCTACTGACGCCCCTATCTTGGGTGGCACAAAGTTTCCCCTTTTGATCTTTGCAGACGACACTCTTATCCTCTCTAAAACACAAAAGGGACTCCAAACTGCGATAAATAAGTTTGAGGTTTTCTGTAATCTTAATGACTTAGAGGTGAATGTGAGCAAAACCAAATTCATGGTTTTAACTAAAAATAGGCCGATGAAGAGTCATGTTAGCATGAATGGTACTGAATTAGAGCAGGTGGAAGTAATGACCTATCTTGGGGTAGTTTTAGAATATAGGTTAAAATGGATACCTCAACTTGATGCACTCTGTTTAAAATTTGCTCGTCTAACAGGGTGCTTAATTAAGGAACAAAGAACCTCACAATCAAAAAGGATAGCGCCAGCGTTAAAAATATATGATGCAAAAATAAGCTCTGCAATTATGTATGGTGCAGACCTATGGGGCTTCTCAGACCTCTCCCAATTGGTCAGAATCCAAAATAAATTTTTACGAAATTTGGTTGGTCTTCCACAATCTACGTGAAAAACAGAGGGGAGAGCAAGGTATTTGGTTCACCAAGTGAACGGGGGAATACTCCTTTACCCCTGGGTATATCGATAAAGAACAAAAGAAGGAGTACCACCCAGTGGAAACGACAGTTCCTAATGGGGTACAGGCTGAAACAAAAGGGGGAAATTTCCTTTTGTTAAGAAACCCCTCACTCACCACCTAGTGGTGACATGCTTCATCATCGGGGTCCACCCTAATGACCTAGCGTCATCAGGGTGTGCTACAACACCTGATTACAGTGGAGCTGGTTGTGAGTGAGGATGCGTGAAAAGAAAAAAAGGGTATGTGTGTTAAAAATTGTCCTGGTTTAACTTAGGAAATTGAATTTTTATTTATAAGCAACTGGGCAATGTTAAAAACAGAAGTGCGAGATAAAGTGAGGGTGATTATGAGCCCTTGTATCTCTATGTGTTGTCAGGTCTACATGTTTCAACCATAAAGGTGTTGGTTCACCAGGTTTTCTTCAGGACCGTTGGCCTGAGAGTGGGTGGTGTGCGTCCCCTAAAAGGCGCACCCAGTCCTACTCTCTGGGACCACAATAAGTGACAAAAAAGTAGATGTCTGTGGTATACGCTGTAACCCAGTTGGGTTAGCGTGAAAAATCAAAATACCTGCAAAGAGAATGAGGAGCAATGTCAGGTAATTGGTCTATGTACAAGCCTGTAACGTCGTGCAGTGTCTCACATTCGTGTCTGCATGCTGATGATCCCATTAGGACAGGTATCTTATGCTCGTGTACAGGGTACTGTGGCTCAGTACCATGCTGTAGTAGTACCTGGGTTATGTTGAAAGTGGTGTGCTGCTTAACCACTCAAGTACACAACGCTAATTTTGCGTGTGTCAATATCTATTTGATGCAAACGCCTGACATCCAGTTTATGTGGCGTGAACAATCTACTCCTTTGAAACCCCTAATGCTTGATATGGGCTGCCGCTCTATTGTAGATGTAGCGCGGTATAGGATGATAGCACTGTGGCGGAGAATATGGATAACACCGGAACTGGCCCTCTTTGCAAACGAAATTTCAGATGTAAGATCGATTGTGGGTTCAGGTAATCTTCCCTGGTTTAGAGTTGTGAAGTCTATGTTGGGAAATATGGGTCTCAGTCTGCTGTGGTCGGACCCTGGAAATAATGCTTTCCCCTCAAAAAAAGAATTTAAAGCGCTATATTGGGCGTCTATAAGATGTCAAATTGTTGCCCATTTAGAGTCCACCTCACTGACTGGAAAGTTTTTGGTCCATAAGCTTGACCCCTTTTTGGAGGAGTATTGGGATGTCATTACTAGGAGAAATGATAGAAAGCTCTACCATCAGCTTAGAGTTGGGACGTTACCTGTGAGGACCTTTACAAATAAATGGCGTGGTCAGTCTTCCAAGTATTGCCCTTGGTGTAGGGACCAAACGGAATCAATAGGTCATATCTTCTTTGCCTACCCTGCTTACCTAGCCCCCCGGAGAAAATGGTTAAAACCAATTTGTTCTAAGATGAGAACGAGGGTGGGTGCGGAGGCGCTTTGGCTTTTAAGAACTAATACATCCGAGATTGTGACCATAGCAGTAGCAACATTTTTGGGCTGGGCTTGGATTATCAGAGCTAGGCACCCATATGCGAGTTGATCAATTGATAGTTTTAATCTTAACATAGTTAGTACGTCTGTAACTGTACATTTAATTATGTTTTATGAGCTTGTATGATATGTTTAACATCATTACTAGTGATTAGTCGTGTGCCGAAATGAATTGTTGTATACCAGGCTGTATGATTCTAGTTTTATGTTTTTATCCTGGGATATGATGTTTATTAATATTGTCAAGAGTATTGTGTTTTTATGTATATTTTTTATATATGATGTCTTTTATGATGAAATATTTTGAATAAAGACGTATGAACTGAACTGAGATCAAGTATGACATCAAAATCTCTCTGGTGAAACCAACTAAGAATACTATCACCCTTTTGAGAAATGTAGATTTTTCCAGAAACATACCTCCCTTTGTATTCAATCAAACCCCAGAAAGAGTTTTATGGGTTCACCACTATAAGGACTAGGTTTAATGTCAGGCTTTGGTATTTTCACTTTGTATTTGAGATTGCCTAAATAGAGCTGTTTGGAGATTATAGTGATTTTCACTCCTGATTTAAATAGTACCTTCTGCTTCAACTATTATATCGTTTAAAGGACCTTTCTCATTGCAAGCATTCACCTGAGAAATAATTTGACCACAGTCAAAATCAGAACAAGCATCACAATCACTATTAGATTCATGAGAAATTACATTGACTTTTCCTTTGTAATTCTTAGCTTTACAAACTGCAGTGTAATGTCCCACTTTCTTACAATTTGAGCAGGTAGATCTCAGTGCTGGGCACTTCTTATCATTTGCAAAGTGACCTACGATCCCACATGTACAGCACTTGGGTTGGGAAACATTTTTCTTTTCAGGCTTAGCATAACCTACTTTCTTCAAATTTTTTTCTTTAGAGGAACTTTTTACTACATGAACTGAATTTCCCTTAGCCTCATATTTGGTAATAACTTCCACACATTTCTGAGAATGTTCAATTTGTTTTGCAGTTGCGAGAACTTCATCCAAGGAGGGATCATCTTTTTGCTGTAAATCAACTCTCTCTTTTTCTACATTACAGCCCAACATAAATTGATCCCTTATTCTTTCTTATAACATTGCCCCAAACTTACATGACGATCCTAACTTTATTAATGCAGTGACATAATTTTCAACAGACTCCAACCAAAATGATAGTGCTCTAAAAATCGTGCTAACTTTTGGTAAGTAATGTCTATCTAATTTCAACATGCAAATTTCAAATTCATTTAAATTGACATAATCTATTTCCGGTAAGTGATCAAACACTTCTTGTCCTTCTGAACGAAGACAATGCAAGAGAAGAGCTGTTTTTTTCTCTGCACGATTGGTTCCACATTCTTTTGCATATCTTTCAAACACCTTCTTCCACTTCTGCCATTTAATAGGAGGATCACCAGGAAAAGTAAAAAAAACTGTGGTGTTGTAACATTTTGCATGGTGAAGTTCTTGTTTGAGAAAGAAAAAAGAATAAAACACAAGCAAAATACTGCCAAAGTGTACAATGCAGAAGAAAGATTGCAAAGCAACAAAATCCAGGTAGCAGAATCAATCAATATATAATGAAGGAAAGTTAGTAATTACATTTGCAATCAGTTGTCAATAATATATAATAAAGTAGATTATGAAAGAATATGTATGCAAATATAGCGAAAATAGGTTCACTTGTGTCAATTGTATTAATTAAAATCCGCAAGCTGTGAAAATTTTGAACATCTAAAAAGATAACATGTCAAATGTGTTTTTAAATATAAACAGCAAACTGAAATGCAGAGTGTTGACACTCTTAATGGAAAAGATATAATTTAAGGCACATGCAATATGCCTACCCAAGACCCATACTGTGGAAAACATCAAGAAATAAACAGTACTTTATAACTCAAACCATATCTAATATGGCAACCAATTTTCCATATAGCGTGAACAAACGAGGTAATAAGTAAAGTAGCCTAGGTAAAGTTACAGGCTGTGAATGAAAAAGATGAAGATTTCCAAATTGACATCCAACTTTACCAAAATGGCCGCCACGTTGTAGATGTAACTTTAGCAATGTGGGGCTGTGATGCCAGCGTTCGTAGTGTTCCAGAAGAGTGAACAAACACAGTGAGACGCATGCTGCTGCTGTGGTTGGTTACGGCCCTGCAAGTACGATGCGACCGACTCGTATACTTCACAATGGGAGCATGCATTCTGAGCAGAATGCATGCCTCCATTGTGAAACGCAGGCGTGTAGTTCATCCCTGCACCCTGAGGCCGGCACCCCAAGGTGCCTGCCACCGGGTGCAGGGATCAACGGAGGGGCACCATGGGTGCCCCCAGGCCGCCATTCGGTGGCCTCACACCCATGGGGGCCCTGCTGGGGCCGACTGCCTTTTCGTGCCGGACACACCGGCACGAAAAGGGAGTGAAAAACTGCCATCGTACACCTTCGGTCGTAAAGAGGCGACCGGGGGAGTACTGAAGGATTTCCGGATGGCAGACGGGCTCTCCGAGCCTGTGGTAAGCCATCCAGAAATCCGAGTCGGATTCCATTCCGACAGAGCCCATCGGAATGGCTCGGTCGGAAAGGAATCCGGCTGACACGTTCCGATTCGGTCAGAAGGGCTCCGAACATGGTTCGGAGCCCTTCCGACCAGAATCGGCTGGAAGTGTTAGAATTTTTAAATGTAATAACATAAAACATGATGTATTTAGGCCATTACACAGTAATAGAAAGTAAATGCAATTAGCAGAAGACATCAATTCGAAGAAACTCATGTTGTGTAACTGACAATCATTCATTTATTAAATGTGCTTATTATTGTGTCATTTTACATGTAGGTTGGAATATTAACTGAGCTTGTCACAATTTCCTATGTAATTCTATAAAGCTCATATGCCATTCTCTTATGTTAGCTGAATCTTGTAGGCCTGAAATGCAATTTCCCTGGAAGCTCTCGCTTTAGAATTAATGTTTGAAGTTTATGTGTTCTATGGATTTCGTTCATACCCACATTTGCGCTGCAGGTGAAAGAAGCACCCTTGTTGGCTAGCATAATGTATTTGTTTTAATAGTCATGCAAGGAGAGAAGGAGATACATTGAAAGCCTAAGCCGATAATAGAAGTTGTTTTGTTTTCACACTGGAGAAGGCCTGGGCATCAAGGTTAACATTTTGCTGTTCAGCAACATTGCTATCCCGTGGAAAGTTACCTATGAGATCGTGTTCAGAGTGAATGGAGTGACCTGCAAGGACTCTTGGGAAAAATACCTGTACTATTGTGATGTTAGAGTAGGGAAAGTGCCAACTTCTTATCTGCCTTCGGCGAGAGAGCATCTTAGAACAAGCTCTGTCTCAATAGCGTTATGCTATCCGGCCCATTGATGGTGGAGGGATGTCTTCGGAAGACTTCACATGCTGACACCATTTATCTCCTTTTCCTGAGAATGCTTAAGTAGGGATGTCACGTTAGTATTAGTGAAGGGATAGATTGATGCTGTATTTTCATCAATCCTCGATGCAAGGAAATTTGGTCTCATGTTTTTTGATCCTCTCCATCCTATTTTTTGAGCTAATTGTTTTGTGCCTAATGCTCCAAATCAACTTTATTCTGAGATTTGGCTTTATGCTGATTCCCATGTATTTCTACAATTTTATTTTAAGGTGCCTTTATGTTCAGTTATTTTTGGCTTTGTAATAAATTAACTAACCTTCCGTCGTTGTCTGTGGTTACTATGTGTCCAGAGAAATTCCTATTGCATCGATTGACATGAATAATGACTTTCTCTCCTCTACACTTACATGCGGCTAAAAAGAACCATTGGATTGGGATTCTAGAGCAGGTTCCTAAGAGAGGAAAGGGGCGTGTGAAAATCTGCATCTGATAATTAGCTTGTCACACTGCACCTGGGCTGGCACAGCACAGGCCCACTACAACAAAGTAGGGTGTCCAGACATATGTAGGCAACATAGGAGGACTTGCCATTAAAGGTTTGGTCTGAAGGGTTTAAGCAGTAATGTCAGCTTCTGGCAGAGCTCGGACCCTCATGGAGCTCTTTCCAGAGAAATTTGAAATCATCCTTTTGTAATGTCCCAAGATGCTGTGCAGGAGGGTTGGGACAGGAGTGGAGGGGTAATGTGGCATCATAGCATTGGCTTGGGGTGCCTGGCTCCTAAAACATACCATTATCACTTAAAAACTCTGCACAAGGGAGAGACAGTTGAGAAGACCTTGGACTAATATCAGCTGTAACATCCCATCCACAGAATAAAATGTCAATGCAGTTGCATGGCCTTAAACTTCTCAAGAAAATGGAACTCTTCATCAGCAAGCAGTATTCAGTTTTCAGACACTGGAGACAAAATTGACTACTAAATCTGCTTTAATACTGTCAATATGTACTAAAATATTTTTTAACTTTACAAACTCCAAGATTCAGCTATCAGATGTTAGTTTGCACCAAATAAAGGATCCACATGACCTCAATTCTATTCAGATCAAACTGGCTTATGGTTGTGGCTAGAAACGACTTGAATCTACTCCAATCAACCAGCAACATGGTGCATGGCAAAATCCTCACCAACTTTGTGCAATAATCACAACCAAACCCATAATTCTGTTTAATAAATTCCATCAACCCCCTGCCCCCCAAACTCCTGCCTGAAGCAATGGAACACTGCCGCGTACAGTTAAGAAAAACCTCATATGTCTGAAAAATGGTCCCCATCTTTAAGTGCTTCTTCTAGTGGCTTCAATTCAGGTGATGTGCTGGTCTTCCTGCAAGCTCGCAAAGCACTTGGATACAATAAGCTATAGTAATGTGATGCATTAAATAAAGTGCAACAATTACCTAACAGGAACTTCGAGCAAAGATACTATTAACTTATTAGTTAGGCAGAGAAAAGCAGTCATGTCTTATATCAGTATACTGAAGGCCAGAACCAACCAGTAAAAACTGGCCACAATATGCAGGAAATGTTGTATACATTCTACCGAAAGCTACTATTTAAAAGCTGAAACTTTGTGTAGAAACTTCATGACAATAACTGATTGAACAAACCTGTTCAGAAGAAGGGGAAACTAGACAGACTCCAGAAAAGCAATCAATTGAAATAATTAGGTTATATTGTATTATGATATTTTGTGGAACTCTCTTCACCAGGAGTTAGTTTTGTGGGAATGAAGAAGAATACATAGCAAGTATAAAAAATTAGATTGGGCACCAACAACTGGAGCACCAGATTGCAGCAACAAGCAATCAGTAGTTCTCAACTGTGAACCTTGATTGTTTTACTCCATGTCTTACTGTGAGAGCCACTTTCCTGTCCTGGGTTCACACATTAACACCAGCCTCTTCTTCAAAATCCACATTATGAAGAGGATTGGGACAGCATGGCATACCTGCTCTCTGCTCTGGAAACTGAAGGCTATTTGAGCATTGGTAATTTCAGAGTCCACACTTTGATACCAGGATCCCAGTACTCCACCTGACTCTTCTTGAAAGCATGCTTCACAACAGGGAATTAATATTTGAAGGACAGGATCTGTCCCAGAGAACTCTCCTTTGGCTCCCTCTCCCCACCTACTTCCTCTTTAATGCCTGTTGTGTCACATTAATTAATCAAGTACTCCTCCTCAGAGAAAATAAAATACTGGAATAAGACTAGATGGAATACCTTCTCCTTCTAAGAACTGAGGGTATAGATCTCCCTCTCCACCTAGAACAGAACAGCTTCACTTCCAGGTCTACTTCCAGAAAGAACTAAAGCCTCATCTGTTTAAGCTCTACGTCATCCTTACGTAATAACCCGTTATTGGACACCAACTGAACAATCCTCATGTTACTCCTTTGCTTCTGTGTACATCTTTGAAACACACCCGCCCTCCTTCCCTTCTCTACTCTCAGGTGCCCAGTCCCCTCTTAATTTCCTGATCCCATTCTAAAAGTGGATTATATTTTTCTGTATTTTAACTACACATACCTCTGTGCAGCACTCCCTAACTTTGTGCTACACATGCACTAGGTAAGAATTCCCACATACATACATAAGTAAAGTATAACATTAGTTCTTTACAATACACTTATTAGGTATTGTATATATATTTTCATGGGAGTATTACCTAGTTGTTTGTAAAGAAAAAGAGGAACCTCCAACTTTTAAATCCTAAATCGGGGTAAATAAATCAGTTTGTAGAAAACATTTAGGAGTCAAATAATAAAAACACTTGGACCTAAACAATCAGCATGATATATTCAAATCAATAACAATAGATATATGGCAATATAACATTCAGAGGTCAGCCATATTTGCTTAACACATTTATTTTCTCAATATCAATTTTTTTTTATTTTGATTACAATATTTCCTAAGTTTAACAGTTGTAGTAATTCATATATTGTCTTCTGAACTTATTAAGACAAAGAACACAATTTGTAGTGTCCTAACAACAATCATATCATGGCTAAAGATTCTTGAGAATCCTACGCGCGTTTCGGCTACCAGCCTTTATCAGGAAGCCATGTGACCTTATAATAAATGCAGTGCGTTGTCACAGTATGTTGGTTCAAGAGAAAAAGCAACTTAATTGGTACTGAATCCGTATTGAGGCACTGGCCTATGGTTGGACCCAGAACAACAAAAGAGTACCAGAGGGTCTGGAGAAAGGGTAGATATACAGTGTGCGGAAAACAGGCAAACAGCAAAAGACCCCTAAGCTGACCTATAAAGCATCATATTCAATGACAACCCGATAGATGGTCAAAGATACCCATCAGTCACCACTCAGAACCGCCCTTCATCATTTGGGATTTTTCAAAACCATCTATGCAGGTGTGTTTTCTTCAGACAGAAAGAGACTAAGATGTGAAAAAAAGTATCTTTCGCTGAACAAACAATAGTATGGTTTACCACTCCTCGAGACTGGTGAGTGTTCAAGTGTAGTGTGACTGAGGGAGTGCAGTGCAGAAAAAGCTCACGTGTAAAAAAATGGCAAAAGAGTGTAGTTAAAATTGGATGAGGGAGCATAGAACAAACTTTATTCGGATGATGCTCACTCCGCCAATGTTAAAAATTTGTTCAGACACTTTAAGAAATACGCTGTCTAGAAGTGGAACTTAGGCCGACATGTTTCAGCAATGAGTGGACACAATCGTCCTTGCTTTCTTCAGGACCTTACAACAAATAAACGCTACTGCATATAAAAAGGGAAAATTATAAGTGACAACTAAAACACAAATTTCATAGACAAGTACAGAGATCACCTGCAGTCTCTAGGTGAGAAGTCTTGTCTTTTGCTTATAGCTTATGTCGTTCACATAGCTTGTAAGAAGTGAAGACCTCACCCCACCTGGCAGTGGCTCAGGATTAAAGTGAAGCACCGCTCTAACCGTCGGTACTCCGTAGCCGGCGTCTGAACCGACTGGGGAGGCCTATGTTTGGACCCTGCATAAAGATGGAAACTTCAAAAATCAGATACGATTGCATTAGGCTGGGCCCTTTTCATTTTATATGGTAAAATTAGAAATGGATGCCAGCATATACAAAAATGTTTGGGCCTCATTTATGAAACGTGACTCATCGCTGCGTGAAAACAGCGATGCGTCAATTTTCACTGCGCCCTCCTTGCGAGACCAATGATGCGTCATATTTACAGTATGACGCATCATGGCGCAAGGAGTTACAGATACGTCAGTATTTCTGCCGTATCTGTAAGCGCAAAAGTCACGCATTGCTGGAATGTGTCACAAAAGTGACGCAACTCCAGCAATGCTTCCTTTCACATGGAGAAAGCCCCATGTGAAAGGGCTTGCGTCAGTCTTACGCCTGCTGTGAGGCAGGCGCAAGATTTTGATGCAACAGCGTCCTAAAAGTGACGCAGTGAAATCTCATAGATTTGACTGCATTGCTATTACGAGGGTTTTTGCGGGGGAACGCCCCCTCTGCATACATTATACCTGACGCAGGTATAATGTAGCGCAGAGGTTTACAAAGTGACGCATCTGCTTAGATGCGCACTTTGTAAATAGTGCGCAACAGGAGGCATGTTTTATGCCGCCGATGCGTCACAAAAAGTGACGCATCGGAAGCGCAAAACTGACGCAAGGCCTAATAAATGAGGCCCTTTGTTTCTTTCGGATTGGTCCTGACACCGAGATACAGCACCTTCCCGGTTATATAAACAGATGCATGGGTCTGGTAGAGGGGTTTTGTATATCTGGATGCAAATATGTGCCAGAAGACGTGCGCTCCCGAGTCGTGCTCATACGGCAACTAACGTCCAATCCAGTCGGTCTTCCTCCAGGTGGAGCCCAGCATACAAGACAAAGGAATAGACCCAATGATAATGCTGCTGCGACACTGAACAGCGGAGAATCAAGATATAGGGCCCGATTCACAGAACTAACTTAAGACAAAATCCTAAACTTACTACCATTTTCGTATTCACAGAAGGCACTTACTCATTTTGGTATTCACAGAAGACACTTACTCATTTCGGTATTCACAGAAGTTAGGAGTCCTAACTTCAGGACTCCTAAATGCCATCTGTGAATACCGAAAGTCCTAAAGTTAGGATTTTTCTCAATTTAGTAGTAGTAAAGTTAGGACTCCTAACTTTAGGACTCCTAAATGCCTTCTGTGAATACCGAAAGTCTTAAAATTAGAAATGTTCTCAATTTAGTAGTAGTAAAGTTAGGATTCCTAACTTTAGGACTCCTAATTGCCTTCTGTGAATACCGAAAGTCTTACAATTAGGAATTTTCTCAGTTTAGTAGAAGTAAAGTAGGGAAAAATCCTAACTTTAAGACTTTCGGTATTCATAGAAGGCATTTAAGAGTCCTAAAGTTAGGACTCTTAACTTCTATGAATACCAAAATGAGTAAGTGCCTTCTGTGAATACCAAAATGGTAGTAAGTTTAGGATTTTGTCTTAAGTTAGTTCTGTGAATCGGGCCCTATATGTATATTCACTAAAAAACCATCGGTTTTGGGGGCTTTATAGTTAGCTGGACATATCACTCGTACAAAACCATTGAAATTCCACAGTTATAGTTAGTTCAGCTAACTATAACTTGTGCGCCCGCAATGCACTGCTGATGACGCCACATATTACATCACTCATGACATGGTCAGTGACATCACTCATGACATCACTGATGACATCTCAAATTACATCACTGATGACATCACTGATGACATCATCCAGTGAATGTGTGACTTTCTGAAATCCTAAGGGTCCCTAGGGTCAAACTAGCCCACTAGGTACCTCCAGTAAGCGCCACAGAGCTGCGTTGCAGAGTGTTGAAAAAAGGGGCGTGGCCTCTGAACACCTCTCTGCAACGCACCTCCCTGGCTCATACTGGAGGTGCCTGGTGGGCTAGTTGGCCCCCGGGGACCCTCGTGATTGAATTAATTCCTCAACTTGAGATGCACCACAGGGCGCGTTTGTACAATGGTAAAGGAAGGAGGTGGGGCCTGAGGTGACATGTCTGTAAACACGCCCTGTGGTGCGTTTTAAGTTGGAAAATTAATTCCTCCTCAATCCTGAGGGTCCCTAGGGGTCACGATCAATTATAGTAGGGCTTTGCAACAAAAACTATGGGTAGTAATGAGGGAACATCCATGTACTACCCATGGAAGGCTCCTTTGACACAAAGAAGAGTAAAGTAGTACAAACTGCTATTGTGTTAGGGCTACTTTCCAGTGCAAATAAGGTTTTCTGTGCAAAAGTAAATACTTTATCACCACTTTGCATCACTTTGCGACATCTCTAAGTGCTGACAAATCTACCTCTCAATGTTTCTATAGTTTTCTATTTATTTCTTTAAATGATTTTTTTCTTTTCTACTTCACTAAGTTGTGTTGTATGGTATTGTACTGTAAATATTGTCCAGTGACCTACATGTTCCTCCTTGTTTTCTTTTAGTTGTTCATGTTGTACATACACTTATTTGCAATTAATCCAATGCATTGATTACAAATGCACGAATTTCCTGTATTTTTTTTAAACTTCATGGTAGTGAGCCCATAGATTATTAGAGAAAAAGGCTGCATTTTCTGGATGAGTACTTCAATAAAATTCCCTTTCAATTGGATCCAAACCCTCAACCTCTGGTATCCAATTAGAAGTATGCATTCGACAAAACAGATTGAATTACGATAGGAAACAGGATATTAAAGTCTGAAAATTATAGAGGCTATAGCCAAACTTACACCAATCAATTGAAGGAAAGGTAGCAGAGAATTAGAAGCCCTGCCAGAGAACATGAGGAGGATCACTGTTTGAGCTTGATTGGAAACTGAGAAAGAATTTGTACTTACAACCACAGAATACATTCAGGCAGAATCCTGGTGAGAGTAGCATTTACACTCAATTTCATAGGACAAGATATGAGTTTATTTGATGAGACAGTTTCAAATTATGTATAAAAGGTTCTGTTCTCTAGGTGTATTTCATTTATCATTTACATGCACATTTTCTATTACTCTTGCTGTTATTGTCAGTGGTCTGGCCTTCATTTCTGGCACTTCATCTGGTGGTCACGTTCTGTAACATTGGTTGCCCTCTTGCCAAAAGTATATGGCAATAGGAGATTGCCTTTCATAATATAGATATGACTATGTGTTATACATTACTTTAAGCACTTAGGGCCTCATTTATGAAAAGTGACGCATCGCTGCGTGAAAACCGCGATGCGTCACTTTTCACTGCGCCCTCCTTGCGAGACCAATGATGCGTCATATTTACAGTATGACGCATCATGGCGCAAGGAGTTACAGATACATCAGTATTTCTGGCGTATCTGTAAGCCCAAAAGTCACGCATTGCTGGAATGTGTCACAAAAGTGACGCGACTCCAGCAATGCTTCCTTTCACATGGGGAAAGCCCCATGTGAAAGGGCTTGCGTCAGTCTTACGACTGCTGTGAGGCAGGCGCAAGATTGTGATGGAACAGCGTCCTAAAAGTGACGCAGTGAAATCTCATAGATTTCACTGCATCACTATTACGAGGGTTTTTGCGGGGGAACGCCCCCTCTGCATACATTATACCTGACGCAGGTATAATGTAGCGCAGAGGTTTACAAAGTGACGCATCTGCTTAGATGCGTCACTTTGTAAATAGTGCTCAACAGGAGGCATGTTTTAAGTGACGCATCGGAAGCGCAAAACTGACGCAAGGCCTCATAAATGAGGCCCAAAATGACAATTTAAATATTAATGGTCAGTTTGTGAGAAATTCAACCCTACCTGACACTTAACTTTCACCAAATATATTTATGTGTCTGTGCAGGAGCAAGTTGCTGATGACAGAGGTTGCGTACGAAAAAAATATGTTGATAAAGACACTGGCACAAATTACATTTTCTTCAAGTAACAACTTCACCATCCATTCAGAGAAATGTCAACAAGATAATATCCACAACAAATGTACCATGCATGCCAGCTTAGCAACATGTTTTTTAAACAATTTACTTTGAGGTTTTACGTAATTGTTTTGTTTTCATCATAGCAAGTGTAACAATAACCAACAATCACGTTACAGCAATGAAAGTAAGAATAATAGGTGGATATATATGTGTGACAAGCAGTTGTATGTCGGAACCACGTAATCCTCAAGCAAACATTCCTGAACAACTTGGTCTTAGCAACAAACGTGTTTTCACCGCTCATGCCTTTGCAACTAATTTAGGGGCATATTACCAACAACTAGCAATAATTATCGCTATTTTTGCTTAGCGTCAATAATTTTATCGCCGTGTTGCGGTGATTTTTATCGCTTAGGAGCCTTGCTATTATCAAGGTTTATCTCCTAAGTGATCAAAATCAGCCGAAATGCATGAATATCGCTGTGAAGTCAGCGATATTCAAGCATTACCGAGCTAATGCTCTTAGCCATGTTATCCACCTCCCATTGGATAACATGGCTAAGAAATGCTCAGGACAGGTGTTAGCTTTTGGAGATATTCGTGCTTAGCGCGAATATCTCCAAAAGTTGGTAATAGGAGATAGCGATGTTAGCGACTGTTTCCAGTCGCTAACATCTTTGCACGCCCATTTTGCATGTCATTAGTGATAAATATCTCTGACATGCAAAGCGGGCCCAAGATGGTCGCTATCTCCTACTAGCTGTCGCTAACTGGTGTTAGCGACAGCTAGGTAATAGGGAGATAATTTTATCTCAGCTTTCTTGGCTTTTAAAGCCAAAAGAGCGGAGATAAATCCCTTGATAATATGCCCCTTAGTTGTATGGCATAATTGATAAAGGCATATGTGTCGTTAACGTTCTGCCCTAGCCCCTGCCTTGAGTACTAAATCCCAGCCACCTGCCCTGAGTTCAATCCCGACCCCAAACCTAAAAAAAAACAGCCCAGCCCCCTTCCCTGGCTCATAAATGCATACCCCAGCCCCAAAAACAAACCCCACCGCAGACCGAAAAACACCCCAGCCGCCTGCCCTGACTTCTAAATGCGTACCCCAGCCCTAAAAACAAACTCCATCCCAGACCTAAAAACACCCTGGCCTCCCTGCCCTGAGCCCTAAATCCTTATATATTTATTTATTCATTCATTCATTTATTAGGCGCACAAATCATCCCGAGGGGATCTCTAGGCACCTTGGCCGTCACAATGTACGAAGGAGGGATGATACAGTGAATAACCAATTTTTTAAGGACCTTATTTATGAAGGCCTTGCGCCGCAGGTGCGTCACTTTTAACATGGGAAAAAGTGACGCATCGGTGGCGCAAGGCTTTCATAAATAAGGCCCTAAGGGGCATATTACCAAGCCATAGCGATAATTATCGCTATTGCTTGGTTAGAGACAAAATGTTACCGCTGAGCTGCGGCGATTTTTATCGCAGATAAACCTTGGTATTACCAAGGTTTATCGCAAATGCGATAAAAAACGGCCGCAATGCATGAATATCGCTGAAAAGTCAGCGATATTCATGCATTACCGAGCTAATGCTCTTAGCCATGTTATCCACCTCCCATTGGATAACATGGCTAAGAACTGCTCAGGGCAGGTGTTAGCTTTTGGAGATATTCGCGCTTAGCGCGAATATCTCCAAAAGTTGGTAATAGGAGATAGCGATGTTAGCAACTGTTTCCAGTCGCTAACATCTTGGCACGCCCACTTTGCATGTCATCAGTGATAAATATCACTGACATGCAAAGTGGGGCCCAAGATGGTCGCTATCTCCTGCTAGCTGCCGCTAACTGGTGTTAGCGACAGCTAGGTAATAGGGAGATAATTTTATCTCCGCTTTCTTGGCTTTTAAAGCCAAAAAAGCGGAGATAAACCCCCTTGATAATATGCCCCTAAGTGTTTTAACAAGAGTGAGATCAGAACAGGCACAGATAGACAAGCGCAGCTGATTCCAGTGATGAGGTGCCAGATATGAGAAGGAGGGGTTACCAAACCTGGTCGTTCAAATATGTTTGTGGTGTAATAGTAGTAGATCACTGGATCTGAGCTGACGAACAGGAATGTATGGCTGTCATTTGTTTCTGAGGTAACATGGGCGGTTTCTGTGAAGAGTTTTGCAGACCAAACAAAGAAGTTTCAAAAGGGTGCATTTTTTGATTGGTAGCCAATGGAGGGAGCGTAGCGTGGGTTCTGAAGGAGAGAGCGAGGAGGGAGGTTCAGGACAAGACGTGCAGTTGAATTCTGCACACCTCGAGCCTAGCTAAAAGGCTTTAATTTATTCCCACCAATAAGGCATTCCCATAATCAATGTAACTTATTATCAGGGCTTAAACTAGTGTTTTCCTGGCAGGCCTGTAGTGAGGTCCACTGAAAGACTTTCTTGAGCATTCGAATGATGCTAAAACACGTTCCTGAGATTGTTTTGACGTGCTCACTCATGGTGAGATTATCATCTATGAGAACTCCTAAATTCTTTGCATATTTTTTAGGGGTAGCTGGTGGACCTAACTCTGACAGCCACCAGTCGGCGGACCAGCCTGAATGGTCCTTTCCAAATAAAAGGATCTCTGTTTTATTCGTATTGAGCTGCAGAACTATTGTGGTCATCCATGTGGCAATTCTTAATAAACAGTCCTTGAATTTAACTTTGGTAAGATTTGGGTTGTTGTCCATAGTGATGACCAATTGTGTGTAATCGATATAAAAGATGATTTCGAAACCACATGACCTGGTGAGTTTTGCCACGGGGCCACATAAACATTAAACAGTGTGGGGCTCAGAATTGAACCCTCAGGCACCCCTTTGTCCGGGACCATAGCTGTAGATGAATAGTCGCCCAGCTGATCCAAATGGGTACGTTCAGACAGGAAGGTCTTCATTCATTCCAGAGCTTTACCAGTGATACCAATATGCCCTAGTCTTTGTACTAAGATTTGATTGAAGATGGTATCAAAAGCCGCTGACAGAGCCAAGAGAACCAGGAGAGCTGAGGATCCCTGGCCTAAAGCCAGTTTGATAGTATCAGTGACCTCTACTAAGGCTGATTCTGTGATAACCTAAAAAACACGAAGCCCCCCACCCTGACTCTTAATACCGTCCCCCCAGCCATCAAGATCGACTTAGACCCACCCATGCCCTAATCCCTAAAATCTTGACCTGAGTTTTAAAAAGCATGTACGCTCCACACCCTGAACCCTATAACCATCGCCCCAGCCTTTAAATCAAGCCCGCCTCCCCTGCCTTGAGCCGTAAAACCTTAACCCCTTGCCATAAAAAACCCTCCTGCCCCAACTGAAGCCTTAAGACCATTCCCCTAACCATGAAAAGTTCCCTGACCACCCGCCCTGAACCATAAAATCCCTGATAAAATTAAATAATAAATGATTAAAAAAAAGAAAAATCGTACTCACCAAGCCGTTCCTCATCCGGGCAGGAAGTCCGACCAGTGTGCAACACCTCCGACCCTCAGCTCAGAGTCTAGACCACTAACAACCACTATCCCCTAAACCATGCATATGCGTGACAAAGGCATATTTGTGGTTTAGACATGCATACTAAATCCCAGCCACCTGCCTTGAGTTCAACCCCAACCCCAGACCTTAAAACTAACGGTGGGCAGAGAACTGCGCTCCGCTGACGGGACCTGCAGATTTTTGCCCACTCTGCGTTCAGCGGAGAACGTGGAGTGTAGGCAAAACTCCTACTCTGCAGCAGAGCGGAGTTCTGAGCCCCAGCCTCCCACCTTTAGCTCCCCACCTCCACCCCCCCCATAACTATATAAAATAATAAATAAATAAGATGTAAAATAAATACACTTACCTTATACGTGGCGTCTCAGGGCTGCCCTTCTCCTCCTCGCCATAGTCTCTGCAAACCCCTACGTCATACGTACGTCAGTCCTACCATGACGTAGGGGTTTGCAGAGACCGCAGTGAGGAGGAGGAGGTCAGCCGTGAGATGCTGCTTATCAGTAAAATGTATTTATTTATTTATAAATATATATATTTAATTATGGGGGGTGGAGGCATGGAGCGGAGTTCCACAGAGTTTTTCCCAACTCCAGAGAGCTACGCGTAGAGCAAATACGCCAGCTCTGCCCAGGCTTACTAAAAGCAGCCCAGCCCCCTGTCCTTACTCCTAAATGCGTACCCCAGCCCTAAAAACGAACTCCATCCCAGATCTAAAAAACACCCTAGCCCCCATGCCCTCAGCCATGAAACCCGCAGCAAACCTTAAAAATACCTAAAAAAACCTAAAAAAACACTGCGCCCCCCACCCTGACCCCTAATACCGTCCACCCAGCTATCAATATGGACAGACCCACCCTTGGCCTAAGCCCTAATACCTTGACCCTGGTTTTAAAAAAACACCCTAGCCCCCTGCCCTGAACGCTAAAACCGCCACTCTAGCCTTTAAATCCACCCACCTCCCCTGCTCTGAAACCTAGACCCCCGATATAAAAAAACACCCCTGCCCCCCATGCTAAGCCCTAAAAACGTCCCCCTAGCCATAAAAAGTACCCTGACCACCCGCCCTTAGCCCTAAAATCCCATATAAAATGGAATAATAAAAGATGAAAAATAGAAGAATAGAAAAATCGTACTCACCAAGCCGTTCCTCATCCGGGCTGGAATTGTCCTCCGCCGAGTGTGCAACACCTCCGACCCTCCGCTCAGAGTTTAGACCACTAACTACCACTAAGGTCTAAACCAGTCATATGACTGGCAAAGACATATTCGTGGTTTAGACGTGCGTGGTACAGCTTGCGTGGTTTAGCCTCGCGTCGTTCAAGATTTGTGGTTAAGGCTTTTTTTCCGTGAAAAGCAGTTAAGGTAACAATAAACATTGTCATAGAAACACATTTTGCAGGTTATACAATAGCATGGTTTGAGCAATGGGTTACAGGCTGTACATCCGTATGAGGTTTATAAAACAAGAGCCTAAGGTTAGACATCCCAGGTGCCCTGTTCCGACTTGGCAACCTGATGACAGAGAAATAGTCATCATGCCTGTGCACTTAATGAGGTGTCCTTACATCATTGACAGCCAAGGACTACAATCCTGAACAAACACTCGCTGACAATTAAGACACCAGCTGAACACAAGACAGAAGAAACAGCAGCATATGGGAGAGCATTGGATGAAATGCTGTGACTGTATTTGTCTGTGTAGGAAGGCCCACCTGAAACAAATGACACGCCATTAACAGAAGAAGTTGTAGAAGTACTATGCACACTTAGAGTGGGTAAAGATGCCCACAATGATGCTTAACAGGCTTTGATTGTTGGATGTTTCCAAAGGAATGTTTAGGTAAAGCATACCATGCATCCAATTTTGAGATAAATTCATTTTGAAAGGCGAGTGTACAGCAGCTACAGGTGATATGGTGTAACAGCTGGCAGATGTATCTTTCCATGGTCTCTTGATTTGCCTTTCATTGGAGCTTAAATAGCTCAAAAAGAAGGAGGTAGTCTATTTTGTTTTGTTTTTTTCCTTTTTGTGGCTTCGAATGGTTTACATTGTAGAAAAAGGTTTTTATAGTAAACATCACCCATCATCATATACTACTCTATTGTTTCGCAGGAAATGATGTTTAAGTGCCACAAAGTGGGAATTAAAGTGCATGCCTCCCTCAATATATCATGTCACAGACTTAAAATATGTATAATATATGGACTCATCTTTCATTTGGACTGCAATATTGATTTAAAGACATATCACTTTAAAAGTCTTTGAGGAAAAATGTAATGCTAAACTTATAGAAACCATGTTTAGAAGTGTACAATACTTATAGCATCAATAGGATAGACAAAGGTTAATTTTTTATATACATGCATGCATTGCAAATTATGGTAAAATAGTTTTCCAACGCTGTTCCCTGAAAATGTGGTTAAATACTTCTTAGGGGCATATTAGCAACGGCCGGCGATAATTATCGCTAAGCGCCCTTAGCGCGTCGATAATTATCGCTGGATTATATCGCAAAGATAGCGTGCTATTAGCAACGCTTATCTCTAAAGCGAAAAATAATCCAGCGATAGTTGCAAAAAGTACGATTATCGCTGGCAATCCAGCATTAATCGCACATTGATAGGCGATATGTTGATGATAGGGCAGGGTGAATTCATCCACACAATCCACCTCTCACAGGCTATCATCGCAAAGTCAAAAGGAAAACAGGCGTAAGGAAAATAGCGATAAGCGCAGTTAGCGCTACTTTTCTTATCGCTGTGCAGGTTAGCGTGCAAATTGTTGATGGGAGAAATGCCGGTTAGCGACATTTCCCATGTTATTTTGGTGAGGAACGCCACTTTGCATATCATTAGAGATGCAACGGTGGGCATTAAGGGAAAGGGCGCTGAGGCATAGGAACACGCGCTAGAGTGTCCTTGCTGATAGTGCGATAAAGATATCGCCGCTTTTCACCCGAAAACGGACGCGAAAGCAGCGATAATTTTATCGCGGGGTCTTGATGATATGCCTCAAAGACACTTGCTAAGTTTTGAGTAAAAGGTTATTCAAAACAATTGGGAAGTAGCATGCTTCTCAGTTCTGCATGTCAAGATTTGCTCATTTTTAAAAACCACACCGTCCATTTGTCAATTTCATTGCCACTTAATTGCTGACTTCATCAGTCAGCATTGGCAGGTTATGTTTGTTCACCACATTGTGAAACATGAAAAACATTCTCATTATCTGAGAAAAGTCCTATGGAAGGTTAAGGATTATTACCAGCAAACACGTAGAAACGTAACTCTACTTTTCAATAACCCTGGCTTTAATGGATAAGCATAATCACCTAGAAGGCAAAGAAGGACAATACATTTTAATGATACTTATAGCATAAACCTATAAAAAAGGAAAAAAGAAATGCACGTCCTTGTCCATTTACTAATGAATAAGAAATACTTATAACCTAATGAATGCTTTCAAAAATACTGTACACACCTAAAACTTACGTTCATAAGGTGTTAATAAAATGTGAATTTTATGTAATGGTGGAGGAATTGGGTTGTTAGTTGAGGAGGGTGTGAGTCCCTTGCAAGCACAGTCACAATTTCCATCAGGGTGAACCACAGCAGTTGCTAAATTAACCTGTGCTTAACCATCTGATAGCTTGGCACAAAAGCAGTCAGGCTTAACTTAGAGGCAATGTGTAAAGCATTTATGCAGCATACACACAGTAATAAAATGAAAACACAACACAAGAAAACTCCCACACCAATTTAGAAAAATAGAGTAAATTGTAGTAATTATTTGACTCTAAAATAAACAATAGCCAACCAGAAGAACTGGAGTTATGAATTTTTAAAGGTTACAGTGGAAAATAGCATCTAAAAAATCAAAGCGCCAACCCTGGATATCTAGTCGCATGAGACTGGGGCAAAGTCTAAAGTTATGGCCGACCTCGATGAAGCGCGATTCAGATACACAAAGTAGATTGGGCCTGGTCTCTGCTTACCTTTGGAATTAGTAGAAATTTGAGGAAAAAATGTCTGAGAAGGTAGAGTTCAGCGGGGCAAGGCAGCTAGCGTAGTCTGATGAGAAGGCGTTGACAACGGGGAGCCACTTGATACCTATGCAGTGAAGATTTCTTTGTTCGTACTTAGTCTCTTTTTTGGAAGTCAAAATCTTCAGGGGGATGAAGCTGCATGCTGTAGCCAATGATGGCTCCATGAGTCCAGATACCCCTTCTGCGAGGAACCTCTGAACAAGATGTACTGCTAAAAAAAGAATGTACCAGGAGCTGCTGCAAAGTCAGGCTGACTAGCATTGCACCTCGGGTGAATTGACAATCAAGTAGGTCCTGGTATCCTCTCAGTTCCGAGGGTCTTTTTGACCAAAAAATTCTAAATCCCAAGTTTTGGATTTGGGCTATCTGGGCATCTTTAGCACCACTTCCAAGGGTCCATGCCTGGATGGACACCACTTGGAGAGTCAGGACTCACTTAGGCTGGGTTCAAGATGGTAAGAGCCTTTTCCGTTCCTGAGGCTCTGATCAGGAGACCAGTCAATGAGCCATTGGTGTCACTTCTGGAACTCCTGAGTTGAAGGAGAATCGCAGAGCTCACGCAGCAGGCTGTCCTCTGAGACTCCTTCCACAGCTCTAGGAGTGGCCTGAAGAGTGGGGCTGAGGGACATTTTTGAATACATTGTGCCTTCTGTGAAATGGTAGAAACCTCTGGAAGCTTCCCCCCACAGAAGTGTCCGGAATGTTCTGCCTCCAAACCCTTGGTATACGCACAAAATGCTAGTGTGAAGTTCTTTGTGTGTGAGTAGGGCCCAGCGTATTCATGTATATGTGGGGCTGTGCACAGCTCTGCCCCCTCCCCCATTCAGTCTAAGATGGCCCATGTAGGTACACCTAGTCTCTCCATTGTGTGGTTGTCTATGAGCCACCTGCCACTCACACTTAGTCATGTGACCCAGGAACATGCTGCAGGCACCAAATAGTTAGGACAAAAAAATGGCAACTTTCTATAAGTGGCATTTTCAGAATTGTGACTTAAAATTCGACTTTACCATTAAAGAGGAATTTAAATGACAAATCCTCAGATACCAAACATGAGTTTCCTACCTTATCTTAATCAAATGTAAGCATTTGTTAAATGTAATAAAGTAATCCAATGTTGTCCTATAGGAAAGGTAAACCTCAGAATAGCGAAAAACAAATTGTTAGTTTTATCACTACCAGGGCTTGTAAAACTTAAAAATACATATCCTACTTTTAAGTTACAATGGACCCTGCCCAATGGGCTGTCTAGAGCCTACGTTAGAGGCGAAATATATATCAGAAAAAGGGGCGTTTTAGGCTTGGCAAATGGGTTATTTTGCCAAGTCAAATTGGCAGTTTAAAACGTCTGGCAGGCTGCAATGGCAGGTCTGAGGTATATTGTAAAGGTCTACTCAAGTGGGTGGCACAATACGTGCTGCAGGCCTATTATTCCGATCCTGGTTTGCTTGTGTTCCAGTTCAGGGAGGACCTGGCTTGACAGTTTGGACTAAACTGTTCCTATCGTAGCAGGATCAAGACTGATTTGCATATAGATGGGACCAAACTGAGGTGGCATGGTGTGCAAAATAACAATGTATTGGGATCCTGCCCAAGTGATTATCCGTGGCTGAGATTAATTCAAGCATTCCATCCATTATTGTTTTGTATGCTTACTGTGTCATCCTAGGTGGCATGGGTATGCCCAGACCTGGGTTCCATGCACACTGTTTCACTGGAACCAAGCTGCACCTGGGTGATGAGCCCATAACTACGGTTAAACTGGTCCTGGGTTGGTTGTGTTCTGGTTCAGGGTGGACCTGACTTGGCAGTTTGGGCTGGACTGTTCCTATTGGAGCAGGGTCAAGACTGATTTGCATATAGGTGGGTCCAATCTGAGGTAGCATGGTGTGTAAAATAGCAATGGTTTGGGATGCTCCCCTAAGTAATTAAAAGTGGCTGAGATTACTTCAAGCATTCCGTCCATTACTGTTTTGCACACTTATTTTAGCAGGCCCACTAGTAGCATTTAACCTACAGGCCCTGGGTATATGGTAAACAACTTTACTAGGGACTTAAAAGTTAATTAAATATGTCAATTATGTGCAAGCCAATTTTACCATGATTTACAGAGTGAGCACAACCGATTTAGCACTGGTTAGCAGTGGTAAAGTGCACAGAGTCCCAAGGCCAACATCAACAAAGTTAGAAAAATAGGACAGCAAAACGTTTGGAGGAAGACCACCCATCCTATTGCTTACAGGTCAAACACCTAGTGAAGCTCTGCCTGGGGCACCTCGTGAGGTTTGGAAGCAGGGAAAATAGAGTAGGCAGGACGGCAGAGGTCTTTATGCAGACCTACAGAATGTGAGGTGTAATAGGCTTCATGAGACTGATACTCAGCTCCAGGGTGGCAGCAGTAGGAAGTAGGGGTGTGGAAGGTAACAATTGGTTGATACAGAGAGAACATGGCCCAGGCTGCAAGAGAGTTAGAGACACTCATGAAATGGAACAATTGAAGTTGTCTCTGTGAATCTTTAGGGATTATTCACTATTCACCGGGGTGATTTAGGCAAATGCAGGTGAGATGCAATCACTGGCAGTAAAGTGTTACTGCTCTGCTGTTATAGTGTGTGAAATTGTGGAAAAAAGTCACAGAATCATGAAAGGAAGTGGACAGGAGGTGACTCTTTCTTCATACCATGCCAGGTCTGCAGAGGATTGTGAATTGTGCAAAGGGGAGAAGATGCTGTTAACTCTCTGACTTCAGATGTCCATACCAAGACAGGCAATATAGAGCATGCTGTTAAAAATACATAGTCCAAAATCTAGGTACCATCATGCAAGGTGGTGACTGTGGAAAAAAGTGTGCACAAGGTGTGGGAGTGTACAGATTCCCTACAATATTCCTGGTTGACATTAGCGTCCTTCAACCTGTGCCATGATCAGGTGGTGCTGTATCTTTAAGCTCCTGAAGGGACAGAAAATTACCAATGCACTAGTGCAACAAAAGGACCTCTAATATAGCAGAGATTACATGCTCCCCAACTTGTGACTGTTGACACTAAAGAGAACGCAGGCACTGCTGGCAATTATGAGAGAACTGCAAAATATATAAATGCTGACAATGTTTAGCCACCCAAACCTAGCAACACTCAGATGGCCCAATTATGAGTCTGGTGGTCTGAGGACAACCAGAATTCTGGGGCGCAGTGGTGGTAGTCCAATCACCGTCCCATTATGAGTTGGGAGGTCGGACTGTCCTGGGACCACCAACACCATGGCGGAGAGGTAACAAAGGGGACACTACAGTGACCCCTGTGCTTCCTTCCCATGTGAATGCACACCGGGGGTATAACATGTGGCCCCCGTGTGCATGCACACCACTTCCTGCATGGTATGGACTTTCGCATGCATGCCGTGCAGGAACCTTGCTGTGCTGTCCAATTGCAATCCCTTTTGGCAAGGCACCGCTGCCTTTTAAAGAGGTACCGCCACTGGACCGTCATGCCGCCCACCTGCCAGACCACTTTTAAGTCGTAATCTGGCATGTGAACAGTGGCGAGTCTCTGCAGTGAGGGTGCAGAAGTAGAGTACCTGCCACACTGTGGAAACTCATAATCGGGCCTGAGTGTTACACCAGGGGAAGACCAATATGTTTGTTCAAGAGGAGCCCACAAAGGAATTCCTAGAAATTTTGTAACACACCAACATTTCAGGTGTTTCCTTTAATCTGAGGGCAGGATGAGGGCCATGATGCTTATTTGGCGAAACTGAAGAAGTCCAAGCATGAACCAGTACAACCTTCTCTTTTTATAGATCGATAAGAGATCATTAAAACAGTAATAATCATGAGTTGTTATTCCTTAGTCTTCCTATATTTTGTCACTCTTTTCTGTTTGTTTTCCTGTTTTTACATCTTGAATGCCTGTTTGGCATGTTTACAACTGAGGTGTATTTATCCAGTACATTTAATTTGGGCTTAAAGTGCTAATGAATGCATTTTGTTTATCTTTGTTTCACCTGAGGAGGAGGGTTTATTGGTACTGTGTTTCTTTTCACTATAAAAAAAGATTTGAACAAAACAAATGCTAGCTTCTTGGTAAGGAAGCAAAAAAGATTCCATTATCTAAAAACAAAAGAGTAAGAGTTATGTTGCCATTGCATGTCATTAAGGGCCAGATGTAGGTAATCCCAGATTACCGATTCTTAAATACCGACCGAATCATACCGATTCGGTATTTAAGAACAGGCAAATGGGATGTAGGTAATTTTTCCTAGAAAATTACAGAATCAGTAAGTATCGGTAATTACCGAATCGGTAAATACTGATTCGGTAATTGGGGGAAACATTGAAGGGTGGCAGGGTGTCACTTTGACACCCTGTTGCACCCCTCAATTGTGCATGGGTGCACATGTTGCAGACATACATGCCCTAAGGGCATGTATGTCTGCAACATGGCACTGTTGGAAAAGCAAAAAAAAATATTTTTCAAAGGTTTTCATTATTTACCACCAACTTCTAGTTGGTGGTAAATAACAAATCCTTAACAGAGGAATGCACTAACATGAGTACCTCCTACATCCTGGATTCGGTAATTTACCGAATCGGTATGTTAAGAATTCGGTATTTTACAGAGTCCTTAAATTACCGATTCGGTAAAATACCGAATCCTTAAAAAATGCCACCTACATCTCAAAAACCCAATACCGGTCGGTAACGGCCGAAATTCAGTAATTTCGGCCTTACCAACATCTGGCCCTGAATGTGCTTAAACTCTTAAGGAAAATTGGATTTCATAAAATTTAAGCTGAAAACTCACCTAGCACCCGAATCGGCTCGGGTTCCATGTCCATCATAATCCTTGGTATACTGTTGTTTCGTAAAATATTTATATCATGGGTGAATCTAGGGAAACTGGCATACCAATGAAAAGCACTTGGTATGTGTTATAAAGTACACTGGTAGAAGGTTCAGATAACTTTATTGCTTGCAATTACTTTGATCCTCTGAGATCTGCAGAGAACCCTTGAGCAAGCACCCATAGGAATTCCCTCTGTGTTGGAGCCAGAGATGTGTGTACGGATCAGTTTATGTGGCACCAATTTGTCCATGCCCCAGGTTTGATCATTTTCCAACAATACATTTCATCCCTCTCTGGTTAATACGTGAGGCTCAGAATACCTGGAACCTTCCCTTCTGCATGGTTTGGGAAGATCAACCCGAACCTATTGTCCCTCACAAAAATTGGTAAACTTTACATGTTTGTCGCAGTCAACCCTGTTTTTGTACCTATCCTGGTGCTCAAGGATTCTCTTAGATATAATACTCCTATTCACCGCACACCTATTGTCATTCTTTAACCAAAGAGCAGATAATTTGGCTTTTGGAATTCTGCCCTTAACCTGTTCCATGCTCATGACAAGGTCAGCTCGTCATGCAGTACACTGGAGCTGTGCTTATGACGAGCTGACCTTGTCATGAACAATGGTAAATATCGATTTGCAGCACAGGACGGGAAAAGCCTTAGCAGCCAAGGTGTTAAAGGGTGTGATGCTGTTAGGTGTGGTGCGATAAGCCCACAAAGTGTCTCAAAGAGCTATTTTAGCAGGTATGCCCATTACTTCCGCTCGCTGCAAAAATTCATGCAATACATTCTTTCAACAAAGCCATTCGCATGAGGGCAGTATCGGCTGGTTTTGCGATGCTGTATCTGGAGGTCCATTAAGAATTCCTTCATACGATCTGGGGAGAACTGCACCCCGTTATCCGTTATCCGTTACCAGGATATCAGGGACACCTTCCTCAACAAACACCTCTTCTAGAAAATTGATAAGGGAGTTTTGTCAATGTGATCAACACACTTAGAGACAATCCAACATGTGTGGTAATCCACTAACACAATGATGAACCTTTCATTTAACTTTTGAAATTAAGAGGACCAATTGTGTTGAGACTGAGCTAATTTGGTTCTGGGGGGGACTCGGAGCCTCAACGGGAAAAGAGGAGGTTTCGCTTGATGCCTTTTGTCACTGCTGATACATTCTAGAAAGTTCCTCACTTTGCAATCAACCAAAGCATACATACCTGGCCACCAATAATCCTGATGTATTTTACTCTTGATAAGGCTGCACCCCAAATGTCCCTTGAGCGCCAAATCAATGATTTTCTTGTTAAGTTTTTCTGGAGGAATCATTTTCACCCCCCTGAAAACAGCACCATAGTGCATGCTCAACTCCAGCCTGACCTCCCAAAACTTGGACAATGCTTCTAAGACACTTCCTTTATTTGCTAGTCAGCCTTTAGTAATGTGTTCTTTAAGACAAACAATCTTATTGTCTGATAATAAACACTCCTCCCACGCCTGTTTATTCATACTCAACACCTTGAGTACTACCTCTTTGTCTTCCTCACTATCGCTGTCTTGTTCAACCTCTGCTGGTGTGCGGGATAGAAAATCTGCAACTACATTCTGTTCACCTGGTAGGTATTGCACATTGAAATTGCAACCTTCTAAATCCAGTACCCATCTGGAGATTCTCAGCGTGGACCTGTTAGAACCCTTAGTTGTGTAAGCATACATCAGCTAGTGATCTCTTTTAATGGTAAAATAAATGCCCCACACGAAGAACTTAAAATGTCTGACTGCCCAATAACAGGCAAGTGCCTCTTTTCGGTTCCTTTAAGAGTTCTGGACACAAACTAAACCACCTGTTCCTGACCATCTACATTCTGAGTCAAACTAGCTCCCAAAACCTTGTTGCAGGCATTCGTGCTCCAGATGGTGGTTTTGGTGGAGTCAAACCTACCCAGTGCCAGAGCTGTAGTAATGCATGCCTTAACTGAAGAAAAAGCCTCTGACACTCCTCGTTCAACACAAAAGGGTTCTTGAGTTTGAGTAACTTGTGTAAAGGCTCTACAATACTTGAGTAGTTCTGTATAAATCTGGAATAATATTCCAAAAGCCCTAAAAAGGATTTGAGTTCCTCCACATTGGTCGGGTCAGTTGTGTTCTGAATAGCTTACACCAGATTTAACTTAGGTTTGATACCATCTTGGGAGACGGTGTGTCCAAGGTATTCTATAAAACCTATGCCAATACAACACTTTTCTTTTTTAAACGTGAGATCTGCTCTACGTAATTCTGTAAATACCATTCCAAGAATATCATTGTGCTCTTTCACCTCCTTCCCGTGGATTAAAATATCATCCTGGAAGCATAGCGCCCCGGTATATCTCTTAGAATATGTTACATATATATGGCTGGCATGGAAGCTAGGCCCAAAGGCATGCGTAGGTATTGGAAGGTCCCTAGGGGAGTTACAAAAGAAGTGAGGTGTTGAGACTTCAGATACAACTCCACCTGGTGTTATGCAGAGGATAAATCTATAACACTGAAGCAGCTGCCACCCTTAATCAAACTGAGGACCTCAAAATACGTGGTCGGGATGCCTATCTATCCATATGTTTGTGTTGAGATTGCTTAAATCAATGCATCGTCTGATTTCTCTGTTGGATGCTTTAATCGCTAAGATCACTGGAGCCAACCACTGAGAGCTCCCAATGGGTGCAATCACCCCCAACCCTAATAACCTGTCAAGTTCCACCTTGAGAGGGGCAAACTTCATGTGTGCAATAGGCCTGGGTTTATACACAACAGGTTTGGCTTTAGCTTTTAATCTGCTTCAATATTGCCAACCCTTCAATAACCCCAATTTCTCTCTCAGGGAAATCATTACACACATCCTTGCCACAACCACAGGGATCTACCAGCAGAACTTGGGGCCTGATTCACAGAACTAACTTAAGACAAAATCCTAAATTTACTACCATTTTGGTATTCACAGAAGGCACTTACTCATTTTGGTATTCACAGAAGGCACTTACTCATTTCGGTATTCACAGAAGTTAGGAGTCCTAACTTTAGGACTCCTAAATACCTTCTGTGAATACCGAAAGTCTTATAGTTAGGATTTTTCTCAGTTTGGGAGTAGTAAAGTTAGGAGTCCTAACTTTACTCCTCCTAAACGTAGATTTGAGATGTCATCAGTGATGTCATCAGTGATGTAACTGACCATGTCATGAATGATGTAATATGTGACATCATCAGCAGTGCATTGCAGGCGCACGGGTTATAGTTAGCAGAACTAACTATAACGGAGGAATTTCAATGGTTTTGTACGAGTGAAATGTCCAGCTAACTATAACACCCTTGAAACCTATGTTTCTTTCATTGAATTTCTAAGGTTTTTTAAATGATAATTCCTAACTATAACCTGCTTGAAATCTATGGTTTTTTCAGTGAATTTCAAAGGTTTTTTAAATGATAATTCCTAACTATAACCTGCCTGAAACCTATATTCTTTTCATAGAATTTCAAAGGTTTTTTAAATGACAATTCCTAATTATAATGTTGACGACTTCCCCATATTTTAAACAAGAAACCAAATCTGCAATGCTACCTAAAAAAACAAGAAACAGTTTCACTTACCACTAACAAATTAAGATCAACATTTAACTAGTGTAAGGACGTCGACTATGTACTGCAAGAATTACATCCGACTTATACCCATATTTCAAGAGCAATAAGTGATAGAGGTACTAATTATACACTTCCGACACCCAAGAAAAATCACAATACCCAGCGTCACCACCACTACAACCACCCCTCCTCACCCCTCTCCCTCTACTACCTCAGAGGCAGCGCAAAACAGGACAACTGACCTTCCCAAGAAAATATATCCCCTCAACAGCACACTAGCTCAATGTTCAGAGATGTGGTAACCAACTATGTATAAGGGAAGGAACTCGCACATCAACAATAATTTACACAATGCCAAGACTACCGTTGAAATGCTATACACAACTCACTATAGAAACTAAAAACTTTTCCATGTGTAGATATACCATTGATACGTGTGTACTCCATAGTGGACGCAATCATATTATATCAGACTCTGGGGAATATCTCGGTCATGTTGCTGTGTTGTCTCCCCCCCTTGAAGCAGAAGAGGATTGGGCTGATCCAACGTACGCAACTCCAGCGTAAGAGTATAAATAATTAGCCTACGCCTTGGGCGTGATTCACTTCTGCACAGAGAAAAGACTCTGCCACAGCGAAGGTCCTTACCCTGCCACGTGGCTGCCACCATGAACACGTGCCTCCTCGATACAGGCCGATTGTGAACTCAGCGCAACAGCACCGCAGATTTATGTCTGTATCGACTACTGCCTTTGATCTACACTGCGGACAGCAGGGTTCACAACTTGAATTCAGCTTTGGATCTACACTATGCACAGCATTGAAGTTATCCTTCATTTATGTAAGGCAGAGACAATTTTACTCTATGTCCTCAGACCTTGTTAAAATAAGTGATAAAAATTCTTCGTCGGATTCTGTGACTCCTGCCTTCGATCTACAGTGCGGTCAGTAGAGTTCACAACTTGATACCAGTAGCGCTTAAGCACTACAGACAACATTGAATTCAGTCTTGATTTATTTAAAGCAAAGACCATTGTACTATGTCCTCAGATTTTGTTAACGTATGAACAGTAGGAAATTCAGCCTTAATTTATTTAATGTAGAGACAAATCTACTATATGTCTTCAGATTTTGTTTAAATAAGTGACAAAAAGCATTCCTCCATGTCTGTGTCAACTATTGCCTTCCATCTACACTGCGGAGAGCAGGGTTCACCACTTCAATTCAGCTTTCCATCTACACTACGGACAGCATTCAAGTTAGCCTTCATTTAGGTAAGGCAGAGACAATTTTGTTAAATGATGCAACAAAAAACATTCCTCAGTATCTGTACTGAGTACTGATTTCAAATGTACACTGCGATCAACAGAGTTTACAACTTGATACCTGCGGCGCATCAGCACTACATACAACATTAAATTCATGCAACAGTCAATGTACGGAGTACATTAAAGATAATGCAGTGCAGCCTAAGATCTACACTGTGAACAGTAGGGTTCACAACTTCAATTCAGCTTTCCATCTAGACTACGGACAGCATTCAAGTTATCCTTGATTTATGTAAAGCAGAGAAAATTTTGTTAAAGGATGCCACAAAAAACATTGCTCAATAGCTATCCTAACTATTGCCTTCAAACGTACACTGCGATCAACAGAGTTTACCACTTGATACCTGTGGCGCATCAGCACTACATACAACATTAAATTCATTCTCGATTTATTTAAGGCAGAGACAATTGTACTGTGTCCTCAGATGTGTTAACTGTCACAAAAAAGCATTCATTGATGTTTGTGTCGAGTACTGCCTTCGATCTACACTGCGGACAGCAGGGTTCACAACTTGAATTCAACTTTGCATCTACACTACGGACAGTAGGGAATTTACCCTTGATGTGTTGAATGCAGAGACAATTGTACTGCATGTATTCAGCTTTTGTTAAAATAAGAGAGGAAAATCATTCGTCCATATCTGTGCTCAGTACTGACTTTGATCGACTGTGCGGACAGCAGGGTTCATAACTTCAATTCAGCTTTGAATCTATACTACGGACAGCATGAAATTTAGCCTTGATTTATTTAAGGTAGAAATAATTGTACTTTATGTCCTCAGATTTTGTTAAAGAATATGACAAAAATAATTTCTTGATGTTTGTGATGACTACTGCTTTCGATCTGCATTGCAAGGACTCACGATTCAGGTGGAATGGCAATTGCACATGACGCATTCCAGTAAGCAAGAGACATTATACCAGTGCGACCCTGCCCAAACCACAAATTATCGCAGGGTGCGCACACGCTGAGTTCTTCAGGTACCACTAACTCACTGCATCACAAGTCATCTCCTCGTGGCCTTATTAAGATAGAATTCACTAGGCAAAAAAACATTGCTCCCAGTGCGGCTGGCCCACACCACGCATCATCGCTGGCTGCGTAAACGCTGAAAGCCACACCTACCACTAACTCTATACAGCTCAAGTCAATGCCACATGGCTGTGGGCCCTTCCTGGCGACTGCCTCCGGTCTATACTGCAAACAGTAGGGTTCACAATTCAACATTAGTACTGATGCAAATTGTGTAAGAGACTATAATGGGTTAAGGAAACCAAATGCTCCCAATCTGCAACATCGCCACCAGACATACGTCCCCATTTTGAGGAAGTTAAAATACACTGCGTGAAGTGCAATCGTTTAATTTGTTATGGGGAGCAATCAGTAGACCTAGTTTGCAGAACAATTGATAACCATCGATGGTAGATTTCCCCCCCTCAAAGTGCATGCAATCCAGTATGCAACATTCAATGCTTTGAGTGCAACCCGTTCAGACCACGCATCACCGCAGAGTGAGCACACGCTAAACACCAGACGTACCATTAACCCATAAATAATCACCCGAGGCTTTATTAAGGGAAAATTCAGTAGTCAAAAAACATTACCCCCAGTGCGGCCTGTCCGGACCACGCATCATCGCAGGTTACATACACGCTCAGTCCAATGGTACTAGTAACTCAGTGCACCATAATTCATCAATATACAATATATAGCCTGTATTCTAGTTGTGAAGAGCATAAATTGCAAAAAACAAACCAAGACTTCTTAAAAAAAATACAATAATTTTGTATGGATTCCCATCACTCACCTAGCTAGGTGACATGCTTTATCATCTGGGTCTCCTTTAGCAGGGCTAACACTCCACCCTAATGATGGAGGAGCCCAAGGATGTTTTTTAAAGTTTATAAAAACAGATGTGAGCAGGTGTTATTTATAGAGTGTATGGGAAAGTGGTGCAGTGCAAAAGTGTGAAGTGAATGCTAAAATTGAAGCGTAATCAGACTCCTATTTTATTCTTGTCCGATACGTACAATGATTAAAAACAGTGCAGAAGGACAGTTTTAATAAATAGCCCTCCATAAGTTTACGTTGGTCAACATGTTTCAGCACTAAGCAGTGAAAAGGATACCAAGTGCTTTCATCAGGACCTTCAAAATAGTAACTGCTACTGCAAACAGTGAAAATAAAAGTAATATAAAGGATACTTGTGACACAAAGTTATCACAGTCAGGATTCAATGAACCTCTTGGAGAATCTATAAAAACAAGAAGTATATATGAGTCTTGGAAAGAAAAGCATTTCTGCCTTAAAAAAACGGTGTGGCTTCAATTAGCCATCCAGTATACCCTCATCGTGGGTTTAAACAAATCATTCTCCTTACCTCAAGAGTATGGAGGAGAGTGTTAGGATTGAGCGGGTTACCCCTCAGCGCACTCACCAGATTCCTATCTTTAGAGTCAGAAACGGCTATTCAATTTTGCATTACCCGTGGGGTTGGTCACAGAGGGTTGCCAGGTCCTTTTGCCGACATTCGTTTATCTGAATTGATTCCTCCATGCAATTTCCCTGTTGCCACGTTTTGCCTGAAGTTAGCGTTCTAGTCTTTTTCCTGTTTCCCAGCTGTCAGCGGTTAGGTGGTGCGCGAGCAATTTGAAGGCTTCGCACTTCAACCGTCGCGCTGACTGAGAAGCAGCCTTTCTTCAGTCTGCGTCCAATTCCTGTATCCTGAATCCCTTAGAGCTGCAAGCCTTTAATTTAGAACTTCGTTGTTCCTTCGCTCGCATTCAGTAAATTCTGCGAGGAAGGTTTCGTTCCGTTTCCAGATTGTTTCAGAGCCGTTCAGCTCGGCAGTTCGACATTCTCCCTCCTCCTGCCTTCAGAGTGACTTGGGGAAAAAAGTCTTCGACCTTGTGAAGTAGAGGTACCCATTTTTATCTCTCTTATGTTCCAGTCAGCGAGAGATACGGGGTAAGAGCTGAACTTTATTATCTATCCGTCAGAGACTGGATTCATTGTGAGAAGAGTTAGAATCTCATATCAAAAAGATTATTAGCTTCTGGTGATATCGGTACAGGACTATATGCTTAAGACATTATATTCATGAAAGTATGTACTACTATCCTGAATGAACATTTAATCCACAGTAGCTGAAAGCTGTTACTGCATATGTTGCCAGCAATTGAATATAGAACTCATTCTCAAGTCTTCAAGTAAATATAAATATATATATATATTTGTGCTTACCACCTCTATTCCTTTTCGTGGAGCTATTCACAAGGAGCTCTAGTTGTGAAGAGGATTCTACACACGATATGTTCTCATATTCACTCAGCTACTAGTTCAAGTTTCTTTAACTTAGGAGAGAGGCTAACCCCTGCACACATTCAGGTAGGATAAGGTCTTGGGGGAGATTTAAGGTAGAAACAGTCTTAGGATGTTTGCTTAATTGTTGCCTTGCCTTACAGGAATTCTACCACAAGAAGAATTTCCGAAGACATCAGTGTGTGTGGGCAGTCTCTCTTGTTTGTCGTCCCATTCCCCTTTCCCCCGTATCTCAGGGTCCAGCCTTGACTGGGCACTGGGGTGTAGGGCAGTTGGGAGCTAGCATCTTGCCTCCTTCGCTGATTCGTTCCTGTGGAACCACAATTCAGGTACTGCTTCTGACAGATTGAAGTGCCCGCAATTGTTCTGCATGGACGTAATGGCGGAAGGATTTGATGTTAAGGCCTTGGCAAGTATCCTTGAGGGGTTGCAAAAGCAGTTAAGTGAGACACGGGAGGAGGTTAGAAAATCAAATAGAGAGGCTAGTTACTTGAGGCAAAGAATAGACGAGCTCTCAATTAGTCCTAGTCCAAATTTTGGAGCGCAAAAGCCTCAGTCATTATCCCCCTCCTCATCTGAAATGACCACGCAAGTAGTTCATGCCATGTCTCCAACTATTCCTTTGGCCCCCCCAGAAAGGTTTCAGGGAGATCCAAATAAAGCCCAGGTATTTATTACGCAATGTTCATTGCATTATCTATGCAAGCCAATTATTTTTAAAGAAGATCAGTCCAAAGTGGCGTTTATGCTGTCTTACTTGGGTGGAGATGCTGCGGCATGGGCAATGCCCATAGTTTCTTCAAATGATCCCATTTTGTATAATTTTGCAGATTTCAAGACTGAGTTTTTGCGTATTTTTGATCGAAGGGCAGTGGCGCAGGCCACAGATAATGAATTACTGGAATTGAAACAAGGCAATCGAGAGTTGGTTGCATATCTCGCACAGTTTAATAAATTAATTGTGGAGACGAAGTGGCCTGAATCCAAAAGAGCAGCCATTTTTTACAGAGGTCTAAAAGATGAACTTAAAGATGGTTTGGCTCAGATTCCAAGGAGACCTACGGAGGTGTCTGAACTAATTGATTTGGTTCTACAGATTGATCAGCGTCAATCTGAAAGAAAAAGCGAACGAAGGAAGGATATTCGTCCAATTCCTCCCAGATTCGATCGTATGCGTACTGAAGTTGTGAAAGGCAATGAAGGAGCGTCCAATGAAGAACCCATGCAAATCGGCACCGTGAGGGGGCCTTTAAGTAAAGAAGAAAGAGAGAAACGTCGCCAGGGAAAATTGTGCATGTACTGTGGGGGTTCGGGTCATTTTGTAAAAGATTGTCCAAAGAAACCCAAGACAAACCAATGGGTAAAAGACAGGCTCCACCAGTAGACGGAGTTGCACTGGTGGGAGCTGCTCAGGAGACAACTCCAGATGCTCAATCTTTAGCTAACACACTACAGAATCAGCTCCTCATCTGATAATCACTAGTTAAATTTTCTTTGGTTCAAATCGTATGGAGGAAGTGGCCGTGATGATTGATTCTGGGGCAACAGGAAATTTTTGTGACATTCAATTTGCAAAAGACTTAGGAATACAATTTGTCAGAAAAGAAAAACCAGAACCTGTTCGGGCAGTGGATGGAACTACGTTGTCATCAGGTCCTATTCTTTACGACACGGAAGAAATTCATTTGGTGGGACCCGGTAAACATCATAGTTACTTAAATTTCAGTCTAATCGACGCTCCACAGTTTCAATTGATTTTAGGGTTGCCCTGGCTGACGGAACACAATCCACGGATTGATTGGGCCAAGCGGTCTATGGAATTGGATTCCAGCTATTGTTTGGAGAATTGTTTTCATCAAGTTCAGGGAGAAAGAAAGATTACTTCGTCATTCTGTTTGGCAGATTCTTCTCAAATGGTCTGTACCATCGAAGTTCCCAGTATCCCTGATGAGTATTTGGATTTGGAACAAGTGTTTAGTGAAACTGAAGCTCAGAAGCTCCCTCCACATCGAGATTATGATTGCCAGATTGAGCTGGAACCTGGGGCGAACCTGCCATGTAGTCGAATCTATGCCCTCTCGGAATCTGAGAATGAGCATTTGAAAGAGTACCTGGATCAACATTTGGCTAATGGATTTATTCGTCCTTCCCAGTCCCCAGTTTCTTCCCCCCTTTTCTTCATTCCAAAGAAGGATGGAAGTTTAAGAACATGCATCGATTATCGTGCCCTGAATCTGGTCACAAAAAAGAATCGGTATCCTTTACCACTAATCTCCGAACTCATGGATCAAGTTAAAGACGCCCAGATTTATACAAAACTTGATTTAAGAGGCGCATATCATCTTGTACGGATGGCCAAGGGAGATGAGTGGAAGACGGCATTTCGCACTAGGTTTGGCCTATTTGAATACCAGGTCATGCCCTTTGGGTTATGCAATGCCCCAGCTGCGTTTCAACACTTTGTAAATGATGTCTTATGAGACTATCTGGATCGTTTTGCCGTTGTCTATATTGACGACATATTAATTTTTTCCCAAAATCGAGAAGAACATGTAGGTCATGTGAGAAAAATTTTGGAGCGTTTACAAGAAAACCATCTTTTTGTAAAACTGGAAAAGTGTGTTTTTCATTCCACCAGAGTGGAATTTCTGGGATATGTTCTCTCCCCTGAAGGAGTGTCTATGGACAATTCCAAGGTTAAGGCAATCGAAGATTGGCCAGCTCCCAGATCAGTTAAGGAAATACAAAGTTTTTTGGGGTTCGCCAATTTTTATAGACGTTTCATTCAGAATTTTTCAGATAAGGTGAGCCCAATCACGAGATTATTAAAGAAGAATGAGAAATTCGTTTGGGGAGTTGAAGCGGAAGAAGCCTTTAAAAGTTTGAAGACGATGTTTATTTCTGCCCCTATCCTTCAGCATCCAGATTTAAGTGAGCCATTTTTTGTGGAAGCTGACGCTTCCAATCTTGCAATTGGTGGAGTTTTATCTCAGAGACATAAGAACACTGGTCAACTCACCCAGTGGCCTTCCATTCAAGAAAACTTTCTGCAGCTGAAATCAATTATTCCATTGCTGACAAAGAGCTTCTGGCTGTCAAGGAGGCATTTCAGGAGTGGAGACACTATTTGTTTGGCGCCAAGCAAGTAATTACAGTTTATACTGATCATCGAAATCTGCAGTTCTTGAAGTCAGCTCGAACTCTTACCCCTAGGCAACTTAGGTGGTCCCTCTTTTTTGCTGATTATGATTTTGTCCTCACCTACAAACCGGGATCTGCTAATGGAAAGGCCGATGCTCTTTCTCGGATGGGTTTGAGGGATGGACAAGAAGCTTCAACACAAGGTCACATCATTCCTGTGGAGAAAATTGTGGGAACCACGTCTTTTCAGGTGTTGGAGGATCAGATTAGAAAAGAATTCCAGAGAGAAGTAGAAGAGAGTATGGAGCAGTGGGAATCTAAAGAACCTAATCGACAGATCCGAGATGGATTACCTTATCTACAAGAAAAACTGTTTGTGCCTACCAACGACTTGAGAAAAGAAGTCATACGGTTATGCCATGATAATCCTTTGGCTGGTCATAAAGGGGTTAAAAAGACTTTAGAGCTTGTGAAGAGAACCTTTATTTGGCCGGGTATGGATGCTCAAGTAAGACAGTATGTTGCCACGTGCGAGCAGTGTGTTAAAGGGAAGATTGCTCGTCAGTCCCCACAGGGACTTCTCCAGCCTTTACCTCTAGCCCCATCTCCTTGGCACACTGTGACTATGGATTTCATTGTTGAGATGCCTTCCAGTCAGGGGTATTCGGTGATCTGGGTGGTAGTGGATCAATATTCTAAAATGAGTCATTTTGTCCCTTTAAAGAATCTTCCCACAGCCTCTCAATTGGCCACTTTGTTTATTCAGCATGTGGTAAAATTGCATGGAGTTCCACAGGTCGTGATTTCCAACCGAGGCCCTCAATTTGTGTCTCGTTTTTGGAAACCCTTTCTGGTAGGCTTAGGCGTAGATTCTCGTTTGTCCTCAAGTTTTCATCCTGAAACGGATGGTCAAACTGAGAGAGTTAATCAGGACCTGGAGCAATATCTGCGATTGTATTTGATGGACCAAGAGGGAGAATGGCCCTCTTTGCTTAGTACAGCAGAGTTTGCATATAATAATTCCATTCACTCAGCGACAGGCTTTACTCCCTTCTATTTGAATAATGGCAGACATCCTAATATGTTCTTTGGAAAGGTTGAGGTTGAGGCTCCAGCAGCAGGTGATTTTCTGAGGAATCTACAAAAGACTTATCAGTTAGCCACCGAAAACCTTATTAAGGCCAGGAATCAGTACAAGGGTCAGGCAGATAAGAAACGAACGGAAAGCCCTGTTTTTAAACCTGGGGATCAAGTTTGGATTTCAACTCGTCATATGAGATTGAGAGGAAATCGAAAATTTCAGCCAAGGTTTGTGGGACCCTATTCAGTTTTAAAGATGGTAAATCCAGTGGCTGTTAAGGTTGATCTTCCTAAGAAAATGAGAATCCATCCAACATTTCATGTGTCCTTAGTGAAGCGTAGTCCACCAGACTTAAGACTTAGTTCTCCTTCAATGCCTGTTCAGATACAATCAGAAGAGGAGTTTGAAATCAAAAGAATTCTGGATTCCAAGTTTAAGGGAAGAAATCTTTTCTACTTGATTGATTGGAAGGGTTTTGGTCCAGAAGAGAGATCCTGGGAACCAAGTTCTAATGTTCATGCTCCGAGATTAGTTAGTGAATTTCACAAGACATTTCCACAAAAACTTAGAGAGGGGGTTTTGGTGGGGGGTACTGTCAGGATTGAGCGGGTTACCCCTCAGCGCACTCACCAGATTCCTATCTTTAGAGTCAGAAACGGCTATTCAATTTTGCATTCCCCGTGGGGTTGGTCACAGAGGGTTGCCAGGTCCTTTTGCCGACATTCCTTTATCTGAATTGATTCCTCCATGCAATTTCCCTGTTGCCACGTTTTGCCTGAAGTTAGCGTTCTAGTCTTTTTCCTGTTTCCCAGCTGTCAGCGGTTAGGCGGTGCGCGAGCAATTTGAAGGCTTCGCACTTCAACCGTCGCGCTGACTGAGAAGCAGCCTTTCTTCAGTCTGCGTCCAATTCCTGTATCCTGAATCCCTTAGAGCTGCAAGCCTTTAATGTAGAACTTCGTTGTTCCTTCGCTCGCATTCAGTAAATTCTGCGAGGAAGGTTTCGCTCCGTTTCCAGATTGTTTCAGAGCCGTTCAGCTCGGCAGTTCGACATTCCCCCTCCTCCTGCCTTCAGAGTGACTTGGGGAAAAAAGTCTTCGACCTTGTGAAGTAGAGGTACCCATTTTTATCTCTCTTATGTTCCAGTCAGCGAGAGATACGGGGTAAGAGCTGAACTTTATTATCTATCCGTCAGAGACTGGATTCATTGTGAGAAGAGTTAGAATCTCATATCAAAAAGATTATTAGCTTCTGGTGATATCGGTACAGGACTATATGCTTAAGACATTATATTCATGAAAGTATGTACTACTATCCTGAATGAACATTTAATCCACAGTAGCTGAAAGCTGTTACTGCATATGTTGCCAGCAATTGAATATAGAACTCATTCTCAAGTCTTCAAGTAAATATAAATATATATATATATTTGTGCTTACCACCTCTATTCCTTTTCGTGGAGCTATTCACAAGGAGCTCTAGTTGTGAAGAGGATTCTACACACGATATGTTCTCATATTCACTCAGCTACTAGTTCAAGTTTCTTTAACTTAGGAGAGAGGCTAACCCCTGCACACATTCAGGTAGGATAAGGTCTTGGGGGAGATTTAAGGTAGAAACAGTCTTAGGATGTTTGCTTAATTGTTGGCTTGCCTTACAGGAATTCTACCACAAGAAGAATTTCCGAAGACATCAGTGTGTGTGGGCAGTCTCTCTTGTTTGTCGTCCCATTCCCCTTTCCCCCGTATCTCAGGGTCCAGCCTTGACTGGGCACTGGGGAGCTAGCATCTTGCCTCCTTCGCTGATTCGTTCCTGTGGAACCACAATTCAGGTACTGCTTCTGACAGAGAGGCCTCACCCCACCTGGCAACAAGCTCAGGACAAAGGAGGCACCGCTCTAGGGAGAAAACACATAGCACCAAACATGCCTTTAGTTGGTGAGTTATTCTTCCTGTACAATAAAAACACAAAACTGGTTGCTCACTAAACCAGTAGGAGCCCTCATCGCTCAACTCACTCATAGTTTATTCAGAGCCCGTTATACGGGGATAGTCATACAATGGTATAAGCACACCAAGTGTGGCTCACTGGTTAGAGGCGGCAGACCTGTAAGCAGAGAACGGCCCGGGACCAGGGTTCAATTCCCGACGCGGCAGGGTCTTGGACCAAGGTCAACAGACTCGATAAGTCTTGCCTCAGTGCCTACTCTAACCAGGGAACACACTCGATAACTCTGGGCATTAAGCTTGCCTCATCTCTACAACAGACGCCGGGGATGCGTGATTTCACCCTGGAGATACCCAGAAAGGGAGCATCTCACAGGGAAAACCACAACGGGTTCCCCAGCGGTCTACAGCGCCAGGACACTCGGGTAGAGTAACAGTGCGCTTTACAAGTATCCCACATTTACATTTACAAAGTATAAGTTATCTTATCTTTCCTATACCCTTCACCATAATTCATTGCCACATGGCAGTATTCAGGCAGAATACAACTGACTCTTCATTCATTATTTGCAGAGTGCAGTACCAAACTAAATAAAACGTCTATCAAGCCCTAATCAATATCCCTTTAGTAGCCTTCCTTCAAAAACTTCTTTTATATCAGTTCTAGGTTTAGTTAAAAAAAACAAAATTCACGCTGCAAGTGCAAAGGCACACTCAATGGCAGTCTACACTGTGGACAGCACAGGTCACAACTTGAACTATAATGTCCCTGAAACATACACATTTCGACAATGTATTCCATACATGTTTCATCTTTTATTTCAATCTGATTACAGATTATGCAGTCCAGTAGGCAACACGCTGACTACCAGACGTACCACAAACTCAGTGCACAATAAATAATCGCCATGTAGCCTTATTAAGGCAAAATTCAGTAGCCAAAAGACATTCGTAGCAGTGCGGTCTGCCTGAACCACACATCATCGCAGGTTCCACACAAACCGACCCTACCTTAGTGCACCACAACTCATGAACCCTTTACAATAGAATCTTCTGTGTATTACTTCACATGTAATGCTCCTACCTTTGTACAGCAGAAGTCATAAACCATTTACAATTGAATATCTATGTATGATATCATGATTACTATTCTACTTGTTACCAACAGCAACGTAATAAAATGGAGTTGAGCACACATGCCCGTACACACTTCAACTATCTATTTGTGTCTGTGTATTTATTATGTTTGTAAAATGCTGCTCCTAGGCCCTACCACATTATATTGTGATATAAATAGCATATGCAACCATCTTACCTCTGACAGTTAGTGTGGGCTATTCCTCCTTTGTTTCTTTTTTTAGCATATTTATATAGCGCAAAATCAACGAAAAACTATATCAGCAATTTACATGAGCACCGTATTTACAATACATTTTCAGGCAAGCGTAGATTACATTATTACTCTACAATACAGGATGTGGACGCAACTCCGAGCCTCGGACACTGATTTCCTGCACCAAGTTCAATAGTATATCTGAATGACCACATACGTATATATATTATCTGCCTTTCATGTGCCAAAAACTGCAACTTAAACCTTTCACAGCCTGTATTACCACAGCTACAACACTCCACTGAATGTACAACAAACATTCATAATCTAGAAAAAACACTTAACTGCTGGTACCTTAATACGCGTTCTATGATGAAGCACCAAGTCGACCTGTTTTTACTCTTAAAATCTGAGAAACCTGACATCCTAATGTTAACAGAGACTTGTCTTACTTTAGACTCCCTACCTGACATTTTAGCAGCTCTACCCTCGGAGTATTATATCCTCTCTTCCAGCCGGCCCTCTGGAAAAAAAGGAGGAGGAGTAGCTGCTATTATCCATAAATACCATAAATTCACCGCACTTCCGTCATTAGTCTTAAAAGACACTGAAAATATCGTGTGTAAATTGGACACTGATAATGGGGCAATCGTGGTAACTTTGCTTTATCGCCCCCCACTCTCTATGCCCTCATTTCCTACATCACTGGCAGAACAACTGGCCCCCCTCGTCACAAACTACCCAAAATTTATTCTCGTCGGTGACCTTAATTTTTGGTTTAACAAGTTAGAGGCAGACCACCAAGCAGCTGAACTCAAGGACTTATTCCTTGACTTAAACCTAACGCAACACATCCATTCCGCCACTCATGAGAAAGGCCACAGCCTCGACCAAATTTGGTCCCACAATATGTCACTATCTACTCCCATTATAGAACCCTGCATCTGGTCTGATCACTTTCTCATTCACTTCTCCTGTACAGTGGACGGGAACAATAAACACACCCTTGGGGCTGGTGGGAATGTCAGGAAATGGAAAGGTATCGATATAGCTACCTTTCTCGAGACTCTGGCCTCCACTCTACCACTGTTGTCTACAGACACAGATATTAACATCATGGAGGAAACCATCTCGCATTGGCTTTTAGAAGCAGCTGACATCCATGCACCCTGGGCGAAATTCTCTCGCTCTCGTCCCAATGACGCTCACAGATGGTTTACCCCACAATTAAAAACCTTGAAATTGGAGGTACGCCGAAAGGAAAGAAAATGGAGGGCTAACTACCTACCCTTAGATAAAGAGAACTACTGTATAGCCCGTAAGAATTATCAGAAAACCATTTTGATACATAAAACTGAATACTTCTCGGATATTCTTACAAGCTCCACAAACAAATCTAGGGACGTATTTAAAATTGTAAATGACCTTAGTAATAGTGAAAGGACCGCCCCCTCTATGATTCCTACCTAGGAACTTTGTAACTCTCTTAACTTGTTTTTCACGGACAAAATCAATATTATAAAACAGAGTATTCTGAACTCCCCGTCATCTGTCCCTATGGATGATATTTATTTCAACCCTATTACACTTGACACCTTTTTCCCTATTGACACTAAAACCCTTACTAATCTTTCGAACCGTGTTAAATCTGGGTCACCCTATGATGTCTGTCCTCCTTACATCATTAGAGAAGTGATCCAAGCTATCCCACAGGGCATTCTTTCCTTACTAAACGAATCACTTTCTAAGGGCAAGGTGCCTGGCAACTTCAAGAATGCACTACTCATCCCGTTAATAAAAAAACAAGGAGCAGACCCTCATAACCCGGTCAATTACAGACTCATCTCCTTACTCCCCTATCTCTCCAAATTACTGGAAGCCCACGTTGCCAACTGCATGTCTAAGTTTATCGAAGACTCCGATTACTTAGAGCCTAACCAAGCTGGGTTCCGTCCCTGTCACTCGACAGAATCCGTGATTTTGGCCGTCCAAAATACTATGCAATCCAACGCGGACAAAGGTACACATCAGGCGTTGGTGCTTCTTGATTTATCGGCGGCGTTCGACACGGTTGACTATTCGATTCTGATCAACCGTGTCGAACAGGCCGGTCTAAGAGGCCCCGCACTAAGTTGAATTGCTTCCTTTATCTCTGGACGCACACAAGCAGTTAGGCTTGGCTCCTTTACAGCACCTACAACTTCATCCACTTGTGGGGTCCCACAGGGATCCTCACTATCACCTTTATTATTTAATCTTTATCTCCGCCCTCTTCTACACTCCTTAAAACAATTTAATGTTATTATTTACAATTACGCAGACGACCTTCAACTCGTGTTTACGCTTAACACCTCAGACTCTGTTGCGCAATTTCAGAACACCATGCAACACATTCAGAGGTGGATGAGTCTTAACCATCTCAAACTCAACCCAGGCAAGACAGAACTGATCTTGCCTGGGAAAATCAAGCTGAGTTGGGGTCCACACTTCTGGCCACCTGATCTGGGAAACTCACCAACGAAATCCACTTCTGTCAAGAGTCTGGGCGTTACTCTTAGCGCCGATCTCTCACTGAAAGGACAAGTGGGTGCTGTCGTTTCTGCCAGCTTTTACCAACTGAGAAAAATTTAAAAAATCTCTCAATGTCATGATTCCACCCCCCCTCATCTGAACATACATGCACACACATGCAAATGTAGACTTCCCATTCTTGAAACCCACCCCTGTCCCGTGCAGCCAGCACGCCAATATGTAAATATGTGATTGTGCAAGAACTTAGAAACTGATTATACTTTTACTCAGGTCTTTCTTTCATGTATTTAACTGTAATGTTCTTTGTCTTTACCAAGGGTTGTTGGATTCATGGCACGAGTTTTTGTTGTGAGCCTAATACTCGTACTGAAGCGTTATTGCCAGGGTATGTTAGATATCTTTGAGCCTAATACTCGTACTGAAGCGTTATTGCCAGGGTATGTTAGATATCTTTGCAGGAAGGGTTTTGAACTCGCCTCGCAGGAGAAACAGAGAGCTGAGAGTGGAGATGCCGTTTTCAGCGCGCACGCTGAAAAACGGCACGCATGGTTTGGCGCGCGATGCGTCAACCTTCCTTGGGTGTGGCTGGGTGTGGTTCCCCTATAAAAGGCCACACCCAGCGCAAACTGACGCTTTGCCTTCAGTCTCCGTGCATCACCGAAGGATGTTCCTTGGCTCCCTCCACGACGGCCTGCATTCCGGATAGGACAGCATTCAGCTTGAAGGTCTGCTGTCTTTTTGAAGGTCTCCTTTCACCGCGCACAGCACCTGGAAGAAAGAAGACAACATTTAAAGCTAAGTTACCGTTTTTTCTTTCTGTTTGGATTATTGGCGCCCCACGCAAGCAAGCATCCAGAAAAAGCTAGAAACTTACCTGGAAAGACTTAGAACTTCCAAATCTATAGAAATCTCGAGGATAAGAACAATTACCAGGACTTTGGAAAAGAAATAGAGACTTTGAGAATTATCAAAGAGAGAACGTTGATGATATTTTACACTTAAGTTTGTTTTGCCATTTTCTTGTCTTTTGTTTTAATTTGATTCTTATTAGTGACGTGAAGGTGAAGAACAGCATGGTGTTAAGTCAGAGTAAGTTAAATAGAGTTTGAAGGGACGTATGAAGAATGCAAACATTATAGTAAAGCAGTAACTCATCATTCCCTTTTGAATATTCTCCTTACAGAGAACTAACGCAGAACAAGCCATCTTCTACACAACTCGACATCTTGCCCAACCCTCCCTTCACGACGACAACACGGACGCGACGCCAAATCTTAACCAGTCGCAGGTAGGACTCGTTAAAGCCCAAAGTCACTCATAGAAACCAGTTAGGACAAGATAGATAGAGTAATAATCAGTAATTACAAAAGTTCTCCTTATTGCTTCGCAGGTCGACAATCAAGGAAGCAGGTAGCGTCCACGATCCGGCCTACCTCCCTGATTTCTATTTAACTACCTTTGTGTGAATTTACAGTCACTAGGTATTGCCTAGAATTTGGGGAAGTTGGTCCATAACGTCTCTGCGAAATCTTCTACAGGCATCCTACAGGTAAGGCTGCTTGTAACCCTGTCAGAAGGCAAAGCCCACGACGATATTTTCGCCCAGACGTTATGGATCCTTCTATCACAAGTTCTTTGCAAGATATTGCAAACGTGTTAACGGCTATTCAAGCCGAAAACGCTGCCCTCCGTAGAGATATCACAGATATTCAGAGCAATATGCGAGCTGCTTCTAGTCAGTGGGGGTATCCCTCAACTCAAAAACCGGTTCTGAAACCAGCCTCGTTTCAGCCAGGACTTCAGACCTTACATTCAGGCCCCAGTTCTTCCTCTGCTCCAACTCAGATTCAGGTAGTTACTCCTATTACAGTGCCCTTAGCACCTCCTGAACGATTTTTGGGAGATAGTAATAAGTTTTCGATCTTTTTAAATCAATGTCATTTGCATTTCATCGCTAAGCCCGCTGCCTTCCCAGATGATTCCTCTAAGGTAGCCTTTATTTTGTCATATCTAGGGGGGGATGCAGCCCTTTGGTCTGTGCCGATTGTAGAACGCGAAGACCCGATTTTATATAACCTTAGACTCTTTAAGAATACTATGAAAAAGTTATTTGCTAAACACGTTTTTGTCCAGTCCGCAGACCATGAATTATTGCATCTTAAACAAGGGTCTTCGGACTTATTACATTACATTTCCCAGTTCAATAGACTAGTCATTGAGGCTCGCTGGCCAGAGGAAAAAAGAGTTTCCCTTTTTTACAAAGGGCTTAGAGATGAGTTAAAGGATATGGTTACTCAGATCCTAGATCCACCAGACGCCATCGAAGACTTTATAGATTTGGTAGTAAAGCTTAATCATAGACTTTTAGAACGCAGAGGAGAAAAAGGTAAAACAGAAGTCAAGGTCTTCACTTTTAAGGAAAGGTTCAACTCAGTAAGATCTGAAGGTTCATCAAAGGGTGATTCAGGAGTCGAACCAATGCAAATAGGTACTATTAAAGGGCCCTTGAGCAAGGAAGAGAAGGACAAAAGAAGAAAATTGAATCAATGTTTATATTGTGGCAAACCTGGTCATTTCGTTAAGGAATGTCCAGTACGCCCAAATAAACCTAAAAGCAAGAATTCGGAGGTGGCTTTAGTACAACAGTCGGAAAACTAACCGGCTCGACTAATCAAGAGGTCAGATTGTCGAGTGAGGTATCTAGCTTGGCCTCCACAACTCCTGAGATTACTTCCCATCATCTTAGTATTACAGTCACCCTACAATCTGAAACTGATAAGGGGAAGGAATGGACAGTTGATGCTTTGATTGATTCTGGAGCTACAGGCAACTTCATAGATACTAAGTTTCTGCAGAAGTTAGAGTTCAAAACTAAAGCCAAACAACATCCTGAAGTGGTTAAGGCTGTAGATGGCAAGGAATTATCATCAGGACTAATTCAATTTCACACAGAAGTACTATCAATGACTTGTTTACAAAAACATAAGGAAAACATCACATTTGACGTCATAGATGCTCCTCAGTTTCGCCTGATTTTAGGGATACCTTGGTTAGTCAAACATAATCCTAAAATAGATTGGGTAGAAAGAACTTTGTTATTTGACTCGGAACATTGTGTATCTTCTTGTCTAACCACATCAGACTCCCAAGTGATGATTCTGGGAAATAATTTTCCTTTGACTACAAAGAGTATACTCTTATTGGAAGGGATCCCAGAAGAATATTCTGATCTCCATGACGTATTTGACAAGAAGAAGGCTAACACTCTACCCCCTCACCGGGATTTCGATTGCCGGATAGATTTGGTACCGGGGGCTACATTGCCGTGTAGTAGAATTTATGCATTAACCGAAAAAGAGAACGAGCACTTGAGAGAATATTTGGACGAATATCTGGCCAATGGGTTTATCCGACATTCGAAATCTCCTGTATCCTCCCCCCTCTTTTTTATTCCGAAAAAGGGGGGAGAGTTGAGAACATGCATCGACTATAGAGCCCTAAACAATGTCACCATCAAAAACAGATACCCTCTCCCTCTGATTCCGACACTTCTGGATCAATTAAAAGATGCTAAAATATACACTAAGTTGGATTTGCGGGGAGCTTATCATTTAGTTAGAGTCCGCAGTGGCGACGAATGGAAGACACTGGTCAAATGCACCCGATCGCATACTACTCTAGAAAGCTAACCCTCACCGAACAAAATTACGCCATAGCTGACAAGGAATTGTTAGCCATAAAAGCAGTCTTCGAAGAATGGCGCCATTACTTGTTAGGGGCGAGACATCCAATAACCATTTACACTGACCACAGGAATTTACAATTTTTACGCTCTGTGAAAGCTCTCACGGCTAGACAGCTTAGATGGACAATGTTTTTTAATGATTACAATTTTGTAATTACTTATCGTCCGGGAAGAGAGAACTTAAAAGCAGATGCATTGTCACGATTGGGAACTATTGAAGAGAAGGAGAGTTCTCTCCAAGAAATTCAACCAGTATTACCTGAGACTTGCTTCAAGGTAGGAGTGGTGGTCACTGATGTTGTAGAAGACATTAAACTAGAAATTCAGGATAAAACCCTTCAAGAATGGAAAACATTGTATCCTTTAATGCAAAATAGAGGAGGATTAATGTATTTGAATGAGCAAATTGTTGTACCAACGCAAGAATTGCAAAGAAAAGTAATACATTTGCATCATGATCCTCTTATGTGTGCACATCCAGGAGTTGTTAAAACTAGTCAGTTAATCAAAAGAAGGTTTTGGTGGCCAACCTTGTTGAATGATGTAAAGAACTATGTAGAAACTTGTGTGATTTGTATCCAACAAAAACCACAACACCAAGCACCTAGTGGATTCTTGCTACCACTCCCAATCTCGCCTCAACCTTGGCACACGATATCGCTGGACTTTATCGTGGAGCTTCCAGAGACCAAAGAGGGTTTCAACACCATTTTGACTGTGGTGGATCATTTCTCTCGCATGGCTCATTTCATACCATTAAAAGGCATCCCTACCGCTAGAGAATTGACTCACACCTTCTCTAAGGAAATCATTAGGTTACATGGGATCCCCTCTGTAATTATTTCTGATAGAGGTCCACAGTTTATTTCTCATTTCTGGCAAGAATTAGGAAAGACTTTGAACATGGACATTCGCATGTCCTCAGGTTATCATCCTCAGACTGATGGTTTAACCGAAAGGACGAATCAAACTATAGAACAGTTTCTTAGGTGTGCCTTAGCAGAGAACGAAAAAGAGTGGTCAGACATCTTGTGGGATTTAGAATTCGCTTTCAATAATTTAGACAATTCTTCCACTAGTCTATCACCTTTCTTTTGCATTTATGGTTTCCACCCTAAGAATGTCCCAGAAAACACAAGCATCCCATCAGCCATACCATCACTAGAGGAACACATTACTAAATTGGTCCATGTTCAGAAACAAGCTCAATTTCATTTAGCTCAAGCAAAAGAGAGTCAAAAAGAGTCAGCAGATCTACGTAGAAAACCATCACCTGAATACTCAATCGGAGATAGAGTTTGGTTATCTACAAAAAATTTGAGAATGACTATTTGCAAAAAACTACGTCCCAAATATATCGGGCCTTTTGTAATAGAAAAAATCATAAATCCTGTCAGTGTCAAACTCACCCTACCTGGTAGGTATAAGTTCCACCCGGTATTTCACGTATCATTGATCAAACCCTGTAATTCTAAGACTAGGTTTCTTAAAAATCCACCACCCATCCTTGTTGATGGTGTTCCTGAATTTGAGGTTCACAAGATCTTAGATGCAAAGAGAATCCGAGGTAAACTATTTTATTTAATACATTGGAAAGGTTATGGCCCCGAAGAGCGGACGTGGGAACCTCTTTCCAACGTTCAAAATTCTGCTCGATTGATCAAGAACTTTCATCTACGTTATCCCAATAAACCAAAACCTGTACCACAAGTTTTGGGAGGGATCTTGAGAGGGGAGTACTGTCATGATTCCACCCCCCCTCATCTGAACATACATGCACACACATGCAAATGTAGACTTCCCATTCTTGAAACCCACCCCTGTCCCGTGCAGCCAGCACGCCAATATGTAAATATGTGATTGTGCAAGAACTTAGAAACTGGTTATACTTTTACTCAGGTCTTTCTTTCATGTATTTAACTGTAATGTTCTTTGTCTTTACCAAGGGTTGTTGGATTCATGGCACGAGTTTTTGTTGTGAGCCTAATACTCGTACTGAAGCGTTATTGCCAGGGTATGTTAGATATCTTTGAGCCTAATACTCGTACTGAAGCGTTATTGCCAGGGTATGTTAGATATCTTTGCAGGAAGGGTTTTGAACTCGCCTCGCAGGAGAAACAGAGAGCTGAGAGTGGAGATGCCGTTTTCAGCGCGCACGCTGAAAAACGGCACGCATGGTTTGGCGCGCGATGCGTCAACCTTCCTTGGGTGTGGCTGGGTGTGGTTCCCCTATAAAAGGCCACACCCAGCGCAAACTGACGCTTTGCCTTCAGTCTCCGTGCATCACCGAAGGATGTTCCTTGGCTCCCTCCACGACGGCCTGCATTCCGGATAGGACAGCATTCAGCTTGAAGGTCTGCTGTCTTTTTGAAGGTCTCCTTTCACCGCGCACAGCACCTGGAAGAAAGAAGACAACATTTAAAGCTAAGTTACCGTTTTTTCTTTCTGTTTGGATTATTGGCGCCCCACGCAAGCAAGCATCCAGAAAAAGCTAGAAACTTACCTGGAAAGACTTAGAACTTCCAAATCTATAGAAATCTCGAGGATAAGAACAATTACCAGGACTTTGGAAAAGAAATAGAGACTTTGAGAATTATCAAAGAGAGAACGTTGATGATATTTTACACTTAAGTTTGTTTTGCCATTTTCTTGTCTTTTGTTTTAATTTGATTCTTATTAGTGACGTGAAGGTGAAGAACAGCATGGTGTTAAGTCAGAGTAAGTTAAATAGAGTTTGAAGGGACGTATGAAGAATGCAAACATTATAGTAAAGCAGTAACTCATCATTCCCTTTTGAATATTCTCCTTACAGAGAACTAACGCAGAACAAGCCATCTTCTACACAACTCGACATCTTGCCCAACCCTCCCTTCACGACGACAACACGGACGCGACGCCAAATCTTAACCAGTCGCAGGTAGGACTCGTTAAAGCCCAAAGTCACTCATAGAAACCAGTTAGGACAAGATAGATAGAGTAATAATCAGTAATTACAAAAGTTCTCCTTATTGCTTCGCAGGTCGACAATCAAGGAAGCAGGTAGCGTCCACGATCCGGCCTACCTCCCTGATTTCTATTTAACTACCTTTGTGTGAATTTACAGTCACTAGGTATTGCCTAGAATTTGGGGAAGTTGGTCCATAACGTCTCTGCGAAATCTTCTACAGGCATCCTACAGGTAAGGCTGCTTGTAACCCTGTCACTCAATTTCTAACTCATACCGCACTCATTCAGGTTATAATAGCCCTTGTCCTTTCCCGGTTGGACTTTTCTAATAGTCTTTACCTAGGACTCCCAGTTGGTTTGCTGAAAAGACTCCAACTTGTTCAAAACCAAGCAGCTAGATTGATCCTCAAACAGCCGAAATGGCAGTCTATTAGACCCGGCCTAGAACATCTTCACTGGCTGCCGGTGGAACAGAGAGTCTTATTTAAAACTGGCTGCATCATTCATAAAACCCTACACAACACCGGTCCCAAATTTATTGCGCAACTTGTGTCCAGATACAGCCCCTCATTAAACCTCCGCTCTGCTAAAAAAGAGCTTTTAATTATCCCGTCCTTTAAGAAAAAACGGCTGGGCGGCAGCTCCTTTCACCATCTAGCAGCCACCCTTTGGAATTCTCTCCCATTATCTTTGAGACAATGCCCAGACCTCCTCACATTTAGGCATTCTTTTAAGACATGGCTTTTTAGACTAGCTTATTATTAGCTTCACTACCTTGTGTTATGTTCCTCTTTCGATAGCGCCATGAAGCCCAAGGGCGTACGAGCGCTGAATAAATAAATTTTAACAGAACATAACATAATCGCAGAAATGCGCCATGTCCACCATCTTTTATGTATGCAACAATGAATGAATATAGATTCAGTGATACCCCGTACCGTCCATGTTGGCCATGTTGTGGAACTTTACAGATATAATGACACATTTGTGTTTAAGACGCAGGTGACGTCATTACTACAAGACGGCCACCCAAATAACTTGATTTCTCATATAGCTCACGACGGAACCACGCCCATTGCTCTGGAATCATGGTTCAGAGCCTCGAGCAGCACTGGCATACATCAGGCCAGCCCACTCCGCTTACGCTTTCAGGAAAAAACAAAAACGCACCATTGCCCAGATTTCCATTGTACTGATTTCTTAGTTTCAGGTCTAGTTGTCAGAACGACACACACACACTCCCTCTTGCCTGGTATACACCCACACCACACCCATCCAGCATATGCGTCACTACACATGTGACCCTACCAAGACGGGGCGCAGGTGCTCTACGCCATTTTAGAGTTGCTCCCATAGCAAGCGCTGTGATGGACCATCCTAGTGGTTCGGACGCCTCATGTAGGCCCAAACCACCGAGTTGGGGGGCCCACCACTATGTGCATGGCCTCTTTGGTCACTGAGTTAGTGATACCGCAAGAACTGAGCGGGTGAAGAACCTGCGATGAAGATCGGTGCAGGAGTATGTCCTTTCCCATAACGATATCAAGACTCGGCACCATATGTCAGACTTCTTGGTGGCAGAGCAGGACTGCCTGATGTAGAAGGTGTCCTGTCCACAAAAAGATGAGCAGTGAGGCCTGGGTGTGCATCGGAGGGAGTCGATGGGGTACAGCAGACTGGATGAAAAAAGGTGACGCAGCGATTTAGGCGTACGCAGTCCTATATACCGTATCTTATTGAATTTATATATTTTTTTCCAATAGCAGGAACGTTTTTATAATTGGTCAAATGTCCGACACTCGTGATGATCGAAACTACATGTATCATCGCATCACTTGCTTTCACAACCGGATAAAACATTACTACTATAGTAATTTTTCAAAAATCAAAGCCTATTAAACAAGTTGGAACTGTACAAATAGTTGTTTTTAAATGCAGGAGGGAAGGTGTGTGAAAGGGCGATGTAATTCTACTCCACATTAAGATAGTAACAATTACCAATCATAACATCTTTCTCTTACTATCTTTTAGATGTAGAGCTTCAGGGTGCATTATGTCCCGGCAAGTGGTGAAAAACACACCGGTGACAGAAAGGTAAGCTGCGAATATTCTTTTCAGTCACTCTCTCACTTCCTCTCTACTTTGATAAAGAAATGACACACAATGTTAACTTCCTTTTTATCTTACAGGTTGTGTTTCACAAATTGGCGTGTCCCCCCCCCAAAACACCTCCAAAGCTCAACGTTTGTGTATTCTGCGATGATGCGTGGTCATCGTAACAACGTCTGAGAAGGCTGCCTAGACATGTGGTGCACCCTCTTTGAATCACGCGAATGGCACAAGGTGAGCAAAGAAGCTTGTTTCTGAAACAACGACAAGTCATCTGTGGATGGAGAGAGTGGGTAGTGTGCAGTAGCTTGACTGCGTAGGAATGTACAATTACCTGCGAGCAGTGAAAATAGATAGGTTACAACAGTCTGAGAGGCAGATTTACAAGCCCCTTGCACCACTTTTGTGTCACTTTTAACATGGGAAAAGTGGCACAAGGAGCTTGTAAATCTGCCCCTGAGTGCGCAAGAAAAAGCACTCACGTCCGGACTCTGGGAGTCAATGGGGTACAACAGTCTGGGTACGCAGCATTGAGAACTCACCGCTATGCAGTGGGAGTGCATTGCATATAGTACTTTGGAAGAAAAACAGCGCACAGACACCTCCTTACAGTGAAAGTTGATGAAATACAGTATCCTGTCTTTACAAAGACATAAAGTTAAAATAATCTTGTGCAGTTGTATATACTCTGCTATTACTAACTCTACACTATTTTTCAGATCACTAAACTAGAGGGTGCACTTTGAACCGGCGCTTGCTTGGACACACAACGGAGGCAAACAGGTGAGCTACAAAGATTTTCTCCAGTATTAACTGCACCATCTATAACTTTCTCTCTCTCACAGTTTTAATGTCATTTTTTCTCTCTTTCTTTCTCTCACTCTCTCTCACATTTTTCTCTTTCTCTTTTAAAGTTATGGACGCTGCTGTCCACTCTGCCGATAAAAAAATCAAGGCTAAATGTAATATAGTCTGCAGTGTACAACCAAAGCTGAGTTCAAGTTGTGAACTCTGTTCGCCACAGTGTTACCTGTTACAGAAGGTAAGCAGAGCGGCCTAGATACACAATACCTCCGATTAAATGTGTTAGAAATAAAGGGGCTTATTTACAAGCCCCTTTGCGCCCCTTTTGCGTCACCTTTAACATGGGAAAAGTAACGCAAAAGTGGGGCAAGGGGCTTTTAAATAAGCCCCAAAGAATATTGGGGCATATTATCATCAAATAGCGATATTTATCGCTAAGTAGGGTTAGAGACAATTTTTTTATCGCTAAGTATCGCTAAGCATCGCCTATTTTTATCGCTTAGGAACCTTGCTATTATCAAGGTTTATCTCCTAAGCGATAAAAATCGGCCGAAATGCATGAATATCGCTGAAAAGTCAGCGATATTCATGCATTATCGAGCTAATGCTCTTAGCCATGTTATCCACCTCCCATTGGATAACATGGCTAAGAACTGCTAAGGGGCAGGTGTTAGCTTTTGGAGATATTCGCGCTTAGCGCGGATATCTCCAAAAGTTGGTAATAGGAGATAGCGATGTTAGCGACTGTTTCCAGTCGCAAACATCTTGGCACGCCCACTTTGCATGTCATTAGTGATAAATATCACTGACATGCAAAGTGGGGCCCAAGATGGTCGCTATCTCCTACTAGCTGTCGCTAACTGGTGTTAGCGACAGCTTGGTAATAGGGAGATAATTTTATCTCCGCTTTCTTGGCTTTTAAAGCCAAAAAAGCGGAGATGAACCCCCTTGATAATATGCCCCACTGTCCTGCAAAATGGCTAGATCTCTCACCTAATTCAGGGGCATATTACCAACCAATAGAGATAATTTTTGTCTCTAACTTGTTTAGAGACAAATATTATCGCCGCAAATCGGCGATTTTTATCGCAGATAAACCTTGCTATTAGCAAGGTTTATCGCAAATGCGATAAAAAACGGCCGCAATGCATGAATATCGCTGAAAAGTCAGCGATATTCATGCATTATCGAGCAAATGCTCTTAGCCATGTTATCCACCTCCCATTGGATAACATGGCTAAGAACTGCTCAGGGCAGGTGTTAGCTTTTGGAGATATTCGCGCTTAGCGCGAATATCTCCAAAAGTTGGTAATAGGAGATAGCGATGTTAGCGACTGTTTCCAGTCGCTAACATCTTGGCACGCCCACTTTGCATGTCATTAGTGATAAATATCACTGACATGCAAAGCGGGGCCCAAGATGGTCGCTATCTCCTATTAGCTGTCGCTAACTGGTGTTAGCGACAGCTTGGTAATAGGGAGATAATTTTATCTCCGCTTTCTTGGCTTTTAAAGCCAAAAAAGCGGAGATAAACCCCCTTGATAATATGCCCCTCAATCTCATCTCTGAATCATTTTAAAGACCTTTTGGTCCATACAGTAAATCTGACACAGTAGGCACTTCCGTACAGACACCTCTTGAACGTGGGCCTATAAGAGAGGTGGAATGTATCAGGCACACTGCAGACGTGTAAATTAACAAATATTGCCAAGTATAACCTTAACTTTTAATCTTTGACCTCCTTCAGTCACATCGATCTAATTTTAGACATTTTTTTCATTTTTGTTTTGTAGATTACCTACCCTATTTCTATTGGAGTCCATATCACATTTTGTTTATTATATTGTTTTGTTAAAGTTATGTTTCTAGTTATTTATTATATTGTTATCCTAAAGTTAAGTTTCTAGTTATTTATTGTTGTTTTAATAAAAGTTAATAAAAAAAGTATATACCTCCTCTTTTTCTGACAACATTTTACTATTATTTAGTATGATAATCATATACTTAGAAAACATTTAAAATAGAAGTATAATACTTAGGCTAACTCTTTACCAGAGTCTATAGCTACGACTAACGGTTCCTATGGAAAACGTTTAAAACTCCAGCACAGTAACTGTTTCGATTAGCAACAGTGTGTGGTGAACTTCTAACCTCTGTGCTCACTTAAGTGTTCCATGAACTGTTACTATGGTAACAGGCAGTAAACAGTTTGGGGGTAGGGTTGAAAGGTACTGACTGTACAGAAACCGTTACATTTACCCAGGATCCTCTACATGATAATAATAATAATAATAATAATAATAATAATCCACATTTGTAAAGCGCACAATCACCCGTAAGGGTCTCTAGGCGCTGGGGACCTTCGGGAAAATTAAACAAGCTATTGCCCAGAGTTAAATGGTGCTGGGCTAATCGGCCACCGGTGCCCGAACCGTGATCCACAGATTCCAGAGTCAGTCGCCCTAGCCGCGGCGCCACACCTCTCCCAACTCTCTATGACAGAAAGGAAAGCAAAGTAAGACCGAACACTGTGTTGCAGATTTACAAGCCCCTTGCGCCACTTTCGCGTCACTTTTCCCCATCTTAAAAGTGATGCAATAGTAATGCAGTTAACTTGCAAATCTGCCCCTGTGCACATTACGAGCAAAAGAAGTACACAACTCTTTCAATTCTTTATCGATCACAATTAAACAGTGTTGCTTCACGATTCACAATGCACTTCAATAAATACTTTGTGCCTATTTAAATGGGAGACGAGATTGTCGACATTACAAAACTTAGGGGCACATTTACAAAGACGGCGTTAAAATTGTCGCCGCTTTAACGGCAGCAAACTACAACAAAAACAGCGAAAATGGACTTCAAAATCCTTTGTTATCTTACCAGAAGATTTTTTTCAACATTGCTGTTTGCTATGCAAGAGTGAGAGCCACCCCCAGGGCTATACAATAAATGGTTGGGGGTTCTCCAAGGCCCCCCCTGCAAAATTAGAGGTGGAGGGGCCTCAACAACCCCCCCAAGCCCCTGGGACCACCACCCCCGGGGCTTTCTGTATTGTGGGAGGGGGGCTGCGTGGCCCCCCTCCTGGAGTCTACAGGGCCCTGGGGACTGCCACTGCCCAGGGCCGGCTCCTGCAGTGTCCCGGGGTACCTACCCCAGGACACTGCAGTGTGCTATGAGAGGACGCCCTCCCATTGCAAACTTGGTTTGGATTTTGAAAGAGGAAACAGGGAAATCTGTTCTCTCTTTCAAAATCCAAACCAGATTGCTTTTCCACATGGATGTTAGCAGCTCCCCATGTGGAAAAGCAATGCCGGCTCCCAAAGGACGCGGGGAGCCGGCGAGACCATGGGGGCATTGGGGCTCCCTCCACGGTCCCCAACGTTTTTTACAAGCCCCAGGGGATGGGATCCCCGAGGATGTTAGAAATTACTGATAGGGGCTATTTTTTTACAGTAAAATTAGAAGTCGTACTCCCAGCACGGCGGTCAGTGCGGCCCCCTGTTGTGCACGCGTTGGATGCACGACTCATAATCTGTAGGGTGAGCAACCCCAGCGCGTTTGGTGCACAACTTCTACGCGTTTGAGAGCAGGCATTGCTTTTCCACATGGGGAACTGCTAACATGCAGCTCTCCATGTGGAAAAGCTATCTGGTTTGGATTTTGAAATATAGAACAGATTTCCCTGCTCTCTCTTTCAAAATCCATGCCAAGTTTATTATGGGAGGGCAGGAGCCGCGAGACTCCTGCCCTCTCATAGCAAACAGCAGTGTCCCAGGGGCCGGCACCCCGGGACACTGCAGGAGCCGGCCCTTGGGTGTGCCAGTCCCCAGGGCCCTCAAGGGCTCCAGGAGGGGGCCACACAGCCCCCTCCCAAAATACAGAAAGCTCCGGGGGGGGGGCTATTCCCCAGGGCTTGGGGGGGTCGTTGAGGCCCCTCACCACCAACTCTGCAGGGGGGCCTTGGAGCCCCCCAACCATTTATTTTATAGACCTGGGGGGTGGTGGTCTCCGGGGCTAGGGGGCCCCTCTCGGCCCCACATAGATTTTTACATATGCCCCCAGGATTTGGCCCCCCCGGGGCTAATTATAAAAGAAGCCCCGTTATACATATATATGTTTTTTACTGCAGAATCAGCGCACCCTGCGTACACCTGCCGGGTTTAAAAAATATATATATAGAATTTTGAGCCCTAGGGGTCCCCTAAACAGGTCTAGAGGATCAGGATATTTCTACCCCGCTCCCTTTATATGTTTTGCACACTTGTTCCATCTTCTTCTTATGCCGCGCTTCTACCGAGGCACAAAATGGCTGACAACAGTTCCTGGTTTCGAATGTTGACAACCACTTGACATCCAATTAGCCTTCAGCGCGTGATCGGAAGGGTGCGCTTATGGTGCGCTCATGGTGCGCTCAGGGTGCGCAGATCCACCGCGGCCATAGATATATAAATGATTTTAACTGTAATTTTCTCAGGAACTACTGAACAGATTGACACCATTTAAGCAAAAGGCACGAGTCTGAACTGAGGACAGATCTTTGCCAAATTTGGTGTAAATCCGTTCAGCAGTTCGGGCTGTAGCTACGTCAAAAGGTCCTATGGAAAATTGCATGGGGAAAACACGCTTTGGGACCCCCCTTTTTTCTCAACCCCCTACACAAATCATTCCGAAAATTTCAGGATAGGAGCGGACCAGAGCTGATAATTAGTTTTGAAAATTTCACGAAGATTCATCAACCGGCGCCAAAGTTATTCCATATAGAATGTTGCGGATTTCCTATGGAAAGTAGGTCCTAACTATAACTACCTACTGGCGACCGCCAGTACGTAAATATATATAAATCGCCAGTAGGTAGTTATAATTAGGACCTACTTTATATATATATATATATATATATATATATATATATATATATATATATATATATATATATATATATATATATATATATATATATTACCTACTGGCGGTCGCCAGTAGGTATATATAGTTAGGATTTTTTCCCTATGGGATTTTTGAAAATTCTATGTCTAATAACTTTGGCGTTTGTGGACGGAATTGGCTGAAATTTTCTGGAAAATGGAACATTTTGTTTCTGAGCAGTCCCTGGAAATTAGGGGGGGGTTCGTCAAGGGGGGGCCGAGAAAAAAGGGGGGTCCCAAAACGTGTTTTTAACATTGAGTTTTCCATAGGGCGGTTGGCCTCACTTTTAGCCCGAACGGCTGAATGGATTTCCACGAAACTTGGCAAAATTGTAGGGACTGGTAGCCCGATGTGCCTTTGCTAGGTCTCAATATATGTGCTTCAGTGGATTTTGAGAAATTAACGTTCAAAAAAAGATATATATCTGTAACAGCGGACCGGGCAGCGCTCCGGTTCGCGGACTTTACGCGTAACGGAACTTCGCGTAGCGAAGCTGATTGGCTCTCCGGTGTCTGTCAACATTCTAAACAGTCCGGAGCGGCCGCCATCTTGTCTCTCGGTAGGATTGAGAGACAAGAGGAGGCCAAAACAAAGGGGGAAATGACCATAAGGGGGCATAGTAGATCCTCCCTGACCCCCTAGGTTTAATGTGGAGGCTTTAAAAGGGCCCCGTGGGGCAAAAAAAAAAAAAAGAATTTTGTTTTTTTGCGTGGGTAGCGCACGGTTCACGAACCGGGAAGCGTTCTGGGCAGCGTACTATAAGGAAAAAAGAATGATAGACTTTTCAAATACTGTATGTTAATTGATTGTTGGTTTTGTTGATTATTTTTTAATTTTTTTATTTTGTAAGCAATTATTTATTATTGTGATTGTGTTTCAAAATTTAATAACATTTCTAACATTTAACTAGTTTATGAATTACATATAAAAATGATTAAAGACTCAAACAATTTTTTAATATTACATACAATTTTATTTTTCGGATTGTTTTTCAAAATTTAATAGAACGTCTAGCATTTGACTGTCCGATATGTGTTCTTGTTGAGTGAACATAAGTTCCCACATTTGACCGTCATCATAATGAAGTAAATGATCCACAGATTCTACACATTGAACTAATTCATGGTCCCGTGATTCATCCATGAAATCTGAGTCATCATTGTCCTCAATATCTTTTTCTGTGTTGTTCTCCAGAACAATTTCGAAGGAAACATTCTGCTCACCTTCCATTTTATTGCTGTAATTTGCATAAAAAATAAATATATCAGTAGAGATAGGGCACTGTTGGGTTTAAGTTCACACAGGTACTTGTGAGTTTATAACAGAGAAGTAATCTATGGGCACTGTATGGTTTCAGGCGTGAAGTAGTACTATTAAAAAGTGCCTGTGAAGAAGCCTAAGTAAATTCATAATTATACCACAGAAACCTAAATCAATCCATAATTATAATAAAGAAGCCTTTTTCAATGTCTAACTCTTACAGAGGGATAGTATATAACTATCTGAAAATGTTTTCAAATTTATAAAATAATATCTCACCTTCTAAAAACAAGTTTAAGTTGTGAGTGAAAATGATCTTGCAATGTAGTTCAGGAAGTAGTAGTCAAAATGGCTGTGTTTCTCTCTCTTCCTTTATATATATTCAGGTACATAACCAATCAAATGTCAGGTAAAAAAAGTAGAAAATGAAAGTAATATTTTAATTGGTTGTCAATTCCAACACTTCAGATGTGTTTTGTGAAGTAATTTACCTCAGGGTATTTAGAGAGGTCTACAGGCTAAATGGTTAAATGGAATTTCAATCAAATTTGTGAAAATGGTAGGCATTGGTATGTAGTATGAGCTAATCTATATTTGGTGAAATTGCCCCAGTCGCTTTTCTGTAAACTACTTTCCCACCTTTTTTGATGGTGCGCTTCCCAGGGAGCGACCCGGTACGCGAACTGGCGAGCGCCCCGGTACGCGAACCTTAAGCGTTACGGGAGTCCACCATTTTGTGTTTCGGTCGAATTAAGATACAAGATGGAGGGCAAATAATGTTCAGAATGGGTAGAAGGGGGCACGGTAGACTTATCTTGACCCCCTAGGTTTTCTGAGGGTGGCTGAGGAGGCCCATATGTGCGGAAAAAAAAATTTTTTTTTTAAATTTAGCGAGGTTAGCTCCCGGTTCGCGTACCGGGTAGCGCCCCAGGGAGCGTACTTTGTTGAAAATTAGTGAAAAATGTTAGAGTAAAATAATAATTGTGAGTGATCAGATGTAGGGTAGCTCTGAGAAGAGCTTTTGGGTTTATGGTACATTTAGGTACTTATAAGTAGGTACCAATGCACAGTCTTAAATTCAGAATGAAAATTCTGTTGCCCTCATCTGAGAAGTGAACTCCATCTCCTCTGTAGATATCTTGCATGTAGTAACGCAAGTTATTGTTGTACAGGGAGCCCATTCCATGGTCTCTCATGTAAGCTGAAACAGATTTATGCTTCCTCGACTTCTCAATTTGTGGACAAAATTGGTTTGACCACCTCCATTTCTGTCTTTGGCATATATTTGAATATACCAAGGCAGTCTGAGGAAAAAGTGCCATCAATTGCTCAAAGGTGTCCTTTAAAAGCATTTCCAGACCTACCCCAGTCAAAGTGCCCAAATCATTACCTCCACAGTGCACAATTAACAGGTCAGGTTTTGGCAAATGCATAAAGGTTTTCACCAATGGTATCAATTGGTGACATTTTAATCCTCTGTGGCCAAACCACTTAATTTCCACATCTTGTAAATTGAGGTTAGGTAAATTCCTGTTCTCAGCATACCTCTGAGCCCAATAGATGTAACTATGTCCAACAATCCAGACAGAAAACATGGTGAGAGAAGGTTCTCCTGCAGTCAGATGAAGTGTGGCAATGAAATGGCAGTTGAAAAAATAAGAGTTTAAAATGAAAAAAACTGTGGAGTTTCTGTGTTAATGAAGCAGTAACAGTGATTGGTGGATTTTGATTGCTGAAAACAGAAAGTTAGGGTGCATGGATGAGTTGTTTGAAAGATGTATTTTGAGTGGTCAAGAAAAAATCATTAAATGAAAGAATGCACTGGATATGAGGTGCACTGAGAGTTCAGAGTTCAATTGCAACATTGTTGTGTGAACTTGCAAACACCAGAGGTCTTCCAAGAGGTGGTTGCCATGCAAAAAAGGAAGAAAGGGCAGAGGGGGGAAGGGTTTTCATTTGAAAAAAAGTGAGGGAAGAGTTTTGATTGGGTGACATGAGAGATATGTGTGAAGAATTACAGCATTTCTGTGCTTTTGATAGCTGCAGACTCTGGAGTGCATACCTTTTGCTCTGCTGAAGACAAATTGGTGTGTTTCTGAGACTGTTTTGAAACTCAAAGTATTTGCTAAGGTGAGAAAAGATTTCTTTAATTTAGATAGAGAATAGTGTGCTTTAAGGAGAAAATTATGAAGAAAGTTGTGTTCTTCAAATGTTGCTTTGTCTCAAGTGTTTTACAAATAGATTTTGTTTCTTTGAGAAAATGTAATTGGAGAAAATGTGAAGTATTAGTACTGACAGGGTGTTATTGTGCATAGGAGCTGTGGAGTCTTTTCAAATTATGACTTGAAAATCGTTTTTGAGGAAAATGAATGGTTATAATATTTATGACAAGGACATAATGGTGTATGCTTCATTATAAGGCAATTGAGTGTCTCTGATGTTATTTTTCCCATTTTAATGTAAGACCTTTCTCTGTGGAGCAAATTGCTTGTAAATATGCTCCCACCTGTGCATGGCAAATTTAGATTTTGAATGTTTGTGTTACATAGCTATGTTAAAAGTGACCCAACCATGCTGGAAAGGCAATCAAAAAACGCTTTCATGTGTCTTAAGGACATTTTAAGTCATTTCCCTATGTGCAGTGTTTTCAAAATATGATTTGAAAATCGTTTTTGGGGAAAAGGAATGGTTTGTAAATTTATGACAAGGATATAATGGTGTATGCTTCTTTATAAGGCATTTCAGTGTCTCTGATGTCATTTTTCCCATATTACATTAAAAGACCTTTCCCCGTGGGGCACATTCCTTGTAAATATGCTCCCACCTGTGCATGGCAAATTTAGATTTTGAATGTTTGTGTTACATAGCTATGTTAAAAGTGACCCAACCATGCTGGAAAGGCAATCAAAAAACGCTTTCATGTGTCTTAAGGACATTTTAAGTCATTTCCCTATGTGCAGTGTTTTCAAATTATGATTTGAAAATCGTTTTTGGGGAAAAGGAATGGTTTGTAAATTTATGACAAGGATATAATGGTGTATGCTTCTTTATAAGGCATTTCAGTGTCTCTGATGTCATTTTTCCCATATTACATTAAAAGACCTTTCCCCGTGGGGCACATTCCTTGTAAATATGGTCCCACCTGTGCATGGTAAATTTAGATTTTGACTGTTTGAGTTACATAGCCATGTTAAAAGTGACCCAAAAACTTGCAAAGGCTTTAAAAAAACACTTTCATGTGTCTTAAGGACATTTTAAGTCATTTCCCCCCGGGTGCAGTGTTTTCAAATTATGACTTGAAAATCGTTTTTGACGTAAAGGAATGTTGTTAAAATTTATGTGCGCCATATGCCCCCAAATTTCTTTTTCAGGGGTGCAGCAGGGTGTTATTGAGACACCCCTGCACCTTTGGAAAAATTCCTAATTTGCGATGAGCTAATTGCTAATCGCAAATTGCACCTTCATTCCTATGGGCCTCCTGGCCCATGGAAATGAATGGGTAATTTGCAATTAGCAATTTGCTCATTGCAAATTAGGAATGGTAAAGAATCGCTATTTATTCCTTAAAATTCGCTATTTAGGAAATGCAAAATAGTTTGATGATACATATGGCAGTTCATCTCTAACAAGATAAGAAGCATAGGGATAGATTTATGATGACTGGCACAATGAAGTGGACATAACTTACTTCATTGGTAGGCCTTTACATGTATTATCTCCTCTGTATTGTTCATCAAGTGTAACTTTGATCTGAAATCCTGAGTAGGCCTCACCTTAAACAAACCTCTGGATAGGCCACACCTTATCGTCATCCTGAATTAATCATTTAAAATGCTAGGGACAGATTTATGATAGGTGTATGCCTCTTTTGCGCCACTGTGCGTCACTTTTCTGATGCAGCGGCGGCGCAAAAGATTTGCTATGAGGCGACAAAATTACAAATTGATGCATTTAGGCAGATGTGTCATGGTGTAAAAAACACCGTGCCACATGAAACCGATGCAGCAGTGATGCAAAAGATGCACCATGTTGCAAGACAGGCCTCACTTGGTGCCATATATATGAAGCTAATTAGCATTCGCAAAGGCCTAAATTCTGCGAATTTCAGCCTTTGCGAATGCTAATTAGACAAATGGTATGTATCAAACAAGTTTGATGCAAAATAAGGAATAGCAAAATTTGCTATTCCTTATTTTGTGATTGCACTGAAGGATTTGCAAATTTTGCGATTCCTTAAATGCAATGTATCAAACAAAAAATATGCAAAAAATGCCATTAAGGATTTGCAAATTACCACCAACTTCTAGTTGGTGGTAATTTGCGAATTCTTTTCAAAAAGCTTTTTTTCCAAAAAACAAAAGGTGCCATATGACGCCCATACATGCCCTTAGGGCATGTATGTGCGCCATATGCCCCCAAATTTCTTTTTGAGGGGTGCAGCAGGGTGTTCTTGAGACACCCCTGCACCCTTGGAAAAATTCCTAATTTGCGATGAGCTAATTGCTAATCGCAAATTGCACCTTCATTCCTATGGGCCTCCTGGCCCATGGAAATGAATGGGTAATTTGCAATTAGCAATTTGCTCATTGCAAATTAGGAATGGTAAAGAATCGCTATTTATTCCTTAAAATTCGCTATTTAGGAAATGCAAAATAGTTTGATGATACATATGGCGGTTCATCTGTAACAAGATAAGAAGCTTAGGGATACATTTATGATGACTGGCGCAATGAAGTGGACATTACTTACTTCATTGGTAGGCCTTTACATGTATTATCTCCTCTGTATTCTTCATCAAGCGTAACTTTAATCTGCAATCCTGAGTAGGCCTCACCTTAAACAAACCTCTGGATAGGCCACACCTTATCGTCATCCTGAATTAATCATTTAAAATGCTAGGGACAGATTTATGATAGGTGTATGCCTCTTTTGCGCCACTTACAAAACACTGCCCACGGGGAAATGACTTAAAATGTCCTTAAGACACATGAAAGTGTTTTTTTAAAGCCTTTGCAACTTTTTTGGGTCACTTTTAACATGGCTATGTAACTCAAACAGTCAAAATCTAAATTTACCATGCACAGGTGGGAGCATATTTACAAGGAATGTGCTCCACGGGGAAAGGTCTTTTAATGTAATATGGGAAAAATGACATCAGAGACACTGAAATGCCTTATAAAGAAGCATACACCATTATGTCCTTGTCATAAATTTACAAACCATTCCTTTTCCCTAAAAACGATTTTCAAATCATAATTTGAAAACACTGCACATGGGGAAATGACTTAAAATGTCCTTAATTCAAAATTTGCTATTCCTTATTTTGCGATTGCATTGAAGGATTTGCAAATTTTGCGATTCCTTAAATGCAATGTATCAAACAAAAAATATGCAAAAAATGCCATTAAGGATTTGCAAATTACCACCAACTTCTAGTTGGTGGTAATTTGCGAATTCTTTTCAAAAAGCTATTTTTCCAAAAAACAAAAGGTGCCATATGACGCCCATACATGCCCTTAGGGCATGTATGTGCGCCATATGCCCCCAAATTTCTTTTTGAGGGGTGCAGCAGGGTGTTCTTGAGACACCCCTGCACCCTTGGAAAAATTCCTAATTTGCGATGAGCTAATTGCTAATCGCAAATTGCACCTTCATTCCTATGAGCCTCCTGGCCCATGGAAATGAATGGGTAATTTGCAATTAGCAATTTGCTCATTGCAAATTAGGAATGGTAAAGAATTGCTATTTATTCCTTAAAATTCGCTTTTTAGGAAATGCAAAATAGTTTGATGATACATATGGCGGTTCATCTGTAACAAGATAAGAAGCTTAGGGATACATTTATGATGACTGGCGCAATAAAGTGGACATTACTTACTTCATTGGTAGGCCTTTACATGTATTATCTCCTCTGTATTCTTCATCAAGCGTAACTTTAATCTGCAATCCTGAGTAGGCCTCACCTTAAACAAACCTCTGGATAGGCCACACCTTATCGTCATCCTGAATTAATCATTTAAAATGCTAGGGACAGATTTATGATAGGTGTATGCCTCTTTTGCGCCACTGTGCGTCACTTTTCTGATGCAGCGGCGGTGCAAAAGATTTGCTATGAGGCGACAAAATTACAAATTGATGCATTTAGGCAGATGTGTCATGGTGTAAAAAAAACGTGCCACATGAAACCGATGCAGCAGTGATGCAAAAGATGCACCATGTTGCAAGACAGGCCTCACTTGGGGCCATATGTATCAAGCTAATTAGCATTCGCAAAGGTCAAAATTCTGCGAATTTCGGCCTTTGCGAATGCTAATTAGACAAATGGTATGTATCAAACAAGTTTGATGCAAAATAAGGAATAGCAAAATTTGCTATTCCTTATTTTGCGATTGCACTGAAGGATTTGCAAATTTTGCGATTCCTTAAATGCAATGTATCAAACAAAAAATATGCAAAAAATGCCATTAAGGATTTGCAAACTACCACCAACTTCTAGTTGGTGGTAATTTGCGAATTCTTTTCAAAAAGCTTTTTTTCCTAAAAACAAAAGGTGCCATATGACGCCCATACATGCCCTTAGGGCATGTATGTGCGCCATATGCCCCCAAATTTCTTTTTCAGGGGTGCAGCAGGGTGTTCTTGAGACACCCCTGCACCTTTGGAAAAATTCCTAATTTGTGATGAGCTAATTGCTAATCGCAAATTGCACCTTCATTCCTATGGGCCTCCTGGCCCATGGAAATGAATGGGTAATTTGCAATTAGCAATTTGCTCATCGCAAATTAGGAATGGTAAAGAATCGCTATTTATCCCTTAAAATTCGCTATTTAGGAAATGCAAAATAGTTTGATGATACATATGGCGGTTCATCTGTAACAAGATAAGAAGCTTAGGGATAGATTTATGATGAATGGCGCATCACCAGGGATGTGCCAGTCATCCTGCGCCGCTGTTCCGCCACCCATGGTGTGCTGCATTTACAATGCGGCGCAGCATGGGGCAAAAATGGCACAGATGCGTGACGCATCTGTGCCGTAAAGGTGGCGCATTGCTGGAGTTGTATCGCAAGTGCGATGCAGCTCCAGCAAGGCTCAGGGGTGCCCCATCTCCACAATGTTGCGTCAAGACCTATGCCTGCTTAAAGCAGGCGCAGGGTTTTGACGCAGCTTTTTCCTATCTGATTGTAAATGCGGCACACCATGGGTGGCAGAGCAGTGGTGCATGTTAACTGGTGCATGCCTGGGGATGTGCCATTTAACATAAATCTGCCCCTTTACATTTAAGTATGTGCAGGGGACACAGAGTCGGTGAGGCTTATCCAAGGTTAAGAAGAGATGAGTCCTGTTCACTGAAAAATTAGACATAGGCTTCACCTGCTCAGCATCGCTGGACATGGCTAAATAATAGCTGCAAAATGTTACTCTTGTTAAACAATTTTACTATTATAATCTCTGAGATTTGTCTCTTACTCTGCAACATCTCATTGTTGTTATCTTTCTTTAAAGATAAAGACAACATCAACATGAGCGACAATCAGCAATCAGTTGATTTTGACCTCATCATTGAACTCGTAATTGAAACATCAGTGGATGTTGATCCCTTGGATGATTTAAATCCTGAGGATGAAGAAGAACGTGATGAGGATGCAGATTTGTCCGAATTATATGACATAGGGTGGGAAGCTGACCTGCTTGAGCCTATGGAACTATAAACATTTATTTTTAAAATGTATAATAAATAAAAAGTAAAAATGTAAACCGTTTAATTTAAAAATAAAGACACCTTCAAAAACAGGTTATGTGTAGTGTCTTCAATAAAATATTAAAATATGCTCATAAAATTAGATCAGATTCACATATAAAATAGCACAGGTAACATGAATATAAATTCCATTTCTTTTCTGCTATTTTTGTATTCTAAATTTGCCAAGCACTAAAAAATCTTCTATGTAAAAATGTCAAGTAGTGTTTTAAGTTTTTGATTACTGTTATTGATGTACTGTTGGGTAATAGTGGTTAATAACATTTCTTTATATATTTTACCACAGATTCAACTGCAGATCATTTCAACATTTCACCATGCCAACGAAAGAAAGACTGAGAAAGGCTGCAAAACGTCAAAGACAGCAGGTGAATGAAAAAAAGCAGCAGTCCTCTAACAAAAAGATTTGTAAAGTCACCAAGAAAGCACCGGGTAAGAGTACAAAAACATTCATAAGAAATATTTGTAGTAAAAAACAATATTACTACAGAAAATGTTTCAGTCCAGAAAAAGAGAAGCAATTCAAACGGAAAGGAAAGGCCAATCAAAAATGTTACTGCTAGAGCAAGAGATAACTCTATGCATGATAGTAGAAGGAAACAACAGTTTAGGGACATTCGTAAACGAATGTTCCGCAACAGGATAATTGGCAATTTGTTAAAAAATATTAAGAAAGGTCAACAGAAAGTGCTTTTTTATAAGAGAAAAAAAAAAGTTGAGAAAGTTATTGATCAGGCATTTGAAATTAAACGTAAGTTATTTATTTTGATAATCAATAGAATTAGGAAGCTAAACAAGGCAATTTATGATTTCAAAAGAAATAGTAGATGGAAGAGAATAGTTAATCGTAGTAATTTTTGTGAAGTTTTTTCTGGAGAATGGATGCATAGTTCAAGCTGTGAGGCATTTTTTAATGAGGAGAGTTATTTCCAGGATAATGATTTGGTGCATGCAGTTGACACCAGTGGTCGTGCTTATGAAGTGAAAGATGGTTGTCCAGTTGAAAAAGAAAAACTTGTGACAACAGAGGCAGAAGAGGTGTTAGGTAATGAGGTTTTAGGAAGACGTGCTAAGGGTCCTGTGTACACCTGGAAGTGTAGTAGTATTTGCAGTGTGCGACAGGATTCCATCAATTTGCTTTGTGATTTTGTACGGTCATTTAATAAGAAAAGTTTGAAGCAGAAAATGAGGTTGTTGCAAGAATTAGATCCTTGCAGAGTGAGAGAAGTGACAGGTTTGCATGGTCATTCACTGGCTTGTCTTTCCAGGAGAGTATGCCAGAGTGTTTTTCATCATTTCAGGATGCTAGCAGTGCATCATAATAAAGTGAGGAAATTAGTTAGAATGTTGTATTATGCTAAGAGTCCAGCAATTATGCTTAAACAATTATGCGCTGCTCTTTTGCATGGTTCTGAAATAGATGTGAAGAATATATGTGAAGAAATTGAGTTTTGTTACTTTGGAAGTAAAGAGGAGAATGTTGAAATTGACCAAGAAGAAGCGGGTAATGTGGAAGATAGTGTACAGGTTTCCAGTACAGATAATTTCCAGAGGGAAATTGCGACGTTTCAGGTCAAATCAAGTGAGAGGCCAAATTTCACTTGTGTGTGTTGTCGACGCACTTATTATAAGAATCAGACTAAGTTAGTGGATTTATATGCAAAAAGTGAAAGGGAAAATAATAGTGAATGGAAGGATTTCACAACATACTTGATGGTAGAAAATTGTTTTGATTTGGGATTGGATCAACGTGTGTGTACTTATTGTTGTTGCAAATTAAATCAAAACCAGATGCCTGCTAGAGCAGTTCATAATAATCTGGAATTGGTTGAGATTCCTTCTGAATTGAAGGATTTAAATACTTATGAATCTATTTTGATTCAAAGTATCCATCCCTTTCAGGCTATTGTAAGAATGGAGCCAAAGACAGGGAAATTGCCTCCATCAGATTTACAGAGAGGATTAAAGGGAAGAGTTGTTTATTTGCCTCTAGATTTGAAGAAAAATATTAACACAATTGGAGTAGAAAAAGTGGAAGAGGAACCTCTGGTTATCTTAGTTAATGGGGTTCCGACAAAGAATAAGAAAATATGGCAAGATTTAGTGGATGTTAGGAAAGTTAAAAAGGCAACATTGTATTTGAAAAAAAATAATAAATACTATAAGAATGTATATGTTGCAGAAGAGGAAGTAAGTGAGGAAGAGGATAGCGATTTGTGTGCTGGTCAAATTGAGAAAGTAGAACCCTCTACTAGTGAAGAAATATATGAACATTATAGTGTTCATCCTTTGCATTCCAAGGAAGTCATGGGGAATGCTATTGAGTTGTTTCAAATGAAACAAGCCAAAGGGAGTCCCATTAGTGTTTGGGAGGAAAGTTTGGAAGCTCGGTGTTTCCCACAGCTTTTTCCAACAGGTCAGGGAGGAAGATATGATGAGCGACCTCATCAAATTCCTGCTTCTGAATACCGGACTTTGCGATTGTATGCAGGAGATGCTAGGTTTCGACAATGCATTCCTTATTTGTTTCATCTCCTGTTTGAAAGCGATCTGTCTGGACTGTCATATGCAGTGAACCACATCTTGAAAAGTGGTATACACATGCAAAACATCTCGGCAAGTGACTTTATGGATAAAGTCAATGTCCAAGACAGTATTTTGGATTCTCACCTGATTAATCTCATGGCGTGTCAGCGTGGTACTAATGAGTACTGGTACCGTCGTCATGGTGATTTAAAATGTATGCTGAGGAACTTAGGAACTTCCACATGGTTCCTCACTCTGAGCTGTGCCGAGTATGGCTGGGAAGACTTACTTGAATTTCTACGAGAGGCAAATGCTAACGTAGAAAACATCGAATTCAAGACACCTGGAGAACTGTGCTCTTTGGATCCAGTCAATGTATGTAGGTACTTCAATCATAGATTTGAAGCTATGATGTCTTTCATCATGAATAAGAAGAATCCACCTCTTGGAGAGGTGTTGGATTTCTTCTGGAGAAAGGAGTACCAAGCAAGAGGTGCTCCTCATATACATATGTTGCTGTGGATCAAGGATGCACCTAAATTTGGAACGGATCCAGAAGACTCAGTGATGAGTTTTATACAACAGTATTCTACGTGTGCTGTTCCAAACGCAAAGGAGAAGAAAAGCCTAAGAGAAAAAGTTCTGCGTTTCCAAAGCCATCGATGTGGAAAGTACTGTCGTCGTAAATTCCGAAACAAGGACAAGTTCTACACCAAATGTCGTTTCGGCTTTCCACGACCGGTGATTTCTAAAGGAAGAGTAAACAGTTTGATGTCTTCGCTGCGACATAATGTGATGAAGAAATCACCTAAAAACACATACAATTTGAAGAGGAACGAAGAGTCCAAGTACATCAACGACTACAACCCGGTGATTTTGTCCATGTGGAATGCTAACATGGATATACAGTTTGTGGCTGATAACTGTATGGCTGTGGCTCGGTATGTGACGTCTTACATCACCAAAAAAGAGAAGACAGAATTGAAGGATATGTGGGAGGACATTTCCCATGAAAAGAGCCTCAGCAAGAAGTTGTACAGTTTCAGTCTGAAGATGTTGTCGCATCGAGAAATTGGAGCGTACGAATGTTCTGACCGGTTGTCTTCAGCAAGTCTCTATGCCAAGTCCAGGAGTATCGTTTGGGCGAGTCTTGGTCTTGCTGCAACGCGTAATCGAGTTCTCAAACCTGTGCGGGAAATTGAGTATTTGGCGGAAAAGGAGCCAAACAGTACCGACATTTTGAAGACCAACATGTTGGATAAATATTATCCAAATCGAAGCATTCACCTCGAGAATGTTTGTTTATATGAGGTTCTTCAAAATTACATATTCAAGAGGAACATCAAAGAAGATACTGAGAAAGGAGTGTATGCTGTAATAGGAAGTGAGGGATGTCTGGTCAAGCAAAGAAAATGCCACTTGGTAAACCATCGAAAATTGAGTGGCGAATCTCCTGAAAAAAAGGAGTTTTTCTATTTAGCACTTTTGCAACTTTTCAAGCCTTGGCGTGCAGAAGAGGAACTGCTTGGAGATTTTCTCTGTTACGAAGACTCTTTCAATGCCGCCAAGGAGACCATAGAATGTCCTGCTTTTCCCAAATATGTAGAAATGTTGAATGCGGAAATTGAGCAGGAAGCAATGATTGCAGCCGAGATTGCCAGAGACAGTTCTCAGGACAGTCAGAGTTCTGCTTCATTGAGTCAGGATCCACTAGGAGGACCTGTTATCGAAAATGAAGCTGCCACTGCTATGAATGAAGTGGAAAGAGCCATGGCACATGCTCAGGAGGATGCGGTTAACTTAGAAGAGTTGGAAAGACAACTCAACGTTGAGCAGAGGAAAATATATGACGAAGTTACCATGCAAATTGATCATGGATTAAGTCATGACAAGAAAGAGTGTTCATGTACGTCGTTGAAGCTTGTCCGACTGTACGTGAGTGGAGAAGCGGGAACTGGAAAAAGTTTCCTTATTAAAGCAATTTCATGTTATTTGCAGGAAAGGACAGAGTCATCGCTGTCTTGTGTTGTCACCGCTCCAACTGGACTGGCAGCACATAACATTAAAGGGATTACTTTACATCGTTTACTGATGCTGCCAGTGGAGCATGACAACAAATTACAATATCACAAGCTATCTGGAGATGCTTGTTTTGAAGTTTCAAGAATCTTGAGGAAAATGAAACTTCTTATCATTGACGAAGTAAGCATGGTTTCCAATGTCATGCTTGCCTTTGTGCATTTGAGAATGCAAGAAGTTCTCAAAACAGAGTATGATGTGTTATTTGGTGGCAAACACATCATTGTTTTCAGAGATCTTCTGCAGCTGACACCAGTGAAAGGGCAACCTGTGTTCAAAATGCTCACGCATGAAGATACCAGGAAGTGCCTAGGCAGCATTGGCAACGTCAATATATGGTTAAACTTCAATTATGCTGAACTGCATGAAAATATGCGTCAGGCGAAGGATGAAATTTACAAGACTATTCTACAAGATGTTAGAATTGGAAAAGTGACCGAGCATGGGAAAGAAGCTTTACATGCACGATTACTGTCAAATTTATATCCAGAACAAGATGTTGTGCCTGAGAATATTTTTCAGAAAATTACTGAGAAGAAATCTGGAATATGTTTGATGCCAACTCTTGCAGAATGTGCCAAATTCAACAACAAAATGTTGCATTTAGAAAAGCAAGAGATTGTGAAACTGGAAGCTATTGACAGAGTAGAGCATATGGGATCAACAATTATTTTGTCTGAGAATCTGAAAACAAAATTGGATTCATTAGAGAAGAGTATATCTAAAACTGCAGGTTTTGAAAAGACTCTGAATGTGTGCTTGAACTGCCGTATAATTTTAAGAAGGAATTTACATGTTGAAAGAGGTCTGGTAAATGGATCAATGGGTAATGTTGTTGATTTTGTAAAATACAGAAATAGAGATGGAATTGAATTTTTAAAAATTAAATTTGAAGGCATTGTGGTAGATTTTTGCTTGTAAAAGACTTATATGTTCGCCGTAAGCAGTTTCCTGTTTGCTTGGCATATGCGGTGACAATCCATAAATCGCAAGGTTTAAGTGTAGACAGTGCATTGGTGAATATTGGCAGTTCTGTGTTCAAGGAGGGTATGGCATATGTGGCATTGTCACGAGTTAGAACTTTATCGGGATTGTACTTGATTGAGTGTGATGTCACAAGCATTTGTGCGGATCTAGATTGTGTTAAGGAATACAATAGGTTAAGAAGAGAGTATGCGCCACATTTGCCTCAATATCCTTTGTTTGAGAAACGTGTGGTAGGCCGGAAACGAAGAAATGTGACCAATACTGGGGAGGTTGTAGCAAAAAGACGAAAAGTCGATGAACCTGAAATTATAAGCAGAAAGAAAAAGGATTCTGTTGAAGATGTTGTTGGTTTTCAATTTGAAAACAGTTCTGGTGTCAACTGCTATGCTAATGTAGTGGTTAATGTTTTGTTTTCTCTAGAAAATGTAAAAGAAGAGATTGTGGTCAATTCTGATCAAAGATTTTGTAGTTTGTTAAATTCTGTCTTAGAAAAATGTAGCACTGATAGAACAAACATAGAAAGTGTGTCTGAAATTCGAAATCTGTTAGACAGATGTTCAGGCCAAACACAATTCTCTCAAAATATTCAGCAAGATTGTCAGGAGTTTTTAATGTATATGCTTGATGTATTGCATGCTGAAGGTGTAGATGTAGATCAGCTGTTTGGGCTTTCTTATCAATGGCAGCATGACTGCGAGAACTGTATGGTATCAAGTACTACTAGTGTAGACTCAGAAAGATTTATATATTTAACTTTGCCAGACAGTAAATCAGTCTCCTTTAATAAGCTAGTAAAAGCAGCTGATCACAACATGGAGTGTAGCCAATGTAAATCTGAAATGATGTCCACATTATTTATACGAACATATGGCCAGTATGTCATTTTAATGTTCCAACGATGTAGGCCTGATGGAACAAAATTGACAACTTTAATTAAAAATTTTGTGGCTTCGCAGTTGTCAATATCAGGAAGGACTTTTGTAACTGCAGCAATTATATATCATGACGGTCCTTCAATAACATCAGGACATTACACAGCTTATTTAAAGTCTAGAAATGGCTGGTCATTCTGCAATGATTCTGTTTTAATTTTTTTTTAAAAATTGCCGTATGACCTTAAAAACTCTTACCTGGTGTTTTTAAAACCAAAATTTTAGGGAAAGAATCTCGGGATGTGCTCTGAGGAATTTCAAGAAGTTCTAATGGCTCCTACACGATTTGGCCTTGAGGATAAGTGTAGTTCAGAGACATAACTTCTAACCATAAGACTGGACGTCATGGAGAAATAAGTGCACTTTGAATGAGTTCAGAAAAACTATTTCTTTTTATAAGCTAATTGAAGCAGCCAATCAAAACATAGAGTAGAGGGAATGTAAGTCTGCAATGCTGTCTACTGTTTTACATTGCTTTGTGATTAAAAGTGATGTAGAGAATTAATTAATTGTAGTAGTCATAGAGGTAGTGTAAGTCTGCTTCATAGTAAGCAGTATCAGTGTCATAGGAAATGTAGAACATGACTGAGGAAGAAGGGGAAGATATTACTAGTCCAGGATTGTGAAAATGATCTTCAACATTTTAATTCTGAAAGTTGCGGAAATGCCAAATGACGGGATTGGCTTACAAGAAATCCAAGAGTTATAAATGGCTCTGACAAGATTTGGCCTTGTGGAAACTTGTGGTAGAGAGCAAGAAGTCATTTATTGTATGTAACATGTTTTTCAAAACGATGGAGGTTTTCTTTAAGAAAGTGGCGGGCTGAAAGTAATAACAGCACAACAGAGTGTAAGCTGTTCATAGGACATCCTTTGACGTCATGGAAAGTAAGTTAACTTTAAGGAGTTCTGAATTCTGATTTGTTATGTTGTATGGGTTTTTTAAACACAATCATTTTGATTGTGTTTTTTTTCCCCGCTGTTATATGATGAATACCTTCAAGTCACTGTTTTTAGTGAAATTTGATACATTCTGAGAACAGCAAAAATAAACCATTTAACATGTATAATTAATTCTGTACTGTTTCCATTTATGATGTACATTTAGAACTGTGTAGGAGGCATGGAGAAGGAGAGGCTTCTGTAAGTGTCAAAGTTCTTGCATACAGTGCTCATATTCTACGTAGTCTTTCATATGATAGACTACATTTCCACAATGAGATACCTAAGCAAAGGAAACACAGGTCATATGATTGTGGAATGAGCAAAAAAATTTGCATGTTTTTCAATTATATTACCTGTGTTTCCTAACATTACACACCACATTGTGTAGATGAGGTTTAGGCCTGTTCCTGGAGACAGAGGAGGTCTGACATTTGTTCAAGAGTGCAGTGGACATTACTCACTTCGTTGGTAGGCCTCCACATGTATTATGTCCTCTGTTCTCTTCAAACAACTCGAAATTTCATTTGGAACCCTGAGTAGGTCTCACCTCAAACAAACCTCTGGATAGGACACATCTTATTGGCATCCTGAAGCAATCATTTAAAATGTTAGTGTCTTGCGACACTTTTCTGAGACAACAGCAGTGCAAAAGATGCACCATGTTTTAAGATAGGCCTCACTTCATCTGCATCAAGATACTGTTAGTTTAAAATGTATATCTTTAGGACTGTGTAGGGGGCCTGGAGAAGCAGAAGCTTCTGTCAGTGTCAAAGTTGTTGAAAAACTGTTTGTCCTTCAATCTTTTCCCTTGTCTTTTGTAATTTTTAAATACATGTTTTAATATTTTTCAAATGTTTGTTCTCTCTTTCACAGATTGAAAGTATAAAAACAAAAAGTGAGTAATTTAACGACAATTATAAGGTAAATGTTTTGTATTCTTTTCGTTACATTTCTATCACATTCACCTACTATTAGTTCCACAGCTTCATTTCTTTAACCCTCAGTTTCCTGCCTTTGCTACTTTCCTCATTCCTTTCTCTTTTACCTACTTACTCAACTCCTTCCACTCTTTTTCTCAGTCCCTCTCTTCTCATAGTTCCTCACTCTTGTTCACTCACTCCGTCTCTATTACTCTTAGTGTCTTTGACTGATCACTTTTTCACTACTTGTTCATAATGCTTTCTCTGTGTAGTTGAAGCACACTAAGGGGCATATTATGAACACAGCCAATAAAATTATTGCTGTTTTTATTGGCAGAAAACTGGTGCAAAAGTGGTTTTAGCGGCAGTTTTCTGCCGCAAAAGCGGCTTTGGTGACATATTTCTGCCGATAAAAGCTGCAAAACTTTTATTGCCTATGTTGATGATATGGCTCTATGTTATTTACATTTCTTTGCTGTTTCAATTAATCTTTTTCTGTTATTTTTTGTTTTCTGTTTTCTATTTTTTCTCTCTGTTATTCCCCATGTTTTAATCTTATTTTGAACATTCACTCACATTCTCCAAGAAACTCTTCTTTGTTATTGTTCTACTCTCTTTTTTTTCTTTCACTTCCTTATCTATTTTGTTTTCCACAATTATAACCTCTTCCGTCTTTTCTTCAGTAAATAGATCTATTAAACAGTATCTCTGGTTTACTCCCTATAGCTGTCTTTCTTTTAACATCACTCTCTGTTTACTTTCCTTATACTTACTCTTCTTTTTTAAATTTTTTTGGTTCGCTCCCGGTTCGCGAACCGGGAAGCGAACTGGGAAGCGAACTAAAAGAAATAGAGCTTGCTAGAGTGCTAAACATTCTAGCAATTTTTTTTGAAAGGGGAGGTAGTTCTGAAAAGAACTTTTTTTTAAATGTTTTTGTTGTTTTATATTTTATTTTTATTTTTTGAACATTTTTTGTTTTTTTTGTATTTTTTGAACAATTTTATATTTTTTTTGGTTTTTTTGGGGGGGGAAACAACAAAAAACAGGCATTGAAAAGGGCTCAACAGGAGCAAAAAAAAAATTACTGTGTGGGGCGGTTAGGGCAATTATGATTGTTATAAGCCAGGTTGATGGAATTAATACTCATGTTACCACATGATATCAATGCACCGCAGTGCAGACAAGTATATTTCATATGCCCAAAATTCTCCTGGATGTTTGGCACGGTTTCCCGTGCCTCTGCTGCTGTCAATGATATTAACGATGTTGACCTTGCCACAGGAGTTGCTGTTGGGTTTTGTTCCATGTCACGAATTTCCGCCCGGCTGTAATTGAGTGGATGCCTCCTGCTCATGTGCCGATGCATGGTATAGTTCCCATAGCTATACTTTTTATCAGTCCCTCTTGATAATTTGTCTTTGCAAATGAGGCAGGTGACATACCTCGCATTCACTTTCTTCTGCCCTGGAGGGATTGAAAAAAACTGCCAAATGAAACTGGCTTTCCTATGGGAAACCCGGGGCACCTCTTCCAAGAACTGTGGTCCTTCTCTCTCCTCTTCCTCTATTTCTTCCTCTTCCTCCTCTGTGTTGGTGATGACCTGGGGAGGTGGTCCTCTCTTCCCATGAGGAGGTGGAGGTGGTGGTGGGGGTGCACCAGCTGAAGCAAGTACTGAAGCCATTGCTCTACTATGAATAAAGGTCTTCCTCTCACAATGATGAAAGTGAGGAAAGAAGGAGGGGTTTTCATCATTTGGGAAAAAAAATAGTTCTAAACCAATGAAAAGTGTTATTTTTAGGTCACCTGACCTAGCCTTACATGATTATGAAACCAAAAGTTAAATGAACCAATGAAAAGTTTTATTAACAAGTCACATGACCTCTCACGCTTATGTTACGCGCTGCGGAACGCGCCCCGGATCGCTTCCGGGTCGCTGCGCTTCGCGCCTCGGTTCGCGCTCCGGAGCACTTCCGGGTGCGCTAACGCGGCGCGTCATAAGACGCATTACGTGGCAACGCGATACGTCGCGCTTTCGCGAAGCGCCGCGGATCGCTTCCGGGGAGCTGCGCTTTGCGTCTCAGTTCGCGTACCGGAGCACTTCCGGGTGCGCTAACGCGGCGCATCATAAGACGCATTACGCGACAACGCGATACGTCGTGCTTCCGCGACGCGTCACGATGTTGACTTCTAACGCGGCAGTTGCGCACACGGAACGGTTACCGGTTCGCGGCAACAAATTGAGCTAACGGAAAGCTTCCCAGTTCGCGAACCGGGAGCGAAACAAAAAAAATATTTTAAAAAAAATTATTAATAAACATATAAAATATATTTTTGGATTTAAAGAAGAATACATTTTACAGCTATAGATATTAGCTTTTAAAAAACCAATGAAATTCACTGAAAAAACCATAGGTTATAGACCATATATAGTTACGAATTAGCATTTACAAAACCTTGAAAATTCACTGAAAAAACCATAGGTTATAGACCATATATAGTTAGGAATTAGCATTTAAAAAACCTTATTTTACCCACACAAAACCATTGAAATTCCATATATAGTTAGTTGTACTAACTATATATCGCGCACCCGCAATCCACTGCTGATCATGTCACATATTACATCATTCATGACATGGTCAGTGACATCACTGATGACATCTCAAATGACATCACTGATGACATCACTGATGACATCTCAAGGAATGTTACAAAATTCGCAAAATACTAAACAAGTACTGGCATCTAATACAGAAAGACCCTGATATAGGTAAAAACATTGGAGATAGACCCTCAATAACCTACAGAAGACCTCCAAACCTAGCCAACCATTTGGTGCATAGCCATTATGAAGAGAGGAAACAGATCGACTGGCTCACCGAGAAAAAGAAAGGCTTCACCAGATGCAGTACCTGCAAAGCATGTAAGATAGGAAAAAACATGAAAACAATCAATGATCCAAAAGGCAAGACTTTTACCATAAGAGAACACATTACATGCGAAACAAGTTTTGTAGTGTATATGCTACAATGTTACTGTGGAAAACAATACATCGGCAGTACCACGTGCACCTTAAAGAAAAGAATGTTGGAGCACATTCGCGCAATTCAGAACAAAGATTCCACGTATGCCATGGCCAAACATCTAACGACCCACACAAACAAAACGTGGAAAGATACTCATTTCTTTGGTTTGACCACGGTAAAACAAAATGAACGTGGTGGTAACAGGAAGCAAAACCTAAGAAGATTGGAATCAAGATTAATAATGCGCTTCAAAACGAGACAGCCGATGGGATTGAACGAAAATGAGGAACTTTATTTCCACCTTTGAAAAATGAAAAATGAAAAAAGAGAAAAAAATGTTGTTCTTTGTAAATTGCCAAAAAGGATATCTCAAAAACTAACAAACTCACAAGCCATTGGTAAATAATCATTGGAAAGAATATTCTGCTTTCTCAAACTAATGCACATGCACATGAAAGTGTCTGAAAACATGGCAGTGTGAAGGGCACTCAGCCCGAGTAAATAGGACACGACTGCACAGCCGGATGGATGACCACATGGCTTTAACAAGAAGGACAATTCAATCATATGTGCAGTCCACCACACTGCCAAGACACTCTGTCCTCGTGCTAAAAAGTTGAATGTAGGGCACTTAGCCCACAATTAAAACGCATAAAAACGCAAAAAAATGTAAAAAATGTAAAAAATGTAAATAACAATGCATAATGAATGCCAAACTGCATGTCCCATAATGCACCAGGATGAGCATTATAAGCTATATAATTGTAAGTGAAGTAGGACAACTGCTAACACTGCCGTGAAAAGGAACCATCTGGTTCGAAACGCGTAGGCTTGCACAGTGTCTAAATAAAACCTTAATTCCAAAGTGCAGGAGTGCTGGTTTTCATTTCGTGAAAAATTATTCACGGGATCCGGTCCTGGTCCCGAACCTAGCACCAACTTGCGAAGCTGTTCCCTCTGCGACAGGATCGCTCGTGGAAATATATATATATATATATATATATATATATATATATATATATATATATATATACCACCAATGCTGACCTCAGAAGGAAATCAGCGGGACACATGCTCCGGGCTCAAATGAAGAATTTATTTGGTTTAAAATCAAAACGCACTCCTGTAGTCTGTGAAACGATGTGGCAGACGCGTTTCTGGCCGCAATGGCCGTCATCAGTGCCGGTCCCACAGGCAAATGAAAATTCGTGGGCTCCAGAGACCACTCCCTTAATAGCAGTCCCTCGACTCCTCTTCCTACAGGTGAGTATGATAATTGCGCTGCACCTCCCAGGAGCACTGCATGATGGATATTGCAGTCCACGAGGTCCCTGTATGCAGGTGTATGGGACACAGACCCAAATTAATGTCCCCAATTTCTTGACGCTTCCTGCATTCCACCTCAGGGGTCCTGGGTATGATAGTCCGGCCAATACCTTCATTCGAGCCCTTATCAGGCAGCGTGATGCCGCCTCCTCTCTCCCCACGCGCAGATAACACCCAGTGGAGAATGCATCTGCTTGGGGGGGCACCGCAGTGTACTCCTCGTACTACACCATTCTTTTGCTGATTACGCGGAGCTCCAGACCGAGAGGGCGTGCCCCTTGCCGGTATCAGCAGAAAACCGACTACACACACCACCAATGCTGACCTCAGAAGGAAATCAGCGGGACACATGCTCCGGGCTCAAATGAAGGATTTATTTGGTTTAAAATCAAAACGCACTCCTGTAGTCTGTGAAACGCTGTGGCAGACGCGTTTCTGGCCGCAATGGCCGTCATCAGTGCTGGTCCCACAGGCAAATGAAAATTCATGGGCTCCAGAGACCACTCCCTTAATAGCAGTCCCTCGACTCCTCCTCCTACAGGTGAGTATGATAATTGCGCTGCACCTCCCAGGAGCACTGCATGATGGATATTGCAGTCCACGAGGTCCTGTATACAGGTGTATGGGACACAGACCCAAATTAATGTCCCCAATTTCTTGGCGCTTCCTGCATTCCACCTCAGGGGTCCTGGGTATGATAGTCCGGCCAATACCTTCATTCGAGCCCTTATCAGGCAGCGTGATGCCGCCTCCTCTCTCCCCATGCGCAGATGATAACCAGTGGAGAATGCCTCTGCTTGGGGGGGCACCGCAGTGTACTCCTCGTACTACACCATTCTTTTGCTGATTATGCGGAGCTCCAGACCGAGAGGGCATGCCCCTTGCCGGTATCAGCAGAAAACCGGCTACACACACCAGCAATGCTGACCTCGGAAAGAAATCAGCGGGACACATGCTCCGGGCTCAAATGAAGGATTTATTTGGTTTAAAATCAAAACGCACTCCTGTAGTCTGTGAAACGCTGTGGCAGAGCCGTTTCTTGCCGCATTGGCCGTCATCAGTGCCGGTCCCACAGGCAAATGAAAATTCGTGGGCTCCAGAGACCACTCCCTAATAGCAGTCCCTCGACTCCTCCTCCTACAGGTGACTATGATAATTGCGCTGCACCTCCCAGGAGCACTGCATGATGGATATTGCAGTCCACGAGGTCCAGTATATAGGTGTATGGGACACAGACTCAAATTAATGTCCCCAATTTCTTGGCGCTTCCTACATTCCACCTCAGGTGTCCTGGGTATGATAGTCCGGCCAATACCTCCATTCGAGCCCTTATCGGGTAGCGTGATGCCGCCTCCTCCCTCCCCACGCGCAGATAACACCCAGTGGAGAATGCCTCTGCTTGGGGGGGCGCCGCGGTGTGCTCCTCGCACTACACCATTCTTTTGCTGATTACGCGGAGCTCTAGACCGAGAGGGCATGCCCCTTGCCGGTATCAGCAGAAAACCGGCTACACACACCACCAATGCTGACCTCAGAAGGAAATCAGCGTGACACATGCTCCAGGCTCAAATGAAGGATTTATTTGGTTTAAAATCAAAACGCACTCCTGTAGTCTGTGAAACACTGTGGCAGACACGTTTCTGGCCGCAATGGCCGTCATCAGTGCCGGTCCCACAGGCAAATGAAAATTCGTGGGCTCCAGAGACCACTCCCTTAATAGCAGTCCCTTGACTCCTCCTCCTACAGGTGAGTATGATAATTGCGCTGCACCTCCCAGGAGCACTGCATGATGGATATTGCAGTCCACGAGGTCCTGTATACAGGTGTATGGGACACAGACCCAAATTAATGTCCCCAATTTCTTGGCGCTTCCTGCATTCTACCTCAGGGGTCCTGGGTATGATAGTCCGGCCAATACCTTCATTCGAGCCCTTATCAGGCAACGTGATGCCGCCTCCTCTCTCCCCATGCGCAGATGATACCCAGTGGAGAATGCCTCTGCTTGGGGAGCGCCGCTGTGAACTCCTCGTACTACACCATTCTTTTGCTGATTACGCGGAGCTCCAGACCGAGAGGGCGTGCCCCTTGCCGGTATCAGCAGAAAACCGGCTACACACACCACCAATGCTGACCTCAGAAGGAAATCAGCGGGGCACATGCTCCGGGCTCAAATGAAGGGTTTATTTGGTTTAAAATCAAAACGCACTCCTGTAGTCTGTGAAACGCTGTGGCAGACGCGTTTCTGGCCACAATGGCCGTCATCAGTGCCGGTCCCACAGGCAAATGAAAATTCGTGAGCTCCAGAGACCACTCCCTTAATAGCAGTCCCTCGACTCCTCCTCCTACAGGTGACTATGATAATTGCGCTGCACCTCCCAGGAGCACTGCATGATGGATATTGCAGTCCACGAGGTCCAGTATACAAGTGTATGGGACACAGACCCAAATTAATGTCCCCAATTTCGTGGTGCATCCTGCATTTCACCTCAGGGGTCCTGGGTATGATAGTCCGGCCAATACCTTCATTCGAGCCCTTATCAGGCAGCGTGATGCCGCCTCCTCTCTCCCCACGTGCAGATAACACCCAGTGGAGAATGCATCTGCTTGGGGGGGCACCGCGGTGTACTCCTCGTACTACACCATTCTTTTGCTGATTACGCGAAGCTCCAGACCGAGAGGGCGTGCCCCTTGCCGGTATCAGCAGAAAACCGACTACGCACACCACCAATGCTGACCTCAGAAGGAAATCAGCGGGACACATGCTGCGGGCTCAAATGAAGGATTTATTTGGTTTAAAATCAAAACGCACTCCTGTAGTCTGTGAAACACTGTGGCAGACACGTTTCTGGCCGCAATGGCCGTCATCAGTGCCGGTCCCACAGGCAAATGAAAATTCGTGGGCTCCAGAGACCACTCCCTTAATAGCAGTCCCTTGACTCCTCCTCCTACAGGTGAGTATGATAATTGCGCTGCACCTCCCAGGAGCACTGCATGATGGATATTGCAGTCCACGAGGTCCTGTATACAGGTGTATGGGACACAGACCCAAATTAATGTCCCCAATTTCTTGGCGCTTCCTGCATTCTACCTCAGGGGTCCTGGGTATGATAGTCCGGCCAATACCTTCATTCGAGCCCTTATCAGGCAACGTGATGCCGCCTCCTCTCTCCCCATGCGCAGATGATACCCAGTGGAGAATGCCTCTGCTTGGGGAGCGCCGCTGTGAACTCCTCGTACTACACCATTCTTTTGCTGATTACGCGGAGCTCCAGACCGAGAGGGCGTGCCCCTTGCCGGTATCAGCAGAAAACCGGCTACACACACCACCAATGCTGACCTCAGAAGGAAATCAGCGGGGCACATGCTCCGGGCTCAAATGAAGGGTTTATTTGGTTTAAAATCAAAACGCACTCCTGTAGTCTGTGAAACGCTGTGGCAGACGCGTTTCTGGCCACAATGGCCGTCATCAGTGCCGGTCCCACAGGCAAATGAAAATTCGTGAGCTCCAGAGACCACTCCCTTAATAGCAGTCCCTCGACTCCTCCTCCTACAGGTGACTATGATAATTGCGCTGCACCTCCCAGGAGCACTGCATGATGGATATTGCAGTCCACGAGGTCCAGTATACAAGTGTATGGGACACAGACCCAAATTAATGTCCCCAATTTCGTGGTGCATCCTGCATTTCACCTCAGGGGTCCTGGGTATGATAGTCCGGCCAATACCTTCATTCGAGCCCTTATCAGGCAGCGTGATGCCGCCTCCTCTCTCCCCACGTGCAGATAACACCCAGTGGAGAATGCATCTGCTTGGGGGGGCACCGCGGTGTACTCCTCGTACTACACCATTCTTTTGCTGATTACGCGAAGCTCCAGACCGAGAGGGCGTGCCCCTTGCCGGTATCAGCAGAAAACCGACTACGCACACCACCAATGCTGACCTCAGAAGGAAATCAGCGGGACACATGCTGCGGGCTCAAATGAAGGATTTATTTGGTTTAAAATCAAAACGCACTCCTGTAGTCTGTGAAACGCTGTGGCAGACGCGTTTCTGCCCGCAATGACCGTCATCAGTGCCGGTCCCAAAGGCAAATGAAAATTCGTGGGCTCCAGAGACCACTCCCTTAATAGCAGTCACTCGACTCCTCTTCCTACAGGTGAGTATGATAATTGCGCTGCACCTCCCAGGAGCACTGCATGATGGATATTGCAGTCCACGAGGTCTCGTATACAGGTGTTTGGGACACAGACCCAAATTCATGTCCCCAATTTCTTGACGCTTCCTGCATTCCACCTCAGGGGTCCTGGGCATGATAGTCCGGCCAATACCTTCATTCGAGCCCTTATCAGGCAGCGTGATGCCGCCTCCTCTCTCCCCACGCGCAGATAACATCCAGTGGAGAATGCCTCTGCTTGGGGGGGCACCGCAGTGTACTCCTCGTACTACACCATTCTTTTGCTGATTACGCGGAGCTCCAGACCGAGAGGGCGTGCCCCTTGCCGGTATCAGCAGAAAACCGACTACACACACCACCAATGCTGACCTCAGAAGGAAATCAGCGGGACACATGCTCCGGGCTCAAATGAAGGATTTATTTGGTTTAAAATCAAAACGCACTCCTGTAGTCTGTGAAACGCTGTGGCAGACGCGTTTCTGGCCGCAATGGCCGTCATCAGTGCTGGTCCCACAGGCAAATGAAAATTCATGGGCTCCAGAGACCACTCCCTTAATAGCAGTCCCTCGACTCCTCCTCCTACAGTTAAGTATGATAATTGCGCTGCACCTCCCAGGAGCACTGCATGATGGATATTGCAGTCCACGAGGTCCTGTATACAGGTGTATGGGACACAGACCCAAATTAATGTCCCCAATTTCTTGGCGCTTCCTGCATTCCACCTCAGGGGTCCTGGGTATGATAGTCCGGCCAATACCTTCATTCGAGCCCTTATCAGGCAGCGTGATGCCGCCTCCTCTCTCCCCATGCGCAGATGATAACCAGTGGAGAATGCCTCTGCTTGGGGGGGCGCCGCTGTGTACTCCTCGTACTACACCATTCTTTTGCTGATTATGCGGAGCTCCAGACCGAGAGGGCATGCCCCTTGCCGGTATCAGCAGAAAACCGGCTATACACACACACCACCAATGCTGACCTCGGAAGGAAATCAGCGGGACACATGCTCCGGGCTCAAATGAAGGATTTATTTGGTTTAAAATCAAAACGCACTCATGTAGTCTGTGAAACGCTGTGGCAGACCCGTTTCTGGCCGCATTGGCCGTCATCAGTGCCGGTCCCACAGGCAAATGAAAATTCGTGGGCTCCAGAGACCACTTCCTTAATAGCAGTCCCTCGACTCCTCCTCCTACAGGTGACTATGATAATTGCGCTGCACCTCCCAGGAGCACTGCATGATGGATATTGCAGTCCATGAGGTCCAGTATATAGGTGTATGGGACACAGACTCAAATTAATGTCCCCAATTTCTTGGCGCTTCCTACATTCCACCTCAGGTGTCCTGGGTATGATAATCCGGCCAATACCTCCATTCGAGCCCTTATCAGGTAGCGTGATGCCGCCTCCTCTCTCCCCACGCGCAGATAACACCCAGTGGAGAATGCCTCTGCTTGGGGGGCGCCGCGGTGTGCTCCTCGCACTACACCATTCTTTTGCTGATTACGCGGAGCTCCAGACCGAGAGGGCATGCCCCTTGCCGGTATCAGCAGAAAACCTGCTACACACACCACCAATGCTGACCTCAGAAGGAAATCAGCGGGACACATGCTCCGGGCTCAAATGAAGGATTTATTTGGTTTAAAATCAAAATGCACTCCTGTAGTCTGTGAAACACTGTGGCAGATGCGTTTCTGGCCGCAATGGCCTTCATCAGTGCTGGTCCCACAGGCAAATGAAAATTCGTGGGCTCCAGAGACCACTCCCTTAATAGCAGTCCCTTGACTCCTCCTCCTACAGGTGAGTATGATAATTGCGCTGCACCTCCCAGGAGCACTGCATGATGGATATTGCAGTCCACGAGGTCCTGTATACAGGTGTATGGGACACAGACCCAAATTAATGTCCCCAATTTCTAGGCGCTTCCTGCATTCTACCTCAGGGGTCCTGGGTATGATAGTCCGGTCAATACCTTCATTCGAGCCCTTATCAGTCAGCGTGATGCCGCCTCCTCTCTCCCCATGCGCAGATGATACCCAGTGGAGAATGCCTCTGCTTGGGGGGCGCCGCTGTGTACTCCTCGTACTACACCATTATTTTGCTGATTACGCGGAGCTCCAGACCGAGAGGGCGTGCCCCTTGCCGGTATCAGCAGAAAACCGGCTACACACACCACCAATGCTGACCTCAGAAGGAAATCAGCGGGGCACATGCTCCGGGCTCAAATGAAGGATTTATTTGGTTTAAAATCAAAACGCACTCCTGTAGTCTGTGAAACGCTGTGGCAGACGCGTTTCTGGCCACAATGGCCGTCATCAGTGCCGGTCCCACAGGCAAATGAAAATTCGTGAGCTCCAGAGACCACTCCCTTAATAGCAGTCCCTCGACTCCTCCTCCTACAGGTGACTATGATAATTGCGCTGCACCTCCCAGGAGCACTGCATGATGGATATTGCAGTCCACGAGGTCCAGTATACAAGTGTATGGGACACAGACCCAAATTAATGTCCCCAATTTCGTGGTGCATCCTGCATTCCACCTCAGGGGTCCTGGGTATGATAGTCCGGCCAATACCTTCATTCGAGCCCTTATCAGGCAGCGTGATGCCGTCTCCTCTCTCCCCACGTGCAGATAACACCCAGTGGAGAATGCATCTGCTTGGGGGGGCACCGCGGTGTACTCCTCGTACTACACCATTCTTTTGCTGATTACGCGAAGCTCCAGACCGAGAGGGCGTGCCCCTTGCCGGTATCCGCAGAAAACCAGCTACACACACCACCAATGCTGACCTCAAAACGAAATCAGCGGGACACATGCTCCGGGCTCAAATGAATGATTTATTGGGTTTAAAATCAAAACGCACTCCTGTAGTCTGTGAAACACTGTGGCAGACGCGTTTCTGGCCGCAATGGCCGTCATCAGTGCCGGTCCCACAGGCAAATGAAAATTCGTGGGCTCCAGAGACCACTCCCTTAATAGCAGTCCATTGACTCCTCCTCCTACAGGTCAGTATGATAATTGCGCTGCACCTCCCAGGAGCACAGCATGATGGATATTGCAGTCCACGAGGTCCCGTATACAGGTGTATGGGGCACAGACCCAAATTAATGTCCCCAATTTCTTGGCGCTTCCTGCATTCCACCTCAGGGGTCCTGGGTATGATAGTCCGGCCAATACCTTCATTCAAGCCCTCATCAGGTAGCGTGATGCCGCCTCCTGTCTCCCCAGGCGCAGATAACACCCAGTGGAGAATGCCTCTGCTTGGGGGGGGCGCCGCGGTGTGCTCCTCGCACTACACCATTCTTTTGCTGATTACGCGGAGCTCCAGACCGAGAGGGCGTGCCCCTTGCCGGTATCAGCAGAAAACCGGCTACACACACCACCAATGCTGACCTCCACACCACTGGAGTCAAGCTATCCAGGCTGATGAAGGCTGATAGCGAGAAACCGGTCCTTGGATGCTTGATTCCGGTCTGGGAAAGACATGGCTTGGTAGTTCGGACTGGACTGTTCCCATGAGGCACAGGGTCAGAGCTGATTTGCATATAGCCAGTGTCTAACCCAGGGTGGTGTGGAGTGCAAAAAAACGATGGATTTAGGCCCAGATCCTTGTACTGGGGTGAATGTATGACATTGAGGGCATGCTTTCCATGCTGAATGGATCTCTCTCACAGGGTAAAGTCCCTGACAACTTTAAAAAAGCCCTTCTCATTCCCCTGATAAAAAAAGTCGGAGCTAATCCGCTGGACCCGCTTAACTATAGGCCCATATCATTGCTGCCTTACTGTGCCAAATTACTGGAGGCTCATGTATGTGACAGTATTTCCAAATTTTGGGAAGAATCAGAGTATCTTGCACCCAACCAGGCGGGTTTTCGCCCTTGTCACTCAACAGAAGCAGTTATCCTTTCGGTGCAGAATACATTGAGGCGGAATGCTGATGAGGGGATCCACCAGGCTCTGGTGCTACTGGACCTCTCTGCTGCGTTCGACACGGTTGACTATACCATCTTGGTCAACCGTGTCGAGCAGGCAGGTCTCAGGGGCCCTGCGCTGAGCTGGATTCGCTCATTCATTACTGGCCGCACTCAATTTGTTAGACTGGGTTCTTTCACAGCTCCCACTATACCTACCATCTGTGGAGTACCTCAGGGCTCATCTTTGACACCTTTGCTCTTTAACTTATACCTACGCCCCCTTCTGTATTCTCTTAGGAAAGCGAAAGTTACCATCTTCAACTATGCAGATGACTTGCAGCTCATCTTCCCTTTAAACACCAAGGACTCAGTGGAAGAGTTCCAAAATACCATGTCTCACATCCTGAGTTGGATGAGCTGCAGTCATTTGAAACTCAACCCAGGCAAGACTGAATTGGTCTTGCCTGGGCAGAGTGCACTTAGTTGGAATCCTAGCTTCTGGCCATCCAGCATGGGAGCCCCTCCGTCTAAGTCATCTTCAGTTAAGAGCCTAGGAATCTTTATCAGCGAGGATCTCTCCCTGAAAAGACAGGTAGGGGCAGTTGTGTCTTCTAGCTTTTTCCAACTGAAGAAAATCAAGAAAATTGCCTGTTTTTTCTCTCTGGCGGCCCTCACACAGATCGTCATCTCTCTGGTTCTGTCTAGATTAGACTTCTCCAACAGCCTCTATCTTGGCCTCCAGGCTGGAGAGTTAAAGCGCCTCCAGCTGGTTCAGAATCAGGCAGCCAGACTTATTCTAAACTTATCAAAAAGGCAGTCTGTCAGATCAGGTTTAAAACAGCTACACTGGTTGCCTGTTGAGCAGCGAGTAGCTTTTAAAACCGGGTGTATTCTATTTAAGTCTTTACATGACTCTGGCCCTCTATTTATTAGAGATCTATTCAACAGGTACAATCCTTCCCGTAATCTCCGGTCCATTCACAAATCCCTTCTGATCGTCCCATCTTACAAGAGGAAGCGTCTCGGAGGTTGCTGCTTTGACCATCTTGCAGCTACCTTCTGGAACTCTCTCCCCCCTCAATTAAAACTGAGCGATAATATCCTCAGTTTCAGACACTCCCTTAAAACCTGGCTTTTCTCCCAGGCGTACTGCTGAGCCGCTTCATCTCTACTTTTAATTGGCGTGTTGTGTTCCTTTCTATAGCGCCATGAAGCCCCCGGGCGAACGAGCGCTTAATAAATTCATATTAACATTAACATTCATATTAACATTGTTCTACATTCTGTCCATCAACTGTGTTTTTTGCAATTTTCACCCCGAGTGGGCTGGGTATGCTCAGACGTGAGTCCCAGGCCCTCCACACCACTGGAGTCAAGCTATCCAGGCTGATGAAGGCTGATAGCCAGAAACCGGTCCTTGGATGCTTGATTCCGGTCTGGGAAAGACATGGCTTGGTAGTTCGGACTGGACTGTTCCCATGAGGCACAGGGTCAGAGCTGATTTGCATATAGCCAGTGTCTAACCCAGGGTGGTGTGGAGTGCAAAAAAACGATGGATTTAGGCCCAGATCCTTGTACTGGGGTGAATGTATGACATTGTTCTACATTCTGTCCATCAACTGTGTTTTTTGCGACCTCAGAAGGAAATCAGCGGGACACATGCTCCGGGCTCAAAGGAAGGATTTATTTGGTTTAAAATCAAAACGCACTCCTGTAGTCTGTGAAACGCTGTGGCAGACGCCAGAAACGCGTCTGCCACAGACATCCCCGCACTACATATCCCACAAGGCCATTGCTTGGCCACGCCCATCGAAGCAGGGATATTTTCACTAGGTGCGCAAGGAATAGCGCTCTCATTTCCACTTGGAACTTACGCCCTTGAGGAAGGGTTCACACCCGAAACGCGTCTGGCGTTCATTTGGGACATGCATTTCATGGCGTTGGTCTGCCAGCAAGCTGCCGTTTTGTGAATAAAGGCGCCGTATCAATACTTCCTGTGGTCTCTGTTCAAATGGGGTTCCTGTGATTGTTGGATATATATATATATATATACTCAGGTGGAGTGAAAAATCGAAAATTAACTTCACATTGAGGATCTACATCTTGCCTGACTACTCGCCTTAAAGCCCACACTTACAACGAAGACATTGTCACTAAAGAACCCTGCAACCTCTGAAAAAAGGTGAAATAAAAACGAGAACTTTCCTGGAGAAAGTAAGATCGAACTGACAATGCATTGTGGGACTTGTATTTGAGCGCAAGGTCACGTGAGGAACAATTTTAAAAGGCAGGCACGAATGCACTTTGCAGATTGGGCATTCCTACTTCCTGCTTTGAGAAAGGCTGTTTGCCAAAACGTTAGCGTGTGGAAGTTTGGTGCGCTGCTGTAAATACCTGAATAAAAGCGCTTTCTCTCCAGTATTGGTCCTCACGAGTTGGTTTACACTGGATGGTGTGTTGATGGGTGACTCCGAGCCCATTGTTGTGAGGACGCCTTGAAGGGTCGGTGGGCTCCAGATTCGGGAGGACTGTGCAATAATCAAAACGAGGAGCATGACCCACCCTCGCACCAGAAACCTACAATAGGATAGCTACTATAGCGAAAATTGGTGCGAGGCGGAAAGGTTTCGTGAAGGGTGACATCCTTTATGAGCGTGCTGGAACTGAAAGGACTATTTTCAGGTGGAGTGAAAAATCGAAAATTAACTTCACATTGAGGATCTACATCTTGCCTGACTACTCGCCTTAAAGCCCACACTTACAACGATGACATTGTCACTAAAGAACACTGCAACCTCTGAAAAAAGGTGAAATAAAAACGAGAACTTTCCGGGAGAAAGTAAGATCGAACTGACAATGCATTGTGGGACTTGTATTTGAGCGCAAGGTCACGTGAGGAACAATTTTAAAAGGCAGGCACGAATGCACTTTGCAGATTGGGCATTCCTACTTCCTGCTTTGAGAAAGGCTGTTTGCCGAAACGTTAGCGTGTGGAAGTTTGGTGCGCTGCTGTAAATACCTGAATAAAAGCGCTTTCTCTCCAGTATTGGTCCTCACGAGTTGGTTTACACTGGATGGTGTGTTGATGGGTGACTCCGAGCCCATTGTTGTGAGGACGCCTTGAAGGGTCGGGGGCTCCAGATTTGGGAGGACTGTGCAATAAGCAAAACGAGGAGCATGACACACCCTCGCACCAGAAACCTACAATAGGATAGCTACTATAGCGAAAATTGGTGCGAGGCGGAAAGGATTCGTGAAGGGTGACATCCTTTACGAGCGTGCTGGAACTGAAAGGACTATTTTCAGGTGGAGTGAAAAATCGAAAATTAACTTCACATTGAGGATCTACATCTTGCCTGACTACTCGCCTTAAAGCCCACACTTACAACGATGACATTGTCACTAAAGAACACTGCAACCTCTGAAAAAAGGTGAAATAAAAACGAGAACTTTCCGGGAGAAAGTAAGATCGAACTGACAATGCATTGTGGGACTTGTATTTGAGCGCAAGGTCACGTGAGGAACAATTTTAAAAGGCAGGCACGAATGCACTTTGCAGATTGGGCATTCCTACTTCCTGCTTTGAGAAAGGCTGTTTGCCGAAACGTTAGCGTGTGGAAGTTTGGTGCGCTGCTGTAAATACCTGAATAAAAGCGCTTTCTCTCCAGTATTGTTCCTCACGAGTTGGTTTACACTGGATTGTGTGTTGATGGGTGACTCCGAGCCCATTGTTGTGAGGACGCCTTGAAGGGTCGGGGGCTCCAGATTCGGGAGGACTGTGCAATAATATATATATATATATATACATATATTTATATTTATATTTATTTACATACTGGTGGTCGCCAGTAGGTAGTTATAGTTAGGACCTACTGTCCATAGGAAATCCGCAACATTCTGTTTGGAATAACTTTGGCGCTGGTTGATGAATCTTCGTGAAATTTTATTATATAAAATATATATGTATATGAAATGTATATATACTTTGAAACTGAACTGCAGCATGCAAAATATGACATCTGTGCCTATCAGCGTGAGGCATAGGAACTTCCGAACTAGAAAAAAAGAAGAAACTGAAACTCCTACCAGAGATTGATAGGCAAAGGGAACCGTTGTGCCTATCAGCATAGTGAAGGAATCTCCTCAGCCCTGAAGGAACAGAGCAAAGTGAGTGGTGGCTGTGCAAGTAATCACTGTGCCTGTCAGTGTTGAAGTGAAAGCGCATGGAAATCAAGCAAATTTCCCAGAAAAGACCATGTAAAATGGAAGTCAGCTGTGCCTGTCAGCGCCGGATAGATCGTCATGAAGAATTGACAGGCAATGGAAGAGCTGCTGTAGACTCAGAGTCACTGCGAGGCTTTGCATGAAAACAAACAGCAGAGCATACAGCAGGAGGCATGACGAAGAGCAGCAGAGACTACTCCCATCCAAAGAGGCACGCCTAGGGTCACTAATGCTGACACACGGAGGCGTGTCCGAAAACAGCAGAGACAACTCCCCTCCACTGCAGCACGCCCAGGATGAGGGAACTGTTCCAGGGCACACACCGCGAGTAGACGCCAACAATCAGCCTCAGAGGATACGCAGGGGCAGGCAATGCCGGTGAAGTCACAAGAAAAAAACACCAACAGGGCATTCCACAGAGACGAAGTGTGCAGCGCTTGTGTAATGAGGTAAGACTTGATCATGGAGGCAGTTTCCAAAGTACAAGATGTAAAGTGAAATGACTAAAGATGTAGAGTTCGCCATTTTGACGTGAAAGATGCCCAAAAATGCAGGAATCACCACTCCAGGGTCAAAGCTCTCAGAGTCAGAGATGAACATGACAAAAAGAATAATCTTGACAGAAATTTTAACAGGGATACATGGTAAATCCACTAACATTAGACAAGAGGTGACCTCTGGTGAATTGAAGAGAATGAAAAGAGTCTCACCCTAGTAATAAACTTGGAAGCAGCACTGCTGTCACTGGAAAAGCATATGAGGGTGGGGTGAAGCTGCCCCCAGACAGCAGATCGTCGCCACTGTTATATACGAAGTACACTGGTAGAAGGGTCAGATAACTTTATTGCTTGCAAGCACCACCACAGGTTCCCATCTTCCGGAGGCGGCTGTAGATTATTCAGAACCCTGAGCATGGAACATACTACAATAGGCAGGACAGGAGGGGGTGGGCGGGTTATCCCAAAAGTGGAATACAACAGTATTTTTTATTGTATATTATGTACATTCAGGGAATAAGTCATTTTGTGGTTTCTAAACATTTGTTCTCTGACTTTTGAAGGGGCAGTCAGAATGTGTGTACAAAGAAAAGAAGTCACAACAGGAGCTAAAGATGACAATTAATACCACTACCTGAACATAGTTCACCTCTGCAGTTTCTTTCATATTTATATGTCAGAATATTGTCTATAATTTTCAGAACTGGCATCTAAGAAACTTCCCCTGAGTGGAAAGATATTTGTATACTATGCAGAAGGAGCTTACCTCTATGTACCAGTCTCAAGATGCAAGCTGCTTCAAAGCTCCTGAGCTTGCATGTCTTCCAGAGCAGAAGTAGGTTGAGGGGTGGAGTCGCGTGCACCGCGGCCCAAGATGGCCGCCTGACGATGTGGCTCGCACCTCACTGGACTTCGTCTCTGCCCCAGAGCGATTCCAGCGCTCATTAGAAAATGACGCCGGATTACTGAATTGGAACACCAGCGCTACTGGATGCTGTGTTTTGCCCTTTTAAAATCTGCCTGGACAAGGAGAAATATGCAGGTGCTACATATTGCTTAAATAGCGGACGCCATTTTGTTTTTTCTTCATGCCGCTTTTCACCTCAGTTTTTCTACATGCCTAATTGTCTTCTCACGCAATTGTTCTTGTTGTATCCTCGTTGCCATATTTTGGATATCTGCATTTGAGGAGCCAGCTCTTTCAATCAGAGACAATGCGCATTCAGCGGGTGCTGTTTGCAGCTTCCACCAGCTTGCAGAAATGAGGTTTTTAATGAGGTAAATGTAATTGCGGTTTGGCGGCCGCCATTTTGTCTTTTTTCTGCCGTTTGTCTCGTCACAAGCTCTCTCATGACGCCCCCTGTCTCCGTTTTATGGGTGTTTCTAGCACGTTTTAATGCCTCTTTATCTTGGATATTTATGCTGCTGTGAGAGCTTGCTATTTTTTCCTTTTTCCTTTTTTGAAGTATTTTCACCTTTACTCTGTGTGGTGCTCTTTTTCTTCCAGGCGCCTTCTACACCACTCCATGGGTAGGAGCAGGCTTCTCATAAAAACACCCCAAATTTACAGCAAATACTCCTACCACCTCTGGAACCAGTACCTCTACATTTAATACATTTTCTTGTTTATCTCAATTACTATCAAACGGTGACTGCCTTGATTTTGCAGGAAGTACAATCACCATGTCGTCCAAAGGGCCCTTATCCTCCACTACTGGCAAGAGGCTTAAACAGGATCCTCCTTCTCCCCCTAAGTCTACCTCTCCAGTCATCTTGGATATGGTTTGGGAGGAATTACGCGCCCACCTCCCATTCATTGAGGAAACTAATTCTTGTTTGCAATTGTTGGACGATAAATGGTCTTCCATGGATTCTCGTTTCTCGGTGGTGGAACATCAACTTGATGATGTTCAAGCCTTATCTACCAAGTTGTCCTCGTTGGGGTTAGAGGTCTCACAACTGAAAAGAGTGTCCGAAGATTTGGAAAATAGAAATCGTCACAATAATCTGCGTATTTATGGACTTCCTGAAGGACTTGAAGGAGATGACCCCGTCACATACTTTGCATCTTTTCTGCCTCAGTTCTTGGACCTCCCTGCTACCACCATATTGAACATTCAATGTGCTCATAGATTGGGTTCCGTCTCTCTTCCTCAATTGCACCTTCTAAGCCTTGTGGCATAATTATTTTATTTTTGCAATTTACTGACCTTCTGCTGGTTCTGAATGCAACCAAAGTGAAAAAGAATCTCTCCTGGCATGGTACTAAGATATATATTTCCCAAGATGTCTCACCATTGACTGCTAAACGTCGTAAAGAGTTTCTGGATCTTCGTTCATTAGGTGCAAGATATGGTTTATTTCATCCATGTCTCCTTAAAGTCACCTTTCTTAACAAGACTTCCATGTTTGAGGATCCAGCTGATCTTCGCAGATTTATTCAATTTCACTCTAATTCGCCAATGGAGACGTCTCCCTCTTTGTCTGAATCTTGTCTCTTCTATTTTACCTTTGTTGTATTATCTCACTGAAATTATTGTCTTATTTCCTATTTTTTAAATTCCGTTGATATTTCTAGATCCGATTTAATTAACCCATTATTTCCTTTACAGGTACATTGGTGTCATCTTCGTCTTCTACATGCTTTTATCTCATTTTTATTCTTATTAAGCGTCCTGTTGTTGAATATGCATCCCCACATCTGATTCATCCTATGTTTGTTTGTTCTCTTTTACAGGTTGAATAAATTTCTCCAGATTCCATTTGTGTTCCATGTTCCTGCTCCTGCTTCTATTCGTTTTATGGATGTCCTGTTGTGCTAGTCGCCCCTTGGTGGGTGTGCAGTCTTTATTGTCCCTTGCCACCTCTCATTCTTTCCTATTTTTTCCTTTAAGGTATGTACTACAGTCGTCATTTGACATGTACTGTCCTCTTTTGTTCTTATTCTTTCTTCCCTCTTTCCCTTTTTATCTGTCCTATCCCCTCTGCTCTTCCTCTGCTTCCTCTGCTTTTATAATCATCTGTTTTCTACTGGTTTTTCTATTTCTTTCCTTCTCCATTTATTTATTGTTTACTCCACTCACTCACTATTGCATTTGTTGTTCTGTATGTATTTTTGATGATTTGATATCAGAGTTATCTCATGGAATGTGAAAGGTTTTATTAATCCTATAAAGACAGAGAATACTGTCTACTCTTGCCTCTTATAACCCGATTTGGTCCTTTTACAAGAGACCCATCTTACAGAAGCTGAGGCATTGAAATTAAAACGAGGTTGGGTGCGTTCAGTATTATTCTCTCCTACCTTGAACAAGAAAAATGGTGTTTTAATTTTGTGTCACAAAAAACTAAATTGCTAAATTATATCACAAGAAATTGATACTGAAGGGAGATGGTTGTTAGCTAAGTTATTAATAAAAAAACATTTAATTAACGGTTTTTAATGTTTATGGGCCTACACATCCAGATTCTTCTTTTTGGCCTCTAATTACACAGAAATGTATTCAATTTAGAGATGAATATTTTATATTAGGAGGTGATTGTAATCAAGTTGCTGACCCCTTTATTGACCGCCAATTTCAAGTTCTCTACACTCCTCACAAAGCACATAAACCGTAAGATACTATATCCCAATGTCATCTTGTTGATTCTTGGAGACTCTCTTATCCTGATTCTCTTAACTTCTCTTTCTTCTCTCCTCCCCACAATTCCCTCTCTCGGTTAGATTATATTTTCGTTTCTCAATCTTTGTCTCAAAATCTGTTATCCTCCTCTATTGAACCTATTGTTATGATCTACTTCCATCACGTCCCAGTTCCTCCCGTTGGTGCTTCAATAACTCTCTTCTTCTTGACCCTGCTTTCTCTTCTTCTTTTGTTACTTTTGCCAATGAATTATTTTACTTAAATAGCGCTACCTCTTCTTCCCCTCATATTTTATGGGACTCTTTTAAAGCCACTGCAAGAGGCTTTGTTATAGATTTTTTTTTTAAAGAAACGTTTCCTTCAACAGCATAACGCTACCCTTGCACACATTAAATCCTTAGAGGATAAGTTTTATACGTCATCGGCGGACTCTGTACTTCCAGCATTGATACGTGCCAAATTAACTTTTAACAAAACGTCCACTGATAATGCTTCTTCTACGTAGCAGTGCTCGCTACTATGGAGGTGGAAATAAGGTTGGGAAATTTTTAGCAAACTATTTAAAAACCCGCAAAGACCGTACCCTGATTGATTCTATATACTCTCCAGATGGTTCCCTGTTGCACAAGGATCAAGATATTCTTGACACATTCAAAATATTTTATATGGATATTTATATTCCAGAATCCCCTCCCTCTACTTCCCTCGTCCAATCCTATCTTGATAATCTTCCACTACCATCTACCTCCCACCTTAATCTAGCAGATCTCAAAACAGATTTATCTATAACTGAATTATCCTCTGTGTTAAAGGTTTAAAAAAAAGGGAAAACTCCTGGGCCTGATGGTTTTACTGTTGAGTTTTAGTTACATTTTTTTGACATTTTTCAAATGTATTGCTTCCTAAACTTTTAAATCTCTTTCATTCTTTCTATCTTTCCGGGAAGCCAGAGGGCACCTTTCAAGAAGCCACCATCTGCCTTATTCACAAGGAGGGGCGAGATCCCATGTTCTGTAAAAACTATCTGCAGATTTCACTAGTTAATGTAGATTATAAGCTTTTTGCCAAGACGCTCGCACTGTGTCTAGATCCCCTCATGCCACACTTGGTCTGTAAGGAGCAGTGTGGTTTAGTCAAAGGCAGACTGACTTCGGACAACTGTCGTCTCTTTTTTAATGTTTTAAATAGGATTCCCTCCCTTTCCACATCTTTAGCGGCTATTTCTGTCGACGCTGAAAAGGCTTTCGATAGAGTGGATTGGTCCTTTTTATTTGCGGGTCATAAGTGCCATGGCTTTGGCCCCAAATTGATCTAGCTTATTTCTTTATTATATTCCGCTCCGAAGGCGTTGTTATTAATCAATGGTTCTGTCTCATCCTATTTTCCCCTTCAACAAGGAGTCCGCCAAGGTTGCCCTCTTTCCCCCCTTCTTTTTGTTCTTACTCTTGAACCCTTCTTATCTTCAATCCATAACAATACTTCTATTTCCGGTTTCTCTTATGGCGATCAACATTTAAAACATTCCGCTTATGCGGACAATATTCTACTTTTTATCCCTGACCCTGAAACCTCTATTCTCTCTCTACTACGTGATTTAATTTCTTTTTCCCTTGTCTCTGGTTACAAAATTAACTCGGATAAAATGGAAATACTCCCTCTTACCAAAACTTGTCTTCCACATTCCTTTTCTTCCACTGGTTTTTCTTGGAGTGGATCCAAAATCAAATACTTAGGTATGTGGTTCTCTAATTCCATCGCTTCTACCATTAAATTAAATATGTCTGTGATTTTATCTCGGATTGATAAATTACTTTCCTCTTTGAACCCTCTTTTTCTTTCATGGTGGGGCCGTTTAGATTCAATCAAGATGATGATTACCCCTATGATTTATGCCCTCGCTATGCTCCCTGTACATATTACTGTTAGTCATTTTAAACTAATTGATTCTCGTCTCTCTAAATTTCTTTGGAACAACAAAAGGGCCTGAATTTCTTTATTTTTTTCTGCGTAAGGCAAAGTCTAATGGAGGCAATAATTTTCCAGACTTTCTTCCCTACCACAAATCATTCAGTCTTCTCCAAGCCTCAAAGTGGCTCCTTTCTGAGTCCTCTCCCTTCACCCCCTTTTGGCTCTTCATTGAACGCACCATCTTATTGCCTTTTTCTTTTAAAGAAGTTCTCTCTTTCTCTGCAAAACCTCTAATTTCTCCAAAGCCTATGTCCAGAGAAGCTTTTTTAGAATTGTCTATTTGGCATAATTCCCTTATTACTATCAACAACAGAACCATAAACTGGAAGGCCTGGAGACTGAAAGGTATATTTTGGGTTAAATATATTTTTGATGGCGTATCCCCTCCACTCCTTTCCCCAATTTCAATCCACTTTTCATTGTCCCTGCTCCTTCCTTTTTAGTTTCATAGGAGTATGGAGGAGTCGAAGGCCACAATATCCATTCAGTGCTTTATTCACTGTGATCCGATTGTGCCCCGGATGGGATATTGTTAACCTTGTCCTCTGGGGCCCCTTTTTGTCCATCCTCAGGCACACGATTTTTGGAGGGGGAGGAGTTAGTCATTATGGCTACTCAGTTCAAGAACTAACTTGAAATCGTTGTTACCTTTGCCTTAATCATTGGACCCCCTGATGTTAAACTGGTTATATCTTTCCCAGATATTCCAGAATTTGTTTTTCTTGATGTTCTTCCCCTGTTTATCTAGTTTATACACCCTTAGTACAGAGTGTAGCCAGTCAGTGTGCATCGGTGGCGTTTGTTTAACCCAGTTAATACAGATCTCCCTTCTGGCTAATAAGATTAGTAAAAAGAGAATGTTTTCTTGGTCCTTAGATAATGTTAGAAGGTGTGTGTTATAGGGAATCCCAAAGATAACCATTGCCATGCTTACCTCTATGCGTTTGTTCTATCACATCAGAGAGGATTTTACCAATATGGTCCCAATAATCCTTCCACATTATGCAGCCCCGGAACATGTGCGGGTCATCCGCTCTTTCTTCCCCACATTTAGAACACTTTTTTTTACTTCACTGCTGTTCATCTTTGACAATCTTTTTGGGGTCCAATAAGATCTATGTATTGTGAAGAGATGGTTTTTCTGCAATGGGCACATCTTGCTACTTGCCCAATGATTGCATTTGAGGTTTGCCAAAAGTGTGAGGTGTCTAGCCCGGGAAAGTCTTTCTCCCAGATTTCGCGCAGGGCTTTATATTCTGTTTAACGTGCTCTTAAGAGGGCCCAATACCAATACAATATTTCTTTTTTAAATACCTCTGTGTTCAGAAGTTTTTGCTCAATAACTTCATCTCCTTGTAGGTTTTCCTTTATGTCTTTTATCCAGTTGTTTAATTGGTAATGTTTGAATCTGGAAAGTGACCCTTGAGTCTCTTCGTATAAGGTTTCCCATTGTACGATTTGGTTATTTTCTATCAGCTGCCCCAGTAGTTTATATTGTTATGTTATGTTATGTTATGTTACTGGGGGTTTTATAAAGCGCTCAGCTGCTCCGAAGAGCGTCCCGGCGCTGCAGATCAAAAACAGATACCAGCAACTAACAAAAATACCACCAGCGACGCCAGGTGCTCAGAGGAAATTGAATTATTGGACAAAGAGAAGAGTCTTAAGCTCCTTTCTAAAAGTGAGCAGGTTGGAACTGGTGCGTAAGGTCAGAGGTAATGTGTTCCAAAGACGAGGGGCAAGGTAGCTAAAGGAACGACCTCCACATCGTGCACGTCGCACTGCCGGCACTATTGCCCTGGCCTGGGCAGCGGACCTCAAGGGTCTAGATGGAAGGTAGAAATTGACTCTTTTTTGTAGATACTCTGCACCGGAGTTATGCAGAGCCTTGAACGCTGTTGTTAAGGTCTTGAAGGTGATGCGTTTGCGGATCGGCAGCCAGTGCAGGGCTTTAAGAAGGTCGCTGGCCCTGGTTCTTCTGGTTAGACCAAATATGGCTCTGGCTGCCGAGTTCTGGACGACCTGCAGGCGGGTCAGGAGATACTCGGGAAGACCCAAGTAAAGGATGTTAGAGTAGTCCAAGCGCGAACCTATCAGAGCCTGCACCGTGATCTTTCTGTGCTCCAAGGATAGGAACGGCAAAAACTTTCTCAACATCCTTAAGATGGCAAAGCACTTCCCCGTCAGACCTGCTACTTGGGCCTTAAAGGAAAGAGTATTATCCACCTGAATGCCCAGATTCTTAGCTGTTACAGAATCACTGGCAGGCGGGAACATGGCCGAAGGCCACCAGTGCTTCCATCTCGGGTCGGCGGGACACCCAAAGAACAGGATCTCGGACTTGTCTGAGTTGCATTTGAGGCCGCTTTTCCCGAACCAGTCAAACACAGTCTCAAGACACCTCAAGATGGCGGCTCCGTCGAAATCACAACCCCTGTCACATGTGAACAGGAGCTGCGTGTCATCCGCATAGGAGACGATCTGGGCCCCATGCTCCTCCACTAGCGCCGCTAAGGGTGTCATAAAGATGTTAAAAAGAGAGGGGCTGAGTATAGATCCCTGCGGGACCCCTACCTCAAGCTGCGGCATTGCGGTGGAGAAAGGGGGAGCCCAGATCGTTTGTCTGCGGTCGGCCAGAAAAGATTGAAACCATTTGAGCACCGTTCCCCTAAGACCAATCTCCCAGAGTCTAGTAAGGAGAAGGTCATGGGGAACGGTGTCAAAGGCCGCCGACAGATCTAGCATGATAAGCATGGCCTTTCCACCACTGTCCAGAGTTTCCTTCACAGCCTCGGTCACCTCGAGTAAGGCGGTTTCTGTACTCAGGTTGGATCTGAACCCGGACTGTGATTGGTGAAGTAAGGAATTCGACTCTACACAGTGGGATAGGGTGTTGTGTACATGCTTCTCCGCTATTTTCGCCAGAGCAGGCAACAGCGAGATTGGCCTGTAATTGGAGTGTAATTTAGGATCCACATTTGGATTTTTAATAAGAGGAAGGACGAGGGCCTGTTTCCAAGAAGTGGGAACCTTGCCGGTGCTCAGAGACAGATTAATGATGGGATTAATGATAGGGTTAAGAACGGGAGCCAAGGTTGCAAGACATTTGGCGGGGCAAGGGTCAAGCGGAGAGCCTGATTTCAGTTTGGCCAAGAGGTCCAGCGAAGTATGAAGCTCTAGGACAGGGAAACAGTCAAAAATGGGACCGGTTATAACTTTATCCGGATCGGATTGGTGTAACCAGGGAATAAGAGGGTCATCAACCTCAGGGCTGGAAACAGGGACATTATATGTTCTTTTCGAGGCTGCTTGGATCGTGAGAATTTTGTTGGTGAAAAATTCTGCTAGATCAGTTATCCACGGTTCCGAAAAGGAGGACGCAGGAGAACAGCAGGTGGGAGCGATAAACTCTTTGACAATCTTGAAAATCTCTTTACAGGAGCTATCTGCTTCCTCAATCCTTCTGGCTAGAAAGGACTTCTTTTCTGCTGTAATGTCCCGGTGATATTCTTTCACCGCTTCTCTATAGGACTGTTTAGAGGTCGCATCATACTGCCTCCGCCAGTCTCTTTCAAGCTTCTTGCAATGCCTTCTTTTGCCCGCCAAGGCAGCGGAAAACCAGGGGGCAGAAGCTTTTATCAGCTGTGATCTGACCTGGCGAGGTGGCGCAAGAGCTGCCAGGCGTGCCGTGAGCCAATCCTGAAAGCACTTAACATCGTCCTCTAGCCTGCCTGTGAGTACACACGGATATGTCTCTAAAGCCAGAGTGAGCATGGCTGGAGAGATTTTGTGAAAGGCTCTGGAAGTACGTGCTTCGTGCATCTGACCATTGCGTGGGGTCACTGTGTGATGTGCTATCTGGAAGTCAGCTAAGAAATGGTCCGACTAGAGGACTGGGGCGAGGGAGGATAGGATCACTGGGGCAGTAGAGAAGATTTGATCTAAAATGTGCCCTTTCTCATGTGTAGGTGCCTGTAGGTACATGTTGAACCCCGCGGAGGATGTCATGTCCAGAAATTTTTGCACTTCCAGGTCCTCTGCCTTGTCCATGTGGATGCTAAAATGTCCCCTAGGACCAGGCAGTGTCTTGCCCTAAGGCTAAGTGTGGAAATGATCGAGAAAAGGTCCTCGGTAAATGAACCGAGAGGGCCTGGGGGTCTGTAAAGTAAAAGCCCAAAGCAGGGTTGTTGGGGAGAGAGGGCCAGGGAGAAAGCTAGGATTTCGCAGCCCGGTAGATTGTCCACAGGCAGGAGCGTGCAGGGGATGTGTTTATTAATAATGAGGGCCACACCGCCCCCCCCCCCTGCCCTTGCTTCTGTCTCTACGGAAAATCGCATGGCTCGGAGGAATGGCTATGGCCAGATCAGGCTCAGAGCCCTCGCCAAGCCAGGTTTCCGTGAGGAAGAGACAGTCCATTTTCTCATGAGCAAAGAGGCTATAGATGTTAAGGGCGTGTTGGGGCAGTGACCTAGTATTCAGTAGTGCGCATCTGCTGCTTATAGGGGTGGGGTTGCAAGGGGGAGTACCGGTGGAGCCAGGGCACCACTCACATATGGAGCACTTAACCAGGTCCCCTGCAGAGTTAGGAATGACTCGCTGACAGGGAGCAGTATATTTGTTGTAGGAAGTAAGCTCCTCTTTAGAGTAAGTCCGCATCGTTACGTTGATAACCCACCTGGCTCGCGCCCCAAGCGCTTCCTGGACGCTGACGGGCGCAGACGGGCTGACTCAGGCTAGACTCTGGCGCTGACGAGGCGCGTCCACAAAGGCGTCCGCTAGCGCGGAGGGTAACCGTGCCCTGAAATCGGCAGGGACCCTGAGAATGCGGCGGAAGTCAGTGTAAGTGAGTCAGTTGAAATGCTGAATGCACACAGAGTGAAAAAAACACAATTTAAAAATATGGCGATTAAAAGTTAAAGTTGCACGCAAATAGCTCCAATGACTAGTTGCGTGATCAGCGCCTTAGAGGCAGAATGTAGTGCTGGCAAGACGCTCAAGATCTCGCGTCTGCTGACCCAGGGGCTCCTTTTATGCGGGAGACTAGAGCGCTCTCACCGCTCTCGCCCCCACTCCAGATGGCCGCCGTCGGGGATGTTAACCCTGCTACTCGGTTCCTTGCCCTGAAATGCTGAATGCACACAGAGTGAAAAAAACACAATTTAAAAATATGGCGATTAAAAGTTAAAGTTGCACGCAAATAGCTCCAATGACTAGTCGCGTGATCAGCGCCTTAGAGGCAGAATGTAGTGCTGGCAAGACTTCCCATAGTATTTTCTATCAGCTGCCCCAGTAGTTTATATTGCCTTCCCTTAGTGGGATCGCTAGGGCATCTTGAGACATTTGGGGGTACCTAGGGATTACCAAATTGGCGCATGCTTACTGTAATACGGTATTTTTAGGGTCCTCCTTATTTTGTACCAGGTTCTTGCTGCTGATTTTATTGTCTGTAGTTTATTCTTTTTGAAGAATTTGGGGTGTCCAAATTTGTAGAGATAGTGATCTCTGTCTGGTCCAATAAGGGCTTTCAGGTACATAGGCCAGGTTTCACGTTTATCTAGAAGTCTCCTTGTGTTCTTGAACTGAAAGGATCTGCAATACTCAAGTAGGTCTGGGCTGGAAATTCCTCCCTTCGCTTTGTTCCTTCTTAGCTTTTTCCATCCAATTCTGACCCCTTTGGCTGCCCAGATGAAACTAGATAGCTCCCCTTGCGGCTTTTTGATTTGTTCTGCCTTGAAACCCATCGGGATGGAATTAAATAGGTATGTACATTTTGATAACATTGTCATTTTAATTAAGTTGGACTTCCCTAGAAAGGATAGTTGTAAGCCTAACCAGGCCTTGAGTAGTTTCCTTATGTCTTTGTGGAACCTGGTGAAATTCAAAGTGGCTATCTCAACCAATTTCTTTGTGTATTCTATTCCCAGGTATTTTATTTTGTCTTTTACTAGAGGGTTTCCAGGAGTAGTATTCCACTTGAGAATTTCGGATTTAGATTGATTCACCAAATAGCCTGAGACTGCTTCAAACTGGCCTATAATCTCCTCTATTTTGGGGAGGGAGCTGTTTAAATTGCCAGTGAATATCATCAAGTCATCCGCATAGAGGGCAACTTTTTTCTCCCAGTATTGATGTTTTAATGGTACAATCCCCTCTTTTCCTCTCAACAGGCAAGCTAAGGGCTCAATGTAAATGTTAAATAAGAAGGGGGACAGGGGGCACCCTTGCCTTGTGCCTCTTTTTATCTGTATGTTGTGTGTAAGGGCGTCATTGACTAATATTTTAGCAACAGGGTTTTTATAGATGTTAATTATCGCGTTTTCTAGCTTGTCTCCCAGATTGAATTTAGCAAAGGTGGCATTCAAAAAAGGCCAGCTAACGAATGATTTTGCAGCATCGAAGGTTATAACTGCCAAAGGTGTAAAATAATGAGTTGCAATATCTATGGTGGTAGTAAGCTCATGTGACAGTTCGTGTATTTGCCTGCCTTTAATGAAAACTTTTTGAACTGGATGGATTAGGGACCCTGCCACTGCCCCAACTTTTTTGCCAATATCTGCGCATAGATTTTGTAATCTGAGTTCAAGAGGGAGATGGGCCTGTTTGACTCACATTTGGTTGGGTCTTTTCCTGGTTTTAGAAGGATGCTTACAATTGCGTAGTTGCAAGAATTTGGGAGCTCTTTGTTTTCTAAGAATATACAATTTAAAAGATCTGTAAGGGGGGCTAATACTATTTCGCGGAGGTGTAAATAGATTTTGTTTGATGGAGCATCTGGGCCTGCAGCTTTCCCTCTCTTTAGAATTTTTATTGCAGCCCTAACCTCTTCTTTATAAATCTCCTGGTTAAGACCTATCTTCTGTTCCGGGGAGGACGCTGTGGCCGTGTTTTTATCTAGAAAATGCTGTATTTGCTCTCTAGTGCCAACTGACTCTTCCGTGTATAGATTATCAAAGAACAATTTAAATTCCTGCCTAATTTCGGAATTTTCAGTATAATATCCAGGTCGACCCTCTTTCTGTATCTTTGTGATCCTGTTTTGGGTTAATTTGGTTTTTGATTTCCATGCCAGGATCCTCCTGCAACCTTTGCCGTATTCACAATGTGAAAGTCTGCTGGCTTCCCATTTTTCCCTGGTTATTGTTACAAGAAAGCCGTTTAACTCTGCCTTCTTGTGTTGCATCTTTCCCTCTATTTCAGCACTTATTCTACTGGTCTTGGCATTCTTAAGCTCTATATCCAGAGTCCTCAAATCCTTTTCAATTTGCTCAATAAAGTGTTTCTTCCCCTTATTCCTATGTGCCGCCATACTTAAGATTTTCCCTCTGATAAAAGCTTTATATGCGTCCTAGGCTATTTGCTTTGTTGTACCATCATTGTTTAGTTCGAAAAACATTTTTATTTCATCTGCTAATTTATTGGTGCAAGTTTGATGTAAAAAGATACTCTTGTCCACTGTCCACCTCTCGGATGAGGTTGAGGTTCTTAATACCAGGCTAAGTTGTACCGCTGAATGGTCTGAGATGTGAGCTGCGATATGTTCGACTTTTTTTATGTGTTCCACTAGGCTCCTGCTAATGAGAAAGAAGTCAATTATGAATGCGTGGCCTAGCCTCTTGTTTTTATGAGTGAATTTATGATGTTTATTCCATTTTTCCTTCCACACATCCACATTCCCTAGGTCCTTTATGTATAACACAACCCATTCTCTCATTTTCGGCAGATTGGGGACTTTTTTTGCTGGTTACCGGTCTTCTTTGGGGTTTAGTAAGATGTTGAAATCTCCACCCTTATGATTGGTGTATTAGTTGCCAGGAGGTAGAGTATAGTTTTTGAAGCGGTTCAGGATCATCGACGTTTGGTCCCTAGTAACCCATCACAGTGTGAGAGTTATTATAGATTTTCGCTTTCACAGTGACCCATCTTCCCCTTCTGTCTATTTCTGTTTTCTCGATCATTGCTTTCAGGGATTTTTTTAAGATAATCGCAACTCGCTTTACATTACAGTTTTGATTTATACAAATACAGTGATCTATCCACAATTGGCTTTTACATATCGGTTCCCATTCCTCTTTTGTTAAAGGTGATTCCTGGTTTATAATTATTTCGTGGGCACAGCTTTTTAGATACTCCAGAACCATCATTCTCCGATTTTTTATTCTCAGCCCATTTGTGTTCCATGTTAAGATGTTGAGCTCTTTTTCTTTTTCTTTTTCTGATCCCTTACCCGTAACTATCATCTCTATTCAGGTAGCCATATTCTACATGTGGACCATTAAACTCCTCTTGTTTTGCTTTTAGGACTTCTTTATTATTTCCCCCCCATTTTGCTCCCCAACATGCGCTTAGATTTTTTTCTTTTTCCGAACTTTTTGGTGAACATTTATGCATTGAGGGGCATATTATCAAGGGGGTTTATCTCCGCTTTTTTGGCTTTAAAAGCCAAGAAAGCGGAGATAAAATTATCTCCCTATTACCTAGCTGTCGCTAACACCAGTTAGCGACAGCTAGTAGGAGATAGCGACCATCTTGGGCCCCACTTTGCATGTCAGTGATATTTATCACTAATGACATGCAAAGTGGGCGTGCCAAGATGTTAGCGACTGGAAACAGTCGCTAACATCGCTATCTCCTATTACCAACTTTTGGAGATATTCGCGCTAAGCGCGAATATCTCCAAAAGCTAACACCTGCCCTGAGCAGTACTTAGCCATGTTATCCAATGGGAGGTGGATAACATGGCTAAGAGCATTAGCTCGGTAATGCATGAATATCGCTGACTTTTCAGCGATATTCATGCTTTGCGGCCGTTTTTTATCGCATTTGCGATAAACCTTGGTAATACCAAGGTTTATCTGCGGTAAAAATCGCCGCAGCTCAGCGGTAAAATTTTGTCTCTAACCAAGCAATAGCGATAATTATCGCTATTGCTTGGTAATATGCCCCCCAGTCCCCCCCCCCTCCCTGGAGAAGCCTCCCTTTTCTTCTTTCTTCTGGGCATGGTTCAGCCCTTTTTGAGCTCCTTGCCCTTCGGTTCAGTTCAAGTTTTTCCTATTTTTTCCACCGGTTTTGAGCCCTTATTTTGACTTGTGGTTTACGCGTTTTATTCCGTTTAAGAGTGATCTTCCTGTTATGTTTTGATTTGCTCAATTAGCCTTTTTGCTTCCTTTAGATCTCTTATGTTGAGCATTTTATTATACCACATAAATTTCAGTGAAGCAGAAAAGCGCATCTCAACATTCACTTCAAGTGCCTTTAGTTGCGGCATATGCTGGCCCAACTCCCACTGCCTATCTTGGTCATTCTTGATATATCTGATCTCCTTTTACAGGACCAGTCATCCTTGGCAAAAGATACCGCTTTTAGGCCTTCGCTTAGAATTCTCTCTTTCAGGGAGTACCTCATGAAGTTAATCAGAGTTTTCCTAGGGGTTTTTCTTTGTTTACCCTTCCGGAAGGGGTCCCGGTGTATTCTTTGGATATCTTCACTGAGGTTAACTGATTTGGTCCAGGGGATTTTATCACAAACCCCTTTATATCATCTCCTTCGATTTCCTCCAGTATATTCAGAATTTTGAGGTTGTTTTGTAGTGTAGTTCCTATTATCCCAATAGGCTCTGCGCATTGGAATAATACCTCCAATAGTATAGACCTAGACCAGACGTTAACTAGGTCTTCTACTGTAGATATTAGACTTAAAGTTTTGGGTTTGCCAGCTAGCTCAGAGTTCACTAGAAACTTTCTCGAATAGACAAGGAGGAGTTGAACCTCCCTGGATAGACAAGAAGGGATTTCGTTTCTGACAACCATAGAACATGACAACTTTGCTCTCCCCTAATCAAGAGTATATCTCTAGAGTCGTGTAAAAACAAAAGACAACTTATTTTACTCAGTCAGTACGTGCATTCTTAGTTTCACCAGATTGTAGAGAAAAGGAAGAGACGGGCGTGTTCAATAAAAGATGTTATTTATTGATCAGTCTCTTTTCTCGTACAAGAGAAATGAATCGATATTATTGCAATACTTATGGTTAAGTAAAGTGCATACAATAAAAGCAGAATTATAAAATAATACTGTAAAAACATTGATATGGTTTCTAAGCCATATGGTGTTTAAAATGGATAAAATAGATACATACATATAAACATTTGACTAATCGTACTCAACTGGTGCTTCTAACCACGCCTACCCCGGTGTACCTGACCTAAGCCTAATACGTGGGTGGGGATAGAAAGTAGCAGTTTAAGTTAAGTTTGTTTTGCCAAGTGACTGACTCAAGAATTCTCTGCAAGGGGTTATTCAGCTCTGTACCTGAGGTTTAGGATGGTTGAGGGATAGTATCTCTCGTCTGAGGTCTCGATATTCCAAGCTGCCTGCGAGGGCTGCTCGGAAGCGCCGGAGCTGGATTTCTCGGCAGGAGAAAGGCAACGCCTCGTTCTCAGCGCGTCAGGAAGGCGGGGTAGCGCCAGTGGGCTTCGCTCTCTGCTGGGCTTCGGCAAGTCTCGCTGCTCCAATCTCGTCACCACCGTGTGTGTTTGCTTAAGGCAATATCGGTAATATTTATACCTGTAAGGTGCCGAGATTGACGTAAGGATGGACATAGATACGTCAATAAGGATGTCATACGAGCTGGTCGTTAGCACATTCTTTTACTGAAGTTCTCGGGGAAATCAAAACAATGGCCGCAGGGTTTTTCCCAGGTTGTCATAGGTTTGATTTGTTTTGAGAACTCCGTATGCCTTATCAGGGGCTGGAGGAATATTGCTTTGCCTAATTAGATGGCAAGCGTTATGACCTAATCAGATAACACACTCCTGAGCCGTGGTCTGGCGTAATCAGATAACGGTTTCTGCATCATGGGATGGCTGCTAGTTAGCTTGTTAACCAGAATAGGGTCAGGAATAGGGGGATCGATACAGAACCTATAGGAATACATCACACCCACTCCACGCTAACTATGGCCATATTTACGAATCTAGGCATAGTAAAACATACTGTAGAGTATCGTGTATACCTTACCACCCCAAAATACATATAATGCATTTCGAAATTATGTAATATACGGGAAAAAAAATAGTCACATGTACTATATGCACTCAAGCAGTAGAATAATGCTAAATTAATCACGCATATGTATACATTATTAGTAATCGAATATGAGAATTACACATGAAATGGCTCTTAATACAGAAGAAAAGTTCGAGACCACTTCATCACAGTTCAAGAAAAAAATATATATTTATGAACATACCAGCGGGCAGCTAATGTCTATGAAGTTTCTAAAAACAGAAATTAGTTCTCTAAGAATAGTTCTTACTTTAAGCAGAAGATAAGTGTCCCGAAAAAAAAAATATTTTTGGGGCTGCTAAAAAATTGCTGTCCGTGGACTGGAGGAAAAGTCGATCTTGCTACTTTTTAATTTTTAAAGTTGAAGGCCAAATTCAAGGTGACGGGAACGCCGTGTGCTAGCCTGTTCAAGAGTCATTAGTTCTGCTCTGGTGAGAACATCATATCATTGAGACTGCTGAAAAAGCTGTCAACAGCTTCCTGTGAGAGTTCCACTAACTCGGAAAAGGATGTAACCATGCATTCATGTGCATGATTGTCTCCATTGACGTTTTGAGTAGTATTGCTAACAGAAGGTTGTACCTGATCGATGCTGCTTTCATCTTGATCTTCACTACCCCTTAATCGTAGTGGTGAAGTTTCCACGAATGCCGTCATCAGGATTGGCAGCCGTTGAGGGCAGCACAATGCATGAGCCTTTACCGGACCCAACAATGTTTCTGCATCCATTGGCGCATCCGATTGTAGCGTCAGACAGGTGTCCAACACGCATTCTTCTCCGCACAGCATGCACCTTAATACAGGTAAAACACATCTTTGCCATATCGGCCGAAATGAAAGAAACCAAGTCATGTTCAGGTCTCTAAGCCGGGTTAGTCCCAGGATTTTTGATATCCGGTCCCGGTATCCAATGGCTCGGATTGTTTCTTCCCTTGTCGCGGGTGTTTTGTCTGTGACATGGTTTGCCATAACGAAATATAAGGACTAAGAATAGGATTCCTGCAATTAGTCCCAAAATGAGGGGAACTCCTCCAAAAATCGAATGGACGAAGTCTGGAAAAATACCCAGTATGGCTTTGAATGGTGTTAATGCCATCGAAAATACTGTCTTAAATACATTTGAGACTCCACTGGTATCAGAAATATTTAAGATTTCATTCAGGATTTCTGCGAAATGTATGGGGGAATTAGTTGATAACAATGAGTGAATCTCTGCAGTCGTCCTTGCGACTAGGAGATCATACGTTTCTTTTGATGACGTGAGCCTGGTCGGCGTCTGAAGAAGCACTGTTTTCATTCTGCTTAAAGTATCAACTCGAATAGAAGTAATTTTCAAGTTAGGCCATGCCCTTGCCTCCCTGTCTGGAAAGGAGCTGGGGAACAATAAGCGTCCACAGCACATGACCTTCGCAGTCGTACTAACGAGATAAGGGACCCCGGGCAGTAGACTACAACATCTGCGATCCACAATTAGAATGTAACTCCCGTTATAGAGTCTTTTAAAGAATGGTTCTATCTCTGTTGCAGGTGTGCCTAGCTGGTGACATGAAAGGTTATTTGAGTTCCCTTCACAGGCTCCATGCAAACTAATTCCATTACACAGAAGTGTACCACTTAGTGACATTGCACAATTATTGCCACTAAGGAACACTTTCTGTCCTTTATTACTGACACATGCATGTGAATAGGGCAAGTTCCATGTTGTCTTAATGTACCCTTTTCCCAATTTTTCGTACATGCCAGCCTGTATATATTTTTGGCAGTATTGAAACCTGAAAGTAGATATCGGAATATTAATTATCCCATGTATTATCCATTCAATGACAGGTCGTTCTGACATTGTCAATGGTAATCTCTCGAGTTTCTCAATGCTCAGGATTGTATAATCAGCACCCTTTTGTGCCATACTGATTTGTTTATCAGTAAGGTTAAAGATATGGAATAGTGACGTTGTGTTGATTAAACGCCAAGGCACATAGCCAGAACGCAGATTTTGTAACGTCCAGCCTAGCTGTACAATAGAACGCAATTGAGACTGACCGTGTTGTAACAACAGTAAGTCTTGCGATATTATGTCGATTGCTGATGACACAATGCTGTCCAATGAAAAGATTCTGGAGGACAGAGTCATTAACCCATTGTCCACTACAGAAAGCGATTTTTCCAAATTAATACGGTCAATTTCCCGTATACTTTCTGCTGTCTCAATTTGAGTTATCTTCCAGGCCTCGTTGTAAGCTGCATATATAGAGGCTGCTATGAAGCGTTTTTGACGCTGTTTGCGCGGTCCCATAATGAAATCACGCAAGTCAGCACCATCAGTAAGTAAAGTTAGGTGTTGCTTAATTTCTGTCGGTGTGGAAGTTTTTAGCCATTGAAGGCAGAGTTTGCCCACACTGTAGGTGGTGATTATCCCTGGGTGTTGTCTTTGGCAATATCTAGGGTCTGGCCTGGTCAATGTGAACCCCTGTGTTTTGTTCAGGAATCTGTCTTGACAGTTATTAGTATCTGTGGGCCAGATTAACCATTGTTTCCAATCAGGATTTGTTCTGTTTTGGTTTAATACATAGTTTACGTCTAACTCTTCATCCGCAGAGTTATTGCTGTTCATTGTTGGTTTTGGAATAGACGGTTTATTTAAGTCTTTGATTTTGGCTAATCCAAGACAGGTAGTTTGTTGAATAGTTTCATTCAAGAATATAATTTGTTCTGGGATCATGCAGGCTCTAAACAATGATTCTATACCTTGTACTTGCCATTCTTTTGTACCCCAAACACTTTTTACTTCCACATTTTTATCCCAATAATCAAAACCAAATGTATTCATTTGTTAAAAAAATGAGTCCGAATATATCAATTTCGTGTTTGTAAGCATGGTTTTTGTTCCTGTCTTATTTGACAATTTGAAATAAAATGTTTCAGCATTACTTGTGTTGAACCCTGAAAAGTATGAATATTTGTCATAAAAGGTTCTTGAGCTTCCTTTTGGAGGGGTTGCACAATGTTCCCATTGATTATAATTTAAAACATTTCTAGGTTGTGCTGATTTATGTAAAAAATGGTTACCATAGTGGTTGTAGCAGTACATACTATCATAATTAGATGAACCCTGCAAATAATCATGTTTGGTAAATTTAGCAGACATCACTAGATCAGACATCATGTCATTAATACTTTCAAAGTCCCAATCATCAGCAAATGAGTTTGGTTTTACAAAGTCACTCAACGAGATCTTAATTTGGTGTGGATATTTGAGGATCTCAACCGGACCATAAATTTCATAGTCAGTATTGTCCCATGCTACCCCACCCGGTATAGGATTGGCTGTGAAGTTGACTGAAGAAAGTTCTCTTTTCTTGACGTGTGAAGACGTGTGTGGCTTGAGGATCAAGTTGATTTTCTGGCTTGCTGTGTCCATTTTTGCATATTTTCCCTCAATGAAGCGTCCCAAGCATAGTATCATGATGAGCCAAAGTATGAGGATAAATACACCAAAGGACACCCAAAATTCAATCCACGGAGAAATCAGATAGGTTTCTTTCAGTGCTTTCAAGAGTTCCTTAGCTTTATCTTTAAAAGTTTTTGTTGATGGCTGTGTCTTTGATTCACTTAGATCTTCAGAAGAATCATCAAAGTTGATGAAGTAGCCGGATGCCGTTCCATCTATTGTGCCAATCGCTTCAGGATTACTGTTTCTTGCAGCTTCAGCATATTCATTTGTTACTTCATTGTAGGTTGGTGTGTCTCTACTAAATGGTTTTATTTGGGTTTTCAGAGGTGTAAGTTCCATTGCATTATTGCATAGTCCTTGTTGTTGTTCTGTAGGCGTTTCGAATGTGATTAGCCTTTTAGTTAGCACCTCTGTACTTGTAGCAAACCTTGGTGTTCTACTACTTATCGGGAGTCCACTTGGCCTACTGTTTGTTATCGGCCACATGATTGTGGTTTTACCAGGTCGATGGATACAACTCGGTTCTCCTTTTTACCAGCAAGTGGCGGTAGTACAACTGATCTCGTCCCGTTGATGGACAAGACAGGAACTGCTTTTCTGTAAGAAGGCCCAAATTCCTTCTTTACCGCGATCTTTTCTCTGACTAGATCCCCGATTTTTGGAATCCAGACAGGTCTTGCTGGGACAGGTGGTGGTTCTTCAGTGGTTGTTGGCTGCTGTTTCAACTTTATGTTGCTCAGGTCTTTTCTTGTTTCGTTTAAGTCCTGTAAAATAGCCAAACGATCTTTGATATCAAAGCTTTTCTCTTTCACCACTGAAGTCTGACTGTCGAGATCTAAGACTAGCATCCTAGTTCCAAACAGTAATTCGTACGGACTGAATCCCCTCAGAGAATTTCTTGGCAAGTTGTTTAGACTACGTTGGACACTTATTAGATGTTTGACCCACCCAGATCCTGAACCTAATACCTTTGCTGTTATAGATTGCTTTATGTCACGGTTTTTTCTTTCAACAATTCCGTTTCCCTCGGGATGAAATGGACAAGAATACCGCAATGCAATGCCCATGCTGGCCATGGCCTCCTTATAAGCTCTAGAGCTAAAAGCAGGACCCTGGTCAGAATGTAGCACGCCAATTGTGTATGTGCCGATAAAGACTCGCAAATCTTTTATAACAGTTCTGGCGTCAGCCGTTCGCTGGGGCCACATCCATATGAATCTCGTGCATGAATCCACTGCGACCAAGATATACTTATAGTTACCATCCCTTTGTAAGGGACCACAGTGGTCCAGGTAAACACAGGCTAATGGTTTATCCGAGATTAGAAGGGGCGTCTGTGCTGGTCGTCTCACTGTTGATACTTTCATTTTTTGACATATGTCACATTCTAGAACATAGTTCCTGGTTTGTCTTCTCATTTGTGGCCACCAGTATCTCTGTTTTAATAATGATACTGTGGCTGAGACGCCAGCATGGATAGAAGCAAGCCCTTCGTGTGCCGCTATGATGAGTCCTGACCTATGTTCCATGTTTGGAATTACTCTATCCCCCACTCCAGGGATTCGAGCAAATGGAACATTATTTGCATCAGTTATGTATGAGTACTTTACTGGAAAGCCTTTCGGGAGTGTTTCTATCGCATCTTTTACTGTAGCGCTGACAGCTTGTAATATATCGCTGTCTATTTTTGTTTTTGACCGAGTGATGGCAGCTACGGAAGCCGTTTGCACAGCTGCCTTCGCGGCCTCATCAGCCAATGAATTCCCTGCAACGTGAACGCCATCACGTTGATGACTCAGTGTATGTATCACGTGAGTCTTTGGTAGTTCCTTTTGTAAAAGAACTACTTGTTCCCAAAGCATTTTATGCTTGATTGTGCCTCCTTTTGCATCCTTAAAACCATTCTGAAGCCAGATCTGTAAGTATTCATTGTAAGACTGAACGCAATAATACGAATCACACACTATGAGTGTGGGGAATTCTCGATCGGTATTTTTAAGCGCCATCTTGAATGCTAGTAGTTCTGCTCGCTGAGCTGTACAATCTCCTAGAAATTGTGTTTTAGTGACCGCTGGTTTGAATTTCCCATCGTGCCAGCGACCTTTTACAATCGCACACGCAGCACTGTAAGCTTGTTTACCTCCTACTGCGGGTTGTGCTGATCCGTCTGTATATATTATACAGCCGTAACGTTCTAGAGGCAGAATTTCGGTCGGCGGTGGACATTCGAATTCGTATTGGAGAAACTCTTGTGTTTTTAAGTTAGGATCAAATTCGTATGCCACGTCTGTTGCAGCAAGAGAATTAGCCCATTGTATCCATCTCGGATGGAGTGCTTTAGCATTCGGAATGCTTGCCTTTGTTACCGCCTCCAGGGCTGGTATTGGTGTCACGATGATTATTCGTTTACCTTGTGAAAGGGCTTGTTCTTTTGCTATAGCTGTCTGTGTTGCAGTAAGAATTTTTTTCCGTTGGGCTAAATTTCATTTCAGCTTTAGTGTACAAGTGTGATTTGAATGCAATTGGTACCTTTTCTCCCTCATTAGAGGTCAGGTATGTGAATCCGCATCTTCCTGGGATGACTCGAATCACAAGGTTGCGTGTGTTATCACGTGTTTCTAATTTTGTTTTAATTAACATATCTGTTTGTAAGGATCTCAGAATTTCTGTGTGTTTTTGAGTCCAATTGGTTTTTTTAAAATCTGGTTTTATTAGATCATAAAGGGGTTTGACCCTTTCTGCGTAGTTTGCAATGTATGTTCTTCCGAAATTTAGGAAGCCTAGAATTGACTGTAGGTTTTTTAGTCTTCTAGGTGCTTGGAGTACGGCACATTTCTCTAGGAAATTGTCAGCCAGGCTTTTGCCTTCACTTGATAATTCATATCCTAAGAACAGGACTGTTAGATGGGCAATTCTAGATTTTTTAAAGTTGAATTTGTAACCCTCTGCTGCGAACCCAAGTATTATGGTGTTCACTCTCTTCAAGTGAGTATCCAAGTCATCATCTGTTAGGTATATGTCATCGACATAAGATAATGCTTCGTCATCATATGTTTGTAGTAACTCTGTTACCCTCGCTGAGAATACTCCTGGGCTGTTCTTGTACCCCTGGGGTAACCGACAGAATTCTTTTTGAGCGCCATTTATTGAGAACGCAGACAAGTATCTGCTCTCTGGTGCTATATTCTGACAAAAGAATCCATTAGAGATGTCTAATGTTGTTTTGTATTTTTTGCGCACTATGTTATTCATTAGTGCAGCACTATGCGAGTTTTGTACTGCAAAGGTTTTGCAACATGAGTTAAGGTGTCTGTAATCCAAAACTAGACGATATGAATTGTCTGGTTTGGAGACAGGAAACAAAGGGTTGTTCATTTGTGAGGTGCAAGTTTCAATCACCCCCTGGTATTCTAGTTGATCTAGAATTTCTTTTACCTGTTTTTTAGCTTCTTGCTTGATTGGATACTGCCTTTGTGCAGTAGGTTGTGATTTTACCTGGATTTTGTAAGGAGGAGAGTCCTCATCCCATCCTTGAAAACCTGGTCATAGTCCCCAGAATTAGGAAGGCCCGCTCGGGAGGCCGGCGCTTCTCGGTAAATGCAGCAAAGACCTGGAACGCCCTCCCCAGACACATTCGCACTGAACCGTCCCTCAGCAAATTTCGTAAATGTCTCAAATTTTTTCTTTTCCCTAAAACCTTTTAAATTCCCTTGCCCCCCCCCTTAGAGCTTCTTATTTTCGCATGGTAGCGCTGGGACGCTCACGGGCAGCCATGCGCTTTATAAATCCAATTTCATTTCATTTCATTTCATCCTACATGATTTTTATATAAAGCAGGAGCTTGAGCTACTGCCCACTTTCTTGCAAGTGTATATTTTTTATGAATTGGAATATGATTTGAGAAGGCAGGCATAATTATTTCTTCGCCATGTGGGCACTCCCTGACGAACTCTGGTAGCCAATCTTTTTCAGCTAGAAGGATGTCATAGCCCTTGGAGAGATTATCCCAAAAAAGGCCCCTTATTTTCCTAGTCTTATCCCCTTCTATACGTAAAGTTATTTCATATATTTTGTGAGGTTTGCTAACTCTGGTGTCTGCAGTTTCCACCTGAATGTATTCATTCGTGTCCACTGTCTCCAGATGATTCATAAGGACTTTGCGTGCTATGCTCACTTCTGCTGCGCTGTCTAGCATTGTCTGAGCCCACTCTCCGTTTTTCAGCTGTGTCCTCAGTATTCTCGGCATTGTTGAATACTTTAATACTGGCTACCTTCTTCTTTGGAAACTGTAATTTTTTATTTGGATGAGCAGGTTCCTTGTCTTTGGACTTAACGTGCCCTTCCCTGGGTTCCGATCGTCCTCTTCTTTCCGATTTCTGCGAGGAAGTCTGAAAAGATTGAGAGGGACATGTATCAAAATCTTGATATCTATCCGGTTTCTTTATGTTATCCCTATTTCTAAGGTTGTATTTTTTCACAGAGGGCTCCCTTTGGGCAGACTTGGGTCCTTGGTCTGGAGATCTTTCTCTCCGCTGAGGAGACCTTCCTCTGGACTGGAATCTCTTTTCTTTTGGATTGGATTGTTTGTTTCCATCCCAGTTTTTCTTTTGACTGTTTAGATTATTTTTAATAAATATTTTTTCAAGACTTTCAATTAGTTGGGGCTTCACTGGTATTCCACCCAAACTATCTCTACCTAGTTCTTCATAGGATTTTTCTATAATTCTGGCAATTTCAGCTGGTTGGTCTGCTATATCTGTCTCTTTTAACCTCTGGCGGATCACCACATTCGCTGCTTCTCCTTTTATGTTGGCTAGTAATATTGCCGAGACCTGCTTGAAGTCTTTTAGTAATTTCATACCGAGAGTTAAAGCGGGTTCTGGACCGTATTCGTCTTGAATTTGTTTTAGCACATCTGGTATTACTGACATGGATGGAACTCCATGTGTTTTTGTGTAAATGGAAGCAAAGACTGTACCCCAAGTGTCACAGTCCTCCACGTGTGGTGCGATTCCCATTGGAAGACAGATAGTCAGAATCCTGTGTTTATCCACAGGGGTGGTGTCTGGAAACACCGCCTCTATTTGGGTGATTTTTTGTGCTAACCAGAATGGTATTTGTTCCCGTTTAGCTGGTACTTTACCTAGGCAGGATTGTATGTTCTGTGGTGTAATTTTATTTGTGTTCCCCTGATGTGGGGTCAGCTGTGGAATTTTAACTACAGGTTGGATGGTTGAAGTCCGCATTACATATTGGACTAGTTGTCTATATATTTTAATTAATTGTTTTAGTTGTACTAAAACATCTGCTGCAGACATCCTTTCGATGTCTGGATGTGGTGTGTATCCGGCTAGGACCGGCCACGTTGCTCCTAGTCTACCTAGTGGACCGAGCCTGGTGATGTGATTATTATGTTTTAGGGCGCCATTAAACAAGAGCAGGTGCTCTTGGAATTTGAGTGGTACTTCCACTTCCTCGAAAGGAGTGTAGTCATCAGGAGGTTCCTCTATTTTATAAAAGTGGAACTCCTTTGTTACAGCATTTGCTGCTGGAAAATTTATCCATGAATAGAATACCTCTGTCTGCCGATATTCGTGTGCCTCAATTACGAATATGACTGTACCACCTCTTGGTGTCAGTCCATTGTTTATAAGTTTTAACGTTATAGATCTTCTTTTGTTGACCGGGATGAGTATTATATCCGGGTCTGCTTCTTGCATAGTATTATCAGCTTCTATTATTTCAGCTGCTAATCTAACTCTCTCTCTTTCATCATCACTTTCTGGCATTTTACTGTCAGGAAGGTTATGTTTGTTTGCAGATCAGGTTCCTTACGGAAACAAAGATTAGATGCACAATATTTTGGAACAGTGTATCCTTCAACGTTGATTGAACCAAGAACCATACATAGGAGTTCCCTCCTGCGAGGTTTGGCGGATTTTACCTCTCACCCACTCCAGACGTCTTTGGAGTATTATGGGAAAAAGGGGTCTGAGTGAAAGAGCACGACTGAGTTACTCTAAAGTCTTGCGTTAGTTTTATCGCCTATCCAAACACGTTGGGCGCCATGTAGTGTAGTTCCTATTATCCCAATAGGCTCTGCGCATTGGAATAATACCTCCAATAGTATAGACCTAGACCAGACGTTAACTAGGTCTTCTACTGTCGATATTAGACTTAAAGTTTTGGGTTTGCCAGCTAGCTCAGAGTTCACTAGAAACTTTCTCGAATAGACAAGGAGGAGTTGAACCTCCCTGGATAGACAAGAAGGGATTTAGTTTCTGACAACCATAGAACATGACAACTTTGCTCTCCCCTAATCAAGAGTATATCTCTAGAGTCGTGTGAAAACAAAAGACAACTTATTTTACTCAGTCAGTACGTGCATTCTTAGTTTCACCAGATTGTAGAGAAAAGGAAGAGACGGGCGTGTTCAATAAAAGATGTTATTTATTGATCAGTCTCTTTTCTCGTACAAGAGAAATGAATCGATATTATTGCAATACTTATGGTTAAGTAAAGTGCATACAATAAAAGCAGAATTATAAAATAATACTGTAAAAACATTGATATGGTTTCTAAGCCATATGGTGTTTAAAATGGATAAAATAGAACATACATATAAACATTTGACTAATCGTACTCAACTGGTGCTTCTAACCACGCCTACCCCGGTGTACCTGACCTAAGCCTAATACGTGGGTGGGGATAGAAAGTAGCAGTTTAAGTTAAGTTTGTTTTGCCAAGTGACTGACTCAAGAATTCTCTGCAAGGGGTTATTCAGCTCTGTACCTTAGGTTTAGGATGGTTGAGGGATAGTATCTCTCGTCTGAGGTCTCGATATTCCAAGCTGCCTGCGAGGGCTGCTCGGAAGCGCCGGAGCTGGATTTCTCGGCAGGAGAAAGGCAACGCCTCGTTCTCAGCGCGTCAGGAAGGCGGGGCAGCGCCAGTGGGCTTCGCTCTCTGCTGGGCTTCGGCAAGTCTCGCTGCTCCGATCTCGTCACCACCGCGTGTGTTTGCTTAAGGCAATATCGGTAATATTTATACCTGTAAGGTGCCGAGATTGACGTAAGGATGGACATAGATACGTCAATAAGGATGTCATACGAGCTGGTCGTTAGCACATTCTTTTACTGAAGTTCTCGGGGAAATCAAAACAATGGACGCAGGGTTTTTCCCAGGTTGTCATAGGTTTGATTTGTTTTGAGAACTCCGTATGCCTTATCAGGGGCTGGAGGAATATTGCTTTGCCTAATTAGATGGCAAGCGTTATGACCTAATCAGATAACGCACTCCTGAGCCGTGGTCTGGCGTAATCAGATAACGGTTTCTGCATCATGGGATGGCTGCTAGTTAGCTTGTTAACCAGAATAGGGTCAGGAATAGGGGGATCGATACAGAACCTATAGGAATACATCACAGTTTCTCCTGGCATGATTCTCTAGAGACTCCATTCTCTCGCTAATCTCAGTTTCCCTGGTTCTCAATCTGGTTATTTCTTTATGGTTTGCCTCAGTTCTCTTGTTAAGCACCTCTATTTCGCCTTCTGCATGTGTCACTGTATCTATGAGAGTGTTTATTTTTTGATCTAACACCTCACAGGCTTCTTGTATCTTCGTCTGTTTATTTTCAGAAATTGCGAATTTAGCTTTCATCCCCTTCATCATCTCTTCTAGAATCTGCTCAGCATGAGTACTATTAGAGCTGTTAGAGGATGTAGAGGGTGTAGAGGGTGCAGAGGGTGTTTGGACGTGCCTGGGGTGTCATTTTCCAGAGCTCTCTCAGTGGCTTCTCCTCCGATCTCCGCTTCTTGGGTGGAGAGTATGAGTAATAAAGGGGTGGGCCCTTATACACTCGGAGACCTGGGTCCATAGAGCAGTACAAAAACGATTGGGTCCGAGTTCTGGTGTCTCTATTACCAAGACTCACTTACATTTATTTTTAAGCAGACATGCACCACAAACTCTTAAATAATTGAGATTACATTTTTTTTAGAAAAACATGATAATATTTGAAACCTTCAGTAGCATTTATTTTTTGCAAGGTTATTCTTTCATGATTTTGCAACAATTTCAATCAAGTGCAACGGAATTTTTCAATGTAATTGTATAATCATTACATACATGGTGCTCTCTGTGAGGAGGGGAAAGGGTGTGTGGAGAATGTGAGGGACAGGGTAAAGGTGCTGTGATTTTTTAGAACATCGCGTTAAAATCAGAAACGCCTTTACAATCAAATGTATGAAAAAAGTTCCCAAATTGCATCACACATAGGCATAAATCAATTCCTCATTTTGATCCTATGGTGTGTTAGATTGGCGTAGTTCTACGTTTCGACCCCCGTGTACGCTAAAGGGTTATTCACGCCTCTTGTTGGGGTCTTCTTCAGGAAGGTGAGATAGAGAGCCAGACGGTATAGATGGCATCCGTCTTTTAATGTATGTACACTCGTCCTCTCTTGATAATTTCTAAGACCCGTCACCACAGCAATTTAACTTTAGCCCCGGCATTATCATTATCTTTCAGGCTCTCTATCTCACCTTCCTGAAGAAGACCCCAACATGAGGCGTGAATAACCCTTTAGCGTACACGGGGGTCGAAACGTAGAACTACGCCAATCTAACACACCATAGGATCAAAATGAGGAATTGATTTATGCCTATGTGTGATGCAATTTGGGAACTTTTTTCATACATTTGATTGTAAAGGCGTTTCTGATTTTAACGCGATGTTCTAAAAAGTCACAGCACCTTTACCCTGTCCCTCACATTCTCCACACACCCTTTCCCCTCCTCACAGAGAGCACCATGTATGTAATGATTATACAATTACATTGAAAAATTCCGTTGCACTTGATTGAAATTGTTGCAAAATCATGAAAGAATAACCTTGCAAAAAATAAATGCTACTGAAGGTTTCAAATATTATCATGTTTTTCTAAAAAAAATTTAATCTCAATTATTTAAGAGTTTGTGGTGCATGTCTGCTTAAAAATAAATGTAAGTGAGTCTTGGTAATAGAGACACCAGAACTCGGACCCAATCGTTTTTGTACTGCTCTTGGGTGGAGAGGGCTTGAAATTTGTTGCTAGTTGTTAGGTCAGACGCTCCTTCTTTCGGTTTCTCCGCCATTTTTTTCCCTTTTAATTCTGTAGCTTTACTTGGCGCAGGTAAGGCTAACTGAGGGGTAGTTTCTGTGTTAGCTTTCACTGAATTAAGGATTTTTTCCTCAACCTTAAAGTAGGATCTTAGGGATGGAGTGATCTTAAGAGTGCTGCTGTGTCCTGGCGCTTTCAGGTTTACACGGCTAGTTCTGGATAGGGGGGCTTGTGGCTGTCCTGAAATGTGCTTTTTGTTTTTCCTTTTTACCCCCCCCCCCCGGAGATGCACCGGCTGGTGGCTGGCTTTTTTCTTTGGTAGTTTTGTTAGCCCTTGCCTCAGAGTTTTTACTTCTCAGGCTGTACCCTTTACTCTCATATGTTCCACCCTCCTAGTCTCTACTAGTTACCAGGGGGACCTTGGTGATTTCCAGGATGTTTGATACAGCTGTAGCAGCCCTTAGTATGGCAGGGGGGGCTGATCCATGTCCCTTGTGGCACTTCTGGTTCTTCTACTGCAGTTTCCTCCCTTTCCTTAACTGTCTGACCCACCCTCAGTTTTTCCCAACAGAGATACCTGAGACAAAAGACACGCCAGGAGCATACCCCCTCAAACTTACCGGCTTCAGTTGCCACTGCAGCTCCGCCTTCCTCCCCACTACAGTGCCTGTGCTTCTCTCAGCCGTCTTCCAGCATACAACTTCAGTGCTACTGCTGCAGTCTCTGTGCGGTGGGCTGCCCCTCCTCTCTCCTCCTTCAGGAGCTGCTGCTGCCACCTCCTTGACCCGGAAAGACACACAGCGCCTGGCTCTCCGGTTACTGCGGCGTGTTTTAGCCGCTTCCGCCCACACTCCGAGTGAGCGGGGGACCGCTGTGTCGGGCTCCATTTTTCTGCTCCTCTCGCCACCCGGAAGGATCAAACGGGGGAACACCAGGGACCTCTTCAGGCCCCCGCAGCCGCGGTGTGAGTAGATCGGTATTGCTCAACTGGAAGGCACCGCCAGACAACACCAGCGTCTCGAGGTCACAGAGCTTTTTCTCGCCGCTCCCTGTGCCCTCACTAGGGCAGCTCAAGTGTTGTGCGGTCCCTTGCCTGCGCCTGCAATCTCCACTCCCTTCAACCACGGTGCGAGAGGCTCTGCAGTACTCGGCAGCAGACACCGCCAACGTCTTTCAAGCACGGAGCCCCGGACCCAGATCAGTTGCGAGCGGGTGTGGTTCACTTTTCTTGCTACTCCCTTCATCCGCGATGCCGCCGCTGTCTTGTGAGTACGGAGCCCAGAGTTCGCTATGCGAGCTGCTCGATGTTGCTCGATAGGCAGCAGTCGCCGCCTCCGTCTTGTGAGCACAGAGCCTGGAGCCAGATCAGATAAGGTGAGAGCGATTCGCCGTTCCCTTTATCCTCACTGGGGTAAGCTCGAATGTTGCGTGGACCTGCCAGAAGTTGTGCCGCGATTGTATAGACTTGTTCACTCTCCAGTTCTCAGTCCCCGATGATCATTCTCCACGTTGCATACCTTTGGGCAAGGAGCTCGCGACTGAGCTCTTCAGTCAGCCGCCATATTCTCCCCTTCAGTCCCTGTGCTGTCCCCGCTCCTTCCTACAAAAATGTACCATTCTAATGACAGTCATCCTTGATTCTTTTTATTCTCTTCCATCTTACTCTCCCCCTGTTGTTCCAAATTCTCTTCTGCAAATTCTTCTTTTGCTTCCCAAGGCTTCTCTCATTTATAAATACGTTTTAGCTCCTAATCCAGAGCGCGCTAAGACTAAATTGGAACTCTTGTGGGAATCTGACCTGGGATGTGAGTGGACTATTCCCTTTTGGGATCAACTTTGGTCCCATTCCCTTAAAATTTCTTGTTCTGCATTTCTCACTCAATAAATGTTCTTTCTCTATCACAGACTTTATCCTTGGCACACTTTTTCCTTTATACTGATACTACTTGCTGGTCTTGTGGCTATTCTCATGCTAATACCATACATCTGCTTTCCTTTGTTCTTCAGTCTCTATTTTTTGGGAGAAAACTTGGTCCTATAGTTCTCGTATTTTTAATATTTCTATTCCCTATTCTTTCCCTCTTCTTTTTTCTAGTAGTCTGTCAGATTCTTTGGATCTTTCCCCCCGCACACATGGTCTCTTTGGCCTCATGCTTGCTTTAGCTTTCCAACATATTACACTTAACTGGAAAACACTCACACAAACTCTCTGTCCAACACTGGTGGAATAGTCTCTGTCACTTTCATCGACTTGATATTGCGTTCGCTTCCTCCTGCAAACCAATGCTCAATAGGGATCTCTTTTGGTTACCTCTTACAAATTATTTAGATAGTCTAACGTTAACACATAATTGCCGTTCAACTGCTGACAATTTTAAACCTCCTCGAATGTATTTTCTGTTTTTTTTATTCTTATATTTTATTGGTTTAATATGTATAGTGAGTTGTTGAGATTATCTCTCACATTTCTATATGATATTGCACTCATTTATTTACCTCATATTTGTATGCTTTACTTGTTTATGAATTTCCTTTTCTCCCTTTCCTTCTTCTCCCTTCCCCTTCTCCCTTTATTACTTCCCCTCTCCTTATTTCTCCCTTAACATTTTAAAATAGCTTTCGCTTCAGTTTTTTTGAGCATTTTATTGTTATAATTCTTTTTTATCTGTATTACTGGTTTGCTGTATTTCTGTTATTCTTCAAATAAAGCATTTCAATATAAAAAAGACGTAGATTGAGGGTTGTGCAGAGTGTGGATGCAGCAGGATCTTTTAGGGCGAATGAAGCAGATGATTAAAGCAGAAGGTTGGAGCAGCGGATTAGAACTAGGACTGGAGCAGGACTGGAGCAAGACTTTAGCAAGGACTGGAGCAAAACTTGTGCAAGTTCTGCAACAGGACTGGAGTAAGAATTGGAACAGTACTGAAGCTAATACTGGAGCAGGACTGGAGCAAAACGGAAGCAAGGACTGGACCATACAAATAAAATGGAGACTAGGGTGCAAAACGCACAGCAAAAAACATCCAAAGCACTGTGATGCAAAAATATGGAGGAAAACTCCTCCTTATAAAGGGAAGGAACAAGAAGGTATCAAAGTCTTCCCCTCATCCCAACTTGGATTGGGACAAAAACCCTTTTCCATCCAACTTCTACCATCTTCGTTTGGGAAGAACAAAACTTCCACTTCCAGTTACTCTAAGTTCTGGCTGGGACCTACAACATGCCATGCCAGCAGCTGGTCCCGCCGCCCTCAAGGGAAGGAGAGTCTGCAAGACAGCAAGTTTATCACTGTCGAGTTAGTCCTTTATTGTGGCGTTAACCACCGTGACAGCCACTATGCCGCTCCCTCATTTTTTGCCCTACCCATGCCACCACCTTGAAACCTGAATATTGTGTAGTCAACAAAAGACATCTTCTAGAAAGACACTTCCAAAGAATACAGACTTGCACTTTGTTATTTCCCACAAGGAGCCATCCATTATAATTACAAACTGTTTTGCGCTATTTCCTTTTCACAAGGGTTGTCCATTAGTCTTATGAATTATTTTGCACTTCTTCATGTTCACAAGTAGTTATCCATAAGCATTATAAACGTTACCTTGCACTATGTTATTTCGACAAGGAATTATCTGCTTGGGTTAAGAAGTGATAGTTATTGCAAGAAAGAAAATGTGAAGTGCCTAGAACCTTGGTATCCCACTCTATAGGTAATTTGGTCAGATTAGGCAATATGTTTAGTGTGTGCATGCAATTCTAGTAGCACATTGGTAAGACCGTCCAGCTCAGAGATACATTGGGATAAACACAAGGAATGCAAAATACCCAATTTAAAGGTAGAAATGTTTGCTTAAATAATATTACATCAACACACAGTAATTGAAAGACATAAATGTGTAGATTCAATGGAAATATCTGTGAAATACTTTTTTTAATTCGTTCTTCTTATTCATTATACTTGGGTATAATTCCCATCAGTTGCTTCGGTGGGCATACTGGAAATATGACGCCAACACGCGTTTGGTCCTTCAACAACACTCACGCTTGGGGATTCTTCAAGGCCACAGTTGTCTGCCCAGAACTGTGGTAAGGTAGAAATCAGGTTTGGAAGGTGTAGGAGGCTGGTATGCTTTCAGATAAGAACGTCCTAGCTGCATAAATAATGTGGGATGATGTTGTCAGAGAGGTTTGTCGACGTAAATGACCTGGTCAACGTGAGTACTTGAAACCCTAGGGAAGCGGCACTTCGAGGATGAGGCAGTGGGAAGAGAGGCTGACCTTGGTAACAAAAAACTGTAGCCAGCAGCAAGTTGATCCAAATGCAGCCTGGTTCCTACACAGCTAGAACGTTCTTATCTGAAAGCACACCAGCTGACAACACCAAACCTAATTTTTCATGTACCATTGTACTAGACTGAAATGTTGTGTACAGTAAATATATCAACTTTAACTGCGTTTCAACTAAGAAGAAGTATTGAGATTAATTTCAGCATATAAATTGGGAAATACAGAGATACTATATACTAAAATCAGACTTTGGCTTCCGCTACTGTAAATTGTGTTGACTTATGCCTCCCTCAGCCTGAAGGCTCGGGTTGTCAATGAGTTTTGATTCAGTGCAATAAATGCCAATCACAGTCAGGTGGCAAGGACGACAAGAGTGAATTACAGCAGCATTTATTAATACATCAAATAAGGAAATGCTGTTGCCTGACAATGCATTGCTGTGGTCTAAATAAAAAGCATTTGTTTATGAATTTACAATCATTTAATGGCAGAGGAGAAGATAATAAATGAAGCCTCACATCTCTGTCGCAGTGTTGGTACCTGCTTTAAAATTATTTCCAGAAGCCATGGAATAGTAAACAGCTGGGCTACATGTGACTCCCTGCTCAAGCATACTACAGACTCCTAACGTGTGTGTGAAACAAGCACTCCTTTTTTATACCTTGAAGCATGTCGGCTTCTTCACCAAAGCATGTCCACATTTCATCATAGCACATTTGTTTAGTCTTCATTTACCGAAGTGCGCATCCCTGAGATGTCTCTCCGCAGCCGACCCATAATTCTTGCGCAAAAACAAAACTGAATAATGTCCCTTCCTTCTTAAAAGAGATTTGGGGACTATTCTGGCAGAGAAAAACTGTTTATACTAAACCTTGAACAAGCCATATTTCTTTCCTTATATCTGTGCCCAATGCACGCAGATACAGGCTACAAAAGTTAACTATTAACCCGAATCTAGATTCTTCCGGCTATCTACATTTCTCACACTTAGCAAGCAATATGCTGCAGTAAGGAAATGCAGCAACTCAATATTTGTTGCTTGATAGAAGCAGGCAGTGTTAGGTCTCTCTTCTAACAATCTGTCAACATGCACCCTCATACATGGGCATCTGCTAGGGGTAAGGAGGGGCACTTGCCCCCCCCCCTCCGGAACACCGTCGCTGTCCATACTAGTGCCGTAGTGGAACATGTTTCAAGCAGAGGTGCTTTTTTAAGTTCCTCATGCCACACATGTAGTAGGCGTAAGTAGAACAAACTACACTTTTGTTAATGTTTTTAATGAGTGTTGCACAGCAGCACGTCTTCTGTGCAGTATGGCTGAACGTTTTTATTTTAAAAAATAAATAAAGTTAAATAAGGATTGCCCCAAAATAAACAAGCATTGCAGACTGCAAAGTGGATGCAACTCACTTTTTGGAGATAAGAAAGAAACCGCAGCTAGTATTGTTTGCCAAATATTCAACAACGTGAAGAGGCATGTTGAAAAAAACTCAGAAAAAATGATTTCCAATTTTGTCTACTATCAAATTTTGTGGCACACGCGTCATTGCTTTACGTGGGAAAAAAAGTAAAACCGGAAATGTGCAAAGTCTGTACCAATTTCGCATTGAAGCAGGAGATGTGATCCAACAACCATCAGGAAAATGCACCAGTTAATGCACGTTATACATCAGTTCGAGTTGAACATGAATTAATTACATTATGTGAAGAAACATTAAGAGAAGATCTAGTATCCTTAATCAATAGGTCAAATGGACTTTCAATCATAGCTGATAAAAGTGCTGACATATCTGGAAAAGAACAGATGTCACTTGGAGTATGTTTTGTAGACACAACAAGTAGCACTGTAGCTATCATCTGAGAATTACTTGGATTTGCAACCTTAAAAGAAATGGATGCTATGTCAATTGCAAATATGATTATGGATACATGTTCTAAATTTGGATTAAACTTAGAAAAACTCCATGGCCAAGGATATGATGGATGCTCTACAATGGGAGGAAAGGAAGGTGGCGTTCATGCCATAATAAAGAGAAAATATCCTAAAGCTGCTTTTGCTCACTGTGCTGCACATAAACTTAATTTAGTTGTTAATGACCTGAATGCTGTTCCTGATATACAGAATTCTATTGGCACAGTGAAAGCCATCATCAAGTTTTTCCGTGAGAATCCAAAAAGGAGATCTCTGATTCCTAATCTGACATTTCTGAGTAAAACACAATGGACAGCAAAATACAAGAGCATTTGAAGTTTTAGCTCACACTTTGAAGAGATTTTTAAGCAATTAAGCCTACTGGGCACTACAGCATCAGTAAAAACACGTCAGGATGCATATCAACTGCAATGTTGCTCCAGAACAGTAAGCTTTCCCTTTTGCTTGTCCATAATTTCAGATTACTCATCAACATTGGAATCTGTAAGCCAGGCTCTCCCAGCTGTTCAGCTTGATATCCTCAAGGTGTGTCATCACGTGCAAGACCTTCTGACTGTGTTCCGTCATCACAGACAAAAAGCAGAAGAGCAATTTAAGGACGTTTTTACCAACTTTCAAACACAATTCAGAAAAGGGGGTGGTGATGGACAAAGCATCTGAATTAAACAGAACACTCATACCCAGTCAAAAGATCAGGGCTTGATCCATCACCGTTTTTTAGCTCACTGCACCATCCCAGTTCAGAACCTGGCTATATGCAAATTAGTCTGACCCTGGCCCAGTGCATCATGGGACCAGGGCAGACCAAACTACCAAGCCAATTCTGCCCTGTTCCCATGATGCACTGGGCCAGGGACAGACTAATTTGCATGTAGCCAGGTTCTGAACTGGGATGGTGCAGTGAGCTAAAAAACGGTGATGGATCAAGCCCTGATCTTTTGACTGGGTATGAGTGTTCTGTTTAACTCAGATGCTCTGTCCATCACCACCCCCTTTTCTAACTTTCAAACACAGGCAGAAAAACTGAACATTGAACATTGTGTTCCCAGACATTGCAAGTATTTTGTTCTAATTTTGGTTCCTCTTCTGTGGAAGAATACTATCGCCAGTTTATCTATGTGCCATACATGGACTCTATCATCACATCATTAGAAAGCCGGTTTGGCAATGAAAACAAGAAAAATTTGAGTTTGTTCTCCCTTTACCCAAAACATATGACAAAAATGACACTTGAGCAATACGAATGCCATATTGCAAACATTAGAGAAATTTACGACATTGAAAACCTGGAAGCCGCAGCAGTCACATGGTTTCAGATCTGGTCAGTGAAGGATGAGCAGTTTGACAATGGATTTCAGGATTTGCTAAACCACAAAGATGTATTTCAATCAGTCTAGCAAGCAATTCTCATTGCTCTCACATTACCAGAGACCACTTGCACAGTGGAGTGGAAAGGTATTTCAGCACAATGAGAAGGGTGAAAACCTAGTTAGTTGAAGTCGATAATGGCAGATGATCACTTATCAGGTTTGTGTATGATGTGCATACATTAAGCAAAAATTTATGAAAACAAACAACAGGTGATTGAAAAAGTAATTGATAAATTTGCACAAAACTACAGACGTTTACAGTTCCTTTTTTGAGATCACTACACTAACCAGTGAACAAAAACTGTATAAAACTACTACTCATTGAAAAATGTGACTGTTAAATTTCAGCAAGACTGTACATGTTTGCAGTTCCTGCAACAGTAATCCAGGTTAAGTTTATATGTTCTATTTTCCAATTTGGAAGAGAACAGCTGTTATTTTGTTTATGGTAATATATTTGATTGTATTTGATTTGATTTGAGATTTGTTTTGATTTGAGATATTATTTGTAAAGCGCAACGAATGCCGAGGCGTCTTGGCACTTACTGTGATACGTATATGGCTGGAACAAAACTGACTCACCGGTGTTTAGGTTTTAGCAAACAACCAGGTTTTTAGTTCTTTCCTAAACCTCATCCGGTTTGGTTGGAGACGTAAAGCTGAAGGCATCTAGTTCCAGAGTTTTGCCGCACAAAGAGACAGTGTGCGGCCCCCCCATCTGGCCTTACACATTTTTGGAACACATACCAAGCCCTCAGTGGAAGATCTAAGAGTTCTTGCTGGAGAGTATCTAGTAAAAAGTGTCTGTACTTCCCCAGAGATCCCTCCGTAGAGGGCCTTATGTACTAGACACAGAGACTTAAAATTGTCTCTATGATGAACAGGGAGCCAATGCAATGCTCTAATGGCCTCTGAGGTAGGACAATCCTTCGTGATATTCCTAAGCAGTCTAACAGCGGCATTTTGCATTGATTGCAGCTTCTTCTCCTGTGCCTTATCAATTCCCATAAAAAGAGCATTGCAGTAATCAATTTAGAAAAAAAGAGGGCCACTACAACTGTCTTTTGAAGTTCATACGTAATGAACGGGAAGATTTTCCTCAAGGTTTTCAAGAGGAAAAAACAGGAAGAAGTTAGTTGATTAACATGGGCCGATAGATTGAGCTGTTCATTATTGTTATTTATTTAAGTTAATACATTGCCACAATAAATACATTTGTCATATATTTGACTTCTTATTCGTTTGTGTGCGTTAACACCAAATGCAGACTGACTCTACATGTTTTTTTTATAATGTAGTTATAGTGCTTTCACTGCCTTGATCATGTGTGTATGAATAATGTGGTGTAATCAATAGTGGTGACATAAAAACAGATTAGAAATTGCTAATCAGACAGTGGCAGCTTGATCCTTCCATTAAGCCTTTGCATCAGGCTTCTAAACCCGAAGCATGCCTGTGCTTTTTCACTTTTAGACAAGAGTCGCTCCTGTCTGCAGCTCTGCTTTTTTATTTGCCAACTGCTAGAAGGTGTGAATAATTTCTACCAAAGGCCACAAAAGAAAGAGATGGCTGTGGCACCACAACCCTATTGTGCATGAGATGATATGGAGCCTGCTTCCAGGCCCCCATGGCTCCTCCTGCGCCCCACCTGGCACACATAATGTTGGAGGATAGTGATGAGGTTAAAATCTTGCCACCCCCTGGAAAAATGTCTGTAAACGCCCATGCCCTTATACTCAAACTCATCCACTTCCCAGTTTGTGAGTGAAATGGGTTGTGTGCCAAAAGTGATTACTACACCACTTCGTATACGAGTTCAGAAACAGGCGAGGTTACATGATATTTTTGACACTACAAAAACTTAAACCTCATTAACCGACTTTAACATTCCCCAGAAGTGGTACTGAAATGTAGTGCAATCAAAAATGTGAAGGCTTTCGTGCTCGAGGCCCAACAATGCAGAATCACACTCTTAACAACCTTCCTTCACAAAGTTCTCCCGAAGTGCTATTGGAATGCATGCATGCAAAATGTGATTGATATAGCACATGTAGTGCAAAAAACAGAAGTATGTCTTCGAGATCTTTTTGCTCAACATCCTTGACCATCATTGACCCCTGCATCCCATATCAGAATATTCTCACACTAAAGTCCTGCACTATGAAACGCACTTCCAAGACCACTCCAAGATATCCCAAGCATTCCTTCTTTGAAAATCCTGTCGAAAATCTTCCTGTTCACCAAATCCTTCTTCTAAATCCTTTCTATCTATTACTGACATTTTCCAAAATATATGTGGTTCACGAGATATGTATGAACCTGACAAATTCCAAAACATAAGCATAAATAAGGTGGTTTTGACATGCTCTACATGGAAAATTCAGCGCATGGTGATGGAGAATCGAGAAACAGACACTGCTTTCACACGCTATTAACATACCACAAAACCACAGCTTTCACCACCAAATTCCAAAGCTCCTTAAAAGTAGTGGCGAAATAAAGTAGAGAGCCAGCAAAACAATATGAAGTTGCTAATTTAAGGTGTTCTTTAAAAACAATTCTGTGAAAAGCAGTTCCCACTACCAGCCTGGCTTCTCCCTTCAAACTTGACCAAGACTGCCTAGCGATTGAGACTGTACAAACTCTGGGGGATATTATCAAGGACGGGCGATACATTATCGCCGCTTTTATAGGCAGGAAACTGCCGATAAAGCGGCAATAATGGGTTGATAATATGCTCTATGATTTCCTATCGAAGCCCATGTTAGATGTGAAGACATCTAACATGGGCTTCGATAGGAATTCCATAGAGCATATTATCAAGCCCATTATCGCCGCTTTATCGGCAGTTTCCTGCCGATAAAAGCGGCGATAATGTATTGCCCGTCCTTGATAATATGCCCCTCTATTATTCAAGAGCTTTAAGTGTTTGCTGGCCTAGAAAAGTTTGGACAGTTTGCAATTCAACTGAATCTGTTCACTAAGTTCCACCGTACCGCCTTGCAGTGGCAGGCAGGCAGAAGCCTGGCCTTGTATGGTGCAGCACTCAAATGTACCCTATTAAGTTTTATTACATAATACGTGATGAGAGGAAGTGCTTGCTCCAACTAGACTCCATGCTACTGGGCGTGGGAAAGGAAAAAAATTAAGGGGCATATTACCAACCAATAGAGATAATTTTTGTCTCTAACTTGTTTAGAGACAAAACTTATCGCCGCACATCGGCGATTTTTATCGCAGATAAACCTTGCTATTAGCAAGGTTTATCGCAAATGCGATAAAAAACGGCCGCAATGCATGAATATCGCTGAAAAGTCAGCGATATTCATGCATTATCGAGCAAATGCTCTTAGCCATGTTATCCACCTCCCATTGGTTAACATGGCTAAGAACTGCTCAGGGCAGGTGTTAACTTTTGGAGATATTCGCGCCTAGCGCGAATATCTCCAAAAGTTGGTAATAGGAGATAGCGATGTTAGCGACTGTTTTCAGTCGCTAACATCTTGGCACGCCCACTTTGCATGACATTAGTGATAAATATCACTGACATGCAAAGCGGGGCCCAAGATGGTCACTATCTCCTATTAGCTGTCGCTAACTGGTGTTAGCGACAGCTTGGTAATAGGGAGATAATTTTATCTCCGCTTTCTTGGCTTTTAAAGCCAAAAAAGCGGGGATAAAGCCCCTTGATAATATGCCCCTAATTTCTTTAAAAACAACCCTCACACACTCTCATAGTGTCATGTTGTTTTTATCGCAGAAAAGAAGTTACTCTCCAAGTGCGACTCCCAACATCAATCGCTTGCCTAGACTGATAATGATTCTTTTTGCAGGATAATGTCGCAAATCCCATTAATCTTAAAACGAAAATTGTTCCTAAAGTTTTGTGTATGACCCTGAATCTGAAGTTCTAAAAGGTTTTTAATTGTTTATGGTAATTGGAAAAACAAATTAGAGATAAAAAAAGTGTTTTTGTTAAAAGAATTTTTTTTAAATTGTTTGTAACAGATGGTTAAAATGTAATACATGATTAATTTTCTGTGGGTATCTATTTTATGGGTCTGTTCTGACGCGGAAAAATTATTTATCGTAATTAACATTTCGAAAATGTTTTCCAGTTGTTAGATTCTGCACAATTGCACTTTAATTATCACTGCTAAATACAAAACCCTGCAAAATTGCACTTTAATTATTGTTACTAAAAAACTTGGCGCAGGCACGTTTAACCATTGCTGCTAATTTTCAGTACAAAGTAGTATATGTGTTTTATCGGCAAAAAATAATGTGCTTAACCCATTGTGTTTTATTCTTGATTGTAATGATTTTCATAACTCGACAAATAAAGTATTACTACACTTGTAGTAGTAGTAGTAGTAGAAAAGCTTTATTCGATTTTAGCAAAATGTAAAATCATAAAAGCAGCAACACAAAGAATCAATACATATTGTGCATAAAAATGCAGAACTTGTCACATATAAATCATTACGTTTAAAAATTAACAGTATATACAGTAAATTTAAGAGCACATTAAACTTTTCCTTTTTCTGAATACACTCTTTACCATAGTGGCCACACATAGTTCATCATGTAACATCTGAAGATGCAGTAATGCTGGGCGGCACTGATACCATGTTCCGCTATTTTTCAGAAAAGGTTTAATCCATCGGGCTCTCTCTTTAGAATAAAATCCACAAAAGCAAATCACATGAAGGGTTGATTGTTCGGCCACCCCATCACATGGGCACTTACAGAGTATTTTGGTCCAATCATTCATTTTTGGAAATGAAACAAGGCGAAAAAAGATGTCGAATCTAAACCTTGTGAGTAAAAACCTATCAAAACCCTTAGTACACCAGTTCAAATAGGGTTTCATATTACCAGATACTAGCGACATTTGGTGCCGCACGACCGAGCCCTTATTGAGCTCAACCCCGAGCCGCAGGGATTCCAGATGGTACCAACAAATGTTCTTTAGATCTTTCCTCCTGATCTTACATAGCCCCTCTGGTACAGAAAAGAACTCAGGTTTCCCCATATCTTGGCAAAACTTTTGGATATAGGTTAGCCATGCTATTTTCTTTGATTTATCCAGGGCCATAACATCACGGATAATCTCTCTGTTCAGCTCCAAGTCAGCTGCGGTCCAAACCCTGTGCCAAAGTAGCAGTGGCTGCATTATCAAATCGCTGATATGACGAACTCCCAACTCAGCGTGACAATTATACACAGATAAACTAAAAGGTACAGCTAAAATAAACCTTAGAAAAGCATTTTCTACTATTTGTATTTCCCTGGTGTCTTGGATACCCCAAACACCAGCACCATATATGGCCGTACTAACACATTTGGCCATATATATTTTAAGTAAAATTTCAGGGGGTCTTTTGCCCATCTTTCGTGAAAAAGCTATAAGTGCTGCAGTTGCTTTTTTGAAGGACAAGGTCCTACTCCTAATGGCCGGACCCCAATGTCCCCCTCCCTCAAGGACTACTCCTAAGTATGAAAAAGATTTGGTTGCCTGCACTTTCTCCCTACGTGCGAACAACTTACAGGTTTTTGTTTTACCCCTGGCGCACGTCATCACGAAGGTTTTTTCCACGTTCAATTTCAGACCCCTAGAGTCCATGAAATTAATATAGGCATCTAGGGCTGTATGCAGGCCTCTCTCTGTCCTGGCCATGATGACGGCGTCATCCGCGTATAATAGGGACACCAATTGTTTAAAATTGATTCTGGGTGAGTCAAGGACTTTAGAAACCAAAACATCCTCTAAGTCATTGGTGTATAAATCAAAAAGAAGAGGCGCGAGAACGCACCCTTGCCTCACACCACGCTTCACGTGGAAGGGCTTGGTGCACTCTCCTCCGGTTCCAAATCTCACCCTGGATCTTGCCCCAGGGTAGAGTTGCCTTAAAAAAGAAATAATAGCCTCCTCTACTTTAAGATCTTCCAACACCTTCCACAGACGGTCGTGCTTTACGCAGTCGAAAGCAGCACTCAGGTCGACGAATGCTGCATAAAGTTTACCCGCCTTAGCCTGAACATATTTCCCTTGTAATAGTGTAAAGTTCAGGACCTGTTCAACGGTGCCCATCCCCTCACGGAAGCCATACTGAACCGGGGACAACACTCCTGCTTCTTCTACCCAGGATAGTAACCGATTCAGAACAACCCTCCCATTTGTAGTATCATGCTACATCATCGGGTTCACCCTGACTCCTAAAGGTCAATTTGGGCTCGACCATGTTCCTGGGACCTCTTATTAGGACAGAAACTAGAGAGCATAACTAAAGATAAAAAATTGCTCAACTCAAAGCTATCCCTTCATTCGCAGAGTGGGTGGGGACAGTAAAACTAAAATAACAAATGAGAGTATGTAGGATTCGGTGGTCCTATGACCCTTCCTCAACCAACATGTTTCAGCCTTACTCTTGCAGGACTGAATAGGTCCCGTGCTTTCGTCAGGGTGATTTCAAATACGTATCACCTTCCCAGTTACCCAGCCATCTGTGAGTCTACCCTGCCATGTGGTGCCACCCCAGTCCATTATCCTTGTAAGTGTGCCTTAGGGGCTCTGCCAACCTCTGTCGTACCAGCAGAACCAACGGATCTCCTCTGCTGAGCAGCGAAAACCCGAGCAGAACTGACTCATCTCCACTGCTGGATGGATTGGCCCCGCCGTAAAGACACGCATCACCTTCACAACGGACAACTCCTTCAGAATCCTGACTATGCTACGCATCCTCAGCCCAGGCCCATGCATCCCTCATTGACGGCAACCTTACAATGATGCAGGACTCTGCATCACAGCCTCACAGCTTTTCAGACCCAATACATCGCCCTAAATGTGCACTGCATCTTCGAATCTGTCCTTTGTATTACAAGCCCAGTCAGCAGGATTCTCGACGATGATTGAGGTCTTTGCATCACAGCCTCAATCTCGGAACTAACGCATCGCTTCTTGCTGTGAGCGCATCTTCGATGCTGATCCTTGCAATACTCCACTGAGTCCCTGTAGCCAGCTCACACTCCATAACAGTCAGCCAGAACTTGTGCCTTTGTCCCAGTTCGGCGTGACCAGATATCCACAGTTTGCGCTTTGTGCTTTTTGCCACTATTTTTACCTAAATCCTTAAAATTGAATATCTCAGGTTCTCCAGAGTGGATTTTTTTGTTTTGGTCTTGTTTTTATTAATTAATGAGAACTCTATTTTTCTAACTTGATGTGTGATCATTTTAGTCTGGTTATTTCACTTTCTTACAGTTTAAAAGGTTTTACAAATACTTTACACATTGCCTCCAAGTTAACCCTGACTGCTCTGTGTAGCTACCAGAGAGTTGAGAACAGGTAAATTTGGTGTTGGCTTGTGCCTCGCCCTGACAACGAATGTGGATGCTGTCTGACCAGGACTAACAACGCAGTAAGCCAACAACCCAATTTCTCAAACAGTATACCATATGATCAAGGCCAGATTGACCATTCTGACATTTTCCTGGTGGGCTTACCTCATTCTAGTTGTAATCTGCTGCAGTATGTGCTAGGTCTGAACATTTTTAGCAAGGACTTCATTTGTTTTCCAGTCTGGTCTGCATAAGATCCAGGTCTTGAAGGTGAAATGATTTTAAAGCATTTTTTTTGTGTGTTTTGAATGTATTGGGTCTCTATTCACAAAGCTATTGCTATGACTCTCTCATGGCTTTTGCCTGAATTCCAGGAGTAAGCCAGGTGCAAGCCAAAAGTACTCCTGACTTACTCCTGAGGTTCATGAGGAAAGTCAGTTCAAGATTAGGTCCCTACGTTTTTCAGAGGTAAGCACAACCCAAACCTTGCTTCCCATTTTACATTACCTTTTGCTGATTTTCCAGTACATCCACATTCTGTGAAAACCTAAGAGACGATTCCATGTGTTCTGTAAAGGTAGGTGCTATTTACCACACCCATTAAAATCCGACCGCCTGGAGTTCTGAATTTATCACATCCGATAAACTACACCTACTCTGAGATTTCTGGGCTAATAAATATTGGAAATACTGTATTTTTTTACCCTATTAAATCCCAGTAAATTTGACCTGGCAAAATTTAATGAAAGGTGTATACTTTATCAAGCATAGTAAACTCCACAAAACTTGGACTCTTATCCCTTGGGGTTGGAATACTCAGGCCGACTCATAATCATAGCCTACATTTTTCATTTTTTCCTTGTTATATTAAGGTGAATTCAAAACCCTTTAGAGAGGTTTCACACCAGTCTCTCTTCGCGAGAAGTTGCATTATGGTTTTGCAGAAACTCACCCTTCAACTTAACTGTCTTGATTAAGGTCCAGACTGAAGAACTAAAAGTAGTCCTGGCATTTTCAAACCTTTGTCTCCACGTGCAGTCTCACTCTTTCAATTAATTTCATTTGTTCTCTCTCTCGCCTTCTCTCTACTCTCTCCTCTCTCTCCCTCTCTAATTTCTTTCTCCCTACCTCCCCACTCCCTCCGTCTTGTTCTCCCTCTCTCTCTTTCTCTTTTTAAGCCTCTTCATACCTGATGCAGTTAACTTCTGGCAGGTGGGGGAAATAACAGAGGCACCAAGAACAGCCCTGAAATTTCGAAAGCCTTTAGGGCAGTAGCCCACTGGGGAAATGCCCGATAGAATAAATGACCCATCTAGCCCTGTCTATCTTTTAGGATGGCAAAAGGATGGTGTGTGTACAATGCAAATTACAGTGTAAATCTTCAAGCTTTAACTATACTCACAAGATGGGTATTTGTCTCACACTGAGGGTCATCATTAACATTTCAATACCATATCAATGACAGTGAAGTACATTTTGCCCTACAGTAACAACAGAGGGTAGTCGATTTGAAAACTATGAAATCAATCAGTTTAATCATAAATCAATGCTCATCTAATTATAGCATCTATTATTAAAGTCCAGGAAGGTCAAACAGCAATTGTGAAGTTAAGTTACCTAGAGATAGAGAAGACAAATCATAAATAAGTCAATTCCCCTGAAGGGAAACTCCAAAATGCTAAACTGAAGTTGTGAGTAAGGTCTGGGAAATTCATAACCAGTAGGTGTCTTAAGAGTAGGAAAGGGACTTCAGGTTGAACAGAAGTCAGTCTACTAACTGAGGCAGGAGAGAAACAATTAAAACATGAAATTCAGCAAGAGTTGATACACACCACAATTCGGTAAAGAAGGAACCAATCATAATTAAATGTTTACAATGCACTCGGTGTAAGCCCACTTCTCATGAATCATACAATGAACAAGTCCAGTTCCATGGCCTTTGGAGATATCAAAGAATAATGGGGCATATTATAAAGGACAGGAGATACATTATCGCTGCTTTTATTGGTAGGAAACTGCCGATAAAGCGGCGATAATGGCCTTGATAATATGCTCTATGAATTCCAATCGAAGCCCATGTTAGATGTCTTCACATCTAACATGGGCTTCGATTGGAATTCATAGAGCATATTATCAAGGCCATTATTGCCGCTTTATCAGCAGTTTCCTGCCGATAAAAGCGGCGATAATGTATTGCCTGTCCTTGATAATATGCCCCAATGTTTTCTCTACTGGATCCTTTTTCACAAAGATGCTGAGCTGTACTGCCCAAATGATTACCTTAAATATACTTACCTTGCGTGGTAAAGTCATGCGTGGTAAAGGATGGTTGTAAAGTTATATATTCGTCACTGAGGGGCATATTTACAAGTCTGTTTGTGTCACTCTTGCAATGTGGTGCAAGTGCGATGCAAATGAAAAATGAGAGTTATGAAGCCTGGCAAGGACACCTTGACAAAATATTGTTATTTCTCCTCGTTTTTCTTTTTTCTTATTTCTATGTGTGCAGCACTTTACAACATACATAGAAAAAGGGAAAATCCTCTCAGGGTTGTTTTTGTACAGAAAATGTTTTTGTACAGAAAAGGTGCCTATTCCTGCACAAAAACAATCCTGCCTACAACATAGGCACCATGGTGCATGGGTGTCTGCATTACAGCTAGACTGCCGAAACGGCGCCACCACAGGGGGAAAAGGATACAGGGATTCCTGCCCTTTCACTGTCATGAAAGGTGACTTGCTGCGTTGCCCTGCGCCACAAAACTCATAAGTATGCCCCTAAGTATCAAGATTTTCTTTTCAGTTCATACAAAAGTTATCATTCATATTCGTGATGGTTTTGCCCTTCTAAAGGGAATTTATGACTGCAGAGTAAAATGAAATGTCAAAATCTTCCTTCCTGATAATATTCCAGTTTAACTTTTAATGCCTAAATCTTTTGTTTATTTTTCTGTAATTTGGACAGACCTTGTCTGATTATCAAGTTAAGTACCGAGTGATTTGAGCTAATCTCTTAATTTGCTTTATTGTGAAGCCAGATGTGTCCTCTATACTTCACAGTGATGGGAAGAGCATACGAGCATTGGCTGCGAAGGAAAAAGATTCTGGTGCCAAGTGGCAGTTGTCAGAGATGCAAGACCTCAAACGTTTGCAGTGCTCCCATCGTTCCTCAATTAGAGGCAAAGAAAAAATGAAATTAAGATTTAAACAGTGAAACCGTATTTTCTGTAGAAAAATAGGGAAAATACATGTCTGCCAAGAGTCTCTGACCCCCACAGACCTTAAGGAAATAGCCACATGACATTTACGGGATAATGATATTAAAATATACTCGTAAAAAGCCACGGTTCATGAATTATACAAAATGTGCAGATAACATCCTAAATGATTTACTTTTCATAACCATTGCGAATGGATTTTCCCTGCAGAGGTTTAAAATGCAAATGCACTTCGGCTATCCACAATTATGTGTGTAAAGGAGCTCCCCCACCCCCGCTTATTATCCGTGGGGGGAGTGCAGCATCTACGGTCAGAAAGAAGCAGTAGCCGTGACAACAGCCTGTGGAAAAAATACAGTACAGACAGATAGGCTACAGAAATACAAACTTAGAAAAGTAGTCTGCTCATGAAAAATCATGCAAAAATATTTCGGTACAAAAATACCAACATACCCACAATCCAACCCTCATACACATGCCTCTAAATTTGCAAAGAATGCAGTGAGATGAGTAGTTTAACCAATCATACAAGAGATGGGAAAATGAGTCAGACTGAAATTAAAATAATATTGCGAAGTTAGTTTCAGGTAAAAAAAGATTATAAGATGTTTGCAGAAAATTACTCTTCACATAGACTCAGGGCCTTATTTAATCTTGGGGCCTCGTTTATGAGAAATGACGCATCGCTGCGTGAAAGCAGCGATGCGTCACTTCTCAGTGTGCACTCCTTGCGACATACCTGATGCATCATATTTAATGTATGACGCATCATGTCGCAAGGAGTTACAGATACGTCAGTATTTCTGACGTATCTTTAAGCGCAAAAGTGACGAATTGCTGGAGTGTGTCACAAAAGTGACGCAACTCCAGCAATGCTTCCTTTCACGTGGGGCAAGCCCCATGTGAAAGGGCTTGCGTCAGTCTTACGCCTGCTGTGAGGCAGACGCAAGATTTTGTCCTCGAAGTGACGCAGTGAAATCTCATAGATTTCACTGCGTCACTTCTACAAAGCTTTTTGCGGGGAAACGCCCCCTCTTGCATACATTATACCTGACGCAGGTATAATGTAGCGCAGGGGTTTTCAAAGTGACGCATCTGCTTAGATGCGTCACTTTGTAAATAAAGCGCAACAGAAGGCATGTTTTACGCCGCCGATGCGTCACAAAAAGTGACGCATCGGCGGCGTAAAAGTGACGCACTGCCTCATAAATGAGGCCCTTGGTGGATAGGGTCCAGCCCTCGCTTTTCCGATGGTATTCCTGCCCGACAGCTTGGAGGTCTGCTAGCTGTATTTAGATGTTCACGGGTGTGTGGGAGAAAGACCGCCACAGTCCTGCCGCCTCCGCCAGGAATCCTCGTTGACGGGGCCATAGCCAGAAGTGGTTGTCAGAGGGAGTCCCGCAATGAAGATCTCCGAGCCAATTACGATGTGCCTTCCAATTGAGGAATATGTGGCGGAGACTGCGCCAAGCTTGGGTTGGCAGAAATGATGAAAAAGAGGTGAAAACTCCCTCTTTCTGTCTTGAACATCATTGTCCAGGTCCTGCCTGTGCTGCTGCCACTTGACCACAACACTCTGCAACACTGTTGTCACTGGAATGTAAGGTAGGCTTCAGTGTCACTTGTCTCCATGTGAATCCTATGTTAACATAAGCTTTCGCCTTGTGTATTTTTAAATTGCGCTTACATGCAATGTTTTTATGTGTCATGCATGAGTGTTCATCTTATGCCTTATCGTGGTAAAATGAACACACCTGTAGTGACATATAAAAAAAAATACTTGGTTGTGGGGTTGTGCTTCTGGTGACTGTGGGTGTACATACAATAGTGTGTGTATGTTGTTGGTGTGCAATGCTATATGTGAAATGAATGGATTATACCTCACCTGCATATACATATTGACAAAAGCACAACATATATGTATAGTGAGATAATGGTAAGTAGTACTTACCAGTCTCCAAACCAGCATGGCCTCACTCCATCAGGACCCCACCGCCAGGACACCGTTAGTACAATGGGAATATCTAATTCAGCTCAATGCAATCGTGCTGCCCTAACAGCAATGGAGTACTATTAGCCAGTAGAGAAAACGTCCACGCCGACAATCTACTGTCTATTGCCACAACATCTAAATAATGTGGGTGGATTGCTATCAGCTCGACAGAGTACTTGGGACCACAGCCATGGCAGGACAGTGGTAGTTCCACCAAGATCTAAATCAGGCCCTTAGCCAAGCAGCCTCAAAGGGGTGATGTCTAGATGGACCACACACAGTCGCTATGCAGCCTTTTGGCTAGGTTCACACTATAGACATACAACATACACACATACCTACATACATTTGAGTGCTCAACAAATTTTATATTGATATTTTCCATCATCTTGAGTCAGTTTTGTTGTAATCCATATTTTTAACTCAATTTATTTTTTTTGAACAGTGAAGTCCTACATAGTTGGAAACTCCACAGTGAAGAATATTTGTATTCTTGTATACTGTTTATGTACCCTAATGTCGAAAGGGATAATTCACAAATATGTTTCCCTTTCTCTACTACAGCAGATTGTATGAAAAGTCACATTTTACAAGGTCATAAATTCACAAAGAGAATCTAAGCATGGGATACCTATGTGCAACCTGACTTGCGCACAGGCATCTTGATGCACCCATACTTTCTGCCAGGTGGAATAGCATAAACAGTTTCAAGGGTGCCACTCAAAGGCAAAGTCCAAACCTGTGCAAATTGGGTTAGAAAAGGATCAGACGAATGACAATATAACTAATTGGGCACATTATGCAAGCTCGTGAATTCACAAAGAGAATTTGAGCATGGGATGCATATGTGCAACTTGGCTTGTGCAAACGCATCTTGCTACACCCACATGTATTGCTCAGTGACATGCAGCGGGGTGTGGTGCATACAGATTCATGAACAACCCTTCTGTATCGAGGGATGCTTTGAAATCTTCCAGGCCAGTTGCTCCACAGAAATGCCGTATCTGTAATGTAGACCCTGTACTTCACTGCCCATAAATTACGTGAGCTGTGTAGAAATAATTTACATTCCCACCTTCGAGATCCATGCCAGGTTTTGAGGATATCCGCTGAATATGTGAAGGAGGTCAATTACATTATTTACTGGTATTTATCCTCCTGGAGCTACCTAAGACAATCCTGAATTAAACATGTCTGTTTGCACATCCTTTGACCCCTGTATGTATCAGTGGGCCACAGTGAATGATACAGATATAAGCAGCAGGCCTCTGTCGCAATGCCAATATGGCTCATGGGAGCAAATGCATAAAAAAGAGCAGCATCGTCCCCTGTCTCGTTTATATGCTTTGTAGGGTGGGCCAAAACTGCAAGCAAGGAATTTGCACTTGCTACCTGCTCACACAGCAATTAATTGTGAATAGTGGTCGGCCTTCTTTGTATAATAATAGCTCACGCAGCCCCTGAGGTGCAGATTGGCCCGGGCTCGAGGGGGCCCCCTCTGGCACTGTGCAGGGGGGGGGGGGCTGAGAGCTCCTGATTGAGTCCGGTGTGTGTGGGGGGGGGGGGCCTCTATGTACTTTGCCGGGGGAGTGGGGGCTTCAAGTTTCGTTATGCCACTGGGCTGGACATCTCCTAGGCTAATGCCTTTCTATGATGGAATACGTACCTATGTTCGTCAATCAAAATTGGTATTCAGATTTTTGTTTATGAGACCATTTTGCTAATATTCGAACCTGTTCAGAAAGTACGGTGTGCAGATTGGATGGGGAACATTTGGAATGTCTTTTGCAGATTTTGCCCCTACGGTATCAAAATACACAGGACTTGAATTCACAAATGTGACCTGCTTGTCGTAGGAGGAGTAACCCACTAGGTCTAGTATTGTACTCCTGTCCTCCATGCATAACAAAGTACTGGTCATCTGTGTAATATTTTAGTCATATTGTACACAGCCCTGCACATGTGATTGGACTGCAATGGACCTGTCTACGTTCAAGTTTCATCTTTCCTCTACTACTCATGGCAGCAGAAGTGTAGGCACGGGTAACCCTGAAATTTTGACACCCCCAAAATGTTACCTCGACAGAACGCAAACAAGTCAGTGAATGGGAGACGGTGTTAAACCTCAATTTCCTGTACCAATGTGTCGCCGAGGTAAGGCACCTCCCAACACATCGAAAATATCAGAAACACACACAAGTAAAGGGCACACTTAACTGAGTTTTAGATCATCTGAATAATTTAAAGGATTTATTACAACAATTCAAAAACGCGATAAAAAATAATTGCCATAATGGCTCTCAGCAAATAGGACATCATAGCCTGGTCTAACCAAAGAACACTCCTAGCAGCACAGGAACATTTTCTGTTCTCACCCTAAAGATCAAAAATAATTTTCGCACATGAAATTACTAAAACCTCAAATTCATTGTGGTATGATCAAGTGTGTTACATTCTCAGGAAATCAGACTACAGTTTTATCAAGCATCATATTACCTTAGCACCTCAGCACAAACCCGCTACATGTAAATTGATTCTGTCCACTCTATGCTAATACCATCTGAAGATGTTGGCACAAACTAGATAGATGAACAGCGCACTTTGAAACCGGCCATAGCGTATTCCCCGGTCCATGCCAAACCGGAAGTGCGGGCTGCCTCCATCACGCACACTGTGGTCAGCAGTCTAGCTGCTGAGACTGTATAAATTAGGTCAATGGCCCGACGCGCAGCGGATGCGTTTGAAGGACGAGCTCTTTTGATATGAGCACAAACTGGTAATCGAAGCGCCTGGCAAAGGGCTTCACCCTTCTTCCTTACTGCACAAACTGTGTAAATTGCCGAATAGCGTGAAAGTGTTTTTAAACCACAATTGTTTCCATTGTACTTTTAACTTCACTTACCCTAATTGCACAGCGCACTTTGAAACCGGCCATAGCGTATTCCCCGGTCCACCACAGATTCTTCCGTTTGCGAGGAGTGAAACTAAACGCCAAATTAGGTCAAGGGCCCCGACGCGCAGCGGGCGCGCCGTTGGCACGTCAAAGGCAAGCTCATCTGCGCCCGTCCCCGCCTGGCACAGGCCCAGGGCCATAGTCCCCTCATGGCAACAGGACCCCCGCCCCACTCATGGATACCCTACAAACATGGAATAATACACAGGACACAGTGTTTGGTTGGAAAGAAAATGCTGCAGGATTTATACAACATATGTAATCAAGATGGGTTATCTTACGGGCGATCCAAGGGCAGGCCGCATTCTCGCCACCTGCCCGCCTGATGAGCCGGGCAGCACAGTGTGGAACCACCTGTGTGCTGCCCCATATGTTAATTAACTAAGCTCACGCCCCGAAGGGGCAGAGCGCAACTAGGCAACCCCCGGTTGTACAGGCCCACAACCGCCCGAAGGACTACTGACGCGCCGACACGTGTACCCGGACCTCCCATGAAGTCCAGGTGTTAGGCTCTGGCACCCCTATGTGCCTGCTGAGGTACAACGCTGCACCTCTCTGCTTCCGGATGACCCTGTAACTCCGCCTGCAACGAAAATGAAAACATTAAAAAGTTCAAGCAGTCCCACCCCAAATTGGCGCACGGGTAAGAGGTAGGGAGGGCAAGTGCGTCCTAATCGACCGTCTGTCCGTGGTGAGGGGCGGCAAAGAGGCCTGAACATGGCGAGGGGGACTTAAGTACCCCTCGCCCGGCCTGCCGCCCCCCGAAGCACGTCACTGGGCCAGCCCCGTTCCTTGCTGGACCCCTCCTGCCCGAGGGAGGAGGGAGTACCTGCACGAAAGGGGGCGGGGGGAGACCCCCGGCGACTAAGGTGCCGCCCTCTTGATGGCCACCGGGTGGCCTCGGGCAGCTGCATAGTCCCCTCATGGCAACAGGACCCCCCGCCCCACTCATGGATACCCTACAAACATGGAATAATACACAGGACACAGTGTTTGGTTGGAAAGAAAATGCTGCAGGATTTATTACATACAACATATGTAATCAAGATGGGTTATCTTACGGGCGATCCAAGGGCAGGCCGCATTCTCGCCACCTGCCCGCCTGATGAGCCGGGCAGCACAGTGTGGAACCACCTGTGTGCTGCCCCATATGTTAATTAACTAAGCTCACGCCCCGAAGGGGCGGAGCGCAACTAGGCAACCCCCGGTTGTACAGGCCCACAACCGCCCGAAGGACTACTGAGGCGCCGACACGTGTACCCGGACCTCCCATGAAGTCCAGGTGTTAGGCTCTGGCACCCCTATGTGCCTGCTGAGGTGCAACGCTGCACCTCTCTGCTTCCGGATGACCCTGTAACTCCGCCACAGCCCGACCGGCGGCCACCGCCGCCGCCCGGGCCCCCCATCCACTAGGCTCCTTCCTACCTGCAGCCTCTCTCCTGCAAAGCATTGTACAAATCTAGGAGGAAAAGGTCCAAGCCCACTGGATTGAGATGCACGCCATCTATCTCAAAGTAACCTTTTATCTTGTCCTGAATCATCTCATGGCGGATGAAACCAATGCTTCTCTGCGAAGTGAATTTCCGCATGTCGCGGTTTACCCTCCTCCTAGACTTTTCTATGGCTTCGCATGACCTAGCGCCTCGCCAGACTCTGCGTGGGAGCAACTCGGACCACCAGACCTCACAGCTCCCCACCATTCTGCAAACCTCCACCAGGTCCGCCTTCATTTTATGCAGCAGCGCGGACCTTCCCATGTTGGTGATGTCGTTGCCCCCCAGGTGAATGACCAAGTGATGCGGTGGAGCGCCACCTGCCGCAAGTGAGTGCCTGAGTCTGGACAAGAGGCCGCTCCAGCGCATGCCCGGGAAACCTAACCATACACACTCCGTGTTGGAGAAACCCCGCATCCAGTTCCTGGTGGCTGCCCATCGACCTAACCTTGCGACGGTTGAATGGCCCAGAACCCAAACTCTCGAACCTGTCAACACAAAAGACACCAATAAAATTTTTGTTCTTTTATTGCACACTTAACACAGCAAAAAAGGCACAGCAAATAAAACATGCATAATGTTCGAATAACTTGTAAGGCCCTTGTGCTAAGGGCGGACATAGCGCTTGTAACAAAGTGACTCCCAGCGCCCCACCCTTCTAATGCCTTCTGCCGGCATGCCCGCCCCGGAGGCGGAGGTGGCCGCCCCGATACGAAAGGAGTGGCTGGAGAAGCGCTTCCCTTTGTCAGTCAGGCCAGCTCGGGCTAGGCAGGCCAGCATTATTTTATCCATCTGGTACCTGGTGAGGGGTGAGAGGTGCTCGTGCACAAGGAGGTAGCCCGCCCCCGCTGGTCGCAGGGCGAGGTAGTTTCGGACCGCCGCCACGGGGCAGCCAGCTTGCTCCCCAATGGGAGCCAGTACAATGCGAACGCCCTTTCTGGTTTGGTCTGTCTTGGACTTCCTGAGCGTGACCGTCATGTCTGAGTCCATGGCGACGTCCCCCAGGCATAGGGCATCGCCAGAGGAATCGGTCTTGGAGCGTGCAACCAGCTCGCTGCTCCTAAAGGCCCCGAAAAAAGCAAGGCAGAAAGCTGTCGTGAACAGGGTGGCCTCAAAATGCGAGCGGGCTACCGATTGCAAAACTCCCAGCATGTCCTGCAGGGTGCGGAAGTCGATGGGGGCTCTGTTGTCCGGAGCCCTGGGCTCGTCCCGTGACCATCCCTTCAGTGCTGCCCTGATGGCAAAAGACTGGGTGGGATCCGTGCACCCTCTTAGTTTGGCGTCGTGGCCGATGGCCGCCAAATGTCCGCAGACCCAAGAGTGGGATTTCCCTAGCTTCCTGGCACTGACAATGAAAGCTTTGACTCTGTCCTCCAGGGGGAGGTCCCCCAAGCCCATGTCATCAACGATCCCCTGGAACGTGGCAAGGTAATTCCAATAGCGCTTCCTGGTGCTTGGTGCAAGGGCCCTCTCCCCCATGGCTCTTAGTTCCTGCTCCACTCCAAGATGCGCCATAGCTCCGGCGGGAACGGGGTCATCTCCTCTCTCGCCCGTGGGCAGGCCGCCCGGAAACGGTCCCACTGAAAACGAGAAAGTGCATCCGCTGCAATGTTAATGACCCCAGGGATGTGACGCGCCCTAAATTCAAGGTTGCAGCGCAGGCTACTTCTCACTAGGTCCCTCAGTAGGCAGAGGACCAGAGGACAACTGGCCGTCTGACCGTTGATCGCCTGGACCACCGCTAGGTTGTCCGACCAGAAAAGGACCTTCCGATCTGACAGAGGGCCGGGCCAGAGATGGAGGGCAATGACGATGGGAAAAAGTTCTAAAACTGTTATGTTGGCAGTGATGCCTCGCCTGCGCCATGCATTTGGCCATTCCTGCGCACACCACTGCTCGCCCAGAATAGCTCCAAAGCCCTCCCTCCCTGAGGCGTCGGTGAACATGCTAAGTTCTGGACTGTCCGCCCAAGGTGCCCTCCAAATGACAGTGCCATTGAAGTTGTCCAAGAACTCCGCCCATACTTCCAAATCCCGCTTAGTTGCAGCAGAGAGTCTCACAAAGTGATGGCGTTGGACTACGTTCGCAGTTGCCCTGGCTAGGCATCTTGCAAAGACCCGCCCGGCCGGGATGACCCGGGCTGCGAAGTTGAGTTTGCCGAGGAGACTCTGTATGACCCCCAGCGGTGCCTTGTTCCTCCCGAGTAGATCCTGAATGTCCCGTTGCAGTTCCTGCACCTTGCCAGCAGGGAGTCTAGACACCCCGTTGACCGTGTCTAGCTCGATGCCCAGAGAAGTGAGAACCTGTGCTGGGCCCTCGGTCTTGCCCGGCGCCAGAGGCACCCCTAGGTGACTTGCCAGATCCAAAAAACGCAACAACCCCTCACTGCATTCCCCAGTGCCGTCCCTCCCAATGAACAAGAAGTCGTCGAGGTAATGCGTCACCGCTTCGACCCCATACTTCACTGAGAGAGACCACTGCAGGAAGGTGCTGAAAGCCTCGAAGAAAGCGCACGAGACCGAGCAACCCATTGGCATGCACTTGTCGAAGAAGTACTGACCTCCCCATTTGAACCCCAGGAGGTGGTGGCTCTCCGGGTGGACAGGCAGGAGCCTGAATGCCGCCTCGATGTCGGCCTTTGCTAACCAGGCCCCCTTCCCTGATCTCCTGACCTGATCAATGGCGGTGTCTAGTGAGCTGTAATGGACGGAGCATGCTTCCTCAGCCAGCCAGGAGTTGACAGAGTCCCCTTCTGGGAAGGACAGGTGGTGAATCAACCTGAAAGCCCCCTGCTCTTTCTTCGGGACGACCCCCAAAGGAGATACCACGAAATCAGGGGGGGGGGAAGGGAACGGACCTGCCACCCTCCCCAGGAGCAGTTCCTTCCTGATCTTTTCAGTTACCACCGCGGGGAGGTCCCTGGCTGATTTCAAGTTGTCCGCCTCCCTGCTGACCCTCGGACCTAGGTACGGGATCCTAAAACCTTCCAGAAAACCTTCTGCTAGCGTTGCCCTGTCTTTAGCAATCGGGTAAGATCTCAGTAGTGGCAGCAGGTTGTGGATGACAATTGGAGAGGGGCCCTTGTGTTGGAGCTGCCCAATCTGCGTGGTGGGCGACGACCTAGGGTGGGTCAGGGCCTCCCGGGGGGGGGGTTTGGTTGCAGGGTGATGGGGGAGAGGGTGTTGTACAGGACCAGAGGAGGGGCTGTTACTTCTCTTGTTTCTGATGACCCCCGCTGTATCTCGTTTCTCGCAGGAGGTCGCTGCGTGATAGCCGCTGCATTTGCTGCATGTGTGCGCGAATCTGCACGCTTTCCCCCATGTGCAGTTCCCTGCATTGAACAATCTGCATGTGCCCACAAATGCTCGTTTCCCCCCCTATTGGGGGCCCCGCTGCCTCGCCCCCCGCGAAAAAACTGCCTGAAGTGACCTTTTTTCCCCCGTTGTTGTCCCTTTGCTACCTCTGTTTTCTTGTCGCTGTTGCCCGCTTTGGCAAGGCCCTCGGCCTTCCCCTTGCCCATGTGCTGCATCCACAATCTGACCTCTATCTGATCCCATTCCAATTCGGAACACATGGACATCTTCTTTCTAAATTCATAATCATATCTGTACCAGCCCGTACCCCCATTTTCCGCTTCCTCCGTGATAATGCTCTCATACTGAAACAGACCCTGCGCCTGTTCCGGGAATCTCTCTGTGATTACTGCCGCTAATATTCCAAAAGCCTGCCTCCAGTTCTTGAGTGATTTCTCGGGCCATGCCTGGTATCGTGCCTTTTTCTCATCCTCTTTTGCCCCCACCTTCCTGATGTCAACCCCTTCCACCCCTATCATCAGCAGGGAGAAGATGTCTATGAACTCCCTGCGCCAAATGGCCTCCCTACCCGCCTGTGGTACCAACCAGGCTAGGCAGCATTTGCCTGAGAGCAGGGGAGCCATGGTCATCTTGGAGGGCGCAGGGGTGCTCGGCGAGGGAGGTGAGGTAGTGGGTGGCGCAAGGGGGGGCACAGCGGAGGAGGTGGGCGATGACGTGGACGGAGGGATTGGAGAAACTATCAAACCCCGCTCAGCCGCCGCGTGGGAGGAGGACAGAACTGGCGCGCTGGGGGTCGCTGAGCCACTGCTGCTGATGCTCCCCTGTGAAAGTTGCCCACCCCACGCGTGCGCGAAAGACAACTCCGCTGTGACTGTTGGGGCCGGGGGGGGCAGCAGAACACTCAACTGCCGGCTGCGCCGCCGGCCTACTGCTTGCTCTCATTGTGTTCATGAATTCCTGCAGAGAGCTGGTGAGCTTACCCAACTCATCCCGTGTGGCAAAATTCGCAGTAGGGGCCGCCACTTCCTGGGGTGGCGTAGCCTGGACCACCTGCAAGGGGGATGTGGCTGCCGGCACGTGGACGATAACATTCCTCGTTAACTCAGGTACGCAGCTTTTGGCAGGGGCCGGCTCTGCAGGAAATTCCTTGCAAGTGGTCTTCCTAACTCTCTTGGACCTCGTGTGTCCAGTGTCCTTATCCTCTGCGCTTTCCTGTTCTACCGCAGGGGTTGCCACAACAACCCCGGAGTCTCCTTGGCTGCTGACACCAAGTGCTTCACTGGCCCACGCCACCCCTTTGGCCTTTATTATGTCCAAGAGTGCCTTCAATTGCGCATCATGGGCGGCTCCTGTAAGGGTTTCCCCAACCTGGGACATCTGGGAAAACAGCGGAGGGGATCCCTGGCTGTCCATTCCGCCGGCTCCCGTCGACCCTGAAAAAGAAAATGCCCGGTGAGCTACGCTACCAAAGATGACATCATGGTGAATCCAGGAGCGGGGGCCCCGCCTGCCCTCGTTGCCGCCTCCACCTGAGGCTCTCCCGCATCCCCGCCCAGCACACCTGACACCCCTCATTCTCTTCTCTTGAGCAACCCTGTGCCCAAGATACATACCTTCCGAAAGAAGCCGAGGATGCTGCACGGGTGCGACTGCGAGTGTGACCGCTGCAAGACGTAGCCTGGAATGGAAATGGGAGCATGAGTAACTGAACGACCCGGTGGGTCGTAGACTGCTGGCCACCGCGCCTGGGCAACCACCCTCCTGCGCAAGCACTGTGGGTGGCGAGAGCCCGCTGTCGGACCCCACAAATGACCCCCAAAAAAGCCGTCTCGGCCAACATTACCTGAACTTCTCCACTCCCTGTGTGGCCCTGCACGCCCCGCTTAACGTCTCCTCCCTGGCACCTGAAAACAGAGGAAACTATGAGCGCCCATCCAGTTCACTCTCACCTTTACCAGGCCCTGCCGGATGGAGCTGGTGCCCCTCACTCTATGGGCAGGGGACACAATTATTTAGCTCAATGCACCTTCACAAGACCCTGCCGGATGGAGCTGGTGCCCCTCGCTCTATGGGCAGGGGACACAATTATTTAACTTAATGCACCCTTACAAGACCCTGCCGGATGGAGCTGATGCCCCTCGCTCTATGGGCAGGGGACACAATTTACACAAACCCCGTCCCCTGTCCCTCTGAGACACCATTGACAAAAACCCCGTTGCTCTGACTCCTAGGCCGTCAGTGCAGGGCCCCTGAAACCCCCATCCAGCACGGCCGGGCGCCACATGCCTGAAGTCTCTTCATTGTGTGTGCTCCTGCCGGCCCCCCGTTTGGGAGCACGCCATCGGTTGGGGATCGCGCCGTGAGCGTCGCGTGATATGATTGCTTTTGCTGGAGGCTTACAAGCCGTCAATGGCCTGCGCGTCCGATCACCTGGCCCAGCCCCTACCCAGCCGACGAACGATGCGGCGCACCCACCCCTACTACAGCGGAGCCGCGACCCGGGATAAAACGGGTGCCTCTAGCCCTGCGACCGACCGCTCTTCAAGCGGAGGTGAAACCGTAGTAAACCGTGCCCGGCAATGCAAGAGGCCACCACTCATACCCACTAAACCCCCGGAATTAGCCAGCGTGCTACCGCCCGCGCCTAGAGTGCCTCCCCTACTCACCGCTAAGCAGCTGCCGTGCCATGGGGTAGGAAGTGGAAGGACACAAGTAAATTAGCAAGGCTCCAGGAGAGGGCCAAACACCAGACGAGGACATGAAGCCTGCACCCATTAACACATGGGAAGCAAGCAAATGAGAGTGACACTGTAGCCAACCAATGATAAGCAATGGGCGGGCCCTAAAACCATCATAAGCTAACAAAATGCCATGCAATCAAAAGCGCATGTACTGCCTCAGGCAAGACTTTAAAATCCACACCTTTCTTTTTGCAGTACAAAGGACATCTTCAATGTTGATTTTCTCTGACTAGCTTAATACACTTGAGAAAAACACTGTTTAATTACTCTCTACGATTCCCGCGTCTGCCCTCGTGGCGGCAGATCCGTGAATGCGGGAGCTGTTCGTGATGCGCCGAGGCCCGCTCCCTTCCATCCTGCTCGCCTGACCTTGGGGTGCTCCAGACAGTAATGTGCTGCCGTATTGGACGCCTCTACCCGCTCGTCCACCCACACAACTTGAACATATTGACCTCTAGCAATTATCCCTCTACCTCGCAGTACAAACCGCCGGCCGCCGAGCGCGAAGCACGCTGCTTCAGGCACCGGCATGGCAAATCGGGGCCCCAGCTTGGGCCCGGGGTGGTTGTTGGGGGGGTGGGGGACAGGGTGAGGAAGGGTCGCACGAAAGAGCACACGAGCACCCGAAGCAGGCCGGGATCCGGACTCGCACAGTACACGGCCCACTAACCGCCTCCGTACACGGCTGCAAGGCGGGGGGAGTGGGGGGCGGAGCATAACCACCGCGAGACCTCCGCAAGTAATGGCGGTTCGGGGGGTGGGGGTGAACGGATGGAGAAAGGATCAGCGGACATGCTTCAAGTGGCCAATGCGCATGCAAGGTGTGCCTACTCAAGACTCGAACGCGGGTCCTCCGGACCTAAGGCGTCCAACCTACTAGATGCGCCACACCCTGTCTCCGATCTAAGGACCCCCGATTGGGCCGTGACATGTAGGGGGGGCTAATCAGCAGCGGAAACATTTCGAACACGCTGTCGCGCGCTCATTAGTGCGCTCAAAGTCCTGAAGGGGTCAAGCTCTGATAGGGCAGCCGCAAGACTAGCGCAAAGATGGATGGCCGATAGAGCCAACGCGGAGGTGCCCCCCACAATGCACCACTCTGGCCGAGCCACCATGGGTCCACGGCCCGACCAAATGCTGGCCGTGCGCTCCGTGTGTTAAAAGTTAACGGGGCAAAGCGGACAGGATGTATAGATGGGGGTGGGGGGCAGAGCACCACGCTTACCCCTGTTGAGGCCCTCCCTGCAGCCCCCGACGCTCTTCCGCCACTCCGACCGGCAGACCCCGTTGATAACGCCGGACCCCTGCCCCCTCAGCGGCCTGCAGCTAAGCAGGCCACCAAGCCCTGCTGGACCTCCCGAGTGGAGGGAGTAGGCAGAGGGGGTGGAGGGGAAAAGGCCCGATGACGCGTGGCCTGTGAGCCGCCGGACACACGGCCTGTGGCCTCCCTTCGGGACCAAATGGTCCGGTGAAAGGTCGACGGCGAGGGAGGCAGGGGCAAAACGCCTGTTGCTCCCCCCCATGCGTGGCCCGTGGAGGGAGGGGATATGGGGTGGTGGAGGAGAGCGGGTGTGGAGGGCCTCCACCCCGCCCTCCGCGTGGTGGGGGCCTACCGGGAAGCGCGGGCCAAGCCACGTGGGAGAGAGCTTGCGGGCGACCCACTGTCGGGTTCCCCCAACCCAAAGGTCCATCGCATCGGGCTTGCGCCCGGCCCGGTCGAGGCGCCGCCACGGGCCCACCATAACCCCCGACCTCAACCCCCCGTGCTAAACCCGCAGAGCGGTGCTCAGTATAGTGGCACCCCCCACTCCACAGCGGCCTGCTCCTAAGCAGGCCGCCTGGCCCCGATCGACCTCCGCTAGGAGGGAGTTGGCGGAGGAGGGGTACCGGCCAACTAGGCCTGACTCACCGCAAAACACGACGGTCCTAGCTTGCCAAGTGCGTCCTAATCGACCGTCTGTCCGTGGTGAGGGGCGGCAAAGAGGCCTGAACATGGCGAGGGGGACTTAAGTACCCCTCGCCCGGCCTGCCGCCCCCCGAAGCACGTCACTGGGCCAGCCCCGTTCCTTGCTGGACCCCTCCTGCCCGAGGGAGGAGGGAGTACCTGCACGAAAGGGGGCGGGGGGGGAGCCACCCGGCGACTAAGGTGCCGCCCTCTTGATGGCCACCGGGTGGCCTCGGGCAGCTGCAGAAACCATGGTCCCTTGTTTAGACACTCTAGACCTCCTTTTAATTCAAAATTGAATACCAAGGCACATACTAGCAGATTCAAGTATATCGCTGAGCAACTAAAGGCCCTCCACATACCCCTGCATCCAAACTGTACTAGAGTACACTCACTATAAAATTACAAACTATGCGCAAATTGTGGCTTCTACTTCTCCCCCAGACCTGAAGTTAAGACTCAATCGCCCTGCTCCAACCCACCTCCTTCTGATAACAAATCTTTCTCTTTCATTAGTATTAATTGCCGTTCTCTACCAAAACACAAATCTGACATCTTTGATCTACTAGTAAACGACAAACCTGATGCGGTCTTCCTCACAGAGACCTGACTCCATAAGAGCTCCGGTCCAGATATTGCTGCAGCATTGCCCGCAAATTATGTCATAGTGAGGAAAGATCGAAGCTTAAAAATGGGTGGCGGGATAGCGGTCATCTTTAAGAAAGATTTTAAATACAAATTTGAACATCTGCCTTTTCCACATTGTGAGGTCGCTCTTTTCAAGTTGACTCTATCCCCTAAATTTACCTTCTCAGGTATACTAGTATACCGCCCCCTACCTCTTCCTTATCTTGGACCGCAACCTTTGCTGAATTCATAGCCCCTTTAGCCATGAAAGCAGCAAATGTCTCCCTCCTTGGAGATCTTAATCTCCATTTAGAAAATACTTCATGTAAAAATAGCTTACATTTTATTTCAGATTTAGCCTCTGAATCTTCATTTATTAAATTCCGGCCCTACCCATGTAGCAGGAGGTATGCGACGTTTACAACGCAACCTTTACAACGCCGTTCCATTACGACGCGGTCATAACAGCGAAAGTTGTTACAACGAATTGCGCTGGGGGGCGCTCAAGGATAGTAAATCATTTAATTTACTATCCCAACACCTTCCCTACTATCCACGGGGACTGGTGTTGGAATAGTAAATTAATTTTTTTTAATTTGCGCCCCCCCCCAACGCAAGTCGTTGTAACGACTTGCGTTGTTACAACCGCGTTGTAATGGAACGCGTTGTAAAAGTGTGCGTCGTAATGACGTACATCCGTAGCAGGACCTTTCCTGGACCCAATTTTCTCAAATCTTACAGAGATTTCTTGCTCCACGGCTCTGCCTACAAGTTGGTTGGATCATTATCTGATTAAATTCGACTTAACACTCCCAGCACACTTCTCCTTTACTTCCAGCATGCCAGTCTCAAAGTGTAGAAATTGGAAAAAGTTAGATATCGCTGCCCTAAATACTTTTTTGGACTCTCACAAACCTTGTTCAGTGCTTCAAGTAAACCAGCTATCATCTTCAGTGCAAAACTGGCTTTTAGACGCCATAAATACTTGCTTACCTTTTACGAACAAAAAAAATTGATAACCATCGGCCACCAGCCCCATGGTTTAATGAGGCACTGAAAATTGAAAAAACAAACTGCAAAAGTTTGGAAAGAAAGTGGAGAAAGAATTACACCTCCTCATCTAAATCTGTTTACAAAAATGCCTTAAAAAACTATCACAAACATTGCAAACTACCTAGAGCAGACTATCCGCCTGATTCATCAAGCTAAATTGCACTCGCAAAGGGCAAGATTCTCAGAATCTTGCCTTTTGCAAGTGCAATTTTTGCATTTGGGATTCATCATCCCAAATGCAAAATTCGCTATTTAAGAATTCGCACATTTGCGAAGAATTGAATTTAAGGAATCTCTATTTGAGATTCCTTAAATGCAATTCATGAAGCATTGCGAAAATACAATTTTGGGCCGCTATTTACCGAGAGGTCAGACCTCTCGGTAAATAGCAAAAACTTAGAAAAATGCATTTAAATGCATTTTTCTAAGTTGCATGTTACACACACACATGTCCTTTGGACATGTGTGTGCGCAACACCAATGTAGATTACATTTCAGGGGTGCTACAGGGTGTCCTTTGGACACCCCTGCACCCTTGAAATCGCATCCTTATTTGCGATTAGCTAATTGCTAATCGCAAATAAGGAATAACTCCCCATGCATTCCTATGGGCCTGTAGGCCCATAGGAATGCATGGGGAGTTATTCCTTATTAGCGATTAGCAATTAGCTAATCGCAAATAAGGAACATGTAGGAATCGCAATATTTATTGCAATTCCTACATGAATCCCGTTTTGCAAGTCCTTAATAGCGATTCGTTATGAATCGCTATTAGGGGCTCGCAAAACGGGAAAATAATGAATCAGGCTGTATGTTTCTGCTACTATTGCAAATGCTGTTAACTACTCCTAGATTCTTTTTAATACTGTCAAGGAACTGGCAGGCTCCAAAACTCAAGCACTATCCCCCGCATTAACTAAACCCAAATGTGAGGCCTCAGCCTCTTTTTTTGTTTAAAAAGTTGACAAAATATATCAAGACATCGTGCTTAATCAGGCAAAAAATGTCTCCCCTACCCCATCACTTCCACCTTCTTCTCATAATACTGACTCATTCCTAAATCAAGCGGAACAACAGAATCTTCCTGAACATTCCCTTATGACTTGGCCTCTACTCACTACAGAAAGTTTAATAACACTCTTAAACAACATTAAATCTGGATCTCCGAATGATCCTCTACCTGTTTCAATATTAAAGCAGTTGATTTCTTCCTCGCAGTCTGTGATAACAAATCTCCTTAATGCCTCACTACAGGAAGCTGTCATTCCATCATCTTGGAAACATGCTATGATTCATCCCCTCTAGAAAAAGGCTAACGCCGAACCTGATGTGCCCAGTAATTACCGTCCCATATCTTTACTTCCTATCTTTTCAAAGATCTTAGAAAGACAGATCCACCAACATCTAAACCATTTTGTAACAACACATGGTCTTCTTCATCCCTCCCAGTCACGCTTCAGAGCGGGTTTTTCAACCGAAACTACCTTACTTGGGGTCACTGAAAGCATATGGCAACATCTGGACAATGGAGACACCGTTGCGCTCATTTTATTGGATCTGAGCGCTGCATTCGCTGCATGCTGTGCTAATAAACACACTTATGTCACAGGGCATTGGTGGGCCTGCCTTAAACTGGCTCACTGCTTTCCTTACAAAACGCACCTTCCAAGTTTTCTCACAATCATCCTGCTCTGAAATCCATTCTTTTGCACACGGTGTTCTGCAGGGATCCATCCTCAGCCCCTTGTTATTCAATCTTTATGTCAGACCACTGGCTGAGGTAGCCGAAAAATCAGGATTATCCCTTTTTTCCTACGCCGATGATTCTCAAATAATTTTCTCCCTTTCCTCACACAAAACTAATGCTCCATCGATTCTCAAAATTGGCTTAATGGAGAAAAAACTTAGATTCTGATGCTAGGAAAGAAAAAAGATCTATGGAATCCCCAACACTGGCCGCGCAAAATGGGTGAACTTCCGTACCCCCCCCCCCAAGTCAAAAATCTGGGCATCACAATCGATGACTCACTTAGCATGCATCCTCAATCAATCAAAGTTGCAGCAACCTGTTTGTTTCACCATTCTCAAATGGTTAAGGAAAATCTGTTGGATGCTGCCGGAATCCACCAGAAAAACCATAGGCAATGCCTTAATAACATGGAGGCTCAACTATGGACATGTTCTTTACTTGGGGTCGTACAAATCTGTAGTCCCTAGACTACAGATGGTAAAAAATGCCGCTGTCAGACTTCTGTGCGGAGTCCCTAAGACCACCTCCACTTCGACCTAAAGACGCAAGCTGCACCGGCTAAAAACCAAAACAGAAAAAAGTTCAAGGCACTGAGTTACTTGCACAAAATTAAATCCTGCTGTGCCCCTCATTATCTTCATTCCTTGGTCAGTTCTTACTTTCCTTCCCGAAATCTCCGCTCTGCCACCCCAGGAAGGTTTGTCGTCCCCAAATTCAAACTAGCCCGGATGGGCGGTAGTTCTTTCTCTTATCTCGGTCCCTCGACCTGGAACTCTCTACCCACAGTACTCCGCAAACTGACAAATTACACACAGTTTCGCAAGTCATTAAAACCTGGCTTTTCGACAGGTAATACTACCTTGTCTGTCTGTTTCTAAGCCCCGACCTGTCCTATGCACCGGGAAACCCTTTTTGTGTATCTGTTGCGCACTATAAATTAAAAAACGAACCAACTAACAACAGTAAGGTATTATGACTGAATAGGGTACAGTGAGCTAGTGGAAGCGCCTTGAAGTGAAGTTACAGTTTATGACTGAGCCAAAGAGATTCATTAAGAACATCAATAACAATGACGATGGAAATTATTCTGATTGACTGTGTGCTGCAGAAATAAATAGTGAAATTTGAAGGAAGAAGACAGGGAAGACATCCATTTTTAGACAAGATGGCTATGGAATCCAAATTGAGGCCTGGTAGATAATGCTCAGAAAAACCTACTTCCTCACATCGTAAGAAATGTATTTTCAAACCAATGGTACAATATCTGTGTGGTCAAGTGTAATTGTGAATAAAGCTATATCTGAATGTTATTAATAATTCTTGGAAACAGCAGTACACAAAATTCTTCAACAGAAGTGAATTCCAGAGGAAGAACTTAAATTACCGTTGGCATTTTTTAACTAATATCAGCAGTATGCAGGGTAAAAATCATGAATGCAAGGAGTGCAGTCCCTGCTTCACAAAGAGCAATTATGAGTGTACAGTGTGCACTTCCTGTGCTTAACGCAATCCACACACATGAAATCAGAGTATGTGCAAGCTATGCAAAAAGGGGCGGGAAAAGTGAGTGAACACATATTCAAATTTTTTATTTACAAAAGAATGTAATAACATGAGGGCATCTCCAGGACTAGCTTTCCCTGTGTATATTAAAATCAAACTGAGACAAATGTGGATTGTAAAGTCCCAATAGAGCAAAGTCATTTCATTTGGTGGGAAACTGGCTGTGCTCATGGCCCACCTATCCACTTGTGGGACCTGCTAGAACAGGCTTTTGGAAAAAAAACAGTGATGGGGTCAATTAAAGGTGGGCAATAATCAAACATCCGTTACTCACAACAGGGCAATTGGACCATGCAGTTTGGCAGAGGTCTGAGCGACAGGAACTCGTTGGTCTATGGGTGGTGCCATTACGTTGACACAAGTGTGACTACAGGATGGCACCAAGCACTAGACACGCATAATGAGTAAAGAACCCATAATTAGAGTAGGATCCACAGATGAATTTTAACTCCAGGTGAAAGCTATATACCTCTTACACACACAGTGAATGAATGTATAGTCGTTTCGTGCAGGAATATGACTTCAGCCCTGAAGAAGCCCCACATCCCTTTTGCGGTACAAAAGGGGGTGGTGATGGACGGAGCATCTGAATCAATCAAACACTCAGTGTTTGATTAATTAAGATGCTCCGTCCATCACCACCCCCTTTTGTACCGCTTTTGGCCGCCATAAGTGTGGCAGGGTATGCTCAGACGTGAGTCCCTTGCTCACTTTGCCACTGGATTCAAGCAAGCCGGGCTGAAGACGGCTGGAATGCCAGAAACCGGTCCTCGGAAGCTTGTTTCCGGTCCAGGGAAGGCATGGCTTGGCAGTTCGGGCTGGACTGTTCCCATGAGGCACAGGGTCAGACTGATTTGCATATAGCCATGTCTGAACTGGGGTGGCAGAGTGGGCTAAAGAACGGTGATGGATTAAACCCAGATCTTTTGACTGGGTGTGAGTGTTTGATTGATTCAGATGCTCCGTCCATCACCACCCTCTTTTGTACCGCTTTTGGCCGCCGTAAGTGTGGCAGGGTATGCTCAGACGTGAGTCCCTTGCTCACTTTGCCACTGGATTCAAGCAAGCCGGGCTGAAGACGGCTGGAATGCCAGAAACCGGTCCTCAGAAGCTTGTTTCCGGTCCAGGGAAGGCATGGCTTGGCAGTTCGGGCTGGACTGTTCCCATGAGGCACAGGGTCAGACTGATTTGCATATAGCCATGTCTGAACTGGGATGGCAGAGTGGGCTAAAGAACGGTGATGGATTAAACCCAGATCTTTTGACTGGGTGTGAGTGTTTGATTGATTCAGATGCTCCGTCCATCACCACCCTCTTTTGTACCGCTTTTGGCCGCCGTAAGTGTGGCAGGGTATGCTCAGACGTGAGTCCCTTGCTCACTTTGCCACTGGATTCAAGCAAGCCGGGCTGAAGACGGCTGGAATGCCAGAAACCGGTCCTCGGAAGCTTGTTTCCGGTCCAGGGAAGGCATGGCTTGGCAGTTCGGGCTGGACTGTTCCCATGAGGCACAGGGTCAGACTGATTTGCATATAGCCATGTCTGAACTGGGGTGGCAGAGTGGGCTAAAGAACGGTGATGGATTAAACCCAGATCTTTTGACTGGGTGTGAGTGTTTGATTGATTCAGATGCTCCGTCCATCACCACCCTCTTTTGTACCGCTTTTGGCCGCCGTAAGTGTGGCAGGGTATGCTCAGACGTGAGTCCCTTGCTCACTTTGCCACTGGATTCAAGCAAGCCGGGCTGAAGACGGCTGGAATGCCAGAAACCGGTCCTCGGAAGCTTGTTTCCGGTCCAGGGAAGGCATGGCTTGGCAGTTCGGGCTGGACTGTTCCCATGAGGCACAGGGTCAGACTGATTTGCATATAGCCATGTCTGAACTGGGGTGGCAGAGTGGGCTAAAGAACGGTGATGGATTAAACCCAGATCTTTTGACTGGGTGTGAGTGTTTGATTGATTCAGATGCTCCGTCCATCACCACCCTCTTTTGTACCGCTTTTGGCCGCCGTAAGTGTGGCAGGGTATGCTCAGACGTGAGTCCCTTGCTCACTTTGCCACTGGATTCAAGCAAGCCGGGCTGAAGACGGCTGGAATGCCAGAAACCGGTCCTCGGAAGCTTGTTTCCGGTCCAGGGAAGGCATGGCTTGGCAGTTCGGGCTGGACTGTTCCCATGAGGCACAGGGTCAGACTGATTTGCATATAGCCATGTCTGAACTGGGGTGGCAGAGTGGGCTAAAGAACGGTGATGGATTAAACCCAGATCTTTTGACTGGGTGTGAGTGTTTGATTAATTAAGATGCTCCGTCCATCACCACCCGCTTTTGTACCACATCCCTTTTGGACATGTTGTGAGGTCCAAACATGTTGCTATTCGTTTAACTCAAGGTTAATTGAGGAATAACTCTCAATTATAACCTTGTTACTGTCATATTTTTAACCATACCCCCATTATCCTTTTAATAAAAACATATTCTTTGGGATATACAATGAGGCCTTTTTAACTCACTACCTATCACTTTTCTTTTGGATCCCTACATTATCTAGTTTCATTTTTATCTAAGAGACCTTCTTCTGGTTCTGTTATCCTACCAGGGTGTGGATTGGCATTGATGATGAAACATGTCATGATAAGTGAGCGAGGCGTCTATTCCAGTATCTTTGGATACCCCAGGGAGGCAATTGAACTTTGGCTGGTACTCTTGTTCTTTATTTTCTTCTATATGGTCCAGTTGCCCTTTTGTGAGTAACTGTTCTATTTGGGAGAATGTAACTGGACTAAAAATCTCCCGCTCTTTTGAGGTGAGACAATAATCAAACATCCACCATAAATTGTCAGATATCTTTTCTGCCAACCTATCAATTACTTCACCCCCTTTAGTAATGAAGGGAACCCCACGATTACAGTGGTGTAGCTTTAGTTGACACTGCAGTCCAAAACTTAGTGTTGGTAGCACCTTATGTTCCAAAGAGTTGACAATTGAAAAGCATCAAAAGGCCTACTTTTATTTTCTCCAAATATTAAAAATGCAGAGGATTTCCCTGACATTTTGTTGTTTAAATCAGACAAAGGACAAAGTAAAGTGTTATCCTGCCAACAGCAGCAGAAGCGGCCGCTCCTCACGCAGCTCCCAGCCTCTCAAAAGCGGTATCGTTACTAAGATAAAATCTACCTTATTCAAGATCCTGCACATTTTAACTCCATTGCAGCCAGAGCGTAGCGCTACAGTGCCCCGCCCGCCGAGCAGCTCTGTTTACATTTGGGAGGCCATCTGACCCATAACGACTGACGAGTTCAGTGCGCTAGTTGGACTGTTATTTTGCACATCTCTGCCTGTGTTTGACCTGAGCCCGTCATTGCATTGTGTACCTGCCTGACCGCCTTTGTCATCGCGATCGCCTACTCTGTGCCCCAGTGTTGTTTGTAGTTCGACTGCTTGCTGCCATTTTGTTTGTTGTTTGTGCCTCCTTCCCCCGATCTCCACCCCGCCTCCCTGCTGACCCTCCCTCGCCCCTCCCCTTCCTCTATCCACATATGACAGATGCACTTGCGCGCAGCGTTCACGCGCAGCGATCGCGCCCAATCCGCGCCAAAGGTGCGCCAAAGGTAAGCCCGTCTACGCCCGTCCGCGCCTGGACCGCGCCCAGTGCCAGACCTCCTGGCCCCCGTACTACCCACCCCACCCGCATTTCCTACGCCGCCTCCACCCTCTTAGCCCTCAACCCCGGTCGACTCCCCAACTGCGCCCAAGCCGCTCCTGGACGAACCCATGGACCCTTCACATGCAACTCCTGCAAGTATGACAGCACCAAGACCAACTCCTCATCCACTAACACCATACAGAGACCTGACACCAACCACCTTAAATGCATCCTGCTCAACACCCGCTCAGTCCACAGACACGCCATCGACCTCTGGAATCTACTAGACACCATCTCTCCGGACGTCGCCTTCCTAACAGAAACATGGATGAACGCCTCCTCAGCCCCAGACATCACCATTGCCATCCCGGAAGGATACAAGATCATCCGGAAAGACCGCGCCAAGCAAACAGGAGGAGGCATCGCCATCGTCCATAAGAACTCCATCCGCATCTCAACAAGCTCAGACGTCAACCTCGCCAGCGCCGAGCACCTTCACTTCCAGATCCACACCGACCCCAAAACCACACTCAGAGGCACCCTCCTCTACAGGCCACCAGGACCCCGTGCACAATTCAGTGAAGACATCACTGACTTTATTACCCCACACGCCCTCCCTTCCGAGGACTACATTCTATTGGGAGATCTCAATTTCCACCTGGAAAAAAGCAACGACAGCAACACCATCGCCCTCCTGGACAATCTCGCCAACCTCGGCCTCAAACAACTTGTCAACTCCCCCACTCACCACGCAGGCCACACACTCGACCCTATTTTCACCTCCAGCAAGCACATCTCCTTCAGTCACACCACAGCTCTCCATTGGACGGACCACAGCTGCGTTCACTTTATCTACAAAAAGACCACAACCCACAACCATCCTCAACCTACTCTGCGAAGAAATTGGAACAAAATCACCATCGACCACATCTCTTCATCGCTTCTTCAAAACCCCCCTGCCTATTCTTCGAACCCCAACCAAGCAGCCATTAACCTCACTCAATGACTAACCAACAGCGCCGACAACCTAGCTCCCCTGAAAAAACATCAAATCAAAATAGGCAGCAAAAACGCCCCCTGGTTCAACGATGATCTTAAGAAATCCAAGAAACTCTGTCGCTCCCTTGAGAAGACCTGAAAAAAAGACCCAAACACCAGCACCAGGGACGCCTTCAAAAACGCTATCCGCATACACCACCAACTGATCCGGACTGCCAAGAAAGCCGCTTTCAAAGACCGACTGGACAACAACGCCCACAACAGCAAAGAATTATTCAACATCGTTAAAGAGTTTACCAACCTCACTGCCAACTCCAACGACATCACCCCCTCTCAAGCCCTCTGCGACTCTCTAGCTTCGTTCTTCCACGACAAAATCGCAGACATCCACAACAGCTTTGACAACCAACCCGGAGGCCAACCCACCCAACCTTATGCCATACCATCACCCCCCCTGAGCATCCTTAATGACTGGAACACAATCTCCACTGAGGACACCATCCGCCTGATGAACTCCATCCACTCAGGATCCCCCACAGACCCATGCCCACACCACATCTTCAACAAATCAGACTCCATCATAGCACCACACCTCCGAGACGTCATCAACTGCTCCCTCAACTCCGCCACCTTCCCGGACAGCTGGAAACACGCCGATCTCACCGCTCTTCTGAAAAAACCCACAGCTGACCCCACCGAACTCAAAAACTACCGCCCCATCTCGCTCCTTCCATTCCCGGCCAAGGTCATCGAGAAAGCTATCAACAACCAGCTCGCCGCCTTCCTCGAAACAAACAAATCCCTCGACTCCTCTCAGTCCGGCTTCCGAGCCAAACACAGCACTCATCGCAGCAACAGACGACATACGAACTCTTCTGGACAATGGAGACACAGTCGCCCTAATCCTCCTCGACCTCTCCGCAGCCTTCGACACAGTATGTCATAGCACCCTGCTACAACGCCTCAGAAAACATCGGAATCCAAGGAAAAGCACTGGAATGGATCACCTCGTTCCTTTCCGGAAGAACCCAGAGAGTCCGCCTCCCACCATTCAAATCCGAGGCCACTGAAGTCATTTGCGGCGTACCACAGGGATCCTCACTCAGCCCTACCCTCTTCAACGTATACATGAGCCCCCTCGCGGCCATCGCCCGCCAACATAACCTCAACATCATCTCCTACGCTGATGACACTCAACTGATCCTCTCACTCACCAAAGACCCCAACACCGCCAAAACCAACCTACATAAAGGAATGAGAGAAGTAGCCGAGTGGATGAAGCAGAGCCGTCTGAAACTGAATTCCGACAAGACAGAGGTCCTTATCTTAGGCACCTCCCCCTCCGCCTGGGACGACTCGTGGTGGCCAGAGTCCCTTGGAAAAGCACCCATCCTGACAGACCACGCACGGAACCTGGGCGTCATTCTGGACTCCTCACTCTCGATGACCAGACAAGTCAACGCCGTTTCGTCATCCTGCTTCAACATTCTTCGCATGCTCAAAAAAACATTTTGCTGGATCCCCACCGAAACTAGAAAAACGGTCACCCACGCACTGGTGACAAGCCGCCTGGACTACGGAAACACCATATATGCCGGTACCACCGCAAAACTTCAGAAAAAACTCCAACGCATCCAGAACGCCTCAGCCAGACTCATACTAGACATCCCGCGCAAAGACCACATTTCTGATCACCTGAAAAACCTCCACTGGCTCCCCGTCAATAAGAGGATAACATTCCGCCTTCTAACCCACGCACACAAAGCACTTTACGAACTTGGACCTGAATGCCTCAACACACGACTTACCTTCTACACCCCCTCCCGCCAGCTACGCTCCTCCCACCAAGCCCTTGCTGCTGTACCTCGCATCAACAAAACCACCATGGGAGGAAGATCCTTCTCCTACCTTGCGGCAAAAACCTGGAACTCACTTCCCATTCACCTTCGCCTCACTCAGAACCACCTAGCATTCAGAAAGCAACTTAAAACCTGGATATTCGACAAGTAATTCCCCACCCTTCTCCAAGCGCCTTGAGACCCTCTTGGTATGTAGCGCGCTATATAAATTAACTGAATTGAATTGAATTGAATTGAATATTGGCATATCTTTTGGTATCAGATTGATGTAGCTGTTTTCTGATTTAAATCATATTTCCAAATTGACATACATTTTTTGCAATTGAAACGATAATGCTGTGATGTACAGAGCGAAGTTTTCCTTGTTTATGCCAATCTAGGCCTAAACTAGACTTCATCTCAATCTTGCATTTGTATAGCTACTTCATAATATTCATTGTGTGTTTATATTTCTCATTCATAACGTACACAGCAAAATGGGCACTGTTGTTTTGTGATGACATGCTGTTCTCAAAGAACTCTGGAGGAAACGTTAAGTTACTTTTCAAAGCTTTTCCCGCTCACTCACTGTAGGCCATTAATTTATGAGCCTTTCCATTGTTTATGTAACCAGATTTGTCCTGACACCACCAATGACATTAGACCAGAAGGGACTCAAAATTATTTATTTAGGGGGTTAGTTATAAGATGGTGGTATTAAATGACGTTTTATAATGCTGTACATGGGTTTGTTGTTGTATTGTTACATTTGTTCACCACATGCTGACTGTGATTTCCTTTGCTTTCTAAGGTGAAATTCTCCATAAAAGTCATGATTGGGGGAGATCCAGATTTTTTTGGGTCTTCACTAGGGATGCTGTCCATTCCTCAGTTGAATTATTGCACATTTTGGACATAGCTTATCTTTCTGACTTTGCTCATTGCTGCATCCACGTACAATATAAGGAGCCTTTATAGCTATTGATTTCTGATCTTTATGACAGACTTCTTGAATTTCACTATTTATTTGCCTTTCTGTATTGCACTTTAATATTTTAATAAACCTTCATAGTTTTCCCACTTTACTGATCTCGAACTCCCTGTTTGAGTCTGTCGTATTTGTTAACAGTATTTTGAAATTATGTTCTGAATCTTGTCTTTAAGGACACTTTAGTCTCATCTATTCTCAAGGACAACACCCTCCCCAATCCTGCATGGACACTGTGTGACAAGCATGCAGATTATCTGATGGATAGCACCTACAAGAGTGATCTTGTCTCTCTATTCTTACTGTTGAGAATTTTTTTCAACCTGTCATATAGTGTGCAAAATGACAAATTCAGGGGGGGAAATAATATTTCTATCAAAATGTTTTTCAACAACAAGAATCATCATAGAAAATGTTCTCTTTTCAGTGTAAACTATTGCTCAAATTCTGTACAATGTATCCTTCCTCACCCTCAAATCTAACTAAAAAAGATATCATCTTTGTTGCATTAGCAATTCTAACAAATATATTTAAGGAAAAAGAGAATGTTAACAATGTTGCTTCAAAAACAATATCTGACCATAGTGCATTAGAGATTGCAATTTCCTGGGGCTTAATCCCAACCCCATGCCCCCATCGTGCCTTAATCCTAGTCACTTAGAGGACGGTGTCTATCATGCAACATTAGAATCCGCCATAACCCATTATTTTGCTGAAAACGCTGGCACAACATTCTCGACGGGACTTTGAATGGGAAGCATTTAAAGTGGTAATCAGTGGTACAGCTATCAGCACTTCCACTGGAGCACGGCAACAGATCCATTGAGACTTGCAAGACACTGAAGATAAACTCCACACACTTGATACTAGGTTATCTGGAGACCCCTCGGCTATACCAGATCTACAGGAAGCACACATTAAATATGCGGAATTGTTGGATCAATTACGTATAGTTGATCACCGTGCATACCTACATTCAACACACGCAGAATCAGATAGACCAGGTACACTGCTAACGCTGATCCTGAGGAATGCCATTACCCCCACTCCTATAACTGCGATTTGGTCATCCCGACATACTAAAGCTGTTACACAAACGGATATTAATGTAGCCTTTTATGAATATTATGAAGCATATACACTGCCCCACCAAAGATTGATCACTCGGAAATAGCCATTGTCCTGGACTCAATAGAACTGCCGCAGGTATCTGACGAGAACAAGAAAATGTTAGCTGATCCTATAACAACAATGGAGATAAAAGAGCCATTAGGCATCTCCCTAAAAACAAAACTCCGGGGTTAGATGGCTTACCTGTGGAATTCTATTCAACTTATATACAACAACTGGCTCCACCACTTCATAAATTATACACGGAGGCTTTCAATACGGGTACACTCCCCCCTCCACAACACAAGCATTAATAACATTGCTCCCTAAACCCGGGAGGGATCATTCTCTGCTAGCTTCATACTGCCCTCTCTCATGGCTGAATACGGAGTTTAAGATTTTGAGTAAATTCCTGGCTAACCGCCTACAACCTTTAATGCCAAGGCTGGTGCATATTGACCAATGTGGCTTTGCCCCCAGGCAAAGTACATTCTTGAATATATGCAAACCATACAGCATTATGTTTTCCTGCACAGAGTAGACCTCAGAAGCAGGATGCATAGCATTGGATCTCACCAAGTGTTGTATGCATTGGGCTTGGATTATATGTTAACCGCGTTATTGAAATTCAGGATCTCGCAGGGTTGTATTCGCTGGATCCAATTATTATATCATCTTCCCACGGCAAGGGTGAGCATAGGAGTGCACATTTCAGAACCATAGCAAATACAACGAGGCATCCAACAGGGTTGCCCCCTCTCGCCCATTCTGTTTGCCCTCGCCCTCGAACCACTGGCCCAACTCCGAGCCTCTTCTAGGGAATGGGGGATAGACATTAATAATACCCATCATGCCCTATCTCTTTATGTAGACAATATTATTTTATATAGTGGTTAATTGCGGAATAATTTAGTCCCTGTAGCAGGCTTGTTTACACAATTCGAAAGCATAGCTGGTTTAGCAATCAACTATGAAAAGTCTGAAGCCTTCCCCTTCGGCTCTAATACAGTTGATTTCACTATACTATTTGGACACCGCGTGATAACCATTGCTCATAATACCTTTAAATATTTAGATGTATAGAACTAAAACAGATCTAATCGAAGGGAACCTCCATAAAGCTATCCGGTCCTTGAGGGCATAAATTGTGTTCTGGACCTCAATCCCCTTATCGGTAGCAGGACGGTTGGCAATCTCCAAAATGGTAATGCTCCCGCGACTTTTGTATTATTTTGTTAATCTCCCAATGGTTATCCCTAGATCTGCATTCACAACCCTGAACACACTCCTGATCTCCTTAATCTGGAGTTCAGCCCGTAGGCGCCTGAGTCTAGAAAAGATACTACTTCCATCTGACGTTGGGGGAATGGGAGCCCCTGATTTCTATGCATATTGCTTAGCCTTGCAGCTGCAATGGCTCTCATACTGGATTGCTGGTCGTAATTTACAGGAAATAGCAAATTCAGAGTGAATGCTAGCTCAGGGTACATTACACAGACTACTCTCTCCGAGCGGCACACTACCTCACACCGCTGGAACTCTCCTCAGATCTGCCATCACCTACTGGAAACAGGCATTAAAATAAACAAATAATCTTCCCGCATTTGCATCAAATATTCCCTTGCTAGGCATTCCAACCACTTCAGGAACACTTACCACTCATAGGTTGGACTCATGCACGAATGCTGGAGTGACAACAATAGGGGAATTATATGGCGATAAAATGATGCTTACACACATCGATTTTATCAACGAAAGGGGTGTCTCAGATTCACTGTTTATGACTTATGTGAGGCTGACGCAGTACATCAAAAGATATTCGGCACCCCAGGAAGAATAACCTCACACCCATGAGTTAGTTCATCTAATGTACCTTAAGGGGACAGCTGGTTCTACCTGGGGATACATGCTCACAGTCCTACCCCCCTCCCCGCAACATTTACCAAATGTAAACATGACATGGATAGGCCATTGCCTGACAAGGAATGGGCAACAGTATTAGAATACCCAAAACAAGCCTCCCGTAACTCCCGTTTTAAGTTCATCAATACATGATCACACAAAGAGTGTACCTGAACCCCCATCGACTGCATGCCATTGTCTCTACTCTCCTACCACATTGTCCTAGATGCCCTAAGCAAGACGCTAATTTATTACATATGCTATGGGACTGTCCTACCTTGAAAGCATATTGGGCGGCACAATCACTATTTTACAGGAGGTGGTGGGGAACATGGGATGCCATTAAGTATAAGCGAGTAAATGTAAATGTAAATGTAATGTAAATGTAAATGTAAACTTAGCTTTAGTCCTTGACAAACGAGTTATCACTAGGAGGTAGAAATCACCAAGATCCTCCACAATACTCAGTTGGAAAGATGAAGTAGAGATGTGGGGACTGGCAGAGAGTGTGGCGATCCGCAGGGAGGCCTACGGAAGGAACCTATTGCTATGAGCTGGGATCAAATGTTGAAAACTTTTAAAGCATTTGATATTCTGAAGTTATAGGCATTAAACTCTGTGACTACATTTCTGCTAATTGATTTATGTATATGTGAACTTCCGTTATTTAGATTTGATATGCACTCGATCAGTGTGCTCACTATGGGCACTAGGCAACTGTTAACTGAACTGGTAAAGATATGAGGAGGTAGTGGCTCGTCAACAGGGGTGGGGGTGGGGATTTAATAAAACTTACTTTACTGCCTATTTATTTATCCAGGTACCAAGGTAATTGCTACACAACATGACATGAAGAAATGATATGTTAAAAAGACACCTGCTCAACTGAATACCAGTGTAGGTGGGACCATGTTTGTATTACACGGATGTGAAATGTCATGTCTTGCCTACTACATAAGTGTATTGCCATATTTCTGTGAAAATAACATTTGTACACCTTTTCTACCTGTACTGAAACTGGATAAAAAGAATAGAGTTTTTTTTAAACAAAATAGTAATAATTTTTGCTGAAAAATGTACCGACCTGTTTTAAGGGGCCAAAGGGCGGTAGGCAGCTACTGGGTCACAATCATGGAAGTTGTTTTTTTTTGCTTCAGGTGTCCTGATGTTCGTCCTAGTACATAGCTGAATTCTGAGTCAAGTAGATCCCCACAGCACTTGACTATTAGGGTAGTGTGTGTGAAAAGTAAAGGAATCTCATAAAGACAGTGTGGGTGGTGAATATTCAGAACATAAGCATTCAAACAATAGACACAATGTGGACCCATTCACAAACTGCATTATGTAGTACGTGGGTTAGTACTACTCATATTCTACAAAACGATATTCACTAACCTATGTGCAGCGACTTCTGCCTATCTTTTCTATGTGAAGGCCTCTGACGTACGTGGAGATTGCTTCACAGGTACGTCTACATTTTAGAAGCAAATGTCGGAGGGACATGGGGAGTGGCTAACATTTTTTGAGAAGTTCCACCTAGATTTTAAGGGTTTAGGGAGGGGTAAGGAGGTACTTAGGGAGGGACATGCAAACACAAAGACCCAACCATAAACGAGGATGACCATTACTTTATACAAACTACATTTTTTAAGTTATTACAGCCAAAAAGGCTGTAATAAATGATCTCCAGCCCAGCCTAGGTGTAAGTCCAGCACCACACATGGACACTCACAGATACTGGAAAAAACGTCAGAAAAAAGATTGGAGGCATGGAATTAAAACACCACCCTGTAGGATATACAATGAACCAAATACACTTATTTTGACCTTTAGAGAAAATATATATGTTTAGTGATAAAATATTTATGAAATTGATAAATATAAACAAATAAAAATTGTGCTATAGGTGTGATGTTTTAAAAATTATTTCAAAAAGTTATTGATGCATTAATTGAATATATTTCCTTTAATTAATTGAATATTTAAAACACGTTTAATTTGGCATGCTGTAACATTTAATTTTATTTGTTCTAGGATTAAAATACATATTTTAAATTATTTCACAGTAATATTTTAAATAAAATATTTGTACTAATTTAGTTTTTTTACTTTTTAAAAATTCCCTAAACTTTTCCTGTAGGGGACCTCTGTCACAGTGGCGGTGGTCGTGCCTACATGAGAAAAATCATAAGTAGTAACTTTACGCTCATAAATACTGGTGTTGGTGGCTCCAACAGAAGTGGGATACATGTGTGTAACATAACATTCGGCTATGGTGAAAGCAAAAAAGTGTATATTTACTAATAAGTGTAGTAGAAAATATATACATCAGTAAATAGACACATATATATTTATTTTTGTGACTGTGTCCAAATAAGTGAACGTCCAGCCCAGTGCTTGTCACACCACAACTCAATAGCATTTGCAAGAAGTAAGCAGCACTGCAGGAACAGTATTTGACAGATGTTAAGGGATTGCTACACACACAAACAGAAGCTTTGGATTTTAGCACAGTCTCACTATGATGAAATGAATCCTCTTTCCTGAGTTTTGCGACCCATAGGTCAGTTCATATACTTTGACTAGGCAGTTCTTTTAAGCAAGTTGCAATAATCTCAACAAAGTCACACCATCAATAAAAGAAAATTGAGGCTTTATATTATGAACTGCATCCAAACCCTTAAAAAAAGATTTTTATATTATTTTACATTTTCAAAGTAATAATAATATCACCAACGAGCAGTGATAAATATCGCCGAGCTCGCTTAGCGCGATTTTGATTAACGCCGGCTATCGCCGGATTTGATCGCCAAGATATTGCGTTATTTAGAAAGCTTATCTCCACGGTGATGAAAAATCCGGCAATAGCGGTGAAATGCAGGTTTATTGCTGTGAATCCAGCGATAAACCTGCAGCGATAGGGGATTCCTTAGTAATAGGGAGATGTGGATTTAGCTGTATAATCCACCTCCCATGTAAAAGATAGTGAAGTCAGGAATTTATCAGACGGAAAATACCGACGATAACCGCGGTTAGCGCAGCTTTTAATATCGCTATGGGTGTCCTGGGCGGGCTTGTAAATACCACGAAGGCCAGATAGCGATATTTCTAATGTTGTTTTCCTTGGGAACGCCTACTTTGCATCTCATTAGAGATGCGATGCAAGGCGTAAGGGAAACCAGTGCTGAGACAAGGAAACACGCGCTAGCGTGTCCTTGCTAATAGTGCAATGCCATTATCGCCACTTTTTGGCCAAAAACGGCTGCTAAAGCGGCGATAATGGGCTTGATAATATGCCCCTTAATTTGATAAGAGAAGACAAAAGCCACCACATGTTGTGCAACAAATACAATAACTCAGCTGCTTCATTAGGGCAAATAAATGTGAAGTAATTGTTTCCAAAATCTTATATCCTTTTCTATATGCCATGCGTATAAAAGCAGGACAAAACTAGAAGCATTTCTTTTTGGGTTCTGATTTCCCCATAGCCTTCTATACTGTCATGATTCAGTTGGTTGTAGTCAAGGCATGATAACAACCATTCCTGCAGCAATGGTTAACGCTGAATCGAAAACCACCAACATCTGTCAGTCATATTATTAGTCAATGTTTTGTAGAAATGTTAGCATTATATGTGTGGTAGCAGACTCAGATCCAAGCACGGTGGTGCATTCTTCAAACACACTTTGCAAGAAATTGCACTGATGGTTGCATGGGGTCATTGGGGTAGCCACGCCTCTTTCTCTCACTATTGGGGACAATGGAGGGTGTAGGAGGATGCACGAAGGCACTTCATTATGCGGGCACATAAGACTGTAGAATTCTATTCTACAATCCTAGGTGGAGTCATGGTCCTCTGGGGTTGCAAAGGAAGAATCAGCACAAGTCCTATGGTTTACTTCTGTTACAGGCTCTGGAGTATGCACACTCCCAAGTGGCAGGTTCACACAGGCTTAGCTTGGTAGTGTATGCAACCTGAGAGACTCTCTGGCACACTCGTTAACTCCAAGCACACTCTCACAGCAGTGCACTTCTCATGTTTTGCTTCTCCCTTTGGCCTTAATGGTTGGCCTTGTACTTCTTGGGCAGAAACCTCCTGCACGACAAATCACTCCTTTTCCTTCTCAGCAGACTCTGAGGTCTCTAGCAGACCCATATCTTTCTACTACGATTTAAAGGCTTGGGGAGATCTTCCATTAGCTCCTGGAGACTGACTATCAGCAATGCCAGTCCTGGATCACAGCAGCTGCTCACTGAGTACTCTGCATAGATGTGCTTAATTTGTAAAAGAATGTGTATTGGTCCCACAAGCTGCCTTGCTTCAAACAATTGCATTTCTCTCTACTCCACGACCAAACACTCCCTGTCTCTTTATCTCACTCTTGCAGGTTCCTGCTTTCTCCTTTTGAGACGTGTTATTTCATTTTTCTCTTCCAGCTTCTTTCCCTTTGTGTGCTTCCTCTCTCCTGCCTAATGAGGAAAAATACATGCCAGTCCCAACAAATGAGGGCTGATGGCCCCCAGCAGCAACAACTAGCTCAAATTAAGCATTGGGGTACTCAAGTCCTTGGTCAGTGACGGAGCTTGGATCTGCAACAAAATGGGAGGATTTGGGTCCCTATTTCTTTTACACGATTTCAAGGCACCAGATGCGGATCCACTCAAAAAAAGAGCAGAAACCAGTTTGGTGCTGTACACATTCATGTTTCACTTTAAGTCTGCAGAGAAGAAATATAACCTGAATTAGAGTTTGGTGGGTGGTCCACCATGTGTTAGGGTTGGGAAGGTTATTACCTACCTATTTAGAGATCTCCATCAGGGCTGCGGAGTTCTCTTTGCCTTCTGTGATGCCAGCACCGATGTAGCTCCTCTGAAGGCACAGAAAAGTTTGCTGTTTTATACATCCACTGAGCAAACTTTTTTGAATTTTAAAAAGAAACTCAAGATGATGGAACATCAAAATACTACTTACCCGACACCATGGGAGTCTTCTCCCAGGGTGTGGGGTCATTTTTTTTTCTATTTGGGACCTCCACAAGAAAAAAGATCCAACTAACCACTCTATATAGGTCAGATGGCGTATTTACTCCCGTTGAGCCCAGGGATAAGGCGTTTCACTGCAATTGCGCTAGTGCTGGTTAAAAGACAGGTCTCCCTGAACTGGGGTGGAACCGCATCGCATTTAGCTGGGGCCTGGCTCTGAGATATGATGTATTGCGACACGGCTAGCGATGTATATGTATCCTTGTTGCCGCTTGCCTCCCGCCCTAAAAACATTTGGCAGCCACTCCATTCCTACTTGCTACGGCACCCGGAGCTCACTGACCGAAATGTTTCAAATAATGATGTGATTGTTGGATTAGCCGACTGGTCCTGTGGATCAGGATTACGGAAGTACTTCTGTTACATGAGCCTGTATTGTTGTTTCATAGTTAATGATTACGGAACTATTGTTGTCATGTGTGGCACATTTTTTGTCTTTATCTGTTATTGATTGGTTCATGTAATCCACATTGCATGTATAGTGTATTTTTTGTACGAATCCTTGGAAAAATACAATAAAAACACGTTTAAAAAAAAAAGAAAGATAGGTCAGATGATCTGATGTACTTAGGCAGAAGGCCCCAACTCTCTCCAGCCATTCGTGTAGGGTTTCCGCTGTTGGAGCCAGCAGGGGTGTTAGACCTGTCCGCTTTAGAGTGCTCTTCCCCTAAACTATTTGCCCTGTTGCCTCCAATTCGGCTGAATACTTTTTGTTGGCCTTAAGACTCTGTGCACTTTCCCACTGCTAACCAGTGCAAAAGTGCTTGTGCTCATGCCCCTAAACATGGCTTACTTGGTATATACCTAATTAGTATATTTAATTTACTTGTAAGTTCCTTGTAGAGTGGTATATCATGTACGCTGTAAGTTAAATACTACTAGCGGGCCTGCAGAACCCATTGTGCCACCCATCTAAGTAGCAAAAGACACACAATTGATGGACGGAATGCAGAGCAAATCAAAACATTCACCCCCAGTCAAGAGATCTTGGTTAAATCCATCATTCGTTTGCTCACCATGCCACCCCAGTTTAGACCTGGCCATATGCAAATCAGTCTTGACCATGTGCCTCATTGGAACAGTCCAGTCCGAACTGCCATGTCAGGGCCTTCCTAGACCGGCAACAAACATCCTAGGACCGGATTGGGGGTTTCAGCCCTCATGAGCCAGGATAGCTTGAATCCAGTGGCACAGAGTGAGGCTGGGACCCACGTCTGAGCATACCTGGCACACTTAGGGTGAGGAAGCAAATGACACATAATTGATGGACGGAATGCAAAACAAATCAAAATATTCACCCCAAGTCAAGAGATCTGGGTTAAATCCATCATTTTTTTGCTCACCATTGCAGCCTGAAGGTAGTGTTCCACTTCCATATGGACTTGACATTTAAAACCATTTGCCAAGCCTTAAACTACCCATTTATGACAATTGACTTGCCTCTAAGGTAGGCCCTAGGTAACCCATAGGACAGGGTGCTGTGTATATAAAAGGTAGGACATGTACTTTTAGGTTTTACATTTCCTGGTAGTGAAAAACTCCCAAATTCGTTTTTCACTAGTATGAGGCCTACCCTTATCATAGGATAGCATGGGGATTCCTTATTACATTAAATAAGCTTTAATTCCTAATTGAGAAGGTGCAGATCTGTCATGTTTGGTATACTTGGACATGTAATAATACATCTTCTTTGATGGAAAGTTGGATTTACTATTGCAACTTTTAAAAAAGTTGCCATTTTCGTGCTCTTAGACCTGTATGCCTTTCTGATTGCATGTCTGGATTGGATGACAGCTGATATTTGTGTATTCCCCTAGACAGCTACACTCAAAGAGAACTTAGGTGTGACTTGATAGGTCTTGATGGGGTATTCTGGCAGAATAGTAGGGAGGAGTTGGGCACAGCCTCACACTTACACTACCAGTCCCCAAACAAAGGGCTGCATAACCCCCTGTAGTGAGTCTGCAGCCAGGACAGAAAGGGAGGACCTCTGTGCACTTCAAAGTTTTCCTTGAAGTCTCCCCCACTTCAAAGGCACCACTGGGTATTAGAACTGGACCTCGGACCCTACCACTTCAGTACATTTCTGGAGCAGAACTCCGCAAAGTAAAAAAAATACTATGCGAAGTTTCACGAGTGGCAGAGTGCAGTGCCAACTGCAGTTTTAGCCGGTGTTCCTGCTGCTCGGGTAGAAATTCTACCCGAGCAGCAGCTCACGCTCGCAAACTTACCATTCGCTATCGCATACTTACCGTTCACGATCGCAAGCGGGAAAAAAACTCGGCTGCACATCGCATAGCGGATTCTTCAGCACTCCGCAACCTTTGCGGAGTGCAGAAAACTCCACAAACTCCGCAAACTGAGCGTATTTATTTTTATTTTATTTATGCGATTTTATATAGCGCGAACTTTACCCGAAGGTGTCAGAGCGCTTTACATAGGACCCAGTTTCAAACATAAGGACTGACGGTACAAAAAGAATTTGCAAATTTTTGACTTACATAAGAACCAGTTGAAAACATACGGATTTAGGATTACATGCGTTATAAAAAGGTACAAACAGAGAAAAATTGCAAATGTACAAGAGATAAAGTCACACAAGGAGGAGATACAAATCGATAAACTCTAGGCATATACTAGTGAAATCTCTATCTACTTAGGGAGGGATACACATGGATATACGCTAAGAGTCACATAGGAATGGTAGAGAGCAGAGCGGACTCCTGCATAAACTAGTGATTAGAGTTATCTCTATATACATAGGGAGGGGGTAAGACTGGATATACTCTAAGAGTCACATAGGAATGGAAGAGAGCACAACGGTCTACTGCATATACTAGTGACTAGAGTTATCTCTATATACATAGGGAAGGGGTAAGACTGGATATACTCTAAGAGTCACATAGGAATGGAAGAGAGCACAACGGTCTACTGCATATACTAGTGATTAGAGTTATCTCTATATACATAGGGAGGGGATACACATGGATATACTCTAAGAGTCACATAGAAATGGGAGAGAGCGCACCGGTCTACTGCATATACTAGTGATTAGAGTTATCTCTATATACATAGGGAGGGGATATGACTGGATATACAGTCACAGCACCAAGGGAGGGACAGAGAAGGGCAGGAAAGTGAGACAAACCAGAGAGGGAAGCAGATAGTAACAAGTAAGACAGTGAGGACTGTGTCAGAAGCATCAGGAGAGACAATAGAGAGGTCATTAGGACAGAGGGGGGAGGTCAGAGATCGCTAAAAAGGCGGAGGAGAAAGGTAGAAGAAGAAGTGAGTCATAAAAAGAAAATGGCGGGGAACACAGAGGTCCAGGTCTGAAAGTCCAGGAAGAGTGCTGCCATAGCCAGCAAGTCCGGGGGGAGAAAGGCAGTCCGCAGCAACGGTTGGGTGTTTACCATCGTGTGTTTATTATGTCCTTGCTGCAGAGAGAGAAATTCCCTTAAGGTTTGTCCCTGGAAGCGCGTGGTCCGCTGCTCACCTCTGTCCCGATGGTGCTGTACACCACCAGGAGTCTCCAGATATTCAGGATCGGCTCCGTCGGCTGTTTTCAACACTGGACGCCATTTTGGAGTCAGGCGATTGTTGCCGATCGGGGGCTATTTCGTGCTTCAATGCGGTGTTGGGGGCAGCAATCGACTCTCCAGCTCCCAGATCGCCGCCGATGGATGGGTGGCGTCACTACCATGCTCGGTGTGATCGCGGGGCTGTGGAGCGACGAGGCAGAGACCAGGACAGCCAAAATGGCGGGCCATCACCGATCGCCGCCACCTGCCTCCGCGTGTGCCCTCCAGAACTCGCGTCAGGGAATGGCACTGTTGGAGTGCCGCCACTCCTCCGCTGCGGCCGCAAACAAGTGCCCCCGTGCTGCTCCTGGTGCATAGCTCGAGGCACCGGTCCGGACTCCCTGAGCCCCGGCGGGCGCCATCTTGCCACCGGGAGCATGCAGTCCAACTCTCCCCGTTCTGTTGTTGGGAGCGCACCCAGGCATGACTTCGCGGCATCTCCCAGCGCTGCATGCGCTCCGTCACCCGGCCGATGTCAGTACAGGTCGGGGCGACGCTAGGAAGCGGGCAGCATGAGAGCCCGATCGCGGAGCCTCAGCAGGACACATCTGCCTGCTGAGGCTCCTCCTCCTCCCTCGTAGTTCACCTCCCAGGCCTACTGGACGTGAAGATACCCTGAAGAAGGACTGCTGTGCTGAGAAGCAACCACTCTGCTGGACTGCTGCTCTGGAAGAATTGCTTTCTTGCCGTGATGACCTACTTCCTGACATCCTCCTTGCCTGGGTGAGAAGGACTGGATCTGCCTCTCTTGTCGCCAAAACCCAGAGTGACTGCAAAGGAAAGCTGTGTGGCCTACTGATCTGAAGTCTCAGAGACATAAAAGACTATTAACCACTCTGCTCATACACCAGAACCATTGGAAGAAGATCTAAGGTGTTTGCTTCATCTGAACCAATGCATCCTCTGCTGTGTGAGCAGAATCGACGCATCGACGCTGTTTCATGGAGCAGAACTGGAACATTGACCTTGGAACCGATGTATCCTCTGCAGAAGCAGAGTCAACACATCCTCTTCGGAACCAGTGCATAACCCTCAGAACTGATTCGTCGCCTCTGGGGCACGGAGAAAACTGACAAACCTTTGCAGTGGGGACCGTCAACAACACATTGCCTCATCTGCAACCTGTCTCTGGTTGTCATCATAGTTCTTTTGCAATTGGCCAGACCTGGTCTCTGTATCTGACCTGGACTCCAACGCAGGTGGTCTGAACTTTTGACTTTGTCCTGGTCCAGCGTGATCAGATATCCCAAATAGGCGCTTATTGCTTCGAAGCTCTATGTTTCCAAGTATTCTTTAAAAATTCATATCTCAAGTTCTACTTATTGGATTTTTGTCATTTTGGCCTTGTTTTAATTATAAAGGGGAGAGGATGTGGCCTAATGGCAAGGGCAAGCGACCTCAAATCGGGGGAACTGGGTTTGTGTCTCTGCAACAACGCTCAACATCCCCGCGCCTAACAAAAATGAATATGTCCTCATGTAACGCAACTGGTGCTCTTATAAAGCGCTCTGATACCTGATGGATGTACGGCATTACGATGCGTACTTTTACAACGCATGCCGTTACAACACTGTTTTTTCAACGCACGTCATTACCACGACTTGCGTTGGAGGGGGTGCGGACTTAGGAATTTTTTCATTTACTATTCCAACACCAGCCTACGTACAGTAGGGAAGGTGTTGGATAGTAAATTAAAACATTCCTTGTCCTGCAGCGCCCTCCAGCGCAAGTCATGGTAACGACTTGCGTTGAAAAGACCGCGTTGTAACGGCACGGCGGTGTAACAGCCGCGTCATAAAGGCTGTTCACCATACCTGATACCTTCGGGTCAAGTTTGTGGTATATAAAACTCTCCCCAAAAAAGTTTTAAAATGTTGTTATATTTTACTAACCTGGTCTGGAGTCTTTTTGTGTTGTGTTTTCAGTGTTTTACTGTTTGAAGTGTTGCACAAATACTTTACACATTGCCTCTTAAGTTAAGCCTGACGTCTCTGTTCCATGCTACCAGAGGGTGAGCACAGGTTAATTTAGGGTGTGTTTGTGGCTTACCCTTACTAGGACTATGGTTTCTGATTGAACAGGGTAATACCTCTGCCAACCAAAAACCCATCTTTTAACAAGGGGCATTGTAGTGTGAAGCATAACAGGCTGTTCCACTCTAAATAGAGTGAGTGGACCAACAGTGTGGTGGACAAGGTACTCCACCATGTTAATAGCAGACTACCATGCCTGCCAATCACTAATTCAGGCCCATTGTCTTTGTGTAAGATGATTGCTCTTGCAGCAGCGAGTGAAAATGCTTGCTCCATCTAGAAGTACCCATTACATAAACACAATACATGTAGCAGTGCACATGGCTGTCATCAGTGTTTCTAGATGTGCCACTCAAGGAAAATGTAAAAGGACTAGACCCTGCCCAAAAACGTCTCTCCATCTAATAATTGAATCTGGTAACACAACCCATTCCTCCACCCGGAACCAAAAGGCAGTGCTCAGGAAGTACTAATCAGCAATATTCCGGTAAAAAGGTAATTATAGAATTTCTAAATGCACCCTTGTCTCCATCCCACATCGTCTTGGGCTGCTCCCTTCAGTTTTAGAATGTAGGAAATGCAATTCCACTCTCTGGGGAAGCTATATCACAACCTCCATTTTATGACATGTTCAAACAGGGACAATCTAAAATGGATCCCTCTCTCTTCAGTATTCACACACGGTGAATGGTCCTGCTACCATTCACCGTACATACGCACACTTGATATACATACACCCTCCCGCATAACGTTTGACGCCGCCACCCTCTTAGCCCTTAACCCCGGACGCACACCACATTGCGACGCAGCTGCCCCAGGACGTACTCACGGTCCCTTCACCTGCCATTCCTGCAAGTTCGCCTGCATCAAGAACCACTCCAAACCCACGATCTCCAAACTCAGCTCCGACTCTAACCACCTGAAATGCATCCTGCTAAACACCCGCTCGATCCACAAACACGCCACAGAACTCTGGGACCTACTCAACACTGCGTCACCGGACATCGCCTTCCTTACAGAAACCTGGATGAACGCCTCATCAGCGCCCGACATCGCCATAGCCATCCCAGACGCTTACAAGATCATCCGAAAAGACCGCACCAACCAAAAAACAGGAGGCGGCATCGCCATCGTCCATAAGAACACCATCAGAATCACGACCAGCTTCGACGACTACCTTGCAACCGCCGAACACCTCCACTTCCAGATCCACACCGACCCCAGGACCACACTTAGAGGCACCCTCATCTACAGACCACCAGGAACACGTAAACAATTCAGCGATGACATCACTGACTTCATCAGCCCACATGCCCTCCCCTCCGAAAACTACATTCTACTGGGTGACTTCAACTTCCACCTAGAAAAGAAAAACGACTGCAACACCACCACCCTTCTGGACAACCTGGCCAATCTCGGACTCAAACAACTTGTTGATACCCCCACCCACTTAGCCGGACACACGCTCGACCCAATCTTCACCTCCAGCAAACACATCTCCTTCAATCATACCACAGCTCTCCATTGGACGGACCACAGCTGTGTTCACTTCAGCTTCAAAACTACCTCGACTCACATCCCCCCACAACCTATTCCTCGAAGAAACTGGAACAAAATCACCACCGACCAACTCCTCACATCGCTCAACCAAAACCCTCCAGCCCTATCATCAGACCCAAACGAAGCTGCCACCAAACTCAAACAATGGATCACCCACAGCGCTGACGAATTAGCACCCCTAAAAAACCACCAGATCAAACAAGGTAGCAAAAAGGCCCCCTGGTTCAACGATGACCTTAAGAATTCCAAGAAACTCTGCCGTACTCTCTAAAAAACATGGAGAAAAAACCCAACCACTGACAACCTGACCACCTTCAAGACAGCCACCCGCAAACACCACCAATTGATCCGATCCACCAAGAAATCAGCATTCAAGGATCGACTCGACAACAACGCCCACAACAGCAAGGAACTATTTAACATCGTCAAAGAATTTACCAACCCCACCACAGCCTCAAACGACATTACTCCCTCCCAAGACCTCTGCAACTCGTTATCTTCTTTCTTCTACAACAAAATCGCCGACATACATAACAGCTTTGAGAACATTTCGAAAGAACAGCCCACCCCACCCACCTCCAAACCCGAACCGCTCTCTAACAACCTTAGCGCCTGGAACCCAATCACCACCGAAGACACCATCCGACTAATGAACTCCATCCATTCAGGCTCACCAACCGACCCCTGTCCTCACCACATCTTCAACAAAGCAGACTCCATCATCGCACCCCATCTCCGTGAGGTCATCAACTGCTCCTTCAACTCCGCTACCTTCCCAGAAAGCTGGAAGCACGCCGAAGTCAGCGCTCTCCTGAAAAAACCCACAGCAGACCCCTCTGAACTTAAAAACTACCGCCCCATATCCCTCCTCCCATTCCCTGCCAAAGTCATCGAGAAAGCCGTTAATAGCCAGCTCACCGCCTTCCTTGAATCCAACAACTCCCTCGATCCCTCACAGTCCGGCTTTCGAGCCAAACACAGCACCGAAACGGCCCTCATTGCAGCGACAGATGACATCCGAATGCTACTGGACAATGGAGAAACAGCTGCCCTCATCCTACTCGACCTCTCCGCCGCCTTCGACACAGTCTGTCATAGCACCCTCATACAACGCCTCAGCAACGTCGGAATACAAGGAAAAGCCTTGGACTGGATCATCTCGTTCCTCGCCGGGAGAACACAGAGAGTCCGACTCCCCCCATTCAAATCTGAGTCCACCGAAGTCATCTGCGGAGTACCACAAGGATCATCTCTCAGTCCCACCCTTTTCAACGTCTACATGAGCCCCCTCGCTTTCATCGCACAACAACACAACCTTAACATCATCTCCTACCCTGACGACACCCAGCTGATCCTCTCCCTCACTAAAGACCCTAACACCGCCCAATCCAATCTTCACGAAGGAATGAAAGAAGTAGCCGAATGGAAGAAAAACAGCCGCCTAAAACTTAACTCTGACAAAACGGAAATTCTCATCCTAGGATCCTCACCCTCTGCCTGGGACGACTCTTGGAGGCCATCGGCCCTGGGCACAGCACCCACACCCACAGACAACGCACGCAACTTGGGCTTCATCCTAGACTCCTCCCTCTCGATGACCAGACAAGTTAACGCCGTCTCATCCTCTTGCTTCAACGTACTCCGTATGCTCAAAAAAATCTTCCGTTGGATCCCCACCGAAACAAGAAAGACGGTCACCCACGCACTGGTCACTAGCCGACTGGACTACGGAAACACCCTCTACGCCGGAACCACAGCCAAGCTACAGAAAAAACTCCAACGCATCCAAAATGCATCTGCCAGGCTCATATTGGACATCCCTCGCCGAGCTCACATTACCAGCCACCTGAAAGACCTCCACTGGCTTCCCGTCAACAAGAGAATAACGTTCCGTCTCCTCACCCACGCTCACAAAGCCCTCTACAAACTAGGACCCGAATGCCTCAGCACAAGACTGTCCTTCTACACACCCACCCGCCAACTAAGATCCTCCAACCAAGCGCTTGCCGCAGTCCCGCGCATCCACAAATCCACCATGGGAGGGAGATCCTTCTCCTACCTGGCGGCCATGACCTGGAACTCTCTCCCCACTCACCTCCGCCTCTCACAGAACCACATTTCCTTCAGAAAAGAACTTAAAACCTGGCTATTCGACAAATAATCCACCCCCCCCCCCCCCCACACAAGCGCCTTGAGACCCTATGGGTGAGTAGTGCGCTAGACAAATTTCTGAACTTGAACTTGAACTTGAAAACTCAGCACAGAGTCTTGGCGTGACAGGTAAGCAGAACTTTACACTAGTGGGCTCACTTTGAACTGATAAAAAAGCCTAATAAATACTAGGGGCCTCATTTATGAAAAGTGACGCATCGCTGCGTGAAAACAGCGACGCGTCACTTTTCACTTCGCCCTCCTTGCGAGACCAATGATGCGTCATATTTACAGTATGACGCATCATGTTGCAAGGAGTTACAGATACGTCAGTATTTCTGACGTATCTGTAAGCGCAAAAGTCACGCATTGCTGAAATGTGTCACAAAAGTGACGCAACTACAGCAATGCGTCCTTTCACATGGGGAAAGCCCCATGTGAAAGGGCTTGTGTCAGTCTTACGCCTGCTGTGAGGCAGGCGCAAGATTTTGACGCAACAGCGTCCTAAAAGTGACGCAGTGAAATCTCATAGATTTCACTGCGTCACTATTACGAGGCTTTTTGCGGGGGAACGCCCCCTCCGCATACATTATACCTGACTCAGGTATAATGTAGCGCAGGGGTTTACAAAGTGACGCATCTGCTTAGATGCGTCACTTTGTAAATAGTGCTCAACAGTAGACATGTTTTACGCCACAGACGAGTCACAAAAAGTGACGCATCAGAAGCACAAAACTGACGCAAGGCCTCATAAATGAGGCCCAAGGAATTCAAAATTGTGTGCTGCCCCCAGCACTCACAGTACATGTCCCAAATGACACAGATGGTAGTTTCATGTCCACTAGAGAGTACCGCATTGGAGCCTCTCCTGACCTCAGAGCATGGCCCTGGATTTCATGACCAATTTTGGGCCTAGGCCTCTGTAAGAAAGTCAGGATACCAATTTCATATAGTTTCGGATTAGTCAAGACTGCAGTACACGTCATGTTAACATGCATGGGACATTCCCGTCCTTACAGGCATAGTGTTGAAAAACAACCTTCTGCAGGACTCGAATGATTCCTTCTTCAGCAGTTATGCTAATTTACTAGTTGTACTGAAATTCGTCTAAAATAAGTGTTCTTGTTGACAATAAATGACAACCTTAAATCAAAAAATGTCAATGCATTATTCCAAACCAAACTACAAAGTGTGCCTCTACCATTGCCCTGTTTCAAAATAAAATTGCCCAAAATGATGGATTAAATACATTTATTCGTCACATTATGCCTTTGGAAAGTTCCATATCAATGTTCTCATTTAAACAGGATCTGCATAGTTTTAGAATTCTCAATTTTCTGCAGGCCAGTCAAATGTGGGATTACTATTGCCTTAGAACCCGCATCCACTATTTCACTCATCCATCCATTTATCTATCCATCCATCTTTCAGTCACTCGCCTTCCCACCCTTTCGGGTTAATTACGAGTGTTTATCTGCTAAGATGCAGATAAAAGAGGCTCATCAAAAGCCCCACCCCGATTTAGCTGCTAAAGCAGGGGGTTGACGATGTCCGTGTGCGTACATATGCACTTTTGATACCTCCTGTATCTTGTCATAGGAAAGCTTGCATTGAACCAACATTGCATTTTGGCCAATACCTTTTCTCTACACAAAAGGCAACATAATTGGCAAGATCAGGTGGGAATAGGAGCATGTAAGGTATTGGGATACTGGTTGCGTGGTGAAAGCTCAAGATGCAAGGGGAAGTGCAGTGTCTGAGAGGGAGGGTAGACAGCAAAGGAGAGAAATCAGGGTTTAAGAGAGAGGCCCTCAAAGTTTAAGTTGGGAGATAATGGTGCAAAGGGTGCACAGTATACAGGGAGATTAGGATGCACATGAGCAGTGCAAGAGTGAAGGGTGCAAGAAGAAAAACAGAGTGCAAAGTGTAAGTGCATGGTAAGCATAGTTAACAAATAATAAAGCAGCACACCGAGTCACCTTGCTACGTTATATTATAGAGAAAGGGCAGGACTTTGCCATACTTAATCATACATGATACATTCCTGTCATTTCCTTGCGCTGGCGCACAATGTGCTGCCTAGAGGCAACGCAAGAACCATTGCACCATGGTAAGTAGGCCGGGACAAACGCCCAGCACTAAAAATCAGCATGACTTACCTCAATCCACCACTTGCAGAACTCTGTGGAACGCGGACCAGTCCTAGTTGCAAGCAGGATTGTTTGTATGCAGAAAGGGACACCGTCCTGCCTAAAAATAATACCTTGAGGCATTTTCCTCTTTCTATGTAAAGCAGAAAAAAGTTGAATATGTATTCTCGAGCTGAAGCATTGAATTCAGTTTGGCAGCCAGATTGCTCACAGAGACGTTAAAGCTTCCCTCACACACATATAACTGTCACAGCAAAAGCTAGAGTAATGCTATGAAGAGCAGGCCCTCTTCCTAGTGAGTCTCGTATTCTGCTAACCACTCTTGTACTGGCTCGAAGGTGTGAGCGTAGCCAGCTAGATGGTTGTAAGAACAGGTTTGGGACTGAGTAGGGAAGCTTTGAGTTTGGGGCACACAAGGGCCGCTCTGAGGCAGCGGCAATGAGCGGCAATTACACTCAGAAGGGGTGCTACAGAGTCACAGGCGGGGGTGACAGAAAGAGGGCTTAGGATGTTACATGCTCATTATAGAGGTCCTGCCCAGCCGGATGTCCAGGCCTAATTGCACTATAGTAGCAGCTGTGGTTCAGGGTGCAGTCATATTGTTCCTCTCTAGAGAACTGAGGACTTGCTGGCTCCATCTCACTCAATAAGATCACTGAAGTCTATCTCAAAGCAAGTAAATACTATGCCTGTGGAAAAATCCACTCTAGAGACCCCATAGCTTCAAATCGAAAGAGGCCCCTCAGCCAAACCAAGGTCTTAACACTTCATGTCTAATCGAAGGAGGGACACTGTTCTGGTAGAGGAGTGCAACATGTCACCCGCTCAATGCGAGGAGGAAGAGGAAAGAGACCAAAGAGAAAAGAAGGGGGAAATAAAGAGGGAGGTGTAGGTTCTCCTAGGTATTAGGACTGACTTGTGAGAGGGAAGAACAAGTCTTGCCTCTTGTTGCCCTCACACACCTTGAAGGATGTCATGCTTCATCATCGGGTGTTTGCTCCTCGTCAGGCCGGCGCTTCAATGCCCTACGGGTCATCAGAAGGGTCACTTTGGCAGAGATCTTTTTAGAGAAAAGCTGTAAGGTGCATGTGGGTGTGTGGGGTGGGTCCTCTTAGGAGAGTGATCTAGTGCTTGCAACGTAAGTTAAAACTGCCTAAGTGTTACCATAAACAAGTTTAATGTGGCAGTACCCTTGAAAGAGTAAAAACCCATAGGTTGAGATTTACCCAAATCGGCTTAATGTGCCCACGTAACCAAAATATAAAAGAGGTCAACATGTTTCGCACTTGTGCGATCTCAAAGATCCATGGCGCTTCTTCAGGACCGAATCAAAACAAAGTGAAGTGTTGTGCACATGAAAAGTGAAAGGGTAATTGCCCTTCGAGGGTGTCAGAGCGGGCCAGGGAACTGTGTACCCTACAGTCTGGCTACAAAATTAAATATATTGACCGCTCCTGGACACAACCTGGGAGAAAAGACAACAGAAAACAAAGTAGACATGCGTCAGAACTGTCTGTGAGGCGTTGCAATGTGCCCCCACAGCCTATAGCCAACCTGCGCAAATCATAGTGTGGAACACGAGACAAGGATGGTCAAAGTTGTGCCATTAGGGCAGAAACCCCTGTGCAGTGTCTCAACTACGATCACCAGGTGGGCCGGGCACACACCATGCCAGAAAGCATGGCCGCTGCGTGTGTGGCCCCGGCGGGGACCTAGGAGTCACATGTGCTCGGTGTTGTGCTGAATACAAATGGATCCAGTATTGTGGACGAGTGCGTGCCTGTAGCAAATTGAGGTTGTGGTTTAAAAAGAGCAATAACCTTTTGTGCCATGTAGGGAGACACCTGAAGGTAGTAGAGCCTCCTTGAGCCACAACTTTCCCCCCACGAGTGTGGTTTACAGTTGTCAGAATCAAATACTGTCCTTACCTATAAATAAAAGGAGAGTTGCTCCATAGGCTAGAAGAGTAGGACGCCCACACCGTACCGGGCTACAAACAAGAAGACACAATGTGGAACACAGATGTCAGATAGTACCCATGTTCTATCATCACTGTGTGATATAGAGAACTTACTGTTTTATTTCTGTTGTCCCAATCGCAATGTTCTTACTCACAGTTTTGTTCGGCTGTCGGCTCATTCGCACCTACCCCGTCCGTCCGTCTGCATGCAGTGTGCTGTCATAGCGGGGACGACTTAATGTAGTGTAGCTAATTGGTTCTCGGGAGGAGCCCTCTTCTGGTACGCCCAATCATGCAGCTGGCATCTATGCATGTGTCAGGGGGAAGTGGTACTGCGCAAGTATTCTAGAGGGACCCTTCTCTTGAGTGCCTGCGCATAGAGTGTAGCGCAGATACCAGTCGTCATGGTAATAAAAGATGCCTGGTGCGCTGAGCCGTGTGTATATCCATGTGCTGGTTGCTCCCAAAATGGGGCAATTAGGGACCACTGCCTAGAGGCGCGTACTCCAACGTGTGTGTTCTCGGCTTTGTCTAAAATGAGTTTGAGAAATTGAATAAAACTGTAATGCCTCGGGGTGAGATGGTAGTCGCCTGATTGCAAATCAAGGAATGTAGATACATTATAGCACGGCGGGCCCACCAAATATGAAACGAGGCGACCTGTGTAGTGCTAATGGGCTGAATAACAGAGGAGACAGAGAGAAAGTGTCTTGCCTATATGTTAGCCCATCACTGTATTCCTAGGCAGAGTGTTTGTTATTTTGTGAGCCCCATGCATCTAGGTTGGGGGTTATCATTGTGTGGTGCCATTATTGTGTGCAATCGAAGAGGGGGCTGGACTAGTGGTGTTGTCCTGCCCCATGATGAGAGGGCTATAATTGTCCATTTCCTCAGTCTAGAGCATGTAAGATAGGGAAGGATTTACGGACTGAATGCGTCAGAGTTCCCCCAGGGAATCTCATCGTTGATACCCGGTTCATGTGTGCGAAGACGGTGTACCCACCGTTGTTCGCGGCAAAGAAGAGAAGCGTTGCTCCACATCTGGTTGGCCTCCAGTATTGTCCACTGTATTTCGTCACAGGTGTGGCCTTTCTCGATGTAGTGGTCTGTCATTTCGGTGGCCGTCCGGCCACGTCTGATCGTGCTCCTTATGTTCGCTTATCCTTACTTTGACTGGTCGGGTCGTCATACCCATGTACCTCAGTGAGCATGGGCAGGTGACCAGGTAGGGCAGGGTTTTGGTGTGTAGGGTGGAGGGACATGCACTGCATGTACCACACGGGAAATGGCCTGTCACCGGTGGTAGGTTCCATGGGGTCATGTCCTGTGGTTTGCTCTTTTCTAGTGGTCTAGTGTTGACCAATTGATAATGCAGATTCGTAGTTTGTTTGAACGCAAAATGTGGTAGGTCCGGGTTCATGGTGCCGGTGTTCAGGTTCCTCCAATTTTGTTTAATGATGTTCTTGATTCTGTTGGACATCGGTGTGAAGGTTGTCAAACATGTGATCGTGTCACTTGGTTGTTTCTCCCTTGTTTCAAGTAATGCCTGCCGGTTGTTGTTTCTGGTACCCTTCCTGGCCTTACTGATAACCTCCCGTGGGTAGTCCCTGTTGTGTAGATTCCTGGCAAGTGAGCCTGCTTGAGCATCATATTCCTGGATGCTGCTGCAGTTACGTTGCATCCTCAGAAACTGGCTGTACGGAAGGTGCTCCCTGAGGGCCTTAGGGTGGTGACTCTTAAAGCTGAGGAGGCTGTTACAATTTGTCGCCTTCCTATTAATGGCCGAGTGGAGGTGTCCATTCTCCAAAGTGATAAGTAGGTCCAGGAATGGAATCGCCTTAACACTAGCCGTGTTGGTGAAGCGCAGGTGAGGGTTGAGGTTGCTGATCCACTCATGGAATTTAATGCTAGTTTCCACATCTCCTCTCCAGAGGATGAGAACATCATCAATATACCCCTTCCAGGTAATGAGGTTACCTTTGAACGGGTCACTGTCTGTGAAGATGTCGGTAGCCTCATAACATGCCATGTACAGACCCGCCAGGTTTGGCGCAAAGGTGCTGCCAATGCTGGTGCCCTGTACCTGGTGATAGATGGTGGTTTTGTACATGAAAAAGTTATTTTTGAGTGCGATGGTGAAGATATCAGTGATAAAGTTGATACGTGTGTTGGTAGGAATGTCCGCTTTTTGTAGTAGTTTCCCCACTACCTCGATGGTGGCGTCCTGAGGAATGTTTGTATACAGTGCCTCGAAATCAAGGGTGAGGGGAAGGTTGATTGCCTTGTGTTGTTATTATTGATATCCTGCATCAAGTTCAGGACATCACATGTGTCCTTCAGGTATGCTGGTGTCGCTTGGACCAGAGGACGCAGAAAGTGGTCGCTCAATTGGCTCAATGGTTCATGTAAGGAGCATATGCCGGACACAATAGGGCGGCCAGGTGGAGGGACGACACCCTTGTGAATCTTAGGTAGAAGATAGAGGTACGTCATCCTGGAGTTCCCATTAACCAGTAATGCCGCCTCCTGGGGGCAGATCCAACTCTCAGTGGCTGCCTCATTCACCATGCTACATATCTGTTATAGTAGTCGATCCGTGGGGTCTGTCTCCAGTCTGTGGTAGTATTTGGTGCTGTTAAATTGCCGGGAGCACTCCCTTTTGTAGTTCTCAATGTTGAAGATAACGGTGGCACCCCTTTGTCCGCGGGTTTGAGGATATTTGCTTCATAGTCTTTGAGTGATATATGTTGGGTTGCCTCTTAAGCAGGTAGCCTCCTTTACTACAGCTTTTTCAAAGGTCAGCACCTTGCTGGGGACCATCTCTGCCGCGGGGGTAAATTTAGAAGGGGCCTTAGGCCCGAGTCTTGGCGCTCCGGTGTTGGATTGTTGCTGAAGAAGGACCTTAGTCTTATCTTGCGGAGCAGCTGATGAAGTTCTTCATTCATAAGAAAATTGTCCTCTTTTTGAATTTGTACAAACCCTAGAACCATCTCCAGGACAGTGACCTCATCGGTGCTAAGTTGTCTCTATGATAGGTTGACAATCAGGCTCTTGGGTGCGTCATGCTCCTCGTCATCCTCTGTTGTGCCTCCATGTCCTGCCATTGCACCTGTTTTTGCCCTCTTCTATTTCCTCTGCCTCGTCCCCTGCCTCTGTTCTGAAAAGGAGGTGGCTTGTTTTGGGGAAAAAAGTTGCTGGAATTCCTGCTGTGGTCCAGGGAACGCCGGGTACCACATGGGTCCTTGTGGAGTCTACTGCATATACTAGTGATTAGAGTTATCTCTATATACATAGGGAGGGGATACACATGGATATACTCTAAGAGTCACATAGAAATGGGAGAGAGCGCACCGGTCTACTGCATATACTAGTGATTAGAGTTATCTCTATATACATAGGGAGGGGATATGACTGGATATACAGTCACAGCACCAAGGGAGGGACAGAGAAGGGAAGGAAAGTGAGACAAACCAGAGAGGGAAGCAGATAGTAACAAGTAAGACTGCGAGGACTGTGTCAGAAGCATCAGGAGAGACAATAGAGAGGTCATTAGGACAGAGGGGGGAGGTCAGAGATCGCTAAAAAGGCAGAGGAGAAAGGTAGAAGAAGAAGTGAGTCATAAAAAGAAAATGGCGGGGAACACAGAGGTCCAGGTCTGAAAGTCCAGGAAGAGTGCTGCCATAGCCAGCAAGTCCGGGGGGAGAAAGGCAGTCCGCAGCAACGGTTGGGTGTTTATCATCGTGTGTTTATTATGTCCTTGCTGCAGAGAGAGAAATTCCCTTTAGGTTTGTCCCTAGAAGCGCGTGGTCCGCTGCTCACCTCTGTCCCGATGGTGCTGTACACCCCCAGGAGTCTCCAGATATTCAGGATCGGCTCCGTCGGCCGTTTTCAACACTGGATGCCATTTTGGAGTCAGGCGATTGTTGCCAATCGGCGGCTATTTCGTGCTACAATGCGGTGTTGGGGGCAGCAATCGACTCTCCAGCTCCCAGATCGCCGCCGATGGATGAGTGGCGTCACTACCATGCTCGGTGTGATCGCGGGGCTGTGGAGGGACGAGGCAGAGACCAGGACAGCCAAAATGGCGGGCCATCACCGATCGCCGCCACCTGCCTCCGCGTGTGCCCTCCAGAACTCGCGTCAGGGAATGGCACTGTTGGAGTGCCGCCACTCCTCCGCTGCGGCCGCAAACAAGTGCCCCCGTGCTGCTCCTGGTGCATAGCTCGAGGCACCGGTCCGGACTCCCAGAGCCCCGGCGGGCGCCATCTTGCCACCGGGAGCATGCAGTCCAACTCTCCCCGTTCTGTTGTTGGGAGCGCACCCAGGCATGACTTCGCGGCATCTCCCAGCGCTGCATGCGCTCCGTCACCCGGCCGATGTCAGTACAGGTCGGGGCGACGCTAGGAAGCGGGCAGCATGAGAGCCCGATCGCGGAGCCTCAGCAGGACACGTCTGCCTGCTGAGGCTCCTCCTCCTCCCTCGTAGTTCACCTCCCAGGCCTACTGGACGTGAAGATACCCTGAAGAAGGACTGCTGTGCTGAGAAGCAACCACTCTGCTGGACTGCTGCTCTGGAAGAATTGCTTTCTTGCCGTGATGACCTACTTCCTGACATCCTCCTTGCCTGGGTGAGAAGGACTGGATCTGCCTCTCTTGTCGCCAAAACCCAGAGTGACTGCAAAGGAAAGCTGTGTGGCCTACTGATCTGAAGTCTCTGGGACATAAAAGACTATTAACCACTCTGCTCATACACCAGAACCATTGGAAGACGATCTAAGGTGTTTGCTTCATCTGAACCAATGCATCCTCTGCTGTGTGAGCAGAATCGACGCATCGACGCTGTTTCATGGAGCAGAACCGGAACATTGACCTTGGAACCGATGTATCCTCTGCAGAAGCAGAGTCAACACATCCTCTTCGGAACCAGTGCATAACCCTCAGAACTGATTCGTCGCCTCTGGGGCACGGAGAAAACTGACAAACCTTTGCAGTGGGGACCTTCAACAACACATTGCCTCATCTGCAACCTGCCTCTGGTTGTCATCATAGTTCTTTTGCAATTGGCCAGACCTGGTCTCTGTATCTGACCTGGGCTCCAACGCAGGTGGTCTGAACTTTTGACTTTGTCCTGGTCCAGCGTGATCAGATATCCCAAATAGGCGCTTATTGCTTCGAAGCTCTATGTTTCCAAGTATTCTTTAAAAATTCATATCTCAAGTTCTACTTATTGGATTTTTGTCATTTTGGTCTTGTTTTAGTTATAAAGGGGAGAGGATGTGGCCTAATGGCAAGGGCAAGCGACCTCAAATCGGGGGAACTGGGTTTGTGTCTCTGCAACAACGCTCAACATCCCCGCGCCTAACAAAAATGAATATGTCCTCATGTAACGCAACTGGTGCTCTTATAAAGCGCTCTGATACCTGATGGATGTACGGCATTACGACGCGTACTTTTACAATGCGTGCCGTTACAAAGCTGTTTTTTCAACGCACGTTGTTACCACGACTTGCGTTGGAGGGGGTGCGGACTTAGGAATTTTTTCATTTACTATTCCAACACCAGCCTACGTACAGTAGGGAAGGTGTTGGATAGTAAATTAAAAAATTCCTTGTCCTGCAGCGCCCTCCAGCGCAAGTCATGATAACGACTTGCGTTGAAAAGACCGCGTTGTAACGACACGGCGGTGTAACAGCCGCGTCATAAAGGCTGTTCACCATACCTGATACCTTCGGGTCAAGTTTGTGGTATATAAAACTCTCCCCAAAAAAGTTTTAAAATGTTGTTATATTTTAGTAACCTGGTCTGGAGTCTTTTTGTGTTGTGTTTTCACTGTTTTACTGTTTGAAGTGTTGCACAAATACTTTACACATTGCCTCTTAAGTTAAGCCTGACGTCTCTGTTCCATGCTACCAGAGGGTGAGCACAGGTTAATTTAGGGTGTGTTTGTGACCTACCCTTACTAGGACTATGGTTTCTGATTGGACAGGGTAATACCTCTGCCAACCAAAAACCCATCTTTTAACAAGGGGCATTGTAGTGTGAAGCATAACAGGCTGTCCCACTCTAAATAGAGTGAGTGGACCAACAGTGTGGTGGACAAGGTACTCCACCATGTTAATAGCAGACTACCATGCCTGCCAATCACTAATTCAGGCCCATTGTCTTTGTGTAAGATGATTGCTCTTGCAGCAGTGAGTGAAAATGCTTGCTCCATCTAGAAGTACCCATTACATAAACACAATACATGTAGCAGTGCACATGGCTGTCATCAGTGTTTCTAGATGTGCCACTCAAGGAAAATGTAAAAGGACTAGACCCTGCCCAAAAACGTCTCTCCATCTAATAATTGAATCTGGTAACACAACCCATTCCTCCACCCGGAACCAAAAGGCAGTGCTCAGGAAGTACTAATCAGCAATATTCCGGTAAAAAGGTAATTATAGAATTTCTAAATGCACCCTTGTCTCCATCCCACATCGTCTTGGGCTGCTCCCTTCAGTTTTAGAATGTAGGAAATGCAATTCCACTCTCTGGGGAAGCTATATCACAACCTCCATTTTATGACATGTTCAAACAGGGACAATCTAAAATGGATCCCTCTCTCTTCAGTATTGACACACGGTGAATGGTCCTGCTACCATTCACCGTACATACGCACACTTGATATACATACACCCTGAAAACTCAGCACAGAGTCTTGGCATGACAGGTAGGCAGAACTTTACACTTGTGGGCTCACTTTGAACTGATAAAAAAGCCTAATAAATACTAGGGGCCTCATTTATGAAAAGTGACGCATCGCTGCGTGAAAACAGCGATGCGTCACTTTTCACTTCGCCCTCCTTGCGAGACCAATGATGCGTCATATTTACAGTATGACGCATCATGTTGCAAGGAGTTACAGATTCGTCAGTATTTCTGACGTATCTGTAAGCGCAAAAGTCACGCATTGCTGAAATGTGTCACAAAAGTGACGCAACTACAGCAATGCGTCCTTTCACCTGGGGAAAGCCCCATGTGAAAGGGCTTGCGTCAGTCTTATGCCTGCTGTGAGGCAGGCGCAAGATTTTGACGCAACAGCGTCCTAAAAGTGACGCAGTGAAATCTCATCGATTTCACTGCGTCACTATTACGAGGCTTTTTGCGGGGGAACGCCCCCTCCGCATACATTATACCTGACTCAGGTATAATGTAGCGCAGGGGTTTACAAAGTGACGCATCTGCTTAGATGCGTCACTTTATAAATAGTGCTCAACAGTAGGCATGTTTTACGCCACCGATGAGTCACAAAAAGTGACGCATCAGAAGCGCAAAACTGACGCAAGGCCTCATAAATGAGGCCCAAGGAATTCAAAATGGTGTGCTGCCCCCAGCACTCACAGTACATGTCCCAAATGACACAGATGGTAGTTTCATGTCCACTAGAGAGTACCGCATTGGAGCCTCTCCTGACCTCAGAGCATGGCCCTGGATTTCATGACCAATTTTGGGCCTAGGCCTCTGTAAGAAAGTCAGGATACCAATTTCATATAGTTTCGGATTAGTCAAGACTGCAGTACACGTCATGTTAACATGCATGGGACATTCCCGTCCTTACAGGCATAATGTTGAAAAACAACCTTCTGCAGGACTCGAATGATTCCTTCTTCAGCAGTTATGCTAATTTACTAGTTGTACTGAAATTCGTCTAAAATAAGTGTTCTTGTTGACAATAAATGACAACCTTAAATCAAAAAATGTCAATGCATTATTCCAAACCAAACTACAAAGTGTGCCTCTACCATTGCCCTGTTTCAAAATAAAATTGCCCAAAATGATGGATTAAATACATTTATTCGTCACATTATGCCTTTGGAAAGTTCCATATCAATGTTCTCATTTAAACAGGATCTGCATAGTTTTAGAATTCTCAATTTTCTGCAGGCCAGTCAAATGTGGGATTACTATTGCCTTAGAACCCGCATCCACTATTTCACCCATCCATCCATTTATCTACCCGTCCATCTTTCAGTCACTCGCTTTCCTACCCTTTTGAGTTAATTACGAGTGTTTATCTGCTAAGATGCAGATAAAAGAGGCTCATCAAAAGCCCCACCCCGATTTAGCTGCTAAAGCAGGGGGTTGACGATGTCCGTGTGCGTACATATGCACTTTTGATACCTCCTGTATCTTGTCATAGGAAAGCTTGCATTGAACCAACATTGCATTTTGGCGAATACCTTTTCTCTACACAAAAGGCAACATAATTGGCAAGATCAGGTGGGAATAGGAGCATGTAAGGTATTGGGATACTGGTTGCGTGGTGAAAGCTCAAGATGCAAGGGGAAGTGCAGTGTCTGAGAGGGAGGGTAGACAGCAAAGGAGAGAAATCAGGGTTTAAGAGAGAGGCCCTCAAAGTTTAAGTTGGGAGATAATGGTGCAAATGGTGCACAGTATACAGGGAGATTAGGATGCACATGAGCAGTGCAAGAGTGAAGGGCGCAAGAAGAAAAACAGAGTGCAAAGTGTAAGTCAATCAATCAATCAATAAATCAGGTCAATTATAGAGCGCACTACTCACCCGTAGGGTCTCAAGGCGCTGGGTGGGGGGGGGGGTGCCGTTACTGCTCGAACAGCCAGGTCTTGAGCTTCTTCCTGAAGGAGAGGTGGTCTTGGGTCAGGCGCAGGTCGGTCGGGAGTGAGTTCCAGGTCTTGGCGGCCAGGTAGGAGAAGGACCTTCCTCCTGTTGTCGCTCTTCGGATGCGGGGGACGGCGGCGAGGGCGTGGTTGGTTGATCTGAGGAGGCGCTTGGGAGTGTAGAAGTTGATCCGGTTGTTGAGGTAGCTCGGGCCTTGGTCGTGTAGGGCTTTGTGCGCGTGGGTGAGGAGACGGAAGGTGATTCTTTTGTTGATCGGGAGCCAGTGCAGATCTCTCAGGTGTCCGGAGATGTGGCTGCGTCGGGGGATGTCGAGGATGAGTCTGGCCGAGGCGTTCTGGATCCGCTGGAGTCTCTTCTGTAGCTTGGCGGTGGTTCCGGCGTAGAGGGCGTTGCCGTAGTCCAGTCGGCTGGTGACGAGGGCCTGGGTGACCGTCTGCCTCGTCTCGGTGGGGATCCACCGGAAGATCTTACGTAGCATGCGCAGGATGTTGAAGCAAGACGAGGAGACGGCGTTTACTTGTCTGGTCATGGAGAGGGAGGAGTCCAGGATGAAGCCCAGGTTGCGTGCGTGGTCTGTTGGTTTGGGTGCGGTGCCCAGGGCGGGGGGCCACCAGGAGTCGTCCCAGGCGGAGGGCGAGGAGCCCAGGATGAGGACCTCCGTCTTGTCCGAGTTCAGTTTCAGGCGGCTGGTCGTCATCCATTCGGCTACATCTCTCATCCCTTCGTGCAGGTTGGCTCTGGCGGCGGCGGGGTCGTTGGTCAGGGAGAGGATCAGCTGGGTGTCGTCGGCGTAGGAGATTATGTTGAGGTTGTGTTGGCGTACGATGGCCGCGAGGGGGCTCATGTAGACGTTGAAGAGGGTGGGGCTCAGTGAGGATCCTTGAGGGACGCCGCAGATGACTTTGGTGGCCTCTGACTTGTACGGAGGTAGGCGGACTCTCTGTGTTCTTCCGTCGAGGAAGGAGGTGATCCATTCCAGTGCCTTGTCCTGGATTCCGATGTTGCCGAGGCGCTGTACTAGGGTGCGGTGGCAGACAGTGTCGAAAGCCGCGGAGAGGTCCAGGAGGATGAGGGCCGCTGTTTCTCCGTTGTCCATCAGAGTTCGAAGGTCATCGGTGGCAGCGATGAGGGCGGTCTCGGTGCTGTGGTTCGCTCGGAAGCCCGACTGTGAGGGGTCGAGGGATCCATTCGTCTCGAGGAAGGCGGCCAGCTGTTTGTTGACGGTCTTCTCGATGACTTTGCCCGGGAACGGGAGGAGCGAGATGGGACGGTAGTTCTTGAGGTCGGTGGGGTCTGCTGTGGGTTTCTTGAGGAGAGCGCTGAGTTCGGCGTGCTTCCAGCTCTCAGGGAAGGTGGCGGTGTCGAAGGAGGTGTTGATGATGTCCCGCAGGTGGGGTGCGATGACAGCGTCGGCCTTGTTGAAGACGTGGTGAGGGCAGGGGTCAGTCGGAGATCCGGAATGGATGGAGTTCATTGTGCGGATGGTGTCTTCGGTGCTGATCGGAGTCCAGGTGCGGAGGGTGCTGGTCGGTGGCGTTGTTGCGGTTGTGGCTTGCGTTGGTTGGTTGCTGAAGCTGTTGTGTATGTCCGTGATCTTGTTGTGGAAGTAGGACGCGAGGGAGTTGCAGAGGTCTTGCGACGGGGTGATGTCATTGTTTCCGGCGTTGGGGTTGGAGAGCTCTTTCACGATGTTGAAGAGTTCCTTGCAGTTGTGTGCGTTGTTGTCCAGTCGGTCCTTGTATGTATTTTTCTTGGTGGCGCGGATCAGTTGGTGGTGTTTCCGGGTGGCGAGCTTGAGGGTGGTCATGTTGTCCGTAGTTGGTTCCCTTCTCCAGACTTTCTCGAGGGCTCGACAGTTCTTCTTGGAGCTCTTGAGTTCGTCGGTGAACCATGGTGTTTTTCTGCTGCAGGGTCTGCTGGGTGGGGTTCTCAGAGGGGCGAGTTCGTCCGCGCAGTTGTTGATCCACTTCGTGAGGTTGTCGGCGGCCAGGCTGGGGTACGCTGAGCTGGCGGGATAGTGCTGGCAGAGGGAGGCGGTGAGCTGGTCGGCTGTGATCTTGTTCCAGCTTCTTCGGTCAACCTGTTGCTGGTGGTGGTGGATCGTCGTTCTTCTGAAGGTGAAGTGGAAGCAGCTGTGGTCCGTCCAGTGGAGTCCTGTTGCGTGGCTGAAGGTGACGTCTTTGCTGGATGAGAAGACGGCGTCGAGTGTGTGTCCGGCGAGGTGGGTGGGGGTGGACACCAGCTGCTTGAGTCCGAGGTTGGCGAGGTTGTCGAGCAGGCTGATGGTGTTGCGGTCGCTGTTGTTCTCCAGGTGGAAGTTGAGGTCCCCCAGGAGGATGTAGTCGGCGGAGGGAAGGGCATGCGGGCTGACGAAGTCGGCGATGTCCTCGCTGAATCGTGTGCGTGGCCCCGGGGGTCGGTAGATCAGGGTGCCTCTGAGGGTGGTGTTCGGGTTGGTGTGGATCTGGAAGTGCAGGTGTTCAGCGGTGGTAAGGGTGTCGTCGGTGTTGGTCGTGGTGCGGATGGTGTCTCTGTGGATGATGGCGATGCCTCCTCCCGTCTGGTTGGCGGTGCGGTCCCTCCGGATGATCTTGTAGCCCTCTGGGATGGCGATGGCGATGTCGGGGGCTGAGGAGGCGTTCATCCAGGTCTCGGTGAGGAAGGCAACGTCAGGGGCGGTGGTGTCGAGGAGGTTCCAGAGTTCGATGGCGTGTCTGTGGACGGAGCGGGTGTTGAGCAGGATGCACTTGAGGTGGTTGCTGATGGTGTTCGGCTTGGCGGGTGCAGGGAAGGTCCGGATGCAGGTGAACTTACAGGCGTGGCAGCTGAAGGGTCCGTGGGTATGCTTCGGGGCGGCTCGATGACATCCTGGGACGCGGCCGGTGTTGAGTGCGATGAGATCGGCGGCGGCGTAGGTTCGTCGGGTCGGCTTCCGTCGGTGGGGGCCAGGGGTCCTGGCGCTGACGGGCGCAGACGGGCTTACCTTTGGCGTGCCTTCGGCGCGCCCGCTGCGCGTCAACGCTGCGCGTTCGCACGGTCGCCATTTAAGGCGAAGTGCGCGGGTGGGCGGAGCAGCTGGGAGGCGGGAGCGGGGAGGGAACAGAAGGAAAAAAGGGGCGGGGTCGGCGGTGGTGGAGGGAAGCGGGGGGCGGCGAGGAAGGCGGGAAACACGAAGGCGAGCGGGCAGCGACTACGGGGGAAACAAGCACAAATGACAATCAATAACACGCTAACACGGGCAGAACTACGTACTACGAGCACAAATGAAGGTCAAAACAACACTTAGCACTGGCAAAAACAACGAGGGGAAAAACAAGCACAAAGGATTGTAAAAACAGAACAGAGCAGAGCAACAACAGCAGGGTCAGCCGGCAGCGCGGCTGGCAGCGAGGCAGAGGGCACAGCAGGGGGGCACACGCAGCAGCTGGTGGCCGTGCGGCGCGGGGGTGTCCCACAAGTGTCCCACAAGTGCCTGGTGGGCATAGTTAACAAATAATAAAGCAGCACACCGAGTCACCTTGCTACGTTATATTATAGAGAAAGGGCAGGACTTTGCCATACTTAATCATACATGATACATTCCTGTCATTTCCTTGCGCTGGCGCACAATGTGCTGCCTAGAGGCAACGCAAGAACCATTGCACCATGGTAAGTAGGCCGGGACAAACGCCCAGCACTAAAAATCAGCATGACTTACCTCAATCCACCACTTGCAGAACTCTGTGGAACGCGGACCAGTCCTAGTTGCAAGCAGGATTGTTTGTATGCAGAAAGGGACACCGTCCTGCCTAAAAATAATACCTTGAGGCATTTTCCTCTTTCTATGTAAAGCAGAAAAAAGTTGAATATGTATTCTCGAGCTGAAGCATTGAATTCAGTTTGGCAGCCAGATTGCTCACAGAGACGTTAAAGCTTCCCTCACACACATATAACTGTCACAGCAAAAGCTAGAGTAATGCTATGAAGAGCAGGCCCTCTTCCTAGTGAGTCTCGTATTCTGCTAACCACTCTTGTACTGGCTCGAAGGTGTGAGCGTAGCCAGCTAGATGGTTGTAAGAACAGGTTTGGGACTGAGTAGGGAAGCTTTGAGTTTGGGGCACACAAGGGCCGCTCTGAGGCAGCGGCAATGAGCGGCAATTACACTCAGAAGGGGTGCTACAGAGTCACAGGCGGGGGTGACAGAAAGAGGGCTTAGGATGTTACATGCTCATTATAGAGGTCCTGCCCAGCCGGATGTCCAGGCCTAATTGCACTATAGTAGCAGCTGTGGTTCAGGGTGCAGTCATATTGTTCCTCTCTAGAGAACTGAGGACTTGCTGGCTCCATCTCACTCAATAAGATCACTGAAGTCTATCTCAAAGCAAGTAAATACTATGCCTGTGGAAAAATCCACTCTAGAGACCCCATAGCTTCAAATCGAAAGAGGCCCCTCAGCCAAACCAAGGTCTTAACACTTCATGTCTAATCGAAGGAGGGACACTGTTCTGGTAGAGGAGTGCAACATGTCACCCGCTCAATGCGAGGAGGAAGAGGAAAGAGACCAAAGAGAAAAGAAGGGGGAAATAAAGAGGGAGGTGTAGGTTCTCCTAGGTATTAGGACTGACTTGTGAGAGGGAAGAACAAGTCTTGCCTCTTGTTGCCCTCACACACCTTGAAGGATGTCATGCTTCATCATCGGGTGTTTGCTCCTCGTCAGGCCGGCGCTTCAATGCCCTACGGGTCATCAGAAGGGTCACTTTGGCAGAGATCTTTTTAGAGAAAAGCTGTAAGGTGCATGTGGGTGTGTGGGGTGGGTCCTCTTAGGAGAGTGATCTAGTGCTTGCAACGTAAGTTAAAACTGCCTAAGTGTTACCATAAACAAGTTTAATGTGGCAGTACCCTTGAAAGAGTAAAAACCCATAGGTTGAGATTTACCCAAATCGGCTTAATGTGCCCACGTAACCAAAATATAAAAGAGGTCAACATGTTTCGCACTTGTGCGATCTCAAAGATCCATGGCGCTTCTTCAGGACCGAATCAAAACAAAGTGAAGTGTTGTGCACATGAAAAGTGAAAGGGTAATTGCCCTTCGAGGGTGTCAGAGCGGGCCAGGGAACTGTGTACCCTACAGTCTGGCTACAAAATTAAATATTTTGACTGCTCCTGGACACAACCTGGGAGAAAAGACAACAGAAAACAAAGTAGACATGCGTCAGAACTGTCTGTGAGGCGTTGCAATGTGCCCCCACAGCCTATAGCCAACCTGCGCAAATCATAGTGTGGAACACGAGACAAGGATGGTCAAAGTTGTGCCATTAGAGCACAAACCCCTGTGCAGTGTCTCAACTACGATCACCAGGCGGGCCGGGCACACACCATGCCAGAAAGCATGGCCGCTGCGTGTGTGGCCCCTGGCGGGGACCTAGGAGTCACATGTGCTCGGTGTTGTGCTGAATACAAATGGATCAAGTATTGTGGACGAGTGCGTGCCTGTAGCAAATTGAGGTTGTGGTTTAAAAAGAGCAATAACCTTTTGTGCCATGTAGGGAGACACCTGAAGGTAGTAGAGCCTCCTTGAGCCACAACTTTCCCCCCACGAGTGTGGTTTACAGTTGTCAGAATCAAATACTGTCCTTACCTATAAATAAAAGGAGAGTTGCTCCATAGGCTAGAAGAGTAGGACGCCCACACCGTACCGGGCTACAAACAAGAAGACACAATGTGGAACACAGATGTCAGATAGTACCCATGTTCTATCATCACTGTGTGATATAGAGAACTTACTGTTTTATTTCTGTTGTCCCAATCGCAATGTTCTTACTCACAGTTTTGTTCGGCTGTCGGCTCATTCGCACCTACCCCGTCCGTCCGTCTGCATGCAGTGTGCTGTCATAGCGGGGACGACTTAATGTAGTGTAGCTAATTGGTTCTCGGGAGGAGCCCTCTTCTGGTACGCCCAATCATGCAGCTGGCATCTATGCATGTGTCAGGGGGAAGTGGTACTGCGCAAGTATTCTAGAGGGACCCTTCTCTTGAGTGCCTGCGCATAGAGTGTAGCGCAGATACCAGTCGTCATGGAAATAAATGATGCCTGGTGCGCTGAGCGCGTGTGTATATCCATGTGCTGGTTGCTCCCAAAATGGGGCAATTAGGGACCACTGCCTAGAGACGCGTACTCCCACGTGTGTGTTATCGTCTTTGTCTAAAATGAGTTTGAGAAATTGAATAAAACTGTAATGCCTCGGGGTGAGATGGTAGTCGCCTGATTGCAAATCAAGGAATGTAGATACATTATAACACGGCGGGCCCACCAAATATGAAACGAGGCGACCTGTGTAGTGCTAATGGGATGAATAACAGAGGAGACAGAGAGAAAGTGTCTTGCCTATATGTTAGCCCATCACTGTATTCCTAGGCAGAGTGTTTGTTATTTTGTGAGCCCCATGCATCTAGGTTGGGGGTTATCATTGTGTGGTGCCATTATTGTGTGCAATCGAAGAGGGGGCTGGACTAGTGGTGTTGTCCTGCCCCATGATGAGAGGGCTATAATTGTCCATTTCCTCAGTCTAGAGCATGTAAGATAGGGAAGGATTTGCGGACTGAATGCGTCAGAGTTCCCCCAGGGGATCTCATCGTTGATACCCGGTTCATGTGTGCGAAGACGGTGTACCCACCGTTGTTCGCGGCAAAGAAGAGAAGCGTTGCTCCACATCTGGTTGGCCTCCAGTATTGTCCACTGTATTTCGTCACAGGTGTGGCCTTTCTCGATGTAGTGGTCTGTCATTTTGGTGGCCGTCCGGCCACGTCTGATTGTGCTCCTCATGTTCGCTTATCCTTACTTTGACTGGTCGGGTCGTCATACCCATGTACCTCAGTGAGCATGGGCAGGTGACCAGGTAGACACAATTCTGAGTGTTACAGTTATTGTGTCTATGCTGTTCCCATGTGAAGTCATCGAAGTGCAGGGTTTTGGTGTGTAGGGTGGAGGGACATGCACTGCATGTACCACACGGGAAATGGCCTGTCACCGGTGGTAGGTTCCATGGGGTCATGTCCTGTGGTTTGCTCTTTTCTAGTGGTCTAGTGTTGACCAATTGATCATGCAGATTCGTAGTTTGTTTGAACGCAAAATGTGGTAGGTCCAGGTTCATGGTGCTGGTGTTCAGGTTCCTCCAATTTTGTTTAATGATGTTCTTGATTCTGTTGGACATCGGTGTGAAGGTTGTCAAACATGTGATCGTGTCACTTGGTTGTTTCTCCCTTGTTTCAAGTAATGCCTGCCGGTTGTTGTTTCTGGTACCCTTCCTGGCCTTACTGATAACCTCCCGTGGGTAGTCCCTGTTGTGTAGATTCCTGGCGAGTGAGCCTGCTTGAGCATCATATTCCTGGATGCTGCTGCAGTTACGTTGCATCCTCAGAAACTGGCTGTACGGAAGGTGCTCCCTGAGGGCCTTAGGGTGGTGACTCTTAAAGCTGAGGAGGCTGTTACAATTTGTCGCCTTCCTATAAGTGGCCGAGTCGAGGTGTCCATTCTCCAAAGTGATAAGTAGGTCCAGGAATGGAATCGCCTTATCACTAGCCGTGTTGGTGAAGCGCAGGTGAGGGTTGAGGTTGCTGATCCACTCATGGAATTTAATGCTAGTTTCCACATCTCCTCTCCAGAGGATGAGAACATCATCAATATACCTCTTCCAGGTAATGAGGTTACCTTTGAACGGGTCACTGTCTGTGAAGATGTTGGTAGCCTCAAAACATGCCATGTACAGACCCGCCAGGTTTGGCGCAAAGGTGCTGCCAATGCTGGTGCCCTATACCTGGTGATAGATGGTGGTTTTGTACATGAAAAAGTTATTTTTGAGTGCGATGGTGAAGATATCAGTGATAAAGTTGATACGTGTGTTGGTAGGAATGTCCGCTTTTTGTAGTAGTTTCCCCACTACCTCGATGGTGGCGTCCTGAGGAATGTTTGTATACAGTGCCTCGAAATCAAGGGTGAGGGGAAGGTTGATTGCCTTGTGTTGTTATTATTGATATCCTGCATCAAGTTCAGGACATCACATGTGTCCTTCAGGTATGCTGGTGTCGCTTGGACCAGAGGACGCAGAAAGTGGTCGCTCAATTGGCTCAATGGTTCATGTAAGGAGCGTATGCCGGACACAATAGGGCGGCCAGGTGGAGGGACGACACCCTTGTGAATCTTAGGTAGAAGATAGAGGTACGTCATCCTGGAGTTCCCATTAACCAGTAATGCCGCCTCCTGGGGGCAGATCCAACTCTCAGTGGCTGCCTCATTCACCATGCTACATATCCGTTATAGTAGTCGATCCGTGGGGTCTGTCTCCAGTCTGTGGTAGTATTTGGTGCTGTTAAATTGCCGGGAGCACTCCCTTTTGTAGTTCTCAATGTTGAAGATAACGGTGGCACCCCTTTGTCCGCGGGTTTGAGGATATTTGCTTCATAGTCTTTGAGTGATATATGTTGGGTTGCCTCTTAAGCAGGTAGCCTCCTTTACTACAGCTTTTTCAAAGGTCAGCACCTTGCTGGGGACCATCTCTGCCGCGGGGGTAAATTTAGAAGGGGCCTTAGGCCCGAGTCTTGGCGCTCTGGTGTTGGATTGTTGCTGAAGAAGGACCTCAGTCTTATCTTGCGGAGCAGCTGATGAAGTTCTTCATTCATAAGAAAATTGTCCTCTTTTTGAGTTTGTACAAACCCTAGAACCATCTCCAGGACAGTGACCTCATCGGTGCTAAGTTGTCTCTATGATAGGTTGACAATCAGGCTCTTGGGTGCGTCATGCTCCTCGTCATCCTCTGTTGTGCCTCCATGTCCTGCCATTGCACCTGTTTTTGCCCTCTTCTATTTCCTCTGCCTCGTCCCCTGCTTCTGTTCTGAAAAGGAGGTGGCTTGTTTTGGGAAAAAAAGTTGCTGGAATTCCTGCTGTGGTCCAGGGAATGCCGGGTACCACATGGGTCCTTGTGGAGGGTAGGGTTGATGAGGGTACCCATACATTGGTGGCATGGGGGTAGGTGGAAGGAGTCCTTCTTTGTTTGAGTTTCTTCCCCAGCTGCTGTTGCTTGAGTTGCTGTATGAGGAGCGTCCAGAGTTTGCTGAAGTTGATGAGCCATCATCAGAAGAGGCATGGGAGTGGGATGGTCGGAAGTCTTCCTTTGTGTAAGGGTATATCTTTTCCCTATCTAATTTTTTAATGGCCTTCTGCAACTTGGAGATGGTCTGTTGCAGAAGGTAGTCTCAGTGGTCTGACATTTCCGCATTAATCTCGGCCAGACGAGTCTTCCGGCCATAGATGCTAATACCCGTCTTTTTATCCGTTCTCCGCAATATTGATTTTAATGATCAAAGACTCAGAGAGATGTTTGGCCGTGCCAATATTCAGGATGAGCCAGTCGCGGGTACATTTCCACATGATCTGGCTCCATTCCCGTCTGAAGACTAGATCGTCCAGGAAGATCCTAGGTGCCGTGTGTATTATTAGGCCATTGGGTGCAGCGTTAGCTCTCAAGTACTCTGTCATAACAGAACCATGTAGTGCAATTTTGACCTGTAATTTCTTTTAAGAGGCCAGTGAGTTCCTGTCGCCTGGTATACTGGCGCTAGCCGCATTTCCCTCACTATTCAATAATGAGGAGGTTCTAAGGATCTCGGCCAGGATGTCGGCGCCCGTCCTATGTTCTCGCCCATAGTGGAGGTAGTCATGTCTCGTGGAACAAGAAGGAGAGAGGAAACAAAAGGATAGGGGTAGGGTCCCTCGGCTGAGCCGCCGTGCTACAAATGTATCAATACAAAGAGGCGAGGGGCAGGAGACACTTGTGGTCCAGTGCCTGTGCTCCTAACACTTCATGACAACTAAGATCATTTTCCACCTGATTAACAATAGATGACTGTGGGCCACATGTATCAACATTTGTAATAGCGATTACCTCATTGTGATTTTTCTTAAATCGCCCTTAGGTAATCGCGATTACAAATGTATGAAACTCCAAGAGTTTCATTTAGCAATTAATAGGGGGTCTCAAAAATTACAGGGATGGTGGCCTGCTGGGGTCTGCAGACAACCATCTTTTTGTTTTAAATGCAGCCCATTTTCTTTAAGGGAAAACGGGTTGCATTGAGAAAAAAAAACGAATAGTTCACTTTTTGTTTTTTAGGAGCCAGTAGTGGTCCGTGGGACAACTGCCTGCTCTTAAAAAAGTTTTTGCATACATTCACAAAGGGGAAGGGGTCCAATGGGGACTTTCACAGTCACAAAACATTCATACATACCACAGCAATTAGGTGTTTGGAAGGGACATCCTAAACACGCCCTTCCAAATACTGAATCACAACCCCATTTTGCAATTTGGTAACAGATTACCAAATTGTGAAATAGGACTGATGCATGTATAAAAAATATTTTGCGTTCGCAAAAAGGCTGATTCTGAGAATTGGCCCAGTTGCAAATACAAACATGCTTGATACATGTGGCTCTAGGAACCATAAAATCATCTCAACAGATGAGTGTGTTGGAGAGCAGAGAAGGGGAGCCTGGGGGTAGTGCCATCACGTGAGAAAATGTAGTTAAAAAGATATAAAAAGCAGAGATTTGGGAAAGGGAAACAGTGGACAAGCCATGTCTTGAGAGCAGACCGGGGAGACAATAGCAGGGATGTTAGGGAGAACAAAAAGATGGGGTGAGTTTAATGAACAAAGAAATGTACTTCCATTGAGAGGGGAAAAACATAAAACAAACATTGGCAAAACAAATATGTCTTCGTTGGATTTTTAGTTATAGTCAGACAGTGTGGCTTGCCAATACTTCCTGTTATTATGTAGAGTTTATGGCCATCTGAAGTTTGCAAAATGCTAAGTAGGACAAGATATTTCACAGGCAGCACAAGGCACGTGCAGTATCTTACAAGTTTTTATGGTGGAACCCTTTTGGTACCTACCGGACTCGGAGTAGAGCTGTGACCTATGTATCAGAGCGAAATATACTGAAAGCTAGGTTTAGAATGTTGAGTTTGTGGTTATACGCAGAAGAATAAAGATGTGTAATATTAAGCTCTATGCATTGGATAGTCACTGACGATCCCCAGGCTGGGGTAGATGCTATAATTGCAACGAGATAGGTAATATGTAACCCGAAGAACAGCCAAATCTCACAGAGTTTGCTGTGGTCCAGGCAGACTGCTCATGCATGCCATATGTGTCACTGTCAAAGAACAGAATCAATGCTTCCTGCATTGGGAGTCAAAGCACAGCTCTGGCCGCTGTGAAGCAGTTGAAGATTACGAAAACAGTGCAAAGAATCTATCAGACGTTGGTTGAGAACCTGTTGGTCAGGCCATACATGAAGGTACCGTGCTGCCACGCAATCTAGACTTGGACATTATATGGAGTGATACTGTTAAAGGTGACTATATAGAGACACAGAAAAGAAGTGCTAGAGACTGGTGTAGTTGAATACTAACAAAATACATAAACGCACTGGCTGACAAAATAAGTGTGAAAAAAAACATATGATCCTTTCACTCACCAGTATTTTTGAAAAACAAGGGAAACCCAGCGGGTAGCCAAGAACCATGGGTATAACTACGTTATAGAAACAAGGGTTCCTAGCTTATTTGAAATAGTCACAATACAGTATAGTACACAATGGACTACTATACGTTAAGTTCTCCCTGCCCAGCCGGGCAAGGAATTTATTTACCAATCAATGTCAGATTTGATCACAATATTTTTCAGACAAGTAGTATGACACAAGCCTGTGCCGTACTTTGAAAAGGAGAAGATAGAGAAAAGTGAAAGGGGTGTTTTCAGGCAAGGAAAAAAGAGCAAGTCAGGGCACTTACAAATGAAAAGAAATAGTGACAGTGTCGCCTGGAGTGAAACAAACAATATCAATTTTAAAATGCTACATGTATGTACACTCATAGGTGTCGACGTTTCGATCCCTTCGCTCAATTAGTTAATTGGGATCATCATCAGGACTTAAAAATTAGAGTTGCCTGAATGTAACAAAGCCTGTTGAGAAAGTAAGGGAATAAGCACAAGGAGAAATCTTTAGAGAAAAACAGTTATTGAGGAGAGCGGTCAATGCATGCCTTAAACTTTACACCATATATCTGAAATCACAGTTTGTGACAAGTGCTGGGTGATAGTGCCATTTGTGAAGTACACAGTCACGTTGCATTTACACATCAACAATGAGCCTCGGAATCGCAGTGACTCTTGTGCAAAAGATATTAGGAGTTGGCATGACGAGTGACTAATGGGATTGTGCAGCCGTGTGTTTGGTGAGTGGGGGATGCCCTCGACTCAGTGAGCTGGTGTTTGAGCCGGGCCACATGCATCTCTGGTTTTTCAATGGTATTTGACCCTTTTGGCGCTTACAGGTCATCATAGGACGTACCTCTGGATGCGAGGTATTGAGTAAGGCGTCAGGCTTTTTTCGGGCACCCGAGGGTAGCGTCCAGTGGAAGCCAGGGGTACAGCACTAGTCCTGCTTGTATGGTTTAGATATATCCCATAGCGGCTTATAGCCGAGCTGTGGGAAAAATTCACTTTAGTATGCGTGGTAAGGGCGGGCCACGGTACGAGTGATTTAATTAGATTACATACCCATTGTGAGCTCGTTTTAATTCTTGTACGATTCCAAATGATTCTTGGGGTGAATTGGTTCTAGTTCTTGCAGCGCCGACTTGTTTAGCGGGCTGAAATGAATTAATTATGTTCAAAGTTATCTAACAGTTTTCTGGAATTCAGTCCGGAGGATCTAGAAGAACAAGTGTTGAGGAGGTTTACCTTAATTAGTGGTACTGAGTGGTACACTGGGGGCTCGATGGCCGGGGTAACTGGGGACCAGTTGTCCACTCTGTATTCGATCAATGTCGCAATGTTGCGCTGGAAAATAAGGATGAAATTTACTTGGCGCCTAATCTCTGAAGCATAGTCAGGATCGGACTCAGTGTCCGTTCGAGCGCCTGCGGGGAAGAGCCACTTACCGAGTCAGGTAGGGGCTCGCGTCTGGCCGGGATGCTTCGTTTCGATGCCGGTTACCGCTGGAATTCCTAGGAGTGCTAGTCATAGTTTAGCGGACCGATCACGTGGAGATAAGTGCAAGCGCCATCTTGGAACGGTGTCCCAGTCTTGAATGGCCACAGTAATGGCAGGGGCTCTTAGACGCTTACGTGGGCGCCATTTTGCAATGTCTTAGAGTTCAAAGGTGGCATGTTACTAAGACGTATGAGAACCCATAGCTTGTAATTGCATGAGGTCCCAATGAAAGGGATTAGGTTAGCGCAAAGTGTCCTTCACGGGTTTCTTACTAGAATTTGGGACATGCATCCAACTGATTGAGTTAACATTTGGTGGGCTGCAGGGATAGTATAACGCAGGCTGTCGCTTGGCAAGATGCATAGGGGGAGGGGAGTGCATGTGTACCAATAAAGTTGGTGTGGGTGAAACAATTGTGACACATATATGTTCATTAATATCTTAGCACCAGATAGTTGAGACCCATAAGTCTTTCTGCGTGGCAGTTCTTAAATTCCGATATAGTTTTTTCACAAGAGTGTGGTCCAGTCCTCACTCCGGTTCAGTCCCGTGTGGATGGTATTAAACTGTATGATTGATTTCAATTCCTCGCGATTCAGGATTTGTTGCAGATTACCACCTCTTGGTGGTAATTTCACCGATTTCAGGACTGTCCATCTCAAGTCGTCAGCCGTGTGTTTCAGGGATGAAAAATGTTCCACTAGCGGGGCATTGAGAGTCCCGCATCTTATGCGGCTCCGGTGTTGGCTTATGCGCGTCTTCACCTTCTGTGTGGTTTGCCCCACATACATTTTCGGACAAGGGCATAGGACCGCATAAATTACATTACAACTGTTGCAGTTTGTTAAAACTTTCATCTCATTTGTGACATTATTGTGACTGAAAGTGCGCCCCTCCAGTGTCAAATCACACACAATACATTGCCCACATTTTACATGCCCCGTTACAGGTGGTAAGCCCCAGTTGGATTCAATTGTATTATTTGCGGGCGGTGTAGGTAGAGCCGCCCGGACAAGATGGTCTTTTATATTTTTGCTTTTTTTGAACGCAAACAATGGCTTTTCAAAATTTAGTTGACCTGCATTCAGGATTGACCAATGCTGCAGGATTGTTTTGCGAATTTTGTTCGAGACCGGGGAAAAAGTGGTGACACAAGCAATTCTTTCAGTCCTCTCCCTACTTTTTGGTTCAAGTAAGACGTCTCGGGGGCAGTACCATGCTCTTTTAGAGGCATTCCTGACTAATCTCTTTGGATATCCACGCGCTTTGAGTTTTGGTGACAAAATATCTGCCTCTCTGAAATAGTCAGATTTTGATGAACAATTACGCCTAATGCGGAGGAATTGTGAGTAGGGGAGTGAATCTTTGAGGGCTTTAGGGTGGTTGCTGTCATACCTCAGCAACGTATTGCGTTCGGTTGGTTTCCTGTACAATCGGGTCAGCAATTCGCCCTCCTCATGATAAATTGTCAAATCAAGAAAAGGGATCTCTGTTTTATGATGAGAAAGAGTAAACTGCAGGTCATCACAGTTATTGTTTAACCAGTGTAAGAAAGACCAGACCATGCCACTTTATATACTGTAGATCATATCAAACATTTATGAAACTACAAAGAAAAAACAATAAAATATTGCAAAAAGAGAGCAAACAATCAACCTAGAGAGTGCCTTTTACAAAGCTACCCCAAAACACAAACACAAGATCTGACGACCTGTGTCACCACTTTCTGCCCTTCAACATATGAAGTGAACAAATTGATAAAGAAAAACTGGCATATCCTGAACACTGGAGTTTTCAACTGGCCTAAACCTAGGTTTGCCAACCGCAGAACAAAGAACATCAAAGATGTTTTGGTCCATACCCGTCCCCAGAAAAAACAACAACTAACCATCACGAGGGACGTGAGTATGAATCCAGTGACAGGCCACTATCCCTGTGGCTCATGTGTAGTCTGCAGAACCACCACCATGTCTAAAACACTGCAGCTAACCGAAAAATTGGTATGGACACAACGCCAACATACGAACTGCAATTCGTCACATGTCATATACATGATTACTTGCAAATGCAACAAGAGATACATTGGCATGACATGTCGCAAGATCAAATTGAGGATTGGAGAACATAAAAGTAATATCCGCCTTAAGAAAAACACCACAAAACTGTGTGCCCATTTCATTGAAATGGGCCATTCATGTGAAGAGCTTCAATGGACAGTGCTTGAGATGCTCACCGATAAAAACACAAACTGTGAGCGCCGTTTGTTTGAAAAAGAGCAAAGGTGGGTGGATCGCCTCAAAACTTGTGAATACGGGCTGAACGACGCCATCCCTTGGCACCGTTTTGCCAACTGACAATGATCATTGATAAGCTACAGTCTGTATTTCATGATAAAACCGCCCAATAACAACTTTGTTTCATTAGATCAATAAAGCTATCACCTCAATGAATAAAAAAAACTCCAATGAAACCAGCACGCCTATCTGACGCGTCTGGCGCCTTTAAATCACAGTGCTCTCGATCCTAACCACACCCCGGGGCAGAGTCAGCACAAGGCGGAAACATCCACACACGCGGGTAATGGCGGCGATCACCTAGAGATACCGGTAAGACAAATAATCCCCTCCAAATACTAACGGAACGCTCTCTACGACAGCTCTGAGCTTCAAGCGGCTTCAAAATAATGAGACCCCGGTGAGGCAGAATACGTACTGTCTTTCAGGTATGAAAACATTGCACATACTTTATGCGATAAAATAGCGTCATGTATACAGCCTGACCTCACGCTTTGCTATACACCGGGTGCCTTGATAACACTCTATACCCTACCAGACTGTAAGATCATAGAATTGTTTGTAATATGAGTACAGCTCTAACGCGCACTTTAGACTAAGTATATACAGCAAAGATATCAACCAGTATTTCGTTTTTAACATAAGAGAACCTAGCATCTCTACTCTCCATTATTTGCCATTGCTTTAAAGTTTAGTAGTTTTGCTGAAAATGTCACAAAACTCTGATAATGAAATTCACTATCATTAGGTGTAAGGTGTATATGTGTATGCAAAACCTGTACTTCTGTCTATCCCATTGCAGATTACAAAGGGAAATTCCCTAACAATACACAATCTGAACAAGAGTGTTTGTACCAAAATGACTACACAAATTGTGTGAGTACAATACCTTTATGTTATGTTTTGTGAGTCCTGACGAAAGCTCCGCAGACCCTTCCAGGCCCCAGGAGCTGAAACATGTCGACGTACTTCTTTTAACTATACTATCAGACCTAGTAACTCGGTCTAAGATCGTATCACTTAATTTTAAACTGTGGTGCGGAACACCCCCCATTAAAGAACTTTGGGGCTGTTTACCCCCTTATTTTTAAATATTTGTTCCTTTTTTGCACATTTTTCTTTACACCCTTTTTTCACGTAAAATCTCTGGACACTGCACCCTAGACCAGAGGCGCCTCGGGCGAGGCTGGCAAACCCACTACTTCAGAGTAGCCAATGATAACTGCCACAACTCTAGTGTGGGGCGGACGAAACACATATACCGCACCTTTTCCAACCATAACACAGAGTTTTTTGAGGCTACTCTGATCTTTATCCCTTATGCCAAAGGCCATAAGGTGTAACTAGTGTCCGTTATTCTATTTTGATAATTGTTAATATATCTAAACCATACAAGCAGGACTAGTGCTGTACCCCTGGCTTCCACTGGACGCTACCCTCGGGTGCCCGAAGAAAGCCTGACGCCTTACTCAATACCTCGCATCCAGAGGTACGTCCTATGATGACCTGTAAGCGCCAAAAGGGTCAAATACCATTGAAAAACCAGAGATGCATGTGGCCCGGCTCAAACACCAGCTCACTGAGTCGAGGGCATCCCCCACTCACCAAACACATGGCTGCACAATCCCATTAGTCACTCGTCATGCACAACTCCTAATATCTTTTGCACAAGAGTCACTGCGATTCCGAGGCTCATTGTTGATGTGTAAATGCAACGTGACTGTGTACTTCACAAATGGCACTATCACCCAGCACTTGTCACAAACTGTGATTTCAGATATATGGTGTAAAGTTTAAGGCATGCATTGACCGCTCTCCTCAATAACTGTTTTTCTCTAAAGATTTCTTCTTGTGCTTATTCCCTTACTTTCTCAACAGGCTTTGTTACATTCAGGCAACTCTAATTTTTAAGTCCTGATGATGATCCCAATTAACTAATTGAGCGAAGGGATCGAAACGTCGACACCTATGAGTGTACATACATGTAGCATTTTAAAATTGATATTGTTTGTTTCACTCCAGGCGACACTGTCACTATTTCTTTTCATTTGTAAGTGCCCTGACTTGCTCTTTTTTCCTTGCCTGAAAACACCCCTTTCACTTTTCTCTATCTTCTCCTTTTCAAAGTACGGCACAGGCTTGTGTCATACTACTTGTCTGAAAAATATTGTGATCAAATCTGACATTGATTGGTAAATAAATTCCTTGCCCGGCTGGGCAGGGAGAACTTAACGTATAGTAGTCCATTGTGTACTATACTGTATTGTGACTATTTCAAATAAGCTAGGAACCCTTGTTTCTATAACGTAGTTATACCCATGGTTCTTGGCTACCCGCTGGGTTTCCCTTGTTTTTCAAAAATACTTGAGCGCAATCACTAGATTGCAGGGTTTGTCTTAAACTCGAAATACCTCATTCTCGAGGGTGGCCTTCCTAGTGCCATAGTACTCACAGATCTTGAATTCGTTCTTACCTCTCCTTTAAGCCTTTGTCTATATTCTTTAGGAGATGTCAGACCATGCCCCTTTATATACTGTAGATCATATCAAACATTTATGTTCATTACCCTCACTACTATCAGAGACTCCAGATGCCCCCCCAGGTGCTGTCTCCAGTTTACCGGAACAATTAGAAAAACTTAAGAAAAAACAGGTCAGGCTCCAACTAATGGTACTAATGCTAACGGATTATCTCAAATCCGGTGTCATACCAGTCGGTTTGCAGGTGCGGAACATTCCAGGCCTATTTACGGATAATCCCAAGTACACGACAAACTTTAGCTATATTGGAACTACATGTTCCAGACAATGGTTAGCATTGGGCATTGATATTGCCACTGAGACGCTTAAAACACTGGAGATTGAAATCAATGACCTCCTAAAACAGATCAGTGACACAGACCCCACACCTGAATGCAAGAAACTGCTTGAACAAGTCGAAAAGGCAGTTGCAGAGTTTAACTACATAGAGCAAAATAAAAAGGCAAACAAAGTTAAAAAAGACATCAAGAACTATAGTGCTGAGAACACCTATCCCTATCTTTATAAAGATTTTTATACGAATAGACCTAATTTTAATCCCTACAATAGACCGTGGGGCCGTTACAAGAAACGGCAAAATATAGTGGGATTCTCCGATACTTCGGAGGATTCATCTGACCACTCAGACCCCGGAGAAGGAGGGAGTAATTTAAGAAGAGGTGGAGGAGGCCCCCAAGGGAATTTTTTATCCAGGGGCCAATCAGGAACCCCACAGAGAGGGAGAGCGAAAAAGCCTCGGAGATGGTTCAACGCCCCAGGGGAGCGGAAGACCTGCAACAACTTTTACCAATGGTAGCCCCTTCCTTGCAAAATGCCCCTGAGGTAATTCCAATCTTCAATCTGTCCAACCACATACTACAACATTCCGAATTGGAACTCTTGAAGAAGGGACTGTCCTTTGTCCCGACCATTCGTCCAAATTTTATGGAATTGCAGACTGAATTACTCAGATTCTTCAGACTTATCCGTCTGAAGGCTTTCTTTCAGCTGCACCCTCCACCAGAGTCCAATCGTAACACACCCTTTAGCCCTCCCTCCACCTTCCTGCCAACTGCTAGTATGGTCCCATCTGAAATCGTGACTTTCGAAAAACTAATTATTAAAGATCTGGAGGCATTGGAGAAGAAAAAATTATTCATCCCTTATAACATCCCCAAGAGTGAGAAAGAAGCAATCAGCACACTTAAATCTAATGCTGATGTGATTATCAAGAGTGCAGATAAGGGCGGAGGAATTGTTCTACAGAACATTGACTCTTATAAAGATGAAATTAACCGTCAATTGAATAACAGAGAGCATTATTTAAGACTAGGACGCAACCCAACTAGTGATATCCAAGCACAAATTAAAAAGTTGATCTCAGATGCCAAAGATGAAGGCTACCTCAGTAAGAAGGAATATAACTTCCTGAATGTCAAATGCCCGCGCCTACCTGTGATTTGAACCCTCCCAAAAATTCATAAAAACATCGAAAAACCACCGGGAAGACCGATAGTGTCTGCCTGTGGCTCAATTTTGGAGCCGCTGGGTTCCTATGTGGATTTTCACATCAAAGATTTTGTGCCATCTACTTGCTGTTATGTCCGTGACAGCATGGAAATGATAAACTTGGTGGAGCATTACCCTTTTGATCCAGGCTTCCAAACACTCTGTACCCTGGACGTAGAGTCGCTCTACACCAATATCCCTCAAGGAGCGGCTCTACGGGTCATTCAAAAAATCCTTGACTCCAGGCCCAGACCCCATAGAGTACCGACACTCTTCATATTACAGCTATTGGAATTGTGTCTCACGAGGAATTTTTTTGTCTTTGATGGGGTATTCTTCCAGCAGATAAAGGGTACATCTATGGGGGCTATTTTTGCCCCCCACCTGGCAATATTGTTTATGGACGCGCTCGAGACGGGCATGATCTTATCGGATATGAATCCGTTTCGATCTGGCATCGCCATCTGGCGACGGTACATAGATGATATTTTTTTAATTTGGAATCTGGACGAGAAGATTTTAGAATCTTTCTTACACTGGTTAAACAATAACTGTGATGACCTGCAGTTTACTCTTTCTCATCATAAAACAGAGATCCCTTTTCTTGATTTGACAATTTATCATGAGGAGGGTGAATTGCTGACCCGATTGTACAGGAAACCAACCAAACGCAATACGTTGCTGAGGTATGACAGCAACCACCCTAAAGCCCTCAAAGATTCACTCCCCTACTCACAATTCCTCCGCATTAGGCGTAATTGTTCATCAAAATCTGACTATTTCAGAGAGGCAGATATTTTGTCATCAAAACTCAAAGCGCGTGGATATCCAAAGAGATTAGTCAGGAATGCCTCTAAAAGAGCATGGTACTGCCCCCGAGACGTCTTACTTGAACCAAAAAGTAGGGAGAGGACTGAAAGAATTGCTTGTGTCACCACTTTTTCCCCAGTCTCGAACAAAATTCGCAAAACAATCCTGCAGCATTGGTCAATCCTGAATGCAGGTCAACTAAATTTTGAAAAGCCATTGTTTGCGTTCAAAAAAAGCAAAAATATAAAAGACCATCTTGTCCGGGCGGCTCTACCTACACCGCCCGCAAATAATACAATTGAATCCAACTGGGGCTTACCACCTGTAACGGGGCATGTAAAATGTGGGCAATGTATTGTGTGTGATTTGACACTGGAGGGGCGCACTTTCAGTCACAATAATGTCACAAATGAGATGAAAGTTTTAACAAACTGCAACAGTTGTAATGTAATTTATGCGGTCCTATGCCCTTGTCCGAAAATGTATGTGGGGCAAACCACACAGAAGGTGAAGACGCGCATAAGCCAACACCGGAGCCGCATAAGATGCGGGACTCTCAATGCCCCGCTAGTGGAACATTTTTCATCCCTGAAACACACGGCTGACGACTTGAGATGGACAGTCCTGAAATCGGTGAAATTACCACCAAGAGGTGGTAATCTGCAACAAATCCTGAATCGCGATGAATTGAAATCAATCATACAGTTTAATACCATCCACACGGGACTGAACCGGAGTGAGGACTGGACCACTCTCTTGTGAAAAAACTATATCGGAATTTAAGAACTGCCACGCAGAGAGACTTATGGGTCTCAACTATCTGGTGCTAAGATATTAATGAACATATATGTGTCACAATTGTTTCACCCACACCAACTTTATTGGTACACATGCACTCCCCTCCCCCTATGCATCTTGCCAAGCGACAGCCTGCGTTATACTATCCCTGCAGCCCACCAAATGTTAACTCAATCAGTTGGATGCATGTCCCAAATTCTAGTAAGAAACCCGTGAAGGACACTTTGCGCTAACCTAATCCCTTTCATTGGGACCTCATGCAATTACAAGCTATGGGTTCTCATACGTCTTAGTAACATGCCACCTTTGAACTCTAAGACATTGCAAGATGGCGCCCACGTAAGCGTCTAAGAGCCCCTGCCATTACTGTGGCCATTCAAGACTGGGACACCGTTCCAAGATGGCGCTTGCACTTATCTCCACGTGATCGGTCCGCTAAACTATGACTAGCACTCCTAGGAATTCCAGCGGTAACCGGCATCGAAACGAAGCATCCCGGCCAGACGCGAGCCCCTACCTGACTCGGTAAGTGGCTCTTCCCCGCAGGCGCTCGAACGGACACTGAGTCCGATCCTGACTATGCTTCAGAGATTAGGCGCCAAGTAAATTTCATCCTTATTTTCCAGCGCAACATTGCGACATTGATCGAATACAGAGTGGACAACTGGTCCCCAGTTACCCCGGCCATCGAGCCCCCAGTGTACCACTCAGTACCACTAATTAAGGTAAACCTCCTCAATACTTGTTCTTCTAGATCCTCCGGACTGAATTCCAGAAAACTGTTAGATAACTTTGAACATAATTAATTCATTTCAGCCCGCTAAACAAGTCGGCGCTGCAAGAACTAGAACCAATTCACCCCAAGAATCATTTGGAATCGTACAAGAATTAAAACGAGCTCACAATGGGTATGTAATCTAATTAAATCACTCGTACCGTGGCCCGCCCTTACCACGCATACTAAAGTGAATTTTTCCCACAGCTCGGCTATAAGCCGCGATGGGATATATCTAAACCATACAAGCAGGACTAGTGCTGTACCCCTGGCTTCCACTGGACGCTACCCTCGGGTGCCCGAAGAAAGCCTGACGCCTTACTCAATACCTCGCATCCAGAGGTACGTCCTATGATGACCTGTAAGCGCCAAAAGGGTCAAATACCATTGAAAAACCAGAGATGCATGTGGCCCGGCTCAAACACCAGCTCACTGAGTCGAGGGCATCCCCCACTCACCAAACACACGGCTGCACAATCCCATTAGTCACTCGTCATGCACAACTCCTAATATCTTTTGCACAAGAGTCACTGCGATTCCGAGGCTCATTGTTGATGTGTAAATGCAACGTGACTGTGTACTTCACAAATGGCACTATCACCCAGCACTTGTCACAAACTGTGATTTCAGATATATGGTGTAAAGTTTAAGGCATGCATTGACCGCTCTCCTCAATAACTGTTTTTCTCTAAAGATTTCTCCTTGTGCTTATTCCCTTACTTTCACAACAGGCTTTGTTACATTCAGGCAACTCTAATTTTTAAGTCCTGATGATGATCCCAATTAACTAATTGAGCGAAGGGATCGAAACGTCGACACCTATGAGTGTACATACATGTAGCATTTTAAAATTGATATTGTTTGTTTCACTCCAGGCGACACTGTCACTATTTCTTTTCATTTGTAAGTGCCCTGACTTGCTCTTTTTTCCTTGCCTGAAAACACCCCTTTCACTTTTCTCTATCTTCTCCTTTTCAAAGTACGGCACAGGCTTGTGTCATACTACTTGTCTGAAAAATATTGTGATCAAATCTGACATTGATTGGTAAATAAATTCCTTGCCCGGCTGGGCAGGGAGAACTTAACGTATAGTAGTCCATTGTGTACTATACTGTATTGTGACTATTTCAAATAAGCTAGGAACCCTTGTTTCTATAACCCTTTCACTCACCAGAGCCTCAATAAGCAGAGATATACAGCCTCAACACCAGACAGGAGACCCAAGAAGAAGCACAAGGGTTGTTGCTACTAATCTGGCCAATACCGGAAGTGGCAGACCATCAAATCTGCTAGGTGACGGCGCCCAACAACTCGACAGGTCTCCAGGAAGTGAAGGGCTCCGATGGAGACCAAGGAGGGGGTCAGTGTCCAATGGATTGTCCACGACGACGGTGAAGCTGGTCCATCACAAGGCTTCAGGAATTAAGCGAGTGACACTGACTCTAATAGACAGCAAAATGTAACAGAAAGAGCTTCACCCTCAATATCAGTTATTCCAATAGCTAGCAACCCTGCTGTCACCTTCCTGAAACCACTACCACCTTTTGATACTGACAAAAAGCAAATATTGGCGATAGATGGAGTTCTTGGATAGAGAAAATTGATGATTTCATTGATGCACTTCAGACTGAAGACAAAAACATTATCAAGTACCTCAAAAATCTTGTATGTGATGGTATGAAAGAAGTCATGAAGAAAATCCAACGAACTGATGGAGAAATCACGTCACCAGATTAAGGAAATGTTGAATCTCAAGTTAAATCCTGCTCCTAATGTTGAATACGAAAGATATACTTTCAATCAAGAATAACAAAGAGTTGGTGAAACCATTGATGACTTTGTGGAGGGACTCGACACCCTCATCAAACACTGTAAGTTCACTTAATTCAATGATGATGAAGCTGTGCGTCTTGGATTCATTCAGATGACGAATGTTGAGAGAAACACTTAGCCTGAAGTGAGTGTTGATAGCTGTCATAGCTGAAGAGTGTGCTGAAAGACAAGCTGCTGACATAGAGGCTGAAAGTGCTCCGAATGAGTCAGTCATGAGTGTAAAAACCAAACCAAAATACAGGACACAAAAGTAATGTCTATATGTAAAAAGAGGTTACTTTTTTAGGTGTGGATTTTCACTTCCACACAAAGGAAAATGTCCTTTCATTAGACAGATTTGTAAAGGCTGTTGGAAGAAAAAACGTTTTGCAAAGTGTAGAAAAAAGTAAGTGAGTCATGGTGCACACACAAAATAGCCACAAGAACCTTTTAGTAGCAACGTTCAATGCACGCCCACAGGGCCAATCATCAACATCGATACTAAACTAAGTCGATTGTCATCTAAATCATCATCAAATAGTTAATCTGCCTCAATATCAAGTAAAAGTGAAGAAGATGGCTATGCCATGTCGATGTTTACCTCAGAGAAACGGGCACATGTTGGACTGGCTGCATGCGAGAAAAGATGTCAGCCACATACAAATCAATATAATAAAGTACCAAAGTCATAAAAACGTTGTCCAAAGATTACGTTGAAAATAAATCAATGTTCGATGCCTTTTTTCATCAACAGTAGTGCTTCAATAAGCATTGTGCCTTAAGAGATGGACTGGATCCACTCCTTCCTGACTGGCAAACTCAGCGAGTCAGACTACCCCCATTCCTCTCAGAACCTACAGAGACCAGCTGCGGAGTGCCCCAGGGCTCTTCCCTGAGCCTCACCCTCTTTAACATCGACATGGCTCCCCTCGCAGCCATCATGAGGTGCCGCAGACTCAACTTCGTCTCCTACGCTGACGACAGTCGTCTCGCTCACCAAAGACCCGACAACCACTAGAATTAACTTTCACAACAGAATGAAGGCAGTCGCCGCCTTGATGCAAGACAGCTGCCTAAAGCTCAACTCGGACAAGACCAAAGTACTCATCCTGGGGCCCACTCCCTCAGCCTGGGAAGACTTCTGGTGGCCTGCACTAGGAACCCCTCTCACCCCTATGGACCACGCACGCAACCTTGACATCATACTAGACTCCATGCTCTCAATGAACTGTCAATTCAACACAGTATCCTCGTCCTTTTTCCACATGCTCCACCTACTTCGAAAGACTTTCATATGGCCCCCCACAGAATCCAGAAAGACGGTCACCCATGCACTAATCACCAGTAGAGTGGACCACGGCAACGCATTCTATGCCAGCATCACCCAGAAACAGCTCAGGAAACTACAGAACGTCCATAGTGCCTCAGCCAGACTGGTCTTCAACATCCCCTGCTGCAGCCACATGACACAACACTTCCGACAACTCCACTGGCTCCCTATAAACAAGGGCATCACCTTCAAGCTCCTCACACATGCCTACAAATCTCTACATGACGCAGGACCAGAATATCTGAACCACTACCTCGCCTTCCACACAGCCGTCAGACAACTCTGCTCCCCCCAGCTTGCCCTGGCCTCCGGCCCACAGATCCACAAGACCAGACCCGGAAGAAGATCCTTCCCCTACCTCGCTGCCAAGACCTGGAGTACCCTGCCACTCAACCTGGAGCAATCTGTGTCGTTGACACAATTCAGAAAGGACCTCAAAACCTGATTCTTTGACTCAACTTCCTCACCCAGATGGATTAGCGGCCCCCCAGCACCTTGAGACCATCATGAGTGAGTAGCCACACTTTACAACCCCCTGATTGATTGAGAGAAATATAATGAACTGTCTATATTACCGCAACTCATGCCATCTAAAACAAAAGTGTATACATGGGCTGCTTTGACTTCCATAAGAAATTACGTTTCATTTATCACGACAATGAAACACAAGAAAACTAAGGTGCAAGGTCCCATCTATGTGCCGCAAGGTAAAGCGTCATGTGCCAGTTTGCTCAGTATAAGCACAGCTAATGTTATGGGAGTAATTTTTGTGAATTACAATTTGAAAGCTCATCATGAAACAGCAAGTTAATTCCCTTCATTGTTTAATGGGTTAGGAAAGCTGAAGACTATGAAAGGGAAATTGCACATTAATAAAGATGTCTGCCCTGTTCCACTTACTGTTGTTGAAAAGTGCTTGAATTGTTACTGAAGCATGACATTATTGAACGTTCTACTCTTCCGACACCATGGGTTTCTCCTATAGTGGTAGTGCCTAAAGAAGACAGTGAAGGAACTGCACTCATATGCGTTGACATGTGTCAAGCAAGCAAGGCAATTGAAAAGAGAACGGCATCCAGGTCCACATATTGCTGACATTATAACCCAGCTGCTAAACAGTGCAAACTTGTTCTTTCCCCTTGATTTAAATAAAGGCTATCATCAGTTGGAAAAAGATTGCAGGTACACTACTACATTTTTTACACATGTTGGTCTGTTTTGTTACAGGAGACTCAGGTTTGGAGTGTCATTGGCTGCTAAACTTTTCATATATGTCATTCAACGTGTCATACAACCTGTTGTGAATGCATTCAATTATAGGGATGGCTTATGTTTTTCAGAGCTACCCAGAAGGAGCGCAATAAAGCCCTCACACAAGTATGTTGTTTACTTACTTATGCAGGTTTAACATTGAATGCAGACAAATGTGAGTTCCAGAAGACGAAGGTGAAATTCTTTGGTCATATCTTCTCAGATGGAGGCATGACAGTTGATCCTGCAAAAGTCCAAGCACTAACAAATGCTATTCCAAGACAAGATGTTTCAGTTGCTATGTTAGTTTCTTGGCATGGCCAATTACTGTTCACATTACATAAGAGACATTGCTCTGTAAGTACAGACATTAGCATAGTTGACAAACAAAAATATTTCATTGAATTGTAGCAAGAACACGCAAAAGTTTTAGGAAATTTAAAAAGCCATTGAAAGTGCTGCTGATATGGCCAACTTCAATCCAAAACTTCATACAGAGGTTTTTATTGACGCTAACACTGCAGAGTTAGGCACTATTCTTGCAAAGCACATTGGACATCCAAATGCATGAAAGCATTTTGGGGCATATTATCAAGGGGGTTTATCTCCGCTTTTTAGGAGATAGCGACCATCTTGGGCCCCACTTTGCATGTCAGTGATATTTATCACTAATGACATGCAAAGTGGGCGTGCCAAGATGTTAGCGACTGGAAACAGTCGCTAACATCACTATCTCCTATTACCAACTTTTGGAGATATTCGCGCTAAGCGCGAATATCTCCATAAAACTAACACCTGCCCTGAGCAGTTCTTAGCCATGTTATCCAATGGGAGGTGGATAACATGGCTAAGAGCATTAGCTCGGTAATGCATGAATATCGCTGACTTTTCAGCGATATTCATGCATTGCGGCCGTTTTTTATCGCATTTGCGATAAACCTTGATAATAGCAAGGTTTATCTGCGATAATTTCTGACGATGCTTAGCGTTAAAAAATTCGCTGCTAAGCATCGTTAGCGATAAATATCGCTTAACGTTGGTAATATGCCCCTTTGTGACAAATGTCAGTAGACGTTCATTCCAGACAGAGTGTGCTTACCCACAACCTGAGAAAGAGAGTTTAGCTGTAGTGTGGGATAGTGAATACAACCATGTGTTCCTGTATGTAAAACCTTTTATTTTGTTAGCTGATCACCAAGCTTTACTGTCTATAATTGGTAAACCAAAAGCCATGATTCCTCCTTGCATTGAAAGATGGGGATTACGATTGCAAGAGTTCAATCATGGGAACCTCGCTAAAGAAGATTCAACCTGCACTCCAATAATATATTCAATGTAAAATTGCCATACTACTCTTTTTTAGTACTCTGTGTGTGATGCTTTGAGTAAGCCCTGCCCCAAGCCCCTAAGTCAATGTTGCAAAGATGAGTGTGCAGAGACCTGCACACATTTCATAAAGTGCACTACGTCAAGACCCTAACCTCTTTTTGTGCTTTAACAATTGAACTATAGAAATATTTTAACATTCTTCACAAATTATATATTTCTCTAGACAAAGTATTTCAGTCTCCTAAATACGAACATTTTAATGTTTACTTAAAACAATGTAACTTCACAATGCAAAATTTACACATGATGGGGGCACATGCATCATTGTAGGATTTTGCATTTCCTAAATTGCGAAAAATAAGGAATCGCAATTTAGGAATTGCAAAATCCTATGCATCAACAAATCCTAAAATATTTTAGGATTTCTTAATTTTCGGAATTTGCGATTCCTTAATTGCGATTCGCAATTAAGGAATGGCATTACATTGATTCCTATGGGCCTAGAGGCCCATGGGAATCAATGCCGTGTTGCATTTTTTTCTTGCAATTCTCAATTTGTTGATGCATTGCAAGGGTGCAGAGGGGGGTCCAAAGGACCCCCCCCTGCACCCCTGAAATGTATTTTAAAGTGCATGTTTCACACACACATGTCCTAAGGACATGTGTGTCTGTAACATGAAAGTTTAAAAAATGCATTTTTGAGCATTTCCATAACTTTTCGCAAATTACCACGAGGTTCAACCTCGTGGTAAATTGCACCCCCTAATTGCTAATTCACAATTTGAAAAACAATCATGCATTGCTTTTAAGGAATCGCATATTTGCGATTCCTTAAAAGCAATCGCATTTTTAGAAATCACTAAAAATAGCGATTTCCACAAAAAAGTATGATGCATCCCAAAAACTTATTTAGGAAGTGCAAACGGCCGATTTTACTGATTCGCACCGTTTGCACTTCCTAAATAGGTTGATGCATGTGCCCCTTACATCTGTAAATTTTGCATGCATTTATTCTGACGAATGTGAACATTGTTTTAAGCAAACATTAAAATGTTTGTGTTTATGAAACTGAAATACTTTGTCTAGAGAAATATATAATTTGTGAAGAATGTTATAACTTTTCTATAGTTCAATTGTTAAAGCACAAAAAGAGGTTAGAACCCTTTTGGTCTTGACGTAGTGTGCCTTGTGAACTGTGTGCAGGTCTCTGCACACTCAGCTTTGTGAAGAGTACAATTATACCTTAGTTCATCAACCAGGAAAGGATCAGAATCAAGCTGGCTACTTTTCCAGAGGGCCTAAACAAGGTCAAGGAACTCCATCCAAGATAAGCTGAGGCCTATATTAATGTAATTGTCAAAAAAAATACACATAGTGCCATATTGTTAGCAGGATTATCAATTCCGCAAGTCATGATAGTGACATGCTGAAATTAAAAGATATAATTACACATCAGTCATGGAGTACCTAATCACCGATGGTGAATATAAAAAATGCAACAATGTTAAAGATGAACTGTCCGTAACCAGTAAGAAGTCACACTACGAGGGTTGAGAATAATAATTCCCGAGAGTCTGTGACAGAGAATATTTGAAGTGGCTCACAAAGGACATCCTGAGAGAGTTGCCATAAAGGGAGCTCTTCAAGATTAAGTTTGTGTTCCCATATCGAGATGAGCGAGTCGAAAAGGAACTCAAGGCCTGTCATCCATACAACTGCCTTTCTACAAACGTGACTAAACATACGTTGAATATGTTAGAACTCACTAAGCATGCTTAGAAGATAATAGCCATTCATTTCTTTGGACCATTTGATAATGGGCACCATTTGCTTGTAATTGTGGATGAATATTCCTGCGTCCCGCTCGTAGAGGATCTTTCATCCACTACTCATGAAGGAGTCATTGAGAAACTGGATACATCTTTGCAACACGGGGCATTCCAGATATTGTGAAGTGATAATGGCCCGCCCTTTAATAGTCAGGAACGAAAGGATTTCCTACAGCATCTGAACATAAAGCATTAGAAGAGTACACTTTTGTGGCCGCAGACCAACGGACTCATTGAGCATTTTATGAGTACACTGAAGAAAGTGGTACAACATGCAACTCTGAAAGGACTTCAGTTCAAAACTGTACTGCATTCTACCATACGAATCTGTCGTTCAACACCACATTCAACCACTGGTGAAAGTCCTGCGACTTTGATGTTTGATAGAGCAATGACAACCAAGTTGCCTCAATGGACCGAGCATTGAAAGCACCACTCCAAAAAGGATTTGGTTAACAAGCAGAAAATGACAGTCTATGTAGAGAAGAGACAACGGGCAGAGAACCTCATGTTCAAAGAAGGAGATCTTGTGATCACCCAGCAGATGCAAAGAAGGTTGTCTGATGCTCCCAATGATGTTGAACACTTACTTGTTCTATCCACCAAGGGACATATAGTGAGTGGCCAGCATCCTAGGAAGTCTGTAACCAGAGACACGCTTCTCACTTTATACCTTGAACTCATCAGTCTCCTGCTTGAAGTGGTAAACAAAAGACTGGGGCTTGCTCTGCCGGAAGGTCACCTTTTGTGACGTTCGTGGCGCAAGAGCCTGCCCATATTTACGAGGCAGCACTAAGCCACTTTTTTTGGTTTAATGCTGCCTCTTAAATATTGTCCCCTTTAACACAGTTTTCTGCATTAAAGGGGTGTGCACTGGGTGTTGCTGGGGGCGTTCCTAGCAACATCTATGGCTTTTTGAGACTGCCCCAGATTTATGTGAAATCGTAAATCTGAGGCAGTGCCAAAAACGTATGCCTCCCCAGGGAAGGCGTAAGAGAAGCACAACGAGGAGAAATATCTTTATTTCTCCTTGTTTTTTCCTTTTCTATGTGTGCTGCATTCTGTAGCACACATAGAAAGAGGAAAAAGCCTCTTCTGATTGTTCAGGAAGGCTTCCCTTCCTGCACAGAAATAATTATACCCACAATGAAGGCACCCTTGCACCATGGTGCAAAGGTGCCTGCGTTGGCGCACACGAGCACATTGTGCGCCAGCGCATGGGGAAAAGGACAGGAATGTGCTGTGTCTGATCAATACGGCACATTTCTGCCCTTTTCTTTTACGGTAGAGCAGCTCAGCAGGAAGGCCTGCGGAGCTCCCCTACGGTAAAACCTTCATAAATGAGGCCCTGAGTCTGAGAGACAAATGGCTGTTTTTGTTTCTTCACTGACTTCAAAGATTTCTGACACTGAAGACAACTCCCAGGTTCCAATAACCAGATCAGGTCGGTCGTAGGATTGAAGCCCAAAACAGACTAATTGCAGAGATATACATTCAACTGTATATATGCTGATTTATACAAAAAAATATGTAAGTTTTTATTTAACAGAGGGGGAGATGTAGAGTCTTACTAGTTTTTATGACAGATCCTGCTCACAAAAGAATTTCAGTTTCAAGACACATGTAGCATGAGCATCCATGCCATGGCAGAGCACATAGGTAAATACTGTTAGGTGTAATGAAGGTCTCTGTAGAGCAAAACAATCTAATTCCGATAGAGCAAGGTGGTTTTAAGGAGGGCCACTCAACAATAGATAATTTCCTTCTCCATTAAGCAATAGCAAAAAAGGCAAGTGAGCTGCGTGGTAGATTGTTTTGCTGCTTTGCTGATTTCCGGGCCACCTTTGACTGGGTCAATCGTAAGTTACTGTGGGATATATTGGGGGGTTCAGTATCAACAAGGCGTTACTCTAACTAATTTAGAAATTGCATTCTCAGAACTGGGCCCAGGTGATTTTAGATATCCATGGGACCCTATCAAAGAAAGTACTCACGAAGAATGGCCAACTGCAGGGCTGTGTCCTGGCCCCCCTATTGTTCTCTTTATTTTTATCCGACCTACCGAACACACTACGTAAAGCTAGTGGTCTATACCCTAGGATGGGCGGGAACCATATCCCATGTCCGCTATATGTAGATGATCTGGTGATAGTGGATATGACAGAATTGGGTCTTCAGAGGAAATTGGATATTTTCCATAACTATTGTTCAAAAACAGTCTAAGGTTAATTTGGAAAAGACCAAAATAATGGTGCTGGGGAAAGGAAAGGGTGTGTTTAGTTGGCATTTCGGAGAGGTTGACAAATATACATATTTGGGTATGTGGTTCAGTACCTTGGAGAGACCAGATAGAATCATTAAAATCAACTGCGCTATCCTCAATATGGGGACTAAAACTGTTCAGGTGTAAATATGCAGGACCGTCCTTACGCCCTATTTGTCAGCCTTTAATGCAATGGTTCACCCACAATTCCAGTATGGAGTGTAGGTGTTATCCTTAGGCAGTAAATTGGATTGACATTTTGAGGAGGGTAAATGCATGAAACAGTTCCTTGCGTTTCCACCATCAACCATAATCCAGGCTGTAGGGGCAGAATGCCAATTTACAGCCTGGAGTTATCAGGGGCTGCAAGCTACATTGAAATTTTGGCAGAGATTGAGTAGAGAAGGGATCCTTAAAAAATCGCACCTCTGTAAAATGAAAATAGAGAAAAGCTAATTGAATTGGGCATCCCAAGTTAGATGCATGCTAGTTAAGAGCTTTGGTAAACTATCATTAGCACCAATAGAGTGGAAGTCAGGTCAGCAGATCCCTAAGCAGGAGCTACGCGTTATTATAAGCAAAAGAGCCAAAGAAGAAGATTTTCTCTACCTGGGGAGTAAAATGTCCACCCTAAACTGAGGAATGGCACATTGAAAATTAGGGTTGGGCTTAATCCAAGTTATGCAGATGTGAAGATAAAAGCTGCAGTGAGAGATGAACAGGGCTAGTGCACATGGGCTGAAAGTAAGGAGGCCACATATTTTATTGGATTGTCTGTGGTTTCTAGATGAACGGAAGGAACTATTAAAAGCTCTTTTTATTCTTTATAAGATTATTAAAAGGAATCAAGCCCTCGCTCTGATGATAAATATGAGATTTTTAAATGTTGTCATTCAATAGGAAGATTTTTTATTGTAATACAGGAGTCATTAAAAGAGCTTCCAAGATAATTTGAATTTAGAATATATTTATGGATGTTTTTACAATAATGTTTATAGACTATGGTCTAAATAAACAAGTTTTAGAAGACAAAGTGCGAATTATGTAGTATGATCTGTCCCCAACAGTACAATCTCTTTTTTACCCTTATTTAGAAACTGATAATTAGAGGTCATCAAGGTCTTCACATCCTGTAAACAGGAAGTGAAGGCGTGATGGTCAGCCAGAAACTCACTCTCATCCCCCAGGATCTGGGTATCATTGGGATACAATGGAAACAGCAGACCACAGGTCAACATCAGTTTTGCCAGGGGAATTATGTAAATGCTGAACAGCAGAGGGATATGGCAGATCCCTCGGGAACACCACATGTCAAGTCTTGAGGGTTAGAAAAAAAAGTTACCTAAGTGAACTCTGGGGGGTTGCACCAAGAAAACACTGAAATATGCAAGTGCTTTCTACTATCTGTATGATAAAAGCCAAAAATAAAACCCTCATAAATGACAAATATAATACTAAACTGGTGTAATCTAGGAATAAAAATCAACGTTACAGGATCTCAGTAAATCTTTACAGATGAATAAAACTGATTTCAAGACCTTGTGTTATATTCCTTCAGGATGGGTTTTAAATATTTGTGTGAAGATCATGATAAAAAGAAGAAGAAGTAGAAAAAGAACATCCTTTTCAATACTCCATCCGCTCAAGGTACTTAACGTAAGGTGCAGGCACATGCTCAGGCGCATATGACAAAGTTGTCAAATCAAGGTACCATTCACTACCGGAGCGGGTTGTTTTAAATTGAAGAAACATATTGGCATATTTACAAAGGCTTTATCTCCACTTTTTTGGCTTAAAAAGCCAAAGAAGCGGAGATAAAACTATCACCCTAATTACAAGAGGGTGCTAAGATGCATAATCGCATGTTAGCACCCTTTTTCCCAACGTCTCCCTTTGCATCTCTAATGAGATGCAAAGTGGGCGTCACTGGGCGTACCCTGGATGTACAACCTTGCAAATATCGCTGATGTTCACATCTTGAAAACTGCTGTTTTCTTCAAAAACTAACATCTGGTAAAATGCAGACTTACCTATCCCTAACATTGGGGTGGATTATGCTGATACGACCATGTGGGTCGTATCAGCAAGGTTAACGCCATTTTGCAGGGAACATCACTGGAAAACCAGCGATGTTCCCTGCAAAACAGTGATAACCTCGCTATCTTTGGAATTTTTATCGCCCTGGAGAAACGCGTTGTTAATAACGCGCTACCAGTGCGATAAATTCCAGAGATAGCCTGCGATAATAAAATTATCGCTAAGCATGGCCAGCGATAATTCTCTCTGGCCGTTGATAATGCGCCCCATAGGACCTAAAGAGGAGCACAAGATCGCCCTTTATTCTTGTAGGTTAATCATACTACAGCAACAAGATTTTACTGTGGATTTATCACTAGTGGAATATGCCTCTTGATCAGACTATAATAAACTAAAATCAAGTTGTCATTTTGGTGTCTTAGCCATGCCAGATGCAGGACATAGTCACTGTTTAGCACATCTCTAAGGTCATCCTGGTAAAATGTAACCACCTGGCTAGCCCACAAACAGATCCAACAATTGACAGATTATTTTATGTCTATATCCTGAACACTCCCAACCTAAGACATTATATAGTTAACACTAGAGGAGTAGTTTTATGACGCTGAAAGAGGCCCACCTCCAGACCTAAAGTAATAGAAAGCCAGGATCTGCAAAGTGCTTGCCAGCATTACTGACTTTTTAAATTGCTAGGTAAGCCATATTCAATAGATGTTGAAATACATATCCAGGTATTCAAAAGGCTAGATTGTTCTACCTAACTCATGGGTGTCCAGAGTAAGGCCCTAACAGCCCAATCTCTGTCAGAATGTTAGGATATCGATAGATTTGCTTATAATCAACCTCAATGTATCTAGTTTGCATAGTCAGATGATTGCTTGAAAATCAGACACGGATATGATCTTAATGGACCTATGTTGAACACCCATGAATGAGCTTTTGCCTATGCGGTGTTGCAGTAATCAAGATTTTATTCTTATCATGATTGATTTACATTTTTTCATATTTTTCAATGTATCATATGCCTCAAAGGACGCAACCAATTTTTAGTGCATGTCCTCTGTGTGCAAGATAAGGGCAATATTCTCTGCCTATGTTCTGGCACAGGGCTTCCTATAGTAAAGATGTCTACCAGCAAATTGCCTAATACCGGGAATAGCTATTCTGCCAATATCATATGCGGTTCATTTGGTAGACCATCAGGAGCTGATGCTTTCCACCTCTTTAAATCCATTACAGTCCCCCTTACCTTCTCATGACTTATCACCTGATTTAGCCACCCTTTTGACTCAGATGTAAGCCTCAATATTGTAAGTAGGACTTTCTGAAAGCACATCTGTATTTGATCTTACATCGCCTTCAAGTCACCCATATATAGATCTTGAAAGAACTTAATAAAAACCTATATATATCTTTATACTCTATGTACCATTTTCCATCTCACAATCTGTAATCCCCAATCGTCTTCATTTTGGAGGCAAGTAACTTTCCACATCCTTCCCGATGCCCATAATGAGCCAGCTTAATTGCCTCCCATTTTCTTCCCAAACACTCTTCTAAGTATTCGGCTAGCTCACCCTTAGCATTCGTGATTTAATATATTAGCACTGTATCATCCTGAATTCCACTCTGAGCAACCTCACTCCTATCCCTCAGAGCAAATTCAATTACATTTTCTAGATCTCTGAATTTACACTTATGCTCTTTTGTGTTTGCATGCTGCTAAACTTATAATCCTTTACCTTATAAATGTGTTAAAGGCATCCCAAATTATGTACGGGGGCAGGTCCATCATTAATTTAATAAAAACTGTTGTATCCTATTTCAGCTGGGTTGTTCACCTTTTGAACTGTCACTAATGTCCGATCTAACGTGCATTGTGGGGTCCTTTGCCATGTGTAAGTCTACCTTAACTGTTGAGTGAACAGAAAAATGCTTGGGACGGTGACTCACCCCATTTACTCTTTTGGTCAGTCCATCATCCAAGAGGAAAAAGTCTATTCTAGAAAAAGTCTAGTCTATTCTAGAGAGGTGACCATACTTCTTACTATGGAATTTAAAACATTTAGAGTTACCGGCTCTTTGTCTCTGTATATATTTACTTAATTGCAAGTTCTTCATCAACTGTCTGGCCTGAACAAGTATTTCAGGGAATTTTCTGTATTTCTCAGAGTAGATTTATCAAGAGTGGGCTCCAATAAAACATTAAATTCTTCCCCCAAAACAAATGACACTGTAAATTCCAGCAACTGACAATATAATGCCTGGCGATGGCCGGGGTCATCAATGTAAGGACCATAAAAACCCACTATTGCATACTACGTGCTGTATGTCTTAATCTTCGCTATTAACCAGCACCCGAGGATCTTTTATAAATTTACCCAGAATTACTTGCCAGAACTCTTTATTAGGGTCGCCACCCCTTTTGAACAGCACATTTGGTCTGTATAAGCACAGTCCCTAATCCATCTTTGGCTCTTCAGGCCTTCTGCACACTTATTCTTCATTTAGTGAGTCTCTTATTGTATCACTTCATCAGCATCTGTTTGCCTTAGATAGTTAGGATCTTCCTCCTTCTGCTTTTTACTCTAAGGCCATTTACATTCCAAGATAAAATACTTTGGGCGTTATTTATGAGGCCTTGCGACAGTTTTGCTCTGCCCTTGTGTCATTTTTTGTGACACATCGGCGGCGTAAAACATGCCTCCTGTTGCGCCCTATTTACAAAGTGAATGCGTCACTTTGTAAACCCCTGCGCTACATTATACCTGTGTCAGGTATAATGTATGCAGGGTGGGAGTTCCCACGAAACTAAGCCTCGTAGAAGTGACGCGGTGAAATCTGTGAGATTTCAGTGCACCACTTCTAGGGTGCAAATGCTTCAATATCTTATGACTGACGCAGGCCCTTTCACATGCGGCTTTCCCCATGTGAAAGGACAAATTGCAGGAGTTGCATCACTTTTGTGACACACTCCAGCGATGCGTCGCTTTTGCGCCTACAGATACGTCAGAAATATTAACGTATCTGTGACTCCTTGAGCCATGATGGTCATACCACCACCAATACGCACCAATTATGTCGCATGAGGGCGCACTGAGAAGTGACGCATCGCTGCTTTGATGCAGCGAAGCATCACTTCTCATAAATGAGGCCCTTAGAGGGTATTCCCTATACCCATCTGTCATTTACCTGGACACCTTTCCCATATGCTCATGTTCTGCTTCAAACTTGCTACCTATGAGATTTTTTTTTTGTTTTCTCCCTTATGCTCCCTACCACGTGCTTCTTCTCTTTCACCTCATTCACAACCTCCACCCTCCTCCCCAGTCCCCCGGGGAACCCTCCCTGCCATCTTTCTAGGATATTCTTTATAGCCTTTTGATCCCCTCCTCAAGCATTAAAATAACTTGTTTTGCACTTTAATCTGTTTGATCAAGTTTTCTACCTCCCCTGGGTCTCTCAAATTGAGCATGTTATTGTTTCACATAACTTTAAGGTTTGCAGTAAGTTGCATCTGGGCAGGAACTTCCAACTCCTTTGGTTCTTAAATATGTTTTCCCAGTTCCCATTGTCGATCCTGATTAACTTTGGATATGTCAGAAATAATACGAAAAGACCATTAGGCTTTTTTCTAGCTTTCTACTTTCAGGGCCTCTGAGAGGATCCGTTCTTTAAGGGCATAGGTTTTGAAACTAATCAGAATCTTCCTCGCCTTTTGCCTGTTTGGATTTTTTATAAAGGGGTCACGATGGATTCTCTGAATGTCTAAAACTAGCTCAGCAGGGTCTATCCATGGAATACATTTTTTGATTAACTCTGCTATGAACTCTTTCAAGTCCTTACCTTCGACACCTTTCGGAACATTTTATATTCTCCGATTATTACGTCTTGTGTCGCTCTCTAGAGTCTCAAGTTTATTGTGCAGTTCTTTCTCCCCCATTCTCACTGTTTTGATCTCTTTGTTGTTGGCCTCAACCTTTCCTTTGAACTCTTCCACTGAGTCTTCCAGCTTAATCATTCGTTCCATGAATGCATCCATCTTACCTTTTAACGTGACACAAGCCCCATGTATGCTAGACTGGGTTTTCTCTTAGATCACAAATTTAAGTCTGACTTCTTCCATTAGCCTTATTAGGAGTCCCTCAAACCCAGACTGCTATGTAGGGTTACATGAGCCCCCCTGCATGATCTGAAATCGTGGTTGTAATTGAGGTTGTTCTTGCACTCTCCTGTCTTGTTCTGGGGTTATCTCCGTTAATTCTTGAAATCTATTTTTTGTAAGCACCCCTTCTATATTCCTCCCTATACAAGAAGTCTCTGTCGCCGTAGCACTACCATTTGGTTTAACACCTGCTTGGGATTGTAAGGAAAAGAAGAGGTTTGCCTGCCTCTTTTGCAGTCTGGACATTGAAGATCAATCTAAGATAGGGAGAGATTTTAGTGCTTGATCCCCCAGTTATTCGCTGTTATTTTTCTTACTTCCTTTACTTTCAAATGGTAGAGGTACTGAAGAAATCAGTACCAAACCTTGGGATTCCAGCATATTCTTATTTTTGTCAACGAATTTTCCTGCATCAATCAGTTCTGTGGGATGGGGACAAGACCATTTCACTTTTCATGCATTACTTCATGCATTATGCTCACTTTAGGATGTCTCAGGAAGTAACTACCCCTTCCCATTCCACCTTCTACTGCCCAACAGCAAAATGACCTTTTTGCTCTGTCTTTCTGACTTAGTGTGACACACCAGCGGCGCAGCCGGCTGTGTGACATTTACAAGCACACGGAAAGCCACCCTGTGTATTAGGGGTGTGACATGGGTGTTGCTGTGGGTGTTCCCATGCAACACTCATCTCCACTGATGCTTTTCTAGATTTATGAGCATTCATGAATCTGGAAATGCGTCAGAATGCTCTGTTACCCCCAGGGGTGGCATAGCAAGGCGCAACAAGGAGAAATGTTTTCATTTCTCCTCGTTTTTTCCTCCTTCAATGTGTACTGCATTCTACAACACTCATTGGAAGAGGACATCACCTCAAGTGATTGTTTTTGCACAGGAAGGTGCCCCTTCCAGCATAAAAACAATCTCCCTATGACGCAGGCATCCTTGGTGCAAGAGTGCCTGCGCCGGCGCATGGCAGCTGTTTGAGCTCCAGCGCAGAGAAAGGCACAGAGATGATCATGCTGCTGTAAATATGTCGCATCCCTGTGCCTCAAACTCACACAGCATGGCACAGCAAATTAACTTGCTGCACCACGCTGCATTAGTTTCTCATAAATATGACCCTAAGTTTATTGGCCTCTTGAATGTGAATCTAAATAGTTGAAGAAATGTATATTTGTATACCTATTTATTTACTGGACAATGCTTAAAATGTGATGCACATTGAATAATGCGTGATTATATATTCTAGAGAAATATTCTGAAATTATTTTGAAGTTGTTCCATATATATAAAAAATCTTATTCATTGTAATCTTTGACATTTTTGTTTGTTCAGTTCAACTATGCATGTAATTACTGAAACTCAAACCTTGTCTCAGCACAAAGTGTAACCAATAGAATATAGATTGCTTTGTACTTACAAGTAACAATATAAAAACATGTGTAGTATTTGAGATATATCAACTGAATCACACAGATACAACTGCTAAAATTGGTGTTATCCATTTTTAAGTGTTATGATATTTGTGGGGAAATGGCCCTCTCTGATAGGTCAACCCAAACCTTTTGTCTTCCTCCTACTCCTCATTTCCTGACCTTGTTTTTGTTGCCTTTAGAACTCTGAGCAGTTTAACACTGCTAACCAGTGCTAAAATGCATATGCTATCTTCTCTAAATATGCTATAATTGTTTTAAACCTGTCTGGCATATTTAGTTTACTCATACATCCTTTGTAAAGTGGTACACCACATACCTAGGGCATGTAAATTAAATGCTACTAGTGGGCATGCAACACTGACTGTGTCAACCAGACAAGTAGCCTTTTTGACTGGTCTAAGGGTTGCAATTGCAGCACCTGTGTGTGCAGTTGACTTGGCATTTATAACTACTTACCAAGCCTTAAACTCCCCTTTCATTACACATAGGTCACCCCTAACATATGCCCTTGGTAGCCCATGGGGCAGGGTGTTGTGTGAGTAAAAGGTAGGACACTTACTGGTAAGTTGTGCATGTCCTGGGAGTGACAAACACACATTAATTTTTCACTACTGTGAGGTCTACTCCTCTCACAGGCTATCATAGGGTATTCCTTAACACACTTCTAAGTTGTAATTCCTGATAATATCAGAAAGGAGTATCTACATCATGTTTCAAATCTTTGAAATGGTAATGATAAATCCTCTTTACTGGTAAAGTTGTATTTATCATTACTGTTTCAGAAATGCTGCATGCAGAAAGTGGACATTTCTCTGCTCCTATTGCTCTGTGGGCCTTGCAGCCTGTTGTCAATACACATCTGGGGAGTGTGACAACTACATTATGTGATTTCCCTCTAGACAGCCACAAACATAAAGAGGGTAGGTGTGACAGAGAACTCATCTTCATTCATCTTCATTCTGATAGCTCTTCCTCTGCAGGAAGAGAGGGGGAGCAGACATTTACACCTGAATAGGCAGCGTCCTGTTTTCCACACGAAGGGCTGATTACCCCCTACTAATAGCCTGGCACCAGGGCTGGAAAGAAAAACCCTGTGTGCACTTCAAATACCCTGCTTTGAAGTCAACCCCACTTCAAAGGCATAAGTAATGGGGCTCTGGTCTATAAAGACAGTATGCTACTGGTCCTTCGAAGAACTCTGCCAGGAGTGAAGACTGCAGTGCTCCAAGGATTGCTACTCTGCTTGACTGCTGCTCCGGAAGAACTGCTTTGCTGCTTTCCTGTGCTGCCCTGCTGCCTGTTGATCTCTGCCCTCCTGAGGACAAGGACAAGATCCATCTCACTTGAACCCAGAAGTGACTCTGTGGGCTTGCTGGCTTGCACCTGTTCTGCACCTGTTCTGAAGCCTCTGGACCATCAAAGACTTCCTCCACCTCTGCAACAACACCTGGACTTTGCCCTCTGTGAGTCCTGTCCTGCCAAGTGGTGCCAATCCAGATCCAGTCCTGGGCCCTTGAAAGGTGATTTATGCTGTCCAGAACCATTCAAATCGATGCAGTGACGACTTTACACCAATTGGAATCAACGCATTGTCCTTCAACAACAATGCAGGAGCTGATCAATGGCATCACTTCGATGGACAGCACAGCACGACAACAGACAGCATGGCTCCATGACAACACAGTGCCTACATCATAAAGGGGTTCTTCATCGCCTGAGCGGATCAGAACCGACGCATCGAGACTTTGATGTTGACACTTTGCTCCAGCCAAGGTACTTTTTCCACAGGACCTGCACGAGTCCTGTAGCTGACCTGCCCTCTATTGTGATCTTTGGATTTACCCCATTCCAGTACGACCTCAAGTAACCCCTAAGTGCTATTTGATGCTAAACACTAGATTTTGATGTAATGTTTAAAAATTCATAACTTGGGTTCTACATATTGGATTTTTGTTGTTTTGGGCTTGTACTCATAACATTATTCTCTATTGTTCTAAACCTGTGTGGAGTATTTTTGTGGTGTTTTCATTGTGTTACTGTGTGTGTGTGTGTTTAAAATATAACATTGCATCTTCAGATAAGCCTGACTGCTCTGTGCCAAGCTACCAGAGGGAGAACCACACTTATCTTTTATTGTGTATGTAGGAAAATAGGATCTGCTTCTTATGGTTACCCCCCCTTTTTGCTTGATGTGACGCTGTTTTTGACTAGTCTGACTGGGATCTTGCTAATCAGGACCACAGTCTATCTGCTTTCTCCTTAAACTGTTATGCATGTACTTAGGTTCACACCAGATTGGATACTGGGGTACCCTTGTCAGTCCCTAGTATATGGTACATATGTACCCAGGGCATAGGTACCCCAGAGGTCTCCCATGGGCTGCAGCATGTATTATTCCACCCATGAGAGACCATTCAAAATGGAACTCCAGGCCTGCCATTGCAGCAATGTGTAAATTGGTGCATGCACCACTTACTTGAGATATAGGTTTACTATATCTAAGGTTCACTGCGCTTAAAACCTATAAGTCACCCCTCCGGCAGGCCCTTACAATCCTGAGGACAGGGTGCTTGGTTCGGTCAAGTACTGGGTCCAGATCTCTGTACTTTCACAGGAGCCGATGATTATTCCTCAATTCCCAGACTCCACTACTCAGCGCATATAGCATCCAAGCAGCAAAGAGGGGTAAAAGGGGAGTGGGAAGAAAAGAGAAAACGCCACACTATGCTTCAGCTGGACTGGTCTGCTACACCTTCTGCTTGATCTTGCTGAGAAAAGAACAACTTTACCAACATAAGCTTGAACCAGATTTAACTATTACACTGACTCTAACTTTGATTACCTGTCCTAGCTTGGTGGCTATCTGTTCTCTTGAGCGGTTTAGTCTGGTTGCAGCTACACTGTGTTTCTTTTCTATGTTGACACTAATGAAAAGATTGAACAGTACTGTTATATATGGAATCAATTCTCTATGCTACTCTCTATATCTTGTTACCACTCAATAACTGTTAATACCTTTTACATGTGTCTACTTTTCTTTCAGCAGATGGAGACTTCAATAACACCACCTTGACGAATTTCCAGAGGAAATGGTTCCAGAACAGGTCCTCCGCCAATGTTGGTAAGTATATATATATATATATATATATATATATATATATATATATATAAAACAGCTCCAGTCCTTATAAACCTTTACCCAGCCGGGTCAGGAACAAAGACACAGCACTCCCGGGCTCAATTCAAACAGCGGAGGTATTTTATTTAGGCAAACGCGTTTCGGGACAGCGTCCCTTCGTCAGTGGTTCAACAGTGGTTCACGCAGTTTCATGTTTTTAAATGAGACGCCAGAATTAGTCACAAACATAGAAAACGGACTAGGGCGTCCACATTAACTTAGCGCCATCTTAGACTGGTTTCAATCTATGTTTTCGGCATTGTAATTCACAATTTTAGCTAATATTTACAGTTAAACATTTTGCCGTGTATCGGCCTGTGAACGGAAAAGCCCATTTTCATATTTTCATTCATGTAAGGGAATTTGTTTTTACACTCGGGGTTTATGGTGCAAACTATTCAATAGTCTCAATGACAATCATGGCCCATCGACCTTGATACAATTTCAACTGGGTTTTGCCTCGGATTAAATCTTGCCGTGTATCGGCAATGGCAGCCTTAATGGCTGCATACATTCACCCTGCTTCCCCAAGTATTACCCAAACAATGTTATCTGCAACAAATTATTTACAAAATAAAAGGTCTCATTATTTATGTGCTACCCGCCACCCATCTCAGTTCATCATGTATATACAATCATTGCACATTTTCTAAATTGCTTCAGTTCATGTATTCCCTTATCATAGGTTCTTAGTCCAGAAATTGTTATAACTTTCACGTATTTTTACAGTTCATATCTCCCCTTATCCAAGGTGAGTTGCCATCTCCTCTCCCATGTTCAGGCACCCTGGTGCCTTCATTTCTAAATCAATAATGTAACGCGATTCAAGCCTTCTAAGGGTCTGCAATCTATTTCCTCCCCTGATGTTTTCCGGTACACAGTCTAAGCAGAAAAACCTGAGTAAATCTCTGTTACTGTTGTGCTTGATCGCAAAATGTCTAGCGACAGGGTATGTAAAGTCCTTGTTCATAATCGCTCTCATATGTTCTAAAATTCTTAATTTTACAGAATTGATTGTACTGCCAATGTATTTTAAATGGCAGGGGCACTGTAAATAGTAAACTACATGATCCGTCTGACAGGTCATGAATTTGCTGATTTTCTTTTCACCTCGACCGCCTCTTATTTTGTAGGTGAGTGTGCGTTTGCTGAAGGCACATGCTTTGCACTTCCCGCATGGAAAGAAACCTTTGGCTTCCTTTAGTGTACCTTTGGTGTTTCGTACAGGTTCCAAATGGCTATGAACCATATGGTCCCTTAGGGATCTTGCCTTCCTAAAAGTAAATTGAGGGGTGACAGGTATGTCCAACCCCACAATATGATCTGTCTTTAGGATGTGCCAATGTTTCGACATGATTGTCCTTAGTTTGAAGGAGTTCTCTGAGTAGGTTGTTACCATGCAAAATTTCCCTTCCACTTTGGGCCTTTCTTTCTTCTGGAACAGTGCATCGCGTGGCAGGGCCCTAACACGATTGAGGGTATCCTGTAAGAGTTTAGGTTTGTAACCTCTTTCCTCAAACCTGTCCATGCTTTCTCTGACTGCTAGATCAAAGTCCTCCCCATGGGTACAGTTTCGTTTCAATCTAAGAAACTCCCCATAGGGGATACTATTGATCAGTTTGCGGGGGTGACTGCTGGTGGCAAACAGCACACTATTCCCGGCTGTTGGTTTCCGATACAGGGAAGTTGATATTTTTCCGCCCTTTATGGATACCTGTAAATCCAAGTAATTAACTTGTGATTTACTAATGTCTCCCGTAAATCTAAGATTGCAGTCATTGAGGTTTAACAGCCCAATATACTCCTGTACTTCGTTTATGGAACCATCCCATACCAGGAACAGGTCATCGATGTACCTGTGCCAGGTCACCACTTTGTTGTTCCATGTGGCTTTGCTTGGACCCCAGGCTTCCTGCTCCTCCCACCAGCCCACGAATAAATTCGCGTAGCTGGGGGCGAAGCAGGAACCCATCGCTGTGCCGGACCTCTGTCTGTATAGAGTGTCCTGGAAAAGGAAAATGTTGTTATTTAAACAAAAATCAACTAGTTCAAGTATCATTTTGTTATGCATTGCAAATTTTAGTGATCTTTTTCCCAAAAAGTATTCAATTGCTTTCATTCCTTGACCATGCTCTATGCACGTGTATAAACTTGTTATGTCCAACGTTATCATTAAGTAGGAGGGTTGCCATATCAGACTTTCAATCTTCTCAATGAAGTCTGTCGTGTCTCGGATATAGGACTTAAGTTCCAAAACAAATTCGAAGAGATAGAGGTTTAAAAACTTTGAAAGGTTTTCTGTTAAACCTCCTATGGAGGAGATAATGGGTCATCCTGGTGGTTTGTCCATATTTTTATGGACCTTAGGTAGGTGGTAAAAGGTTGGTATGGTGGGGTTGGTGGTCTTCAAAAATAGGTACTCTTCTAAGTCCAGCATCTGTTTCCCATGCCACTTTTTCAAAAGATCATGAAGAATTGTGATGTCCCGAAACGCGTTTGCCTAAATAAAATACCTCCGCTGTTTGAATTGAGCCCGGGAGTGCTGTGTCTCTGTTCCTGACCCGGCTGGGTAAAGGTTTATAAGGACTGGAGCTGTAATTTTAAAACGCGACGCACCGACGCGTTCTTTAACGGCACCCGACACAAAGAGTGACCCTCGCAACGGTGCAAACTGGAGCCATAATATATATATATATATATATATATATATATATATATATATATATATATATATATATATATATACCCACCTACTAGTAGCTCTTCCAATCTTCCTGTTTGTGAAGTCTCTGTAATTAGTTGTAGTTCCAGAATTTACACTCTGGACTGCCTCTCACAATTCCCTGTCTTGACTCGGAACTAAGAATAATGTTTTCTGTGGAAAAGCGCTAAACCCTATATTCAAGCGCTAAATTCTGCAGCTCCAGTAATTCTCCAAAATCCTTAAACATTGAAATTCTAGACTTACAGCAGCCGCGGAAGGAAGTCTGACAGCAGGGAATACTTCTCTGTACTCACTGCGCAAGAAACAAGATTATCGAAACGGCAGCCTTGGAAAAAGCAACAGTTCGCCTCAAATCTTCAGTTGAAGTGCGCACTTTGCTGCGCGAGAACGCTTCAGCACAGGTGAGCTGCAGAAGAATCCTCAAACACTAGACTAGCAACTTTAATGAACCACGCCGGTGGCCATTTTAGAATTACGGCACAACACGATCATTCGAGTAGTGAACAGAAGGGATGACCATCAGTTAGGCAAATACCTGCCAGGTCGGTAACGGTTGTTCTTATGTATTTTAACAACTACTGTGAGGTATTTTAGGCTAACAGAGGGTTTTTTAGGCCCAGTCCTAATGGGTTCTAAGTGAGAGGGTGCCCCTGCATGAGCAGGACAGCCCTACAGCCTACGGAGTCCCTTCTCCAGGGTTGTCAGTGAAGCAGCCATATACTATACATAGAGGGGCATTACGTGACCACATGATGACCATCTTGAAAACGGATGCAACCAACCCTATTGTGTTTGGTGTCAAACATGTTGGATTCATACCCGCACATCGGTAACTGGTGTGGGCGGTATGATTCCACCCACCAGGAAGGCCCTTCGTGGGCTCTCTGTGTTCCTGGTACCAGCCTTCTAGCTCCAGACAGCATAAAATGGTTGCTGCCAACCAGAGACACATTTTTGCCCTCCTGCTGTGGAGCCAAGCTCGAGCAGAGCAAGTCAGGACAATAGGCATCCTGTAACAGGGAGGTGTGACCACCTCCCACACAGGATTTAGTGTATTAGGACTGGGTGGGTGCCCTTTCCAGAGACTGAAAACCTGCATGAGGGGTACATATGGTGTCCCTGTGCATAGTCCAGTTCAAACCAGTCCTGGGAGCCATTGGCTTCCGCTATGGTGCGAAACTGGACAAAGGACATGGGACTAACCTCCCCCTGGCCAGACCTCCCCTAGGAGGGCCCCCTGAATCTTTCCATCCCTCTCCCGTGGATACTTAAGGGCTTACCTGGTTGTAGGATCCTAGATTCATCAGAACTGAAACCACTACACTTCAACCATCTGGGCTCTCTGGACTTCGCTGGACTTCGTTTAGGCCTGACTTCATCTCCCTCTCAGTCTGCTGCATCTTCTGTGATTGTGCACCATACAGGACCATGTAGGACCTGGTGAGCATCCAAGACACCTGAAGATAATCTCCCTTGGAGTGAAGGAGTCACTCCCCTGTATTCGCAGGCACCACAACACTGCTGACCGGTCTGCTGATTCCAAGCTCCTACAGACTCCGAAGGGTTCAGCAACACAGGAGGTGGGTTCCTATGTTCCTCGAGGCCTGAGCTTCCCTCTCACTCAGTTTGAAGTCAGAATCTCTTGTGGGGGCTGCAATACCCGAGTCCCTGTGCAACGTGTACTTTTGCAAGTGCAAGTACTTGTTGGCATTTCTGTAACAAGTGCATTGGGCTACTAGCCCCAACCTTTGGCAATTTCCCCTACAAAAATCTTCAACCCCCTCCCACCGAGTGCTCCTTGGCCTGCTGTTTTGCTAGAGGTCCTCTAGTGACTCCTGTGCCTCTGGACTGTGGGTCCATTTGAGGGCTAACTTTGCTTTCCTTGAGTTCCTCTGATTTCACTGGGCCTGCCCTGGCTCCCCTGTGTGTCCTGAGTCTCCTGGACTTTGCTGGTCCAAACCGTACACTTCCTTGACCTTCTGTGTGGGTTGCAATTGCAAAGGCTTGTTGGTGCTCCCGCCCGACAACGACTCCTCAGCACTCAACATCATTCGTGGGACAGCTCGTATCCAGCTCTTGGTTGTCCTCGACGTCGCCTGGTGCCCGCAGCTGCAGAGTCAAGGTCCCCGTCAATTATCCTGAAGCACCCGACATTGGTGAGCATTCCTCTACCGGGCCCCCTGTCACTCTCAAGTGACCCAGACTCTGTCATCTTTGCTTTCAGGTACTCCTCAACAAGAATCCATGTTTGGAGACTTTCTCCTCTTCCAGCAGCGGCTCTTCTTTGAAATCCTAAATTGAGTTCAACAGCGGTTCCCGACGCCACTTCACACCTATGCACCCAGCTTCCCTGGATTAGTTAATATGGTTACTTTGGTATTCATGGGTGGGGTGGCTCTCAAACCTTCTGTCTTCCAAATGGTTTCTTCGAAGTCCACTGGGAAGGGTCCTTAAACTTTAAAATTCCAACCGTGACTTTCACATAGACTTGTACGGAGCTTGCGATCGTGTACAACTGCTGTGTGGTTCTCTCTTCATTTAGGGGCTAGATGCACAACAGATTTTTGCATGCGCAAATGGGTTTCAGACCCATTTGCTCATGCAAAAATCCTGTGGGCTATGTACTTACACTATTTTGAGAGTCGCAAATAATTTGCGACTTGCAAAATAGTGTTTAGAGACTCGCTATTAGGAAGGTGTGTTCCCTTCCCAATAGCGACCCCACAAGTCATGAAAACACTTGCAGTTTTCCACTCTCTTCAAGAAGGTGGTAAAGCACTCAGGAAGGGGTTCCCAGGGGTCCCCTTCCCCTTTGGGAATGCAGGTGCAAATATTTTTTAAGGGCAGGCAGTGGTGCCAGGGACCATTGCCTGCCCTTAAAAAATGAAAATTAAAAGTTTGTTTTAATTTTTATTAAATGCATCCCGTTTTCCTTTAAGGAAAATGGGCTGCATAAAAAAAAACTGCTTTATTTAAAAGCAATCCCAGACATGGAGGTCTGCTGAACCCAGCAGGCCACCATCCCTGGGAGTGCCCGCCATTCCCAATGGGGTCCCAAATTGTGACAGCCTCATTAATATTCATGAGGCATGCAATTTGCGACCCCATTAGGAATCGCTAACAGTGTCTCAGACACTGTTGTACATTGGAAATTGCGACTCGCAAATTGCGACTCTCTGTTTGTTGCAATTTGCAGTAGCAATTTCCAATGGTCGTACATCTAGCCCTTATACTATACTATAAGATTGCATACTAGTAAAACAAGCTGCTTTACATTCCTTCAAGACTAAGCCTGAAGGCTGCTCTCCACAGCTACCACTTGGATAGCTTTCTATGGTTGTCTGAGACCTATTAAATCACCATAAGGGTTGTCTGGAATGGTGCACGGTGCCCACTTTAATTAGTGGACATCATATATCAGGCCAAATTCTCACTGTGTATCTAGTTTCTCCTACTCTACTAGGATTGTGGACAGGGTGCACAGCTCTGCCAACTAGAGATCCAATTTCTAACATTATTGCCTAGTGACCTTGAAACTGAAATTGGCATTGAGAGGGTGGCACATGGTGACTGGCTTTTACATCCTTGATAATGGTCTCTTTGAATAACTGAAGGGACCACAATGTTGGCTTTTTGCCATTGTTTGGGCTACACCCTTTTCAAAATCTCATTCTTTTGTGACTTACTTAGGGGATTGTCATACGATCCAACTATGTTTTTATCATCTTTGAAATTTGTTTCCTGTGATTAATGAACATATTTTCTGATGCTTTTTATGTAGCCTTTTTGATTATAGAGTGTGTAAACATATAGTTGAAATAAATGTGTTGTGTTGCTGATATACTTTCTGTGCCTCCCCTGCTTTTGTCTGCCCCGTTCTATGATGTATTTTTTGTTCAGTTTCATGTGATTTGTTATTATTTGATTATTGCAGCACTCCTCCCAGGGGTAACCTTGTTGATTATTTGTGCAATACTCAAATCCTGGGGCCAGTTTGTGAGAAAACCCACCTTTCTCTGGCATCCATAAATGAGGCAATTATGTGACAAAGAAGTGTCAAAATGCATTTATTCAGTGATTTCTTGTTGCATTATTTGCCCTGCAACTACGACTTCTGCCCCTTATTTCTTTTTACTTTTAGCTGCTGGAACTCCTACTGAATTGTACTTCTAGATATTGTGACTGGCTCTTGTAGGAAAGTGGCTCTATATATACTGGACCAAAGTAAGGTACAGTGTGTATAGAGTCCCCAGACCCCAGAGGTTTGGCAGAGGCTAAAGTTAGATATAACCTTACTCTCTAAAGTGGTAGCTTGGTCGAGCAGTAAGGCAGTATCAGAGGACAGTGTAAAGCATTTGTTATACACACCCAGTCAGCAAATGGTCTAACGCACTCAAGAACTGAACTCTAGGCCAATGGTTTTGTATCAAAAGATAAAGTTGTTTTATTTTAGAACCAACAAGGTATCAAAGTATACTTTCTCAGGATGAGTTACTTCAGCTAAATACTTTTCAAATAGGCAATAGACTCTTTTAACGCAATAGTTACAGTTTGTCACAATAGGCAACACAATCTATAGTAATATAATAAAGAGAGAGCCCAAACCTTTGAGGCGGGTAATCTCAGGAACCACAGCACCAATCACAACACCCAATACAGCGTTGGAAAGGGCAGTTGCGGCAGAAGGACATAGGCTATGCAGACGCCCACCATATACATTTAAAAGGTAAAAGAACCGTGCCAGCAAAGTAGTCCCTTGTGGGCGTGTCTGCGTTGTGCTGTGGGCGTGTGCTGGGGGCGTGACAAACGCTGGGGGCGTGTGGCACGTTCCGCCCTTCATGCCATGTCTCATATCGTGTGCTGTGGGCGTGTGCTGGGGGCGTTGGCGTGTGCGGGGCCCAGGATTACGGGGGGGAAAAAAGCAAGCGTTGTGCTCAATATTTCATTGTTTTTTCTTCCCAGGCTCTGTGAATTCCAGCTTCAGGTGTCCACCCTGCTCCCTTTAAATACCCCTGCACCCCATAATCATAACCCACCCTTACTCCATAAAATACCCCAACACCCTTAAACACTAACCCATCTTAACCCTATAAATATACCCTATACCCTAAAACTCAAACCTATCCCTAAACCCTAAAAATACCCCTGTACCCCAAAACCCAAACCTAGCCCTGAACCCTATAAATACCCCTGTACCTCAAAACCCAAACCTACCCCTGACCCTAAAAATACCCCTGTACCTCAAAACCCAAACCTAGCCCTGAACCCTAAAAATACCCCTGTACCCCAAAACCCAAACCTACCCCTGAACCCTAAAATACCCCTGTACCCCAAAACCCAAACCTAGCCCTGAACCCTTAAAATATCCATGTACCCCAAAACCCAAACCTACCCCTGAACCCTTAAAATACCCCTGTACCCCAAAACCCAAACCTACCCCTGAACCCTAAAAATATCCCTATACCCGAAAACCCAAACCTAGCCCTGAACCCTAAAAATACCCCTGTACCCCAAAACCCATACCTATCCCTAAACCCTAAAAATACCCCTGTACCCCATAACCCAAAACTATATCTGAACCCTTAAAATACCCAAACACCCCAAAACATATACCCATATACCCATACTTACCTTATCCAAACATTTAAAAAAAAAACTGCTTTTACCATTCATGCATTTACAACGAATTTCGTTGTAAATGTATGCGTGGTAAAAGCATATAAAATGTAATGCCATGCGGTATAATGGCATTGCGGAGTCATGGTACTTTCGTAATGAAAGTATGCGGAGTGATGGGATGTGGAAAGAAAGTTGCGGAATAATGGGTGTTTACCCTCCCCCGGTAAGTACATTGGTGGCACGGCGGCCCACATCTCCAGCAACATACTCATATTTTTTCACCACCGATTTGAAAAATGCACAGGTCTCTCTCATTGATGGCCAGCACCGACATACACTTTTAGACACACCTCCCACCACAAGTTCTAGAATTGCGAACTTTAGAGCTGGGGAGCTACGTTCGAATCTCAGCATCAGCTCAACATCCTGTGATTCCAGGCAAATCGCGTTGTCTACCCGTGCCTACCACAAATCAATGTGTTCTTCTGTAATGTAAATTGTGCTCATGCCATGTTGTCGAGTTCGCGCTATATAATATTGCAAGGAAAAATAAAGTTGGGAAACTCGAGGTCACACACTACTGAACGCGCACTCTTAAGTGCATCAGCAGTGAATCGGAGTGTTTCACAGGCCTGTCACAGATAAGAAATGCTATCAAAACAAAATCCTACAAAACAATATACTACTGGCCGGCAGCAATTCATACCCGGACAACGTAGGGACGGGCTGCTAGTTTGAAATACAATGCAAAATTGAGCTCAATTGGAATTTCTGGTTAAATGCAATTAGATACTTTGTAGATTACTTTTCTAACTACAGGACTGGATCCTAGATTCAGTCCCGGGGCATGAGCTGTAAACAGTTAAGTAAAAGGGTTTTAGTCACAGTAGTGATCTTTAAGGTATATTATTGTGTTTTAAAAGTTGACACTTAAAAACTTTTTCAGCTGAAATTACCAATGTTATCCTTTGGAAGGAAATTCAAGTTGCAGGTAAAGTAGGTTCTCGTTACTTTTGTAATCCAGTAATGGACTACTAGGTTCAGCACTGGGACCTCCATCTAAAACAGGTAAGTAATTATGTTTTGGTTGTTGGTACGATTTTTAAGGAATATTTGATGTTTGCAAAAATCGACAGAAGAAATTTCACAGAAAAACAGTCCATGGTTTCCAATGGAAGAAAATTCAGGTTACTGGTAAGTACGGTTAAAATTACTTTTCAGGGTTTGTGCTGGGCTAAAAGGTGCAGCACTGAGGTCTCTCCTGATAACAGGTGAGTTAATCGGAATTCGTTGTTTGTCTGATTTTAGGTGAATATTTTAAAGTTCCAAAACTCCACACTTAGAAGAATTTCCAAGTGAAACCAGTCAATGTTAGCCTATGGAAGAAAAGTGAGTTATGGGCTTTTAGGTAAGTACTCGACTGGCAGAGTTAAGGTTCTGGGCATAGACTCAGGGGTCTCCCAGGTACAGTTGATACACCATCAGCGGCACAGGGGCAGCCGGGTGCAAAGGTAGTTAGGCCCAATGTTATCCAATGAGAGGCAGGGGGCCTTCAGTTTGTGGCTGCTGGCTAGCAGGCCACGCGGCTGTGGGAGCTGGGCTCCTGGTCACTTGCTCAGGGCAAATGGGGAAGTAGGATAGGACACAGTTTGAACTGCCAGGGGCACTCGGGCGGCTGGGTGCAGGGTGCTTTTGAGCCTTCGGGCGCTCAATGTTATTCAATGGAGATCTTGAAAAGGGAAGAAAGGCTGCAGGCCCGGGGACGGTGGATCATCTGGAGCGACCAACACTTTGAGGGGTATGTTGGGATCTTTGAAGGTAGGTAGGCACCCCAAAGTTGGGCACAGGAGGCCGGGGGGCGCCGGGTGCAGGGGTGTCTTTGGACATCAGGAAATCTTACCCTCTGCAGGTCGCGGTAGGAGGAGTACCTGGTTCTGAGTCTGCTGGCGTTGTCTGGGTCGTCGAGTAGGGTCCTTAGGCACTGGATTCCAGGTCAGAATCGCCGAGGGGATGTCCTCAGGGTCTTTGTCCACTTGGGCACAGGCCGGGCTCGGCGGGTGCAGAGTGGGCTGGATTCACGGTTCCTGGCTGGCACCAGGGGTATTGCTGTTTGAGCAGAGCCACTGCTCGTGGGAGTCCCAGTCTCTAAGAGGGTCAAGGCAGGCAGGTCCTCCGGGGTTCTCGAGGTTGCTGTCCGCAGGAGCCGCTGGGATTTTAGCAGGAGCCGGTTCCGGGATCAACAGGCCTGTAGGGCTGGGGCCAAGTCAGTTGGTGTCGTCCTCTTGTTAGCAGCTGCACGGCAGGTCTTCTTCTTGGTCTTCTTTCTTGTTTCGAAATCGGGATCCGAGGAAGGAAGGTTCAGGATGCCCCTAAATACTACATTTAGGGGCGTTACTGGTAGGGGAAGGGCAGGGACCAATAGGTCCCTGTCCTGGGGTGAGTACACTCCCTAACCTGCTCCTCTCCTGTGGGAGCGGGGCAGGAGCCTATCTCTAATTGGGCAGGGCTCCCCATCTTCAAGATGGCCGCAGCCCGGATTTGTGCTTCACCTCGCCTCTCCCACCTGAAGGATGGAGTTGGCACATGCTGGCACACCCCCTTTCCTAGCGTAGGTTTTCCTGCCAGTCTTCTCACCAGAGTGGGGGTCAGAACCGGTGGGGGCCAGTTGCTGAGCACAGCAAGTGGTCTGGAGAAGCTCACAAAGGCGGTATGCCTTTGAAGCTTCCCCCTTCCCATCCTGGGGGGAGGATGCCTAGCACCTCGCCCAGGATGTGCATTGTTGCATTCCCAGGAGAGCGGGGGCTCTCCACCCAGGGGTCCAGCAATATGTCTGCTGTGTAGCAGCCTAGGCAGCCTCTTAGACCAGAAGTGGATTGTAGGTTAGGTTTCAGGGGGCATCTCTAAGATGCCCTCTGTAGTGCATTTTACATTAAATCCCAAACTGGCATCAGTGTGGGTTTAATGTGCTGAGAAGTTTGATATCAAACTTGTCAGTCTTCAGTGTAGCCATTATGGTGCTGTGGAGTTTGTAATGACAACCTCCCAGCACCATATACTGTTAATGGCATCACTGCACTTACAGTGCCCAGGAATGGCCCTGGGTACTGTAGGGGCACAGGGCTCCTGCACCGGTGCCCACACCACTGGCATAGGGCACCCAGCTAGAGGGGTGACTGAGGTATGCCAGGGAAGTAGGTGTGTGGGCATGGCACACAGGGATGTGGGCCATGTCGAGACTTTGGTTAGTTCTGCACCAGGCCACTCAGTCTGCAAAGGCAGTGGGTGGGTGTCAGGGTGCCAGGCCCCTAAGGGTGGCACAATAAGTGCTGCAGCTCTTAGGGGTCTTCTCTGGTCACAATGCCCTTGGTACCTAGGGTACCATTTACCAGGGGCTGACATGTGGCCAGAGATGCCAATTGGGCTTCAGCTTCAATACAGTTTTAGGGAAGGAACACAAGCCCTGGGTACCAGAATGGCAGGAGCCCAGGGCACACTCAGTCAAAGTACATCAGCAATTCAGCAAAACGTAGGGGCATACCAATGCAAGAATGATGGCACTTTTTCACAGCTCTTTTCTCTTGCCTGATGTCAAAGGGACTTTTCTGCATTTCTGATCACATCTTTCTTGAATCTGTTCCTAGCCTGAATATAGAGGGTAAAAAGCTGGAAAGGGTTAGCTCCTTCCCATATTTAGGTCTGGACTTCGATGAAGATTGTACGTGGCATACCTGCATAAAAAATAGAATAACAAGATTCACACGCGCATTTGGAACCACTTATTCACTTGCAATGCCCATAGGTAAAAAGCCCATAGCCCCTATTTTAGAGATTTATAAGCATACATGTATTCAGATTTTAACATGTGGTATGGGGATCTGGGGATGTACATGCTATGCATCTGGAGGAGGACAGATTTTGCCGTTGAGTTTTCCCCTCCATTTGGAGTTGGGTCTCGAGTATGTCTCAGATACTAGAAATGTGGCACCTTTAGCTACCTGATGTTCCACCTAGACAAATGAAGAAGCTGATTTTAATAGGGCAATTATTAGAGACTGTCTAAACTGTACTCGAGGCATTTGTATCCCCCTGGCTCCAATATATTAAAACCTATTTTACGGATCTTGGTTATCCCTCCATGTTTGAGCACCCAGATCAAATTGTTAAAGGGGATCGACAGCGGGTTTTGGTGAGCTTTCGAAAACAAAAAAAGATCAGTCCAGGGAATTGACTGAAGTAACCAAACCCACGGTCAGGGATTATTGCCTTATACAAGTTCCACCCTACATTGCCCCGTATTTAATATATGTAAATAATGTGCATGAAAGGAACCTGTTATCTAGATTCAGGCTGGGATCTTTTCGTTGGTTGATATGCTTCCCCCTTGGGCAGTATTCTTCTGAATCTATTATGGTCTGCCCCTCTGATGAACAATCAAGTCAAACCATTTTACATTTTATTTTTTTGTCAATTTTATCCTCCATTTACTAGGAAATTTTTAATACCTCTCTTGAGCAGACACATTTTATAAGTGCAAAGCAGCTTTGTACTTTTTGCAGAAACTTAATGATTTTGATGTCAGTTTTGCTGCTGGCAGCTTTTTGAAGTGCATTTTAGCAAAGAGAAGGAGTATGCTGTTTTAATTCTAATGTATTTTATCACTTTCTGTATGGAATGCATTGGTATTACTGCTAAAATGTTTACCTGATTTGCTAACTCCTTCGTAGGCCCGATTTTATTATTTGTGTTTTTTATATATATTAATTGCTGCTATTGATGGCTGCAGTTGTTTGTCTTTGTTGCACTATTAGATACTATTTGCTGCTCTTTACAAACCTAAGCGTTTTGCACTGTCACTTTAGTTCACATCTGATAAATTTGCTGCTACTTACCAACCCAAGTGTTTTGCACTGCCACTTTAGTTTCGAGAAAAAGTACTGTATTTGTGAGCTGTTGTATTCTTTTTAAATGGAAAATGAGTTTGTATTTGCTGCAACAAGATTTATTTTATATGATGTCTATATTTATGTGTATCTTTTATGTCCTGTCTTTGGAAGTACGAATAAAGAAATAATTGAATTGAATTGACTCTGTTCAAGAGTTACAATATTGACAACGAGGCTAGTTACACTTTTTCACTCTTAATTGGGACTCTCTCATGGACACACAACACTTTTCATGTATACTATTCTGTACAGGGTGGCACCGTGACAACAGACTTCCTCAACATTCAATCCTTGACAGGAAAGTCTGATAACAATTTCACCATAGACGTATGGGGTATCACTGATTGCAGGTGCAAATATTTGTTAAAGGTGTAGGGTTGAACAACATCCCTTTCTTACCTCCTTAACTTATGTAAAATATGTGGTATACCCCCTTTTATGACATTTTAAAATTGGGTGGAATTCCCAGAGTACCACAGGATATATATGCTACAGAAATCATGGGGCAATATTCAACACTAATCAATTCAGCCTTCAAAATCTTCTCGACTATGTTGTCAAATGAAATTAATAGTCTATCAAAACTATAATCAGACTTCCACCATGGAGAACTCTGCACAGAGGATATAAGAGACATTTCAAAAAGCCACAACATGTTCCCACTAGTACACCTTGAAATGTGTGCCTAGGGTAGCTTTCCACACATACTACTGAAAATATTTGTAAATAGAAAGAGAAAAAGAGACACTCAGACAGACGTACAAATCTCCATTTGTACTTTAATGTTTGTTTCATGATTAGAGCCCTAATTTTCTAAAATACAAATGAACCAAAAGTAGGTTCCATCAGGTAGCCCAATACATTTAGACGTTATCATGACATTGAATGGTTAATTGGCGTTTCTTCTGTAAAACGGTGTCAGAATTTTGTATATACGTAATGCTGCTTAAATACCAATGAAAGAGATCCATACCATATACATTTTTTTTTAACATAAAATTATATTAGTGAAAAAGCAGAGTCCTAACATCAGTCACAAACAAAACAATGTATGTAGATCAGTACAAGAATCAGGCAGGTTATACATTAACGCAAATTTCGGCTTATGGGTCCATCACGGGACATAGCAAGCTATGAGGTAGGCGAGTCACGGAGTTCTCCTCGATACCTATTCCAGTGTCCCCACTTCATGTCCCACTTCTTAGGGCAACCTCTAATTTTATACACAGTCTTTTCAGCAATCATGCAACGGTCCATCTCAGCCACCCAGCCCACCACCAACGGCCTGTCTTGGGAGCCTCACTTCATTGCAATGGAGCGTTTAACCAACAGAAAACCCAGCGCCGCCCACTGTAATTCCTGGTCGTTCAAATCATTAGCCCCCCATATGTTGAGGACACATTCCCTGGGCGTTAGGAAAAGGGGCTTACCCAAGGACCTACTCATTTTCTGGGTCGCGCCACTCCAGAACTGTTGCACTATCGGGCAGTCCCACAGGATATGATAGAAGGGGCCGGTTAAACCACACCCCCGCAGGCACATTGGATCAGGACGCCAAGGTAATAGTGGACATGTAAGCCCTATGCAAAATCTTCAATTGAATCAACCTGAACTTATGGCAAATAGCCGATTCTCCAGGGGACATGAGGGCTGAACGCCAGTCTTCTTCGTCTAGAGGACCTAGGTCCGCTTCCCACTTGGTCCGCAGTGACTGGAATTGGTCAGGGAGATTATTACAGAGCTTGCGGTAGGTATAGGAGATGGCTTTCTCAGGGAGGGGCTCTGACAGTAACCTATCCTCTAAGGGGGAGGTCGCAGGTATGGAAGTAAGATCCGGGATGGCGGCCAGAATGGCGTGTTTAATTTGCATGTATCGGAAAGATTCTGTGGATGCAAGGGAGTACTTGGCCTGGAGATCACTAAATGTCAGTAGTTTACCCTTATGAATAAGGTCTCCCACCTCCAAAATTCCTATAGTATCCCATTTGTCGAAGCCCCGAAGGAAGCAGAGGGAACCCAGACGCTGCGACGACCACAGGGGTGTCGCTTTAGTGATCGTGTCTGTCCAGCCCAAACTTTTGTTGGCCCTATGCCATATCGCGACCGTGTGTGCCATGGGTCCGATATACCTATTCTTAGTTGGTCTGCTGTAGAGGGCCCCTAGATATCCCTCCCGCCCAGTCTGACATCTGTCCAGGAGGAAGGCCGGATTCAAGGGTGAGCCATGAATCCAGTGGTTAACAGCCACCAACTGCGACGCCCAGTAATAAAGGCGGAGATTGGGCAAGGCTATGCCTCCGTCATACCAACCCTGAAAAAGTTTACAAAGAGCAATACGGGTGGCCCCACCGTCCCATAACAGAAGACGGATTTCACTCTCTACTGTAGGGAAATAGGAGTCCGGAACTAAGAAGGGGCAATTATGCAAAACATACAGGAAGCGCGGGAGTGCTAGCATTTTGAACAATGCCACCCTGCCCAGAAGAGACAGCGGGAGGGACCACCAGTACCAGTGGGCAACGTCATTGTGGAGTCTGCGCAGGGGGCCCAACAAGTTGCGATCGTGAAATATCTTAGGATCAGGCGTGACATATGTACCGAGGTATGTAAAGCCATCAGTAGCCACCGTGATGGAAAACCCGCGGGGTAAGCGGGGTGGGGGGCCATGTAGCATGTAAAAAGTGGATTTAGTCCAGTTGATCGAATAGCCCGAGTACTTTCCAAAATTGGTAAGGACATGAAATAAACTGTTTATAGAGGATCGGGGGGAAGATACATAGATTAGGATGTCATCAGCATACAGAGAAATTTTATCAGTTATATTGTCATTCCAACGAAGGCCTCTGATGGAGACATCCGTACGGACCCAGTGGGCTAGTGGTTCGAGGGTGAGGGCAAACAACAGCGGAGACAAGGGGCAACCTTGTCTGGTTCCCCTGTGGAGGTGGAACCGCCGCGACGTGTGGTTGTTGACCCGTACTTGGCCCAAAAGGTCTGTGTACAGGAGCCGCACCCAGCTAATAAAACAAGGTCCGAAACCAAAGCGGAGCAAGACCTCGAAAAGATAGGGCCATTCGATCGAATCGAATGCCATCGTGGCATCTAGGGCTAGAGTAGCCGAATCCTGCTGTATAATGGATCTGCGACTCATGACATTATGAACTCTTCGAAGGTTTAATGCCGTGTTGCGGCCTGGGAGGAAACCGTACTGGTCGTCATGTATTAGGGAGGGAAGTACCAGAAGTAGGCGGTTCGCCAGAAGTTTAGCCAGGACCTTTGCCCCCGCGCTAATTAGGGAAATCGGTCTATAGGAGCCGCAATCTGTAGGTGATTTATTAGGCTTGAGGATGACCGCAATGGAGGCCAGCCTTTGGTCAAGTGGGAGAATACTGTTGTCACAGCTTTCCGTGAACATATTGTGGAGATGGGGGACAATTTCCGGGGCCATGCCCTTCAAGAATTCAATGGGGACTCCATCGGGGCCCATAGCCTTGCCGGAGTTAACAGCAAAAAGCGCCGCGGTGAGCTCCTCTGCCGTGATGTCGGCGACCAGGGCCTCTCTATCGGAGTCTGAGATGACAGGGAGGCGCCTCTCTTCCAGAAGTTGCCTGGACTCCTCCGGACCATAGCATGCTGCAGCAGTGTAAACGCGCTCTAGATGGTCGGCAAAAGCCCCTGCGATGTCTCCGAGGGGGCTGCGTTATGGGACGCTTCAAGGCGGATGAGGTCAGATACACCCTGAAGGATCTGCTCACTATGCTTCCGCAAGTATCCCATCTTAAGTGCTAGTGCCTTGCGCTTCACTACCGCTAGGTACGCCTCCCAGAGCGTGACCGCCGAGTCTGCAGAGCCGACATTTTCAGCGAAATAAAATTCAGTGCGCTCAGCTAGGGTGTCCTTGATATCCGGAATCTGCATAAGCCAGGGGTTAATGATAATGGGACCTAGCATGTATCGGCGATGGTAGGTTAGGTCCACACAAAGAGGTGAGTGATCGGATATGCCCCATGGGAGCCCCTTCGGGCGGACGAAGCAACCAATATCTGCGATGGGACAGAATAAGTAATCGATGCGAGACATACTGTTATGGGCATTGAAGTAGTCTGTAAAATACGGCGTATCTGGATAGTGGTAGCGCCAGATGTCTTCCAGTCCCATGGAATGCGCGAAGTCAGATAAGTCCGAGTTCAACCGGTGGGAGCTGCGCTTGGGTTTGCGGTCTAGGTCGTCGCATATTGTGGCATTAAAATCCCCTCCGATCAGGAGAGTGCCCGCGGGGAGGCCTAACAGTAAATGTAAATGTAAATGTAGTTGAGCTTATATAGCGCACAGCTACCCGCAGTGGGTGTCCCGGCGCCTGCTTAGGGAACCCTTCCTGGTACTCCCCTGTGAGATAGCAGGGTATCCACAAGGTGAAAGTCAGGCATCCCGCCGCGAGGGGCCGTTGTGGAGATTAAGCAAGCTATTGCCCAGAGTCGCAGAGTGGGAACCCGTGAGTCGAGGAGGCACCGGGGCGAGAATTATCGAGTCCGTGGAATTTTTAGCCCAAGACCCCGCCGAGGCGGGGAATTGAACCCTGGTCCAGGACTGATCTCAGCTTCCGGGTTTGCTGCCTCTAACCCCTGAGCCACACTTCTCCAGTAGTACTCCCAACTCCCTAAGGGGGTCACGGACCAATGTCGGTGGAAGATAAGCAGAGATTATGTTCAGTGGACGCCCTTCCCAAGCGGCCTCAACCAGAGCAAAGCGGCCCAAAGGGTCAGCCCAAATCCGTGAGTGAGTGAGGGCAAGGCTCTTCCTAACCAGAATCCCAGTGCCGCGGGATCCAGAGGTGAACCCCGCGTGGACCAACAATTTATAACCCCCTCTCTGGAGAGCTTGACAAGTGTTACCGACCAAGTGTGTCTCCTGCAACAGAACGATGTCAGGGGAGTGGCGCCGCAGAAATTGGAGGACTACACTTCTCTTGATTTTGTGCCCCAGCCCATTAACGTTCCATGACAGGAACGTGAGATTTCTAGTGAGGGACTTCGTCATAGTAGTAAAACAGAGTGAATATTTGGAAGGAGAAGTGGAAGAAAGGCCGCCCGGGCCGTCGGAACGCCTGGACCGAATGAAGCACATGATCAGGAGGATTGAGGACCGCTCGGGGACCAGGCACCGCCCAGGGTGGCCAACCCACTGTCAGTGGACTCCGAATGAGTAGGTAAGTGTGACAAGAGAGAACCCTGCTGAAGATATAATAAGGACTCAGTTCATCCCCAGAGCCAAACAACACCCAGTGTGGCCTATTCGTCGTTAGTGGACCCTGAAGATGCAGTGCTGTGTGACAGAAAAAAACTCTGCGCAGAATACAAAGGAACATTAAAACAACAACAAAACCAATAAGTGCCCCCCTCCCCCCAACCCTACCCCCATCCCTGCTTCCCTGCCCGCGGATTTAGAACTATCCACACCCCAACTAGGCAGAGTGCCTGTCGACCTCCCAATCATATCAGGGGTACCTGGTGAGCCGGTGAGACCGCTCGCCTGATAGCAGTAGAGTAGTAATTAAAATACATGGAACAGGCCAAAACCCAATTGGGTGCAACATTCACATATTAGAAAAGATACTTTACAGTCAGCATGTGCAGCCTGATCTGGACCTGTGGAAGCGCCTCTCGGGAGCCATGTTATACATCAGGCCGTGTCAAGTCGCCCACAGTGGCGACAAAACCATGGGAGTAAGTTCAGCGTAGCAGAGCTAGCAATAAGCCGTCAAAAGATTCCCAGCTGTCAAAGGCAGTTCATTCCATTATGTTATCAGTCCCAGTAAAAAGTTCCTGGCTTTCCGGCATCTGGCCACCTTGTGAATGGTCGTCTGGAAGGTTACGTGTTCTCGGAGACCTCTCAACTTTGTGCCAACCCTCGAGCCAATCCCATACCTCGTCCGGCGACAAAAAGAACCACGCTTTACCGTCCATTTCCACTCGCAACTTCGCAGGAAAGAGCATGGAATACTTTATATGTTTATCACGCAGGGCTCTCTTAACCTCCAGGAAGCTGCGTCTACGGGCCTGCACCTTCATTGTGAAGTCCGGAAACAGCGTGATACGGGCGTTGTCCAGGCGCAAAGGCGGCCTTGATCGAGCCGTTTGGCGGATGGTGTCTCGATCTCGGAAATTGAAGACCCTCGCAATGATGGGGCGGGGAGGGGCCCCTGTTCTTGGCTTCACTCCTGGGACTCTGTGGGCTCGCTCGATTGAAAAGTAATTTGAGAGGTGTTTCGGCTGAAGGTGTTTAGTAATTAGATCTTTGACAGAGAGGTCCGCCGCTGGCTCCTCTATCCGTTCCGGAACGCCTAGGATACGGATGTTGTTCCGTCTAGCCCTTCCTTCATAGTCGTCCAGCTGGTCGCTCATTTGCTTCTGTTGTTTTTGGAGTAGGGAGACCTGCTGCTGGAGGGTGGATGTGTCGTCCATAAGGGCCGCGGTTTTGATTTCGACATCCTTGAGCTTTGTGTCCATTTTTCGAAGGTCAGTCCGTAGTAGGGTCACTTCTATATTGACCGAGTCAATACGGGTTTCTAGGGAGGTCCGGACCCCAGCTATCGCCTCCATGACGTCCTCCAGCATGAGAGACTTCGCTCCTGGCGAGGGGGACGCAGGTTTGGGGTCACCAGATGAAGTTGTGTCCTTACCGTCCCCCCTAGGGCCCCAGGAGAGCTTGTTGAGTTGCCTCTGAGTGGGCGGCTTAGTCCCTTTGTTGGACGCCATTTGGAACTATGGTCCCCGCCCTTGAAAACGGCAGGCTGGACCCGGGTCAACATGCAATTTAGGGGACCAACTCCGCCTCCGGTCGTGGCTGATTGTCACTAGTTATCCCAGCCGGGCTACCACTGGGGGACCACGGGAGAGGAGCGCAGAGCAGCTGGCAAGCTGGCCCCCTGGCTCCCGGCCAGATATAGGTAGTCCCCAATAGTACAGGAAGGACCCAGGGAGTCCAGTGGCCAAGAAGACTGTATACCAATCAGGGGCTTGGGTTGTCTAGTCCCAGATCTCCTCGAATACGGAAACAGGGAAAGCCACGGATGGACCGAGCCTCACTGTCTCCACCAGCCAAGGTCTATAATGCCTGCCAACCCCAGAGCAATAGCGCAGTAAATAAGGGCCGGTATTTCCCAAGCACCACAGGGGTTCCGATCTCGCCGGGAGTAGCAGGATCTGTCCTTCAGGTCCGCAACATGGGTGTGGCACGCAGCTTGAATACCTCTAGGCACCTCAGGCCCTGTCCGGAGTCCGTCTACTTCGTGGGGGCAGGGAGCCTGTCCTCAACCCCGGCTGTGCGTCGGAAGGCCGACAGGGAGTCCGGGCAGGAGACGGCCGTGATCGGCGCCAGGGGTAGGAAAATCTGGAGTCGGGCCTTCAGACCACCCGGGCCGCAAAGCCGGGACGTTGCGTAGTCGTCTCCTCGGGGTGTGGGCGGGGACCAGCGGCTCGCTCAGCGCGGGATGTGCTGCCTTCTGAGCGACACGGTGAGTCTCCGGCAGTCGCGGAGGATATCTAACCCGCTCCGGTGGGTGCTGGAGGGGTGTGCCTTGTGTCTACGGGTCAACTCATGCCTCAGGTCTCGGGGTCGATTCGCCATCAGTCCGGGCCTCCACAACGGGCGCCATCTTGCCAGCAACGGGGTCGCCCTCCAGCGAGATCCTTCTCCCTCACAGCATCCTCTGTCCGATCAGCGCTGCAGCACAGTTGTGCACCACACTTTCGCGCTGGGGACCACCCGGTTTTCAGGGGTGTCTCCAGCCAGGTGGCAGATCTATGGGTCGGATAATCGTGCGACGGCCGGGAGTCGCGTCAGCAAGCGACCATTCCCTCTGGCTGCTAGCCACACCCCCCCATGCCATATACATTTGAAGCTATGCAGGGCATGCAAATTCTGGCATAGCAGGGAGGTAAATTCGACTCAGGCATTCTGTAATCGTTGAACAATGGACATCAATGCGACATTTCCTTTTAAATAAAAACACCAAAAGACACATCCAAGATAGTAACAGTAGTCTGAGCCCTTTTGAAGTCATACACTGAATAGGGCATATTACCAAGGCGGGCGAAATGAAATTATCGCCGCTTTTGCGGCCATTTTCAGCAGCAAAGCGGCGATAATTTCATTGCCCTATTAGCAAGTTATCGCTAACTGCTGTTAGCAACAGCTTTTAGGTGATAGCGAGCGGTTTGGGGCCCACTTTGCATGTCAGCGATATTTATTGCTAATGACATGCAAAGTGGGCGTACCCAACCTGTTAGCGACTAAAAGCAGTCGCTAACATCGCTATCGCCTATTATCAACGCAGGCGTAGCGTTTAAAAATTCGTGCTAAGCGCGAATATCGCTGAAAACTAATGCCTGCTCAGACCACTTCTTAACCTGTATATCCAATGGGAGTTGGATATTCAGGTTAAGACCCTATTGGCGTTAATGCCTGAATATCGCTGGATTCCCAGCGATATTCACGCATTTCGCCGCTATCGCCGGATATTTTATCGCATTGGAGATAAACGTTGCTATAGCACGTTATCTCTGCGATAAAATCCGGAGATGCGTGGCGATAAAAAAAATTTCGCTAAGCTTATTTAGTGATAAATATCATTAGTTGTTGATAATATGCCCCTTTGTTCTTAACCAGATTGTTTTTTTGTCAGGTCTTGCCAGCACGTGTTTCATCTAATCTGACAATGTGTCTAGGTGCAGGAAGCATCAGTGAATAGGGGGGGATCTCTATGATTTGATCAATATATAGGTTACGTCCTGTTATACGTAACTTCCTCTGTCATTCTTATAGTCCATTTTGAATTTTCCCCCATAACTTTCAGTACCAGAATGCAAAGATAGATTATATGCTGATGAACTATTACTGTGGGGTAATACAAATAGATCCTTTGGTAAAGGGCAGCAGGAAAATGAATTGTGGAAGGCTGCACACTGGAGCCACTAAGATAAGGAGTGGGAGTGGAGGAACTGCAGACAAGGGCATGGGAAATTTTGATTTTGGCAACCTTTTTGGCTGAGGGCAGAAATGTAAAAAGTAAAATTAATTTGGTTCTTATGCACGTACAAGAACAAAAAGACACACAGAGGTGCCAAAAATGAGCATGCAAAACCAAAATGGCTGGCAAAAAATGTAGCCTGGCTCTTTAACAGCACATAGCCTCACCATGTGGCTCTTACCAACCACTCGTAATCCTGTCCCCTGGCTGAGTTTGGTGAGAACCAGGACTCTGCCTAGCTACTTGTTCAACAAACTACTCTTGCAAGAGAACTGAGAGACACGAGAAGCACGCCTCACTGTCTTCTTATAGTGCCAAAAGCTAACCAATTAAAAACAGTAAACCATCCCTTTGCTTGCCAAGCCATTGCAAGCCAGTGCTGCACTGAAGGGAGACATATGGGTACTGAGCCACACTAGGGCCTTATTTAGGAGTTCTTATAGCACCATTGTGTAAGTTTTATGTGACGCTGCAGCTGTGTAAACACTTCGCCACACTGCACCATATTTACAAAGTAAACCCTTACGCTACACTATACCTGCGTCAGATATAATGTATGCAGGATGGGCGTTCCCCCATAAAAAAGGCTTGTATTCATCATTAAATAAACTTTGGAATGCCTCAGTAGAGACTGGCATTATTCCATCCTTATGGAAAACAGCCTACATGCAACCCATCCTAAAAAAAGATAATCTTGAAACAGCCATTTAAAAAAAATTCAGACCCATTTCCCTTCTATCACCCCCTGTTAAGGTTCTTGAGAAGGAGGTTTAAAAGCGGCTGTCTAACTTTTTGGAATCCAACAAACTATTGCATGACATGCAATCTGGATTTCGTGCTGGCTACAGCACCGAAACAGCTCTACTGGAAGTCCCCGAATCTATCCGAGAATCTCTTGACAAAGGCTGCTGTACAATGCTGGTGCTGCTTGACCTGTCAGCAGCATTCAATACGGTGTCGCACAAAATTCTGCTGGACAGGCTCAGGCATTTAGGGATTTCCGGCACTGTGCTGGCCTGGTTCCAATCCTTCCTTGAAGGTCGGATCCAGAAGATATGATTACAGCCATTTGTCTCATCATTTCGCCCACTAATTTGTGGAGTCCCTCAGGGATCGGCCCTTAGTCCTATTCTTTTTAATGTTTATCTTGTGCCACTAGCCCCACTCATTGAACAGCACAATGTTAGTGTCATGTCATACGCAGATGACACTCAATTGATTTTTTCTTTTAAGGATCATTCGGAAGCAGCCCTTACTAAATTTTGGAAATGTCTGGCTGATACATCCACTTGGATGACTAGGAACTGCCTGCGGCTGAACGCCGATAAAACTGAAGTCCTTTTTTTTTTTAATCAACCATCACCCCCTAGTTCTAATCTTTAGTGGCCCTCGGCACTTAATCCAGCTCCCTGTCCTGTTCCATCAGCAAGAAATCTGGGTTTTAAAATTGATGAGACTCTCTCATGCAAAGCCCAGATAGCCCAAGTTTCATCCACATGCTTTTGGAAATTAAAAGCTTTGCGTAAATTCCTTCACCTGCTTCTGGCTGAATGTAGGAAAACAATTGTACACGCATTAGTGACATCTAAACCGTTTGGTGACCGAGCGCGGTATAAATAATTTTAACATAACATCACATAACATCTCAACTGGACTACGCTAATAGTCTATATCTTGGCCTGCCAGTCTACTTGTACAGAAAGCTGCAGACAATGCAAAATGCAGCCGCAAGGCTCATTAAAAACATTCCCTTAAGACATCACATCTCACCACACTTTCGTTCTCTTCACTGGCTTCCAGTAAGAAAACACACAGAATTTAAAGCACTCACTATCACGTATAGAGCAATAAATGGCACTGGTCCATGCTATTTAAGAAAACGCATTCAAAAACTAAGACACACAAGAAACCTAAGGTTGAACTATCAAGAACTCCTCGTTATCCCCCGTTTTTCAAAGGCCAGATTGGGTGAACGGTCTTTCTCGCTAAAGGCAGCCGCCTTGTGGAACTCCTTGCCGTTACAAATCAAACTTGCCCCATCTGAACCTAACTTCCGTAAACTAGTGAAGACGTGGCTCTTTAGCCAATTGTAGCTCAGTCGGGTTACACTATGCTGACCTTCCCTCTTTTCTGCTCAGCGCCGGGACACTCCCGTCAGGGGTAGCCGTGTGCTCTACAAGATGCATAATAATAATAATAATAATAATAAGTGAAATCTATGAGATTTCACTATTTCCCTGTATCAAATCCTTATGCCAGCTTCCCAGCCATGTGTAATGGCACATTGCTGGAGTTGCGTCTGTTTTGCGACACACTCCAGCAAAATGTCTTTACTGCACCACCTTATACGTCCGGATTCCTGACGTATCGGATTAATCATTACGACATGGAACGCCGTGCTGTAAATAGGGTGCATCCATCCAAGCACGGAGGGTGCAATGAAAACTGTTGCATTGCGGTTTTCAATCATCGATTTGACACTTTCATAAATGAGGCCCTTACAAAGCAAGACTGCCCAAAGTAAAGTAATAGTATTGCTGAATCCCATACAAGCAACCTTTGGCGCTGGTTCCATAAGCCTTCTTTTGCTCTATGTGGAGCCAATACCAGCAAAACAACCTGTATCATCATCATCTAGTTGTTAAGGGAAAAGACAGGCCGACCACCCCCCTACCCTTTGATTTTCTTGAGAAAACAATTAAATGCCTGTTGCCATGGTTTTCCTTGATTCTGTGTTGTTGCCTAGATCGCTGGCGCGATAACACCGGGAGTCCTTGATGTAATATACTTAATATGTTCATGTAACATGCTGTTCCATTTGTATTTTATGGTTTGTGATATGTTACTTCATTGTAATTTTGCTACTCCAATACATGCATGCGTCACTGCTACTGATAAGCGTTCGAACATTAGTTCTTTATACATCTGTGGCTTCCTGCTTTTACGTCGTTTGCCTTTCTTTTCAAAGGGCTAAAATCTATGCTTTGCAAATGACTTGCTCACATTTGTTATCCCTTTTTTATGAGGAGTGTTAATGTGTCTAGTTTTATTTGAATACTACTTTAGTTTTGTATATATAATCCCTTAAAAGCAATGTCATCTTTATATTTATTATTGACAGCGACAAATATCCAAATGATACCATAATCTGAGAACCCGAAACATAACGACCTGCTACCAGGCAAAACGATTGAAATAATCAACACACATGACAGAATGCCCAGATCGTAGGGTTCACCTATACTTCTTTCAGAACAAGCTAAATCTGCCACTAGATACAAGAGCAATTGCTTGCCATTGTCCTAAAAGAAACACCCTGTAAGCACTCATACTGTCCTGCGGCTGACCCATCTCAAGCATGCTAGTGCTCATCAAACTCTAATAAATAACAATAAATCGGTAATTAAAATACCAAGCACCACACAATCACCTATTGGCCAGCTAACAATCATGATGTTGCTCATTTAGATTTGTGATGTCTCTGAATTTTACATAATTTTCATATTGGTACTAATAAACAGAATGACAGAATTCACCACATCATCCAAGGCCACCGCCATCTGTTTGAAAGTCTCCATGGCAGACCACACCTAAATCATCGACAAAGAAAGCACCATATTCCACACCACCACAGGAATATAACACAGATTCCAGTTTACGGCACCTGCAGCAGTTGTGTTGAAAATAATGAAATCACTTTGTGCCATCAGGTATCATATGATATATGTGACATCATACATGACCTAAGAGGCTGTCACCACTGTTCATGATTTAAGCAGTTTGTTTGTACAAAATCCTAATGAATGGCCCTTCTACCTTTGTAAGTGGAGTAAATATGATTTACAGAATCCTATCACAACTTCACTCATTCCTCCTTCAATAAAATTGTCATGTTCCAATTTGAAGTGGATATAGTTCTTTATTGATTAATGTTTACTGCCAGGCTGTTTTGATCTGGCAAATCCACAAACTGGCATTTTCAAGGCAGAGATCATAGTTGAAGGTGGGCGTAGTTCTCATTACAAACTAAATTCAAAATGAATCAGTGTCATATTGGTCACATTGTATTGTTCATAAAGTCAGGTTGTAAGTTGTATATTCAACTATGACTGTGAACTTCAACAAGACAAAACTAATCAATGGATTTGCCAGAGCAAACCATGTGTCAGATATTAAGATCACAGAATAAAGAAATAATTGCAAGAAGCTGTTTGTCAGTCAGTCAGTCAGTCAAAAGCAATGTTTATTTAGACCTTAGTCTTTAAACTGCAGTACCCACAATAAAATTATTAAAATAGAAGATAAATACACAATCAGTAACACACGATAAAAAACAACATATTCATCAATGGGTTCTTGTTCCAGGATATGCTTTTTGATGTCCAATACAAACTAAGGTTCACTGAGTAGTTACAAAAACGTACTTACACATTAAAATTCTACCTGTATGGCACCAAGAAGGGAGAATTAATTCATATTAATTTAAAATTTATAAATAATCCTCATAAAATCACTAAAATCCAAGATAAATCTAAAACTTTTACAGTATTTTGCTAAGAGATTTTCACAGCCTTCATAAATATTCCAATAGCTATAGCAATCTCTAAATTAGGCATTTTTGTAAGTAAGTCAATCGCCTGCACACGAGACCGTATTTCATATTTTACAAAAAAAGGCCTCAAGTGCAATTTACGCTGAGAGATAAGCGCCATACAATCTACCAAAATATGTAGCATATCACCCTTAATGCCTAGCAAACATTTACAATTCCCATCCGGGTGGAGCCTAATGGCCTTCTCCCTCTGATTCGACAGCCATGGAATAATACCTATCCTAACTCTTAAAACTTCAGATCTAAGCCACTTATTCGGTAGGGTATCCAAATAAGGGTAGCAAGATTCATTTTGCCAGGATGACAACATAAATTGAACAGACGATTTCCCGCTCAAATAGCCTTGATCAATTGTTCTGGACTGCTCAAGGCCTTGCGTCCTGAGCTCCTTCTTGAAAAATTCAGCCTGAAGTGACTGTTGGCAGAATCTCACCTTTAAGTTCTCTGCAACCTTAATCAATTTCCTTCTTATCTCCTTGGCCCAATTTAGATTACTTGATTCGATCTCCTTCCTACACCAGAGGGAGACCTTCTGCACCCCCCCGGGTCCTGTCGGCTCCACAACCTTAATACATTTATTTGGGCCTGTACACTCCATGAAGTCGTACCTAGCTCTAATCTAATCGCCTGAACTATTGCTTTGCTGGGTAGCGAAAGTAGGGATTTCAGGCATTTACCCTCCTCAAAGTCCCAATTATCTTTGCCGCCAAGCCAAAGTACTTCTGAACCATACAGGGCTTGAGGAGGGATCATTGCATTAAACGCCTGAAGCACAGGTCTATGTGACATGTCACCAAACTCACTATTAAATCTTTTCAGCCCACACACTAAACTGAGAGCTTTTGCTTTTTGGGCTGTCAATTGTGCTTTCCACTTTAAGGAGCTTTCGAACCAGACCCCAAGGTACCTATATTCTTTTACTACCTCCAACTTTAAGGGACCTAGGGGCATATTATCAAGTAAGGGCGTTACATTATCGCCGCTTTTATCGGCAGGAAACTGCCGATAAAGCGGCGATAATGGGCTTGATAATATGCTCTATGAATTCCAATCGAAGCCCATGTTAGATGTGAAGACATCTAACATGGGCTTCGATTGAAATTCAGTTTCCTGCCGATAAAAGCGGCGATAATGTAACGCCCTTACTTGATAATATGCCCCCTAGATACCAACTAAAACCTAAGTCTCTTTTTCCAAAACACAAGATTTTAGTTTTATCCACGTTTACAGTTAGGGACTTTAACACGCAATATTCTTGGAAGACATTCAATTTCCTTTGAAGGCCCATCGCTGTCTGGTCAAAAATCACCAAATCGTCTGCGTAAAGCAGACAAGATAATTTTATACCATCATTTTAGGGCTGGCGCTTCTATCAATCTCTAAGGTCTTTGGGAGGTCAGCAAGAAAAATGGCAAACAAGAGCCGTGCCAGCACGCAGCCTTTTCTGAGGCCATTTCCAAAATATATTTTGGGAGTTAAGGACCCTTCCTTATCCGTAATAATCAGAGCCCAGTTCTCAGTATGTAGCTCGTTTATGAAAGCAAGGAGCACTTCGGAAATTTTATTCTTTCTAAGGGTTTCCCACAGGCATTTCCAATCAACTAGGTCGAATGCCACACGGAAGTCGACAAAGCAGCAATATAGCTTCCCATTTTTCTCAACTGACTTCCGTGCGACAGCCCACAATGCTAGGCAGTGATCATTTGTCGAGTGGCCGTCTTTGAACCCCCCTTGCTCTATTGGCACGACTGCACAATCCTCAACCCATTCTTTTAATCTTCCTAATATTATCTTCGTAAACACTTTTTCCCCGATATCTAGAAGATTAATCAATCTGTAATTTTTAGGGTCATTCATAGCACCCTTATTATGGACCGGGCGGATTACTGCCCCTCTGCAATTACTCGGTATCTTTCCCTGTAAAAACATATAAATATAAATAGATAAAAATTTTGCCCACTATTGAGGCTGGGTTTTCAGTATTATTGCAGGGAGGTTACCGGGGCCGGCTAGTCAGGTTTAGACTTCCTATTGTTTTACTAACATTTGTTACTGAAAAGTCTGCTTTTAAGTCCCCTATCAGATCTATCCAATACATAGGCTCGTCTATCACCACAGCATCACTGGGGCTATACAATCCCTTTTCAGTTTTATCAGGTTTAACGATCCAGGCAAATTATAATTAACTTTAAGATTACGTACTTCTCTCCTTATTTCTCTCTTCTTTGCTAGGCATACAGCTGAAAACCATTTTAATTGCCTAACCTGTGGATTTTGTTGGTTTATTTCACCTACTTTTGCTTTTTTTAAATTCCACTTGAAGACAATGCACCACCTGAGAGATTTTTCTCTCAAACCAATCCAGATTTTGCCCTTGTGGGCTCTCCAAGACTAACCTCTGTTGTAATTTTAGCACCTTTTCTATATACTCATCCGTCAGTCTGGTGGTAGCCCGTCTCGGGTACTTTACATTTTGGGTAATTACAGTCTGATGCTTAGATAACACCACATCCTGTATCTCAAACTGGAGTAGATTATGGTCACTATTTCCCATTTGAGAAACCATAAAACCCTTCATTAAGGCAAAATTCCAGGCATGCGTAAAAACATAGTCAATCGGGCAAATCTGCTCACCTATTTTAAATGTTTTCTTCGCAGGACAGTCCGTTTATGACCGTCCGTTTAAACAAAATAGACCCTTTGTGGCTAGATGGTTTACTAACTTTAGATCTTGCTGTGAGGAAACACTGTCTGTGAAGGTTGCCATGCTTATATCATAGACTTCCATGATTTCTATATGCCTTGGGTCAGACTTAGAGGGGTTGAATTTGTGATTAAAATCACCCATCATAAGAATAATATCGGAGTCATACTTTTCAGTCAGATAGTCCAGATCTTCTTTGAAAAGCCTCAGCTCTACCCCATATTCATCTTGAGACCCCCATTGCATATACACATTTTGTTTGTCACTTTGTTGGTGAATTTACCTTTTTCATGAGGACGTATTTTCAATAAAAAATAATGTCATAACTCAGTTTGGAAAAATACTAAATAAATAATCCATTGATGTTTTTTAATTGCCATTAAACATTTAATTCAATGGTGAACGTAGTTTTTGATAAGGGCAGTGGAAAACATCTTTGTGAAACTGTACTCTGTACTGCCTGAGAGCAAACTGGTGTCGAAAGGTTTGCCCTACACCAGAGACTAGAATACTCATTCCAGACTGGTTGTTAATGACTGGCCTCCTGAAGTGAAACGGAACTGCCTTTGGGAGCATGCCGGCTTATGCTGTTTAAGCACTGGCTACTTGGAATGGAATCTGGGAGGGGAACAGGATGGAAGACAACACAATGGGTGCATTAACAGCTCTTCCTTTTAAAGTGTAGTTCCAAATGGGTACCAGGGTGGGGAATTCCTATCGCCTTACACCCAGGACATATTGCTTGGGGTTTAGCACAAGTGTTCATGTTTATTTAATCCTTTGGACAAATAAAAAACAATCACCTGCATCACAAACCATGTGGCTGTCAGTTTACAGTACAGCAGTCTGTAGGAATGAGAATGGTATGCTGCTAAGGAAAGATATGTATCCTCATTTGTAATATGTTCAAAACTGCATTTATAATTTATTAAACAAAATACTTTTCTATGATGGTTAGCAGTCATAGGAAGTACTCATAGTGAAATGTAAGCCCAACTTGCGTTACTGGCAGTAGTTTCCAAATAGAAACAAATGCACCACAAGTTTGAAACATTTGCCTATTTTAGGCTATTTGTAATGCTCACATAATGCTTCATGATTATATACGAATGCATGCAACCAAATACATTCAAAATTGTGAATGTTTGGTTTCAAAATTAAATTTACAAAACAAAAATGTGCCGCCTGAAAAACATTTACAAACGCTGCAGTTCTGTTAAGTTATTATGTGAACTATCAAAATAATAAAGTACACCCCAAAATTATTTGAGGTTGAAAAAAAAATGAATGTTGCAAATAATTTTGTTAAATTATTGTTCTATGTGTTTACTTTCAAAATAAAATTCCCCCCAAAATATTTGCATATAAAGAAAAGGATGCTAGTCACAGTTTTTCTAAACAGTTATGCAAATTGTAAGGATAGCTTTAAATACCTTTTCTGTAAGGAATCATTTATTAAAACCCGTTTGATACATACCATTATTACGAATAACATGTAAAACAAAAAAAAAATTAAGCACCCGATGATTAAAATAACTCCTCACAAAAGTGCACCCACAAGGTCAATGACATGCAGGGTGCAGGTTTATGCCTTTCAGTAATTCACAAGAGCGTGCAGAAGGAGGCCTTCAAAAATTGTGAATCAAATGTTTGCATCACTAAATATATACAACAGTATATTTGCTATATGCGAAAAAATACTGATCAAGTGCAAGTTCACCTGTTAAAAATGTTCTTGCTTCTATTTCCAGGGGCATAACCTTTTCTGTCATAAAAACTTGGGGGCATATTATCAAGGGGGTTTATCTCCGCTTTTTTGGCTTTAAAAGCCAAGAAAGCGGAGATAAAATGATCTCCCTATTACCTTAGCGACAGCTAGTAGGAGATAGCGACCATCTTGGGCCCCACTTTGCATGTCAGTGATATTTATCACTAATGACATGCAAAGTGGGCGTGCCAAGATGTTAGCGACTGGAAACAGTCGCTAACATCGCTATCTCCTATTACCAACTTTTTGAGATATTCGCGCTAAGCGCGAATATCTCCAAAAACTAACACCTGCCCTGAGCAGTTCTTAGCCATGTTATCCAATGGGAGGTGGATAACATGGCTAAGAGCATTAGCTTGGTAATGCATGGATATCGCTGACTTTTCAGCGATATTCATGCATTGCGGCCGTTTTTTATCGCATTTGCGATAAACCTTGATAATAGCAAGGTTTATCTGCGATAATTTCTGACGATGCTTAGCGTTACAAAATTCGTTGCTAAGCATCGTTAGCGATAAATATCGCTTAACGTTGGTAATATGCCCCTCCATTCCCTACACCTCACTTTTTGGGGGATGGGGGCAATGTTGCAGTGACAACCAATGAAACATCCAATGCGTCCGTGAGCACATGGGAACCTGGGGCCTATTAAATAATGACTCAGAGACAGACTCTGATGTTACCATGTCCCCAGCCTCAGATCCTCTGCCTCCGCCCACCTGCGGGGTTGATTTATTAACTGTAGCCCACGTGACCCACAGACCATACCATGGCCCATGTTCCCATCAGGTGCTGGCTCTCCCAGACCCCTGCTCAATCACGTCATGTTGAGCATTCCTAGTCGCTCCAGTTACGTCACTGGAGTGATATAACAGATGGGGGAATTTTACCCTAGCCCTATTCAGGAATAATGTTTTAGCCTTTTCTAGGGAGGGAACAGGTTGGAGAACAGTTGGTAAAAACCATTAAAAATAGAGGTTGCACAGTCGCAAGATATTCCTGCCCTGAAGCTACCTCATCCTGTCTGCTTCCAGCCTGTCTCAGATTTGCTCATGTGAAAAGATTTGTGCAAGGATATTCTTTTATGTGTGCAAATCTGGCGTTTGCCTGTGTAACAAACACGAGAGGTACTAAAAGTCTAGAAATCAGAGAACTACTGGAACCTAATTGTGTCCCATATTAATGTTCAGACCACACTGTTAATCTAAACAAGTGACAATGTCATGCCAGAGAAGTGAGACAGAGAAGATACAAAGTCTGAAAGACTAGAAAAAGTACCCATCAGCCCACTCAAAAGTGGAATCTCGTCATCTGGGTTGTTCAGTGTTGGAGACAGGTGTCCTGTAGGCTCCTCCTCAGGGAGAGTCTGAGGTTGCCTAATGATGGACCCTGGGATCAAGCATCCAACCAACAGAAGACAGTCTGTGAGCGGAAGGGGCAAAAGTTGCAGTGCTCAAAAGAAGAACAGAAAAGGAAAATAATCCTAGTGATTTAAAAATACCTACTTTGATGACATAAAGAAACTTTATTGGGTCTGACCATCAAAGTGGTATTATTAAAAGCAGTATGCTGATAGCGTGCAAGGAATTGCTATCTACCATGAATGTTAGTTGGTCGACATGTTTCAGCCTAGAGCGGCTTTCTTCAGGACCTATGATTTGCTACTGCAACACTTACTTATCATGTTATAAGACGTGATTTACAACCATTCTCCAATTGATTAAGAGGAAAGATGGTATATCTTCTCCTGTGTATACAAATGTGGGAGACAAAAGTAAAACAGTATTAGAAATATGCATATCTGTAGCATACACTTCACAACTCTGTACAAGTGAAAAAAATATAATATGAAAAATGTAGTTCTCACTCACCCTCATTGTGGGGAGAAAAAACCTCACCTCACCTGGCGACAGCTCAGGTTGGAAGGAGGCCACGCACTGTAAATAAGCGCATGGATCTGAAGTTAATTTCAGGGCAACTATTATAGTCTATTATAGTCAATCATTAGACAGAAATGGCGGATTCTGAATAGCTCAGGAGAACATATTCCTTTGCCATTGTTCTCTTTCAAGAGAGGTATATACACAGGAGAAGATATACCATCTTTCCTCTTAATCAATTGGAGAATGGTTGTAAATCACGTCTTATAACATGATAAGTAAGTGTTGCAGTAGCAAATCATAGGTCCTGAAGAAAGCCGCTCTAGGCTGAAACATGTCGACCAACTAACATTCATGGTAGATAGCAATTCCTTGCACGCTATCAGCATACTGCTTTTAATAATACCACTTTGATGGTCAGACCCAATAAAGTTTCTTTATGTCATCAAAGTAGGTATTTTTAAATCACTAGGATTATTTTCCTTTTCTGTTCTTCTTTTGAGCACTGCAACTTTTGCCCCTTCCGCTCACAGACTGTCTTCTGTTGGTTGGATGCTTGATCCCAGGGTCCATCATTAGGCAACCTCAGACTCTCCCTGAGGAGGAGCCTACAGGACACCTGTCTCCAACACTGAACAACCCAGATGACGAGATTCCACTTTTGAGTGGGCTGATGGGTACTTTTTCTAGTCTTTCAGACTTTGTCTGTCTCACTTCTCTGGCATGACATTGTCACTTGTTTAGATTAACAGTGTGGTCTGAACATTAATATGGGACACAATTAGGTTCCAGTAGTTCTCTGATTTCTAGACTTTTAGTACCTCTCGTGTTTTTTGCTGTCAAGTTGGGGGACTAGGTACTCTCACAGTCTATAAACAAACTCCCCTAGGACCCTCCACCACTCCTTTTGTCTTTTTGTTTGCCTGTGTAAGCCATCCTACATACATCATAGCTTTAAAGAGTCAGGCACCATAACAATTTGACTCTGACAAGGCAACATAAAATGTATCTAGTTGTAAAATGTAAATTCCCAGTCATTGATGTAACACTTAGATCAGGCCCCCCCAATTATGGTTAACAAGGAATCTGAGGCACAGTAAGATGCCGTCTTGTGCCCGCCAAATCGACAGTGTGATCACACAAAGAAGGTGAAACTGTCTATGATGTTGTTGATCTTCATTTGTTAAAGGGTACACTGAATTATAAGGATAGTCGGTGTTTATTCACACTAAAATGTGAAATTGGATGACTGCTTAAAAGTAAATCTGTCAGAGCAATTCACAAGACGCTGCCTCAAACACGAAAGCAATAAATAGAGCAATGGTATGATAAGTACAAGAAATATATATTGAGCTCTGTTATAATCAGAACACTGCCTAGTGAAAGCACTGGCATTATAGGCGACCTAACATGATCAGAAAGCTGGCCTTAATAGAGCCCATTTATAAACAGAGTGTAGCAAAAGGTAAACAACCTTTACTACAATTTTCCGAATTCAATTATCACGCATACTTTCACTACACAAATGCATTCATACCGAATACTTTCACTCCGCACATACATTCACACCGAATACTTTAACTCCGCAATACTATTACTCCGCAAGCTGCATTCTAAGCTGGAATAGGGGTTAGATAGGGAAGTGAATCACCAGGGTTCTGAACTGTTCAGGAAATAAAGCTAAATGAGTAATATATAACGGTGCAGAACTACCGCTTACTGCCTCGGTGTTGGGTTAGGTGCGAATGTGCAGAATATCTCTAATGCACATTCTCAATCTTATTTTTAATCCACATGCATTTCATAGTTTTCATAGATGCACATTGGGTAGATTGTTATTATTCTTAGAATGTGTTTTTAAAAAAACGGACAGGTGCGCTTTGACGATTTGACAATATGGTTTAATGCTCGCATCTCAGAGATGCACTTTCAGGTTGCTCCCCACCAGGGCTGGTCCTAGAACTCCTGGGGCCCCGGGCGAAAGAGAAGATGTGAGGCCCCTCTAATTTTCATGCATCTTCCAGTCGCAGCCGGCATGACTCGCGGGTGGAGGATCTCGCGGGAGTTCGGAAGGGGGGGAGAACAGGAAGCAGGCAGCCTCCCTACCCTCCCCTAAGCCAATCATAATGCTGCAGTGGCAGCGTTGTGATTGATCAGGATGCCGACCAGCCAGGCGCCTATGGGGAGGCCATTTTCCCCATGTAGGCTGCATTGCAGCCTAAATAGAGAAAGGCCAGAGTGCGCAAGACTGGTTTGGCCGAACAGTCAGCGCCCTTAGCAGTTGGCAAAGCAATCCTCCCCTGCCATAAAACAGACCGCCCTCCCCCAACGAAACACTTCTGCTTTCTCGCAATGCTAGAAGCAGAAACATAAAATGGTCGTTTTAGCATTTTGTGTTTCTGCTTTTGCGAGAAAGTAGTGGTGCGCCGCTCCTCCGCCCTAGTGAAGGAGCCGCCCTTGGTAATATCACAAGAAGTGACATCATAGAAAGTGACATCGCAGGACTATTTATCTTATTTGGCATCCCTGAAGAGACCTACCATGGATATCAGTAACATGGACAAAAAGATAAATATACAAATGAAAGAATTCATATATTTTAAAACTTTTAAATGGATTACATTTGTCTCATTAGATGGAAAAGCTAGGTGTAGGTCTCACAAAGATGTATATTATTTACTCCTCGTTAACAGATTGTTTCCAGATGAGTGCATGATACAATTTCCAGTTCTGCCTCATAAAACGTGGAGATCCTGTTGAGGTAATGAGGGGCGGGATCATTCAAAATATAAAATTACACAAGAGAAAACCTCTCACACCATGGATATAATTGCACATTTCAAAAGGCTCCCTTATCTTTCTGTGCCATTATTGTGCTACCTTAGGATGACATTACGTAATTTGTTTTAACGTAAGTCCTCTCACCAGAATCCCACAATCCCATGCTAAGAGACGTAGGACAATCTTTTTTGTGTGTGTGGTCTTTACTCACCAGAATTATGTTAAGTGCAAAAACACAACACATATTGTACAAAATTACGAGACACCATTGCAAACAAATAAAGATTTTACATAAACAAAAACAGTCTTAGAACAACCGAGACCACTGCTAAATCAAACATTGACTTGAAGGTATGCTACAGATTCAAGGGGTTGTCAAATCAACGCTTTTGATTTGGTGTTAGAACTGTAGGAAGTAGATGTGGCCAGATTTAGCACTGGTGGAGCCCTGTGCGACAATGTTGGTGCCCCCAATGACTTGCTCTGCCACGGATTCCCTCACTACCACCCTTTAACAGTGCCCCTCAAGTCTCCATAACTACACTTTCTCTTCTCTCAGATGCATTTAATTTGATAAAGAGCACCACTGATACCAGTTTAGAGTGTCAGAGAACTTTATATCACACATTACACAGAGATAATCAATAACACGTGTGGAAATCACAATTGGTAATTTTACTTAAAACAAAGGACTAGGAGTCACATGACAATCGTAATAGTAGGCAGTATAGTTTACTAGTGATTGATCTGGAGAAACACAAACTCTGAATTTAGAACGTAATACCATGGTTGGAAGTTCTCTTTAATAACCAGAATTGATTTCTGTTCAAGTGAACCCTTTTCACAACATTATGTTAACCAAAGACTGGGGAAAAAACCATAACGATGTAAATTATACCTTGCAGTTGGCATGCAGATTTTAGATGACAGTTAATAGCTCATTGTTCTATGTTAGGATTTTGACTTATAAACTGCAAGTACCAATAGGATCTCTCTGACAAAAGCAGTAATCCACTAGCCTATTTACATCTGCATGGGACATGTTCTTTGTAGCGAGCACATTAACCCTCTGCGCTACCTTTCCATGAGTCAAAACTTCCACTTGACAAACCTCCATCTCTCTCTAGGAAGAACATTGATCACCGGAGTTTCATGACATTTTTATTGTGGCCGAAAATTCCTGGAGGCCAGGAAGGAGGCAGCGAGTGCTTTTAGAAACATAATATACTCGCAAACATGACCCAGAGTCAGCGCTTAATGGGATCTCACCGTTTGCACCGCCCTAGAGCCTCCCTGCTCAAGGGTCCTGTGACCTCAGTGACAGAGTCACTGTTGCTCTAGGGTGTGCTGCTTCGTAGGCCTGCCCAAAAGACTTGCGGTGGGCTTCAATAGGAATTGTGGTAGACAGGCCTTCAAGGTTAACCCACACTTGCCACTGCTAGGGTTCACCTGCTGGTGCTAAGACACCAGGGCTTCTAAGGTCTTGCGGGTCCTTCCAAGGTCTAGCATGGCAATATGCTCCCTCAGGGAGATTGGTCTGGTGGACTGGTCATGAAGGCTGAACCTGGCTCCCCAGTTCCAAATTCAGCAGCTCTGACCATAGTGCCACATCGTCTCCCCACTGAACACCATACTACCCCACTGAGAGAAACTCGCACTGCCTTCAACTACAACCCAATTGTGCCCCGCTACAAACACCGAGAGGCGACTCATTTCAAATTACGCACTAGACAAGAGCAATATGCTGCCTAAAAAAAAAGTGACAACATTCTGGAAAAACCAAACACTCATAAGGAATGTAATTAATTAAAGCATGTGAAATGTAAGCAGGAACAACATGGTTACCTTAACGCTTTTGCACTTATTCAGAAATGAATGAGTGCTTTTGCATGAAAAGTTAAGGCCATGACTACAGGGCCGGAACGGACCTGCTTCAATGCCCATTGAATATATCCTTACAAAACGAAAGCAATATGGTTTAAAAAGACCACATTTGTGAATACAGAGCAGCGGTATGCACTTTATTTTCCAGTCCGCCCATCAAGCAGGTATTGCAGTACATCCAGAAATGGTGCACTTCCCTACACGGGGAAAACAATGCTGTTTAGAGCAAGACAAGAAAACAAAAGTAGCGCTTCACTGGTAAACTCTGTGTAGTGGCACTAATGTGTTTTGGGTGTGAATAAAATGAATCTGGCCCCTTTTCGACCCACTCTGTCTTGCTTTAGTTATTTTTTACATTTAGAATTTTTTATTTCTCTCTTTCCCAAGGCTGCACTTTGGAAGTGAAAAATGTCACAAAAAAGATGCCCTTTCCAGCAAAAAAGTTTTTCTTTTTTGGATTCATTTCACACGGGAACAAATAAAGGAAAGGAAAAGAAAGAGGGAGTAGTGGCTACTGGGAAGGGGGCCCCACACCCTGACCTTGCAGATTTCTATAGTGCTTAGAGGCCCAGGGAAAGGGTGCCCCACACCTGGACCTTGCAGCTTGCTTTAGTGCTTCAAGGCCCAGGGAAAGGGGGCCCCCTCCCCTGGGCCTTCGAAGCAGTAACAAGGCCTTTCTTAAAACACTGCCCCAGCACCAGTTGATCATCTGGCTGCTCCCTCCTCCCCTCACCCACTGCTCCTTACCTGTGTCCGGCTGGTCCTGGAAACAAAGGGACCTTCTGTCACCTAGCAACAAAATGCAGACAGGGAATGGCCGGTACTTGAGAGAGGTGTTGCCTCGCCCCTGACACTCTGAGCCCGAATTGCTGGCCCTGCCGCTTTGACTTCCCCACTCTGTTTGTCCCTCCCCCCCACCCCTGCACCCCCAGGAATGCCACCACGCAGTCGACACCAGACATCTCTGATGTATATTGTAATTGTGTGGGGAGGGGGCCCTGGTGGGCAGGGGAGCAATCTGTGAAAGTAATTCATTTCACAGTGAAGGGGGAGGCCCCCTGCCTCTCACCGGAGCGCGGGGCCCTGGGCGGCTGCCCATACTACCCATGCCTAGCGCCGGCCCTGCTCCCCACTGTCCTTGTGATTTGTCTCATCGGCAGGCTCTTTAATTTGATGGGCTTTGAACCTCATGAGCGATCGCATCTTCTGCTTTTGATAAATGCCCTAACAAAAAATATTGACCCGATAACTCCAGCAGAATATTAATTCTATGGGCATAAAAAGATAAGAAATTGTCCGTGATAAATCCTACGAAACGAATTTTAAATAATAATTATTGAAGTAGTAATTTATCAAATAAAATTAAAAATAAAGTGACTCACTGAATAAATGTAGTGTGTATCTGTTCCTAAAATTAAAGGTGATAAACCTCCTTTGACAATCCTGCAGTGTTGGGGGCACTCTCTTAACCCACCTGAACTGTGCAATGTGAGTACAGTATTCACAGCAGTCTTGTGTGAAGGTTCATCAGCCAGCATTGACGATGGGAGGTACAAATGAGAGGAGGTGGGGGTATCCCGTGCCAGTAACTTAATTATGCAATAATTTAAAAAAGCATTTTAAAGACTTTTATTTTCGTTGTTAAAGCATTCGTTCTTAAGTAATGCGTGATAAATGTAGATTTATATATTAAAATAGATTTTTCGTTGTGATTGCTTCGTTTAAAAAAAATGCAGAGTAATGGTATTTGTGGAATTATAAATGTGTATAAATGCATTGCAAAATCATCCTGTGCCCTGGGCACCCCCAACTTTTTGGTGAATGGTACTGGTGGTTACTGACTCTAACTGACCCTGGGCTATGCCTAACCAGGCCCATGGCCAGTGCTATGCTGAAAGGGACACATTCAGAATACAGTGAAATTACCTACATACACTAGGGTACACCTAGGTATGGGGTACCCCTGTTATTGCCATTACCTACCTTATCAGATCCCATTAAATAATAGGGCAGGGGTATTAAAACTACCTAGAAGTTCCTAGTCCACAATAGGCAATGGCAGTTTAGTGGACAGCAGCATTTTATGCACTTACATGTGTGCACTGCTGAAGCCTGAGGTCAGTTTAAAAGTAGCCCTGGGTGGCAGGACTGCTTTTAAAAAGTAAATTGTGCCCAAACACGACTTTGGTGTTTAGAGCACTTAAAAATGAATAACCTCCAATGTTTTGGCATATTAGGATCCCCCAGGGTCTCACCTAGGTATCTGAGGGGTGGGGGGGGGTGTGGGGGGGCGGGTTAGGTATTGCTAATGTAGACCCTTATAGAATGAATTTTATATGCCCTGGGTTAAGTAAAATTTCACATTTCACTCCATACATTGTGATAATGTGCTGCCCAAATACGACTTTGATGCTAGGAGCACTGTGAAGGGAGGATCTCCATTATTTCTACAGATTCAGAACCCCTAATTTTTCCCCTGGCTGTCCCATGTGGTGGGGGTCCTCCCAAGCGAAGTACTTATAAAATATGTTTTTATAAGCCCTGGTGCTGGAAAAATGGCCCAAGTCATTTTTCCCATTGCAAATCCAATGCCACATAGTTTAACAAGGCAAGAAGTTATTAACTAATAACTGCTGATAGGAGAATGATGGGGCATATTATCAAGGCCAGGCGATAAACTTATTGCCGTCTTAGCATCCGTTTTTGGCGTAAAGCGGCGATAAGTTTATCGCCTAATCAACAAGGACACGCTAGCGTGTGTCTTGCTGACTTAGCCCCCGTTTCCAGCACGCTTAACTTTGCATCGCTAATGAAATGCAAAGTAGGTGTGGCTATGAAACCAACCAGGGAAAATATCACGAAGGTAGCTTCGCGATATTATCAAGGAAGGGTAGCGATATTTGAAATTGCGTTAAGTATGCCTTAATGCAGGAATTTAACGTCTGTTAAATTCCTGACTAAGGCACACTTAACATGGGGGGTGGATTGTGTGGCTAAGACCACAGGCCCCTATCATCATCGCTGAAAAACATTGCTGTTGCTAGGATAATTATCACCATTGCGCTAAGCATTGTTAATACAGCGCTAGCATGGCGATAATTATCTGCGATAGCCGGCGTTGAACATTTTAACGCTAAGAGCGGGCAGCGATAATTATCGCTGGCCGTTGATAATATGCCCTGATAGAACTTCCATTCAAAGACTTCCCAGAATGGTAGTGATGAATCCAACAATATCATATTGTTGCATTTCTCCTAAAATGTACAGACAAGAAGTTATAAGTCCAGATTCAGCCTTACAGTGGTCTGTCCTGATTGGTCAGAGTTAAGTGGATTAGCCAGGCTGCCTTGAAGAGGTGATAAAGAGCCCCTGGGGTTAACCAGCTCTGCTGGGAGGGCAGTGTGCTAATACACAGGAATGTCAGAGCAGGGGGGGGGTCGTAAACCATGATCTTCAAAGGGAAGGGAACGGCCCCAGTGTCATTTACAACTTTACTCTCTTGACCCGAAACCAGAACTAGGATTAAGGAAAGAATTAGCAGATGCAAGGGGGAGAGGATATGGTAAGTAGCCATCCTAGGGGTGTGTTTAGCCAGCTCTTACCTCCCTGCTGGATAATCAGCCATTATGAATCTGGAAGATTTGGTGCACTGTGGGACAAAATAATGTCACACTCTATAGAATATGGTCATATTCTTGGGGAGTTGCCCTGCTTCCATTGGGCAGGACTGATCTCCTGCTTGACCCAGAGAACTTGGAATAAGTATCTGAGAGGTGCAGAGTCTCTCAGATCTGCTGCTTGAATCTTAAGAAAGCAAGACGTTGCCGTGCTGAGAAGGTGGGGTGCAAATTCTAAGACCTGCCCTCTGAAGACAGCACCAGCTGAAACTACAGCCCTGTGGATTACCTTGCTGTAAAAGAACCAAAGATTGAACACCCTACAAGCTACAGGTTAACAGAGCTCACCTGGAACATCACCACCAAGTATCCTCAACCTGGAGAACTACCAGTGGATTTGTAAGTGTTTTTTCAAAGTGGATTGTGGGAACTGAAGTCCTCAAATTTTACGGACCATCTTGGAGCTTCCAGACCCTTGGAGTGAGTTTGAGATACTTTGGGGACCTTTGTGGAACTTCAGGAATATGTTTCAGAAGTTTAGAGAACTTTGGAAAAATGCTCCATAGGTAGACCGACTCAACCTGGCCAGCCAAGCCGCCAGCCTTCAACTGTGAGCCAGCCAAGCCATCCAGATTCGTCCCGCTAAAAGCTCCGTAGGTCCGACTTCCAGAGTTTGACAGGTAGTAGAAGAAATCCGAGACTGGCGAACCTCTCACCGAATCCTGCTGGTAAAGAGCATCGAGGGACCCGCAAGAAAAAGCTCCAAAAAAGTTTCTAAGTTCCAAGCTAAAAACTGTCACCGGGACCTACCGCGAGGGGTAGCTGCTCTGGCCTCCATCGGGGTTGGCCTGAAACTATGACTTTGAGCCGGTCTATCGCAATCAGATATCCCAATGTGGTGCTATACGTTTCTAAGTGCTATATAATGCTACATGTTTGAACATTCATATCTCTGGTTCCCCACATTGGATCTTTGTCGTTTTGGTGTCATTTTATAGATAAAAATATTTCCTATTTCTATAAATTGGTGTTGGATTTTTATTATGTATTGTGTCTTAATTATTCACTGATTTTTTTTATGCTTTACATACCTGTCTTTGAAGTCAAGCCTGACTACTCGCAGCCAAGCTACCAAGGGTTGAGCATGGGTATAATTGGTTGTTATTCCTTAACGATGTGGAGTTCTGAGCCCTATTCTGTGGTAGTAGCCTCATTGCCAGTGGCAGACCTACATTTGCCCCTACCAATAATCCACTTTCCAACATAGAGTCTCTGCATAAGTAAAACCTATGAATAGCCAAAGAAATGATACAAATAAGGCCCTGTATGTTCAGAGTCTGGTAGAGTCAGAAAGGTGTCAGATTCACAGCCTGGCTAGAATCCACATACTGGCACAAGGCCTGGAATGATCAAAGTAATTATTTTCAAAAATTCCTCTTGGGAGTCTTAGGAAATTAAGTCATTCATTTGCATTACCACTTTCGACAATCTATCTGGGCTCCCAGCAGAAAGGGGAAAAGGTTTCAGCACTAGGAGAGGGGGTTGGCTTGTTTTAAAAAGGAACACCAGGCTCTGAAAGGGAACCCCAGGCTACTGTATATCAATGAATCAATCAACTTTTACAAAGCTTGGCACATCACCTGTGAGGGTTTCAAGGTGCTGGAGATGTTTGCTGCTACGTGGTGGTTAACTCTTTCAAACATCCAGGTCTTGAGTTCTTCCTGGAAGTGGTAGAAGGGTAGAAGAGGTTTGTGGTGTTCCTGACAGAATTGGGTCTAGGGAATTCTCCAGGAACTGGCTGGTGCACCGGACAAGATTGGTACCGCACCAACACCTCCATAGAACACCTCTGGACCTGGGAAGAAACATCTGGAAGAAAGAAGGTTTTGTTTGACTGCTTGAGAAATATTAGAGGACTTTTGGCATCTAGGGACTGGAAATCCCCTCCAGGGTGCAAGTGGTGGCCTTCTTTTGCTCCTAGAGGTATACAAAGTACAGAAAGTCTTCTTGCCCAACTGATCACTTTGGGTTGGAAGTTAAGAGACTCCTTACTGGAGAGAGACCAGTTCCCTTCAAGCGTGCTCTGATGACAGGGGGACTATCAGAAAGGCCATAAGAAACATTCCCGAGTGATCAAACAACCATGGGCCTTGACTCAACTCAGTAAGGCAGAGTCTATAAACTTAAACAACAAGAACAAAAGCCAGTACTGAGACTTAATAAACTAAACTACGTTTTCAGCACAAACCATAAAGTAGATTTATAGCCGTAGTTGGATTAAATCCATCAAAGTTTGTTTTTATTTTCAAACTTTCTTAGAGAACATAATACAAAATATTTCATAAATATGTGCAACAACACAAATTGAACAAAATATACAAAGGACATAAATGTCATACACCGTACTCCACTTAGACACCTCCATTCATACTAGCTGTCTCTATCAAAGCCTCACTCAACCATCACTGTCATTCACAATCATACAAAAATACACCCATGCAACCTAAATCCAGATGTACAACAACAACAGAGTGAATCCCACGTCAAAGGATAGAATCTTTTCAATTAAACAAAAAACGGGTAAAACAGGGATAAATCTATTACACACTTAGGCCCTGTATACCCAACAATAGATGTATACTCTTTAAACAACAATTGAACCACAAATTTGTTTTGACAGGGAAAAACAGAAAGGTCGACGCGTTTCAAACCGGACTTTTTAGTCCGGTTCTCATCAGGACCAAAACGAATCTGAAAGAGGATACAAAGAAACCTCCTTAAATTCATGAACATATTCAACATTTCATTAAGAAAGAAAGACAAGACAAACGCCATGCCTGACAGATGCCTCCTACCTTAATTTCAACAATGTGCTTGAGTGGGTTCATCAGTGAGAATAGTGTATCTGTGGAAGAACAACACAGAACTGTGAACAAAAGTAAGTCTGCCTAAAATAGAGTCCTCTGTCATTCGCGTCATAGTGATAAACGGGACCTTTCTTTACCTAATTTCAGTTAGTCTCACATAGGAGCTGAGAAGATCGTTTTAGCGGCGCCACTTGACAAACATCCAATGTCGGTGGTGTATCTGCAACAGCCAAAATAAATCTAATCAAGGTGCAACCCCTACACAGGCTCCATGTTGCTGGTCTGTGGAACCTCATGACCCTAACTCGGTTCTAGAAATCTTACCTCGAGGAACTGTCCTGCAGATCTTGGTGCGTCCACTCTCAAAAATCATGGAACGCGTCCCACCAGAGGCCTCAGGGGCCTGGGAAATGTAGTTTAGTTACCGGCAATACTCCTATAGAAAAGGCAAAAAGGGGGCGGCTTACTCGTAACTGCTACCCAGCCGTCATGTAAACATGCTTTTAACGACACGTAGGCAGAGCCCCCGAACAATCTTTACCTTAAGGGATCAAACAGTTGTTCAGCCATAGTTTGCTTGTCTGTTGATGGAACTCGCGGGATGCACGTCGTTTGCGGGACAACTTGAGAAGTCTAGGGACTCTGAGGGTCGTAATTTGTAGAATCACCTGCAACAAAACATGCGAAATAATCAGAACCCATTACTGCTATCTGCTCTGTTACGATACATTTTAGGGAACACATGGCCAGGGCGTAGTCCGAAGAACGTACTTTCAAAAGGAAGATAGCTTTCCAGCAGCAATGGTGGCGTCCCCAATCAATTCTTAACAGACGCGCGCCAGACTCGGAAGACCACAGGGTGCCGAGGGAGCCTGGGGGATGTAGTTAAGAGGGGAGCCAATCCCATGATAAGTCCTCCGTGTCACGTGATCGCGCTAATGCCTGAGTTGTAAATGGTTCAATAATACTAAATGTCGGGCAAGACTGGCCGGAGGATCGGCTAAGCCAGCGAGTAAGGAAAACTCCATTTTGGCAGATAGGCAGCCTAGTTATATAGGACCCTGGATTTATAAATATATATGTATATATAAATATAATGTGAAGGACTGGCTTCTAGAAATACCCTTAATCATCACTCCTTAGTATCACCAGGTTTTCCGTTAATACATTAGGCTGGAGGTGGCATGACCAACCTTACGTGTGGTGCCGCAGAACATGTGGGCAGCAGGCAATACTATAAGCACCACGGGCACGAAAGATAGGTTAAAATGCCCGGAAAATCTCTGCAAGTTCATTAAGGCCATTCGTTGCTGTGTTGAATTTCATAATTAGTTGTGCTTCCCGTTGACTCAATCTCTCTTCCATATCTCCACCTCTAGCATCCATTTCCATCTTGAAGAGGACAGTCCATTTGATGTCTTTTTCTGTATGTCCCTTATTTTGCCAGTGGTTGACCAATGGTGCATTGACTACTGATCTCCGGATTCTGGATTTATGTTGTGTAATCCGTTGTCGAATTTCCTGAGATGTTTTGCCTACATATAGCTTGGGGCATGGGCAGAGGATACCATAAATGACGTTTTTTGTTTTACTGTTTGAGAAAGCATTATGCTTCTAAAAAATGCCGTCATGCAAAAAAATCTCTATTTACACCTTAGTCAATATCTAATACAATAATTAAATAAGTTATATAATGTCTGATAAAATTGCCCTAAGACTTGACATTGGAGACAAAGCACAATGAGATATCTGTTCGGCCTTGACTTAACTTGCAGGAGTGGAATCTTTGTAGGCAGTTTGCGTTCATGCCACCAAAATGTAATCTTCATGTATGATTTAAGATGGTTCACTCACCTCTATGTGTCATACAACAGCCCCTGGTGCCCCCCTTTTGAATATCAACATCCATGACAGCAGGAGATAATGGCTAACCCTGGTTAAAGCACTACGCTACGCTCGAGTAGTTTGCAAAGTTTGCGCTACTTCGCACTATGCGAACTGCACGTAGCACAGTGCAAACACGCATAGTGTAGCGTAGTGCAGCGGTTATTTTTTGCTTGCTCGCGGTCCTCAACGTCAAGTTGGCGACCGCGAGCAAGCAAAATGACATCCTGGCGAGACTTTTTCCTCGTTTGCGATCAGCAACATCAAGTTGCCGATCGCAAGCATGGAAAAGAAACCTCCCGGCGAGATTCTCAACGCGGGGAGGTTAGGTTTCTTATTGCGAGCGGTCGCGTATGCTTGTGACCGCTCGCGATGAGAAACTACCAGTCCATGTTGAGAAAGCCGCCGCTTGAGTAAAAATCTACTCGAGCGGCAGAAAACTACAGCTCGCACATTGCAAGATGCCGTTTTCAATGATTGCACAGTGCCGCATGCTTGTCCGCACTGTACAATCATTGAAAACAGCATCTTGCACAGTGCAAACAGGGTACTACGCATTTCGCGTAGTGCTACGCGTAGCTCAAATAGTGCGATGTGCACTTTGCATAGCTTCGTGTAGCACTACTTCGCAAACTACACCCCTAATAACGGCAATTAGGTCAGTATCTGTTAGGTAAGTCTGATAACCTCTGATATTAACTACTGCATAACACATAAGTTCTTTCACAAACTTATTTACCCTTTTTTACATTTTTTGTAAAATGTTAAAAGTTTTTTTTTTTTTTTGGTGTTGATTGTTTTCCTTTTATGTATTTAGATGGGCAACAATCATTGAAAAGAATTCTGCTCTCTATAGCTTCTTGATCAGGAAATACCTCGGAAAAACCAAATACAAGGACACTGATTCAGCAGATGACATCACAAGGGTCATCCAGAAATCAAACATCTGTGGCCCAGGCTGGTAAGTTGACATTGTTGGGATATATTCGTATGGTTGAATCAACCCTTAATTTCATATGTTTTTTTATGGTGACATAGGATTGACTTTATTATTTTTTTCACGAAACAATGTTAATTAGAGCAATATGCAGAACATTGAACAACGTTGAACAAAAACTGTATTTGATGAAATTCAACTGTTTACATCTTCTTTTAGCAAGTACTGGGGACAATGATGATGAACCATCTTCAAGTGAAGGATGGCGGGCAATCAAAGGAGAACATTCACTCTTCCCCCAAGCAATGATCGCCACAGTCAGCACTGATCAAGAAGAAGAGGAGGAGGAGATGCTGGTTGAAAAAGAGGAGGAGCACATTATTGACCCCACACAAGGCATCTCCATGAAGGCCAATGCTTACACAAGACTCACTTCCCCACAGCCCTCAACTAGCAGATACCTGTGTACAATTTCTTCCACACTTCTCCCATAAAGGTGCATCTCCAGACTTTTCTCATTCATCTGAGAGAGAGAACACTCCTGGTGAGGGACCAGTCTCCTCAAGTCATCATTCCCCCCCACAACTGCCCAAATGGTACCCTTCTCCATGCCGGTCAACCTGCTGGCCTTGTCAGAAAAACACGCACGTGAGTGGCGGTGGTTGACACGGTCTAATTTTGCTCTCTGGGAGGATTCTTTTCTATAACAGTCTAATGTGTGGGGGGATATTAATTCAATGGGAGTACTCCACATGAAACAGCTTCATCCCTTAAAGGCCACCCTCAGATTATTGATTGCACACCTGTGCCTTGGATATGATGCAAAATGTTGCCAAGACATGGCTGAGATCCGTCAAGTACATATAGTGAGATAATGCAAGGCAACATGCCTTTGCCATGACGATGACAGAGACAATAAGCTAAACATGCCAATGTCATTCTTCAAGGTCAATGAATGCACAAGATTGTACACAGGCATGTCAATCTAGAAGGGACAGACAATCTGCCTACTTCACATCGCTGCCATAACTACCTTTACTACCTCCGCCTGCATACCTCCCCCATCACCAACTCGCACACCAGCCATAAGACAAGCGCACTCTCAGACAATCTCACCACCAGTAATGCTTGGGGTCAAACCCACAAATTAACTTTTGTTTAGTCAAGTTTTTCAACTCTGTCCTTAACGCTCACTGAAAACCTTTTTGTTTCTCTTTCATCTGTATGAGTGTTCGAAGTTGTACTTATTACATAGGAAAGTGTTATTTATGTTCTATTCTTGGTTTACCTTCCAAATATATTACACATGAAAATGTTGTTATGATATTTTAAATATGTAAATAAAAAATTGCCTAAAATAAAATGCATTAATTTGCAATATTGTAGGATGTTGGGGGCAAAAGTGTCCCTCTACGGCTGATGTTATTCTTGGCATGCACTTGTGGGTGGAAATGACGCATGTGCAGGGTGTGCAGCTGGAGACCCTGATGGTATGGATGCCTTTGGATTTAAGGGGGAGGGGGATTCAGGGCTATATGGTAGTGAAGACTGTTCTTCTGACACCATTGGTTAGTCTTCCTCAAAGCCAGGAGAAGCTCCAACATCGGCCTCCCTTGGCTGGTGGTGTCCATATTTCCCAACCTCACAGAGTTGGATTTACAGCCTCTGCCCAGTCTTTTTGTGACAGATCTTGTTTGTATCTGGGCATGCGCAATCCTCCACTTCCTCCCCCTTGCGGGTGTCACACCGCCTTGCAGTCAAGGATCTTCTTTGCCCCAGACCCTGCTGTAATTATATATGGCCAACCCAGTCAGCTGAAAAGGAAGGTGACACAGACACAGAAATGTTTGATTCATATGTTAATACTGCATATCTAATGTCATTGATTTGAAAGAGATATTATATTCCTAAATAGTGATATTGTGTAGCTTTTAAAACACATGTATCAAGCTATTGCTTATTTAGTAATTTTTGCAAATTTCCAAATAGTAAGGAATGATCATTTCCAAAATTGTCTGGAATCAGGGCCCTCATTTATGAAAAGTGACGCATCCTTGCGCATGCGCAGGGATGCGCCACAATTCCTTACGACGCGCTGCGTCACAAATTTGCGACGCGGATGCGTCACATTAATGGAATGGCGCATCATGTCGCAAGTGATGCCGTAAGCCGGAAAAAAGACACGCAGACGCTGGCGTCCTGACGTACCGGAAAGTCACGCAAGTGCGGGAAAAGTGCCGTAAGTCACAATCGCGGAACTGACGTAAGCTTACGCATCGCTGCGTCACATTTACGTTGCGTCACAATCCGGAAACCGCCAAAAATACACGCATCCATCTCCTAATTCTCCCGCAAATGGAAAAAATTGTTACCATGGAGCCTGAAGGACAGAGCAGCAGCCAAGGGAACCTTCCACATGGCAGCCAGGATGTCCAGCCACATGGCACCCAGGATGCGCAGCCTGAAACACAGGGAGAAACCCATGTCAAGAGGAAGAGGAAAATTAATTTTAGTGCTGAGGAGAACAACATACTCATAAATGAGGTCACAGACCACCAGCACCAGCTCTTTGCTAGTTCCAAGTTGCCACTATCAAAAAAAGAGGCAATTTGGCTGTCCATATTGGCAAGGGTCAACTGTGTGGCCCAATCTAAGAGGACAGTCATTGACCTGAAGAAACGCTGGAACGACATAAAGCGCCGGACAAAAGAGAAAATGGCCAAAAACCGCAATGAAGCAGCGGTGACAGGAGGAGGCAGCCCATCACAACAGGAAGAGCTGGATGACCTTGAGGAGCGGGTTGCGGCGGTCATCCCAGACGAGTTGGTGGTTGGCATTCCAGGACAGGACAGTGCAGAGCATGAGGAAGCGCAAGACACACAGGGTAAGTCCCTACAAGGGGAAATGTGCAAAGAAGGTAATGTTGTGCAGTCCATAAAGTAAGGTAGCCGGCTCAATTACCGACGTGTAGTGGAAAGAGTAGTCATGCAATGTCATGAACTGTGAAGGGTCTACAAAAAGTATTGTACCAGGGACATGCACATGTAACATTTGGTAAACACCTACCCCTGTCAAAGTAATAACATATTTTCTAAGTCAAGTCCCAGCCCACTGCTGCACCTGACAAGTGCCACACGCAGGTGCAAATAGCCAACTACCCTCATGAAGTACCATGATGTCATTTTGATCATGTAGTGGTGTCACAATGTGCCACACCCACAATAATAGGCCACAGACAGCCATGTAACATAGTACAACATATCATGTCATTGCACCATTCCCACATTAAAGTGTGAGAAAGCGCAATTCCAGGGCTGTTGCTGGGGGTGTACCCACAAACATCCATGTCCAATTGAGAATGTCCAATAGCAAAGTCAAACTGTAACTATGACGCTGTGCCACAAATATATGCATCCACAGGGTCTGTGTAAGGCATGCCCAACCTCAAGAAATACAAACTGTTTCCTCTCGGATATACCCAACATATAGCTTTTGCATGCAAGTGGACACATAGAAAGTGGAAAAATCTGTAGATGACTGCATCATGCAGGAATGTGTCCCTTCCATGCACACAAACACTGATCCCCTGCAGCGCTGGACCCCCTGCAACATGGTGCAAGTTTGCCTGGGTCGGCGCATGCCAAGCATTGTGCACCTGTGTTGTTGTGAAGGACAGGTGACACCAATAAAGAGACCCTACTCATAGTCACCACATGCAGCCCAAAAATCTGTCATTGTACTACTTTGTGCATGATGGTTTCAGCCACATCATCTGCATATGTAAGGGAATGTACTCATGAATGTTACTCAGCATGCGAAGCCCTGTGCCACATTACACAAGCATCATGTATAACGTATGCATGGTGGGTCTGCACATCCAAATTAAAATATCAGTAGTGGTGATGTGCAATCATTAAACAATTTTTAAATACATTAGCATCTCGCAATTGTGTCACTACCTCACACCTGCATCATGGTAGGTATAGGGGTGAGTCAGTGCCACTGGGAGAGGCCTGCACCAAGGTATCATGTACTTGAATGATGCTCCTCACATGAATGCATGACTTAAGCACTGACCAGCTACGTCTGGATGAATGACGTATATAACATGAATAACAACATGTAGTGACATGCAGTGAATACTTACAACAAGGGGTGGTGATGGACAGAGTCTCTGAATTAAGCAGAGTACTCTCACCCAGTCAAGAGATCAGGGCTAGATCCAACACCGTTTTTTAGCTCATTGCACCATCCCAGTTTCAGAACCTGGCTGTATGCAAATTAGTCTGTCCCTGGCCCAGTGCATCATGGGAACAGGGCAGACCAGACTACAAAAGCCAATTCTTACACTGGGAAGGAAACAAGCTTCCGGGGACCGGTTTCTGGCATTTCAGCCGTCTTCGGCCCGGCTTGCTTGAATCCTGATGGTGCAATGAGCAAGGGACTCACATCTGAGTATACCCTTCCACGCCCAGGGTGGACAAAAATATTTACAACAAGGGGTGGTGATGGACAGAGTCTCTGAATTAAGCAGAGTAGTACTCTCACCCAGTCAAGAGATCAGGGCTAGATCCAACACCGTTTTTTGGCTCATTGCACCATCCCAGTTTCAGAACCTTGCTGTATGCAAATGAGTCTGTCCCTGGCCCAGTGCATCATGGGAACAGGGCAGACCAGACTACAAAAGCCAATTCTTACACTGGGAAGGAAACAAGCTTCCGGGGACCGGTTTCTGGCATTTCAGCCGTCTTCGGCCCGGCTTGCTTGAATCCTGATGGTGCAATGAGCAAGGGACTCACATCTGAGTATACCCTTCCACGCTTAGGGTGGACAAAAATATTTTCAACAAGGGGTGGTGATGGACAGAGTCTCTGAATTAAGCAGAGTACTCTCACCCAGTCAAGAGATCAGGGCTAGATCCAACACCGTTTTTTAGCTCATTGCACCATCCCAGTTTCAGAACCTGGCTGTATGCAAATTAGTCTGTCCCTGGCCCAGTGCATCATGGGAACAGGGCAGACCAGACTAACAAAAGCCAATTCTTACACTGGGAAGGAAACAAGCTTCCGGGGACCGGTTTCTGGCATTTCAGCCGTCTTCGGCCCGGCTTGCTTGAATCCTGATGGTGCAATGAGCAAGGGACTCACATCTGAGTATACCCTTCCACGCTTAGGGTGGACAAAAGTATTCTGCTTAATTCAGAGACTCTGTCCCTCACCACCCCTTGTTGTAAATAATTTTGTCCACCCTAAGCGTGGAAGGGTATACTCAGACATGAGTCCCTTGCTCATTGCACCATCAGGATTCAAGCAAGCCGGGCCGAAGACGGCTGTAATGCCAGAAACCGGTCCCCGGAAGCTTGTTTCCTTCCCAGTGTAAGAATTGGCTTTTGTAGTTTGGTTTGCCCTGTTCCCATCATGCACTGGGACAGGAACAGACTAATTTGCATACAGCCAGGTTCTGAAACTGGGATGGTGCAATGAGCTAAAAAACGGTGTTGGATCTAGCCCTGATCTCTTGACTGGGTGAGAGTATTCTGCTTAATTCAGAGACTCTGTCCCTCACCACCCCTTGTTGTAAATAATGCAGTGAATACAGCACATCTATGTTGTCATGACTTTGGGAAAAACATAAGTGTACCAATGGTGTTCTTGCAGTGAAAGAACATCCAACATCAATAGTTTGCAGGAATGTGCGCCATCTCACCAAAGGCCTCCATTCATGATCTGTATCTCTGCATGCACTGCAGTACACCTATATTGCAAGGTGCGCAGTCCATATGATAAACATCCAGCAAATATGCACCATAGTTAATTATACAAATGGATCATCAGCGATTCTGCAGCACTGTGGGCCTTATTGATGAAGGCCTTGCGCCTCCGGTGCGCCACTTTTAACAATGGAAAAAGTGACGCACCGGCGGCACAAGTCCTTCAGAAATGAGGCCCCTGAAAAGTAAAACACATACATGGACGCAATGAGGGAGTACCACTAAAAAATTGTCTACGATAATGCCAAGTCCTGCAAACTCGCCAAGGTCCTGCATGAATAAAACAACCTATGCTGCAAAGCTACAGACATCACCCTGGCACTACAGACCGGTGATAAGTGTCCAACAAAGTTCACTATAAAGTAAAAGTTTTCACTACAACAACTTTGCTGTACACAGGAGATGCCACAGGCAGCACCACGCAAACCTCTTCCAACACAACAGCCATACTACCATACCCACCGGGTCACCAGTCAAAGCTCAATGCACCCTCTCCAACATGACACACAGCCACCTGTGGGATCACTACAGCCCTGTCCTCATCACATCAACAACAGCACCAAGATCACCCTATTCACAGCCACAGGTGACATCTGCACCCTCCGGGACCAAGAGCTGTGAGTGTGCTCTGACACAGACTAACACCACACAGATTTGCTACACTACATGAAGCAGGATTACAAGGAACAACACTTAACTGGGTCACTCATCCCAGCAAGAGGTCCAAGGATCCGACTGACAACCTTTGTCTTCATAATCATGTAATTCCAATGCAGAATGCAAGAGGGACCATCTATGTGTCTGACCCTTGTCAACATCAACAGGGCTGCCTCAGCGCCATTTGAAAACAAACACAGGCTCAACATTGTATCCATTGCTGATGACAGACAGGTCATACTCTCTCACACCTAAGACTACACCAACCAAACACTTGAAATACATTGTGGAATGCATTACGTTGCAGTCTGCATGAACCACAACTGCTTGTAAAATAAATCAGAGATCACAGAAGTCTGTGTCCTTGGAACAACTCTTTCAGCATGTAAAAACACCTGTTGGATCTCCCACTCTGATGGGAAGGGGCTGCGATGGGAAGGGGCTGCGGCTACCGCTCAAAGAGACAGGTCTTGATGAGTCTTCTGAATGGGAGTAGGTCCTGGGTCTGCCGTAGGTGGGCCGGGAGGGTGTGCAAGGTCTTGGCGGCGAGGTAGGACAAGGATCTGCTGCTGGAGGTTGGTCATAGGATGCGGTGGACAGTGGTGAGGGGGAGGCTGGTGGAGTGGACCTGGCGTGTGGGGGTGTAGAAGCTGAGTCTGCTGTACAGGTAGGCTGCTCCGGGCCACTGGAGTGTATTGTGCGTCTGGGTCTGGAGCTTGAAGCTAATCTACTTGCTGATGGTGAACCAGTGTAGGTCTCACATTTGGGGGAAGATGTTGCTGCGGTGTGGGACGTTGACATTCAATGAGCCGTAAGTGTATTGGATGCGTTGCAGTACTTGTAGGTGTTTGTCAGGGAATCCTCAGTACAGTGCGTTGCGGTATTCCAGTCCGCTGCTGCTCAGCGCCTGCGTCACACTAATGTCAGTCTGGGGTGGGGATCCACTTGTAGATCCAGCATAGCATGTGGAGGCAGTTGTAGCATGAGGAGGACATGGCATCGACCTGCTCAGACATGGAGAGGGAGGAGTACAGGATGTATAGTAAGTTGCGTGCATGGTTAGTGGGTGTTGTTGCTGTTCCCAGTGTGGTTGCCCACCAGGAGTCGTCCCAGGCTCAGGGTGTGGGTCCAAGGATGAGGACCTGTGTCATGTCCAAGTACAGTTTCAGACTGCTGCTCCTCATCCACTTGGTGAGGGAATTCTGTCCCTCGTGGAGGTTTGTTGAGCGTGTGTGTGGGCCCCTGCTGATGGAGAGGATGAGCTGGGTGTTGTTGGTGTAGGAGATGATGTAGAGGCTGTGATGGTGGCCCACGTGTACGAGGGGGACATGTACATGGTGAACAGTGTTGTGCTGAGGGATGACCCCTGGGGTATGCCGCACATGATGTTGATGGCGTCCCATTTGATGGATGGGATTTGGACACTCTGGAGGCTCTGGGTTCTGCGGGAGAGAAAGGATGTGGTTCAGTCTAGGGCCTTCAATTGGAATCATGATTCTCGGAGGTGTGTCTTCAGAGTGTGATGGCATACCGTGTCAAAGCCGGTTGACCGGTCCAGGAGGAAGAGGGCTGCTGACTTGGTGCTGGCTAGTTGGTGCATGATGTTGTCTGTGCGGGACATGTGGACTGTCTTGCTGCTGTATGTACGTATGAATCCGGACAGGGACGGGTGAAACATGTAGGGGTCTACCAGCCTGCGGCCCAATAGCATGTACATCATTACGTAGATGAACTTCGTTGGGAACGTGAGCAGGGAGATGGGCGGTGAGTCCCCGAGGGCCTTGGGGTGTGCCTTGTGCGTCTTGAGGAGGGCATTGCTTGTGGCGTGCCTCCATATTTCATGGAATGTTGCTGCATTGAAGAAGATGTAGATGAACTTGTGTAGTTGTGGTTTGATGGCTTCCTCTGCTTTTTACAATAAGTGGTGTGGTGATGGTACTGGTGGTGATCCGGAGTGTACGGAGTTCATGACCTTGTGTGTTGCGTCCTTGTCGACGTACTACCAGGATGTGCTGCGGTTGGGGCTGGTGGTCCTCGCTGGGGAGGTGGAGACTGGCATAGTTGGTGTGGATGTGGTGGTGAAGCTGTCGTCGATGGCACTAAACGTGCGCTGTGAGAAGATGGACAGTGAGTCCCACACTTCTTGTGATGGTGGGATGTTGACAAGGTTTGCGCATGGGTTTCTCTGTTCAATAACGATGCAGAAGACATCATTGCTGTTGTGTGCATTGGTATCCAGAAAGGTTTGGAAGGAGGAGCTCTTTGCCAATCTGTTGAGGTGGTGATGTATACACGTGGCGTCCTTGTGGACTGTGTGGTTGTGCAGTGTGTGTCCATGGAGCCATGTTCACTCCATCTTCCGGCATGTGCGTTGGTAGGTCTGGAGGTAGTCGGTGAACCGGGTGGCTCTGCTGCAGGCGTGGCTGTTGGAGGGCAATGTGAGTGGGGCAAAGGTGTTGGTGCAGTCCTACATACACTGTCATAGTGTTTCGGGCACTGACGACTGGGTTGGTGGGGTTGTAGTTCGGGCCCTGGCTGAGGGGTGTGACCAGCTGGTCTACGTTTACTTTTACCCAGCATTGGTGAGGCAGCAGTTGTCTGCAGTGGTGTGTGGTTGATGAATAGAAGGTAAAATTGATGCTGCGGTGGTCGGTCGAGTGCAGGTCAGTGGTGTGGTTGGAGGTGACGTGGGTGCCTGTTGAGAAGACGGGGTCCAGCTTGTGGCTCCCGGCGTGGGTTTGGTCCTGAGTAGTCTGCAGCCGGGTCTGGTGAGGTTGTTGATCAGTATGGTGGAGTTGTCGTCGTTGTTGTCCTTGAGGTGTAAGGTCAGGTCCCACAGGATGATGTGGTGCGTGGAGGGGAGTGTGTGGGTGCTGGGGAGGTCATTGATGTAGCAGCATAACTGAGCACAGGGTTGGTGTGCTGTACACGAGGGTCCTCTGAAGGTGGTGTTGGGTGTCGGTGTGGATGTGTATGTGCAGGTGGTTGGCGGTGTTGATGGTGTTGTCTGCATGGGTGCCGACCTTGAGGGTGGACTTCTGGTCGATGGTGACCCATACACAAAATCAGTCAGCGCAATCCCTGCGGTTCAACTTGTAGCTGTCTGGGATGTCTATGGTGATGTTGGTTGCAGAGGAGTAGTCCCACCAGGTCAAGTTTAATGATCACACATCTGGGGCGGAGGTGTCAAGCACATCCCAGAGCCACATGGCCTGTGTTTGTGTGGAGTGGGTGTTGTGGATAATGCATCAGAGGTGGTTGGGTCCACTCAATGGGGGTTTGGTGGTTCACTTGCATGTGAAGCTGCATGTGCGGCAGGAGAAGGGTCCCGTGTGTATGTTATTGTGGTGGCCTGGAAGCAACTGTTGTGTAGGATGCCATTGACTGCATGGAGGGTACCGGCGTAGTACTTGAGTCTGGTGTAGTGGCGTTAGTGGCCAGAAGGGGTCCTGGCGCTGGCCATGGTCCAGGCGCAGATGGCTGCAGACTGGCTTGCTTAAGGTGTGTCTCTGGAGCGCAAGTAGCACAGTCGAGCACAGTTTGGGACATATGGGGATGTGGGAGGGAGGAGCAGCTGGTAGGCGGGAGCAGCAAGTGTGCATGGGGTGGTGGAACAGTGGCACTGAAACCAAAATGGTGTGCAAACAGGGTGTAAAATAGTTGTAATGAGGCCACTAATGGGACACTAATATGGTGGTACTGCACACCTGCCAGTGTGTACTCCGCAGCGGCAGCAGGGGCACACAGGGGGAGCTGGGTGTAGGTTGAGCAACATACCAGGAGCAATCTGTATTATCAAAATGTAACGTAATGAGCATGAAGACACATGAAATGGTCCACACACAAACAACACAGCTGTGATGGCTATGACAGGTGGGATGATGGGAGATGGTAAGAAATCCATGTCCCCAATCCTCAGTAATTGTGGCCTGATACCTGTTGCACACATATAGAGTGCAAAAAGCCACTTGGACTTGCTACTGTGCTGGAATGTGTCCCCAATATACACCAACAATACAGACATCAGGACATGCACTCAAGTTGAATGTTGCAAGTGTGCAAGCACTGTGTGGCCATGTGCCATGTTTTTGGACAAACATTTTGAATCCATCAAATGAATCATGCCATGTCAGTTTAGGTAACATGAGTGATGATGTGTAGCTTTAACTTTGACATGTTGACACACATCAAACTCAAAAAGGGTAGATGACTCAGATTTGTGCATCTGTACACCATATGTCAGACATGATCATAAACATACATCTATTTTTTTATTTCAGAGCATGGCATACATCCTCATGAGCAGGAACCTATGTTTAAATCCGAGGAGGATGGCGTGGAAAGTGTACCAAGTGTGGACACAGACGTCATCCAGGACCTCTTACTATCAATACAAACTCCCCCTCCCCGCACCAGAAGGCAAACCAGCACAGTGGGATCTCCGCTTGCCCAACCTGGAAGCACTCCTACGCCACCTCCCACAACATCTCTGCCTCACCACTCGCCAAACACGCTGAATGCTTTTGAACAACGTGTCGTGGATGTACAGGGGCAGTTGGCACAGGAGGTGCATAAAGGCATTGAGAGCATGGCAGGCACCCTAGAGGGAGTGCTCCGTTGCCTATCATCCAATAGTGGCAGTGCGGAAACTGGTAGCAGCAATGATGCACCACCACGTACTTTGTTTCACGCCATGAATGAGATATCAGAGGTCATGCAGCAGAGGCACAGACAAATGCCTAACACAAGTGCCAGTCTTGAAGTGGCCAACAGGCTGAGGGAAATTCAGGACACCCTCAAAGAAATGACTGAAAAACAGGATGCCTACCTGACCAAATTGGCTAACTACCAACGTGATGTAACAGCTGTGCTTGAAAATCAACAACTCATGCTCAGTGCATTCATGCGGTACCTGATGGGCATCGAACATGATGCTGGTACAATCCCATCTACATCTGCAGCCCCTGATGTGTCTATGCCTCCCGTGTCAACTGCACCACTGATTCCACCATCAGCTGTGACAACAAACACATCTGATGAAGAAGAGTCTGAAGATTGTCCAGTCCTCCGCAGAACCATGCGTTAGCATGACATATTGTACATGGACAATACATAAACATTGTCTGGTGCACATAATACTGACATTGTACCACAGTAATGATGAACAACAAATTACTGCTAGCCAATGGATGTACTATTAATTATCTGTGGCCTCCCTCCATGAGGTGAACATATGATGTTGACACTCCCGTCTCACACAATAAAAACACTACTCACTCATGCATGTCTCAAATGTCATGTTGATGTATGGACTGTGCATGTACAAACTCAACCCTACTGTATGTGTCCCTTGATCATAATAGTCCTGTCATACCTTGCTAATTGCTAACTTGTGTCACTTACATAAATGTGCACCCACAACATGCAATGTCCAACTGGCAACGTTCATAAAGTGACTAGTAACGTGTGTACAACAGCATTGCTAATGTGTAACATTACGAATGATGACTTTAGTTCGAATGAGTAACAGTACAACTTTGTACAAGGAGAGGGTGACTGGGAACATCAGATATGCTTGCACGCTACCATGATTGTGGGTCAGTCCAAGGTGTATGTATGTGATGATGAAATATCTGACATACCACATGTATGTATGAAAGGAAAACATCAGCAGGTGGCTGGCATCAAAGGCACATCCTAACGTAAGATGAGTAGCACACAATTTTATTAACTTAAGCATGAGAATAGGGACATGCTTCACACCAGTGATTGAAACAACAACACTCACATGGTGTCTCATTTATGAAGTCCTACAAATAAATCAGTGCTGCTGCTAAGACTGTGGCCCTCAGGCCTCAATGCCTTTGATACACACTTGGTACAGTCTCCTACCACTAGATCATCAAATTGAATGTCAACTTAGATGAACATAAGCAAGGCATACCACACAACACCTTAGCCCAAGTAAGCCACACTACACACCATCCTCTGGTGTCCACATGTCTACATGTTTCACATCACAAACACCGTGATGGACATACTTTAAGGAGCACCCACACACCCCTGCCCACAGCACATCTTCCACAGGGCTGCATCCCCCATAGAACACAAACAGTGACAGTACATGTCCTCCACCATTGGAACATGCACCTCCACAGTAATTGCAAATGCTGAGAGCTATATGACATTAGCAGTTACACCCCTGCTGACCAAACTGATGTCAAGACCCACAGGCACATCTTTCCACACACATATGCAGTCTAAATCATTAACCAGAGGGTCATCATGCACCCAGTGATGTTCATAGGAACATAGAACATCCCCAATCCTCCGCCATGACAAACAGCATCAAGAGGTCCCTCCTACATGCCACAACAACATCCACACAATCCTCAAAGTAGGTCACACTGGCACTCCATATACACAATACATCGCATCATTGCAAGAAACAATGTTCCACAACACTCTAGCAGTTAGACTCCACTATGGCATGAGGCAAGGTAATACACCACACTGGAATGTCTCCACCCTTGCAGACCGGAGCAGATGATTCAGCCTAATACATTTCACAGCACAACACACAGAGTACTGATGCTGAGTTCCTCAGGGACTGTCCCTCAGTACCTTTGTCTGCTATGTCTACATGGCTCCGCTTGCTGAGGGAATCAGTTAACATGGACTCTGCATAGTACCCTACGCCTAATACACCCAGCTCCGCCTCTCCCTCACCAAGGTACCCAACATCACAGGACACGACTAACCACAATGGATGCGAGATGTGCCAACAAGTATGTGCCTCAGCTGGACAAATCTCCATTTGTTGCCAAATAAAGTCATCATAATCCCAAGAACCACTACCACATGGAAGTATACCTGGGGGTACCCTGGGCTGGATAAACAGTTCTGCACTCATATGTGCCACACAAACTATACATTGTACAGAACACATCCCTCACCCCGTCATTACGGATAATAGCAGTATCCTCTCCATACTTCTTCACCCTCTGCTAACTCTGCAAGTGCATCAAAATTATTGCCAAGTGATGCATTGATTCGATCTGCCACACACCCATCATCATCAGCCTGTGCAATGTGAAAGCCCTCAATAACATTATCAAAAATACCCTCAGTACAAAAAAGATGAATGTCCAGACAACCGTAGGTAGACGTTCCCTGTGGCTCACATGATAATACCACTTACGCCTGCACATACAGGAACTCTACTGCATCCACACCCATACAGATATACTGACACTCAAGGAGCTCACACACACCTACACAGTCAGCATGAACCCTGGGCCAGAAAACCTCTACCAATGAATCTGCTTCTAGGCCCACAAGACATACGTCTGCAATACAGACCTATCCATGGTCACATTTCCCTGCATCTACATAGCCAGGCTGTAAACCAGCTTTCTTTTCCACTTGCAGGAAAGACGTGGGTCATACTGGCCCTCAGCATTGGGAAACCCTGCAAACATTGAGGTACAGTCTCAAAACCAGGTGGCCCAATAAATGACGGGCCTTGTGCCATCTGACCCTCACTTGTTGTGACGTTGTGTGATGCCTGACCCTGCCTAACAGTCATCATCCATCACCAAGGAACATAGTCATGGGATAATGCTGCATGCAGCAAATCCAACCCTTGCACGCATTGATCTGCGTTACAGGCACGTGCAATGGGTGTTGCTGGGTGCCTTCCCCGCAACATCCATTGCCTTTTGACACTGCCACAGATGTAATAGGAACATGAAATGTGAGGCACTGTCCAGAAATGACACAGACCCAGTGCAGGCGTGAAGAAGGCTCAATGTTGACAAATATGATGAATTCTCCTTGTCTCCCCTTTTTCTCACAATGCAGTAGACATAGTAAGAGGAAGAGGCCGTTGTGATGAATGATTAACTGAGAGGTGTCCGTTCCTGTACAAGTCTGATGTTCACTGCAAGGCAGACACACTTGCCCCATTGTGCAAAGGTGACTGCGTTAGCGATGAACAGGACATTGTGCAACAGTGCTGGTGCGAAAAACAGGACTGCGCAGTAACTAGCAGATACGACACGGTCCTGCACTTAATCCTGCAACAGGGTAGCGCTACAGGAAGGCCTGCTGTGCTCCACTACGGAAAAACGTCACGAAAGCGGTCCCAGAATCTTTACACATGATTGTTGATCACATGGGCTCACCTGAGACACATTACCTAAAGTCCCTCAAGGGTGAGTATTGGCCTGTATGATTTTGTGATCGTGTAATGAACATTTGGCCTACAATAGCTAACATGTAACGGTAATCTCAGCTATGAGATCATTGTTGACATTCCTTGGCCAGCAAGGGTAAGGCTCACCCAGAGCTGATTTCTCTACTTCATATGCCTACAAGTACAACTTATTGTAATTGAAACAGATATTTTATTAACAAAAATAGTTCTGACAATTTAAATGTAAGGCTAAACTACACTACACTATTCAAAAATGTATATAAAATCCTACACTAATCTAATCTAATGCACTAACATCTACACTTATCTAGTCAAACTGTTCCTATACCTACCTCACACATACTACACAACACACAGATGACCCCCCACCCCCTATTCAACAATCACACATCAGGCATACATACACTTAATCTAAACACATACTAATTAACCTACCTAACTAAACAAAGATATATATATATATATATTTTTTTTTTTATACATCTACAAATACATTTAACATACACTATACATCAACCCCCACCCACTCCTAATAACTTAACACTTATCCTAACACTATTCCTAAGTACTACAACTATCCTAAATACTATCTAACTATTTTAAAAATGTAAACAATAACAACGTCCGTAACTTGACATGTGTAAATCCATGTCATGGACAAGGAACACAGTTGTTGACTCTCTGTTCATTCCTGCTCGTCCATTTGTTCAATGGTGGCCTTCATGTCGGCAACCATGGACAGCAGGGTGGCCAGCTGCAGTTGCATGCCCGCAACCTTCAATGTCAGTTCCTTTTGGCCTTTTTCAAACTTTTCCATTTGGCCCTCAATCTTGTTAATTTTGGCCATCAGGAGAACACCGTCGATCTCAGGGGGAGCTGCTGCATGCCCTGTTGCTGTACGTCCACCTGTCGTCGTTGGTAGGGCCTCTGCTGTGATGGGTTGCGATTTTGGAGCTGTGGTTGTCACTGGGGTCATATCCGAGGGATGTCCAGAAGTGGATTGAGTAGCAGATCCTGAACCAAGACCAGCTGGGGGTGCAACCAAACCAGATGTTGATGGTGCTGATGTCTGTGAGGGTCCACTCTGTGTAGGAGATTCTGTGTCCATCTGGGGATGTTGATCTTCACATGATCCAGTTGGTTGTCCGGAGTGCATTAGAGAGGTTTTAGCCTTTTCCTTCCGGCTCCGCGTGTTGGATGGTGAAGTGGGAGTTGGTGATCTCCATGCTCCATCAGCACGTGAGTGCTCATGTCGGCGTCCCATCTGCCTGAATGAACGACCAACATTCCGTATGTGGCGGTATCTCTCTAGCCGGATGCGATACTGCCTCTCCTCATCTTGTGTCATGTTTTCTGTAATGGAGCAATGACATCCACATCAGTCTGCACTAACACATTGACACCTGTACACATGCACATTCATGCAATCTTCAGTAAAATTTGTCAAGGGGCTATCGTTAACAGGGCATCAATTTAAAAGCATGATGGCATCATCATCGATGGTCATACACAGGGATGCTAAGTGATGTTGCGTACTACCTAACATGAGAATTCATCTACATGACATGTAAGGCCTCAATACATATGAGATGGTGCATTCCAAAGCATTTGTCCTGGCCATGAACCCAATGCTCGCCATTCACATATGCAGGCCCCTTCTCAACATGATGCCAGTGCATCTGTGTACAGGCAAGGTTTGTATAGGCATTGTAATTGTGCTCATCATAGGCAGATACATAGCAAGGTATATGGACCATCATCCCTGTATGCTGCACAAGCCTACACACATGTTAAATGCACCATGGAAACGAAACATGGCCAAATTAGGATTGTCTTGCAAGGAAAGACACAGGTGTGCACTGCAATTGATTTGGGCACCGCCTCCTATCATTTAACTCTTGTACATGGGGTGCTGCTTGGGATAAAATACGTGCTGCGTTTTCACACTACGCAACACACACTGCACAACACTTTCATGGTAGACGCATCTTGACAGGGGACGTCATATCATGGCCAGCATCAAGGCCTGGTATGTGGATTGACTATGCATGATAAATGATGCAATGGCCATTTATACACATGTACATCAACGCATATTTACAAATGATGTCAATTGTCAAATCTGCCGGTGGCCCTTTTAGTTGCATAGGTAACTGCATGATTATTGTGCTAATTGAAGATGGACTTGCAGCAATGTTGCATCCCTCTAACAATGGCAAGTACTGACACACGTGGGGCACAAGGAAAACCTACTTGTAGGAGGTATGTCTAGGTTGTACTACAATTAGCATGTGTCATGTAGCCATGGTCTACATACACTGACTGTCACGTACCCCAAGTCTCCTTGCTCAGCACGACACTCTTCGACATCTCCATGTGCACACTTGCCACCATTGCATGCACACACCACCACAACATACAAAGCTATGCCAATGACACCCATCTGGTACGGTCCCTCACCCATGACCCAGCCCCAACCAAAAACAACCTCCATGAAGGAAAGATAGACGCTGCAGAATGGAAGAAGGTCAGTCAGCGGATACTGTAGACACACAATACAGAGGTTATCATTCTTGGCAAATCAACATCTGCCAGAGACGACGCCTATTGGTCCACAACAATGGTCACTGCAAGAACACCCACGGAGCATACACCCCACTTGGGATTCTTCCAGGTCTACTCACTCACAACTAACAAACAAGTGGACGACATGTCATCCTTATGATTCTACACCCTGCGCATGCTTCGATAGATATTCTGGTGTATCACCACCGGAACGTGTGAGACGGTCACCCAGGCCCTCATCAACAGCCAAGCGTACAACGGGAAGGCCCTATACACAGGAACCACTGCCAGACTTCACTTAGAATTACTACCCATAGTAAATGCATTGGCACAAGTCATCCTCGACGGCCCTCACCACTGCAGCATTTCTAAAGGCCATATTGACCAACACTGGGTCACCGTCAACACAAGGATCAGGTTCTGCCTCCTCACCCACACCCACACCCACACACATGACATGGGCCCAGAATGACTCCTCAACCGCCTCTCGTTCTCAGATCCTACCGGCCACTTCCGCTCCACCAGCCTCCCACTGCCCACCATCCCAAGGATTGACTCATCCACCACTGGACGTAGATCATCCTCCTACCTGGCCAACAAGACATGAAAGTCCCTTGGCACACAACTACAACAGACCTGGACCATCTTACCTTCATTAAAGAACTGAAGACCTGCCTATTTCATCAGTAGCAGCACACCCCCTCCCTTCAGTGCTTTCAGACCCTCACACCTGAGTATGGTGCTCTATGGAGGTCTAGATGTATTGTTAGATTTTGGTCTCATTTTATGTGATAGATACTTACAGCAGCACAAGAAGTGTTACTGTGTCCCTTGCACACTGTAACACCTCATACATGTGACCCTTATCATAGAGTTTATGGATTTCCACATGGTACCATTGAGTCCATAACACTTCCATGCACATGTGATGTGTAAACATGCTGCATGCAATAATGAAGATTTAGGACTGTCTGCATACTTTGCATGCATGAGGAGACATTGTAAGCATACAGACAAAGATAGTAAGGATTTCACACTCACCAATGGCCTTAGGATCCTTGAAGGACTGCACCTCATCCCTTGTGTATGGTGGTGGACCACCTACAAGGGAAAGACAATAGAGCAGATTCTCAGCGTATGTTGCATATTTCAACACAGTAAAGAGATTACATGAGAGTCAGTGGTATCTTCAACATTGGCTTACGATGCGTCCCATGAGGCAACCTGATTGTAACAACAGTGTCTGGCTAAGTGCTTCACATGTGAAGCACACTCTTCCACTGCATGTATGACACACATGTGATCCCTTGTTTGTGGTGTCACATTGAGATGGCATTTGCCAACTACTTGGACACTTGTCCCATATCGCTAATATGTTTGCATTGTGTAGATGTATGTGATTGTGCTTTTATGGGGGACTTAATTTATAATGCAGCACACCATGGTGAAAAAAATGGCACAGATGCGTGAGGCATCTGTGCGGGAATTGTGGCCCATAGCTGGAGTTGCGTCCCAAGCGCTACGCAGCTCCAGCAAGGCTCGGGGATGCACCATCTGCACAATGCTGCGTCAAGACCTACGCCTGCTTCAAGCAGGCGCAGGGTTTTGACGCAGCATTGCCCAGAAAGTGACTGAGTGAAATCTCATAGATTTCACTCAGCCACTTTCATGAGGCGTTCCTGCGCTGGAAGGCCCCCTGCGCAGGAACGCCTTCTTATGGGGCAGTGCTTTACAACGTTCCAAATATGGCACTTTATTTGCGCGGCAGTTGGTCAAATGAAGTGACGCAATTGCCGTGCAAAGAGGCACAACTGCCTCATAAATCTGCCTTTATGTATGTAGCATTTTTGAGTAGCAAATTATGTTTGAGATTTAGCAAATTAACACCAACCTGTAGTTGATGGTAAGGTGCATTATTTTCCAAACATGCACAATTTAGCTTTTAGGAAGGTGGCAGGTGATGCACACACATGGACATAGGGCATGTATGTGCACCATGGGGCCTTATTTATGAAGGCCTTGCGCCGCCGGTGCGTCACTTTTAAAATGGAAAAATAGTGACGCACCGGTGGCGCAAGGCTTTCATAAATGAGGCACCATATGCACACACATATACTTCAGAGGGCTGCAGCAGGGTGTCTTTGAGACACCCCTGCACCCTTGTAATAATTCACAAATGTCGATTGGCAAATAGCAGATTTGCATTTAGTGTATTAATTTCAAATTATTCCAATGTCCCTCCTGGGCCATTCCAACGCATATGGAATTATCCCTTAATTGCAAAGTATAAACATGCAAAGTTGCACCTACAGAAGATTAATGAATTCCTAAAAAAAAAGCACTTTTTCTTCATACATACCATTTAGCAAATCATAAATAGCGATTCCTTGAAAATCTCTAGTTTAGATTAGCAAAAGGGTTTGTTGATAGATATGGCCCTATATCTGATGTTACAGCGGTGCAATGGGATCATCAGTGAGGCCCCTGTAGTTTCACAATGGAATAGCTTAACCTTACAATACAGCTGTAAATACATGAAATTAATGTAATTTGACTTACCAATTGTTCCCTCGACCTCGATTCCAAGGTGGTCCAGGAGGTCCTGCTCACGGTTGATGACATCAGCCCACCGATGCTTGTACTGTCTGAGGGTCCGGTCCACTCCAAATATTCTCAACATCTGGTACCGGACCCTCTCCCACCTCAGCTTCCTTTCTTGGGTTGGGTAACCCAGCAGTACCCTGCCTCCACTCCCAATCATGTTTGGGAGGTAGTGGACAATCAGCCACAGTAGCCCCCCATACTCCTGCTCAGTGAGGTTCCTAGACCTCGGTGACATTGTGACAAAGCACAAGCCACGCTGTGTGAATGCAACAAAAAAAATGTTGCTTTCACAGGAATCCCCCTATTAGTATAAATCCACTAAACAGAACACTAATCCCCCTAATAATAACTTAGAAAACCCCTTAAAACAACACAAATCCCCCTATTAATGAATATAAAAACCCCTAAACAGACAGACACCCCTTAACACACAACACACAGGTAGACAATACACAACACTACAGAGACTATTTGGACACACTTAGCAAGACACACTGTAAAACAACTGCAGGACAGGACAAAACTCTCAAGCACTTTGCAAACAAACTCCTACACCTCTCAGAGACTACAAAGGAGTGAAAGAGAAAGCGAAAGTATTATATAACTTCCTGTTTGTGAGCAGGGCATGCTGGTTACATCATTTCCTGTTGCGATGCGACTCGTTTCCGTCGATGCGTCATTATTGGCATGCGAATAAAACGTAATTATGTCGCATCGTTGACTTGAAGCCATGGTACAGCTAAAATATTTCCCCTTACGGTGCGACCCCTTATGTTGGAAGCGTCATTATTGTCATGCGACACACTCTTTATTATGTCGCATCGTAGATTTGATGCATGGCTGACTGATGACATATTTCCCCCTCAAGGTGCGACCCCTTATGTTGGAAGCGTCATTGTTGTCATGCAACACACTCTTTATTATGTCGCATCGTAGATTTGATGCATGGCTGACTGATGACATTTTCCCCTTCAAGGTACGACCCCTTATGTTGGAAGCGTCATTGTTGTCATGCGACACACTCTTTATTATGTCGCATCGTAGATTTGATGCATGGCTGACTGATGACATATTTCCCCCTCAAGGTGCGACCCCTTATGTTGGAAGCGTCATTGTTGTCATGCGACACACTCTTTATTATGTCGCATCGTAGATTTGATGCATGGCTGACTGATGACATTTTCCCCCTCAAGGTGCGACCCCTTATGTTGGAAGCGTCATTGTTGTCATGCGACACACTCTTTATTATGTCGCATCGTAGATTTGATGCATGGCTGACTGATTACATTTTCCCCCTCAAGGTGCGACCCCTTATGTTGGAAGCGTCATTGTTGTCATGCGACACACTCTTTATTATGTCGCATCGTAGATTTGATGCATGGCTGACTGATGACATATTTCCCCCTCAAGGTGCGACCCCTTATGTTGGAAGCGTCATTGTTGTCATGCGACACACTCTTTATTATGTCGCATCGTAGATTTGATGCATGGCTGACTGATGACATTTTCCCCCTCAAGGTGCGACCCCTTATGTTGGAAGCGTCATTGTTGTCATGCGACACTGTGAGACGGCATCCCGACAAACCCAACCAGTACTCCGCCCTTTTCCGAACTTACCTCCTTCACCGCCCCCGGGCCTGTCTCCCCGGTCTCTTTCTACCACCATACGGACTCGACCTGAGACGCCAGCAACCCGCCAGAGAGTCACTCGCTTCTTTTCCCCACAGGGACCAACCAGAACAACGGGCCAGAGCGCCTCAAATATCGCGGACTCCGGAAACCCCGCCCCTTTGGCAGCGACAGCACCGGATAAAAAGGAGAACCCGGAAATGCAAGCCGTCGGAGATTTGTGGCAGAAACCTCGGACTGGTGGACGCGAAGGAGAAGACGAAGGTGACGGAGAGCAGTCGGCTGAAGCAGACGTGTGGACCGAAGAGTGGTGGAGTCCACAGGAGGTGGCTGTAGAGCGGCCGTAACTCACCTGGAGAGTTACGGCGGACCGCGTGAGTGTCCTTAACCTCAGTTATTCTACTCACTAGGAGTCCCCTGTATAGTCCTTGTAAATTCCCCTTCTCTTTAGAAATTCACGTCCCCTGCACTGTAATATAATTGTAAAGCACTGCACTGTTTTGTAATCCCCTTTTCTTTCACCTCCCGACCAAGCACCCTTTTCTTCCTCCAGCCCCGTATCCCTTCCTCCCGGGCCCTTCCTTTCCTCACTGACTCCGTTTTCCGATCCTTCCTCACACACCCGGGTGACGGTGGAGATAGCTGTGATCCTACAACTAGGATAGGACTAACGGTCCCTTTTGTTTCTCTTTTGCTCCCTGCCCTCCGTGGATCCTCCCCATCGCCGGACCCTCCGTTGGACCCGCCGAAGACCAAAAGCAGCAACATCGACCCGGAGTGGATCCAGCCCCGGACTTCCTCTTGTTTTCCTTGTGTTCTACCTCTGTGACATTGCCAATAAAACCCCTACTATAGCACACTACATACGGCCTCCTCGCTTGCTTTTCCGGCCCGCTGTACACCCACCCTCACATTTGGTGTCAGAAGTGGGATCAGCCGGTAGCATGGAGGCCGTAGTGAAGAAGATGGCGGAGTCCCAAGAACAGTTTGCCAAGTTGATGGAGCAGTTCCTAAAGACAGCCGAAGACGACAGGGGCCAACTACACGACGTCCTAAAGGGTCAAGGGACCGTCCATGGAGAGGCCATGGAGAAGTTAACAACGGCCCTGGGTCAGCAGAGACCCCTAGCCTCCCTCCCTTCCGTTGTGCTACAGAAGTACGTCCCGGGGGAAGACCCGGACTACTTCTTTACTAACTTTGAACGTCTCGCCCAAGCCGCCAATTGGCCCGCGGACCGTTGGGGGCAATACTTGGGTCCCCTTCTCACTGGCGACCTGCAAGCCGCATACCAGCAGGCCAACATACAGGGCACCACACCGTATGCAGACATCAAAAGGTGCGTGTTGGAACGACTTGGGATCGACGACGATACCTATAGATTGAAGCTACGCCAGGCCAAAGAGAGGCCCCAAGAGAACCCACGGGCCCTCTCTTTTCGAATCAAAGATCTTGCAAACCGTTGGCTCCGGCCAGAAAACTCAACCAAAGACGAGATACTTGAGAAAGTATATTTGGAACAGTTCCTGAACTCGTTGCATCCTGCCACACAGCGGTGGGTGAGACAGCATTCCCGACTCACCCTGGAAACCGCCATTGAGATTGCTTCTGCCTTCAGCCGGGCACAGGAACTCCAGCGGGGCAAGGACGAACCTCCGCACCGGTCCTTGAACGCCGGTACCTCACGGCCTCTCCGACCCCTTCTACAGCGACGACCAGACCCAGCTCCTCTGTTGCCCCCCCCGGTTCTGTTCCGTCCCCCTAATCCAGGACCCCAGTGCTTTGCCTGTGGTGGGTACGGTCACATCGCCCGGATGTGCCCGCAAAAGGAAGAGCCTATGGAGGTCGGGCTCGTAAGGAACTATCTATGCAACCCTCCGGGCACCACACCCCCGGCTTTCCATTATCCTGTCTCTATCAATGGCCAAAGAGTTATGGCCCTTGCCGATAGTGGCTGCCGGCAGAGCGTCCTGAGGCCTCAAGATCTGGCTCACCCAGTCATTCCTACGGGGACGGTTGCCATTCAGTGCGTCCACGGGGACACCAAACAATACCCCACGACCCGGGTGCATGTCCAGCACCGGCATGACCCCGGGACCTCCCTCACCATTGGTATGGTTCCCGCTCTCCCCGAACCGGCCATTCTGGGGAGCGACTATCCGGGACTGCCTACGCTTCTCCAGGACACCTCAGCCTCCTTATCCCAGTGGTGGAAGGACGCCCCATATCCAGACCAGAACCACCCCACAACGATTCCGAAAACCCCCAAAACCAGAAGCCAGAAGAGAAAAGAGAAGAAGGAATACGTCAGCGCGTTCCCCGCTTTCTCTGACGACCATCCGTGGCAAACGGATAGGGAATTCCGAGCGGCCCAGCAGGAGGATTCCCTTCTTCAAGAGGCGTGGGGAAGGGCCCTCGATCAAGAAGACCCTTTGCAAGTAGGTCCCTACTTCTTTAAGAAAAACGGGTTACTATATAGAAAAGGAGGGCCCCAACAGAACGCCCAGTTGCTTGTCCCAGGTCCCTTCCAGGACAAAGTCCTCTTTCTTGCTCACAGCCACCTTCTGGGAGGTCATTTCGGCGACGAAAAGACCAGTCAGACCATTTTAGAGAAATTCTTTTGGCCCGGGGTGTACCAGAGGATCAAGAACTATTGTCAGGAATGCATTATATGCCAGAAAAACAGCCGATATAGACCACCCAGAGTGCCATTGCAACCCCTCCCTCTCATAGATGTCCCCTTTAGCCGAATAGGGATGGATATCATAGGTCCCCTCTTGCCCTCCCGTAGCGGGTGTCGCTATGCCCTGGTTATAGTGGACTACGCCACCCGCTTTCCTGAAGCCATACCCCTGAGACAACCCACTACCCAAACGATAGCCAAAGCCCTGATCTCCCTGTTTTCCCGGGTAGGGTTTCCCCGGGAAATCCTGACCGATCAGGGCACACCTTTCGTTTCGGCCTTGATGAAGCAAGTGTGCGCCGAATTGGGGATAAAACAAATTCGTACTTCGGCGTATCATCCGCAGACGGACGGATTGGTGGAGCGATACAACGCCACCCTCAAACAGACCCTCAAGAAACTCCTGGGCCTGGAAGCTAAAAGGTGGGAGGACCTACTGCCCTTAGCCCTCTTCGCCATCCGCTGCAAACCACAGAGCAGCACAGGCTACTCACCGTATGAGCTGCTGTATGGGCGTCCTCCGCGTACCCTGCTAGACATGGCACAAGAGGCCTGGGAGGCCGAACCGGATCGCACTCGTCCGCTCCCGGAATACCTTGAGAACCTGAAGACTCACCTCTCCATGATGCGGGATATAGTGAGACAGAATCTCGAGAAAGCTCAAGATAACCAAAAGAAGCAGTATGATAAAGGTACCAGGCCCCGTGAATTCGCCGTCAACGACTTGGTGCTCCTCATGATGCCCTCATCGGACCAGAAGCTCCTGGGACAGTGGCAAGGGCCTTACACCATCCTCAGAAGGGTGACCCCTGTTACCTATGAGGTTGAGATAGACTCCACCCGTGGAACCTCCCAGATATATCATGTAAACCTGCTAAAAAAGTGGGAAGGACCCCGTCCCGTCCTGCACGGAAACCCCGCTCACCAATGTCTCTCTTTTGACTCATGTATTGATCCGGACCTGACGTCGATACAAACCCGGGAAATACGGGAATGTCTGGCATCCCTGAAGACGGTCTTTTCCTCCTCTCCTGGTCGAACCAACATCACAGAGCATGCCATAGAAACAACGCCAGGAAAAATAGTCCGCTTAAGGCCCTATAGACTTCCCGAGGCACGCCGAGAGGTCATACGACAAGAGATAGCCGACATGCAGAAAATGGGAATCATAGAACCCTCAGTGAGCGACTGGAATTCCCCAATAGTCCTTGTCCCCAAACCAGATGGATCGGTCCGTTTTTTTATAGACTTTCGGGAGGTCAACAAGGTCTCTACCTTTGACAGCTACCCCTTACCCCGGGTCGATGAAATGATCGAACGGATAGGCAAAGCAAAGTACATATCGACCCTGGATCTATGCAAAGGGTATTGGCAAATACCCCTCAGGGAACAAGATAAAAAGAAGACCGCCTTTTCCACCCCTGAGGGGTTATACCAGTTTTTGGTTATGCCCTTTGGTCTACACGGTGCCCCCGCCACCTTTCAGCGCGCTATGAACTGCGTTTTGAGACCCCACGCACAATACGCTGGCGCATATTTGGATGACATCATCATCTTCAGTGACAGCTGGCCCCAACACTTGACACATCTGTTTGACGTCGTCACCTCCCTGGGGGCCTTTGGGTTTGCCATTAACCCCGCCAAAACAACCCTGGCGGCGAAAACGGTTAAGTACCTGGGGTACCTTCTGGGAGATGGCTTAATCCGACCCCAAGAAAGCAAAACAGCAGCTATCCGATCCCTTCCCTTCCCTCACACCAAAAAGGATCTTCGAGCCTTCCTAGGTCTCCTGGGTTATTATCGACGGTTTGTGCCAAACTTTTCCCAGAGAGCAGCAGCCCTGACGGATCTGCTGACGAAATCAAACCGATCCGAGGAGAAACTACGGAACCCCTCTCCCGAAGCCTGGCAAGCCTTTGCTGATTTGAAAGAAGCCCTGACATCCAGCCCTATCTTAACACCCCCCGACTACTCCCGGCCTTTTATCCTACAAACGGATGCCTCCGATCATGGGTTAGGGGCTGTGTTATCCCAGAAGGATTCCCAAGGTAACGAAAGGCCTATTCTGTATGTCAGCCGCAAGTTGTTTCCCCGTGAAAAGCATTACGCAGTGGTGGAGAAGGAAGCCCTGGCCATCAAGTGGGCGGTTGACCATCTCCGCTATTATCTGGAGGGCAGAGACTTCGTCCTCTACACGGACCACGCCCCTCTGGAGTGGATGGCCCGGAACAAAGGTCAGAACGACAGAGTCCTCAGATGGTTTCTCTCCCTGCAGCCCTTCCGCTTCACTACCAAACATCGAAAGGGATCCGAACAGGGAAATGCTGATTTCCTTTCGCGATACCCTGCGTCTTCCCCCCCTACAGGAAGGACAGCTAGGGAAAGGGGATGTGAGACGGCATCCCGACAAACCCAACCAGTACTCCGCCCTTTTCCGAACTTACCTCCTTCACCGCCCCCGGGCCTGTCTCCCCGGTCTCTTTCTACCACCATACGGACTCGACCTGAGACGCCAGCAACCCGCCAGAGAGTCACTCGCTTCTTTTCCCCACAGGGACCAACCAGAACAACGGGCCAGAGCGCCTCAAATATCGCGGACTCCGGAAACCCCGCCCCTTTGGCAGCGACAGCACCGGATAAAAAGGAGAACCCGGAAATGCAAGCCGTCGGAGATTTGTGGCAGAAACCTCGGACTGGTGGACGCGAAGGAGAAGACGAAGGTGACGGAGAGCAGTCGGCTGAAGCAGACGTGTGGACCGAAGAGTGGTGGAGTCCACAGGAGGTGGCTGTAGAGCGGCCGTAACTCACCTGGAGAGTTACGGCGGACCGCGTGAGTGTCCTTAACCTCAGTTATTCTACTCACTAGGAGTCCCCTGTATAGTCCTTGTAAATTCCCCTTCTCTTTAGAAATTCACGTCCCCTGCACTGTAATATAATTGTAAAGCACTGCACTGTTTTGTAATCCCCTTTTCTTTCACCTCCCGACCAAGCACCCTTTTCTTCCTCCAGCCCCGTATCCCTTCCTCCCGGGCCCTTCCTTTCCTCACTGACTCCGTTTTCCGATCCTTCCTCACACACCCGGGTGACGGTGGAGATAGCTGTGATCCTACAACTAGGATAGGACTAACGGTCCCTTTTGTTTCTCTTTTGCTCCCTGCCCTCCGTGGATCCTCCCCATCGCCGGACCCTCCGTTGGACCCGCCGAAGACCAAAAGCAGCAACATCGACCCGGAGTGGATCCAGCCCCGGACTTCCTCTTGTTTTCCTTGTGTTCTACCTCTGTGACATTGCCAATAAAACCCCTACTATAGCACACTACATACGGCCTCCTCGCTTGCTTTTCCGGCCCGCTGTACACCCACCCTCACAGACACACTCTTTATTATGTCGCATCGTAGATTTGATGCATGGCTGACTGATGACATATACCCCCCCCCCAAGGTGCGACCAGTTTTAGTAGATGCGACTTAATTGGCATGCGTCACAATCTTCATTAATGGCACATTGCAGTTTTTATCAGACAATGTTGTTGCATATCTTAAGTGCTGTATGTTTGGACGCTGGACAAAAGATGCGTGTTTACGCTTAGCGTGAAAGTGTCTCAACAGGAACACAGAATGTTATTGTGTAAATATTTGTTGTTTCTATATTCAGCTGAGTCAGACTATGACATGTGTTGACCAAAGTCACTTTTGGTCCTTGTGTAACGTCACTTTTGGGGGTGGAGTCAGGAATGCATGGGTCAGATTGTGACGTAGGCAGAGCTAATGTCACTTTTGTGCGTCCAGTCAGGAATGCATGGGTCACATAGTGACGTACGCAGACCCAACGTCACTGTTGTGTGTAGAGTCATGAATGCATGGATGAGATTGTGAAGTATGATACACCAACTTCATGCATGTGGCTGCCACATTAGTTATATGATGCAAACTTGTGTGAGCACTGAGGGCTACTTATTCATGGATGGTCATATTTATCCTCACATCCACTGTGTAACATATTAATGAATGTAATGTTTGTCCTATTATTGATGTCCCTCAAACATGACTTTGCAACATACAAGAAATTTTTTATATTTTTACCTGCTGTCTGATTTCATAATGTGGACTCATCTTCACCTGTGCTTTTATCATTTTCTGCACCACTAAATTGGGATGGTAAAAGTTGTTTTTTGACGTTTGGGGAATTTATACCCTAATTAATGATGTTTTAGCATAGATTATTACAGCATGCATTCGTGCGGCACTTCCCTGCAGCAAGCAAATAGGGCAGGAAGGTGCTGTGTCTTTGACATACGGGAGATTCCTGTGCTTTTCATGTGCGCTGACTCGCAATGGCCACCTGCACTATGTATGCTGTGTTGCATGGAGGAATATTTTAGTACAGGTACGGTCACCTTCATACACATGTGCATTCATACCCTGCACACAGTCACACAAGCACTATGGTGCCAGGGTACCTGTGTTGAACAGACACTGGTGAGTGTGGCCATTGCAGGTGAAATTGCAAGGCAGTACAATGTAAATGGATGTGTGGCCTGATGTATGTCTGATGTCAGCCTCCAGACATGAGAGTAAATGTCATGTATACCTGGTGACCTATCCTTAGGACACCCCCGCGCCGCACGGCCACCAGCTGTCGCGTGTGCCCCCCGCCTGAGTGCCACTGCTCTCAGCCACGCTGAGCAGTCCTTCCTCTGGCCACGCCCCCCGCCGCTGCTCATTATCCCGCATTTTCAGCATTTTGTTGTTTAGTTTGTAACTGTACAGCATTCCGTATTTAATTCCTGTTTTGCCCTCTGCTTGTACTGGTGTCCCCCCCTGTGTATTTTGCCCCCCGCGCCCACCCGCCCCGCTCCCCGCTTCCCCCTTCCCGCCGTCGGGAGTGTGGACACGCCCCCTCCCTTCTGTGCCCTCCACACTCCCGCCTCCCAGCGGCTCCTCCCTCCCTGCACTTGGCCATAAATGGCGACCGTGCGCACGCGCAGCGTTGACGCACAGCGGGAGCGCCGACTGTGTGAGGAAGGCGCGCCAAAGGTAAGCCCGTCTGCGCCCGTCCGCGCCTGGACCGCGCCCAGTGCCAGGACCCCTGGCTCCCGCAGACACCAGCCAACCGGCCAGACCTACGCCGCCGCCAAAATCTACGCACTCAATGCCGGCCGAAGCCCAGCCTGGTATCGAGCCACCCCAAGACACACCCACGGACACTTCTGCTGCCACTCCTGCAAGTTCACCTGCATCCAGACCTGCACTACACCAGCACCGACCAAGCCGAGCACCAGCAGCAACCACCTCAAGTACATCCTGCTCAACACCAGCTCCATCCACAGACACGCCGTCCAACTCTGGAACCTGATTGACACCACATCTCCTGACGTCACCTTCCTCACAGAAACCGGGATGAACGCCTCCTCAGCACCCGACATCGCCATCGCCATCCCGGACGGCTACAAGATCATCCAGAGGGACCGCGTGAACCAGACAGGAGGTGGCATCGCCATCATCCACAGGAACTCCTTCCGCATCACGAGCAACACCGACGACGCCCTCGCACCCGCCAAACACCAGCACTTTCAGATCCACATCAACCCCAAGACCAGCCTCAGGGGCACCCTCATCTCCAGACCCCCGGGACCACGCACACAATTCAGCAAAGACTTCGCCGACTTCATTAGCCTGCACACCCTCCTCTCCGCTGACTACATCCTCCTCGGGGACCTCAACTTCCACCTGGAGAACAACACAGATCGCAACACCACCACCCTGCTGGACAACCTCGCCAACCTCCGTCTCAAGCAGCTGGTGACCACCCCCACCCACTACGCCAGACACACACTCAACCCCGTGTTCTCATCCAGCAAGGACATCACCTTCAGCCACGCCACCGGACTCCAGTGGACGGACCACAGCTGCCTCCACTTCAGCTTCAAAAGGACCACGATCCACCACCACCAGCAACAGCTTGCACGCAGAAGCTGGTACAAGATCACAGCCGACCAGCTTGCAACTTCCCTGAGCATGAACCCTCCCACTAGCGCAACGAACCCAAGGCAGGCCGCCACCAACCTCGCAAAGTGGATCAGCAACTGCACTGACGACCTCGCCCCTCTGAAGACCCCACCTAGCAGACCCCGCAGCAAGAAAGCACCATGGTTCACCAACGAACTCAAGAGTTCAAAGAAGAACTGCCCAGCACTCGAGAAAGCCTGGCGCAGAGACCCAACACCAAACAACATGACTGCCCTGAAGCTCGCCACCCGAAAACACCACCAACTAATCCACGCCACCAAGAACTATGCATTCAAGGAACGACTGGACAGCAACGCACACAACAGCAAGGTAGTCTTCAACATCGTTAAGGAGCTCTCCAACCTCAACGCCGGAAACAATGACATCACCCCTTCGCAAGACCTCTGCAAGTCCCTCGCCTCCTACTTCCACAACAAGATCACGGACATACACAACAGCTTCAGCACTCAACCAACGCTTGCCACGACTGTACGACCGCCCCCCACCACCAGCCTCCGCGCCTGGACCCCGATCAGCACCGAAGACACCATCCGCACGATGAACTCCGGATCTCCAACCGACCCCTGCCCTCCCCACGTATTCAACAAGGCCAACGCTGTCATCGCACCCCACCTGAGGGACATCATCAACGCCTCCTTCGACACCGCCACCTTCCCGGAGAGCTGGAAGCACGCCGAAATCAGCGCTCTACTAAAGAAGCCTTCAGCCGACCCCAGCGACCCCAAGAACTACCGCCCCATCTCGCTGCTCCTGTTTCCTGCAAAAGTCATCGAGAAGACCGTCAACAAGCAGCTGGCCGCCTTCCTCGAGACGAACGGATCCCTCGACCTCTCACAGTCTGGCTTCCGGGCCAACCACAGCACCGAGACGGCCCTGATCACAGCCACCGATGACATCCAAGCCCTGCTAGACAGCGGAGAAACAGCGGCCCTCATCCTCCTAGACCTCTCCGCGGCCTTCGACACTGTCTGCCACCGTACCCTAGCGCAGCGCCTCAGCAACGTTGGACTCCAGGAGAAGGCACTGGAATGGATCACCTCGTTCCTCGCCGGAAGGACACAGAGAGTCCGCCTACCCCCCGTTCAGATCAGAAGCCACCAAAGTCATCTGCTGCGTTCCTCAAGGCTCCTCGCTCAGCCCAACCCTCTTCAACGTCTACATGAGCCCCCTAGCAGCCATCGCATGCCAACACAACGTCAACATCATCTCCTACACCGACGACACCCAGCTGATCCTCTCCCTCACCAACGACCCCGCCACCGCCAGAGCCAACCTACACGAAGGGATGACAGACGTAGCCATGTGGATGAAGAACAGCCGCCTGAAATTGAACTCGGACAAGACGGAAGTCCTCATCCTGGGATCCTCACCATCCGCCTGGGACGACTCCTGGTGGCCCCCCGCCCTGGGCAGCGCACCCAAACCGACAGACCACACACGCAACCTGGGCTTCATCCTGGACTCCTCCCTCTCCATGACCAGACAAGTCAACGCAGTCTCCTCGTCGAGCTTCAACATCCTGCGCATGCTACGTGACATCTTCCGGTGGATCCCCACCGAGACCAGAAAGACTGTTACCCAGGCCCTCGTCTCCAGCCGACTGGACTATGGCAACTCCCTCTACGCAGGAACCACTGCCAAACTCCAGTAGAGACTCCAGCGGATTCAGAACGCCTCAGCACGACTCATCCTGGATATTCCCCATCGCAGCCACATCTCCGGACACCTGAGAGATCTGCACTGGCTCCCAGTCAAGAAGAGTATCACCTTCCGTCTCCTCACCCACGCACACAAAGCCCTACACAACCAAGGGCCAGGATACCTCAACAGCCGCCTCAACTTCTACGCTCCCACACGCCAGCTTCAATCGACCGGCCACGCCCTCGCCGGCGTCCCCCACATCCGAAGAGCCACCACAGGAGGAAGGTCCTTCTCCTACCTGGCCACCAGGACTTGGAACTCCCTCCCGACCCACCTCCGCCTGACCCAGGACCACCTTGCCTTCCAGAAGTGGCTCAAGACCTGGCTGTTCGAGCAGTAGCCGACACCCCCTCCCCTAGCGCCTTGAGACACTCCGGGTTAGTAGTGCGCTATATAATAGCTTTGATTGATTGATTATGTATTCCACATATGAGATTGTAATGCAACTTGCAGTGTAAATTTTACTGAAATAATCATGCACAAGGGAGTAAAGGTTGTATGAAGTATTTTTATTAGTCCAAACGAAAATCAAGATGCATGATGAGGATGTCCATTTTCACAATCTTAAAAAAAATTAAGCACTATGTCAGCACGTCTGCGGATGCCTGCTGCTGTGCTTTGGTTTACAGGAGCATGGCCGTCCTCCTGGTCATCCTCCGGCATTTGTGGATTGAAATCAGGTCCATCATCCCAGGGGACTTTTGTGAGCACACATATGTTGTGCAGTATTGCACAAGCCAAAATTAATTTGCACACTGTCTCTGAATACAGCATACGTCCACCAGACTTGTCCAGGCGCCGAAACCTGGCCTTGAGCAGACCAAATGTTCTTTCAACAATGTTCCTGGTCCTGCAATGTGCTTGATTGTACGCTACTTCCTGTGGTGACTGTGGGTTTCCATAAGGTGTCATCACCCACGGCTGGATGCCATATCCCTGGTCAGCTGTAATGGAATAAATGAGAAGGTACAATGAAATGCTTGTAATGGTTCTGGTCGAGTACAGGCCATATGTTGTGGCCAATATTTCATTTGGCAGTGTCCATTGGGCATGGATGTTGCAGAGAACACACCCAGTGACTCACATGCAAGACACCTTTGGCACATAGTTATGCTGGGAAATGGCCACAGATTTTGACGGACATGCATTGACTCCTTATATGCCTCTACATGACCTTGGCCCTCATTTATGAAGGACTTGCGCCACTGGTGCGTGACTTTTTCCTATTTTTTAAGTTAGGCACCAGCAGCGCATGACCTTCATTAATTATGCCCCTTCTATTGATGTATATGTATATGCTACTACAACATTATTCCAGCCATGACCTCATTAAAGCGTCATTGAGGCAATATTAACAGTATCGTAGCATGGATGGTGCATTGTATCATACTATTGTGCTTACCTACAAGTAGGCCATTGCCATACTGGCCATTCTTGAAGCGGTCATTTATGATGCAGTTCCGGAATATGAAGGCATCATGTACACTGCCAGGGTATTTTGCCAGCACATTGGTAAATAGTCCACGGTGATCCACAATGGCCTGTACATTGATTGAATATGTATGTTTGCGATTTATGTACAAATGTGCTGTTGCTGCCGGAGGTACTAATTGCACATGTGTACAGTCAATGGCACCCAGCACATGGGGTAAGCCTGCTATGTCATAGAATCCTTGCTTGATCTCCATCTGCTCTTGTGGATTGTTGGGGAAACGGAGGTAGCGGGGTGTCAGATGGATGATGGCATCCAGGACAGTTGGTAGGAATGATGAGAAAGCTGGCTGGGATATTCCTGCCACTTTGGCAACTGTTGTCTGGAAGGAGCCCGACGCTAGCATATGCAATACAGCCAGGAGCTTTGCCTCTGGCGGTATGTTGGTAGGCTTGTTGGTTCCTACCTCTAGCCTTGGTCCAATGAGTCGCAGTAGATGTTGTATGGTCTGCTTCTTGAGGCGAAATAGACTTATGACCTCCTCATTCCTGAGGCCTCTCAGGACGCTCCTTTGACGGAATAACCGCTCCTTTCTGCGGCGTTGCCTTGGTGGGGGGGGTGGATTTTGTGGGGCGGGGGGTTGTGGTTGGATTCCTGGTGCTCGTCGTCTCCGTCTGGCAGCTACTCGCATCATTACCACCTCCATGGTGTAGGGATAGTTGCAGCAATGTCCACAGTGGCCTCTCCTCTTGCTATGTGCAGATGCGTCATTTCCTGCGCGTCCGTTTTGTAGGCGCACCAATTCTGACGTAACCGCAACGCTGCGCATTTTCCGCAACAGATGCGATAAAAGTGGACAAAGTCATTAATATGGATGCGTCACTTTTGCGTGCGTTTCTCCGTGGTAACGCCCACCTTGCATACATTATTACTTACGTGTCGCAGGGCATCTTGACGCAGCGGTTTTCCGTGCGCAGTGGGCTGAAAGTGGCGCATCGTCGGAGATGCGTCACTTCATTAATATGGCGCATGCGTTGCGCCGACGATGCGCCATTATTTTTGGTGCATCGACGGCGCAAGTCCTTCATAAATGAGGGCCCAGGTATTCAAAGGGAGGGAAAGGTTTGTGCAAAAGTGATTGTTTTTTCTATAATCCAGTGAGTAAAGATTTAACAGATGATTTGCAAAATTGTCAACACACTGCCTAGCTTAGATTAATGTTTCTTTGTACAAGACAATGTAGCATTCTAGAGGATTAGGTCTTATTGTGGATGTTAATGTACAATTTTTGGAAACATTTTAATAATTGTGTGAATTTCGATATTTTTAAGTGAAAAATGTGGTGTGGAGGAAGAAAGGTATACATATACAATGTCACCATCACATCAACTAACTTTGACAAAATGTAAATGTAAAATATCCCAAACATTCAAGTTGTGTTTAAGTGTGATGTTGTAACAAAGTATAGAGTTTGAAAAGCTCTTCCATTATGTCCCGATAAGAAGCTTAATAAATCTAATTAAAAAACAATAAATACATGTTAGTATTTGTAAACTTTCATAACACACAAATAACACAGGCTCAATACAGCATGGTATGGTAAAAAAAGCTCAGACTGAACACATGACTTGACACCACTCTCAAAAAGCATGTGCTCTTAAGTGAATGTACAAATAATTTACTTACCACCTGTCTGGTACTCAAACTATTTCAGATGAAAGTGGATGGTCAGCTAGGGTGCTCTCAGGATGCTCCTGAACAATGGTGTCATGCAGGTGTGCTGGATATTTTACTGGGACGACAAACTCAGAATGTCTTGGGCCTTAAATTGGGCCCAGTGAGAATAATCCTTCCAGCTCTTGTGAGATATCTGCCTCAGCAGGGGGAAGCATGTAGATCTATTCTAATTTGGGCCTGTGCTACATAGCTCAGCTAGGTCTCATGCCCCTTGAGCTGTGGGTACCTTCGGAGGACCCACTCACAAATAACCTCCAATGCTTCATCAGTGAATGGGGGCGGCTATCTCATTTTGTCCCTCAGCCATGTTGGAGGTTTTAACCAAGGAAGGGGCGGCAGAATAGGGGCGGATACTGTTGTGATGAAAGGATGGCTCAATATGGCTAGAAAATGGCGGAGTTCCTGTTTTTGTATGTAATTCCCTGTTTGTTGCCATAGGTGGAGATCTCTGCCCCATGAGAGGTGGAAATGTCAACATGTGGGGCAGAGACTCCGAATGGGGAAGGGAACCCTTGGCATGTGCAGGAAATACCTCCCCATGCAGGAGGGGAACCCCAGCATGTAGAGCCCAAATAAATGTAGAGGAACCCTAAATGAGTAACTGATTGTTTGTGTATGTCATTTATATGTTAAAAGTACGTTTTTGAGTATGCATATTCCAGAGCATAATTGTAGCATGTAAAAGCTTGTACCAATGGGTTGATAATAAAAATCAAGTGAATTTTTTGAAGAGTAGAATGTTTGCCTACATGTAAATAAATAGATTTTTCTCAAAATGGAATAGCTGGATATTGTGGTAGTCCAACATTCATAGTTGACAAGAGACTGCCCAACTATATGAATCCAGCAACCAAACTAGCAGCCCAAGAGAAAATGAGTTAACTAGTTCATCCTGCACCAGTATATTCTGAACTTTATTCTGTACCCCACCATGGTTACCTGGATATGACACATAGATCACAATCAAGATGTGCCCCATTGCATGGCGATATTGTGCAACATACAACAGCCTCCAACAAACTTGCACACAACTTCTGATGAGTACACAAGCAGGACCACTGCTTCATACGGTTTAGATAACTGAGTCACAACTTAAGTATGCAGAAATTGCATTCAATAATGGCTCAAGTATGTACGTGTGCCCTATTGTACCTTTGTTTAGGCAGTGTGTTTGGACATCTGTAGGGTATGAGAATATGGGGAAAGAGAGCATACCTTGTATCAACTGCAAGAAAGGCATGTGAAATGTCTTAAAATGGGGCTGTATCCTAAAAGTATGCATCATGCCTATCGACATGTTGTGTAGTGTGTCTAATTGTTTAATGTTTGAAATGGCACCCCACCAGATGCACGTGCAGCCTTAGTGTAAGATGATATTACTTACTAATAAGCCACATGTCACCGAAATCCCCAGAAAACAAGCAATGTGTAAGCGGCGGCTCACTGAAGATGAAACTGTTGTGTATCCTTACAGGAGAATACAGTGGCGTCACTAGGGGGGTGCGGGGGGTGCGGACCGCACCGGGTGACACCAAATCATGGGGTGACACCAATCGGCACAGCAGCCTCGCCTCTGCTCTCACCTTTACTGTCGCTCCTTGTGCAAGCTTGTTCCTCATGAAGTTCACCCTCGCCAGCGTCTCGCAGGAGATCTGCAATGCTTGACTGCAATTTTCTTTGCTCACAAGGCAACTCTATAGCAGCCTAGCTCACCTGAGGGTGCATGGTTTCCTATTTTTCAGTATCTTGCACAGTCTTCAGTCTTCCAGTGAACCAGTTCCAAATTTCAGCTTGCTCTTCACTACAGGGCCACCTGTTGCTCGCACTCTTGTTTATGCAAATCCAGGGAAGACAGATGGAGTAAGAGAGAGAGGGAGACAGAGGGAGCTAGAGGGAGTAATACAGAGAGAGAGGGAGACAGAGGGAGTAAGACAGAGAGAGAGGGAGATAGAGGGAGCTAGAGGGAGTAAGACAGAGAGAGAGGGAGCTAGACAGAGAGTGGGGACTAGAGGGAGTAAGACACAGAGAGAGGGAGCTAGAGGGAGCAAGACATAGAAAGAGGGAGCTAGAGGGAGTAAGACAGAGAGAGAGGGAGCTAGAGGGAGTAAGACAGAGAGAGAGAGGGAGCTAGAGGGAGTAAGACAGAGAGAGAGAGAGCTAGAGTGAGAAAGACAGAGAGAGAGGGAGCTAGAGTGAGAAAGACAGAGAGAGAGGGAGCTAGAGGGAGTAAGACAGAGAGGGAGACAGAGGAAGCTAGAGGCAGTAAGACAGAGAGGGAGCTAGAGGGAGTAAGATAGAGACAAAGGGAGCTAGAGGGAGCAAAACAGAGAGAGAGGGAGCTAGAGGGAATAATAGAGAGGGAGCTAGAGGGAGCAAGACAGAGAGAGAGGGAGCTAGAGGGAGTAAGACAGAGAGAGAGGGAGCTAGAGGGAGTAAGACAGAGAGAGAGGGAGACAGTGGGAGCTAGAGGGAATAAGACAGAGAGAGAGGGGGAGCTACAGAGAGAGAGAGGAAGCTAGAGGGAGTAAGACAGAGTGAGGTAGCTAGAGGGAGCTAGACAGAGAGAGGGAGCTAGAGGGAGTAAGACAGAGAGAGAGGGAGCTAGACAGAGAGAGGGAGCTAGAGGGAGTAAGACAGAGAGAGAGGGAGACAGAGGGAGCTAGAGGGAGCAAGACAGAGAGAGAGGGAGCTACACAGAGAGAGGGAGCTAGTGGGAGTAAGATAGAGAGAGAGGGAGCTAGAGGGAGGAAGACAGAGAGAGAGGGAGCTAGAGGGAGGAAGAGAGAGAGAGGGAGCTAGAGGGAGTAAGAGAGAGAGAGGGAGCTAGAGGGAGGAAGACAGAGTGAGAGAGAGCTAGAGGGAGTACGACAGAGAGAGAGGGAGCTAGAGGGAGTAAGACAGAGAGAGAGGGAGCTAGAGGGAGTAAGACAGAGAGAGAGGGAGACAGAGGGAGTTAGAGGGAGCGAGAGAGAGGGAGCTAGAGGGAGTAAGAGAGAGAGAGGGAGCTAGAAGGAGCAAGACAGAGTGTGAGGGAGTAAGACAGAGAGAGAGAGAGAGAGAGAGCTAGAGGGAGCAAGACAGAGAGAGAGGGGCTAGAGGGAGTAAGAGAGTGAGGGAGCTAGAGGGAGTAAGAGAGAGGGGGCTAGAGGGAGTAAGACAGAGAGAGAGGAAGCTAGAGGGAGTAAGACAGAGAGAGGGAGCTAGAGGGAGCAAGACAGAGAGAGAGGGAGCTAGATGAAGTAAAACAGAGAGAGGGAGCTAGAGGGAGCAAGACAGAGAGAGAGGGAGCTAGAGGGGTAAGAGAGAGAGAAGGAGCTAGAGTGAGTAAGAGAGAGAGCGGGAGCTAGAGGGAGTAAGAGAGAGAGAGCGGGAGCTAGAGGGAGTAAGACAGAGAGAGGGAGCTAGAGGGAGTAAGAGAGAGAGAGGGAGTTAGAGGGAGTAAGACAGAGAGAGAGGGAGCTAGAAGCAGTAAGAGAGGGAGAGAGGGGGCTCGAGGGAGCAAGACAGAGAGAGGGAGCTAGTGGGAGAAAGACAGAGGGAGAGGGAGCTAGAGGGAGTTTGACAGTGAGAGAGGGAGCTAGAGGGAGTTAGAGAGAGAGAAGGAGCTAGAGTGAGTAAGAGAGAGGGAGCCAGAAGGAGCTAGAGGGAGTAAGACAGAGAGAGAGGGAGCTAGAGGGAGTAAGACAGAGAGAGAGGTAGCTAGAGGGAGTAAGACAGAGAGTGAGACAGAGGGAGCTAGAGGGAGTAAGACAGGAGACAGGGAGCTAGACAGAGAGAGGGAGGTAGAGGGATTAAGATAGAAAGAGAGGGAGCTAGAGGGAGCAAGACAGAGGGAGAGGGAGCTAGGGGGAGTAAGAGAGAGAGAGGGAGCTAGAGGGAGCTAGACAGAGAGAGGGAGCTAGAGGTAGTAAGACACAGAGAGAGGGAGCTAGAGGGAGTAAGACAGAGAGAGAGGGAGCTAGAGGGAGTAAGACAGAGAGAGAGAGAGAGCTAGAGGGAGCAAGACAGAGAGAGAGGGGCTAGAGGGAGTAAGAGAGAGAGGGAGCTAGAGGGAGTAAGAGAGAGGGGGCTAGAGGGCTCAAGAAAGGGAGAGAGAGGAAGCTAGAGGGAGTAATACAGAGAGAGGGAGCTAGAGGGAGCAAGACAGAGAGAGAGAGAGGGAGCTAGAGGAAGTAAAACAGAGAGGGAGCTAGAGGGAGTAAGAGAGAGAGCGGGAGCTAGAGGGAGCAAGACAGAGAGAGAGGGAGCTAGAGGGAGTAAGAGAGAGAGAAGGAGCTAGAGTGAGTAAGAGAGAGAGCGGGAGCTAGAGGGAGTAAGAGAGAGAGAGAGCAGGAGCTATAGGGAGTAAGACAGAGAGAGGGAGCTAGAGGGAGTAAGACAGAGAGAGAGGGAGCTAGAGGGAGTAAGACAGAGAGAGAGGGAGCTAGAAGCAGTAAGAGAGGGAGAGAGGGGGCTCGAGGGAGCAAGACAGAGAGAGGGAGCTAGAGGGAGTAAGACAAAGGGAGAGGGAGCTAGAGGGAGTAAGACAAAGGGAGAGGGAGCTAGAGGGAGTTTGACAGAGAGAGGGAGCTAGAGGGAGTAAGACAGAGAGAGAGAGACAGACAGAGGGAGCTAGAGGGAGTAAAACAGAGAGGGAGCTAGAGGGAGCTAGACAGAGAGAGGGAGCTAGAGGGAGTAAGACAGTACCTAGCGCCGTACATTTCCGACAGAGGTGGTCCATGCGTTAAGTCGTGAGGGGGTGACACCATGAGTTACCCGCACCGGGTGACACCAACCCCAGTGACTGGGAGAATCGTCTTACACAATAGTGAAGCATACCCTAGCATCGCAGACAACTTGCATGTTGATGGTGTGCTAGCGGCATCTGTTGCTGAAAAGTCGTGTTGTGAGTGCCACGTGAATACAGTCATGGACACCTAGCACATGAGGGAAGTTGGCAAAGGCATAAAATTCCCTTGCCACCCTATGCCTCCCCACCAGCGACTATGGCATGGCAATAAACTGGCACACTCTTCTGTTGGTGCATCTCAGTGCATAACGACTAGCTTGCCTATGAGATGCCTATATTGTAAGAGCTTATTATCCTCGGAGTGATCTAGTGGCCGTGAATGGGGTGCAGCCAGTATTTTGACATGGGCAGGGATAGCATGAGAGCAGGTTGTAGATAACTGAAGCTCCTGCTCCCTCTGCAACCATGGCAGGATCACTTTCAAAACCCCTTCGATTTTGTAGTATTTCTCATTATTCAGCCGCTCCTTTTGTCCCCCCCATATTTACTACAAAAACATATGTGTATATGTGCTGAGATCTCTGCAATAATAGATCTGCTGTAACATGTCAGTGGTAGTAATGTGCTTCTACGCATCCTACAAAGGACAATTTGTGCATCAGCTCTTTATTACTTTTTAAGTATGTTGCATTATTGCAATTTACATCTGCTCACATTGATAATAGTATATACCTAGATGCTTGTTATTTTACATAACTAAATATATAATATTTATAACACTCCTAGCGTTTACGGTCGTCTCTCTTTAAGAACACTTCCAAATATTCTTCATTTGCATCATCATTTTAACAGTGCTAATAGCTGAGCGTCAGATTTCATGATAAATGTTTGCACATTCACCAAGAGGTATGTCAAGAGAAAATGATTAACATGCCAACATATCAGTGCCGAAAAATGTATTACAAAATGTAAATGCCACGCTTTTCTTGAAAAACTATATATAAAAAGGATGGATTGTCTGATTATGCCGCCACAACCTGTATTTAAAATATCTACAAGGGCTCATGCTGTTCCACTGGCCAACCTCCTATCCGGAGGGAAAATTCATATTTCCATGAAACATGAGGCATCTTTCACTGTGTAATATATGTAACTATATAGTCAGCCACCTGTGATTTTTCAACTGTGAAAAGCTCTGCAATAGGAAATGAATTCCAAATTGCAGCAGAAAGTAATTGTAAAAACCTAATTGATAGGCTGCAGATAGATAGACCACTCTGAGCCCGAATAAGTATTGTGCAGAAATGACGACCGACTTTTCATTTTCTTCGGTGCTTGTGGGGGAGCAGCTGAAAGCCATCAATTGAAAGAAATAGTGCATCTCTAACATTTTTAAGTGGTATGTTATCAAAGATTGCTTGGTCAATAGGTTAGGAGCAAAAAAGCGAAGGAGACTTTGACAATAAATGTGATTTCTACTTGAACTCTATTGTTATGTTAAATGGAGTTTTGTAGAGCGCTCAGCTACTCAGACAGAGTGTCCCGGCGCTATCAGACCCAAAGAGGCGCAGAACGAAAGACGCAGATGGAATTACTGGCAAAACAGCCAGGTCTTGAGCTCTTTTCTAAATGACAATAGATTGTCCATCTACCTTAGTGACACTGGTAAGGCATTCCAGGCCTTAGGCGCCAGATGTTTGAAGGAGCGACCTCCGGTTCGAGCACGTCGGATGGCCGGGATCGTGACCAGCGCCAATGAAGCTGAGCGTAGGGCTCTGGCAGGATGGTGAAAGCCAATCCTGTTTCTCAGATAACGAGCGCCCTTGCCATTCAATGCTTTGAATGCGAGAGTAAGGGTTTTAAAAACAATACGCTTTCGAATGGGCAACCAGTGAAGGGATTTCAGGAGCCCCGTTGCGTGGGATCTCCGGGCGAGACCGAATATTGCCCGCGCCGCAGAGTTCTGCACCACCTGCAGGCGGGACAGAAGATAGTCAGGGAGGCCGAGGTAGAGCACGTTTGCGTAATCCAATCTGGATCCTATCAGGGCTTGAACAATCGTCCTCCTATGAGAAATAGAGAGGAGTGGAAGAAATTTCTTCAACATTTTGAGCAAGCCAAAACATTGCCCAACCAAGCCCAGAATCTGAGGTTTGGAGGTAAGCCCACTATCCATCTCCACTCCCAGATTTTTCACAACTGAAGTGTCCGTGGCCGGAGGAAACATATCTGCCGGCCACCACGATTTCCAGCCGGTTTCCGGGAGACAACCAAAAAAAGGACCTCCGATTTATCGGAGTTACACTTGATTGGTTTAGTTGGAACCAAGCAAAGACGGTATCCAGGCAGTTCTTAATCCGCGCTCCATTAAAATCTATGTTCTTTCCAGAGGTGAAGAGGAGCTGTGTGTCATCGGCATAAGAGACAATCTGGGCACCACAAGACTCAGCCAGCGCCGCCAAAGGGACATATAGATATTAAAAAGAGTGGGGCTCAGAATAGATCCCTGAGGAACTCCCACCTCCAGAGGCGGCACCGCGGCTGAGTACGGAGGGGCCCAGACTGTCTGTTGGCGGTCCGAAAGAAAGGACTCAAACCATCTGAACACCGTCCCCTCCACCCCAATCTCCGAGAGTCTTGCTAGGAGACGGTTGTGGGGGACGGTGTCAAACGCCGCCGAGAGGTCTAGCATCACCAGCAGTGCCTTTCCCTCACCGTCAAGAACCTCCTTGATGGCCTCCGATACTTCCATTATACAGAATGCACCTGGAGCTCAACAGTACGATTTATTTGTCTGTCGTAATTTAAATAAGACTAAAAGTATGAAAGACTTCACTAAAATGGTGGCTTAGCGAGACTCGTCCTTACTTTTTATGGCCCATAAATCTCATCTTAATGACTCGCCTTCAAGATTCAGCTTCAAGTCATAACTTGGGCAAACTCAATTCACGTGTCTCTCTTCTGAGGCCCTGAAAAGTCTAGGATTTCCAGGATTTGTTCTCTCTGGTCAGGACCTTATGCTCTATCATCATTTAGTGGCGGGAATACCTCTGATTCCTTCAGGTGGCGCCCAGCCCTTTAATATGTCTTGAAGTCCTCCCAGTGAGTTCTGCATCTACTGCAGTAAGGCTGATGCTCATTGCTGTGTCCTTGAGTCAGCAAGAACAGGGATCTCACACCTGGGGGTTCCTGGTTCACAGAAGGGTCTTACTAAATGTCACTGTGGCCATTTTCTGACATGTGGAGTAGGATTGGCGAAGACATGTCCAGTGTGGTGGCAATGGCCATGTTGGATCCTGCAAGATTACCGGAAGACTAGCGAGATTATCTGCAACCAGGGTGGAACCCTGCTATAAATAGGGAAGGAGCCCAATGACTCACTGCTAGGCAATGCTGTAACTTTCTAGATGCAAGCAGCAGCACAAGTCGGCTTAGGTCAAAGCGGGGGTGCAAGCCTTCCCTTCTTGATGCTTGATTATAACAGGGTTTCCTTAACCTTTTGTTGGGGACTTTTGGTGAACTTTGTTATGTCGGCTAAAAGACTTGTTGGATGTTTGATGGTGCATCTTTGGGAATTTTGATTGTGTTTGACCCTCATGGACCTTTGACTTTTGGTTAAAATCTCTTTACGATCACTATTAGTTGGTACTCTGTCTTTGTGAAGTAACATTTGACCAAAGACAATTTTATTTACTAGCAAGTAAGTAAAGATTCTGGTGATGGTAAGTCCACCTGTTTCAAAAGTGACTGAGAAAACTTGTTAAAAACCAGTGGTGATCCAAAAACCATTACGATTTTGCTGTAGCATTAACTGGGTCCTTACTTACTATCCGATCATTTGGCCCTCCCATGGATCGTCCTGTGTGCTGAGAGGGTATATATATTAGGAGGAACTTACAGTTAACCAATGAGGACCAGGAAGGATAACTGTAGTTAGAAACTCGAAACTAAACTCAGATAAATAAACCTCAAGAATATAACATAGCTATAAAATATGATCACTGCACATTCCAAATCTCCTAAAGAAACCTATGTGGGCAAGGATATACAAACCAAAAGTTCCCTTATGGCAATAAAGAATAATAGCATTAAGTACTGATGATCAGAAACTTTCCCTTTGATCATTGTAATTAGTCATAGTGTAGCCCAAAATAAATGCACAATCACAAGGAATGACAAGTCAGAACAGCAGAGTCAGTTCAAAGTACTTACTTTGGTTTATCAGTTAAAATGGAAACGATTTACAGTTAAATATATTTAGCATTCAGATTAGCAATTCTAATCAAATATATTTAATGAAATACCAAAGCTCAGTATTCAGGAAGGATCAGGAGTTAAAGAGAAGGGAAGTCTCCCTCAGTCGAGGTAGCCTGTGTGCCCGGAATAGATAGGTAGACAGGGAAGCCTTCCGCAAAGGCTTATTTCAGAAAAGTTCAGCAAACGTCCATGTAGCTAGTCTAATCCATTAAGACAGTAATCTGTCTTTCTCTGCCACCATAGCAGCACAACAAGGACCCTTTGCTCCACACGCTCAGATCCACTTTAGATCACTCAAAAATTCCTTACGAAAGGCTATTATACTTGGTCAGCTCCGGGGTGACACCTCCTGGCATCACTTTAATTTATCAGACCGCTCAGTCTATTGGTCAGTTTATATAGGATGAGTGTGAAGCAACAGTAAAGAAGACACAAACTCCGGAAGAATAGGTGGATCGATTAGGCAGTTCCTTAAGTTATTCAATATGCAACACATTGAACAATGGCACATGAAGGAAAAGACATAGAAAGTTCAGAAGGACACTTTCCCAGGTAGCTGTTTTAAATGTTATGAATGATTGTAGCAAATGCTCGGTGCAGTACAGGAGAAGTCAAAGGAAACAATTATTAGTTCAATAATACTGGCATATTGTGGAATGTTCCCATACTCTTGGGCTATACCATTCTATGATTTCACTGTAAGAATGAGGCCTACATGAATTTAACCTAACCTACAGCAAAGTCATAATAATTATGAATCATACATTAAGGAGAATTAAAGCATATAAGTTCCAATATATAATTGATCAGTGGCGGCTGGTGGAATTTGAAACTAGTGGGGCATATGCAGAAAGAATCAACGTATGCGAGCGAGCACAGCGAACGAGCCCGATGGCAATAAGAGTCCCTTTCCTGAGAAAGACATTTTTAAAAGATTGGCAAATGGTGCATTTTAAAGCAAATGAATGCAGCGATAAACCTCCATGCGTGAGCCCAATGCTGGTTATAGTTTCAGAGACCCTTGATGCTCCCAGGTCAAAAAAGGAGGAATCTCCTGGCCTTCTAGAATTACTTCCCAAATAATTTCCACGTTCCATTATTAGTATGAAAGGATATTTTAGAGTAAAGAAAAGAAGAGGATGTGGTGAAAGGACACTTGCCCGGTGTCTGTTGTTTTTGCCAGCAGTATGGCACAAATGTGCTGGGTCTCTTTTAGTTCAGGGCCTGCCTTGCTGTTCTGTAAGTTGTGGGCTTTTAAGTAGATCTTCACAAGTTCACTTTTATCCAATCTCCTCTGCCTGTCCCCTTCTGACTCTACCACGCCCCAGTAACAGGCACACTGCAAAGGAGACATATAAACTGGCACACGAGAGAGGTAAGATGCTAAACCTCCTTGAAGCTGTAGAGTTAAGATGTGAGAGGTCCAGGTTGTAAATGTAAAATGTAAATGTCATGGTACTTATAGAGCGCACTGTCACCAGACGGTCACCATGCGGTGTTGCATATGCGGTTTCCTGGCGCTGATACTCATACCGATGTGGAACTCCTCCTGGCTTTCCCTGTGAAGTGTCCACTCCTGGGCACCCCCAGGGTGAAGCCAGGCATCCGTAGCGCTGTTGGGGCCGGTTCTGTAACCCTAAGGCTTTACAGGAGTAAATGTAAGATTCTGTAGCCAGCACAGGGAGCAGTAACCTACAAGAAGAGGCAGAAGCAGAGGTAAGATGCTAAATCCAGCACACCTAGTGGTAAAAGTCTAGTAGCTGAACCAGCACAGGTAGGGGTATGATGCTTGAACTTCTACGGGTAGACGCAAGAAAGGGCACAAGGATAAAATGCTGGGATTAACACATCATTAAGGTACAACCCAGGACTCTGTGGATGGAAGAGGCAAGAACTGTTGCCACAATACAGCGGCGAAATGCTCTAAAACATTGTGACACCTCTTAGCAACAGCTCCTTGTGAACATCATCAGTGCCTCATGGCGCTGGATTGATCAGGTAGGTACTCAGTTTTGTTTCCTTTCCTGCATCAGCCTCGACTCTTATAAAGACAGGGCCTCCTGCTGCAGACCAGGGTAATCCATGGACCCAATTCTTATTACCACATCACAGCTGCACTAAGGGCCCTACACTGACCTCGCTGGAGGCTAAAACTTAAACCAGGTTAACTGCTTATTGGATGCAGCTGCTACCCTAACGCACCTTTCCTCATTTTACCTGCTGGAGGCTGACCACTTACGCGTTCAACTTTTTTACATCTGAGTTAACTGACTGCACAGTTGTGTGCAAGGCCTGTCCTTACAAATTCCTTAAAAAACAAAAAGACTGGACTTTAGCTCCACTCAGGAGTATTTCTCCCGCCCCTTCCTGCTATTGGTTCTTTAATGTTTCACTCTGCTTTCAGTGTTTACATTACGCCTGATGAACAATTTTATGTGGCGGAAGATTTCAGAAAAATCACACATTAAATTATTTAACTCATTGATGAATTGTGTACACAAAGAAGAAATGTTTTTCTTTCACTGCAACAGGCTTTTTTTTAGTCTTTTACACAAGGCTCAATACAAGCCAGAACTACAGACTTTGCCAATGCTTGTTAATGTTAACATTCGATATATGTTTTTGTGTGGTAGTGGAGCACAGGTGCTTTGCTGCCATGTTCATGCATTGGAAACCAAAAAACTCAGAATAGAACATTTCATTAGGCTGAGAGCTCACCGCAGAGATTACTAGTTATTCCTATTAGCGGTCTCCAGAGGATGAAGGGGTGAGTTGACCACCCAGTTTCAAATACATGACCTACAGTAAATATGGAGATCTCACCAACGCTTCCGTGAATCCACTGAGCTAGCTTACACTATCTACATATGAGTAACGGAAGCTGGTGGGAAGCGGCAGGAAAGAAAATGCATCAACTCAGAAAAGTAAACAAATGACAAAGATAATAAAAATACGATGCACTCAAAGGGCAAAGAAAGACAGGGGCGGGGCAAGGGGTGTTAGTGGCACAATGGCGCCCCCACCTCGCACTGTGAGATGGGAGTAAAATGAAATTAAAGGCGTTCACAGGAACTCTTACCACCATCATGGTAATCTGTGCCAAGCTGATACTGCCATCGAAGCACAAAAAACCAACCCTCACAAACAGCGGACACATCCTTGTGCACACTGCGATACACACAACACCCACAGCACCTTTACCAGGGTCAGCATGCTCAAGTTTGGGAAATACCAAGGAGTGAGAACAAATTCACATGTTCATATTCTATTCATTTGCTTAATTTACGCGTGTTCTTGATACATTTTTGCCCCTAACGAAGCATAATTAATGCGCAATTTCAGTAATTTTGTGTAACAAGCATAACACAAAATCACCAAAAGGATACCCGAGTAATCACAATTTTGCCTGGGACTAGTGCTCTTTCTTTCTGAAAGTAAGGCTTCAGCATACAGTCCTGTAACCAAGACAGTTCATAAAAAACACAAAATTACTAGGCTGGCTTCGCCTTTCTATTAACTCAGGATAGTTCTGGTCAGACCTGACTAATGGAGGTCCTTCCCTCACACCTCACGTATCGTAGAAATGCCTGGCTCCTCGAGGAAGAGCCATCGCGAGAGGTGGAGTATGGTTGTGCATTCCTCCACTAGGCGATCATTCCTGTAAACTCACCTCCACTTCCTGCTTCTGTCAGTACAACTCACTCCATCAGTTACTGTAAAAATACTCTTGTAAGACCTACATTTATTAATATTAATGGGGTAGAGCGATTTGCAAACCCTTAGAATCACTATCTGAAATTCTTTGAGTTTCACACATTGTAAATTGCGATTACCTAATTGCCATTCTCAGGAATTCGCAACTAGGTATTCGCAATTTACAATTTTGATGCATGTAGCCCTTAATGTTGTGATGTAGGAGCTGTAAAATGGGCTGAACTGGGGGCAGACTGGAGGAAGGGGATCGGACTTGAGACTTACTTCTAAGATGTTAAGCATGAGAGCAAAAGAACTGAGAGTAACCTAATTGGTGTAATTGGATACCTAGAAGTGCTGATTGCCTACTGTTTCCTTGATGTCCCTGCACAATGATGTTGTGATTCAGTCTTAAAGCTATCGCTTGAGTAGTCAGATCTAGAACATATTTCTGCGTATCTTGCCTCTCTTTATTTACTCAATTAGCTACATCTGTCTGCACCCATACTTTTTTATATTCATGCCTTGTGCTTCCGAATTTGAGACAAGAACTCTTGTGCCTAATCAATTTTTTAACGATTGAACCATCAGAATAGGAGGGGGCACCAGGGTTGTGATCTTCTTCCTTGAATTATGGGATAAGATATTACCATTTCCATGCTGATTCCCTGGTTTACTATGTGATCTTATATTTAAAACAAGAGATTTACACAACCAACAAGCATGCCCTTTATGGTCTTGAGGTATCCTAAATTATTATGGTTCATCATATCAGAACAAAATGTTTGTGTCCTTCCATATGATAATGCCATTGAGAAAAGCTTTCTGAATTGCAAGTAGTTCTCTATCATATATGATGTAGTTACATTCTGCTGAATTTAAGGAGAAAGAAAATAATTCAACTGGTTGTAACTCATTAGGCATGGGATACCTTTATGGGTTCTGACTGACACCATTTTCTCCTGATTCCTAGAATAGGAATTCTTTTCCTTATGGAATGCACATAATGCATTTTTATTACAGTGTATTGATTGCTAACTGATTGATTATTGACCAGTCAGTCAATGATACTTTTATTTGATTTCGTAAGAAAAACCGTAAAAGATTGTAGAAATACGTTATACACAGTAATTAAAAGCAATGATTTGAAAGATGCAAAGAGGTAAAAAAAACACTGTTGTCATTACGCAATCCCCATTAACATTTAGAATAAGAAATGTTATGTTTATAATCAGTGCGGTATTAAAGTGCTAGGATATTTCGTTGAGAATCTATCAAAAATTAGTGCATGAAAAGGTGAGGTCTAGTCAGTCTGTCTTGTGAGGGCCACTCACGTTGATTCTTGTGATTTATCTAGTTCTTTGGCTGCCATTTCCAAAAACGTAATAGCTTTGCAGTACCATTGCACTGACAGGCCTCCCAGACTTTCTATGACAGCAGCTCTGCATGTCCTTAATTGTTTTTTCCTAAAAAACTCACGAAGGATGATTTTCCGGCTTTCTAAAAGAGAGGGGCAGATGCATAGGAGGTGAATGAGTGTCTCATCTCCCTGTCCGCACAGTCTGCATTCTTTCGTCGGCCACGTGCGTTTCCATTTCGGGGTCAGATCCTTCGTGGGGAGGTGCCCCAACCGTAGCATCGTCAGGTAGTGCTTTTTGTGGTGTGAGAAGTGTTCTGACAAGTATTGTTGTGGTTTCAGCGTCTGATACGATTGAATCACAGCCCATGCATGTTTTTTTGTTGCAAATGCAGTTTTATCCATTAACAAAGACCTTTGTTTCACTGCCGTGTTCGCCACTTTTTTTAACACGGAATAGGAGGTGATTCTATGCGAGGCCTCTTCAAGGTGTAGGTCTGCAAGTGATTCTTTTAGTATGCTGACGATGGAATTATTTTGTCTCGCTTGCTGTTCAATTTCTGCCCAGCAAGAGTGGGCTAAGATGTTTTCTTCTGCTTGCCTCATCCGCCAGTAATATTTGACCACCACTGCTTGTCGGGCTGGTTTCTGATTTTTGAGCCTGTATTCCAATCGAATCTGTGGCTGAGATATTCTTAAAGAGACTTGACTGGGGTTGGTTTAAAGCGCCTGCATCTTTTGTATTCATCAGTTCTGAGCCATAAGTAATAGTTGGAATGCATTTTGCTGCAATTACCTTTAACAGGTGACCTGTTGAGCAGCCTTTTAACTTCCTCTTTAGAATTTTAAAGGCGTAGTGGAGTTGTTCTGCCTTCATTTTTCCTTGGTTCAGCTGGTTGTTAAAGTTGAGGTTGTGTTCGAGTTGAAACCCAAGGTATTTGTATGAATTCACCTGGGATATTGGTTTGCCATCTAGATTCCAGATGAATTTACCTTTTGACCCTGTGTCAAGGCCCGCTCACCTGTGAATCCTGATTTTCTTCTGTTGGGAAGATGAAGACTGATCGCACCTGCCCCTGCGCCTCTTGCTCTGCTGCACTGAGTATGAACAGTGCGCAAACACAAGAAACTCAAGGGAAGGGGGAAGTGGATACAATAACAAAATGAGAGACAAACACAGCTCCTCTTGCAGTGGCTACCAAAGGCGAATACACTCGGTCTGTTGAATCTAGAACAGATAAATAAAATAAGACAAAGTGTTTAGATGCCCTTCTCAATGATTCATGCACCTCAATCTAAACTTGTTAAGTTATGCACATATGTATATATATTACTTGATACCTCTCTACTTTGGACTTTCAGCTCACCAGAGCTTTCGGCTTGATCACAAATAAACCTCTTCCCTTTAAATAAACATATACGTTATTAATTTGTTGTGTGCAAAATCTATAACATTTTCATGTTGTTATCTATAAATTACCTAAAGTCAACTCACTGTTATATCAGCCAAAATAACATTGTCCATTGTACTCTGCTCACTTTGTATATCAGTGGCCTTTTCTTGGGAAATATAGTTATTGCACAAATGACAAGCAAAATTATGTCTCTTTCATCAAGATTGAATAGCTCCTTTTATCTGGGCGCTCTGTAAATGAATATCAGTTCTTTGCCCCAAATTACTAAAGAAAACTTGGGCCGATAATTGCCTTTAACTTGGTTTGAACATGTCCTTTCATGTACATGAACTTTCCACTTACTTGAAACACTGCACAGTTCTACACGATTTTCTTACTGTCTGTCTTTTGCTTTTGTTTCAGGAGGTAACTGCAAACACAACAATGATGGACAGAATGTGGATCAATGTCACACATTCACCCCAGTCAAAAGATCTGGGCCCAAATCCATCGTTTTTCCACTCCACACCACCCTGGGTTAGACAATGGCGATATGCAAATCAGCGCTGACCCTGTTGCCCCATGGGAACAGTCCAGTCCGAACTACAAAAGCCATGTCCTTCCCAGAACGGAAACAAGCATCCGAGGACCGGCCCGGTTTCGAGGTAACACCTCTCATCAGCCCGGCTAGCTTGATTCCAGTGGTGTGGAGTGTCTGGGACTCACGTCTGAGCATCCCCAGTACACTTAGAGCGGTAACTGCAAACACAACAATGATGGACAGAATGTGGATCAATGTCACACATTCACCCCAGTCAAAAGATCTGGGCCCAAATCCATCGTTTTTCCACTCCACACCACCCTGGGTTAGACAATGGCGATATGCAAATCAGCGCTGACCCTGTTGCCTGTTGTTTCAGGAGGATCTTTTCCAGAGGGACCGGAAGACTGGATGCGCCGGAATCGCCGAGGACGAGCAGCGGGGACGGACCAGGAAGTGAAGCAAGATGATCCGATGCTGCCAGGAGTCAACAGGAAGGACGAAGGAAATCCAGGAGCGGAGGAGGAATGGAGCAGGAAGACCGGCACGGGACTCACAGGTAAGTTGAACAATCCGACGAGCACAAGCAAGCCCTGATGTTCCACGGAGTCTTTTATAGGCGAAGGGCGGGCGGGGCTCACACGCGCTGCACGTTGCACATGAGACAGTTTAAAAATGTGCAGCGCTTATTAGAATAGGAGCCCGATGCCGCACCTGAACCCAAATGCCAGCAACATCAATGGTGTTTGGAAACTCTAACAAGCCTTGATAAAAACAATTCCAGATAATAAATAACATGCAATACAAGGGAGTTTGGCCTGGCACAATGTTAAAGATACATCACATTGATAAAGACACGATCAGTTTGTGCTCCTTCTAATGCTGGGATAAGGGACAGGCCCTTTGTACAGAACAAACCCTTAAACCCTGTTTTCCGATGTTTGGAAAAACATAGCACCTTTGTTTTCTTGTGATTTATTGTTAATTGGGCTGTGATCATGTATGCTCCTAGTTGGGCCATTGATCGCTGCAGGCCTATAGGTGTTTGAGATAGGAGAACAATGTCGTCTGCACATTGAAGGCTAGTGATTGGCGTGTTGCCCAATTTAGGGGGTCGGTTTTAACTTGTTGGAGAGGTTTCTCAAGGTCAGCAGTATAGATGTTAAAAAATCAGGGGGCCAACACACACCCCTGTTTTAGTCCATTTTTTGTTGAAATCTTGCTTGTTATACTGCGTCCGACTCCTTTCTTTACTTGTACCCACGTTTTTGTATAAAGGTTAATTATCGCCGCCAGAAGTTTGGTTGGTAACCCCCAATTTTGCATTTTGGCCCATAACCTTGCTCCTGGTACTTTATCGAACGCTGCTTTAAGGTCGATGACGGTACCACTTTGCCACTGGTTTCAAGCAAGCCGGGCTGAAGACGGCTGCAATGCCAGAAACCGGTCCTCGGAAGCTTGTTTCCAGTCCAGGGAAGGCATGGCTTGGCAGTTCGGGCTGGACTGTTCCCATGAGGTACAGGGTCAGACTGATTTGCATATAGCCATGTCTGAACTGGGGTGGCAGAGTGGGCTAAAGAACGGTGATGGATTCAACCCAGATCTTTTGACTGGGTGTGAGTGTTTGATTAGTTCGGATGCTCCGTCCATCACCACCCCCTTTTGTACCGCTTAAGGTCGACGAAGCACGCGTACAGAGTCCGTGATTTTGCATGTGCTTGTTTCGCTAGAAGAGTAACCGCTGAGATGTTTGTGAGGGTGCACATTCCAGCCCGAAATCCGATTTGTGTATTTGGCATTAGATTTGTACGGCTCACCCATTCTTCTAGATCTGTCAACAGGTTTGTAGCATAAATCTGTGCCTCAACGTCAATTAGTGCAATCATTCTATAATTGCAGGGGTCCGAGCGTGAGCCTGATTTATATATAGGGTTGAAGATGCTTCCTCGCCAGAAGTCAGGGATTATGCCTGATGTTAGCGCGTGTGAGAAGAGCGGAGTAAGAATACCTGACCAGAACGGGGGGTCATGCCGGAAAAAAGCGTTTGGCAAACCGTTGGGCCCTGGAGCTCCTTCAAGCCTTAGATTTTTTGTGATGTTTAGGACCTGCTCTAGTGCGATCATGGGATATTCCTACATTAGAGACTCCGTAATTTGCAATATCGGTGGGTGGAATAGCGTTGTATGTATGTTCGATGTGTGCTCTCCAGGCATCCTCCATTATTTCAGAGTTGAAATGACGATTCTTGCCGTTTGATATCTGGTTAATGACATCCCAGAAGCGCTTGGAGTCTCTTTGTTTTGTGGCATGATGGAGTTTTGCCCCAAGCAGTTCACTATAGTTTTTCTTAGCCACCTTGATGTCCCTTTTTAAGTTTTTCCTTAATTTTGATATTAGAGAGAGAATGCCCTGTGAAGGGTCTGAACCTCGAGTTCGTAGTTGTCTTAAATGTTTATTCAGTTGTTTTTTTTGTTTCCTTAAGTTATTAATAAACCACACTGACTCCGCTGACCTTCCTACTTTGTGACCGATGTCCTTTCTTGTGAATTCCATATGTAGATCATGTGTGAAGGATACCCAGGCCTTTATACATGATGGTTCGACCTTAAAGTTTTCCAGTGGGGCAGTGCATGTGGCCATGATATCACCTATATTTTTCCTTTTCCAAGTGAGTCGTTTCAGGTTGTAACATTGTGTTTGTTGGGACATTGCTTTGTCTGGTATTGGAATTGCCGTGCTTATGTGCAAGGAGAAGGTTTGAGGATAATGGTCACTTTCTGTCCTTTCTATTATTTGGAAATTTGAGATGTGTGAGAGGATGTCATGATCTGTTAATTGACCAATACTGATGGATTTTCTGGTGATCTAATAAAGATGACTCACTAAAAGATTTATAATAAAACCCTATAACTCATACCAAATTCTAATTTTTGACCAAAAATAGATTATGAATCATGATTATAATTTGTGTGATCTTCTCTAAAACAACAGCAAAGATCCTTTGCCTCATCACAGAACCAGAGAGAGTTCAAAATAAGAGCGAGAGTTAGCCCATGTGATGGTAAATTGAGAAAACTTTAATTGAGAATTGATTCACGCTCCAGCACTTTACCCTGTTTGAGAAGGGTCACACTAACTGAGGGACCTTGCCCTGATCTACACGCATTCATTTTGTGGGGGCTTGAATATGTTTATCTTGAAGGCCATCTTCCATTCAGCTCCAAACTCTATACTCCTAATTGAATGCACACAAAGGTCTAATTTGGTGAAGACGTTGGTGTCCTACAATTGTTCCAGTAAGACCGAGAGGAGGAGAAGAAGATTGTGATTATGACGGGTGATATAATTCACTTAGCTATATACTATATAAGGTCAATATTTACAACCAGATTTTGCAACAATAAAGCACACTTGGGAGAAGTGCCATATTTTAAAGTCCTTCTTCAGATTGAATGAGAAATAGTCTTGGAGACAAGCGAATGAATTTAAAGGCTGGGAATCTTGGCAGATGGAACCAAATCAATAGTGCAATCATAGGGCTCATAAGGTGGTGATGTCTCAGCAAACTTTTTATCAAGCACATATACAAATTCTAAATAAGCCTCAGGTATTATATCTGAAAGCAGAAAGTGCTTTCCATGTTATGACAAGACAGATCAATGAATGTTTGAATTTCAGGCCTTCCCATGGGAAGCAATGTTGGTGACAAACATTCTTACGTCTAATCAATACAAATACTATGCAACCATAACCATGTTGGGAATAGAGCTAGAGTAAAAGCAGGAGGATGAGTAAAGTAAAACTTCTGTGTCTCCAAAACTATTTCATTGGTAAGATGAGTACATTAGTACCAGAAAGGAAGTATCAGTTCTAGGCCTGGTTGAAATTTAAATTATGCTGGCGTAATATGGGTAATTTTAGACATTTTGTGTTACATAAATTACAAGGAATTCTAGAAATTACGTTAGTCTGCCACTTTGTATATTTACATGCCATTCCCTATAAATATTTAAAGTGAATGGTGCTATTCTATTCTCAAGGTTTTGCACTGCCCACTGTGCCACGCAAGGGGCCAAGGTCAACGCAAACCCTAAGTGGGATTTATAAAGCAAAGCAATGCAGGGATACCTTGCATGGCCCTGCATGGCTTGATAAATCTGGAGTAACGCAAGGCATCACAAATCGCTGCCTTGTGTTACTCTGCCCTAGGGAGGTTTTCCATGGGTGGATCGTGGGTGTTCCCTTGCATCCGCCCATGTATTTATGTGCATGCCCTGAATTACCATTAGTGGTAGACCTGAGAATGCGTCAAAGTACCACGCTTACCAAGGTGAGGCATAACCAGGAGAAATATATATATTTCTCCCCATTTTTTCCTCTTTCTGGGTGTAATGCATTCTGCAGCACACATAGAAAGAGGAAAATGCCTCTGAGGATCATTTTTGTGCAGGAGGAGGCCTCTTCCAGCACAAAACTGTTTTTGGCCTACTGCTAGGCAGCAGTTTGGGTATCAGTGCAGGTAGAGAACTAGAATGTGGCATATAATTTTAAAAACAGCCCATTCCTACCCTCTTGCTTTCATACAGCAATGCAAGGTGGCTTGCTGCATTGCGTTGCGTGATTATTTGTGAAATGTGCCTCAGTCTGTAACATGTGGTCAGTTAAAGTTGCAGAAGTAGTGTGGAAACTGACTATGGAAACCACCTCTTCCATAAACAGTGATAAAAACTGGAGACCCCCCATTTCAGTTGTCCATGTTACCTCTGCACTCAATTGAATAGTGATAGATGTTACATGAGATCTCTTCATTCTTGTCCTAAGGTTAATAGCCTCATATATGCATCTTGTCTTGCATGCCTCTTTCCAAAGTTGTCCTTAAACTATAAAAAAAATTAGGGGTGTCTAAAATTTGTGTAATTTGCTTTTGCGAAATTTAAGCTAAATTATGTGAAATTTCGTGTAATTAAGAAAAATACATGTCTGCCATTTAGTGCTATTTTTATTGGCAAAAACGCGTCCTTGTGTCAATTTTTGATAGAAAATGTATTTTTAATTAAACAAAAGTGCAAAAACAAAAGCACAGTTTTCCCAAAATTATGCCAGCGAAATTAATATTTTGTTCAATAAAAAATACAGGGTAGTTGTGCAAGGAAAGCTGGGAAATATAGGGACCTTCTTTGATGGTGCCATGCCCACCCACTGGAATAAGGTGTCACCATAGTTCTTGGTGTGCTCTCAGGGGCATATTTATCAACATTTTTTTGTTTTTTCTTAATTCTGTTTATTAAGATTTTAAAGCAGTACATAGCAATCATGACAGTGAGGCAGGGTAATTTCCACATATTTCACATAGCTTACGTATATTGATCTTGACATTGAAAGACATTTGTATAGCGCATGGCTACCCAGAGGCATCCCAGCGCTAGCAGTGGCAGTAGTGAGGTGTTCTGTCAATTTAAGGGAAAAGAAATGTTTTCAGGGATCTACGAAAGGAGAGATGGCTGGATTCTGTTCGCAGGTGGAGGGGAAGGGAGTTCCAGAGTCTAGCAGCGTTGAACGAAAATTGTCAGCCTCCACTTCTGGCAGTCCTGATCCTAGGGATAATGGCCAGGTTCATAGTTTTGGATGGAAGGGTTCTGTTGGGCTCATAAGGCTAGATAATACTGTGAAGAATGGGGGCCAGTTTTAAATAGAGATTTATGAACAATACACAGGGACTTGAACTTAACTCTCTCCTGGACTGGCAGCCAGTGAAGTGAATTCAGGGCAGGTTTGGCTGAGTGGTATTTAGGAATGCCCAGTAAGAGTCTTGTGGCCCAATTTTTAATAGTCTGTTGTTTGGAGAGAGTGGCAACAAGGGCACCCAGTTAGAGGGCATTAGCATAGTCCATCTCGGATAGAACAAGGGCCTGGACTATAATTTTCCTGGCCTGAAAAGGCAGGAGATGAAGGACCTTCCGAATCATTTTAAGGACCCCGTAACATGAGGCAGCCGTCTTCCGAGCCTGAGTTTTAAATGTAAGTTCATGATCGATCCATACACCCAAACTCTTTTACTGGGTCTTAGGGATGGGGAATGAGCCCAAGGTGGTAGGCCATATTTCAATCAAGTCATGGGGAGGGTGATTGCCCAGGATCATAATTTCGCTCTTTTCCCCGTTCAATTTTAGAAAAGAGGCGCTCATCCACGTTGCGATTTCTTCAACGCACGAGCGTAGGCAGGGAGCGGAACTTTCCACTCTATTAAGCCCAATCACCGATTGCGTATCATCTGCATAGGTGACTATGTGTACTCCAAAGGGTAGGACTGCCGCTGCGAGGGTGCAGGTATAAAAATTAAACAAGGTGAGGCTTAGGGAAGATCCCTGAGGCACTCTGCAGCAGAGGGGTGTCCATTTGGAGGTGACTTCATTGGCGAAGACTTGGATGGATCTCTTGTTTAGGAAAGAGTGTAGCCATGCCAGGGCAGTTCCAGTGATACATAATTTACTGAGCCTATGGATCAGGATCAGATGGTTTACGGTATCAAAAGCCGTGCTGAGCTCAAGAAGAAAGACCACCGCGGTGCCACTAGAGTCTACTATCTTTCTTGACTCTTCCACTACTGAGAGCAGAGCCGTCTCTGTTCCTTGTAGTGGGCGAAAGCCTGTCTGGCTGACCCCTGGGAGCAAGGAAATGGGGTGGTAGTTTCCCAGATTTGAGGGATCAAGACTTTACCAGGGCTTCCTTCCACAATGGGGGAACCACCCCCGAAGAGAGTGAGATGTTGATAAGGTCTAAGATCACAGGAGAGACCACACCTGCCACCTGTCTAAGTTTCCCTAAAGGGGCAGGGTCCTTGGATGAGCCACTTTTTACCTTAATTAGGAGGCTTTCTAATACAAGCATCTCCATCGCCGGGATTATGTCCAAGGTGGGCTGATGATAGCAAAATAGGGGGGCTAGGGAATCCTTTTTGATGGAGGGAAATAAAGAAAAGATAGTTCCAATTGTATTTGAGAAAAACTCCGCTAGCTTATCACATTGTGCTCCCGAGCTATCAGGGATGACAGGTGGGGGGGGGGGGACTTTGGAGAGAGTTTTAACAATGCTAAAGATCTCACGAGTGGAATTGGATGCTACTAAGATTTTATTTCCGTAGCAGTCTGCCTGTGCTACCCTGATTTCGGCTTTATAATGATGAATGCTTTCTCTATATATTTTTTTCTTGTCTAATAAGAAGCTTTTCCTCCAGTCTCTCTCTCGAGTATTTTGCCGTTTTGTTTCAGGCCCAGTAGTATAGCTGAGTACCAATGTTTTTGAGTGATTCCTTCTTTCATTTTGATACTTTTTACGGGAACAAGAACATCTAGAGATTTTTGGAGCCAGTTGTTAAAATTGTCGTTGGCCGAGACCGCATGTAAGGTGGGAGCAGGTTTGGTTTCTTCCAATTCTGTGGTCCATTGTTCAATTGAGAGTTTGGACCAGGGACGTATTTTTGAATACGTGGGGATCTTACATGGGGCTGCGTGGGGTGGTGACCAGATGAGAGGAATGAGAAAATGGTGTGACCACGGGACAGCAATGGGTTTTCCTCCTGATAGATCCTCTGAGTTTGAAAAAATATGGTCTAATAAGTGACCCTATATATCTGTGGGTTCACTAATTTTTTGTATGAATTGGAAGGCTGCTAAGTCCTTAGTAAGTTCATTTGCGGATGCCTGAAGGAGGTCATCAAAATGGAGATTGAAGTCCCCCAGTAGGGTAAAATTGGCCAATGAACCAGCCAAGTTTGCGGCCAGGTCTGGTAGTCAATTACAGAATTCCACTGAGGGACCAGGGGTTCAGTATATTAAAATACCTGAAAAGGTGAGGACTGGGGAAAACTCGATGGAAAAGGCAGTATTCTCACAGTCTGGGACAGGGCTGCCAGTCAGTCGGCAGGTTAAACCATGTTTGTAAATAATGGCTATCCCGCCCCCCTTCCCTATAGGACAGTCCAACCTCAGGATGGAATAGAAGCTTGGCAAAGCCTGGATGAGATCAGGGTCGGAGCTAGGGGTAAGCCATGTTTCAGTAAGAAACAGTACCTCAGGCGATTCCTCTTCAAGGAGGATAGAGATTTCTGCCGTATGTTTAAGCAATGATCTACAATTTAGGACAAACATTTTATATTTCTGTGGGTTAGTCGGGGCAGAGTGAGGGTCTATTGTTAGGTGGAAGCTGCAGTGCGAGCATTTATGAAGGTCACTAGAGGGCAAGATAGAATGTTTACATGTTCTCCCAATCGGGCCTGCCAGGCAGCACAATTCTTCCGAGCCGTACTGCCTCCACTGGCCAGTATGAGGAGCAGGGGTTTTGACCCTGGACCCGTCCAGATGCGAACGGGCGCACACGGGCTTGCCTTTGGCGCATCCGGGCCCCCATCTGTTTTTACAAGCCTCTGGCAGGAAGTGGGGTAGTTGGGGGATCAGGGTTCAGAGATGTGCAAAATATGGCAGATTAAAAACATACAGGCAAGTTTTAAAAATCAGTTTCCATGTTTTCCCAAACACACGCAGCACTTGCTACTCACTACAGGATGGCCGGACCCCCAGCTCCTTTTAACAAGCCTCCGGCAGGAAGTGGGGTAGTTGGGGGAGGAGTTGCGTCCCTCCCTACAAGCGGCACACATGAGCTGTGACGGAGCAGGGACGCAAGAACAGGTAGGATCAGTGCTCGAAGATTTGCAAAATATGGCAGGTTAAAAACATTCAGGCAAGTTTTAAAAATCAGTTTCCAAGTTTTCCCAAACACACACAGCACGCGCTACTCACTACAGCGTGGCCGGACACCCAGCTCCTTTTAACAATTCTTCAGAGCCATACTGCCTCCACTGGCCAGAATGAGGAGCAGGGGTTTTGGCCCCTGGACCTGTCCGGACGCGGACGGGCGCAGACGGGCTTGCCTTTGGCGCGTCCAGGCCCTCATCTGTTTTAACAAGCCTCCGACAGGAAGTGGGGTAGTTGGGGGAGGAGTCACGTCTCTCCATATAAGCAGCACACAAGAGCCGTGACGGACCAGGGACGCGATAACAGGTAGGATCAGTGCTCGGAGATGTGCAAAATATGGCAGGTTAAAAGCATAGAGGCAAGTTTTTTTTAAATCAGTTTCCAAGTTTTCCCAAACACACAAAGCACGCACTACTCACTATGGGCCCGATTCACAGAACTAACTTAAGACAAAATCCTAAACTTACTACCATTTTGGTATTCACAGAAGGCACTTACTCATTTTGGTATTCACAGAAGTTAGGAGTCCTAACTTTAGGACTCTTAAATGCCTTCTGTGAATACCGAAAGTCTTAAAATTAGGATTTTTCTCAATTTAGTAGTAGTAAAGTTAGGACTCCTTACTTTAGGACTCCTAAATGCCTTCTGTGAATGCCGAAAGTCTTAAAATTAGGATTTTTCTCAATTTAGTAGTAGTAAAGTTAGGACTCCTAACTTTTGGACTCCTAAATGCCTTCTGTGAATACAGAAAGTCTTAAAATTAGGGTTTTTCTCAGTTTAGTAGTAGTAAAGTTAGGACTCCTTACTTTAGAACTCCTAAATGCCTGCTGTGAATATCGGAAGTCTTAAAATTAGGATTTTTCTCAATTTAGTAGTAGTAAGTTTAGGACTCCTAACTTTCGGACTCCTAAATGCCTTCAGTGAATACCGAAAGTCTTAAAATTAGGGTTTTTCTTAGTTTAGTAGTAGTAAAGTTAGGACTCCTTACTTTAGAACTCCTAAATGCCTGCTGTGAATATCGAAAGTCTTAAAATTAGGGTTTTTCTCAATTTAGTAGTAGTAAAGTTAGGACTCCTAACTTTCGGACTCCTAAATTCCTTCAGTGAATACCAAAAGTCTTAAAATTAGGATTTTTCTCTACTTTACTTCTACTAAACTGAGAAAATTCCCAATTTTAAGACTTTCGGTATTCACAGAAGGCATTTAGGAGTCCTAAAGTTAGGAGTCCTAACTTTACTACTACTAAATTGAGAAAAATCCTAACTTTAGGACTTTCGGTATTCACAGATGGCATTTAGGAGTCCTAAAGTTAGGACTCCTAACTTCTGTGAATACCGAAATGAGTAAGTGTCTTCTGTGAATACCAAAATGAGTAAGTGCCTTCTGTGAATACGAAAATGGTAGTAAGTTTAGGATTTTGTCTTAAGTTAGTTCTGTGAATCGGGCCCCATATATCAGGTTAACTGCATAAAACATACAAAGTAATAGCCTAGTACTGACTTAACTCAGAGCTGGAAGTAAGAAAGAACAGGGTGAAAATACAGTCTAGGAGAGGAAGCAAGGGAAGAGAAAGAAGAGGGTTGCTGATTTGCCTCAAAGCATGGATCTTCAAAGTTGCAGCTCATCCCACCTGTCATCTGAGAGTTGCGCATATTAAGCTGGCCCATCCCTGCTTCTCTCTCCAACAGACCCATCCCACAGGGAAGAAAGGCTACTCATCTATAGCCCGAGAATGGTCCTGACACCCGACTTGCCCAAGTGCTAAGTTTGTAAAATATTAAGGGAGTGATTATGATGACAGGCAGATCGCCACTGCCCGGACGGCGGTGGCGATCCGCCCACCATCACAATCACATTTACCCCCGCCATATTACCATGGCGGGGTGTACCACGGCGGATGGAAAGTCCGTCTGCCACTTTCCCACATGTCGGCAATCGTTACGACTGCCGGCCGGACAGAGGTTGGGTATGATATGGTGGCGGTGCTTGGAAGGCACCTCCATCCATATTATGATGCCTGGTGGTAAAGGCCTTTCCATGGGGGCATTGAAGCCATGGAAAGGCTGGTGAGAATTGCTTTGGGGACCCGTTGCGGGCCCCCGGAGGGGTGGGGAAGTGGTGAGCTGCACTTGGGGGGGGTCCCATTGCCATGCACTAGGTGGCAGGCACTGTGCGGTGCCTGCCACATTGTGCATGGCAATGTACAGCATGCCTCTTTGGCATTGGGGCGGTTGCTGCTGTAAGCAATGTTGAAGATGTGGAGTGTAACCACCAGGTTGGCAGTCGCATCCTAATTGGCGGTGCGGAATGGCCGCACCGCTGGCGGTTGGTCCCAGCACAGCTAGGGTGGCGACTGGGGCCCCTTGTGTCAGGGCTCTGACCAGGAGGCCACTGCATCTTGCGCCACCCATTGCCCTTGTCATCTCTGCCAAAACAACTACTAACCATCTCTCTCGCATGTAAATGCAACAGCTCAGATTATTCCAGGTCCCCAAAGCTAAAGGAATGGCCGGGGAGGGAGGTATAAGCAATTTTAATGTTTATTGCAGTCCTAAACTACCATTGTTCTGCTCATCTCTAAATTACATGGACTGTTCTAAGTATGGTGTTGACAATTAGGTGCCAATGCCGAGCACCAGAAACCAATTAAGTGCCAGTGCTTAGCACCGGAAAGCGCCGGCTCAAATTAAGCACTGCCCTGCCCCCGCAGTCGCTATTAATCCTGGAGAAGGCACCAAATGTCTTTTGAGTGTGATCCGGCCGGCATCAAGTCCCAATATGTCTCAAGTTGACTCTGGCAATATATCACTTCTTTAAACCAATCCTAGCTGGGGGGCCCTGTGATGACCCCAGCACATCGCAACCCATCACTTGCCAAGCAGAAATAATAGTGAAATCAACTTCCGGCTCTCCGGGGGACCTCCTTAAAGTATCCAAGCAGAGCCGTAAGGGTGTTACACTCTAGGTTCAGACTCGTCATCTTCTCTATCGCATTGAAAAACAAACCTACGATATTGTTCAAAGTCATGGCACTCCCAAGACAGGCGCAAAAAAAGCAACGCAGTGGTCTGAGTTTCGGATACAACACGATTTATCTATTACTCCCACCTTGAGCAACCAGTCCGTCATCCAGTACAATCTATGCAGGAAGAATATATGACGTTACAACTAAAGCCATTACAACGCATGCTTTTACAACACAGTTTATACAATGCACATACCATTACATCGCAAGTTTTTACAATGCATACCATTACAACACAAAATTATATTAATGCATTAAATGAACCATTACAACGCATACTAGTACAACGCATATAATTACTGCGCTTTTTTTATTGTATAATAAACCCCTGGGACGGGATGCAGGGAAAAGAGGGGTTTTGGGTGGGGTAGTGTACTAAAACACATATAGTTAAAATTAACACTAATTATGGAAATTAATACTCGAGCACTAAAATTAATGGCCATGTTTTATTATTATATAAAGAATATTATAATAACAAATAAGTCGGGTTGCAAATCAGTAAAGGGATTTTAGGTGGGTTACAGTACTAATACACTGTATTTTTGAAAAGTACTGAACATTAAAATTAATACTCAAGTACTAAAATTATTACACATGTATTTTTTTATCATGAACAATAAAAAATAAAAATAAAAGGTCTATTCGAATATACTTCTATTTTTTATATAATGAAAATATATTTTCACACATAAAAAAATTTGAAAAAGAAATTAACAATATAATTTTTCATAGAATATTTAAATTAAATACACGTCATATAAATTTTTCCAAAATATTTTCAAAAGGGCAACGACCCCAAAAAACGAACATATACACACTTTATTTTACGAAAATATATACCATTAATCATTTAGAATATCAAACATAATAAAACGGCAATAACACAAAATAATCCAAATCCAAATGAATAATCCACCATTTTAAACTTCACGAAAACAAAAGTCCTACAACACTTTCAATGAAATCATCTTGACCCACAGGTCTCGCCTGAAGGACAGACGTAACATATATTTTAAACAATAACGAAAATGTATAAATCTAAAAAAATTATTACAGTTTTACACAGCATAAAAAAAAACAACAAAAAGATATACACAAACCATATTTTGCTTTTAATTAATATATACCACAAAAAAATGTATTAAAGCAGCTGTCCACCAATTTAAAAACAGTGGTTAACTGACTGCCAGACGCACCACACATGTTTTGCCTGCCAGAAAACAATAGCAATCAAACAGTGCCATCTACAATTCCAAGTAGGTGCAACCTATATTAAATGTAAACTATTAGAAAATTAATCCACGCTGAAATGTAATCACATGTACCATTGTAAATATCTTACAGCTTTTGTTGAAAAATTGTCAGAAATGCATAAAGCACAATAAAAAATACAGTCACAATAAATATATATAATGTGAGTAAATATAACTTAATATATTTAAATATTTATTGTTTTAAATAAAACAAACATTTATTAACATTAAAAAAGAGTACAATATTGTAAACTTTTAATCTAATACTCTAACAAGTGCTTACCTCAGAGAAATAGCTATATAGTTGTGGGTGCAAAACTACTATTCCAACTCCAATGGGTGCTTACCTCTGGAAAAATAATGGATAGTGGTGGGGACAAAATTACTATTCCTACTCCAATGGGGGCTTAACTCAGGTAAATTAATGAATAGAGTAGGGGGCAAAATTACTATTAATACTCCAATGACGGTTTGCAACAAGGAAACTGCTGGATAGTGGTGGGATTAAAATTACTATTCCTACTCCAACAAGTGTTTAAATCCAAAATCTGATATTTACTTTTTAATGTGCACATATTTTATTAAAAAGAATACTGTGCATACCTAAAAAAAATGCACGCGAAAAATAAACCCGAAAAATAGTTTTTCTGCAAAAAACACAATAAAATCCAATGATGCAATTCATTCTAGTTCGAAAACAATTCCATTTCGATTCCATGTTCCATAATCTATTGCCGAAAATCCATCTCGAAAAAAAATTAATTCGCACATCCAAAATACAAAAACCAAAACGAAGTGGATGTAAAAATATCCGATCTTCTATTTTCCAAAACGGAAATCTTTCTATTTCCAATCATATTAAAAATACATCTAACCGTGACAATGATAAACCCTTCTTTTTAAACAAAAACCTGTTGCAAAAAGATAAATATATACCTTTTGAAACACTTTCGTTTATTAAAGTTTTCACCACTGTGGCGGGCGCATCCTGCATTTTTAGCATTGTGGCGGGCGGTGCTCTCAGCACCGCCCGCCACAATGCTAAAAATGCACGAATGCATTTGCATTAACAAAGCGGCTGGCACCGCGCGGTGCCTGCCACTTTGCTAATGCAAATGCAGGGGGGTACCACAGGTACCCTCTCGTGTGCACCCCAACCTCTCCTTCACTCCAGGGGCCCGCAAGGGGCCCCCGAAGTGAAGACCGCATGCCTTTCCGTGGCGGCGGGCATCTGTTCTGGCACATCCTACTATGGTTTGCGGTGTCTATTAGACACCATATTAGACCTTTTCCGCCCTGGTCTCAAGGCGACCGGGGAGGAAAAGCGGCAGACGGTCTTTCCGTCTGCCGCGGTCCCCCCGCCATACTAACATGGCGGGGGATCATTTATGTGAGGATGGCGGGCGGATTGCCCCCGCCAGGCCGGCGGCGGCTACTACGAGCCTGGTGGGGGCAATCCGCCCGCCATCCTAATGGGCCTTAAATTGTTTTAAAGAAATGAGACCCTACCTCTGAAACCTGTAATGGAGTGAAATAGTTAACACACGACAAAAGTACCTAAAACACATTTACTACATCTATCTACCTCCCTCCTCTCTCCTTACAATAACCATTACCACTACACTATGGGCCAGATTCTGATGTCGGCAGGAAGGGCTCCGACCATCGGTCAGAGCCCTCCTGCCCGCATCAGAACGCGCCATTCGGATTCTTTTCTGACCGAGCCATTCTGATGGGCTCGGTCGGTGGCTTACGACGGGCTCGGAGAACCCATCCGCCATCCGGAAATCCTTCAGTACACCACCGGTCACCTCTTTCCAGCCGAGGGAGTACGATAGCAGTTTCCCACTGCCTTTTTGTGCCGTTCGGAATGCATGCTCCAATTGTTGAGTATAGCATTGCGACCGTCCTACTTGCAGGTCTGTAGCCGACGACAGGAGGTTGGTCGGGGTCCAGTTCCTGAACTATGTTGGACGGACTCCGGCCTGGGACCAATGTATTTTAATAATTTATAAATTGCCTTACCTTGACAGAGCTCTCCCTTGCATCTGATCTGTAGCGCGACGATCCCCGTAATGACGAAAATGACGTTTACGTGGCAACGTCATGTCTTTCTGTAAAAATGAAAAAAGGACATTTTTTACCATTGACTTCAATGGAAAAACGTAGGAACAATTCCTTAAAATGTGTTAAAAAATGTAAATGTACATAATAAATTGCCTATTTATTTTTGTTAGTAAATTATTTAAACAATTTTTTAAAATCATTTATTTGTATAATATAATTTTTTTTTAAATGTTAATACGTTATTATATATTAAAATATTATAAACATACCAAAATATTTGTTTCGTATTTACACAATAATGTCTCTTATTTTCATATTTAATTTAATACCTGTGTACTAAAATAATCAATAACAACCTTTATTCAACATATTAGTTTTTAACAAATATTACATTTCCTTTAGTATTACATTTAATACCCCAGTATTAAAATAAACAATACAAATATTGAACATTTTAATGAAGATATCTTATTAATTAATTACATGTCTTGTATGTCTTTCTTCATGTTATATTATTTTACAATATTATAAAGAAGACAAAATATTGTTTTTCTTATTTACACAATAAATCTCTTTTTTATACATGTTTTTACTTTTATATAAGTGTAAAATAATTTCTAATTTTTATTATAAAAATACCTCAATATTGAATGTAATGCCTAAGTATTACAATAAACAATAACAGCCTTTTCTAAACAAATATAAAATATTGTAAACATCTATTAAAATTACTGTTGTATTAAGTTTAATACCTGAGTATCAAAATAATCAATAACAACTTTTTTAAACATATTAAATATTTTAAACACGTATTAAAATTACTTTGGTATTAAATTTAACACCTGAGTATTAACATAAACATAAAAATAAACATGGAACACCTTTTTTTAAATTACTTTAGTATTAAATGGAGTATTAAAATAAACAATAAACACCTTTTTTTAACATATTTAATATTTACAACACATATAAAAGATACTTTACATATCAGATAACAGATTATTAATTAAAAATGAATACAACTACCAAACAAATACCTACCATCCTATACTTACCAATGCGTTGCAAAAGCATGTATTGTAATAGTATACATTGTAATGGCTTGCGTTGTAATGGTATATGCGGTGTAATGGCATGCGATGTAATGGTGCCTGCGGTGTAATTGTTGCGTTGTAAAGGCATTGTGTTGTAATGCCTGCATTGTAATGGATGTCTCCCATGCAGGAATATAAAATGTATCAGGTGGAGCCTGTAGTTGGGCGATAGCCCTCTTGCTGGAGCACAGTAGAAGGTCCATGGCGTCTCTGCTATGGCTATACCCAGCTGGGCTTCACACTCCTGATGTGCAGTACGGATGCTCACAGGAGCTGAGCGCTGCATTTCCGAATACAAACATATTATTAATTTGTACAGGGAGGAGCTTTCAAGAAAGGTCTTCAGTGCCTGCAGAGTGGTTGGCACCACAGGGAATGACGTGAAGCTAGCCTGTAGGGTGGCCCACAGTTGCCAATATGTAAAGCTCTCTAGGGCCGTGTTTTTGATATCTCCTAAGGCTTGCAGGTTCATGATAAACAAACCCTCTGGGAACGTGCCCCCCATAGTATTAAGCCTAAATCTCTTCAGCCTGCCACAAGCACCTGCATCTTGGGAAAATGACGGGACAGGGTCCCTGACCAGTGGTATGGAGGGGCCAAAAAGTACCTCCAAGCAATCCCGCTGTTGCAGCTCATGCCATGCCCAAACAGTACAGCTAATCATATCTATTGCTTCTCACGGCCTGGTCTGAGGCCTGAATAGGGTCATGTGAAAAGGGGTAGGTACCGCATGGTCATACTTTGACATGGTGTGGGCCATAAGCTCTGTAGGATAAAGCCAAAAAAAAGCACATTGTGCATGTGCTCAGCTGTAAGACAGGTCCATATACTTTCATGATTAGACACTGTGTCAGTGATATGGGAGGGATGTTTGCGTAATCCGAAGCACCGCTATGTTTGTTTAAAGTTCACAGTATATCCTCGGTGACGCGGTGCATTTTTGATAGATAACAGTGATCACATTTGAGGCTGAGTTTACCCCTAGTATGAAGCTTTGAGAATTGTAATTATAAACAGTGACCGATAGACACCTTTGAGCGCCTATGCCCGCGTGCGTGTAAGGGTATGAGATGCCCCAGTGATGCAAAAAAATTGGGTGTGGTTAAAAACTGGCCCATTAAGTTAAATATTGCTATCAGTTTAAGTTGTTGAAATCTAGGAACCAAACAGTCACTATTAGATACTGCAGGACTTGTACATTCAAACATGGCGGCTGTATATATGCGAGTCGCTATACAACTTTAAGGCCCTCGTTCTTGCCGATGATAGGTGTCACGCTCTCGCGAGATGTGGTATCACACCCGCGTGATTTCGAGCGGCAGTTTTGTAAATAAAACTCGGAGGGTAAAGTTACAGTCCTGAACGGCTGGAGATAACGCACCGTTTGCTGATCTGGTCGGTAAGGAGAGGGGCGTATATTTGAAGTGGTACACGGAGACTTGAGGAACGCCTCTCGACCTCTAGTACCGGCCACTCTTTTGGTCTGAGAATTACATGTAGCAAGTTGGATTAGCCCGCAATGTTTGTAATATGCTTCTCTTTGCTTCTCTTTCCTTCCCCGTAGAGATAGCTACCGACTAGAAACAAAGGGCGACCCACAGGCAGGGGTGCAGCCCTACGCAATAAATGCGTATCAATCCTTATGGCCGGTAGGAGTTAACTTGGCTCATTAAGGGTAAATATAATTTTATGGTTTCTGTGCAGTGATGTGTTTTTTATGAAACGAAGTGACATGGGTAAGCTAGAAATACAATTCATGCATGTTTTATGTTTTTTTTGACAGTCTTAGTGTGTTCAACAACGCTGCAGTGGTAAAAAACTATAGCCCTGAAGAAATTGCCTATAAAGTTGAGGAGGTAATGAAGCATGTCGGCTTGTGGTAATTGGTATGCATGTTTAGCAGCCAACCTTGCTTTTTAACCTGGTAGGTTGCACGAAGTTAAAAATAAAGAATCAGTAATCGTGAATACCTATACCTATATATTTTAACTACACATTTTGTTATTACTTTTTTCACACGTTTTTCACTGCACTCACTTTTTGGTTTGAACACATTTACTTTTGGCTCGATGACTGCCGATGATAATAACAGGGCTTATCTGGTGAGTACCTATCAGGTATCCCCGATGGTGGTTCGCCCGTGAGGGGTCATCTTGCCTTTGCACATTTTTTCACAGTAGCACAAATTATGTTTGGTGCTTCTATATAGACTGTCGCAATTGGGATGAAGGCGGTTTTAATTTGGCAATAAACGTTGTACTCGCTACCCCTAGTGCAACTAAGGAAAAGGGGAGATCATTGTAAAATTACGGTATGAGTTATACGTTTGAATTTAGATAGAATTGCCTATGAGGACCCAGTCATTGTTGTTTGAATGACCATATCTGGAGTGCCCAACTCCCACTTTTCAAAGGGGAGAGTAAGGATTTCCCAGGTAATTCTGTGTTGTTTGCCTGCCCAGGCAAGCAATACTAAAAATGAGCAAAGCCTTTGCCTGAATCTTCAGGTGAGGAGGAAGGGAAGATTGATGAAAAGATAAAGGAATTTGGGCAATATAACCATTTTAGCAATGTCCACGAGTCCCATTAATGAGAGCGGGAGCTAGTCGATCCTCCAGTCCATCAGACTGCCATAATTCACCCTCCAGAAAACATCGCTCTCCCAACTCAACCATATGGCCAGATATTTTATCTGTTCATGCGCCCACCTCCAGCCAGTCCATCAGACTGCCATAATTCACCCTCCAGAAAACATTGCTCTCCCAACTCAACGATATGGCCAGATATTTCATCGGTTCAGTCGCCCACCAGGGAGGAAACTCCATGCGGAACGGCGCCATTACCTCAGTGAGCAGAAATACCACTGACTTGGCCCAGTTGATGGAAATGCCGGGCAATCCCCTAAATCTGGTAAATTCTCTTAACAAAGGATCTAAGTTGACTGTAGGGTGTTTGGCGTATAGAGTCACATTGTCCACATACATAGAGACCAGTACCACCGGAGGGTGAAAGCTAGGCCTCGATGCGCATGGTGCTGCCTAAGACGCGCCACCAAGGGTTCCATAGCCACAGCAAAAAGTATGGGGGAGAGTGGACATCCCTACCCCATTCTCCAGGAGATTGGAAATAATGGAGAGATCACCCAATTAATACGAAGGTGCGCCGTGAGTCCGGTATAGATGAGGCCAATTAATTGAATTATTTAGAGCTAACACCCACCTCCTGAAGAATGGCAAAAACGTATGCAAATTATGTGTGGGGGCTCTACCCGGAACGAATTCCAATTGATCTGATCACACTATGGGGGGCAGCAAAGGGAGAATAAGTGAGGCAATTAACTTAGCCAAGATTTTATTATTCACCTTAATTATGGACAGTGGTCTATGGATTTCACAGTGCTTCAGGATGGTAATAAGCACCTCCCTAAGTGCTGATGATAATTCACCCCTTTCCAAAGATTCACTATACATATTAATAGGATGGGATGCCAGAATAGCTGCAAACTCCTGATAGAAAGCGGCAGATAGGCCATCCAGACCCGGGTGCCTTATCTCCCGGAAGAGCTCTGATGAGCTGCATGCCCCCTTCCTCCATGAAAGGCTTGTCCAGGAAACGTTGATGACCATCCCCATGCCAGAGAAACTGAAGTGAATCAAAAAAGCTAATGAGATCAGGGGTAGTACCAATTTGTGGCTTCTTATAGAGCAAGTTGTCATAGGAGAGCACAGTCTCCTATACCGCCGCCTGTCCAACGCTGGATCATTCTCATAATTGTGGAGTTTGGCAATATAATCATTGCTCCAGGGTTTACTGGGCAATCCCGCCAGGGTCTTACGTGCTGGCTCGCACTCCCCATATCTTCCAGTGCAGGCCACTTTACTCAGATAATGCGTCTCCCTCACCGCAACCTCCTCAAAGTCGCCTATCTGGTATGCGGCTCAGCATGCCTGCACCACAAGTAGCATAGTGCTCACGCTTAAGGCCTCTGATCCGCCCTCAGCACTCCCACCTGTTTTGCAATGCATTCTCTTCTAATCACAGTTTTAAGTGCTTCCCATAAGACTGAGCAGGAGTCCACTGTGCCAGCATTCTGCTCAAAGTATTACCCTACTGCAGTGCAGAAGGACTCACAGAATACATTGTCCTGTAAGGCGCCCGGTGGCAATCCCCACTTTAATGCCTGGCCAGGGCACTCCAGCATGGTGAGCTCCAAGAGCACTGGTGAGTGGTCCTAAAGAGTTCTCGACAGGTGGGTTGCAGCAGACACCCAAGCATTGCGCGAGGTAAGCCAATAATCTATATGTGGCCAGAAGGAGCAAGCGGAGCATACACAAGTTCCCTCCAGCTATCTCTATGTCTGCTAGGCCATACATCTATTAGATCATTATCTACAATGATGGAGTGGAGTTGCGTCGTCACCTTAGGGTGAGAGCGCCGTAACTCTCCTGATCTATCCAGCTGGGGATCTAGGCTCACATTAAAGTTACCTCCCCAGAACACCACGCCAGGTCCCAAAGAGCCCACCAGCCTACAGATATCAGCAAGAAAAGCAGGGTCATCCACGCAGGGCCATAAATGGATGCCAGTCCAATCAGGTACCCCTCAAGTGTGCCAGCCAGCATCACATATGTACCTTGCTGATCACACAAAGCAGCGCTTATGTGCCAAGGCTGCCCCTCCTGGATGATAATGCCAACCCTTAGTCATAATTCTAGTAACAAGCTATATGCTTCTCCCCTATTTATTTATTTATATTCTTATATCGCGCCTGAATCAGCCCCGAAGGGATATCTCTGCGCGTGGCTCCTGAGTAAGAGGGATAGATCATATTAGGGGAATGACAGAGGAAAAGAACAAATTAACCAGATGTAAATAGGAAAGTTTTTAATTCCTTCCTAAAAGAGAAAAGATTGGAAATTAGTCTCAGCTGTGTAGGTAGAGAGTTCCACAGCAGGGGGCCTTTTAGGGAGGGTGCTCGACCTCCCTGTCTAGCTCTGGTAACTTTTGGTATGTGTAGCAGCATAGTGTTGCTGGATCGCAGAGCACGTCCGGGAGAGTAAAGGAAAAAAATGTCTTTTAAATATTTAGGACCAGACCCATAGATACACTTGTGCATAATGCAGCAGAGTTTAAAACTCACCCTCTGTTGCACTGGAAGCCAGTGAAGGTGGCAGAGGAGGGGACGGGAAGGGGTACGAGGGGGAGCATTCAGGATGAGTCTTGCCGCGGTGTTCTGCACCACCTGCAGTCTGCGTAGTTGTTCATGGTTGGCGGAGCTAAGGAGACTGTTGCAGTAGTCTACCCGCCCAAGAATCAGAGCCTGTACCAGCGTTTTCCTATGGATGTTCGGTAGGAAAGGGAAGATACGCCGTAAGAGACCAATTGTGCGGAAACACGTTCCCGCAACCTGACTGACATGATCTTTCATAATCAGATTTTGGTCCAGTCGTACCCCCAAATTTTTGATGGTCTGTTTAGGCGATGGGACAGGTCCTAACTCAAGTGGCCACCAATCCGGCGACCATAGCAGGGTGGCCCCTCCAAACAACATGACCTCTGTTTTGGTCACATTGCACTGGAGGAAGTTCTGGGCCATCCAACCAGCTACCGCCCTCATGCCATTTTGAAAGGATTGCATGACTGCAGGTGTGATGGTTTGAAAGGGAAACAACAGCTGAGTGTCGTCAGCGTAGGAAATTGGTGAGAACCCATAGGATCTAATAATCTCGGCCAGAGGGGCCACATATACGTTAAATAACGTAGGGCTCAAGCATGAGCCCTGTGGCACACCTTTGGTAAGCTTCCTGCAGACAGATTTATGGGGGCCTAATTTGACACCCTGTTGTCTGCCTTCAAGAAAGCTTTCAAGCCATGCAAGAGCGGTCCCCCTTACTCCCGCTCCCTTCAGACGGTCGAGAAGAATTTCATGCGACACCGTATCGAAGGCAGCGGATAAGTCCAATAGCACCAGAATCACTGAGCTCCCCCTGTCCAGTGACATTCTGATGTTATCTGTCACTGACAGGAGCGCTGATTCGGTGCTATGGTTGGGCCTAAAACCAGATTGCGAGTGGTCTAGGCCACCCGCTGCCTCGATGTAATTCGACAGGTGTGCATTTACATGCTTCTCGACCATCTTGCTGTAATATGGCAGAAGGGAGATGGGACGGAGGTTGGAAAGTTCAGTCCACGGGAGAGCCGCATTCTTGCGAATAGGGTTCACCACTGCAATTTTCCATTCAGTTGGAACTTTCCCCTCTTTGAGAGACTGGTTAATTACATCCTGAATGTAGGGAGCTAACAGGGTAGGAAGGGAAGTTAAGATTTTAACGGGGATGAGATCATCCGGTGAACCAGATTTTATTTGGGTCATTATGGTGTGGAGTTCATCAATGTTAACAGGAGGAAATGTGGTTAATGTAAGGTAGGCATTTCCGCTGGGGGAGGAAACATTTATAGTGGCACTATTTAGTTGGGATACTAGAATTTTTTCATGGATGGTCTCTATTTTGTTTTCAAAATATAATGAGACTTCATCACATAGACTTTGTGAAAAGTCATCAGGGCTTATGCAAGCCACGGGTTTTACAAATGTTTCCAGAATCCTATACAATTCTTTCGGAGAATTTCCGGCTTCCACGAGCTGTTGGGCAATATTATTTTTGCGTGCAGCTTTGATGTGTTTATAGAAATTGGTTTGAGCTGCTCGATGTGCCTTATTGTTCTCCTCCGTATGTGATCGCCGCCATCTCTTTTCTATCCTCCTACATTCTTGTTTCTCTTTCCTGAGAGCCTCAGTGTACCATTTTTCTTGTTTGGCCACAGGTAGTTGTCTAAAAGTTTTCAGAGGGGCGATTTTGTCTATGGCCACAGTTAGAGAATGCTGAAACATAGTTAACTTTTGTTCTACATCCTCAGTATCTCTGATCTCAGGTTTTTCCCACACCTTTTCTAGCGACTCTAGCGTAAGTTTCTGCCACTGTCTACGTATAGTGGGGGGTAAAAAAGTCTTCTGAGGACCATTGTTAACTTTAAAAATAGTAAAGTGTAATAAAAAGTGATCTGACCAATTGACTTTAGTGGGTTTGTAACACAAAATATTATCAAAATTAGTGTATATCAAATCAATACAGTGTCCACCTTCATGAGTGGGATCCTGATTCCTTTGTGTAAGACCAATGGTAGCCATATCAATAAACAAACCATTAGTCCCAATGGAATCAGGTTGGTCAGTATGAATATTAAAATCTCCGAGGAGAAGAAAGTCTTCGTTGGCCCGTATATAGGGGCCTAACATCTCTAAGAGAGATGTAGAGAAGCTGGGACATGGAGAAGGTGGTCTATAAACAAGAGCACCTTTACTGGTCTTTCTGTTAGGGAGGGTAATTCTAAAGATCATGATTTCCATTTCCTTGCTACATTGTTTATCTAAAATGTCTAGTTTAAGAGAATCTTTATAGATTATAGCGATGCCACCGCCAGTTTTATCAGGGCGGTCAGAATGTTGAAGTTTGTAACCCATAGGCACTCCTACATTAATGGCAGATACCGTATGTGGCTTTAGCCAAGTTTCCGTAATGAAACAGAGATCTGGGGTCAAAGAGTGTATTAGGTCCCAGATCTCAATTTGGTGCTTGGGCATCGAACGAACATTAATAAGAATGCAATGCAAATCATGTGGTGACTTAATTGGTTCTTGGGAATCAGGAAATTGCATTGAAGAAAAATGACATTTTTTGCATGAGAATGGACCTCCAAAACACGGTCTGTTATTCTGTGGATAGCATGGGGAGGAAAATTGCCTTAATGTTTTCAGCTGCAAAGCCTCATACCTGATATGGATGTTAGCACTACCTATTCACACAACTCGCAGGCGCACGCCAGTGTGTTCAGTCAGATGCAGCTCCTCCAATAAGCAAATATCAGCCCAATGCAGATTTAGATATGCCAGCACCATTCTCGTCTTCTGTCTATTATTCATACCACATATATTCCAGGTGACCACCTTCAGCAGCGTCATGGTGATATCTCTACTACCACATTCAATTACTCCAGATGACTGTGCTCATCCAGGGGCTTTCTCGGGACCCCAGTGCAATAAGTGAAAAACACAGGCAAGGCAGGAAATAGCACCAGAAACAGAAGAAAGAGAGACAGGCACAACAAGGCAAACATCCTGGTCAAAACCCACCTGCACCCATTCCAGCCACCCAGACAGGAAAAATACCACTCATCTCAAATGCAGCCCCCTAGAGCTAGATCTATAGAATCCTGAGAGAAACATCTCTAAGGGGAAACCACTAGTCACCTTGCACTTCCCCACACCAAGAGGGCTGAGTGGCCGGAAGAAAAAATCAGCAGGTAGCCACCAATCAGCAGCAGGTGGGGGACATAACACAATGCAATTTAAAAATATCAGAGGGTATATCCATCATAATCAGCATTCCAATGCCCCTGACTTGGCTTAGTCGGGAATTGAGCTGCACCCTATTCAACAATCTTAACCATCATTGTCACTGATTCAGCTGGCATACTCAGCATGCAGTGCTAATCAGGAGTTCTCTCTAGTTTGCCGGATTCCCTTGACAAACTTAGCAGCTGCTTTTGGACCGGTGAAATAATATGTCTTTCCAGCATGGAATATATGTAGCTTCACACGGTAGAGTACTGAGTATTTGGCGTCTGTCGTTTGGAGGGGTCTCTTCACTGGCAAGTTGAGCCGCACTGCTTGCACCACTATTGTGAAATCAGGATAAAAGAACACCATATGTCCTTGATATGACAGATTTTATTCTGGCGTGCCAGCCTAAGCACAGTGTCCCTGCCCCTATAGTTTAAAAGGTGCACCACTCAGTGGCAGTCTCGGGAGCAGCAATATGTTTCCCCACTCCACTGTGCAGACATTCAAAAGTGACTCCCTGAACAGGGCTTTTTGCATTTTTTCAAAGAAATCCTCAATGCGGATCATTGCAATGGATTCCAGAATTCTAACGATTCTAGTGTTGTTCTTACGGGATATCGCTTAAAACTCCTCATTCTTGTTCTGTATAAGTTCCAGCACTTTTTCCAACTGATCAAGGAGACCTTTTCTCTCATGTGATGAAATCTGTCTGCCACGGAATCAGTTTTACTGTCAATCACTGTTAGGGACCACTTGAGGTCCCAGAATATCTTTCATATGTCAGTTCACGGGAGGGTGCTGCACTTGCCTTCAGTTCCTGTGGTCCCTCCTCCGAGGGGGTCACTGATGCCATCTAAACGGTTGGCTTAGACTGCCTTGCATCGATCCTTCCAGCAGTGCTGTGTGGGCCTCCGTGACTTACCCACCACAGCTCCACTTGGTCCACAGCTGCAAATAAGGCTCCCCTAACAGCAGGAAAGCTCAAATTTTGGTTGCAAGCAGGCCCTCTGCAGCTGCCGCCTTACTTTTCAGGCCCTTTGCGGTCCTTACTGCTTGATGCAGGCCGCTCCGTTTGAGGCACCAGGCCACAGGAGCTGGCACAGTCAGCAGTGTCAATATTGCAGTCATTTCAGGCTAATTAAGAACTCCCAATAACAGCAGCTATTATGAAGTCTCCTTCGTCAACCAGCAGCCACCGATACCATCAATAAAGACGGATAAATGCTGGATTTTCGTTCCAGCCCCAGAGCCTCACAGAGTGTCACCCATCTTGCGGCCGGGCTCTCTAGTACCCCCCATACATTTATCAAAGCTGTTCATCATCCCTGCACCATGCAAGGTAAAGTAAGTGCAACGCAAAACCTGGATGAGATTTACCAAGCCATTCAGGGCCACCTTGCATGGCCCTGTGGTACTTGGTACATCTGGAGCAAGGCAAGTCAGCTCGAGTGAGGCGTTCCATGGGTGCTGCGTGGTTGTTCCAAGAGTGGTAGTCCTGGCAGTGCATCATAATTGTGCACCTTCCCTGGGGAGACATAACGAGGCGAAATATTTGTATTCCTTCTTCTTTTTTCCTCTTTATTTGTGTGCTCAAAGAAGAAAATGTCTCAAGGGATTGTTTTAGTGCATGTCAGTACCTCTTCCTGTACAAAAATAATCCTGCCTTTGTGCAAAGGTGCCTGAATTGGCACAAGACAGCCAAACGGGTGCCTGTGCAAGGAGAGAGCAGGAATGCGCCATATCTTGATAGATATGTCATGTTCCTGCCCGCTCTCTTTTATGCATATTCAGCAAAGCAAGATGTTTAGAAATATGGCCCTTAGTGTTTGAGGATGCTGGCTGCTTGGGTGCTGTTGCCTCCAGAACTCCCTTGAGTTTCTGACTCCAAATTGATCTGATTCATTCAGTCCAACAAAAAGGCTGTCTGTTCTCCAATTGTATCTCTATCCTACTGAATCTTGCCATGTGCCACCCCCTGAAATGAATTTTTCGTAGTCCATGGGTTACTTATAAGAAATGGCCCGATATCTTGAATGGGTTCAAGAGGAGCTCTGGAAATGGATGGTAATTTCACTCTCTCCCTAGTAAGGAAAGGCCCAAAGTCAGATCTTTGCGCAAACCCCTACGGAGGGAAAGAAGTAATGGGAAGAGAGAGAAAACATCAGTCTTTGGAATACAAGCCCCTGGGAGCTTCTGAACATAGGAACGAACGCTTATGGAGCTTTAAAACACAGAAATGGAAGAAAGCGTACTTAAGAGTGGCTATCACAGGTAAGTTACAGAACAGGATGAAGAGAGAAAAGTACCTAGGGGATAAATCTTATAATGCCACACTGAAATCTAATCAAAAGTACAAGTGCTTAACCACCAAGATATGGCATGCGGCTGTCATTTACCACTCAGATACATGAAATCCGCTGGAGAACTGGAAAAACAGATTTGGAGCAAGTTTTAAGCTTCAAGTTGGAAGAGTGGTAGTCCTGGCAGTGCATCATAATTGTGCACCTTCCCTGGGGAGGCATAACGAGGCGAAATATTTGTATTCCTTCTTCTTTTTTCCTCTTTCTTTGTGTGCTCAAAGAAGAAAATGTCTCAAGGGATTGTTTTAGTGCATGTCAGTACCTCTTCCTGTACAAAAATAATCCTGCCTTCGTGCAAAGGTGCCTGAATTGGCACAAGACAGCCAAACGGGTGCCTGTGCAAGGAGAGAGCAGGAATGCGCCATATCTTGATAGATATGTCATGTTCCTGCCCGCTCTCTTTTATGCATATTCAGCAAAGCAAGATGTTTAGAAATATGGCCCTTAGTGTTTGAGGATGCTGGCTGCTTGGGTGCTGTTGCCTCCAGAACTCCCTTGAGTTTCTGACTCCAAATTGATCTGATTCATTCAGTCCAACAAAAAGGCTGTCTGTTCTCCAATTGTATCTCTATCCTCCTGAATCTTGCCATGTGCCACCCCCTGAAATGAATTTTTCGTAGTCCATGGGTTACTTATAAGAAATGGCCCGATATCTTGAATGGGTTCAAGAGGAGCTCTGGAAATGGATGGTAATTTCACTCTCTCCCTAGTAAGGAAAGGCCCAAAGTCAGATCTTTGCGCAAACCCCTACGGAGGGAAAGAAGTAATGGGAAGAGAGAGAAAACATCAGTCTTTGGAATACAAGCCCCTGGGAGCTTCTGAACATAGGAACGAACGCTTATGGAGCTTCAAAACACAGAAATGGAAGAAAGCGTACTTAAGAGTGGCTATCACAGGTAAGTTACAGAACAGGATGAAGAGAGAAAAGTACCTAGGGGATAAATCTTATAATGCCACACTGAAATCTAATCAAAAGTACAAGTGCTTAACCACCAAGATATGGCATGCGGCTGTCATTTACCACTCAGATACATGAAATCCGCTGGAGAACTGGAAAAACAGATTTGGAGCAAGTTTTAAGCTTCAAGTTGGAATGCCACTGTTTAAACGCCACCCAAGACAATATGGAGAATAGAAGACCTTGCCAGGATGTTGAGCAGAAGACTTGAGGCCTGTATGATTGAGGAAGCGGCACAAATCCATAATCAAAGAAACTGAACCATGTGAAAAATAACAAATATGCAGGGAAGCTAGCATAGATGGGAAGTCCACAGAGGAGTGAAAGGGAAATCCACTATCCTGGTAGTGCCAGGTGTGAATCTACGGGACAGATTGTCTTATCTAAGTCTGATAGCCTTTCCTATTTAGCCTAGGAAGAGACTGATAATATCTCTTTGTGTTGGCCCAAAAACCTAGCTTGCCTAGGACGCGACTGATGATTTCTCCCTGGCTTATAGGTGTCTAAGAGATTGGAGTACTACTTGAGGGGGTGAGAACACACCACAAAAAAGAATCAAATCTTTGTCAGGGTGACCCACAAACATCACTATATAGTCTGTGCTTATCCCTTAGGTTGTTTGGCATAATGCCGTCAGGCTTACTTAGAGGAAATGTGTGAAGTATTATGCAAATATATGAATTTTTCAGGTTTGAGTTAAAAAGCACAAAGCTCAAGCTGTGGTCACCTGGTCAAAGTTAAAAGTTAATTCCGACCGCAATGGATTGTTGATCAAATACAAGTACTAGGTAAGTCTTAGTGGAAAGTTTACCTTTCAACTTAAAAAATGTAATACAAAAAAAGTGATCTTCAATGAGTCGTCGGCAGGGCAAGCTGCAAAATGGATCCAAAGCAGGTCTAGCCAGGCTGTTGGAAAGCGATCTCTCGATGTGGTCATCAACGAAGATGGGAAAGCTGTAAATGACTGAAGTTCTATCTCCATACCAGGAAAGGCCTTGATGTTGACAGGATGCTGCTCATCATCGATCACGGCAAATCCCTCTATGTTTGGACGTATAACCTATTCAGGAAGTCAGATAGTCTTCAGTGCAGCAAACCAGTAAGGTAACACTGTTTGGCAATAGGATGGCTGTGGCTTCGACTGCAATTCCGGTCTCATTCGTTCTTCAGGCAGAAAGTTGGTAAAAAGTTTCTAAGTCACAGCTTTTGCAGTTTGGGCATGAGTAGTACATTCCAACACTAGACAAGAGTCCAGGACCTAGGAGGGCACCCCTTAAGGGTTAGTACTCACTTCAACAGAGGCCAATAGCAGGGTCCAAAACAGGCCCAGTTGTAAATGGTCAGCTGGGCAGTTTCCTCTAGAAGCTTGCTTGTGTCCCTGTAGCTGGAACAGGAGATCACAGGAAGGATGGAGAGAAGAAAGAATAGATAAAAAGGAGGATAGAGAGAAGTTAGGAAGAGTGGCAAAAGGCAGAAAAAGGAAGTGATGTATACAGAAATGGATGGATGGATGGATGAAGGGATGGATGGAGGCAAGGATGATGGATGATCATGGTTTGAGAGAATGATGACTGGAAAAGATGCATTGTTAGAGAGAAAATATAGAGTGATGGATGGGAGGAAATAAAAACCATAGAGTGGATGGATTGAGAGGTGGATGGATATAAGGAGAAATGACAGATAAAAAGGAAGGAAAAATTAGTCAAAGAATTATGGAAGAAGCATGGATGGAGATGGATAGAGTGAGAAGGAAGAATAATGGAAAAAATAGAAAAATGGAGAGAAAAAAGTACAGAAAGCAATGTAAGACTGTAAGAAGGAAGGACATTTACATGTAAGAAGGAGGGAGGACTAGAGATAAGTAAGGGCTGAAGACCGAATGTAGGATGGAGAGTACGAGGTAAATTTAGGAATTTCAGAATTCCGTTAGAATAAGCAGCCCCCTGAACGACTGCCAGGTTCACTTGCCTGCTCACTCAGTGCTATTTGAGACATGGTTGAAATTACAATGTGAACTGAAGGGAAAAAGTAGTTGAAAAATAGTTAGGGCATTAGAAACACAACATTATAGTTTGTTGATGTGGGAAGCCAATTTTACTCTACCGATACAGATCCCACCATGTCTCTATACCCAGAAACCCTTCCTCCTGGTGGAGGTATGACCAGTAGATGAAACGATCAGCTACCAGTACATAAGTGGAGAGAAGATATACCATTGATAGAAACTAGCAATTGAGGGTCTCTATGCAATGTATTATGAGACTCTGCTTCCTAGAACAGTGTGATTACACTCCCCTTAATATCTATGTACTACTAAGCACTGCAATATAGGTAGTGAATAAAGATAGGAGAAAAGACTCACATGAGTATAGGGTGCGTCAATGTAGAGAGGGGAGAAACAGTTGGGCTAACAGGGTGTTTCCCAACAAAAAGTCATAGAGAAAGGGAGGATATGAAGGAGGAAGAGGAGGGATACTGGGAGCCTCCTGATTTAACATAAACAAGGGATCTTTGTGAATATTTTTTTTAAATGCAGGTAGGTTGCCCTGAGTGTGGCGGCTGTCTGAGACTTCTCACACCGGCGTGGTCGGGGGACCACTACAAAGCCTGTTATTCACTGAGAGGGCGGTGGAGTACCATCGGCGGCCGAATGGCGCGGGGCTTTCCATGAGTGACCGGAAGCCGGGGGCCCGAACCTGTGTCGCAGTTTTCATCTCGGACCGGCCCACAAAGCGGAGGTCCGCGCAGGTGCATGCCAGGAACTCAAGCCTGATTAGAGTACGGATTGGCTGGGGGCAGCTGGGGTTCGCACACGAGCAGCGGCACGGTGAGGAGGATGGCCGGGCAAAAGGGCGGCAAGGGAGGCAGTCGCACGCTCACGGACATGCTCAATAAACCGCCCAGCAAAGGAGACAAGACTTCGACACCGTCGGGAGGCGCATGCGGATCTCAAGGAGGGAGCAACGGGGAGCCTCCGGTCACCAGATCCTTTTTAGAGTCCCTGTTCGGGACTTTGAGGGATGACTTTCAGGAGCTGAAGAAGGAGGTGGCCGGTGAAGTACGGGAACTGCGCAGGGAGGTAGATGGACTTGGAGAGAGGGTTGAAGCAGTTGAGAGCTCCACGCAGCGCCAGGATGATGAGATTACGCACTTGCAGCAGGAGGTACTCCGCCTCAGGGACCAACACATAGACCTTCAATCACACAGTGAGGATCTGGAAAACAGAGCGAGACGGAACAACATTAGAGTCCGGGGAGTGCCGTCTACAGAGGAGCCCTCCGGCATAGCGGCCTATTTGCAGGACCTGTTTCGCACTGTCCTTGGTGAACCTGCGGATTTCCCTATCAGGATTGATAGAGCTCACAGAGTGGGCCCGCAGCGGCGGGCGAGTGGACCTCCGCCGGATGTACTGGCTTTCCTTCCTGATTTTCCGCTAAAGGAGCGGATTATGCGCGAGGCGAGGAAGACACAATCAATAGCATTTAGAGGTCACCAAGTGGCGCTATATCAGGATCTCGCTGCGACCACGCTCCAGAAGCGCAGGGCATTCAAGATTGCGACGGACTTCCTAAGGCAACACGACATGCCCTACTCCTGGGGGCACCCATTTCGCCTAATATTCCGATGGAGCGGGGAATCGCACCAGTTGCGGTCTCTTCAAGATGTTTGCGAAGTCTTAGGGATCACAGCAGAGGAAGAGGAGTCGTCCACACCACGAAGGAGGAGGAGTTCATCTGGCGGTGGCTGGCGGAGAGTCTCGAGACGCAGAACACAAGGGGCCTCACGGAGGCCGGATTCACCTGCGGTCAGATCTGGAATGGCGGACGCAATTCGAACGGCACATGAGACCTCAGAGGTCGAGGGAGAAGTGGCGTTGACCGCATAACTGGACTCCGGGGGGAGATTGACAATGCATTACTGATGGAGCTGGCTTGGGGAGGGGGCGGGAGCGGGATTGCGAGGGTGGGGTGCTGGTGGCAAGTCGCCCATGAAGGTAAATCACCGCAGACCTGTCCGTAAGGGGCAGACCTGGGACTATTTGTACTATGTAAGGTTACGGGGGTTGGGTTGGGAGGTTCATGTTGGGGGACGGGGGAAGGGGAGACAGGGGTCGGGGAGTTGGGGTCCGGGGGTCTTGGGATCCGGGAGGGGGGAGTTCGGGGTAGCTCGGTCCGGTGTCTCAGTTCTGTTCGCTCAGATTAGCCAGACATTAAGGGCGGATCTGCAGAAGAAGTCGGTGTTTGTCGCATTTGCTTGTCTAGTGCTGGGAGGTTCCATTAATCTGATATGGCTGGTTTGAAAGTAGTGACTTTGAATGTGAAAGGCCTAAACAACCCCACTAAACGAAGGGCAGTTCTCTCATTGTTAGAGGCCACGCAGGCTGACATTTGTCTGCTACAGGAAACGCACTTGCTGGTGGGTGACTGTCATAGATTGCGGTCCCGTTCCTTCCCCACGCAGTTCTTTTCTTCCCACACCACTAAAACAGCAGGGGTTGCTATATTGGTATCTAAATCCTTTAGGGGTGAGGTGCTACACAAATTGGCTGACCAAAAAGGGAGATTACTGGCGTACAGGTTTAAGTTGGGGCTCCTGCAATTCACGGTGGGGTCGGTTTACTGCCCAAACGAACGTCAGGAACACTTCCTCCGCACCACATTGATAGACGTCACAGCATCCCCTGACCAACATCTCATCCTGGGAGGGGACCTGAACATGGTGTTTGATTCCTCGTTAGACAGATCAGCACAGCGCTTTCCACAGACGGGGGAACTGTCGAACACCATGAAAACGCATTTAGCTGAACTTGACTTGCACGATCTCTGGAGAGGATTTCACCCTGCAGATAGGGACTACTCTTATTTCTCGCACGCACACAAAACATACGCACGGCTGGACTACTTGCTGGTCTCTGGCCCGGTTCGGGACATGGCCTCTGCCTCTGAGATCGGGGTCATCTCCCTGTCGGATCATGCACCAGTCTCGGGTACCTTTCTGCCCCCGTCGACCCCGGTGCAGCGCGGAGTCTGGCGGCTACGGGACGCCCTCTTGCACAAAAAACTTGTGGTGCAGCGTATCACTGAGGCTGTGACTGAATTTCAACTTCACAACGCTAACCCCGAGACCACATTGGCAACTCAATGGGGAGCGCTTAAGTCGGTTTTACGGGGAGAGTTTATATCAGTATCGGCAGCCGAAAATAAGGAACGGAAAGTTAAGCGGGAGGAACTCACGCACAAGGTCAGGGAATTGGAGCGGGTGCATCACCGTACGGGGGCGCCTAGAATCTGGAAACAACTTAAGGCGGCGAGGAAACTTCTGTCGTCTCTAGACCTGGATAGGGCTGAATACGCGGCGCTCCGTCTGAAACACGCTTATTACACAGGGGGGGATCGCTGTGGTCGGTTGTTAGCGGCTAAGCTCAGAATTGCACACCAATGCCGTCGAGTCAAAGAACTTGCGGTGCCGGGCGGGCGCACGGTCTCGGAAGACGCCGATATAGCTGAGGCTTTTCGTCAGTTCTACGCTGAGCTCTACGCGGAGGACGGTACAGTGACTGGGGACCCTGATGAATATCTGGACTCAGTGACTCTCCCGTCCTTAGCTCAAGTACAGACTGACTACCTGGACCGGGAGATTAGGATAGAAGAGGTTATCACGGCGATCGCTAGGCTAAAACTCGGGAAGGCTCCGGGACCGGACGGATATACCACCCTCTTCTATAGGACGTTTTGCACTACCCTAGCTCCAATATTGACCAAACTGTTTAACTCTTTTGACTGCCCAGGCGCTATCCCTCCGGATCTCCTGCATGCCACGGTGTCGGTCATACCGAAGCCGGGAAAGGACAGGGCCCAGTGTGGCTCGTACAGACCGATCTCCCTCCTAAACGTTGACCTAAAAATCTACACAGGGATATTGGCTGCGAGGTTGGCGCAATATCTCCCTGGACTGATTGAATCAGACCAGTCCGGTTTTATACCCGGCAGGCAGACGGTGGATAACACTAAGCGGTTGGTGCATGTAATGGAGAAGGCGTCACGGATCCCTGGGGAGAGGATGCTCCTATCGGTCGACGCCGAAAAAGCGTTTGACCGGGTGCATTGGCCGTATCTTGAGCGAGTGATGGCTCGAATGGGTATAGGGGAGAAGTTTAGGTGCATGGTCTTTAATTGTTATAAGTTCCCGTCAGCGGCAGTGCGGGTCAATGGCTGTGGATCGATGCGCTTTAATATTGACCGCGGCACAAGACAGGGGTGCCCACTATCTCCCCTACTCTTTGCTCTCTACATGGAGCCTTTTGCCCAGAGAGTGAGATGTAATGCGGATGCTACGGGAGTGCGGATGGGGGGTTATACCCACACGGTTAGTTTGTATGCAGATGATGTCATTTTTGCGCTAGAGGATCCGCAGAGGGCTTTGCCCGCGTGTATGGAAGAGCTCGGGGCTTTTGCGAGAACGGCCGGGTTCAAGATGAATATGGGGAAATCCACGGCATTGGATATCTCCCTGACGCCTGGGACGAGACGAGATTTGCAGAGGCGTTACCCACTAAGGTGGTCGCGGGTCCATGTGCCTTACCTTGGTATCTTGCTGGCTCCCACACTGCCGGCGATGATAGCGGTCAATTATGAGACGTTAGGCAGGAAGGTGAAGGAGGAACTGGGGAGATGGAACAAGGGGACGATATCGTGGCTGGGCAGGATAGCGGCGCTGAAGATGACTGTGCTACCACAGATCTTATACCTCTTCCGGGCACTTCCGCTGCAACCCCCTAAGGGTTGGATAAGGATGATGCAGACGGCTCTATCCCAATTTGTCTGGCAAGGCCGCAAGCCCCGGATGAAGAGAACATTGACGACCCTAGCGCCGGAGGCAGGGGGGCTGGGAATCCCTGACCTTCACAAATATTTCCAGGCGTCTCAACTGAGGTACCTGGTGGAATGGAGCAGATGGAAGTCGGATAAGCACTGGCTCTTCCAAGATCAGGCGGTGGCGGGTCGACCGTTGCAGGAAATACCATTCCTCCGTAGACAGCACAGACCCCCGAACCTCTACGCCTCACAGGTCACTAGGGTTCCGTTACGGGTTTGGGATGCCACTTGCGAACGGTTCGAGCTTACCTCGTTCCCATCTCCGTTCACTCCTATTGTGGACAACCCAGACTTCACGCCAGGGACAGAACCGGGTGCCTTTGCGCACTGGCGGGAGAAAGGCTGCAGAGCGCTTTTCCATGTGTACGGAGAGGATGGGATCCTCCCCTTTGAGGGCCTTAAAGAGAGTTACCAGCTGGTGGAGGCGGACAGGATGCGATATTGGCAGGTCAGACATTGGGCGCTACATCCACAGGTGCGGGATGCAGCGGACAGGAACCTGCTCCCCTATGAGCGATGGTTGGCGACGCGTGCTTCAGATGCGAAACTCATATCGGATCTATATAAAATGCTACAGCCTCCGACCGTACACATTTATAACCCTGGCCGGGAGAGGTGGAACAGGGAGCTGGGGAGGACGCTGAGTCATAAGGAATGGGAGCAGATCTCATACCGAGCGCGACACTCTGCATATCATGTGGGGCTCACGGAAACCTTCACCAAGGTTTCGACGTACTGGTACCGCACTCCCGAACGCTTGCACGAAATGAACAGGCTCTTAGACACTACATGTTGGCGCGCTTGTGGACACACTGGGACACTGACGCATATCTTATGGGAATGCCCCCTGCTACTGGATTATTGGAAGGAGGTGCTCGATGAAATTGATAAATGTTTTGACATAGAGTTACCTCGTTTCCCAGCATACACCCTACTGGGCCTGCCTAATGCCTTGATGTATCCGTTGAAATCCCGGAGAGGGAGACACATAGCCATCGCCTTGGGCTCCGCTGTGCAGAACATTCTAATACACTGGCGCACTCCCACTGTTCCCTCGATCACGGGTTGGTTGCATAGGCTGTGGCATGTACTGGGCATGGAGAAACTTTCGCTTACATTGGCGGGGGAGATGGACCAATTCACGGAGCTGTGGCAGCCATTCCATACTTTATTGGCCACTGAATTCAGGGAGCTTACGTGCCCCAGATACCTGAGACTCCTTAGACTTACACCACCGATCACCTAAAAGGCCTGTGGGGAATGGATGAGTGGGGCACGCACGTTGGGAACATGATGGGAAAGGGCTTATGTGTTTCCGAGAACTTCCTTGCGCAGCACCGGACTGAGAGTTGGGGGGAGGGAAGGGGATGGGAATAGGGGGTTGTTGGGGTAGTTTGTTACATTAACTGTGAAATACAGTGGGATTGTTCTATGCTTCCTGGTCGACGCACGACTACAATGCTCGAGGGTGCCACCCATAGAGGCTCTTGCTTAGTTCCGACTGTAGAACCTTGAGGGTGGCGGTGAACTCTAGAGACTACATCAGCATTGATTTCTCATACTAGGTGCTATCTGTTATTGCCTGGTCCTTTTCTTGTTTTACATTGCTGTACTGCTGTATTTCCTTAATAAAAATACTTAAACCTAAATGCAGGTAGGTTTTTAACATGTATGTGGATATTTTTCAGGAACGATTTGATATTCTGGTAACTTCATTTATTTTGAAAAATTTGAAGAAATGGGTTACAGGAGAATATTTTTTCCAATATTATAACATGCGCCAGAATTACAAACAACCAGCAATTAGATTTCACAAGATACCTTGGAGATTAATGGCCTTATTTATGAGAAGTGTTGCGCCGCTGAGACAAAGGAGCAATGCAACACTTCTCAGTGCGTCCTCCTTGTGACACCATGGATGTGCCATATTTACGGTACGGCGCATCATGTCCCAAGGAGTTACAGTTACATCAGTGAGGGGTTTACAAAGTGACGCATCTGCCTAGATGCGTCACTTTGTAAATAGTACAGTGTAAAAGTGTTGCAAGGCCTCATAAATATGGCCCTATGGCTCTTCTCTCTTAGCTGTGAGAATGCTGAATTGTTTGTTGCTGATAGAAACTTAGGGCCATGAGGCCTTGCATCACTTTTACGCCGCCTTTGCAGCACTTTTTGTGATGCACTGGTGGCAAAAAAAAGAGCCATGTTGTGCCCTATTTACAAAGTGATGCATCTAGGCTGATGCGTTACTTTGAAAACCCCAGTGCTACATTATACCTGCATCAGGTATAATGTATGCAGGGTGAGAGTTCCCCGCAAGAAAGGGTCGTAGGAGTGGCGCAGTGAAATCTATGAGATTTCACTGCGCCACTTCTATGACACCAATGCATCAGAAGCACCCCGGATCATTTCAACCAACTCAGGCGTGAAACATGTCGATGTCATGAAGGTGTTACCACTACTAGGTACCCCTCTTGAGACAGTTGAAAGGAGGTACTTTTCCTGATCTCAAACACTTTCACTACCCGGGTTCCTTCAAAACCCAGAGGTAGCTCCAACCCACTATAGGTTGATATCCCTGGAATGGTAATCCTATTAATAAAGTACAGTGTTGGAAATTCCTTTACACATTTTAACCTGCACTATACACCCTACGTCACGTCACAAGCCACCTCACTTGAACTCATCAAACGGCAGCCTCGAAAAAGATCTCCACTGAAGCGACCCTTCGGGGGCCCCGTTGGGCACTACAGCGCCAGCCCAACGAGGAGCACTGGCCAATTATGAAGCATGACATCCTCTAGGGGATGTGTGAGGGCAACATAAACAGTCCCATTGACTGTCCATTCTCATTACCTCAGCACAGGCACTCTCCATACTCTGAGAGATTGTGCCTTTTCCCCCTCCTGTATTACCTTAGGAACACTAGCACTTTTATAGAATTTTGTAAATTCTGCCAGGAGCACGGGCGTCTGGACCTCTTGAACTAGCTCCTTGTCCACTACTGTACCCCTTCTCCTATATAGGGGGTCCCTTGTTTGAAACCATATCAACTGGTACCTCCACAATTTACCTTCTGTTTATAAATGTGTGCCTGTATACAACTTTGTTTTCTTTTGCAATAATTTAAATCTGTTTGAAATTGCTTGCTTTCTCTTTTTTTGTAAACCTACCTACATCAGCTGCTATTACATACATATCAAATCAGTCCTTCTATTCCCCTCCAAATAAATGCAGGCAGTAAAAAAGTTGGTGGCGCCACCGTACTTTACAATAGGATACTGTGTGAATTCTCAGTTAGTTCAACCCCTCCTCCCCCTATACCTTTTTCGCAGTTTTCTTACAACGATAGTTATCCTGGCTGCTGAATGCCAATTACAAAGCAATAGTTGCTGAATAAAATCAAGATTCAGTTTGTTTATTAATTGTCCTTTTTCTTTATTTAATTCCAATGTTCACAATCTCAAGAAAGTGCAGTCTCTGTGTGATGCACAAAACTATGCTTTCCTCACTACGGCAAACATAAGGACACCTTTTCTTAACTTCGCAACATGTAATTCAAGTGCCATAAACCTATGCACCAAATTGCCACAAGCCTGTGTAGATTGCTTATACAACACTGTGATGCAAAGGTTAGGCACTGCGTTGGTTCCACTCCGAGGCTAAGTTGGATATGTCACTGTAAACCACCCTTAGCTGAAGTTCAAAAATGCATCCTGGTGCATATAGCCTAGCAAAGCTAGGGCTCCCTCACTGATTATTAAGAACTGGAGCATCTCAATGGAAAATACAAACAGGCTGGCAGTTTTTTACAATGCTCCATATCTACTCACTGATGAACAGCATCATTTATAGGATGACCATCTCTATAGAAATTCCTCATTCTACCCGCAAGTATGTTCACTCATCATTGTCACACTGAAATGTATTAGTGTCCTATATATGGTTAAGAGGGCAGATTTATTGGATGTAAATAGAACAACACATAAGCATTAAAAAGAAGATGAGCGCCAACTGAGGAGACAGAATTTCTGGTCTCTACATTCACTGTTAAAACTAGGGTTGCAGGTTGTCAGAATATGCACCCTGTACAAGCATGAACCACCACTCTAGTTAGGGTAAGATAGATACACACTAAAAGATAGCCTGTGCTCACCCTCTGGTAGCTTTGCACAGAGCAGTCAGGCTTATCTAACGAAGCACTGTGTAAAGTATTTGTGTAACACGCACACCTTAACACAATGAAAACACCATAAAATACTCCATACAGGCTGTGCACAATAGACAAGAATTGTATGATTAAATCAAGACCAAAATGACAAAAATCCAATAAGTAGAACTAGAGTTATGAATTAGTAAATATTAAATCAAATTATAGTGCTTAATGTCATACAACTCCAACCAGGAACATTTGGTCGTGCCAGGCCGGGGTTAATCACAAGTTCAGGTCGACCATGATGGAGTGCAGGCCAGCTACAGGACTCCTGTGGGTCTTGCTGAAAAAGTACCTTGGATGGAGGAAGTGTCAGCATCGAAGATTCGATCTGAGGAGCAGAAGAGTTGAGGTGTCGTAGTTGTTCCTGTGGAAGCAGGCAAGGCATTGGTTCCTATCTGTACAGTCAATGAAGGCTTCATCAATGAACCCCTTTTAGATGCAGGTGATGTGTCATCGTTGAGCCACACAGTCCGGCGTCATTGAGTCACACAGTCCGTCAAAGCGATGTTGAGCGGCAGTCGCGTCGGCTTCGAAGGGCTATGCATCGGTTCCGATGGGCACAAAGTGGTTGATGAATCGATTTTCATGGATCAACACAGCAGAAATCAGCTTGCAAGGACTTAGGACTGGAATGGCACCACTTGGTAGGACAGGACTTACAGATGGCAGAGTCCAGGTGCTGTTGCAGAGCTTAAGGAAGTCTTTGAAGACCCTGAAACTTCAGGACAGGGGACAAGCCAACAAGCCTTTGGAGTCAATATGGGTTCAGGTGAGATGGGTCCAGTCCTTGTCCTCAGTGGAGCAGAGATCAGCAGGCAGCAGGGCATCACAGCAAAGCAAAACACTGTTTTTCCAGAGCAGCAGTCAAGCTGAATGTCAATCCTTGTAGCACAGCAGTCTTTACTCCTGGCAAAATTCTTCACAGGTCCAGGAGTGTTCTGTCTTGGTAGGGTCAGTACTTATACTCACTGGTGCCTTTGAAGTTGGAGTGACTTCTGAGAAGGGTCTTTAATGTGCACACAGATCCTTTCTTTCCAGCCCTGGCTCCAGATTATCAATAGGGGATAATCAGTCCTTGATGTTGGAAACAGTACACTGCCTATTCAGATGTGTCAGCTCTGCCTCTCTCTTCCTGCCCAGGAAGATTTATCAGAATGCAAATGAATGCAGATGAGCTCTCTGTCACACCCACCCTTCCTGTGTCTGTGCCTGTTTAGAGGGAATGCACAAAGTGTAGCTGTCACCTACCCCAGATGTGTATTGGAGACATGCTGCAGGCACACACAGCAGTAAGAGCCGAGAAATGCCCATCTTCTAAAAGTGGCGTCTCTAAAATAGTAATGTTAAAGAGAATTTATCATTATCATATCAAAGAGACAAAACATGATGCCACTACTCCTTTCTAATCAGGAATTACAGCTTAAAAGTGTATTAAGGAATTCCCAATGCTAGGCTATGAGAGGGGCAGGCCTCACAGTAATGAAAAATTAATATGAGTATTTGTCACTACCAGACATCTAAAAACTAAAAAGTATATGTCCTACCTTTTACTTACACAGCACCCTGCCCTTAGGGCTACCTAGGGCCTACCTTAGGGGTGACTTCTGTGTAATAAAAGGAGCGTTTAATGCTTGGTAAGTGGTTTTAAATGCCAAGCCGAAGAGGCAGTAAACTTCCCACACAGGCCTTGCAATGGCAGGCCGGAGACAAGGTTGAAGTCATATTTTAAATTATCTGGAAATGCAAGGTTTGATAGAAAGGGAAATAACCCAAGAAGATGAATGGAATTATTTTGCACAGCATATTGATATCGTAAAAACAGCTGTGATCCAGTTAACTTGAGGGATGAAGGAAAGAACTTGATCCAAAAAAAAACCAGCAAAGATTTTTCATCAAAAATAGAAGTGAAAAGCGATCCAGGCTCAATGGCCCCCTGAACTGGTAACAGAAAAACTGACAACTATGCCTTCATTTTCTTCTAATTTAAGGTTAAGTAATTTGTTCTGATCAAGGAAGCATCTTCCAAGGGGCACATATGAAAATTAAACTAAGAGTGACCCAAATTGTCATCAGGTCTGATAACAATTGTTCTGGATTGCGGTGAGGGGGGACCAGAGAGCCTGAAGCAAAATGGCTGCACACTGGGAAAACTCTGGGGTTCTACATCAATAATCCACCCTTAATGCCCAAATAAACTCTGCATTTGCATCAGCCGGTACTGGAAGCAAATGGTGCAGAGCCTGGGGAGCCAAATTTGGCCACTCTTGACCTCAGGCAGTTGCTAGAAGGCCCTGCACTGGGTTGGAGGAAATCTAATGTGTTGCAAAGGGAAAGCAAATTCTTCCTATTTAAGGCTATCTGTCTCTGAAGAGGCTTACCTCACTTAAAGATGGCGAGGAATATTATGACTCAGAGTATTGAAGCTTGAATGAGAATAAATAAAGCAACATTTGAGTTAACATATCAAGCCCATTGAAAAGGCTATGTAATTATGTAGCCTAAGGAGAAAAGATATCTCAAACGTATTTTAAAGTTAACATTTCTTATTTATGAAAATAAACTCCTAATTTGGGGGCCGATTATGATAGCAGTTTTTCCGCATCCTCCGGGCCGGCGGAAGCCACCGCCGGCCCAGAGGATGCGGAAAAACCACTGCGGAGCCTCAAAAGACCCACCGCCATATTAGGATGGTGGTGGGTCTGGGATTCTGTCCGCAGCTTTTCTGCCGCGGTCACCTTCCGACCACGGCGGAAAAGCTCTAACATGGCTGGCGGTGTCTATCAGACACCGCCAGCCATATTAGGATGGTGTGAATGACATGCTTTTCCGCGGCGGCTTTTCCGCCGTGGAAAAGCATACGGAGTTTCACTTTGGGGCCCGTTGCGGGCCCCTTGGGTGAAGGTGGGCTGGAGGGTGCACCTGGGGGTACCCCCCTGCATTTGCGTGCACAAAGCAGCAGGCACCGCGCAGTGCTTGCCGCTTTGTGCATGCAAATACGATGCATGCATTTTTAACATTGCGGCGGGTGCAGCTTGAAGCTGCTTCCGCCGCAATGTTAAAGATAGAGGATCTGACCGCCTCCCTGGCGGTCACATCCTAATCTGCTCGGAGGGAACGCCGCAGCTCATGCGGACGTTCCCTCCTCCTCAGGGGTCGCGGACGGACTCAAGTCCGTCCGCGATCCTAATCGACCCCTTAGTTCAAGTATAATGAAATAAATCAAATATATGAGCATTTTATAAAGTTGTCAGTGGTTGTTACACAGAAATGTTCAACTCTACGGGGCCTATTACGATGGCTATGTCCGCCCACCACAGTAACGGAGCGAGGGACCGCCCGCCGATGCTGTGGCGGTCCCGCCATGCACATTAGGTTGCACCCAACACACTGGAGGGTGCATGCTGTGCCTTTTCCATTGCGAGTGGATCTGCTGGCTGCCGACCCGCCTGCAATGAAAAAGGACTGTGCACAGCACTGCCATGCACTACATGGCAGACACCACGTGGTGCCTGCTACGAAGTGCATGGCAATGAGAGTGAGTACCATAGGTACACCCCATGTGCTCCCCGCATGTGTTCACCCCACCCCCTTCATCCTGGGGGCCCGGAACGAGCCCCCAATGCAAGGGCCCGCAACAGGCCCCCAATGCAAGGGCCTTTGACCACCAGCATCGTAATATCGATAGCGGTGTCTCGCAGACATCGCCACCATATGCAGGCACTTTTTCTGGCGGTCGACGAGTCAACCGGCGGAAAAGCGGCGGACGATCTTCCCATCTGCCGCGGACCCTCCAGCCATCATAATATGGCGAGGGGTCATTCTAGTGAGGATTGTGGGTGATCCGCCCGCCATCTGCCCGCAATCAAACCTACTTGCCATCCGCCCGCCATCCTAAGGGGCTTCTACCACAATTTAAAAAAGTAGCAACATGTAAACTATTTCTAAATATCATTCAATTAAAATCCTTTATATGAATAAATTATCTTTATAATGTTAGGCACTTGTACTGTAAGTTTCAGACGTCTAGAAAATTGCTTGCATAAATGTCACCAATGCTGAATTTTATTTGACACTCTATGATGAAGTCACTATAAATGCAAAGTTACATCATTAGTTTTTTTTATAACAGCTTTGTAAAGAATATAAGGTAATCGGTTACTAAATGCCCTAAATTCACCATTGTATTAATCCTAATGTTTCTACCTAGTCAATCACACTTTTCCTCTGCTGGTACATCAGCTTTTTTTCAGTTTCAGTGTCATTTTTCTAGACCTGAGCAAAGTGCACATTTGTCCTATAAAGCATGATCAACTTTTACACCGCATCAGTGCCATTTACCCAACCTATAAACTTCCATGGAAACTTGCACATCGTCAGGATTCTGTGTAAATGGAGCTGCTAGTGACACTGGTAGCAGTATTTCAATCTTATCATAGGTAGATCACAAAAAACAAAATACAAAACATATTATTTTTCTGAAATGATGCGCCTGATACCTGGGTTTTCAACAGTGCACTTCTGGATGCAGGAGATGAACCACTCAGAGAAGCATCTTTTAAAGAACTGTTGCATACCATGTCGATGCCTGGATGATTCCCAGTGGGATTTGTAATCTACCCAGAGGCAGAAGAAATAATGACAAAAATGAGAATTGCACATGGAGAATGATTCCTGACTTGAAGTGATACGACTTAATTTGCAAACAATTTCAAGCAAAGGCATATTACTTTGGCGCTCAACAGAAACACAATAGCAGAATATGGCAAAGCTCGCCTCCAGAGGACTACAAGATGGTAGTCATAGAGATTATTCTTATTTAGAAATGAACAGGAACATTCTAGAAATAGCTGCAACTAGGACATAGCTCATTATAATATTGTAATTATTACTCTATACCTGGACTCATGGGGTAAGCCTGCCAGCTGGTACAGAAAGAATCTGCTGGCGCTGGCAGTAACAATGACACAAGAGAGTCATACAAATCTTTAAGCGCCTGGAAATTAACATTGGCAATAAAGATGGCGACATTGAAGAACAGCAGAAATGGCAGACATATATTAAAGTTCACAAGTAGACGGAGAAGCTTGAGCAGAACACGTCTGAGTTTTTTTTCTTTGTATATATTAGTATAGTGATGGTAAATGTAAAATATATGCAATTCTAATCACTCATTAAGGAGCGTATTTACAAGCACCTATTGCTATCACAATGTCGCTGAAAGTGACGTGAAGGCGATAGGGGCCTCACCTTATATACAAGGCAGCATTGACACTTAACGTGGCTTAACGCTGCCTTGTAAATAAGGCCCCCTTTCATGCTATGCTTAGCGTGAAAGTGAAGGGCAATGGGTGTTGCGGGTCGTTCCACCGCAACACCCATTGATTCTGACGCTGCCTCCTATATACAAGGAAGACATAAATAGGAGGCAGCACCAGAATTAGAACCAGGTAAAACCCGGCCTTACCCTGGCACAACAAGGAGAAATGTTTCATTTCTCCTTGTTTTTGCTGTTTTCATGTGTGCTGCGTTGTGTAGCACACATGAAAACAACAAAAGGCCAATAATTGTTTATGTACAGGAAGGTCCCCCTTCTGTGTCTGTTGCATTAGGCAGCACACATAGAAGTTACAATGTGACATTTAAAGATTGTTTATGTGCCAATCTTCTCCTGAACGCAGACACCCTTGAACTATGGTGCAAGGGTGCCTGTGTTGGCGTTAGGTTGCTAAACGTAGAGCAGGGGGAAACACAGGGCTGCATCTCATTCTTGTACATATGGTGCAGCCCTGCATTTCAGAAGTGGCGGAGCTTGCGTTAAGCCAAGGAGGTTAACAACACTCTCCGCCACTTCTTTGTACATATGCCCCTAAATGTTTTAGTGTCCATGGGCTAGATGTAGGTAATTGCAAATTACTGATTCGAAAATACCGAATGTTACCGATTCGGAATTTTCGAATCGGTAATTGCAATGTGCAGCCTGTCCCGCCTTAGGAAAGCAGAGTCCCGCCGCCCGATCTCGCTTTACATTGATCGGCGCCCCTCTGCCCTCCTTGCTACCCCAGGACACTCACCCGCCTGATGTAGATCACCGCCGGATCCAGCATCCCAGCATCAGCGTCCTCACTAGGAACGACGTACACCTCAGGCCCACCCAATCGTTCAAGATTTCAATCCCTCACCAGACATCCGTGACTCTCGCCACCGCTAATCCCCGCGCCTGTGTCCAAAATGGCAGCCAAAAAGGACGTCGCCTGATCCGAGCCTCCACCGGAGCCGCTTTCTTTCACCCTGCAAGTTCATGGACGGCTATGTGGGCGCCAAGTTACAGCCCTGACCGTCTTTAAAAGCTAACAATCCCTTCAATGAAACTGCTTGCTCTTTTCCGCCTCAGTCCCGTCGCCTGTCTCCAAAATGGCGGACAAAGAAGACACCGCCTGACTCGAACTTACACCGGAGTCGCCTCTTACAACTAACAAGGTAACGACCACTGCGTGGGCACCAAGCTACAGCCCTACCCACCTTTTATTGTAGCAAAAAGTCTCCTCACCGGCTCCCTCTGCTGCCCACCACCGCCTGTCCCCAAAATGGCGGACAAAGAAGACGCTGACTGACTCGAACCTACACCAGAGTCGCCTCTTACAACTAACAAGGTAACAACCACTACGTGGGCGCCAAGCTACAGCCCTATCTACCTTTTATTGTAATAAAAAGTCTCTTCACCAGCTCCCTTTGCTGCCCACGGCCGCCGACCCTGTGCCTGACCTCAAAATGGCGGCCAAAGAGGACATCGCCTGACCTTGCAGTGAGTTATTGGCTGCTAAACTCGTGAGGGGTGCCAAACAGGGGAACAACGGAACGTCCTCTCCCATTATCTACAACCACCTGCCCCCTAATAGACCAAAGAGGACTTGAGACTTAAAGCCTACCTTTACATCAGACAGGGTGCAGCTCTATCAGAAAGATCATGGCTGTTAGAGCTTACTAACAGCAACCATAGAACTGCGTCAGGTCAGATCCCGCACCTAGCTGGCTGTTGGTGTGTATGGCTGGGAGGCATTCTGCATGTCCTCTCCTGACCAGAGTCTCCATCACACACCATTCCCATGGCGCTAGTTCATAAAGGTCCAACTGCCAATTAGAGATCGATTACCTGCAAACTCCTAAGCAGTACCACCCGGGCTTTAAGACCCCCTCCTCGGCCTGGAGCCTCACCCTCATCTCTCTACGGGAACACCAGGATTCGCCACCCTGTGCCACCTAAGCTCCAAGCTTCACACCGCCACCCTCTACGATCCTCACGATGGCCCGGGACCAGCCTCCCCCTCCTCCTCCAAGCCCACTTGCCCACCTCAAACCTCACAGTCGGAACTCCTTCACCATCATCTTCCCCCCCTCCTCTCTAAAAAGCTTTGACGCACTTTCAAGCAAAAACTCATTCGCAAACATAAAGACACCCTAATCATTGACATCTATCACTCGACCTCCATAGGACCGATGAAGATGGACCTAATATTCCACACCGATAGACCCGAATATTGGGTCTCCACAATCAGAACGCGGATGTTCATCGCCAAAACGACCTCCACTCCTCATAGCTGCAAATTAACTACGATTCTTCCGTTCAGATCAGTAGGCAGGGGCTATACAACCGTGACTATCTTCACCAATGGCACAGTCCTCATACAAGCCAACAATGATAACTTGGAAGCTTTTGACTCCTTATTTCCCTCTCTCAAGTCAGCCCCTCCTACCCCACCGCACCTCGTCTCAACACCCTCACCGTCCACTCCCTCTACAGACAGAGAAGACCGCGACACGCCCCTTCTCGATCCACGCACAGCCCGCCAGGCTCCCCCTCCCCCCGCCATATCTCACCCCCCCACACCCACCCATCCACCTCCAACAGGAAACTCAACTCTCACCCCCTACCCCCCTTACCACCTCACACCCCACAGCTACCGCCCATCTCCTAAGACAATCACCTCCCTACCAACAGGCAGTCCTCAGCCAACGAACCTCCCCTCTAATCTCCCCCTACTCTAAAACCTCCCCTGTCTTATCCTCCTCCTGACCCTCTCCCCTTCTCTCCCATGTCCAATCTCCCACCCAGCCTTCTTCCCACACCTCCCCCTCCCTCTACCCCGATCTCTATCTCCCAACCCACTCTCCCGAACTGCAACATGCTCGGCCCCACTGCAGCTGCCCACAACCCCCCCATTGACTCCATAACAAAACGGCTCACAGCCTTGGAAAACCAGGTCGACACCATCACCCAAGGCCTAATAGAAACCCTCCTCAACCTCGGTATAGCCTGCAATCCCACCAAACCCCCTCCCCGAACGCCCCTCCTCGCCAACGCCAACATCAACCAGGGGCCCACAGCAGCCCTCAATGCCCACCCGATCGATCCCTATCCCAAGGGCCTGGTTTCCAGTCCCCAAAAATCTGAATTCTCCAGAGCCCCATGCACCAGGCCCCTGACCACAATCTCATCTCACACCCTAGCAGGCTCAAAACACCTGACCTCCAGACCACTCAGATCAGAAGCTCCTATGTCAGACAGAGAAGCAGCATTACTAGCCACCACCTATGACTCTCCCTTCTCAGTCTCACCTAAATCTAAAATCTAAGTAATCACTGGCTACCGGAAAGATCAACCCACTCTCAAACGACAAATATTACCAGTCCTCACCGCTATACCTAGAGAGGCTAAAGACAAAACCACCAACACTCAGGAGAAAATCACCAACTGCCTCCTAATCAACTGCAGATCGGCCTCACTACATGCAACGGATATAGCCGAAGCCATCCTCACACACGACATTGACGTTGCGTTCCTCACTGAGACCTGGCTAAACAAGACATCTCCCCCCTGCCTAGACATGCTGGTTCCACCTGGCTTCTCCCTCATCTCCAAAGACAGGATAGAACAGAGAGGAGGTGGGGTTGCTATCATCCACAAGGACAGCTGGAACATCACAGAATCCTCCTCCTTTGAATACGACTCATTTGAATGTCTTTCCGCTGTCATCAAAACCAAAGACAATGACTCTCTAGTATGCCATCTACTCTATCACCCCCCGGGCAGAAACAATGAGTTCGGAGATCAACTATCCAACCTGATTGCTCAAAACGCTCTTGGCGATTCCAAAAACCTAATTCTTGGTGACCTGAATCTCCGATGGAACGAAATCCATAACCCTCTAATCAGATCGCTATCCAGCCTCCTCGCCGACAACAACCTCACTCAACATTGCACTGAGGAGACACACTACAAAGGAGCCACACTGGACGCCATCATTGCACAAAAGAATTCAATCACGGTCAACCACATACTTCCCGTTGACTGGTCAGATCATCATATGATCCTATTTCACATCAACCACCCCATCATCCCGCTTAAACCTCCCCAAGACCCCCCCAAATGGTCGAGAAACCTCTCCCAAGTACCCCTAGACATTCTAGAAGGTCAGCTAAGTTCACTTCTTCCAGACAACTCTCCACACCTTTCGACCAATGATCTCATTGACCACTACAACTCTGAGCTGGTCTCCATTCTCGATAATCTAGCTCCTCTAAAGCTCAAAAGAAGCCATGCCACTCCTTCTAGAACCTGGTTCAACGCGGACCTTAACGCAAAAAGAAGAACCTTGAGAGCCAAAGAAAGAAAGTGGAGAAACAACCCAACAGCCATCCTTCGCCTACAGCTAAAAACAGCCCGCAAGAAGTATAACAACCATATCAAAAACAAGAAATCCAACTTCTTCCGAGAGGCACTAGCCAATTCCAAAAACAGACCTAAGGAGCTCTACAACATAATCAGACATCAAACATCCAAGCCTCTGCCCTCACCCCTGCAGGCGTCCAAAGAACTATGCGACAACTTCGCCAGCTTCTTCAACGACAAGGTCTTAAAAATCGAACTATCTCTAGACATCAGCAGCACGGCCATCCCTCAGGCCCTCCCTTCCGGCCCCTCTCCCCTCCTTTGGCTAAGCTTTCGTCACGTGCAGGAAACTGAGATAATCTCGCTGATCTCGACCTCCAAACCATCAGCTCACATCTCAGACCCCATTCCTCCCTCGCTAATCAAAAAAATGAAGCTCACCTTAGCACCTCTCTGGGGCAAAATCATAAACAGCTCCATAGAAAGCGGAGTGGTCCCCGACTGTCTAAAAATGGGACAAGTCACCCCTTTGCTGAAAAAACCCGGTCTTGACTCTACTGACTTGAACAATTTCAGACCGATTTCTAACCTCCCTCTACTCGCCAAAACACTGGAACGCTGCGTTCTCCTGCAATTGACTCATCATCTGATTAACATTAATCTCCTGAACCCCCTCCAATCCGGCTTCAGACAAGGCCGCAGCACAGAAACCGCGATGCTGAACATCATAGACGACATTCACGGTTCTCTTGACGCTGACAAGTGCTGCCTCCTCATACTCCTTGATCTATCCGCAGTTTTCGACACGGTGGACCATAAGCTCCTCATCAAGACTCTGCAAGCAAGAGCTGGCCTCGGCGAGGTAGTTCTTGACTGGTTTTCTTCCTTTCTACACAACCGCTCGCAAATAATAAAAATGAAGAAAGAATCTGCCGGCGCTGGCAGTAACAATGACACAAGAGAGTCATACAAATCTTTAAGCGCCTGGAAATTAACATTGGCAATAAAGATGGCGACATTGAAGAACAGCAGAAATGGCAGACATATATTAAAGTTCACAAGTAGACGGAGAAGCTTGGGCAGAACACCTCTGAGTTTTTTTTCTTTGTATATATTAGTATAGTGATGGTAAATGTAAAATATATGCAATTCTAATCACTCATTAAGGAGCGTATTTATAAGCACCTATTGCTATCACAATGTCGCTGAAAGTGACGTGAAGGCGATAGGGGCCTCACCTTATATACAAGGCAGCATTGACACTTAACGTGGCTTAACGCTGCCTTGTAAATAAGGCCCCCTTTCATGCTATGCTTAGCGTGAAAGTGAAGGGCAATGGGTGTTGCGGGTCGTTCCACCGCAACACCCATTGATTCTGACGCTGCCTCCTATTTACAAGGGAGACATAAATAGGAGGCAGCACCAGAATTAGGACCAGGTAAAACCCGGCCTTACCCTGGCACAACAAGGAGAAATGTTTCATTTCTCCTTGTTTTTGCTGTTTTCATGTGTGCTGCGTTGTGTAGCACACATGAAAACAACAAAAGGCCAATAATTGTTTATGTACAGGAAGGTCCCCCTTCTGTGTCTGTTGCATTAGGCAGCACACATAGAAGTTACAATGTGACATTTAAAGATTGTTTATGTGCCAATCTTCTCCTGAACGCAGACACCCTTGAACTATGGTGCAAGGGTGCCTGTATTGGCATTAGGCTGCTAAACGTAGAGCAGGGGGAAACACAGGGCTGCATCTCATTCTTGTACATATGGTGCAGCCCTGCATTTCAGAAGTGCCGGAGCTTGCGTTAAGCCAAGGAGGTTAACAACACTCTCCGCCACTTCTTTGTACATATGCCCCTAAATGTTTTAGTGTCCATGGGCTAGATGTAGGTAATTGCAAATTACTGATTCGAAAATACCGAATGTTACCGATTCGGAATTTTCGAATCGGTAATTGCAATGTGCAGCCTGTCCCGCCTTAGGAAAGCAGAGTCCCGCCGCCCGATCTCGCTTTACATTGATCGGCGCCCCTCTGCCCTCCTTGCGACCCCAGGACACTCACCCGCCTGATGTAGATCACCGCCGGATCCAGCATCCCAGCATCAGCGTCCTCACTAGGAACGACGTACACCTCAGGCCCACCCAATCGTTCAAGATTTCAATCCCTCACCGGACATCCGTGACTCTCGCCACCGCTAATCCCCGCGCTTGTCTCCAAAATGGCGGCCAAAAAGGACGTCGCCTGATCCGAGCCTCCACCAGAGCCGCTTTCTTTCACCCAGCAAGTTCATGGACGGCTATGTGGGCGCCAAGTTACAGCACTGACCGTCTTTAAAAGCTAACAATCCCTTCAATGAAACTGCTTGCTCTTTTCCGCCTCAGTCCCCTCGCCTGTCTCCAAAATGGCGGACAAAGAAGACGCCGCCTGACTCGAACTTACACCGGAGTCGCCTCTTACAACTAACAAGGTAACGACCACTGCGTGGGCACCAAGCTACAGCCCTACCCACCTTTTATTGTAGCAAAAATTCTCCTCACCGGCTCCCTCTGCTGCCCACCACCGCCTGTCCCCAAAATGGCGGACAAAGAAGACGCCGCCTGACTCGAACCTACACCAGAGTCGCCTCTTACAACTAACAAGGTAACGACCACTACGTGGGCGCCAAGCTACAGCCCTATCTACCTTTTATTGTAATAAAAAGTCCCCTCACCGGCTCCCTTTGCTGCCCACCGCCGCCGACCCTGTGCCTGACCTCAAAATGGCGGCCAAAGAGGACATCGCCTGACCTTGCAGTGAGTTATTGGCTGCTAAACTCGTGAGGGGTGCCAAACAGGGGAACAACGGAACGTCCTCTCCCATTATCTACAACCACCTGCCCCCTAATAGACCAAAGAGGACTTGAGACTTGAAGCCTACCTTTACATCAGACAGGGTGCAGCTCTATCAGAAAGATCATGGCTGTTAGAGCTTACTAACAGCAACCATAGAACTGCGTCAGGTCAGATCCCGCACCTAGCTGGCTGTTGGTGTGTATGGCTGGGAGGCATTCTGCATGTCCTCTCCTGACCAGAGTCTCCATCACACACCATTCCCATGGCGCTAGTTCATAAAGGTCCAACTGCCAATTAGAGATCGATTACCTGCAAACTCCTAAGCAGTACCACCCAGGCTTTAAGACCCCTTCCTCGGCCTGGAGCCTCACCCTCATCTCTCTACGGGAACACCAGGATTCGCCACCCTGTGCCACCTAAGCTCCAAGCTTCACACCGCCACCCTCTACGATCCTCACAATGGCCCGGGACCAGCCTCCCCCTCCTCCTCCAAGCCCACTTGCCCACCTCAAACCTCACAGTCGGAACTCCTTCACCATCATCTTCCCCCCCTCCTCTCTAAAAAGCTTTGACGCACTTTCAAGCAAAAACTCATTCGCAAACATAAAGAAACCCTAATCATTGACATCTACCACTCGACCTCCATAGGACCGATGAAGATGGACCTAATATTCCACACCGATAGACCCGAATATTGGGTCTCCACAATCAGAACGCGGATGTTCATCGCCAAAACGACCTCCACTCCTCATAGCTGCAAATTAACTACGATTCTTCCGTTCAGATCAGTAGGCAGGGGCTATACAACCGTGACTATTTTCACAATGGCACAGTCCTCATACAAGCCAACAATGATAACTTGGAAGCTTTTGACTCCTTATTTCCCTCTCTCAAGTTAGCCCCTCCTACCCCACCGCACCTCGTCTCAACACCCTCACCGTCCACTCCCTCTACAGACAGAGAAGACCGCGACACGCCCCTTCTCGATCCACGCACAGCCTGCCAGGCTCCCCCTCCCCCCGCCATATCTCACCCCCCCACACCCACCCATCCACCTCCAACAGGAAACTCAACTCTCACCCCCTACCCCCCTTACCACCTCACACCCCACAGCTACCGCCCATCTCCTAAGACAATCACCTCCCTACCAACAGGCAGTCCTCAGCCAACGATCCTCCCCTCTAATCTCCCCCTACTATAAAACCTCCCCTGTCTTATCCTCCTCCTGACTCTCTCCCCTTCTCTCCCATGTCCAATCTCCCACCCAGCCTTCTTCCCACACCTCCCCCTCCCTCTACCCCGATCCCTATCTCCCAACCCACTCTCCCAAACTGCAACATGCTCGGCCCCACTGCAGCTGCCCACAACCCCCCCATTGACTCCATAACAAAACGGCTCACAGCCTTGGAAAACCAGGTCGACACCATCACCCAAGGCCTAATAGAAACCCTCCTCAACCTCGGTATAGCCTGCAATCCCACCAAACCCCCTCCCCGAACGCCCCTCCTCGCCAACGCCAACATCAACCAGGGGCCCACAGCAGCCCTCAATGCCCACCCGATCGATCCCTATCCCAAGGGCCTGGTTTCCAGTCCCCAAAAATCTGAATTCTCCAGAGCCCCATGCACCAGGCCCCTGACCACAATCTCATCTCACACCCTAGCAGGCTCAAAACACCTGACCTCCAGACCACTCAGATCAGAAGCTCCTATGTCAGACAGAGAAGCAGCATTACTAGCCACCACCTATGACTCTCCCTTCTCAGTCTCACCTAAATCTAAAATCTAAGTAATCACTGGGTACCGGAAAGATCAACCCACTCTCAAACGACAAACATTACCAGTCCTCACCGCTATACCTAGAGAGGCTAAAGACAAAACCACCAACACTCAGGAGAAAATCACCAACTGCCTCCTAATCAACTGCAGATCGGCCTCACTACATGCAACGGACATAGCCGAAGCCATCCTCACACACGACATTGACGTTGCGTTCCTCACTGAGACCTGGCTAAACAAGACATCTCCCCCCTGCCTAGACATGCAGGTTCCACCTGGCTTCTCCCTCATCTCCAAAGACAGGATAGAACAGAGAGGAGGTGTGGTTGCTATCATCCACAAGGACAGCTGGAACATCACAGAATCCTCCTCCTTTGAATACGACTCATTTGAATGTCTTTCCGCTGTCCTCAAAACCAAAGACAATGACTCTCTACTATGCCATCTACTCTATCACCCCTAGACATTCTAGAAGGTCAGCTAAGTTCACTTCTTCCAGACAACTCTCCACACCTTTCGACCAATGATCTCATTGACCACTACAACTCTGAGCTGGTCTCCATTCTCGATAATCTAGCTCCTCTAAAGCTCAAAAGAAGCCGTGCCACTCCTTCTAGAACCTGGTTCAACGCGGACCTCAACGCAGAAAGAAGAACCTTGAGAGCCAAAGAAAGAAAGTGGAGAAACAACCCAACAGCCATCCTTCGCCTACAGCTAAAAACAGCCTGCAAGAAGTATAACAACCATATCAAAAACAAGAAATCCAACTTCTTCCGAGAGGCACTAGCCAATTCCAAAAACAGACCTAAGGAGCTCTACAACATAATCAGACATCAAACATCCAAGCCTCTGCCTTCACCCCTGCAGGCGTCCAAAGAACTATGCGACAACTTCGCCATTTTCTTCAACGACAAGGTCTTAAAAATCGAACTATCTCTAGACATCAGCAGCACGGCCATCCCTCAGGCCCTCCCTTCCGGCCCCTCTCCCCTCTTTTGGCTAAGCTTTCGTCACGTGCAGGAAACTGAGATAATCTCGCTGATCTCGACCTCCAAACCATCAGCTCACATCTCAGACCCCATTCCTCCGTCGCTAATCAAAAAAATGAAGCTCACCTTAGCACCTATCTGGGGCAAAATCATAAACAGCTCCATACAAAGCGGAGTGGTCCCCGACTGTCTAAAAATGGATAAGAATTGGCTTGGTAGTTTGGTTTGCCCTGTTCCCATCATGCACTGGGACAGGAACAGACTAATTTGCATATAGCCAAGTTCTGAGCTGGGATGGTGCAGTGAGCTAAAAAACGGTGATGGATCAAGCCCTGATGTTTGGACTGGGTAAGAGTGGTCTGCTTAATTCAGGCACTCTGTTCATCACCACCCCCTTTTCTGAATCATTAAAAATGGGACAAGTCACCCCTTTGCTGAAAAAACCCGGTCTTGACTCTACTGACTTGAACAATTTCAGACCGATTTCTAACCTCCCTCTACTCGCCAAAACACTGGAACGCTGCGTTCTCCTGCAATTGACTCATCATCTGGATAACATCAATCTCCTGGACCCCCTCCAATCCGGCTTCAGACAAGGCCGCAGCACAGAAACCACGATGCTGAACATCATAGACGACATTCACGGTTCTCTTGACGCTGACAAGTGCTGCCTCCTCATACTCCTTGATCTATCCGCAGCTTTCGACACGGTGGACCATAAGCTCCTCATCAAGACTCTGCAAGCAAGAGCTGGCCAGGGCGAGGTAGTTCTTGACTGGTTTTCTTCCTTTCTACACAACCGCTCGCAAATAATAAAAATGAAGAACTTCACCTCCGAAACCCAGCAAGTCAACAAGGGTGTCCCCCAAGGATCAGTACTTTCTCCTCAGCTCTTCAACATCTATATGGAACCGCTCGCCAAACTACTCAGGAATGCCAATATCCTCTTTCACCTTTACGCGGATGACACACAGATATACCTGGAAACCTCTTCACTTAACGACATCCACAAACTAAATGCTGTCTTAAACGATGTTCAAGATTGGCTGACAAAAAACCACCTGAAACTCAATCCCGACAAGACCGAAACTCTTCTCATCTCAAACAAAGAAGACAATCCTCAAATCATTGAGTGGCTGAAGACGATCGATGCTCTTAAAGGTTCTCTCTCGCTAGCTGATTCCGTTAAATCTCTGGGTTTCACCCTAGACCCCAAACTAACCTTGACAAACCACATTAAGAACTCGGCAAAAAGTGCTTTCTTTAACCTCAGACTGCTGAACAAAATCAAACCTTTCATTCCAAACAAGGACCTTAAACTAGCCACGCAATCTCTAGTTCTATCTAGACTGGACTATGGGAACTCAGGGCCCGATGTAGGTAGAACTTATTTACCGATCCTTAATTACCGAATTTTTACCGATTCGGTAATTAAGAATCGGTAAATAAGAAAGGGGGGTATGTAGGAACATCCAGATGTTCCATTTACCGAATCGGTAATTATCTGTATTTACCGATTCGGTAAATACCGACCGGTAATGCTCCAGTCATTCCTATGGGCTTTGAAGCCCATAGGAATGAATGGGGCATTACCGGTCGGTATTTACCGAATCGGTAAAATAGCCTCCTACATAGGAAAAGGCTTTTACCGGTTGGTAACGGACGATTTTGGCCGTTACCGACCGGTAAAAGCCTACCTACATCTGGCCCCATATCATGAAGATACAAGGTCCCGTTCTGCGCTGGTGCAGAGCTGGAAGGACTGTGCTGCGTTAAAAATGAAATGCTACTAGCTGCAGTGCGTGCACTCACTCAGGGGGCTGTTTCGAGGGCGTATCACAAAACATATTTGACTGGTGCTATTACAGGTCCTTGGTAGTAAGAAAGTTACAGCCTGCAAAATCCCTTTTACAACCGTTTTATGGAAGCATATTTGCGCTGGTGAACATATGTGACAAGTACAGTTGTATAGTTGTGCATATTGATAGCTTGAGTTTTGTTGAGGTGGTGATTTCTTGTTTTTATTAGGTTGTGTTTTGTGCTGCTTTATTGCATTCTGTCATTGTGTTGTACAGTGGTTGTTGTGATGCGTTCTCTTTAGATTGGTTTGCTTTGTTGTACCGGTTGTGTCTTATGGTGTTATTATTTTGCTTTGTGATGTTTCGTGTTAGATTGTGCTCTTTAATTGGTTTAGAAATATCACCAAACGCTGCTGCATTTCTAGCCAAAAGCAGCACATTCCTTTAAAATCCCCTTGACAAACAATGTCCACGGTGGTAATATACTTCTTCTCCATCTCCTCAACCAATTAAGACACCAGTCAACTCAAAGCTATGGCAGAGACCATGAGCTGTCTGACATAAAATGAGCACTGGGAGTGGTAGGTCAAGGCCCAGTTTGCCATAGGTTTGGGGTGACTGGTTCCCTAAGTAGCTGGAGAGCTGATCCAGCTGTCACCTTGGAGAGTATTAAATGGTTGCTTGTCATCAGTGCTTAATTTGAGCTGGTGGTTCCAGGTGGACCCACTGGAACTCATTATGGGTGTCCAGCCTTTATTTTTAATTATCCAACTTTGACCTAGAACAGAGAGAGAAAGGCAGAAAAGGGGTAATAAGGAAGGGAATGACAGAAAAAGTGACAAAGGACGAAGCAGAGATGACAAATAACCAGCAAAAGTAAAATAAATAGGCAGTCAGGGAAAGGTGGTGGACAAAAAGGCATGAAGTGCAACCAAGACAAGACAGCTACTCGGCAACCCCAACATTCTTAAGTGCTGGCCACAGGCTCTTAAGAAAAACTTTGATCATTAGCACTTATTATTTTACAAATTAAGTACTGTTTGTCACAGGAAGTTTCACGTCATGTGCTGCTTTTGGCTGGAAATACAGCAACAGTGAATGACATATCTATACTAAACATCATAACATAACACAATGTAACAACCCATTTAAAACATAACAGAGCACTTCACAAGACAAAACTGTCAAAACAGAATACAACATATCAACTGCAGTACAAAATTGCAAAATCTTATTGTGACAATGCTACATTTTGGAGGACCTGGTCTGGCAGTTCAGACTGGTCTATTACCTTTGGGCGCGGGGTCAAGACTGATATACATATAGCGGGGTTCAAACAAGAATGGCATGGTGAGCAAAAAAACGAGGTATTTAGGCCCAAATCTCTGTACTGGGGTGAATGTATGACATTGTACTGCATCCGTCCATCAATTGTTTTTTCTTCCCATTTGCCACCCTGAGTGGGGCGTGTATGCCCAGACGTGGGTCCTGTGCTCTCCATGCCACTGGTGTCAAGCTTTCCTTGCTGATGAGGGGTGAAACCGTGAAACCGGTCCCAGGATGCTTGTTTGCAGTCCAAGGAGGACCTGCCCTGGCAGTTCAGGCTGGACTGTTCCCATTGGGTGCAGGGTCAAGACTGATTTGTATATGGCTGGGTTGAAACTGGAATGGCATGTAGAGCAAGACAACTATGGATTTAGGCCCAGATCTATGTACGGGGGTGAATGCATGACATTGTTTTGCATTCTGTCCATCAATTGTTCTTTTTGCATTTGTCACCTGAGTGGGACGGGTATGGCCAGACGAGGCTCCCGTGCTCTCCATGCCACTTGAGTTAAGCTATCCTAGCTGATGACAGGTGAAACCCCAAAATCATTCTTCAGATGCTTGTTTCCAGGCCAGGGAGGACCTATCCTGGCAGTTTGGGTTGGACTGTTCCCATTGGGCGCAGGGTCAAGACTGAGTTGCATATGGCTGGGTTCAAATTGGAATGGCATGGTGAGAGAAAAAACGATAGATTTAGGCCCAGATATCTGTATTGAGGTGAATGTATGCCATTGTTCTACATTCTGTCCATCAATTGTTCTTTTTGCATAAAAAACAAGGAAGCACAAAAAAAATTGAACACACTTCCACAGCAAAATTCCACTAAGTAGAGGTGTCAATTAATTCTTGTCATAATTGCCAATTTAGAATCCTGTTTGAATAACCCGGTGGGAAAATGGTGTTTGGAGCATAAACTGATGTAAATTTTCAGCAACAACATGAAATAGCACCGGTCAAAAATGCTATGTGTTTCAACTCCTTGCCTTAATAAGGCACTTCCACTGATCACTTTAGGTAATACATCCCCTTATCATCATAAGTGAGCATATGCTCTGTAGACAGTGCTCAATGAAACATTGTTTGTCGATTCACAAAACGACTTGTTTTATTACTGGAAGGATTTCAAAAACCATGAACTTGCTGTCCGTTTTTAAAATATCGGCTCTGTGGAGCAAATTTACACCTGGATAAATCCTAGGTGGCCGGTAATTCGAGCAAGAGAGGAGAGGCGGGCCAAACACTCACAGTCACTCACACCCATTCACTCTCAAGCACACACACACACACTCATTCACAGCACACACTCACAAATACACTTACATTCATACATACACACACACCTTGATGCATAAATTGGTACTTCATGCTACATGATTTCCCATTTGCCTCTGGAAGTCATTACAACCTACTTCAGTCAGGGTTCTGTTTCTAAAGTAGTTAATCTTATCCCCTCTGCTTGACACTCTACTTCAGACAGATGTGTGGCTAAAATTATGAAACAGATTGCCCTCCTGTTGGCTTCGGATTTGACTACCCTTATTAATCAGTCTTTTATGCAACCTTAAGTGCCGAATAATTATCTCTTCACCAGCAGTGATCACCATATGCTATATTTCATGTTCAACCTTCCCACAGTTCCTTCTGTACCAGCTGTTCCCTACAAAAGAATACAGCTAAAACCAAGAAAGAAATTTGATCAACACTCCTTTTAGTATGAGACTTCTGCGACTACCTCCAGTCACTTATGGCTTCCAAAAAATCTATTTATGGCTCTATGATGTTTTTGATAAAGTGATGAAATGAAATGAAATGAAAGAAGGATTTATAAAGCGCATAGCTGCCCGTGAGCGTCCCAGCGCTAGTGGATGAGCTGACGAAATGAAAATGTGGTACTATGGAAAAAGCCAAGTCTTCAGAAGCTTACGGAAGGCTAGAAGGTTGGGTTTGGCACGCAGAGTCAGGGGCAGAGAGTTCCACAGCTTGGGGGCAATGTAGGAAAAAAGGCAGCCCCCTGTGCGAGCCTTTCTAATCCTGGGAACGTGGGCAAGGTGTAAGTGTGCAGATTGGAGGTTCCGGGAGACTTCGTGTGGTCTGACAAGATTTTTTAGGATGTGGGGTCCCTTGCCATGAAGTATTTTATGGGTGGTATAAAGGGTTTTGAAGTGTACTCTCTCCTGGACGGGCAGCCAGTGGAGCGATCTTAAGGCAGGTTTTACGGAGCTCCTACTGTTAGTGCCTGTTAGGAGCCTGGCTGCGGAGTTTTGAACCACTTGCAATTTGGCAATGACTTTCTTAGGGGCGGGGCTCCAAGATACAAAGCATTGCCATAGTCTAGTCTGGAGAGTAGGAGTCTCTGAATTAAGAGCTTCCTGGAGTCTTGCGGGAGAAGGGGGAGGATCTTGCGGGTAGTCCGGAGGATGCCGTAGCAGGCCCCTGCTGTTTTCCTGGCTTGTGTGTTGAACGTGAGATCCTGGTCCAGCCACATACCCAGGCTTTTAATGTGCTGTTTTGGGGCCGGGGCGGGTTCCATACAGGGTGGCCACAGAGACTTGGGTATAAAGTGGGATTGGTTGCCAAGTACCAAAATCTCAGTTTTTTCGCTGTTCAATTTGAGGTGAGAGCAATCCATCCAGTGGGATATGTCTTGAAGGCAAGTGAAAAGGTTGTCAGTGGGGCGGTCCAGCTGGCTGAGAGAGAAGAGAAGCTGGGTGTCGTCAGCATAGGTCACGAGTTTAACACCACCACCACCACCACCACCTTAAAACCTATTGGTATTTTCTTTGCTGCGAGAAGGCTGGCTGGATCAATTCTGATGCAAAGCTTTAAAGCACTGAAACAGGGATCCCTCAAAGGCAGTGGAAATAAAGGCACTGCCACAATAACAGTAACTAGCGGTATAACAGTATAGAATCTACATTGCAATCTTCAACAAAACCTAGGCACAGATTTTCAAACAAGGCACGGAACTCAGCGCAGCAGGGAAAATTACTGTGCTGCGTTGTGTGACAGGTAGGGAGCAATAGAACACCATTTCTACAGCGATATGGCTCTCCAGCCGCGGCCAGTAGAGGGAGTACCGGCCGGGCGGTGACGTTGGGAGGGGGAGGGGCAGGTTGGGGGGTAGTAATGTATGGATTACGGACTTTAAAAGGTAAGTAAACATAAAAATAAATAAAACTATTTTTCGTTGCATACACTGCACCACCAAATGAGACGCAGTGTGTGCAATGAAATTCGTTTTTTTTTACTTTTATGTTTACTTACCTTTTAAAGTCCGTAATCCATACATTACTACCCCCCACCCTGCCGCTCCCCCTCCCCACGTCACGGCCCGGCCGGTACTCCCACTACCGGCAGCGGCTGTGGCTCTCTCCTCCCCTCTTCCTAGTGCTGGCACTGATTTTAGCTGCGTGCGCCAAGCAAACACCTTAGCGCCATAGTGCTAGTGTGTGTGCCTGTATCTACAATAGGTTTTGTACAGGAAGGGTAGTCTTACTGTACAGAATGCTATGCTTAGGCACACTTTAGAGCTTTCCCAAATGTGTAGGTGTGCTGCATTGTTGGAAAAGAAAGGAGAAATAAAAACATTTCTCATCTTAACTCCTCATTTCAAATACTGTTCATTGTTGGCGCTAAACACTTTCTACTATTGTTTGCATATACGGTGGGTTTGTGTCAAAAGGCAGGGATAGTAGCATGGGATTTGGCAACGCAAACCACTGGTTTGTGCTACTTTGCATTACTTTCAGGGTACTATTAGGAAAAGAACATTTTGAGCTGGTTAGAGTAACATTTTTGACACTTACCCAGTGCAAACAGTTTGTAAATCTCCCCCAGGAGTTCTAACTACACCCACTGCATCTCTCAAACAACATGGCCAGCGCAGTGTCGAAAATCATTTTAGAATTCTCAATTTCTGATGGCATTTCCACTTGCTACTGCTCAGGAGGTTTACAAATCCCTGGCTCATCACTTTATTAAAGGTAATAATTTTGAATACATGTTATCATGATATTTGCTTTTCTTTCCCTTACATTAGCGATTGCCGATGCTCCTCCTTTGGGTTCACTGACACAATATCAGGGTAAAAAATATAGTTGACAAAATAAGTCAAAATTATCGTTTACTACAATATCATGATCCCATACTCATAATGACATAAACATCGATTTTTTAAATGTAAATGGATTTTAAAGTAGTAAATGTTAAATATTTAAATGTATATTTTAATATGATGTAAATTAAACATATTTCACTAATATTTAAAACTATGTAATGTATATATATATACTTATATAAACACACAAACATGTTTAGATTTATATATAAATATGTATACACAGTATAACATAATATACATTTTTAAATTAATATTTTGATAGTTTGAATGTATTATATACATTCGTACTAATACAAACTAATACATTAAAAATGTTCTAAGAATTATTTTAATGTGAAATAAAAATTGTATTATTAATTTTTATTAATTATGTAACTGTGTATATATACACACACACACACATATATATATATATATAAATAAAGCTGTAGACATTAAATAACATTAAACATTTTAAAATCCAAAAAATGCATTTTAAGAAAAATACTATGGGCCTGATTCACAGAACTAACTTAAGACAAAATCCTAAACGTATTACCATTTACTCATTTTGGTATTCACAGAAGGCACTTACTCATTTTGGTATTCACAGAAGGCACTTACTCATTGATGCAGTTTAAAGACACTGCAGTAAATAATGGCTTAAAATTGTCTTTAACATGTAGCAAAACCTATTTTTATACATGTAATTTCTCATATATTAATGTCTGAGCAAACAGAACTTTCCCAGCAGTTGTGGGCTAGAAAACCATGTTCGTCCCACTCAGAGGTTTTTCCAGACCAAAAACAGGTTCAGTAGGGGGCGTGGCCTGGCACCGACAAAAGATGGGTGTAGAATAGTGGAGTTCCCGCAAACGTGCAGCCCGTGACCTGCAATCCGTAGAGAAATCCATAACCTTTGCAACCGTGGCTTACACAAAGTTATGTTAATTTAATTTCTTAAGCACAACCCTACCCGACGGTGTCCTGGCGCACGCAACTGCCTTTCGATCAGCGAGGTATGTGATGATTTATGTAGTGAAAAGCCAGGTTTTCAGTCCTTTCCTAAATGGCACCAACTCAGTGGCATTCCTAAGATGGAAATGAAGCTCATCCTACGCCCTTGCAGCACATGTGATGAAGCTTCATCCAACCCAGTTGACTTTTTTAATGGGGGTATAACCATCCCTTTGGCTCCAGGGGAACCAAGAGCTCTTCTGGGGAGGTACCATTGAAAAAGCCATTTCACACTGCAATGGGAATGCGCTGTAGCCCAGAACAAGCCAAAACTGGACCTTGCGACCAGACAGCAAATGCCCGGCCGGAGTCGACGAGACAAGAGAGGGACCATCTCTATGGAGTAGACTAAGTTACTGCAATGCGCATACCGGTGAGAGACCTCCAGTAAGGCCTTTGGAGGGAAGCCCCGGAGGAGGCGACGACTCTAGACTCCTGGGAGCGGTGACAGGATCCTGAAAGGAAGGCACACCTGCAGCTGTTCCGGAGGGACACGGGACCATTCTGTGGCTGAGATCTCGGATGGGCGTGCAGGATGACTGGCCCGATTCCAGGGCCTGGGGACGACAAGACACATAATTCCCCGGCTGCAGGAGGGCACGCAGCCATAGGGGAGCAACGCAGGGGACCTGCACAGTCATGCCTGGCCAAAAACTGCTGTAAAGCACAAACACATCAAACGCTGGGACATGCCCGGGCCCCCAAGCAGAGACAATAGAGGAGGTGCCAGGCTGAATCAGCACGGGAGACAAAGAGCCCAGAAAATAGCGGGCGACCCCCTGACTGCCACCCATAGCGAGACCCCAACACATGATAGCGGGTCTCACTCCAACAGGATGACGAGAGGGCATGGAGGAAGAGCCCCATTAAGATACATGATGTTCCATAATGGCTGGGTGGCCCAGTGAACCCTCCTCCCCCTGCCAGTACCAGTTTGGGAGATTGAAGTTGGCAGAGGTCCGGCCAGCGGTGGGGAGCGATTGTGGGAGCCAGATACCTGGTGGGGGTCTTGAAACGCTTCACAGAATCCAGCTCCATTAACATTACAATTGAGCAGCTGAAGGGCTCGAGAGGCTAGAGAGAGCAGAGCAAATCTCCTCGGGAACCACCCCGCACCTACCCATTGATCCACCCCCAAAACAATAGTCAAGAGGACCTGAACCTCGACCGGGGACATAGCCAGATGGACTCCTAAGACCTTGAGTGGGGTGGTCAAGAATAAACCCTCCCCACACCCCAAGACGCCCTGACAAAAGCAGTGTGACTCGAATGTGCTCTGAGTAGGAATACAGCCCACCACCATACCCGGGGCCTGACTGCAGAGGGACATGGGGAGGCAACAGACGGCGTGGAAACAAAACAAACAGAACTCGAACAGATCCTGTGCCCTTGTTAGATGGTAAAGCCCAAGGGTCAGGAACTACTGCAAACCAACAAAATGGACAAATACGCAGTCCCCGTACAGCACCTGGGGGAGCTGGGCCCGTCCATAGACCCAGCAACCCCGAAGCCCTCCCAAGGTGTAATCATAGTGGCAATACAGGATCTCAAGGCCTCCATTGAACCCAAAATAGACTCAGTCACTATTGATGTGGGGCTCCTATGGACGGACTTCCAGAAGATATTGGGCAAGGTGAGAACAGCAGAGATCCACATCCGGGACCTCCAGACCTCCTCCTAGTACCAGGAGGAACAGATATGCCAGCTGTCAAAACAGCAAGTGATACTAGAGGTGAGGGTCGGAGACCAGGTAGGGAGGTCAAAACACAATAACTTGATTCTCCTGCATTCGTCTATATTTTTCACGGTCGGGTGAACAGGGGAGGCTGAATGGCCTCATAGGGCCTGGGTAGATGGGCCCAGTGTTCCTCCAGACTACAGAGGGTCAGGGGCGGTGAGGGCTCACGGGGATGGCAAGTTGGGGTGGCCAATTCCCTAACATGGTCAGTTGAGGGTGAAAGGGGCTATACAAATTGGGATGGTGGCAGTTTTAATCCCACAGTACAGGGTAGTAGGGATGTGGGAGTTGAGCAAACGTTTTATGTAGTTTTAGCAGCAGTTACAAGGAACACAGTGAGTCAAGTGCAAACACATGGCACGGGCAGGGGACGTGAGTCCACACCAAGCTGTGAGTTCCAGACCTTTAAAGAAACAGCTTTCAAAACACTATATGATAGGGTACACAACCAGACTACACTTAAAATTATATCCTGGAACATCAACGACTTTGGGTCCAAGATTAAGCGCACATTGGTGCTATAATACATTAAATGGTAAAAAGCCAGATCTAGTCTTCCTGCAGGAAACCCACCTGAAAGGACAAAACTGCAGGGTCCTGGAAAGAAGGGGATATACCCTAGTGGCAGAGGTGTGTTACTCTTCGGGGTCACGGGGCACAATAATCCTTCTCCGGTCCGCAACAGCATATACCCCGGGCAGGACCTAGAGAGACCCTCTAGGTAGATTTGTACTCCAAACAGGCAAGTGGGAGGGACAGGTCTTGAATCTGAGCTCTATATACGCCCCACCACGGATGCAGGGAGCCACCATCTCCTCCCTCAATGCGACACTCCTCGATTTACCAATAGGCTTCCTGATCTTGGGAGCAGACATAAACGATTTCATGTCTATGTCGAATGATAAATGGACGGAAAAAGGATGGAAAAGAAGAGGAACTCCCCTTAAAACTTTCGAGGAGGCAGTGGGGTGGGCAGACCTGTGTAGGACCCAAAGCTTGATGGAACATTGAAATACACACTTATCAGCACAACATGAAAGTTTCAAGAGATTAGATTACTTGTTTACCCTCAGGGACAGAATAGGTCACTTTCAAAACACTCAGGGCCTTCTTTATGAGGCCTTGCGACAGTTTTGCGATTCCGTTGCATCACTTTTTGTCACGCATCGGCGGCGTAAAACATGCCTCCTGATGTGCCCTATTTACAAAGTGACGCATCTAAGCAGATGCGTCACTTTGTAAACCCCTGCACTACATTATACCTGTGTCAGGTATAATGTAATCAGGGTGGGCGTTCCCACGTAAGCAAGCCTCAAAGGAGTGACACAGTGAAATCTACCAGATTTCACTGCGCCACTTCTAGGGTGCAAATGCGTCAATATCTTACGCCTGCCTCATACAGGCGTCAGACTGACGCAGGCCCTTTCACATGGAGCTTGCCTAATGTGAAAGAACACATTGCTGGAGTTGCGTCACTTTTATGACACACCTCAGCAATGCGTCACTTTTGTGCCATACAGATACGTCAGAAATACTGACGTATCTGTAATTCCTTGCAACATGATGCGTCATACAGTAAATATGACACATCCATCATGTCACAAGGAGGGCGCACTGAGAAGTGACGCATCGCTGCTTTCACTTCTCATAAATGAGGCCCTCAGCACTTAGCGCGAGGCGTATCGGACCATTGCCCAGTGGCCACTTGGTTCTTGGGACAAGTGGTGGACAACGTCCTACCACCCCGATTGGGCACATAGAACCTAAAAGATAGAAAATTAAAACACCAACTAGTGGAGGGCACCCAATGATGCTTTCAAGGGGTCGGTGACATCATATTGTACCCTTTGGGAGGCCTACAAAGCGGTGATACGGGGAAAGGGTATACTAAAGATACTAAAGGCAGGAGATCAGGGAAGGGACCTGATACATCAACTGCGCCTTCGGCGACAAGAATGAAAAGACACTGCTGAAAATGCAGCTAGGGCCACACCCTAACGGTGCAAAAGAGGCTCTATGAGGTGGGAGACAAAGCCTGGACAGAAGGTGGAGTACATATCGGAGGCAGGGATATAGATGAGACATTTGCAGTGCCCTACAAACTACACATCCACCTCTAAATCATGGAGGTACGGGGTAGACTGTGCAGAACGCTGGGAAACAATGATGTTAAGTGGCCTGTCAGGGGAGGCTTGGGAGTCTTTGGAAGGTGATTTGACTGTAGCGGAAAAAGAAGGGGCACTACAGGGGTTACTATCGGGGAAAGTACTCTGGCCCAATAGCCTACCCCTCGAAAAATGTGGCCCACAGGATAGCACCTCAATTCCTTAAAATGTTACTAGCCACAAGAGACACTGGGGCTCCCCCTGAAGACCAGAGGACAATCACAATAGTAGTTATCCCAAAAAGGGTAAACCAGCGACAGACCGTAGCTCATACCATCCTATTTTGCTGCTCAATATGAAATCGAAAGTACCTTCTAAGGTTCTAGCAAACCAATTGCCAGTGGTTATAACGTCTTGTCTTTGATTCATTTTAACCAATCCGGCTTTATGCCGAGACGGAGCACCCACTTGAACCTGCAATGCCTATATGGGGTATTGTACGTGGAGAAAAGCAGGGAATGGAGGATGCACCTGTTCTCTTTCTAGATACAAGAATTGCATTCGACAGGGTGTGGCTTGCCCGAAGGAAGATGGCCGCTTCCTAGAGCAGCTCCGTAACTCTTTCCCCTTCTTCCACCATAAATCCAGATATAATTTGAATCTGACATCATCATGCGCCTTTTGTAGTTCCGAGGTCGGATCGCGGACACTCCCGCTCGTGGCCTGGTGGAGGTTGCAGAGCACTGGCCTGGAGTGGCGAGTGAGGCAGAGCACACACGGGGGCACCGGCGCAATTGTGAGGAGGTGGTCGCCAAGTAGGAAGAGGAGCAGCTGCACAGCTTAACGGAAGAGAGCCGGTACCAGCTCACGGTTGCTCTGCGTACACTGGACACTGAGCACCGGCATTGCGGGGGCCCGATCCGGGCATGGCCGAGTCCTCATAAGATTCAGAGCCACCCTTCAAACCGGCTGACTAGGGCCTGGGGTGAACAAAGAAGAGACGTGGCGGCACTACGGGGTGACCGACGCCCAACAGAGGAACCCAAGGAACCTCCCAAGTGGCCCATGGAGGTGACAAAGGCACGCAGATGCGGCCCGTCCCCAGCAGAGCGACAGCAGCAAAGAGACTACAGATTAGCCAACAGAAGAAAGGGAGGCGGTGGCTGATACGGTTGGAGTGGTGTCTGCGGCCCAATTGAGAGCAGAGGTAAATGCAGGAGAGCAATGAAATGCGGCCAGCAAGAAAAAGAGTGAGATAACGGCTGCAGGGCGTTAGAGGTGGAGGCTAAGGGGATCATATGGAAAGCACCATGGAAGTAAGGTCTCTGCCCGCAGGCTCACCAGCAGTCTTGGCCCAGGTGGGCTACACAGATTGAACTTTACAGGCGGCTCAAACCCCCAGTGGTCAGGTGAGAGCCTTTCCATAAACAAAAGCGGCAGAGGAACAAAAAAGAGAATACAGAACAGAAGATATCGAGTGGGTCTGATCAGGAGGACCCTACCGGGTAGTGTCTATGGGTTGGTAGGCAATCCTAAAAACCACTGGCCGGAGAGTGGGAGAGGAAGAACGTCGGGGAAACAGGGTGTAAACCTGACAGGCCAGAGGCCACTATGGTCACCCTTTGCAAGCAGCAGCAGCACACCCGGGGAGCCCAAAAGAAAACCTACAAAGGGAAGCAACCCAGATGGGAAGATGTCCAGGGAAAGAACTCCAAAAACTCCAACCAAACTAAACAAATTCACCCTCCCGAAAGGAACTGAGCCCAAGTCCCCTCAGAAGGTCAGGCAGCACCCGACAAAGGTATATTATCTTTGCATGAAATCATGGTGGCGATACAAGGGCTACAAACAGCGCTGGAGACCCAAATAGACTCCATTACAACAGAAGTCTGCTTAATCCGTGCAGACCTGTGTAATATGGGGCAAGAGTACAAACAGTAGAAGATTCTACAAAAACTCTGCTTCAAGACACCTCAACCCTTAAAGCCCAAATGAAGGAAATACAATTGCGCACTGTCCAACTGGAGGTCAGACTCGAAGATCAAGAAGGGCACTCAGGACGCAACAAAGTATGTCTCCTGGGGGTCCCCAAAAGGGCAGATGGCCCAACAGCTGACCTCTTCATGGAAAAATTGTTTCAGGGGCAACTCCAACCAAATGGTCTCTCAAAGATTTTCTCGGTGGAGAGAGCTCACCGTGTCCCGGGGGGTCACCCCAAGACCTATTATAGCACGCTTCTTTACCTACAGAGATCAATACGCTGTTCTGCATGTGGCCCAGGTGACCCCCCCAGTCCTGTTTGAAAACTCGCAGATAACCTTCACAGAGTTCATCCTAAATACTAAGGCACATTTTCATTGAAGTGAAGAGGGCGCTCAGGGATAAAGGGGTGAAATACTCCATGCTCTTTCCAGCATGCCTGTGAGTGGAGTCCGAGGGAGGGTTTGATTCTTCGCTACACTGGAGGAGGGATGGGACTGGTTAGGGGGTTGGAGGACAGTTGGAGGCAAAAGTGGCGAGGCCCGTTGAGGAAGACCAAAGAAAACAACGACGGATCCAAATAGGTGGCTTCCTGAAGAGGGGATCATGAGTGCTGTGCCATGAGAACAGTGACTGCGAACAAGGTTGACTGAGCCCGAGGGAAAGTGGGTAAGAATAACGTGGCTTCATCAAAAGACTGGAGGGCAGGTTTGTTGAAACAATGTCGGTTTGGTCGACCTCCCATCCAGCTATCGGACTAGGAGAAACTAAGCACAGCGTAAAACCCACCCAGTGGCATGGGCAGGAAGGTACTGAGACAATAAAACTACTTTAGCACTGTTGGAATATCACAGCTCTATATTAATGGTGGACAGATTAACTGCAAGACCGGAGAGGGGGCGGGGCAAGAGTTGATGGGAAAGTATACGTTCCCTATGCTTAAACGTTGGGTAGGGTCGACAGGCTCTCTGCTGAGTTTGGGGGCGGGCCATTGGGGCACCGTCTGGTAGAGTTGCAGGGTGGGGTGTAGCAGAGGAAAGGGAAGGGAGGGGAGTTGTTACATGTTTATTAGGTGGTCCGTTATGTCATTTTCTATGTTACAGAGAAAGAGCAGATAGCACTCTTTAATACAACCAGAACACTGGGTCTGACACATGGGGACTGAAGGGGCACTGGGAAGGGGGACATCCAGTGAAGCCCCAACGCACTGTTAATAAGGAAAACAGAACAGCGTTCACATGACAGGGAAAGCCCATGCTGAAATGAAAATAATGTCCTGGAATGTAAATGGGCTAAGAAGTAAAGTTAAGGGAGGTGTCGTGCTTCAATTTATTAAAAGACACTCCCCGATGTGGTTCTCTTGCAGGAGACCCACCTAGTGGGTAACAGCTGTAAGGCCTTGAATCACTGGGGCTATGAAATGAAGGCGCACGCAGGCTACACGTCCGATTCAAGAGGTACTATAATGCTCCTCAAGAAAAGCCTACCCCTCATCATAGAAAAAACATGGACAGGCAGACCGGGTAGTTATGTGGTGATTTCGGTGATATGGGCAGGCAACGTAATTTTTATGTTGTCTGTATACACCCCATGTTAGTAGACTCAACCTTGACAGACCTGGGGGCACAAATATTGGAACTCCCTGTGGGTTGTCTATATAAGGGAGGAGACTTTAACATGGCAGGCTGCGACTAGCTGGATTGTTTGCCACCTAGAGCCCAAACCCCCAGGCAGACACGATTGGTAGATTTTTTGTCTGCGGTGAGCTTGAAAGATGTCTGGAGCTCTCTAAAAGCCACTACACCAGAGTATACGTTCCACTCAGGAGCACATGGTAGTCGTTCACAAATTGACTTCTTGATTTCACTCCCCACACTCCTCCCTCACTTCTCGGAGGTCCGACACTTGGTGAGAGGTTACTCTGACCATTCTCCCATATGGGCAAAATATAAGGTGGTTGGACCGCGACGCAGGGGCCGGTGGCAATAAATCCCTGGTACATTAAGGTACCCAAAATAAGAAAGGGTCTGGAAGAAGCAACTAATCTCTACTTTAAGGAAAAGGTTAATACAGTCACTTTGTCACAGATATTATGGGAAGCATATGAGACGGTGGTCAGGGGTCAGGCCCTCTCGCTTATATCTGGACACAAAAAAGAGAAAAGAGCGTCACTTATGAAACTAGAACAGGAAATCCTTGATTTAGAACTTCAAACATACGAAACTAGGATGACGAATAACAGACGTTAAAACTTCAACAACAAGACTATAGAGACAGCATTACAGAGGAGGCCAGGAATAGAATTAACGAGATACAGCACCAGATATATGAAACTGGCGATAAAGCAGGCAAACTACTGGGCTGTTTGGAACAGTGCCAGAAAGCAAATAAATGGGTCCCATCACTCACCTCTAGATCCGGGGAGGAGATCAAAAACCAATTAGGTATGCAGAGGCCTTTGCAGACTACCTTGCGGAGGTATACTCCACCAGTACACAATACCCAGAACAGGAATCCCTAGAGTTACTAAAGGATATCTGATTGAAAAAGCTTTATTCGAGTTACAAACTCATAAAAGCACAACATACATTTTAAAATTCATACATTTTAAAATACATTGCAATTAAATTCATGTTTCATATATAAAAATAAATTTTGAGCAGTTGTGCAAGCTTTAGCAAAGAGAATATTTAAAATTACTATAAAATTTCAATTCATATTGAGAGATAGAGCCTTCCGCCTAATGGACCATGCCCACCCCAAGTACTTTGCTGTTCCCAGCACAATGGGCATGTCAGTGGAGGTACAAATAATTCTCAACCCCTCAACACCACTGGATACCCCAAGGTTTCTACAGACTGGAGCCAACCATACTCTCCTTGGGTTTGCATAGGCCTCACACAGAAATAGGAAGTGGGCTATGCTTTCGTTGGGGGCACCACACACCGGGCAACATGGGGTGTTAGTACTCCTCCACCTACCCGTCAATGACCTCAGGGGGAGAGAACCTGACCTTAGCTGAAAAAATAACTTCCTGTCTATCCGGACAGTAATACTGTCCCAATACTTTTCTAATACAGGTCTCGTTTTGATTTCCAGGAATCTACCCCCCATTGTTTCTGATTGTGTACTCCTCCAGAGCCTTTCCTCTACATAATCCCAATAGATGTCCTTGATGGTATTTTACTTGGGAAAACTTCCCCGGAGGGATTTTCCCAAAGGTTAGAAAGACCAAGCTCACCAAGAACAACCCTGAGTGTCTTCAACCATGATATTTTGTGGAACGTGTCTGATTCAATTAAGGCTAAAAACCCATTAGCATAGTGTCGGATCTCTGGGGTCGTCCAAAGCCGTCTCCAATAAAGGATAGGCCTTAATCGAGCACGGTCACTAACCGATCTCCTCCCTAGATCAAGGCCAAGCGGGATTAATGGCGCACTCTGGGGGAGACCCGTAAATCCCCTCAGAAACCTATTCTCTGATATTTGTAGGGTAGGAAGCCTCTCAAAACCCCATACTTCTGCCCCATATAGGGCTGCCCCTAAAGCTTTGGCATCATAAACCATAAGGACCGGTTTTATAGGCCTAGTTTTTGATTTAGCTTGCTCTACCCGAAGCGCCCCTGCAATCTGCTGATGTCTAAGTACCGCTTTTTCTATGTGGTGTGACCAACCTGGCTTACTCGATATCTCTACCCCAAGATAAGTAAAAACATTTACTACCTCGAGCTTGATGGTATTCAGAGATACCCTTGGTTGGGGTCGGCGCCTTTGGGAGAAAACCATCAGCTTTGTTTTGCCAGCATTGACTTCAAGGCCATGCTCCCTGCAAAAAGTGTCAAATATATTTAGGGCACGCTGCAGTCCAGCTGGGGTTTTGGACACAATTAGGGTGTCGTCAGCGAACATCAGGATCGGAACCCTGATGCCCGCTAGCGAAGGTGCATCCACACCTGCGTCCAACATCCTATCCACAATACCATTAATGAATAAGGAGAAGAGCAGGGGTGCCATTGCACATCCCTGCCGTACACCCCGCTCGACGGGAAAGTTAACAGTAGATTCCCCGTTCCTCCCCCATTGAACTTTGGCAAAATTACACTCATGGAGTCGCATTATTAAGGTAAGCAACTCAGGTGGGACCCCTATCCCTTTCAGAACTGCCCAAAGCTTGCTCCTTGGGACCAGGTCGAAGGCAGCCCTCAAGTCTACAAACGCGACATATAGACTGCCTTCGCCAAGGAGTACCGTCCCCCATCGCAACATGGTAAATCGAAATATTTGATCTACCGTGCTGGTAGCCCGCCTAAAGCCTGCCTGGTAGGGGGAAAGAGCATTATTCTCTTCTACCCAGTCCATAAGTTTATTAGTCACCATCCTCCCCACCACTTTTTGGACAGTGGTGATCAGACTTATCGGCCTATAATTGGCCGGGAATGACCGATCACCTTTCTTATAGATCGGTATGATTATTGCCCCCTTCCATATTTCTGGGATTACAGCCCCTTTAGCTAATGCGTTTCCCAGTAAAGTCACATACCTAGCCCACCGTACCTTGTCATTCTTAAATATATCAGACGGTATCCCGTCCAAACCCGGTGCCTTTCCCCCTTGTAAAGATGAGATTACCAATTCTACTTCTTTGCTTGAAAACAAGTTTTCTTTACAAAATACAACTGGAATTGGTTCTATGGCCACCATCTCCCTGTTCTCTGCGTATTGGGGTTTAAAATACTCGACCCATGATGCCTCATTGACATTATTATCTGGGTTATTAGGGGTACCACCTCGGCCCCACTTCACGATTTTCCAGAAAAATCTGGAATCCCTTGCCCCAGAGGCTTCCAGCAACTCATCCCAGTATTCTTCATCCCACTTTTTCTTGGCCTGGCGAATACTAACATTGTAGTGTTTCCTGGCTACGCTGATCAGAACCTTATCCCTGCTTCTGATTGCCCTACCCAGTTCCAACCTAGCTAACCTGCACTGCTTATTAAACCACCTAGCCATTTTAAGTGGGGCTTTTCTATTTGCATTATTCAATCTCATAAAATGTGGTTTTAAAAGAGAGAAGAACTTATCGTGTATGGCTGTCGTTGAAGCGGACCCAGGTATTACAGGATTTACTATCTCCATGGCGGCAATTGCATTGTCCACCTCCGAACTTATGTAGTTCATGGTCGCTACGTTTGCCAGCACGTTTGGCCATTTAACTCTACGCATATCATTGGCCATAACAAGTACTGCTTCACTACTTGACTCTCGATTAACCGGCGTGGCCGTCCACCAAGTGTGGGTGACACAAAGGGGATTATGATCGCTTTCTAATCTACCCTTTATTTCCATATCGCCTATCCCATACCATAAATTAAGGCTACAAATGACATAGTCTATTCTACTTTTACTATGACCATTGTCAAATGTACAGTTGCCTCCCTGGTCACACTTTGTCCTTCCATTAAGGGCCCTCAACCCATATTCCAAACATAGCGCATTTAATAGCAATATGTCTTTTGTCCACCGTTTGACTGGTGCAAGATTTAGGATCGGGACACCCCATTGGACATCTTCCTCTTGACCTATCGGATTTTCCAACGGTTCGAAAGTCCTATTGAGATCACCAGCCACAATCACTCTATTTCCTAGGGAATGTGATTCAAGGAAGGTGGATAGGGCCTCTATGGTGGGGGAATTCCCAACATTGGTACCCCTAGCATAAATATTATATATGTCTATCACACCCCCCTTATCAGATGACATTCTTAGCAATTGTATATCCTTGCAACCCAGGTCCAGCATTTTTATTTTAGCTTGTAGACTTTGCTTGATCCAAACTGTCAAGCCTCCCATGGGTCTACCCCTAGGGCCTCTACTCGCTGGGATACAAAAGTTTAAGTAGCCTGGGAGGAAGATCGGGTCGCAAGCCCATGTCTCCTGAAATAGACACATTTCAAACCTGTTGACAAAGTCTATCGAATTTTGTGACAATAGTCTAGTACCTAGCCCCGCGATATTCCACGAGAACAGCCTCCCCGGGCTAGTGTCATTACAGATCCCCACATCGATGACTGACATAGGCGGGAGGTTGGCCAGACTCTCACAATTACCTTCCTCATCTATGACAATATCCACACAGTTAACATCAGTTCCCTGTATAACACCAGTATTTAATATGGGTCTTGTTTCACCCCCCAAAATTTCCATACACACCCCACTGTCCACCCTCCAATTCTCATTCTTCCTATTAATAATCACTTCTTTTGGACTTGTTATTACATCCATAATTGATGCCACCGATTTCTCGGTTTTGTCTTCCCTACACATCTTGTCCCCAATTTCATTGAAAACAGCCGATTTTCGTCACCATCCCCACCTCGAATTTTCCTGCCCATCATGAGAGTTATAAACTTGATCATAACAGGCATTTGGTCGTGGGAAAGGAACGTTGAAAGGGATGGTCTCTACCTGTGGAGGGAAGCTAAATCTCCCTAGCTCATTATTCCCACCAAGACGGGCATCAACTGGTCTAGGATAGAAAAAAGTGAGATCCACAATACCAATCCCACTACTACTAGTGCTCCAGCCTAGCCTCGTGATCAATCCTACCACCCTTGGAAATTAATTATAATACATTCACCCCCCAGGTTTTTCGGGGTACATCCTATCCAGTTTCTTACCCCGATAATCAAACCATCCACTTCCCCGGACAATGGTCTATTAACCCTTAACCAGTACATAACCTTGATTTTTTAACATCTGGTAGGTTTCTCTTTGCCCTACCAAAAGAGGTGGGGCATTGGTAAGAATAGCCACATAGGGATAGGAATCCGGAGTAAGATTTATTGGAGGTATCCTGGTTGGAGGTTTTATCACACAGGGTGTAGGTCGACTTTGTTCTGGGGCAACAAGGCGTGATAGGGGAGCATTCTTTGATACCAAGGAGGCCTTATTTTTCTCAGAATTATCATTACCACCACTTACAGAACCATCCCTGATTTGGACTTGTGGAACATGGGACTTATTTATTCCAACACTATTTTTGCAGGAATTTCTGTCATTGCTAGCCAAAGGACCCTGGGAAGTTATCAGGGTGCTTGGTAGAAGTTGGATAGCATTACTAACAGGGATGACATTTTTTGGGCATTCCTTACTACCTTTGGCCACCATACTATGTTGCTTGGTTTTCCCGCAATTACTTTTCGTTAGGATTGTTGGCAATTCGGTAGTAGTCTTACTACTTTGTCCCTTCCCCCGGTGATCAGTTGCAATACTAGCAACGGGAGGATGTAATTCAACCGAGGGGGCACCTAGATCTCGCTCAGCTATTTGCTGTTGGTTCCTATTCTCGCCCGTTTTAAGACAAGACTTGATTAAAGATTTAGTTGAGAAAAAATTATCTAGACTAGCCTGCTCTAGATGGTCCAGCTGGTCAGCTAGTTTTTTTAGTCTGTCTTCAAAGGGGTTCAAAAGGGACTGTATTAATTTTTCCAACTCCAAGAATAGTTGCGACTTAGGTGGTGGTGTCCCAGGAGATGCTATAGATATAGGGTCTATAACTATGGGATCTGAGCCTGGTGGTAATGGTTTCCCAGGGGATGCTATTATTATGGGTTCTAAGCCTGGCAAAACAGCTTCTCCCTCGCCCATTATTTGCACAAAGTTATTCCCAGTAGTGTCACATGGTCGTGTACATGTCCCTAATTTCCTATATTTTTTTGGAGGTTTTGGAGCATGACATTTCTTTATAACTACACTCCTTTTCCTTTTGGAGCAGGGTTTAGTCTTTACAGATTGTTTTAAAACAGTAGATTGTGGTGTAGACTGTTGCCCAGTGGATGGGTTAGTAGGAACACTAGGAGGGATTGCAGGCAAAGTAGAGGTTACTAGTTCCAAAGGGACGGTAGCCAATGGCTCAATTGTTGGGGGAGAGAGGGGTGGGATTTCCTGTGCAACAGGCAACGTAATGGATGATAAAGGAGTGACCAATGATGGAAAACTTGGACTTGTACGTTTGTCAACAGGTGTTTTTAGAAGCTCGATGGACAACCTGCGTCCCGCACGTCTTTCTGCCAGGGCGATTTCCCTATCAATATCCTGTGGCAACCGTTTAAAATAGGTATCTAGGGGGCCCATAACAGCAGCCCCTGACTCATTCAAAGAGGGCAGCAAGATAGAAGTGTTAGTGGAGCAAGCCATACGAGCGAACTTTTTTTTCACCTCAATAAATTCAAAGTAGATTAGATCACAAGCACTCCCACAAGTGACAGAAATAAAATACCAGGACAGTAAATGTCAGTGGGGTGGCCCAGCCCGGCCTCCTTTTGTTAAAAATAGCAATGTGTATGTACATAAGCGGCGTTCATTTATGCTCACAGTACCCCTTGGTGTAAACAGAATGGATATCGTTAAAACTCTGACTGTGTTGTCCCACTAGCATAGACCCATGCACACACGTACACGACAGCCACTTTAGGCACCATGGTCTCTCAGTTTGCGGTCGATCGCCAGCGCCCCTTCCTTGACCCTGCAAGCTTCCCCCATGCAGCCTGGCTGCCCCCTCTCCCACATGCGCGAGTCATGAGCCCACCCCTCCCGCATGACTCTGTCCCTAAGAATCGCACCCCGCGCCTGACCAACACCTCCTGTCCCTCCGTGAATACCCCTCCTTTGATGACCTCTTCCTCCGAGCCTGAATGTTTGCACGGACCGCTGGTCATCCCTTAGCCTGAGGATACGGTTTATTGCCCACTACTTTATGCACTCGTCTCTCTTGGAAGAAGCTACTATTGATCATGGCCACCCCACCCCCTGAGACTCGATCAGACACACACATTCCAATGGAATCAGCAGGACACTCAGCCGCGTGATAGCCCCCTCCTATTTGCATGGAGAATAAGGGCCCTACTGTAGCCACGTGTTGGAATACCTCCATACTATACAATGTGTTGATTGTAATAAAGGATGCCTGTGTGCCATAAACCTGTGTATAAAAGACGAAGCCTCAGAGAAACTTGTTAGAGCACCTCCCGAAGACACCATGCGAGTGTCCCAAAGGACATGCTCTCCTCATGAGTAATAAACTCTGTTCTTGTTTTCCTACTTCCAGTGCCCGTCTCCTTATTTGGTAATTATTCAAGGTGAGAACGAAGAGTCGCCCTGCACCAGTAGCCTGGGCATCGGGTGCGATAGGGGCTGACTTTTTAACAATTTGGCCCCTGACGGCCACAGACGGTCCCGCCCTTGTCCCGGGCTTCTCCCGGGACGCTCCCGCGCGCTCCCGCGCAGCGGGGTCTTAATCCACTTAAATGGTGATTGGGACAAATAGAAGTGAGGCTTTCAATCCCCCGGTGCTCAGGGGGGCGGGGCTAGCAGGAAGAGCGGGCCAGGTGTGTTCTATTGGCCGGCAGGGACTCCTGGAACATCGAGTCCCTGCGCGCTCGCAGCCCTGCTCGGCCCTTTCTACACCCTGGTGAGTCCTTTCCAAGCCTCGGGATCCTTATGGCGAAGCGGGTCCCGCGGAGCGGGAGCCGCGAGGTGTTGGTTTTAATCCGGGCTTGGGTGGAATCCGGGGTTGGTGCAGCAAAACACACAGAGCAGCCCAAGGACGGCAAACCAGCACAAAGAGCAGAGAGTCCCGTAGAGCAAGGAATGAAGTGAGGCTTTCAATCCCCCGGTGCTCAGGGGGGCGGGGCTAGCAGGGAGAGCGGGCCAGGTGTGTTCTATTGGCCGGCAGGGACTCCTGGAACATCGAGTCCCTGCGCGCTCGCAGCCCTGCTCGGCCCTTTCTATACCCTGGTGAGTCCTTTCCAAGCCTCGGGATCCTTATGGCGAAGCGGGTCCCGCGGAGCGGGAGCCGCGAGGTGTTGGTTTTAATCCGGGCTTGGGTGGAATCCGGGGTTGGTGCAGCAAAACACACAGAGCAGCCCAAGGACGGCAAACCAGCACAAAGAGCAGAGATATCTCAATCCCAGGGTTGATGGAGGAAGAGTGCCAGCCTCACGAGGAGGGCCTTACGATAGCTGAAATAACTCAAGCGATTGGAGCCCTGAAGTCGGGAAAAGCATTGGGGTCCCAATTGAATTATGCAAGCTGACGGCGCAGGTGACTGTGCCTCACTTACTAACAATGTTTGAGGAGAGCAACACTATTGGCAGACTCCCACTAGATCAGACACTGGGGACTATAGTAGTAATACACAAGGAGGGAAGGCCGAGAGACCAGTATGTTGTACCTGCCAATTACGCTGCTGAATCCAGAGGCAAATATTCTTGTGAAGCTATTGGCGCAGCGGCTTCTCCCTCTACTCCTGGCCCTGGTCCACCCAGACTAATCAGGATGTATGCCAGGATGCAACACCACCCGAACCTCAGAAGCCTGCATCTTGCCTTGGGACGGGTGCACAGAATCAGCGAAAACGCTGCGGTCCTGTCCCTAGATGCTCAGATGGCCTTTGACACCGTTGAGTGGCCTTATATGATGGTGGTGCTCAAATGCATGGGATTCGGACCACAATTTATATCCTGGCTCAGCCTCCTATACTCAGCACATCAGGCACAGGAAGTGGTCAACGGTGAAAGGTCGCGTATATTTCTGCTGCAGCGTGGCACAAAACAGGGATGCCCCCTGTCCCCCGTAGTCTTTGCGTTGATACTTGAGCCAGTGGCGGCATGGATCTGGAGAGATCCAATAATACATGGCCTACGATGGTCGGAGGACTGTGAGGACAGGATCTCGCTATATGCCGACAATATCCTTTTATATGTGGCATCTCCCCGAGCCTCTATAGAAAGAATATTAAAAAAATGTGCTATGTTTGGTAGGAACCCAGAATACGTCAACAACTGAGCCATATCTGTAGTGTTTGTTCTTAGTGGACAGAGATCGAAGCTACCAGTGGACTGTGAGGCACGGATAGCCACAGACGGATTTAGAGACCTGGGCATTTTTATAACATATTAGGCACGTTTTCTTGCCCAAAACCTGCAACCTCCTTTGGAGCACCTTAAAAATGATGTCCACCACTGGTGAGCCCTTCCTCTCTCACTCCTCGGTAGAGCAGCGCTGTTTAAAATGATGGCGCAGCCGACATTCTTATATGTATTACAAAATGTGCCCTTCCCGGTTCCTGACTCATACTTCAATTCGATAGACAGTGAGGTGTGCTCCCTCCTGTGGGACGGTGGCTCCCCAAGGATCGGCCTCAGTAAATTGACCCATAGCTGGTATGACCGGGGAATCGCGTTGCGACATATCCAAATGAATTAAAGGGCGGCTCAACTCGCAACTGTTAACCAATGGGTCCACCAAACACTAACAGAGCTGGCGTACCACATGGATTGGCTGGTACTACATCCAAAAGGTTATCTTATTGTGCTTTATACTGAACTACGACGACTCCCATTGGAGGGTCCCACGGCGGTGACAATCCGCCAGTGGCACTCGGCTCTAGTCAAATTAGGGTGGAAGAATAGACTCACCAAAGCCACATGATGGGTGCATAAGAAATAAGAAAAGGTTTAGCTAAATGGGACATAATAGCAATCTTGAGATTGGGGGTCCTACACACGGGGACAGAGATGGACTCATTTGAACACCTGCAAAAAACACATGAGCTGGCCCGGACGGAGTACATCCGTTACCTACAGATCCGACATGTAATTCAAGCAGCAGTGCCCCGGGAAACGGAAATCCTGGAATCATTTCCTCTGGAATGTAGACTCCTTGAGGAACTCTTGCCCCAAAAGGCAGTCTCGCTCACAGTTTTTGTCCCATGGTGCGCCGCATTGTAAATGCGGCGCACCATGGGTGTCGGAGCAGCGGCGCAGAATAACTGGCACATCCCTGGGGATGCGCCAGTTATCATGAATCTGCCCCTGTGTGTCTATATAAACTGTTTTTTTCTAGGAGAGGTGATTCTACATCCATGACCTTCGACGCTACCACTCACTAACCTGTCAGATGGTAAGCTATTCATGCATGGTATGTAACCCTCACTACACTTTTTGGTTATAGTTGCAGTAGTGTTGTCATCATAGGTCCTGAAGAAAGCCATTTCCGGCTGAAACATGTCGACCAGTTAACTTACCACCAGGATAGAAGTATTTGCTGAAATTCTATCCACACTCTGTGTTTTTTTAACCTTGTCATCATGGTGACCACCAGAATAAAAGTTACCCTTAGGCACCATGTTAGTCAATTTTAACACACCACTTTTTCACTAGCACATATCTTTCGAGCACTGCAACCTTTCTGCCCACAGCTCTTTACACCACTACTCTCTTTGGCCTTTTTCCATCACTGGTGGATCCGTTACTAGAACCTACTCACAATAACAACAGTGAGTAACCTAGTGGATACCAGTTTAGATTAAAAAAATCCCAGATGATGAAGCTCTGCCAATGGGTGGGCTGATGGGTTTTCTTATCTTCTCTCACTACTCTTCAGTCTATATACACACACTATTTAGGAGAAAGCAGACACTCTCTAGTCCACTCAGACCAGTAGCACCCCTTTTGTGTTTCTTACTAGTTAGATTTGGGGATAGGGTGCACTTTGGTCGGTAAACTTCTCTCCCCTTTAGACCCTCTCTTACTCTTGTGTTTTTTATCCTGATTTATGTGACAAAGCCCTGCCTCTAGATATCGAGAATACTTCACATTTTTATTAACCTTTTTCAGAACTACGCAGGCTACCAAATTAACTGGGATAAGTCCCTGATTTTCCCGCTCTCGATTGGAGAGTTGTCCCTGCCTCTCCATTGCCCAGCCCCAGTGGCAAGGGAAAGGTTCAGATACCTAGGGATCCACATAACAAGAAATGAGAAAGACTTTCTGGATCATAACTTGCTTCCCCAATTGGACCGCTTCCAAGTGGACGCAGCCGACTGGCATACACTACTCCTATCGCTAATAGGAAGGGGTGTGCTCTTAAAAATGATGACCCTCCTGTGCATGCTCTACATATTCCAAAACACCCCGTACAAAGTCCCTGACACACACTTTTGTAAAATCAACAGCATACTGAGGTGACTACTGTGGGATGGAGGTGCGGCACAAATATCCTTAGTGAAATTACAGCGCAGAGTTTTTGTCAGAGACTTAGTGGTCCTAACCTCCGAGCTTACTACTGGAAGGCCCATCTGGTAGTGGTGAATGACTGAGTGCTTGGCGGGAGAGACAAACTGGCATTTAGGGTTGACCATTGGACCATGGGTAAAGGGGTTTACCCAGCACATCTCTACGGAAGTGCAAAGAAAGGATTGCTCCCGCTCCATACCCATAGAGTACTACATGCATGGAAAGCAACCAACCAACATTTGGGGTGGAATGACAAACTAACTGCCTAACCCTCACTGTGGGATAGCGATAGCCTGGGAGAAGTGAAGAGACTGCGCAGCCACACACGATGGCACACCATAGGAATAGACAAGCTGGGAGATGTCTGGAGATGTGCTATCGTTCAGAGAGCTGCAGTCTGAATATGAACTAGAGCAGGGGGAGGTTTTTGGATACCTGCAACTACAGCACCCTTTAAAATGCTACCTGCCCGAACAACTCCCAGACTACTTCCCTATGGAGGATCAGCTGCTTCTAGAACCTATGCCCACCAAGGCAGTCTTTCTAATATATAAAAAGAGAATGAACACTTCACCAGACTCCCTTGCCCAACTGAGAGAGGCCTAGACAGAAACCCTGGGCCACCTGGAGGATAACGGGTGGAGTGAGGGTCTGTGGAGTCCCACAGAGATAGCCAATTTGAGCACGATTCTACCAGGTGCAACTTTGTGTGCTACACAGGTCATACCTCTCTAGGTACAGGATACACAAGATGGGCTGCAGCGAGTCGATTGCATGCACGAGGGGATGTGGGAACATAGGCACTTTCTACCACACACTCTGGGTCCGCCCACTAATCCAAAGCTTTTGGAATGGGGTGATAGAGATGATGAAGCAAGGTATGGGATTAATGATCCTGCTAGAGGCCAAGGGTCTGTTGCTAGGCATAACAGGGGGAGAAAAATGCCCCAAACACTTGGCTAAACACTGGTGCGGGGTTGGCAAAGCACAACTTGGCCAGACTCTGGGAAGCAAACAGACCTCCTACAGTCAGAGAATGGGAAGAAGATCTTGACTGGTGTCAATTAGTAGAACATAAAACATACCGGCCCAAGGCTGCCCCCGCAAACTGGGGCCGTGGATGGTACATAGGGAAGGTAATGTAACAGGATGAGAGGGGAGGTAGGGTGGGAAATGGGTTACTGTGGTAAGCAGATAGACGGTTGACAGTTCACTACACAATGTAGTATGTTGCTTTCGGGATGGGGGATTGGACAATACAATGATAATCAGTGATGTCCAGGCCCCCTGTGTGCGTCCTACAATGTTTTTTGCTCACTGCTCTTTAAAACTCAGTTGTTCTCAAATAACTGCTTAATAAAAAGGTTGAGTATTTTGACTTCCAAAAAAGGGACAAGTATCAGCACAAGGATACCCTCCCAGGTGAGTTGTGCACTATACAAACACATCTAACATGACATAAGTTTGAAGGTAAAAACTGGGAAATGGGTGAAGCAGCAAATCTATTTGATCAGTGAAGCACCCTAAGAGGCCACGAATTCCACCTCGGTCTGACGCAGAGTTTTTAAGCCAAAACCAACGGCTTCAGCGGAAGCATGGCAATGATGTATTTTACTTTGTTAACCCTTGCCAGCCCCAGCCTAGCCTCACTGGAAGATTTGAACTTCCATTTCAGAGATTAAGGCCATATTAATCAAAGGGCTGTGTCGCTTTTGCACCATGCAACGGGGTGCATGGGTGAATCATGAGTGCAATTTATCAAGCCAAGCAAGGATACCTTGTGTGGACCTTAGTGACTTGATAAATCCAGAGTAATGCAATGCAGCTCAAATCACTGGGTTGCATTGCGCTACTCTGCCCGATGAAGGTATTCCATGGGTGGTGCGTGTGTGTTCCTCACATTTCCCTTTGACATAGTTATTGACCAGCTACCCCTTGGAGAGATTAAACAACATCGGAATTCTGGGTACTCTCCTAGACTGGATCGATTCTTACCTTGTGGACAGCTTAGAAGTTGTTACCTATCCTCCTTTTTTTCTGCAGTTTTCCTTCAGCGTTGTGATCCCTCAAGTCCACCTCCCACCCCCTTTCACTCTTAAGCCCACATCATGGACCTCTATAAAAAATTGCACCTGACCTGCTACAACTACACCATTGATGCACATATCATATACAACACAGATCATGTAAAAGTAATTTGAAACCACAGCCCTCAGTTGTTGCTCGCCAGCAGTTGACCATTACAATCTGACCCTCAGCTCCTCTAAAACAGACATTCTCCCCTACAATTCCTAGTTTACTTCCAACCCTAGAAGTTAAAAGCCTCGGGATGTAAGACTGTTGTGAATGGCGGCTTGGCCACAAATGAATAGTAGACACTTTCAGGTCAAAGAAATAGTAGGTTTATTGAAGACCTCATCCACCAGAAAGCCAGGGTTAACTGCCAATTCCACCATTCTTAATTGAACCCCAGCAACCACTCACGTTCTGAACCTTTGCCAGGGCCGGACTGGGAACCAAAACCGACCCTGCCAAAGTGCTTGGTCGCTTCCCTCCCCCCACAGGGGGTTGGGGGTGCCGCCGAGCTCTTTGCCAGGGCCGGTTTTCTGCCGATTTTGTTATGGGGACGATTTTGCAGCTATGCTGCAAACACAGCCCTGTAACAAAAATGGCCCCCAGGGGGCCAAAACCGGCCCCCACCCATGCGGCTCACCGGGTGATTGCCCGCTACGGCTAGTCCAGCCCTGACCTTTGCATCATCACATAGAAATCAACATTGATAGAAATGAAAGTGTAAACACCACATCACCTACCCTTTTGCAGACCAAATAAATGAAAGATAACCCCTACAAAAACATTTAGCCTCAACAAACATCGGGGGATATTCTCAAGAATGTGTGATAATTACCGTAAAATTAGCTTAACGCAACTCTTCATATCGCAGTGCATAGTGGGGAAAATAATGCTGTGTTAACAAAGTATTCACAACACGGAGGTACCATGCTATAGTCCCACGACAACGCGTCAAAGGTACGCGAGAAAGTCAACGCGATGCCGAAAAAATGCAAAACACGAACGCAAAAAAAGATGCGATGAGGCCAATCCGGATACAAAAAGCAGTGAAAACCTAGCGACAGGCCTGCAAATCCCACACATCATGTAGGAAAATGCACTATAAAAGCAACAAAAAGAACACACCAATAACTATTCAAAGTGTGTAGCATTATGAATGCACCCGGACCGAGTGCAGAGGCCAACGCAAACCCCACAAGCCCCACAGACCACCAGCAAGGAACCTCGGGTCGGGGAAGGGCAAGGAGTAGTGGAAGAGGAAGACGGGGTGCAGTCCGCAGCAAAACCAGATCAGCGTCACGGAGGTGACAGAACATTACCATCAACTGAACCACAATTAGACTAACATGAATGCAGTGGGAGTGTCGAGGAGGTCAATGGAGGAGGCCAAGAGGAGCTGACATGATGTGGAAAGCAAAACCAAGCACAACCCCGCTGCCAACAGGAAGGCAGCGACAGCGACAGGAGGGGGGAGTCCTGCACCACAGGAGGAGCTGAAGGAAATGGCGGCCACAGTCATCAGTGTGGAGATGGTGCAAGGAGTTGGAAGTACGGATACAGCTCGAAAGGACCTGACACAACATCAACAGGGTGAGTGACGACCAGGGACTGGGTAAGAGGGGGAGATGGGCACAATGGCACACATGCACAACGATGTGCAGCACCCTGCACACCCACAATGACCCTGAATCATGTCCCTGATCCCTGTGGCACACTGCAGCACACAGATAGCAATCACAGCACATCCACATTGACGACAATGTGGCACAATGTGCAACCCCGCCGCTGCAGAACAGCGGACACAACTGGCTCCGCTCATTCGCAGAAACAGGCCAACTGCATGTAACAGAGCAGGAAACTGTGAGATGGAAATGTACACGTACAACCTCACCTCCGTCATGTAGTCCAAATGTACACTATCCCACATCAAAATCCAGCACCTCCCAAACAGTCAAAATGTACATTGTCATACAGTCTGCATGTAAACAAGAACAATGCGCCAACATACCTGTCAACACAATGTCAACATGCATCTCCCCTTCAAATTGAGGAGGGACAAACAACAACTCCAGTAGAGCAGACCAGACAACCCATCAGTGATGCCCTGGCCCTGGTGGTGTGTTGCCTGGGATGTCCATGAGCTGTTGTAGGGCGTCGGTGTTGAAGGTGTGGTGGTCCTCTCACCACACCTTCAACACCGACGCCCTACAACAGCTCATGGACATCCCAGGCAACACACCAACAGGACCAGGGCATCCAAGCTACATAGAGGAGAACCCAGCCCCTGCACAGACCACACAGCAGGACGCACCCGCCAGCACGGCTGGCTCCCAACACTTCACCGAGCCACACATGGCATTCCAATGCCAGGTGGCAGAATGCCAATAGGAGGTGGCCGAACAGGTGCGGGTGGGGTCCGAAACCATGGAAGATGAACTAGATCACATACGTAGGTGTCCAATTCCCTTCAGGGAACACCTACACCCCACAAAGGAGACCCACACTGCGACAGAGACACATGCATTTGCACATTTCCAGTACTGAACCATGCCCAGAGGCACGCAATTGTCATTCACATACCCATGCTGGACCTGCGTACGACGGCCCAGTCCACTCCTCTTACGTATTGAGTGGAAGACGACAAAGTTACATGTCCAAGATCTAACTTGCTGCCTGCGGTGACATGGTTGCGCCCGCTGTACACAGCACAATGTAATGTGGTAGGGCCCGAGGCCCTCATGCATACATTATGACCACACGGACACACGCAGATAGTTTGTGGAATTAGCCACGTGCACGTGTACCCGGCCCCTTTATTGGCAGGGCCACATGTACAGTGACGCCTGTGCTGGATGTGTGTGGAGTAATTGTAAGCCAGCCCTCACGGAGTGGTTGGTGCAGGCAACAACTTGAAGAGCAAACCCCATTAAAACGGAACCTGAAAACACCAGCATAACAGAGACAACTGACCAGCATCATGGAGGTAGCCGGAGGAAGTACAGAGGTCAGCCAATATGCACACAGAAGTGTCCGTGAGTTGCAGTGCACTGAGTTTGGGCCACTTGAGCTGAGCGCGCTCATGTGAGGAAATTGTCCAGGATTGTGTCCCTTCGGGATATACCTTCCCTTGGAAAACCAGGGGGAAAAGTTCGCATCATGTTTAATTAACATCATGTCATGGATGTCGGATTCCCGGCTTAAACTAAATGGGACTAAAACGGAGCTGATGCTCCTTGGCAACCTGTGTACGACACTCCCTAAATCCATGTGGCCGGCCAGTCTAGGTGCCCCCCCAGCTCCCAAAGAAGCAATAAAAAGTCTCGGGGTTTGGCTGGAACCTGAGCTGTCAATGAGTACTCAAGCTAAACGAGTGGCAGGGACCTGCTACGGACTGCTCCGGTCGGTGCGGAAGATCCTCCCGCTTCTCCCTGAAAATTCCCGGAAACTACTGGTGCAAGGATTAGTTATATCAAGGCTGGATTATAGCAATGCCCTATTCCTTGCTTCACCAGAATCCAATTTGAATGTGCTCCAAAGAGCTCAGAATGCGGCAGCACGAATGCTCACTGGTACTGCCAAAAGATCCTCAGCCAAGCCTGCACTTAAGGCCTTGCATTGGCTTCCAATCCGAGCTCGCATAAAATTCAAATCCCTCTGCATTGTGTTTAAAGCTTTGCAAGGATCGGGCCCTCCAATTCTTAGGGACTTGGTTCGCCCTTATAAACCAACGCGAGCCCTTCGCTCTGATGATGGTAATTTTGTGGTGATACCCAGAGCAAAAAAGGTGAGGTCCGGCGGCAGCCGGTTCTCCATTAACGCAGGCCAATTATGGAATGCTCTACCGCTGGCACTGCGGAAAGAACCTAACCTAGCGAGATTCCGCAAAGCATTGAAGACTCACCTTTTCCCCCTGTAGGCTTTCTCCTCAGTTACATTTGGTGGTGGTCCTGTGTTTTTGTTTTAGCGCTGGGACGCTCGAGGGCAGCCATGCACTTTATAAATTCCTTTTCATTTCATTTCTGATGCAGCTGCAGAGGGGTGTGTTACACTTGCATCATCTTTCTCATCATCATCCCAGGCCTCCCACACTGCCTGAGGTAACATTGCTGCGTAACCTCTCCACAGCACAAAACTCAATCAGTAACGGTCCATGGGTTGCGGTGCACTGAGTCAGTGGCACCTGGAGGGCTTAGCAGGGTATCAGGCAGATGATGGTATCCACAACAGGCGTGAGCAACTCCGTTAGTCAGGGTATCAGGCAGATGATGGTATCCATGACAGGCGTGAGCAACTCCGTTAGTCTGCCAGTACGACTGCTTTGATTGTGGCAGTTGGCAGTTGGAGGTGGACCTGGCAGTGGTGACGTGTGCCTCCAATGGTGATGCGACATCCGTGCCGGTCTCGACTTGATTTAACGTGCAAGCCCTGGTGGGCTGCAGTTGAGGCTGGAGGCAGCGGACTGCACAGGGCCACATACACATGGCGTTGATAACCCCAAGGCCATCGTCACAGAGGTCATCCAATATTCTATCAGACAGGATCCATGACTTCAGCTGCACAGAGTTAGGGGCCCCGAATGTATTGCGGCTGGCATAGGCACATCGCCACAGGATGGTGACTTGCGGTACACTGAGGTAGGGCCACGCGGACTGAGCGGGTCCTCATCGATGTCCGAGGTGAATGTGGTGGAGGGTTGCGGGGGACAGTGGAAGATATCCTGCAGGGCATGATGCAGAGGGAGAAGCCATCCGGAAGCGTCAAATTGAGGAGTTGAATGCTACTGCCGCATTATTACCAGCACGTCAGTATCAGCTACATGAGGATGAAGACAACCCCCAGTGCATAGACTCAGACGTCACCAAAGTTCAACCAGAGAATGTCCATGACTGTCGGGGAACAGACTTAGTGGCACCTGGGCTGAGAGGGGATCCAGTCTGTGATGATGCCTGTACAATGATATCAACTCGGCCATTGTTAAATCAAGACCCAGTCCCAAATGTGTGACCTACTCAAAAGCAGTGTAGGCCGGAGGCAGCGGTCAGCAGTGGCCCACAGCCACGTGTCATTTGCTCGCGATGCACAGGTTGTGACACCTGGGTAGTTGTCTGTAGTGTTTGATCACCTCCTTAACGATGATTCTTTTTTCCTCCTGACTGAAATGTGTCATCCTCTTACACCTCTTCTTCTGTACTCTGCCATTGAAAAATCAAGACCAAGTTACAAATGTGTGACCTACTCACGCTTAGTGTGTCTCAAGGGCAGTGGTCCGCGTGGGCCCATACATACGTGTGGTCGGAATGCTATGCACAGACTTGGTGGCACCACATCGAAGGGAGTATAGTGACTTAAACTCAGCCATGAATAATGCTCTCTGCCATAGTGTAATCAAGACACAGTTCCAAATGTGTGACCTACTAGTCCGTTGTGTATGCCGGTGGAGTACGTCAACGACATAGGAGTGCTGCTGGCCTGTGTCGCGGAGGCCGTGATGGTCTGAGCAGGCTGCCAGGGTCGCGGCACTCAGGCTTGGAGCTTGCACCGGCACGTGGCGGGCCCTCTTTGACACACGTCATTGTCAGCAGGTGAGCAGAGAAGCCTGGGTGCACAGCGGGTGGGTAAGACGTGTTTGGGGCGAAACGGCCCGGGGTGCAGCAGGCGCACAGGATTGCAGGCAACACTGCTCACGACCACTGTTCCCTCTAGGCCGCGCGCGCGCGCGCGCGCGCGCACCTTCCCTGACGTCAGCGCGCACCACCTAGCGTGGAGCGCGCACACAGGCCGTCGCAAGAGATTCGCGCCGCCCGCCGCTTGTAAAAAGCGAGTGGCGCGAACATGACATGCGGCACTTTTCCAGTGGTGGCGGCGGTGCGGGCGTGAGGAGTTGCAGGTAAGGAGCGGGAGGCGGGAGGCAGGAGGCGGGAGGCGAGAGGCGAGAGGCGAGAGGCGAGAGGCGAGAGGCGAGAGGCGAGAGGCGAGAGGCGAGAGGCGAGAGGCGGGAGGCGGGAGGCGGGAGGCGGGAGGCGGGGGGAACTGGTGGTTATTGTGGGGATTATGGCAGTGTGGGAGCAGGAGAATTGGCTTGTCAGGGGTTTGAGTATTCTCCAGACTGCCGATAGAAAGCCTTCTTAAAAAGCCTTGTCACAAGATTAAAAGCTTTTCAAGTTACTGTCCTCGGAAATTTGGCTGACGGAAATGACTCGAGAGCCTTGTTTTAGTGCGTGCCCCTACTGCGAGTCCTACTGTGCTTGTTTAATAAGGAAAACTAGCCATCCAGAGAGGTGTATGTTCGCCATGCTTGAGTGTCTAGCAGCAGGGGCGCGGGCGCTCTGGTGTTTTCCTTTTCTAATTCTCGCTCCACAATGCCGGTGATTGCTTTCGCCAAAAGATGCATGGGGGTTTGGAGACATTTAATTACGGGTCAGCACAAAATCTTTAGGTTCTGTTTTGCCTTCTGCCACGCCGCTTGAATTAAAAATCATTGTCTGCAAATTGGTCGGTGCGTTCATGAAAACAAGGCGCTTGGAAGACACGCCGTGTACACTTAGAATACATATTTGACTGGACTATTATTATGACCACGAATGTACCTTGGAAGAAATGATAACATACTGCAGACAAGGAAAACTTGTTTTTTTTCGGTATTCACTGACTATTATTGGCAATTGTACGCAAGCTACATATGGTAAGTTGACCGCTTTGCCGCTTAGGTGACCGAAATATTTCTGTCTAGACTAGCCCTATCTTTCACTGTTTAAGTATTGCTGTTAATCGGAGCCCGTGAGGGGGCTCTGATTGTCAATATTTAAACAAAAGGCCACAGCAGACACAAAAAACGCGTGTCACACAGGACAGGAAGGCCCAAAAAACGAGTGAGGCACAGGACAGGAAGGCCCAAAAAACGAGTGAGGCATAGGACAGGAAGGCACAAAAAACGAGTGATGCACAGGTCAGAAAGGCACAAAAAACGAGTGAGGCACAGGACAGAAAGGCACAAAAACCGAGTGATGCACAGGTCAGAAAGGCACAAAAAACGAGTGAGACACAGGACAGAAAGGCACAAAAAACGAGTGGGGCATAGGCCAGAAGGGCAGAAAAAACGAGTGAGACACAGGGCATAAAGGCACAAAAAACGAGTGGGGCACAGGACAGAAAGGCACAAAAAACGAGTGGGGCAGAAGGGCACCAAAAACGAGTTGGAAACAGGACAGAAAGGCACAACAAGCATTGGAAATGCAATAGGTCTCGCATTAGAAAAGTTGGAGCTATTGGTCTTGTAAATGACAAATATTTTATTTATGTGTTGGTTTTTAAAATAGCTAAATGGATAGCTTTGCCATTTACAATGCCAATAGTTATAACTTTCGCGAATGTGACACCTATAGCATTTGGAATGCAACATGTTTTCTATTTACGTGACTTAGATGGCAGCTCTGGTCGTTAGGCCACATCTCTAGAGAGCACGAAAGTGCAGCAGGGGAGAGAAACACAGAGAGGGAGTAGAGAGTGCAGCAAGGAAGAGAAGCATGGAGAGGGAGCCCAAGAGTGAAACAAGGGTGAGATGCACGGACAGGGAGCCTGAGAGTGCAGCAGGGGACAGAAGCATGGAGAGGGAGACAGAGTGTATCAGGGGCGAGAAGTACGGACAGGGAGCCCAAGAGAGAAGCAGGAGAGGGAGTCTGAGATTATAGAAAGGGAGAGAGTTGAGCATAGAAAGGGAGAAGATGAGTTTGGGAGAGAGGCATGAGAGGTGGAAGGCAGAGCAATGGAGATAGACCAGGGAAAGGAGTAACCATGGGGGAGATGAAGATGAGAGCAACAGGGAAAAACTAGTGGTGTTGACTAATGCCGAAATGGTATAAATGATGCTGTGTTAGTGCTCATTGACAATCGTGTGTACCTTGAGGAGAGATGGGAGAGGGGAGGGGAAAGAAGGGAGAGGGAGGAAAGAGGGGAGAAAGGTAGGAGAGTGTGGTGAGAGAGGAGAGAGGGTAGAGGAGAGAGTGGAGGGGAGGGGAGAGGGGGGAGAGAGAGAGGAGAGAGAGGAGACAGGAGAGAGTAGAGTTGTGAGAGGGGAGAGTGGTGAGAGGGAGGGTAGAGTGGGGATAGAGGGGGAGGGGAAAGTGATGGGAGAGTGAAGAGTGAGGGGAAAAAGAGAAGGGAGGGGAGAGTGATGGTGAGAGGGGAGAGTGGTGAGAGTGCATACTGGTGAGGTGGGATGCGAGAAGATAGTTGTTATAGGGGAGAGTGGCGAGGGGAGAGTAACAAGACGGAGGGCATTGGTGTGGGGAGGGGGAGGAGAAATGAGACACGGCCGCAGCGCGGGGCCGAGCGGCGAGAGTGCCATTTGGCGCCGCAGACACGCGCGGTTTGGTTCCTGGCGCACATAGCCATGGTTGCAGCGCACAGAGACCCTCCACTGCCGCACACAGAGGAAAAAAATTAGAGGGAACATTGCTCACGACGTCAGCCTCGTGGCGAGCTGAGGGGCGCCGCCCTGGCAGAGACTTTGGACATTCCAGAAGAGAACCATGCCCAGAGCCCAGAGCTATGTGATTTTTATTCACACCCCTATGCTGGCCTGGCGTACGCCAGGCCAGCCCACTCTGCTCACGCTTACATGGGGGGATGTAACAAGCTACATTTCCGCAAGCTTCCCCACTGGCTGGGGCGACATGGTTGCGTCCACTGTCCACTACACTCCAAACACCAGTGGTATATATCAACATGGATATGTATGTGGTCTGCATACTGCAGTCAGGCCAGCACAGCCATGCCACACTTGGCATTGTGTACCTTCTCATTCATCGGTCACTTTCCTCCTTCGCACATGCCTGGTTCCCACCTCTACCTACATTCTGCTATTGTGTGGCTGATGTGCCAGGCCATTGATGGTTATGTGCATGGCTGGCCCAGGTTCACACAGTAAGTTGTGCTGTCTGTCGTGTCTGTTGGGCGGGCATGTTGTTTGGCATGTTGTATGTGAGTTTGTAACTTGTGCATTCCCAGTATTGTGAGTTGCATGATTGTGGAGTTGAGATGTGTGGTGTGTTCATTTGGTACTTAGCAACGAGCAGTGCATTTCCGTAGGTGCCATCCTGGTAGAGCTGGTTGATGATGGACTGTCAGAAGAAGTAGGAATCATGCTAACTGTCTGGGTGGTTTGCGTCGATGTTGGTGGAGGTTTCCTGGTGGTCCATTATTGCCTGCACATTGATGGAATGTGTGTGCTTTCTGCGCTGTTATTGTGTGCAGCGTTGCCAGGGGGCACAAGTAGGACATGTGTGCAGTTGATTGCCCCAACACATGCGGGAAGCCAGCTATGGCGTGGAAGCTTTGCTTGGTCTCCAGCTGTTCCGGCGCAGTGTGGGGAAAGTATAGATAGTGGGGTACCAAGCTGATGGTGTCATCCACAACCGTAGTGAGGAACTTGGATAGGGCTGGCTGTGAGACCCCTCCGACTCTGGCAGTTGTTGTTTGGAAGGTACCAGAGGTCAACACGTGTAGCACTGCCAGCAGCTTTGTCTGAGGTGGGATGTTGGTTGTACGCTGTGTTGGTACTGTCAGCCTGTGGGCAATGGTGGTCAGGATGCGGAGAATGGTTGTCCCTTTGGGCCTGTGGTGGGCAATGACATTCTCTGGTGTGGGTCTTTGAGGTTGGTGCGTTTTCTGAAGGTTGCTGTCTTTGTCTGCGCTGCCTCAGTGTTGGTCGGGGTCGTTGGAGGCCGGGGCGTCCTGGGGGTGGTGGGGGTGGGTGTTGTGGCCCTCTTGGGTGTCCAGCTTGCATGATCAGTGGATCCATAGCATTTGTTCTTCATGTGTAGCTCTGGGCTGGGCTCCCTTTTCTGGTGCAGGCTGTCGTCCGACTTTATACCAGGTCAGAGCAGGTATTAATGTCATGCTGCTAACGCACCTCATTGCCTGTTTTGGGATCTTATCGCTAATCTGGCTGGTCATTGAGAAGGTTGCGGAGTGGTGTTGTCGCAGCTTTTTGCACGGGAACGCCTCCTATACATCTCATTAGCGATAGTTGCCGGGGTCATCTGTGGCGATGTTTTTTGCAGCTGATATCGCAGGTAAACTGGTGATATGGGCTGTGAGCACCTGCTTGTGAATGGGGAGGTGAATGTATCGCAACTTTGGCTGCGATAAAGTGCAGATAACTCCTTGAGAATATGCCCCAAAGTCTTGAAATAGACCAGGAACCTTTTTAGGTCTCGCCTGTCGATGCGCATGCGCATCGAGCTTGCGAGACTATTGGGGCTTAAACAGTCTTTAACTAACTTGCAAGGAATCGTGGCGATTCCTTGCAGTGCCCGTGACTTTTAAGCTCAATGCGCATGTGCATTGAGCTTAAAAGCGCGTGCACATCAGTTCCCTCAGCCGGCTGCTTTAACACCCTCTCCCCGCTCCGCCCCCTCCCCTGCCCGCCGTGTCGCATTTCTCCTCCCCCCTCCCCTTCTCTCGGCTGCTTTAACACCCTCTCCCCGCCCCGCCCCCTCCCCTGCCCGCCGTGTCGCATTTCTCCTCCCCCCTCCCCTTCTCTCGGCTGCTTTAACATCCTCTCCCCGCTCCGCCCCCTCCCCTGCCCGCCGTGTCGCATTTCTCCTCCCCCCTCCCCTTCTCTCCCTCCGTCTTGTTTAATCCCTCCGTCTTGTTGCTCCATTGCAGTAGTGTGATCTGGGGTGAAACCTGTTACTCCTGGAAGATCAGTACGCCTCGTGTGCGCTCTGTCTCCCAATATGAGTGGCTCATCTTTGTTCCACCTACACTGCACTGCGCACCTCCCCTTCTGTTCCTTGTAGTCTGCCCAGGCATACAGCCGCCAAACTTTCAGCAGCTGTGCCAGGTCACCCATATCCCCGCTAGTGATCCAGGCGGGAGATAGGAAGCTGCACCCCCCATCTCTCCTCGGCCATCCCCTTTCTTCTCGGCCATCCCCTTTCCCCTTTGGCGTTTTCGTGCTTTGATCCGCACTGCGCACCTACCCTTCTGTTCCTTGTAGTCTGCCCAGGCATACAGCCGCCAAACTTTCAGCAGCTGTGCCAGGTCACCCATATCCCCGCTAGTGATCCAGGCGGGAGATAGGAAGCTGCACCCCCCATCTCTCCTCGGCCATCCCCTTTCTTCTCGGCCATCCCCTTTCCCCTTTGGCGTTTCCCGTGCTTTGATCCGACCGACACGCACACCGTACCGGGGACGCATCCCGAATACATGTGTCATTGAGAGGAAATATTGTGTGCAGTGCAGCCTTTCAGACCACACGCTGCTACTACGATGCGCGTTTTGTATCCTACTCCATTCCTTGTTTTCATTCATTAGAGCAGGATGAACCATGGGGCTGAAACACATGCAATGTTGTAAAAAAAATTGTAATACTGCTTTGAAGTTTACATTTTCATGTGCTCATAAAAGTAGTGCCTATCAGCAGAATGCATCGCCTCCCATGCACCCGTTGCTTTTATACTGTCGGCAAGGAGTGAATGTTTTTGTCGGTCCCGAAATTTGTTTCTTAATGTTGCCTGTTGAGCCCTGGAGCCTCTCTTCATACATGTTCGCCTCAAAGGCAGTTTCATGGTTTTAATGGCATCTTTAGTGAAGATACTGTGATGTATTCACAATACTAAAGGCGCTTCTTTGAAAATAATCATCTCAGCACTTGAATTCCGAATGTGTAAAATGAAGTGACAACAGATATGCTCTGCTGTCTGTATTTAGCGGGTTCACCATCCTGTCCTTGTTCAACTTCAAATCTTTCGGACGTCTCATAGACAACATGGCAGTCGGTGAGTGCTTCCCCACAAAGGTGGCATGCCTTTATGGATGTCTCATAGAGGACATGGCAGCCGGTGAGTGCTTCCCCACAAAGGTGGCATGCATTCACGGATCTCTCATAGAGGACATGGCATTTATCACGAAGACCATTCTTGTAGGTACTGATTGGATGTCGGTTTAGGACTAGTACTGAGTGGCACAGCAGAGGGAGCCATCATATGAGTGACTCTGCAGCCCCACCAGCCCTGCGAGTGACCAGCCTTTAGTGCGTTCTCCGTAGCCCACTCTGGCTTAGGAGTGTGTACAATTCAGGCATTTGGGGATATTCAAAGGCATTATACATAGCTCTCATCATCGTCTGAAGCAGATCGCAGGACAGTGCCAGCCAATCGCTACATGAGGTAACATTTAACATGTGACACTTAGAAATTAAAACGTACACTGGTCACAAGGAGGGGTATGTTCTACCCCACATAAGTTTTTTCGAGGTGAAAAGGGGACACATTTAAACAAGCATTGGCGTAGCCAATAGGTCTCACCGTGGGGACCTTATAAGTGTTTAGCCATGCAACAGTTGATGTTGTTGCACCAAGGATATTGTGCTGCATAACTAAGTACTTATAAGGTCCCAAAAGCGAGACCTATTGGCAATGCCATGCACACATGCAACGCCACTCAACCACGCAACGCCACTCAACCACGCAACGCCACTCACACATGCAACGCCACTCACACACGCAACGCCACTAAAACAGCGCCACTCAAACAACAGCGCCACTCACACATGCAACGCCACACACACGCAACGCCACTCACACACGCAACGCCACTCACACACGCAACGCCACTCACACACGCAACGCCACTCACACAAACAACGCCACTCATCCACGCAACGCCACTCATCCACGCAACGCCACTCATCCACGCAACGCCACTCATCCATTTGCAAAACGAAAAATGTCAAACTCTTCTATTGCGAGACCTATTGCATTTTCAATGCTTGTTTCCATGAGTAGGTCTTCCAATATCCTCCTGCACGGATTTTGTTGCTTGGCGCTTCACCTCCCTATTGAGATTCCATATTTTGTGGTCATGTGTCTTGAAAGCCTTCTTAAACAACTAAAGAATCTTAACCGGCTGACTAAACTTGGACTTCTTGCTGTCTTTCCGTGGAGACTTTATCCTGACCCAATCTCCCACACACACCACAGTTCTCTTCACAGCCTTCCTTCCATCAAACAATATCTTTCTTTTCTCCATCTTCTGCTTTTCTCTTTTTCTCCACCCTTCCATACAGTTCACCCCAACACCCACAGCACTTCGTTTGGCAATATCCCACAAGGGAGTAAGTTTATTGTTGGGAAATCTGCCTTTAAATAACCGAAAAGGAGAAACACCAGTTAAAGAATGTGGAGTAAATCTATATCTTTCAACAATGCCATTACTTTCAGGATGGTATAGAGCTGACTTCTTATGCATGATTCCTCTTTCTTAAAACTCTCCACCACCCCATAAGTGAACTGCACTCCATTATCAGACAAAATGGCAGATGGAAACCCCTCTTGCTCAGACAGTTACTCCAAAAATTCAATGACCACACTTGATTCAACTGAGTTGACAATCTTAATCTCCGACCACCTGGAAAATAAATCCTTCAAGGTCAAAGAAATAGTAGGTTTACTTAAGAGCTGCAGATGCAAAGACCTCATCCACCAGAAAGCCAGGGTTAACTGCCAATTCCAACATTCTTAATACTACCCCAGCAACCACCCACATTCTTAACCTTTACATCATCACATAGAAACCAACATTGATAGAAATGAAAGTAGTGTAAACACCACAACTGTCTTCAACATCCTTGACCAAGCTGAGGAATTTTGGAGTGATTACGGATTTCAAACTCTTCTTTCTAACAATGGTTATCCAAGTGTCCAAAAGTACATTCTATACCATGAGTGTTTTATGTTATATCTTCTTTCATTGAGCTGCTGTAGGGAAAGGATAGGAATACATTTTTTAGACACATACACACACATATAAAATCCCAAACCTCAATGCAAACATTTCAGGTAAGGGATAGTTTTAAACCTGTATTTAGAGAACCAGCCTAGGCTAATACATGGACATGCTGAAAAAGATTACTGTGGGTTCTGCAGAAATAATGTAGGTCTTAGATGCACATTAATTTTAGAAAACATACATGAATGTTGCATGGTCAAATGGATTGAGCTGAAACACACAAATAAATGAAATTTCTTTGCTAATTCTAGCTTGACAGGACATCAATAATTAACTCAATTATTGATAACATTATAATTGGTAAAAGTCTATTACAGTTTTTAAAGGATGTGTAGTAATGGCTAGTTGTATAAGCGATCATAATCCCATTATATTAACTCTAAACCCAGCCGTGAGTAATAAGAGGGAAAAGAAATTAAAACATAGGGCAGTATATAACAAAAATAAGGGTGTGAATATTAAATGAGAGAAACTTTGATAAGGCGTCCTTCCTCAGAGATCTTATGGCAAATAATCAGGCACAAATTGAGGTAGTCCTTTCAGATGTTGCTACCCTAGAGGATGTTATCTTGGCTTTTGCAATTCTTAATGGATTTATGGCAGATAAATTAACTAAATGTGGAAATAGAACATCTGATACACCAAGATGGTTTAATAGTACATGCTCAGAAGCTCATAGGAATATGGATGAAGTATCAAAAGCTAGGAAAGGCTACAAAGATAATTACAAAAAGGAAAACGTATCTGAAGGAGAAGGCCTGGCTCAGTTAAAATCTCGGGCAGGGTTAACTTGGCTAATTCAGTGCCTTATTTTTGCTGATTGTTTCGGCACTTATTTATTAGGGCCGGGTCTAGACCTGAGTGCATAAGTGTGTCGCACAATAAAATAAGTGTTCACATTCACACTCTGTCTCAGAGTCCCCGTGAAGAGCTGAGCCGATAACAAATCCATGCCTTCAGTAAGTATTGCCGGTGGGCAGGCCACTGAATGGGCTCGATTTGATCATGTGGGGCTGCAGCAGCCTAGGCAGCATGCGTAACCTTCTTAAACTTGCATGCCACTGCCCGCCTTATTATGAAGACACACGCATGACGCACAGGCAGTTCTGCACTATTATTTGAAGCTGCGTGTCATGCAGCAGCTGTTAACCAGTAAGTAACCAAAGTTAAATTTCATGAGTGTGGTGGTTGGCTTGAACCTTACCGCTACAGGATGTGAGACTTGGGGTGGGTTAGTTACATGCCCATTAGATTCCTCTTCGCATCTCGGAAGCAGTGACTTGTACAGAAATACAAAGATGCTGGGAGATCTGACGTTGTCCCACGGACGGAAAAAAAGTAGCTCACTCAAACCTGATTTTGTTTCTTTGCTCTCTGATTATGGCCTTGTGTGCTGAAGAATCACTTACTATATGCTTTAAATGGCTGCAGGGTAGGAGGTCGGAATGCGAGCTCCCGACCGGGGATTACTAATAAACTGAAAATCCCACCCGACCCCCCACATCCACTCTGCCAAAAGAATCAGGACTCACCGGAACTGATCAGGAGAAGAACCGGGGTGACAGAGAGCCTGAATCGGAGTGAGTTCAGTGTTCTCGCTCCTGTCTGAGGTGGTAGTCACGACGGTGCATGCCAAACAACCCCTGGACAGCCCTGATCTGGACCCGTGGGAGTTGTGAGACCGACAGTTGGCCAAACCTGGGCACGGGTTGCTCCGAGCCTGGATCGGAGTGCATTTCTCCGCCGGTTCTGTCTAGAATGCCATCCTGAAAGAGAGACTGACCCCAAAATGACTGCTCCCACTCCACTCACAGCTCTCCCCCCAATTTTTAATACACCCTGCAAAGCACCGGAACACACAGCGGAGCATATCCCGACTTCCTCCCACCATGCCCAGACCGGAGGAGACCTTTGATTTAAGACACCGGCAGTGGACCTACAATGAGCGTCGTCTCGTAAGTTGAGACTGCCTGACCCTAAGATGGCTGACTCCGTCCCCCCCCGGAGATTCTTTAACCCCGTGAAAACTCACATACCCAGACTCTATTCAACGCGGATTGCTCCTTATTTTCAATGTCTTCAATTACTAACAACTCACCTTCATCTTATGGCCAGTCGGTGGGCATCCAGGAAAGTTCCACCACCACTCAATGACTGGATTGGCCAGACCCTGTGATGGCCGACACCCTGTAACTCTTGACCACTCGAAGTTACGCGATTGACCCGGTCCATCCACGGATACCCCCCTCACTTGCACCACGGGGCTTCACTCATCAAAAGAACACCGACCTGGCTCAATAATCTCTGCCCCAATGTTTAGACCTGATCTCAAGATGGCGCTGTGAGAAGTTGGCCTGATATATGATGCTCACTAGTTCTAGTGATCACCTTGTATCATGCCAAGCAACCCTTATGGTGCAGGTAGTAAAGTCAACCTTATAGACAAGCTATCCTAGGGGTAGCATGGACTAAGCAGTCTTAGGCTAAACTCTGTAAAGGCATGTGAAGCAAGCTGTTTTACCATACACAATCCCTTGAATACCAAATGAAAGGACACCACACAGATATATATTGAAAATATATATAGATTTATTACTACAAATATCCCTGATACTCTTTATGAGCACAGAAGCAAATGCGTTAAAACAAAACACAGTTTAAATACACAAAAGTTGCACAATATGGATGAGCCCTAGGGGCTACCTAAACCATATACTAAAATAGTGGTATAAGAACCACTATGGGGAAAGTGAAGAGGCCTAGGGCCTGGGGAATCGCTGGAGCTGTTCGGGACTAGCAGTGAAGAAGTCGGGAAAGGCCCGCAGGACTCGGGAGCAGTGCGGAAAGTGCACGCTTTACCAATGCAATGTCAATGGTGCGTAAAAAGTACAAAGTTAGTTAGGAAGGAACCTCCCGAGTGACCTAGAAAGCTGAAACTTGAGACACAGACACTAGAGGTGTGTACCAGTGTGGGAACACCGGCGGAGCTGAGTTACCTCACCCACAGGAAGCAGGTGCATGGGGTCGAAGTAGTGTCGGGTTTCGTCACGCAGGTCGATGGTGCTTGGAGCTGAAGATGCTGCAGGCGGCTCGATGTGAAGAGTTCCGGTGGATCCAAGGGTGGATCTGAAGAGGTGAAGACCTGAAAGCAGAGGGGACAATGTTCAAAGTCACTAGCCAGTGACTACCGTGGAACCAGAGTGGAACCAGGCGATGTCGGGTGCAAACAGGCGTCGAGGTGTAGCTTCTCTCTGCAGCCACGTGGACACGAGGGGTCGAAGACGTCCAGGAGTCGGTCACGAGCTGTCCCACGCAGGCTTCTCGCTGTTGGCGGTGTTGGCGACTTGATAGAAGCAAACAGGCCTTGGCTAATGCAAGCCACGCAGGAATCGAAAAAGGCTTGTTACTCGGACCAGCAAGGTCAGAGCAGGTACTCCTTTTTACAGGAGCAAGGGCAAGTCTGGAGCAACCAGACCCGCTGTGAAAGTTGTAGGTTTCGTTGCCAAGATGGCCGCTAGCCACGTGGCAAGTGGCCGGGATGGCGCGTCGCGTGGCACAATGCAAAAGGGCCCCACGCAGATCGTGGAGATGCTGGGGGGCTGATCTTCGGTGCAAGGGCTGCTCGAGGTTGGGGCTTCTCAAACCCCAAAGCACAGCATCGAGGGTGCCTCTGATGCTGCGCAGTCAGCGTCTCGGGGGTCTTCCAAGATGTCCGGTCCCACGTCTCTCGGTGTCTCCACGGGTCCCTTCTTTGCAGGGACTGTGGATCGGGCTGTGAGAAGTCTGGGAGTCTGGGTCTTGTCAGGCTCTGGGCTCGGGCTCTGGCGGGAGGCGGCGGCAAAGCAGACGTCGAGTTGCTGGTTGGTGCCTGTGTTCACAGGGTGGTCACTCCTTGGCCACAAGGGAGATTCTCTTCCGTCTTCTGTGCAGCAGAATGTTGAAGTCCAGTCTTCTTCTTTATTTCAAGTTGATTCAGGATGATCTGAAGTCTCAGGACACAGCTCCCACTCTTATTCGAATCTGGGGGGCCGGATCACCTACTAGGTCCCTCCTCTGGGTGGAACCAGGAAGGGGGGTGGTTACACCCCCTTTCCTTTGTCCAGTTTCGCGCCAGGACTGGGGCTGGAAAGCCCCAGCACCGGTTTGAACTGGCCTATGCACAGGGACACCTTGTGTGCCCCAGGCAGGTCTGATTCTATTCAGCCCTGTCCTACCCAATACACAAAATCCTGTCTGGAGTGGTGCTAGCACCTCCCCAGGCAGGAAACCCTTTGTCCAAGCTGCCCTCGCTGGAAGGACTCCCAGCAGCAGGAGGTCAGACTTGTGTCTGTGGTGGCAGCATCCATTTTGTGATGCTAAGGCTCTGTTTAACTTTAACCGGGGTTCAGGCTAGGTACATGTCGTGTCCCTCTAGAAGGGTGGAATGCTACCCCCGTTGCCAGAACTGGCGAGGGGGTAGTATTCCAAGTCGTATGACACCTTACTCGACATGTTTTGATAAAGCCAAACCCAAGATAGCATTTAACCGCGAGGTTCATAATGCACTTAAGAGTATATGGTATGACAGTATCATGAAACAGCTAAAGGACATGGTTCCGAAAGCTGCAGACAGGCTCAGCTCATGCCAGAGCACTATCTCACATATTCCCAAGCACTCTGCCTCCAGGATTGATGAGGCCTTCCATAGGAGTGGCTGATAGGGACATATGTGTCCATTTTAGGTTAGGTATAGGCATACTACACCTAAGTAAGGGGTGATTACACCGACTTACCCCAGCTGACTGATCAACCAGTTGTGTCAAATATGGAGGCCAGGCCAGGGGTGGCACAATACATGCTGCAGCCCCTGGTAGGCCTTAGGAGCACCTATGCCCTGGGTACCTGGGTACACTGTTACAGGGGCCAATAAGGTGAGCCAATTCCAATTGTGTATGTACCTAAGGTACATGGAGTCCATTTTAAGGAGAGAGCAATTAGCCTGGGGCCCTGGATAGCAGGATCCCAGGCCAACTAAAGTCAAAAACCAGCTAAACACCAGGCAAAAAGTTTGGGGGTAACCATAGTCAGATATCCACCTTCCTACAGGCGCCCTCCCACTTTCCTCTGGGCAATAGAGAATCATGGGGGCAGACTGAATTCAAACTTTCAAAGACTCGTCCCCCCCTGCCAAATTTCAAGATGGCCACCTCAGTGAGACCCTCCGCGATACTCTTTCCTCTCCAGGTCTAAAATCATTGGCCATCGTTCGGACCTCGACCAGCCTTCACTTGACACTATTCCCGCTCAACCACCAGGACCTTTATTCAGAGAACTTTCCCTCGACTGCTGAGACCTAGCCATTTTGACTAATGCCTGGTGGAGCTACCTTGCGAGCTAAAGGGGAGATGGGCTATGGATTCCCTCCTTGACCATCACCTACCCAGCCGGTCTTTGGGCAAACTCTCCTGCGTCTCTCCTGACCTTATCTCCCTCCTCCCCCTTCCCACTACCCCCTACCCCTCTCTGCTCTATTCTTCCCCACTTTCCAGCTACTGACCTTTGCCCTCACCTGTCCTGGCCCTTAGTCCCCACCCTGTTTATCTGTGAAATGTCCCTCGTCAATTGAGACCTAGCTATTTTGACTGATGCCCGATGAAGCTACCTTGCATAGCTAAAGGGGAGACGGCCGGGGATTCCCTCCTTGGACGTCATCTACCCAGTCGGTCTTTAGACAGACTTCCTTTCATCTCTCCTGTCGTCTCTTCCTGCATCCTCCCTCTATTTATTTCTCTGCTCTCTCAATGTATTGCTTATTTTTTGACATAATGTGTAATTGTTATCATTTTCTGTTACATTGTGGAACCTGATGTAAAGCACTCTGATACCTTCGGGTCTAGTCAGCGCTATATAAAACTCTTTAAATAAATAGATAAATAGCCTCACTCCCATCCTAAGTATTGGCCATCCCAATCATTGGCACTGGAGTTTAATGTAGGGCTGGCTCTTGCTCCTTCAGTGCTCGTAGCCAGACTGTGGAGCGCTGCAGAATTTGACACACATTGATACTAAACAGTACCAGGTGCTATAAAAAAACTCACCCGATGCAGAAATATTTCAGGCCTCCTGGCATCACCTCGGGATCAAAGGCAAAGTGTGGTTAGCCAGTTTCTGCTGTAGCTCGGGCTGTTGAATAATCAGCCTTTGCTTGGGGCACACGGAGGCTGCGGCAACATTTCTGGTATTGGAATTTATATAAAAAGGGCAGAGGTGGAGGGAGGAAAGCGAAGGCATTTAGGTCAGCATTCTCAGGTGAACACGTGTGCAGCCAGCTCTGAAGTGCAAACTCAAAGTGGGAATCACAGTGAGGCCACGGTTTAACTACTGGCCTGGTGCAAAGTAATGGGACCCCTCTGCAGAATGTGGAGCGGGAGCACCGAGACTCCCATGTCTCAGTGAGATTTATCAGCAGGGTTGGATTGGGAACACAATTAGGCCCTGGCACTCACAGAAAACTGACCCACATTCCTGGATCGTCCCTTTCATGAATCACACCATCTAGTTATTCTCATTGGAATGTGGCTGGTTATTTTTTGGTATTATTGTTTTGGTAGTTTTATATAGCATGAACTCAGCCCAAAGGCACTAGGGCAGTGTACATGAGCACTAGTAACATTACACAAGATCCAATGTATTTTTATTTAAGGGAGATTACATGATTTGCCAGAATTACAGGAAGTTGAGCTGACGTTGGGACTTGAACCTCGTTCCAACACCAGCAGCTCTCTCTATGAGCTACGTCCAGTTCGTTTTTTCCCCTGGGAAAGGTGGTCTCACAGCAAGGCTTATGCAAGAGCTCACTATTCCCCCATCCCTCCCAAACAAGGCCCCAAACAGGTGACAACACCTGGCTCCTAGGGCGGCTACTTCTCTTACTTACCTCCTCCCCAGCTCACTATAGCCTTAGGGCGATGACCTGGGAGGGGTCATGGTCAAGAAAAGCACACGGCTGCTGATTCTCAGGTAAGAATGGCCCAAAGGTACACAATCCCCTGCTCCATCCCCCCCAGCAAGGCCCCTGCATACTCCCACCCTCCCCACACCGCCATGGCCTGACCGTGATGGCTCAGCAGGGGATGACACGGTTTCTGGCAAGGAAGGTTACACGAGGCCAGAGGCCGCAGTGAGAATGCCCTCAAATGCCAAAGCAACACGTGCCCCCCCAGGTCCAATTTGCATTATGGCAAGGGAGTGCTGTGAATCTGGCACCACATTGTGGTGGCCTGGTGGGGTAAGTCTCTTGGGCTGGATTTCAGAGACCCTAAAAATCTGGCCCACAGGTGACCCTAGAGCACAGACCCTTTCCCCCAATGCCCAATTGCGAGCCTTCCCAATTTGATCCTGTTCGTAGCTGGTCTGGACTGAGAACCCAAAGCAGCCCAGGCAAATTTTGTCAGACTAGCTCCTTTAGGTTGCGTAGCAAAGAAGCCTGGCCACAAGTAGGGTTTGGGGGTTTCTCCCTCCAAGAAAACTTGGGGGGAAATTTCAAAAATGGTTCATTCTACAACACATTTTTCTATATACATTCAATTGAATTAGCTTGTAAAGCACAGTAAATTAAGGGCTTACAGTGCACTAGGATAGGACAATCTTTAATTGGGCCCTTAAATGGTTCCTTCACTATCACCCTCCAACAGTGCCCCTTATCTCTCCATAGCCCCTGTCTCATGTATTTCATTTGTTTTATAGCGCTTATCATACCAGGTTATGGTGTTAGAGCACTTTACATCAAACACACAGAGACAATTAATAATATATGTGTAAGTCAGTGTATAGAAAATGTCACATCAGACCAAGGGCACTCCGAGGTGTAGGCAGTTTTTAGGAGTGCAAACTTGGGATTCAAAACATAACACAGCGCTTAAGGTTACATTTGCTAATAAGAATTTAATTCTACCCAAACATACCCTTTTTAGCAGCATTTGGATAATGAAAAACTGGAAAAAACATAACTTTCTAATCTGAACCATGTAGTTTGTATGCAGCTCTTTGATGGCAGTTCATAGCTCACTGTGCAAGGTTACTATTGTAACATATGAACTGTACAGTAACAAAAGGATCTTTTGTGACAAAAGCAGTAACCCACAGAGCTATGCACACAAAGTACATTTATGTGATCTGCATGCTACACATTAATTACAGATGGCATATTAAGCCTCTGCACTCCCTTATAGATGAGTTAAAACTGCCACTATACAAAACTCCAGCTCACTCCAGCAGGAAGATGTATCTCCAGAGATATCTTGACAAGTTTACTGTTGCTTGATATACAAAGAACACTACAGCCACTGCTTTAAAAACACAGGGAGGCTGGACACGAAAGTGAGTGCTGTGTTAGGCTGGTCTGGTGATTTTGTTACTGGAGGGCGACAGTGCAGCACTGCAAAACCAGTCCCCCTGTAACAAAACAGGCCTACCAGTTACAAAACCGACCTTCCACCCTTCCAAGGAAACACCTGATGCCCGGTACAGCCAGTCTGGCCATGATTCATAGAGCTGGGCCTGGATAGGGGTGGTCTGAAAGGTGCCACGCGCGCTGCATGGACCGCCTTACGTTCCTGGGTTCTCCCCAGAACTCTTGGTCATCCCAGGGTGAGCCTGATGTTGTTGGTCAGTGAATCTCTTTTTTTACCGCTATTGCACTGTTCCAAGCAAATACAGTTAACTCAGACTTTGCCCAGTGTTAATGCTCAATTGAATTCACAGCTCATGAACACTGAGCGCTGATTGCTTCTCATCGTTTGAGCTGTGCTCTCTGCAGGTCCTGCACTAACTCAGAAAAATTCCAGGTTAAATGTATATGCTATGAAGTACACACTCAAATAAAACTAGACTCACAGCTAAGTCCTTCATCAATGAATACCTTCGTCATGAGGCTCCTGTTTTAAGTGATAGTCTTTGAGTAAAGTGCAGACATTTAACTTGGAATTTCTCTGTATTAGTGCATGAGCTGCAATAGCACCGCTTTGAAAGATGGATTTTTATTGAATGCATCTGTTTAGAGTGTTTTCAGAACATTTTAGTTTATTTTGTGCCATAAGACATGTAAAGGTTGCATCTTTGAACTCATGACACACAATTAGACTCTGCTAAAAATTACAACAAAAAGCACCTTTGCACATATTCCTGTTTGTCCTTTCGGCACATAGAGCACTGGAATATTTCACATGCCCTTTTCAATGGAGTAGCCATTTTAGCTAATTTATTACAAAATTGTGCTTTAAATTAACTTTTGATTTCTTCTTTTTCAACCTTTTCGCGGGGAGGAGGAACTTCCTATCAAAACCTTACTTGAGGAAGGCTCCCATGCTGAACTTTAGATTGGGTATTACATCTGGCTTTCAGTAGGGATCCGGCGGAAGCAAGATGGCGGACTGAAGCCGCCACAGTGAGGACGCCTCTGCAGGATCTCCCGACCTCCGTGGAGTGATGTACTGAATCGGGCCGTTTCGGGCTGAACTGGTTTGAGCGCATGAAGCAGAGATATGCTATGTGAAGCGTTCGGTCACAAAAGCCCCTTTTCTGCGGAGACCCGGGAAAAAACAAGCACTTGTGTGATTATAAGACTACAAGACTCGCATTGAACGTGGGTACTATCACGCGGGACCTCAACGGGGGACTCACAGCGAGCACGGCAGTCATTGACTTGACTGAAACGAGCAACTGAAACGAGTAAACGGATGCTTTAAGGCATTACTCACATGTGTCCTCTGGTTTTCATCATCGGAGTGGGCGAGTAAAGCAGGCTCCACGGAACTGGCAGCGTTGTACTGTGATCCTCGGAGGCAGCGGAGGTGGCGGCGGCGGCAGCAAGAGGCGGTTTCTGAGGCGGAGTAAGACAGTGCAAGGGGTGTAGGCAGCCAACCGGCAACAGCAGCTACGCGAAGCGGGACCTCTAGGGAGCAGAGTGGAGCAGTGTTCTGCTTGCCGGCAACTGAGTGATCCCGTGCTCTGCTAGGTGAGAGACGAAAGTAGACGAAGCAGACGGAATAGCGGCAGCAAAGGGTCAGACGAAAGCCTCGCTGTGGCGAGGACCAGGAGCAAGAAGAGGCTGGAAACCAGCGCAATAATGGCCCCCAAGAACGCTTCCAAAAACCCCCCTCGGCAGAATAAATCCCAGAAGGAGACCACCAAAGGAAAAGAGACTTTGGAGCCAGCAGCAGCTAAAGAGGCAACAACACTACCAGCAACAGCAACAGCAGTAGTAGCAGCGACTGTTAAATCTGGTACTGCACTCTCTCTCGCCACACCATGCAAACAAGGCGGTAAGCAAATGATAATACGACCACCAGTATTATTGATTCCTGGGGGGAATGAAATAGCAACAAGTGTTTCTAAAAACGCATTAGGAAAGAACGCTACTGTGAATAACAAGGGCCCAGCTAGCCCTCAGGTCTCTCGTAATACTATGGGCCACTCCAGCGGTGGGGGTCATAACTTATGTGATAATTCACTTGTGCCGATGGTTAATAATCACACAGACGCTGGCGCCCCTACTACTAAGGGAGTCACTATTGCAGCTCCCGCAGCTGTTACTACTAAGACAGGTCGGTCTGAGGAAAACTCTGGAGATACTACACTAAACGACGTAGAGACTTACCAACTTTCTGAGGGGGGCGAGTAAGGCAGCACAGACCCTAGTCTTGGATATGGATATAGATATGGAGAACGCTAAGCTGATCACTGAGGATGATGTTTCTAATCAACCAGGTTCGCCAGCTGTGCTAAGTCAATGCTTCACTAACATTGATATAGATATCGAGACGGAGAACCAGACAAATGTAAATGCAATAAGTGTATCGGATGAGACTTTAATTGGGAAAGGAGAGGACTCAGCTAAAAATGACCTCTCACCGGTGGATTCTAATGAGGATGACTATGAGGACCTGGTTATCGAGGATGGCCTCGAGGGTGACGAGACTGAAGACGACTCTGCAATAATGATGAATGGCAAAAACATGGGTTTACTTAAAAGGAGAGGGAAAGCAAAGACCAAGGCCAAGAAGGGCAGAAGTCTGAACTTTAACACTTTGTCATCAACATTAACATCTGCCAATGCTAGTGCCCGGGAGAAACTATTGAAAGATCAGAGTCCACTACGTAAGTGGATACAGGCTAAAGGAGGTGTTAAAACTATAGCTATGCGTCTCTCTGGCAATAGCCCTACAGAGGGTATGAATAACCCTAAGATTTCTGCTAATAGCAATGCACTTACAGACCCTTTGCAGGCAGCAGCACCAAAAGCAGTAAGTAACGCTCCCGGCCTCCCCAATATAGAAGGTGAGATTGCCGGCTCTTCATCACTTCTTTCATCCGGTTGCATAGAGCCCAGCCAAGCATCTCATTTGGCATGATGCTCAATATCGACACCAATCTTACCTCAACAATCATGCCCAGTACCTGCTGTACCCGCAGCTTCCCCCGCGGGAACCTCTTTGGATTTAATTCTGAAGACACTTCTAGAACATCGCCAAGAGGTTCTACACAACTTTTCTCAACTAAGGGAAGATAACTGCAAGCTGTCTGCAAGAGGTTACAGGCAAACTGCATAATGTTACGGAGGAGATAGTTGAAATTCAACAGAGGATTGTCACTGTAGAGGAAACTCTGGCCACCACTGTTATATCCTCAGATTGCCAGGATAGAGATATTATGACACTTAAGAACAAGGTTGAGGACCTGGAAAATCGCCAAAGGCGCCAGAACCTGCGTTTTTTTGGAATTCCCGAGGGGTCAGAAGGGGCCGATGCCCGAGCATACATGGTTAAGCTTTTGCGTAAAGCTTTCCCAGATTTATCCGATTGGGATTGGGATTCCCAAATACAAAGAGCTCACAGATTGGCAATGTTTTCTAACAATAAGGATAGTAGATTCCCTAGACCCATTCTGATTTGTTTGGGAAATTTCTTATTAAGACAGGCAATCTCTATTAAGGCTAGACCCAACTCCCCAGTGACTGTGGATAATGTTACATTTTTTACGAAATCAGATCTTAGCAAGGCCACAATGGACAAGCGGTGGGAACTGCGCAAACTGATAGATCCTTTAAAATCTATGGGGGCAGTGGTCTATCTCCAGGAGCCCGCCAGGCTTAAAGTTATAAAAGCAGGCCACACCCGTATATTCAATGACTTCAAGGAAGCCGAACAATTCCTGGCCTCATTAGCAGCTGATCGCTAACCACCAGAAATACAGTTTTTTTGATTGATCACAGATAGCTGATTGGTTATTCTTTTTTTTTTTTCTCTTTTTTGTGTCTTATTTTTACTCATATTGCTCATGCGCTCTATTCCTTCAATATGATACCTGTGTATGATTTAACACGGAGGGAGAGGGTCCTTGGGGAGCTCCCACTGACTGGCTGCCCATCCAGCGGCAGCAGAAGATAGGGTTAGGCTTCCGGGGAGGTACAGGTTGGGGGGAGGGATTTAAGTTTAGGCCAGGGGGAGGTTGTGGGAGGGGTGGGGGGGCAACTGAAAAGGGTGACACAAGCAGGTACGATGTGTGGTACAAATTTATAATCTTAGAATTGGTATATTTTTTTTTTTCCTGAAGCAGTTATTCAAAACATCTCTGAATTAAGACATGTGTCAAGTTAACTGCCTTGCATGGAATGTTTCAGGGCTCAATAATAGAAGCAAAAGACAGCTTGTGTTTGAAGAGTTAAGAATGTACAATCCTCATTTTGCATTATTAAATGAAACACATATGCGATACCAAGATAGGAAAATGCTCGAGCAAGGGGTGTATGAGCTTGTAAGCTGTACACCTCTGAATGCGTCCATCCGTGGGGTGGCTATACTTAAGAAAAAATTATTCAAGGCTGAGATCAGTAGGGTAGCATCTGATAAAGCCGGAAGATGGGTAATCGCTCAAATCACGCTATCTAGTCTCAAATATACCTTATGTGCAGTATACGGATCTAATTATGACGATGCAGCAGTTTTCGACCGTCTAAATATTGAACTATTAGGGTGGGAGGCAGAGATACTACTTATGGGGGATTTTAACTGTGTCATAAATTACGCAAAAGATACAACTAAGAGCACTCCCTCACATCGAATGTGCAAGACCAGGGCATCTATTTTAGAGCTAGCCCGTATACATAAATTGAAAGATGTTTGGAGACATTTATATCCTACCTTGGCCGGATACACTTACCACTCTATACCCCATAAAATGTATTCATGCATAGATATGGCTTGGGCAACGAGTCATATTTTGGAGAGCTGCAAAATGGAGATTTGCCCAAAGGTAACATCGGACCATAATCCCATAGTGGTAACCTTTAAGATTATATCTAAAAAGAAGGAACCTAGATTATTTTCTTTCCCCAGACATCTGATATCCGATACTTCATTTATTCCTCTCCTGAAAGCACATATAAAAGAATTTTTAGAGTTCAATATCGACACGGCTAAAATCACTTCAGTATGGGACTGTTGCAAGGCCAGTATCAGAGGTTTTGCCCAGCAGTTTATTATACAGCAGAATGCCAACCGGAAAGAAGAGATCGGTCGTATAACATCAGGGATAAGGGGGCTAGAAGAACACTTGGCTGAGATTGCTAGAAAAGAAGGTGCAGGTGCTTCTCACAACTTAAATAAAGATAGACTGGAACTTAAACTAACCACCCTACGCTGTGAAACTAAGAAATTTTTAAGAGACAAAGTCACTGCTAAATTACACAAATATAAGACTTCACAATATGAGAGTGGCGACAGAATAGGAAAAATTCTTGCTTATAAAATAGCTGACGACAGAGCCACCTCACTAATAAAGAGCATAAAAGGGGCAGATGGTACTAATTATACTCACCCTGATCAGATACTGCAACAATTTGCTGATTATTACATCAAGCTGTACACCCCTGAGAGTGTACCCCCAATGGAGCTTGTGGAAAACTATATTAGAAATAACTGGCGGTCTGAGATTGATACCGGAAGTATGGAAGAACTAGAAAAAGACTTCACTAAGGAAGAACTAAAATTAGCAATTTTTTCTCTTCCATCTGGGAAGGCTGCAGGAGAGGACACTTTGCCTATTGAAATTTATATAATTTGTTGCGATGAACTTATCTCTGTACTTTGCTTGGTCATTAATCAGATTATCACAATCGATGGGGCCCCGACCTCCTGGAATACTGCTAAAATTATCTTCTTCTTAAAGAAGAATAAAACACCTACGAAATGCGGGTCTTACCGCCCAATTTCTCTGATCAATGCTGACGCCAAGGTATTTGCTAAATTAATAGCCATAAGACTCTCTCCCCTTATGACTAGATTGGTCAGTGAACATCAGCATGGTTTTGTAGTAGGCAGGGATACCACTCAGCATGTAAACACGGATATCACATTGTTCGATATGGCTGCTACCAATCCCTCCCCACTCGGTATGATATTACTTGACGCTGAAAAAGCCTTTGACCGAGTGGGGTGGGATTATATATGGGCAATTCTGAAAGCAATGGGGTTCAAAATTAAATTTTTAATGAAGATCCAGGCACTTTATTACCTACCTAACGCTTTAATAGGTTACGACTGCTTACTCTCTACTAAATTCCCAATAAGAAGAGGGACCCGACAGGGATGCCCATTATCACCTCTATTATTTGCTCTCGCCATGGAACCCTTCATTAATGCCATACAATCCCAGGCGATGATAAAACCATTTACATCTGGGGCAAACTCGCTTAAAATTACAGCTTACGCAGACGATTTGGCAGTTTATACAAGTGATGTGATTGAATCTATGGCAGGAATCGCCAAAGAAGCAGAATCTTTTGGAGAAGTTTCGGGATATAAGTTAAACTTGGGAAAGACTCAAATTATAGTTAATCACAAACCACTGATGCAAGTAACGGGAATATGCCATGCTGCTACCTATTTAGGCATCAAGATAACATCTAATATTAGGGATATAATATCATTGAATTATGATGCTTTATTAAAAGATACCCAGGCTCTCCTTAAAAAATGGCATAAAGTGCCTCTAAATCTTATTGGGAGAATTAATCTTATTAAAATGAACATCTTGCCAAGATTCTTGTACTTATTTAGATGCATTCCTCTGAAGATAAATAAAATATTTTTCAGGAAACTTGTTGGCATACTGGGCAGCTTTATATGGGGCTTTAAAAAGAACCGCAGATCACTCTCTTCTTTGAAACTACCATTTATAAAAGGAGGGCTAGACTTCCCAGATTTCAGAATGTTCTATTTTGCCTCATTTTTGGGGCAGCTACAGAGCCTGTTTAACTCCAGTAACCCATATTTTTTCCATCGATTCATGCTAGGATCAGATTGCTTACAGTTTTTGGCTAGAATTAATGACCCGAATTACTTTAAAAGAGTGAGGTTTAAGACTGCGAAAGATATAATCAGTATATGGAGGATATTAATGATCCAGAATAAAGTATCATTTTACCATTCTCTTTTAAGTGTTTGGAACAATCCGGGCTTACCAAGTATCTTTACTGATTTAGGATGTAAGATATTGGCAAAACAAGGAATAATGAAATTGGGGGACTTATACGGCTCATCAGGCTTTTTTGGAATTCGATACACTAAGGTTATTATACAAGTTACCAGAACACACTTATTTTAAGTATATACAAATACGCAATTTCCTTATAGGGAAACAAAAACTTGAAGAGATTGTGGGCTCAGATTTTTGGCAATGTATGTATAAAGGAGTGGGGGATAAGAAAGCTACCATCAGCGAAGGATACAGATGCTTTACTGAAAACAAATCAGATGAATGCCCCAAAATAGCACAGAAATGGGCTTTACGATTTCCTACCGGTATTACTTCGAATGAAATCTCCTCCTTCTTATACAAAATGGACACGTTAGTCCACTCCTCAAGTTTAAAACTACAAGCATACAAAACAATATGCCAACTTTATCATACCCCCTTACAAATAAGTAAATGGGCCTCTAATAATGTCCTTAGTGATCGCACTAAGTGCCCAAAGTGCCACCTCCAAGCTGCCGACTTAGAACATATGTTGGTCCTCTGTCCAGTTCTTGCTCCGTTTTGGGACAGCTTAGAAAGAATTTTGAGATTGAAACAAATAATTGATGCACCATTAACATCTGAAATGATCCTTTTAGGTTTTCAGCCTATTCCATCTCCATTTCAAAATGTAATTTTTATTCTGTTAGCATGCGCAAGGCTGGTTTTAGCTAGAGCTTGGATTGCGGATCACTCGCCTCATGTAAATGAATGGTGGTGCTTGGTCAAAGAGATACATCATATGGAGTTATCTTTAGCTAGGAAAAGAGGTGTTAAAGCAATGACTAAAATAGAGAGAATCTGGGGATGCATGTTTCCTACTTGTGAAATGAACTAATGTGATCTGAAGCCCTGATTAATCTTAATTTTGATCTTACTTTTTATTTGCGCCAATCTCTCTCATTTCTCTTATTTTCGTGTCTTTTTTCCTTTGTTAAACTGCTTCTTGTAATATCAGCGCAGATGCTGGATGTATTGTAAAATGAAATACTGTTTTTCGTTTGTGTTAAAACTTGCTTGTGACACCCATAAAAGAAAATGTTTTAAAAAAAAAAACATCTGGCTTTCAGTAGAGCCAATTAAGGATGTGGGTGGGGCCAATAGAGTAAGTGGGTGGAGCCAGGGAAAGTGGGTGTTGGTCAAACACCCACAAAAAACATTTAAGCACTTGGACTTCATATTTTCCAAATTAAGCATTGGCTAAATTTGAATTGGGGCGGTTGAGTCCCAAGCAATCTATCAGTTTCGGTTTCGGCCAGGACTCTGAACCATTGAGCAGATGCTAAATCTGGCACTAATTGTTCACAAATATACAAAGGTACAAAACGGCTGTGGGCACTTAGCCTTCATGTACTTAACATATGCATTCGGCACAGTGGTCCGTCCTAAATGATGGTCCATAATGGCACAGTTAAGGATCGATGAAGCAATTATTACCTTGGTTAGTAGGCTCCAGGAATACACATCAGCCTCAGTAGGTATAACAGGAAGGAGGATTTAACAGAAGAATTCTACTCTGACATGGGGTTAGGCAGGGGTGTGTTCTGGCCCCATTTTGTTTTTTTATAATACATTAATGGGTTAGGTGAACAATTATGTAAGGTGGGAAAGGACACCCTGAGGACTAACGCATGCTGAATTCCTCTATTACTATATGCAGACAATGCTGTCCTGATAGCCAGGAGAGCTAATGGCTTACAAATGTTGCTTGATAATTTTAATGCTTTCATGAACGATCTAAGATTTAAGGTCAATTGTTCCAAATTATTCATAATGAAATGAGGACCACAAAAAGTCTAAAACAAGGAAACTTTTGTCGGAAATGAAGAAATTAAGAAAGACCCTCATTTCACTTACCTGGGGGTCCCATTGGACGTGGAAATCCCTATTAAACGTCAATTTACACCATTTGAAGATTTGCTAAGAGATTAGGCCAGAAGTCAATCAAAGAAATTGAATGTGTCTATAAGAGCAAAAGACTTTCAGTAGTAACTTTTGGGACTGGCGTCTGGGGATATGTAAATTGTAAATCACTCCAAGTAGCAGAAGTTTATAGTTTATAAGGAGACTTCTTGCAGTGCCTCAGAGTTCTTCTACCTCTTTCTATCATGAGGAAGTTGGACTGAGTTTATTAATAGATTACATTACATTGCAGCCATTATTGCTCTGTGTAAGAATTTGGAATAATCCAGAGGTAGTTTTTTGAGGAACAATATTAGCAGACTGTATGAAATTGGACAACTGCTTCGACACACCCCGGCTAAGATGCATTAAAATGTTATGTGTTGATTTAGATACCGTATATAGGTTTCCCGATTTATGCCTTTATGTAGGCACAATTCACATTGCCCTTATTTAGGCATAGAAATCCAACCCTTATTTAGGCATTTTCCATGCTAACCAAAAACTGGCATGGCCACCTACATCCGTCCATCCATGTAACAACGAGTTCTTGGGAAACCAGACTCTTAAGCCTTTAGGACTTCCCCTTGCTTGGATTATTGATTTCTCCAAGAACTCATTTATTATGCATGAACATCTATTCCTTAGGGGTTCATTTATGACGTTCCTCTGCCCGACTTTTACGTCAATACTGGCATTCCTAAACACCTTCAACGTATAAATATACCCTTACTTGCCATGGCAAGTCACGGCTGCATACTTGCACTGCTCGCCATGGCAAGTTCGGAAGGAAGTCGAGTCCCCGCCTGACGCACTGACCAGACGCTGTCATTCTCCTCGCAGAGAATCCAGCTCCAGTGTTTCTGACTCCCCTTGCGAAGTGTTAGAGATTGAGACCCGGAAAGAGATTCCAACCTCTCTCATTCTAAGGTATGGAGCAGACTAGAACCTAAAGGGACTTTCGGCAAATCTTGGCAACAGCAATCCTAACTATAGCTAAACTACACTTAAAAAAAACAGCACCTACTTCTTACCTCATACTACGCTTAGGTTAGGTACACTGGGGTAGAACTAGCTAGAAGCACCAGATGAGTATTCACATTTAAGCCTGTGTTATATATGTATGTATTTTTATGAATATATGTCATAGCTACAAACCATGCTATTACAGTATTATTTTATCTTACTGCTAACGCTGTACGTATTATATTTTGCATACTGTCTTATGATTGTAGCAGTTCATATCTCTTGCACGAGAAATATGACTGTTCAATAATTCCTTTTTATTGAAACCCCTGTGTACCTATTTCTGTGTTAACTCTGAAGAAACGAAGCATGCACGATTGACTGAGTGAAACTGTTATCTATTGTTTCCACGATTCTGAGACTGTTACGATTCTAAGGGAAACAAAGTTGTCATGTTTATGCGGTTGTCAGAAACAAATCCCTTCTTGTTTATTCGAGAAGTTTCTAGTAACCTCTGTGGCACACACAAGTATTTAAGTTTAATGAACTGACCTCAGTCCTATGCCACAAATATAGTGTATATTATTCCAATGCGCAGAGGCTATCAGGGATATAGGAACTACACTACACGAGTTTTGGTAATATGGGCGTTTCAGAATATTACACGAATCCCGCTGGACATTCAGAGCTTTTTTGTCAGCCACATATACAATTTGCCTTTTATTTGCAAATGAGTCGGAATGAAAGGCAACATTTCTGCTGACCAGGTGCTGTTTCAAAACCATACATTTTCTGGCTGCATTTCCTACCCAGGGCACATGGCTCTCCTCACTTCTTGTCTGTCCTTCTGACAGCCTTTCATCTCAAAACACTAAGCACTTTATTTCATTTTGTAAATGTTATATTACCCAGAGGAGGCAGTTATTTTATTTATTATTAAAAAACATCATGGATTAAAACTCATGAGTTGGCGATGGTTTGCCTGCTTTCCTTAGGAACTACAAATATTATATATGGGAACTACCTTTTTACTGTTTTTAAGATTTTTAGTAAATATTAGGTATTTTTATTAATCTGTATTTTACTATTTTTATGTTCATTTGTTTTTTAATGAAATGTATGTATACAAACCTTCATGGCTCTTTTTGAGTTGAATTAAGTATTTTGATCCAATAGTGTCACAGAAAAGGCATTGTCAATGGGCATTGAGTACAGGCTGTAAACAAGGGTGGATTCTGCCTAGCCCAAGTCTGTTGAGAATGTGAAATAGTCAGATAGGCTGGGCTGGGCCCACTGACGTAAAACAAGAGATAATCATTTGGCATTCAGAAAACAGATATGTTTTTCTGTATTATCTCACCCTCATTCTGAGAATTAAAAGAAAAACCATAAGGAAGGGGCTACTGCTAAACATGGACACATACACAATTCTTGGAAATATTTACTTGTTATGACAATATCTTATCTGCCCAGCTTGCTATTTGCATCATGTAGGAATTTGTAACTCGTGTTTTTTGTGTGGCATTTACAGTATATATACTATTGCCTGTGATCCAGGACTCTTAACTTTAGGTTATTTTTGAAACTCTCTGATTTTGCCAATTGATTGATTGAGTAAAACAATATTATTGTGTGAAATTGTTCTGTTTTGATTCATTAACAGATTTTCCCTCCAACATATTGGCGTGACCAGCCAGAACTTCTGCTTGACTTCACGAACTGCAAGCCCACAATACCGCCTGTCCCCCAAGAAGTGACTGGTGCACTTTTGAAAGGTAGAAAGAGACTACGTTGTTCAGTAAAAGTCTCTGCATTTCTAAGGGGAAGGTAGGGCTTGGATGTTTGGTGTTTTTAAGGCATTAATAGTACCAGGTGGGTTCATTTTTATATGTAAAGACATTAAAAATTTTTACAATAATATATCATTTTATTGTTCAGATGGAAGATTGAGCATTGACACAAAATTACGGGATTCCAGGGGTAAGTCTAAAAGATACTGGGGACTCAACTAAAAAAGTGGTCAAGGTAGGGTTTGAGGCTGAGCAATCAGCGTATGTTCCGAAATGTAGCAAAGGGACAGGTGAGAAACCTGGTGTTCCCTTGAACTTGACTTCGAATAAGAGTAGAACACTCAAACTTACCAGACTTTAAGTCTGGAAGTCACAATTGGTAGATGCACATAGTGAAAGTTGTCCTTTCTATGAATCCAGAGAAAAGTAACCAGTAGTGTTTTGTTTGCCCTAGTATGCAATTTAGAATGGATGCAGTAGTGTTTTGGTTGCCTTAGTATGTCATTTAGCATTGATGACTATGTAAGGAGGAATGCGGCTACAGACTATCATTTTTGTATTTTTTATTTTGTGTCACGTAGTGTATAAGTTAGGATTTCCTATTTTGTAACCAATGTTGTATAATGTTTGGAAAGACAATTTAAGCAATTGACTGAATTAGGCAAATGCCTGAAGACTCTACAACTAACAACTGATTCTAATTGAGTCTTCCTCTCTGACCATGCCACCGACTAAATACCACTAAATGAACTGTATGAATATATTTGTAGGTAATTTTTTATATATTAAATGACCCTATGATAACAAAATAGAAAGGTTCTCATTAGGGAATGAAATATAAATGATAGTCCTAATAATACTAAAGGGCGTACCCTTCAACATGGCACCAAATGTTCCTGTTAATATTACACTAAAATTGACATGGAGAAAATGACAGACATACAGGAATAATAAAATAAAAATAAAACTGAATTGACAGTGGTCTTTGAATATTCAAATAGAGACATGGTGTTCAGGGACAGAAATTGTAACAAACTTAAAAATTGAAATAATAGACAGATTAATGGACAGCGTTAAAAACAGACATTCAGTATTTGTCAACATTTTCCCATCGTGGGACTCAGCAGATTAAAACTGTTGTATAAAAATGTTTTTGGACATTGTAGTCATATTTTAACATACATTTAAAAGTAAAATAAAATATTTGTGTTATATATCTACACGTGTAGAGACTATAAGACGTTAAACTAGTCTCTGCTTATAGGTTCACCAACTAAAAGAAACTGGATTATTTAGAAGAATGTATGAGAATATGTGAATTGAAAGACAAGAAAAGTAGATTGTATAAGAAAACTAAGGAACAAATGAAAGGATATGATCATATAAAATAATGGAGGAATACAAAAAGTTAAAATAAGGATGTTAGGGCAACAAGCCTACCAAGTAGGGAGTTTTGGGAGGTTAGAGAGAGAAATGGATGATCCAATAATGGAGTAAATATTGATGCATTGTCCAGATCAACCTACCTATTCAAATTACCAGTTTGCCGTAGAGACATTGGGTCCCCTGTAGAACATGTGGTCGAAGTCTTCCACGGAGACAAAGACCGGATAGGAAAACAGTGTTCAAAATGCTACAAAGCCACTAAACACCACACACACCCATAGCCCCAGGAGCATGCCTGCCCTCCTACTCAGAAGAGACCCAGGGACAGACCGAAAGGCAGTACAAAGAAAATTCAATCACAGAAACAAGTAGTAGGTGCACAAGCTCAGAAGAGGTCGAGAGAAGGGCCCCAAAAAATGGCCAAAGTCAGAGGGTCCTAGTGATAGCATAGTGAAGAAGGGACTACCAGCTGAAGTGCAGGACAAATTAAATAACTTGGGGGCAGATGTATCAATATTGTGTTTTGCGATTCTGTAATTGCGATTTTTAGTGAATCGCAATTGCAGAATCGCAAAATGGTATGTACGTAGTATTTTGCGATTTTATAGCGATTCCCTAAGAATCGCAAAAAATTCTGAGTATATTTTGCGATTTCTTAAATTGCGAAATTCGCAAATTAAGAAATCGCAAAAAACGGGAATCTGCAATCCAGGTACAGGCTGATGACATCACACCCAGGAAGAGGGCTTGATTTCCTGCACCTGCTAGCCTGAGCCACACCCAGTGGCAGTTGGAAGACAGTTTGGAGGCAGAGCAGACCTGTTTGGAGTGTAATGGAGCCCCAGAACACACAGGAGGGAATGGCAGGAGACAAAAGGAAAAGAAAACACAAGTTTTCAGAAAAGGAACACGAAATTCTGATTGAAGAAATGGTGTGCAGCCATTTGTTACTTTTTGGGGAAAAGGCATTAAAAGTCCCTGAATCAAGGAAAAGAAAAATCTGGCTGAAGATTCAGCAAAAAGTCAATGCTGTTGGAGTGACAACCCGTACCATAGAAGAACTGAAAAAAAGATGGTATGACATGCGTCAAAGATCTAAAGAGAGGGTTGCTGAAAGAATTAAGGAATCAAACAAAACTGGTGGTGGAACTTCAACAGCAGATCAACCGACACCACACGAGGAACTTGTTGAATCCACTCTGCTGCCAGAGAGTGTGAGTGGAGTGGCTGATATAGACAGCTCTGACCCTATACCAACTGCACCAGGTAAGAGGCATGCAAAGAAGTCCAGAAGAAGAGTTTAATGCATGTGTGTTTGTGTAGTGTATGTACTCAGTGTGAGGAATGCAGTAGTCCTGGGAGACAGTTTAACATATAGCAAGCAATGCATCATGGGAGTTGCAGTGCACTCATAATTATATCAAATTTCCATCACAGATACACATGAAAAGTTTGTAATTTACTTTGAAGGCAGAAATATAGTATAGTGAAAGTTAGTTGTTCAAAATAAAACAACTTTATTTGTCAGAAAATGCACATACAAATACAAACTCATATGTCTCACTCTACATCCACAGAACAATCAAGGGAATCCAGGGATCAAAGTGAGGGCGATGATTCACCTCCCTATGTTGTATCTGATGCTGAAGGAGGATGCACTGATGAGACTGTCTCCACTCCAATTGTGAGCAGAAAGCGCAGGCAGGTAGCTCCTCTGCCACCATTGGAAGAAGATGTCAATAATGATGGGGGTACAGTAGACAGTGGCCATGACACAGTGTGCCCTCGTGACTCTCAAGAGCAACCCCAAAGTCAAAGGAGGCCACGTACATACAGGTTGGATCCATGTAGGAGCAGCAGTGGTCAACTGGAAACACCAACAGTTTTTGCTGGTTTAGAGCAGGTTATGCTTCACGTGCAGTGCCTGCAACATAAGGCCCTTCGATCAATAAATAGACAGCTATTAAAATTAAACAAAAATCAAGAAAGCATGGCAGCATCAATAGACAGACTGTGTCTGACCCTCGAACGTACTGAGACTTCCCGCAACAGGGCTGCGCACCATGCACATGTGAGAATGCAAGGTTATACAAAAGCCATTAACCGGCTATGTACCGTGACATGCAACTTCACTAGGCGCAGCATCAACATGCAGCGTGAAATGAGTGAATGCACTCATAACATGGCAAACGGCTTGGATAAAGTCACCTCTGCAGTTGAAATGTTACAAACTGCAAACTCTGGCGCAAGCGCTCTCATTGCTTCAGCTGACAGCGAGGACACCTCCAGCAGGAGTAGAAGAAACCCCACACCAACTTCTCAAATGACCCAGCGCAGAAGTGGAAGGCGTGCTGGCACTGCACCTGATCATGAAAGCATGCAATCAGAAGAACGCCCTGCGCCAAGCCACCAGCGCAAGAAGTGACAGTTTACAGTGCAATACTTTTTTCAATAATGCATTGTCTAACATGGCTTTCTTTCACATTTGTGTTACTTTACCCTTCCTGTGAACTAACATTTTCAGTTTTAAAAATGTGCTATGGTTTGTGTGTTGTGAATAAAAGCAACACTTGCAAAATGTTTGTGTGTTGTGAATAAAAACAACACTTGCAAAAATGAGAAATTTTGTGAGATTGCTTGTTTTACCTAAATGTAATTCCGTGTAATCTCAGACCGTCTTTGACGGCCAGCCACTGCTCCTACTCCAGCTGCAGCCCTTCTAGGTGGAGGTATGTCATCATCATCAGATGTGTCTGACTCACTCACTTCAATGTCTGTGCCTTTGCGCATAGCCATGTTATGCAGCATTGCACAGCTAGTTACAATTTTGCAACAGGTTTCAGGACTGTATTGCAAAGCTCCTCCACTTTTGTGTATGCAGCGGAAATGGCTTTTTAAAATGCCAAATGTGCGTTCAATGACCCCACGTGTTGACCTGTGTGCCCTGTTGTATCTTCTCTCACTTGCATTTGCTGGGTTCAAGTATGGCGTTAGGATGAAGTCACGCACTGCATAGGCACTATCACCTGCATGGAAGAAACAAAAGAGTAGCTGTATGTTCCATTGTCAAATGAATGATGGATGCATGGGTGTGATTTACCTAGCAGGTATCCCTCTCCAAACTGTCCAGCACTCAAACGTCTATGAATTCCACTATGTCTGAAAGTGAAGGAGTCATGTGTGCTGCCTGGGTACTTTGACACTATATCATTGATGATATATTTGGCATTGCACACAATCTGGATGTTGAGGGAGTGGTAGCTTTTCCTATTTCGAAATACATATTCTGTGGCTGCTGGTGGAGTGATGGCAATATGGGTTCCGTCAATGCATCCAATCACACGTGGCAATTTGATAGAAATCCAACTTGGTTTCTTGTATGGCTTGTTGGGTGTTTTGAGAAGTAGATGTGATGTTGAAGCCTGTTCAGCATTGCATCCAAGAAGACATGGAAAAAGTGTGAAAGGGTACTTTGGGCCACCCCCCCCAACCTCTGCAATGACGCTTTGAAAAGACCCTGAAGTCAAAAGGTGCAGTGAGCACAATACCTGCACACGGGTTGGAATTGATTGTGTTCTGCCTGTTGGATGCTCCAAAAAAGGTTTCAATTCATCAATGAGATCCAAAATGGTGTTTGGATGAAGTCCGTATTTGTCATATATGTCCTCTTCAGTCTGCTGGAACAGCGTGATGCGTAGTCTGAAAATTCTCTCCTGTCTCTGTCTCCTCTGTGCAACAGCTTGAATACGCAGCCTCCTGGCTATCAGATATAGTCCAGCCATTTTGAAAAAAAACTAAGTGCATTGTGGGTGCCTTTTTATATTTTTTTTCTAGTTACCACCTGCATGTAGTTTGTGTTAACTGCGATTTCTTAATTTGCGATTTTATGAAATTTGCTAATTGCAAATTTTTCATACATCTTGTTGCGATTTCTTGTTTGCGAATTTCGCTAAACTTGAAACACGCAAAATGAGGAATCGCAAAAAATTCTCAGAATACCAGTTCTCGCAAATTAAGTAATCGCAAATATTGCGATTTCTTAATTTGCGATGCGATTTTTTACATACACGCCGTTTTCATATTTTTTTGTCGCAAACTGTTTTTTTGCGATTCGCAGCGGTTGCAACTAAAAAATACATTGATACATCTGCCCCATAGATAATAAATGCACCAGTATTAGGAACACCAGACTACAATAATTCATTTTTCCTTTTTTGCCACTGTAAAGGCCAGGTGATGACGGCTGTCCTCACTCAAAAATATCCTTTAGGCCACAAGCCAACTGCATATAAGCACTAGCAATGGCAGCCTTTGTAGTGAAGAAAAGTGCCTCCATTGTTGTTGGTGTACCTCTGGCATTGTGTGCTGAAAATGCAGTATTTGCGACCATTCATAAAGCAAAACCAACACAGAGAATATCAGGCTATGAAAAGATATTATCAATACCATCCTTCCAAATAGTTAAGTGCCATATAGTCAACCTTGCTACCTTCTTCCAGGTAATGTTGCATTTTTTTGTAGATGGGTTTACTACAAATGATTAGGACATGGGATTGAGACACACAGGTGCAGTAGTGGTCAAAGTCATGTAATTTAACTCTTTAGATGTATTCTAGATAACAGACCAAATAACGTTACCACTTCATTACTTAGCCCAGGCTACAGAACAAGTAACTTTAGTGGCAGTTCTCAAACAAGGGAAGGAGAAACAATAACAGTATACTCTGATTCAGCCTATGTTACCACAACAGTGCACTCTAGCATCAAGAGGTGGAGCAGACACAGATTCCTTAAGTTTAATGGAAGTCCCGTCATGCACCATCCCCTCTTGGAGGACTTGATAAAAGCTTTAACACTGCCACATGTAGTTGCAGCAGTGAAGTGCACACCCCACACTAGTGCTCAGGATTGTATATCCTGTGTAAACACCCTGGTTGATTGGGCAGCCGAAAATGCAGCTAAACACCCCCTTTGTGACACACACATTACAGTTTTGGTAGCTAGTGAAACATCAACACCATCTGACCCTTTGGATGCATCAAGACATTACACTGAGACAGCTTTCCTCCATCTTAGACAGAATATAAGAAAGTGACCCAGAGCATAAGAAATAGTTGTGGGAAGCTAGAGAAGGCACACCGATATTAACAGATTTAATATAAAGAGAGATACCCACACGAAAACCTGTCATGCCTTAAGCATTGCTACTGATAGCCCTAAACTAGATACATCTTCTTTTTACACATTACCAGAGACAACATGTTCTTCTAAATATGCAAATATGAAGTAATCACACTGAAGCAGGTAAGTGTGAGATCAATTGGTTTAATGATTGTCTGTCTCTACAGCTTCCAGGGACACTGAACAACCCTCCCTTCCAGTTCAAACCATAACATTCTAACACAGATGCAATGACATAATAGATTCTAAAAGGAACAAGCATAGAAAGAGATGCATGCTTTAACAATCAATCAATCAATCAGAACATTTGCAACGCTCACTCCTTACCTGTGAGGGTCTCAAAGCGCGCTGGGGGGGGGGGATGCTGCTGCTACTGCTCAAAGAGCCAGATCTTGAGGAATCTTCTGAAGGTCAGCAGGTCTTGGGTCTGGCGTAGGTGGGTGGGGAGGGTGTTCCAGGTCTTGGCGGCGAGGTAGGAGAACAATCTGCCACCAGAGGTCGCTCTTCGGATGCGGGGGACTGTGGCGAGGGTGAGGTCGGCGGAGCGAGGCTGGCGGGTGGGGGTGTGAAAGCTGAGTCGTCTGTTGAGGTATGCTGATCCGGTGTTGCGGAGTGCCTTGTGTGCATGGGTGAAGAGCATGAAGGTTATCCTTTTGTTGATGGGGAGCAAGTGCAGGTCTCTCAGGTGGGGTGGGATGTGGCTGCCGTGGGGGATCCCGAGTTCAGCTTCAGTCGGCTGTTCTTCAACCACTTGGCGACGGCTGTCATTTCTTCGTGGAGGTTGGTTTTGGCAGCGTGGGGGTCCTTGGTGAGGGAGAGGATCAGCTGGATGTCATCGGTGTAAGAGAAGATGTTGAGGTCGTGCGGGTGACGTGGGCGAGCGGTGCCATGTAGATGTTAAACAGCGTTGGGCGGAGGGATGAGCCCTGGGGTACGCCGCAGATGATCTCGGTGGCTTCGGAGCAGAAGGGGGAAGGCGCACGCTCTGTGTTCTGCCAGAGAGGAAGGAGGTGGTCCAGTCCAGGGCCTTCTGTTTGATCCCGGCATCGTGGAGGCGTGTGCGTAGTGTGCGGTGGCAGACCATGTCGAAGGTGGCTGGCAGGTCCAGGAGGATGAGGGCTGTGGTTTCTCCGTTGTCAAGCAGGGCCCTGATGTCATTGGTGGCGGTGATGAGGGTAGTTTCAGTGCTGTGGTTCCTGCGGAATCCGGACTGGGACAGGTCCAGGATGCTGGTCTTCTCGAGGGAGCGGGTCAGTTGTTTGTTGACGGTCTTCTCGATGACCTTTATCGGGAATGGGAGCAGGGAGATGGGCCGGAAGTTTTTGAGGTCCGCCTTGGGTTTCTTGAGTAAGGCATTGATCTTGGAGTGCTTCCAGCTCTCTGGAAAGGTTGACGTCTCGAAGGAGATGTTGATGGCTTTCCGGAGATGGGGTGCGATGGTGGTGCTGGCTTTGTTGAAGATGTGGTGTGGGCAAGGTTCTGACGGAGATTCGGAGTGGATGGTGTTCATGATTTTGATGGTGTCATCGTCGTTTATGTTGGTCCAGAAGAGCAGGCGGTCATTGCGGATGGTGGTGGTGGGGGCGGAGGTCTCAGTGGTTGTCGAGGCGGTTGTGGCGTTGAAGCTTTCGTGGATGTCTGCGATCTTGCGATGGAAAAAGGTGGCAAGTGCGTCGCACAGGTCTTGTGAGGGTGGGATGTCGTTGGTGTTGGAGCTGGGGTTGGAGAGTTCCTTCACGATATTGAACAGATCTTTGCTGTTGTGCGCGTTGTTGTCTAGGCGGTCTTTGAAGGAGGCCCTTTTGGCAGATCTGATGAGGTGATGGTGTCTGCGGGTGGCGATCTTGTGGGTTGCGTAGTTGTCCGGTGTTCGTTCACGGTGCCATTTCTTCTCTAGCTATCTGCAGGTTTGCTTGGAGGCCTGAAGTTCTTCAGTGAACCAGCTGGCTTTCTTGCTGGTGTGGCTGCTGGAGGGTTTCTTGAGCGGGGCGAGGGTGTTGGCTCAGTCGTCGATTCACTGTCTGAGGTTGCGAGCAGCAGTGTCCGGGTCGGTGGGGTCGGCGGGTGGGCTCCGGCCAAGGGGGGTGGTTAGCTGGTCTTTAGTGACTTTGCTCCAGCATTGGTGAGGGGTCTGTTGGGTGTGGTGGTGCGTGGTGCGTGGTGGGTTTCTGGAAGATGAAGTGGTTGCAGTGGTGGTCTGTCCAGTAGAATTCGGTGGTGTGGTTGAAGGAGACGTGGAAGCTTGCGGAGAAGATGGGGTCGAGTGTGTGGCCGGCGGAGTGGGTGGGTGTTTTGATGAGTTGTCGGAGTCCGAGGTTGGCAAGGTTGGCGATCAGGGTGGTGGCGTTGGTGTTGTTGTTGTTCTCAAGGTGGAAGTTCAGCTCCCCGAGGAGGATGTAGTCCGTGGAGATGATGGTGTGTGAGCTGACGAAGTTGGCGATGGAGTCGCTGAACTGTGGCCAAGGTCCGGGGGGTCTTTAGACGAGGGTTCCTCTGAGGGTGGTGTTGATATCGGTGTGGATCTGGAAGTTCAGGTGTTATGGCAGTGCAAGGGTGTCGTCGGTGTTGGTCAAGACTCTGATAGTGTTCCTGTGGACGATGGCGATACCTCCTCCTACTCCATTGGTGCAGTCCCTGCGGGAGATCTTGTAGCCGTCCGGGATGGCTATGGCGATGTCGGGTGCCGAGAAAGCGTTCAGCCAGGTCTCTGTCAGGAAGGCGACGCCTTGGGAGGTTGAGTCGAGTAGGTCCCAGAGTTCAACTGCGTATTTGCGGGTGGAACGGGTGTTGAGAAGGATGCATCTGAGGTGGTTGGGTTCTTTCCCGGCGGGTGGGTTGGCAGGTTGGATGCTGGTGAAGCTGATGTTCTGGCAGGAAAAGGGTCCTTGGGTGCGCCAGGCAGCAGGTGTGTGATAGTCCGGCGTTGAGTGCGTGGAGGGTGCTGGAGTCGTAGCGGAGGTGGGCGACGTGGCATTCATGGGGGCCATGGGTTCTGGTGCTGGGCACAGTCCAGGCTTGGCCGGGCGCAGACGGGCATACCTTAGGTGCGCATTTGCACACCAGCGGCGCGCCAGCTGCGCTTGTCTGCTGCATGTCCGCTGCGTGGCCGCCATAAGAAGGGGAGGTGGGAGGGAGGAGGCAGCAGGGAGGAGGGAGCAGACAAATGGGTGTGCGGGGGGCGGGTCGCAGGGGATGCAGCGGTGGGAGAAACGGGGGCAGGAGCGGCGAAGGGAACAGAGAAACGGGGCACAGAGTAAAACGGGGAACAAGGAGGAAGAAAACAGTAGCAAATAAGGCAATACAGTTTCAAACAACGAAATGGGCAGCAGTACAGTAATACATACAGTTACGGAGGAGAAAGAGGGCCACGGGGCACAGAATGAAACGGGGAGCAAGGAGGAAGAATAGTAACAAATAAGGCGATACAGTTACATGAGACAAAAAGGGGAGCAGAATGTAAATGTAAATCCAGTACTTGTATAGCGCACGAATCACCCCCGAAGGGGTCTTTTGGCGCTGGGGGCCGTTGGGAAGATTAAGCGAGCTATTGCCCAGAGTCGCATGGTGCTGAGTAGACCCCTGCCGCCGAAGCCAGGCATCGAACCGTGATCCCCAGCATCCAGCGTCAGTTACCCTAGCCGCGGCGCCACACCTCTCCCCTGAACAGTAACAGCAGGACAAAAACTTACCTACGGCCTACCACTGGCCACCAGGGATGAGGCTATAACATCTCCTTTCTTTCATAAATAAAAAGACCGAACTAAATTAAACATAAAACAAAAGAAAAAAACAAACAATGCAATAATACATAATGCATAGTAAAAGAGGAAAGACTTATAGATCTAAATGTTTAGATGGAACAATTCTCCTTCCACTCTTGCGAGGAGTGACATACTCCAATGACAACTTCGAAGGAAGAAAAGAATGCAAACAACCTTGATGGACCTTAGTAGTATGAACAGATTGCAAACCCCTCCTTTGAGCCTGAGCTGGATCACTACCAGACTCTAGACTCCATTGCAAAACAACCCTCAAAGGAAGTTTGTAGGTTCTTGATAAATTCTACCAACTCCTTCCATTGACTCTCGCAGCAAACCGTGAAGTGGCTAGAACCTGTGACAGGACTGGGAGTAGTGTGATGCGCCCACAACATTCTTTGAGCTGCTTCCTTGATGTCAATCTAAGTAGAAACAGCCCACTGAACATACTCAACTAAGAATCGATTTGTGCGCTCAATGAAACCATTAGCCTCCAGGTTATAGAGAGCCACACGACAATGTGAGATTCCAGATTGACTCAAAAACAAAGACATTTCCTTGGAGGTATATTGCACCTCGGTGTCCGATACAATCTCTTTCGGGAAACCCTCTCTGGCAAAAAGACATTGAAGAAATTTGATAAGTTCTAGTGTATTGGGGTCAGGCACAAATTGAACCTCCCACCACTTACTGAAATGATCTGCAACAACCAAAGCAAATTTACATTTGTTGGGTAATACGTTAAAAGGACCCACAAAATTTATGGCTAACTTCAACCAAGGAGCATTAGGTAAATCGACCTCTTGTAAGGGAGGAACAGTAATTTTTATGACTTTGTCACTTGTACAACTCCTAACAAAACCCTCAACAATATCATTGATCTTGCAATCCACAGAAGGCCACCAGTAAATACTTTGAATCCTTCTTTTGGTGCTAGCTTGTCCAAGGTGACCCGTATGACCGAAATTGATAATGCGTGCCTTCAAAGACTCAGGAGGAATACATTTATCCCCACACATAACCATTTCACCAGCCTCCAAGGTAAGCTCATCAGCAATCTTGGCAAAAAGTAGGAGCTCACTATCCAAATGCTTTTCTTTAGTACAGAGTCCGACTTCATAGCCGAGGACCATTCACGTTCAGTGAAACAACCCTGACTGCAAACATCCACGCAGTGATCAAACATTCTGTTGTATGTTGTGTTCGTAGTTGACGTGCACGCGATGCACGCTCTTCAACAACGAACATCATGTTGGTCATGTGTTGTTGTTTGAAGGCTGCCGCATGTGTGGGGAGATGTTGGTGGGATCGCGTGGTAGGTTATGTTTTGAATGGGAGCGAAAGACGATAGTGGGAGAGTCGGGCGGTTTACCGGCATTCTTAACTGGGACACGACTGAACTCGTACATGGAATAAATGGCTCACTACCTGGACATACCGGATTTGTGTATTTCTTCTTCTATAACAAGGAATGCTTCCTTGTTACACTGGCGACGATCAGGAACGCACTCCTGCGTAGGATTTTATGGTGATTTGTGTCGACAGTTTCCTGTTTACTAGCGAAGGATTTTCTTGGAAGCAGTTCACTGTGTGCCTTGCTATTGGAAGGACCCTGCAAGTGCGATTGGATAAACAACTCGGGGAAGTTTCTTTATTGATTTTCATTGGATAGGCTTCCTCGCTTGTTATTGGTCAAAGGAATTTTCAACCAATCATGTTGTTTGTAACAACAAATTATCCTTCTTCTTATATCGGGGAAAGTCTGTTGTGTTGTTTAATTTTTATACCGATAACAAAACCTTCTCTTTTCTGGAAAACTACGCGATTATTTTTCATATGTTTTCAATGCTAGTGCTGTGACCACAACCACAAGAACAATTGTAAGTAAAACCAATGTGACACGCACACATTTTCCGCGTGTCATAAATTATAGCAAACAAAGGGAAGGAGTGTTTATTGGAATACATTGCCATATATTTTATATAACCTATTTGTGTTTTCTAGAAAATTGGTAATAAGAAATAGGAAATATGTCTGGCCTTCAATTTTATCTATGCCTGGTGATCCTCAAACTGAGTGGGAAATATGGGAAGCAATGTTTTTAGCTTATGTGGATGTTCTTGAAGGAGAAGAATGTGAAGCTGACAGGAAATTAGCTTTACTCAAACATTGTCTTGGGGGTATTGCTCTTAAGGAATTCAAAAATCTACCTCCTTTGAGCAGCACTTCTAATTTGAATAAATATCAAATTGCATCTAAACAACTTTCTATCAGATATGGGAAGAAAATACATCTGGTTATGGAAAGATTTAAATTCTATTCAAGGAAACAAAATAGTGATGAGTCCATCGACAATTATGTTTCTGCACTGAGAGCATTAGCAGTTACATGTGACTTTGAGCACATAAATTATGATCAAGTTTTAAGAGATCAGATTCTTATGCGTACAAATATTATAAAAATACAACAAAGGCTTTGGACTACTACTGATATGTCACTCAATGCAGCAATTGAAATAGCAAAAGCTATTGAGCATTCAGAGAAGTTTGTAGATGAAATTAGATCAAGTGATAAGTCAGATGTTCATATTGTCAACAAGGAAAATGATCAGCATAAAGATATAGACAAACAAAAGAAATTTACAAATCAAAAGAATGAAATTCAATTTAAATCAGGAAGTTGGAATAGATGGCAAAAACAAGATTCAAGAATGAACTATTGGCAAAGACCAGATTCAAGAATGTATGGTACTTACTGTTTCAGATGTGGGAGTGGTTATCATTTTGGGAATTCTAAGTCATGTCCAGCTTTGGAGAAGGTGTGCACAACGTGCAATAAAAAGGGACATTTTTCAAGAGTATGTAGATCAGCTCCTAGGAGAATCAATCTTATTCACGGACAAGGACAAGAGGATACAAGTGACTGTGAATTTGATGTCAACACCATAATGTGCATAAACAAAAACATGAGTTGCAAGAAATTTCCCTCTTGTGACATCATTATTGATGGAGTCTCAACTAAAGTATTTGTTGACTCATGTTCATGGTATACTATTCTGACTTGCACCTTGGTTGAATCTAATTGGCCAAATGTGAAATTGATACAACCTGATATAGCGCCTAGTGCCTACACTGGTCATAAATTACAACTAAATGGATATTTTATATCTGAACTCAGCTTTAAAGAACAAAGCACTAAGGGGAAAATGTATGTTACAAAAGCCGGAGAATCGCTACTTGGTTGGCCTCATCAAGAACAGCTTGGTATCAAACTGGATCCTAATGCTGATCCGCCTGTGTATTCTATTGATGACTCGAATATGTTAATAAGTAGTAGTGACTCATTGCTAGTTGAGATCAAAAAGAAATTTCCTTCTTAGTTTAGTGACGAATTAGGCAAATATAAAGGATTTGAACATTGTATAAAAGTACATCCCAATGCCTTACCTATTCGCCATAAAGTCAGGAATGTTCCATTGTCATATAGAGTTAAATTGAAAGAAATGCTACATGATATGTGTGAAAATTAAATAATTTAACCTATTGAGTCATCTCCCTTGGTTTCTCCAGTTGTAATTTCAATTAAATCTGGAGGGGATCTTCGTTTATGCATTGATCTACGCAGTTTAAACAATGCCATCTGCGTAGATTCACATCCTCTACCAAATTTATATGAGATGGCATCGACGTTGGATAATGCACAAGTGTTTTCTTGCTTGGATCTTGCAAGCGCATATCACCAAGTGGTTCTTCATGAAGATACAAAGGACTTAACTGCTTTTGTGACGCCTGAAGGCTTATATAGATTTTGTAGGATGCCTTTTGGGTTAGCCAGTGCTGCTGCTGTCTTCCAAAGGTTGATGAAAGAAACCTTAAATGGTCTAACAGGGGCAGTGGCTTTCCAAGATGATATCTTGGTGTTTGGCAAAGATGATAACGAACATGACAAAAATTTGATGGATGTATTGAATGCTCTTTCGAACAAAGGGTTGACGCTCCGCGCTGACAAATGCAGATTCAGAAAGAAGGAAGTGGAATATTTGGGCCATTGCATTAGTGGAAGTGGAATCAAGCCAAAGGCATCACATTTGGAAAATATCAGCAAAGCACCGATTCCACAGAACAAGGATCAATTAGTAGCCTTTTTGGGATTTGTAGAGTTTTATGCTAAGTTCATTCCAAACTATGCTAGTGTGACAGATTCTATGACAACGACACTCAATTCTGTGAAAGAAATGATTGTCAAGGCTCCTTGTCTTAAACCATTTGTTATTGGGAAAAAGTGTATAGTAATGGTTGTTGCTAGTGATTGTGGTTTGGGGGCTGTTCTGATTCAAGAGGAATGGGGTAAGGAATGGATAGTAGCATATGCATCAAGAACATTAAGAGAGTCCGAACGTCATTACTCTGTGATCGAAAGGGAACTTTTAGCATGTGTTTGGGGGGCCGTACATTTTAGACCATTCTTGTGGGGAACTAAATTTGTTATTAAGTCAGATCATAAACCTTTAGTGCATATATTGTCACCTGGTGGAGGACGTATGCTTTCATCAAGATTAGCGAGACTTTCTTCCAGGTTGCAAAACTTCCAATATTCCTTAGAATATGTTCCTGGGAAATCTAATATTCATGCTGATTGCATGTCAAGGCTGCCATTAGCGTGTAAAGGTTCTGACAATGTTGATAAGGATGAATGTGAAGTGGCTTATGTTGTAAGTGATGTGAATTTAGTATTTGGCGAGGACTCAGTAGTACAGGAACAAACGTGGAATGAGGAAATGGATAAAGATTTGGAACTTAAGGGAGTGAAGAAATTCATATTTGGTAGTTGGCCTGCAGGGAAAGGATTTGAAGGAGGTTTGATGAGTTACCACAAAGTTAAAGATGAACTAGCGGTGGAGAATGGTATTGTGTTAAGAGGGGATAAAATTGTTCCACCATTTGGACTCAGGAAGAAAATTCTTGATTTAGCCCATGAGGGGCATTTTGGTATATCACTTACCAGAAGACGGTTGAGGGACAATTTTTGGTGGCCAGGGATTGATTCGTATGTGGAACACCAAGTGAGGTCATGTGGATTGTGTATGAATAGTGATAAATCAGCAAAAGCTTTATCTACTGTTCCACACCCGGTGGAATTACCTGTTTCGCCTTGGAATAAACTTGGCATTGACATTATTGAGCCTTTTAGTATTTTACCACAACAGTCTTCATTTGGAATAGTACTTATGGATTCTTTTTCTAAATGGCCAGAGATTAAAATGGTTAAGGAAGTGACTACTGATGCTATTATACAATGTATGGATTACATTTTTTGTAGAGAAGGCATTCCCCAGGAGGTTGTTACGGATAATGGGCCTCAATTTGTTTGCAAGCGCATGGAGAACTATTTCTCAAGATGTGGTATTTCTCATAAGAGGATCGCAGTGTTCCATCCTGAAGCGAATGGTCAGATAGAGAGGTTTAACAGAGTGGTAAGGAGGCAATTCAACTGGCAGTTAAAGGAGTATTGTGTTGGAACAAAGCTATTCAATCCATGTTGTTGTCATATAGGACAACTCCCAATGTTGTTACACTTTTATCACCTTTTGAGTTGTTAAGAGGGCGTAAACCTAGTACACAGTTGGTACCATGGTGGTTGAAAAACAAAGATAAAGGTCGTATTGACTTTGCTGAGGTTGACTTCAAGGAAATTCGTAGGAAAGTTGATGCATATAAAATGAAGATGAAAAATGATTTGTTACAGAGGAAAAATGGTAAGGAAGTTTATGTTCAGGTGGGAGATTTTTTGCAATTAAAAAAGGGTAATTTCGTACACAAGGGGTTAGCAAAGTGGTCTGATCCTATAGAGGTAATTGAAGTATTCAAGAATGCAGTAAGGGTAATGGATGGTAGTGTTTGGAATTTTAGTAGGGTATCTAAGTATAGTAATAGAGGAAGTATTTCTTTTGATGATTCTTCAAACATTTTTTGGGATGTTGCAACTAAGAATATAGAGGAATGTGAGCCTGTTGCGTCTTTGAATGAATCCTATGCTTTGGATACATTGAAAAGTGCAAGAATTCGTAGGCCACCTGTCAAATTCAAGGATTTTGTACTTACATACAAAAAAAATAATAATAAAAGGAGGGAGGTGTGTTGTGTTAGTAGTTGACCCGCACGCGATGCACGCGCATCAACAACGAACATCATGTTGGTCATGTGTTGTTGTTTGAAGGCTGCCGCGTGTGTGGGGGGATGTTGGTGGGATCGCGTGGTAGGTTATGTTTTGAATGGGAACGAAAGACGATAGTGGGAGAGTCGGGCGGTTTCCCGGCATTCTTAACTGGGACACGACTGAACTCGTACATGGAATAAAGTGCTCACTACCTGGACATACCGGATTTGTGTATTTCTTCTTCTATAACAAGGAATGCTTCCTTGTTACAAATTCTTCATCCGCATCATCATCACAAAGTTCATGCATCGTCAACGGTAAGGGTGATCTCGAAAGAAAATCAGCCCTTGTGTTTTCCCACCAGGAATGTGCGCAACATCAAAATCATATTGCAACAATTTTGAGCTTAATCTGGGGATTCTAGGTGTGTGGTCCTTGACTTTGTTACCATTGAGTATGGGGATGAGCGGTTTATGAGCGGTCAATAATCTGAATGTTTTGCCCCAAGGAAAACATATGACTCTTTCTACAGCCCAACAACATGCCAGCAGCTCTTGCTCCATTACAGAATATTTTTTTCATTTGGACGTAAAGCACGGTAGGCAAACCCAATGGTGTGTTCCTTCCCATGCTTAAACTAAGAAATCATCCATCCCAATCCATCCAAACTGGCATCCACAGATGGAGTACACTGGTAATGGGGATCAAACGGAGTAAGTGTTTTGCAGGATCCCAACTCTTGCTTAATACGTGTGAACTCATCTTCACAAGAATTGTCCCAGACAAAAGTAGCTCTTTTCTTCAGTAAACTCCGCATATGCACAGTTTTTGCCGCATAATTTGAAATACATTTTGTTTAAAACTCACCCCCCCAAAAATGAGGAGACTTGTTCTTTTGAAGTGGGACATGGAGCATTTATAATCGCATTGATTAGGTACAATACCATCACCCGAAAAGCGATGACCCAAATACTCAATGGTTCCCCCCCAAAAACACATTTGAGTTTGTTGGCAACGATCCCTATCTCTTTTAATCTCTCCAAAACAACTGCAAGATTTTTGTCATGAGATTCTCTGCAGCTACCTGCGACCAATATATCATCCTGAAAAACCACAGTGTCAGACACACCGTCCAAAACCTTCTCCATAACATGCTGGAAAACTGAGGCTGCCGAAGCTAGCCCAAAAGGCATCCTTTTGAACTGAAAAGTCCCAACGGGAAACACGAATGCAGTCAAATGTTTACACTCCGGATCCAATTCCACCTGGTGGTAGGCAGAGGCAAGGTCTATTTTTGAAAAAGATTTAGCACCCTCAAACTTGAAAAGAATATCGTCAATGCAAGGAAGAGGATGGGTCACAACCAAAGGAGACAACCAAAGGGAAGCCTCTATCGGTTCGATGTCGCCCGATTCACACATCCTTTTGAGTTCACTCAACAAATCATCTCTGACACTAAAGGAAACATTGCATAGCTTGTGCTTAACCGGGATGGCCTGCTCCTTGACCTTGATAAAATGTTTAAAACCTTTGATACATCCCAAACTGTCAGCAAAAACACTAGGGAATTTGTTTGACCCTGTACCCAAACCCTCACAATAAGGGACGTCATCCACCACTGAAACTTGTTCAGTAGTAGCAGCCTAAGAGTCATGACAAACAAACCCTGATGATACCATCCGAGGATGTTAAGACCTTTCTTTTCCACGTAGACCTTTCCACTAATATGTCTGCCTTTAAAAACCAAACTCGTTTTGAAAAATCCCTTTAACTCAATCCTCCTCCCTGCATACGAGACAGGACGTCTGACTGGTGGATTGAGAGGTTTATCCCCCTACACACTCAAAGAATTCTTCAGTAAGCATTGTGTTGCACTCAGTAAAATAAAGATGATAACTCCCAGTTGTAATGTTCATGTAGCATATTTATTCTTGGGATTAAATAGTCAGGTACAGCATTCAAGTAGGAATGTAATATGGTAAGAAACCCCACCGGGAGCAGATAACTTACTGCTCAGCCTCCAGGTAACTGATGAATCCCTTGAACAGCAACAGGTAGAATCCTGGATGACATCACAGAGACATGACAGAGACAAGCAGACACTAACACTAAGGAAGGACAAAGAGAGAGGAAGAGCACAAAGAGAGAGGAAGAGCAGGATATAACACACCTCCCTCCTTTAATTGAAAAAATGGATAAGATGAAACAGAAGATGGCAGAAGCAGAAAGACAGAAGAAAGAAAGAACATATATGCACCAGAAATAAACACCCTCTTCAACAAGATGGAAAGTAGAGGTAATATCAAAGGGGCGCAGGTACAAAGGTTGTACAAGCACTGTATGCTAACAAAAGAATGTAAGCTTAAATGAAATGAAAACTGAACATCTCAATACACAAATGAGCAAAGGTACAGTATGGCTCAGTACCGTAGATAGAAAATGAAATATCAACTCCTAAAATTAGAATATTTTCAATTCCTCCAAAATAAAGCACAATAAAAATGAGCCCAACTCCTCAAAGTAAATGCATGAACTCCTCTAAACATAGAGCACAGTAAAAGTAGTTCATGGCAAAACGGCTCTTCACAGAAAATGCACAACTTCTCTATCAATAGAATAAAACTGAGACCATGCAGCTCCTCACAGTAAGTAACAGAAAATCAGCAATAAAACTGAGCCCTCGGCTCCTGACAGTAAATAGATGAACTCCTCTAACCATAGAGCACTATAAGTGGTTCATCTGAAATGACAGAAAAATTGAGCCCCTATGGCTTCTAATAGCAAGCACATGAACACCTCTAACAAAAGAGCACTATAAAATGGTTCATAACAGAAATAAACATCAAAATTGAGCATCACCCTAGCTCATCATCACTAAGAATGAAAACAAACCGGAGCACCTCAACATAGTTGAGCACATGAATGACCCCAATAAGCATAACGCCTACAAATCATCACCAAATTGAAAGCAAATGAGCACCTCAACAAAGGTTGAGCAAAAATGTGGCTCCAGTAAAGTAGGTAATATTAGAATAAATTATTTCAAAATGCATCATTTACAAATCCACACAGAAAAGAACATGTAACAGCATACATACATAATCTAGAAACAGAATTCTAAGCATTGAGCATATAAATCGATATTTAGCACACCACAGTACTTAGAAGAAATGCACTCAAGAATAAATTACAGCGCAAACTACACCTTGCATAAATTAGGAAATATGCAAAACTGTACACAACATCTTAAACATAACAAATCAAAATAATAAAAGTAGTCACCGTTGTCATTTGAATGAAGGGAGACACAAACAGGTCTGTAGAAATCTCCATGGGAAAATGTAAAGAAAATCAAACAGTACCTTGTTGGAGAACACCCTTTTGTTTAAGGAAAATAAATAAATGAATAAATAAATAAATCATGAAACAGCAAACACCGGTGAGCGATCTCTCGCCCGGGTTGTAGATCCAAACGTAGTGAAATGGTGTGCAGATCAAGTTCTCGAAGTCAGGAATGTAGACAGACTCCCGAATGGTGTAGAGCCAAGCGCTGGCATGTGAATTATGCACAAATATCGAAGATTGGAAGTTAAAGAAGAAACGCCGTAGTGCTGCATGACAGAGAAATTGACAAAAGTACACACCAGAAGTACACGTAGTACTGCTGCAGAGTATGCGCAGGACGTGGTTGGCAAGAAGCCAAACTGCAATGACGGTACCAACCACAACATGGTGGTACTTTTCTTGAAGCCAAGCTGGGTGGCTCAAGGCACGCAGAAACATGCAGGCGTCGATAGGCAGCTGAACAGGCGTCATGGAGGAACGAGGAGAGAAAGACGTAACAGAAGCACTCTGCCTCCACGCGACGCTAGAAGTAAGGTGAGTGTGCCCTGGAGCTCGAGCTACATCTTTATTTTTAAATTTTGAAAAAGACAGTTGTCAAGAAATAGGCATCAGGTCTCAGCGTAGGCCACACGGCAAGCCAAATAACAAAGTAGAATAGCCGTCTCTTCACTAAAACTGCCAGTGCACAACCTCTGAGGTACCAAAACACGGAGTTCACACAGATTGATGCAGGTAGACTTTAATTTTAACTGCAGGGTGTAACGGTCCCAGTAAGTAGCGCTTTTGTAAACAGGAGACCTTGAAACAGCAGGTTGGCACAAGTTGCACAGGCAATAAACTGAAGTCACAAAGTGAGCTGACAATATTTTAAACAGCAGATTCCAGAAATATACACAGGCACACTTCCATTTAAACAGGAGGTTGCAGAAGTAGAAAGGCAGGCTATCGGTTGGATTCAGACACCGGTGGGGTACCCAGAAGCAGGAAAGTAACTTTAAACGTTTCTCTTCTTGTCTTTGGTTGCAATGATGTCCTTTTTAAATTCAAAGAAGTCCTTTTCCTTTTAAATGGGTCCTTTTTTACCTCGTCGCCAGGGTTACACTCAGTAAAATAAAGATGATGGGTCCTTGTTGTAATGTTCATGTAGTATATTTATTCTTGGGATTAGATAGTCAGGTACAGCATTCAAGTAGGAATGTAATATGGTAAGAAACCCCACCGGGAGCAGATAACTTCCTGCTCAGCCTCCAGGTAACTGATAAATCCCTTGAACAGCAACAGGTAGAATCCTGGATGACATCACAGAGACATGACAGAGACAAGCAGACACTAACACTAAGGAAGGACAAAGAGAGAGGAAGAGCACAAAGAGAGAGGAAGAGCAGGATATAACACATTGTCATGCACGCGCCAGAATCCACCAACAATTGTAAAGCTTTTCCAACAACCAAGACCTTTACAACAGGATCAACACAATTTTCCGAACCATCACGAACAACCACCACAACATCAGTCAAAGAACTCTCAATTTCACTCTCTGGGTCGTCTTTGTCCTCCACGGAGTAAACAACATTGACATTACCCCTAAAACCACAAACTTTTGCAAAGTATCCTTGTCTACCACATTTCCAACAAGAGGCATTCCTGGCGGGACAAATACGTGAATTCGGGAAATGCGACGAAAATCCACATTTAGTACAGGAATCTTTCGAAAGTGTTCACTGTGTAATTTGTGTCTATGTACTTGAGGCTTATCCCCTGATCTTTACATTCCTTGACCACACCCACCATGCTCTTTTCTTTAAGGTTAACAATTTTTTTTAACTTTTTTGTCTTTACAATGAACTACTATCTGATCCCAAATAAGTTGGGAAGAAAAATGCTCAAATTCACACTCAGAAGCAAGAATGTGTAACGCTGCAACATAGGATACAATGCTTTCATCAACATCTTGTACTCTTGTGAAAAACGTGTGTCTTGCTACCACCAGACTACTTTCCCCATCGAATTGCTTTTCTAACATTTTGACTGCTTGATCAAATTCATTTAAATCCTCTTCACCTTCAACAACATCAAGGGAAGGTAAATGTTCTATTACAGCTTGACCCCCTCAAATCCTAAATTGTGCTCTAAAATGAATCTCTTCCTCTCAGCACCAAACCTGGTATCTCCCATGGCTGCTAAATATTTCTCAAACGCCCTATACCATATTTCCCACCAAATTGGTGGACCACCTGGAAGCTGTAAAAAAGGAGGGGGGGTTGTACATTTTGCATCATACACAATATTGATGAACTAATACAGGTTTAAAAAAAGAATTAAAACACTGAAGTCAATAAACTGATCCTGTAAAGGGAAAGAAGTTAAAAAACTGTTACACACATTGCACAGAATTGAAAAACATAGATTTGTCTATAAAATAGTATAAGCAGAATGATGAAAGCCAAACTGCAGTTTGATAAAGAAGTAGTACCCAAAAGAAAACAGTGTTATGACTCGTGACACATTTGAAAAATAACTCGTAAAAAATAGAGACAGCAAAGTGTTCAGGCAGCAGATAAATCATACAGGAGAAGAACCAAATTGAGAGTCAGCCTCAACGCGTCTGAACTTGACAAAAGAACATTCAGACTGAAATAAAATAACGTTGATGTAGAGGAAATAGAATCCCCGCGCGTAGCATTCAGCCTCAACTCGCACACAATTAGCTCACCCACAACAGGATGAAGTTCCACAAGATGCGTGATGTTGAATGTGTTGCGATCTCCTCACAACACGTAAGTGACAGAACATGCAGTCTGTCGCAGACTGTACTCCGTTCGAAATTCCACTGTGAGCAGGACAATGGCTGACGGTGTACGTCATAATTCTCCGAATGGACGTGGAGCTGTGATTGACGACGGGCATTACAACACCTACGTTCTACAACATCATCAGATGAGGAGCAACGTCGGGGAAGAGCGGATCACAATGGCAACGCATTGGATCCCCTTAGGAGCACGCAGGCAATAAAGGTAGGCAGGCGGCAGTCAGCAAGAGAAATGAACGGCACTCACCGGGAGCAATATCACTAGCAGCCAAAGAGTGTCGAGAAGATCCTCGAGGGATGGGAATGACCTACGGACCATCCAAATATCAGATCCCTCAGCAATGTGACAAATTCACAAAACAGCTGGGCACAGAGCTGCAGGACAATGTCGAGACACAGTGTCCCATCGGCACACACATGTCACACTACCAATGATGCCAAAAACTCCACTGCAGAAGAAAAAGTAGAACAAACAGCTCCGAACAAAGAAAAATAAAACACAGGAGACTTTAGGGAGGACACATCTGAAGCCACCCGCGTGGATGGAGACACAACCAGTCATCCAACTTGTCGCCAATTTGAAGTAATCACACTGAAACAGGTAAGTGTGAGATCAATTAGTTTAATGACTGTTTGTCTCCACAGTTTCCAGGGACACTCAACAACCGTCCCTTCCAGTTCAAACCATAACATTCTAACACAGAAGCAATGACATAATAGATTCTAAAAGGAACAAGCATAGAAAGAAATGCATGCTTTAACAAGACTGCTATAAAATATTAATTTGCATTATTATACACATCTGTACCGTGTGCCAGCAGTATTCCCCATGCCTCACCTTTAAGCTAATAGCTTCCATAATACCTGGACTTCAAGGACCCTTTAAGGAACTGCACATTGACTACAATGATGTGATTGACAGATTTAATCATTATCACTATCTGATAGTTGCAGTCTGCCCATTCTTAAGAAGCCGGACCGTTGTGTCCACTGTGATGTCAAGTCTACTGTTAATTTTCTGGTTCATGAGGTACATACCCCAGTGGGATTTTCCTGAAGGGGACCAGGTCCGACTTTGGCACCCATGTTTACAATAATATTTCCTCCCGCCTCACCACCTTGTTAGGAATAACGAACAGACATTGTCAACTTATCATCTCCATGGACAGCCTGCCAAAACCTAAATATTTTACTAGCTATTCTTAGCCCTAGTGCATTTTTATTCCTTTGATCCTATATCAATTATTACATGCATGCGCACAACTGTTGATAATAATGCTGGCCATCACCCTCTCCATACTGCTTTATTAGCAAATATGTATTACCAGCACATGCATGGTATACATGCATCCACATGCAACAACAGTTGTTATGTATGCTCCCTCATCCCCCATGCTGCTGCAGTTGACAGATTGCATCTCCTTAAAGAGGTATCCCCAAATATCGCACGCACCTCTTTTTATGCAGCATAAAAGCACATCTACAACCGACTCGTTATCCCTGTAACTCCACGAGTTAAAACAACCCACATAGATTTGACAACACCCCTGAAGTCCTACAAGTCCTGACAGAAAAACAAGAAATAATGGAAGAGATATCAACAATGGAGAAGTCAGGGCAAGAGAGGGGTCACACACAGTGGGAAAAAGAGTTACTGCACCGAGGCATTTTTTGAAGTCTTACCCATCGTCTGAATGTAGTAACTATTTAGCTAACCCTCTACCACCTGACTGTGCGAACAGACTAGGTCTTAGCATTACGGGATCAGTATTTATCCATGACAAATGGCACACTGGAGCCAAGTTCACATGTAGAGCAATATCATCATCATCATCGAGATAGCTTTATTCGACTGAGCAAGTCATAAAAGCACACAAATCATGTGGAGCCGGACCAGTGGGTCTGCCACTTCAAAGACCAATTTACTACTAACTCGGGCACCCAGGACACCTTTGTTGTGCCATCATCCTCCTTCCCACTTAGCATCTCCAGTAAGGAGGTAGAAGTAGCCCTCCTCAAAGTTCCCAAAGGAAGGGCTTCGGGTTTAGACTGCATTCCTACAGACCTTTTTGTACAAGATCTGCCATCCTGGGCAAAATATATCCAACTTTTAATGAATGCCATTGTTCAAGGGGGATTGGTTCCAAGTTCCTGGGCTGGTGCTGTCATCCTTCCTATTTTTAAAAAGGGGGATCGTTCCCATCCAGGTAACTATAGACCGATCAGCCTGATCGATTGCATACAGAAAGAGTATTTCTAGGGAGAATACAGGCATGGATGGATGACAGTAACATCCTGTCAGACCTACAAGCTGGTTTCCGTTGATCTATCAGTACAGTGGACCAGGTGTTAAGGTTCATTCTCATCTATTGGCGTACTGTTACTTTGGGGAAAGGTTCCATCTATGCAGCATTTGTGGACCATAGGTCTGCATTTGACCTAGTGCCATGCTCCAAACTCTGGCATAGCGTTTTAAAGTTGGGTATGGCACTGGAGATTTTGTCTTTTGTTGTTATATTGCACACAGACAATTTTGCCCAGGTTAGGTGGGATAGGGCAGGTCATACCACCGACAAGTTCCCGGTTGAGAAGGGGGTCAGGCAGGGGTGCGTCCTTGCTCCCACTCTATTTTCCATCTATATAAATGGGGTATTGAAATTCTTTGAAAACTGTTCAACTGATGCCCCCAGCCTAGGTGGAAAAAAGATCCCACTCCTAATGTTCGCCGACAACACTCTCATCGTATCCAAAACAAGACAGGGTCTCCAACATGCCCTGATGAGATTCGAAGAGTTCGTGAGGACCATGGCCTCGTTGTCAATGTTGACAAAACGTAGTTTATGGTCCTCCAGAACTCCGCTAAACATATCGGTGAAGTTAGGATGTAGAAAGGGTCTTTGGAGCTAACAGAGACTTTTTCTTATCTCGGGGAAACCCTTGACAGGAAGATGTCCTGGAAGCTCCAAATCGACTGTGTCATGGTTAAACATGCCCAACTCTAGGGTGTATTGCTTAGGGAGCATAGTCGCTCCTATACCAAATCCGTGGCCCCAGTACTGCAGATTTACAATTCCAAAATCAGTGCCGCAATTTTGTACGGTTCAGAGTTGTGGGCGCAAGAGAATCTGGAAGTGCTGGTGGTCGCACAAAACAAATTTTTAAGATCCTTAACGGGGTTGCCGCAATCAACCCTCCTAATTCCTCTCTATATGGACCTGGGATGTCATTCCATAAGAGATGTTGCCCGGTATAGATCAATAATATACTGGCGAAGACTCTGGGTGACTCCCGAACTAGCCAACTACGCGTTGGCCGTGCGGGAAATTCGGGATATGGATGTGAATAATAAAATAGAGTTGTTCAGGGCTGTTAAACTATTCTTTGTGAGTTGGGATTGAACCGATTGTGGACTTCACCTGAGGGAAGTGACTTCCCCTCAAACAAAAAGCTAAAGACAGCCGATTGGTACTGGATCTATTCCAGACAGTATACATCTTCCAACAGTCTCATATTGTCAAGCACCTTCCTATACTTTAAATCCGAACCTAAATATGAACAGTACTGGGATTTAATTTCCTCAACTCAAGACCGTAAATTATTCCATCAGCTCAGAGTTGGTACTTTACCCACCAAGGTCTTTACTTCTAAGTGGTCTAACCTGCATCCCAGTGTAGTGTAGTTCCTATTATCCCAATAGGAACTACACTACATGGCGCCCCACGTTGGGCGCCATGTAGTGTAGTTCCTATTATCCCAATAGGCTCTGCGCATTGGAATAATACCTCCAATAGTATAGACCTAGACCAGACGTTAACTAGGTCTTCTACTGTCGATATTAGACTTAAAGTTTTGGGTTTGCCAGCTAGCTCAGAGTTCACTAGAAACTTTCTCGAATAGGCAAGGAGGAGTTGAACCTCCCTGGATAGACAAGAAGGGATTTAGTTTCTGACAACCATAGAACATGACAACTTTGCTCTCCCCTAATCAAGAGTGTATCTCTAGAGTCGTGTAAAAACAAAAGACAACTTATTTTACTCAGTCAGTACGTGCATTCTTAGTTTCACCAGATTGTAGAGAAAAGGAAGAGACGGGCGTGTTCAATAAAAGATGTTATTTATTGATCAGTCAATAGTAAATGTCCTTTTTGCCCAGATAAGGATGAATCTGTGGGCCATATGTTATTTGCAGACCAGCGTATCACAACCCGAGGAGATATTGGCTAAAACCCACGTGTATTTCTATGGGGACCAGGGTCCACAGCGAGGCATTTAGACTATTTAAAACCGCAGTGGATGGCCCCTATGTGATTGCCCTAGCTAAGTTTTTGGGCTGGGCGTGGGTGATTCGCTGGTCTGCAGGGAGGCGTATGTAATTCTCCCCCCTCTTTTTGCTTTTTAACTTGTGTCACTTGTTTCTCATGATTTTAATGTACTGTTCGATGCTCTTTTTAAAGGTGAACTGTTCTTGGTCCACTAATAGGTGGGTTTCAGTGTTGTATTAAATTATTTATAGTTTTATCAAAGTGTACTATAGGATTCAGCCACAGTCACGTGCATTGGAATAGTGTAATATAATGTCTACAATGATTTTTAGACCCTGTGTTTGTACTGCTGACTTTTGTGATTTTTTTAAATCGAAATAAAGTCTATAAAAAAAACAAAAAACATACAGGAAAAAACAAATAGATTGAAAATAGCTCCAGAATACAAAAGTTAAGATCAAGGTTAGAATCTAAGTTAATATATTTGTGCAGAAAAGCAAGTAGAGCCATCTTTTCAAGAACTACATATTAAAACAAGACTAAAAAATAACACATTGATTGAAATCGATCTCATACGCCCGGTTGAGCTTAAATGAGCCCCACTTAGCTTAGTTTACCTGCATATTCGTGTTGGATAATTTAGAGTGGATCTGCCACATCCACCTCAAAAACTTGGCCACAGGGATTGCATACCTGGGAGAAGAGTTGAAGCGTAGAATTTGTAAGGCTTCTTTGTATAATCGTGTGCCCAGATTCTTACAGTTCATAAAAGGGGGTGGTGATGGACAGAGTATCTGAATTAAGCAGAACACTCCTACCCAGTCAAAAGATCAGGGCTTGATCCATCACCGTTTTTTAGCTCACTGCACCATCCCAGTTCAGAACCTGGCTACATGCAAATTAGTCTGACCCTGGCCCAGTGCATCATGGGAACAGGGCAGACCAAACTACCAAGCCAATTCTTTACTGGAAAGTAAACAAGCTTCCGGGGACCGGTTTCTGGCATTGCAGCCGTCTTCGGCCCGGCTTGCTTGAACCCTGATGGTGCAGTGAGCAAGGGACTCACATCTGAGTATACCCTTCCACACTTGTGGTGGACAAAACGATTCATAAAAGGGGGTGGTGATGGACAGAGTATCTCAATTAAGCAGAACACTCCTACCCAGTCAAAAGATCAGGGCTTGATCCATCACCGTTTTTTAGCTCACTTCACCATCCCAGTTCAGAACCTGGCTACATGCAAATTAGTCTGACCCTGGCCCAGTGCATCATGGGAACAGGGCAGACCAAACTACCAAGCCAATTCTTTACTGGAAAAGAAACAAGCTTCCGGGGACCGGTTTCTGGCATTGCAGCCGTCTTCGGCCCGGCTTGCTTGAATCCTGATGGTGCAGTGAGCAAGGGACTCACATCTGAGTATACCCTTCCACATTTGTGGTGGCCAAAACGATTCATAAAAGGGGGTGGTGATGGACAGAGTATCTGAATTAAGCAGAACACTCCTACCCAGTCAAAAGATCAGGGCTTGATCCATCACCGTTTTTTAGCTCACTGGACCATCCCAGTTCAGAACCTGGCTACATGCAAATTAGTCTGACCCTGGCCCAGTGCATCATGGGAACAGGGCAGACCAAACTACCAAGCCAATTCTTTACTGGAAAGGAAACAAGCTTCCGGGGACCGGTTTCTGGCATTGCAGCCGTCTTCGGCCCGGCTTGCTTGAATCCTGATGGTACAGTGAGCAAGGGACTCACATCTGAGTATACCCTTCCACACTTGTGGTGGCCAAAACGATTCATAAAAGGGGGTTGTGATGGACAGAGTATCTGAATTAAGCAGAATACTCCTACCCAGTCAAAAGATCAGGGCTTGATCCATCACCGTTTTTTAGCTCACTGCACCATCCCAGTTCAGAACCTGGCTACATGCAAATTAGTCTGGCCCTGGCCCAGTGCATCATGGGAACAGGGCAGACCAAACTACCAAGCCAATTCTTCACTGGAAAGAAAACAAGCTTCCGGGGACCGGTTTCTGGCATTACAGCCGTCTTCGGCCCGGCTTGCTTGAATCCTGATGGTGCAATGAGCAAGGGACTCATGTCTGAGCATACCCTTCCACACTCATGGTGGCCAAAATAATTACAAAAAGAGGGTGGTGATGGACAGAGTATCTGAATAAAGCAGAACACACCTACCCAGTCAAAAGATCAGGGCTTGATCCATCACCGTTTTTTAGCTCACTGCACCATCCCAGTTCAGAACCTGGCTACATGCAAATTAGTCTGACCCTGGCCCAGTGCATCATGGGAACAGGGCAGACCAAACTACCAAGCCAATTCTTTACTGGAAAGGGAACAGGCTTCCGGGGACCGGTTTCTGGCATTGCAGCTGTCTTCGGCCCGGCTTGCTTGAATCCTGATGGTGCAATGAGCAAGGGACTCACATCTGAATATACCCTTCCACACTTATTGTGGCCAAAACGATTCATAAAAGGGGGTGGTGATGGACAGAGTATCTGAATTAAGCAGAACACTCCTACCCAGTCAAAAGATCAGGGCTTGATCCATCACCGTTTTCTAGCTCACTGCACCATCCCAGTTCAGAACCTGGCTACATGCAAATTAGTCTGACCCTGGCCCAGTGCATCATGGGAACAGGGCAGACCAAACTACCAAGCCAATTATTTACTGGAAAGGAAACAAGCTTCCGGGGACCGGTTTCTGGCATTGCAGCCGTCTTCGGCCCGGCTTGCTTGAATCCTGATGGTGCAGTGAGCAAGGGACTCACATCTGAGTATACCCTTCCACCCTTGTGGTGGCCAAAACGATTCATAAAAGGAGGTGGTGATGGACAGAGTATCTGAATTAAGCAGAACACTCCTACCCAGTCAAAAGATCAGGGCTTGATCCATCACCGTTTTTTAGCTCACTGCACCATCCCAGTTCAGAACCTGGCTACATGCAAATTAGTCTGACCCTGGCCCAGTGCATCATGGGAACAGGGCAGACCAAACTACCCAGCCAATTCTTTACTGGAAAGGAAACAAGCTTCCGGGGACCGGTTTTTGGCATTGCAGCCGTCTTCGGCCCGGCTTGCTTGAATCCTGATGGTGCAGTGAGCAAGGGACTCACATCTGAGTATACCCTTCCACACTTGTGGTGGCCAAAACGATTCATAAAAGGGGGTGGTGATGGACAGAGTATCTGAGTTAATCAGAACACTCCTACCCAGTCAAAAGATCAGGGCTTGATCCATCACCGTTTTTTAGCTCACTGCACCATCCCAGTTCAGAACCTGGCTACATGCAAATTAGTCTGACCCTGGCCCAGTGCATCATGGGAACAGGGCAGACCAAACTACCAAGCCAATTCTTCACTGGAAAGGAAACAAGCTTCCGGGGACCGGTTTCTGGCATTACAGCCGTCTTCGGCCCGGCTTGCTTGAATCCTGATGGTGCAATGAGCAAGGGACTCATGTCTGAGCATACCCTTCCACACTCATGGTGTCCAAAATAATTACAAAAAGGGGGTGGTGATGGACAGAGTATCTCAGTTAATCAGAACACTCCTACCTAGTCAACAGATCAGGGCTTGATCCATCACCGTTTTTTAGCTCTCTGCACCATCCCAGTTCAGAACCTGGCTACATGCAAATTAGTCTGACCCTGGCCCAGTGCATCATGGGAACAGGGCAGACCAAACTACCAAGCCAATTCTTTACTGGAAAGGAAACAAGCTTCCGGGGACCGGTTTCTGGCATTGCAGCCGTCTTCGGCCTGGCTTGCTTGAATCCTGATGGTGCAGTGAGCAAGGGACTCACATCTGAGTATACCCTTCCACACTTGTGGTGGCCAAAACGATTCATAAAAGGGGGTGGTGATGGACAGAGTATCTGAATTAAGCAGAACACTCCTACCCAGTCAAAAGATCAGGGCTTGATCCATCACCGTTTTTTAGCTCCCTGCACCATCCCAGTTCAGAACCTGGCTACATGCAAATTAGTCTGACCCTGGCCCAGTGCATCATGGGAACAGGGCAGACCAAACTACCAAGCCAATTCTTTACTGGAAAGGAAACAAGCTTCCGGGGACCGGTTTCTGGCATTGCAGCCGTCTTCGGCCCGGCTTGCTTGAATCCTGATGGTGCAGTGAGCAAGGGACTCACATCTGAGTATACCCTTCCACACTTGTGGTGGCCAAAACGATTCATAAAAGGGGGTGGTGATGGACAGAGTATCTGAATTAAGCAGAACACTCCTACCCAGTCAAAAGATCAGGGCTTGATCCATCACCGTTTTTTAGCTCCCTGCACCATCCCAGTTCAAAACCTGGCTACATGCAAATTAGTCTGACCCTGGCCCAGTGCATCATGGGAACAGGGCAGACCAAACTACCAAGCCAATTCTTTACTGGAAAGGAAACAAGCTTCCGGGGACCGGTTTCTGGCATTGCAGCTGTCTTCGGCCCGGCTTGCTTGAATCCTGATGGTGCAGTGAGCAAGGGACTCACATCTGAGTATACTCTTCCACACTTGTGGTGGCCAAAACGATTCATAAAAGGGGGTGGTGATGGACAGAGTATCTGAATTAAGCAGAACACTCCTACCCAGTAAAAAGATCAGGGCTTGATCCATCACCGTTTTTTAGCTCACTGCACCATCCCAGTTCAGAACCTGTCTACATGCAAATTAGTCTGACCCTGGCCCAGTGCATCATGGGAACAGGGCAGACCAAACTACCAAGCCAATTCTTTACTGGAAAGGAAACAAGCTTCCGGGGACCGGTTTCTGGCATTGCAGCCGTCTTCGGCCCGGCTTGCTTGAATCCTGATGGTGCAGTGAGCAAGGGACTCACATCTGAGTATACCCTTCCACACTTGTGGTGGCCAAAACGATTCATAAAAGGAGGTGGTGATGGACAGAGTATCTGAATTAAGCAGAACACTCCTACCCAGTCAAAAGATCAGGGCTTGATCCATCACCGTTTTTTAGCTCACTGCACCATCCCAGTTCAGAACCTGACTACATGCAAATTAGTCTGACCCTGGCCCAGTGCATCATGGGAACAGGGCAGACCAAACTACCAAGCCAATTCTTTACTGGAAAGGAAACAAGCTTCCGGGGACCGGTTTCTGGCATTGCAGCCATCTTCGGCCCGGCTTGCTTGAATCCTGATGGTGCAGTGAGCAAGGGACTCACATCTGAGTATACCCTTCCACACTTGTGGTGGCCAAAACGATTCATAAAAGGGGGTGGTGATGGACAGAGTATCTGAGTTAATCAGAACACTCCTACCCAGTCAAAAGATCAGGGCTTGATCCATCACCGTTTTTTAGCTCACTGCACCATCCCAGTTCAGAACCTGGCTACATGCAAATTAGTGTGACCCTGGCCCAGTGCATCATGGGAACAGGGCAGACCAAACTACCAAGCCAATTCTTCACTGGAAAGGAAACAAGCTTCCGGGGACCGGTTTCTGGCATTACAGCCGTCTTCTGCCCGGCTTGCTTGAATCCTGATGGTGCAATGAGCAAGGGACGCATGTCTGAGCATACCCTTCCACACTCATGGTGGCCAAAATAATTACAAAAAGGGGGTGGTGATGGACAGAGTATCTGAGTTAATCAGAACACTCCTACCCAGTCAACAGATCAGGGCTTGATCCATCACCGTTTTTTAGCTCACTGCACCATCCCAGTTCAGAACCTGGCTACATGCAAATTAGTCTGACCCTGGCCCAGTGCATCATGGGAACAGGGCAGACCAAACTACCAAGCCAATTCTTCACTGGAAAGGAAACAAGCTTCCGGGGACCGGTTTCTGGCATTGCAGCCGTCTTCGGCCCGGCAGGGACTCACATCTGAGTATACCCATCCACACTTGTGGTGGCCAAAACGATTCATAAAAGGGGGTGGTGATGGACAGAGTATCTGAATTAAGCAGAACACTCCTACCCAGTCAAAAGATCAGGGCTTGATCCATCACCGTTTTTTAGCTCACTGCACCATCCCAGTTCAGAACCTGGCTACATGCAAATTAGTCTGACCCTGGCCCAGTGCATCATGGGAACAGGGCAGACCAAACTACCAAGCCAATTCTTTACTGGAAAGGAAACAAGCTTCTTGGGACCGGTTTCTGGCATTGCAGCCGTCTTCGGCCCGGCTTGCTTGAATCCTGATGGTACAGTGAGCAAGGGACTCACATCTGAGTATACCCTTCCACACTTGTAGTGGCCAAAACGATTCATAAAAGGGGGTTGTGATGGACAGAGTATCTGAATTAAGCAGAATACTCCTACCCAGTCAAAAGATCAGGGCTTGATCCATCACCGTTTTTTAGCTCACTGCACCATCCCAGTTCAGAACCTGGCTGCATGCAAATTAGTCTGACCCTGGCCCAGTGCATCATGGGAACAGGGCAGACCAAACTACCAAGTCAATTCTTTACTGGAAAGGAAACAAGCTTCCGGGGACCGGTTTCTGGCATTGCAGCCGTCTTCGGCCGGCTTGCTTGAATCCTGATGGTGCAGTGAGCAAGGGACTCACATCTGAGTATACCCTTCCACACTTGTGGTGGCCAAAACGATTCATAAAAGGAGGTGGTGATGGACAGAGTATCTGAATTAAGCAGAACACTCCTACCCAGTCAAAAGATCAGGGCTTGATCCATCACCGTTTTTTAGCTCACTGCACCATCCCAGTTCAGAACCTGGCTACATGCAAATTAGTCTGACCCTGGCCCAGTGCATCATGGGAACAGGGCAGACCAAACTACCAAGCCAATTCTTCACTGGAAAGAAAACAAGCTTCCGGGGACCGGTTTCTGGCATTACAGCCGTCTTCGGCCCGGCTTGCTTGAATCCTGATGGTGCAATGAGCAAGGGACTCATGTCTGAGCATACCCTTCCACACTCATGGTGGCCAAAATAATTACAAAAAGAGGGTGGTGATGGACAGAGTATCTGAATAAAGCAGAACACTCCTACCCAGTCAAAAGATCAGGGCTTGATCCATCACCGTTTTTTAGCTCACTGCACCATCCCAGTTCAGAACCTGGCTACATGCAAATTAGTCTGACCCTGGCCCAGTGCATCATGGGAACAGGGCAGACCAAACTACCAAGCTAATTCTTTACTGGAAAGGAAACAAGCTTCCGGGGACCGGTTTCTGGCATTGCAGCCGTCTTCGGCCCGGCTTGCTTGAATCCTGATGGTGCAGTGAGCAAGGGACTCACATCTGAGTATACCCTTCCACACTTGTGGTGGCCAAAACGATTCATAAAAGGGGGTGGTGATGGACAGAGTATCTGAATTAAGCAGAACACTCCTACCCAGTCAAAAGATCAGGGCTTGATCCATCACCGTTTTTTAGCTCACTGCACCATCCCAGTTCAGAACCTGGCTACATGCAAATTAGTCTGACCCTGGCCCAGTGCATCATGGGAACAGGGCAGACCAAACTACCAAGCCAATTCTTTACTGGAAAGGAAACAAGCTTCCGGGGACTGGTTTCTGGCATTGCAGCCGTCTTCGGCCGGCTTGCTTGAATCCTGATGGTGCAGTGAGCAAGGGACTCACATCTGAGTATACCCTTCCACACTTGTGGTGGCCAAAACGATTCATAAAAAGGGGGTGGTGATGGACAGAGTATCTGAATTAAGTAGAACACTCCTACCCAGTCAAAAGATCAGGGCTTGATCCATCACCGTTTTTTAGCTCACTGCACCATCCCAGTTCAGAACCTGGCTACTTGCAAATTAGTCTGACCCTGGCCCAGTGCATCATGGGAACAGGGCAGACCAAACTACCAAGCCAATTCTTTACTGGAAAGGGAACAGGCTTCCGGGGACCGGTTTCTGGCATTGCAGCTGTCTTCGGCCCGGCTTGCTTGAATCCTGATGGTGCAATGAGCAAGGGACTCACATCTGAATATACCCTTCCACACTTATTGTGGCCAAAACGATTCATAAAAGGGGGTGGTGATGGACAGAGTATCTGAATTAAGCAGAACACTCCTACCCAGTCAAAAGATCAGGGCTTGATCCATCACCGTTTTCTAGCTCACTGCACCATCCCAGTTCAGAACCTGGCTACATGCAAATTAGTCTGACCCTGGCCCAGTGCATCATGGGAACAGGGCAGACCAAACTACCAAGCCAATTATTTACTGGAAAGGAAACAAGCTTCCGGGGACCGGTTTCTGGCATTGCAGCCGTCTTCGGCCCGGCTTGCTTGAATCCTGATGGTGCAGTGAGCAAGGGACTCACATCTGAGTATACCCTTCCACCCTTGTGGTGGCCAAAACGATTCATAAAAGGAGGTGGTGATGGACAGAGTATCTGAATTAAGCAGAACACTCCTACCCAGTCAAAAGATCAGGGCTTGATCCATCACCGTTTTTTAGCTCACTGCACCATCCCAGTTCAGAACCTGGCTACATGCAAATTAGTCTGACCCTGGCCCAGTGCATCATGGGAACAGGGCAGACCAAACTACCAAGCCAATTCTTTACTGGAAAGGAAACAAGCTTCCGGGGACCGGTTTCTGGCATTGCAGCCGTCTTCGGCCCTGCTTGCTTGAATCCTGATGGTGCAGTGAGCAAGGGACTCACATCTGAGTATACCCTTCCACACTTGTGGTGGCCAAAACGATTCATAAAAGGGGGTGGTGATGGACAGAGTATCTGAGTTAATCAGAACACTCCTACCCAGTCAAAAGATCAGGGCTTGATCCATCACCGTTTTTTAGCTCACTGCACCATCCCAGTTCAGAACCTGGCTACATGCAAATTAGTCTGACCCTGGCCCAGTGCATCATGGGAACAGGGCAGACCAAACTACCAAGCCAATTCTTCACTGGAAAGGAAACAAGCTTCCGGGGACCGGTTTCTGGCATTACAGCCGTCTTCGGCCCGGCTTGCTTGAATCCTGATGGTGCAATGAGCAAGGGACTCATGTCTGAGCATACCCTTCCACACTCATGGTGTCCAAAATAATTACAAAAAGGGGGTGGTGATGGACAGAGTATCTCAGTTAATCAGAACACTCCTACCTAGTCAACAGATCAGGGCTTGATCCATCACCGTTTTTTAGCTCTCTGCACCATCCCAGTTCAGAACCTGGCTACATGCAAATTAGTCTGACCCTGGCCCAGTGCATCATGGGAACAGGGCAGCCCAAACTACCAAGCCAATTCTTTACTGGAAAGGAAACAAGCTTCCGGGGACCGGTTTCTGGCATTGCAGCCGTCTTCGGCCTGGCTTGCTTGAATCCTGATGGTGCAGTGAGCAAGGGACTCACATCTGAGTATACCCTTCCACACTTGTGGTGGCCAAAACGATTCATAAAAGGGGGTGGTGATGGACAGAGTATCTGAATTAAGCAGAACACTCCTACCCAGTCAAAAGATCAGGGCTTGATCCATCACCGTTTTTTAGCTCCCTGCACTATCCCAGTTCAGAACCTGGCTACATGCAAATTAGTCTGACCCTGGCCCAGTGCATCATGGGAACAGGGCAGACCAAACTACCAAGCCAATTCTTTACTGGAAAGGAAACAAGCTTCCGGGGACCGGTTTCTGGCATTGCAGCCGTCTTCGGCCCGGCTTGCTTGAATCCTGATGGTGCAGTGAGCAAGGGACTCCCATCTGAGTATACCCTTCCACACTTGTGGTGGCCAAAACGATTCATAAAAGGGGGTGGTGATGGACAGAGTATCTGAATTAAGCAGAACACTCCTACCCAGTCAAAAGATCAGGGCTTGATCCATCACCGTTTTTTAGCTCCCTGCACCATCCCAGTTCAAAACCTGGCTACATGCAAATTAGTCTGACCCTGGCCCAGTGCATCATGGGAACAGGGCAGACCAAACTACCAAGCCAATTCTTTACTGGAAAGGAAACAAGCTTCCGGGGACCGGTTTCTGGCATTGCAGCCGTCTTCGGCCCGGCTTGCTTGAATCCTGATGGTGCAGTGAGCAAGGGACTCACATCTGAGTATACCCTTCCACACTTGTGGTGGCCAAAACGATTCATAAAAGGAGGTGGTGATGGACAGAGTATCTGAATTAAGCAGAACACTCCTACCCAGTCAAAAGATCAGGGCTTGATCCATCACAGTTTTTTAGCTCACTGCACCATCCCAGTTCAGAACCTGACTACATGCAAATTAGTCTGACCCTGGCCCAGTGCATCATGGGAACAGGGCAGACCAAACTACCAAGCCAATTCTTTACTGGAAAGGAAACAAGCTTCCGGGGACCGGTTTCTGGCATTGCAGCCATCTTCGGCCCGGCTTGCTTGAATCCTGATGGTGCAGTGAGCAAGGGACTCACATCTGAGTATACCCTTCCACACTTGTGGTGGCCAAAACGATTCATAAAAGGGGGTGGTGATGGACAGAGTATCTGAGTTAATCAGAACACTCCTACCCAGTCAAAAGATCAGGGCTTGATCCATCACCGTTTTTTAGCTCACTGCACCATCCCAGTTCAGAACCTGGCTACATGCAAATTAGTGTGACCCTGGCCCAGTGCATCATGGGAACAGGGCAGACCAAACTACCAAGCCAATTCTTCACTGGAAAGGAAACAAGCTTCCGGGGACCGGTTTCTGGCATTACAGCTGTCTTCTGCCCGGCTTGCTTGAATCCTGATGGTGCAATGAGCAAGGGACTCATGTCTGAGCATACCCTTCCACACTCATGGTGGCCAAAATAATTACAAAAAGGGGGTGGTGATGGACAGAGTATCTGAGTTAATCAGAACACTCCTACCCAGTCAACAGATCAGGGCTTGATCCATCACCGTTTTTTAGCTCACTGCACCATCCCAGTTCAGAACCTGGCTACATGCAAATTAGTCTGACCCTGGCCCAGTGCATCATGGGAACAGGGCAGACCAAACTACCAAGCCAATTCTTCACTGGAAAGGAAACAAGCTTCCGGGGACCGGTTTCTGGCATTGCAGCCGTCTTCGGCCCGGCATGGACTCACATCTGAGTATACCCTTCCACACTTGTGGTGGCCAAAACGATTCATAAAAGGGGGTGGTGATGGACAGAGTATCTGAATTAAGCAGAACACTCCTACCCAGTCAAAAGATCAGGGCTTGATCCATCACCGTTTTTTAGCTCACTGCACCATCCCAGTTCAGAACCTGGCTGCATGCAAATTAGTCTGACCCTGGCCCAGTGCATCATGGGAACAGGGCAGACCAAACTACCAAGTCAATTCTTTACTGGAAAGGAAACAAGCTTCCGGGGACCGGTTTCTGGCATTGCAGCCGTCTTCGGCCGGCTTGCTTGAATCCTGATGGTGCAGTGAGCAAGGGACTCACATCTGAGTATACCCTTCCACACTTGTGGTGGCCAAAACGATTCATAAAAGGAGGTGGTGATGGACAGAGTATCTGAATTAAGCAGAACACTCCTACCCAGTCAAAAGATCAGGGCTTGATCCATCACCGTTTTTTAGCTCACTGCACCATCCCAGTTCAGAACCTGGCTACATGCAAATTAGTCTGACCCTGGCCCAGTGCATCATGTGAATAGGGCAGACCAAACTACCAAGCCAATTCTTTACTGGAAAGGAAACAAGCTTCCGGGGACCGGTTTCTGGCATTGCAGCCGTCTTCGGCCCGGCTTGCTTGAATCCTGATGGTGCAGTGAGCAAGGGACTCACATCTGAGTATACCCTTCCACACTTGTGGTGGCCAAAACGATTCATAAAAGGGGGTGGTGATGGACAGAGTATCTGAGTTAATCAGAACACTCCTACCCAGTCAAAAGATCAGGGCTTGATCCATCACCGTTTTTTAGCTCACTGCACCATCCCAGTTCAGAACCTGGCTACATGCAAATTAGTCTGACCCTGGCCCAGTGCATCATGGGAACAGGGCAGACCAAACTACCAAGCCAATTCTTCACTGGAAAGGAAACAAGCTTCCGGGGACCGGTTTCTGGCATTACAGCCGTCTTCGGCCCGGCTTGCTTGAATCCTGATGGTGCAATGAGCAAGGGACTCATGTCTGAGCATACCCTTTCACACTCATGGTGGCCAAAATAATTACAAAAAGGGGGTGGTGATGGACAGAGTATCTGAGTTAATCAGAACACTCCTACCCAGTCAACAGATCAGGGCTTGATCCATCACCGTTTTTTAGCTCACTGCACCATCCCAGTTCAGAACCTGGCTACATGCAAATTAGTCTGACCCTGGCCCAGTGCATCATGGGAACAGGGCAGACCAAACTACCAAGCCAATTCTTCACTGGAAAGGAAACAAGCTTCCGGGGACCGGTTTCTGGCATTGCAGCCGTCTTCGGCCCGGCAGGGACTCACATCTGAGTATACCCTTCCACACTTGTGGTGGCCAAAACGATTCATAAAAGGGGGTGGTGATGGACAGAGTATCTGAATTAAGCAGAACACTCCTACCCAGTCAAAAGATCAGGGCTTGATCCATCACCGTTTTTTAGCTCACTGCACCATCCCAGTTCAGAACCTGGCTACATGCAAATTAGTCTGACCCTGGCCCAGTGCATCATGGGAACAGGGCAGACCAAACTACCAAGCCAATTCTTTACTGGAAAGGAAACAAGCTTCTTGGGACCGGTTTCTGGCATTGCAGCCGTCTTCGGCCCGGCTTGCTTGAATCCTGATGGTACAGTGAGCAAGGGACTCACATCTGAGTATACCCTTCCACACTTGTAGTGGCCAAAACGATTCATAAAAGGGGGTTGTGATGGACAGAGTATCTGAATTAAGCAGAATACTCCTACCCAGTCAAAAGATCAGGGCTTGATCCATCACCGTTTTTTAGCTCACTGCACCATCCCAGTTCAGAACCTGGCTGCATGCAAATTAGTCTGACCCTGGCCCAGTGCATCATGGGAACAGGGCAGACCAAACTACCAAGTCAATTCTTTACTGGAAAGGAAACAAGCTTCCGGGGACTGGTTTCTGGCATTGCAGCCGTCTTCAGCCGGCTTGCTTGAATCCTGATGGTGCAGTGAGCAAGGGACTCACATCTGAGTATACCCTTCCACACTTGTGGTGGCCAAAACAATTCATAAAAAGGGGGTGGTGATGGACAGAGTATCTGAATTAAGCAGAACACTCCTACCCAGTCAAAAGATCAGGGCTTGATCCATCACCGTTTTTTAGCTCCCTGCACCATCCCAGTTCAAAACCTGGCTACATGCAAATTAGTCTGACCCTGGCCCAGTGCATCATGGGAACAGGGCAGACCAAACTACCAAGCCAATTCTTTACTGGAAAGGAAACAAGCTTCCGGGGACCGGTTTCTGGCATTGCAGCTGTCTTCGGCCCGGCTTGCTTGAATCCTGATGGTGCAGTGAGCAAGGGACTCACATCTGAGTATACTCTTCCACACTTGTGGTGGCCAAAACGATTCATAAAAGGGGGTGGTGATGGACAGAGTATCTGAATTAAGCAGAACACTCCTACCCAGTAAAAAGATCAGGGCTTGATCCATCACCGTTTTTTAGCTCACTGCACCATCCCAGTTCAGAACCTGCCTACATGCAAATTAGTCTGACCCTGGCCCAGTGCATCATGGGAACAGGGCAGACCAAACTACCAAGCCAATTCTTTACTGGAAAGGAAACAAGCTTCCGGGGACCGGTTTCTGGCATTGCAGCCGTCTTCGGCCCGGCTTGCTTGAATCCTGATGGTGCAGTGAGCAAGGGACTCACATCTGAGTATACCCTTCCACACTTGTAGTGGCCAAAACGATTCATAAAAGGAGGTGGTGATGGACAGAGTATCTGAATTAAGCAGAACACTCCTACCCAGTCAAAAGATCAGGGCTTGATCCATCACCGTTTTTTAGCTCACTGCACCATCCCAGTTCAGAACCTGACTACATGCAAATTAGTCTGACCCTGGCCCAGTGCATCATGGGAACAGGGCAGACCAAACTACCAAGCCAATTCTTTACTGGAAAGGAAACAAGCTTCCGGGGACCGGTTTCTGGCATTGCAGCCATCTTCGGCCCGGCTTGCTTGAATCCTGATGGTGCAGTGAGCAAGGGACTCACATCTGAGTATACCCTTCCACACTTGTGGTGGCCAAAACGATTCATAAAAGGGGGTGGTGATGGACAGAGTATCTGAGTTAATCAGAACACTCCTACCCAGTCAAAAGATCAGGGCTTGATCCATCACCGTTTTTTAGCTCACTGCACCATCCCAGTTCAGAACCTGGCTACATGCAAATTAGTGTGACCCTGGCCCAGTGCATCATGGGAACAGGGCAGACCAAACTACCAAGCCAATTCTTCACTGGAAAGGAAACAAGCTTCCGGGGACCGGTTTCTGGCATTACAGCCGTCTTCTGCCCGGCTTGCTTGAATCCTGATGGTGCAATGAGCAAGGGACTCATGTCTGAGCATACCCTTCCACACTCATGGTGGCCAAAATAATTACAAAAAGGGGGTGGTGATGGACAGAGTATCTGAGTTAATCAGAACACTCCTACCCAGTCAACAGATCAGGGCTTGATCCATCACCGTTTTTTAGCTCACTGCACCATCCCAGTTCAGAACCTGGCTACATGCAAATTAGTCTGACCCTGGCCCAGTGCATCATGGGAACAGGGCAGACCAAACTACCAAGCCAATTCTTCACTGGAAAGGAAACAAGCTTCCGGGGACCGGTTTCTGGCATTGCAGCCGTCTTCGGCCCGGCAGGGACTCACATCTGAGTATACCCTTCCACACTTGTGGTGGCCAAAACGATTCATAAAAGGGGGTGGTGATGGAAAGAGTATCTGAATTAAGCAGAACACTCCTACCCAGTCAAAAGATCAGGGCTTGATCCATCACCGTTTTTTAGCTCACTGCACCATCCCAGTTCAGAACCTGGCTGCATGCAAATTAGTCTGACCCTGGCCCAGTGCATCATGGGAACAGGGCAGACCAAACTACCAAGTCAATTCTTTACTGGAAAGGAAACAAGCTTCCGGGGACCGGTTTCTGGCATTGCAGCCGTCTTCGGCCGGCTTGCTTGAATCCTGATGGTGCAGTGAGCAAGGGACTCACATCTGAGTATACCCTTCCACACTTGTGGTGGCCAAAACGATTCATAAAAGGAGGTGGTGATGGACAGAGTATCTGAATTAAGCAGAACACTCCTACCCAGTCAAAAGATCAGGGCTTGATCCATCACCGTTTTTTAGCTCACTGCACCATCCCAGTTCAGAACCTGGCTACATGCAAATTAGTCTGACCCTGGCCCAGTGCATCATGGGAATAGGGCAGACCAAACTACCAAGCCAATTCTTTACTGGAAAGGAAACAAGCTTCCGGGGACCGGTTTCTGGCATTGCAGCCGTCTTCGGCCCGGCTTGCTTGAATCCTGATGGTGCAGTGAGCAAGGGACTCACATCTGAGTATACCCTTCCACACTTGTGGTGGCCAAAACGATTCATAAAAGGGGGTGGTGATGGACAGAGTATCTGAGTTAATCAGAACACTCCTACCCAGTCAAAAGATCAGGGCTTGATCCATCACCGTTTTTTAGCTCCCTGCACCATCCCAGTTCAGAACCTGGCTACATGCAAATTAGTCTGACCCTGGCCCAGTGCATCATGGGAACAGGGCAGACCAAACTACCAAGCCAATTCTTTACTGGAAAGGAAACAAGCTTCCGGGGACCGGTTTCTGGCATTGCAGCCGTCTTCGGCCGGCTTGCTTGAATCCTGATGGTGCAGTGAGCAAGGGACTCACATCTGAGTATACCCTTCCACACTTGTGGTGGCCAAAACGATTCATAAAAGGAGGTGGTGATGGACAGAGTATCTGAATTAAGCAGAACACTCCTACCCAGTCAAAAGATCAGGGCTTGATCCATCACCGTTTTTTAGCTCACTGCACCATCCCAGTTCAGAACCTGGCTACATGCAAATTAGTCTGACCCTGGCCCAGTGCATCATGGGAACAGGGCAGACCAAACTACCAAGCCAATTCTTCACTGGAAAGAAAACAAGCTTCCGGGGACCGGTTTCTGGCATTACAGCCGTCTTCGGCCCGGCTTGCTTGAATCCTGATGGTGCAATGAGCAAGGGACTCATGTCTGAGCATACCCTTCCACACTCATGGTGGCCAAAATAATTATAAAAAGAGGGTGGTGATGGACAGAGTATCTGAATAAAGCAGAACACTCCTACCCAGTCAAAAGATCAGGGCTTGATCCATCACCGTTTTTTAGCTCACTGCACCATCCCAGTTCAGAACCTGGCTACATGCAAATTAGTCTGACCCTGGCCCAGTGCATCATGGGAACAGGGCAGACCAAACTACCAAGCCAATTCTTTACTGGAAAGGGAACAGGCTTCCGGGGACCGGTTTCTGGCATTGCAGCTGTCTTCGGCCCGGCTTGCTTGAATCCTGATGGTGCAATGAGCAAGGGACTCACATCTGAATATACCCTTCCACACTTATTGTGGCCAAAACGATTCATAAAAGGGGGTGGTGATGGACAGAGTATCTGAATTAAGCAGAACACTCCTACCCAGTCAAAAGATCAGGGCTTGATCCATCACCGTTTTCTAGCTCACTGCACCATCCCAGTTCAGAACCTGGCTACATGCAAATTAGTCTGACCCTGGCCCAGTGCATCATGGGAACAGGGCAGACCAAACTACCAAGCCAATTATTTACTGGAAAGGAAACAAGCTTCCGGGGACCGGTTTCTGGCATTGCAGCCGTCTTCGGCCCGGCTTGCTTGAATCCTGATGGTGCAGTGAGCAAGGGACTCACATCTGAGTATACCCTTCCACCCTTGTGGTGGCCAAAACGATTCATAAAAGGAGGTGGTGATGGACAGAGTATCTGAATTAAGCAGAACACTCCTACCCAGTCAAAAGATCAGGGCTTGATCCATCACCGTTTTTTAGCTCACTGCACCATCCCAGTTCAGAACCTGGCTACATGCAAATTAGTCTGACCCTGGCCCAGTGCATCATGGGAACAGGGCAGACCAAACTACCAAGCCAATTCTTTACTGGAAAGGAAACAAGCTTCCGGGGACCGGTTTCTGGCATTGCAGCCGTCTTCGGCCCGGCTTGCTTGAATCCTGATGGTGCAGTGAGCAAGGGACTCACATCTGAGTATACCCTTCCACACTTGTGGTGGCCAAAACGATTCATAAAAGGGGGTGGTGATGGACAGAGTATCTGAGTTAATCAGAACACTCCTACCCAGTCAAAAGATCAGGGCTTGATCCATCACCGTTTTTTAGCTCACTGCACCATCCCAGTTCAGAACCTGGCTACATGCAAATTAGTCTGACCCTGGCCCAGTGCATCATGGGAACAGGGCAGACCAAACTACCAAGCCAATTCTTCACTGGAAAGGAAACAAGCTTCCGGGGACCGGTTTCTGGCATTACAGCCGTCTTCGGCCCGGCTTGCTTGAATCCTGATGGTGCAATGAGCAAGGGACTCATGTCTGAGCATACCCTTCCACACTCATGGTGTTCAAAATAATTACAAAAAGGGGGTGGTGATGGACAGAGTATCTCAGTTAATCAGAACACTCCTACCTAGTCAACAGATCAGGGCTTGATCCATCACCGTTTTTTAGCTCTCTGCACCATCCCAGTTCAGAACCTGGCTACATGCAAATTAGTCTGACCCTGGCCCAGTGCATCATGGGAACAGGGCAGACCAAACTACCAAGCCAATTCTTTACTGGAAAGGAAACAAGCTTCCGGGGACCGGTTTCTGGCATTGCAGCCGTCTTCGGCCTGGCTTGCTTGAATCCTGATGGTGCAGTGAGCAAGGGACTCACATCTGAGTATACCCTTCCACACTTGTGGTGGCCAAAACGATTCATAAAAGGGGGTGGTGATGGACAGAGTATCTGAATTAAGCAGAACACTCCTACCCAGTCAAAAGATCAGGGCTTGATCCATCACCGTTTTTTAGCTCCCTGCACCATCCCAGTTCAGAACCTGGCTACATGCAAATTAGTCTGACCCTGGCCCAGTGCATCATGGGAACAGGGCAGACCAAACTACCAAGCCAATTCTTTACTGGAAAGGAAACAAGCTTCCGGGGACCGGTTTCTGGCATTGCAGCCGTCTTCGGCCCGGCTTGCTTGAATCCTGATGGTGCAGTGAGCAAGGGACTCACATCTGAGTATACCCTTCCACACTTGTGGTGGCCAAAACGATTCATAAAAGGGGGTGGTGATGGACAGAGTATCTGAATTAAGCAGAACACTCCTACCCAGTCAAAAGATCAGGGCTTGATCCATCACCGTTTTTTAGCTCCCTGCACCATCCCAGTTCAAAACCTGGCTACATGCAAATTAGTCTGACCCTGGCCCAGTGCATCATGGGAACAGGGCAGACCAAACTACCAAGCCAATTCTTTACTGGAAAGGAAACAAGCTTCCGGGGACCGGTTTCTGGCATTGCAGCTGTCTTCGGCCCGGCTTGCTTGAATCCTGATGGTGCAGTGAGCAAGGGACTCACATCTGAGTATACTCTTCCACACTTGTGGTGGCCAAAACGATTCATAAAAGGGGGTGGTGATGGACAGAGTATCTGAATTAAGCAGAACACTCCTACCCAGTAAAAAGATCAGGGCTTGATCCATCACCGTTTTTTAGCTCACTGCACCATCCCAGTTCAGAACCTGTCTGCATGCAAATTAGTCTGACCCTGGCCCAGTGCATCATGGGAACAGGGCAGACCAAACTACCAAGCCAATTCTTTACTGGAAAGGAAACAAGCTTCCGGGGACCGGTTTCTGGCATTGCAGCCGTCTTCGGCCCGGCTTGCTTGAATCCTGATGGTGCAGTGAGCAAGGGACTCACATCTGAGTATACCCTTCCACACTTGTGGTGGCCAAAACGATTCATAAAAGGAGGTGGTGATGGACAGAGTATCTGAATTAAGCAGAACACTCCTACCCAGTCAAAAGATCAGGGCTTGATCCATCACAGTTTTTTAGCTCACTGCACCATCCCAGTTCAGAACCTGACTACATGCAAATTAGTCTGACCCTGGCCCAGTGCATCATGGGAACAGGGCAGACCAAACTACCAAGCCAATTCTTTACTGGAAAGGAAACAAGCTTCCGGGGACCGGTTTCTGGCATTGCAGCCATCTTCGGCCCGGCTTGCTTGAATCCTGATGGTGCAGTGAGCAAGGGACTCACATCTGAGTATACCCTTCCACACTTGTGGTGGCCAAAACGATTCATAAAAGGGGGTGGTGATGGACAGAGTATCTGAGTTAATCAGAACACTCCTACCCAGTCAAAAGATCAGGGCTTGATCCATCACCGTTTTTTAGCTCACTGCACCATCCCAGTTCAGAACCTGGCTACATGCAAATTAGTGTGACCCTGGCCCAGTGCATCATGGGAACAGGGCAGACCAAACTACCAAGCCAATTCTTCACTGGAAAGGAAACAAGCTTCCGGGGACCGGTTTCTGGCATTACAGCTGTCTTCTGCCCGGCTTGCTTGAATCCTGATGGTGCAATGAGCAAGGGACTCATGTCTGAGCATACCCTTCCACACTCATGGTGGCCAAAATAATTACAAAAAGGGGGTGGTGATGGACAGAGTATCTGAGTTAATCAGAACACTCCTACCCAGTCAACAGATCAGGGCTTGATCCATCACCGTTTTTTAGCTCACTGCACCATCCCAGTTCAGAACCTGGCTACATGCAAATTAGTCTGACCCTGGCCCAGTGCATCATGGGAACAGGGCAGACCAAACTACCAAGCCAATTCTTCACTGGAAAGGAAACAAGCTTCCGGGGACCGGTTTCTGGCATTGCAGCCGTCTTCGGCCCGGCAGGGACTCACATCTGAGTATACCCTTCCACACTTGTGGTGGCCAAAACGATTCATAAAAGGGGGTGGTGATGGACAGAGTATCTGAATTAAGCAGAACACTCCTACCCAGTCAAAAGATCAGGGCTTGATCCATCACCGTTTTTTAGCTCACTGCACCATCCCAGTTCAGAACCTGGCTACATGCAAATTAGTCTGACCCTGGCCCAGTGCATCATGGGAACAGGGCAGACCAAACTACCAAGCCAATTCTTTACTGGAAAGGAAACAAGCTTCTTGGGACCGGTTTCTGGCATTGCAGCCGTCTTCGGCCCGGCTTGCTTGAATCCTGATGGTACAGTGAGCAAGGGACTCACATCTGAGTATACCCTTCCACACTTGTAGTGGCCAAAACGATTCATAAAAGGGGGTTGTGATGGACAGAGTATCTGAATTAAGCAGAATACTCCTACCCAGTCAAAAGATCAGGGCTTGATCCATCACCGTTTTTTAGCTCACTGCACCATCCCAGTTCAGAACCTGGCTGCATGCAAATTAGTCTGACCCTGGCCCAGTGCATCATGGGAACAGGGCAGACCAAACTACCAAGTCAATTCTTTACTGGAAAGGAAACAAGCTTCCGGGGACCGGTTTCTGGCATTGCAGCCGTCTTCGGCCGGCTTGCTTGAATCCTGATGGTGCAGTGAGCAAGGGACTCACATCTGAGTATACCCTTCCACACTTGTGGTGGCCAAAACGATTCATAAAAGGAGGTGGTGATGGACAGAGTATCTGAATTAAGCAGAACACTCCTACCCAGTCAAAAGATCAGGGCTTGATCCATCACCGTTTTTTAGCTCACTGCACCATCCCAGTTCAGAACCTGGCTACATGCAAATTAGTCTGACCCTGGCCCAGTGCATCATGTGAATAGGGCAGACCAAACTACCAAGCCAATTCTTTACTGGAAAGGAAACAAGCTTCCGGGGACCGGTTTCTGGCATTGCAGCCGTCTTCGGCCCGGCTTGCTTGAATCCTGATGGTGCAGTGAGCAAGGGACTCACATCTGAGTATACCCTTCCACACTTGTGGTGGCCAAAACGATTAATAAAAGGGGGTGGTGATGGACAGAGTATCTGAGTTAATCAGAACACTCCTACCCAGTCAAAAGATCAGGGCTTGATCCATCACCGTTTTTTAGCTCACTGCACCATCCCAGTTCAGAACCTGGCTACATGCAAATTAGTCTGACCCTGGCCCAGTGCATCATGGGAACAGGGCAGACCAAACTACCAAGCCAATTCTTCACTGGAAAGGAAACAAGCTTCCGGGGACCGGTTTCTGGCATTACAGCCGTCTTCGGCCCGGCTTGCTTGAATCCTGATGGTGCAATGAGCAAGGGACTCATGTCTGAGCATACCCTTCCACACTCATGGTGGCCAAAATAATTACAAAAAGGGGGTGGTGATGGACAGAGTATCTGAGTTAATCAGAACACTCCTACCCAGTCAACAGATCAGGGCTTGATCCATCACCGTTTTTTAGCTCACTGCACCATCCCAGTTCAGAACCTGGCTACATGCAAATTAGTCTGACCCTGGCCCAGTGCATCATGGGAACAGGGCAGACCAAACTACCAAGCCAATTCTTCACTGGAAAGGAAACAAGCTTCCGGGGACCGGTTTCTGGCATTGCAGCCGTCTTCGGCCCGGCAGGGACTCACATCTGAGTATACCCTTCCACACTTGTGGTGGCCAAAACGATTCATAAAAGGGGGTGGTGATGGACAGAGTATCTGAATTAAGCAGAACACTCCTACCCAGTCAAAAGATCAGGGCTTGATCCATCACCGTTTTTTAGCTCACTGCACCATCCCAGTTCAGAACCTGGCTACATGCAAATTAGTCTGACCCTGGCCCAGTGCATCATGGGAACAGGGCAGACCAAACTACCAAGCCAATTCTTTACTGGAAAGGAAACAAGCTTCTTGGGACCGGTTTCTGGCATTGCAGCCGTCTTCGGCCCGGCTTGCTTGAATCCTGATGGTACAGTGAGCAAGGGACTCACATCTGAGTATACCCTTCCACACTTGTAGTGGCCAAAACGATTCATAAAAGGGGGTTGTGATGGACAGAGTATCTGAATTAAGCAGAATACTCCTACCCAGTCAAAAGATCAGGGCTTGATCCATCACCGTTTTTTAGCTCACTGCACCATCCCAGTTCAGAACCTGGCTGCATGCAAATTAGTCTGACCCTGGCCCAGTGCATCATGGGAACAGGGCAGACCAAACTACCAAGTCAATTCTTTACTGGAAAGGAAACAAGCTTCCGGGGACCGGTTTCTGGCATTGCAGCCGTCTTCGGCCGGCTTGCTTGAATCCTGATGGTGCAGTGAGCAAGGGACTCACATCTGAGTATACCCTTCCACACTTGTGGTGGCCAAAACGATTCATAAAAGGAGGTGGTGATGGACAGAGTATCTGAATTAAGCAGAACACTCCTACCCAGTCAAAAGATCAGGGCTTGATCCATCACCGTTTTTTAGCTCACTGCACCATCCCAGTTCAGAACCTGGCTACATGCAAATTAGTCTGACCCTGGCCCAGTGCATCATGGGAACAGGGCAGACCAAACTACCAAGCCAATTCTTCACTGGAAAGAAAACAAGCTTCCGGGGACCGGTTTCTGGCATTACAGCCGTCTTCGGCCCGGCTTGCTTGAATCCTGATGGTGCAATGAGCAAGGGACTCATGTCTGAGCATACCCTTCCACACTCATGGTGGCCAAAATAATTACAAAAAGAGGGTGGTGATGGACAGAGTATCTGAATAAAGCAGAACACTCTTACCCAGTCAAAAGATCAGGGCTTGATCCATCACCGTTTTTTAGCTCACTGCACCATCCCAGTTCAGAACCTGGCTACATGCAAATTAGTCTGACCCTGGCCCAGTGCATCATGGGAACAGGGCAGACCAAACTACCAAGCTAATTCTTTACTGGAAAGGAAACAAGCTTCCGGGGACCGGTTTCTGGCATTGCAGCCGTCTTCGGCCCGGCTTGCTTGAATCCTGATGGTGCAGTGAGCAAGGGACTCACATCTGAGTATACCCTTCCACACTTGTGGTGGCCAAAACGATTCATAAAAGGGGGTGGTGATGGACAGAGTATCTGAATTAAGCAGAACACTCCTACCCAGTCAAAAGATCAGGGCTTGATCCATCACCGTTTTTTAGCTCACTGCACCATCCCAGTTCAGAACCTGGCTACATGCAAATTAGTCTGACCCTGGCCCAGTGCATCATGGGAACAGGGCAGACCAAACTACCAAGCCAATTCTTTACTGGAAAGGAAACAAGCTTCCGGGGACTGGTTTCTGGCATTGCAGCCGTCTTCGGCCGGCTTGCTTGAATCCTGATGGTGCAGTGAGCAAGGGACTCACATCTGAGTATACCCTTCCACACTTGTGGTGGCCAAAACGATTCATAAAAAGGGGGTGGTGATGGACAGAGTATCTGAATTAAGTAGAACACTCCTACCCAGTCAAAAGATCAGGGCTTGATCCATCACCGTTTTTTAGCTCACTGCACCATCCCAGTTCAGAACCTGGCTACTTGCAAATTAGTCTGACCCTGGCCCAGTGCATCATGGGAACAGGGCAGACCAAACTACCAAGCCAATTCTTTACTGGAAAGGGAACAGGCTTCCGGGGACCGGTTTCTGGCATTGCAGCTGTCTTCGGCCCGGCTTGCTTGAATCCTGATGGTGCAATGAGCAAGGGACTCACATCTGAATATACCCTTCCACACTTATTGTGGCCAAAACGATTCATAAAAGGGGGTGGTGATGGACAGAGTATCTGAATTAAGCAGAACACTCCTACCCAGTCAAAAGATCAGGGCTTGATCCATCACCGTTTTCTAGCTCACTGCACCATCCCAGTTCAGAACCTGGCTACATGCAAATTAGTCTGACCCTGGCCCAGTGCATCATGGGAACAGGGCAGACCAAACTACCAAGCCAATTATTTACTGGAAAGGAAACAAGCTTCCGGGGACCGGTTTCTGGCATTGCAGCCGTCTTCGGCCCGGCTTGCTTGAATCCTGATGGTGCAGTGAGCAAGGGACTCACATCTGAGTATACCCTTCCACCCTTGTGGTGGCCAAAACGATTCATAAAAGGAGGTGGTGATGGACAGAGTATCTGAATTAAGCAGAACACTCCTACCCAGTCAAAAGATCAGGGCTTGATCCATCACCGTTTTTTAGCTCACTGCACCATCCCAGTTCAGAACCTGGCTACATGCAAATTAGTCTGACCCTGGCCCAGTGCATCATGGGAACAGGGCAGACCAAACTACCAAGCCAATTCTTTACTGGAAAGGAAACAAGCTTCCGGGGACCGGTTTCTGGCATTGCAGCCGTCTTCGGCCCTGCTTGCTTGAATCCTGATGGTGCAGTGAGCAAGGGACTCACATCTGAGTATACCCTTCCACACTTGTGGTGGCCAAAACGATTCATAAAAGGGGGTGGTGATGGACAGAGTATCTGAGTTAATCAGAACACTCCTACCCAGTCAAAAGATCAGGGCTTGATCCATCACCGTTTTTTAGCTCACTGCACCATCCCAGTTCAGAACCTGGCTACATGCAAATTAGTCTGACCCTGGCCCAGTGCATCATGGGAACAGGGCAGACCAAACTACCAAGCCAATTCTTCACTGGAAAGGAAACAAGCTTCCGGGGACCGGTTTCTGGCATTACAGCCGTCTTCGGCCCGGCTTGCTTGAATCCTGATGGTGCAATGAGCAAGGGACTCATGTCTGAGCATACCCTTCCACACTCATGGTGTCCAAAATAATTACAAAAAGGGGGTGGTGATGGACAGAGTATCTCAGTTAATCAGAACACTCCTACCTAGTCAACAGATCAGGGCTTGATCCATCACCGTTTTTTAGCTCTCTGCACCATCCCAGTTCAGAACCTGGCTACATGCAAATTAGTCTGACCCTGGCCCAGTGCATCATGGGAACAGGGCAGACCAAACTACCAAGCCAATTCTTTACTGGAAAGGAAACAAGCTTCCGGGGACCGGTTTCTGGCATTGCAGCCGTCTTCGGCCTGGCTTGCTTGAATCCTGATGGTGCAGTGAGCAAGGGACTCACATCTGAGTATACCCTTCCACACTTGTGGTGGCCAAAACGATTCATAAAAGGGGGTGGTGATGGACAGAGTATCTGAATTAAGCAGAACACTCCTACCCAGTCAAAAGATCAGGGCTTGATCCATCACCGTTTTTTAGCTCCCTGCACCATCCCAGTTCAGAACCTGGCTACATGCAAATTAGTCTGACCCTGGCCCAGTGCATCATGGGAACAGGGCAGACCAAACTACCAAGCCAATTCTTTACTGGAAAGGAAACAAGCTTCCGGGGACCGGTTTCTGGCATTGCAGCCGTCTTCGGCCCGGCTTGCTTGAATCCTGATGGTGCAGTGAGCAAGGGACTCCCATCTGAGTATACCCTTCCACACTTGTGGTGGCCAAAACGATTCATAAAAGGGGGTGGTGATGGACAGAGTATCTGAATTAAGCAGAACACTCCTACCCAGTCAAAAGATCAGGGCTTGATCCATCACCGTTTTTTAGCTCCCTGCACCATCCCAGTTCAAAACCTGGCTACATGCAAATTAGTCTGACCCTGGCCCAGTGCATCATGGGAACAGGGCAGACCAAACTACCAAGCCAATTCTTTACTGGAAAGGAAACAAGCTTCCGGGGACCGGTTTCTGGCATTGCAGCTGTCTTCGGCCCGGCTTGCTTGAATCCTGATGGTGCAGTGAGCAAGGGACTCACATCTGAGTATACTCTTCCACACTTGTGGTGGCCAAAACGATTCATAAAAGGGGGTGGTGATGGACAGAGTATCTGAATTAAGCAGAACACTCCTACCCAGTAAAAAGATCAGGGCTTGATCCATCACCGTTTTTTAGCTCACTGCACCATCCCAGTTCAGAACCTGTCTGCATGCAAATTAGTCTGACCCTGGCCCAGTGCATCATGGGAACAGGGCAGACCAAACTACCAAGCCAATTCTTTACTGGAAAGGAAACAAGCTTCCGGGGACCGGTTTCTGGCATTGCAGCCGTCTTCGGCCCGGCTTGCTTGAATCCTGATGGTGCAGTGAGCAAGGGACTCACATCTGAGTATACCCTTCCACACTTGTGGTGGCCAAAACGATTCATAAAAGGAGGTGGTGATGGACAGAGTATCTGAATTAAGCAGAACACTCCTACCCAGTCAAAAGATCAGGGCTTGATCCATCACAGTTTTTTAGCTCACTGCACCATCCCAGTTCAGAACCTGACTACATGCAAATTAGTCTGACCCTGGCCCAGTGCATCATGGGAACAGGGCAGACCAAACTACCAAGCCAATTCTTTACTGGAAAGGAAACAAGCTTCCGGGGACCGGTTTCTGGCATTGCAGCCATCTTCGGCCCGGCTTGCTTGAATCCTGATGGTGCAGTGAGCAAGGGACTCACATCTGAGTATACCCTTCCACACTTGTGGTGGCCAAAACGATTCATAAAAGGGGGTGGTGATGGACAGAGTATCTGAGTTAATCAGAACACTCCTACCCAGTCAAAAGATCAGGGCTTGATCCATCACCGTTTTTTAGCTCACTGCACCATCCCAGTTCAGAACCTGGCTACATGCAAATTAGTGTGACCCTGGCCCAGTGCATCATGGGAACAGGGCAGACCAAACTACCAAGCCAATTCTTCACTGGAAAGGAAACAAGCTTCCGGGGACCGGTTTCTGGCATTACAGCTGTCTTCTGCCCGGCTTGCTTGAATCCTGATGGTGCAATGAGCAAGGGACTCATGTCTGAGCATACCCTTCCACACTCATGGTGGCCAAAATAATTACAAAAAGGGGGTGGTGATGGACAGAGTATCTGAGTTAATCAGAACACTCCTACCCAGTCAACAGATCAGGGCTTGATCCATCACCGTTTTTTAGCTCACTGCACCATCCCAGTTCAGAACCTGGCTACATGCAAATTAGTCTGACCCTGGCCCAGTGCATCATGGGAACAGGGCAGACCAAACTACCAAGCCAATTCTTCACTGGAAAGGAAACAAGCTTCCGGGGACCGGTTTCTGGCATTGCAGCCGTCTTCGGCCCGGCAGGGACTCACATCTGAGTATACCCTTCCACACTTGTGGTGGCCAAAACGATTCATAAAAGGGGGTGGTGATGGACAGAGTATCTGAATTAAGCAGAACACTCCTACCCAGTCAAAAGATCAGGGCTTGATCCATCACCGTTTTTTAGCTCACTGCACCATCCCAGTTCAGAACCTGGCTACATGCAAATTAGTCTGACCCTGGCCCAGTGCATCATGGGAACAGGGCAGACCAAACTACCAAGCCAATTCTTTACTGGAAAGGAAACAAGCTTCTTGGGACCGGTTTCTGGCATTGCAGCCGTCTTCGGCCCGGCTTGCTTGAATCCTGATGGTACAGTGAGCAAGGGACTCACATCTGAGTATACCCTTCCACACTTGTAGTGGCCAAAACGATTCATAAAAGGGGGTTGTGATGGACAGAGTATCTGAATTAAGCAGAATACTCCTACCCAGTCAAAAGATCAGGGCTTGATCCATCACCGTTTTTTAGCTCACTGCACCATCCCAGTTCAGAACCTGGCTGCATGCAAATTAGTCTGACCCTGGCCCAGTGCATCATGGGAACAGGGCAGACCAAACTACCAAGTCAATTCTTTACTGGAAAGGAAACAAGCTTCCGGGGACCGGTTTCTGGCATTGCAGCCGTCTTCGGCCGGCTTGCTTGAATCCTGATGGTGCAGTGAGCAAGGGACTCACATCTGAGTATACCCTTCCACACTTGTGGTGGCCAAAACGATTCATAAAAGGAGGTGGTGATGGACAGAGTATCTGAATTAAGCAGAACACTCCTACCCAGTCAAAAGATCAGGGCTTGATCCATCACCGTTTTTTAGCTCACTGCACCATCCCAGTTCAGAACCTGGCTACATGCAAATTAGTCTGACCCTGGCCCAGTGCATCATGTGAATAGGGCAGACCAAACTACCAAGCCAATTCTTTACTGGAAAGGAAACAAGCTTCCGGGGACCGGTTTCTGGCATTGCAGCCGTCTTCGGCCCGGCTTGCTTGAATCCTGATGGTGCAGTGAGCAAGGGACTCACATCTGAGTATACCCTTCCACACTTGTGGTGGCCAAAACGATTAATAAAAGGGGGTGGTGATGGACAGAGTATCTGAGTTAATCAGAACACTCCTACCCAGTCAAAAGATCAGGGCTTGATCCATCACCGTTTTTTAGCTCACTGCACCATCCCAGTTCAGAACCTGGCTACATGCAAATTAGTCTGACCCTGGCCCAGTGCATCATGGGAACAGGGCAGACCAAACTACCAAGCCAATTCTTCACTGGAAAGGAAACAAGCTTCCGGGGACCGGTTTCTGGCATTACAGCCGTCTTCGGCCCGGCTTGCTTGAATCCTGATGGTGCAATGAGCAAGGGACTCATGTCTGAGCATACCCTTCCACACTCATGGTGGCCAAAATAATTACAAAAAGGGGGTGGTGATGGACAGAGTATCTGAGTTAATCAGAACACTCCTACCCAGTCAACAGATCAGGGCTTGATCCATCACCGTTTTTTAGCTCACTGCACCATCCCAGTTCAGAACCTGGCTACATGCAAATTAGTCTGACCCTGGCCCAGTGCATCATGGGAACAGGGCAGACCAAACTACCAAGCCAATTCTTCACTGGAAAGGAAACAAGCTTCCGGGGACCGGTTTCTGGCATTGCAGCCGTCTTCGGCCCGGCAGGGACTCACATCTGAGTATACCCTTCCACACTTGTGGTGGCCAAAACGATTCATAAAAGGGGGTGGTGATGGACAGAGTATCTGAATTAAGCAGAACACTCCTACCCAGTCAAAAGATCAGGGCTTGATCCATCACCGTTTTTTAGCTCACTGCACCATCCCAGTTCAGAACCTGGCTACATGCAAATTAGTCTGACCCTGGCCCAGTGCATCATGGGAACAGGGCAGACCAAACTACCAAGCCAATTCTTTACTGGAAAGGAAACAAGCTTCTTGGGACCGGTTTCTGGCATTGCAGCCGTCTTCGGCCCGGCTTGCTTGAATCCTGATGGTACAGTGAGCAAGGGACTCACATCTGAGTATACCCTTCCACACTTGTAGTGGCCAAAACGATTCATAAAAGGGGGTTGTGATGGACAGAGTATCTGAATTAAGCAGAATACTCCTACCCAGTCAAAAGATCAGGGCTTGATCCATCACCGTTTTTTAGCTCACTGCACCATCCCAGTTCAGAACCTGGCTGCATGCAAATTAGTCTGACCCTGGCCCAGTGCATCATGGGAACAGGGCAGACCAAACTACCAAGTCAATTCTTTACTGGAAAGGAAACAAGCTTCCGGGGACCGGTTTCTGGCATTGCAGCCGTCTTCGGCCGGCTTGCTTGAATCCTGATGGTGCAGTGAGCAAGGGACTCACATCTGAGTATACCCTTCCACACTTGTGGTGGCCAAAACGATTCATAAAAGGAGGTGGTGATGGACAGAGTATCTGAATTAAGCAGAACACTCCTACCCAGTCAAAAGATCAGGGCTTGATCCATCACCGTTTTTTAGCTCACTGCACCATCCCAGTTCAGAACCTGGCTACATGCAAATTAGTCTGACCCTGGCCCAGTGCATCATGGGAACAGGGCAGACCAAACTACCAAGCCAATTCTTCACTGGAAAGAAAACAAGCTTCCGGGGACCGGTTTCTGGCATTACAGCCGTCTTCGGCCCGGCTTGCTTGAATCCTGATGGTGCAATGAGCAAGGGACTCATGTCTGAGCATACCCTTCCACACTCATGGTGGCCAAAATAATTACAAAAAGAGGGTGGTGATGGACAGAGTATCTGAATAAAGCAGAACACTCCTACCCAGTCAAAAGATCAGGGCTTGATCCATCACCGTTTTTTAGCTCACTGCACCATCCCAGTTCAGAACCTGGCTACATGCAAATTAGTCTGACCCTGGCCCAGTGCATCATGGGAACAGGGCAGACCAAACTACCAAGCTAATTCTTTACTGGAAAGGAAACAAGCTTCCGGGGACCGGTTTCTGGCATTGCAGCCGTCTTCGGCCCGGCTTGCTTGAATCCTGATGGTGCAGTGAGCAAGGGACTCACATCTGAGTATACCCTTCCACACTTGTGGTGGCCAAAACGATTCATAAAAGGGGGTGGTGATGGACAGAGTATCTGAATTAAGCAGAACACTCCTACCCAGTCAAAAGATCAGGGCTTGATCCATCACCGTTTTTTAGCTCACTGCACCATCCCAGTTCAGAACCTGGCTACATGCAAATTAGTCTGACCCTGGCCCAGTGCATCATGGGAACAGGGCAGACCAAACTACCAAGCCAATTCTTTACTGGAAAGGAAACAAGCTTCCGGGGACTGGTTTCTGGCATTGCAGCCGTCTTCGGCCGGCTTGCTTGAATCCTGATGGTGCAGTGAGCAAGGGACTCACATCTGAGTATACCCTTCCACACTTGTGGTGGCCAAAACGATTCATAAAAAGGGGGTGGTGATGGACAGAGTATCTGAATTAAGTAGAACACTCCTACCCAGTCAAAAGATCAGGGCTTGATCCATCACCGTTTTTTAGCTCACTGCACCATCCCAGTTCAGAACCTGGCTACTTGCAAATTAGTCTGACCCTGGCCCAGTGCATCATGGGAACAGGGCAGACCAAACTACCAAGCCAATTCTTTACTGGAAAGGGAACAGGCTTCCGGGGACCGGTTTCTGGCATTGCAGCTGTCTTCGGCCCGGCTTGCTTGAATCCTGATGGTGCAATGAGCAAGGGACTCACATCTGAATATACCCTTCCACACTTATTGTGGCCAAAACGATTCATAAAAGGGGGTGGTGATGGACAGAGTATCTGAATTAAGCAGAACACTCCTACCCAGTCAAAAGATCAGGGCTTGATCCATCACCGTTTTCTAGCTCACTGCACCATCCCAGTTCAGAACCTGGCTACATGCAAATTAGTCTGACCCTGGCCCAAAGCATCATGGGAACAGGGCAGACCAAACTACCAAGCCAATTATTTACTGGAAAGGAAACAAGCTTCCGGGGACCGGTTTCTGGCATTGCAGCCGTCTTCGGCCCGGCTTGCTTGAATCCTGATGGTGCAGTGAGCAAGGGACTCACATCTGAGTATACCCTTCCACCCTTGTGGTGGCCAAAACGATTCATAAAAGGAGGTGGTGAATGACAGAGTATCTGAATTAAGCAGAACACTCCTACCCAGTCAAAAGATCAGGGCTTGATCCATCACCGTTTTTTAGCTCACTGCACCATCCCAGTTCAGAACCTGGCTACATGCAAATTAGTCTGACCCTGGCCCAGTGCATCATGGGAACAGGGCAGACCAAACTACCAAGCCAATTCTTTACTGGAAAGGAAACAAGCTTCCGGGGACCGGTTTCTGGCATTGCAGCCGTCTTCGGCCCTGCTTGCTTGAATCCTGATGGTGCAGTGAGCAAGGGACTCACATCTGAGTATACCCTTCCACACTTGTGGTGGCCAAAACGATTCATAAAAGGGGGTGGTGATGGACAGAGTATCTGAGTTAATCAGAACACTCCTACCCAGTCAAAAGATCAGGGCTTGATCCATCACCGTTTTTTAGCTCACTGCACCATCCCAGTTCAGAACCTGGCTACATGCAAATTAGTCTGACCCTGGCCCAGTGCATCATGGGAACAGGGCAGACCAAACTACCAAGCCAATTCTTCACTGGAAAGGAAACAAGCTTCCGGGGACCGGTTTCTGGCATTACAGCCGTCTTCGGCCCGGCTTGCTTGAATCCTGATGGTGCAATGAGCAAGGGACTCATGTCTGAGCATACCCTTCCACACTCATGGTGTCCAAAATAATTACAAAAAGGGGGTGGTGATGGACAGAGTATCTCAGTTAATCAGAACACTCCTACCTAGTCAACAGATCAGGGCTTGATCCATCACCGTTTTTTAGCTCTCTGCACCATCCCAGTTCAGAACCTGGCTACATGCAAATTAGTCTGACCCTGGCCCAGTGCATCATGGGAACAGGGCAGACCAAACTACCAAGCCAATTCTTTACTGGAAAGGAAACAAGCTTCCGGGGACCGGTTTCTGGCATTGCAGCCGTCTTCGGCCTGGCTTGCTTGAATCCTGATGGTGCAGTGAGCAAGGGACTCACATCTGAGTATACCCTTCCACACTTGTGGTGGCCAAAACGATTCATAAAAGGGGGTGGTGATGGACAGAGTATCTGAATTAAGCAGAACACTCCTACCCAGTCAAAAGATCAGGGCTTGATCCATCACCGTTTTTTAGCTCCCTGCACCATCCCAGTTCAGAACCTGGCTACATGCAAATTAGTCTGACCCTGGCCCAGTGCATCATGGGAACAGGGCAGACCAAACTACCAAGCCAATTCTTTACTGGAAAGGAAACAAGCTTCCGGGGACCGGTTTCTGGCATTGCAGCCGTCTTCGGCCAGGCTTGCTTGAATCCTGATGGTGCAGTGAGCAAGGGACTCCCATCTGAGTATACCCTTCCACACTTGTGGTGGCCAAAACGATTCATAAAAGGGGGTGGTGATGGACAGAGTATCTGAATTAAGCAGAACACTCCTACCCAGTCAAAAGATCAGGGCTTGATCCATCACCGTTTTTTAGCTCCCTGCACCATCCCAGTTCAAAACCTGGCTACATGCAAATTAGTCTGACCCTGGCCCAGTGCATCATGGGAACAGGGCAGACCAAACTACCAAGCCAATTCTTTACTGGAAAGGAAACAAGCTTCCGGGGACCGGTTTCTGGCATTGCAGCTGTCTTCGGCCCGGCTTGCTTGAATCCTGATGGTGCAGTGAGCAAGGGACTCACATCTGAGTATACTCTTCCACACTTGTGGTGGCCAAAACGATTCATAAAAGGGGGTGGTGATGGACAGAGTATCTGAATTAAGCAGAACACTCCTACCCAGTAAAAAGATCAGGGCTTGATCCATCACCGTTTTTTAGCTCACTGCACCATCCCAGTTCAGAACCTGTCTGCATGCAAATTAGTCTGACCCTGGCCCAGTGCATCATGGGAACAGGGCAGACCAAACTACCAAGCCAATTCTTTACTGGAAAGGAAACAAGCTTCCGGGGACCGGTTTCTGGCATTGCAGCCATCTTCGGCCCGGCTTGCTTGAATCCTGATGGTGCAGTGAGCAAGGGACTCACATCTGAGTATACCCTTCCACACTTGTGGTGGCCAAAACGATTCATAAAAGGGGGTGGTGATGGACAGAGTATCTGAGTTAATCAGAACACTCCTACCCAGTCAAAAGATCAGGGCTTGATCCATCACCGTTTTTTAGCTCACTGCACCATCCCAGTTCAGAACCTGGCTACATGCAAATTAGTGTGACCCTGGCCCAGTGCATCATGGGAACAGGGCAGACCAAACTACCAAGCCAATTCTTCACTGGAAAGGAAACAAGCTTCCGGGGACCGGTTTCTGGCATTACAGCTGTCTTCTGCCCGGCTTGCTTGAATCCTGATGGTGCAATGAGCAAGGGACTCATGTCTGAGCATACCCTTCCACACTCATGGTGGCCAAAATAATTACAAAAAGGGGGTGGTGATGGACAGAGTATCTGAGTTAATCAGAACACTCCTACCCAGTCAACAGATCAGGGCTTGATCCATCACCGTTTTTTAGCTCACTGCACCATCCCAGTTCAGAACCTGGCTACATGCAAATTAGTCTGACCCTGGCCCAGTGCATCATGGGAACAGGGCAGACCAAACTACCAAGCCAATTCTTCACTGGAAAGGAAACAAGCTTCCGGGGACCGGTTTCTGGCATTGCAGCCGTCTTCGGCCCGGCAGGGACTCACATCTGAGTATACCCTTCCACACTTGTGGTGGCCAAAACGATTCATAAAAGGGGGTGGTGATGGACAGAGTATCTGAATTAAGCAGAACACTCCTACCCAGTCAAAAGATCAGGGCTTGATCCATCACCGTTTTTTAGCTCACTGCACCATCCCAGTTCAGAACCTGGCTACATGCAAATTAGTCTGACCCTGGCCCAGTGCATCATGGGAACAGGGCAGACCAAACTACCAAGTCAATTCTTTACTGGAAAGGAAACAAGCTTCCGGGGACCGGTTTCTGGCATTGCAGCCGTCTTCGGCCGGCTTGCTTGAATCCTGATGGTGCAGTGAGCAAGGGACTCACATCTGAGTATACCCTTCCACACTTGTGGTGGCCAAAACGATTCATAAAAGGAGGTGGTGATGGACAGAGTATCTGAATTAAGCAGAACACTCCTACCCAGTCAAAAGATCAGGGCTTGATCCATCACCGTTTTTTAGCTCACTGCACCATCCCAGTTCAGAACCTGGCTACATGCAAATTAGTCTGACCCTGGCCCAGTGCATCATGTGAATAGGGCAGACCAAACTACCAAGCCAATTCTTTACTGGAAAGGAAACAAGCTTCCGGGGACCGGTTTCTGGCATTGCAGCCGTCTTCGGCCCGGCTTGCTTGAATCCTGATGGTGCAGTGAGCAAGGGACTCACATCTGAGTATACCCTTCCACACTTGTGGTGGCCAAAACGATTAATAAAAGGGGGTGGTGATGGACAGAGTATCTGAGTTAATCAGAACACTCCTACCCAGTCAAAAGATCAGGGCTTGATCCATCACCGTTTTTTAGCTCACTGCACCATCCCAGTTCAGAACCTGGCTACATGCAAATTAGTCTGACCCTGGCCCAGTGCATCATGGGAACAGGGCAGACCAAACTACCAAGCCAATTCTTCACTGGAAAGGAAACAAGCTTCCGGGGACCGGTTTCTGGCATTACAGCCGTCTTCGGCCCGGCTTGCTTGAATCCTGATGGTGCAATGAGCAAGGGACTCATGTCTGAGCATACCCTTCCACACTCATGGTGGCCAAAATAATTACAAAAAGGGGGTGGTGATGGACAGAGTATCTGAGTTAATCAGAACACTCCTACCCAGTCAACAGATCAGGGCTTGATCCATCACCGTTTTTTAGCTCACTGCACCATCCCAGTTCAGAACCTGGCTACATGCAAATTAGTCTGACCCTGGCCCAGTGCATCATGGGAACAGGGCAGACCAAACTACCAAGCCAATTCTTCACTGGAAAGGAAACAAGCTTCCGGGGACCGGTTTCTGGCATTGCAGCCGTCTTCGGCCCGGCAGGGACTCACATCTGAGTATACCCTTCCACACTTGTGGTGGCCAAAACGATTCATAAAAGGGGGTGGTGATGGACAGAGTATCTGAATTAAGCAGAACACTCCTACCCAGTCAAAAGATCAGGGCTTGATCCATCACCGTTTTTTAGCTCACTGCACCATCCCAGTTCAGAACCTGGCTACATGCAAATTAGTCTGACCCTGGCCCAGTGCATCATGGGAACAGGGCAGACCAAACTACCAAGCCAATTCTTTACTGGAAAGGAAACAAGCTTCTTGGGACCGGTTTCTGGCATTGCAGCCGTCTTCGGCCCGGCTTGCTTGAATCCTGATGGTACAGTGAGCAAGGGACTCACATCTGAGTATACCCTTCCACACTTGTAGTGGCCAAAACGATTCATAAAAGGGGGTTGTGATGGACAGAGTATCTGAATTAAGCAGAATACTCCTACCCAGTCAAAAGATCAGGGCTTGATCCATCACCGTTTTTTAGCTCACTGCACCATCCCAGTTCAGAACCTGGCTGCATGCAAATTAGTCTGACCCTGGCCCAGTGCATCATGGGAACAGGGCAGACCAAACTACCAAGTCAATTCTTTACTGGAAAGGAAACAAGCTTCCGGGGACCGGTTTCTGGCATTGCAGCCGTCTTCGGCCGGCTTGCTTGAATCCTGATGGTGCAGTGAGCAAGGGACTCACATCTGAGTATACCCTTCCACACTTGTGGTGGCCAAAACGATTCATAAAAGGAGGTGGTGATGGACAGAGTATCTGAATTAAGCAGAACACTCCTACCCAGTCAAAAGATCAGGGCTTGATCCATCACCGTTTTTTAGCTCACTGCACCATCCCAGTTCAGAACCTGGCTACATGCAAATTAGTCTGACCCTGGCCCAGTGCATCATGGGAACAGGGCAGACCAAACTACCAAGCCAATTCTTCACTGGAAAGAAAACAAGCTTCCGGGGACCGGTTTCTGGCATTACAGCCGTCTTCGGCCCGGCTTGCTTGAATCCTGATGGTGCAATGAGCAAGGGACTCATGTCTGAGCATACCCTTCCACACTCATGGTGGCCAAAATAATTACAAAAAGAGGGTGGTGATGGACAGAGTATCTGAATAAAGCAGAACACTCTTACCCAGTCAAAAGATCAGGGCTTGATCCATCACCGTTTTTTAGCTCACTGCACCATCCCAGTTCAGAACCTGGCTACATGCAAATTAGTCTGACCCTGGCCCAGTGCATCATGGGAACAGGGCAGACCAAACTACCAAGCTAATTCTTTACTGGAAAGGAAACAAGCTTCCGGGGACCGGTTTCTGGCATTGCAGCCGTCTTCGGCCCGGCTTGCTTGAATCCTGATGGTGCAGTGAGCAAGGGACTCACATCTGAGTATACCCTTCCACACTTGTGGTGGCCAAAACGATTCATAAAAGGGGGTGGTGATGGACAGAGTATCTGAATTAAGCAGAACACTCCTACCCAGTCAAAAGATCAGGGCTTGATCCATCACCGTTTTTTAGCTCACTGCACCATCCCAGTTCAGAACCTGGCTACATGCAAATTAGTCTGACCCTGGCCCAGTGCATCATGGGAACAGGGCAGACCAAACTACCAAGCCAATTCTTTACTGGAAAGGAAACAAGCTTCCGGGGACTGGTTTCTGGCATTGCAGCCGTCTTCGGCCGGCTTGCTTGAATCCTGATGGTGCAGTGAGCAAGGGACTCACATCTGAGTATACCCTTCCACACTTGTGGTGGCCAAAACGATTCATAAAAAGGGGGTGGTGATGGACAGAGTATCTGAATTAAGTAGAACACTCCTACCCAGTCAAAAGATCAGGGCTTGATCCATCACCGTTTTTTAGCTCACTGCACCATCCCAGTTCAGAACCTGGCTACTTGCAAATTAGTCTGACCCTGGCCCAGTGCATCATGGGAACAGGGCAGACCAAACTACCAAGCCAATTCTTTACTGGAAAGGGAACAGGCTTCCGGGGACCGGTTTCTGGCATTGCAGCTGTCTTCGGCCCGGCTTGCTTGAATCCTGATGGTGCAATGAGCAAGGGACTCACATCTGAATATACCCTTCCACACTTATTGTGGCCAAAACGATTCATAAAAGGGGGTGGTGATGGACAGAGTATCTGAATTAAGCAGAACACTCCTACCCAGTCAAAAGATCAGGGCTTGATCCATCACCGTTTTCTAGCTCACTGCACCATCCCAGTTCAGAACCTGGCTACATGCAAATTAGTCTGACCCTGGCCCAGTGCATCATGGGAACAGGGCAGACCAAACTACCAAGCCAATTATTTACTGGAAAGGAAACAAGCTTCCGGGGACCGGTTTCTGGCATTGCAGCCGTCTTCGGCCCGGCTTGCTTGAATCCTGATGGTGCAGTGAGCAAGGGACTCACATCTGAGTATACCCTTCCACCCTTGTGGTGGCCAAAACGATTCATAAAAGGAGGTGGTGATGGACAGAGTATCTGAATTAAGCAGAACACTCCTACCCAGTCAAAAGATCAGGGCTTGATCCATCACCGTTTTTTAGCTCACTGCACCATCCCAGTTCAGAACCTGGCTACATGCAAATTAGTCTGACCCTGGCCCAGTGCATCATGGGAACAGGGCAGACCAAACTACCAAGCCAATTCTTTACTGGAAAGGAAACAAGCTTCCGGGGACCGGTTTCTGGCATTGCAGCCGTCTTCGGCCCTGCTTGCTTGAATCCTGATGGTGCAGTGAGCAAGGGACTCACATCTGAGTATACCCTTCCACACTTGTGGTGGCCAAAACGATTCATAAAAGGGGGTGGTGATGGACAGAGTATCTGAGTTAATCAGAACACTCCTACCCAGTCAAAAGATCAGGGCTTGATCCATCACCGTTTTTTAGCTCACTGCACCATCCCAGTTCAGAACCTGGCTACATGCAAATTAGTCTGACCCTGGCCCAGTGCATCATGGGAACAGGGCAGACCAAACTACCAAGCCAATTCTTCACTGGAAAGGAAACAAGCTTCCGGGGACCGGTTTCTGGCATTACAGCCGTCTTCGGCCCGGCTTGCTTGAATCCTGATGGTGCAATGAGCAAGGGACTCATGTCTGAGCATACCCTTCCACACTCATGGTGTCCAAAATAATTACAAAAAGGGGGTGGTGATGGACAGAGTATCTCAGTTAATCAGAACACTCCTACCTAGTCAACAGATCAGGGCTTGATCCATCACCGTTTTTTAGCTCTCTGCACCATCCCAGTTCAGAACCTGGCTACATGCAAATTAGTCTGACCCTGGCCCAGTGCATCATGGGAACAGGGCAGACCAAACTACCAAGCCAATTCTTTACTGGAAAGGAAACAAGCTTCCGGGGACCGGTTTCTGGCATTGCAGCCGTCTTCGGCCTGGCTTGCTTGAATCCTGATGGTGCAGTGAGCAAGGGACTCACATCTGAGTATACCCTTCCACACTTGTGGTGGCCAAAACGATTCATAAAAGGGGGTGGTGATGGACAGAGTATCTGAATTAAGCAGAACACTCCTACCCAGTCAAAAGATCAGGGCTTGATCCATCACCGTTTTTTAGCTCCCTGCACCATCCCAGTTCAGAACCTGGCTACATGCAAATTAGTCTGACCCTGGCCCAGTGCATCATGGGAACAGGGCAGACCAAACTACCAAGCCAATTCTTTACTGGAAAGGAAACAAGCTTCCGGGGACCGGTTTCTGGCATTGCAGCCGTCTTCGGCCCGGCTTGCTTGAATCCTGATGGTGCAGTGAGCAAGGGACTCCCATCTGAGTATACCCTTCCACACTTGTGGTGGCCAAAACGATTCATAAAAGGGGGTGGTGATGGACAGAGTATCTGAATTAAGCAGAACACTCCTACCCAGTCAAAAGATCAGGGCTTGATCCATCACCGTTTTTTAGCTCCCTGCACCATCCCAGTTCAAAACCTGGCTACATGCAAATTAGTCTGACCCTGGCCCAGTGCATCATGGGAACAGGGCAGACCAAACTACCAAGCCAATTCTTTACTGGAAAGGAAACAAGCTTCCGGGGACCGGTTTCTGGCATTGCAGCTGTCTTCGGCCCGGCTTGCTTGAATCCTGATGGTGCAGTGAGCAAGGGACTCACATCTGAGTATACTCTTCCACACTTGTGGTGGCCAAAACGATTCATAAAAGGGGGTGGTGATGGACAGAGTATCTGAATTAAGCAGAACACTCCTACCCAGTAAAAAGATCAGGGCTTGATCCATCACCGTTTTTTAGCTCACTGCACCATCCCAGTTCAGAACCTGTCTGCATGCAAATTAGTCTGACCCTGGCCCAGTGCATCATGGGAACAGGGCAGACCAAACTACCAAGCCAATTCTTTACTGGAAAGGAAACAAGCTTCCGGGGACCGGTTTCTGGCATTGCAGCCGTCTTCGGCCCGGCTTGCTTGAATCCTGATGGTGCAGTGAGCAAGGGACTCACATCTGAGTATACCCTTCCACACTTGTGGTGGCCAAAACGATTCATAAAAGGAGGTGGTGATGGACAGAGTATCTGAATTAAGCAGAACACTCCTACCCAGTCAAAAGATCAGGGCTTGATCCATCACAGTTTTTTAGCTCACTGCACCATCCCAGTTCAGAACCTGACTACATGCAAATTAGTCTGACCCTGGCCCAGTGCATCATGGGAACAGGGCAGACCAAACTACCAAGCCAATTCTTTACTGGAAAGGAAACAAGCTTCCGGGGACCGGTTTCTGGCATTGCAGCCATCTTCGGCCCGGCTTGCTTGAATCCTGATGGTGCAGTGAGCAAGGGACTCACATCTGAGTATACCCTTCCACACTTGTGGTGGCCAAAACGATTCATAAAAGGGGGTGGTGATGGACAGAGTATCTGAGTTAATCAGAACACTCCTACCCAGTCAAAAGATCAGGGCTTGATCCATCACCGTTTTTTAGCTCACTGCACCATCCCAGTTCAGAACCTGGCTACATGCAAATTAGTGTGACCCTGGCCCAGTGCATCATGGGAACAGGGCAGACCAAACTACCAAGCCAATTCTTCACTGGAAAGGAAACAAGCTTCCGGGGACCGGTTTCTGGCATTACAGCTGTCTTCTGCCCGGCTTGCTTGAATCCTGATGGTGCAATGAGCAAGGGACTCATGTCTGAGCATACCCTTCCACACTCATGGTGGCCAAAATAATTACAAAAAGGGGGTGGTGATGGACAGAGTATCTGAGTTAATCAGAACACTCCTACCCAGTCAACAGATCAGGGCTTGATCCATCACCGTTTTTTAGCTCACTGCACCATCCCAGTTCAGAACCTGGCTACATGCAAATTAGTCTGACCCTGGCCCAGTGCATCATGGGAACAGGGCAGACCAAACTACCAAGCCAATTCTTCACTGGAAAGGAAACAAGCTTCCGGGGACCGGTTTCTGGCATTGCAGCCGTCTTCGGCCCGGCAGGGACTCACATCTGAGTATACCCTTCCACACTTGTGGTGGCCAAAACGATTCATAAAAGGGGGTGGTGATGGACAGAGTATCTGAATTAAGCAGAACACTCCTACCCAGTCAAAAGATCAGGGCTTGATCCATCACCGTTTTTTAGCTCACTGCACCATCCCAGTTCAGAACCTGGCTACATGCAAATTAGTCTGACCCTGGCCCAGTGCATCATGGGAACAGGGCAGACCAAACTACCAAGCCAATTCTTTACTGGAAAGGAAACAAGCTTCTTGGGACCGGTTTCTGGCATTGCAGCCGTCTTCGGCCCGGCTTGCTTGAATCCTGATGGTACAGTGAGCAAGGGACTCACATCTGAGTATACCCTTCCACACTTGTAGTGGCCAAAACGATTCATAAAAGGGGGTTGTGATGGACAGAGTATCTGAATTAAGCAGAATACTCCTACCCAGTCAAAAGATCAGGGCTTGATCCATCACCGTTTTTTAGCTCACTGCACCATCCCAGTTCAGAACCTGGCTGCATGCAAATTAGTCTGACCCTGGCCCAGTGCATCATGGGAACAGGGCAGACCAAACTACCAAGTCAATTCTTTACTGGAAAGGAAACAAGCTTCCGGGGACCGGTTTCTGGCATTGCAGCCGTCTTCGGCCGGCTTGCTTGAATCCTGATGGTGCAGTGAGCAAGGGACTCACATCTGAGTATACCCTTCCACACTTGTGGTGGCCAAAACGATTCATAAAAGGAGGTGGTGATGGACAGAGTATCTGAATTAAGCAGAACACTCCTACCCAGTCAAAAGATCAGGGCTTGATCCATCACCGTTTTTTAGCTCACTGCACCATCCCAGTTCAGAACCTGGCTACATGCAAATTAGTCTGACCCTGGCCCAGTGCATCATGTGAATAGGGCAGACCAAACTACCAAGCCAATTCTTTACTGGAAAGGAAACAAGCTTCCGGGGACCGGTTTCTGGCATTGCAGCCGTCTTCGGCCCGGCTTGCTTGAATCCTGATGGTGCAGTGAGCAAGGGACTCACATCTGAGTATACCCTTCCACACTTGTGGTGGCCAAAACGATTAATAAAAGGGGGTGGTGATGGACAGAGTATCTGAGTTAATCAGAACACTCCTACCCAGTCAAAAGATCAGGGCTTGATCCATCACCGTTTTTTAGCTCACTGCACCATCCCAGTTCAGAACCTGGCTACATGCAAATTAGTCTGACCCTGGCCCAGTGCATCATGGGAACAGGGCAGACCAAACTACCAAGCCAATTCTTCACTGGAAAGGAAACAAGCTTCCGGGGACCGGTTTCTGGCATTACAGCCGTCTTCGGCCCGGCTTGCTTGAATCCTGATGGTGCAATGAGCAAGGGACTCATGTCTGAGCATACCCTTCCACACTCATGGTGGCCAAAATAATTACAAAAAGGGGGTGGTGATGGACAGAGTATCTGAGTTAATCAGAACACTCCTACCCAGTCAACAGATCAGGGCTTGATCCATCACCGTTTTTTAGCTCACTGCACCATCCCAGTTCAGAACCTGGCTACATGCAAATTAGTCTGACCCTGGCCCAGTGCATCATGGGAACAGGGCAGACCAAACTACCAAGCCAATTCTTCACTGGAAAGGAAACAAGCTTCCGGGGACCGGTTTCTGGCATTGCAGCCGTCTTCGGCCCGGCAGGGACTCACATCTGAGTATACCCTTCCACACTTGTGGTGGCCAAAACGATTCATAAAAGGGGGTGGTGATGGACAGAGTATCTGAATTAAGCAGAACACTCCTACCCAGTCAAAAGATCAGGGCTTGATCCATCACCGTTTTTTAGCTCACTGCACCATCCCAGTTCAGAACCTGGCTACATGCAAATTAGTCTGACCCTGGCCCAGTGCATCATGGGAACAGGGCAGACCAAACTACCAAGCCAATTCTTTACTGGAAAGGAAACAAGCTTCTTGGGACCGGTTTCTGGCATTGCAGCCGTCTTCGGCCCGGCTTGCTTGAATCCTGATGGTACAGTGAGCAAGGGACTCACATCTGAGTATACCCTTCCACACTTGTAGTGGCCAAAACGATTCATAAAAGGGGGTTGTGATGGACAGAGTATCTGAATTAAGCAGAATACTCCTACCCAGTCAAAAGATCAGGGCTTGATCCATCACCGTTTTTTAGCTCACTGCACCATCCCAGTTCAGAACCTGGCTGCATGCAAATTAGTCTGACCCTGGCCCAGTGCATCATGGGAACAGGGCAGACCAAACTACCAAGTCAATTCTTTACTGGAAAGGAAACAAGCTTCCGGGGACCGGTTTCTGGCATTGCAGCCGTCTTCGGCCGGCTTGCTTGAATCCTGATGGTGCAGTGAGCAAGGGACTCACATCTGAGTATACCCTTCCACACTTGTGGTGGCCAAAACGATTCATAAAAGGAGGTGGTGATGGACAGAGTATCTGAATTAAGCAGAACACTCCTACCCAGTCAAAAGATCAGGGCTTGATCCATCACCGTTTTTTAGCTCACTGCACCATCCCAGTTCAGAACCTGGCTACATGCAAATTAGTCTGACCCTGGCCCAGTGCATCATGGGAACAGGGCAGACCAAACTACCAAGCCAATTCTTCACTGGAAAGAAAACAAGCTTCCGGGGACCGGTTTCTGGCATTACAGCCGTCTTCGGCCCGGCTTGCTTGAATCCTGATGGTGCAATGAGCAAGGGACTCATGTCTGAGCATACCCTTCCACACTCATGGTGGCCAAAATAATTACAAAAAGAGGGTGGTGATGGACAGAGTATCTGAATAAAGCAGAACACTCCTACCCAGTCAAAAGATCAGGGCTTGATCCATCACCGTTTTTTAGCTCACTGCACCATCCCAGTTCAGAACCTGGCTACATGCAAATTAGTCTGACCCTGGCCCAGTGCATCATGGGAACAGGGCAGACCAAACTACCAAGCTAATTCTTTACTGGAAAGGAAACAAGCTTCCGGGGACCGGTTTCTGGCATTGCAGCCGTCTTCGGCCCGGCTTGCTTGAATCCTGATGGTGCAGTGAGCAAGGGACTCACATCTGAGTATACCCTTCCACACTTGTGGTGGCCAAAACGATTCATAAAAGGGGGTGGTGATGGACAGAGTATCTGAATTAAGCAGAACACTCCTACCCAGTCAAAAGATCAGGGCTTGATCCATCACCGTTTTTTAGCTCACTGCACCATCCCAGTTCAGAACCTGGCTACATGCAAATTAGTCTGACCCTGGCCCAGTGCATCATGGGAACAGGGCAGACCAAACTACCAAGCCAATTCTTTACTGGAAAGGAAACAAGCTTCCGGGGACTGGTTTCTGGCATTGCAGCCGTCTTCGGCCGGCTTGCTTGAATCCTGATGGTGCAGTGAGCAAGGGACTCACATCTGAGTATACCCTTCCACACTTGTGGTGGCCAAAACGATTCATAAAAAGGGGGTGGTGATGGACAGAGTATCTGAATTAAGTAGAACACTCCTACCCAGTCAAAAGATCAGGGCTTGATCCATCACCGTTTTTTAGCTCACTGCACCATCCCAGTTCAGAACCTGGCTACTTGCAAATTAGTCTGACCCTGGCCCAGTGCATCATGGGAACAGGGCAGACCAAACTACCAAGCCAATTCTTTACTGGAAAGGGAACAGGCTTCCGGGGACCGGTTTCTGGCATTGCAGCTGTCTTCGGCCCGGCTTGCTTGAATCCTGATGGTGCAATGAGCAAGGGACTCACATCTGAATATACCCTTCCACACTTATTGTGGCCAAAACGATTCATAAAAGGGGGTGGTGATGGACAGAGTATCTGAATTAAGCAGAACACTCCTACCCAGTCAAAAGATCAGGGCTTGATCCATCACCGTTTTCTAGCTCACTGCACCATCCCAGTTCAGAACCTGGCTACATGCAAATTAGTCTGACCCTGGCCCAAAGCATCATGGGAACAGGGCAGACCAAACTACCAAGCCAATTATTTACTGGAAAGGAAACAAGCTTCCGGGGACCGGTTTCTGGCATTGCAGCCGTCTTCGGCCCGGCTTGCTTGAATCCTGATGGTGCAGTGAGCAAGGGACTCACATCTGAGTATACCCTTCCACCCTTGTGGTGGCCAAAACGATTCATAAAAGGAGGTGGTGAATGACAGAGTATCTGAATTAAGCAGAACACTCCTACCCAGTCAAAAGATCAGGGCTTGATCCATCACCGTTTTTTAGCTCACTGCACCATCCCAGTTCAGAACCTGGCTACATGCAAATTAGTCTGACCCTGGCCCAGTGCATCATGGGAACAGGGCAGACCAAACTACCAAGCCAATTCTTTACTGGAAAGGAAACAAGCTTCCGGGGACCGGTTTCTGGCATTGCAGCCGTCTTCGGCCCTGCTTGCTTGAATCCTGATGGTGCAGTGAGCAAGGGACTCACATCTGAGTATACCCTTCCACACTTGTGGTGGCCAAAACGATTCATAAAAGGGGGTGGTGATGGACAGAGTATCTGAGTTAATCAGAACACTCCTACCCAGTCAAAAGATCAGGGCTTGATCCATCACCGTTTTTTAGCTCACTGCACCATCCCAGTTCAGAACCTGGCTACATGCAAATTAGTCTGACCCTGGCCCAGTGCATCATGGGAACAGGGCAGACCAAACTACCAAGCCAATTCTTCACTGGAAAGGAAACAAGCTTCCGGGGACCGGTTTCTGGCATTACAGCCGTCTTCGGCCCGGCTTGCTTGAATCCTGATGGTGCAATGAGCAAGGGACTCATGTCTGAGCATACCCTTCCACACTCATGGTGTCCAAAATAATTACAAAAAGGGGGTGGTGATGGACAGAGTATCTCAGTTAATCAGAACACTCCTACCTAGTCAACAGATCAGGGCTTGATCCATCACCGTTTTTTAGCTCTCTGCACCATCCCAGTTCAGAACCTGGCTACATGCAAATTAGTCTGACCCTGGCCCAGTGCATCATGGGAACAGGGCAGACCAAACTACCAAGCCAATTCTTTACTGGAAAGGAAACAAGCTTCCGGGGACCGGTTTCTGGCATTGCAGCCGTCTTCGGCCTGGCTTGCTTGAATCCTGATGGTGCAGTGAGCAAGGGACTCACATCTGAGTATACCCTTCCACACTTGTGGTGGCCAAAACGATTCATAAAAGGGGGTGGTGATGGACAGAGTATCTGAATTAAGCAGAACACTCCTACCCAGTCAAAAGATCAGGGCTTGATCCATCACCGTTTTTTAGCTCCCTGCACCATCCCAGTTCAGAACCTGGCTACATGCAAATTAGTCTGACCCTGGCCCAGTGCATCATGGGAACAGGGCAGACCAAACTACCAAGCCAATTCTTTACTGGAAAGGAAACAAGCTTCCGGGGACCGGTTTCTGGCATTGCAGCCGTCTTCGGCCAGGCTTGCTTGAATCCTGATGGTGCAGTGAGCAAGGGACTCCCATCTGAGTATACCCTTCCACACTTGTGGTGGCCAAAACGATTCATAAAAGGGGGTGGTGATGGACAGAGTATCTGAATTAAGCAGAACACTCCTACCCAGTCAAAAGATCAGGGCTTGATCCATCACCGTTTTTTAGCTCCCTGCACCATCCCAGTTCAAAACCTGGCTACATGCAAATTAGTCTGACCCTGGCCCAGTGCATCATGGGAACAGGGCAGACCAAACTACCAAGCCAATTCTTTACTGGAAAGGAAACAAGCTTCCGGGGACCGGTTTCTGGCATTGCAGCTGTCTTCGGCCCGGCTTGCTTGAATCCTGATGGTGCAGTGAGCAAGGGACTCACATCTGAGTATACTCTTCCACACTTGTGGTGGCCAAAACGATTCATAAAAGGGGGTGGTGATGGACAGAGTATCTGAATTAAGCAGAACACTCCTACCCAGTAAAAAGATCAGGGCTTGATCCATCACCGTTTTTTAGCTCACTGCACCATCCCAGTTCAGAACCTGTCTGCATGCAAATTAGTCTGACCCTGGCCCAGTGCATCATGGGAACAGGGCAGACCAAACTACCAAGCCAATTCTTTACTGGAAAGGAAACAAGCTTCCGGGGACCGGTTTCTGGCATTGCAGCCATCTTCGGCCCGGCTTGCTTGAATCCTGATGGTGCAGTGAGCAAGGGACTCACATCTGAGTATACCCTTCCACACTTGTGGTGGCCAAAACGATTCATAAAAGGGGGTGGTGATGGACAGAGTATCTGAGTTAATCAGAACACTCCTACCCAGTCAAAAGATCAGGGCTTGATCCATCACCGTTTTTTAGCTCACTGCACCATCCCAGTTCAGAACCTGGCTACATGCAAATTAGTGTGACCCTGGCCCAGTGCATCATGGGAACAGGGCAGACCAAACTACCAAGCCAATTCTTCACTGGAAAGGAAACAAGCTTCCGGGGACCGGTTTCTGGCATTACAGCTGTCTTCTGCCCGGCTTGCTTGAATCCTGATGGTGCAATGAGCAAGGGACTCATGTCTGAGCATACCCTTCCACACTCATGGTGGCCAAAATAATTACAAAAAGGGGGTGGTGATGGACAGAGTATCTGAGTTAATCAGAACACTCCTACCCAGTCAACAGATCAGGGCTTGATCCATCACCGTTTTTTAGCTCACTGCACCATCCCAGTTCAGAACCTGGCTACATGCAAATTAGTCTGACCCTGGCCCAGTGCATCATGGGAACAGGGCAGACCAAACTACCAAGCCAATTCTTCACTGGAAAGGAAACAAGCTTCCGGGGACCGGTTTCTGGCATTGCAGCCGTCTTCGGCCCGGCAGGGACTCACATCTGAGTATACCCTTCCACACTTGTGGTGGCCAAAACGATTCATAAAAGGGGGTGGTGATGGACAGAGTATCTGAATTAAGCAGAACACTCCTACCCAGTCAAAAGATCAGGGCTTGATCCATCACCGTTTTTTAGCTCACTGCACCATCCCAGTTCAGAACCTGGCTACATGCAAATTAGTCTGACCCTGGCCCAGTGCATCATGGGAACAGGGCAGACCAAACTACCAAGTCAATTCTTTACTGGAAAGGAAACAAGCTTCCGGGGACCGGTTTCTGGCATTGCAGCCGTCTTCGGCCGGCTTGCTTGAATCCTGATGGTGCAGTGAGCAAGGGACTCACATCTGAGTATACCCTTCCACACTTGTGGTGGCCAAAACGATTCATAAAAGGAGGTGGTGATGGACAGAGTATCTGAATTAAGCAGAACACTCCTACCCAGTCAAAAGATCAGGGCTTGATCCATCACCGTTTTTTAGCTCACTGCACCATCCCAGTTCAGAACCTGGCTACATGCAAATTAGTCTGACCCTGGCCCAGTGCATCATGTGAATAGGGCAGACCAAACTACCAAGCCAATTCTTTACTGGAAAGGAAACAAGCTTCCGGGGACCGGTTTCTGGCATTGCAGCCGTCTTCGGCCCGGCTTGCTTGAATCCTGATGGTGCAGTGAGCAAGGGACTCACATCTGAGTATACCCTTCCACACTTGTGGTGGCCAAAACGATTAATAAAAGGGGGTGGTGATGGACAGAGTATCTGAGTTAATCAGAACACTCCTACCCAGTCAAAAGATCAGGGCTTGATCCATCACCGTTTTTTAGCTCACTGCACCATCCCAGTTCAGAACCTGGCTACATGCAAATTAGTCTGACCCTGGCCCAGTGCATCATGGGAACAGGGCAGACCAAACTACCAAGCCAATTCTTCACTGGAAAGGAAACAAGCTTCCGGGGACCGGTTTCTGGCATTACAGCCGTCTTCGGCCCGGCTTGCTTGAATCCTGATGGTGCAATGAGCAAGGGACTCATGTCTGAGCATACCCTTCCACACTCATGGTGGCCAAAATAATTACAAAAAGGGGGTGGTGATGGACAGAGTATCTGAGTTAATCAGAACACTCCTACCCAGTCAACAGATCAGGGCTTGATCCATCACCGTTTTTTAGCTCACTGCACCATCCCAGTTCAGAACCTGGCTACATGCAAATTAGTCTGACCCTGGCCCAGTGCATCATGGGAACAGGGCAGACCAAACTACCAAGCCAATTCTTCACTGGAAAGGAAACAAGCTTCCGGGGACCGGTTTCTGGCATTGCAGCCGTCTTCGGCCCGGCAGGGACTCACATCTGAGTATACCCTTCCACACTTGTGGTGGCCAAAACGATTCATAAAAGGGGGTGGTGATGGACAGAGTATCTGAATTAAGCAGAACACTCCTACCCAGTCAAAAGATCAGGGCTTGATCCATCACCGTTTTTTAGCTCACTGCACCATCCCAGTTCAGAACCTGGCTACATGCAAATTAGTCTGACCCTGGCCCAGTGCATCATGGGAACAGGGCAGACCAAACTACCAAGCCAATTCTTTACTGGAAAGGAAACAAGCTTCTTGGGACCGGTTTCTGGCATTGCAGCCGTCTTCGGCCCGGCTTGCTTGAATCCTGATGGTACAGTGAGCAAGGGACTCACATCTGAGTATACCCTTCCACACTTGTAGTGGCCAAAACGATTCATAAAAGGGGGTTGTGATGGACAGAGTATCTGAATTAAGCAGAATACTCCTACCCAGTCAAAAGATCAGGGCTTGATCCATCACCGTTTTTTAGCTCACTGCACCATCCCAGTTCAGAACCTGGCTGCATGCAAATTAGTCTGACCCTGGCCCAGTGCATCATGGGAACAGGGCAGACCAAACTACCAAGTCAATTCTTTACTGGAAAGGAAACAAGCTTCCGGGGACCGGTTTCTGGCATTGCAGCCGTCTTCGGCCGGCTTGCTTGAATCCTGATGGTGCAGTGAGCAAGGGACTCACATCTGAGTATACCCTTCCACACTTGTGGTGGCCAAAACGATTCATAAAAGGAGGTGGTGATGGACAGAGTATCTGAATTAAGCAGAACACTCCTACCCAGTCAAAAGATCAGGGCTTGATCCATCACCGTTTTTTAGCTCACTGCACCATCCCAGTTCAGAACCTGGCTACATGCAAATTAGTCTGACCCTGGCCCAGTGCATCATGGGAACAGGGCAGACCAAACTACCAAGCCAATTCTTCACTGGAAAGAAAACAAGCTTCCGGGGACCGGTTTCTGGCATTACAGCCGTCTTCGGCCCGGCTTGCTTGAATCCTGATGGTGCAATGAGCAAGGGACTCATGTCTGAGCATACCCTTCCACACTCATGGTGGCCAAAATAATTACAAAAAGAGGGTGGTGATGGACAGAGTATCTGAATAAAGCAGAACACTCTTACCCAGTCAAAAGATCAGGGCTTGATCCATCACCGTTTTTTAGCTCACGGCACCATCCCAGTTCAGAACCTGGCTACATGCAAATTAGTCTGACCCTGGCCCAGTGCATCATGGGAACAGGGCAGACCAAACTACCAAGCTAATTCTTTACTGGAAAGGAAACAAGCTTCCGGGGACCGGTTTCTGGCATTGCAGCCGTCTTCGGCCCGGCTTGCTTGAATCCTGATGGTGCAGTGAGCAAGGGACTCACATCTGAGTATACCCTTCCACACTTGTGGTGGCCAAAACGATTCATAAAAGGGGGTGGTGATGGACAGAGTATCTGAATTAAGCAGAACACTCCTACCCAGTCAAAAGATCAGGGCTTGATCCATCACCGTTTTTTAGCTCACTGCACCATCCCAGTTCAGAACCTGGCTACATGCAAATTAGTCTGACCCTGGCCCAGTGCATCATGGGAACAGGGCAGACCAAACTACCAAGCCAATTCTTTACTGGAAAGGAAACAAGCTTCCGGGGACTGGTTTCTGGCATTGCAGCCGTCTTCGGCCGGCTTGCTTGAATCCTGATGGTGCAGTGAGCAAGGGACTCACATCTGAGTATACCCTTCCACACTTGTGGTGGCCAAAACGATTCATAAAAAGGGGGTGGTGATGGACAGAGTATCTGAATTAAGTAGAACACTCCTACCCAGTCAAAAGATCAGGGCTTGATCCATCACCGTTTTTTAGCTCACTGCACCATCCCAGTTCAGAACCTGGCTACTTGCAAATTAGTCTGACCCTGGCCCAGTGCATCATGGGAACAGGGCAGACCAAACTACCAAGCCAATTCTTTACTGGAAAGGGAACAGGCTTCCGGGGACCGGTTTCTGGCATTGCAGCTGTCTTCGGCCCGGCTTGCTTGAATCCTGATGGTGCAATGAGCAAGGGACTCACATCTGAATATACCCTTCCACACTTATTGTGGCCAAAACGATTCATAAAAGGGGGTGGTGATGGACAGAGTATCTGAATTAAGCAGAACACTCCTACCCAGTCAAAAGATCAGGGCTTGATCCATCACCGTTTTCTAGCTCACTGCACCATCCCAGTTCAGAACCTGGCTACATGCAAATTAGTCTGACCCTGGCCCAGTGCATCATGGGAACAGGGCAGACCAAACTACCAAGCCAATTATTTACTGGAAAGGAAACAAGCTTCCGGGGACCGGTTTCTGGCATTGCAGCCGTCTTCGGCCCGGCTTGCTTGAATCCTGATGGTGCAGTGAGCAAGGGACTCACATCTGAGTATACCCTTCCACCCTTGTGGTGGCCAAAACGATTCATAAAAGGAGGTGGTGATGGACAGAGTATCTGAATTAAGCAGAACACTCCTACCCAGTCAAAAGATCAGGGCTTGATCCATCACCGTTTTTTAGCTCACTGCACCATCCCAGTTCAGAACCTGGCTACATGCAAATTAGTCTGACCCTGGCCCAGTGCATCATGGGAACAGGGCAGACCAAACTACCAAGCCAATTCTTTACTGGAAAGGAAACAAGCTTCCGGGGACCGGTTTCTGGCATTGCAGCCGTCTTCGGCCCTGCTTGCTTGAATCCTGATGGTGCAGTGAGCAAGGGACTCACATCTGAGTATACCCTTCCACACTTGTGGTGGCCAAAACGATTCATAAAAGGGGGTGGTGATGGACAGAGTATCTGAGTTAATCAGAACACTCCTACCCAGTCAAAAGATCAGGGCTTGATCCATCACCGTTTTTTAGCTCACTGCACCATCCCAGTTCAGAACCTGGCTACATGCAAATTAGTCTGACCCTGGCCCAGTGCATCATGGGAACAGGGCAGACCAAACTACCAAGCCAATTCTTCACTGGAAAGGAAACAAGCTTCCGGGGACCGGTTTCTGGCATTACAGCCGTCTTCGGCCCGGCTTGCTTGAATCCTGATGGTGCAATGAGCAAGGGACTCATGTCTGAGCATACCCTTCCACACTCATGGTGTCCAAAATAATTACAAAAAGGGGGTGGTGATGGACAGAGTATCTCAGTTAATCAGAACACTCCTACCTAGTCAACAGATCAGGGCTTGATCCATCACCGTTTTTTAGCTCTCTGCACCATCCCAGTTCAGAACCTGGCTACATGCAAATTAGTCTGACCCTGGCCCAGTGCATCATGGGAACAGGGCAGACCAAACTACCAAGCCAATTCTTTACTGGAAAGGAAACAAGCTTCCGGGGACCGGTTTCTGGCATTGCAGCCGTCTTCGGCCTGGCTTGCTTGAATCCTGATGGTGCAGTGAGCAAGGGACTCACATCTGAGTATACCCTTCCACACTTGTGGTGGCCAAAACGATTCATAAAAGGGGGTGGTGATGGACAGAGTATCTGAATTAAGCAGAACACTCCTACCCAGTCAAAAGATCAGGGCTTGATCCATCACCGTTTTTTAGCTCCCTGCACCATCCCAGTTCAGAACCTGGCTACATGCAAATTAGTCTGACCCTGGCCCAGTGCATCATGGGAACAGGGCAGACCAAACTACCAAGCCAATTCTTTACTGGAAAGGAAACAAGCTTCCGGGGACCGGTTTCTGGCATTGCAGCCGTCTTCGGCCCGGCTTGCTTGAATCCTGATGGTGCAGTGAGCAAGGGACTCCCATCTGAGTATACCCTTCCACACTTGTGGTGGCCAAAACGATTCATAAAAGGGGGTGGTGATGGACAGAGTATCTGAATTAAGCAGAACACTCCTACCCAGTCAAAAGATCAGGGCTTGATCCATCACCGTTTTTTAGCTCCCTGCACCATCCCAGTTCAAAACCTGGCTACATGCAAATTAGTCTGACCCTGGCCCAGTGCATCATGGGAACAGGGCAGACCAAACTACCAAGCCAATTCTTTACTGGAAAGGAAACAAGCTTCCGGGGACCGGTTTCTGGCATTGCAGCTGTCTTCGGCCCGGCTTGCTTGAATCCTGATGGTGCAGTGAGCAAGGGACTCACATCTGAGTATACTCTTCCACACTTGTGGTGGCCAAAACGATTCATAAAAGGGGGTGGTGATGGACAGAGTATCTGAATTAAGCAGAACACTCCTACCCAGTAAAAAGATCAGGGCTTGATCCATCACCGTTTTTTAGCTCACTGCACCATCCCAGTTCAGAACCTGTCTGCATGCAAATTAGTCTGACCCTGGCCCAGTGCATCATGGGAACAGGGCAGACCAAACTACCAAGCCAATTCTTTACTGGAAAGGAAACAAGCTTCCGGGGACCGGTTTCTGGCATTGCAGCCGTCTTCGGCCCGGCTTGCTTGAATCCTGATGGTGCAGTGAGCAAGGGACTCACATCTGAGTATACCCTTCCACACTTGTGGTGGCCAAAACGATTCATAAAAGGAGGTGGTGATGGACAGAGTATCTGAATTAAGCAGAACACTCCTACCCAGTCAAAAGATCAGGGCTTGATCCATCACAGTTTTTTAGCTCACTGCACCATCCCAGTTCAGAACCTGACTACATGCAAATTAGTCTGACCCTGGCCCAGTGCATCATGGGAACAGGGCAGACCAAACTACCAAGCCAATTCTTTACTGGAAAGGAAACAAGCTTCCGGGGACCGGTTTCTGGCATTGCAGCCATCTTCGGCCCGGCTTGCTTGAATCCTGATGGTGCAGTGAGCAAGGGACTCACATCTGAGTATACCCTTCCACACTTGTGGTGGCCAAAACGATTCATAAAAGGGGGTGGTGATGGACAGAGTATCTGAGTTAATCAGAACACTCCTACCCAGTCAAAAGATCAGGGCTTGATCCATCACCGTTTTTTAGCTCACTGCACCATCCCAGTTCAGAACCTGGCTACATGCAAATTAGTGTGACCCTGGCCCAGTGCATCATGGGAACAGGGCAGACCAAACTACCAAGCCAATTCTTCACTGGAAAGGAAACAAGCTTCCGGGGACCGGTTTCTGGCATTACAGCTGTCTTCTGCCCGGCTTGCTTGAATCCTGATGGTGCAATGAGCAAGGGACTCATGTCTGAGCATACCCTTCCACACTCATGGTGGCCAAAATAATTACAAAAAGGGGGTGGTGATGGACAGAGTATCTGAGTTAATCAGAACACTCCTACCCAGTCAACAGATCAGGGCTTGATCCATCACCGTTTTTTAGCTCACTGCACCATCCCAGTTCAGAACCTGGCTACATGCAAATTAGTCTGACCCTGGCCCAGTGCATCATGGGAACAGGGCAGACCAAACTACCAAGCCAATTCTTCACTGGAAAGGAAACAAGCTTCCGGGGACCGGTTTCTGGCATTGCAGCCGTCTTCGGCCCGGCAGGGACTCACATCTGAGTATACCCTTCCACACTTGTGGTGGCCAAAACGATTCATAAAAGGGGGTGGTGATGGACAGAGTATCTGAATTAAGCAGAACACTCCTACCCAGTCAAAAGATCAGGGCTTGATCCATCACCGTTTTTTAGCTCACTGCACCATCCCAGTTCAGAACCTGGCTACATGCAAATTAGTCTGACCCTGGCCCAGTGCATCATGGGAACAGGGCAGACCAAACTACCAAGCCAATTCTTTACTGGAAAGGAAACAAGCTTCTTGGGACCGGTTTCTGGCATTGCAGCCGTCTTCGGCCCGGCTTGCTTGAATCCTGATGGTACAGTGAGCAAGGGACTCACATCTGAGTATACCCTTCCACACTTGTAGTGGCCAAAACGATTCATAAAAGGGGGTTGTGATGGACAGAGTATCTGAATTAAGCAGAATACTCCTACCCAGTCAAAAGATCAGGGCTTGATCCATCACCGTTTTTTAGCTCACTGCACCATCCCAGTTCAGAACCTGGCTGCATGCAAATTAGTCTGACCCTGGCCCAGTGCATCATGGGAACAGGGCAGACCAAACTACCAAGTCAATTCTTTACTGGAAAGGAAACAAGCTTCCGGGGACCGGTTTCTGGCATTGCAGCCGTCTTCGGCCGGCTTGCTTGAATCCTGATGGTGCAGTGAGCAAGGGACTCACATCTGAGTATACCCTTCCACACTTGTGGTGGCCAAAACGATTCATAAAAGGAGGTGGTGATGGACAGAGTATCTGAATTAAGCAGAACACTCCTACCCAGTCAAAAGATCAGGGCTTGATCCATCACCGTTTTTTAGCTCACTGCACCATCCCAGTTCAGAACCTGGCTACATGCAAATTAGTCTGACCCTGGCCCAGTGCATCATGTGAATAGGGCAGACCAAACTACCAAGCCAATTCTTTACTGGAAAGGAAACAAGCTTCCGGGGACCGGTTTCTGGCATTGCAGCCGTCTTCGGCCCGGCTTGCTTGAATCCTGATGGTGCAGTGAGCAAGGGACTCACATCTGAGTATACCCTTCCACACTTGTGGTGGCCAAAACGATTAATAAAAGGGGGTGGTGATGGACAGAGTATCTGAGTTAATCAGAACACTCCTACCCAGTCAAAAGATCAGGGCTTGATCCATCACCGTTTTTTAGCTCACTGCACCATCCCAGTTCAGAACCTGGCTACATGCAAATTAGTCTGACCCTGGCCCAGTGCATCATGGGAACAGGGCAGACCAAACTACCAAGCCAATTCTTCACTGGAAAGGAAACAAGCTTCCGGGGACCGGTTTCTGGCATTACAGCCGTCTTCGGCCCGGCTTGCTTGAATCCTGATGGTGCAATGAGCAAGGGACTCATGTCTGAGCATACCCTTCCACACTCATGGTGGCCAAAATAATTACAAAAAGGGGGTGGTGATGGACAGAGTATCTGAGTTAATCAGAACACTCCTACCCAGTCAACAGATCAGGGCTTGATCCATCACCGTTTTTTAGCTCACTGCACCATCCCAGTTCAGAACCTGGCTACATGCAAATTAGTCTGACCCTGGCCCAGTGCATCATGGGAACAGGGCAGACCAAACTACCAAGCCAATTCTTCACTGGAAAGGAAACAAGCTTCCGGGGACCGGTTTCTGGCATTGCAGCCGTCTTCGGCCCGGCAGGGACTCACATCTGAGTATACCCTTCCACACTTGTGGTGGCCAAAACGATTCATAAAAGGGGGTGGTGATGGACAGAGTATCTGAATTAAGCAGAACACTCCTACCCAGTCAAAAGATCAGGGCTTGATCCATCACCGTTTTTTAGCTCACTGCACCATCCCAGTTCAGAACCTGGCTACATGCAAATTAGTCTGACCCTGGCCCAGTGCATCATGGGAACAGGGCAGACCAAACTACCAAGCCAATTCTTTACTGGAAAGGAAACAAGCTTCTTGGGACCGGTTTCTGGCATTGCAGCCGTCTTCGGCCCGGCTTGCTTGAATCCTGATGGTACAGTGAGCAAGGGACTCACATCTGAGTATACCCTTCCACACTTGTAGTGGCCAAAACGATTCATAAAAGGGGGTTGTGATGGACAGAGTATCTGAATTAAGCAGAATACTCCTACCCAGTCAAAAGATCAGGGCTTGATCCATCACCGTTTTTTAGCTCACTGCACCATCCCAGTTCAGAACCTGGCTGCATGCAAATTAGTCTGACCCTGGCCCAGTGCATCATGGGAACAGGGCAGACCAAACTACCAAGTCAATTCTTTACTGGAAAGGAAACAAGCTTCCGGGGACCGGTTTCTGGCATTGCAGCCGTCTTCGGCCGGCTTGCTTGAATCCTGATGGTGCAGTGAGCAAGGGACTCACATCTGAGTATACCCTTCCACACTTGTGGTGGCCAAAACGATTCATAAAAGGAGGTGGTGATGGACAGAGTATCTGAATTAAGCAGAACACTCCTACCCAGTCAAAAGATCAGGGCTTGATCCATCACCGTTTTTTAGCTCACTGCACCATCCCAGTTCAGAACCTGGCTACATGCAAATTAGTCTGACCCTGGCCCAGTGCATCATGGGAACAGGGCAGACCAAACTACCAAGCCAATTCTTCACTGGAAAGAAAACAAGCTTCCGGGGACCGGTTTCTGGCATTACAGCCGTCTTCGGCCCGGCTTGCTTGAATCCTGATGGTGCAATGAGCAAGGGACTCATGTCTGAGCATACCCTTCCACACTCATGGTGGCCAAAATAATTACAAAAAGAGGGTGGTGATGGACAGAGTATCTGAATAAAGCAGAACACTCCTACCCAGTCAAAAGATCAGGGCTTGATCCATCACCGTTTTTTAGCTCACTGCACCATCCCAGTTCAGTACCTGGCTACATGCAAATTAGTCTGACCCTGGCCCAGTGCATCATGGGAACAGGGCAGACCAAACTACCAAGCTAATTCTTTACTGGAAAGGAAACAAGCTTCCGGGGACCGGTTTCTGGCATTGCAGCCGTCTTCGGCCCGGCTTGCTTGAATCCTGATGGTGCAGTGAGCAAGGGACTCACATCTGAGTATACCCTTCCACACTTGTGGTGGCCAAAACGATTCATAAAAGGGGGTGGTGATGGACAGAGTATCTGAATTAAGCAGAACACTCCTACCCAGTCAAAAGATCAGGGCTTGATCCATCACCGTTTTTTAGCTCACTGCACCATCCCAGTTCAGAACCTGGCTACATGCAAATTAGTCTGACCCTGGCCCAGTGCATCATGGGAACAGGGCAGACCAAACTACCAAGCCAATTCTTTACTGGAAAGGAAACAAGCTTCCGGGGACTGGTTTCTGGCATTGCAGCCGTCTTCGGCCGGCTTGCTTGAATCCTGATGGTGCAGTGAGCAAGGGACTCACATCTGAGTATACCCTTCCACACTTGTGGTGGCCAAAACGATTCATAAAAAGGGGGTGGTGATGGACAGAGTATCTGAATTAAGTAGAACACTCCTACCCAGTCAAAAGATCAGGGCTTGATCCATCACCGTTTTTTAGCTCACTGCACCATCCCAGTTCAGAACCTGGCTACTTGCAAATTAGTCTGACCCTGGCCCAGTGCATCATGGGAACAGGGCAGACCAAACTACCAAGCCAATTCTTTACTGGAAAGGGAACAGGCTTCCGGGGACCGGTTTCTGGCATTGCAGCTGTCTTCGGCCCGGCTTGCTTGAATCCTGATGGTGCAATGAGCAAGGGACTCACATCTGAATATACCCTTCCACACTTATTGTGGCCAAAACGATTCATAAAAGGGGGTGGTGATGGACAGAGTATCTGAATTAAGCAGAACACTCCTACCCAGTCAAAAGATCAGGGCTTGATCCATCACCGTTTTCTAGCTCACTGCACCATCCCAGTTCAGAACCTGGCTACATGCAAATTAGTCTGACCCTGGCCCAAAGCATCATGGGAACAGGGCAGACCAAACTACCAAGCCAATTATTTACTGGAAAGGAAACAAGCTTCCGGGGACCGGTTTCTGGCATTGCAGCCGTCTTCGGCCCGGCTTGCTTGAATCCTGATGGTGCAGTGAGCAAGGGACTCACATCTGAGTATACCCTTCCACCCTTGTGGTGGCCAAAACGATTCATAAAAGGAGGTGGTGATGGACAGAGTATCTGAATTAAGCAGAACACTCCTACCCAGTCAAAAGATCAGGGCTTGATCCATCACCGTTTTTTAGCTCACTGCACCATCCCAGTTCAGAACCTGGCTACATGCAAATTAGTCTGACCCTGGCCCAGTGCATCATGGGAACAGGGCAGACCAAACTACCAAGCCAATTCTTTACTGGAAAGGAAACAAGCTTCCGGGGACCGGTTTCTGGCATTGCAGCCGTCTTCGGCCCTGCTTGCTTGAATCCTGATGGTGCAGTGAGCAAGGGACTCACATCTGAGTATACCCTTCCACACTTGTGGTGGCCAAAACGATTCATAAAAGGGGGTGGTGATGGACAGAGTATCTGAGTTAATCAGAACACTCCTACCCAGTCAAAAGATCAGGGCTTGATCCATCACCGTTTTTTAGCTCACTGCACCATCCCAGTTCAGAACCTGGCTACATGCAAATTAGTCTGACCCTGGCCCAGTGCATCATGGGAACAGGGCAGACCAAACTACCAAGCCAATTCTTCACTGGAAAGGAAACAAGCTTCCGGGGACCGGTTTCTGGCATTACAGCTGTCTTCTGCCCGGCTTGCTTGAATCCTGATGGTGCAATGAGCAAGGGACTCATGTCTGAGCATACCCTTCCACACTCATGGTGGCCAAAATAATTACAAAAAGGGGGTGGTGATGGACAGAGTATCTGAGTTAATCAGAACACTCCTACCCAGTCAACAGATCAGGGCTTGATCCATCACCGTTTTTTAGCTCACTGCACCATCCCAGTTCAGAACCTGGCTACATGCAAATTAGTCTGACCCTGGCCCAGTGCATCATGGGAACAGGGCAGACCAAACTACCAAGCCAATTCTTCACTGGAAAGGAAACAAGCTTCCGGGGACCGGTTTCTGGCATTGCAGCCGTCTTCGGCCCGGCAGGGACTCACATCTGAGTATACCCTTCCACACTTGTGGTGGCCAAAACGATTCATAAAAGGGGGTGGTGATGGACAGAGTATCTGAATTAAGCAGAACACTCCTACCCAGTCAAAAGATCAGGGCTTGATCCATCACCGTTTTTTAGCTCACTGCACCATCCCAGTTCAGAACCTGGCTACATGCAAATTAGTCTGACCCTGGCCCAGTGCATCATGGGAACAGGGCAGACCAAACTACCAAGTCAATTCTTTACTGGAAAGGAAACAAGCTTCCGGGGACCGGTTTCTGGCATTGCAGCCGTCTTCGGCCGGCTTGCTTGAATCCTGATGGTGCAGTGAGCAAGGGACTCACATCTGAGTATACCCTTCCACACTTGTGGTGGCCAAAACGATTCATAAAAGGAGGTGGTGATGGACAGAGTATCTGAATTAAGCAGAACACTCCTACCCAGTCAAAAGATCAGGGCTTGATCCATCACCGTTTTTTAGCTCACTGCACCATCCCAGTTCAGAACCTGGCTACATGCAAATTAGTCTGACCCTGGCCCAGTGCATCATGTGAATAGGGCAGACCAAACTACCAAGCCAATTCTTTACTGGAAAGGAAACAAGCTTCCGGGGACCGGTTTCTGGCATTGCAGCCGTCTTCGGCCCGGCTTGCTTGAATCCTGATGGTGCAGTGAGCAAGGGACTCACATCTGAGTATACCCTTCCACACTTGTGGTGGCCAAAACGATTAATAAAAGGGGGTGGTGATGGACAGAGTATCTGAGTTAATCAGAACACTCCTACCCAGTCAAAAGATCAGGGCTTGATCCATCACCGTTTTTTAGCTCACTGCACCATCCCAGTTCAGAACCTGGCTACATGCAAATTAGTCTGACCCTGGCCCAGTGCATCATGGGAACAGGGCAGACCAAACTACCAAGCCAATTCTTCACTGGAAAGGAAACAAGCTTCCGGGGACCGGTTTCTGGCATTACAGCCGTCTTCGGCCCGGCTTGCTTGAATCCTGATGGTGCAATGAGCAAGGGACTCATGTCTGAGCATACCCTTCCACACTCATGGTGGCCAAAATAATTACAAAAAGGGGGTGGTGATGGACAGAGTATCTGAGTTAATCAGAACACTCCTACCCAGTCAACAGATCAGGGCTTGATCCATCACCGTTTTTTAGCTCACTGCACCATCCCAGTTCAGAACCTGGCTACATGCAAATTAGTCTGACCCTGGCCCAGTGCATCATGGGAACAGGGCAGACCAAACTACCAAGCCAATTCTTCACTGGAAAGGAAACAAGCTTCCGGGGACCGGTTTCTGGCATTGCAGCCGTCTTCGGCCCGGCAGGGACTCACATCTGAGTATACCCTTCCACACTTGTGGTGGCCAAAACGATTCATAAAAGGGGGTGGTGATGGACAGAGTATCTGAATTAAGCAGAACACTCCTACCCAGTCAAAAGATCAGGGCTTGATCCATCACCGTTTTTTAGCTCACTGCACCATCCCAGTTCAGAACCTGGCTACATGCAAATTAGTCTGACCCTGGCCCAGTGCATCATGGGAACAGGGCAGACCAAACTACCAAGCCAATTCTTTACTGGAAAGGAAACAAGCTTCTTGGGACCGGTTTCTGGCATTGCAGCCGTCTTCGGCCCGGCTTGCTTGAATCCTGATGGTACAGTGAGCAAGGGACTCACATCTGAGTATACCCTTCCACACTTGTAGTGGCCAAAACGATTCATAAAAGGGGGTTGTGATGGACAGAGTATCTGAATTAAGCAGAATACTCCTACCCAGTCAAAAGATCAGGGCTTGATCCATCACCGTTTTTTAGCTCACTGCACCATCCCAGTTCAGAACCTGGCTGCATGCAAATTAGTCTGACCCTGGCCCAGTGCATCATGGGAACAGGGCAGACCAAACTACCAAGTCAATTCTTTACTGGAAAGGAAACAAGCTTCCGGGGACCGGTTTCTGGCATTGCAGCCGTCTTCGGCCGGCTTGCTTGAATCCTGATGGTGCAGTGAGCAAGGGACTCACATCTGAGTATACCCTTCCACACTTGTGGTGGCCAAAACGATTCATAAAAGGAGGTGGTGATGGACAGAGTATCTGAATTAAGCAGAACACTCCTACCCAGTCAAAAGATCAGGGCTTGATCCATCACCGTTTTTTAGCTCACTGCACCATCCCAGTTCAGAACCTGGCTACATGCAAATTAGTCTGACCCTGGCCCAGTGCATCATGGGAACAGGGCAGACCAAACTACCAAGCCAATTCTTCACTGGAAAGAAAACAAGCTTCCGGGGACCGGTTTCTGGCATTACAGCCGTCTTCGGCCCGGCTTGCTTGAATCCTGATGGTGCAATGAGCAAGGGACTCATGTCTGAGCATACCCTTCCACACTCATGGTGGCCAAAATAATTACAAAAAGAGGGTGGTGATGGACAGAGTATCTGAATAAAGCAGAACACTCTTACCCAGTCAAAAGATCAGGGCTTGATCCATCACCGTTTTTTAGCTCACGGCACCATCCCAGTTCAGAACCTGGCTACATGCAAATTAGTCTGACCCTGGCCCAGTGCATCATGGGAACAGGGCAGACCAAACTACCAAGCTAATTCTTTACTGGAAAGGAAACAAGCTTCCGGGGACCGGTTTCTGGCATTGCAGCCGTCTTCGGCCCGGCTTGCTTGAATCCTGATGGTGCAGTGAGCAAGGGACTCACATCTGAGTATACCCTTCCACACTTGTGGTGGCCAAAACGATTCATAAAAGGGGGTGGTGATGGACAGAGTATCTGAATTAAGCAGAACACTCCTACCCAGTCAAAAGATCAGGGCTTGATCCATCACCGTTTTTTAGCTCACTGCACCATCCCAGTTCAGAACCTGGCTACATGCAAATTAGTCTGACCCTGGCCCAGTGCATCATGGGAACAGGGCAGACCAAACTACCAAGCCAATTCTTTACTGGAAAGGAAACAAGCTTCCGGGGACTGGTTTCTGGCATTGCAGCCGTCTTCGGCCGGCTTGCTTGAATCCTGATGGTGCAGTGAGCAAGGGACTCACATCTGAGTATACCCTTCCACACTTGTGGTGGCCAAAACGATTCATAAAAAGGGGGTGGTGATGGACAGAGTATCTGAATTAAGTAGAACACTCCTACCCAGTCAAAAGATCAGGGCTTGATCCATCACCGTTTTTTAGCTCACTGCACCATCCCAGTTCAGAACCTGGCTACTTGCAAATTAGTCTGACCCTGGCCCAGTGCATCATGGGAACAGGGCAGACCAAACTACCAAGCCAATTCTTTACTGGAAAGGGAACAGGCTTCCGGGGACCGGTTTCTGGCATTGCAGCTGTCTTCGGCCCGGCTTGCTTGAATCCTGATGGTGCAATGAGCAAGGGACTCACATCTGAATATACCCTTCCACACTTATTGTGGCCAAAACGATTCATAAAAGGGGGTGGTGATGGACAGAGTATCTGAATTAAGCAGAACACTCCTACCCAGTCAAAAGATCAGGGCTTGATCCATCACCGTTTTCTAGCTCACTGCACCATCCCAGTTCAGAACCTGGCTACATGCAAATTAGTCTGACCCTGGCCCAGTGCATCATGGGAACAGGGCAGACCAAACTACCAAGCCAATTATTTACTGGAAAGGAAACAAGCTTCCGGGGACCGGTTTCTGGCATTGCAGCCGTCTTCGGCCCGGCTTGCTTGAATCCTGATGGTGCAGTGAGCAAGGGACTCACATCTGAGTATACCCTTCCACCCTTGTGGTGGCCAAAACGATTCATAAAAGGAGGTGGTGATGGACAGAGTATCTGAATTAAGCAGAACACTCCTACCCAGTCAAAAGATCAGGGCTTGATCCATCACCGTTTTTTAGCTCACTGCACCATCCCAGTTCAGAACCTGGCTACATGCAAATTAGTCTGACCCTGGCCCAGTGCATCATGGGAACAGGGCAGACCAAACTACCAAGCCAATTCTTTACTGGAAAGGAAACAAGCTTCCGGGGACCGGTTTCTGGCATTGCAGCCGTCTTCGGCCCTGCTTGCTTGAATCCTGATGGTGCAGTGAGCAAGGGACTCACATCTGAGTATACCCTTCCACACTTGTGGTGGCCAAAACGATTCATAAAAGGGGGTGGTGATGGACAGAGTATCTGAGTTAATCAGAACACTCCTACCCAGTCAAAAGATCAGGGCTTGATCCATCACCGTTTTTTAGCTCACTGCACCATCCCAGTTCAGAACCTGGCTACATGCAAATTAGTCTGACCCTGGCCCAGTGCATCATGGGAACAGGGCAGACCAAACTACCAAGCCAATTCTTCACTGGAAAGGAAACAAGCTTCCGGGGACCGGTTTCTGGCATTACAGCCGTCTTCGGCCCGGCTTGCTTGAATCCTGATGGTGCAATGAGCAAGGGACTCATGTCTGAGCATACCCTTCCACACTCATGGTGTCCAAAATAATTACAAAAAGGGGGTGGTGATGGACAGAGTATCTCAGTTAATCAGAACACTCCTACCTAGTCAACAGATCAGGGCTTGATCCATCACCGTTTTTTAGCTCTCTGCACCATCCCAGTTCAGAACCTGGCTACATGCAAATTAGTCTGACCCTGGCCCAGTGCATCATGGGAACAGGGCAGACCAAACTACCAAGCCAATTCTTTACTGGAAAGGAAACAAGCTTCCGGGGACCGGTTTCTGGCATTGCAGCCGTCTTCGGCCTGGCTTGCTTGAATCCTGATGGTGCAGTGAGCAAGGGACTCACATCTGAGTATACCCTTCCACACTTGTGGTGGCCAAAACGATTCATAAAAGGGGGTGGTGATGGACAGAGTATCTGAATTAAGCAGAACACTCCTACCCAGTCAAAAGATCAGGGCTTGATCCATCACCGTTTTTTAGCTCCCTGCACCATCCCAGTTCAGAACCTGGCTACATGCAAATTAGTCTGACCCTGGCCCAGTGCATCATGGGAACAGGGCAGACCAAACTACCAAGCCAATTCTTTACTGGAAAGGAAACAAGCTTCCGGGGACCGGTTTCTGGCATTGCAGCCGTCTTCGGCCCGGCTTGCTTGAATCCTGATGGTGCAGTGAGCAAGGGACTCCCATCTGAGTATACCCTTCCACACTTGTGGTGGCCAAAACGATTCATAAAAGGGGGTGGTGATGGACAGAGTATCTGAATTAAGCAGAACACTCCTACCCAGTCAAAAGATCAGGGCTTGATCCATCACCGTTTTTTAGCTCCCTGCACCATCCCAGTTCAAAACCTGGCTACATGCAAATTAGTCTGACCCTGGCCCAGTGCATCATGGGAACAGGGCAGACCAAACTACCAAGCCAATTCTTTACTGGAAAGGAAACAAGCTTCCGGGGACCGGTTTCTGGCATTGCAGCTGTCTTCGGCCCGGCTTGCTTGAATCCTGATGGTGCAGTGAGCAAGGGACTCACATCTGAGTATACTCTTCCACACTTGTGGTGGCCAAAACGATTCATAAAAGGGGGTGGTGATGGACAGAGTATCTGAATTAAGCAGAACACTCCTACCCAGTAAAAAGATCAGGGCTTGATCCATCACCGTTTTTTAGCTCACTGCACCATCCCAGTTCAGAACCTGTCTGCATGCAAATTAGTCTGACCCTGGCCCAGTGCATCATGGGAACAGGGCAGACCAAACTACCAAGCCAATTCTTTACTGGAAAGGAAACAAGCTTCCGGGGACCGGTTTCTGGCATTGCAGCCGTCTTCGGCCCGGCTTGCTTGAATCCTGATGGTGCAGTGAGCAAGGGACTCACATCTGAGTATACCCTTCCACACTTGTGGTGGCCAAAACGATTCATAAAAGGAGGTGGTGATGGACAGAGTATCTGAATTAAGCAGAACACTCCTACCCAGTCAAAAGATCAGGGCTTGATCCATCACAGTTTTTTAGCTCACTGCACCATCCCAGTTCAGAACCTGACTACATGCAAATTAGTCTGACCCTGGCCCAGTGCATCATGGGAACAGGGCAGACCAAACTACCAAGCCAATTCTTTACTGGAAAGGAAACAAGCTTCCGGGGACCGGTTTCTGGCATTGCAGCCATCTTCGGCCCGGCTTGCTTGAATCCTGATGGTGCAGTGAGCAAGGGACTCACATCTGAGTATACCCTTCCACACTTGTGGTGGCCAAAACGATTCATAAAAGGGGGTGGTGATGGACAGAGTATCTGAGTTAATCAGAACACTCCTACCCAGTCAAAAGATCAGGGCTTGATCCATCACCGTTTTTTAGCTCACTGCACCATCCCAGTTCAGAACCTGGCTACATGCAAATTAGTGTGACCCTGGCCCAGTGCATCATGGGAACAGGGCAGACCAAACTACCAAGCCAATTCTTCACTGGAAAGGAAACAAGCTTCCGGGGACCGGTTTCTGGCATTACAGCTGTCTTCTGCCCGGCTTGCTTGAATCCTGATGGTGCAATGAGCAAGGGACTCATGTCTGAGCATACCCTTCCACACTCATGGTGGCCAAAATAATTACAAAAAGGGGGTGGTGATGGACAGAGTATCTGAGTTAATCAGAACACTCCTACCCAGTCAACAGATCAGGGCTTGATCCATCACCGTTTTTTAGCTCACTGCACCATCCCAGTTCAGAACCTGGCTACATGCAAATTAGTCTGACCCTGGCCCAGTGCATCATGGGAACAGGGCAGACCAAACTACCAAGCCAATTCTTCACTGGAAAGGAAACAAGCTTCCGGGGACCGGTTTCTGGCATTGCAGCCGTCTTCGGCCCGGCAGGGACTCACATCTGAGTATACCCTTCCACACTTGTGGTGGCCAAAACGATTCATAAAAGGGGGTGGTGATGGACAGAGTATCTGAATTAAGCAGAACACTCCTACCCAGTCAAAAGATCAGGGCTTGATCCATCACCGTTTTTTAGCTCACTGCACCATCCCAGTTCAGAACCTGGCTACATGCAAATTAGTCTGACCCTGGCCCAGTGCATCATGGGAACAGGGCAGACCAAACTACCAAGCCAATTCTTTACTGGAAAGGAAACAAGCTTCTTGGGACCGGTTTCTGGCATTGCAGCCGTCTTCGGCCCGGCTTGCTTGAATCCTGATGGTACAGTGAGCAAGGGACTCACATCTGAGTATACCCTTCCACACTTGTAGTGGCCAAAACGATTCATAAAAGGGGGTTGTGATGGACAGAGTATCTGAATTAAGCAGAATACTCCTACCCAGTCAAAAGATCAGGGCTTGATCCATCACCGTTTTTTAGCTCACTGCACCATCCCAGTTCAGAACCTGGCTGCATGCAAATTAGTCTGACCCTGGCCCAGTGCATCATGGGAACAGGGCAGACCAAACTACCAAGTCAATTCTTTACTGGAAAGGAAACAAGCTTCCGGGGACCGGTTTCTGGCATTGCAGCCGTCTTCGGCCGGCTTGCTTGAATCCTGATGGTGCAGTGAGCAAGGGACTCACATCTGAGTATACCCTTCCACACTTGTGGTGGCCAAAACGATTCATAAAAGGAGGTGGTGATGGACAGAGTATCTGAATTAAGCAGAACACTCCTACCCAGTCAAAAGATCAGGGCTTGATCCATCACCGTTTTTTAGCTCACTGCACCATCCCAGTTCAGAACCTGGCTACATGCAAATTAGTCTGACCCTGGCCCAGTGCATCATGTGAATAGGGCAGACCAAACTACCAAGCCAATTCTTTACTGGAAAGGAAACAAGCTTCCGGGGACCGGTTTCTGGCATTGCAGCCGTCTTCGGCCCGGCTTGCTTGAATCCTGATGGTGCAGTGAGCAAGGGACTCACATCTGAGTATACCCTTCCACACTTGTGGTGGCCAAAACGATTAATAAAAGGGGGTGGTGATGGACAGAGTATCTGAGTTAATCAGAACACTCCTACCCAGTCAAAAGATCAGGGCTTGATCCATCACCGTTTTTTAGCTCACTGCACCATCCCAGTTCAGAACCTGGCTACATGCAAATTAGTCTGACCCTGGCCCAGTGCATCATGGGAACAGGGCAGACCAAACTACCAAGCCAATTCTTCACTGGAAAGGAAACAAGCTTCCGGGGACCGGTTTCTGGCATTACAGCCGTCTTCGGCCCGGCTTGCTTGAATCCTGATGGTGCAATGAGCAAGGGACTCATGTCTGAGCATACCCTTCCACACTCATGGTGGCCAAAATAATTACAAAAAGGGGGTGGTGATGGACAGAGTATCTGAGTTAATCAGAACACTCCTACCCAGTCAACAGATCAGGGCTTGATCCATCACCGTTTTTTAGCTCACTGCACCATCCCAGTTCAGAACCTGGCTACATGCAAATTAGTCTGACCCTGGCCCAGTGCATCATGGGAACAGGGCAGACCAAACTACCAAGCCAATTCTTCACTGGAAAGGAAACAAGCTTCCGGGGACCGGTTTCTGGCATTGCAGCCGTCTTCGGCCCGGCAGGGACTCACATCTGAGTATACCCTTCCACACTTGTGGTGGCCAAAACGATTCATAAAAGGGGGTGGTGATGGACAGAGTATCTGAATTAAGCAGAACACTCCTACCCAGTCAAAAGATCAGGGCTTGATCCATCACCGTTTTTTAGCTCACTGCACCATCCCAGTTCAGAACCTGGCTACATGCAAATTAGTCTGACCCTGGCCCAGTGCATCATGGGAACAGGGCAGACCAAACTACCAAGCCAATTCTTTACTGGAAAGGAAACAAGCTTCTTGGGACCGGTTTCTGGCATTGCAGCCGTCTTCGGCCCGGCTTGCTTGAATCCTGATGGTACAGTGAGCAAGGGACTCACATCTGAGTATACCCTTCCACACTTGTAGTGGCCAAAACGATTCATAAAAGGGGGTTGTGATGGACAGAGTATCTGAATTAAGCAGAATACTCCTACCCAGTCAAAAGATCAGGGCTTGATCCATCACCGTTTTTTAGCTCACTGCACCATCCCAGTTCAGAACCTGGCTGCATGCAAATTAGTCTGACCCTGGCCCAGTGCATCATGGGAACAGGGCAGACCAAACTACCAAGTCAATTCTTTACTGGAAAGGAAACAAGCTTCCGGGGACCGGTTTCTGGCATTGCAGCCGTCTTCGGCCGGCTTGCTTGAATCCTGATGGTGCAGTGAGCAAGGGACTCACATCTGAGTATACCCTTCCACACTTGTGGTGGCCAAAACGATTCATAAAAGGAGGTGGTGATGGACAGAGTATCTGAATTAAGCAGAACACTCCTACCCAGTCAAAAGATCAGGGCTTGATCCATCACCGTTTTTTAGCTCACTGCACCATCCCAGTTCAGAACCTGGCTACATGCAAATTAGTCTGACCCTGGCCCAGTGCATCATGGGAACAGGGCAGACCAAACTACCAAGCCAATTCTTCACTGGAAAGAAAACAAGCTTCCGGGGACCGGTTTCTGGCATTACAGCCGTCTTCGGCCCGGCTTGCTTGAATCCTGATGGTGCAATGAGCAAGGGACTCATGTCTGAGCATACCCTTCCACACTCATGGTGGCCAAAATAATTACAAAAAGAGGGTGGTGATGGACAGAGTATCTGAATAAAGCAGAACACTCCTACCCAGTCAAAAGATCAGGGCTTGATCCATCACCGTTTTTTAGCTCACTGCACCATCCCAGTTCAGTACCTGGCTACATGCAAATTAGTCTGACCCTGGCCCAGTGCATCATGGGAACAGGGCAGACCAAACTACCAAGCTAATTCTTTACTGGAAAGGAAACAAGCTTCCGGGGACCGGTTTCTGGCATTGCAGCCGTCTTCGGCCCGGCTTGCTTGAATCCTGATGGTGCAGTGAGCAAGGGACTCACATCTGAGTATACCCTTCCACACTTGTGGTGGCCAAAACGATTCATAAAAGGGGGTGGTGATGGACAGAGTATCTGAATTAAGCAGAACACTCCTACCCAGTCAAAAGATCAGGGCTTGATCCATCACCGTTTTTTAGCTCACTGCACCATCCCAGTTCAGAACCTGGCTACATGCAAATTAGTCTGACCCTGGCCCAGTGCATCATGGGAACAGGGCAGACCAAACTACCAAGCCAATTCTTTACTGGAAAGGAAACAAGCTTCCGGGGACTGGTTTCTGGCATTGCAGCCGTCTTCGGCCGGCTTGCTTGAATCCTGATGGTGCAGTGAGCAAGGGACTCACATCTGAGTATACCCTTCCACACTTGTGGTGGCCAAAACGATTCATAAAAAGGGGGTGGTGATGGACAGAGTATCTGAATTAAGTAGAACACTCCTACCCAGTCAAAAGATCAGGGCTTGATCCATCACCGTTTTTTAGCTCACTGCACCATCCCAGTTCAGAACCTGGCTACTTGCAAATTAGTCTGACCCTGGCCCAGTGCATCATGGGAACAGGGCAGACCAAACTACCAAGCCAATTCTTTACTGGAAAGGGAACAGGCTTCCGGGGACCGGTTTCTGGCATTGCAGCTGTCTTCGGCCCGGCTTGCTTGAATCCTGATGGTGCAATGAGCAAGGGACTCACATCTGAATATACCCTTCCACACTTATTGTGGCCAAAACGATTCATAAAAGGGGGTGGTGATGGACAGAGTATCTGAATTAAGCAGAACACTCCTACCCAGTCAAAAGATCAGGGCTTGATCCATCACCGTTTTCTAGCTCACTGCACCATCCCAGTTCAGAACCTGGCTACATGCAAATTAGTCTGACCCTGGCCCAAAGCATCATGGGAACAGGGCAGACCAAACTACCAAGCCAATTATTTACTGGAAAGGAAACAAGCTTCCGGGGACCGGTTTCTGGCATTGCAGCCGTCTTCGGCCCGGCTTGCTTGAATCCTGATGGTGCAGTGAGCAAGGGACTCACATCTGAGTATACCCTTCCACCCTTGTGGTGGCCAAAACGATTCATAAAAGGAGGTGGTGATGGACAGAGTATCTGAATTAAGCAGAACACTCCTACCCAGTCAAAAGATCAGGGCTTGATCCATCACCGTTTTTTAGCTCACTGCACCATCCCAGTTCAGAACCTGGCTACATGCAAATTAGTCTGACCCTGGCCCAGTGCATCATGGGAACAGGGCAGACCAAACTACCAAGCCAATTCTTTACTGGAAAGGAAACAAGCTTCCGGGGACCGGTTTCTGGCATTGCAGCCGTCTTCGGCCCTGCTTGCTTGAATCCTGATGGTGCAGTGAGCAAGGGACTCACATCTGAGTATACCCTTCCACACTTGTGGTGGCCAAAACGATTCATAAAAGGGGGTGGTGATGGACAGAGTATCTGAGTTAATCAGAACACTCCTACCCAGTCAAAAGATCAGGGCTTGATCCATCACCGTTTTTTAGCTCACTGCACCATCCCAGTTCAGAACCTGGCTACATGCAAATTAGTCTGACCCTGGCCCAGTGCATCATGGGAACAGGGCAGACCAAACTACCAAGCCAATTCTTCACTGGAAAGGAAACAAGCTTCCGGGGACCGGTTTCTGGCATTACAGCCGTCTTCGGCCCGGCTTGCTTGAATCCTGATGGTGCAATGAGCAAGGGACTCATGTCTGAGCATACCCTTCCACACTCATGGTGTCCAAAATAATTACAAAAAGGGGGTGGTGATGGACAGAGTATCTCAGTTAATCAGAACACTCCTACCTAGTCAACAGATCAGGGCTTGATCCATCACCGTTTTTTAGCTCTCTGCACCATCCCAGTTCAGAACCTGGCTACATGCAAATTAGTCTGACCCTGGCCCAGTGCATCATGGGAACAGGGCAGACCAAACTACCAAGCCAATTCTTTACTGGAAAGGAAACAAGCTTCCGGGGACCGGTTTCTGGCATTGCAGCCGTCTTCGGCCTGGCTTGCTTGAATCCTGATGGTGCAGTGAGCAAGGGACTCACATCTGAGTATACCCTTCCACACTTGTGGTGGCCAAAACGATTCATAAAAGGGGGTGGTGATGGACAGAGTATCTGAATTAAGCAGAACACTCCTACCCAGTCAAAAGATCAGGGCTTGATCCATCACCGTTTTTTAGCTCCCTGCACCATCCCAGTTCAGAACCTGGCTACATGCAAATTAGTCTGACCCTGGCCCAGTGCATCATGGGAACAGGGCAGACCAAACTACCAAGCCAATTCTTTACTGGAAAGGAAACAAGCTTCCGGGGACCGGTTTCTGGCATTGCAGCCGTCTTCGGCCCGGCTTGCTTGAATCCTGATGGTGCAGTGAGCAAGGGACTCCCATCTGAGTATACCCTTCCACACTTGTGGTGGCCAAAACGATTCATAAAAGGGGGTGGTGATGGACAGAGTATCTGAATTAAGCAGAACACTCCTACCCAGTCAAAAGATCAGGGCTTGATCCATCACCGTTTTTTAGCTCCCTGCACCATCCCAGTTCAAAACCTGGCTACATGCAAATTAGTCTGACCCTGGCCCAGTGCATCATGGGAACAGGGCAGACCAAACTACCAAGCCAATTCTTTACTGGAAAGGAAACAAGCTTCCGGGGACCGGTTTCTGGCATTGCAGCTGTCTTCGGCCCGGCTTGCTTGAATCCTGATGGTGCAGTGAGCAAGGGACTCACATCTGAGTATACTCTTCCACACTTGTGGTGGCCAAAACGATTCATAAAAGGGGGTGGTGATGGACAGAGTATCTGAATTAAGCAGAACACTCCTACCCAGTAAAAAGATCAGGGCTTGATCCATCACCGTTTTTTAGCTCACTGCACCATCCCAGTTCAGAACCTGTCTGCATGCAAATTAGTCTGACCCTGGCCCAGTGCATCATGGGAACAGGGCAGACCAAACTACCAAGCCAATTCTTTACTGGAAAGGAAACAAGCTTCCGGGGACCGGTTTCTGGCATTGCAGCCGTCTTCGGCCCGGCTTGCTTGAATCCTGATGGTGCAGTGAGCAAGGGACTCACATCTGAGTATACCCTTCCACACTTGTGGTGGCCAAAACGATTCATAAAAGGAGGTGGTGATGGACAGAGTATCTGAATTAAGCAGAACACTCCTACCCAGTCAAAAGATCAGGGCTTGATCCATCACAGTTTTTTAGCTCACTGCACCATCCCAGTTCAGAACCTGACTACATGCAAATTAGTCTGACCCTGGCCCAGTGCATCATGGGAACAGGGCAGACCAAACTACCAAGCCAATTCTTTACTGGAAAGGAAACAAGCTTCCGGGGACCGGTTTCTGGCATTGCAGCCATCTTCGGCCCGGCTTGCTTGAATCCTGATGGTGCAGTGAGCAAGGGACTCACATCTGAGTATACCCTTCCACACTTGTGGTGGCCAAAACGATTCATAAAAGGGGGTGGTGATGGACAGAGTATCTGAGTTATTCAGAACACTCCTACCCAGTCAAAAGATCAGGGCTTGATCCATCACCGTTTTTTAGCTCACTGCACCATCCCAGTTCAGAACCTGGCTACATGCAAATTAGTGTGACCCTGGCCCAGTGCATCATGGGAACAGGGCAGACCAAACTACCAAGCCAATTCTTCACTGGAAAGGAAACAAGCTTCCGGGGACCGGTTTCTGGCATTACAGCTGTCTTCTGCCCGGCTTGCTTGAATCCTGATGGTGCAATGAGCACGGGACTCATGTCTGAGCATACCCTTCCACACTCATGGTGGCCAAAATAATTACAAAAAGGGGGTGGTGATGGACAGAGTATCTGAGTTAATCAGAACACTCCTACCCAGTCAACAGATCAGGGCTTGATCCATCACCGTTTTTTAGCTCACTGCACCATCCCAGTTCAGAACCTGGCTACATGCAAATTAGTCTGACCCTGGCCCAGTGCATCATGGGAACAGGGCAGACCAAACTACCAAGCCAATTCTTCACTGGAAAGGAAACAAGCTTCCGGGGACCGGTTTCTGGCATTGCAGCCGTCTTCGGCCCGGCATGGACTCACATCTGAGTATACCCTTCCACACTTGTGGTGGCCAAAACGATTCATAAAAGGGGGTGGTGATGGACAGAGTATCTGAATTAAGCAGAACACTCCTACCCAGTCAAAAGATCAGGGCTTGATCCATCACCGTTTTTTAGCTCACTGCACCATCCCAGTTCAGAACCTGGCTGCATGCAAATTAGTCTGACCCTGGCCCAGTGCATCATGGGAACAGGGCAGACCAAACTACCAAGTCAATTCTTTACTGGAAAGGAAACAAGCTTCCGGGGACCGGTTTCTGGCATTGCAGCCGTCTTCGGCCGGCTTGCTTGAATCCTGATGGTGCAGTGAGCAAGGGACTCACATCTGAGTATACCCTTCCACACTTGTGGTGGCCAAAACGATTCATAAAAGGAGGTGGTGATGGACAGAGTATCTGAATTAAGCAGAACACTCCTACCCAGTCAAAAGATCAGGGCTTGATCCATCACCGTTTATTAGCTCACTGCACCATCCCAGTTCAGAACCTGGCTACATGCAAATTAGTCTGACCCTGGCCCAGTGCATCATGTGAATAGGGCAGACCAAACTACCAAGCCAATTCTTTACTGGAAAGGAAACAAGCTTCCGGGGACCGGTTTCTGGCATTGCAGCCGTCTTCGGCCCGGCTTGCTTGAATCCTGATGGTGCAGTGAGCAAGGGACTCACATCTGAGTATACCCTTCCACACTTGTGGTGGCCAAAACGATTCATAAAAGGGGGTGGTGATGGACAGAGTATCTGAGTTAATCAGAACACTCCTACCCAGTCAAAAGATCAGGGCTTGATCCATCACCGTTTTTTAGCTCACTGCACCATCCCAGTTCAGAACCTGGCTACATGCAAATTAGTCTGACCCTGGCCCAGTGCATCATGGGAACAGGGCAGACCAAACTACCAAGCCAATTCTTCACTGGAAAGGAAACAAGCTTCCGGGGACCGGTTTCTGGCATTACAGCCGTCTTCGGCCCGGCTTGCTTGAATCCTGATGGTGCAATGAGCAAGGGACTCATGTCTGAGCATACCCTTCCACACTCATGGTGGCCAAAATAATTACAAAAAGGGGGTGGTGATGGACAGAGTATCTGAGTTAATCAGAACACTCCTACCCAGTCAACAGATCAGGGCTTGATCCATCACCGTTTTTTAGCTCACTGCACCATCCCAGTTCAGAACCTGGCTACATGCAAATTAGTCTGACCCTGGCCCAGTGCATCATGGGAACAGGGCAGACCAAACTACCAAGCCAATTCTTCACTGGAAAGGAAACAAGCTTCCGGGGACCGGTTTCTGGCATTGCAGCCGTCTTCGGCCCGGCAGGGACTCACATCTGAGTATACCCTTCCACACTTGTAGTGGCCAAAACGATTCATAAAAGGGGGTTGTGATGGACAGAGTATCTGAATTAAGCAGAATACTCCTACCCAGTCAAAAGATCAGGGCTTGATCCATCACCGTTTTTTAGCTAACTGCACCATCCCAGTTCAGAACCTGGCTGCATGCAAATTAGTCTGACCCTGGCCCAGTGCATCATGGGAACAGGGCAGACCAAACTACCAAGTCAATTCTTTACTGGAAAGGAAACAAGCTTCCGGGGACCGGTTTCTGGCATTGCAGCCGTCTTCGGCCGGCTTGCTTGAATCCTGATGGTGCAGTGAGCAAGGGACTCACATCTGAGTATACCCTTCCACACTTGTGGTGGCCAAAACGATTCATAAAAGGGGGTGGTGATGGACAGAGTATCTGAATTAAGCAGAACACTCCTACCCAGTCAAAAGATCAGGGCTTGATCCATCACCGTTTTTTAGCTCACTGCACCATCCCAGTTCAGAACCTGGCTACATGCAAATTAGTCTGACCCTGGCCCAGTGCATCATGGGAACAGGGCAGACCAAACTACCAAGCCAATTCTTTACTGGAAAGGAAACAAGCTTCCGGGGACTGGTTTCTGGCATTGCAGCCGTCTTCAGCCGGCTTGCTTGAATCCTGATGGTGCAGTGAGCAAGGGACTCACATCTGAGTATACCCTTCCACACTTGTGGTGGCCAAAACGATTCATAAAAAGGGGGTGGTGATGGACAGAGTATCTGAATTAAGCAGAACACTCCTACCCAGTCAAAAGATCAGGGCTTGATCCATCACCGTTTTTTAGCTCCCTGCACCATCCCAGTTCAAAACCTGGCTACATGCAAATTAGTCTGACCCTGGCCCAGTGCATCATGGGAACAGGGCAGACCAAACTACCAAGCCAATTCTTTACTGGAAAGGAAACAAGCTTCCGGGGACCGGTTTCTGGCATTGCAGCTGTCTTCGGCCCGGCTTGCTTGAATCCTGATGGTGCAGTGAGCAAGGGACTCACATCTGAGTATACTCTTTCACACTTGTGGTGGCCAAAACGATTCATAAAAGGGGGTGGTGATGGACAGAGTATCTGAATTAAGCAGAACACTCCTACCCAGTAAAAAGATCAGGGCTTGATCCATCACTGTTTTTTAGCTCACTGCACCATCCCAGTTCAGAACCTGTCTACATGCAAATTAGTCTGACCCTGGCCCAGTGCATCATGGGAACAGGGCAGACCAAACTACCAAGCCAATTCTTTACTGGAAAGGAAACAAGCTTCCGGGGACCGGTTTCTGGCATTGCAGCCGTCTTCGGCCCGGCTTGCTTGAATCCTGATGGTGCAGTGAGCAAGGGACTCACATCTGAGTATACCCTTCCACACTTGTAGTGGCCAAAACGATTCATAAAAGGAGGTGGTGATGGACAGAGTATCTGAATTAAGCAGAACACTCCTACCCAGTCAAAAGATCAGGGCTTGATCCATCACCGTTTTTTAGCTCACTGCACCATCCCAGTTCAGAACCTGACTACATGCAAATTAGTCTGACCCTGGCCCAGTGCATCATGGGAACAGGGCAGACCAAACTACCAAGCCAATTCTTTACTGGAAAGGAAACAAGCTTCCGGTGACCGGTTTCTGGCATTGCAGCCATCTTCGGCCCGGCTTGCTTGAATCCTGATGGTGCAGTGAGCAAGGGACTCACATCTGAGTATACCCTTCCACACTTGTGGTGGCCAAAACGATTCATAAAAGGGGGTGGTGATGGACAGAGTATCTGAGTTAATCAGAACACTCCTACCCAGTCAAAAGATCAGGGCTTGATCCATCACCGTTTTTTAGCTCACTGCACCATCCCAGTTCAGAACCTGGCTACATGCAAATTAGTGTGACCCTGGCCCAGTGCATCATGGGAACAGGGCAGACCAAACTACCAAGCCAATTCTTCACTGGAAAGGAAACAAGCTTCCGGGGACCGGTTTCTGGCATTACAGCCGTCTTCTGCCCGGCTTGCTTGAATCCTGATGGTGCAATGAGCAAGGGACTCATGTCTGAGCATACCCTTCCACACTCATGGTGGCCAAAATAATTACAAAAAGGGGGTGGTGATGGACAGAGTATCTGAGTTAATCAGAACACTCCTACCCAGTCAACAGATCAGGGCTTGATCCATCACCGTTTTTTAGCTCACTGCACCATCCCAGTTCAGAACCTGGCTACATGCAAATTAGTCTGACCCTGGCCCAGTGCATCATGGGAACAGGGCAGACCAAACTACCAAGCCAATTCTTCACTGGAAAGGAAACAAGCTTCCGGGGACCGGTTTCTGGCATTGCAGCCGTCTTCGGCCCGGCAGGGACTCACATCTGAGTATACCCTTCCACACTTGTGGTGGCCAAAACGATTCATAAAAGGGGGTGGTGATGGACAGAGTATCTGAATTAAGCAGAACACTCCTACCCAGTCAAAAGATCAGGGCTTGATCCATCACCGTTTTTTAGCTCACTGCACCATCCCAGTTCAGAACCTGGCTACATGCAAATTAGTCTGACCCTGGCCCAGTGCATCATGGGAACAGGGCAGACCAAACTACCAAGCCAATTCTTTACTGGAAAGGAAACAAGCTTCTTGGGACCGGTTTCTGGCATTGCAGCCGTCTTCGGCCCGGCTTGCTTGAATCCTGATGGTACAGTGAGCAAGGGACTCACATCTGAGTATACCCTTCCACACTTGTAGTGGCCAAAACGATTCATAAAAGGGGGTTGTGATGGACAGAGTATCTGAATTAAGCAGAATACTCCTACCCAGTCAAAAGATCAGGGCTTGATCCATCACCGTTTTTTAGCTCACTGCACCATCCCAGTTCAGAACCTGGCTGCATGCAAATTAGTCTGACCCTGGCCCAGTGCATCATGGGAACAGGGCAGACCAAACTACCAAGTCAATTCTTTACTGGAAAGGAAACAAGCTTCCGGGGACCGGTTTCTGGCATTGCAGCCGTCTTCGGCCGGCTTGCTTGAATCCTGATGGTGCAGTGAGCAAGGGACTCACATCTGAGTATACCCTTCCACACTTGTGGTGGCCAAAACGATTCATAAAAGGGGGTGGTGATGGACAGAGTATCTGAATTAAGCAGAACACTCCTACCCAGTCAAAAGATCAGGGCTTGATCCATCACCGTTTTTTAGCTCACTGCACCATCCCAGTTCAGAACCTGGCTACATGCAAATTAGTCTGACCCTGGCCCAGTGCATCATGGGAACAGGGCAGACCAAACTACCAAGCCAATTCTTTACTGGAAAGGAAACAAGCTTCCGGGGACTGGTTTCTGGCATTGCAGCCGTCTTCAGCCGGCTTGCTTGAATCCTGATGGTGCAGTGAGCAAGGGACTCACATCTGAGTATACCCTTCCACACTTGTGGTGGCCAAAACGATTCATAAAAAGGGGGTGGTGATGGACAGAGTATCTGAATTAAGCAGAACACTCCTACCCAGTCAAAAGATCAGGGCTTGATCCATCACCGTTTTTTAGCTCCCTGCACCATCCCAGTTCAAAACCTGGCTACATGCAAATTAGTCTGACCCTGGCCCAGTGCATCATGGGAACAGGGCAGACCAAACTACCAAGCCAATTCTTTACTGGAAAGGAAACAAGCTTCCGGGGACCGGTTTCTGGCATTGCAGCTGTCTTCGGCCCGGCTTGCTTGAATCCTGATGGTGCAGTGAGCAAGGGACTCACATCTGAGTATACTCTTCCACACTTGTGGTGGCCAAAACGATTCATAAAAGGGGGTGGTGATGGACAGAGTATCTGAATTAAGCAGAACACTCCTACCCAGTAAAAAGATCAGGGCTTGATCCATCACTGTTTTTTAGCTCACTGCACCATCCCAGTTCAGAACCTGTCTACATGCAAATTAGTCTGACCCTGGCCCAGTGCATCATGGGAACAGGGCAGACCAAACTACCAAGCCAATTCTTTACTGGAAAGGAAACAAGCTTCCGGGGACCGGTTTCTGGCATTGCAGCCGTCTTCGGCCCGGCTTGCTTGAATCCTGATGGTGCAGTGAGCAAGGGACTCACATCTGAGTATACCCTTCCACACTTGTAGTGGCCAAAACGATTCATAAAAGGAGGTGGTGATGGACAGAGTATCTGAATTAAGCAGAACACTCCTACCCAGTCAAAAGATCAGGGCTTGATCCATCACCGTTTTTTAGCTCACTGCACCATCCCAGTTCAGAACCTGACTACATGCAAATTAGTCTGACCCTGGCCCAGTGCATCATGGGAACAGGGCAGACCAAACTACCAAGCCAATTCTTTACTGGAAAGGAAACAAGCTTCCGGGGACCGGTTTCTGGCATTGCAGCCATCTTCGGCCCGGCTTGCTTGAATCCTGATGGTGCAGTGAGCAAGGGACTCACATCTGAGTATACCCTTCCACACTTGTGGTGGCCAAAACGATTCATAAAAGGGGGTGGTGATGGACAGAGTATCTGAGTTAATCAGAACACTCCTACCCAGTCAAAAGATCAGGGCTTGATCCATCACCGTTTTTTAGCTCACTGCACCATCCCAGTTCAGAACCTGGCTACATGCAAATTAGTGTGACCCTGGCCCAGTGCATCATGGGAACAGGGCAGACCAAACTACCAAGCCAATTCTTCACTGGAAAGGAAACAAGCTTCCGGGGACCGGTTTCTGGCATTACAGCCGTCTTCTGCCCGGCTTGCTTGAATCCTGATGGTGCAATGAGCAAGGGACTCATGTCTGAGCATACCCTTCCACACTCATGGTGGCCAAAATAATTACAAAAAGGGGGTGGTGATGGACAGAGTATCTGAGTTAATCAGAACACTCCTACCCAGTCAACAGATCAGGGCTTGATCCATCACCGTTTTTTAGCTCACTGCACCATCCCAGTTCAGAACCTGGCTACATGCAAATTAGTCTGACCCTGGCCCAGTGCATCATGGGAACAGGGCAGACCAAACTACCAAGCCAATTCTTCACTGGAAAGGAAACAAGCTTCCGGGGACCGGTTTCTGGCATTGCAGCCGTCTTCGGCCCGGCAGGGACTCACATCTGAGTATACCCTTCCACACTTGTGGTGGCCAAAACGATTCATAAAAGGGGGTGGTGATGGACAGAGTATCTGAATTAAGCAGAACACTCCTACCCAGTCAAAAGATCAGGGCTTGATCCATCACCGTTTTTTAGCTCACTGCACCATCCCAGTTCAGAACCTGGCTGCATGCAAATTAGTCTGACCCTGGCCCAGTGCATCATGGGAACAGGGCAGACCAAACTACCAAGTCAATTCTTTACTGGAAAGGAAACAAGCTTCCGGGGACCGGTTTCTGGCATTGCAGCCGTCTTCGGCCGGCTTGCTTGAATCCTGATGGTGCAGTGAGCAAGGGACTCACATCTGAGTATACCCTTCCACACTTGTGGTGGCCAAAACGATTCATAAAAGGAGGTGGTGATGGACAGAGTATCTGAATTAAGCAGAACACTCCTACCCAGTCAAAAGATCAGGGCTTGATCCATCACCGTTTTTTAGCTCACTGCACCATCCCAGTTCAGAACCTGGCTACTTGCAAATTAGTCTGACCCTGGCCCAGTGCATCATGGGAATAGGGCAGACCAAACTACCAAGCCAATTCTTTACTGGAAAGGAAACAAGCTTCCGGGGACCGGTTTCTGGCATTGCAGCAGTCTTCGGCCCGGCTTGCTTGAATCCTGATGGTGCAGTGAGCAAGGGACTCACATCTGAGTATACCCTTCCACACTTGTGGTGGCCAAAACGATTCATAAAAGGGGGTGGTGATGGACAGAGTATCTGAGTTAATCAGAACACTCCCACCCAGTCAAAAGATCAGGGCTTGATCCATCACCGTTTTTTAGCTCACTGCACCATCCCAGTTCAGAACCTGGCTACATGCAAATTAGTCTGACCCTGGCCCAGTGCATCATGGGAACAGGGCAGACCAAACTACCAAGCCAATTCTTCACTGGAAAGGAAACAAGCTTCCGGGGACCGGTTTCTGGCATTACAGCCGTCTTCGGCCCGGCTTGCTTGAATCCTGATGGTGCAATGAGCAAGGGACTCATGTCTGAGCATACCCTTCCACACTCATGGTGGCCAAAATAATTACAAAAAGGGGGTGGTGATGGACAGAGTATCTGAGTTAATCAGAACACTCCTACCCAGTCAACAGATCAGGGCTTGATCCATCACCGTTTTTTAGCTCACTGCACCATCCCAGTTCAGAACCTGGCTACATGCAAATTAGTCTGACCCTGGCCCAGTGCATCATGGGAACAGGGCAGACCAAACTACCAAGCCAATTCTTCACTGGAAAGGAAACAAGCTTCCGGGGACCGGTTTCTGGCATTGCAGCCGTCTTCGGCCCGGCAGGGACTCACATCTGAGTATACCCTTCCACACTTGTGGTGGCCAAAACGATTCATAAAAGGGGGTGGTGATGGACAGAGTATCTGAATTAAGCAGAACACTCCTACCCAGTCAAAAGATCAGGGCTTGATCCATCACCGTTTTTTAGCTCACTGCACCATCCCAGTTCAGAACCTGGCTACATGCAAATTAGTCTGACCCTGGCCCAGTGCATCATGGGAACAGGGCAGACCAAACTACCAAGCCAATTCTTTACTGGAAAGGAAACAAGCTTCTTGGGACCGATTTCTGGCATTGCAGCCGTCTTCGGCCCGGCTTGCTTGAATCCTGATGGTACAGTGAGCAAGGGACTCACATCTGAGTATACCCTTCCACACTTGTAGTGGCCAAAACGATTCATAAAAGGGGGTTGTGATGGACAGAGTATCTGAATTAAGCAGAATACTCCTACCCAGTCAAAAGATCAGGGCTTGATCCATCACCGTTTTTTAGCTCACTGCACCATCCCAGTTCAGAACCTGGCTGCATGCAAATTAGTCTGACCCTGGCCCAGTGCATCATGGGAACAGGGCAGACCAAACTACCAAGTCAATTCTTTACTGGAAAGGAAACAAGCTTCCGGGGACCGGTTTCTGGCATTGCAGCCGTCTTCGGCCCGGCTTGCTTGAATCCTGATGGTGCAGTGAGCATGGGACTCACATCTGAGTATACCCTTCCACACTTGTGGTGGCCAAAACGATTCATAAAAGGGGGTGGTGATGGACAGAGTATCTGAGTTAATCAGAACACTCCTACCCAGTCAAAAGATCAGGGCTTGATCCATCACCGTTTTTTAGCTCACTGCACCATCCCAGTTCAGAACCTGGCTACATGCAAATTAGTGTGACCCTGGCCCAGTGCATCATGGGAACAGGGCAGACCAAACTACCAAGCCAATTCTTCACTGGAAAGGAAACAAGCTTCCGGGGACCGGTTTCTGGCATTACAGCCGTCTTCTGCCCGGCTTGCTTGAATCCTGATGGTGCAATGAGCAAGGGACTCATGTCTGAGCATACCCTTCCACACTCATGGTGGCCAAAATAATTACAAAAAGGGGGTGGTGATGGACAGAGTATCTGAGTTAATCAGAACACTCCTACCCAGTCAACAGATCAGGGCTTGATCCATCACCGTTTTTTAGCTCACTGCACCATCCCAGTTCAGAACCTGGCTACATGCAAATTAGTCTGACCCTGGCCCAGTGCATCATGGGAACAGGGCAGACCAAACTACCAAGCCAATTCTTCACTGGAAAGGAAACAAGCTTCCGGGGACCGGTTTCTGGCATTGCAGCCGTCTTCGGCCCGGCAGGGACTCACATCTGAGTATACCCTTCCACACTTGTGGTGGCCAAAACGATTCATAAAAGGGGGTGGTGATGGACAGAGTATCTGAATTAAGCAGAACACTCCTACCCAGTCAAAAGATCAGGGCTTGATCCATCACCGTTTTTTAGCTCACTGCACCATCCCAGTTCAGAACCTGGCTGCATGCAAATTAGTCTGACCCTGGCCCAGTGCATCATGGGAACAGGGCAGACCAAACTACCAAGTCAATTCTTTACTGGAAAGGAAACAAGCTTCCGGGGACCGGTTTCTGGCATTGCAGCCGTCTTCGGCCGGCTTGCTTGAATCCTGATGGTGCAGTGAGCAAGGGACTCACATCTGAGTATACCCTTCCACACTTGTGGTGGCCAAAACGATTCATAAAAGGAGGTGGTGATGGACAGAGTATCTGAATTAAGCAGAACACTCCTACCCAGTCAAAAGATCAGGGCTTGATCCATCACCGTTTTTTAGCTCACTGCACCATCCCAGTTCAGAACCTGGCTACTTGCAAATTAGTCTGACCCTGGCCCAGTGCATCATGGGAATAGGGCAGACCAAACTACCAAGCCAATTCTTTACTGGAAAGGAAACAAGCTTCCGGGGACCGGTTTCTGGCATTGCAGCCGTCTTCGGCCCGGCTTGCTTGAATCCTGATGGTGCAGTGAGCAAGGGACTCACATCTGAGTATACCCTTCCACACTTGTGGTGGCCAAAACGATTCATAAAAGGGGGTGGTGATGGACAGAGTATCTGAGTTAATCAGAACACTCCTACCCAGTCAAAAGATCAGGGCTTGATCCATCACCGTTTTTTAGCTCACTGCACCATCCCAGTTCAGAACCTGGCTACATGCAAATTAGTCTGACCCTGGCCCAGTGCATCATGGGAACAGGGCAGACCAAACTACCAAGCCAATTCTTCACTGGAAAGGAAACAAGCTTCCGGGGACCGGTTTCTGGCATTACAGCCGTCTTCGGCCCGGCTTGCTTGAATCCTGATGGTGCAATGAGCAAGGGACTCATGTCTGAGCATACCCTTCCACACTCATGGTGGCCAAAATAATTACAAAAAGGGGGTGGTGATGGACAGAGTATCTGAGTTAATCAGAACACTCCTACCCAGTCAACAGATCAGGGCTTGATCCATCACCGTTTTTTAGCTCACTGCACCATCCCAGTTCAGAACCTGGCTACATGCAAATTAGTCTGACCCTGGCCCAGTGCATCATGGGAACAGGGCAGACCAAACTACCAAGCCAATTCTTCACTGGAAAGGAAACAAGCTTCCGGGGACCGGTTTCTGGCATTGCAGCCGTCTTCGGCCCGGCAGGGACTCACATCTGAGTATACCCTTCCACACTTGTGGTGGCCAAAACGATTCATAAAAGGGGGTGGTGATGGACAGAGTATCTGAATTAAGCAGAACACTCCTACCCAGTCAAAAGATCAGGGCTTGATCCATCACCGTTTTTTAGCTCACTGCACCATCCCAGTTCAGAACCTGGCTACATGCAAATTAGTCTGACCCTGGCCCAGTGCATCATGGGAACAGGGCAGACCAAACTACCAAGCCAATTCTTTACTGGAAAGGAAACAAGCTTCTTGGGACCGATTTCTGGCATTGCAGCCGTCTTCGGCCCGGCTTGCTTGAATCCTGATGGTACAGTGAGCAAGGGACTCACATCTGAGTATACCCTTCCACACTTGTAGTGGCCAAAACGATTCATAAAAGGGGGTTGTGATGGACAGAGTATCTGAATTAAGCAGAATACTCCTACCCAGTCAAAAGATCAGGGCTTGATCCATCACCGTTTTTTAGCTCACTGCACCATCCCAGTTCAGAACCTGGCTGCATGCAAATTAGTCTGACCCTGGCCCAGTGCATCATGGGAACAGGGCAGACCAAACTACCAAGTCAATTCTTTACTGGAAAGGAAACAAGCTTCCGGGGACCGGTTTCTGGCATTGCAGCCGTCTTCGGCCGGCTTGCTTGAATCCTGATGGTGCAGTGAGCAAGGGACTCACATCTGAGTATACCCTTCCACACTTGTGGTGGCCAAAACGATTCATAAAAGGGGGTGGTGATGGACAGAGTATCTGAATTAAGCAGAACACTCCTACCCAGTCAAAAGATCAGGGCTTGATCCATCACCGTTTTTTAGCTCACTGCACCATCCCAGTTCAGAACCTGGCTACATGCAAATTAGTCTGACCCTGGCCCAGTGCATCATGGGAACAGGGCAGACCAAACTACCAAGCCAATTATTTACTGGAAAGGAAACAAGCTTCCGGGGACCGGTTTCTGGCATTGCAGCCGTCTTCGGCCCGGCTTGCTTGAATCCTGATGGTGCAGTGAGCAAGGGACTCACATCTGAGTATACCCTTCCACACTTGTGGTGGCCAAAACGATTCATAAAAGGAGGTGGTGATGGACAGAGTATCTGAATTAAGCAGAACAATCCTACCCAGTCAAAAGATCAGGGCTTGATCCATCACCGTTTTTTAGCTCACTGCACCATCCCAGTTCAGAACCTGGCTACATGCAAATTAGTCTGACCCTGGCCCAGTGCATCATGGGAACAGGGCAGACCAAACTACCAAGCCAATTCTTCACTGGAAAGGAAACAAGCTTCCGGGGACCGGTTTCTAGCATTACAGCCGTCTTCGGCCCGGCTTGCTTGAATCCTGATGGTGCAATGAGCAAGGGACTCATGTCTGAGCATACCCTTCCACACTCATGGTGTCCAAAATAATTACAAAAAGGGGGTGGTGATGGACAGAGTATCTGAGTTAATCAGAACACTCCTACCCAGTCAACAGATCAGGGCTTGATCCATCACCGTTTTTTAGCTCTCTGCACCATCCCAGTTCAGAACCTGGCTACATGCAAATTAGTCTGACCCTGGCCCAGTGCATCATGGGAACAGGGCAGACCAAACTACCAAGCCAATTCTTTACTGGAAAGGAAACAAGCTTTCGGGGACTGGTTTCTGGCATTGCAGCCGTCTTCGGCCGGCTTGCTTGAATCCTGATGGTGCAGTGAGCAAGGGACTCACATCTGAGTATACCCTTCCACACTTGTGGTGGCCAAAACGATTCATAAAAAGGGGGTGGTGATGGACAGAGTATCTGAATTAAGCAGAACACTCCTACCCAGTCAAAAGATCAGGGCTTGATCCATCACCGTTTTTTTAGCTCACTGCACCATCCCAGTTCAGAACCTGGCTACATGCAAATTAGTCTGACCCTGGCCCAGTGCATCATGGGAACAGGGCAGACCAAACTACCAAGCCAATTCTTTACTGGAAAGGGAACAAGCTTCCGGGGACCGGTTTCTGGCATTGCAGCCGTCTTCGGCCCGGCTTGCTTGAATCCTGATGGTGCAGTGAGCAAGGGACTCACATCTGAGTATACCCTTCCACACTTATTGTGGCCAAAACGATTCATAAAAGGGGGTGGTGATGGACAGAGTATCTGAATTAAGCAGAACACTCCTACCCAGTCAAAAGATCAGGGCTTGATCCATCACCGTTTTTTAGCTCACTGCACCATCCCAGTTCAGAACCTGGCTACATGCAAATTAGTCTGACCCTGGCCCAGTGCATCATGGGAAAAGGGCAGACCAAACTACCAAGCCAATTATTTACTGGAAAGGAAACAAGCTTCCGGGGACCGGTTTCTGGCATTGCAGCCGTCTTCGGCCCGGCTTGCTTGAATCCTGATGGTGCAGTGAGCAAGGGACTCACATCTGAGTATACCCTTCCACACTTGTGGTGGCCAAAACGATTCATAAAAGGAGGTGGTGATGGACAGAGTATCTGAATTAAGCAGAACACTCCTACCCAGTCAAAAGATCAGGGCTTGATCCATCACCGTTTTTTAGCTCACTGCACCATCCCAGTTCAGAACCTGGCTACATGCAAATTAGTCTGACCCTGGCCCAGTGCATCATGGGAACAGGGCAGACCAAACTACCAAGCCAATTCTTTACTGGAAAGGAAACAAGCTTCCGGGGACCGGTTTCTGGCATTGCAGCCGTCTTCGGCCTGGCTTGCTTGAATCCTGATGGTGCAGTGAGCAAGGGACTCACATCTGAGTATACCCTTCCACACTTGTGGTGGCCAAAACGATTCATAAAAGGGGGTGGTGATGGACAGAGTATCTGAATTAAGCAGAACACTCCTACCCAGTCAAAAGATCAGGGCTTGATCCATCACCGTTTTTTAGCTCCCTGCACCATCCCAGTTCAGAACCTGGCTACATGCAAATTAGTCTGACCCTGGCCCAGTGCATCATGGGAACAGGGCAGACCAAACTACCAAGCCAATTCTTTACTGGAAAGGAAACAAGCTTCCGGGGACCGGTTTCTGGCATTGCAGCCGTCTTCGGCCCGGCTTGCTTGAATCCTGATGGTGCAGTGAGCAAGGGACTCACATCTGAGTATACCCTTCCACACTTGTGGTGGCCAAAACGATTCATAAAAGGGGGTGGTGATGGACAGAGTATCTGAATTAAGCAGAACACTCCTACCCAGTCAAAAGATCAGGGCTTGATCCATCACCGTTTTTTAGCTCCCTGCACCATCCCAGTTCAGAACCTGGCTACATGCAAATTAGTCTGACCCTGGCCCAGTGCATCATGGGAACAGGGCAGACCAAACTACCAAGTCAATTCTTTACTGGAAAGGAAACAAGCTTCCGGGGACCGGTTTCTGGCATTGCAGCCGTCTTCGGCCGGCTTGCTTGAATCCTGATGGTGCAGTGAGCAAGGGACTCACATCTGAGTATACCCTTCCACACTTGTGGTGGCCAAAACGATTCATAAAAGGAGGTGGTGATGGACAGAGTATCTGAATTAAGCAGAACACTCCTACCCAGTCAAAAGATCAGGGCTTGATCCATCACCGTTTTTTAGCTCACTGCACCATCCCAGTTCAGAACCTGGCTACATGCAAATTAGTCTGACCCTGGCCCAGTGCATCATGGGAACAGGGCAGACCAAACTACCAAGCCAATTCTTCACTGGAAAGAAAACAAGCTTCCGGGGACCGGTTTCTGGCATTACAGCCGTCTTCGGCCCGGCTTGCTTGAATCCTGATGGTGCAATGAGCAAGGGACTCATGTCTGAGCATACCCTTCCACACTCATGGTGGCCAAAATAATTACAAAAAGAGGGTGGTGATGGACAGAGTATCTGAATAAAGCAGAACACTCCTACCCAGTCAAAAGATCAGGGCTTGATCCATCACCGTTTTTGAGCTCACTGCACCATCCCAGTTCAGAACCTGGCTACATGCAAATTAGTCTGACCCTGGCCCAGTGCATCATGGGAACAGGGCAGACCAAACTACCAAGCTAATTCTTTACTGGAAAGGAAACAAGCTTCCGGGGACCGGTTTCTGGCATTGCAGCCGTCTTCGGCCCGGCTTGCTTGAATCCTGATGGTGCAGTGAGCAAGGGACTCACATCTGAGTATACCCTTCCACACTTGTGGTGGCCAAAACGATTCATAAAAGGGGGTGGTGATGGACAGAGTATCTGAATTAAGCAGAACACTCCTACCCAGTCAAAACATCAGGGCTTGATCCATCACCGTTTTTTAGCTCACTGCACCATCCCAGTTCAGAACCTGGCTACATGCAAATTAGTCTGACCCTGGCCCAGTGCATCATGGGAACAGGGCAGACCAAACTACCAAGCCAATTCTTTACTGGAAAGGAAACAAGCTTCCGGGGACTGGTTTCTGGCATTGCAGCCGTCTTCGGCCGGCTTGCTTGAATCCTGATGGTGCAGTGAGCAAGGGACTCACATCTGAGTATACCCTTCCACACTTGTGGTGGCCAAAACGATTCATAAAAAGGGGGTGGTGATGGACAGAGTATCTGAATTAAGTAGAACACTCCTACCCAGTCAAAAGATCAGGGCTTGATCCATCACCGTTTTTTAGCTCACTGCACCATCCCAGTTCAGAACCTGGCTACTTGCAAATTAGTCTGACCCTGGCCCAGTGCATCATGGGAACAGGGCAGACCAAACTACCAAGCCAATTCTTTACTGGAAAGGGAACAGGCTTCCGGGGACCGGTTTCTGGCATTGCAGCTGTCTTCGGCCCGGCTTGCTTGAATCCTGATGGTGCAATGAGCAAGGGACTCACATCTGAATATACCCTTCCACACTTATTGTGGCCAAAACGATTCATAAAAGGGGGTGGTGATGGACAGAGTATCTGAATTAAGCAGAACACTCCTACCCAGTCAAAAGATCAGGGCTTGATCCATCACCGTTTTCTAGCTCACTGCACCATCCCAGTTCAGAACCTGGCTACATGCAAATTAGTCTGACCCTGGCCCAGTGCATCATGGGAACAGGGCAGACCAAACTACCAAGCCAATTATTTACTGGAAAGGAAACAAGCTTCCGGGGACCGGTTTCTGGCATTGCAGCCGTCTTCGGCCCGGCTTGCTTGAATCCTGATGGTGCAGTGAGCAAGGGACTCACATCTGAGTATACCCTTCCACCCTTGTGGTGGCCAAAACGATTCATAAAAGGAGGTGGTGATGGACAGAGTATCTGAATTAAGCAGAACACTCCTACCCAGTCAAAAGATCAGGGCTTGATCCATCACCGTTTTTTAGCTCACTGCACCATCCCAGTTAAGAACCTGGCTACATGCAAATTAGTCTGACCCTGGCCCAGTGCATCATGCGAACAGGGCAGACCAAACTACCAAGCCAATTCTTTACTGGAAAGGAAACAAGCTTCCGGGGACCGGTTTCTGGCATTGCAGCCGTCTTCGGCCCGGCTTGCTTGAATCCTGATGGTGCAGTGAGCAAGGGACTCACATCTGAGTATACCCTTCCACACTTGTGGTGGCCAAAACGATTCATAAAAGGGGGTGGTGATGGACAGAGTATCTGAGTTAATCAGAACACTCCTACCCAGTCAAAAGATCAGGGCTTGATCCATCACCGTTTTTTAGCTCACTGCACCATCCCAGTTCAGAACCTGGCTACATGCAAATTAGTCTGACCCTGGCCCAGTGCATCATGGGAACAGGGCAGACCAAACTACCAAGCCAATTCTTCACTGGAAAGGAAACAAGCTTCCGGGGACCGGTTTCTGGCATTACAGCCGTCTTCGGCCCGGCTTGCTTGAATCCTGATGGTGCAATGAGCAAGGGACTCATGTCTGAGCATACCCTTCCACACTCATGGTGTCCAAAATAATTACAAAAAGGGGGTGGTGATGGACAGAGTATCTCAGTTAATCAGAACACTCCTACCTAGTCAACAGATCAGGGCTTGATCCATCACCGTTTTTTAGCTCTCTGCACCATCCCAGTTCAGAACCTGGCTACATGCAAATTAGTCTGACCCTGGCCCAGTGCATCATGGGAACAGGGCAGACCAAACTACCAAGCCAATTCTTTACTGGAAAGGAAACAAGCTTCCGGGGACCGGTTTCTGGCATTGCAGCCGTCTTCGGCCTGGCTTGCTTGAATCCTGATGGTGCAGTGAGCAAGGGACTCACATCTGAGTATACCCTTCCACACTTGTGGTGGCCAAAACGATTCATAAAAGGGGGTGGTGATGGACAGAGTATCTGAATTAAGCAGAACACTCCTACCCAGTCAAAAGATCAGGGCTTGATCCATCACCGTTTTTTAGCTCCCTGCACCATCCCAGTTCAGAACCTGGCTACATGCAAATTAGTCTGACCCTGGCCCAGTGCATCATGGGAACAGGGCAGACCAAACTACCAAGCCAATTCTTCACTGGAAAGGAAACAAGCTTCCGGGGACCGGTTTCTGGCATTACAGCCGTCTTCGGCCCGGCTTGCTTGAATCCTGATGGTGCAATGAGCAAGGGACTCATGTCTGAGCATACCCTTCCACACTCATGGTGTCCAAAATAATTACAAAAAGGGGGTGGTGATGGACAGAGTATCTCAGTTAATCAGAACACTCCTACCTAGTCAACAGATCAGGGCTTGATCCATCACCGTTTTTTAGCTCTCTGCACCATCCCAGTTCAGAACCTGGCTACATGCAAATTAGTCTGACCCTGGCCCAGTGCATCATGGGAACAGGGCAGACCAAACTACCAAGCCAATTCTTTACTGGAAAGGAAACAAGCTTCCGGGGACCGGTTTCTGGCATTGCAGCCGTCTTCGGCCTGGCTTGCTTGAATCCTGATGGTGCAGTGAGCAAGGGACTCACATCTGAGTATACCCTTCCACACTTGTGGTGGCCAAAACGATTCATAAAAGGGGGTGGTGATGGACAGAGTATCTGAATTAAGCAGAACACTCCTACCCAGTCAAAAGATCAGGGCTTGATCCATCACCGTTTTTTAGCTCCCTGCACCATCCCAGTTCAGAACCTGGCTACATGCAAATTAGTCTGACCCTGGCCCAGTGCATCATGGGAACAGGGCAGACCAAACTACCAAGCCAATTCTTTACTGGAAAGGAAACAAGCTTCCGGGGACCGGTTTCTGGCATTGCAGCCGTCTTCGGCCCGGCTTGCTTGAATCCTGATGGTGCAGTGAGCAAGGGACTCACATCTGAGTATACCCTTCCACACTTGTGGTGGCCAAAACGATTCATAAAAGGGGGTGGTGATGGACAGAGTATCTGAATTAAGCAGAACAATCCTACCCAGTCAAAAGATCAGGGCTTGATCCATCACCGTTTTTTAGCTCCCTGCACCATCCCAGTTCAAAACCTGGCTACATGCAAATTAGTCTGACCCTGGCCCAGTGCATCATGGGAACAGGGCAGACCAAACTACCAAGCCAATTCTTTACTGGAAAGGAAACAAGCTTCCGGGGACCGGTTTCTGGCATTGCAGCTGTCTTCGGCCCGGCTTGCTTGAATCCTGATGGTGCAGTGAGCAAGGGACTCACATCTGAGTATACTCTTCCACACTTGTGGTGGCCAAAACGATTCATAAAAGGGGGTGGTGATGGACAGAGTATCTGAATTAAGCAGAACACTCCTACCCAGTAAAAAGATCAGGGCTTGATCCATCACCGTTTTTTAGCTCACTGCACCATCCCAGTTCAGAACCTGTCTGCATGCAAATTAGTCTGACCCTGGCCCAGTGCATCATGGGAACAGGGCAGACCAAACTACCAAGCCAATTCTTTACTGGAAAGGAAACAAGCTTCCGGGGACCGGTTTCTGGCATTGCAGCCGTCTTCGGCCCGGCTTGCTTGAATCCTGATGGTGCAGTGAGCAAGGGACTCACATCTGAGTATACCCTTCCACACTTGTGGTGGCCAAAACGATTCATAAAAGGAGGTGGTGATGGACAGAGTATCTGAATTAAGCAGAACACTCCTACCCAGTCAAAAGATCAGGGCTTGATCCATCACAGTTTTTTAGCTCACTGCACCATCCCAGTTCAGAACCTGACTACATGCAAATTAGTCTGACCCTGGCCCAGTGCATCATGGGAACAGGGCAGACCAAACTACCAAGCCAATTCTTTACTGGAAAGGAAACAAGCTTCCGGGGACCGGTTTCTGGCATTGCAGCCATCTTCGGCCCGGCTTGCTTGAATCCTGATGGTGCAGTGAGCAAGGGACTCACATCTGAGTATACCCTTCCACACTTGTGGTGGCCAAAACGATTCATAAAAGGGGGTGGTGATGGACAGAGTATCTGAGTTAATCAGAACACTCCTACCCAGTCAAAAGATCAGGGCTTGATCCATCACCGTTTTTTAGCTCACTGCACCATCCCAGTTCAGAACCTGGCTACATGCAAATTAGTGTGACCCTGGCCCAGTGCATCATGGGAACAGGGCAGACCAAACTACCAAGCCAATTCTTCACTGGAAAGGAAACAAGCTTCCGGGGACCGGTTTCTGGCATTACAGCTGTCTTCTGCCCGGCTTGCTTGAATCCTGATGGTGCAATGAGCAAGGGACTCATGTCTGAGCATACCCTTCCACACTCATGGTGGCCAAAATAATTACAAAAAGGGGGTGGTGATGGACAGAGTATCTGAGTTAATCAGAACACTCCTACCCAGTCAACAGATCAGGGCTTGATCCATCACCGTTTTTTAGCTCACTGCACCATCCCAGTTCAGAACCTGGCTACATGCAAATTAGTCTGACCCTGGCCCAGTGCATCATGGGAACAGGGCAGACCAAACTACCAAGCCAATTCTTCACTGGAAAGGAAACAAGCTTCCGGGGACCGGTTTCTGGCATTGCAGCCGTCTTCGGCCCGGCAGGGACTCACATCTGAGTATACCCTTCCACACTTGTGGTGGCCAAAACGATTCATAAAAGGGGGTGGTGATGGACAGAGTATCTGAATTAAGCAGAACACTCCTACCCAGTCAAAAGATCAGGGCTTGATCCATCACCGTTTTTTAGCTCACTGCACCATCCCAGTTCAGAACCTGGCTACATGCAAATTAGTCTGACCCTGGCCCAGTGCATCATGGGAACAGGGCAGACCAAACTACCAAGCCAATTCTTTACTGGAAAGGAAACAAGCTTCTTGGGACCGGTTTCTGGCATTGCAGCCGTCTTCGGCCCGGCTTGCTTGAATCCTGATGGTACAGTGAGCAAGGGACTCACATCTGAGTATACCCTTCCACACTTGTAGTGGCCAAAACGATTCATAAAAGGGGGTTGTGATGGACAGAGTATCTGAATTAAGCAGAATACTCCTACCCAGTCAAAAGATCAGGGCTTGATCCATCACCGTTTTTTAGCTCACTGCACCATCCCAGTTCAGAACCTGGCTGCATGCAAATTAGTCTGACCCTGGCCCAGTGCATCATGGGAACAGGGCAGACCAAACTACCAAGTCAATTCTTTACTGGAAAGGAAACAAGCTTCCGGGGACCGGTTTCTGGCATTGCAGCCGTCTTCGGCCGGCTTGCTTGAATCCTGATGGTGCAGTGAGCAAGGGACTCACATCTGAGTATACCCTTCCACACTTGTGGTGGCCAAAACGATTCATAAAAGGAGGTGGTGATGGACAGAGTATCTGAATTAAGCAGAACACTCCTACCCAGTCAAAAGATCAGGGCTTGATCCATCACCGTTTTTTAGCTCACTGCACCATCCCAGTTCAGAACCTGGCTACATGCAAATTAGTCTGACCCTGGCCCAGTGCATCATGTGAATAGGGCAGACCAAACTACCAAGCCAATTCTTTACTGGAAAGGAAACAAGCTTCCGGGGACCGGTTTCTGGCATTGCAGCCGTCTTCGGCCCGGCTTGCTTGAATCCTGATGGTGCAGTGAGCAAGGGACTCACATCTGAGTATACCCTTCCACACTTGTGGTGGCCAAAACGATTCATAAAAGGGGGTGGTGATGGACAGAGTATCTGAGTTAATCAGAACACTCCTACCCAGTCAAAAGATCAGGGCTTGATCCATCACCGTTTTTTAGCTCACTGCACCATCCCAGTTCAGAACCTGGCTACATGCAAATTAGTCTGACCCTGGCCCAGTGCATCATGGGAACAGGGCAGACCAAACTACCAAGCCAATTCTTCACTGGAAAGGAAACAAGCTTCCGGGGACCGGTTTCTGGCATTAAAGCCGTCTTCGGCCCGGCTTGCTTGAATCCTGATGGTGCAATGAGCAAGGGACTCATGTCTGAGCATACCCTTCCACACTCATGGTGGCCAAAATAATTACAAAAAGGGGGTGGTGATGGACAGAGTATCTGAGTTAATCAGAACACTCCTACCCAGTCAACAGATCAGGGCTTGATCCATCACCGTTTTTTAGCTCACTGCACCATCCCAGTTCAGAACCTGGCTACATGCAAATTAGTCTGACCCTGGCCCAGTGCATCATGGGAACAGGGCAGACCAAACTACCAAGCCAATTCTTCACTGGAAAGGAAACAAGCTTCCGGGGACCGGTTTCTGGCATTGCAGCCGTCTTCGGCCCGGCAGGGACTCACATCTGAGTATACCCTTCCACACTTGTGGTGGCCAAAACGATTCATAAAAGGGGGTGGTGATGGACAGAGTATCTGAATTAAGCAGAACACTCCTACCCAGTCAAAAGATCAGGGCTTGATCCATCACCGTTTTTTAGCTCACTGCACCATCCCAGTTCAGAACCTGGCTACATGCAAATTAGTCTGACCCTGGCCCAGTGCATCATGGGAACAGGGCAGACCAAACTACCAAGCCAATTCTTTACTGGAAAGGAAACAAGCTTCTTGGGACCGGTTTCTGGCATTGCAGCCGTCTTCGGCCCGGCTTGCTTGAATCCTGATGGTACAGTGAGCAAGGGACTCACATCTGAGTATACCCTTCCACACTTGTAGTGGCCAAAACGATTCATAAAAGGGGGTTGTGATGGACAGAGTATCTGAATTAAGCAGAATACTCCTACCCAGTCAAAAGATCAGGGCTTGATCCATCACCGTTTTTTAGCTCACTGCACCATCCCAGTTCAGAACCTGGCTGCATGCAAATTAGTCTAAACCTGGCCCAGTGCATCATGGGAACAGGGCAGACCAAACTACCAAGTCAATTCTTTACTGGAAAGGAAACAAGCTTCCGGGGACCGGTTTCTGGCATTGCAGCCGTCTTCGGCCGGCTTGCTTGAATCCTGATGGTGCAGTGAGCAAGGGACTCACATCTGAGTATACCCTTCCACACTTGTGGTGGCCAAAACGATTCATAAAAGGGGGTGGTGATGGACAGAGTATCTGAATTAAGCAGAACACTCCTACCCAGTCAAAAGATCAGGGCTTGATCCATCACCGTTTTTTAGCTCACTGCACCATCCCAGTTCAGAACCTGGCTACATGCAAATTAGTCTGACCCTGGCCCAGTGCATCATGGGAACAGGGCAGACCAAACTACCAAGCCAATTCTTTACTGGAAAGGAAACAAGCTTCCGGGGACTGGTTTCTGGCATTGCAGCCGTCTTCAGCCGGCTTGCTTGAATCCTGATGGTGCAGTGAGCAAGGGACTCACATCTGAGTATACCCTTCCACACTTGTGGTGGCCAAAACGATTCATAAAAAGGGGGTGGTGATGGACAGAGTATCTGAATTAAGCAGAACACTCCTACCCAGTCAAAAGATCAGGGCTTGATCCATCACCGTTTTTTAGCTCCCTGCACCATCCCAGTTCAAAACCTGGCTACATGCAAATTAGTCTGACCCTGGCCCAGTGCATCATGGGAACAGGGCAGACCAAACTACCAAGCCAATTCTTTACTGGAAAGGAAACAAGCTTCCGGGGACCGGTTTCTGGCATTGCAGCTGTCTTCGGCCCGGCTTGCTTGAATCCTGATGGTGCAGTGAGCAAGGGACTCACATCTGAGTATACTCTTCCACACTTGTGGTGGCCAAAACGATTCATAAAAGGGGGTGGTGATGGACAGAGTATCTGAATTAAGCAGAACACTCCTACCCAGTAAAAAGATCAGGGCTTGATCCATCACCGTTTTTTAGCTCACTGCACCATCCCAGTTCAGAACCTGTCTACATGCAAATTAGTCTGACCCTGGCCCAGTGCATCATGGGAACAGGGCAGACCAAACTACCAAGCCAATTCTTTACTGGAAAGGAAACAAGCTTCCGGGGACCGGTTTCTGGCATTGCAGCCGTCTTCGGCCCGGCTTGCTTGAATCCTGATGGTGCAGTGAGCAAGGGACTCACATCTGAGTATACCCTTCCACACTTGTGGTGGCCAAAACGATTCATAAAAGGAGGTGGTGATGGACAGAGTATCTGAATTAAGCAGAACACTCCTACCCAGTCAAAAGATCAGGGCTTGATCCATCACCGTTTTTTAGCTCACTGCACCATCCCAGTTCAGAACCTGACTACATGCAAATTAGTCTGACCCTGGCCCAGTGCATCATGGGAACAGGGCAGACCAAACTACCAAGCCAATTCTTTACTGGAAAGGAAACAAGCTTCCGGGGACCGGTTTCTGGCATTGCAGCCATCTTCGGCCCGGCTTGCTTGAATCCTGATGGTGCAGTGAGCAAGGGACTCACATCTGAGTATACCCTTCCACACTTGTGGTGGCCAAAACGATTCATAAAAGGGGGTGGTGATGGACAGAGTATCTGAGTTAATCAGAACACTCCTACCCAGTCAAAAGATCAGGGCTTGATCCATCACCGTTTTTTAGCTCACTGCACCATCCCAGTTCAGAACCTGGCTACATGCAAATTAGTGTGACCCTGGCCCAGTGCATCATGGGAACAGGGCAGACCAAACTACCAAGCCAATTCTTCACTGGAAAGGAAACAAGCTTCCGGGGACCGGTTTCTGGCATTACAGCCGTCTTCTGCCCGGCTTGCTTGAATCCTGATGGTGCAATGAGCAAGGGACTCATGTCTGAGCATACCCTTCCACACTCATGGTGGCCAAAATAATTACAAAAAGGGGGTGGTGATGGACAGAGTATCTGAGTTAATCAGAACACTCCTACCCAGTCAACAGATCAGGGCTTGATCCATCACCGTTTTTTAGCTCAGTGCACCATCCCAGTTCAGAACCTGGCTACATGCAAATTAGTCTGACCCTGGCCCAGTGCATCATGGGAACAGGGCAGACCAAACTACCAAGCCAATTCTTCACTGGAAAGGAAACAAGCTTCCGGGGACCGGTTTCTGGCATTGCAGCCGTCTTCGGCCCGGCAGGGACTCACATCTGAGTATACCCTTCCACACTTGTGGTGGCCAAAACGATTCATAAAAGGGGGTGGTGATGGACAGAGTATCTGAATTAAGCAGAACACTCCTACCCAGTCAAAAGATCAGGGCTTGATCCATCACCGTTTTTTAGCTCACTGCACCATCCCAGTTCAGAACCTGGCTGCATGCAAATTAGTCTGACCCTGGCCCAGTGCATCATGGGAACAGGGCAGACCAAACTACCAAGTCAATTCTTTACTGGAAAGGAAACAAGCTTCCGGGGACCGGTTTCTGGCATTGCAGCCGTCTTCGGCCGGCTTGCTTGAATCCTGATGGTGCAGTGAGCAAGGGACTCACATCTGAGTATACCCTTCCACACTTGTGGTGGCCAAAACGATTCATAAAAGGAGGTGGTGATGGACAGAGTATCTGAATTAAGCAGAACACTCCTACCCAGTCAAAAGATCAGGGCTTGATCCATCACCGTTTTTTAGCTCACTGCACCATCCCAGTTCAGAACCTGGCTACATGCAAATTAGTCTGACCCTGGCCCAGTGCATCATGGGAATAGGGCAGACCAAACTACCAAGCCAATTCTTTACTGGAAAGGAAACAAGCTTCCGGGGACCGGTTTCTGGCATTGCAGCCGTCTTCGGCCCGGCTTGCTTGAATCCTGATGGTGCAGTGAGCAAGGGACTCACATCTGAGTATACCCTTCCACACTTGTGGTGGCCAAAACGATTCATAAAAGGGGGTGGTGATGGACAGAGTATCTGAGTTAATCAGAACACTCCTACCCAGTCAAAAGATCAGGGCTTGATCCATCACCGTTTTTTAGCTCACTGCACCATCCCAGTTCAGAACCTGGCTACATGCAAATTAGTCTGACCCTGGCCCAGTGCATCATGGGAACAGGGCAGACCAAACTACCAAGCCAATTCTTCACTGGAAAGGAAACAAGCTTCCGGGGACCGGTTTCTGGCATTACAGCCGTCTTCGGCCCGGCTTGCTTGAATCCTGATGGTGCAATGAGCAAGGGACTCATGTCTGAGCATACCCTTCCACACTCATGGTGGCCAAAATAATTACAAAAAGGGGGTGGTGATGGACAGAGTATCTGAGTTAATCAGAACACTCCTACCCAGTCAACAGATCAGGGCTTGATCCATCACCGTTTTTTAGCTCACTGCACCATCCCAGTTCAGAACCTGGCTACATGCAAATTAGTCTGACCCTGGCCCAGTGCATCATGGGAACAGGGCAGACCAAACTACCAAGCCAATTCTTCACTGGAAAGGAAACAAGCTTCCGGGGACCGGTTTCTGGCATTGCAGCCGTCTTCGGCCCGGCAGGGACTCACATCTGAGTATACCCTTCCACACTTGTGGTGGCCAAAACGATTCATAAAAGGGGGTGGTGATGGACAGAGTATCTGAATTAAGCAGAACACTCCTACCCAGTCAAAAGATCAGGGCTTGATCCATCACCGTTTTTTAGCTCACTGCACCATCCCAGTTCAGAACCTGGCTACATGCAAATTAGTCTGACCCTGGCCCAGTGCATCATGGGAACAGGGCAGACCAAACTACCAAGCCAATTCTTCACTGGAAAGGAAACAAGCTTCCGGGGACCGGTTTCTGGCATTACAGCCGTCTTCTGCCCGGCTTGCTTGAATCCTGATGGTGCAATGAGCAAGGGACTCATGTCTGAGCATACCCTTCCACACTCATGGTGGCCAAAATAATTACAAAAAGGGGGTGGTGATGGACAGAGTATCTGAGTTAATCAGAACACTCCTACCCAGTCAACAGATCAGGGCTTGATCCATCACCGTTTTTTAGCTCAGTGCACCATCCCAGTTCAGAACCTGGCTACATGCAAATTAGTCTGACCCTGGCCCAGTGCATCATGGGAACAGGGCAGACCAAACTACCAAGCCAATTCTTCACTGGAAAGGAAACAAGCTTCCGGGGACCGGTTTCTGGCATTGCAGCCGTCTTCGGCCCGGCAGGGACTCACATCTGAGTATACCCTTCCACACTTGTGGTGGCCAAAACGATTCATAAAAGGGGGTGGTGATGGACAGAGTATCTGAATTAAGCAGAACACTCCTACCCAGTCAAAAGATCAGGGCTTGATCCATCACCGTTTTTTAGCTCACTGCACCATCCCAGTTCAGAACCTGGCTGCATGCAAATTAGTCTGACCCTGGCCCAGTGCATCATGGGAACAGGGCAGACCAAACTACCAAGTCAATTCTTTACTGGAAAGGAAACAAGCTTCCGGGGACCGGTTTCTGGCATTGCAGCCGTCTTCGGCCGGCTTGCTTGAATCCTGATGGTGCAGTGAGCAAGGGACTCACATCTGAGTATACCCTTCCACACTTGTGGTGGCCAAAACGATTCATAAAAGGAGGTGGTGATGGACAGAGTATCTGAATTAAGCAGAACACTCCTACCCAGTCAAAAGATCAGGGCTTGATCCATCACCGTTTTTTAGCTCACTGCACCATCCCAGTTCAGAACCTGGCTACATGCAAATTAGTCTGACCCTGGCCCAGTGCATCATGGGAATAGGGCAGACCAAACTACCAAGCCAATTCTTTACTGGAAAGGAAACAAGCTTCCGGGGACCGGTTTCTGGCATTGCAGCCGTCTTCGGCCCGGCTTGCTTGAATCCTGATGGTGCAGTGAGCAAGGGACTCACATCTGAGTATACCCTTCCACACTTGTGGTGGCCAAAACGATTCATAAAAGGGGGTGGTGATGGACAGAGTATCTGAGTTAATCAGAACACTCCTACCCAGTCAAAAGATCAGGGCTTGATCCATCACCGTTTTTTAGCTCACTGCACCATCCCAGTTCAGAACCTGGCTACATGCAAATTAGTCTGACCCTGGCCCAGTGCATCATGGGAACAGGGCAGACCAAACTACCAAGCCAATTCTTCACTGGAAAGGAAACAAGCTTCCGGGGACCGGTTTCTGGCATTACAGCCGTCTTCGGCCCGGCTTGCTTGAATCCTGATGGTGCAATGAGCAAGGGACTCATGTCTGAGCATACCCTTCCACACTCATGGTGGCCAAAATAATTACAAAAAGGGGGTGGTGATGGACAGAGTATCTGAGTTAATCAGAACACTCCTACCCAGTCAACAGATCAGGGCTTGATCCATCACCGTTTTTTAGCTCACTGCACCATCCCAGTTCAGAACCTGGCTACATGCAAATTAGTCTGACCCTGGCCCAGTGCATCATGGGAACAGGGCAGACCAAACTACCAAGCCAATTCTTCACTGGAAAGGAAACAAGCTTCCGGGGACCGGTTTCTGGCATTGCAGCCGTCTTCGGCCCGGCAGGGACTCACATCTGAGTATACCCTTCCACACTTGTGGTGGCCAAAACGATTCATAAAAGGGGGTGGTGATGGACAGAGTATCTGAATTAAGCAGAACACTCCTACCCAGTCAAAAGATCAGGGCTTGATCCATCACCGTTTTTTAGCTCACTGCACCATCCCAGTTCAGAACCTGGCTACATGCAAATTAGTCTGACCCTGGCCCAGTGCATCATGGGAACAGGGCAGACCAAACTACCAAGCCAATTCTTTACTGGAAAGGAAACAAGCTTCTTGGGACCGATTTCTGGCATTGCAGCCGTCTTCGGCCCGGCTTGCTTGAATCCTGATGGTACAGTGAGCAAGGGACTCACATCTGAGTATACCCTTCCACACTTGTAGTGGCCAAAACGATTCATAAAAGGGGGTTGAGATGGACAGAGTATCTGAATTAAGCAGAACACTCCTACCCAGTCAAAAGATCAGGGCTTGATCCATCACCGTTTTTTAGCTCACTGCACCATCCCAGTTCAGAACCTGGCTACATGCAAATTAGTCTGACCCTGGCCCAGTGCATCATGGGAACAGGGCAGACCAAACTACCAAGCCAATTCTTTACTGGAAAGGAAACAAGCTTCCGGGGACCGGTTTCTGGCATTGCAGCCGTCTTCGGCCGGCTTGCTTGAATCCTGATGGTGCAGTGAGCAAGGGACTCACATCTGAGTATACCCTTCCACACTTGTGGTGGCCAAAACGATTCATAAAAGGAGGTGGTGATGGACAGAGTATCTGAATTAAGCAGAACACTCCTACCCAGTCAAAAGATCAGGGCTTGATCCATCACCGTTTTTTAGCTCACTGCACCATCCCAGTTCAGAACCTGGCTACATGCAAATTAGTCTGACCCTGGCCCAGTGCATCATGGGAATAGGGCAGACCAAACTACCAAGCCAATTCTTTACTGGAAAGGAAACAAGCTTCCGGGGACCGGTTTCTGGCATTGCAGCCGTCTTCGGCACGGCTTGCTTGAATCCTGATGGTGCAGTGAGCAAGGGACTCACATCTGAGTATACCCTTCCACACTTGTGGTGGCCAAAACGATTCATAAAAGGGGGTGGTGATGGACAGAGTATCTGAGTTAATCAGAACACTCCTACCCAGTCAAAAGATCAGGGCTTGATCCATCACCGTTTTTTAGCTCACTGCACCATCCCAGTTCAGAACCTGGCTACATGCAAATTAGTCTGACCCTGGCCCAGTGCATCATGGGAACAGGGCAGACCAAACTACCAAGCCAATTCTTCACTGGAAAGGAAACAAGCTTCCGGGGACCGGTTTCTGGCATTACAGCCGTCTTCGGCCCGGCTTGCTTGAATCCTGATGGTGCAATGAGCAAGGGACTCATGTCTGAGCATACCCTTCCACACTCATGGTGGCCAAAATAATTACAAAAAGGGGGTGGTGATGGACAGAGTATCTGAGTTAATCAGAACACTCCTACCCAGTCAACAGATCAGGGCTTGATCCATCACCGTTTTTTAGCTCACTGCACCATCCCAGTTCAGAACCTGGCTACATGCAAATTAGTCTGACCCTGGCCCAGTGCATCATGGGAACAGGGCAGACCAAACTACCAAGCCAATTCTTCACTGGAAAGGAAACAAGCTTCCGGGGACCGGTTTCTGGCATTGCAGCCGTCTTCGGCCCGGCAGGGACTCACATCTGAGTATACCCTTCCACACTTGTGGTGGCCAAAACGATTCATAAAAGGGGGTGGTGATGGACAGAGTATCTGAATTAAGCAGAACACTCCTACCCAGTCAAAAGATCAGGGCTTGATCCATCACCGTTTTTTAGCTCACTGCACCATCCCAGTTCAGAACCTGGCTGCATGCAAATTAGTCTGACCCTGGCCCAGTGCATCATGGGAACAGGGCAGACCAAACTACCAAGTCAATTCTTTACTGGAAAGGAAACAAGCTTCCGGGGACCGGTTTCTGGCATTGCAGCCGTCTTCGGCCGGCTTGCTTGAATCCTGATGGTGCAGTGAGCAAGGGACTCACATCTGAGTATACCCTTCCACACTTGTGGTGGCCAAAACGATTCATAAAAGGAGGTGGTGATGGACAGAGTATCTGAATTAAGCAGAACACTCCTACCCAGTCAAAAGATCAGGGCTTGATCCATCACCGTTTTTTAGCTCACTGCACCATCCCAGTTCAGAACCTGGCTACATGCAAATTAGTCTGACCCTGGCCCAGTGCATCATGGGAATAGGGCAGACCAAACTACCAAGCCAATTCTTTACTGGAAAGGAAACAAGCTTCCGGGGACCGGTTTCTGGCATTGCAGCCGTCTTCGGCCCGGCTTGCTTGAATCCTGATGGTGCAGTGAGCAAGGGACTCACATCTGAGTATACCCTTCCACACTTGTGGTGGCCAAAACGATTCATAAAAGGGGGTGGTGATGGACAGAGTATCTGAGTTAATCAGAACACTCCTACCCAGTCAAAAGATCAGGGCTTGATCCATCACCGTTTTTTAGCTCACTGCACCATCCCAGTTCAGAACCTGGCTACATGCAAATTAGTCTGACCCTGGCCCAGTGCATCATGGGAACAGGGCAGACCAAACTACCAAGCCAATTCTTCACTGGAAAGGAAACAAGCTTCCGGGGACCGGTTTCTGGCATTACAGCCGTCTTCGGCCCGGCTTGCTTGAATCCTGATGGTGCAATGAGCAAGGGACTCATGTCTGAGCATACCCTTCCACACTCATGGTGGCCAAAATAATTACAAAAAGGGGGTGGTGATGGACAGAGTATCTGAGTTAATCAGAACACTCCTACCCAGTCAACAGATCAGGGCTTGATCCATCACCGTTTTTTAGCTCACTGCACCATCCCAGTTCAGAACCTGGCTACATGCAAATTAGTCTGACCCTGGCCCAGTGCATCATGGGAACAGGGCAGACCAAACTACCAAGCCAATTCTTCACTGGAAAGGAAACAAGCTTCCGGGGACCGGTTTCTGGCATTGCAGCCGTCTTCGGCCCGGCAGGGACTCACATCTGAGTATACCCTTCCACACTTGTGGTGGCCAAAACGATTCATAAAAGGGGGTGGTGATGGACAGAGTATCTGAATTAAGCAGAACACTCCTACCCAGTCAAAAGATCAGGGCTTGATCCATCACCGTTTTTTAGCTCACTGCACCATCCCAGTTCAGAACCTGGCTGCATGCAAATTAGTCTGACCCTGGCCCAGTGCATCATGGGAACAGGGCAGACCAAACTACCAAGTCAATTCTTTACTGGAAAGGAAACAAGCTTCCGGGGACCGGTTTCTGGCATTGCAGCCGTCTTCGGCCGGCTTGCTTGAATCCTGATGGTGCAGTGAGCAAGGGACTCACATCTGAGTATACCCTTCCACACTTGTGGTGGCCAAAACGATTCATAAAAGGAGGTGGTGATGGACAGAGTATCTGAATTAAGCAGAACACTCCTACCCAGTCAAAAGATCAGGGCTTGATCCATCACCGTTTTTTAGCTCACTGCACCATCCCAGTTCAGAACCTGGCTACATGCAAATTAGTCTGACCCTGGCCCAGTGCATCATGGGAATAGGGCAGACCAAACTACCAAGCCAATTCTTTACTGGAAAGGAAACAAGCTTCCGGGGACCGGTTTCTGGCATTGCAGCCGTCTTCGGCACGGCTTGCTTGAATCCTGATGGTGCAGTGAGCAAGGGACTCACATCTGAGTATACCCTTCCACACTTGTGGTGGCCAAAACGATTCATAAAAGGGGGTGGTGATGGACAGAGTATCTGAGTTAATCAGAACACTCCTACCCAGTCAAAAGATCAGGGCTTGATCCATCACCGTTTTTTAGCTCACTGCACCATCCCAGTTCAGAACCTGGCTACATGCAAATTAGTCTGACCCTGGCCCAGTGCATCATGGGAACAGGGCAGACCAAACTACCAAGCCAATTCTTCACTGGAAAGGAAACAAGCTTCCGGGGACCGGTTTCTGGCATTACAGCCGTCTTCGGCCCGGCTTGCTTGAATCCTGATGGTGCAATGAGTAAGGGACTCATGTCTGAGCATACCCTTCCACACTCATGGTGGCCAAAATAATTACAAAAAGGGGGTGGTGATGGACAGAGTATCTGAGTTAATCAGAACACTCCTACCCAGTCAACAGATCAGGGCTTGATCCATCACCGTTTTTTAGCTCACTGCACCATCCCAGTTCAGAACCTGGCTACATGCAAATTAGTCTGACCCTGGCCCAGTGCATCATGGGAACAGGGCAGACCAAACTACCAAGCCAATTCTTCACTGGAAAGGAAACAAGCTTCCGGGGACCGGTTTCTGGCATTGCAGCCGTCTTCGGCCCGGCAGGGACTCACATCTGAGTATACCCTTCCACACTTGTGGTGGCCAAAACGATTCATAAAAGGGGGTGGTGATGGACAGAGTATCTGAATTAAGCAGAACACTCCTACCCAGTCAAAAGATCAGGGCTTGATCCATCACCGTTTTTTAGCTCACTGCACCATCCCAGTTCAGAACCTGGCTACATGCAAATTAGTCTGACCCTGGCCCAGTGCATCATGGGAACAGGGCAGACCAAACTACCAAGCCAATTCTTTACTGGAAAGGAAACAAGCTTCCTCGGACCGATTTCTGGCATTGCAGCCGTCTTCGGCCCGGCTTGCTTGAATCCTGATGGTACAGTGAGCAAGGGACTCAAATCTGAGTATACCCTTCCACACTTGTAGTGGCCAAAACGATTCATAAAAGGGGGTTGTGATGGACAGAGTATCTGAATTAAGCAGAACACTCCTACCCAGTCAAAAGATCAGGGCTTGATCCATCACCGTTTTTTAGCTCACTGCACCATCCCAGTTCAGAACCTGGCTACATGCAAATTAGTCTGACCCTGGCCCAGTGCATCATGGGAACAGGGCAGACCAAACTACCAAGCCAATTCTTTACTGGAAAGGAAACAAGCTTCCGGGGACTGGTTTCTGGCATTGCAGCCGTCTTCAGCCGGCTTGCTTGAATCCTGATGGTGCAGTGAGCAAGGGACTCACATCTGAGTATACCCTTCCACACTTATTGTGGCCAAAACGATTCATAAAAGGGGGTGGTGATGGACAGAGTATCTGAATTAAGCAGAACACTCCTACCCAGTCAAAAGATCAGGGCTTGATCCATCACCGTTTTTTAGCTCACTGCACCATCCCAGTTCAGAACCTGGCTACATGCAAATTAGTCTGACCCTGGCCCAGTGCATCATGGGAACAGGGCAGACCAAACTACCAAGCCAATTATTTACTGGAAAGGAAACAAGCTTCCGGGGACCGGTTTCTGGCATTGCAGCCGTCTTCGGCCCGGCTTGCTTGAATCCTGATGGTGCAGTGAGCAAGGGACTCACATCTGAGTATACCCTTCCACACTTGTGGTGGCCAAAACGATTCATAAAAGGAGGTGGTGATGGACAGAGTATCTGAATTAAGCAGAACACTCCTACCCAGTCAAAAGATCAGGGCTTGATCCATCACCGTTTTTTAGCTCACTGCACCATCCCAGTTCAGAACCTGGCTACATGCAAATTAGTCTGACCCTGGCCCAGTGCATCATGGGAACAGGGCAGACCAAACTACCAAGCCAATTCTTCACTGGAAAGGAAACAAGCTTCCGGGGACCGGTTTCTAGCATTACAGCCGTCTTCGGCCCGGCTTGCTTGAATCCTGATGGTGCAATGAGCAAGGGACTCATGTCTGAGCATACCCTTCCACACTCATGGTGTCCAAAATAATTACAAAAAGGGGGTGGTGATGGACAGAGTATCTGAGTTAATCAGAACACTCCTACCCAGTCAACAGATCAGGGCTTGATCCATCACCGTTTTTTAGCTCTCTGCACCATCCCAGTTCAGAACCTGGCTACATGCAAATTAGTCTGACCCTGGCCCAGTGCATCATGGGAACAGGGCAGACCAAACTACCAAGCCAATTCTTTACTGGAAAGGAAACAAGCTTTCGGGGACTGGTTTCTGGCATTGCAGCCGTCTTCGGCCGGCTTGCTTGAATCCTGATGGTGCAGTGAGCAAGGGACTCACATCTGAGTATACCCTTCCACACTTGTGGTGGCCAAAACGATTCATAAAAAGGGGGTGGTGATGGACAGAGTATCTGAATTAAGTAGAACACTCCTACCCAGTCAAAAGATCAGGGCTTGATCCATCACCGTTTTTTTAGCTCACTGCACCATCCCAGTTCAGAACCTGGCTACATGCAAATTAGTCTGACCCTGGCCCAGTGCATCATGGGAACAGGGCAGACCAAACTACCAAGCCAATTCTTTACTGGAAAGGGAACAAGCTTCCGGGGACCGGTTTCTGGCATTGCAGCCGTCTTCGGCCCGGCTTGCTTGAATCCTGATGGTGCAATGAGCAAGGGACTCATGTCTGAGCATACCCTTCCACACTCATGGTGGCCAAAATAATTACAAAAAGGGGGTGGTGATGGACAGAGTATCTGAGTTAATCAGAACACTCCTACCCAGTCAACAGATCAGGGCTTGATCCATCACCGTTTTTTAGCTCACTGCACCATCCCAGTTCAGAACCTGGCTACATGCAAATTAGTCTGACCCTGGCCCAGTGCATCATGGGAACAGGGCAGACCAAACTACCAAGCCAATTCTTCACTGGAAAGGAAACAAGCTTCCGGGGACCGGTTTCTGGCATTGCAGCCGTCTTCGGCCCGGCAGGGACTCACATCTGAGTATACCCTTCCACACTTGTGGTGGCCAAAACGATTCATAAAAGGGGGTGGTGATGGACAGAGTATCTGAATTAAGCAGAACACTCCTACCGAGTCAAAAGATCAGGGCTTGATCCATCACCGTTTTTTAGCTCACTGCACCATCCCAGTTCAGAACCTGGCTACATGCAAATTAGTCTGACCCTGGCCCAGTGCATCATGGGAACAGGGCAGACCAAACTACCAAGCCAATTCTTTACTGGAAAGGAAACAAGCTTCTTGGGACCGATTTCTGGCATTGCAGCCGTCTTCGGCCCGGCTTGCTTGAATCCTGATGGTACAGTGAGCAAGGGACTCACATCTGAGTATACCCTTCCACACTTGTAGTGGCCAAAACGATTCATAAAAGGGGGTTGTGATGGACAGAGTATCTGAATTAAGCAGAACACTCCTACCCAGTCAAAAGATCAGGGCTTGATCCATCACCGTTTTTTAGCTCACTGCACCATCCCAGTTCAGAACCTGGCTACATGCAAATTAGTCTGACCCTGGCCCAGTGCATCATGGGAACAGGGCAGACCAAACTACCAAGCCAATTCTTTACTGGAAAGGAAACAAGCTTCCGGGGACCGGTTTCTGGCATTGCAGCCGTCTTCGGCCGGCTTGCTTGAATCCTGATGGTGCAGTGAGCAAGGGACTCACATCTGAGTATACCCTTCCACACTTGTGGTGGCCAAAACGATTCATAAAAGGAGGTGGTGATGGACAGAGTATCTGAATTAAGCAGAACACTCCTACCCAGTCAAAAGATCAGGGCTTGATCCATCACCGTTTTTTAGCTCACTGCACCATCCCAGTTCAGAACCTGGCTACATGCAAATTAGTCTGACCCTGGCCCAGTGCATCATGGGAATAGGGCAGACCAAACTACCAAGCCAATTCTTTACTGGAAAGGAAACAAGCTTCCGGGGACCGGTTTCTGGCATTGCAGCCGTCTTCGGCCCGGCTTGCTTGAATCCTGATGGTGCAGTGAGCAAGGGACTCACATCTGAGTATACCCTTCCACACTTGTGGTGGCCAAAACGATTCATAAAAGGGGGTGGTGATGGACAGAGTATCTGAGTTAATCAGAACACTCCTACCCAGTCAAAAGATCAGGGCTTGATCCATCACCGTTTTTTAGCTCACTGCACCATCCCAGTTCAGAACCTGGCTACATGCAAATTAGTCTGACCCTGGCCCAGTGCATCATGGGAACAGGGCAGACCAAACTACCAAGCCAATTCTTCACTGGAAAGGAAACAAGCTTCCGGGGACCGGTTTCTGGCATTACAGCCGTCTTCGGCCCGGCTTGCTTGAATCCTGATGGTGCAATGAGCAAGGGACTCATGTCTGAGCATACCCTTCCACACTCATGGTGGCCAAAATAATTACAAAAAGGGGGTGGTGATGGACAGAGTATCTGAGTTAATCAGAACACTCCTACCCAGTCAACAGATCAGGGCTTGATCCATCACCGTTTTTTAGCTCACTGCACCATTCCAGTTCAGAACCTGGCTACATGCAAATTAGTCTGACCCTGGCCCAGTGCATCATGGGAACAGGGCAGACCAAACTACCAAGCCAATTCTTCACTGGAAAGGAAACAAGCTTCCGGGGACCGGTTTCTGGCATTGCAGCCGTCTTCGGCCCGGCAGGGACTCACATCTGAGTATACCCTTCCACACTTGTGGTGGCCAAAACGATTCATAAAAGGGGGTGGTGATGGACAGAGTATCTGAATTAAGCAGAACACTCCTACCCAGTCAAAAGATCAGGGCTTGATCCATCACCGTTTTTTAGCTCACTGCACCATCCCAGTTCAGAACCTGGCTGCATGCAAATTAGTCTGACCCTGGCCCAGTGCATCATGGGAACAGGGCAGACCAAACTACCAAGTCAATTCTTTACTGGAAAGGAAACAAGCTTCCGGGGACCGGTTTCTGGCATTGCAGCCGTCTTCGGCCGGCTTGCTTGAATCCTGATGGTGCAGTGAGCAAGGGACTCACATCTGAGTATACCCTTCCACACTTGTGGTGGCCAAAACGATTCATAAAAGGAGGTGGTGATGGACAGAGTATCTGAATTAAGCAGAACACTCCTACCCAGTCAAAAGATCAGGGCTTGATCCATCACCGTTTTTTAGCTCACTGCACCATCCCAGTTCAGAACCTGGCTACATGCAAATTAGTCTGACCCTGGCCCAGTGCATCATGGGAATAGGGCAGACCAAACTACCAAGCCAATTCTTTACTGGAAAGGAAACAAGCTTCCGGGGACCGGTTTCTGGCATTGCAGCCGTCTTCGGCCCGGCTTGCTTGAATCCTGATGGTGCAGTGAGCAAGGGACTCACATCTGAGTATACCCTTCCACACTTGTGGTGGCCAAAACGATTCATAAAAGGGGGTGGTGATGGACAGAGTATCTGAGTTAATCAGAACACTCCTACCCAGTCAAAAGATCAGGGCTTGATCCATCACCGTTTTTTAGCTCACTGCACCATCCCAGTTCAGAACCTGGCTACATGCAAATTAGTCTGACCCTGGCCCAGTGCATCATGGGAACAGGGCAGACCAAACTACCAAGCCAATTCTTCACTGGAAAGGAAACAAGCTTCCGGGGACCGGTTTCTGGCATTACAGCCGTCTTCGGCCCGGCTTGCTTGAATCCTGATGGTGCAATGAGCAAGGGACTCATGTCTGAGCATACCCTTCCACACTCATGGTGGCCAAAATAATTACAAAAAGGGGGTGGTGATGGACAGAGTATCTGAGTTAATCAGAACACTCCTACCCAGTCAACAGATCAGGGCTTGATCCATCACCGTTTTTTAGCTCACTGCACCATCCCAGTTCAGAACCTGGCTACATGCAAATTAGTCTGACCCTGGCCCAGTGCATCATGGGAACAGGGCAGACCAAACTACCAAGCCAATTCTTCACTGGAAAGGAAACAAGCTTCCGGGGACCGGTTTCTGGCATTGCAGCCGTCTTCGGCCCGGCAGGGACTCACATCTGAGTATACCCTTCCACACTTGTGGTGGCCAAAACGATTCATAAAAGGGGGTGGTGATGGACAGAGTATCTGAATTAAGCAGAACACTCCTACCCAGTCAAAAGATCAGGGCTTGATCCATCACCGTTTTTTAGCTCACTGCACCATCCCAGTTCAGAACCTGGCTACATGCAAATTAGTCTGACCCTGGCCCAGTGCATCATGGGAACAGGGCAGACCAAACTACCAAGCCAATTCTTTACTGGAAAGGAAACAAGCTTCTTGGGACCGATTTCTGGCATTGCAGCCGTCTTCGGCCCGGCTTGCTTGAATCCTGATGGTACAGTGAGCAAGGGACTCAAATCTGAGTATACCCTTCCACACTTGTAGTGGCCAAAACGATTCATAAAAGGGGGTTGTGATGGACAGAGTATCTGAATTAAGCAGAACACTCCTACCCAGTCAAAAGATCAGGGCTTGATCCATCACCGTTTTTTAGCTCACTGCACCATCCCAGTTCAGAACCTGGCTACATGCAAATTAGTCTGACCCTGGCCCAGTGCATCATGGGAACAGGGCAGACCAAACTACCAAGCCAATTCTTTACTGGAAAGGAAACAAGCTTCCGGGGACTGGTTTCTGGCATTGCAGCCGTCTTCAGCCGGCTTGCTTGAATCCTGATGGTGCAGTGAGCAAGGGACTCACATCTGAGTATACCCTTCCACACTTATTGTGGCCAAAACGATTCATAAAAGGGGGTGGTGATGGACAGAGTATCTGAATTAAGCAGAACACTCCTACCCAGTCAAAAGATCAGGGCTTGATCCATCACCGTTTTTTAGCTCACTGCACCATCCCAGTTCAGAACCTGGCTACATGCAAATTAGTCTGACCCTGGCCCAGTGCATCATGGGAACAGGGCAGACCAAACTACCAAGCCAATTATTTACTGGAAAGGAAACAAGCTTCCGGGGACCGGTTTCTGGCATTGCAGCCGTCTTCGGCCCGGCTTGCTTGAATCCTGATGGTGCAGTGAGCAAGGGACTCACATCTGAGTATACCCTTCCACACTTGTGGTGGCCAAAACGATTCATAAAAGGAGGTGGTGATGGACAGAGTATCTGAATTAAGCAGAACACTCCTACCCAGTCAAAAGATCAGGGCTTGATCCATCACCGTTTTTTAGCTCACTGCACCATCCCAGTTCAGAACCTGGCTACATGCAAATTAGTCTGACCCTGGCCCAGTGCATCATGGGAACAGGGCAGACCAAACTACCAAGCCAATTCTTCACTGGAAAGGAAACAAGCTTCCGGGGACCGGTTTCTAGCATTACAGCCGTCTTCGGCCCGGCTTGCTTGAATCCTGATGGTGCAATGAGCAAGGGACTCATGTCTGAGCATACCCTTCCACACTCATGGTGTCCAAAATAATTACAAAAAGGGGGTGGTGATGGACAGAGTATCTGAGTTAATCAGAACACTCCTACCCAGTCAACAGATCAGGGCTTGATCCATCACCGTTTTTTAGCTCTCTGCACCATCCCAGTTCAGAACCTGGCTACATGCAAATTAGTCTGACCCTGGCCCAGTGCATCATGGGAACAGGGCAGACCAAACTACCAAGCCAATTCTTTACTGGAAAGGAAACAAGCTTTCGGGGACTGGTTTCTGGCATTGCAGCCGTCTTCGGCCGGCTTGCTTGAATCCTGATGGTGCAGTGAGCAAGGGACTCACATCTGAGTATACCCTTCCACACTTGTGGTGGCCAAAACGATTCATAAAAAGGGGGTGGTGATGGACAGAGTATCTGAATTAAGTAGAACACTCCTACCCAGTCAAAAGATCAGGGCTTGATCCATCACCGTTTTTTTAGCTCACTGCACCATCCCAGTTCAGAACCTGGCTACATGCAAATTAGTCTGACCCTGGCCCAGTGCATCATGGGAACAGGGCAGACCAAACTACCAAGCCAATTCTTTACTGGAAAGGGAACAAGCTTCCGGGGACCGGTTTCTGGCATTGCAGCCGTCTTCGGCCCGGCTTGCTTGAATCCTGATGGTGCAGTGAGCAAGGGACTCACATCTGAGTATACCCTTCCACACTTATTGTGGCCAAAACGATTCATAAAAGGGGGTGGTGATGGACAGAGTATCTGAATTAAGCAGAACACTCCTACCCAGTCAAAAGATCAGGGCTTGATCCATCACCGTTTTTTAGCTCACTGCACCATCCCAGTTCAGAACCTGGCTACATGCAAATTAGTCTGACCCTGGCCCAGTGCATCATGGGAACAGGGCAGACCAAACTACCAAGCCAATTATTTACTGGAAAGGAAACAAGCTTCCGGGGACCGGTTTCTGGCATTGCAGCCGTCTTCGGCCCGGCTTGCTTGAATCCTGATGGTGCAGTGAGCAAGGGACTCACATCTGAGTATACCCTTCCACACTTGTGGTGGCCAAAACGATTCATAAAAGGAGGTGGTGATGGACAGAGTATCTGAATTAAGCAGAACACTCCTACCCAGTCAAAAGATCAGGGCTTGATCCATCACCGTTTTTTAGCTCACTGCACCATCCCAGTTCAGAACCTGGCTACATGCAAATTAGTCTGACCCTGGCCCAGTGCATCATGGGAACAGGGCAGACCAAACTACCAAGCCAATTCTTCACTGGAAAGGAAACAAGCTTCCGGGGACCGGTTTCTGGCATTGCAGCCGTCTTCGGCCCGGCTTGCTTGAATCCTGATGGTGCAGTGAGCAAGGGACTCACATCTGAGTATACCCTTCCACACTTGTGGTGGCCAAAACGATTCATAAAAGGGGGTGGTGATGGACAGAGTATCTGAATTAAGCAGAACACTCCTACCCAGTCAAAAGATCAGGGCTTGATCCATCACCGTTTTTTAGCTCCCTGCACCATCCCAGTTCAGAACCTGGCTACATGCAAATTAGTCTGACCCTGGCCCAGTGCATCATGGGAACAGGGCAGACCAAACTACCAAGCCAATTCTTTACTTGAAAGGAAACAAGCTTCCGGGGACCAGTTTCTGGCATTGCAGCTGTCTTCGGCCCGGCTTGCTTGAATCCTGATGGTGCAGTGAGCAAGGGACTCACATCTGAGTATACCCTTCCACACTTGTGGTGGCCAAAACGATTCATAAAAGGGGGTGGTGATGGACAGAGTATCTGAATTAAGCAGAACACTCCTACCCAGTAAAAAGATCAGGGCTTGATCCATCACCGTTTTTTAGCTCACTGCACCATCCCAGTTCAGAACCTGTCTACATGCAAATCAGTCTGACCCTGGCCCAGTGCATCATGGGAACAGGGCAGACCAAACTACCAAGCCAATTCTTTACTGGAAAGGAAACAAGCTTCCGGGGACCGGTTTCTGGCATTGCAGCCGTCTTCGGCCCGGCTTGCTTGAATCCTGATGGTGCAGTGAGCAAGGGACTCACATCTGAGTATACCCTTCCACACTTGTGGTGGCCAAAACGATTCATAAAAGGAGGTGGTGATGGACAGAGTATCTGAATTAAGCAGAACACTCCTACCCAGTCAAAAGATCAGGGCTTGATCCATCACCGTTTTTTAGCTCACTGCACCATCCCAGTTCAGAACCTGACTACATGAAAATTAGTCTGACCCTGGCCCAGTGCATCATGGGAACAGGGCAGACCAAACTACCAAGCCAATTCTTTACTGGAAAGGAAACAAGCTTCCGGGGACCGGTTTCTGGCATTGCAGCCGTCTTCGGCCCGGCTTGCTTGAATCCTGATGGTGCAGTGAGCAAGGGACTCACATCTGAGTATACCCTTCCACACTTGTGGTGGCCAAAACGATTCATAAAAGGGGGTGGTGATGGACAGAGTATCTGAGTTAATCAGAACACTCCTACCCAGTCAAAAGATCAGGGCTTGATCCATCACCGTTTTTTAGCTCACTGCACCATCCCAGTTCAGAACCTGGCTACATGCAAATTAGTCTGACCCTGGCCCAGTGCATCATGGGAACAGGGCAGACCAAACTACCAAGCCAATTCTTCACTGGAAAGGAAACAAGCTTCCGGGGACCGGTTTCTGGCATTACAGCCGTCTTCGGCCCGGCTTGCTTGAATCCTGATGGTGCAATGAGCAAGGGACTCATGTCTGAGCATACCCTTCCACACTCATGGTGGCCAAAATAATTACAAAAAGGGGGTGGTGATGGACAGAGTATCTGAGTTAATCAGAACACTCCTACCCAGTCAACAGATCAGGGCTTGATCCATCACCGTTTTTTTTAGCTCACTGCACCATCCCAGTTCAGAACCTGGCTACATGCAAATTAGTCTGACCCTGGCCCAGTGCATCATGGGAACAGGGCAGACCAAACTACCAAGCCAATTCTTCACTGGAAAGGAAACAAGCTTCCGGGGACCGGTTTCTGGCATTGCAGCCGTCTTCGGCCCGGCAGATCCTCACATCTGAGTATACCCTTCCACACTTGTGGTGGCCAAAACGATTCATAAAAGGGGGTGGTGATGGACAGATTATCTGAATTAAGCAGAACACTCCTACCCAGTCAAAAGATCAGGGCTTGATCCATCACCGTTTTTTAGCTCACTGCACCATCCCAGTTCAGAACCTGGCTACATGCAAATTAGTCTGACCCTGGCCCAGTGCATCATGGGAACAGGGCACACCAAACTACCAAGCCAATTCTTTACTGGAAAGGAAACAAGCTTCTTGGGACCGGTTTCTGGCATTGCAGCCGTCTTCGGCCCGGCTTGCTTGAATCCTGATGGTACAGTGAGCAAGGGACTCACATCTGAGTATACCCTTCAACACTTGTAGTGGCCAAAACGATTCATAAAAGGGGGTTGTGATGGACAGAGTATCTGAATTAAGCAGAATACTCCTACCCAGTCAAAAGATCAGGGCTTGATCCATCACCGTTTTTTAGCTCACTGCACCATCCCAGTTCAGAACCTGGCTACATGCAAATTAGTCTGACCCTGGCCCAGTGCATCATGGGAACAGGGCAGACCAAACTACCAAGCCAATTCTTTACTGGAAAGGAAACAAGCTTCCGGGGACCGGTTTCTGGCATTGCAGCCGTCTTCGGCCCGGCTTGCTTGAATCCTGATGCTGCAGTGAGCAAGGGACTCACATCTGAGTATACCCTTCCACACTTGTGGTGGCCAAAACGATTCATAAAAGGGGGTGGTGATGGACAGAGTATCTGAATTAAGCAGAACACTCATACCCAGTCAAAAGATCAGGGCTTGATCCATCACCGTTTTTTAGCTCACTGCACCATCCCAGTTCAGAACCTGGCTACATGCAAATTAGTCTGACCCTGGGCCAGTGCATCATGGGAACAGGGCAGACCAAACTACCAAGCCAATTCTTTACTGCAAAGGAAACAAGCTTCCGGGGACCGGTTTCTGGCATTGCAGCCGTCTTCGGCCCGGCTTTCTTGAATCCTGATGGTGCAGTGAGCAAGGGACTCACATCTGAGTATACCCTTCCACACTTGTGGTGGCCAAAACAATTCATAAAAGGGGGTGGTGATGGACAGAGTATCTGAGTTAATCAGAACACTCCTACCCAGTCAAAAGATCAGGGCTTGATCCATCACCGTTTTTTAGCTCACTGCACCATCCCAGTTCAGAACCTGGCTACATGCAAATTAGTCTGACCCTGGCCCAGTGCATCATGGGAACAGGGCAGACCAAACTACCAAGCCAATTCTTCACTGGAAAGGAAACAAGCTTCCGGGGACCGGTTTCTGGCATTACAGCCGTCTTCGGCCCGGCTTGCTTGAATCCTGGTGGTGCAATGAGCAAGGGACTCATGTCTGAGCATACCCTTCCACACTCATGGTGGCCAAAATAATTACAAAAAGGGGGTGGTGATGGACAGAGTATCTGAATAAAGCAGAACACTCCTACCCAGTCAAAAGATCAGGGCTTGATCCATCACCGTTTTTTAGCTCACTGCACCATCCCAGTTCAGAACCTGGCTACATGCAAATTAGTCTGACCCTGGCCCAGTGCATCATGGGAACAGGGCAGACCAAACTACCAAGCCAATTCTTTACTGGAAAGGAAACAAGCTTCCGCGGACCGGTTTCTGGCATTGCAGCCGTCTTCGGCCCGGCTTGCTTGAATCCTGATGGTGCAGTGAGCAAGGGACTCACATCTGAGTATACCCTTCCACACTTGTGGTGGCCAAAACGATTCATAAAAGGGGGTGGTGATGGACAGAGTATCTGAATAAAGCAGAACACTCCTACCCAGTCAAAAGATCAGGGCTTGATCCATCACCGTTTTTTAGCTCACTGCACCATCCCAGTTCAGAACCTGGCTACATGCAAATTAGTCTGACCCTGGCCCAGTGCATCATGGGAACAGGGCAGACCAAACTACCAAGCCAATTCTTTACTGGAAAGGAAACAAGCTTCCGGGGACCGGTTTCTGGCATTGCAGCCGTCTTCGGCCCGGCTTGCTTGAATCCTGAAGGTGCAGTGAGCAAGGGACTCACATCTGAGTATACCCTTCCACACTTGTGGTGGCCAAAACGATTCATAAAAGGGGGTGGTAATGGACAGACTTCCGAGGACCGGTTTCTGGCATTACAGCCGTCTTCAGCCCGGCTTGCTTGAATCCAGTGGCAAAGTGAGCAAGGTCCTCGGAAGCTTGTTTCCGGTCCAGGGAAGGCATGGCGTGGCAGTTCGGGCTGGACTGTTCCCATGAGGCACAGGGTCAGACTGATTTGCATATAGCCATGTCTGAACTGGGGTGGCAGAGTGGGCTACAGAACGGTGATGGATTAAACCCAGATCTTTTGACTGGGTGTGAGTGTTTGATTGGTTCAGATGCTCCGTCCATCACCACCCCCTTTTGTACAGCTAAAATAGGAGGAGCATTTTTGGTTAGGAAAACGCTAAGGATGTTGAGGCATAGAGTAGTGAACATGAGGTGATTCCCATGAAGATGGAAAAGTGTTGAAAAGATAGTTGAGGAATTACCTAGAGAGAGGATTGATGTAGGGAAAGAATAGGAATACCTATTTTAGATACATACACACAAATATAAAATCCCAAACCCCAAAACAAATATTCAGGTAAGGGATAGATTTAAACCTATGTAAATAATTAACCGGCCTAAGCTAATACATGGACGTGCTGAAACAGATAACTGTGGGTTCTGCAGAAATACATAGATCATAGTGCACATTATTTTTAGGAAACATACATTCATGGTGTATGGTCAAATTAGCTGTGCTGATCATGTTTCATTGTAGATAAAAACTTAACAGGACATGAAAAATTTGTATAGATATATAAGTCCAGGGGATGCATAAAGAAGTGGAAGAGGGTATGAGGGCCGTGGCGGAGCTACCGAGCCGGGCGGGGTGAGGAGGGGGAGGGCAACTAAGTATATTCCAGCCCAGGCACTGTCAAGCTTGCCTGGGTTTGTACCATGTAATGTTGATATCCTACATGCTTTCTGAACTTATCTGTATGATGACTGTGAACATGAGCATTGTTAATAAAAAGAGTTAAAAAAAATTAGTATAGATGTCACAGAAAAGGTTACCACATTTTTATCTCTTAAACAAACACAACGAGAGGCCGACAGTAGAAATAATTTATTTGCATTTTAATGGAGCATTGAGTGCAGGCGGTAAACAAGGAGGGGGTTCTGTCTTAGCCAAAGCCTGTTGAGAATATGTTAAAGTCTGATAGGCTGGGCTGTGCCTAATGACATAAAACAAGAGTATAATTTGCTTGGCAGGAAAACAAAAATGTTTTTCTATGTTATCTCACCCTTATTTTAAGAAATAAAAGAAAAACCCAAAAGAGGGGGCTTCCGCTAAGTATGGACACACACACAATTCTTGGAAATATTTATGTATCTCATCTGCCACACTTGCTATTTGCGTCATGTAAAAATTTCTAACACGTTTTTGTGGCCTTTGCAGTATTTATACTACTGCCTGTAATCCAGAACTTTCAACTTCAGACTATGGTCTGTTTTTGAGACTCGGCTTTTTCCCAATTGATTGAATGATTAAAACATTATTATTGTGTAAAATGTTTATGTCTTACTTTATTAATATATTTTTCCTCCAACAGAGCATTTACCCACAGAGGTCAAGCCTTAATAATCCTGGTGTTGTCACCTTTTCACGACAGCAATGACATTGAGACTGGGGCCACTGTATCTACTCCACAGCCTACAGCGAATTCACAACACTGCCACCAGGCGAGATCTGTACTTGAAGGGATACAATTATATCACCCCTGCTCTGGCTTTCAACCGGAGGAGATATCTTTTCCACAGCCCTCTACATCTCCCATTGAGTGATTCATGACTCAGGGCCAAAATTAATTCAATCCACTAACAGAATCTATAGCGTGGGAGTCACCGCTGATCCATAATGGCCAGCTCTTAATAATTCCATGTTGCACCACAACCAACATTTGCTAAACATCCCTTCTCTCTTCAGACTTTTAAGTGCGAGAACACAAAAAATCAAAAACAGCAAACATCTAGAACTGAGAAAAACAATACCAACCCGGCTGACACCGCTGCAATCCTGTCTCTCACTGACTTTTGCATTTGGTTCCTGCATAAACACTGCCACAAGTCGGCTGCAACGCAACGGGAACACAACTTTAAATCCCGTGCAAGACTCTAAGGGGCACATGCATCAACCTATTTAGGAAGTGCAAACGGTGCGAATCGTTAAATTCGGCAGTTTGCACTTCCTAAATACGTTTTTGGGATGCATCATACTTTTTTGTGGAAATCGCTATTTTTAGTGATTTCTAAAAATGCGATTGCTTTTAAAGAATCGCAAATATGCGATTCCCTAAAAGCAATGCATGATTGTTTTTCAAATTGCGAATTAGCAATTAGGGGGTGCAATTTACCACGAGGTTGAACCTCGTGGTAATTTGCGAAAAGTTATGGAAATGCTCAAAAATGCATTTTTTAAACTTTCATGTTACAGACACACATGTCCTTAGGACATGTGTGTGTGAAACATGCACTTTAAAATACATTTCAGGGGTGCAGGGGGGGGGGTCCTTTGGACCCCCCTCTGCACCCTTGCAATGCATCAACAAATTGCGAATTGCAACAAAAAAAAAATGCAAAACGGCATTGATTCCTATGGGCCTCTAGGCCCATAGGAATCAATGTAATGCCATTCCTTAATTGCGAATCGCAATTAAGGAATCGCAAATTCCGAAAATTAAGAAATCCTAAAATATTTTAGGATTTGTTGATGCATAGGATTTTGCAATTCCTAAATTGCGATTCCTTAATTTTCGCAATTTAGGAAATGCAAAATCCTACAATGATGCATGTGCCCCTAAGGGCCTTATTTATGAGGCCTTGCAACACTTTTTCGCAAGTGTTGCATCCCTTTTTGTGACACACCAACTGCGTAACAAATGCGCCATGTTGGGCCCTATTTACAAAGTGACTCATCTAAGTGGATGCGTCACTTTGCAAAGCCCTGAACCTGCATCAGGTATAGCGTATGCAGGGTGGGCGTTCCCCCGTAAAATGCCTCATAGAAGTGGCAAAATGAAATCCGATAGATTTCACTGTGCCATTTCTAGGATGCTACTGCGTCAAAACGTCAAAACCTCAGGCCTGCCTCACAGCAGGAGTAAGACGGATTCAGGCACATTTAACATGGGATTTGCCCATGTGTAATGACACATTGCTGGAGTTGCATCATTACTGCGCCTACAAATATGTGAGAACTACTGACATGTCTGTAACTCTTTGTGACATGGAGCGCAGTACATTAAATAAGGAACATCCATCACGTCACAAGAAGGGCGCTGTGAAAACTGTTGCATTGCTGTTTTCACGCTGCAATGCAACAGTTTTCATAAATGAGTCCCTAAATATACTACTCAAAAGCTACACTAAAAACCAAGGGCATCATTTTTTAGGCCTTGCAACACTTTTGTGCCACCATTGCATCACTTTTTGTGGTGCACCGGCAGCGTAAAATATTTGCCATGTGGCACCCTATTTACAAAGTGACATTTCTAAGCAGATGCTTCACTTTGTAAAGCCCTGCGCTACATTATACCTGTGTTAGGTATAATGTATGCGGGGTGGGCATTCCCCCCATAAAAAGCCTTGTAGAAATGGCACAGTGAAATCTATCAGTTTTCACTGCACCATTTCTAGGACACCACTACATCAAAATCTCACGCCTGCCTCAGAGCATAAGACTAACGCAGGCGCATGTAACATGGGACTTGCCCATCTGTAATGACATTTTGATGGACTTGCGTCACTTCTGCGACACACTCCAGTGATGCATCAATACTGGCCTACAGATACTTAAAAAATACTGATGTATCTGTAACTCATTGCAGCATGGAGCACCGCACAGTCAATATGGCACATCCATCGTGTCGCAAGCAGGGCGCAGTGAAAACTGTTGCATCGCTGTTTTCACGTGGCGATCCAACAGTTTTCATAAATAAGGCCCTAAAATTCTACCAGCACTAAATAACAAACTCAGAGGCTATGTACTTGACCACCTAGAAAGTGTTTAGGGACCCCATAAGGGGTACAAACCACTACGCAAATGCAACATTGCAAAAGCAAACTACTAACTTTTTTAGTCACGTAGTTGCAATGCATAGTCTAGGATAACACTTCAGAGCCTTCAACTTTTGGACGCTATCATTTTAGACAGAAACAGAATTTCATGTGAACTCATTCATTTGTTTCAGAGCAGTCTTATTATATACCCAGCCTTTTTGAAGTGCGCACATGGAAGCTTTAAAACATATATTTTCTTTTCTTACAATTTTCTTTCCGGATTGCTCTCCTGGGAAACAATAATAAAGTAAAAGGTTTCTCTCTTGAAGAGAAATGAAACACTGCAGTGTTTGCCCTTTGCTTCAAACATTGCATAATTTAAAACCAAGCCTGGAAGTAATCTGCCAGAAAGAAACAATCGGGACAGCCAGCCTGTACATGGCACACAAAGGGAAAAGTTCAAATGAAAGTCCGAAATTGCCAAAAAGGGTCAATGGATAAAAACCATCTTCGACCTCTCTTGGGTTATGGGCATTGCTTATTTTCTATAGGCTCTAAACCTGGTTCTGGATTGTGTGGATTATTTTAGATTGATTTATGGAACAAATTTGAAGATGAAAACCTTTTGTATATTTTATCACTTGCATTTTTATTGTGTCTATTATTTCAGAATGTTGTTTTCAAAAGGCACAGGATTGTTCCAGTTGTGTCCATAAACAGAAATATGGCCTTTACTGTTCACTGTTTCATTTATTAGGTGCTATTTGAATTTTATTATGAAATTCTCAATCATCGATGGGTTCCTTGACAATAGGCAAGTAACTCCCAGAGACGGTGCCATATTCCAAAACACTAATTTTAAACAAGGCCGGCAATGCTTTGGTTGCACATAAGTAACATTCTTTCTAATTATAAAGCCTTTTTATGAGGCTAAAACCATATCCAGAAAACAGTCATTTTTAACCCCATATCTTTTATCACTTTCTTTTGATCACATGAATCCACTAGGAGATCCTGTTTGCAGCACAATAGCCACACTACATCAGCTGAGCACATAGACCTCACTCTAAGGTCAGCGCGAGCACCTTTATGAACAAGAGAAGGACTAATTTAGACCCTGGTATAAATCTTTCTTTTTTTAATACCAGCCAGCACTCATATCGACTGCCCAATATCATTTAATACTGTATTATTGAGGTAAGTACATGTGAAGTTAAGAATACTAAATCTATATTTCCCTACACATTCTTACCTTTATGATATGTAGGTAAACGTTATTCTGGAGTTGATATCTGAGTGCGTTGAGATTATTGAACTCAATATTGTGATGTTCAATGCTGCGCTGTGGGGAACGGGCCAACCTGACACTGACTCCAACAGCATCAATCAACACATCCTCCTTTCAATGAGGCTTGGAACCTACTTATTTAGTTTCACTAATCTCACTTAAGAACAACCCTCTAGATGTGATTTAGGTTTCCAGTAACTGAATACCATTACCACTTTCTCCGTCTTACACATCACTCGTCTTCGTGTATGAAGACATACCAGGCAGGAGCTAGTCTTAGACTGAAACCCTTTGTACTAGACTCATGTGTTATAATCTGACAAGTTGATTAATCAGCTCATTGCAGCATTTAGAATCGCAAGATAGTAACTGCAATCAATCCTTCAAAATAGTGGAGGAAACTTCTAACATAAGCCTATAACGAAAACATGAACACAGAAGGTGCAAAAGCTTCACTCTCAACTCTACATGTATATCCAAGAGAGAACTCAACCACCTGAGTTGTATCCCTAGTTAGTTGCAACCTAGCAAAGTATGAAACATAACCATATCAAAGATGGCCTATTGAGGGCACCTGACAACGCTGGTCCAAACCATCTTTTGTGTGAACAGAGCACAAACCTTTACTCCATACCAGATCTCACCCCTAATGTCATTCCAATCATCCATCATTTTCTCTAACCCTGAGAAATTCATAAACAGGGCCAAATCTGAAAAGAATACCTTGGATACTGGGACAGTGTAATTTTTACCCCACCTTTATAAGTCACAAATACATAACATGAAAATACACTTAGCATATTTTCCTTGTGATCTAACAATATTAATATGAAATGTTGCACTTGGCATCATTATTACAGTGCATTCAATGTAGAATTTGAGAATTCATGCTTAACACCGTGAGCCTTAACCATATTAATTGAGATAATCTTTGGAGAATTGATGAATCCACCATTTTCACATATATAGAATGTGATCACTCTAGAAACAACAATGGATTTTTATGTAATGTGTCCACTAATGTTACACGTATATTTCATATAAAATGTAGTTCTTAACAATACTTACACATGCTTATTAAAGATTTACTGTATACCACATGCAATGTGAATTTAATGTACTGACAAAGTTACATTCATTTGTGTCTAAACATTCTACACATATTAAGTATGTGCCATCGATTTAATGTTTTAAACTTCCCCTTACTAAGCCTGTTTTCCATTTTGCATAAAATATTGTTTCACATTTCTGCTTACATGACTTTTCCTTTGCATGTGTATTCACATGTATTGTTAGTATGAGAATAGATACAACACAATTTTATTAGTGATAGAGAAAGAGCCTGAGAAGACAAAAAACATGGAGAGCCAGAGCATTAACTCAAGAGTCCGATTCAGCAACGTTACAACATGGCTTCTTTGGGCAAGGACAATGTCGTTATTTCACAAATGTTACTGCTTACAATGTGAGAATTGAAAAGGACAAATGAGCCCCTGATGATGCGAACAGAAATATTTATGGTGAATAACTGGAGTCTATACTGCCTGGTGCTAGAGCCACTTTTCCTTGGACTTTGAGGGGTTTAGACCTTTATGCTTATTCCCTTTCATTTTTGCTGATTGTGGCTTAGGCTAATACTCAAAATTCCCCTGACCCAAGAAGACTCTTGGCCAAGCTTCTACAATTCTGACACCTTCCTTTAATTCCTTCACTTCCTGGACCTTTCTCTTGTATTCTCATTTGTCTATATTTTCCAGAATATTGACATTTCTTAGACTAATGAACTTTTCTCTTAGCCTCATGTATAAAAGAGAGGACCGGAAACTCTTTTCTGAGTACCAAATCTTAATGATAATCTTTTGTATTGCTGTGACTGAACTTCTTGTTTGCTTAATACTGGGAAGTCTAAACTTCTTCATGAGGTTGGGTTCCCAGTTGTTATTCTGTATCTCATGGCCTGGTGCTGAGATTTGTGTACCTTAACTTGATTGCTGAGTTGTAATCAACTTTCTTAAATATGCTCACCGATTCTTGGCCCTTATTGTGCAGCCAACGGGGTTACAATGTTAATTGGAAGTGATTAATGTAATGTTAATTACCCTCCCCTCTCAATCAGAAGTTAATGTCCATAGGAGGACGAATAGTAAGAGGGGTATCCCAAAAAGCTGCATCAGTGCTAAATTACAGGGAGTACTGTACAAGAAAAAGGGCGTTGCCCACACAAGCCCAACCTCAAGTAAATAGAGAAAAAATGCAAGAACCAGTTAATTGTGCTGTTAACGCCCGTACAAGTCTAAATGAGTGTAGGAGAAGCAAGCAAACACACCAGAATGTGTATAGTCCCAGAGCAGCCAACTGAACTAATGTAGCAATATGTGTGCTGCAGATCGAAAATATGCATGAGGAATGCAGCAAACCAAACTGGCACAGACTTATTTGAGAAAGACAACTGAAGTATTCAGGCGCTCATTTACAAATCCATTGAGCCGTTGGTGCACACATTTTTTTGATGCACCGGCGGAGCAGTGGGCCTGTCCATATTTACAAGGCCATGTAAAGCCACCCTGCATTGCTTTTCATGGCCTTGTCAATATGGCTACAACCACAATGGAAGTAGGTTGCCTTTACCAACACAGCGATCAAGGTCCCAAAGTTTGGATGCGGATGCTGCCTATTGCAGGTCACGTGAGGCCATCCAGCACAAGGGGGCCATCCTTAATGGAAGAGGATACCTCACACACAACATTGTGCCATGCTTCATCACAGGCATCCTCTCCCCACCCTGCTAAGATGGTACTAACAGGTTGAACTCAACCTCCGCGAATATTTGGCAGTAGGAGGGAGTTCTTACATAAAACATACAGGATAAGGTCGGGATCCAGTTTAATTAAAAAATACCTTCATGTGCCTCGGTTATGACCTTTATTATGGAGGGCCTGAGGTACAGTAAAAATAAATACAGTGATGGAAAACTAAGAGGATGATGAGACTAGCCAATCTTAGAGTTTGCCAACATGTTTCTGCCCATACTGATAGCCTTCTAGGTCTGGGGCATTAATCAGGACTGTTGGATCCCTATTATAACAATACCGGGTGTCCCCCATTTCACTACATGCTAGTGTATGGGAGTACACCTAAGATATAACCCAAGTCCTACCTGGGACACTAATATGCGCAATTCGTCTTGTACCTGCATGTGGCAAATCACATGCCTGCCACCTTGTGCATGCCAATGTAGAGGTGTACCATAGGTACCCCCCCAAGTGCAGGCCCCCACACCCCCAGGGGCCCACAACGGGACCCCAAAGCAATTCTCGCATGCCTTTCCATGGCGCCATCGCCGTCATGGAAAGGTCTTCTCCGCTAGGCATCCTGATATGGATGGTGGTGTCTTCTAGACATCGCCACCATATAAGGCCCGAGTTCCGCCCGGCAGGCAATCGGATCGATTGCCTGCCACGGGAAATGTGGTGGAAGGTCTTTCCCTCCTCCGCTGTAGCCCCTGCCATTGTTATATGGGGGGGTAAATGGAGGGTGGGCGGGGAATGATGTCAGGCGGATCGCCACCACCGGTCGGGTGGTGGCAATCCGCCCGACATCATAATGGACCCCTACATGTCCATGTGGTACAAAATAGAAATGGAACCTTCAAAAGAATGATTTTCGGGATTCAATCTCTAGCATTCTGCAACTGTGTCAACTATAATTATTAGTGACAATAATGGTAGACCACCTACCTCTCACCCATGCTTTAGGGGATACCGGAGACATGGTCAAAGGAGGGGTGGTGGCCTTCATAGACACACAGTGATGTAAAATGGGTACGAAAAAGGAAGGATAACATAAGCAAAATAAAATTAATCAAACAATTTATAAAGTACAGAACTCACAGGAGGAGATTGTTATTTCCCTTGTTATTCCCTTGAGGACAACGATAGAGGCTTATGTACAGGAATCCGTCCATTGCAGAATTGCATATGGTAGCTATGAGTGTTCACCTAAATGGCAACTAGAGCTCCAACTGTCCATACTGTATGCACATAAAAGAGCTGGGCAAGGAGCTTGTAACCATTATTAGGTGTTGCAATGCAATGGTTAAGAGTGGCATTGAGTGCCTGGCACCAAGTGTAGATCTGTACTAAAAATGGCTAATACGTCACCTACTCATCAGGTAAACTGATAACCTGCCCCATTTGTCACTTGTTACCGTGTATCCACAAATCTGTATGTTTATAGAAATCACAAAGGTTCAGCACGCAAAAATGATCCTCTAAGGGTACCCCACCGGGGGCCCCACAAGCCGTAGTTAGATTCAAGGCTGCATGCGATGAAAAGGAGCACTTGTATGCCATATGATTAGTGCCAAACGTACTTCAGAATTGTTTATAAATACATTTTTGCGAGGCAACCGAGGGGCTTGTGTTAGGTATACACCCCCCAACAACAGGTACATATCCCACCCCCACTCCTTATTTCCTCAGAAGGCACGCCACACTGTAGCACCCAAATCAATACACTGCCTGCCGCTTGGTACGCTGTTACCGTGGCAGGGGTCGGCTTAAGTACTTCCTGGTTGCGAAGTGTCGGCGTGAATGGGAGGGTGTAGCCCGATCGTTGATGACGCTGGGGGGGTAGTACCTGCTAATACCCCGGATGTCTGGGTAACGTAGTTCAATGCCAGTGTGAACGTGAGGGAGTAGCCCGATCCTTGACAATCTTGGCAGTGTAGGACGTGCTACTATTACAGATGTCTGGGTAACATAGTTCAAAAGGAAACCCCAGGCTACTTCTAAGGCCCTTGTCATAAGGGCAAATAATAAAGGGTTAAGTGACAAAGCAGAGGACCAGAGCACAGGGATTTTGTCATTATGATCCATATATTCCTCTTGTAATAGGTAGCATCAAAACTCTATGATTGGTTATATCGGTATCATATAATAAGGGAGAAGTGTTGATGATTCCAACGTCCTCCTTGGGAGGTATGTAAACACTATTTATACATTTTATTGTGCCTAATACATTTCAGCAATAGAGTACATTTATCATCCTGCCATTAAAGTTCCCCATGGGATATCATTATTGAGTCCCATTTACATATATATTGTTTACCCCTGACTATCTCTTTAGTGGTCTTTGTCTTGTATATATGGACCAATTTCACGCCTTACTTTAGTGAAAAGGGAATTCCATGGATGTTGCTGCAGGTGTCCCCATGCACCACCCATGGAAACTCACGCATTCTCAGATATATATATAGTTTTGTAAGTCAGGGAATGCGTTAGATTTCCACACCTCCCCAGAGGAGGCATAAGGGAGGCGCAACAAGGAGAAATACCTTAATTTCTTTTCGTTTTTCCTCTTTCTATTTGTGCTACATTCTGCACCACCAAATCACATATGTCTAGGCATCCATTTTCATATAAAGTGACAGTACACATACCAATTCCCTCAGGCATATTATTTGAAAAGGGTAAACTGCAGACTGGGGTGCACTCACATATTGCCTTGCCTACTGTGGGCTTTCAAAGAATGACTGAAATAGGGAATGTCCTCATAACCTTTACTTGCAGTCCTAATGATACATAAAGATACTAAATAATATATCACTAATGAGCATATAACATCAACTGACCTATGAACACTGTACTAAACTCAAGGGGATTTTTTATTTTACACATGTTGCTAGAATTGAAAAGGCCATGTGGCTATGTTTATGATATTGGAATTTACAAACCTGGGGCCTAATTTTTTTTAAAATGACACAGTGCTGCAAGTCATTTTGCTGCGCCGATCTGCGTCATTTTAAAAACAGAGTGAGGCATCATATTAAAAACAATACAACACATTTGTGTGCTTTCCCCTATGCTGGCGCACAATTGGCTGCCATGCGCCACACAGGCACCCCTGCGTCATGTTGCAAGGGTGCCTGCATAGTGGGGAGGATTTTCTTGTGCAGTTCTGGGCACATTACTTTTGCTTTCTCAAACTGTACCTATGTGTAAAGTAAATGAGCAATAAAAATGCAGTGTTTACTAGCACTTAAAGATTTCCTCCATCTTTCCATTACACCATGGGTTCTGTAATCTGGTCACACACACTCGCGCCCCTCACCAGCAAAAAATTCCCTTTAAGTGCTGCACTGCTCCTTAAACCCAGGAATTTTCTACAAAAAGAAAAAAAGCCATGGTTAAGAGTTAGAATAACGGTGCCAATTATCTTTTCACAGCTGCGTTCTAGTATGCTCCGTTACTTCCACTTAATGGTTTTTTATACCTTATTTCCTCTCATAATATTACAGTCTTTTTTTTCTTGGTTTTTTATTTAATGTATTATTGTAGCTCCATAGATACTGTAATGTGCAGTTTCTTCGTTACAGGCATTTCTCTTTCTCCATATGCTCTTTTTTGAGTTGGCTTTCCAATAATAGATTCTTTTGAATGGTCAATTTTCATGTGAATTATTTTTCACCTTATTTGGTATCTTTATTCAACAATATATTCACTGTGGATTGGCATATTTGTTATCTCATGTATATTTATATTTTTTAAATAAACATATTACATTTTTTTTTAAAAAGAGTTAGAATAGTGGCATTCGAATCCACCAGTGTGGTTGACATATTATTTACACTACACTAGGAGAGTGAATGCACCCTTATTTCAAGACACCCACAATGATAGCTGTGTTTTTTCCATAAAGTGTCTGCCACCCCTCGACGAGTAGATGTTTTGAGGAAGAAATATATGGAGGAAAATCCACTGTATCAACAGCTGCATAAGTGGGAACTGGGACTGTACACTAAAATGGAAGTACATTGTCTGTACTCACATAGTATAACTTTCTAAGATACTGGGCATCATTTGCCATCATGTTGCAGAGGAATGCCACTTGTTTCCATGAAATAATGCCACCCTTTTTACTGTGATCTTTCTTTGTGAAAACACTGCTAAACATAATTACTGACTGATTATTCTAGGTTGGGCAACTATTCCAGTACAAATTCGGGCAGCAATAGCCTCGCCCATAACAGCCCCCAATGACTGAACCAATGGAGGAGTGACATCTACTATCTTTCTTCCTTTTACTAAGGTGGTGAGACAGCAGGAGGAACAGCCAAGACTCACGCCAATTGTTGGCAGAAGTCTCTTTACTGTTCTTCTCTAAACTACCCTGTAACCCATAATATTATGGATTATGACATGATCAAAAATGAGAAAAAGAAAATTCAGGAATCATATGTATGTATGTTTGCATATATGTATGTATATGTGCATGTATTTGGTATTTATACGCATGAACCTAGCTGAAAGGCAGCCAAGCAATGTGCAGGGCTAAAGACAAAGATGGGGGAACTTGTAATTGAAGGGGTAGCTGGTTTCTGACATCCTTTAACTGCATCATAATGTAGTGAAGTGTTCTTTAATGAGGTGTGTCTTCAGCACTTTTGTATCTCTGAACAGGATTGGGGCAGTCCTGATGGATACCAAGATGTCATTCCATATTCTCGGTGCACAGATGGAGAAAGCTTCTTGTCTGTTTTTTATTTTTTTAAACATTTCTTCATTTTCAGTCTGATAGTGTCCTGGCGGAGGTCTGCTAAGAGCCACTGGTGATGGCAAGCTTGTCAGCCAAATATGCAGGGGTGTTAATCCGATGGTTTTGTAGATAATGCAGCTCATTTTGAAGAAGGCTGCAACGGACCACCTGGATTGCCATTTATTTATTTAAAGGATGTCTGTTATTAGTGCAGTGTCACTCCAGGATAGTCTCCAAGGTGCTGTCATCGTATTACACTATTTCAAAGAGTTTGTGAGGGGAAGGAAGATAAGGCTAGTTAAATAGACAGCTTAATTAGCTTTCCTAAATATCAGTGGATGCTGGATGGTTTTGATCTTGGGGGATTATGCTGGAACTGGCTGCATAGTGAAAGATGGAGCAGGCGCTTAAAGCAACTGCTCCTTCTTTCACAAATGCGCTTCGCCCGGGGCAGCTGCAAGTTCACATCTTCCCTGGAGGCAACATATTATAAATAATAGGACACACTGTCCCTGTTTGCACCTGGCACAACAATGTGAAGGTGCACCATGGTGCTAACAGTGACAAAACATCTCTTTTGTCATATGGTCCCTGTTGGTAAGTACAGCCATGAAGGTGAAAGCAATGTGGTCGTATTTCTTCAGAACTTTGAGAAAACTTTGTAGGCTACTCTTAAGAAAGGGAGTAGTGTGGATTGTGGGAGACCATTGATCAGCACATTACCACCATGCAGATGTAAGAAGACAAGGCTTTGCACAGCAGTTTTGAAATTGATTTCTAGGAAGAAAAGTTTCACTTTCTTGACTAGTGAGAATTGGTACCAGAGCATCTTAGTTTTCATGCTGATGTGTTCCTTGAGGAAAAGACTGGTGTCCAGGATGAACCCCGGTGAGTTATTGGGTGTAAGTTGGAGTTTGTATCCGCCCAGGTTCATGTTACTGTTTCAGGTTTGGACTAGTTGTTGCTTGGTCTTGTCACATAGCAGGGATTCTATTTTGGCAGGGTTAGGCTTCATGCAGGTGCTGGACAACAAGGTCTGGATGAGGTGTAAGCAGTGTTTGAGGCATTAGATGCCTGAAACAGAATATACCTTCAAATACAGAGGTCTCTGAAGCTATGACAGACAAAGAATGCTCTTATATAAGGCTTTCAATAAGTGTCTTATGTTCTGGTTAGGCCTAGTGGGAAACACTGGCATTTTACATGCACGTTTTCCTAATTTGCCTTCTCTTCCACACAATGACTCTTGACACACATCTGCTTGTGTGACAGTGAGGATTAATTTTCATGAAACTAAACTTGCTTACAAATTCATCTTCACAAGATCACTTTCACGACACCTTGAACATTCTGTACAAGTACTTTCCCTTCAGCTATAGGGGTTGAACACACACCTTAGACACTTAGGTTAGGGAGCACATAGTAGGCGAACACTATCTAGAAATAGCTTTATATGCCTGCATAAATATATTGTTTGGCAAGATGGTGGAACTTTTCATTCTGTTCACAATCCTGATATTACTAATTACTTGTATCTAATTATGTCTATTGATCATTGCACCACATATATTTTCTACAAGAATCACTTTTGTTCAATAAATATTGAAAACTCCTCACTGTGTATTTATGGTATACTTCTCTGAGAGAAAGTTAGCGTGAGTGACTGAGAGAAAGAGTTCTAGATCTATTACCATGACCCCTGAGAGCACAGGGATGTTATGTTGTGTGGTTGCCAAAACCATTTGCCACCCATCTAGGTTTAGGAGGGCTTATGGTGGCACTGTGGGCGTGCTGGTCTTTAGGATGGTACATCCTGTGGAAGTGCACGGAATCAGTCTGGCACCATCCCTATGTTGATGTTTCCCAACAAAGTACACAGTTCCTACTGTGAAGTGGGGGACTACACAACATAAACTAGGACTGAAAGACGTACAACTCAAAAACATGCATCATTAAAAAAAATCATGTTTAACAGTGTATTTGTTCAGGTGTAGTATTTCACATATCATTATTTCATTTATAGCCAGTGATGAGAGAGCAGGCATTGACTTCTTGTAGAAAAGCTGGGATTGAGGGTAGGGAGATAAGTAGAAGAATGTTATCTGCACAGACAGCAAATTTAATTTGTTTAGTGTACCAAGAAAAGCAATGGATGGCATAGTTCATTGCAAGGTTCAAAAGAAAAGGTAAAAAAGGGCATTCTTGACATACACCTCTGTGTAAAGTAAAATAATTAGAGGTGAGCCTATTAACAAAAATTGCTGCTTGGTGTGCGGTGCATACAAGAGAAATCAAGGCAATGATGTCTGAAAACCAACCCATTTAACGGTATTGAAAATAAAGGACCAATTTACATGGTTGAAGGCTTTCTCTGCATCTAAATTAATTGCAGCTAGTGAATTGGTTAAATTAGTAGATTTGGAAAGGACATCAAACTTTAAACGTGTATTGTCATATACGTTTCTCCCTTTTATGAAGCCGGATTGTTCTATTGCAAGAAATTTGGGTAAGAAAGATTTTAAACGATGGGCTAATACTTTAGAAAAAAAATTCTAGTCAAGTCAATATTGACTAGCGATATGAGTTTGTAGCAGTGACATAACTGTGGGTCTTTGTCATCCTTTGAAATGAGAAACATTGGAGTGTCTAGGAAGGAGCCACAACACTTGAACTTTATGAAGAAAAGAAGAAATGAGAGAGTGTAATTGCAGAAGAAGCCATTTAGAAAAGTATGTAAAAAATTCTGCAGTAAATCCATCAGGACCTAGAGCTTTGTCAGATTTTATGGAGGATAGTGCAGTTGGGAGTTCTTCCAAAGAGATGTCTACTTCCCAGTCTTATAGGTATAAGTGAGGATCAAAAGATTTATTTATCTGGAGATGTCAAAGTCTTCCGGGAAACTGTTTGGGAGTATAGAGAGTCTTAACAAAGTTTACAAATTCTTGTAATATGTCAGGATCTTTATATAAAAGGTTTGAGTGAGTATTTTGGATAGAATGACCTTTGTTTCTGTTCTTTTTAATCATAAGATACTTAGCTAGATTTGTTTTGACCTCCAAAATATATTGCACTAGATTTGAGTAAGAAAGAGGAGGCACTGTCAGTAGAGAATTTGTGATATTGGACTTTGGCATTAGTGAGTTCTTGTAAACAATCTTTGGGTTTGGAAGAGTAATATGTGTGTTCCAAGAATTGTATTTTAGCAATAAAGCATGTTGGTTTTTTTTTGCTGTGAAGGTTTTCTTTTTTTAGAGACATATCTAATTACAAAGTCTCAAGCCGTAGCTTTGAAAGCATCAGAAATAATATTAAAAGAGATCTCATCAGTATGATTTTGGTGAAAGAATTCATGAAAGAATGTAGAAAAAGCAAAAGTAAAAGAAGTATCTGACAGTAACACATGATTAAATCTTTCTTTTTTTGTGTTTGATGGGGTTTGGTAGGATATCTAGTTGAATGGAAATTGTAGCACGGTCACAGACTAAAATAAATCTTATTTCATGTGAGTAAAGAGTTTGAGAGAGAGAAAGTGTGAAAAGAGGATGTAGTTGATTCATGACTGTGTGTGATGAGCAGGGTAATAGTATGTGTATTCACTGAGAGTGGTGTTAGAGAGTCTCCAAGCATCAGCAAGTGCACGTTGTTTGAGGGCTTGAACAAGTATTTGAGATTTGTTAGGTAAAAACAAGGATGATGAATTTATATCAATACAGGGGTCGACAATCTTATTACATTCACCAGCAAAAATAAAACAGTCTTCCGGAAAATGCATACGTTTTTTAGTGACATCTGACTGAAATTGGTAATCTGTAGTGGTGGAACCATAGTTATTAAAAATAAAACACAGGAACACTGTCAAATGTAAGATTGGTAAGTAGCCACCATCCTTCCGTATCAGTTTCTTGAGAGGTCAGAAGAACATTTAGAGATTTGTGACATAAGGTGGCATCCTCATTCTTTTTACCAGTATCTGGTGAAAAATAAACATTCAACTCACAACAGAGCCCACGGGTCCAGTTTATGTAAAAATATTCGAATGTGATACACAAAACTCACACCAGAGAAGAAGGCAACTAGACAAAGGAAGGTATTGCTTTTATGTACGACTGCCGTCACACACCATAGGTGTCATACTTCATCGTAGGGGTGCCTCCTCACATTAGGAACCAAGTCCTAATGCGGGTTACAATCCCCTCTCTGTGAGGGAGTAGAGTGAGGGGAGGTGTCCTTAAAAGGGATACCTTCCCCGGTCTAGTTGGTTTCTTCTCTGGTGTGAGTTTTGTTTATCACATTAGTATATTTTCACATTAACTGGACCCGTGGGCTCTTTTGTGAGTTGATTCTTGGAGTGAGGAGCGCGCCCACACTGGTCCTTAAACCTCCTCGTGGTCCTTTTTGTGTGTGTTTGGATACGTGTGTTAAACCCCATTGCCTTTTAATGGGTGAAACTAGACCCTTGACATTCCATGTAAGTATGGGCGAATTTTGTGAATTCACAATCCGCAAAATTCCGTATTTACGGATTCGCAATCCGCAAAATCCGCGAACTCTCCCGAATTTTGCGGATTCCTTTTTTTTTGTGTGTTCGCAAGTGTTTCTGCCATTTCGCAAGGGTTTTTTACCAGTTCGCAAACGCGAACTTACTTGTCGTGTAGCAACGGTCGCGACCATGTTGTTTCTACGTCTGGTTCATCACAGCACACTCTGTTTCACCACTGCCACCCTCTGTTTCACCACTGCCACCCTCTGGCTCACCCATGCCACCCTCTGGTTCATCATCACTGTAGATTATGGGGGGAAAAGCACACCTGCCCTGCCTCAACTGACATGAATTAATTTGGGGCTGATGAATGTGTCACTGAATTTGAGCTGGCACATGCTTCCTTAGCTGTAAGTGCTTCCTCATTAATGATGAGCTTGAACTTTTGCACCTGCCAAGTGCTTTCAGTTTTGTAAAATTCGTTAGCACATTTGCCCTGCCTCAACTGACATGAATGAATTAGGGGCTGATTAATGTGTCACTGAATTTGAACTTCCAGGCTGGCACCTGCTTCCTTATCTGTAATTGCTTTCTGTTGCAGTGTAATTTTTTTAACAGGATCTTTGTGGCATACTTGTAGCTATTCTCTGAGCCTGCTGTGAGGGTCAGAGCAGGGTCATAGAATAGTTGCAAGTAGGCAACTGAACTCTGAAGGGGCCCCTCAGGAAGCACTACATGGAATAGTTACTAATGATAAGATTGAACTTTTGCACCTGCTGAGTGCTTTCAGTTTTGCAAAAATCGTTTTTCTGCAATTTCGCGCCATTCGCGGGGCGCAAATTCGTGCGAGATCGAGTTCGGAAGCCGCAAATTCGTGCAAATATACGATTTGGGTTTTTTGCGGCGTGTTAGTTCGCGTGATTTTTTGCATTTTCGCAAGCCGCTTGTAGCGCAATGTTTGCGAAGTTACCCTAGCGGTCGTACATGGGCGCAGCCATCTTGTTTGCGTGACGTATTTCCATTTCCGGGCGCTATGTGTAGTCTTGCAAAGTGTGCGGCTCGCTAGTATATGTTCGCGTGTGATCGCGGGTGAAATCTCGAGCGAACTTACCCACGCAGTCGTGAACTGGCACGGCCATCTTGTTTTTCATTCATTGCTATGGTTCTGGGCATGCTTTCTGTATCCTCTGTCAATCTCTGCCATCCTTTGCTTGTTTGAAGTTTTTTTTAATCTATTTTACTTATTATCTATCCCTCTATTTTTCTAGCTCTATATTTTTGTGTTTTCTGCTACTTTTGGTTAATTTTAAACTACTTTTTTAAACTCTTTTCTTTTCTTCTTCCCTATTCTATTTCTTATTTATTATTTACCTTTCTTTCTGCCCAGACCATGGTAAAGGGAGCCGGGAAGCAGCCTGAGAAGGGGAAGGGTCCCGCACCCCGTGCCCAGCTCCCGTGCGGGCGTTTGAGGGGGGAGCAAGTTATAGCCCGGGAGATTTTTTTCAAAACTGCTAACTAGCCCGGGAGATTTTTAGTGCGGAGGAGGTGGCCGCACTAGTGTTTTATGTCCAGCGCCGCCTCCCCAGGACCATCATGGCAGGCAGCAAGATTGCTAGCGGCTACGGGCTCCGGGAGCGCCGGAAGCGGTGGGAGAAGGTGTGCCGGGCCATGTTTGAACACTCTCGGGTCCGGCGCACCTACAACCAGGCCACCCACCGTTAGACGGATCTCCTGGACCGGGAACGCGACTTGCTGGACGTGCTCGGCATCGAGATCCCCGGGCTTGGTTAGTAGTAGTAGCTATTTCTAGCTATTTCATCACTACTCTGTTTTCTCCCGCTCTGTGTGTTATTAAATTGCAAATTTTTGTTTTTTACCAAGAGCAATAATGCTGCCGATTACATTGTGGGTAAATTATATTTCAAAATCTTCTGTGCATTTCAGGTGCACTGCTCTCCTTCTCAGTAGCGTTGCTACTATGCTTATTTGTTTTCGATTTTGTGTTCATTTCATTGGCCTGAGAAATTATGTATGAGTGTAGTGTAAAGAACTGCGTAATGCTAGACACTAAGGGTCAGATTTTCAATTACCGGCGCATCCCTGCAAAGTAGCAGGAATGCGCCAGTAATTGTGCGCCGCGCCACCTCCACCCATGGTGCGCCGTATTTACAATGCGGTGCACCATGGGCCCAAAACGTCACCGAAGCGTTACGCATCTGTGCCGTAAAGGCGGCGCATTGCTGGAGTTGCGTCACAACGATGGCGCAGCTCCAGCAATGCTCTGGGGTGCCCTATCTCCCCAATGCTGCGTGAAGCCGTACGTCTGCTTCAAGCAGGCGCAGGGTTTGAGTCACGCATCATTGACCTAAAAGTGACTGATTGAAATCTTGTAGATTTCCCTCAGCCACTTTTAGGATGCGTTCCTGCGCAGGAACGCCCTCCCTTGCGCCGGCACGCCCCCTGATGACGCAGGGCTTTACAACGTGATGCATCTCCCATATGCGTCACAATGTTAATATACGCTGCACCATGGCGCCTCTTTTGTTCTGCCGCTGCGTCACAAAAGTCACGCAACAATGGAGCAAAAGAGCCGCAAGGGGCTTGTAAATCTGCCCCTACAGACTCAAGTCCAGTCCTTCCTTTGTACACCTGGCAATAAGAAGAAATAGTGGTGGTGGATTGATAGTTTGAGTATTTTAATGACTGGTTAATGTAGAAGGAAACTTTTTAGTGTTGTCGCTGATCTGCAATCACGATGGAGTTTGTCTGTCACTTCGCGTGCTGCGGACTGCTGCCTGCCAGTCCTAGGCGAACCTTTTTAGTAGTTTGTTTAGTGAGTTACATAACTTTCCAAGTTGACGGTCCGCAAATCAAGCAATACTAATATCGTAGTAGACCACATGAGATAGGTCAATATATCCCGTGGAATAGTTGTCTTTTTGCTATTTCGCCAAAATATTTTGTTATTGTTCTTTTGAAATGTTTGATTTGGTTGACAACAATCATCCATGTTTTCGGGTCTTTCTTTCTTTCATGTTGTACATCAGCTCCCCCCAGGAGCAAGAGGACAGAGGAGGAGGGGTTATCGGCTGCTGCTGCTGTTCAAGGCCAGGATCGGTGTGGCGAGGGCTCCTTTGCTGGCCCCAGTAAGTTTTAATTTTAATATAGAGTACCTATTTTTTCCTGCCGTTCCTCATTCGATTTTTTCTAAATTGTCTTTGATTTTCTTGTAGACTGTATCTAAATTCTTATCCTGCCTCTACTATAATTTACTAGATTATTCTTATTAGTCTGTCTGTGTAGTTAACTAAGATTGCACAGTTGGCAAAAGGTGTTAAACGAAACTCCCATTCTAGTCAGCAATAGCTCTATGCATTGAGTGCAGTCCTCTGGGATTGTCCATAATGTCTTTTCAAGTCTTCTAAATGTTTATGCTTTGACAATTACCAACAATAAAAAGGTGAATGACCACCAAGAAAGAATAAGATACTACTTTACTTTTGGTTTGGATAGGAGGACAATCCATACTACTACTGTTGCAGGGACAAATCTGCACAAACAGAACTATGGACACTAAATAGTGCATTGTTTATCAATTATAATAGACGCAGGTAGACTTTCCACATACCTCAGTGATATCAGACTTTGAAGAACCCCCAATCTCCCTACTGAGTAGGTAGTGTGGCAGAGTCATTTAGCTCCCGAATTCATCGATGATTGATCTCCAATGATGATTATCCAACGCAGGACAAGAGTACGGAGTCAGAGTCCAGAAGTGTCAGAGGCACGGACTCATGCTTGGAAATTGCAAAACCTTTTGCTCATTCACTCTTGACCAAAAACCACAGAGTCTATTTAAGTTTTAAAGCTTTATTAAAAGTAAAAATATTTATTAAAATCAAGCTTGTCATAAAACATAAACGGTTGATTAAAAATGGGAAAGTGCTTAGTGATTTATTTCACACATTTATTGTGGGCGAGCCGAGCCCTCACCTGGTTTGAACTTTAATTTTTCTTTTTGGTGCTGAATTGTTGGTCACTCCGTCCTGATGATTTGTTCTTAGAAGTGAAGCTTCTGTCTGTTATGAGAAAAATGGTGCGTGTTAAAAAGCAAGCATTCATCAGTTGTGCCAAAAAGTGCAGCAAGACAACACCCTTCCCTGGAAAAAGGGACATTTTTACTTTAGAGTAGACAGTCACAAATTATTAGATTGGTTTCTGTATTCACATTTCTTCATTCCTAGACAAAATACTAGTGAGTGGTGTATGTCTATGACATCTAACATTCTTAAATGTACTTTGTAGGTGGAACATCTGGTGCTGGGCCCAGTGCGGAGGTGGAGGAGGACACTTCTGGGGAGGAGGCGGTGCAAGTGCCGGACGAAACTGCTGTGCGGGTTGCCACGGTAGTGGCGGCCAGTGGCAAGCTCTTATATTCCTTACTTATTGAGATTGCAGACTGCATAGTGTGCTCTCTGCACGGGTGTAGTATATATGTTCTACAGTTAAGTTACTATACTGTTAAACAGACTTTCAAATTTAGAACAAAGATTTTTATCAACCAGGTAGTAGCCTCCTCTAAATTTACTTAAACTCAGCGGTGAATTTTTTTTCGAGAATCCAAATCTGATCTGAGATGAACTTGATGGATGGGATGAACGAAAAGCGAAAGAAGGGTGTAAGTAAGTGTGGATGGACGAGCAAGTTAAAAGTAATGATGACTGACAAAGAAGAATGATACGTGTTTGATTGGTGCCCGAGGTGGCTGGGAAGGAGTATGATGCATGGCTGGGTGAAGGATGAAGCAAGGATGGGTGGAAGGAGAACAGCCTGGGTGGGTGAAACAGAAACTGTATGTGTACGCAATATATGCTTTGGTTGAAATTCAAATGCAAGTCAAGCACGGATGTATGGCTTGCGGTTTCCCAAATGAAATGAAAAGGTTGTTTTCCCTTGAGAAAACGTAAGGTTTGTCCAGATGAGAGACATGAAGAAGAATGATTGACATATAGTTTGAATGGATGGATGCCTGGATCATGGTACTATCTGACTCTTAGATAGCATATGTGTATCTAGAGAGAGTAGACGGTCACTGGATGAACTAAGTGTTACTTTGAAGAGCATGTAACACCGCACCCGCACGTCCGTCCCAGTATAGGAAAGGCAAGGAAAAGAAGTTGTAATTTTGTCCGAATACTACCATGAATAGTAGCAGTAGTTTGTATTGCAAGCACAGCATATATCCGGCTATTACGATGGCCTCTCACTACCTCTGTTAATAAGTTTAGTAGAACTCGGTCATTCATGTGTGGATGTATCACTGTTCACTCAATAAAAAGCAAAGCACCTAAAGTCATCCCATATGTAAGAAAATACATACCATGTGCAGTGATAGATAATCAGATTATGTATCTTCTTCATTTTCCTTTTCTAGTATTCATTGGCACTGTAGGATGAAAGTTAAAATAATTAAGCAGTAGCCCTTGTAACAGAGTATTCTCAGTGCCACCCGTAATAGAAAAGTAAGAGCATCACCACCTGCATGTACTGGACTGGTACAGTAACGCAAGTCCTCATTTACTCCACGTTCTGGTTTGAAATGATTGTATAACGAAAGAGTGTTCATGTGTTCCACGTGACCTGAGGTATCATAAGTTCATGTTCTGGTTTGTCTAAACATTGGGAGTTTGTTATGACCAATGAGACACTGTAGCTAGCTCGGTAAGGGGGTTTTGGATACTGAGGTGAGTTTTGGGCCACCCTAATTCACTGAGGTTCCAAATCTCTATGCACAGTTCTGTAGGAGAATGGAATCCCTGCCACATGGCGCCCAACGTGGGGCACTCATCATGGCGGGCGTCTGTTTTCCTCAGGTGCAAGTTGACTGCGCTGGCATTATGCCGGCTTGCAGAAGTTAACGTACCAATTTTGCTAAACAAGAGAGAAGAAGAAGAATAAGACTGGTATACTGTCATAGTCGACTCTAATAGAGTGAGTCCATAGTGCTCGTAGAATTGATTCCTTAAACTACCACTAATGTTAGAGCAAGGATGAAGAAGTGGGAGGTCAGATAGATACTGGCCACAATAGTTATGTACTGCGCTTGCAAGTTGCTAGTTCTACTGTGACACAACTTTCTGCTGAATCATTTTGTGTTAATCTTAAAGAGCATTGGTTACAGACTATGTCTTTCTTTCTTCATATAGATGCTCCTTTCAAACCAACATGGAAGGAGCTGGCTAAAAGGGCCCGGCAACGTAGACTTGAGGCCACTGTCACCGAATATCGGCGGCTGGTGGCCCAGGAGTAGGAGGACACGCAGAGTACGTCGACAATATCCACGGCGACACGTGCATCCTCCTCCGCGCTCCCTGGGTCAGCCAGTCAGCGCAGCAGGTCTCCAGTGGTACGGAGCCGGGGTACCGCAGCCACTCGCCACCGCCGAGCAGCAAAGAAATCAGCTGCCCCCCACAGCAGGTGCAAGGCACGCGTGCACCGCCTTTCACTGAGGGTGTCCTACCTCGAGCAGGAGCTCCTCAACACCAAAACCCTGCTCGAGACCCTCCGCAAGGAGCATGCCGACCTGGCCCGAAAAGTCAACAGCAGCCAGCAGTAGGAGGAGACTGTCCCTTGCCCCTTTTTAGGTTTCGCCTCACCGAAAGCTGCGCAGCAGACTTTCGCGCAGGGCGAAATCTTATGAGTTACAGTATGGATGTTTGTGCCGCCTCTCTGTTCCATTGGCTAGCTCCATAAATGGAGGCTAGCCATTGGAACCGAGATCTGTCCGTCATGGCCGGACCAGATTTGTGGGCGTTCCCGACAGTTTTTCGCATTTTGCCCACGTCATGCGGCTGTGGGCGTGTTTTTCTTTTTTTTAAGCTTTGTTTTCGCCGTTTCGGGTGGGTTGCGCGATGTCCCGCTGTCCGTTCCGGCCCCCCTCCCGCTGTCCGTGAGCCCGTTCCCGCCCCCCTCCCGCTGTCCGTGTGCCCGTCCTCCCTCCCGCTGTCCGTGTGCCCGTCAATCTTATGCACATTCACTGTTTGGCCTCTTTGTTTATCTGCCCCTCTCTCCTCCCTAGGCCTCCATCTCTCGTCGTATGGACTGGACTGGAGCGGCTTCTATTGAAACCCTAGGGCTTTGATTACCAGCGGAATCCTTTGCCCCCCCTCCCACCCGCCCTCCGAGATCCCACGTGCCCATCCACTCCTGAGATTTCCCCTCAAAAACCGTGTGTTCTGATGCTTCTGCCCAGTCAGGCCAATAGACGTGAGCCAGGATTACAACTAATACAGACAATAAAGATTGTAATAAAAAAAAATGTATACTAAATATTCTAAACATAAATTGTGTTACTATAACGCTTGCAACCTCAGTATTTTTTCCAGGCACTATAAATAACTGATAAAAGGGCCGTGTTTCTCGACCCAGGTTTCCATTTATTAAGCATTTGCAACTAGAGTATCATTAAAAAGGAGAGAAACATTATCAGCTATTTATAGTGCCTGGGAAAAACATACTGGGGCAGATTTATGAAGGCCTTGCGCCGCCGGTGCGTCACTTTTTCCCATGTTAAAAGTGACGCACCGGCGGCGCAGGGCCTTCATAAATCTGCCCCACTGTGTTAACAAGCGCTAGAGGGGAACTGTAAGTATGCCACCCAGGCAGGGCCGCCGCCCTCACCCCGTCTTTTGAGACGGTGACCCCAGTACATTGTCAGAGAGCAGCAGAACCAGGTGAGTGCCCCCCCATCCCACACCGCCCCCCACGCCCTGCACACACACCCTCCCCTCCAATCTCGGGCCTTTGTGTCCCACACTGGGGGGGGGGACGCGTTATATGAGCCTCCCTGCGGCTCGGCCTGCCCTGGTGAACAAACAGGGGGCCGGGGGCTGAACTCAGCTGCAGAAGCCATTGTCAGGGGGGGCCCCCGAGCTCCGAGCACTGGCCCCCGCGGTGACTAATGGCAGCCGGGCTCAGGCAGGAGCCGGCCTTCCTGTGTGCTTTGTGTCTTCACAATACCCCCAGCATGTTTGCTCTTGGGCACTTTAAAGGGGCCTGCGTCTTACAAGACATGCCTGCCTGTTTGCACAGCTTATCTCTTCTTCTCCTTGTCTAGGGCCTGAATTCCTTGAAAATCCTGCTCCGTTTTTTGTTATTTTAATGTCACAAAACCTGCTTTTTGGCGGTAATTCATTACACAGGCTGATCCGCTAAAGAGCTTTCTTTAGCGAGTGTCGGATCTGTTTACAATCTCGGCCAAAAACAGTAAACATCCAGAAACAGAAGAACGGGGTACGCAAGGTGTGACACGGTTGGTATGGCGCCCACTGTCACCAGCTGTGACACGGAGGCATGGCGCCCACTGTCACCAGCTGTGACACGGGAGGCATGGCGCCCACTGTCACGGACCACTGTCACCCCGTGACACAGCCGGCATTGCGACCACTGTCATCAGCTGTGACACGGCCATCATGGTGACCACTGTCACCCCTGTGACACGGACGGCATGGCGACCACTGTCACCCGCTGTGCAACGGCCAGCACGGCGACCGCTGTCACCCGCTGTGCAAGGGCCAGCATAACAACCACTGAAACCAGCTGTGCAACGGCCAGCATGGCGACCACTGTCACCCGCTGTGACACGGCCAGCATGGCGACCATTGTCACCAGCTGTGCAACGGTCGGCATGGCGACCACTGTCACCCGCTGTGATACGGACAGTATGGCGACCACTGTCACCAGCTGTGACACGGCCGACATGGTGAGCACTGTCACCCGCCACTGTGACACAGCCGCACGGCGACCACTGTCACCAGCTGTGCAACGGCCAGCATGGCGACCACTGTCACCAGCTGCGCAACGGCCAGCATGGCGACCACTGTCACCAGCTGTGCAACGGCCAGCATGGCGACCACTGTCAGCCCTTTGACACGGCCGACATAGCGAGCACGGTCACCTGCCGCTGTGACACGGGAGGCATGGCGCCCACTGTCACAGACCACTGTTACCCCGTGACATAGCTGGCATGGGGTGCACTGCCACCCGCCGCGACACAACCGGCATTCAAACCACTATCATCAGCTGTGACACAGCCGTCATGGCGACCACTGTCACCCCTGTGACACAGTCGGCTTGGAAACCGCTGTCACTAGCAGTGCAACGGCCAACATGGCGACCACTGTCACCGGCTGTGCAGCGGCCAGCATGGCGACCATTGTCACCCCTTTGACACAGCCGACATGGCGAGCACTGTCACCCGCCGCTGTGACATGGGTTACATGGCGACCACTGTCACCCCTTTGACGCGGCCGACATGGCGAGCACTGTCACCCGCAGAGTAGTGAGTGCAGAGTGACTAGGGAGTGCTAGGGAGTGCAGAGTGACTAGGGAGTGCTAGGGAATGCAGAGTGACTAGGCAGTGCAAGGGAGTGCAGAGTGACTAGGGAGTGCTAGGGAGTGCAGAGTGACTGCAAAGTGCTAGGGAGAGCTAGGGAGTGCTAGGGAGTGCAGAGTGACTAGGGAGTGCAGAGTGCTAGGGTGTGCTAGGGAGTGCTAGGGAGTGCAGAGTGACTGCAGATTGCTAGGGAGTTCTAGGGAGTGCAGAGTGACTGCAGAGTGCTAGGGGGTGCTAGGGAGTGCAGAGTGACTGCAGAGTGCTAGGGAGTGCAGAGTGACTGCAGAGAGCTAGGGAGTGCTAGGGAGTGCAGAGTGACTAGGGAGTGCTAGAGAGTGCAGAGTGACTGCAGAGTGCTAGGGAGTGCGGAGTGACTAGGGAGTGCTAGGGAGTGCAGAGTGACTAGGGAGTGCAGAGAGTGCAGAGTGACTGCAGAGTGCTAGGGAGTGCAGAGTGACTAGGGAGTGCTAGAGAGTGCAGGGTGACTAGGGAGTGCTAGAGAGTGCAGGGTGACTGCAGAGTGCTAGGGAGTGCAGAGTGACTAGGGAGTGCTAGGGAGTGCAGAGTGACTAGGGAGTGCTAGGGAGTGCAGAGTGACTAGGGAGTGCAGAGTGACTAGGCAGTGCTAGGGATGGCTAGAGAGTGCAGAGTGCAGAGTGCTAGGGAGTGCTAGGGAGTGCTAGGGAGAGCTAGGGAGTGCTAGGGAGTGACTAGGGAGTGCAGAGTGACTAGGGAGAGCTAGGGAGTGCAGAGTGACTAGGGAGTGCTAGGGAGTGCAGAGTGACTAGGGAGTGCTAGGGAGTGGAGAGTGACTAGGGAGTGCTAGTGAGTAGAGAGTGACTGCAGAGTGCTAGGTAGTGCAGAGTGACTGCAGAGTGCTAGGGAGTGCAGAGTGACTGCAGAATGCTAGGGAGTGCTAGGGAGTGCAGAGTGACTAGGGAGTGCAGAGTGACTAGGGAGTGCTAGGGAGTGCAGAGTGACTAGGGAGTGCTAGGGAGTGCAGGGTGCAAGGGAGTGCAGAGTGACTAGGGACTGCTAGGGAGTGCAGAGTGCAAGGGAGTGCAGAGTGCAAAGGAGTGCAAGGGAGTGCGAGAGAGTGCAGAGTGACTAGGGAGTGCAGAGTGACTAGGGAGTGCAGAGTGACTAGGGAGTGCTAGGGAGTGCAGAGTGCTAGGGAGTGCAGAGTGCTAGGGAGTGCAGAGTGACTAGGGAGGGCTAGGGAGGGCTAGGGAGTGCAGAGTGACTAGGGAGTGCTAGGGAGTGCAGAGTGACTGCAGAGTGCTAGGGAGAGCTAGGGAGTGCAGAGTGACTAGGGAGTGCAGAGTGCTAGGGTGTGCTAGGGAGTGCTAGGGAGTGCAGAGTGACTGCAGACTGCTAGGGAGTTCTAGAGTGCAGAGTGACTGCAGAGTGCTAGGGAGTGCTAGGGAGTGCAGAGTGACTGCAGAGTGCTAGGGAGTGCAGAGTGACTGCAGAGTGCTAGGGAGTGCAGAGTGACTAGGCAGTGCTAGGGAGTGCTAGAGAGTGCAGAGTGCAGAGTGCTAGGGAGTGCTAGGGAGTGCTAGGGAGTGCTAGGGAGTGACTAGGGAGTGCAGAGTGACTAGGGAGTGCAGAGTGACTAGGGAGTGCTAGGGAGTGCAGAGTGACTAGGGAGTGCTAGGGAGTGCAGAGTGACTAGGGAGTGCTAGGGAGTGCAGGGTGCAAGGGACTGCAGAGTGACTAGGGACTGCAAGGGAGTGCTAGGGAGTGCAGAGTGCAAGGGAGTGCAGAGTGCACAGGAGTGCACAGGAGTGCAGAGTGCAATGGAGTGCAGAGTGCAAAGGAGTGCAAGGGAGTGCGAGAGAGTGCAGAGTGACTAGGGAGTGCAGAGTGACTAAGGAGTGCTAGGGAGTGCAGAGTGACTAGGGAGTGCTAGGGAGTGCAGAGTGCTAGGGAGTGCAGAGTGCTAGGGGGTGCAGAGTGACTAGGGAGTGCTAGGGAGTGCAGAGTGACTAGGGGGTGCAGAGTGCTAGGGAGTGCAGAGTGCTAGGGAGTGCAGAGTGACTAGGGAGGGCTAGGGAGTGCAGAGTGACTAGGGAGTGCTAGGGAGTGCAGAGTGACTGCAGAGTGCTAGGGAAAGCTAGGGAGTGCTATGGAGTGCAGAGTGACTAGGGAGTGCAGAGTGCTAGGGTGTGCTAGGGAGTGCTAGGGAGTGCAAAGTGAATGCAGAGTGCTAGGGAGTTCTAGAGTGCAGAGTGACTGCAGAGTGCTAGGGAGTGTAGAGTGACTGCAGAGTGCTAGGGAGTGCTAGGGAGTGCAGAGTGACTGCAGAGTGCCAGGGAGTGCTAGGGAGTGCAGAGTGACTAGGGAGTGCTAGAGAGTGCAGAGTGACTGCAGAGTGCTAAGGAGTGAAGAGTGACTAGGGAGTGCTAGGGAGTGCAGAGTGACTAGGGAGTGCAGAGTGACTAGGGAGTGCTAGAGAGTGCAGGGTGACTGCAGAGTGCTAGGGAGTGCAGCGTGACTAGGGAGTGCTAGAGAGTGCAGAGTGACTGCAGAGTGCTAGGGAGTGCAGAGTGACTAGGGAGTGCTAGGGAGTGCAGAGTGGCTAGGGAGTGCAGAGTGTCTAGGGAGTGCTAGGGAGTGCAGCACTCCCTAGAGTGCTAGGGAGTGCTAGGGAGTGCTAGGGAGTGACTAGGGAGTGCAGAGTGACTAGGGAGGGCAGAGTGACTAGGGAGTGCTAGGGAGTGCAGAGTGACTAGGGAGTGCTAGGGAGTGCAGAGTGACTAGGGAGTGCTAGGGAGTGGAGAGTGACTAGGGAGTGCTAGGGAGTGGAGAGTGACTGCAGAGTGCTAGGGAGTGCAGAGTGACTGCAGAGTGCTAGGGAGTGCAGAGTGACTGCAGAGTGCTAGGGAGTGCAGAGTGACTGCAGAATGCTAGGGAGTGCTAGGGAGTGCAGAGTGACTAGGGAGTGCTAGGGAGTGCAGAGTGACTAGGGACTGCTAGGGAGTGTTAGGGAGTGCAGAGTGCAAGGGAGTGCAGAGTGCAAAGGAGTGTGAGGGAGTGCGAGGGAGTGCGAGGGAGTGCAGAGTGCCTAGGGAGTGCAGAGTGACTAGGGAGTGCTAGGGAGTGCAGAGTGACTAGGGAGTGCTAGGGAGTGCAGAGTGCTAGGGAGTGCAGAGTGACTAGGGAGGACTAGGGAGTGCTAGGGAGTGCAGAGTGACTAGGGAGTGCTAGGGAGTGCAGAGTGACTAGGGAGTGCTATGGAGTGCTAGGGACTGCAGATTGACTGCAGAGGCTAATGGCAATGTAAATGACAATGCCATTTATTTATCTGTTTTCAAAACCAACACATAAATACAAATGTTGTCATTTACAATGCCAATAGCTCTAACTTTTCCAAAGGCGAAACCATTGCATTGTAAATGCTTGTTTAAAGACTTCTGGGGGGTGGGAATTGGGAGTTGGGTTTTCTACTTTTTTGGACTTCGTTTTCACGGACATTCGTTGGGGTTTGGGAGGGGGGTGGGTTGGGTCTTGCGGGAGATTATTTATGTTAGGGATATATAAATATACTTTAAACTTTATCTTAGCATACGTGTTTTTTACTGCTTTTGAGGCTGGTGGGTGGGGGTTTAACAGTGAGTTTGTTTTCCTGAAACTTAAGTGGCATCTTGATTCAAGTTGTGTAAGTACTAGTAATTGCTCAAATGTTTTCAAAACTAAGTGCCTGTCACAGAGTAAGTGAATTCAATAGTCCTAGGACCGTCAGTCTCTTGTCTCTCCTAATACTCCATTATACTACCTCCCCCCAAACGCTTATCTTACCTGTAATTTGTGTTTTGAAATAGGGCTAGGCGCAGGGCTGGCTGCACGGGAAATGGCGATTAAGGTTGGCAATCCTGCGCGGATCAAATGTCATCATTGCGGGGGTACTTGTGGTGTTACACAGTGGCAGTTGCAGCATCTGAAAAAAAAGAAAATGAAACCTTGTTTGTCCTTACCGTAGCATTAGAACGGTACGATAGAGAATATAGCAGGTGACAGTACACTAGAACAGTGCCACAATGTAGCCGAACAAATGGTAAAGTATTGAAAGTACTTGCATTGAATTTCTTTGACATTGGCTACTACTACAAGAAATAATACTGAAGGCGAAGGACACAGCAGCGTAATATTAATTTGCCACATCTAGGAGGAGGATGTTCTTGATGACCAATCAAGTTGATGGCGCACATGAAAATCTGCTTTCATTTGCCAATAGTGACTCAGTGTCAAGCTGAGTAAGAATATATCCTCGGATTCCTTCACCAGCCTGTTGCTATGACCTTATCCTCCCCAGCAAGTGTGTGGAATTATTGCTGTCATTTAGTCACACATCAATCAAAACCACACAGCCCGGGAGAAGAGGGTTAGGGTTTGGAAAATGGATGGGAATGGGGGTTTTTGGGAAAGTTTTTTCGAGAGAAGAAAAAAAAGCACAGCATGGACAAACAATAATTGAAGATAAACAAATCTTTGGGTACAAAGCTATCCATAAATCTTGTAAGTGACATAAAGGAAGTGCATGCACTACTGCATGCATGGTTACTGAAAAGTAAGTAGTACTTTCGACAACCGTGAATGAAAGAATGCGACAGTACAGGGCTGCAGTAATAATTATGCGTTTTCACTTGCCTATCTCTGCACTCAGAGAAACACTTCTTACATTAAATTAGGTTTAAAAAATAGCAGAAGTAAAACCTATAGAATGGCTGTAGGGATGAATTTAGAAGCAGAGATCAAAGAAATGCAGAGTCACACATAGAAGTTCACAGCAATAAAATTACTTAAAAGATAATTAGAAAAGAACGGATACTGTATCTGTATGTTTTTGTAGTTGTCCTGTTGAATTTGGTAAGTTGCATGCATCCAACCATTCCTCTTATTAGCGGGACTCCTCCATTCCATCTGACGCTCCGTCCATCAATGTTGGTGACCAGAAGACACCCTGTCCACTGCCTGCCTGGCGGATGCTGAATTGCGGCTCGCTAATGTGAAGCCTGACTTCATCCTTTTTTTCCCATTGCACAGGCTGAAACCCGGCCTGTAATTATTGATGGAAAAACAGGAAGTGATATTAGAACACCACCGACAAATAAATATAAGGTATGTACGCTGTGTAGTGCAAAAAGTAACACTTTGAGTTTCCTAATAGACAGTACAATATTTTTGAAAGTGCCTACTCTGTCTGAGTCTCCTTTTGAAGGATAAATAAGTATGGGCGAATTAATTTAGCGGATCTTTCCCCTCAAGCTAGGTGTACTGTAAACTGTGTTTTAGAACAAAATTAGACCTTCCCAGCAGTGCTCCCAGACCCTTACTAAACCCAGTCGCAAAAATGTAGAAGACCCCCATCAGATATCCAAAAACGAGGCCTAGTAGAAAATGGTGACAAAACGTACTTGGAAAGTAAAGTAGGCCCAAATCCCCCAATACCCACCATGGATTGTATTCAAACCACTTGCAAGCAAGCAAAAGTATCCATACCCAGCATTGCTCCAAGACTCGCAAACCCCCACACAAACACCAGGAACCCCCACAAACAGCCCCCCGAAAACGGTAGAGTGAGTGAAATCTCAGAAAATGCAAAAACTTTTTCCCCAGGGATTGTCTCCAAAACACTTTCTTTCGGCTATTAGACCTTTCCAGCAATGGCCCCAGAACTGTCAACCTGGGTGAAAACAAGTTTAACCCCCCCAACAAGCCAAAAGGAAAAACCCGGGAAAAGCCACACTTAAAAAACTTTGGGCCTACCTTCAATTCTGTCCAAATACGCTGTGCAGCTAGGCCCTAACTCCCCTTTTCCACCATGGATTTCCTGAAACACAAATGCAATCAACAGGCTGTGCCAGCAGTGCTCCCAGACCCCAAAACCCACCCACAACAACCTAAAAGCCCGCCAAACAGCACCCCAAAGACAGGCAAGTGATCAAAAGCGCAAAATCTTTTTCTGCTCCGATTTTCTCCAAACCACTTTTATCCGGTATTAGACCTTACCAGCAATGGCCCCAGACCTGTCAACTCACCTGCAAAGAAGCAGAACACACCCACAAATACAGAGTCTTTCTTCATTGGGCGTAATCCAGCCATCTGCTTTGAGGGAAATAGGGGTCTGGAGGAGGAGGAGGATAGAGGAGCATGTTCTTGTGAACTTGAGAACCTGAGGAATGCAGACTGCGGCACCTTCAAATCAATAAGCAAATAAGTGAAGACAGTTGTGCTGATGGGCTTGTTTTTGTGATTAGGTGATTAAAGTTTTTTTTTACATAGATTTTGCAAAACAAAGAAAGACAGACACACAGGAATAAAAGTGAATAAGGACGAAAAAGAAAGTTAGTGATTCATTGACTCATTTTCAGGGCTCGGTGTCAGGGAAGAAGAGCTCATCCTCAAACTCTGCTAATTCAGACGGGAGTAGGTCAGTTAACAGAGAAGAACTTCCCTCATCTAAGTTGGTGTCCTCCTCGTCTTCTTCCTGCGTGCATTCTCGTACTTTGTAATCTGGTGGTATGAAGTGCTGATTCATCTTGATCATTGTTAACCTCTCCACATTTTGGGGCGAGAGGCGGGTCCTTTTGGAAGTTACAATGCCACCAGCAGCACTGAAAACCCGTTCAGAAGACACGCTTGCGAGTGGGCAAGATAAGTAATTTATAGCCAGGTTGGTGATCTCTGGCCACACATCTGTTTTCCCATACCAATACGCCAATGGGTCATGAGAATGATGGACCTCTGTTGAGTCATTCAGATAGGACTGCACCATCGACTCAAGGTTCTCCAGGGTTCCTCCACTTTGCTTACTTTTTTCTGGGACCATTTCAGAAGCAAACCCAAGCTGAGTTAGCCAATCCTCTTCTTCACACAATATTACTGTTGAGTCTGGTGCAGATGATACGGTTGCTGGTGTTGTTAACGGCTGAGAGGGAAAATCACTCACTTCTGCCACAGCCACAAATGCAGAAGTGGATTTTTTTGACTGCGGACGGCCTGCTGATGCTGATGTACTGCCTTTTCCTTCAATTTCCTGCCGTTCTCTTTCAAACCGAGTGGCTGACACAGCTAGCCAATGTTTGTACTTTGTAACATCTGTGTCATCAAAAGGAAAGAATACTCTGCCTGCCACTGCCTTTTTGTACCGTGGATCCAGAATAGTAGCACAAATGTAATGCTGTTCTGTGTTGATCATTTCAAGACGATCATCGCCAAGTAGGCGGTGTAATAACTTCTCCGCCAACTCACATGCTTCTTCCTTTCCATCTTCAGTCGGTGCTCTAGCATGCTCAACAATGGGATAGCTTTTCCCAAATTACAGTCCTCCCTGCTGACTGCACGCGTGAAGACCTCAAAAGGACGAAGCATGTTTGTCAGGCTTTTAACTAGGTCCCATTGCTCCACCTGTATCCTCATGTCTATCATAGGTGTACCCAGTTTAAAGAAATACTGATCGACTAACGCATACTGCTCATACAGACGCTCAAGCATGTAGAAGGTTGAGTTCCAACGTGTTGCCACCTCCTGGATGAGTGCTTTCACTGGCAATTTACGTTCATGTTGCAGGCACCTCAGCTGCTTCCGGGCCTTAAAAGAATGGTTGAAATGTGTGCACATTCTTCGGCAGGTGGTCAGTAACTCGGAGACTGGACTTTCTTCACTCAAGAATTTTTTAACAACCAGGTTTATACAGTGCGCCAGACACGGCACTCTGAAATAGTTACCCATATCCATGGCCTTAACTACATTGGCCCCATTATCCGTGGAAACATAACCAATCATGCGTTTTCTTGGGGACAGCCATTCAAAGACCTTTGTGTTAAACTCATGCAAAATGTTTTCTCCTGTATGACTTTTCTCCATGGCAAACATGGCTATTGTTGCATGTTTCCGAGCAGCTTTATAAACTTTGTCCGAGTCAACACCTGCGTTTAGCTTTGCTTTAACCCCTGAAAAAGAGACCCAGTGTGCAGTGATGCACATGTAATCAGTGGCTGCGCAACTGGTCCACATGTCTGTTGTCAGATGTATAGTGTGAACAGCACTCTTCTGCAAAGCTGCCCCAATCACCTCCTGCACATCTTCATGTAGTGCTGGAACCGCAACTCTGGCAAAATAGAACCGGCTAGGAACCTTCCATTTAGGGCAGAGCGTTGCCACCATTTCAAGAAAATCCACCCCTTCCACAAAAGAAAAAGGGAGAAGGTCCAGCGCTAGCATTTTAGCCAGCTTAGTGTTATACAGATGCGCCATTGGGTGGTTGCGTTCATATGGCGCTTCTGAAAACAACATGCTTCTAATGGTGGGCTGGACCATTTTACGGGATGATGATGACTTCTGCGACCCAGTTATGCTTAGTAATGATGAACTTTTTTGCATTGGTGTCTCACTCTCTCCCACACTCTTAGTGTGGCTCATATATCTTGCAGGGGGTGTGCTGCTGACAGGGGTACTGGGTGTAACTGAAGAAATGTTTGACGCTTCTTCCTCCTCGTCATCAGCAGATGAAACATCAACGGATGCAATTTGTTGACTTGCAATTCGGGCATCCTTGATCTCCCTTAGGTGCGCATGCCATTTGACAGTGTGCTGTCTCTCAAGATGACCTCTCTGGCCTCCGGTACCATAGTTGGTACCAAGCTTACCACCACTAACTCGAACCTTACAAATGGTACAAATGGCTATGTTTTCCCTTGTTGGGCTAACACTAAAGAAGTCCCAAACTGCGGACTTCAAATGTCTGTGGGGGGCGGAGGAGGCGATACTGGGAATGCTGCTAATGCCAGATGAACTGGAGGATGTGTGTTGCCGAAATTTAGTACTTTGTGCACTTACAGCACCACTAATTGAGGAAATGGAGGTCGAGGTAGATGGAGGTCCCTTCTGGCGAGAAAATATGGAAGCTGTAGGTGGTGGTGTACTAGTTAACTGCATTTGTAGTGGTGGTCCCATTCCCACGTCGCCATCATCATCATCACGGTCAGCAGCATTTCGGGCTAGGGTAAAATGTCTGTTTGCTGCATGCCTGCTGAGGCTGGAGTGACGTGTATGATGACTGCGTCGTCGTCGTGAGAGTCTTCATCAGCAGGAGTATACGCCACTTCTTGTTCAGTGTCATCATCACACTCCATAACTCTGAGACTTTCGGAGACATTCCTTTGACGCTTAGCTACCTTTGTCAGATCATGGTGTGCCTCACTCTCAGACGGCCGTGGTGGTTCCCAAGTTTCATCCATATCATCAGAAGGAAGGGGGCTTGAAGAAGAAGTAGACACCATCCTTGATCTTTTCCTTGCTGGGGATCTGGAAGACAATGAATCATCAGGAGGAGTGGCTTCCTCATGTGATACCTCGGCTTGAATGTCGATTTCCTGATGTGCCCCTACTTCGGGAGGAACAACTATTGTGGGCACTTGTGCCGCTCCATGCACCTCTGCTTGCTCCTCTCCTTGCGCCGCCTCTCCTTCCACATGTACTTGGGCTTGTACTTGCACATGTGGTTGTTGTTGCGGCTGTGGTTGTTGAACACTCGTCAGATGAGTTACAACAACCTGTGTTGATTGAGGGATGCTGCTACTTTCTTGCGATGAGCCAACATCACTGGTCGATGGTGATTGAACAACTATACTGTCTGCCTCTGCAGCACTCAAGGGCTTGGACCTAAGTTGGCGTGGTGGTGGTGGAACTGAGCCCAATGGAGCGGAGGTGCTGCTCCCAGCTTGGTCCCCAGCAGACCCCGCTGCAGCTGCAGGCGTACTTTTTTTCCCAAAAAATGAGGCGGTCGGCACACCAGTCTCCTTGGTAAGTGGCGCCACTTGCTTCTTCTGCTCCTTACTGGCAACTTTCTTGCTAGAGGAGCTACGGGCAACTTTTTTGGGGGCCATCTTCTTCAGATGTCAGAACAGCAGGCCGCAGTTGCACAAGTTGCAGAGTTGTCTGTGGCCACACGTGACGTTGTGCTGCACACACCGCAGCAGGACTTCTTCCTGGCACTGATGAGGAACGATGAGGCTGATGATTCGTCTTTCTGCACCTAAAAGCAAACGAAGCCAGAGGAACATCAGTTAAATAAATGTTGCATATGTAGCGCTTCAATTAATAGTTTGCAAGTAAGCATTTTTATTATACCCACCCCCCAAAATGGAAAGACCAATAAAATGCACCACTGACAGAGTACCCCTGGGCATAATGGATGAAAGCATGGCAGACTGGGTGCAGGCCTATGATACAACAAAGCACACTCCCTGGCTTCAAAATTGCCCCTAGACCCCCACCCACATGGCCAGGCCCTGCCTGGACCAGGCCTCAAAATGGCCCCCATCCACAAGGCCATGCCCCATCAACACCCCAAAAAATCGAAAAACACACAAAAATCACCACAATCCAATGCCATCCATGCCCTCCATGATCTTTACATTCAAGACACCCCACAGAAAGACTAGGCCTATGCACCACTGAGTACCCCTGGGCAAAAGGCCCCAACAACAGCCAAAAAATCGAAAAACACACAAAAATCACCGCAATCCAATGCCATCCATGCCCTCCATGATGTTTACATTAAAGAGACCTCACAGAAAGACTAGGCCCATGCACCACTGGGTACCCCTGGGCATAATGGATGAAAGCTAGGCACATTGGATGCAGGCCTATGGCACAAAGCACACTGCCTGGATTCAAAATGGCCCCTTTACCCCCACCACATGGCCCTGGACCAGGCCTCAAAATGGCCCCCACCCACATGGCCATGCCCCATCAACACCCCAAAAAATCGAAAAACACACAAAATTCACCACAATCCAATGCCATCCATGCCCTCCATGATGTTTACATTAAAGAGACCACACAGAAAGACTAGGCCCATGCACCACTGGGTACCCCTGGGTATAATGGATGGAAGCAAGGCACATTGGATGCAGGCCTATGGCACAAAGCACACTGCCTGTATTCAAAATGGCCCCTTCACCCCCACCACATGGCCCTGGACCAGGCCTCAAAATGGCCCCCACCCACATGGCCATGCCCCATCAACACCCCAAAAAATCGAAAAACATACAAAAATCACCACAATCCAATGCCATCCATGATGTTTACATTAAAGAGACCCCACAGAAAGACTAGGCCCATGCACCACTGGGTACCCCTGGGCATAATGGATGAAAGCAAGGCACATTGGATGCAGGCCTATGGCACAAAGCACACTGCCTGTATTCAAAATGGCCCCTTCACCCCCACCACATGGCCAGGCCCTGCCTGGACTAGGCCTCAAAATGGCCCCCACCCACATGGCCATGCCCAATCAATACCCCAAAAAATCAAAAAACACACACAAATCACCACAATCCAATGCCATCCATGATGATTACATTAAAGAGACCCCACAGAAAGACTAGGCCCATGCACCACTGAGTACCCTTGGGCAAAAGGCCCCAACAACATTAGCCACAAAATCGAAAAACACACAAAAATCACCACAATCCAATGCCATCCATGCCCTCCATGATATTTACATTAAAGAGACCCCACAGAAAGACTAGGCCCATGCACCACTGAGTACCCCTGGGCAAAAGGCCCCAACAACAGCAAAAAAATCGAAAAACACACAAAAATCACCACAATCCAATGCCATCCATGCCCTAAATGATGTTGAAATTCAACAAAACAGTTGCATCATGCACCCATAACTAACCCTGGTCCTACTGGATACTGTGGCTACCCACAATATATTTTATTTAACGTTCTGAAAAAGTTCCAAAATTGTAGTTGCAGCATCTGTAATGCCCCAAACAAACAACATCAACTTACTTGTGAAATTTCTAATCCAAAAGTGATCCAAAGAAAGTCAAAAAGGCCTCAAATCCAAATATCCAGCAGCATCCACAAAAAGTAATCACATCAAGGGCTCTAAGGGACGGTAATCAGCGCACCGGCGCTCCTGGGGAACGCTATAGGGTGGACCATCACAACAAAATACACAATACCGCTAGAATAGTGAGAGACTCCACTGGAAAACGGGGATATAATGACACCTAGCGCGGAGATGGGGGGGGCCACGGGAGGTATAAACACCCGATGTTTGACCCACTGCTCACGAAAAGGGAAGGAACTATAAGATATATTAAGGCGCACCCAGTGAATTATGACCGTTCCTTTAGCTGCCAACCTGATGGGGGTTAGTTGGGAGGGAGGGGGATTCCATGTTGGGAGAGTTTATAAAAGGAGAAGCAGACACGAGATCTTCCTACTAGGTGGATGTGATGGTCTAATGTGACATACCTTTAAATTTATCCTGCTGCACGCCGCCCGACCTCCGGGTTGTGGGCAAGAAGGCTGTGCAAAGAGATGACAGAAGAGAGACGTGTCGCAACCGCTAGTTAAGGAACTGTGAATTGTTTTAACGCATGATTTGTATATTACCTGCAATAAAAATACTTTAAAAAAAAAATCCCCAAAAAGTAATCCTTCCAGGTCAAGATCCAAATCAAAGTGACCAGGACATGAACAAAGCACATGGAGGAGCCTGCTGCACAGGAACAGGAAGTTGGAGACTGTGGGGCACTTCCTTCCTCCCACCCCCCCGAAAATGGACTCCTTGCAAAAAAAAGTGCAGGCAAATGTCAACCTGAGGAGTTATTCTGATAAAAATCATAATTTTCAAGGTTTATGCTGCCTGCTGGTGGATTTCTTGTGCGAAATTGCAAATTTTGCAATCTCGCAATTACGAGATTGTCGCTGCCCGCCGCATCTACGTGTTCGCAAGTGTTTACTCCCGCGATGCGTGATCACGGGCTTTTATGACGTACTCGCGTTGCCAAACTCTCACTGTGCAAGGTGGCAAGCCACGATGACGTAATCGCGGTCGACAAACTCCTGCGGGATCCCGCAGCAAGATCCAAAATGGCACAGCACACGAAAACAGGGAGAAAAACAACTCTTCAAACGCTGAATGACGGTAAGTGAACGCTGCGCGCCGCAAAATTGTATAGTATTCCATTTGGCAAGTGCGACCAAGCAAAAAATCCGCTTCGTGCGGATTTGCGAATTTTCTGCAAATTCGCGAGAGTTCTCGGATGGCGAATTTGCCGAACATCCGCAAAATCCGCGAGCGGAACGGATTTTACGCCCACGCTTAATTCCAAGATACAATTCTAAATGGCATAAGGAGGAAATATGAAGTAACAAGGACCAAGTTTGAGATAAAATATACATTATGGAAAAATAGAAGAGATGAAAAATGGAATGCAGAAATAGGAAAAGAAATAGTGGTGAGTAATAGAAACAAATGGAAAAACAAAAGGAGATACCTAAACATACTCAAAATGTCTGGAGAGTTGAAGCCACATGGAAGGATGACAAATCCAGGCTCCAGAAAGAGAGCATGATGGAGACTTGAATGAATAACAGCATAGAAGCAAACAAATACAAAACCTGTGAATGGAAAGATAAAGTTAGTTGAAGTAACATGTTGACAGGTAATACAAACATTTAATATTAACATGAACAACCGCACATATCAAACAATGTCAATTTAAAAATGAGACAACTGCAGTTGAGAAAACAAGATAATTAAGTGAAAAAAAATAAACATTTCAAGATTTTGTAGATCTGGATTCATTCATGTCTTCAGCTTGGCAACTTTGAAGAAATGATTTGAGATGTGAAGGCTCCTCGATGATAGAAGTTTTGTTCCTATATGTGATCTTGAACAAACAGGGATGGAAAAGTCTATAACAAGCTCCAAGAATGAGTAGTGCTGGGTACAAGGAAAGAAATGCTTTGTCTCTGTCTACTGTATTTTTAGCAAGGTCTTGCAAGAACTAAAAGTTATTGTCAGACCAAGAGATCTTCATGGACCTGGCTGCTGAGATAACCTTAAGTAAGTAAGTTGGTATGTTCCAGAAAGCAGAGAATAACACATTTAGGTATTTTAGAAGTAGAAGCAGTGTTGGGTGGATGACCAAGTCTATGAGAATGCTGAATGTTGAGAAGAGGTGTTTACAACATGTATATTATAGTGGACAGATGTTTTATGAAGAACAGAATGGGGTCAGAATGCTCAGAAGCATCTGGAAGATCATAAATACATAAATTGCTATGTCGGGTTCTGTTTTCCAAATCTTCAACCTGTTTTTGATGCATGGAGACTTGAGTTTGGAGATGAGCAACTGTAAGAGAAGTGCCAGTGAAGAAAGAAATTTGATGCTCAGCTGAGACATTTCTTTCTTCCATCCTTGACCATTTGTCATAGAGGCTTTGCAATTTTCTGTTGGTTTCCTCCATATACGGGTGTGAGGCTCTTTTTCCTTCCAATAAACGGTCCATTGAAGTCGAGGGAAGGGCTTTAGAGGGAGATGGAGGATCTTTTTTAAGGAGTTTGGTAGAGCCTTTCCCTACCATAGGTGGAAGAATGTTGACTCCTGCCATGGTAGCTAAGGAGAGATGTAAATTGCAAGATGTGTGAGGAGCGGAATTCTCCATCCCTTGTCTGGTAGAAAGTGGGGGAGATGGCAGAGGGAATACGTGTGATGAATTTGAGGGGCTTCTATAAAATATGCGTAGCTTTCTCAGTCTGCCCATATAATCAAGTATATGTGGAATTATAGTATATTTCCAGTCATGCAAATGGTATAGCAATGGAATTCAACACTATGATGATAATGATAATGCAGGAAGAGTAGCAAGGTGAATCCATATGTGTTGAAGACATACCGTTTCATCTGAATAAAATACATAAATGGGAGGAAGCATTTATGAGGAAGAAAGGCATGGACGTTGAAAGTAAACAGCTCAGGGAGCCATAAGTAGAAATAAATGTCAGTGCAAAGTCACTGAAAAAAGTACTCAAGGCCGAGAAAATAGCAGGAGAGAGAGCCCTGCTGTAGATGAAAGGGCAATATTGGCCATTATGCATGTCTCCTGCAGCCTTTGTGAGCCTCTGTGTGTTACTATCAATGGGACTTCAAATCAAGATTGTGGGTGTTATGAGGAGAAGTGTGCATTGAAAGGAAATGCAGTGAGACATGCCCTTGCAGAAATTAATTAAGCTGTTAGGTACTGTTTTGTGGCATCTCCACTATGGCGGCGAGCAGGGAAGGGAGGAGCAGCCACCTTGTGGAAGTGTCATCCCTCAGCCTGCAGAGCTCTACACAAATGCCACCATATTTTGTGGCTGCAAGCCACACCCCCTTACATGCAACAATCATAATCAAATACCTACCACCCAGAATTTGTGAAGGGCAAACAACAAGTGTAATGCCTGACCCATACCAGAGCTACATCCAGTCACTGAAACCTCCATAACAGAATGCAAGCTATCATTCACACCCGAAATGATGTAATAAAATTTTTGTTTGCCATTTTTACTAGTCAGTATATAATGCATAAGAGTCAAGTGTTTTTTCAAAGACATGATAAACATGAATTTGTCATTCCAGCTGTCCTGGGACCGGCCGCCAGTGGTGCGGGGGTCCCGCACCTGAAATTAGGATGCCACCGTGGCGGTGGCATGCTCTATTCCCAGCATTGTGGCTGGCGGTGCTCACAGCACCGCCCACCACAATGCTGGGAATGCACTGTGTGCATTGTCTTGCACAAGGTGACAGGCACCACGCGGTGCCTGTGCACCCATCATCCCCCCAATACCCTGGGGGCCCGCAACAGGCCCCCAACAGCAAAATCCACATGCCTTTCCGTGGCAGCATCGACCCCATGGAAAGGCTGCTACCCGCACCCATGCTTATATGGATGGTGGTGTCTAGCAGACACCGCCACCATATCTAGCCCTTTTTCCGCCCAGTCGACTGGTCAACCGGCGGAAAACCGGCGGACAGTCTTTCCGTCCGCCAGGGTCCCCCGCTATACTAATATGGCGGGCGGAGGGAAATGTAGTGCAGATCGCCAACGCCATGCAGGCAGTGGTGATCTGCCCTACATCATATTCAACCTCTTAGTGTTGATGGCACCCTGCTCTGAAATTACAAACCAGAAAAAGAAGCAGTGGGAAGAAAGCTAGCCAATCCTTGTTCCAACTCCCAATCTTGTAAAGATCTGTGAACATTGCAGGAGTAAGAGAGAGGAGTGTCAACAGGAAGCCATAGACTGGTCACCAAAGTTATCTTCACACCCAAGATCATCATTAGTAATGCTTGCTACTTAATGCAAATGCTTATGCCTTGCTATCACCCATCCAGCAAGACCAAAAGTGTTTGAAAACCCAAAATGAAAATTACATGTAACTGTTTCTGAAATATTATGTTGTGTGAAGGAATTTGCACTATTTTCTGCTTGGAAAAATGTAAGCATTTTGAAAGATTTAGCAGCAGCCTGCCACTTAATAATGATATCCATGTGGCCCCATACCAGTGCACACAACCCGTCAACAACACTCTATAAGGCGAAATCCACAGGTTGACATTTATAAAGGGACCAGTGGAATTTTAGATTCAAGAAAGCAAAGTACTGTAGGCTATAAAGACTTTACTAGCAAAGGAGCTACAACTAATACAGGCAACACTTTGAAACAATCTTTGACAGGCAGGAGGAAAGACACAACTAGGAGCAAAGCAATGGGCTTCTGAGACTACGCCCAGCCCACAACCAAAGAAGGGGGATCAGCAAAAGGCAGGAAAAGAGGTTGCATTGCCCAAAGCAAATATTCTTTAAAGGTCAACCTCTGCAACTGCAAGAACCTAATATCAGGAGGAATAGTCATAAAACAGGGAGGACTTCATTCTAAAGTCTGAGATGAGAGTGAGAGAAAGGGACAAGTTTGTGTTCACCCTAGCACGGGCCGTTTCCACTCCTGATTTATATCAAAAGTGAAGCCGTAACTTTCCACCCCTATAACCAAAGTTGTTGAAAAAGAGCCTTTGCCTCTGCCTCTTTCAACCAGGTGCTTGAATAACTAACGCTTTTATATCAGTCCTGTTCTTCAAATCCCACATTTACCTGTGATAAAGAAACTCATTAGCATATAACAAATACATCACTATTGCAGAAAGGAGAGCTCAATCATAAAAGAGTCAGGTCTTCATTGATAAAATCACAAACTTTATTCCTCAAATTCACAGGCACAGTCTTCCATACTTTGATGGTCAGTACATTGAAGACTTTTCACAGAATCATAGAAGCTGAAATGACGGTACGTATAGGAGAGGTCTAGATGACAAACTGAGAGTGTGGCCAAATTCTTATTTTCTGAAATTTACTCTTAGGAAACTATGGGGCATATTACCAAAAACTAGCTATAATTATCGCTATGTTGGTTTAGCGGCGATATTTCTATCGCCGAGCTGCGGCGATTTTTATCGCTTAGGAGCCTTGATATTATCAAGGTTTATCTCCTAAGCGATAAAATTCGGCCGAAATGCATGAATATCGCTGAAAAGTCAGCGATATTCATGCATTACCAAGCTAATGCTCTTAGCCATGTTATCCACCTTCCATTGGATAACATGGCTAAGAACTGCTCAGGGCAGGTGTTAGCTTTTGGAGATATTCGCGCTTAGCCCGAATATCTCCAAAAGTTGGTAATAGGAGATAGCGATGTTAGCGACTGTTTCCAGTCGCTAACATCTTGGCACGCCCACTTCGCATGTCATTAGTGATAAATATCACTGACATGCAAAGCGGGGCCCAAGATGGTCGCTATCTCCTACTAGCTGTCGCTAACTGGTGTTAGCGACAGCTAGGTAATAGGGAGATCATTTTATCTCTGCTTTCTTGGCTTTTAAAGCCAAAAAAGCAGAGATAACCCCCCTTGATAATATGCCCCTATGAGCCTGAGTCATAAAATATCTGACAGACTAAGCAGGATAGCTTATACTGGACTTTTTATACAGGTGACAACTGTAACAGGACTAAAGCTAGGATTACATAGCTACTTTTTTAAAGAAATAACAGCCTGATTCATGTAGGTAAATTGCACTCGCAAAGGGCCAGATTCTGAGAATCTGGCCCTTTGCGAGTGCGATTTTTGCATTTGGTATTCATGATACCAAATGCAAAAATCGCTATGTAAGAATTCGCATATTTGCGTGGAATGGCATTTAAGGAATCTCTAATAGAGATTCCTCAAATGCTATTCATGACACAAAACAAAATAGCGATTTTGGACTTTTGGGGCCGCTATTTACCGACAGGTCAGACCTGTCGGTAAATAGCAAAAACTCAGAAAAATGCTTTTAAAAGCATTTTTCAAAGTTGCATGTAGCACACACACATGTCCTTTGGACATGTGTGTGCGCAACACCTGTCCAAAAGTGCATTTTAGGGGTGCTACAGGGCGTCCATTGGACACCCCTGGCACCCTTAAAATCGCTATCTTAGTTGCGAGTAGCAATTTGCTACTCGCAAACCCCCATTCATTCCTATGGGCCTCTTGGCCCATAGGAATGAATGGGGAGTATTTGCGAGTAGCAAATTGCTACTTGCAAATAAAGAACATGTAGGAATCGCTATTTAAGTAGCAATTCCTACATGAATGCCGTTTTGCGTGTCCTCAATAGCGAATCGCTATGATTCGCTATTAGGGACACGCAAAACGGCATGTACATGAATCAGGCTGTAAGTGATTTTCTAACCGCATCATGACATAATTATTTTGGATGTAATATTTGAAAAGTAAAATAAATCTCTTGTAAGGATACAGGGCCACAAAGGCACAAACTGCTGAACACCAGCGGGTAAAGGCAAGAAAGGGTATGATTCTCTTTGGCTGTACATGCTGAATAAATGTTTTTGACTTTCTCTGAAATTTGTGAGTCTGGAGAAATATCTGTGCTTACAAAATATCAAAATTCTTAACTAAACGCAGCTGCAAAGAAGCTATAAAAAAATGTCAAGTCGTAGATTCCTCAGCTGCAGGGATGTCTGAGCAGTATATTGTCCGATTTCATGGGATTAAGCTTTACAAAATTTGCTAATATCAATCACTGTATTACTCCTTTTTATTAAAGGTTTTTTAACGTACTTTAGTGAATATGGGTTCATTTTTAGACATGTGACAGCAGTAATGAATTACCAGAATACAGAGGACCTTTTTAGAGTAATATGACCCCCTCTTTACATTCCAGGGTGAAAAACAGTTGATAGTCATCTATATACACGAAGATGTGTATTCCATACCCCTCAAGCATATGGCCATTCAAACTCATACCTTTATGCTGAAACTTTTTTTAATTAGGAGCGTGCTGTTTATCTTCCAATGTATCATCTCTAATCAGTCTTTAGTCTTTATTTATTTTTAATGTTGTTTTGTTATTTATTTCATGTAGATGTTCTTGTGGAAATAATATGAACAGAAGGACTCATTTAATGGTTTGATGCTGTATTATCTTTGTATAATGACAAATGTTACAAAATAGTTAGGTATAACATTACAGCAGTGGAATAGTAATTGCTTCTTAGGTGACTATTCCAGGACTGATACTCTGCTGAGAATGATCAAATAGATTACATTGTTCTGCAGAAGTTGCACCTCCAAATGTTCGCTTGGTATAGCATAAAAGAGATCAGCCTAAAATTACATTTTCAATATTAGACTTCGCATTGCCAGTTTTGTTGCACTAATTGTTAAGTCTGAAGTGAGGGCGAATTTGATTACATTAAACAAAATGGTTGAAATTTTTTATATTGGAACCCTATTCGTAAACTTACGGGGTCATGGGGAAACGGCTAATTTGCTAATCGAAATTCTTGGAACCTTGCTGGACCAATCACATTCTTGTAACCCGGCATGTAGATCATTAGTAATCCTTATTGCGTCTAAGGGTGGATGGAATGTTTCATTCTGCCCGTGGAATTGGCAGAAGTGTGGTCACATCGAGTTGCTCTTTAACACAGAGTACTGGCCAAAAATTCCAATCACCACGTTGCAAAATTTGTCTCCCACAAGGCAAGCGGGATCGAAATTTGGAGTCCCCAATGCAATTTTCTAAAGTGTGTGGTAGCGAACAGTCATGGTGAGAGGGCTGCTGGGGTAGATTTGCTGTAGCCCAAGTAGATTTTCTATTCAAGCGACAGCAAAATCAACTCAAATGGACACACTCTCTTGCTCAACGCATGGTGATGTTTGCGCTGACTTTCAGCATTGCTCCTGCTACCGACACTAAATTGCAACGTGAGCTGCATATTTTCCACCTGTTGGTGGAACTCTGCAGAATCTCACTGAGTTTTTATGTAACACTACAGAATTCCATGGTGTGAAACTCTGCGAACTTCATCCACTCCTAATGGCCTCTCAGAAGCACTAGCTTGTCTGCATTTCCGTTGATTTTCATGCAGCCCAGTATGCCTCTGTTCTCGTCATACAAGAAGACTAAAGATATGAATGAATTGAAAGTGTTTAATATCGTCAAAAAATACATATACAATATACATTATATTCCAGTTCACAGATAGGTGACAAGATAGTACACTCGGTTAATGCTCCTGCAGAAATGCATGTGCCACCCAACAGTCACAGGTTGCATCCTAGCTGGGCCATGTATGACTTACGGTAACAAGAGACATTTGTAGTGTTAAAAAACTGGAATGGCAAGTGTTAGCTAAAAATATGCATTGACAAAGCCAACACTACAGATAGCGTAGTTTGGAAACATTGATTGGTGTTTCTGAGCTGTGCTACATGGAGCTCATGCACTAACTTACAAAGTTACTGAGTTAGTATCTGAGCTGTCAATAGTGCGGGTTCACTAAAAATGGCCGTATGGCATTCCTCTGCTTATGCAGCAGAACAGGAACCTGAGAAAGCTTCAGGCATGCCCTCTAATTTTCAGAGCTTTGCTTGAGCAGCAGCCTGCGCTCTGAGGTATCCTACCGATAGGGTGTAACACTTGTTGACTATTACAGTTTGGAGATATGTCCAAAACTGATGTCAATGACATACACATGGTACAAAAGGAAAATGAAAGAGTACCTCTTGCTAAGTGGGTGCAGAGACTAAAGTGACTGCTTCTCCAATAAAATGCTTGAGAAGTGATTTTTATTTTTTTTAGGAATGATAATCACAACCAACCAATGGCTCATGAATGTGGTTTGATCAACATATGACTGACTCTTACAGCAACTAATGGTTCCGCAGTTGATCTTTTGCCCCTCACTTAAATTGCAATAATTTACCATGAATGGCTCAAGTGCCAGTAAGTTAAACCTTGCAGGATATTATTATATATAGCCCCATAGTCCATCTGGACTCTTACTGGTCATTAGCTCTCATTCAGGTCTCACTACACCGGTTGCATTAACTAAGATGAGCAGATTGACTTTCCCCACTTCCACGTGAACTAGTCACATGTTCTAATTTCCATTTTCTCCGCTTTCACAAATTTTTATTACGATAAACTGAATATGAATTCAGCAAGTATTTTAGTACGCTGGAGAGTGGAATGGAAAAACACACAAGATGATGGACGGAATGTTGCACAATGGCAAAACATTCACCCCCAGTCACAGATCTGGGTTTAATCCATCGTTATTTTGCTCACCAAGCCACCCCAGTTCAGACATGGCCATATGCAAATCAGTCTTGACTCTGTGCCTCATGGGAACAGTCCAGCCCGAACTGCCAAGCCATGTCTTCGCTGGACCGGAATCAAGCATCCTAGGACCGGTTTCTGGCTATCAGGCGTCTTCAGCCAGGATAGCTTGACTCCAGTGGCTTAGTGAGCACAGGACCCACGTCTGGGTATACCCTTCCCACATAGGGTGAACAGCAAAACACACAAGATGATGGACGGAATGTTGCACAATGGCAAAACATTCACCCACAGTCACAGATCTGGGTTTAATCCATCGTTATTTTGCTCACCAAGCCACCCCAGTTCAGACATGGCCATATGCAAATCAGTCTTGACCCTGTGCCTCATGGGAACAGTCCAGCCCTAACTGCCAAGCCATGTCTTCCCTGGACCGGAATCAAGCATCCTAGGACCGGTTTCTGGCTATCAGCCGTCTTCATCCAGGATAGCTTGACTCCAGTGGCTTAGTGAGCACGAGACCCACGTCTGGGCATACCCTTCCCACATAGGGTGAACAGCGAAACACACAAGATGATGGACAGAATGTTGCACGATGGCAAAACATTCACCCCCAGTCACAGATCTGGGTTTAATCCATCGGTATTTTGCTTACCATACCAAGTTACCCCAGTTTAGACATGGCCATATGCAAATCAGTCTTGACCCTGTGCCTCATGGGCACAGTCCAGCCCTAACTGCCAAGCCATGTCTTCCCTGGACCGGAATCAAGCATCCTAGGACCGGTTTCTGGCTATCAGCCGTCTTCAGCCAGGATAGCTTGACTCCAGTGGCTTAGTGAGCACGGGACCCACGTCTGGGCATACCCTTCCCACATAGGGTGAACAGCAAAACACACAGGAAGATGGACGGAATGTTGCACAATGGCAAAACATTCACCCCCAGTCACAGATCTGGGTTTAATCCATCATTATTTTGCTCACCAAGCCACCCAGTTCAGACATGGCCATATGCAAATCAGTCTTGACACTGTGCCTCATGGGAACAGTCCAGCCCAAACTGCCAAGCCATGTCTTCCCTGGACAGGAATCAAGCATCCTAGGACCGGTTTCTGGCTATCAGCCGTCTTCAGCCAGGATAGCTTGACTCCAGTGGCTTAGTGAGCACGGGACCCACGTCTGGGCATACCCTTACCACATAGGGTGAACAGCAAAACACACAAGATGATGGACGGAATGTTGCACAATGGCAAAACATTCACCCCCAGTCACAGATCTGGGTTTAATCCATCGTTATTTTGCTCACTAAGCCACCCCAGTTCAGACATGGCCATATGCAAATCAGTCTTGACCCTGTGCCTCATGGGAACAGTCCAGCCCGAACTGCCAAGCCATGTCTTCCCTGGACCGGAATCAAGCATCTTAGGACCGGTTTCTGGCTATCAGCTGTCTTCAGCCAGGATAGCTTGACTCCAGTGGCTTAGTGAGCACGGGACCCACATCTGGGCATACCCTTCCCACATAGGGTGAACAGTAAAACACACAAGATGATGGACGGAATGTTGCACAATGGCAAAACATTGAGGCTTAAATCCAATTTTAGATGAGATAAATCCTATTTTAACCCAGATGGGTGTTTCGAAGTTGATTGTGATATGATGGCTTCAAGTACCTGTGTCACAGTTTTATTACGTGACTGAGCATGGACTTAGCAGGTGACCAGGAACCACTCTAAAAGTAGCTCATGCATCAGCATCTAAATTCTAGCAACACGCATTGGCAAAGCCAATCTGTCCAAACTTGGCAAAGATCCAATTTCTTTTTTACATTTTTTTTCCAAACATATACAATAGGCTATACCATTTTAAAGTAAAAATGTCACCATCTAAAAATGGTTTGCAAATACTTACAAAAGTAGATTGATGGGTTTTTAAAAAATAAATATTAAGTGAAAGCAGAGATTGACACAGAAGCCCTGTCACTGAAGAGTACACATTTTAAAACCGATATGCTCATCTGTACAAACAAAATGCCATCACTGAGATCTCTCAGTAAAGAAAGCTAATAAATGAGGTGGGCTAACCCTCTGAACCATGCTGATGTGGTTTGAAGTAAAATGTGTTTGCTACTTGAACAGACCAATGGGTGAAGATAGCTGGAAAAATAAATATGTGTGTTCACAGAGTGAAGTGTAAATAGTGCCATAGAACACCAGCACCAGTGTGCAGCAAGGGGGGGGGGGGGGCTGCCCAGGATGGTACGAGTTTTGAGGGTGGTGAGACTCAGCCCCTCCCCCTCTACTTACCTGCGGCTGCCGCTGGGGAGGCTTCCGCAGAAATTGTCAGCAGCCCGGCCCGCCATGCACTCTTCAGACGGCTGCCCCAGGGCAGCAAAGTCAGGTGCTGCCATGGGCGAAATCAGGTCCAGCGACGCCCCTGTACAACACTTCACTCTTGCTGGAGAACAACTGGTGTATGGTTACAAATTACAAATCAAATATCACCTCTCCTTTATCTGACTTGTTTTATGCTGTCCTTGCTCTTTGTTTCGAAGTTCATTGAAGGATTAGATTAGTGAGTCTTAAACATGTGCAGTGTTTAATGATGTATATAAATCCCTTTAGAAGAGCAGTGTTTCTAGGCCTAATCACGTAATTGTAGTGGCGCTTACTAGTTGATGCACGTCACGTAATGACGTGACGTGCGGCGGCCATTTTAGGAGGATGCGCGCGCAGCTCATTAGGAGGCGCGGCAGCATACACGCCACAGCGCCGGCTCAGCGCTCTTCAGGGAATTTATTATACATAATAAATAAACGTTATTAAGCAGTTTGAGTCAGCGGATTTCATTGAAAGGGAAACACCACAGTGGCGACGAGGACTGGATCCGACCATCAACCTCCGGAAAAAAAAAAAAAAAATAACGGGAATGAAAACGGACCCACCATGTGGGCACAGAGAGGGCTAGCAGAGCTCCAATCAACCCAGACAGACCCAGTCCGAGGCCGGGCCAGCGCAGCCAAGCAACCCGGCACAGCACAAAAACACCGGATACAACAGGACTGGAAGCACCACTCAAGGTACTGTAACCTGAAGAGCGCGGCAGAGCCATAACTGCCCACACAACAGGAAAGGTGGCGCAGGAACTCCAGAGCAGATAGTACAGCGCGCCAAACCCAGACCACCCAAACCCACGTGGGATCCGAGCTGGCTACCTTAAAGGAGGGGGAGGGGGCTGACACGGAGAGGCTCCAGGTACAACCCAGTAAAGAAGAAACAGATAGCACCCCAGGGAGCCCCACCGGAAAAGGGAACAGAACACCCACAGTCAAGGAAGAGAAGATGAGCACACCAGCGGGATACGCTATAGCACCAGTCCAGTTCCTACCGAAACCAGGGGAACCACTGATGAAGTGGGAGGACTGGCGAGAATACATAGACAACTTCATAGGGGTCCTGGAGGACGAGAATGAAGAGACCTTCAACCCCAAACGGAAAAAACGCATACTACTACTCAATCTGGGGCCAGAAGGACTCAGAATCTACAAAAGCCTGGTGCCCAAACAGAGAGGAAGCACGGACGACGATGTGTACGCCCACGCCATCGACGACCTGAACGAACACTACCGACCCACTGTATGTGTGTCAGTCGACAGATTCAACTTCCAGCAGAGGAAACAACGGGCTGGAGAGTCAATTGAGGAATACGTAGCGGCCCTGAAGAAACTAGCGACCACGTGCAGGTACGGAGTGTGGGAGGAGGAGTTTATCAAAGACCAGATAGTAATGCACACCTCCAGCACGAACGTCCAGCACAAGCTATGGGCAAGTGGAGACACCACACTCAAAGATGTGATGGTCATCGTTAAGAGGGCAGAACTCGCACGTAGGTGCGCCGACGCAACCAAGAAAGACACGGCAACCAGTGCCATGGTAAACAGGGTATATGAGGAGGAACCTCGCAGGGACCAGAAGTACAAGGGCCCCGCACCAAAAGGATCCAACAAATGGCAGGGCAACGCAGGACTGCAAGGAAAACAAGCAGGCAACGACAACAAGAAAACGTGCTACAGGTGCGGAAGTTGGTCCCATGAGGCACACGACAGAAGGTGTCCCGCGTTCAGGGCCAAGTGTTTGCACTGCGGCATCATCGGCCATTATGAGAAAGTGTGCCGGAAGAAAATGTCCAAAAGCGTGGTGAAATACATCGACCAAGGGGAAGAAAACCAGGAAGGGACCGCAGAGGAAGAAGTAGTCACCGTCTTATGCATATATGACCAGGTATTAAGTGTGGATGGAAAAAGGACAAACAAACCAGTATTGGAAATGAAAATGGGCGGAATAACCATCAGCGTAGTGGCGGATACAGGCTCCCCCTACACAATAGTTCAAAGAGCGGTGTGGGACGAAACATTCAGACCGAGGCTGGGACCAGAGTTGGAGAAACTGGACATCCGACCAGTCACATATAACGGCGATCGCATCCCAATGGTGGGATTCCGACTCTTGAAGTTCGAGTTCAGAGGGCGGTCAGCGTTCTGCAAGCTGTACATCTCAGAGAGGGGACCGTCCGTCTTGGGATGACTGGACCAGGGCGACCTGGGAATCAAATTAGACCCAGGAGGAAAAGAACAGATCCTGCTCACGGAACCGGAAACATGGCCCAATCTGACTAAATGGAAAGAAGACTACCCAAAGGTGTTCGGAGGTACAGTGGGGAAACAGGAGAGATTCCAACACAAGATTGTGCTCAAGGAGGACGCCATTCCCGTCGCCCACAAAGTGAGAAATTTACCCATAGCGGTAAGAGAGGCAGTCCAAACAGAGCTTCAAGACTTGGAGAGGAAAGGGATAATTGAACCCATCACCTGTGCAGAATGGCTCGCGCCGTTGGTGGTAGTCATGAAGCCCAATGGGAAGGTCAGGCTCTGTGTTGACCTGAGAGAATTAAATAAGAACATTGTCGTGGAGAAATTCCCCCTCCCAAGGATCGATGAAATGTTGGCAAAAACCAGGGGGGTCAAATGGTACTCCACCATCGATTTGACCTCCGCCTACCACCAAATAGTTTTGCACCCAGACAGCAGAAAACTCACGTCATTCATCACCCCATTCGGCTGCTATCAGTTCTGCCGCATGCCGTTTGGACTGGCCTCGGCAGCCGCAGTGTTCCAGAAGCTAATGCACCAGCTGTTTGGGAACATAACAGGTATCCAATATTTCCAGGACGACATTCTTGTAATGGGGCGAGACAAAATGGACCACGATCAGAAGCTCGGAAAAGTGCTGAAAACCCTGGAAATCAAAGGCCTCACAGCACAATGGACAAAATGCCGATTGGGCCTGGAATCGGTGACCTATCTAGGCCATGAAATAGGGGTACAAGGCATCACACCAAAAGCAGAAAATGTAAAGGCAATCGCTGAAGCTCCGCCCCCCACCAACAAGGAGGAGGTTAGATCATTTTTGGGTATGGCGGAGTACTACAGTAAATTCGTGGTACACTTTGCCTCGAAGACACACCATATGAGGATGCTGACCAGGGAAAGCACCAGTTTCCAATGGACACCAGAGACACAAAGTGAGTTCGAGACAATCAAGAAGGACGTCACGGGAGCAGTGCCGCTAAAAGGTTACGACCCACAGGGCACCACTGTGCTCACAACCGACGCCAGCGACAAGGGCCTGGGCGCTGTGCTCATGCAAGATCGCGGACAAGGACAGATGGAGACGATCAGTTTTGCATCCCGGGCATTGACTGCTACTGAAAGTAAATACAGTGTAATCGAGAAGGAGATGTTGGCCGTGGTGTGGGCCATGACGAGATTTCGGCAATTTCTATGGGGAACCCGATTCCTGCTTAAGACAGATCATAAGCCGCTAGTGAAGGTACTAACATCGAGTGGACACGCAAACGCCACTCACAGAATATCTAAAATGACTCTGTAACTACTTGAATTCAGGTATGACGTGAAGTACATTCCAGGAAATCGGAACCGAGTAGCCGACTACCTGAGCAGGGCAGCAGCCATGGAGCCAGGGGAAGAAGACCCTACAGACCAAAGGGAATTGGTAGCTCTCGTGGAGGATCAGGAGAAATTCATCAGCTACCAGGAGTGGACAGAGGAATACGAGGAGGACAGCGTCATGAAGGAAGTGAAGATGCACATTGTCAAGGGCTGGCCAGACAAAAGACACGTGAGTGAACATATCAAGCCATACTATGAAGTAAGGGAAGAATTGTCGGTAGGGGACAAAGGAGTGTTCACATATAGAGGAGACAAAGTGATCCCCCCACGGAACCTCATCACCAAGTTACTGAACATGTTACACGAGGGCCACCTTGGCATAGGAAAATTGAAGTTAAGGGCCAAACAAAACTACTGGTGGCCAGGCATGGACATAAGAGCAGAGAGGCACGTCAGAGAGTGTCCACAGTGCCAAGGAGCTGACAAGACGCTCAAACCCCTGCGTCCTGCGCTAGGACAGTTCGAAACCCCGCAGAACCCGTGGGAAGAACTATCAATAGACATATTAGGTCCCATCCTTGATGACCAGGGCACTCAGAAATATGTATGTGTCCTCATGGATCGATACTCCAAATGGCCAGAGGTGAAGGTGGATGAGACCATGGACACTGAGAACATTCTGAAATTTTTGTCGGACACTTTTGTGAGAGAGGGCATCCCCAAGTCCATCCTGAGTGATAATGGCCCCCAATTCACGTCAGAAAAGTGGAACAAATTTATGCAGAGGAACGGTATCACAATCAAACACACGGCGATCTACCATCCAGCTGGAAATGGCTTGGTGGAACGATTTAACAGGGTTGTGATGGGTGCCGTACAAGCTGCGATTTCCTGCAACAAGGATTGGGAGAAAGCCATAGAGAACATGGTCTGGGCCTACAGGATCACTCCCACTGGAACTGGATACAGCCCCTTCCAGATTTTGAGAGGGCGTGAACCCTTCACGCATGACAACCGGATTTGGAAGGAGAAGGTTATCACCAGCGAATGGTCTCCCGCGGTGGTACGTGCCAACCTGGAAAAAGCACAGTCCATTTATACCAACCACTATAACAAACGGAAGAATGTTAAAGGGGCAAGCTTGGAAAAGGGCGAATGGGTAAGAGTAAAGTTGGCGACGTTACAGAAGAAAGGAGACAGTAAATACAGCAGGCCCATGCAAGTCAAGGAAGTGTACGACCGAGCGGCCCTGCTGAGTGATGGGAATGTGTGGTCCCAAGACCGCATGGCCAGGTGTAACAAGATCTTGCAATGGGAGCAAAATGGAACTGAATAGGAAGACAGGAAAGAACCGAACGTAGAGATGGAACAATGCGCAGGTGAGCAGCAAGGAGGAGGAAGTGCTAGAGATGAACTACTGGAAGAGAGGAGAGTGAATGGTCACCAAGGAACTGATATGGACTTACAAAGGAGGAGTACGGAGGGGGGCGCGGCTGTGCAGAGAGAGGAGAGATGTATCGAGGCGCAGAGCCAAGGGCCCCCGGAGAACCCTACTAGGGTGACCAGGAGTGGAAGGTCTGTGGTGAGACCCTCCAGGTTTCGAGATTACGATATGAACAGTGAACTGTAAGTGACTCATTTGTTGTTTGGAAAAAGGGGAGATATGTAGTGGCGCTTACTAGTTGATGCACGTCACGTAATGACGTGACGTGCGGCGGCCATTTTAGGAGGATGCGCGCGCAGCTCATTAGGAGGCGCGGCAGCATACACGCCACAGCGCCGGCTCGGCGCTCTTCAGGGAATTTATTATACATAATAAATAAACGTTATTAAGCAGTTTGAGTCAGCGGATTTCATTGAAAGGGAAACACCACAGTAATTGAAATTAAACTTGGTCGTAAAACTCAAGCTGTACGCAGTGGAATTAGATTGGTTTTTGAGGGCATCCGATGGGTGGGAGGTAGGCCTACGCGGTGATTAGGGGAATGGTACAGCCCAGAACTAAGGTGGGCTATAGTTGAACTTTATGTGTGTTTTTTATAGCACAGGTATAAATGCGGCCATTTTGTGTTTCCCTCTCATTTCTCTTTTGAGAGGCTCACCCGGTAGTCGGCGCATTAGGTACCTTTTCCCAAGAATTATTTTGACGGTAGGTGCCCTATCCTCACAATGGTTGACGACCGCGCACGTACAGGCTTGCACCTCTTGGTAGAGTCAGGGAGGCTGGACCTTGTCGCTTCGGACGTCCTCAGTGCTGTGCACCTGCCATGACATGCAGCTGACGGCTCAGGCATGCTCACCACCGCAATACCCCTGGACATCAAGTACATGACCGGGTCAGCTCCTGTGCCCTGTGAACTGCCCCCAGTGCTACATGGGGCTTGCGGTGTACCTGCAGTGCAGCACAGCGGGCCTCTTTAACTTTCATAGTGCGGCGGGGGCGGGGGTAGGGGGGAGCCCTTCAAGGCTGCGGTTATTCAAGCGGTCCCACAGTAAGGTACGCGGGCCGCTGAGGCAGTCCTACAGGCCTATGTAGAGGCAGGAAGGATATGGGGCAGAAGGCAAAGAGGAGGTTGGTGGGCTGGTGTGCCCTCATCCGGCGTCACTAGGCGCCGAGGCACATGGGGAGCATGGGATTTCAGGCCAGATTTCTTTAAATATGGGCCTTTGTGGTGTCTGAGGCTGAAATCTAGGTGAGGGCGCCCAGGAGTTGGGACTCCCCGGCTCAGGTGTGTCAGGTGTGAGCACAAGGAAGGTCAGGCAGCAGGCACTGTTGGGTCAGTCTGGGGAGGTTCAGGGCCTGGTGGAGCCAAGAGCGGTGTCTGGGGCCACATTGCTGGCGCAAGTAGACAAGGAGGGCTCCTCAAGTCATGCCACAGCTTGGAGGGCAGTGCCGAGCCAGGGCCTGATTCTTGGCCTTTGTTTCCGGTATCATTAAGCCAGGCTGGGTGGTTGGACCAGTCCCCTTAGGTTATGCAGGCCCTTTGGTCCGAGGTGTCGGGTTGGGGCACATGAGCCAACCGAAATTACTTTCACAACAGTGCAACAACCACTGGGGCCCACCAGGGACTCAGCATCAACTTTGATTTCAGCCATGCTTGAGTAGAGTTACGGGGAGGAAGAGAACGGGGGACCAGTCTCCGATGCAGCAGCAGGGTTTCCAGGGCCTGAGCAACAGATGAGGGTTGGGGTGGAACAGTTATGTGGGACGTATTCAACGCAGCCACAAGAAGGTCTGCGGTGGCCTCAACAGTGCATCAAACCAGATGGTATGGTATGGCTTCCAGTGAGCATGAGAATGAAGATATGCAGGACACTGAAGGGCAGCCCTGTGGCAGGCTGCTACTGGTAAGTGTATGCGCCTGTGAGACAGTGCATTGCAGGAGGTGGGCCAGGGTGATGGAGCAGAGGGATTGCTGACGCTGGATGAAGAGACACAGCTGGATTATGAGGAAGGGATCACTGAAGAAGGTTTATCTCAGGGGGAGGAGTGCAGCTGGTGGCAGAGTGATGCTTGCGGTGCAGTGGGGGGTATAATGTGGATGTTGATAGTATTTTACAGGAGGTGCCCTCTGCTCGGAGAAAGCGAGTCACAGATGATGGTCAAGATGGAGTTTCAAAACATTTTAGGTGGCGAGATCCAGAGAGGGGACCGACAGTGACGCCAAGTGAGGTTAGCAGGTGCTGCAGAGCAGCATGGCAATGGTGTCTACGGGGTAGATGTGGGTGGTGCCCAGGGCAGCAGAGATCTGTGGTTCATCAAAGGGTTGAACGTCAGGGACACCGGGTAGGCAGTAGGGAGACAGCATGACAGAAACGACTGGGGAGGCCAGGCAGAACAGGTCCACGTCAGTAGCTATTAGAGGCTGAACAGAATTGGTGTAGATAGGAGGGTATGAGTCAGGTGTGGGGGCAACGGGGGCCAAGACTTTAACACTTCGGAGAGCGAGGAGCTCAAAATCAAGAGGTTTCCCTATATGGGAGTGACAAAACCCATTGGCATCCATCAGATGTTGTCCACCAAAGAAAAAGATTTGGAAGGGGGAGTATTTGGACATTTTAAAATTCTGCATAGGGAACTTAGGGCCAAGGAAGGGTTGAAGGAGGAGGAGTAACAGCTGTTGAAATGTGCCAGGGTGCCTATGGCAATTGAGAACTGGACAGTCGCATTTCTAGTTTTCGCTAGTGGCAATAAATACTCTGAGGGGGCTGTGGCCCTGTTCAAGTATGTGGATGTGATCGGGAAGACACTGATCATGTAAGGGTGGAGCACATGGGCCCAATAGAATACCGAGTTTTGGGCATGACTGGCTCGGGACTTGGACGCCAAGTGAGGTGAGATTTACAACAACCTCTGGCAGCAGATATCTTTGAGAAGACCATTGTTACGAGCAGCAGCCTTCCTATTGTATATCAGCCCTTTCAAGTCCATCCAACTCGAGACGAAGAGGGTCCAGCAAACAAGAATAAAGGGGGCGATCTTGGGGTGTGCTGGGACTTTAACAAAGGTCTTTGCACAGAGGAGTGTTGCTAATTCAAGCATGAATGCTCAAAATGTGCAGGGAGGCACACCCCACGCAGTGTTACAGATCAGGGGGAACGGGCAGGGGCAGCAGTGGGATTCACAACAAGGACATTTTTGTGAATTTCACTGACCCCCGTGTCTGGCCACAGAATCAGACTAGTTCAGAAAGCCAATGCAGGCAGACTTGTGAAAGATAGGAGAAAAGGCATGCTCCAGTTGGTGGTAGGGTCTTTGGTGCAGTCTAGCACACGTTCTTATGCACAGGCATGGGAGGAATGTATCCAGAACAGAGCTCAGTGGAGATCGGCAGGCTGGAACAGGAAGGAAGATGTGGTTCAATTCATACTGACTTTGGTTAATAAAGGGGTACCTAGGGTCACAATCCTGGGGAAACTGATGGGGATCGTGTTCATGGGCAACCTGTGCTGCTGTTATGCACAGTCCCTGGGAGAACTGGGCTGGAGGATCCTGGAGGATTGGGACAGAGAGAGGGGTCATTGGGTGTAGAAGGAGATGGCTGTTGAGGAGCATGTTGTTTCGGAATGTTTTGGAATCCACGCCAGCCATCTGCAGTGGGGCATTTGAGATTACCTTGTTCTCCACGTTGATGTTGTGGATGTTTGTGGGGCCTTTAGGGTTTCGGCGTTGCTGGGTGGCAGAGTTACACGTGGGATCCAGTGGGAGTAGCTATCAAACGTTCAGGGTTTGTGGAGCTATGCCTATGCAGGTCCAAGACTGAGCAGAGTTTGCAAGGGAAGACGGTGGTGCTAGAGAGATTTCAGGCGAAAGGTTTATGTCCCGTCCTGTGGGTGGAGCAATTGCAGGGGATCTTTGGAGATGCAAGTGGGGAGATTTTCTGCCACACTGGTGGGGCAAAGGTGACATTTGTTTAGCTATTGGCAGTATTCCGTAAGGCTCTAGCACATATTGGGGAAGATCTGGGTACTTTTGGGAACCACTCCTCAAGAATAGAGGTGGCCACTGAGGCAGCAAGATAGGGATGGGGCAGGGAGTGGATTATGAGTTTGGGGAGATTCTCCTCTGATTGCTATCATCGCTATGTGCATTTGGAGGGGGCATTGTTAAATTTACTGAGTTCTGTTTACTGTGCCTATCATGTTTTTTCATGTGCCAGGCAGGCCCATAGGTGGTGGACTTGCCATTCTGGATTGTGGGATACAAATTTGGCAAGCTGGTGGAGAATTGCGAATGTAGGGCTTAATGATAGACTGTATATGGTTTCTTGGCATCGTAGAGGAGGTATGAGATGGAAAGAATTGTTAAAATATGTGAATGGATTGTTGAGATGGCAGAGATGTCCAGTAGTTTTGTTGCTTCACCTCAGGGAAAATGACATGGTGGTGTGGAAGATTTGATGTTGCTCAAAGAGATGAAGAGGGATTTGACGGAGATAAAGTGCAAGTTGTTTGGGGGTCATGTGATTTAGACTGAATTTGTCCACAGAGTTAATGTTGGGCTACAAGGAGGCCCTCAGTGAATGTCAAACCTAGGAGGAAATTAAACAAGGAGATGCACTCCTTTTTGGTAAACAGTCAAAATATCGAGTCCAAAATATCGATTGGACATAATATCGAGTCTTAAATATAGATTGGACAAAATATCGAATGGACAGAATATAGACAGCAAAAACATCGTTTTTAAGGTAAGTAATATAATATTGAATGTTATAAATATAGAAAGTTAAAATATCGAAGTATATAATATAGGTTATTAAAATTATCGAATTTTTTATAATATCTAATTTTTTATCGTGTTTTTTATGTTATTATATGTGTGAAAACTGTATTTATGTTATGATTAATTGTAAAATAATGAATTTTGTGTTTTTTAATTTTTGCGTAATTTAATTCTGTAGCGGGTTGTGGGTTTATAGGGGAATAGGGTGGGAAGTAATTTAATTATAATTAATTAAATATGTACATTTATTTATTGGTATTCATTTTTAATTAATTGTTATTTAATTTATATTTGGTAATTAATTAAATTTTAATAGGCAATTAATTTTAATTAATTGATTAATTGATAATTATGTTAATTTTACTAATTTATTTTCTGTAGTGGGTTGTGGGTTTACAGGGGAATTGGGTGGAAAGTGATTTAATTATAAATAATTAAATATGTAAAATAAATTATTGGTATTTATTTAGAATTAATTGTTCATTAAGTTTTTATGTGTAATTAATTAAATTTTAATTGACAATTAATTTAATTTAATTGAATAATTGCTAATTATGTTAATTTTACTAATTTATTTTCTGTAGCGGGTTGTGGGTTTATAGGGGAATAGGGTGGAAAGTAATTTATTTATAATTAATTAAATAATTAATTTTTTTAAATTGTATTTAATTAGAATTAATTGTTAATTAATTTTTAATTGTTAAATAATTATTTGTTAATTTGTAATTAATTTGTATAAATAGGTAACTTACTGTGATAATGTTAATTAGTAATTTTAATAGGTTAATTATTATATTATATTAAATTGTTAATAACTTTTAAATAATTTTTTATAGATATTAATTTATATTTTTTTAAATAATATATGAAGTATTTACTTTCCCTACTGTTGCACTCTCAGGAGTGGGAATAGTAATTTTTACCCCTACGCTATCCAACGCTTTCCCTACTGTTGCACTCTTTGGAGTGGGAATAGTAATTTTTACCCCTACGCTATCCAACGCTTTCCCTACTGTTGCACTCACTGGAGTGGGAATAGTAATGTTTACCCCTACGCTATCCAACGCTTTCCCTACTGTTGCACCCACTGGAGTGGGAATAGTAATTTTTACCTCTACGCTATCCAACGCTTTCCCTACTGTTGCACTCATTGGAGTTGGAATAGTAATTTTTGCACCTACGCTATCCAACGCTTTCCCTACTGTTGCTCCCACTGGAGTGGGAATAGTAAATGTTACCCCTACGCTATCCAACGCTTTCCCTACTGTTGCACTCTTTGGAGTGGGAATAGTAATTTTAACCCCTACGCTATCCAACGCTTTCCCTACTGTTGCACTATTTGGAGTGGGAATAGTAATTTTTACCCCTACGCTATCCAACTCTTTCCCTACTGTTGCACTCTTTGGAGTGGGAATAGTAATTTTTACCCCTATGCTATCCAACGCTTTCCCTACTGTTGCACTCACTGGAGTGGGAATAGTAATTTTTACCCCTACGCTATCCAACGCTTTCCCTACTGTTGCACCCACTGGAGTGGGAATAGTAATTTTTACCTCTACGCTATCCAACGCTTTCCCTACTGTTGCACTCATTGGAGTTGGAATAGTAATTTTTGCACCTACGCTATCCAACGCTTTCCCTACTGTTGCTCCCACTGGAGTGGGAATAGTAAATGTTACCCCTACGCTATCCAACGCTTTCCCTACTGTTGCACTCTTTGGAGTGGGAATAGTAATTTTTACCCCTACGCTATCCAACGCTTTCCCTACTGTTGCACTCTTTGGAGTGGGAATAGTAATTTTTACCCCTACGCTATCCAACGTTTTCCCTACTGTTGCACCCACTGGAGTGGGAATAGTAATTTTTACCCCTACGCTATCCAACGTTTTCCTTACTGTTTCACTCATTGGAGTTGGAATAGTAATTTTTGCACCTACGCTATCCAACGCTTTCCCTACTGTTGCTCCCACTGGAGTGGGAATAGTAATTTTTACCCCTACGCTATCCAACGTTTTCCTTACTGTTTCACCCCACTGGAGTGGGAATAGTAAATTTTACCCCTACGCTATCCAACGCTTTCCCTACTGTTGCACTCTTTGGAGTAGGAATAGTAATTTTTACCCCTACGCTATCCAACGCTTTCCCTACTGTTGCACCCACTGGAGTGGGAATAGTAATTTTTACCCCTACGCTATCCAACGCTTTCCCTACTGTTGCACCCACTGGAGTGGGAATAGTAATTTTAACCCCTACGCTATCCAACGCTTTCCCTACTGTTGTACTCTTTGGAGTGGGAATAGTAATTTTTATCCCTACGCTACCCAACGCTTTCCCTACTGTTGCACTCTCTGGAGTGGGAATATTAATTTTTACACGTATGCTATTGTACGGTAATAATATTGGATATTATTTAATTATATTATGTTACAATATATATGTTTTAACAAATATGATGTAAAAATTTGTTTTAATAATTTTTATTAATTATTTAATTATTATAAGTTAATTTAAGTATTTTAAGTATATTTTAGTAACTGATTTTTAATATTTATTTAATTTAACATCGTTTTTAATAAATTCGATATTTTTATAAACTATATTTTAGTAAACGATATTTTTAACTCGATATTTTTGTACTTACCTGTTTGTAGATACAAACTCGATATTCTGTCTGTAGATATTTTGGCAACGATATTCTTGTTAGTCGATATTATGTCCCTCGATATTATGTCAGTGATCCCTCCTTTTTTAGGGAGGAAGGTTTCAGCAGGGTGGTGCATCAGGAGTTGCGGTATGACGCGGTTACGTTTTTTCGCTGGGCTGGGGTGCATTTGTCTTGCCTCAAGATGGAACCATACCTGTTGCAGGTGTAAGATGCCCTCGATAAGGCATTGAATGTGCACAGATGGTTCAGGAGGGCTCAGATGATCCTGAGGGTTTTCTGAGTGGCAGTGGGCTGTCAAGTGTGCATGATTCTAGAGCAAGATTATTTTTGTTGTCATAGGTGTGTAGAATTGGGAGGTGTCAACCAAAAGTTATCTAAAAACTCTGTGAAATTCTGCAGAGCTCCACGTGCGGCGGAATACCGGCTCCTGGTCCTACCATGCGGTGCGTAGAACTAAACTGGTTAACTCTACACCCTACTGACCCTGAGCTCTGATGCACCAGACATGCAGCAGCTTTGGAATCACTGCAAGGTACGTTTTAAGGGGAAATTGGCTCATATACATGAACTTACTTATTCAAGGTTTTATCAAGCAGCATTTGAAACATCATCAGCTACCCGGCACAGGGCAAATGCAGCCCCTTTTTTATCTTCTGCTTCGAATTCCACTCGGACCAAGCACTGAATTTAAAATGGAGCAATTTAAATCGCATTTAATATAATTTAAAAACACATTTGTCAACTTCATTAGCAGCTAAACTACACAGTATGTACATTTGTTGATTTGAGGAGGCAAGTGTGTAGAGGGACTAGCTGAGGCTTTTTTGGATAGGCTAGTAATCCACTGATCAGGTAGACCAACAATTCATGTGACACCAAAGGACCTCAAGGAAGCTTATGTCAAACTATAACCGCACCCCACTATACTGTCACATACTCTGCAAAGCTCCCATGCACATTTCCTGTGTGCCCCCGCACTGCTCGGTACATGCAGTTCGGTTGGGGGGAGTCACATGGGCAGTAGTTCATCACCCCCAAATGAGTAACACTCACACCTGGACATTACGGCTTACCTGCTGTTCTGGGCGCAGAATACACATGCAGAGGCCACCTCATCTGGCAATACCTACTTCCCAGGACTGTTCTACCACTCCTTGGGCAATTCCTCCAGGAAGAAAGCATGCCTCCTCTCCCCTAATGAAAACAAATCAATTAAGAAAATAGATAAAACATGCTTTTACCAGTCTTGAGTGCACCACGAAGCTCCCTTCCAAAAAAAGTCAAGGGTTTAAGCAGTAAATCAAATCCCGGAGGCTTGTTAACCCATCTACATGCTGCAACACCTCAACTGCTCTCTCTCCTCCACAGCCGGTGTTCGGCTCCGCCTTCGCCAGCTGTGGTGCCCGTTAGATTCTTTTTGTCAAACACTGCGAGGCTGTCCTCCGGGGTGATTCACGAATAGAACAGCTCAGAACTAAGGTGGGTTACTTGTGGGCGATAGATGGGCTTTATGTGTACTTTTTTATAGCACAGGTATAAATAAATGCGGCTATTTTTTGGTTACCCCTCATTTCCCTTTTGAGAGGCTCACAAAGTTGTCTGTGATTTACAGCCTGATTCATGAAGCGAAATAGCGCCCGCAATGGCTGCGAAAACGCAATTGCGGGTGCAAAACACGGAATCGGCATTCAAGTACGAAATAGCGAAATCGCTAAAAAATAATAGCAGCGGAATAGCGATTACGCTGTAAAAGTCGCAGACTCCGGGAAGTCGAGCATTAGCGATACTGAAATAGCGACCAACCACGGAATCTGCGAATTGAATAGCGAAACGCAATATTGTCTCAATCGGCATTCATGAAAGAAATACATTAGCGAAAAAGCGCTAAATCGCACATTTGCGCGGCGCAATTTAAGGACAACTCAAAGCAGGTGGTAACCATAAAAGCCATGATTAACCAAAATTTGAAAAACTGTTAGCCAATCACCAACAGGTCCAGGCCTGACCAATCACACATAAGGACATTCAGCAGCAGCAATAGGCGTTCCACAATGCCTGGGATGTACATGGTGGTGAGGCGGCGAAGGCTACAGCGAGCAGCACGGAGGAGACGCATGAGGCAGGCAAGGATTTACCGGCAGCGGGTCACCTTGCTGGGGCAAACCAGAGAACAGATTTATGCTAAATACAGGCTGAATGGGGAAATGATCACCTGGCTGATACAAGAACTCGACCCCATCATGCAGCACCCAACAAGGCGAAACAATTCTGTGCCCACACATGTGCAGGTATTGTGCAGCCTGCACCTCCTGGCATCCGGCAGTTTCCAGGGCATAGTAGCCGCTGCTGGGGGGATATCCCAGCCCACCATGTCACGCTGCCTCCACACTTTTGTTGACGCCATGCTCACCCAGCTCCACCGGCACATCACATTTCCCACGAGCCAACAGGATTTGGACCTCACAAAACTACAATTTTATAATGTTGCACATTTTCCCCATGTCCTTGGCTGCATAGACTGTACCCACGTCGCCATCTGCCCACCAGCTGGCACGGAGTATATGTACCGCAACAGGAAGTCGTACCACTCCCTCAACATACAGATGGTCTGCAATGCCAAGACCATCATCACTGACATTGTGGCCCAGTACCCAGGGAGTACCCATGACTCCTTTATCTTCAGGCACAGCGGACTCCACACACGACTGATCAGGGGAGAGTTTGGGGAAGGACACCTACTTGGTAAGTACACTTTGTCGACAATGTCACATTGCTATGAAGTAACTGCGCTGCACAGGCAATCAACATCTGCTCCTCTCATTCAGGTGACAGTGGCTACGCCCTACGGGAATACCTCCTGACCCCTTACCTCAACCCTGCCACACCTCAGCAACGCCGCTACAATGTTGTGCACATCCGGACAAGGAACTGTATTGAAAGGACATTTGGCCTGCTCAAGAGCAGGTTCCGTATACTGCACAAGACAGGTGGGGCCATGTATTACAGTCCTGCAGCGTGCTGCCGCATTGTGGCTGTCTGTGCAATGCTTCATAACATTGCAACCAAGCGCCGGATACCAGTTGACATCTCAGGCAGTGAATCTGAGGGGGACGACAGGCCACCAGCACATGCGCACCATGCACGCGGGGAGAACCCAGCTGAAGGCCACAGACGTCGCAACCACATCACAGCTAACAATTTCTAGCCCACCCCCTTCCCCCACCCCACATATCACAATTGCATGCAAACTGTAATGATTACACAAGGCGTATGTGTGCAGCAAAATAAATGTATTTGTTTGAATCACAAAAAAAAAAGGGTCATGGAAACAACTATTTACAAAATGCAGTATTCATGCATACTGCATGAGACGGTTCATGGCAGGCTTAACTTCAGCCTGCGCCTGTGTCCCTGACACAATGTCATTGGCGCCTCCGGCGCACAATTCCCAGGCGCCTGTGAGGCTCTTCCTCATCCTGGGCAGCTGTAGCAGGCGTAGCCCTGGTGCTGCGCCTAGGTGGGGGGGCCTGCGTGGCAGAGTGGCTGCTGACACTGGAGGCACCCTCACTCGCATCATCACCCCCCACAATTGCCGGTAGCACAGGTGCGTGCAGTGCGGTGACGGCAGTGGTCAAGTGCTCCAGCACCCGGGTAATATCCTCGCAGCACTGGACCAGTTGGTGCTGCTGGGTCAACGAGCGCCGCGCAAGCAGGGTGGTGGCATTTGCCGAGACATAATTGGAGTGGCTATAGGTGGACAGCCGGCTCAGCAGCTGGTGGTGGCGCCTGCTTGCAACACTGCGGTGCTTCACCAGCGCTGCAGTGTTGTCTTCCATAGCCGCCGTCATGCGGTCCATGGCCGCCGTCATGCGGTCCATCCTCTCGCCGACTCCAGCCACATTGCGGCCTATCTTATGCAGCTGGAGCTGGATGGCTCCTTGCTGCTGGGACTGGCGCTGGTGTATGCGGAGCATGCGCCGCTCCACGCTCAAGCAGGCATGGAGATGCCCATTGCCCCGCCTGCTGTTGGGCCGCTGTGTAGCGGATGTGGCTGGCCCAGATCTTATTGGACGTGCTGCAGGTGTTGTAGCAGCTGGTGTTGCAGGTGCGGCAGCCACTGGAGGCACATTGGTGGGGTGCCTGGCTCTGGCAGCCGGTGGGCCTGCAGGTGTTGTAGCAGCAGAGGCGGGGGGCCTGGCCTTGGCAGCCGGTGGGCCTGCAGATGTTGCAGCAGCAGAGGCGGGGGGCCTGGCCTTGGCAGCCGGTGGGCCTGCAGATGTTGCAGCAGCAGAGGCGGGGGGCCTGGCCTTGGCAGCCGGTGGGCCTGCAGGTGTTGTAGCAGCAGAGGCGGGGGGCCTGGCCTTGGCAGCCGGTGGGCCTGCAGGTGTTGTAGCAGCAGAGGCGGGGGGCCTGGCCTTGGCAGCCGGTGGGCCTGCAGGTGTTGTAGCAGCAGAGGCGGGGGCCTGGCCTTGGCAGCCGGTGGGCCTGCAGGTGTTGCAGCAGGTAAGGTGGGGGGCCTGGCTGCTGGTGTTGGCGCTGCTGCAGGGTCTGGTGGCTGGGTATCAGGTAGGGATTCCTCCTCCTGGGCCTCCTCATCGATCAGCAGCCTCTCACTGTCACTGCTATCACCCGCACCTGTGAGGGTAAGTGGATACTCATTAGGTGCATGTGACTGTCAGACGTGCAGATGTTACATGCATGCTGGGTGTCATTCCCTGGGTGGCTGTGTATTTGCGCACTTTGGAACCTTTCTGGCCGCATTGTGGTACTACTACATTGTGGACATACTACGTCTCCCACAATGCTTCGGGGCATTTCCTGATGCACAACATAGGCATGACTAAGGGCCAATGAGTGAGCCTATTTGGTCAGGGGCGGTCATAGGGGACAGGGTCGCAGTCGCATGCCACTTACCTTGGGTGTCTTGGGTGGGGCGGGAGGAGTCCAGAGGGGTCACGCCAACACACGCCTCCCTCTCCAAGGTGTCCTCTACCTGGTCCTCCAGGGGGGTGTTGGGTGGGACAGTCGGTCCACCACCTCCGGTGCCTGATGCCTCACCAAGGCGCTCCGCCACCCTCTCCTTGGCACGCCCTCGGAGGTCGTACTACCGCTTTTTAAGCTCCTCCAGAGACCTGTCCGCAACGCCCACAGAGTTGACACTGGAGGCAATCCCCACCCAGATCCTCCTCTTCTCCTGCTCTGGGACCCTCCGGGAGTTGGCACCAAACAGCTGGTCGTGGTTGGCCACCACCCCTTCTATGAGGTTCTCCAGCTCCTGTTCGGAGAATTTCAGTTTGCGCTTGCGGCCAGCGCTGTTGCTGGGGCCTGGCTGGGGTTCGTCCGACATGGCGGTCGCTATTTCGGCGGGGTTGTGAGTCGCTAACGGCGGTTTAGCGGCAGCTTTCGGTCGTGAACACTCGACTGATAGCGTCACTGTGTTGTTTGGGGGTGGGATTTGGCTGCTTCCTGGTTGTGATGTCATCACGGTGCTCGTAATGCGTCTTCCCGTTTTCCAGATCCCGCGAGATTGCGACTCGCATTCCCGATCGCACGGGATTGCGAGTCGCTATCCCGTGCGATCAGGATTGCGAGTCGCTATCCCGTGCGATCGGGATTGCGAGTCGCTATCCCGATCACAGGTAGCCGGAAATAGCGATTTTTCTGCGTTTTTTGTCGGTCGCTAACGGCTTTAGCGCCCGCGTGCGAGTCGCTATTTTTTCCCCGAAAAGTACATGAATGCCGTTTTGCGTTTCCTCAATAGCGAGTCGCTATTAATCGCTATTAGGGACACGCAAAACGGCCCGTACATGAATCAGGCTGTTAGTTACGCTTTTCCCGCCGACACTCCCCTCTTCCGGACTCACTCTTTCTGGATATCTAGATTATAATTTTACATATGTTTGACTAGCTTTCGGTGTTTTCAGGTGTGCAGGTTGTTTTTTCATGTTGTGTTTTTCGTTTGAAGCAGGTGCGAGGCAGTGGACCGTCAAGATGGCATGATTCTAGAGCAAGGTTATTGCTGTTGCCATAGGTGAGTAAAAGAATTGGGGTGTCAATCAAAAGATAAACCTGGATAAAACAACTACATTAATAGTTATGCGGTAGGAATGTCGATAGTTAGATCATTAACAGATGTTAGGTTATGCGAAAGAAGAAGCAAATGTCAAATATAAATGTCAGTGTAGGATATAGAAAGTCGTAGGATAAAGAGGTAAAAGGTACTTTAGGGGTGGGGGATTAGTGTGATAGGGTTTTTTGTGCACAGTGAGGTTTAGCTTTGTAAAGGCAAGGCCTAAGGTTTATATTGTGACGCACACCTTTTTTCCATTAAAGCTGCCTTTTTCACACTATTTATGACTCTGGGGTATGTGCTGCCCCCTTTCACCCAATTCCTCTGACATATCTTGGTCAATCAATACAACACACAAATACACAAAAGGATATGCATACAGTCATAAGCATCCTCACACCTCCATTTTGTGACAACACTTTGAGTGGCGTTTATGAAGTAAAATGACTGTATTGTGATAAATAAAAAATTTACACATGTATTATAATGAATATCCTTAGCTTGGATATAACGATCATTGGAAAACACCTAGGCAGTTTAGGTACTCTTCACAATAGTGAGTCCATGAATGGCGATCCCCAGACATGTCTCAGAGTTTTAAATGCCACATTGAAACTGCAGGAGGGTTGGAGCAGGAAGCAGACACAGATCAAACTATGGGCCTGATTTAGAGTTTGGAGAATGGGTTACTCTGTCACAATGAGACGGATATCCCGTCTGCCTTATTACTAGTGCCATAGCATATAATGCACTTGTGATAAGGCAGGCGAGGTCTCCATCACATTTGTGATGGTGCGACCCATCCGTCAAACTGTAAATGAAGACTTATGGGGCATATCATCAAGCGGCAGCGATATTTATCGCTGGCCGCTTTATGGGCCGAAATCTATCGCCCCGTTAGCGCACTATTACCAACGCGCATTGCTGAGGCGATAGAAATTCAGGCAAGAGCAGCAGAAAGAGTCAAAATCGCCAGAATTCCAGCAATAGAAAACCATGTTAGGGAAAACCTTGTAGAGAGGGAGACGTGGACTCAGCAAGACAATTGACCTCCCATTATAGATATGGCTAAGTAAGAAAAATGATTCAGAAAAGGGGGTGGTGATGAACAGAGTGCCTGAATTAAGCAGACCACTCTTACCCAGTCCAAAGATCAGGGCTTGATCCATCACCGTTTTTTAGCTCACTGCACCATCCCAGCTCAGAACTTGGCTATATGCAAATTAGTCTGTCCCTGGCCCAGTGCATCATGGGAACAGGGCAGACCAAACTACCAAGCCAATTCTTCACCAGAAAGGAGACAAGCTTCCGGGGACCGGTTTCTGCCATTTCAGGCGTCGTCGGCCCGGCTTGCTTGAATCCTGATGGAGCAGTGAGCAAGGGACTCATGTCTGAAATGGCAGAAACCGGTCCCCGGAAGCTTGTTTCCTTCCCAGTATAAGAATTGGCTTGGTAGTTTGGTTTGCCCTGTTCCCATCATGCACTGGGACAGGAACAGACTAATTTGCATATAGCCAAGTTCTGAGCTGGGATGGTGCAGTGAGCTAAAAAACGGTGATGGATCAAGCCCTGATCTTTGGACTGGGTAAGAGTGGTCTGCTTAATTCAGGCACTCTGTTCATCACCACCCCCTTTTCTGAATCCTTTTGTCCACCATAAGCGTGGAAGGGTATACTCAGATGTGAGTCCCTTGCTCATTGCACCATCAGGATTCAAGCAAGCCGGGCCCACGACGCCTGAAATGGCAGAAACCGGTCCCCGGAAGCTTGTTTCCTTCCCAGTATAAGAATTGGCTTGGTAGTTTGGTTTGCCCTGTTCCCATCATGCACTGGGACAGGAACAGACTAATTTGCATATAGCCAAGTTCTGAGCTGGGATGGTGCTGTGAGCTAAAAAACGGTGATGGATCAAGCCCTGATCTTTGGACTGAATAAGTAAGAAAAATAGCAGGCGTAACAAACCGGCGATATAACCGGTTAGCGCTGATTTTAATATCGCTATGCGTGTTAGCGATACACTTGTAGATATAGAGAATCTGGGTTAGCGATATTATCCCATGTTGTTTCACGGGACACGCCTCCCTTGCATCTCATTAGCAATGCAAGGCAATGCGATGTTGAAGCCAGTGCTAATCTCATTAAACACGCGTTAGCGGGCCCTTGTAAATAAAGAGATCATTTTATCGTCACATTTCGTCAGAAAACGGCTGAAAACAGCGATAAAATTATCGCTGGCCCTTGATAATATGCCCCAATGTTTCTAAACATTTCCTGTTGTCCTTCATGCTGACGCAAAGAAAAACTCAACAATCTAGCCATCTACAAGTAATAGCAGAGCAGCGGCATGGGCTACATCTCAAGAAGAAGCAAATGGCAGCATAAGAAACAAAGGGCAACACATCATCACCTGCTCAAGGGGAAATTTTACATAACTAAACATTACTTTGTATAACCTGCACAAGGGGCACAATCTTGGAGCATCATTTCATGTAAATGTAAATGTAGTATACTTGTAAAGCGCACAGCTGCCCCAGCAACGGGGCGTCCCGGCGCTGTATAACTCTGGGGAACCCGTCCTGGCTTTCCCTGTGGGATGGTCCCTTACTGGGAGTCCCCAAGGTGGAGCCAGGCATCCCCGGAATTGGTGGGGGCCGTTGTAGAGATTAGGCAAGCTAATGCCCAGAGTTGCCGAGTGGAACCCCTGATTAGAGTAAGCACCGAAGCGAGAATTATCGAGTCCGCTGACCAAGGTCCGCGACCCTGCCGCGTCGGGAATTGAACCCTTGTCCCAGGCTGACTTCTGCTCTCAGGCCTGCCGCCTCTAACCAGTGAGCCACACTACTCCTGTTGTGCATTGTTCCTGTAATAATAACCATAAAGTCCGTTCTTACTTTTAAATTTATTTCGTTTTATTATTATTGTATATTTGGAATAATAAGTATTATTAGTCATGGTTTTACAAATGAAATATGATGCTTTTTCCCATTGCGATCTATTTTATTGGGTTCTTCATAACAGCGCACCTTTTGTTAAAGCAGGTAAAGACAAGTGTTGTTGCCTTGCGCTCACAAAGATACTAAAAGCACAAAGGCTTCCTCAACTGAGTTATCCGGAGCCAAGAGATATAATTTGCACATGCGCTCTACTAGCTCAAACTTTAGCAATAAAGCAAAGCACCAATTTGCGCTTTGTAGCGAAATCTTGATTCTCCGGCTAAAGAAGCACTGATTCGGAGTTGTAAGTAGAAACTTTTTTTTAACAAAGTCGATAGTTCTTCAAAGTCTTTGAAACTGTGATGTAGTGCTTTATTTGTAATACTAAAATGGAATAATCCCCATGTGAAAGGACACATTGCTGGAGTTGCGTCACTTTTGTGACACACTCCAGCAATGCGTCACTTTTGCGCCATACAGATACGTCAGAAATACTGACGTATCTGTAACTCTTTGCACCATGATGCATCATACTGTAAATATGACGCATCATTGGTGTTGCAAGGAGGGTGCAGTGAAAAGTGACGCATCGCTGTTTTCACGCAGCGATGCGTCACTTTTCATAAATGAGGCCCAGTATGACTACCTTTAGGATTTCCTTGGTGAACTCTGACATGTGAGATCTAGCTATAAAGAAATATATTATTTTTTATAAAAATGTCAACTCTCATTTTCAGTCTCAATTTTGTTGCAAAACTGGAGGCCCCTATTATGTTTCTCTAATTTTGCATTTATTTCAGTAGCAGTAGTCAAGAATACTGTAAAACTACAAATCCCATGAGGCTTAGAAACTACTATCTATTGGGAAACAAAACACAGTACTAATAACAGTCAACAGGATAACAGCATTACTTATAACACCTATCTTGACAGCGAACTGTCCTCTTTTCGTGAGTGAGAAGTTAAGGATAATTATTACACAAAGGAAAGAAAGATAACACAATGGTAAATGCTAAAGTAAACTTAAACAGTCCTCCTTTCCCACTGCTCGCAGTCAAGATAAGTATTGTGCATTATTATCGTTGACTACATATTGTAATGATACTGTTCAGTTATTATGTGCATTTGTTAACATGCCGCTTGGTCTGTTTACTTGCTTTAATGTTTTACTTGTTCCGTGGCTCGTAGTGCTCACAAGCAATTGTGACTCGCGTACCACGTCAGGCACGCAACACCCATTGGGCTCACGGGGCTTCACCCCCCCCCCCCCCCCGTCGTGCCTGTGAGCCCGGGGTGACACAGCTTCGCAGGCTGGCGAGCATGTAATTGCAGCCGCACCCAAGTACTTAACCGGTCTTTAAAAGACCATTTAGCTGTAAATGAGGCTTTTGTTGTGTGGTCACCCCTTCTCACAGCCACTTTGTCCATGGTCAGAAGAATTAGCCCGCACCGAAATATTTTCAGCCCCCCCCCCCACCTCATTGTTCCAGCCTCTCTGGTTTCAGCTACACCTGTTGGTTCCAACGCAGAGTCACAGACACTCCCAGGGACGCTGTCTTGCTGCTCGCTCTTCCCTATCTTCTTCAGATTTTTCTCTTAGTGCGTCCCTGCTGATTGGGAGGAGACAGTGTTCTTTCTCCCCCCTTTCCCAAATTAACCCATTTTGTGCCAAATTTTTACCAAGTTTCTTTCCAATCACTACTAACAATGGAAGTAGATAGCTCCCTCATACCAAATGGAAATGATAATGATGTGGAAGCGTTTAAAAAATAATTTAAATTAATTAATTCATTCCTCTGTGGAACAGGCTGTTGCATCTTCAATGGATAAAGTGACAACAAATATTTAAAAAAATTCATTAATCTGAGATCCAAGACTATTTTGGCCCATTCTGTGAGGGAAAGAAGAAAGCGCAAAGCCATGGTGTTTCCTCCATTGGCAAAAAAAAATACAATTATCAGCTCCCAAATCTAATGCTGTGCCTATGATTAGTGAGGGTTCCTCCCAGGCCTCCTTCCAAAGAGGGGAACAATATTACAGCTACCAAATACAAATCAAATAAAAAAAATACTCAAGATAATTTATACAAAAATGAGATTTCCCGAATTCTTGACACAGAGGATGACATGAATGACCCATAAATGGACGATGAGAATGAATGAATGAATGAATACTTTATTGTTTGGTTACTCAAAACCATTACATTAAAAACAGAATACAAAATTACAAAATTACAAAAATTAAAACCAGGGGAGTTTGTGCCGCCCTGAGGGCTGGGGTTACAACGAGTAGGGTTCGTGTTGAGGCATGGGTCTGAAAAGTCTCTATAAGGGAGACCCTCCGGGGCCATCAGCAAGGATCGTGTCCGGTGAATAAACTTTCCGAAGGAGGCCATGTGCTTTACCATTGTCAAAGTGTAAAGATGAATGGTCGCCTCCTTTGCGGTGCGGGATCCTGATTGTCTTAGAATTGGCCTGAGATAGAGACTGCGGGCCATGCGCAGGGCCGGGCAGCAGACTAGAAGATGGGCCAATGACTCACGTTTGTACCTACAGAGCCTACATTCCCGGACTCCTGAGCCAACCGTGCCAAAGGCGTATAGTTCTTTGAGAGGCAACGGATGTAGTCTGTAGGCTAGGATCTTATGAAGGGCTGCGCGGCCCACGGCCTGCTTAAGGTGTTGTTTGGGATTGTGCAGGATGTGCGGTAAGCACAAGGACTCATGAAGGTCTTTTTTTGCCAGCGACTCCAGGTCCAGTTCCCCTGACCGCGCGCGCACTTGTTTTTTGATGGAGTGTTTAATAGGGGTCTAGCTGACATATTCGGGATTCCAAGACTCAATGGCGAGATTAAGGTGGTCCTTCGCCGCCTTAAGAGTGGCCGACCAGGGGTTCCCTGGTTCTCTGAAGATGCAATTCAGGGCTGCCTTAAGTGTGTTCTCCTTAGCCGTCGTTGTTAGGAAGTAGTATTTACTTAGGGCGGCCATCTCTTCCAAATATTGCTGGTTGAGTGAGAACTCCAGGCGGACAAGGGTGTTTCTGGTGCACCTCGGTAGATGAAATAGTCTCTTGTATGCTCTACAGTGAATTTTTTCTAGTTCTTTATTCAGTTTGCCCGGAAATGCCTGTAGAGCATAGTTGAGGGCCGGCATTAGTTTTGCTTTGAGTACTCGTTGGATGGCCGTTGTGGACGGGCTATATAAGGAGGCATGCAGCTTGCAAATGGCGTAGGTTATAGTTTTGCCTTTGCCTTGGATGATCTTTAGGTGCGCACTTGAGAGCCCCGACTCCTGGAAGCAAATGCCTAAGTAAGTGTACCGCTGAGTACTTTCCAGCAAAAGGTGGCCGCGCCTACATTTTAATGATTTTTTCTTTGGGTACTTTCCGAAGATGATGACTTTGGACTTGGATGGGTTTGCTACGAGCTTGTTTTTGTCGTTATATACGGCGAGTGCCGTCAGCGCCTTTTGTAGCCCAATTCTCATGTGGTCCAAGAGTACCAGGTCGTCGGCGTATTGCATAAAGTGAATTTTTGTCCCGCCGATCTTTGGGATGGCCAATGCTGCCCCAGTCAAGGCTCTCTCCATGTCCGCTGTGTATAGGTTAAATAATAGTGGGGCTAGCACGCACCCTTGCTTTAGACCACGATCTGTATTGATCTTTGCGGATGCATGGTCCCTCGAGAGTTTAATTCTCACCCACGTTTTGTGGTACAGGGATTGGATCGCCCTCAACAGGGATGGATTAATATTCCATTGGACCAGCTTTCTCCACAGGATTGCACGATCTACCCCGTCGAACGCCGCCGAATAGTCAATGAAACAGGCGAATAAGGGAGGGCTTTTGCGTGTCCGCGCATGGTGGACCAGGTAAGAAAGTGCAGTGATGTTATCGGCTGTGGCGGACCCTGGTCTAAATCCAGTTTGGCAGAATGGGAGGAGACCTACTGCGTTCGTCCAGTCTGTGAGGTCCCTCAAGATGGCACTGGAGTAAGCTTTTCCCTCGATGTCCAAAAGGGCGATCAGGCGATAGTTTGATGGTTCAGATTTAGGGCCCTTTTTGTGGATTGGTTGTAGGAGCGAGCCTCTCCATGAATCTGGGACATCCCCCAGGAGCCAGCATTCAGAGTACAGGTGGGTCAGGATTTTAGACCAGAAGTCGATGTTTGCCTTGAATAAGTGACCAGGGAGGCCATTGGGACCCGGGGCACCATTTTGTCTGATATTTTTTAAAATTTTGGACACTAACAATTTTCCCGGCGGGGCTGTCATCTCGGTGGTTGGATCTAAGTCAGCTCCAGCGATAGATGTTTCATTTTGCTTGGTAACGGGGCCGTTTTTGATGTAAAGGGCTTTTACGTGGGCGGCCCAGATGGGAGCCTCGAAGGAGTTTTCTCGGTGGTTTGTGCCTCGTCCCAGGGTGCTTAAGTAGTGCCAAAACTCCTGCGATTTTCCTGGGCTCAGCAAATCAAAGATTTTCAGCCATTGTGCTTCGCAGTAGACTTGTTTTGCCTCCCAAACCTTCTTGGAATTACTTTTACTGGCCTCTTGAAGTTGTCTCTTCATAGGGCTTGTGCCATTTTTGCGGAAAAGTTTAAGTTTCTTATTCAGTTGTTTGGCGCTGATTTTGATTTCCGACTTATGTCCATATGTAGGTAGGGTGTCCCTATTAGGTGTGCTGTTTGAGGTCCCGGGAAGGATCGCAGCCAGGGTCCCTGTGATGGCATTCCAAGTAGCTATTGCATCCCTTTTTCTGTTCACTCAGTGGCCACTGGTTTGCCCAATTATTAAAAGTGGTGGTTGAGGTCGGTTCCCATTTGATTCTTCTGGGCAACTTTGTCAGTTCTTCGCCGTTAGATGCTCCGATGTATTCGAGCCTGTGGCGAGTGTCCGCTATGAGATTCAATGTGATGGTTAAGGCAGCGTGGTTGCTATCGCTGCGCGGATGAACTGTGAAGTTTAACATAAGAGGTTGCAGTTTTTCACTTAGGATGATGTAGTCGATCGTTGTTTGGTTGTTGTATGTAGGACCGACGAAGGACCCTGGGCTGTTCTTTCGGAGGACCGAGTGCGCAGTGGCCAGCTTATAAGTTTTTAATAGATCATTCAGAGCAATGGTGGCCCCGGGCAGATGTCGTCGTGTGGTTGATATCCCTATGTTATGAATGTTAAAGTCGCCAAGAATGATGCATTCTAAAGCCGGGAATTGGAGCATTAAGGACTCTAGATGGGTTGTCAGCATGGCCAAGTTGGATATGAGCCCATGTGAATTGTGATAGAGGTTGATTAATAAAAACGCAAAGTTTCCGTTTGTCAGGCGGCGGCCTTTCAGGATGCCTGCCTGGAGGTTGTCCGGGAGATTGGGAATTACCGCAAATTCCAGGTTGAGTGAATGCTTTATGTAGACACATATCCCCCCCGATGGTCTTCCGAATATGTTAAGCTTTTTTGCAGGTTTTCCATATTCTGCGTATCCTCTTAATGAGAGCGGGTGGAGCTGGCAGGATTCTTGTATGCAGATAATATCTGCCTCCTCCATGAATGTCACAGCGTTTTTATTAAGAAGCAATCTCCTGAGCCGAGCGACATTCCAAGTCATGATTTTCAGGCGATCCGGGGGCGGTCCCTGTCTGGAGGCTTTTGTTGTGCGATAGTCGTGCTGCAGTGGGGTTGGCCCGAGACATCGTGGCTGTGTTAGGATCTCGAGTTTAGTACTAGCGGCAGCCAGGACCAGTCTTTGCTCGCGCATCCCAGAGTTGCGCATGTGCGTGTGCCCTAATTCGGGTTAGTTGTTATTTTAATTGGGGTGCTGATGGTTGGACCTGTGTTTGTGGCACCTTTGGACCCCTGAAGGATGGGCGCCACGTTTGGCACGTCAGTGGGGTAGGCATGCGGGCGTGAGTTCCCTCCAATTCGCTGATCTGTGTTTCCCATCTGGAGATGCGCGGAGTACGTTTTTAAGATGAGGGGGTATTTTTGTGCGCGCTTAGGTTTTATTTTTATGCCCCATCTTTCCAATAACCTGTGCTGGCTTTTCAGAGCCTCAGCCATGTGCGGGCTCATGAAGGTTAGCTCCGTGGGTTCGTTTTTCTCCTCCGCATTTGGCGGGAGGAAGGATATGGTTTCAATGTCTGTAGTTTTTATTCCCTCCAACCCTGGAATGTTTGCAAAGAGTGTTAAAAGATTACTGCGGTTGAGAATGTCCCACCTCCCCTGGGAGACATAGTCGGGGTACAACGTTATTTTCCGATCCTGGGGTTGGGGGTGGTTTATTCGGCAGACTGAGTCCACCACCTGGCCGCCTGTTTGTGGTAGCTGTGCTGTGTCAGGTGGAGGGTCGTTTGCATGCCTGTTTAACCCCAATGGCCCGAATGACCACTGGAAGTCCCTCATTTGTGGCAAGCTGGGAGCGCTGATGGTGCGTGGCGGGTATTCAATTTCCCTGAGGTCTATGGCAATCAAAGGCGCTTGAGACGCGCGGCCCGTCGTAAGCGTTGATAAAGCGGCAACCTGAGGGTCGTATCTGTTTGAGTTTGCTTGAGTTGCTTCCGCGGAACTTTGTCCGTGTGGGTCCATTACTTGATTTGTGTATGATGCTGTTAAAGCTGGCTGGGGGGTTGCGAGAAAGGTTATTGCTGCGTTGGTAGAGTGAGTAACTTCGACGTTTGGCTCGATTGTTTCTGGTGTTTTGACGGTTGCTCCCAGTTTGATCGTTTCCTGGTTCACGTTGTGGGCGGGCGTCTCATTCTCAGGCCGTAGCCATTCCCGGATGGATCTGGGGGCGAGAGATTTGTTTTTATTCGCCTTGTTGAGTTTTTAAAAAAAAAAATCTTATTTTTCCTGGATAGGCTATGGAGGTCTAGGCTGGTCGGTGTGGTAGTTTGCTGGGGCTCATGATTTTTTGTTTTGATCGTGATGGCGTCTGTCCTGCTCGTGCTGAGCATGGATGGTCGCGCCTCCCAAGCGGTTTTATCTTCTTTATTAGTTTGTGTAGAGTGGTTTGACGGGTTTCTTGAGCCTTCTATTTTTTGAGGGTGGGGGGCTGGGGCCTGTGAGATCGAATCCTTGGTCTTGCCGGCTTCTTTCTTGAGGTCCTCAATTAGTGTGGTCATGATGTGTGGGAGTTTTCCTAGGTTGTTCAAGATTGGGCTGCAACTACATGACTCAGGCTTGAAGTGTGTGCTGTCCTGAGCTCTGCGGATCAGGGAATTCAGATGGTCCAGTTTGCAGTCGATCCCAGAGATTAAGTTTGCGACTGTTTGTACTATGTTTATCTGGGAATCGAGCTTGTCGGCGTGCATTATTGCCGCACCTGTCATGGAAATGAGTGTCTCGTTGATCAGTGTTAGATGATCTGCAATCACTGGGGGGCTCTCGCCCCTATCCGAGCTTCTACTCATTGACGTTGGTAGCAGGGCCGTTTTGTCTTGTTCCCGGGGGCTCTGGTGCGTCAAATTCGAAGGTGGGGGGTGCCGGGCCAGTGTTTCTGTGGTTCCTCCTCCTTCATTAATTTCGTGTGTGTCGCTAGATGCGTCAAGCATGTGCTCTCCGATTGCCGGGGTTTCGCTGCGTGTGCTGATCAATATGTCAGCCGTGAGGGCCCCATTTAGGATCAAGTTCGAATGAGGATCTTCCGGTGAGTGGTGAATAGGAGTTGTTGATCTAGTGGGATCGGGTCTGGATGCGACCCTGTCCGGTGCCTCTGGCTTGAGGGGTATTCCGCCCTGTAGCGTGGTTATTATTGGTGATAGGGGTAATCCTGGAGCCCGTGTGGTGGTGGCACTGGGGAATGGGCTGTCCTCTGGGGCTTTATTGGGCGGTGTGCAGCTTGAAGGTCTAGTTGGTTCAGCTGAGCTTGTTGCCAGGGGGTATAAGAAACTTCTTATGTCTCTGTTTCCTAGGGAGACGTTTGCCCCGGGACGGGGAGTTAAGTTCACTGCATTATAACACCTCCCATCTTGCCCTACTTGCGACGATGTCAGTGCTGGGAACGCAGTTGGTAAACCTGGGGACATTGGCGTTGCACCGGTAGCACCAGGTGATCCCGGGAGCCCCCCTCCGATAGCCCAGGCCCGGGGTAGAAGCCACCCGCACCCGGGGGGTAGAAAAGTTTTGCCTTCCTTCCATCTCCTGGCTGTACTGTGGGGACGAGGTTTTTCCTGTGCCTGCAGTAAGGACGAATTTCTGGTCCTCATTATTATTCCCTGTTTTCACTGTTGCTTTTTTCCTGTTGCGAAGTGGTCACTGCGGTGGTGCGAAGTTTCGCTGCGATGGTGTGGAGCGGGGGGGGGGGGCGTGTGGTATGGGTGGCCGAGGACAGCGTGATCTCCAATAAGGGAGGAATCGCCGTATGGAGCGGGTGAAGTACCCCCTACCGCTGCTTCGCAGCCCAGCACTTCGCTATCCCTGACTCTGACCCGTTAGGGCTAGCCAAGTGTTGCAAATTTTTCTTGCTTGCACTGCGCGTGCTCTCCCCCACCTGTCTGCGGCTGAGGCTTGTTGCCCTGCTGGCTTGCTGCTTTGCTGCCTTGTGGCCTTGATGTAGGCTCAATGGTGCCCAAGCCCGCTTATCTCTTGCCCTCCGATTCCTGCACCAGCACCTGCTCCTTGCACCCCCCGAAGATGAGGCCGGGGCTCAGTTCTGCAATTCGTTCTGCAATTCGCCGGGCTTGGTGCTTTTAATCCTGGTTACCAAGGTACTCGGAGGACCAGCAAAAATTGCTGAGGTGGTGTTGTGGCGGTGTTGTTGTCGCAGCGCTCGGGGCTCGAGATGCAGCGCTCACACCTGCCAGCAACACATCAGCGGAGGGGGCAGTGAGGGGGCCAAAGTGTCCAAGGTGCCGGGTGGCGGGCTTTTGGCGGTGGCGGTGTTGTTATCTCAGCGCTTGTGGGGACTTGTAGCAGCACTCACACCGCCATACAGGGCCTGGCTCCTTGCTTTTTGCTTTACTTTGCTTTGCTTTTTTTGCTCCTTTTTTGCGTATACGGGGGGCGGTAGCGTCGGAATTGGCCGAGCTGGTGTCTAGACCTTCACGCCTGCTCTCATGCCCGCCCACCCACCTGCCCGCCAGGCCCTGCTCCTACCTGCTCACAGGTTGCTGTCCCAGAACCAGCAACGTCGGGCGTTGGTCCAATCGCGGGCGGGCGGACCGGCAGACAGGCAGGTTGGGGCGAATTCAGGCCGGCGGCCCCTCGCGCTCTGGCAAATCCGCAAAACACGCAAATCCGTGGTGCCGAGTTCCCGTGGCTCCAAGCTCTTGACGGGCGTCGCGGGTGGGGCGCGGGTAGGGCGCATGGGGTGTGGCAGGCAGGAGCGGCAGCGGTGGCCACAGCGTCCGTCTCGCTCTCGGTGGTGAAGGCGTTCTGGCGCTTCCGTTGTGGCTCGTTGGCTCGACGATGAGAAAGATTTGTCACAGACCCAGACCCTTTTTCAGCCCCCTCCTGCTAAGAAGACAGACTAAGATGGTCTCACCTTCTCATGATCGCTTTATGGCTAAAACTGTTTTGGATGCAGAGGCAATGCCCATGTTTGCCTTTGGACAAACTAAATAAAAAATGGAATGCACTATGCCTTTGTTGCCCTCTAATATCACTTCCACACCTACAATTGTTATGCTTATGTTTTTTTCCAAATTTGTCATAGGGCCTCATAAATGATGGGACAAGGCGTGGTCTACAGGCAAGCATAAGGCACTGGACATTAAAGGTCCACTAGTCGGTATTTTTGATTTAGTTGAAGCAACTAAACTAGACAACTCTACAGTTGATCCTTAAGATCTGTCAATGTGGATTAAAAGAGATTTTTGTTTGTTGGGAAATACAAACTCTGCCATTACTCATGAACGAAGGAAAGGTCTTTAGTTAAAATTAGACCCCACGTTGGCAAACCTTTCTAACATGGGCCCCGGTATTAAGGCGTAAAGTCTCTTATGAGGAGATTCCTTTATAAAAAAAAACTCAGCAAATATGTTACTACTTTTGCCTTCATAGACAAGGCTGAGTAGTCATTCCAAAAAGCTTTTTCCAGCTTGTTTCTGCCAGGGCCGGTAGAGGCTGGAGCCGCTTTACCAGCCGCAACTTCCAAAACCAAGTATTTAAAGGCTCCTACAACTTAAACTACCAGGAATACAAGCCATAATGCTAACCTCAGCCACGGACAAAAAAGTTACAGATACACCACACAGACAGGTGAGTCTCTTTTCTGGCAAATTTCCTATAGGAGGCCAACTCCAAGTTTTTTTCTCACACAATTGCAATCTATAAATTCAGATCTCTGGGTCCTAAGTACCATACAAGTTCATGCTATAGAGCTTTACACACTGCCTTTTCAAACTGTGTTTTCACCTCCTCCAAAATTCTCATCCTAAATGTCTACTATAATATCGCAAGAAATAGAGTTGCTTTTACAACAATTTAAATTCCCTCTCCCAATCACTCAGGTTTCCTCAGTTCCCTCTTCTTAGTACAAAAGTAAAACAAACCAGCTTGTAGTTTACCGCAATTTCAAGATGGAGACAATCATCCATCTCAGGGACGCGTTACTCCAACATGATTGGATAGTATGGTTGGATCTGCAGGATGCATACCTTACGAATCCTATTCATAATGATCACAGGCAATCTTTTCTGTTTCAATGACAGGGTAAAACATCATTTCTCCTTTCTTCCCTTTGGGATTTCTTCGGCACCGTGGTGCTTTACAAAAATAATGAAGCCCATTGTCGCTCATCTCAGAACCCAAGGTATCCGATTCATCATTTACCTAGACAATATTCTTTTAATGTGTCAAAATGTACATCCAATCACAAGTTCACTTTACTTGTTCCCTTCTTTCCGATCTGGGTTTTCTCATCAACACAATAAAATCGATGCTAATTCCTTCCACTCAGAGGGCATTTTTAGGTTTTCTGAAAAAAAAAACATGGGTCACACATCCTTCTCTGTTCAAGCAGCCAAACTATGGAACTCTTTGCCCCCAACATAAGATTTACAGATAACCACCTTATCTTCAGAAAACTACTCAAGAATTACCTCTTCTCCAAATAAGCACCATACAGAAAAGAAATATACAACATATCCCTCTGTGTATAAGCATTTATTTATACTATAGATATGTACCTATCTTTGTGTATTGCTTTGTATAAACATGTAGAATAATTATGTTGTTAAAAAATAAATAAAATAAATATTTAAGTACAACAACACTTGAAAACCAGAGTTTATCTAATGCATCTTTAATCTACATATTCTTACTTCCTTTGTGCATCTATATACCTTCCATGTACTTGGATCTATATATTTATTACTTTTCTCCTAAAAAATCATATCCAATGCACTACCCTATTTCTCATCCTATACCTCAATCAAAATTTGTAATCTACATATACTTACCTCCTTTATGCATCTATATACTTTCCATGTACTTATGAATCTATATATTTCTTACTTCCTTCTTAATCTGCATATCCAATGCACTACCCTATTTCTCAACCTATACCTCTGTCAATATACCTTCTACCTCAACTTTCTGACTCATATCAAACTTCTTTCTACTACTCTTTCCAATGTACTACCCTATTTCTCATCCTATACATCTATCTATATATACTTTACATCCACTCTCTGATTTATCCCAAACCCCATACCACTACTATGATCCCCAAAATAACCCTTTCTAGACTCTCCCCTACCCTACCCCTCCTTGCATCTTCTGACACCTCTTTTACTATGCTGATTCCCCCAGATCAGCCTTTCTAAACTCTTCCCTCTGACTCTCCCCCTCCACATCCATTTTTACTCATCCCAAGGCTCCTCCTACTGCTATGACCTCCAAAACAAACAAAATAAAAGTCTAAATCCTTCACTCTTCTATCCCTCCACTATCCTTTTCAATCAAATTAACAGACTAACATGTCCACTTCTCAAATGTAATATTTCACAATACTAATTCACCACTAGCCCTTTATTGGTTCTAGAGTAGCGTGCTACTCGCCAAACAAGTGCTTCAACAGCTCACCAGGGGTAGCAAGCACTAAATAAATGCAAACCTTTTTCCCTCTTCTATCCCTCCGCTGCCCTTCTATATCCAAATAACTGAATGACATGCCCCCATTCAAATTACTTTCATATTTCACTATGCTAATTCAACACTAATCCTTTATGGGTTCCGGAGTAGCATGCTACTCGCCATAAAAGCACTTCGACGCCTCGTCAGGGGTAGTAAGGGCTATATAAATGCAATTACAATGCAATACAATACAATACATTCATCCAGTGTAACCCTTCACTTACCCCTGAAAAAACGTCTAGGCCATCAAATCAGATTCAACAATATATAAGTTTCCCTCATAGACCATCATACTTTTTCATCCGACATTGTTCATGTGTTTTTTAATTCACTTCTAAAGTACAACAGTGACAGAAAAGATCATCTCATAGTTTTCTTATTTTATCAAAACATTTCTTTTCTTTTTATCAAAAATATTTTTTCTTCTTTTTATTGCATTGTTTCTTCAAGTATTTAATAAAAACATAATTATAAATGATCCTTGATTTGCACAATCATAAGTATATCTCTTTTTAAACCATGATTATAGCGAATCAGATATGAAGTCAAATCACAAGACAAACATATATAGCAATACACACCTGGAATGAATTAGACATAAGCAATCATACTTCAATCATACCACTACATCCAATCTCACAACAACTGCACTCATACAATATCTGTACACAGTAGAGTTTGTCTATGACAAAAGAGAATCTCTGCCGACAACAGAATCTCAATGCTAAGCATGAGACTCAGCACTAGGTCGACGCGAGTTTCGGTGGGTTCAAGATGTTGGGACCACCTTACTCAGGACCTTTCCAGATATAAAACTTTAATTTCCCAGGGGACATCATGCCATAGGATCAATATTCATTCCGCTAAATTCTGTGTTGCTGGGCAACATGGAACTATCACAAGGAGAGTCCACCGATGTCCATTGATACCTTGTTGGGGCACCAAAATGTGTGTTTAGTTGAGGTCTATTCTCACTAACGGGAGTTCCTCTCAAAATGAAGAAGGGGGGCCGGCATGCCAAGTATCAGCTTATTTAATCATATTTCTTATGGCAACGTCTCTTTTCCTAATTTCGATGTATTATATTCAAATCCTTCGATCCAAGACGATTAGTAACACGGAGCCTTCTCCTAGGTACGTGATTACTGATATGTCGGCCGCCCAATGACACACAGTGAAGACGAAGCCCATCAAATCAGATTCTGCAGACCTGTTGGAGTTCTTCCATTACTCTCAGATCCCTGGTGGGAATCGTGGGTCTTCTGCCTTCCTTCAAACAGGCCATTTCTCCAGGTCCCCACCATTATGGAAGCCTCCAAAAATTGAAGATTCTATGGGGCAAATCAACAACTATTAGAGATAAACATCGCTAAGCGCGTTTAGCGATGTTTATCCTATCGCTGAATTTCATCCCCGTGATAGCGCTGTATCAGCACCGCTTTTCACAAAGGCGATAAGAAATCCAGCGATAGCCGGGAAATCGCCATTTTGCAGGGAACATCGCTGGTTTTCCAGCAATGTTCCCTCCAAAACGGCAATAACCTTCCTGATGCGGCCCTGTGGCCGTATCAACATAATCCACCCCCTATGTTAAGCATAGGTAAGTCAGGATTTTAGCAAACGTTAGTTTTTGGCAAAAACCGCTGTTTTCGACAAAATCTAACGTGTGCTAAAATCCTGTGGGCTGCTTTGTAAATATCGCGATGTGCACATAAGCGATATTTTACAAGGTAGTCCATCAGGGGTATGCCCAGTGATGCCCACTTTGCATCTCATTAGAGATGCAAAGGGAGGCGTCGGGAAAAAGGGTGCTAACATGCGATTATGCATGTTAGCACCCTCTTGTAAATAGGGCAATAGTTTTATTTCCGCTTTTTTGGCTTTTAAAGCTACAAAAGGCAGAGATAAAGCTCTTGTTAATTTGCACAAGGGCTCACTTAGTCCTACTCCATCAGTATAGATCCAGAGACTCAGCTACAGCTTCAGTGGGAGATAGACCATTTAGATTCCTGGAACGGCAGAACCATCTTTGCATCAGACCCCGATCTTGTATAACAACCCCATGCGAGCTGGATGGGTTGGGGCGCCCTATGTGGGCCAAACTCAACTGGGGTACATGATCTAAGGAGGAGTCCAGTTTGAATATAAATTGGTTAGAGATGATGTCAGGCTCCTTTGCAATCAGTAGGATGGCAAAAAGCAGGGCACATTGCTCTATTTTTCTCTGTAAGGACAACATTACCGCAGTTCGGTACACAACTTTAATCATAGTAGTTATTTTCTGGCAATCACAGATATGGTTCACTCCTCTCCTGGAACTAGCAATCGATTTCCCAGTCCTTCAACCTTCCTGTCCCAACCGTCTTCTGGGGCCGTCGAGTCTTCCTCATAACTTGGTGTTAGACAATTCCGTCATTCTTCGACCTGGAAAATAGCAAGAACTCCCAGTCTCTCTCATTCGCTTTGCCAGAAGCTACAAAGTACATCAATAAATCATGGGCTTCTGGTACCACCGAGGCTTATAAATCAGCCTGGTCTTTATGGTCAAGCTGATGTTTGTGAAAACATATCTATCCCTTTTCAGACAATATAACCTACAATGTTAATTTCCTGTCAGCCGATGCTAGTGGAGGGAAGACTTATCGAACCATAAACCTTTGCAGTTCAGCTATTTTCACGTCTTTCCTTTCCATAATGGAAAACCGGTAGGAGAGCATCCGCCCGTCTGTCAGCTTTTACAGGTAATAAAAGTTTGCGGGGCATATTACCAACGTTAAGCGATATTTATCGCTAACGATGCTTAGCAACGAATTTTTTAACGCTAAGCATCGTCAGAAATTATCGCAGATAAACCTTGCTATTATCAAGGTTTATCGCAAATGCGATAAAAAACGGCCGCAATGCATGAATATCGCTGAAAAGTCAGCGATATTCATGCATTACCGAGCTAATGCTCTTAGCCATGTTATCCACCTCCCATTGGATAACATGGCTAAGAACTGCTCAGGGCTGGTGCTAGCTTTTTGAGATATTCGCGCTTAGCGCGAATATCTCCAAAAGTTGGTAATAGGAGATAGCAATGTTAGCGACTGTTTCCAGTCGCTAACATCTTGGCACGCCCACTTTGCATGTCATTAGTGATAAATATCACTGACATGCAAAGTGGGGCCCAAGATGGTCGCTATCTCCTACTAGCTGTCGCTAACTGGTGTTAGGGACAGCTAGGTAATAGGGAGATAATTTTATCTCCGCTTTCTTGGCTTTTAAAGCCAAAAAAGCGGAGATAAACCCCCTTGATAATATGCCCCTGCAACCCTCCTATTCTGAAATGCTATCAATTGTAAGATGCAAATGTTGTTTTGAAATTGTTTATTTCCTGGCCTGATAATACTGATCTTTCACAAAAAATGCTATCTACCAAACTTACTATCTTATTATGTCTGATTTTAATAAAACGTCTGTCTGATGTTAAAGCATTAGATATTTCTTCTCGTCAATTTACTACCACAGGTATTCTTTTCACAGAGCGGAAACGTACAAAAATAAATGTAACTATTGTGTTTTACTCTTATTTCCCTGGTCAACACAAACCTTGTGTTGAAAAATGTCTTAAAGTGTATGAACAAAACACAATTAATCTCAGAGCGTCCTTATACATGAAACTTCTCATTCATTTCAGAAACCTATTTCTTCTCCTACACTTGCTCTTTGGGTCAAGTGGGTCATGTCCCTAGTGGGAATTGATAGTTCCATGTTGGTTCTCACTCTTCCATGGAAGCCATGGCCTCCAAAGCCTTCTTGGCCGTTTCCTGTCTAGAGGACATTCTGAGATCAGCTGATTGGTCTAATGATAATGTTTTCCACGCATTTGACTGTAAACCTATACATACTGCATCTTCTGTTGTGATTAACATGTAGTAAACAAGCATAATTGGGGCCTCCGGTCTTGCAATAAAATGCAGATTTGCCTTGTAATTTATGAGGAAAAGTCTTAATTTTATTAAAGACATAGAGGTGAGTATTATCCCAAATCAACCCTGTATTAACTTTGCAATTTCCCGCCCTGACAGTTACTCCTGCTCCACCGTCTTCATCCTCCTAAGAACAATCCAGAACGCCATTGGTCATTTTCTGCGAAACCTTCAGATCTGGTGTTTACTATTCTTCTCAGTCCCCAGTTCTCACTTTGGGACTCAGATTTACAGACTTTTGCCAAGAACTGTTGACTTTTAGATTAGTGGTTAGCATTGTGTTATCTATTTTTCCTTTTTTTAAATAATTATCCTTAACTTCTCACTCAAGAAAAGAGGGATTTCACAGTCAAGATAGGTGTTATAGGTAATGCTGTTATTCTATTGGCTGTTATTAGTACTACATTTTGTTTCCCCAATGGCTAGTGGTTTCAAAGCTTCATGGGATGACTTTTGTTTTGAAATAAATGCAAGATTAGAGAAGTATAATCGTCGCCTTGATGTCTTCAATAAAATAAAGACGCTCCTTCATAAATGGCTAGGAAAATCCACATTGTCAGTAACACTAAAATACTATTAAGGGTTTGGAACAATTACCTGGGAAATATCTGTAGCCCCCCAAGTGCCCCAACTCATGACGATCCACCAACACCATAATTACAGTGTTTCCTCATGTAAACACCATTATGTATGTAAACCACTATGTATGTAAACACCATTTGTAATTGTTACTGTGAATGCAATGTAACTCCTCTCTGTTGGCGATTTGATGCACCAATTCAATGTGTTTAATAAAAAGAATTATTAAAATAAAAAAATATTAAGTTTTTTTTGTAAGGGAATGTCTATGAAAAAAACACCTTATTTTTCAGAAGAACTGCATGCCTCTGACTCAACTAAGCACGAGAGGATGACAAAATAAGCAACCCCTCTGCCAACCCACCAAATAATGCCCTCTGAAGGCCGCCTGGTTCACCACAGAACTCCAAGAAGCCAGGCGCTCCTGCAGACGCCTAGAAAAAACCTGGCGAAATCAGAAAACCACGGAAGCACGGAACAACCACAGGAGCCCCCTGAAGGAATACCACTAGCGCATAAGAGACACCAAACGGACCTTCATAAGAGACAAAATCCAGGCCAACATCAAGGAACTGTTCAACATCATACAGCAATGCACCAAACCCCCCAGCGAAGCCACGGACGTCACACCTTCCCAGGAACTCTACGACAAGCTCAGCTCCTACTTCCATCTGAAGATCCAGGCCCTCTATGACAACTTCAGCGAACAGACGCCGGACACCACCCCCCTCTCCGCCACCACAGACAAGCCAACCATCACAACCTAGAATCCCGCCACCATCGAACGCATCACCGCGACCATGAAGAAAACCCAATCAGGGGCCCCAACGGACCCCTGCCACCGCACATATTCCACAGGGCCGCTGCGCCATCGCGACCGAATTAGGACGGACCATCAACGCCTCCTTCAGATCCTGCAACTTCCCAGATGACTGGGAGCAGGCGGAGGTTAAACCCTTCCTCAAAAAGCCAACAGCTGACCCAACAGACCTGAAAAACTACCAGCCCATCTCTCTCCTGCCCTTCGCGGCCAAAGTCACCGAGAGACTTGTCAATGCCCAGCTGACCTCCTTCATCGAAGAGAACTCCATCCTTGATGCCTCACAATCTGGATCCTGCAGAAACCACAGCATCGAGACCGCCCTCCTCGCCCCCACGGACGACATCCGCATACTACCTGACCAGGGACACACCATGGCCCTCATCCTCCTAGACCTCTCTGTGGCCTTTAACACCGTCTCTCATCGCACACTCGCAGCCAGACTTCATGCTGCGGGGATACAAGGAGCCGTCCTCGACTGGATCCAATCCTTCCTCTCCAGGCCGAACAGAGAGGATCAGACTCCCTCCCTCCCTTCCTCTCCGAACCCACACACATCAACTGCAGTGTACCCCAAAGCTTTTCAACAACTACATGGCCCCCCTTACCGCCATCGTCAGACAGCATGGGCTCAGCATAGTATCCTACCCCGAAGACACCAGACTCTGCTTCCACAAAGGAATGAAGGAAGTCGCAGCTTGGATGAAAGACAGTTGCTTAAAGCTCAACTCAGAGAAAACAGAGGTCCTCATCCTTGGGCCCTGCACCTCCGCCTGGGACAACACCTGGTGGCACTCCGCCCTCGGGAAGCTACCCACCCCTATAGACCATGCACAAAACCTCGGCATCATCCTTGACTTCTCCCTCTCCATGAACCGCCAGATCAACGCCGTCGCTTCCATCAGTTTCCACTGCCTGTGCATCCTCCGCAAGACCTTCAAATAGATCCCCCCGATTACAGAAGGACTGTCACCCATGCGCTCATAACCAGCAGACTGGACTACGGCAACGCCCTATACGCCGGAATCAACAGAACTCTTCTACACAAACTCCAAACCATCCAGAATGCCGCAGTCAGATTCGTCCTTGGAACACCACGCCACGGACACTGGACCCAAGACCTACGAGACCTCCACTGGCTCCCTGTTGAGTAGAGGGTCACCTTCAAGCTTCTCATACACACCTACAAATCCCTCAACAACATCGGACCCAAATACCTCAATGAGAGAGTCTCCTTCCACGTACCCAAGAGGAACCTTCGCTCCGCCAACCTCGCCCTGGCAGAGGTCCCCCGCATCCACAGAAACAGAACAGGTGGAAGAGCTTTCTCCTACATCACAGTCAGGACCTGGAACAAGCTCCCTGTGAACATCAGATGCTCCCCAACTCTGCACACGTTCAGGAAGGACCTCAAGACCTGGCTCTTTGACTGAGCTGGAGCGACCCCCCTCACCCACCCCCCAGCGCCTTGAGACCCTCACGGGTGAGTAGCGCACTTTATAAACCCCTGATTGATTGAATAATTGATTGACAATAAAATATGTCAAAAATGTATTGGTAGAATTAAAATTAGCAAATCTTGCCAAACATTCTAATTGTGAGTGTCTGTAGCCAGAGATGGATTGCCCTAGAAAGAAATTATTAGATAATCTACAGGTAATCTTCATTACTCTGATTTGCCCATTCCGTGTTCTCTTTCCCTTATTTTCTCCATGAATGCAAGGTCCGGTCTTCTCAGTAAGCACCGGTTCCAAAGTATCCCACTTTTTAGGTCTTGCCTACAGCTTTTTGCTGCCTGTTGTCGAAAGGCAAGATTGCATACAACACCAACAGTGAGAAGGGGCTTTGGGTCAGCCTATTGCTTATCATTGATTGTCTTTCTTCTCAATCCAAGGGGCATATTATCAAGGGATATTTCGCCACTTTTTCAGCACAAAGCGACGAAAAAGCGGCAAATTTTTAATTGCGTGATTTACAAGGACGCGCTAACAAGCGTTAGCGCGTGTTTCCTTGCTACTTTGCATGTCAGCGATCAATATAGCTAATGACATGCAAAGTAGGCGTTCCTCAGATAATATCATGGGGAAACCCCACTACAAAAGCTTTGCAGTATTTACAAGGTTGCCCCAGACCGACGAAGCAATATTAGAAGTCGCGCTAAGGCCCCATTATCGCAGGATTTTAACTCCTGCTAAAAATACGACTTAGCCATTTGTAAAATGGGAGGGGGATTGCATGGCTGAGTCCTAACCTGCCTATTACCAAGGTTTCCTGTATCGCTCATAAATTATTGCTGCGTTTATGCCGCTAAAGCATGTTCTCAACCTCTATTGCTGGATTTCACATCGTTTAGGTGAAAAGCGTTGATAATACGCCACTAACTTGGCGTAGAAATCCAGCAATAGACGTGATAATTATAATCGCGCTAAGCGTGATTTGCGATAATCATCGCATTTATTTGATAATATGCCCCAAATGTATTTGCATCACATTACGTGACTTTTTGTCCTCCTGTTGCATTTGTCCCTCCACTGGAGCATATCTTCTAAATCATACTTTCATTGGGTGACTTGCATCCTTCCATGGCTGACACTGAAGGAACTACATTTTTCATTTTCTTTTAGCTATCAATGGGAGTGCATGTGCTTTATTACTCTCTCTCTCATGAGCTGTTTCCCACTTACATCCCCACCCCGTGGTCTCTGTGTTGCTCCCATCAGCTCATTCATTGCTATCTTACTTCTCCTCGACTCGCACAGCTTTTCTTTTTTGCTTTTTTTAAAAGATGTTGTAGGAAATCTACCTTTTCTGTGTAGTCACCCTGTATTTATTGCCTTTTGCTGGACCCTTTATACATTTTTGCTGGCTTTAGAACTCTGTGCACTCTACCCCTATGAACTAGTAGTAAAGTACCGGCACTCCCTCTTCAAACATTGTTTAATTGGCAAACACCCAATAGGCATGTTTAGCTTGCCTAAAAGTCCCTAGTATATGGTACAAACTGTTCCCAGAAAAGTTAAATGACACTAGTGGACTGCAGCACCTATTGTGCCATCCACTACAGTGCTAGTGCAACCATAGTGTCAGAGCTACCATGGTAGCCTAACTGTAGCAGTGTAAAAACTGCAATTCACCCTGTCAAAATAAAACAGTTGGACAGGCCAAAACATTTCTTTTAAATATTCATAAGTCACTGTTGGGACAGAAAAGTCCACTGCATGGTGAATATGTCTTCCCCGGCCCTGAGTGCTTAACTCTACTGTTGTTTGGATCCCAAATGCAAATTCTTTGTTATGGGAGTTCAGGGATCATGTGTGTGTGCCATCACAAAGGCATGCATCATAGATTCCGGTATTGTTGGACCAGGAGGGTGCCGAAAGTGCTACCCTCATAGGGGTGGAAGGCTACCGCCTTAATTACTTAAACAGCATGAGTTCTGTAGTGGCAGTGATCAGTAGTAGCGAACAAGACCTTTTTACCCTGTCTCAATGGATTGAGATGTACAGGCTCAATCACCTTTTTAACAGTTCAACATATAAATGCTTAACTCACCCTTGACCCACATAAGAAAGAGGTGGAATGTCGGAAGTGTGGGAACAGTAACTCTGAGTACACTGTATGTGTGCCTAGGAAGGGTGCAGTACAAGGATGGAGAGGTACTGTGCATTTTTTGTGTGGTTAGGACATGTATTTAGTATGCTAGGAGGGATACAGTGCATGAAAGATGGAGTGCAGTGCACTGCATGTGTGGATAAAGCATGTGCTGAGTGTATGTGTGCTTATGTGAAGTACAATACATGAATGGTGAAGAGTTGTGCAGTGCACACATAATGTGTGTGTGCTGGCAGTGCATTTGGTTTGAAATAGCACACCCTTGTTAAAGATGGAAGTGTCAGCCCTGAACACTGTGTGCAGATTGAGTGTGTGTGCTGAATGCATGCATACATCTGCGAGCACAATGCATAGAGGTATTGGTGCCGAGCAGAAAGTGTGCTATGAAAGTACACTGAGTGAGTGTACCTACAATGGTACATTGTATGGAGGGCCCTGAGTTTCATTTAGAGAAGCCCAGACCTGTCTGGTGAAGACATGAAGAAAAGAGGAATCCCCCCAGACAGATTTCTGTACTGCTGCATTCCTGTGAGATGGGTGGGGACATACCAGAGGGAATAGGAAGAGACTCCTTCTACATTTCAAGACTGCTCTCTGATTCAGTGATAGATGACAAGGAAGGGGCCTAGACACATCTCAGGAAGAGAAATGGGACTGATAAGAGAATCATAAAGGGTAGGAATTGGAAATGGCTCTTTCTACGTGGTTACTCCCACGTTTTGCCTATGTCCTCCACCTTTTGCTGAATTCGTTTTTGTTGGACTTATGGTTCAGATCACTTTACCACTACTAATCAGTGCTAACAAACGTCTGATAGGCTTATAACCAATTGGCATATTTTGTTTTTACTTACTAATATGTATTAACCTCTTCGACGCTCATGACGAGCTGAGCTCGTCATGAGCCACGGCGCTCTGGTGCTCATGATGAGCTCAGCTCGTCATGGCCCGTGGAACGCTCAGGTGCGGGGAGAATTCCCCCGCTGTGCTGAGCGTTCCACGGGAGCCAATGCACCTGTAACGAGCTCAGCTCGTCATGAGCACCGGAGCACCGTAGTTCATGACGAGCTCAGCTCGTTATGAGCATGGGGGCGCTATGCGCGCCCCCTCCCCCCAGCACAGCAGGGGAATAACCCCCGCATCGAAGGGGTTATATGTGCCCAGGGCCTGTAAATGAAATGCTATTAGTGGGCCTGCAGGACTGATTGTGCCACCCACTCAAGTAGCCCTGTAAACATGTCTCAGGATCAAACTTTTTTATACATGAAAGTCACCACTAGGGTAGACCCTGGACAGCCCAGAGGGTAGAATGCAATGTTTTTAAAAAGTGGGACATGCAATTTTAAGTTTTATATATCCTAGTAGTGAAAAAATCTTACATTTGTTTTTTTTCTACTGCAAAGCCAACGCCTCCCAAAGGATAACATTAGGATTACCTTGTTATATTTTATAAGCCTAATTTCTAAATGGGAAGATGTAAGTAGTTCATATTGGGCGTCTCTGGAATCTTAATTCAAAATCCTAACTTATGGCGAAGTCAGATTTTAAATTATAATTCTGAAAATGCCACTTTTCAGAAGTGGGACTTTTGTTGCCTTGGACATTTGATGACTGCTGCCTGCCTTTGGTGACATGAATGGGTATAGTCAAAAGGTGGGCTTTGTGTATTCCTCCTAGACAGCCATACAATGGGAGCTTAGGTGTGACTTGATTGGCCATCCTGGAAGGATGGGCGGTAGTAGCTGGGCACAGCCTCACTTACACCTTAATAGGCTGTGTCCTGTCTCCACACAAAGAGCAACATACTCCCTGTAGTTACCCTGGAGCCAGTCTGGCAGGGCAGGGTATCTGTGCACTTTAGAAACATGCCTCTAGAAGCTTCTCCCCATTTCAAAGGCACCACTGTGTATAAAGGAAGGACCTCAAACACCACCACCACTTGATTATACTTCTGGACATGTGGCAGCAGGACTGCTGTGATGCTACAAGGACTGCCACTTTGCTGAACTGCTGCTCTACAGGGAACTACTGACCTGATGTCTTCTGCCCGCTTGTCTGCGGAATAAAAGCTGGACCTGCAACTCCATCTTGAACCCAGGACCCCAGAGTGACTCACAGGGCTAGTCTGCGGATCTCCTGATCCGAGCCTCAGGAACATAACAGGCTCCCCACAGCTCCTAGACCTGTCTTCAACGAGCTCCTCCTCCTCCAAGAGACTTTTTCTGATTCTAAAGTCAATCAGGAAATCAGTCCAAACCACCCTAAGTTTGTCACTTTGCACAGCTAGTATCGTCGCTCGAGAATATGAGGCTCCAGCACGTTCAACTGTGACATCTGGCCATCTCTTTGCAGCCTACCAACCATCACCAGCAAATTTCTCCTTGCTCATGGCGAACTTGTTTCCCATGAACAGGACTCTTGCACAAAACCTGAGAAGGTAAAACATCAACTGGACTAATATGGGACTGTATTCGACCTGCACTCCATCGCAGTTGGCCTGAACATTTGGATTTGACCCATTCTAGCACAGCCAGATATCCCCAGTTGGTGCTTTACGCTATTAGGCACTATATTAAAGCTTATTCTTAAAAAAGTTATAAATCCGGTTCTACTTATTGGAGATTTTTAGTTTTAGCTTGTTTTGATCAGTAAATTAAGCTCTATTTTTCTAACCTGGTGTGTGGTCTTTTTGTTGGGTTGTTTTAACTGTTTTAATGTTGAAGTGTTGCAAAAATACTTTAAATAGTGTCTCTAAGTTAAGCCTGATTGCTCTGTGCCAAGCTACAAGAGGGTGAGTGCAGGTTAATTTGGGGTTTGCTGGTGCCTTTCCCTGCATAGGATTGTGGTTATTGCTTGACCAGGGCTCACCTCCAGTAAATAAGAAACCCAATTTTTAACAGTAGGGCTGGGCATCTGGGATTAACCTTTTGATCCACATATCACTGTGGCTTACATCCAGGTGAAAAATAGAAGTGCCCACTTTAAAAGAAGCAGAGCCCGAGCATAAAACTTCAAAGACCCAGACCCTAAATAACATTTGGTGTCTGGAAAAGGATTATGAGAAGGGGAGGTTGAGTGCCCAAAAATGTGTCATCTGTCAAGCAGTAGGGGCAGTGTGTGGGAGAAGGGGAAGCTCTGCAAGAGTTTGCCTGTGACCAGCACTGGGGGCCAAGGCCTGCTAGTCTCCCTGCTGGGTGAGATGACATCACCCATGTAAACCAACCCCCTAGACTTGTAGGCTGGACCATCAGCACCTGCCTGATTGCCAAGACCAGTGTACACTCAGACCTTGCGGTGATAAGCTGCGCTATATAAAAACTTTTGACATGACATGACATGACACTGTGAGGAAGAGGAGAGCGCTAGAGTGAGTGCGGTCCACTGGGGAGTTCTACCATGAGGACTGTCTATGCCAGGTGTGAGGATTCAGCTGTGTACTGATCAGGCCATAGCCAATGACCAAGACTATTTTCAGTGACCCCAATATACGAGGAGAGGGCTGCCGTAGACTGGGGCAAGTATCGAGTGCTGTATGGAGGGCGCCAAGCCCACACAGCCACAATGCAGTGACCCCGTATTCCAGAGGGAGCCACCGGTGAAGAATTCTGATCAGTGTGCTAGACTCATGAGCAACTGAGCAGCAACCCCATATAGCCGGAGGTGTTGCCGTCGTGTTGGCGATTGCATCTGCACCTATGTTGCATCCAGAAGGTACCATGCCAACCCCATATGCCTAGAGGGGCTCCTTGGACCAAATTATCAAAGACTTTGGGCCTTCGTCCAGGACTGAAGTGAGGCTGTGACTGGAGGCACTAGAGACACCGAAGTTTCTAACTAGACTGATCCCTGTAGACCAGGAGGACGTCGAGGAGAATTACGCTCCCTCTGGCCTGGTCGCCCCCTCAGCCTACCTGCTTACCTGCTGCCCGCTGCACCAGATCCTCACTGCCCGCGGCACCAGATCCTCGCCGCTGATGCTGCCCCAGCCGCCGCAGGGCCGCCCTCTGAGCCTCGGCCTCCCGTTTTCCCGCTGCTGCCAGCCCGCGGCCCCGCCCCCCCGCCAGCCGATTGGTCGGCCCGCTCCCGCCTCCCCGCAGACCCTCCCTACCGGCTCCCTTCTTAAGGGACCCAGACCCTTCCAAGGGAGCGACCACTGCGCCTCTGGCCTGGTCGCCCCCTCAGCCTACCTGCTTACCTGCTGCCCGCTGCACCAGATCCTTGCTGCCCGCTGCACCAGATCCTTGCCGCTGTCGCTGCCCCAGCCGCCGCAGGGCCGCCCTCTGAGCCTCGGCCTCCCGTTTTCCCGCTGCTGCCAGCCCGCGGCCCCGCCCCCCCGCCAGCCGATTGGTCGGCCTGCTCCCGCCTCCCCGCAGACCCTCCCTACCGGCTCCCTTCTTAAGGGGACCCAGACCCTTCCAAGGGAGCGACCACTGCGCCTCTGGCCTGGTCGCCCCCTCAGCCTACCTGCTTACCTGCTGCCCGCTGCACCAGATCCTCGCTGCCCGCTGCACCAGATCCTCGCCGCTGACGCTGCCCCAGCCGCTGCAGGGCCGCCCTCCGAGCCTCGGCCTCCCGTTTTCCCGCCGCTGCCAGCCCGCGGCCCCGCCCCCCCGCCAGCCAATTGGTCGGCCCGCTCCCGCCTCCCCGCAGACCCTCCCTACCGGCTCCCTTCTTAAGGGGACCCAGACCCTTCCAAGGGAGCGACCACTGCGCCTCTGGCCTGGTCGCCCCCTCAGCCTACCTGCTTACCTGCTGCCCGCTGCACCAGATCCTCGCTGCCCGCTGCACCAGATCCTCGCCGCTGACGCTGCCCCAGCCGCCGCAGGGCCGCCCTCCGAGCCTCGGCCTCCCGTTTTCCCGCCGCTGCCAGCCCGCGGCCCCGCCCCCCCACCAGCCGATTGGTCGGCCCGCTCCCGCCTCCCCGCAGACCCTCCCTACCGGCTCCCTTCTTATGACGCCCCCGGAGCGACCGCGCAGCAGACGCACGCAGCGGGAGCACCGAATGAGCGCCGAAGGTGCGCCAAAGGTAAGCCCGTCTACGCCCGTCCGCGCTTGGACCGCGCCCAGTGCCAGGACCCCTGGCCCCCACCGTCGGAAGCCGACCCGCCGGACCTACGACGCCACCGAACTCAACGCACTCAACACCGGCCGAACCCCGGGCTGCTACCGAGCCACACCGAGACGCACCCACGGATCCTTCAGCTGCCACTCCTGTAAGTTCACCTGCAACCGGACCCACGCCACACCAGCACCCACCAAGCCGAACACCAGCACCACCCACCTGAAGTGCATCCTGATCAACACCCGCTCCGTCCACAGACACGCCGTCGAGCTCTGGAACCTGCTCGACACCACAGACCCAGACGTCGCCTTCCTCACGGAAACCTGGATGAACGACTCCTCAGCGCCCGACATCGCCATCGCCATTACCAGAGGGTTACAAGATCACCCGAAGAGACCGCGACAACCAGACTGGAGGAGGCCTCGCCATCATCTACAGGGACACCATCCGCATCAAGACCAACACCGACGACACCCTGACAACCGCCGAACACCTGCACTTCCAGATCCACACGGACCCCAAAACCACCCTCAGAGGCACCCTGATCTACCGACCCCCGGGACCACGCACACAATTCAGCGAGGACATCGCCGACTTCATCAGCCCGCACGCCCTCCCCTCCGCCGACTACATCCTCCTGGGGGACATCAACTTCCACCTGGAGAACAACAACGACCGCAACACCACCACCCTGCTCGACAACCTCGCCACCCTCGGTCTCAAGCAGCTGGTGTCCACCCCCACCCACCTCGCCGGACACACACTCGACGCCGTCTTCTCATCCAGCAAAGAAATCACCTTCAGCCACACCACCGGACTCCACTGGACGGACCACAGCTGCGTCCACTTCACCTTCAGAAGAACGACGATCCACCACCACCAGCAACAGGTTGCTCGAAGAAGCTGGAACAAGATCACAGCCGACCAGCTCGCCGCTTCCCTGAGCCAGCACCCTCCCGCCAGCTCAGCGAACCCCAGCCAGGCCGCCGACAACCTCACGAAGTGGATCAGCAACTGCGCGGACGAACTCGCCCTACTGAGGACCCCGCCCAACAGACCCGGCAGCAAGAAGGCCCCATGGTTCACCGACGAACTCATGAGTTCCAAGAAGAACTGCCGAGCCCTCGAGAAAGACTGGAGAAGGGAACCAACTCCGCACAACATGACCACCCTCAAGCTTGCCACCCGGAAGCACCACCAACTGATCCGCACCACCAAGAAAACTGCATTCAAGGACCGACTGGACAACAACGCACACAACTGCAAGGAACTCTTCAACATCGTGAAAGAGCTCTCCAACCCCAACGCCGGAAACAACGACATCACCCCTTCGCAAGACCTCTGCAATTCCCTCGCCTCCTACTTCCACAACAAGATCGCGGACATACACAACAGCTTCAGCACTCAACCGACACACGCCACGACCGAACCACCGCCCCCCACCACCACCCTCCGCGCCTGGACGCCGATCAGCACCGAAGACACCGTCCGCATGATGAACTCCATCCACTCCGGATCTCCAACCGACCCCTGCCCTCACCACGTCTTCAACAAGGCCGACGCTGTCATCGCACCCCACCTGCGGGACATCATCAACACCTCATTCGACACCGCCACCTTCTCGGAGAACTGGAATCACGCCGAACTCAGCGCCCTACTCAAGAAACCTACAGCGGACCCCACCGAACTCAAGAATTACCGCCCCATCTCGCTCCTCCCGTTTCTAGCCAAAGTCATCGAGAAGATCGTCAACAAACAGCTGGCCACCTTCCTCGAGACGAATGGATCCCTCGACCCCTCACAGTCTGGCTTCCGAGCCAACCACAGCACCGAGACCGCCCTCATCGCTGCCACCGATGACATCCGAGCCCTGATGGACAACGGAGAAACAGCGGCCCTCATCCTCCTAGACCTCTCCGCAGCTTTCGACACTGTCTGCCACCGCACCCTAGTGCAGCGCCTCAGCAACGTCGGAATCCACGAGAAGGCACTGGAATGGATCATCTCCTTCCTCGACGGAAGAACACAGAGAGTCCGCCTACCACCGTACAAGTCAGAGGCCACCGGAGTCATCTGCGGCGTCCCTCAAGGATCCTCGCTGAGCCCCACCCTCTTCAACGTCTACATGAGCCCCCTCGCGGCCATCGCACGCCAACACAACCTCAACATCATCTCCTACGCCGACGACACCCAGCTGATTCTCTCCCTCACCAACGACCCCGCCACCGCCAGAGCCAACCTTCACGAAGGGATGAAAGACGTAGCCGAGTGGATGACAACCAGCCGCCTGAAACTGAACTCAGACAAGACGGAAGTCCTCATCCTGGGCTCCTCGCCCTCCGCCTGGGACGACTCCTGGTGGCCCCCGCCCTGGGCACCGCACCCAAACCGACAGACCACGCACGCAACCTGGGCTTCATCCTGGACTCCTCCCTCTCCATGACCAGACAAGTCAACGCCGTCTCCTCGTCCTGTTTCAACATCCTGCGCATGCTACGTAAGATCTTCCGGTGGATCCCCACCGAAACCAGGAAGACGGTCACCCAGGCACTCGTCACCAGCCGTCTGGACTACGGCAACGCCCTCTACGCCGGAACCACCGCCAAGCTCCAGAAGAGACTCCAGTGTATCCAGAACGCCTCGGCGAGACTCATCCTCGACGTCCCCAGACGAAGCCACATCTCCAGACACCTGAGAGACCTGCACTGGCTCCCGATCAACAAAAGAATCACCTTCCGGCTCCTCACCCACGCACACAAAGCCCTACTCAACCAAGGCCCAGGATACCTCAACAGCCGCCTCAACTTCTACGCTCCCAAACGCCACCTCCGATCGACCAACCACGCCCTCGCCGCCGTCCCCCGCATCCGAAGAGCGACAACAGGAGGAAGGTCCTTCTCCTACCTGGCCGCCAAGACCTGGAACTCCCTTCCGACCCACCTCCGCCTGACCCAGGACCGCCTCTCCTTCAGGAAGAAGCTCAAGACCTAGCTGTTCGAGCAGTAGCAGCACCCCCCCCCCCCCAGCGCCTTGAGACCCTCTGGGTGAGTAGTGCGCTCTATAAATGTCCTTGATTGATTGATTGATTGTCGGACTTCCTGTTAGGAGCCGGGAAGAACTTGACATACCAAATCACTGTGAGCTAGAAGTTGCCCCAACTGCTGGGGCAAGTGGGAAAGCCAGTTCGTAGAGATAGCTTGCACTGGCCTGATGCTGTTGCATGTACCACAAGCAGCCTGACTTCTCCACAAATGCCTACCAAAATCGTACCTTGTAAGTGCCCATGTGGAGAGCACCCGCTGTAATGCTGAATCCGTCAGTGCTGCAGGAGCAAGTAACAATTTAACTAGGGCCTTTGGGGTCCCGGGGATTCACTGCTAAAGGTGCTGTGGCATCATACATTCCTTTGACTGAAATCCTGAAGAGTCAAAAGAGAACGCTTGAGTCCCGCCTAATAGCTTTCATTCCCTAGTGCAGCCACCATTGAATGGGGAACAACAGTTAGCACATTGCACAAAGAAGGGTGGGCCAGGGATTCACCTGACAACTGCTAGAGCCTAGACCCCAAAGGGGATTGTGGTGTTGCTTTTGAATGTCGTACTTCATTTCATGTGTAGAGTTAGATATCAAATACTACCTTTTCTTATAAAAGCATAATTTGGATGAGGCCATTGATTTATTGTTCGTAATGTTTACATTTTGACTTATGAGTCTTGTTCACTCACCTGTATCTATATCCCTCCCAAAAGAGCTTTGACTCCTCAACCACAGCTAAAACTGAGAGTCAAGTGCCGAAGGGACACTTCACCCAGTTGAGCCAGCCACCGAGACATCAGGAGTAAATGGCCTCAACCACCACTGTTGGACCCAGTAACCCCTGGTTGCCACATAGCTCTCATTCATTCATTTTTCAATTTACATTTACATTCCTCTGTTGGCCTTCTAGCTACAAGGCATGATGCATGTTATTGAAAATTAGGACAGGTAGACATTTAATTCTAACATGTTCTTACAGTGACTAGCACCCACACGTTATTTTTCACTGTGGCAGGCCTAGCTTTCATATTTAGTAAACCAGAGTACAGATTAAAATCCTAATATTGTATTTCCGGAATGGGACCAGCTAGAAAAATAATAGTCCAATTCAATGGTAAAGTCAGATTGTTAATAAATATTAAGGAAAAGTAACTTTTAGAAACTTACCTTTTCCCTTCCTTGAGTTCCTGGAGGCTAATTTCCAAAGGCTCTCCAGCATCTCCTATACTGTAAATAGACTTTAATAGGTGTAGATTGGTGTGAAATGCCTCCCGTGAGCAAACAATAGGCTGACCTGATAGCGCAGGGATGACTCCTTTGAACCCAGCAGAATATGCAGTGAGAAAACAGTATCAAAAACAACAAGTGATGGACTGAATGTGGATCAATGCCACACACTCCCCCAGTCAAAAGATCTGGGCCCAAATCCATCGTTTTTTTGCACTCCACACCACCCTGGGTTAGACAATGGCGATATGCAAATCAGCTCTGACCCTGTTGCCCCATGGGAACAGTCCAGTCCGAACTACAAAAGCCATGTCCTTCCCAGAACGGAATCAAGCATCCGAGGACCGGATTCGAGGTAACACCTCTCTTCAGCCCGGCTAGCTTGACTCCAAGTGGTGTGGAGTGCCTGGGACCCACGTCTGGGCATCCCCAGCGCACTTAGGGCGGCAATTTCAAAAACAACAAGTGATGGACTGAATGTGGATCAATGCCACACACTCCCCCAGTCAAAAGATCTGGGCCCAAATCCATCGTTTTTTTGCACTCCACACCACCCTGGGTTAGACAATGGCGATATGCAAATCAGCTCTGACCGTGTTGCCCCATGGGAACAGTCCAGTCCGAACTACAAAAGCCATGTCCTTCCCAGAACGGAATCAAGCATCCGAGGACCGGACCGGTTTCGAGGTAACACCTCTCTTCAGCCCGGCTAGCTTGACTCCAAGTGGTGTGGAGTGCCTGGGACCCACGTCTGGGCATCCCCAGCGCACTTAGGGCGGCAATTTCAAAAACAACAAGTGATGGACTGAATGTGGATCAATGCCACACACTCCCCCAGTCAAAAGATCTGGGCCCAAATCCATCGTTTTTTTGCACTCCACACCACCCTGGGTTAGACAATGGCGATATGCAAATCAGCTCTGACCCTGTTGCCCCATGGGAACAGTCCAGTCCGAACTACAAAAGCCATGTCCTTCCCAGAACGGAATCAAGCATCCGAGGACCGGACCGGTTTCGAGGTAACACCTCTCTTCAGCCCGGCTAGCTTGACTCCAAGTGGTGTGGAGTGCCTGGGACCCACGTCTGGGCATCCCCAGCGCACTTAGGGCGGCAATTTCAAAAACAACAAGTGATGGACTGAATGTGGATCAATGCCACACACTCCCCCAGTCAAAAGATCTGGGCCCAAATCCATCGTTTTTTTGCACTCCACACCACCCTGGGTTAGACAATGGCGATATGCAAATCAGCTCTGACCCTGTTGCCCCATGGGAACAGTCCAGTCCGAACTACAAAAGCCATGTCCTTCCCAGAACGGAATCAAGCATCCGAGGACCGGACCGGTTTCGAGGTAACACCTCTCTTCAGCCCGGGCCGGTCCTCGGATGCTTGTTTCCGTTCTGGGAAGGACATGGCTTTTGTAGTTCGGACTGGACTGTTCCCATGGGGCACAGGGTCAGCGCTGATTTGCATATCGCCATTGTCTAACCCAGGGTGGTGTGGAGTGGAAAACCGATGGATTTGGGCCCAGATCTTTGGGCTGGGGTGAATGTGTGACATTGATCCACATTCTGTCCATCATTGTTGTGTTTGCAATTACCGTGAGAAAACAGTAGGCACCTTTTTTGACCTTGCGGAGTCAAATCCTGCTTGATAGATCTGTTAGGTTCACATATAAAACTTGGAGAAACTTAAAAGGGGAGGGAACAGAATGCCATGATAAATCTTGGGGATCCACTGTCTGATTTCTGATGAACACTGCTTTTGTCCTACCAGACTTCTGTCTCTTGGTTTATTGTGGGTACAGTGCTTCCTAAAACTGGATTTTAGTGTTAGATGTGGGAAAAAAATAAGATTACCATTGTTCATTCTCCACAAACATTACCAGCCCTCAAAGTCCAAGTTTACTGTAGCCGAAAGACTTAAGCAGTCTTGTAAATGTCCATAGTGTTAGTTTTGTCACCAGGACATTTTACCCCATTAGTTAGGGCATGCGCAGGATTCATCTCCAGCTAATAGCCCATGCCAGGCATGAATGTGTCACTCCCAGGCATCCGCTTTAGAATCATTTTTTTTAATCTGCAGAGGATCACAAGAGGACTGGGCCTGCTGTCTATTACCTGAGAGCAACCCTGAAGGGCCTGTACCATTTTGTTCCCAAGACAAAGAGATGGACTTCAAGGGTTCGAAGGCTGATCTCCTGTTCAAACTACAGGCATTCAACATACTACAAGAGGTCTTTTCATGGCAGTACCCAGCTGACCAGTGGCAACTGAATCTAGACTGCACACTGCTGTTGACCTCTGCCTTGTACCCTGTGAGACAGTGTCAAGCGCCTCACCTGAGGTCCTGAGGCACTTTAGAAGTGTACTCCTGTGTTAGAGTAGGACTAAAAACACTAAGTGCCTAATTTAGATCTCAGCGGATGGGTTACTCTATCACAATGGTGATGGATATCCCGTCTGCTGAGGATATCCTTCATCGTTGTGGGGGAGTAACCCCGTCTGCCGAGATCTAAACCAGGCCTAAGTCAGAAGGTAAAATCTTTGACCAGGATGAACTTGGTTAGTGGTATATCCGACACACGTGCCATCATAGGGACTCTCAACTTGCACCTAGGTCTTAGTCTATTGCAACTATTATTGTCCCTTTGTAGTTTATGGCACAATTTCTACTTAAAACTTTTAAAATATCATATCTCCAGTTCCCCCTATTGGATTCTTGTCATTTTCATATCATTTTTTGTAAAATGTTACTCTATTTTTCTAATTTGGTTTGGAGTCTTTATCGTTTTGCAATTTGACTATATTTCTGTGTGGGTACTGTAGAACCCATTGCCCTATGTTAAGCTTGTATAGTTACCAGGGGGTCGACCTCATGTTAATTTAGTGATTTAGCAGGTTCACTCTAACAAGGGTTGTGACTATTCCTTCTTGGAGTAGTTTTTAATTCTTGACTCCAGATCCTCCCTTGCTTCATCAGCCCCTCCTTGATCACTATTAGGATGCTCTGCACAGCTTTTTACTGCTACCTTGCCCCTCTTCATTTTGTTTTTAAATGTCTAATTTATACTATTTAGACAAGCCAAGCAGCTGCACTACTAGCCTGCTGCTTTCTCCAAGATGTCCTTTGTGATGTGCTTTGCCGCACCTTGTATTTTTTAAATGTAACATTCCTACCTCCACTATCTGGGAACAGTAAATTCAAAAGACGCCAAAATGGTCACTGCCATGTACACATCATGTGCACGCATGCGTGGTAGTAATGCATGTGCACGTATTTGTCATTATGCTGCAATCTACTTTGTCTTTATTTAAGTTTGTTTTTGCTGCTGCTGAACAACATTGATGAAACAACATTTTTTCTATTTCTGTAGATGCTGTACTGCACCAGCACAAGCATTGGCAAAAGCTCAGCTGGAAACTATAAAAGGTGAGACCTATTGGATTACTAGTGCTTGTTGTTTCCAGTTCCTTTCCCATCTCAATTGAGCTCCTATGTGTTGGGCTTAAATGGCACTTCTGCCCTTACATCGTCCAGTTATGACCAAGCCCAAAAAATAGATCGCTGATTAAGGGACAGTTGAAAATTCAGTAACAGAAAATTACCAGTACGCAATCGAAGCAAGTATGTCTTCAACACAATCCCAAACTTGTATAAATAAGACCCATTATTGCAGAAGATTAAAGCTTCGCACCCATATAGTTATTACAGTAGAACTAACTTCATTAAAAAAATGAACAACTTAACACTGGACAAATTAGTTCCAAAAGTCAACTCATTTCTTTGTGTAACTTCAAGTCTATAATGAGTAAATGTTGAGGATGATGCTCCATGATGCTGCAATCCATCGTGTGTATCTAGCCTGAACAAAGTCTAGATTCTTCTGATGTGCCTATACACGTGGCGAAGAAATCACTGTTTTCATTCATCTCCCCAAAGTTGCATTTGACTATTTATAGCCTCAGTTAGCAATACCCGGCATAATGAGTTGGATGCCCTCGTACTCCCAGGGCCACCTGGACGCAACACAGAAGCAGTGGCATACACCTGACGAAGACGTAATACCAGGAGAAACAGCACAAAACAAGTTTGAATCCTTCAGAAACAAAACACATCTGTCCCAGCAATGGGTAAAGACAAAGACAAGGAACGTAAACCCCCTAGACAAGAGAAGATGGATCGTTACACTAAGGTGGTTACCCCACCTCAGGAGGACCTGCTACGACCCCTCACAGATACAGAGCACTGCTACAAGCAAGTCAAGCATCCAGAACGACACTAGAAGAGAAAATAGGAGCAGTGGGCTCAGAAGTTACATTACTGAGACAGGACCTCTGCAATCCATCTGACAGAGTTACAGAATCCAAAACCAGGCTAACAAAAGTAGAGGATGAAATAAAGGACCTTCAGAAAGGGGTGGCTGACTAACATCCAGTAAAGACATCCAGTGGCGTATCAAAGATTCCGAAAACAGTGCATGAAGGAATAATCTATGCTTCGTGGGTTTCCAGAAAGGGGTCAAAGAGACGAGTGTCCAGGAACTTCTACACTCCTGGCTCCAAAATATCATCCCTGCAGATAAATTATCCACATGCTTTGTGATCGAGAGAGCACTTACAGGCACATGCATCAAAGCCTTTTGCAATCGCAAACGGTGCGATTCGCAAAAATCGGCCGTTTGCAATCACAAAATTAGCTTTTGCGATGCATCAAAGGTCAAGGCCCTCGCAATTTGAGAATTCGCAATTAATTGTGAGTTCTCAAATTGCGATTGCATTTAAGGAATCGCATTTTGCGATTCCTTAAATTCAATGCATGAAAGTTTAAAAAATCTGCGATTTCGCAAATAGGGGGAGCAAATTACCATGAAGTTGAACTTCATGGTAATTTGCAAAAACTTTGACAAATGCAATTTTGTGCATTTTTTTAAAGTTTCATGTTGCGCACACAGATGCCCTTAGGGCATGTGTGTGCGCAACATATGTGCACATATCAATTTCATGGGTGCAACAGGGTGCCCTTTTGACACCCTGGCACCCTTGAAATTGCATTCTCAATTTGTGATTCTCTAATTGAGAATCGCAAATTGAGAATGTCTTCCTATTAATTCCTATGGGCCTAGAGGCCAATAGGAATGAATGGGGAGGTATTCCTTAATTGCGACTCGCAATTTGCGAGTCGCAATTAAGGAATCTTTAGAAATCGTAATTTTTTAAGCGATTTCTACATGCATAGGCTTTTGCGATTCCTTAATTGCGATTCGTTAAAAATCGCAATTAAGGAATCGCAAAAGCCAACATTGATGCATGTGCCTGTTAGTGCATTAGAAGCGAAGCCCCCTCTGGGCACACCACCGAGGCCCACCATAGTAAAAAATTTCAAGTTCATTGATAGAGACTTGAAACTTAGAGAAGTAAGGAGATTAGGGGCAATCAGGCATGAGAACTCATGAATCATGATATTCCTGGACTATAGCAGGGAGCTCAGATTGCACCAAATTCAATATATTTTGTTATTCCCTACGAAACTGAAAGTGATCTTTAGGGGTAAAACCCACTTTTTTCAGTCTCTTGAAGAGGCATGGAGTTGGGTGGAAAAACTATCAAATCTACGGAGGTCAGGAGGGCCGCAACAGAATAGGGAGAAGGCAGATGAAATTGTCCTGAGAACGGTTGGGCCCCCGCAGAAGAGCAGACCCTTGGAACACAGGAAAATGCACCTAATGGGAGAAACGCAATACAACTTCAGAGGGACAGGGAGACTTAAAAAGGAGGACAATAGCCTCAAAGGAATACGTAAGAGAGAAAGACTCCCAAAGTACGCATAAAGCCAGTCAGAGAGAATCCCACACAGACTCGGGCAGCAGGGAAATCACATCAGGAGAAGAAGAAGAGGAAAATCAGCACCCTTTAGTAACTGCAATAACGGCACTGGAACAAGACATGGAAGCAAGAAAACCCCCAATACAAGAATGTGCACCTGATTCAAGTTAGAAAAGAAATAAGGAACTTCTACAAAACTCGACCGTAAGAGCCAAGACCATGAAGCCTCCCCCTACCGCCTTCTTGGAGTTTTCCTGGGACAAGTGCCTGAAGTAAAAGTGACAAGCCAGAGGAGGCCTGAGACATTCTTTCTTTTCATTCTTTTCTTCTTTTTTTGCATTTCATGTTAGCTTTCTTTGTTTATGGTAAGTTCTAGCACTGTGGGAGTTTGAACTCATAGTGTAAGTTGACAGGGGGGTGGATGACAGACCTCTCCTTCCCCTTAAACACAGGAACTGGAAAGGGACCATGAGGAGGAGTGTGAAGAGGGGGAGGCGGGAGGTGAGGAGGGGGGTTATTTGGGAGGGAATCAGACTAATTGAGTTCATGTATGAATTTATTTGCAGGATTCATAAAGAATGCAGACCACAACAAAGATATCGAGCCAGGCTCCAACTTTTGATATACCCCAGACAAATAGACAAATATATCCCAATCGAAGATGACAATGCCAGATAATTACCCCCTCTCCATCTTAACATGGAATGGAATGTCAATGTCCTCGGGACAAGATGAAAAGAGGACTTATAAATAGATATATCAAGTAAATAGTGTTATTACAAGAAACACACCTGAAGGGCACCAGATACGGTCCTGGCCCATGCAGAATACACCTCCAGCAGGAGAGGAGTGGTGATCCCGATAGAAAAATCACCTCACCCTACACGCACATGGACAGCTCCACAGGGCCACTTATATGGGGGTGACCAGGAAGTGGGGCAGACGCAACTTGACCCTTATCTCCGTATACGCCCCGCCAAAACTACAAGTGTGCACACTAAATAAACTGACCAAGAACCTCCACGTAATAGGAGATGACTTTAATGATGTTAGGCACACGCCCACAGACCGAACAGGGGCAAAACCCAACGCCCGTAACCACACCATTGGCGCGTCTCACAGACACTCTGGGCCTAGTCGATGTGTGGAGACATATTAATCCAAGGTCGAGGCAGTACTCACACTACTCGGCAGAACATAAAGTCTATTCGAGACTGAACTATGGTTTCCTCCCGAAAGGAGAAGTAGGGGAGATACATAATGCAGAATATCTTGCTAGAGGTCTGTCAGAACACTCCCCACACTAAATACAAATAGGAGGGCGACAGCGAGGTACACACACACCCTGGAGACTAAATGCATGGGATCTGTAGAATAAGACCGTATTGGGAGGTTGAAGGGCAGACACAAATGTCTTTTTTGAAGAAAATCTAGGATTGGTAGAATCAGGAGTCATAATGGGGGAAACGTATAAAACAGTTTTAAGGGACAGAGCCCATAACCGCATCGCGTGTGAGAAAAAGAAAGACCAGGAAGATCTAGTAAGATTAGAAAAACTAAGTTTAGCCCTAGAGAAATATAACATTGCACAGAAAGACTCCCTAATACTTAGGCAACTTCTAGATGCACAACATGAATATAAAGACATGGCATGCCAGGCTTCTAAAGCACAGGCCTTAGCGACCCTACATAGATTATATGATATAGGGGACAAGTCAGGGAAACTCCTTGCTTGGCTCAGTAGAAAAGAAGTAGAAGCCGGATGGGTAGAGTTATTACCGTTACACAAGGAGAGATGCAGGTCAAGGATGAACAGATAATGCAGTACTTCATGCTGTATTATATGGATTTCTATGAAGCCCGCCCCCTGGAAAATAACTTGTCGTCGAAGAATACCTAGCAGAGGTACTTGATGATATTGAACGGGACTAGAGGGACACTTCACAAACAAGGAATTTAGCTATAGCTCTGCTATGGCAGGGAAGACCCCAGGACCTAATGGCCTACCGGCTGAGTTTTATAAGAAGTGCACAGACCTCCTCAGCCCTCACCTCTTGACTCTCTTTATAGACGCATATGACGAGGGAATCCTCCCGTTACATCTCTGTATGGCCACAATAGTACTGATTTATAAGCAGGAGAAACCAAAATATAAATGTGAGTCCTACCGACCAATATCCCTCCTTAACATAGATGTGAAGATATTGCTGATTATCCTAGCTACAAGACTGCGCCAGGTTATAACAACCCTGGTACACTGTGATTAATCGGGATTTATGCTGGGCCAGGCTACCAGGTGGGAGCTACGTAGACCCCATAATTGGATGATGCAGGTGAAAAATCATGACACCCAGCATTTACTATTATTATTGGATGCAGAAAAGGTGTTCGATTCCATTCACTGGCCCTTCCTGGAGGTCATCTTGACAAAATTTGGCCTAGGTCCAAAATTCAGGAAATGGGTGGGACTATTATGCAAGGACCCTACGGCGAATGTGCGGGTGAATGGGTGAACCTCTTGGGATTTCCCCATAGGACGCGGGATGAGGCAGGGATGCTCCCTGTCTCCCATGATCTTTTTCCTGGCGGTGGAGACATTAGCCTGTTTGGTTCGCCAACATCCAGAGATACATGGTTTCCAAACTAGTCCAGAGGACACCATGGAAGAAAAGATCTCTCCATATGCGGACAATATTCTTTTATATGTCACTTAACCAGATACAATGATTCCCATTTTATTCCTCGCAATAGATACATACGGATAAAATTTGGGATATAAAAGAAATTGGCACAAATCAGTGATCTAAAGCCCTGGTCAGCTGACGACATAACCGATACTCCCCAGAGATCTCCAAGTAGCATGGGTTTCCATACCTAGGAATCTTGCTCACGACTGACAGAAACCTCTGCTGCCAAAAAAATATTAAACGTATACTGATAAAATTTAAGAAAGGCAACAATGAAAATCACTACAGCTCACTATACTGGGACAAGCTGCCATGTTTAAAATGATAACCCTCCCGCAATTTCTTTATGCCCTGCAAACACATACTACTGCCTCCCATGATCGATATTTCGCAAAATAGACCCCGAACTATGATAACTCCTGTCGTTAGGGAACAACCTAGAATAGCACTACATACATTGAAACGCAATCAGTATAATGGAGGGATATCACTGCCTGACATGGAAGCCTACTATTCGGCAGAAAACTTAACACCTATAAACGATTGGATACACGGGGCAACCATATAGGCTAGATAGAGAAACCATGCAAAAGCGAACATTTCTCCATTACCTATACGGCAGTAAGGGTGTCAGGGAACTGCTCCCAGCCATGCAAGCCACGGTTGAGGCTTGGGGAAGGGCAACTAAAACAATGGGGTGGGATCATTAAGTTACTAAAGAAACACCTCTGTGGCACGGAAACTGGTTGAAAGAGCTAAAAAAAAAACTGTGAGGGTTTGGGGAGTGGTGCACCATGGGCATTTCCACTCTAGGAGACATTATTGATAAAGGTAAACTTAAAAGTTTTAGAGCCCTTAAGACAGAATTCTCATTACATCCAACCCAGTTCCTTAAATACGCCCAGCTAAAGCATGCATGGCATGCTGAAAAGATAGAAGATACCTCCCTGCCGGACTATACACCACTGGAGGGGAGATTACTCCAGGAACATCTCACGACAAAGGCAGTATAAGCCACCTACAAGACCCTCAATATTAATGCTCCAGACAGACTAGGTAAGTTAAGAACCACATGGGAAAAAGATGTAGGCCCAATGGAGGAGGTGGACTGGGAGGCAGCCCCTGATGCACTCTAGAGAGGTTGCAATCAAGTCCTGTCTTATCCAATACAAAGTATTACACAGGGCTTATTACGTTCGGGCCAGATTACACAAGATAGATTGAGCAATGGATCCAATGTGTCACCGATGTTCACAGGAAGAAAGGAATTTCTACCATACTATTTGGGAAGGCGCAACTATACAGATATACTGGAAGGCTGTCATAACGGAACTTAACAAAATACTGTACACAGACAACCCCCCAGACCCCAAATTTATATTTTTAGAAATCCCGAATGACATAGACTTGGACAGATCACAACTACTCTTTAGCACACTAGGACTAGTGGTGGCGAAAAAGGATATAGCGAGACGGTGGGGAGAAACATTCATGCCAACGATCTGAGAATGGAGAACGGGATTGGATATCTGCATGGCTACAGAGAGGGTCACATTCAAGAAGTGGGGTAGCTGGAAGGAATATTATGGACTGGATGTAGATCAGTTATGCTCTGAATGAAACATAGTTCATACTAATGCACAAAATATTTTGAGGGGCAATCTTGCTTTGAATACAGGGGAAGTTGACAACCTACTGTAAGAGAAGAAAAGGGGGATTTGCACAATACTATTTTAAATTGTTCCTGGCTATGAAGGAAAGGATACTATGAAGGCATCATGGAACTAATGCTCTTCACTGAGATGATACTGTATGGTACAATGCGACTGTAGTTGCATTTTATTACTGTTTAAAAGCAATAAAACAATAAAAATTAAAAATAAAAATAATGAAGCTTTCCCCCAAATCTTCAGCATGTCTGGAATATGAACCCAAAAGTTGTTGATGTTGTGTACCAATGCTGCTGGACTTGAAGGACCAAAGGGCCCAAATACAGTCAAGCCAATGGAACTACATACAGGGAACTGTCTAAAGAAGATAAAAAGAATAAAGAGAAATATGAGGTTAATACAATAATTCTGTCTACCCATTTTTCTTATCTATGGTTATAATACTTACCATTACCCCTTGTTTATGTAATCATATGATACTTGATTATGAGACAAGAGTTGGACTAGTTGGAGACACAACTTACTCTTCTGTATGGAAACACAAATACCTTCCCCAAGTGTGTCTTGGACCAGACATCTATTTATTCCACATACTAGGAGCAAGTTAGGACATTGTCTAATCAGAAAACCATTTCTCTGAAGACCTTTGTGAATAAGGCACTCACTAAAGTCTTACTTTGGGGATAAGAATTAATTAAGAGATCATCTAAATAAAGATTCACCTGAATGCCCTCATTGTGAAGAACAACCATTAATGGAGAAAACACTTTGATCATCACTCAAGTTACTATTTTCAATACTAACAGGAGAGCCCAAAACTTCCAATGATTCTGTCCCACACATAATCTCAAACACTTCTGCTGAATTTTTCGAATTGGGGCATACACCTCCATGTCCTGTATGTCTTTCATTGTTAAAAAGATCTCCCTGACCGGCTAACCTCAAAAACAAAATAAATAGAGTTAATTTTCAGATGAAAATACACTTTAAACTTGTTGTTCCTCTTCAAGTCTATTATAGTTCTGTTCTCCACTGATGGCTTCTTGCCTATGAACACTATGGAGCTCCAGGCCACACCTCCCTACTGTTGTGGTACCAGAAGAAAGCTTTCTTCATGAGCAGGGAGCTGATAACGTCTTCTAAGTTGTTCCTTTTTTGCTTGTCCCAAGGCCGAGTCAGAACAAAACTTGCATTTGTTAGCATTGAAATTAAATCTATTGCATATACTTTGGATATTACTTCTAGAACATGATTGTCAGACACCTGGCTTTCCTATACCTCTTGGAAAAAACTAATCTGCCTCCCACAGGATCTGACTGCCAAATTATCCAGGCATAGTTGGGAATATTTATTACCTTTAGGGTCTGGAGCTGAGCAGAAAAACTCTGAGGTTGAAAACAAGCATGGTTAGATAACTGATCAAATCTGTTGTCATGACCTTTCTTATGGTTTCTTATCATTCCTAAAAAGCCTTGTCTTGTAACCTCAGAGCTTCCATAGGTACACCCCTTCTTATGCCCTCTACTCATTGACAGACGTCAGACATTGCCTTCGCTTAAGAAAATAAACTTGCTTCTACCCTCTGGAGCAATTTCCCGTGATCTCTTATCTATATAGAACAGCACATTCTCTTCAGAAAACAACTGAAAATGTTCATCTTTAGGTAAACAGCACTATTCTTTATGTCCTGCCCTGGAGCAATTTGACTGCTAAAGCCAGGATGCCTTTTGGTAACAGTCAGAGCTGGATCTTGCCTCACAGCGTACGCTATCTGAAAGTAAACTAAAATAAGGTAGAGAAGATTTTTAAGCTATTAACAAGATATCACAGCCAGGTCATAGTCTTATTGTAATACCTTCTTAGTCAATGAAGGAAATGCATTCAAAAAGTTGATGCCAGATCCTATGTAGTTATACATTGGATAAAGCCCTCTTCAGAGAATAACAAGTTAATGGTAGAGGAAATGCCTGATGATGTGTCAACAATAATCAAAGGGTTTGAAAAATACCAGTAGTGTTCTAGCAGTGTAATCAAATTTGACTGTTGTAGGGAGAATACTAGACAAGTGCGGTTAGAATAGGCTCAAAGCTGCCTGTCTGGAGAGAAATCTATCCTACGTGAATGGTTAGGCTAATATTGTACTTTTTTCAGGAAGGAACAAAAATAGATTAATAAATTCTGCTTGAATGCTACCATTGCCAGGTCAAAAGAGACATCCGAGAGGAAGAGGAGGCATTCTGTAATGTCTTCATTGATGTTATTTAAAATGCTGTTGCCCTTTAACTATGTTTAGAATTTAGAATACTGGACTTGGTGCTGTGATGAGCTGTGTCTCTGATGACAGTTGCCAGTCCTGTGCTTTGGATGAAGGCTCAGTTACTTAGAACTTAATAAAGTAACCTTTTCCTTCACACCTGATTCCTGCAATTTGAATTACCTGGATCTTACGATGGACTTATAAAGAACACTACATTTTCTAAAGAGACCTCAACAGCACCTTTTTTACAAGTTGTGCAGAAGTTGTACTCATTAAATCATCTCTCTTCTCTGTCGAGAACTCCTACTCAATCAAGGACTACAACTAGTCGGATGCAGAAGAAGTTGGTGAGATCAAATTCATTTTATTTTTAATGGTACTCTTCTCTATCTCCTTCTCTCAAGCTCTGGTAAATTCTATTTGTCATAATTTTATTAGACTGGCTTAATGAACTGCAACCTTACTCTTCTGAGAGTTCCCATTGTCTTTGCTTTCTCGTTACTAACTTCGCTTTTCAAAAGAGTACTGAGAGATTCTGAGAGACGTACGAGTTTGTGTTGCTTCCTGAACCCTTCTTGAAATTTTAACTTCCGCCTCTGGTTTTGTGGAAAATTAAGCCCCCTTCTGGCACATTTATCCTGTTTTCATGCATTCTCATTTAATCACGATTGAATGTCATTGTATATACACATTTGACTGTTCTTTAACCCACAAAATTTCGAACACATACAATAACCAACGGTCATACCTGAGTTGGTTGTCTCATCCTCAGTGACGTGATGCGGCTGTTCTGTTTTGCCCCGCGACCTTCATTCCTTTAACACAACCTCCATTGTTTTCCTGGGTACTACAGAGAAACCTCCATGAGACAACGTGTGATGCTTTGTGACGTCTCCACGCAAATCTCCGACATCTCTGTTTGGTTTCAGCTTCCTCTTCGCTGACACGCACAGCATTTGGAACGTGTCTCAATACGTACTTGCGCAACGTCCTCACGCAAGCATCTGCCATATTGTGTGTGTCACCAGCTGACGCGCACAGCATTTCAAGTAACGAGGTGTCTGTTTTGATTTTTATTCCTCAAGCTTATAGCGTACACTGCCTCTGCACTTTTATTGCGCTGATGCGCATAGCACCTTCCCTGGTTTCCTACTGTCACCATCATTGCTGACGCGCACAGCTGATACTTTTGGAAGCGCGTAGGATCTGCACATTCTGGATTTTCATAACTCCTAGTGCGCTTGCTTATTTCTGCAATCATCGTTGATGCGCACAACTTGTACATTTAGTAACGAGTTGGATCTTCAGGTACTTGACGATGCGCTGATGCGCACAGCTTCTTTCTTTTGTTCTTTCTTCATTCGCTGATACGCACAGCTGATACTCTGTACTGCGTGTTTGGACTCAAGGTTTTTGACTATTTGTTTTACTGACACGCTCTGCTCATTTTGCTCTATTTTTTTTTAACATGTTCTTTCACTGTGCCTTTTAATGCTTACTCTCAAATTTTACTTCAGGTTGTTGTCTACATACGCTCATTAGACTCAAAAATGTATTTAATGCTTATACGTTGAGTTTATTTATAATGACAATCAGTGAGTAAGTACCTATTTGTGTTTATAATCTCTCCTTTAACTTAATTCTCTGTTAATTATTACTGATCATGCAGAATGTACCCGCTCCTCTGTTTTTCTTTCATCTCCTGGTGATCCTGCACTCCCTTGGCTCAAATGGGAAAACGTTTTTACTCATTATGCGAGGGTTTGTGGCACTTCCCTCAGCGCAGAAAGGAAAACGTCTTTATTGATGCACTGTTTAGGTTCCGAAGGCCAGAACATTATTGAGCATTTTCCTGATCTTTCAGATTCTGATTCTTCAGGATTAAATGAATTTGAAATTGCATTCGAAAAGTTGGATTTACATTTTCTTCCAAAAATAAGTACTGTGCTTGAAAGATTTAATTTTGGAAGAAGGATGCAAAGGGAAGACGAGTCCGTGGAACAGTATATTACCAAACACCGCAAACTAGCTGCCACATGTAACTTTTCTGCTTCCTTAGAAGAACGTCTTTGTGACCAGTTCATGTTAGGTTGCACGATAGATAAGGCTTGTGATAGTCTCTGGCAAAAGGATAATCCTTCACTACATGAGGTTATAACTAATGCAAAAACTCATGTGCACTCTAAGGCCTGTATTGATACCATAAGCAAAAGCGATTCTGTTAAAAAAAGGATGATTGTAGTGATAGTAATGTGTCTGTAGTAGAAAAAGAGAAAGTTTCAAAACCTAGAATTGCTTCTAAAACAGAGTCCAAACCTGTATTTTCTAGACCATTTGCTGCAAAGTGTTTTCGGTGCGGCAATGCTGGACATTTGGCCAACTCGAAGAATTGTCCTGGGCTAAAAGCTTCTTGTAGCGTGTGTGGTCGGAAAGGTCACTTCACAAAGTGTTGCAGATCAAGTAATGGTCTAAAAAAGGTGAGGGAAATAGATCTTTATGACAATGACTCAGACTCTGATGCAACTAACATTTGTCAAGAAAAATCGGTAGGTTGTGATGGTCCCATGGAAACTGTTCTTATAAATGATGCTCCAGTGAAGATGTTGTTTGACTCGGGAGCCAAAATCACTTTAATCCCAAAATCTTTCCTTGATCATTACCTCAAACAAAAGGTAAAATTATCCAAACCTGATATTAGACCAAGAGGTTATGGTGGGGAAATCATAGATTTATTTGGTTATTTCGTTGGTACCATTGACTTTAAGGGCAGGATCATTCCGGGCAAAGTGTACGTTTCAATGAAAGGTGATTCACTGATCAGCTGGTTTCATCAACGGGATTTGCACATAATTTTGGATCAATCAATCAATCAATCAATCAATCAATCACTGCATTTATAAAACGCGCTACATACCCGTGAGGGTCTCGAGGCGCTGGGGGGGGAGGAGGGCCGCTACTGATCGAAGAGCCAGGTCTTGAGGAGTTTCCTGAAGGCCAGCAGGTCCTGAGTCTGTCGTAGGCTGGTGGGGAGAGCGTTCCAGGTCTTGGCGGCAAGGTAGGAGAAGGATCTGCCGCCGGCTGTGGTTTTCCGGATGCGAGGAACTGTGGTGAGGGCGAGGTTGGCTGAGCGGAGGTTTCGAGTGGGGGTGTGGAAGCTGAGACGGTTGTTTAGGTATGTGGGTCCGGTGTTGTGTAGGGCTTTGTGTTAATGGATGAGGAGGTTGAAGGTGACCCTCTTGTTGACGGGGAGCCAGTGCAGGCCTCTCAGGTGGGGTGTGATTTGGCTGCGACAAAGGACGTCGAGGATCAGTCGTGCCGAGGCGTTCTGGATTCGTTGGAGTCGTCTCAGGAGCTTGGTAGTTGTTTCTGCATAGAGGGCGTTCCCGTAGTCGAGTCTGCTGGTGATGAGGGCCTGGGTGACGGTTTTTCTCGTGTCGGGAGGGATCCATTTGAAGATCCTGCAGAGCATGCGGAGAGTGTTGAAGCAGGACACGGAGACGGCGTTGACTTGCCTGGTCATGGAGAGGACGGAGTCGAGGATGACCCCCAGGTTCCGTGCGTGGTCGATGGGTTCCGGGGCTTTGCCTAGCGAGGAGGGCCACCAAGAGTCGTCCCAGCCTGATGGGGTGGGTCCGAGAATGAGGACCTCCGTCTTGTCTGAGTTCAGCTTCGGTCTGCTGTCCTTCATCCAGTCGGCTACGGCCTTCATTCCTCTGTGGAGGTTGGTTTTGGCGGTGTGGGGGTCTTCGGTGAGGGATATGATCAGCTGGGTGTCGTTGGCGTAGGAGATGATGTTGAGGTTATGTTGTCGTGCGACGTGGGCGAGCGGTGCCATGTAGATATTGAACAGCGTCTGGCTGAGGGAGGATCCCTGTGGGACGCCGCAGATCATCTCGGTGGGTTTCGAGCGGAAGGGTGGGAGGCGGACGCTCTGGTTTCTGTGATCCAGGACCGGGCCTTCTCTTGAATTCCGGCGTCATGGAGGCGTGCTGATAGGGTGCGGTGGCAGACTGTGTCAAAGGCTGCTGATAGGTCCAGGAGGTTGAGGGCGGCTATTTCTCCTTTGTCCATCAGGATCCTGATGTCGTCGGTGGCAGCTATGAGGGCGGTCTCGGTGCTGTGGTTGCAGCAAAAACCGGATTGGGAAGGGTCCAGGATGTTGTTGTCTTCGAGGTAGCGGATTAGCTGTTTGTTGACAATCTTCTCTGTCACGTTTGCTGGAAACGGGAGCAGGGAGATGGGCCGGAGTTCTTGAGGTCCTTGGGGTCCGCCTTGGGCTTCTTCAGAAGGGCGTTGATCTTGGCGTGCTTCCAGATTTCCGGGAAAATTGCTGTCTCGAAGGAACTGTTGATTGTTTTTCGGAGGTGGGGCGCGATGGTTGTGCTGGCTTTGTTGAAGATGTGGTGAGGGCAGGGGTCAGATGGGGATCCGGAGTGGATGGAGTTCATGATTTTGATGGTGCCTTCATCGCTGACGTTGGACCAGGCGGTCAGGCGGCTGGTGTGGGTGGTGGTCGCAGCGGTTGTGGACTTGGTGGTGGGTGCGGGGGTGTCGGAATTGAAGCTGTCGTGGATGTCTGCGATTTTGTGGTGAAAGTAGGCGGCCAGGGAGTCGCACAGGTCTTGGTGATGGAGCTGGGGTTAGAGAGTTCTTTCACAATGCTGAAGAGCTCTTTGGTGTTGTGTGCGTTGTTGTCTAAGCGGTCCTTGAAGGCGGTCCTCTTGGCGGTCCTGATGAGTTGGTGGTGTCTGCGGGTGGCGCTCTTGTGGGCTGTGTGGCTGTCTGGTGTTTGGTCGTGGAGCCATTTCTTCTCCAGCTTGCGACAGGTGCGCTTGGATATCCGGAGGTCTTCGGTGAACAAGGCGGCTTTCTTGTTGGTGTGGTTGATTGTGGAGGTCTTAAGAGGGGCGAGGGTGTTGGCGCAGTCGTTGATCCACTGTTTGAGGTTGGTCGCTGCGGTGTCTGGGTCGGTGGGGTCGGCGGGTGGTCTCAGGGCGAGGGTGGTGGTCAGTTGGTCCTTGGTGATTTTGCCCCAGCAGCGGCGTGGCAGCTGTTGGGTGCGGTGGTGGGTTAACTGAAGGTGAAGGCGACGCATCTGTGGTCGGTCCAGTGAGGTTCGGTGGTGTTGTTGAAGGAGACGTGGGGGCTGGTGGAGAAGATGGGGTCCAGCGTGTGTCCGGCGGCGTGGGTGGGTGCCGTCACGAGCTGTTTGAGTCCGAGGTTGGCGAGGTTATCGATCAGGACGGTGGAGTTGGCGTCGTTGTTGTTCTCGAGGTGGAAGTTCAGGTCCCCAAGGAGGATGTAGTCCGTGGATGCGAGGGCGTGGGTGCTGACGAGGTCGGCGATGGTGTCGCTGAACTGTGGGTGAGGTCCGGGAGGTCTGTAGACGAGTGTTCCTTTGAGGGTGGTGTTGGGGTCAGTGTGGATCTGGAAGTGCATGTGTTCGGCGGAGGTGAGGGTGTCGTCGGTGTTGGTCGAGATTCTGATGGTGTCTTTGTGGATGATGGCAATTCCCCCTCCTACCCCGTTGGTGCGGTCTCTGCGGGAGATCTTGTAGCCCTGTGGGATGGCTATGGCGATGTCTGGTGCTGAGGTGGCGGTCAGCCAGGTCTCCGTCAGGAAGGCGACGTCGGGGCGGCGGATTCTAGGAGGTCCCAGACTTCGATGGCGTGTTTGCGAGCGGAGCGAGTGTTGAGGAGGATGCAGCGGAGGTGGTTGGGTTCTCCGGTTGGTGGTTTGGTGGGCTGGATGCTGGTGAATCTGCAGCTCCGGCACGCGAAGGGGCCTTGGGTGCGCTTCGGGGTGGCCCGGTAGCAGGGGCGGTCTCATCCGGTGTTGAGTGCGTGGAGGGTGCTGGAGTCGTAGTGCAGTCTGGCGTTGCGGGGGGCACGGGGTCCAGGGGTCCTGGCGCTGGGCGCGGTCCAGGCACGGCGGGCGCAGACAGGCCTGCCTTTGGTGCGCCAGCAGCGTGCCCGCTGCGCGGCCTCCATAAGAGGTGAAGTGGGAGGGAGGGGCAGCTGGGAGGCGAGAGCGGGGCGGCCAATGGGCGGGCGGGCAAGGGAACAGAAGGAAAAAGGGGGAGGGCCGCGGGGGAGCAGCAGCGGGAAGCGGGGAGCGGGGGGGCACAGAGGGCAGGGGCGCCCAAGGAGCGCCTATGAGTACACAATAAAAATAGCAATCAAGAAATACAGGAGGCATACAAAAAAATTACTGTGGGAAAAAGGAAATCAGAGCCTGGGGCACACCAGCGGCGAACCCTCGGCAGCACTCGGGTCCCAGAGGAGTCGAGCGGCGTGGGGAGTACCTGGGATCCCAACAAGAACCCCTCTGTGTGTTTAAAGGAGTTACCTGTAGTGAGTCAAGTAGGGGATGACTGTTCTTCATGGGTAAAGGAGTTTCCTGAAGTTTTTGAGACTGAACTGGGTTGTCTTAAGAATTATTACCATCATATTAAAATCAAAGGTAATGGATAACAAAGGTGCCCAAAGTTCGTAACGTGCCTCTCTCAGCAAAGGAGAATATGAAGATTGAACTGGACAAGCTAATTTCTAATGGGGTTATTCAAGAGGTGGAAGCAACGGAATGGCTTTCTCCCATTGTCATGGCTTGTAGGGCCAATGGTGAGGCCAGACTCTGTGTGGACTTGAGGGAGCTAAATAAGGCAGTTGTTGTTGACCACTACCCCCTTCCTAATATTAGTGAAATGATGTGCTCGTTGGATGGTGCTAAACACTTCTCCTCCCTTGACCTCACTTCTGCCTACCATCAGGTCAAGCTTCACCCTCTTTCTCAAGATCTTACGGCGTTTGTGATGCCTTTCGGCACTTTCAAATTTGTGAGGATGCCATTTGGTCTCATATCTGCTGCCTCTGTTTTTCAGAGAGCAATGGAACGCATACTGAAGGGTACAGATGGTGTACACATCTACCAAGACGATGTCCTTGTTTCTGGGTCAAACTTATGTGAGCATGATCACAGATTGAGGGTGGTCTTGAAGGGGTTGCGTGATGCTGGTCTTATTCTTAGAGCAGACAAGTGTCGCTTCAATGTAACACAGATCGAATATCTTGGTCATCTCTTGTCGCCAAATGGGATCAAGCCAAAACCATCCCTGGTTAAAACAATTTCTAATCTGAGAACTACCGAAGACAAAGATGAACTTGTGAAGTTCTTGGGTATGGTGGAGTTTTACCATAAATTTATTCCCAACTTTGCTAATGTCACGGAACATTTGAGACTTTTGTTAAAAAAAGGATGCGAGTTTGTTTGGAGCAAAGAATGCGAAGAAGAGTTTCAGAACCTGAAAATTTTGTTGAACAAAGCACCGGATTTAAGTAGTTTTGATCCTAAAAAGCCCTCCTTTTTGATGACTGATGCCAGCTCAAAGGGTCTTGGAGCTGTTTTAATGCAAAAGGGGGAAGCAGAAGACAAAACTATTTTGTTTCTCTCTAGACATTTGAAAGAGGCTGAGTTTAATTACTCAGTTATAGAGAGAGAAGCTCTCGCTATTTTTAGGGCCATACGCAAACTTCATAAGTTCCTGTGGGGCAGTCGCTTTTCTGTTCTAACTGACCATAAGCCTTTGAAAGAAGTCTTGTCTAGGAAGGGCAGCGATTTAGTGTCTCATCGTATTAGAAAGTGGGTAGTGGCATTGCACGAGTTAAATTTTGAAGTCGTTTACCTCCCAGGAGTTTGCAATAAATTCGCTGACTGTTTGTCCAGGTTAGGTGATGTGAATGGTGATGCAGTGACCTCTGTTGATAGCTGTGAAGGGGATTGGTTTGCTGGTAAAGAATTGAATGAAGAGGTTGTTGTCTGTCTTATTAGCGAAGGTATAATATCTGAAAAAAAATGGAAGGACTCACTTTCAAAGGATGTGGTGATACAGGAGGTGATGTCCATGGTTATTGGTCGGTGGTGCAACAAAAAAGATTGCTGTGAGGATGTTAGAGGTTTTTGGCAAGTCAAGGAGTAGCTGTCGGTGGTTGATGGCTTACTTTTAAGAGGAAGCAAGTTGGTTCCACCCCAGGAACTCAGGAACGTTTTATTGAAAAGTGCACATGCTAGCCATGCAAACCAAAGAGAGGATAAGGGAGGCTTATTGGTGGCCAGGCATCGACTCTCAGGTGGAGAGAGTGATTAGGAACTGTACTGAGTGTGCCTGCAGTGACAAAATACTAAAATGCAGGACACAACCAATGGTAAAAAGGGAACTCTCTGCCGGTCCCTGGAGTGATATTTTGATCGATATTTTGGGCCCTGTGAGGAAGAACTCTTCTGATAGGTATGTCATAGTCTGTATGGATATGTATTCCCGGTGGCCGGAAATTAGATTTGCGAATTCCATTGAATTCAAGATTGTCATTGATTTTTTGGATTCATTTTTGGGATGAATTGTATACCGTTGTCTGACAATAAGGAAGAAGGAAATCCTTCCCCCTTATTGTCAGACAACGGTGTACAATTCACTTCAAAGGATTTTCTCTCTTCAAGAGGTATAAGGCATAAAAGAGCTGCTCTTTATCACCCCGAACGCAATGGCCTAGTAGAGAGGTTTGTGAAAGTGTTGAAAGATTGCTTACTTTTAAGAGGAAGCAAGTTGATTCCACCCCAGGAACTCAGGAACGTTTTATTGGAAAGTGCACATGCTCGCCATATGGGTATAGTCAAAACCAAAGAGAGGATAAGGGAGGCTTATTGGTGGCCAGGCATCGACTCTCAGGTGGAGAGAGTGATTAGGAACTGTACTGAGTGTGCCTGCAGTGACAAAATACTAAAATGCAGGACACAACCAATGGTAAAAAGGGACTCTCTGCTGGTCCCTGGAGTGATATTTCGATCGATATTTTGGGCCCTGTGAGGAAGAACTCTTCTGATAGGTATGTCATAGTCTGTATGGATATGTATTCCCGGTGGCCGGAAATTAGATTTGCGAATTCCATTGAATTCAAGGTTGTTATTGATTTTATGGATTCATTTTTGGGATGAATTGTACACCGTTGTCTGACAATAAGGAAGAAGGAAATCCTTCCCCCTTATTGTCAGACAACGGTGTACAATTCACTTCAAAGGATTTTCTCTCTTCAAGAGGTATAAGGCATAAAAGAGCAGCTCTTTATCACCCTGAATGCAATGGCCTAGTAGAGAGGTTTGTGAAAGTGTTGAAAGATTGCTTACAGCAAGCCTCTGTGTCGGGTAAGAACTGGGAACCTGCAATGAGAAAGAAAGTAAGGGAATATAGGTTTACGCCACACTCCTCCACTGGTGTTTCACCATTTAGGCTCTTTAGGGCAAGGATGCCTAATGTTGAGGTATGCCCTTCTTGGGTGTTAGCTAAAAGAACGTTGGTGGACAGCAATGTTGGGGGTGTTGAAGGATTGAAAGAGAGACAAGAATAACATTTTGGACAAACGAAAAGGTTGGTTTGATACCCGCAAAGCTACAAAGAAAAGGATTCTTTCTGTGGGTGATTGGGTTAAAATCAGGTCTCCCCGCCTTGACACTAATGTTTCCAAATTCAGTAAACCTTTTAAAGTGATTAAGATCTTCAAGAATGCTATTAAGACTCCCCTCTATCCTCCATCTATTTTGCCCTCCACGTCTCTTTAAATATTTTTCCCACTGAGACCGAGCTATTTGGCCAATGCCCGGAGGAGCTACCTGATAGCTATAGAGGAGATGGGTTTTGGGACTTCCCCTTGACCGTCACCTACCCAGCCGGACCTTGGACAGACTTTCCTTTCGTCTCTCTGCCGCTTCTCCCTCCCACCCCTTTACCCTTACCACTTCCCCTCTACACCTCAATTATCTCGTCTCATATGCTCTTGTTATTGTTTGTCTAGCAACTGATGTAAATTGGAACTGATTTAATCTTGTAATGTAATTTTTGTGGAACCTCATGTAAAGCGCTCTGATTCCTCTGGGTCTAGCCAGCGCTATATAAAACTCTTGAATAAAAATAAATAAATAAATAAATACTCAGCTTCTACTTCTTCTCACTCGGCTTCTACTTCTTCTTCATCTCTCTCAGCTCCTACTTCTTCTCCCTCAACTTCTACTTCATCATCATTTCCTCGGGTGAGTTCCAAAAAGGTTGTGAGACGCCCTTCTAAGTTTCAGGATTTCGTGTGATATTATTTGTGATTATTTTGTTGTGTTCTTGATTATAAGAATAGCTTTTTGTTGTACTTGTTTTCTTTCTGCAGTTTGTTATGTTGTATTAATAGGGGAAAGGTAATGTAATGCCTTAATTGATGTTATTTAAAATGCTGTTGCCCTTTAACTATGTTTAGAATTTAGAATACTGGACTTGGTGCTGTGATGAGCTGTGTCTCTGTATGACAGTTGCCAGTCCTGTGCTTTGGATGAGGTCTCAGTTACTTTCAACTTAATGAAGTAACCTTTTCCTTCACACCTGATTCCTGCGATTTGATTTACCTGGATCTTACACATTCCCTGTAGTGTCTAGCGGGGATTAAACATACAAGTAAACAGGAGGGGGGAGGTAGAGTAATAAAGCAGGATTCTTACTCCACAGACTTAGTTACAAAAACAAAAGGAATCCTACTGTGTTAGGGAAGTGTTCGCCACAGTGGTATGGGAGCACCTAGTGTTTTGTAAAAATACCCCTCACACACCAAAAGGCCCCTTGGTGTCATGCTTCATCATAGGGGTCTTTGCACCCCTCTAACGGGATGCGGCGTGCTACGACCTACGACTATGCAGGAGCACTTATAGTTATGGCTATGTGTGGTGCATGTGATGCATGTGACAAGGGATATTATATGTGAGAGGTGGGATTTAGTGAGGATTAAAAAGATACCTGGCTCGTGGGTATATTGGAAAAAGTTTTTTTAAATAACTCCTGGGTTGGTACTAGTAAAAGAAGTGAAGTATACTGGAACAAGAAGCTATAAAAGATTTGGCGGATAACAAGGACATTATAATAAAACCAGCGGACAAGGGCGGTGCCATTGTCCTACAAACCTTAGAGGCGTATGACACAGAGTGTATGAGAATGTTGGCAGACAGACGCAATTATACTATCCTACAGGAAGATCCCACTGAGAACCTCCGCATCAGAATAGGAGGTATGATTGAAGAAGGGCTGGCACATGACTGGCTGAGTAAAAAAGAAGCCGAGTTCTTAGTACAGACGGCACCATGCATTTCCTATTTCTACTGCATCCCCAAAATCCATAAGAACATTGCAAATCCACCAGGAAGACCCACAGTATCTGGCATCGGCTCAATCTTGGAACCTCTATCAAAGTTCGCCGATGCATTTTTACGCCCATTGGTACAGTTCACTAATACCTATCTAAAGGACACAAAATCAGTCCTTCAACTACTACAGGACCAGTCTTTTGCCCCGCGACCCAACTCTTAATGAGTTTGGACGTGGAAAGCTTGTACACAAGCTTGCCACATGATGAGACGCTCCTAATTATTGAGGAGGTTCTTTTCACGACACTGTGGCAATACCAGACACCAAGGGATCTCGTCCTTGAGTGCATTTCATTGGCACTACAGAAGAACTTGTTCCCATATAAATCAACCATCTACCTACAAAGCCATGGTACCAGCATGGGTAGTACCTTCGCTCCAAGTCTGGCTGGGTTGTATGTGCACCACTTAGAATCAACCAGAATTCTTCACACACAGAACCCTTACAGACATAACATCAATACCTGGAAAAGGTACATTGACGACGTCCTGGTCATCTGGGAAGGTAACCGACAGTCTGCAGACGACTTCCTCACCTGGTTAAATAACCAGAACACATATCTGAAGTTCACAAGTTCAGTCTCCAACCAATCTCTGGTATTCTTGGACCTAAACATTTATGCAGAAGGTGGTAGGCTTAAAACGACGACCCACTTCAAACCAACAGCGAGGAACTGTCTATTAAGGTATGACAGCTTCCACCCGAGACACCTCAGAGAGAACTTACCATATGGCCAATTTTTACGCCTCAGGCGTAATTGCACAGAGGTATCAGATTACAGAACACAGGCCTGTGACCTGAAAGAGAAATTAATACTGAGACAGTACCCTGTGAAAATCATTGACAAAGCTCTGAAGCGAGCGAAAAACAACCACACAGAAGCTCTACTGGAGGATAGACCACAAGAGACACAAGGAGTCAGACGACCAATATGTGTCACCACCTGCAATACCATGTCCAATGAGGTCTCCAGGATTATTAACAAACATTGGGGTATCCTCACATGTGGGACCCTAAATCTGGAAAAACCTATGTTCGCACATCGGAGAGGTAGGAATCTAAAGGACATATTAATACACACACGACCCAAACCTATCCTTGAGACAAGACAATCTGCCCTAGAAGTACAAGGTCATTTCCCATGTGGGAACTGCAGCAGTTGCCATTTGACACAAAAAAGCACCACATTAACATTCAGGAACGACACTACGTGGGAGCAGTGCAAAATGACGAACTGTAATACCAAAAACGTGGTCTATTTAATCACATGTCCATGTGGTTTAGAATACGTGGGGATGACCACGAGGGCTGTGAAAATACACATGAACGAGCACAAGAGCAATGTGCGTTGCAAAAAGAGCACAACAAAGATGGCAACACACTACCTTAATGCTCAACACTGTGTCAATGACTTAAGGTGGACAATTATCGAACAACTGCCATCAGAGGCGGGTCTTTTCCAGAAGGAGCAAAGATGGGTGTTCCGTCTGGGCATCCACATTATGGGACTTAACGAAGAGGTCCCCTGGGGACAGCTGTCTAACTAGCCAACCTCTTTACCTTCCTCATGATGGAGGAACTCACAAACATGGATTGGATGACGTTGTGCGCCCAGGCATAATAATATACTTTTTGTATCAATGAATATTCCTCCCATCACAGCATTTTTGAGAGTATAGGCAAAGATAGATGCAATCTCGAGTGACCAAGCAGTGAGGGTATAATTACATAAACTCTTTTCCAAGTTTTGGTTGTAATTTAAGCAAAATCGGACCACCTTCCGGTTTAAAGAATCTGTCAGAGCGTTAGGGAGCGCTGAACACACAATACGCATGCACGGGGACATTCTGTCATCCCTCGCGCATGGGCAATACCGAGGCTCTGTACTGAGCATGCTCAACATAGTGGGCGCTACATGCGCATGCGCGCGCCTCGTTAACGGGACCACAGGGCTGAAAAATTGATCGAGTCTTGCCGTATCTGCCAAATAAGGACTTATAATTAGCCTATTTGCGTTAGAAACACCCAACTAAGGGTGGAACACCCTTTTATGGGCATATACTCACATCCGGTTTTACGCTAATGAGGCTAAACCATTAACACAAAACCAGGTATAAATACCACACGCCCTGGGCTTTTCAATTCAGTTCGGCGGAGCAGCGTGTGGGGCAAGACGGAGGACAACTCATCCCGAGTTCGTGAATATAGAGTGTGCAATACAAGCATTTCAAAGACAAACTAAGTAAGGAACCATATTAAAACCTACATTGTTTTTTACTTAGATTGCACAATAGCAATCACCCCCCAGACGTTTTTGAATGCTCATGAAGCAAGCAAGCAATACCTGACAAGTATGACCACAGCTTCTTTTACATTATTTGAGTGTCTATGTTTCTATGTTGTATGTCTTGTTAGTTTCCCTTTACAGGGCAAATTGAGCGCATGGTTTGTTCCAGGTGATTGCACCTGTCTGAGCTACTCATTACCAGGGGGACCATTATATCTTTTTCTTTTTCTTTTCTCAGGTCATGCAATTTGCATTGAACTTGAGCAAAACCGCTGTAGGCACATTATAGCCTTTATTTTTATACACATATTTATTTATTCTTTCACTTTTTGTTATTAACATAAATACAATTTTGTGACAAAACTAGTGAAACGTGAGTAAGGTGGGGAAGTTGTGCCCCCGTCCTGAAGAAGGAGCTCTGTCTCCGAAATATGTTGACGCACACAGGAGGTACTGTCCATTAACACGACAGGTCCAACCTCGCACTTCACTTCTTTTACTAGTACCAGCCCGGGGTTATGAATAAATATTTTTTCCAATATACCCACGAGCCAGGTATCTTTTTAATCCTTCACTAAATCCCACCACTCACATATAATATCCCTTATCACATGCATCACATGCACCACACATAGCCATAACTATAAGTGCTCCCGCGTAGTCGTAGGTCGTAGCACGCCGCATCCCGTTAGAGGGGTGCGAAGACCCCTATGATGAAGCATGACACCAAGGGGCCTTTTGGTGTGTGAGGGGTATTTTACAAAACACTAGGTGCTCCCATACCACTGTGGCGAACACTTCCCTAACATCCCAGTAGGATTCCTTTTGTTTATGCAGCGGGGTTTAAAAACACTGTTGGGTGCTTAGCTATCATGAAGCGTAATGACTTGATAGATGCACGAGCATCCCTAGGAGGTTGATGGAAAATGTGGTCCTCTCTGTGCCTGTAGTATCGAAATAGTGTAACATGTCGTGATGTGCACTATGGAATATTTTCCAAATATATATGAAACTCTGCAAATTATGGAATTTGTTTATATTTACAGCATAGTTTGTTGAAGCATGTTTATCTGGCCCATGGTATAACTATCTGTAAACTATTTGGGTGATCAGTAGATACATTTTAAAGGAGACTTCTCATCAACAGATCTCAAATTAATATGTTATGACGATCTCTCACTAGCCAGCATCTATAGTTGTAATAATTGGCATTTGTGATCATCAGATAATTCCCTTGTCACTTCTGTGGAGTATTTAATTGTTTATCTTCATTGGATCCCACAAGGTGGGTCTTGAGCTTCAAACCCTTGTGCTTTTCTTACAGAAGAAGGAAGTTAGATAGTTAATCTGTGGAGCAAAATAACTTAGGAATTGCAATATCCATCCACCTGATGTCATCTCCATGGTGTTCGAATCCTAAGAAATGCAAAGTCATTTTCATTGTGGGGTGTTTGAACTTGATTCTGTGCCTGTGTTCTGTTATGCGTGTTTTGGTCTTCCTGGTAGTCATCACCATATAATGTAAATTACAGGTACAGGTAATCAGGTAGATGACACCCTCTCTATTGCAATTCATACAGTTACATAGTTCCCAGTCTGTGGTGATTCCTATCACAACTTGTGTCTTAGGTTCCATGAATTTGCATGTGACCACAGAGATTGTGTCCTGTCACTCTAGGTAAGTGCCATAGTCAGAGGTATTTTTCTTTGTGAACAAGAAAGTGTTTCAGATTGTAACTCAGTTTGAAAGCAAACAAAGGTTTCTCTAGAAAAAATTGTCCAGTATTTAGAATGTGCCACTATTTGTGAATTGCGATTTTGTAATACTGTAGTGTAGTTCCTAGATTCCCAATAGGCTCTGCGCATTGGAATAATATCTTCAGTAGTGTAGACGTAGGACTGAGGTTAACTAGGTCTTTTACTGACGATATTAGACTTAAGTTTTGTGTGCCAGCTAGCTCAGAGTTCACTAGAAACTTTCTCGAATAGGCGAGGAGGAGTTTAACCTCCCTGGATAGACAAGAAGGGATTTAGTTTCTGACAACCATAGAACATGACAACTTTGCTCTCCCTAATCAAGAGTATATCTCTAGAGTCGTGTGAAAACAAAAGATAGCTATTTTACTCAGTCAATACGTGCATACTTAGTTTCACCAGATTGTAGAGAAAAGAAGAGACTGGCGTTTTCAATAAAAGGTGTTATTTATTGATCAGTCTCTTTTCTCATACAAGAGAAATGAATCGCTACAATTGTAATACTGATAGTTAAGTAAAGTGCATACAGTAAAAGCAGGATCATGAAATAATACTGTAAAAGCATTGATATGGTTTCTTAGCCATATGATACTTTAAAATGGATAAAAGATATACATACATATATACATTGACTAATCGTACTCAACTGGTGCTTCGAACTACGCCTACCCCGGTGTACCTGACCTAAGCCTAATACATGGGAGGGAGTAAGTAAGTAGCAGTTTAAGTTAAGTTTGTTTTGCCAAGAGTCTGACTCAAGAATTCTCTGTAAGGGGTTAGTCAGTTCAGTACCTGGGATTTAGAAGGCAGGAGGGCTGGTATCTCTTTCTCAGGACTCGGTATCCCAGTTACCCGCGAGGGCAAGCTGGAAACGCTGGAGGCTGCATTCCTCGGCAAGAGGAAAGGCAGCGTTTTTCCTCAGCGCGTCAAAAGGGAGGGGCAGCGTCCGTGGGCTCTCGCATCAGCTGGGCTCTCCGGCAAGTAGTCGCTGCTCCAAGCTCATCACCACCGTGTCTTTACTTAGGGCAGTGTCGGTATATTTATACCTGAGAGGTGCCGGGTTTGACGTAAGGATGGACATAAGACGTCAATTAAGAACTGGTCGTTCTTACATTCTTTACAGGAGTTCTCGAACTAAATCAAAACAATAGCGGCGGGGATTTCCCAGGTTTGCTGGAGGCTTGGTTTGTTTAGAGAACTCGGTGTGCCTTCTAGGGGGCTGGAGGAATAGTGCTTGCTTAATGTGACAGCATGCGCTATGACTAATTTATGAAACTGGTTTCTGTGCCGTTGTATGGATATTAGTGATTTATAACCGGACAAGGGTCAGAAATTGGAGTATCGATACAGGTCCCTAGATAAACACACTACACCCACTCCACGAATTCATGTCCATATTTACTAACCTAATCAATCGTAAACATAACTAATAGTGCATGTGTATACCGAACCACCCCAAAATACATTTTTTGCATTTGAAAATAGGCATATTCGAAATACACGAAAATGAGTATAGGTACTGTATGCATTCAAGCAGTGTAATCATTCAAAAAAAGATGCACATTTTATATCAGCATGAATGATTTGCGCAAATAACACATGAAATGGCTCTTAATACAGAAGAAAAAGTGCGAGACCACTTCATCACATATAAATACAATTACTTGTAAATATGCTAGAGGCTGAGGTAAAATATTGTCTCTAGAGTTCCTAAAAATAGAAGCTCTGTTCTCTAAGAATAGTTCTACTTTAAGCAGAAGATAAGTGCCAAAAAGTAAATATTTTGGATTTGGGAAAAAAAGTTTTCGTTTTCAGGGGAAGAAGGAAAAATTGTCAGTAGCTTTGTTTTTAAAACCGAAGGCCAAATTCAGAGTTCAGGGAACGCTGTGTGCACGTTTGCTTATAGTCACTCTCTCTGTTCTAGTGAAAACATCATTTCAGACAGATTTTCAAAAAAACAGTTTACTGCCTCAGGTGAAAGTTCGACCAAGTTGGAGAATGTCGCTACCATGCAGTCGTGCGCATGTTCGCTTTCAGTGATGTTTTGATCAGCATTGCTTACAGAAGGCCGTACCTGGTTGATGCTGCTTTCATCCTGTACTTCACTACCCTTCAATCGTAGTGGTGAAGTCTCCACGAATGCCGTCATCAGGATAGGTAGCCGCTGGGGACAGCACGATGCATGAGCCTTTACTGGACCCAACAAAGTATCTGCATCCAATTGTACTTCTGATTGTAGTGTAAGACATGTGTCCAACACGCATTCCTCGCCGCATAGCATGCATCTCAATACAGGTAAGACACAATTCTGCCATATGGGTCTGAACGAAAGAAACCAGGTCATATTCGGATCCCTTAGCCGGGCTAATCCAAGGACTTCAGTTATGCGGTCCCGATAGCGTATAGCTAGGATCGTTTCTTACATTGTTGCTGTAGTCTTGTCTGTGACATGGCTTGCCATAACGAAGCAGGAGTAGCAAAAATAAGATGCCTGCTACGAGTCCCAACAGGAGTGGAAGTCCGCCAAAGATAGAATGGACAAAATTGGGAAATATACCCAGGACTGCTTTGAATGGGGTTAACAGTCCCAAAAAAACGGTCTTAAATACACTCGCGATACCATTTGCATCAGAAATGTTTAATATTTCGTTTATCATGTCTGCGAAGTGTAGGGGGCAATTTGTCGATAACAATGCATGTATCTCTTCCGTTGTCCTTGCAACTTGGAGATCATACGTTTCTTTTGATGACGTCAAGTGAACTGCCGTCTGTAGGAGCACAGTCTTCATTCTGCTTAAAGTATCAATTCGAATAGAAGAGATTTTCAAACTGGGCCAAATTTTTCCCTCCCTGTCTGGAGTGTCGTTTGGATACAATACTCGCTCACAGCAAGTGACCATGGAACTCACGCTTACTAGATAAGGTTTTCCTGGCAGCAAGGCACAACATCTGTGATTCACAATTAGAATGTAGCTCCCGTTAGAAAGCCTTCTAAAGAATGGTTCTATTTTTGTTGCAGGTGTGCCAAGCTGGTGACATGAAAGGTTATTTGAAGTCCCCTCACAGGCCCCATGTAAACTTATACCCTGACACAGAAGTATACCACTTAGTGATTTTTCACAATTGTTACCACTAAGAAATACACTCTGTCATTTTTCACTATAACATGTGTGTGTATAAGGTAGGTTCCATGTTGACTTAATGTATCCTTTACCCAACCTTTCATACTGGCCTGCCTGTATATATTTCTGGCAGTATCGAAATTGGAAAGTCGTTATCGGAATAGTTATGATTCCATGTATTATCCATTCAATGACAGGTCGTTCTGACATTGTCAATGGTAATCTCTCAAGTTTTTCAATGCTCAGAATTGTATACTCTGCACCCTTTTGTGCCAAGCTGATTTGTGTATCAGTAAGGTTAAAGATACCGAATAATGACTTTGTGTTGATTAAACGCCAAGGCACGTAGCCTGAACGCAGATTTTGTAACGTCCAGCCCAGCTGTACAATAGAACGCAATTGGGACTGACCGTGTTGTAACATCAGTAAGTCTTGCTCTATTATATCGATTGCAGATGATACAATACTGTCCAGTGAATATATTCTGGAAGACAGAGTCATTAACCCATTGTCCACAACAGAAAGTGATTTTTCCAAATTAACACGGTCAATTTCCCGTATTTTCTCTGCTGTTTCAATTTGAGTTACTTTCCAAGCTTCGTTGTAAGCTGCATATATAGAGGCCGCTATGAAACGTTTTTGACGCTGTTTGCGTGGTCCCATAATGAAATCACGCAAGTCAGCACCTTCTTTAAGTAAAGTCAAGTGTTGCTTAATTTCTGCCAGTGTGGATGTTCGTAGCCATTCGAGGCAGAGTTTTCCCACACTGTATGTAGTTACAATCCCTGGATGTTGTCGCTGGGAGTATCTAGGGTCTGGCCTGGTTAATGTGAACCCCTGTATTTTGTTCAGGAATCTATCTTGACAGTTATTTGTGTCTGTGGGCCAGATTAACCATTTTTTCCAATCAGGATGTGTTCTGTTTTGGTTTAAAATATGGGATACGTCTATCTCATCATCTGTAGTGTTATTACTGTCAGGTGTTGGTTTTGGAATAGACGGTTTGTTTAAGTCTTTAATTTTGGCTAGGCCAAAACAGGTTGTCTGTTGAATTGTGTCATTCAAGAATATAATTTGTTCTGGGATCATGCAGGCTCTAAACAATGATTCTATACCTTTGACATGCCAATCTCTTGTACCCCAGATTGTTTTCGTTTCAATGTTATTGTTCCAGAAATCAAAACCGAATGTATTCATTTTGTCAAAAAATGTCTCTGAATAGATTAATTTTGTATTTGTAAGCATGGTTTTCATTCCTGTCTTATTTAACAGTTTGAAATAAAACGTTTCTGCATTACTTGTGTTAAACCCTGAGAAATATGGAAATTTTTCATAAAATGTTTTCGAACTGCCTTTTGGTGGAGTTGCACAATGTTCCCATTGGTTATAATTAAAAACATTTCTAGGTTGAGCAGATTTATGCAGATAATGGTTACCATAGTGGTTGTAACAGTACATCTGGTCATAATTAGATGAACCCTGTAAATAATCATGTTCTGTAAATTTAGCTAACATCACTAGATCTGACATCATATCATTAATACTTTCAAAGTCCCAATCATCAGCGAATGTGCTTGGTTTTACAAAGTCACTTAATGAAATCTTGAATTGATGAGGATACTTCAGGAGCTCGACAGGGCCATAGATTTTGTAATCAGTTTTGTCCCATGCTACCCCACCGGGTATAGGATTGGCTGTGAAGTTTACTGAGGAAAGTTCTCTTTTCTCGATGTGTGAAGACTTGTGTGGTTTTAGGACCAAATTGATATTCTGACTTGCTGTGTCCATTGTAACATAGTTTCCCTCAATGAAATTACCCAAGTATAGTACCAGGATGAGCCAAAGTATGAGGACAAATACACCTTGTGCCACCCAAAATTCAATCCATGGAGAAATCAGATAGGTTTCTTGTAGTTGATTAAAGAGTTCTTTTGCGTTGTCTTTAAAAGTCTTTGATGGTGTCGGCAGTTCCTCAGGTTCGCTCGGATCCTCAGAAAAATCATCGAAGTTGATGAAATAGCCTGATGTTGTTCTGTCAATTGTTTCAATTGCTTCTGGATTCCTTTTTGTTTTTGGCATTTGCTTTGTTTCAGAAGCATAGTCTGTGGTTACATCATTGTAGACTGGTGTTTCTTGATGCATTATTCTGATTTGGGTTTCAAGAGGTTTAAGTTCCATGGCTTTGTTGCATAGTCCTTGTTGATTCACTGTAGGTTTATCAAATGTGATTAGTCTCTCAGTTTGAACCTCTGTGTTTGTAGCAAACTTTGGTGTTCTGCTATTTCTTGGGAGTCCACTTGGCCTACTACTTATTATCGGCCACATGATTGTGGTTTAACCAGGTCGATGGATACAACTCGGTTCTCTTTTTTACCAGCAAGGGGCGGTAGTACAACTGATCTTGTTCCGTTGATAGCTAAAACAGGTACTGCCTTTCTGTAAGAAGGCCCAAATTCCTTCTTCACCGTTATTTTCTCTCTGACCAGATCCCCGATTTTTGGAATCCAGACAGGCCTTGCTGGGACAGGTGGTTTCTCTTCAGTAGTTGTTGGCTGTTGTTTAAACTTTATGTTGCTCAGGTCTTTTCTTGTTTCGTTTAAGTGCTGTAAAATAGCCAAACGATCTTTGATATCAAGGCATTTTTCTTTAACCACTGAAGTTTGACTATCGAGGTCCTGGATTAACATTCTAGTCCCAAACAATAGTTCGTACGGACTGAGACCTCTCAGAGAATTTCTTGGCAGATTATTAAGACTACGTTGGACACTTATTAAATGTTTGACCCACCCAGCTCCCGAACCTAATACCTTTGCCGTTATAGATTGCTCTATGCCTTGGTTTTTTCTTTACACCATCCCGTTTCCCTCAGGAAGGAAGTGATAAGAGTCCCGCAATGCAAGGCCCATGCTGGCTATGCCCCCCCCATAAGCTCGAGAGCTAAAAGCAGGACCATGGTCAGGATGTAGCATGCCCCATGCGTATATGCCATTATAGACTCGCAAATCTTTTTATAACAGTTCAGACGTCAGCCGAGAGCTGGGGTCTACATTTTAAGTGATGATAGTCTTAAATAATATACATTGGGACGCATGTTTCTTGTTTAATCATGCGAATAGATCGCTTTATGCTTTCTATTATGTGTTCTGGCACTACCTCGGCCGGTTCGCCACTGCGATCTCTGTTGCAGTTTTCACAATTTTTTGCAAATTTGTGACTATCCACGCTCATCCCCGGCCACCAGTATTCTGATTTTAATTCTGTCAAAGATTCTTTGATCATCTGATGCCTTAAACCCAATCCCATATGTGCTTCTTGTATTAAGAAGCCTCTCCTGTTCCTGTTTGGAATTACCCTATCCCCCACTCCAGGAATTTGAGCAAAAGGAAGGGAGTTTGCATCGATTATGTATGTATAATTGAGTGGATAGTTGACAGGTAACGCTGAACAGTCGCCTTTTGATGACGTTTTCACCGCCAGCATTGTTTCCCGGTCTATGTATTTTCCTGAACGCTTTTTTGTAGCTACGGAAGCCGATTTAGTTGCTTCCACTGTGGCTGTCTCAGCCAATGAATTCCCTGCAGCGTGAACGCCATCACGCTGATGACTCATTGAGTGTATCACGTGAGTCTTTGGTAGTTCTTTCCGTAAAAGAACTTCTTGTTCCCAAAGCGATTTTTGCTTGATTGTGGCACCTGTGTCATCTTTGTAACCGTTTTCAACCCATTTCTGCAAGTTTTCGTTGTATGATTTGACGCAGTAATACTAATCGCTCACTATTAGTGTCGGGAATTCGCGATCGGCATTATCTAGCGCCATTTTTAACGCTATTATTTCAGTATGTTGTTCTGAATTATTTTCTACCGAGTGTGATTTTGTTACCAGAGGTCTCAATTTTCCTCCGTGCCACACGTTTTTTACAATCTCGCATGTGGCGTTATAGGCTAGTTTTCCCCAAACTGAGGGTTGAGCATGTCCATCTGTATATATTACACAGGCGTATTGTCGTATGGCCAGAATGTCGATTGGCAGAGGGTATTCTCTTTCGTATTCTAGATTTTTTAATTTTTTCATTTCCGGGTCAAAATAGTATTTCATTTTGTCTGTAGCAAGATAATTTTCCCATTGTATCCATTTTGGATTTAGTGCCACAGTAGGTAAATTACATGGGCTTGTTAATGCCTCAAAGGCTGATTCTGCTGTTCTAACAGTAATCCGTCTGCCGTCAGCTTGGTATCTTTCTCTTGCTACAGCTGTTTGAACCGCATGAACAATGTTTTCCTTAATGCTGAATGTTTTTTCAGCTTCTGTGTACAAATGTGATTTGCATGCTATTGGTACCGTTTCTCCCTCATTAGAGGTCAGGTATGTGAATCCGCATCTTCCTGGGATGACTCGGATTACAAGGTTGCGTGTGTTAGCGCGTGTTTGCAATTTTGTTTTAGCTAACATGTCTGTTTGCAATGATCTCAAAATTTATGTGTGTTTTTGAGTCCAATTGATTGTTTTGAAATCTGGTCTTATTAGGTCATAGAGAGGTTTAACTCTCTCTGCATAATTTAGAATGTAAGTTCTTCCGAAATTCAGGAAACCTAGAATTGATTGTAAGTTTTTCAGTGTTCTTGGTGCTTGGATTACGGCACATTTCTCTAGGAAATTGTCTGCCAGGCTTTTGCCTTCACTTGATAATTCATATCCTAAAAACAGGACAGTCAGATGGGCAATTCTTGACTTCTTGAAGTTGAATATGTAACCCTCTGCTGCGAACCCAAGTATTATGGTGTTCACTCTTTTCAAGTGAGTATCCAAGTCATCATCTGTTAGATAGATGTCATCGACATAAGATAATGCCTCATCATCATATATTTGTAGTAACTCTTACTCTCGCTGAGAATAATCCTGGGCTGTTCTTGAACCCCTGTGGCAAACGACAGAAATGTTGCTGCGAGCCATTTATTGAGAAAGCGGTCAAATATCTGCTTTTAGGTGCTATATTTTGACAAAAGAATCCATTAGAGATGTCTAATGTTGTTTTGTATTTTGTGCGCACTATGCTATTCATTAGTGCTGCACTGTGTGAGTTTTGTACTGCAAAGGTTTTGCAACATGAGTTTAGGTGTCTGTAGTCCAAAACTAGACGATATGAATCATCTGGTTTGGAGACAGGAAACAAAGGATTGTTCATTTGTGAGGTGCAAGTTTCAATCACCCCCTGGTATTCAAGTTGATCTAAGATCTCCCTGACCTGTTTTTTAGCTTCTTGCTTAATTGGGTACTGCCTCTGTGCAGTTGGTTGTGATTTTAACTGGATTTTGTGAGGAAAAGAGTCCTCATCCCATCCCACATGGTTTTTATATAATGCAGGAGCTTGGGCTACTGCCCACTTTCTTGCAAGTGTATATTTTTTATGAATTGAAATGTGATTTGAGAAGGCAGGCATAATCATTTCTTCGCCATGAGGGCACTCCCTGACAAACTCTGGTGGCCAGTCTTTTTCAGCTAAAAGGATGTCATAGCCTTTGGAGAGGTTATCCCAAAATAAACCCCTTATTTTCCTAGTCTTATCTCCCTCTATATGTAATGTTATTTCGTATATTTTATGAGGTTTGCTAACTCTGGTGTCTGCAGTTTCCACCTGAATGTATTCATTCGTGTCCACTGTCTCCAGATGATTCATCAGGATCTTGCGAGCTATGCTCACTTCTGCTGCGCTGTCTAGCATTGTCTGAGCCCACTCTCCGTTTTTCAGCTGTGTCCTCAGTATCCTCGGCATGTTTGGTTACTTTAATACTGGCTACCTTCTTCTTTGGAAATTGTAACTTTTTACTTTGATGAGCAGGTTCCTTGTATTTGGACTTGAAGTGCTCTTCCCTTTGTTCTGACCGTCCTCTTCTTTCCGATTTCTGCGAGGAAGTCTGAAAAGATCGAGAGGGACATGTATCAATATCTTGATATCTATCAGGTTTCTTCAAATTATCCCTATTTCTAAGGTTGTATTTTTTCTCAGAGGGCTCCCTCTGGGGAGACTTGTGTCCTTGGTCCGGAGATCTCTCTCTGCGCCGAGGAGACCTTCCTCTGGACTGGAATCTTTTTTCTTTGGGAGTGGATTGTTTATTTCCATCCCAGTTCTTTTTTGGAGCTGTTAGATTATTTTTAATAAATACCTTTTCAGGATTTCCAGTTAGTTGGGGTTTCACTGGTTTCCCACCCAAACTATCTCTTCCTAGTTCTTCATAGGATTGTTCTATGATTCTGGCAAGTTCAAATGGTTGTTCTGCTATATCTGTTTCTTTCAACTTCTGGCGGATCGCCACAGATGCTGCTTCTCCTCTTATGTTGGATAACAAGAAAGCTGAGACCTGCATGAAGTCTTTCAGTAATTTCATACCCAGAGTTAAAGCAGGTTCTGGACCGTATTCATTTTGAATCTGTTTTAGCACATCAGGTATTACCGCCATGGACGGAACACCATGTGTTTTTGTGTAAATGGAAGCAAAGACTGTGCCCCAAGTGTCACAGTCCTCCACATGTGGTGCGATCCCCATTGGAAGGCAGATAGTCAGAATTCTGTGTTTCTCAGTAGGGGTAGTATCCGGAAATACCGCCTCTATTTGAGTGATTTTTTGTGCTAACCAGAATGGAATTTGTTCCCGTTTTGTGGGTACTTTACCTAGACATGACTGTATGTTCTGTGGTGTGATTTTATTTGTGTTCCCCTGATGAGGGGTCAGCTGTGGAATTTTAATAGCTGGTTGGACAGTTGAAGTCCGCATTACATATTGGACTAATTGTCTGTGTATTTTAATTAGTACTTTTAGTTGGAATAGAAGTTCTGGTATAGACAATTTCTCAATGTCTGGATGTGGTGTGTAACCGGCTAGAACCGGCCACGTTGCTCCTGGTCTACCTAGTGGACCGAGCCTGGTGATGTGATTATTATGTTTTAGGGCGCCTTTAAACCAGAGCAGGTGCTCTTGGTATTTTAATGGGATTTCCACCTCCTCGAAAGGAGTGTAGTCATCCGGAGGTTCCTCTATTTTATAATAGCGGAACTCTTTTGTGACAGCGTTTGCTGCTGGAAAGTTTATCCATGAATAGAATACCTCTGTCTGCCGATATTCGTGTGCCTCAATTACGAATATGACTGTACCACCTCTTGGTGTTAGTCCATTTTCTATAAGTTTAAGTGTTATAGTTTTTCTTATGCTGACCGGGATGAGTATTGCATCCGGGTCTTGCTGTAGGAGACTTGTGTCTTGCGCTAGGAGTTGAGCTGCTATTCTAGCTGTCCCTCTCTTCTTCAGTTTCAGACATTTTTACTGACAGAAAGGTTTTTGTTGCAGATCAGGTTTCCAAGGAAACAAAGATTAGGTGCACAATATTTTGGAACACTGTATCCTTCAACGTTGAATAAACCAAAAACCATACATAGAAATCTCTTTCTACTAAGTTCTGGCGTATTTTAACCTTTGACCCACTCCATACGTCTTTGGAGTATTTATGGGAGAAAGGGTCTGTGTGAAAAAGCAAGACTGAGTTACTCTAATGCCTTGCGTTAGATTTATCGCCTTACCAAACGTTGGGCGCCATGTAGTGTAGTTCCTATATTCCCAATAGGCTCTGCGCATTGAAATAATATCTTCAGTAGTGTAGACGTAGGACTGAGGTTAACTAGGTCTTTTACTGACGATATTAGACTTAAGTTTTGTGTGCCAGCTAGCTCAGAGTTCACTAGAAACTTTCTCGAATAGGCGAGGAGGAGTTTAACCTCTCTGGATAGACAAGAAGGGATTTAGTTTCTGACAACCATAGAACATGACAACTTTGCTCTCCCTAATCAAGAGTATATCTCTAGAGTCGTGTGAAAACAAAAGACAGCTATTTTACTCAGTCAATACGTGCATACTTAGTTTCACCAGATTGTAGAGAAAAGAAGAGACGGGCGTTTTCAATAAAAGGTGTTATTTATTGATCAGTCTCTTTTCTCATACAAGAGAAATGAATCGCTACAATTGTAATACTGATAGTTAAGTAAAGTGCATACAGTAAAAGCAGGATCATGAAATAATACTGTAAAAACATTGATATGGTTTCTTAGCCATATGATACTTTAAAATGGATAAAAGATATACATACATATATACATTGACTAATCGTACTCAACTGGTGCTTCTAACTACGCCTACCCCGGTGTACCTGACCTAAGCCTAATACATGGGAGGGAGTAAGTAAGTAGCAGTTTAAGTTAAGTTTGTTTTGCCAAGAGTCTGACTCAAGAATTCTCTGTAAGGGGTTAGTCAGTTCAGTACCTGGGATTTAGAAGGCAGGAGGGCTGGTATCTCTTTCTCAGGACTCGGTATCCCAGTTACCCGCGAGGGCAAGCTGGAAACGCTGGAGGCTGCATTCCTCGGCAAGAGGAAAGGCAGCGTTTTTCCTCAGCGCGTCAAAAGGGAGGGGCAGCGTCCGTGGGCTCTCGCATCAGCTGGGCTCTCCGGCAAGTAGTCGCTGCTCCAAGCTCATCACCACCGTGTCTTTACTTAGGGCAGTGTCGGTATATTTATACCTGAGAGGTGCCGGGTTTGACGTAAGGATGGACATAAGACGTCAATTAAGAACTGGTCATTCTTACATTCTTTACAGGAGTTCTCGAACGAAATCAAAACAATAGCAGCGGGGATTTCCCAGGTTTGCTGGAGGCTTGGTTTGTTTAGAGAACTCGGTGTGCCTTCTAGGGGGCTGGAGGAATAGTGCTTGCTTAATGTGACAGCATGCGCTATGACTAATTTATGAAACTGGTTTCTGTGCCGTTGTATGGATATTAGTGATTTATAACCGGACAAGGGTCAGAAATTGGAGTATCGATACAAGTCCCTAGATAAACACACTACAATACCTTAAAGAAGCTTGAGAATGTGCTAACTCATACCAGTCTCTCTGACAATGGTTTTGTATGTGTTTCAGGTAATGCTTGCCTTTTGTTTCTGGATCTTTTTAATCACTTAATTGACAAGTCTGCAGGGGTAAACCCTTTGTATTAATGGTTCACTCAATAGTCTACGATGAAAATTAAAAGTCTGTGTGGTGATCTGGTTTCATTACATCATGACTCCTGGTCATAGGAAATCCAGAATGTTGTATGTGTATTCTTAGTTCAGGGATTCCATGTTTCACAGTTGCTCGGGGACTGCTGCAGCTGTGACCAATAAACCTTCATCTTGAAGTATTTATGTCTTCTGGCATTTACTCTTTCATACTTCATTACAATTTGGCGATGTTTTGGTCACAGCAAAGAATCCACGTAGCTAAGAAGCATTTCTACAAAACAAGGATCGAATTTTAAGGAAAAGAATCAACCTCATTGGCGACAAACAGGAAAAAGTTTGTCTCTACTGGAGTAAAACAGGCCTGTATACTTTCATTATATGCAGATTCAATGCGAATGATAACTAGCTCTCTTCTTGAGCATCCGGATTATACATGACTGATTTTCCCTGATAAGACTGTGTTGAATCGTATACGGCAAAATACGAATGCAACTTGAATTAGAAACCTGTTTTCATAATGAAGAGATTAAACCTTGGACTATTTCACCGCAATGTAATATTAAGCGCGTAGCAGAGACCGTTTTTACTAAGCTTGTTGTGACTCCAAAAACAATTTGTGCGTGTTTGGATAGACATTTGACAGTGATTTATTGTGTCGTGAGGAAAGGAGTCATATGCGCGTATTTTGTTTCAAGAGATATGAAGCTCGATTTAAAATTGTGTTCATCGAACCATCAATGTTGAAATCCTTTTGCTCATAAGAAAAAGTCAAGCACTACATGTTTTTTTTTATTTGTTTTTTTAAATATCAACATCTTATCTCAAGCGTGGCGATTCAGGCATGAGAGATTTATTGATTGTTGAAGGCTGTTCTATGCACGTGGAGCCAGCGCAAGTCATCTTTCAGAGGAAAAGTAAACAGAGCCTCTCGAGCGGATACAAACGTGAGCCAAGCATTCTTTTTCAGCACGCATGAACGCGCAAGTCATTTTCCAAAGGAAAAGTAAACAGAGCCTCATGAGCGGATACAAACGCGAGCATTTTCAGCGCGTGTGAAGAGAAGCTGAGCGCGTCCATTGGCACACTAGACTCAAGTCGACTTTCAAAGCGCGCGTGAAGAGAAGCTGAGCGCGTCCATTGGCACACTAGACTCAAGCCGACTTTCAAAAGTATTAGGCGCGCATATGAAGTTTACTTTACTCACTATTTCAAGTGCAAGAGCCAAATATAAGAAAGTAAAACTCCTGTGTTTTTTTACTTCGAGTGAATGCTGATATTGTGAATACAATTATTAGCTAACACTTACCCAATGCGTGATTCACCCATCTTGAAGCAAACTGTTCATCCCTAATACGTCAAGAACAATAAAAAAAAGAAAGCAGGGAACAGTCAAAGAAGGACTAAAAAATGTAACACTTAAGGAGTGACAACTAAAGAAGGACTACAGGAAGTAGTTGAATAAAAAAAAAAAACAATTAGAACACTGACCTTCACAGCAAGAAGAATATCATGAAATTGTATGTATTTTATATTGGCAATGTTTTACTGTTTGCTTAAGAAAATGTATTTCTTTATAGAAATAGCACATCTGTGATGTGCACACGCAGACCCAAGTAACATAAACTTTTTTATTTGTTTTAAGGAAAAGTAGACTTATTAAGTACATTTTTTCAAGGCATATGCGTGATATGCACACGTCAAAAGGAGCAACAAGTATTACTTTCAATGCATATCTGTGATATGCACACATTAAAAGATGTAAAAAATGTATTAACAGCCTTTACTTTATTTTATTTTATTTTATTTCTTAGATATTCATCTACTTTGGTGATTGAACTTTACATGTTAACATTGAAAAGTGCCTTGTAAGTTTTTTTTTTAGTAGTAAGTGTCATGGCCACGATGCAAAATGTTGGTGCACCTCCTCCTTTCCTTAAATCTTCTGGTGATCCCCCAGTGCCGTGGCGGAACTGGTACAGGGCCTTTACGAAATATTTAGGAGCAATTGGTGGTAATCGATATCGGCCTGAAAGAAAGAGATTTTTATTAGAACACAATTTAGGGTTCGAGGGTCAATCTATTTATGAACATCTACCACCTTATATTGTCCCACAAGACCAAGAAGATTTAGATAAGTTTGAATTGGCAGGTAAGAAATTAGAGAAACAATTTGACGTACAACCCAGTTTAATCGTTAACAGACACATGTTTTTCACAAGGCAGCAGATGCAAGATGAATCCATTGTTACCTATGTTGCTGTTTTACGTATGTTGGCAGCAGAGTGTGAATTTGAAAATTTCACAGGCCAACTTATTCGTGATCAAATTGTTGTACGTTGTTATGATGAAAAAGTTCAAGAACGGAAGGCGGTGGAAGACACGGGGCGCGACCGAAGATCGTCGGAGGGCCCCCCCGGAGGTGACTGAGTGCAGAAGTGAGGCGCGGAGTAGGCGCCGCCGAAGGGACAGTCGGGCTGCGAGGCAATCGGAAGACGCCGGCCACGCGAGGGCACCGGCGGGCGGTGCCCCGAGGCATAGGGAACGACTGCCGAGTGGAGCTGCAGCATCGGCGCTGGAGGTGAGGGGGCTCCCTCTCCGTATCACCACCCCCTGTCCCTGGGATCTCCATTGGCCTCCCTGCACCGAAAGGATACCCGAAGCGCTCCCCGGTGGGGGGTTGACTACTGAGCCTGCACGTGGGCCAGAGGGGACCTGGTTCGCCCCCTGGAGAGAGGCGACGCATAAGGGGAGATAGGACATTGCTGGACACAAACGGCGGAAGCCGCTGGAAGGTGATCTCGTCCACCTCCCCCCCATATATCCTTAGGAGGTGCGCAGGACGTGGTACATTACGGCAGCGCGTCCCTGAGGTGGCCTGCGGGGATGACTGTGTTCGAGGCCGACATATCTGCCAAGACGCCCCTCCGTCCTGTGGACGACTGGCCTGGGGGCCCCCGCCCGGACTCTATCTGGCGGGGAGCAGCTGAGGTGGAACCTACCCGGAGGACTAGACACGGGAAATCGCACAGGGCCCACCACTGAGGACTACATATATTGCCAAGCATTGGGGACTGAGACTACCGTGCCAATGGTCCGTAAGGGGCGAAGCAGGCAGAGAACCCCGGAGGACTGCCGACGGCCACCACAATGCCACCAGCCACCAAAAATGAGGCGCCGCAGCAGCCTGGGACGGAGCGCCAAGCGGAAGGACCTCAAATGGATAAGTTGGACATTATTTTGAAAGAAATCAGGGATTCCAGAGCGGTCCTGGAGCAACAGATGGGCACCCTGACGACAAATTTGTCCCTTTTGAGGGCGGACCATGGTAAACTGGCGGACAAAGTCAGAGAACAGGGCCTATCCATCGGCGCGATCACGCCAACGGTAGCAGAACATACGGTCTCCATACAACAACTCCAAACTCAGAGGGCCTCTCTTTTGGACCGGGTGGAGGATGCGGAGGGCCGTAACCGCTGGAATAACATCCGCGTTATAGGCCTTCTGGAGAGATGTGAGGGCCCTCAGGCAGCGGATTTTATGGAGCAGTGGTTTCGAGATCACGTAGCGGAGGATGGCCTCTCACCACACTTCTGCGTGGAAAGGGCGCACAGGATCCCGACGGGCAGGCCTGTTTCCGGACGACCCCCGCACCCGTTGATAGTGCAGATTTTGAACTACCAGGATAGGGATGTTCTGCTGCAAAAGGCCCGGGAGAAGTCCCTTATCCAGTATGAGAATCACAAAATCTCCCTTTATCCGGATTACACCAACATGGTACAAAAACGTCGTTCCTCCTACCTGGACGTGAAGAAGAAACTACAAAACGCCAACCTCAAGTACGCTTTGCTGTTTCCGGCCCGTTTAAAAATCATACACGACAGGAAAACGCACTTCTTCGAGAGTCCTGCAGATGCTGAGGAATGGTTGGAGGTTATGGGTATAGACGGAAGCCAGGGACCCTCGCAGGAATCGGATGTCGGGCGATTGAGGAAGTCTCGTGACGGGAGTGGGACGGAGGCCCCCAAACCACGACGGAATGGAAGGAGCCGCAACAAAAGGAGAAACAACGGGACGCTTTGGAGGTGGCAGGCTCATTTAGAGAGGACTTCCAGAAGATATTGACAGACTCAGAGGACAGCACGGTCCACTCGGACTCGGACCACAGTGTACTGCTGTTCCCCAATGTCACGCCTGGCACTGCAGATGATGTGATGGACAATTGTGGAGGGGAAGACCAGGACAGCAGCAGCTGAATGGCCCAAGAACCGTATCGTATTCCCTACTAGTTTTGTTCATCTGTTGTATTATTGCCGATGATGGCTTTGAGGAGGGAGGCAGGGGTAACAAATGTGGGAGCCACTGTTATTCGCAGACTATATCCTGTTGTTCTAATTGTATGGTCGAGGCCACATGTAAGGTGTGACTGAAACACGGGCGACTTGAGATTTCACTTCCCCTCTGACTAATGGTAACATAGCCCCACGACGTCAGCCGTAGAGCTGGCGGTGCCTGTTGGGCTGAAGGTACAGATAACAATGGCGCTCGACCACCCCCCGATGGCGAACGCACAGGATTCTGAGTCCTATTACGCTTTGTTACATTGTTGGGCTCAGCTTGGTTTTTAGGCTGCGCCGTTAGAGTTCTTTTTTGTTTTTTGGGTTGGGGGAGGATAGTTTCCTGGTGGCGATCACATGGGGTTCGAACCGGAAGGCGGTTGAGGTTGCATGTCAGGTACACATATGAATATGGCTGACGAAGTGGGGAACTATAACATCACGACCTGGAATGTGAGAGGGCTGGGGGCGGTTCAGAAGCGACACAGAATACACGCATTTCTGCTGCGTCACCACACGCAGATTGCGAAGCTATCAAAATGCGGAAGAAATGGAGGGGCACAATTCTGACCACAACGTATTCCGCCTTCTCTAGGGGGGCGACAATATGGATTAGACATGGTACACCCTTCCTTGAGGCAGAAAGGAGAGTAGATGACCAGGGACGGTATATCTTAGTGAAGGGCACACTAGATAATTCACCTGTGGTACTCGGATGTGTATATTCTCCGAATTTTTATCAAGACAAATTCTTACAGAAATTAGGTCTGGCGCTAGCGGACTGGACGGACACCCCCTGGATATTAGGGGGGGACTGGAATATGATCATGGATATCGACAAAGACAGGTCACACCCTCCCCTACAAATGGCAGGTTTCTCCAAACTGACAGACTTATTTTGCACTTGGGCGACTTGCTGGGGTCTGCGAGACGCCTGGCGAGCCTCCCACCCGGAGAGCAAAGAATACTCTCATTACTCGTACACACACATGCCCTTCACACAAGGATTGACAGATTTCTGTGCTCTGAGGCCCTGATTGCTAAGATTGATAGTCCAGAATACCTAGCAAAAACCTTTTCTGATCATAGGCCCCTGACGCTCACCATTCTCTGGGGCAGGGTTCCTACCCCGGTTCCCACCTGGCGTCTAGATCCACTTCTATTGGAGGACGGTCCTTTCAGAACGTCCTTGTCTGAGACGCTGGATAAATACTTTTTAGAGAACTGGGACACCGCCTCCTCGAATTTGGTGGTTTGGGACGCCATGAGGGCAGTGGTTCCGGGGGGCGTCGATCGGACAGCTAGTGGGAGCCCGACAAGAAACCCTTAGGAAGTTGCAGGATATAGAAGATAGATTGAAGAAATTAGAAAGTGAGGTGGGGCTAGACCCTACTAAACGTGATGAGTTACGGCTGGAGAACATAGAACATGCTGACACACTTGAGACACTGCAAGTCATAGACCACAGGGAGTATCTACGCCATCAGCACGCCGAGGTGAACAGATCGGGAGCGTTGCTGGCTCGTTTGGTAAGGGAGCACCCGGACATCCCGGTGATAACTAAGATACGAACGCGGGATGGACACATAGTGGGTACGCAAACGGAAATTAAACGCGCATTTTACGACCACTTGACTGCTTTATACACTCAGCCTGAAGTAGTTGACACTAACCAGATCGCCGCCTTTTTGACTGATCTCCCATTCCCCGTCCTGACCGCTGACGCCCAAAAAGATCTTGAAGGTCCCATAACGCAACAGGAAATCCAAACGGCCATTAAATCTTTGAACCGCAAAAAGACGCCGGGCATGGATGGACTCCCAGTGGAGTTCTATGCGACATACTCGGACATATTGGTGCCAATATTGGAGAGAGTGTATCGAGTGGCACTGACAGAAGGCAGTCTGCCTGATTCCACGATGCAGGCATTAGTCGTCTCCCTGCCAAAACCCGCGAGGGACAGCCTGGACTTAACGAATTATAGACCATTGTCCATGCTAACCACGGAATACAAAATTCTCAGTAAAACGATAGCTCAGCGATTGTAGCAGTACCTCCCGACTCTGGTTCACAGAGACCAATGTGGGTTCCTACCAGGCAGGAGCACCGCTATGAACACACGTCGGCTGTATGCGCTTATGGCGTCCACTCCACATGACCTGCCTAGGGCGGGTTGCGTAGCCTTAGATCTCCGACAGGCCTTTGATTCCCTAACCTGGTCGTTCATGTTCTCGACCTTGGAGAGGTTCGGATTCCCGGCCTCCCTCCTGGCATGGATCAAATTGCTCTATACCGCTCCCACGGCTAGGGCGCGAACAGGGCAACATATTTCAGATAAATACACAATTCACAGTGGCACTAGACAAGGGTGCCCATTGTCTCTGCTGTTATTCGTGCTGGCTCTGGAACCCTTGGCCATTGCCCTAAGGGCTGGGATGGAGCAAAGAGGGATACCAAGTGGTGGCACTCGGCACCTACTGTCCATTTACGCGGACGATATCTTGTTGTTCTTTGAGAGATTCTCTGCAATTTCGGGCCTAACTATATACCCCGAGAAGTCCACGGGCTTCTATTTCAGAGTCACTCCGGATCCGGGTGTACTATGGTTCGGCACCAATGTTATCCCGATAGCTCTTGACACGTTCAAATATCTGGGGATTCAGGTCTATAGACAGCAGGAAGATCAGATTGAAGGGAACATTAAGAAAGCATAGCAAAACTTCGAGCCTCTGTGGGGTTTTGGACGACGCTACCCTTATCAGTTATGGGCAGAATTGCGATCTCCAAAATGGTAATGCTCCCCAGACTATTATATTTCTTTGTTAACCTTCCAGTGTTTCTACCACAATCTATCTTTGACACTTTTAATTCCCTGTTAACCACCCTGATCTGGGGGGCGGGAAGACTACGGATAGGACTACGTAAGTTACAACTGGGGACTAGAGCCGGCGGGATGGGAGCTCCAGATTTCCGGGGATACTATTATGCTAGCCAGCTCCAGTGGCTTTCCTATTGGATGGTGGGACGGAATCTTCACGAAATAGGTTACACGACTGACAGACTGAGACGCGGGGAGCTACATGCCCTGCTCCTCCCCAGAAGCCGCATTCCTGCAGAATGTCACCCACTTCTCCACACGACGCTGAAGATTTGGCGAAAGACCCTAGCATACACGGCCTCGGTAGAGGCGTATGCGCCCAACATTCCGTTACTGGGCATCCCAACGCCACAGGGTAGACTTACGGACAGAGTGTTAAGACCGTGGCTAGAGTCGGTCGTGGAGGTGGTGGGCGACTTTTTTGGCGATGATCATCTCCTCACCCACGAGGCCTTCTTACAGGCCACGGGTGCCCCCCCTCGAATGTATCTACTGCACGCTACAGTCACACATTACATACAACACAGATGGGCGCCTCAGCGCCTGCAACCCCCACAACATCAACTGGTACACTTAATGTACCTTATGGGATTGGGAGGGCATCTGGTACGTTGGCTGTATACAGGAGTTAGGGCTCACGCTGCAGTGTCACTCACTACCCTCCAGCATATTTGGGCACAAGATACAGACCGGGCCATCTCCGATAAAGAATGGACCACAATATTGGAACATCCCAGGCGGGTCTCCCGTAATGTCCGGTTCAGATTCATACAAGGGATGGTCCTGCATAGAGCATACCTGACCCCCACTCAGCTACATAAAATGTACCAGAATTCTCCCCATACCTGCCCACGCTGTGATGAGGAAGAGGGCGGGCTCATTCACATGATATGGTCTTGCTCGCGACTCCGAGGATACTGGATGGAGGTGTGCCGGACGCTGAGAACAGTTACGACCCTCCAGGTGCCAGAGGAGGCACAGTACTGCCTCCTGGGGTTGCACAGAAGGCCCAAAACACTGAAGGCCCAACTGAAATTACTAGATATGGCTCTGCTACTAGCAAGTAGAACAATAACAATGAGGTGGAAATCACGTAGACCGCCTGGGACACACCTCTAGCATTCAGAAGTGCTTAAGTGGGGACGGGCGGAGGGGACGATACTTAGGAGGGAAGAAACAAGAGGCCTTAGGAAGTTCCCTATATCCCTGGAATGGGAAGCTATGCTCATTACGATGAAGGGGAAAGACCGAACACAAACAGGGGACAACGGACAGGAGGTTTAGATAAGAGCAGTCCCACTCCGTATGCCACACAATAGTATGCCCCGCCCCATTCACATTCACTCACGCTAACTTTCACCACAAGTCATTACACCCCAGGAGCTGGTACATATTAGCGCCTATGCTAACCGGAAAGGAACCCATTTTCAATTTCCCTTTTAGACGATTGCCACTAATGGACGGCCAGGAGATGACCAGTTTCATTCCGGACGAGGGTGGGGGGAGGTGGGTGGGCAATTGATTGATTGATATTATCGCATTACCTCGTGATGTGGATATTGTGACACTATGTGACGAAACATTATGAAACATTTTGTGGTACTATATGAATATCACTGTTGCAAGATATGGAAGTTTGTGTTGGGGCGAAAATACAAAACCCGGCTGTTGCATTGGAAATATTTGATGTACTGTTTTACCTGATGACAAAACAGCTGTGAATAAAGTTCCTTTAAAAAAAAAAAAAGTTCAAGAAAAATTGCTCACATCGAGAAATCCTAATCTGGCTGAAACAATTGACATAGTGAAGGGAATTGAAGTTTCGCGTAAGGCACGCAAAGAACTCACTTAAAAGGAAAACAGTGGTGTGTCTGTGGTCAATGATAATTCAGTTTCTAGGCATAACAATAACTCTAAAAAAGTTGTAAAGAAAAAAGATAATAGAAATAGTTTCTTTTCACAGAAAAACATTTGTTTTAGGTGTGGGAATTCAAAGCATGCACCTAATGGTAGACTTGCCCTGCGAGAAGTGTGAAGTGCAAATTGTGTAACAAACTTGGGCATTTTGCTAAAGTTTGCCAGACTCCAAAAGATAAAATAAATTCTGTGCATGAAGGTGATCAAAGTGATAGTTCAGAAGAAGAACATGATTGTTCAAGGGGTATTAGAGATATGGGGCTAGATGTAGGTAATTCTCATTTACCGACTCTAGAATACCGAATTTTACCGATTCGGTAATCTAGATTCGGTAAAGGAGATGTAGTTAAAAATTCGGTATTTTTTACCGAATCTGTAGGATTCTGTAATTACCGAATCGGTTAATACCGATTCGGTAAAAATACCGAATTTGCAAGGGGGACAGGGTGTCACTTTGTCACTTGACACCCTGTTGCACCCCTGATTCTGGCTTGTGTGCCATGTGGCACACATACATGCCTTAACCCCTTCCACGCTCATGACGAGCTGGGCTCGTCATGAGGTAGCCTCCTCGCACGCTCATGACGAGCCCAGCTCGTCATGTAACATGCGTTTTACAAAATCTCAGCGTGCGAGCGGAATTCCGCCCGCACGCATGCGGTTAAGGGCATGTATGTGTGACACATGGCACAGGTGTAGATGCACAGATGTGCATGTACACAGTAATTCGTTATTTACCATGGAATAGTATTCCATGGAATAGTATTCCATGGTAAATAACGATTCCGTAAGGGCCTGTGGCACTGATTACAGTGCCACCTACATGTAGATTTACCGATTCGGTAAATATACCGATTCGGTATTTTACCGAATTGGTAAATTTACAGAATCGGTAAATATACCGGTTTGCCACATTTTCAGGCCCCTACAACTCCATCTGCAAATACAGGTCGGTAACGGCCGAAAGCGGCCGTTACCGACCGGTATTTGGGCTGCTACATCTGGCCCATGATTGTGGTGGTTCAGGATGACGAATCTGACTGTGTTGATCCTTATGAGCACATAAAAATTGATGGAAAAAATCTGAGACTACTTATTGACTCTGGTGCCAGAATGACAATGATAACTGATGATCTGTTTGATGAAGTGTGGAGTAAACGTACTCTATTCCCTCAGACAGGAATCCTGTTACATATGATGGAAGAAAGATTGAACTTTCGGGGTATTTTGAATGCCAACTTAAATTCGAAGGGCGTTCGACCTTTGGCAAAGTCTATGTTGCAAAGAAAGGTCTAAATACACTTGGCTGGTACCACCAGGGCTTATTTGGGATGACACTTAGACCTGGGAGAAAAGTACAAGTGTCTTTAGTAACTGATGATGAAGAAAAAAAAGACACTGTTGAGAAATATGACACTAGCAGTAAATGGTTTGAAAAATTTCCTCAGGTTTTTGCAGACAAGTTAGGAAAAATAGAGGGATTCCAACATAAAATAAAAGTACAGGATAATGTGACACCAATTAAACACAAGTTGCGGAATGTACCTTTTAGTGTACGTCAGGATTTAGCAGATATCCTTAAAAAAATGTGCGATGATGGAGTCATAGAACCCATTGAATCATCTTCATGGTTAAGTCCATTAGTTATCGCAAGGAAAAGAAATGGTAAATTGAGAGTGTGTGTTGACCTAAGGAGCCTGAACAAAGTGATTTGGGTTGATTCACACCCATTACCTAGGATTGATGACATCATCTGTACATTTTCAGGTGCTAGTGTCTTTTCTAAAATTGACCTAGCATCCACATATCATCAGATAGTATTAGAGGAATCCTCAAGGCATTTCACGGCGTTTGTATCTCCCATGGGCTCTTATCAATTTAAACCGATGCCTTTCGTTCTTGCATCGGCGGCATCCATCTTCCAGCGTGTTTTGCAGAGTGTATTGGAAGGAGTTGATGGGGTAGTTACCTTTCAAGACGATATTCTGATCGCAGGAGAGAATCAATCTATTCATGACAAACGCATGTCCACCGTTTTAGAGAGATTACAAAGTTTGGTGTAGTTGCTTACCGTGAAAAGTGCAACTTTGGAAAGGACTCAATAGAGTACTTAGGTCATGTAACCTCAAAACAAGGGGTTGAACCTAGACCAGGGTTGGATAATGCCATAACTAAGGCTCCTACACCTAAAACGAAAGAGAATGTGGCTTCATTTTTAGGACTTTGCGAGTTTTATTCAAAATGTATTCATAACTTCTCAGCGAAAACTGGAACATTAGAAGAACTGTTAAAGAAAGACAAACAATTTGTGCGGGAAAAAAATTGTCAAGAGGAATTTGATGGTTTAAAAATGAAATCATCTCAGCTGGTGTTCTTGCACCCTTCCCAAGAGTGTATCATCACCGTTGATGCAAGTAATGACGGTCTAGGAGCCACCATTGCACAAATGAAAGGTAAAACTGAAGCAACTATTGGGTTTGCTTCGAGATCACTAAGGTCAAACGAAAATATTTTTTCAGTTATTGAAAAGGAACTTTTGAGTTGCTGTTGGGCTGTTGAAAGCTTGTGCCTAAAACCGACCACAAACCTTTAGTCAGCATTTTGAGTGGAACGGGTCAAACCATCACTAAGAGAAAAATCAGGGATAGTTATTGGTGGCCCAGAACGGATTCCTCCATTGTGGCCAGTGTCCGCAGTTGTGTAGTTTGTGCAACCAATGACAAAGGTTTAAAAACGGAAGCGGTTCCTTTACAGCCTGTTGAGTTACCAAGCTCTGTTTGGTCAAAGCTGGCTATAGACTTTATTGGCCCTTTCGGTACTCTCCCAAGGAAACTAAGGTTCGCTATTGCAGTTGTTGACTATTATAGCAAATGGTGGGAAGTAAAGTTTGTAGAAGAACCAAATCCTTCTAGTGTCATCAAATTCTTGAAAAATTTGTTTTTAAGAGAAGGATTTCCTAAAGAAATTGTCTCGGACAATGGTGTCCAATATGTGTCAAAAGAAATGAAGGGTTTTCTTGACAACAATGCGATCAAACACAAGTGTGTAGCTTTATATCACCCTCAGGCTAATGGCCTTGTAGAAAAAATGAATCGCACATTAGTCGACTACATCCAATGGGGGATTCAAAACAAATTTGATATTTGCAAATCTGTTGAAGAAATGTTGTGGTCCCATAGATGTTGTCCAAATGTTGTTTCTGGTATTTCGCCATTTGAGGTTTTACGAGGATGACCTCCTGCCTCAAGACTATGTCCTGCTTGGTTAAGAGAGTGTCAGTATATAAGTGATCATATGTTAAATATGGACAAGGTTGTGAGACCCAAACTGGAGGAATTCCAAAGTAAAATGAAAAATCAGTATGATGCTCTACACAGGGTCAAACATGTGGAAAACAAACTATGTGTAGGTGATTGGGTCCGTATTAAGGATCCTAACCATGTTCCTAAGGGAATGTCGAAATTTAAACCTCCGGTCAGAATTGAGGTGGTGACCAGGAATGCAGTGAGAACTAGCAGAAATGAATGGTGGAATAGGGGAAGAGTGGTTAAGGTGCATAATCATGATGTTCCTTCCCATGATTCTGGCGTTTCAACCAAGTCGTCTTTGCATTCTCATACTGCTCCTCCTGCAGTTTCCTCTCCTGATATCCATGTCGGTGAACAAAAGGGTAATTCCTATCCTTTATCTGAACATAGACAAAATATTGTCAAACCATTAAGGTTTCGTGATTAATGTTTCTAGTTAAGTGCTTTTTCTTCCCCATTGGTTTTAGGTATCCTTGTGATATGGTATATCATTGTTATTGTATATATTCATTTATTTATGTTTATTATATTTACTCTTGTGTAAAGAAGGGAGATATTGTGGTGATCTGGTTTCATTACATCATGACTCTTGGTCAGAGGAATCAAGAATGTTGTATGTGTATTCTTAGTTCAGGGATTCCATGTTTCATAGTTACTTAGGGACTGCTGCAGCTGTGACTAAAAAACCTTCATCTTGAAGTATTTATGTCTTCTGGCATTTACTCTTTCATATTTCATTACAGTCTGTCAATTAGAACAATTTCCCAAGAGACAGAGAAACTGCCTAACCAGTAAGTTGCATTTGACAGCTCTAAGAATAAGATGAAAGCTGGGAACTGTAGGAGAGAGCTTTTATGAGATAGTTTCCTGAATAGCTCTGTGCTCAATGTATCTTCTTTAGGGTTCGTTAATACATCTAAATAAGGAAGGTGTTCCCAAGTGCACTGGCTAGTGAATTTCAAATGTTGGTTAGGAAAGTTGGGCCATTTGGCAATATCTGAAATCGTGTGTTCATCTCCTTCCAAGATAATGAAGATGGAATCAATATATCGCTTATAGAGTGTGATCTGATGGAAGTAAGGGTTATTAGGTGAGAATAGAAGTCCCAGTCGTCTGAAGTACAGTTGGCTCTTCAAGAGGAAGACATTTTCTTTCATCACAAAATTGGCATATCACATATACTTATGTGGTGGAGTACGTAATAGCACATCAATTGTTCATAAGAGCAATTTTGTTTTGTTTTGCTATGTTATTGGTGTTTTTATTGTGTGCTAATCACCTTTGATAGGGTCCATACAAAGCCAGGTTTTCAGTTTCTTGTGAAAGTATAGTAGAGAGGAGACTCTAATGTGTTGTGGCTTTAGAAGCCAGGTATGAGAAAATGCAGCCCCTTGATCTGCTTTTGTTTATGCGTGGGACTTGTGCTAGTGAGAGACCGACAGAGCAGAGGTGTCTGGAAGGTTGGTGTAAGTGAATGTGGCTGTTAAGGTAGTCAGGGACAGGGTTGTGGAGGGCTTTATAGGTGTGGGTGAGGAGTTTAAATTGTGTACGCTTGGATATCGGGAGGAAATGGAGTTCCCTAAGGTGTGGTATCATGTGGGCTTGGCATGGAAGGTTGATGACTAGTCTGGCTACTGTGTTTTGGATGGCTTGCAGTCTTTTTGTGAGCTGGCTGGTAATTCCATCATATAAGAAATTTCCATAGTCTAGCCTGCTGGTGATGAGGACTTGGGTGATAACTTTCCTGGTGTTGTCTGGTAGTCACTTGAAGATTTTCTTCAACATCCTTAGTGTGATGAAGCAGGACGAGTCCACTGCCTTGACTTTGGAGGTCATGTCCAGTTTTTGTCTATGATGATTCTGAGGTTTGTCGCGTGTGAGCAGGGTGTGGGGGTGGGTCCAAGGTCTGTGGGCCACAAGGTGGAGTCCCATGGTGAGGCTTTTTTCCTGTAGACTGCCACCTCATTCTTATCAGAGTTCAATTTGAGGCATTTAGATTTCATCCAGGTGTCCACTTCTGTCATGCATGTGGTGAACTTGTTCCCGGTGTTCGGTGTTTTGTCCAGGAGGTATAGTAGCAGTTGTGTGCCATCTTCCTAAGTGAGGATGTTTATGTTGTGAGCTCTTATGATATCGGCTAGCAGGTCCATTAAGATGTTGAAGAGTTTTGGACTTAGTGAGGAGCAAAGAGGATCTCCTACTTCAGAGGCATAGGGGCCTTGTTTATGCTTTGGGTTCTTCCGGTGAGGAAGGAGCAGAACAATTTGATTGCAAGTTCCTGAATGTCTGCTTCAATGAGTTGTTCTATTAGAATAGGGTGGGAAACAGTGTAGAAGGCTGCTGATAGGTCTAGATGGATGAGGACTGTGATTTCGCCCTGTCAATGGATTATCTGGAGGTCATCCATTGTTGATACAATGGCAGCATTCTTGGTATGATCGGGTTTGAATCCTGATAGTGTGTTTTCAAGAAATTAGTGTTTTGTGAGGTGGTCAGAGAGGGGCTTGTTGATGGCTTTTTCCATTAGGAAAGGGGGGATATCTTTCAGGAATTGGCGATTTTGGGTGGGTCAGCAAAGGGTTTCTTTAAAAGGGTGAGGATGACTGCATGTGTCCATGGTTCCAAAAAGGTGTCTGTACTAACAGAGGTATTGAGGATCCAAATTGATGAGTGGGACTCAACTGGAGACTGTTTTATTCTCAGTTGTAGGGAAGCAGTCTTCCAGATGCTCTAAGCTATAAAAATAGAGCTGAGTAAGAAATTCATGAGACAGCAAATTGATCTTTGACACTTTCTTGTCCTATTTGCCATCAGCCACAATGTGAATATCATTGTTTCCTATGCTCTTGCACCAATATGTTTCCTTAATGAAAAACGTTGAATACCCAAACCTCATTGAGGGGTTTCCTTAAACGTTCTACTATGATTGAAGGCAGGTATTTACCCTCCTGAATTTTGCTGGCCTCTTTTTCCCTTTTGACAGCAGTTTCTATTTTCTCCTAACTTTTGGACTCCTAACGTTTGGACTCCTAAATGCCTTCTGTGAATACCGAAAGTCTTAAAATTGGGATTTTTCTCAACTTTACTACTACTAAACTGAGAAAAATCCTAATTTTAAGACTTTCGGTATTCACAGAAGGCATTTAGGAGTCCTAAAGTTAGGAGTCCTAACTTTACCACTACTAAATTGAGAAAAATCCTAATTTTAAGACTTTCGGTATTCACAGAAGGCATTTAGGAGTCCTAAAGTTAGCAGTCGTAACTTTACTACTCCTAAACTGAGAAAAATCCTAACTTTAGGACTTTCGGTATTCACAGAAGGCATTTAAGAGTCCTAAAGTTAGGACTCCTAACTTCTGTGAATAACAAAATGAGTAAGTGTCTTCTGTAAATACCAAAAGGAGTAAGTGCCTTCTGTGAATACGGAAATGGTAGTAAGTTTAGGATTTTGTCTTAAGTTAGTTCTGTGAATCGGGCCCAGAGACAGCAATACAGTGAAAACATTACAGATTGACACCACACAGGTTTTATAAAAATAAGTATTCTTTATATAGACTTAACACAAGACCACAAAGACAAAAATCCACAATTCTGTAATTGAAAATAATACTTCAAGATGGTAAAGGTAGGTCGGAAATAGGTTATTCACTTAAAAGTAGTCTTTAGCAACAGATAACCCCAACTGGAGTTATCACGACGTCATGGTCAAAGAAATCCCAAAGTACGGCACCGACCGCGAGGTGTGTGGCGTCCGGCCCTGGGGTCAAAACAGACCCACTCAAAACAGTACCTTGGAAATGCAAAAACAAAGACAGCTCACGGCGTCGGGGAGATGCGGTGTTATTGGTGCTGTGCAGCGTCGATTCCTTGCTTCGGGGGCAATGCGTCGGATCCTCGATGCTTGCGCAAAGCAGGAGAGGCATCGGTTCCTTACCGGAGAGGAGGTGACGTCACGATGGTGCCGAAACCACGGTTCCGTACGATGTCACGATGTCGATGGATTCTTGACCACCCAAGTTGAGGATCGGCTCCGCAATGATGGCGGCTTTGGAGCCTATGCCGCACAGCAGCAGGTGTTGAGCCTACGTCTCAAGTCGGAGTAGCGCTCACGGCTTATGGCAGGTTACGATGTCGCTCGTTGGCATCGAGGCACGGCGGCCAGCATCGGGTCTACATTGTAGGTCGGAGCAGCGCTCACGGCTTTGATGACGGCGTTGGTGTTGAGATTTCCTTTTGTAGCAGCTAGAACAGCAAGTTACAGATGCAGGCAAACAGAAGGGGTGAAGTCTTTTGTATCCCTGAGACTTCAGACAGGATGTAAGCTCAAATTCAAGCCCTTGGAGAAATATTCTGCAAGATGATGAAAGTTCCTTAAAAGTTCCTTCTCCTTTCCTTGGCAATAAAGATACCACTGCAGGCCAACCCGCACAAACTTTTTAAAGACGCAATGAAGAGAGCGAGATATTATAACTGCGACATAATGTTCCATCCCAAACAGAAGGAACTGTCTGACCAACTAGTCTGTGTTACCGAACACTCTCTGTTTGATCATAGAGTACGCCAAATCATCAATTCACAGTGGCATATTCTCAACTTGGACCACCAATCGCAGAAACTATTGAACCCGCTGTTTGCCTTTAAGGGGAATAAAAACCTGAGAAACATCTTGGTTAAGGCAAAGATACCTGAGAAAAACAAGTTCATCCAAAGTTCCATAACAGGCGGTTTGCCTGTGAAAGGCAACCACATATGCGGCACATGCCAAGCCTGCGCTAACGCAATCGTTAACGATTAGATTATGATCAACGATCGAAAGGTGCTCTTAAAAGAAATGACAAACTGTTGTTCCTCCAACATTGTCTATGTCATCCTATGCCCTTGTGACCTAGCATATGTCGGGGAAACACCTAGAGAATGCAGAATCCGTATTGGCGAATATAAATCCAATATAAGACTGCACAAAAAACTGCACCCTTAGTCAACCACTGGTGTGAAGCGGGCCATTCTGAAGGGGACCTTCATTGGTCCATTCTGGAGAAAGTTCACTCCCGTACAGATACGGATGCTTCAGCAATGCGCAAGAAACAAAAAGTTTTTGGGATGTTTACTTTTAACACCAAAGACAGGGAACTCAATGAGACCCTGCCGTGGGAAAATGCCATTTTCTGAATCACTTTTTTCCGTCCACTGATTGATATCTTGATGGATCCCTCTGAAACCTCTTTTCTAGTCGCCCTACACTGTTGTACATTTATGTGTCACTATTGAGGTTTTTGTATAACTTTTTTCGTCATCTTTGTTTTAATGTGTTTAACTTTTTAGTTTCATTTCTTGGTTTCTTATCCGTATTTATTCTCTTTTCCGGACTTTCTCTACCCTGTTCTCTGCTTGGAAACAGCATCTATGCTCATTACTGCTTTGCAGCCGACTGCTTATCATCGATCGGCCTCCCTCATGCCGGCGAGTCGATTCGGGGTGGAGTTTTTACTCCCTGCCTCCATGATTCTTGTTGAGGGACCATTCGCCTTCCTTTTATCCGCCTCCCCTATTTTGAATCATTCCCAGGGGGCGACGATTATTGCCCCCGCCTGTACGTCATTTGTTCAGGTGCTCACCTGGTGGGTATTTCAAGATTACTCTTTCACGCCTCGAGTACCTGGAGCCACGGACTCGGGGGCATATTATCAAGGTTGGCGTTAGGCAATTTTCGGCGCTTTCGCGGCCGTTTTCGGATGTGCGCTCGATGTTAAGTATACACTGGGGGGGCATATTATCAAGAACGGGCGATAAAATTATCGCCGCTTTATCGGCAGGAAACTGCCTCTAAAGCGGCGATAATGGGCTTGATAATAGTTCCTTGTGAATTCCCATAGCAGTCCAGGTTCTGGTGTCAACCTGGGCTGCTATGGGAATTCACAAGGGCATATTATCAAGCCCTTGTGAATTCCCTGCCGATAAAAGCGGTGATAATTTTATCACCTGTTCTTGATAATATGCCCCTGGATTCGGCTAAATCCATGTTTTAAACTGTTACGTTGTTGGTGCCAAGGCCCGTCCAACGAGCAAGGTGAGCTGCCGCCTATATGTACGCGCCGTTTCCATTCTCATTAGCACACCGCCTTTAGATAAATATCTCTGTCGGACTAACCCTGCTCTCTCTCCCCCTCTGACCCTTTTGACCTTTTTTATCTTTTCCCTAGTGACTCTTATACCCGCCACACGGGGACTTTATTAATGTTCCATTACTATTTGCCCTATGTAAGGACTCTTGATTCCTTTATTTATTCTTAGCCGGACCCACATCGTCGAGCGGGTGATACATATCAGCGACATATCGCTCCCCAGACAGCACCTTTTATTCATACAGGCTGCTGAATTCGTGTTTTTAGTGAGTTGCACCACAGCCTTTTAGTGATCCTCCATCCCTGTACCGATTTATGCTATTGGGCTCATTGCGAGCTGTTTTTGTGCTGTCGCCATGTATTTTCTAGGCCCAGCTACGATCGTGTTGTCTCTCACCCTTCTGGATCATCCATTAGCACATCAGCGTGCCTGCCCAGGTATGTGAATCCCCTGTTATTTCATTTAATTTAACTGATTGTGGCCTCACAACTCCGCTAAAGCTTTCACTTTTATTTTTCTGTCAGACTCAGTACTGCGCAATTACATATTATTCTTTGCCCTTATCTTAAAATGCTGCGGTATACTTTCTACTACTGAGAACTCTGTCTCCTTTTATCTCTTTATCTCTGTTCATGCTCTCTCTACCTACTTTATACTTTGTGCCCCCTCAATCAGACATACAAGTATGACTTCAGCTTTCAATGTAAATAGACCTAATGATTTGGTACTGCTAATATAACTCTAGTACCTACCTTTTCTATATTGTTTTTTCTGTTTTTATTATTATTTTTTGTTTTTTTGGGTGCACACGCTATATTATGCTCCGTTCCTTTTTCTTCACCCCTGAATTTGCACAAGTTTCCAATTTTATGTAACTACGTACTACCAGGGCCACCATTACTTCTTTGTTTCTTTTGAATCACCTTTCACATACAGTAGATTCTGAAGCAATGAAATGTTGTTTTAACTTGTAAGTTGCATACTTTTGTAAGATGGACATTAAATGCATTATTATTTTTTTATTACTTGTTCTAGGCACGTCCCACTTTTAAATTCAGTAGACATGTGCGCTCTGAAGAAGGTGAGACCTGCATAGGGGTCTAACACCGAAACGCATGACGGCGCTAGATGAGCAAGTCAGAACTTTATGGTTGAAAAATCCCCCAAATGACAAGAAATGTTCATCTGTTCACTTATACAACTTGTTTTTCTGAAGTTAATTGATTGATTGTCTACTCACATTCTTAAATCCCCATTTCCTAATATGTTTCATCAATTTCTCTGTTAAAGAGGATAATATCTCCTGTGCAAACTGTTGAAAATTTTGGGGGACCTGCTCATCTATACATAAATATTTCATTGTTGGATGGCTGATATTGCTTGACGTGTGAGTGTGTGTGCTTATGAATCAGGTTGCATGACATGGTTGAGTGAATGTTTTTGTGGGATGTGTTCTCTGAATACTTTATACATATATGTGTCTTAGCAAATTTCATTGGATATATTGATTATCAACTATAATACACCTTTTGATACTTCTATTTATTTGTGTTTTCTGATCACTTTTTGGCCCTGTGTTGTTAGCGTTTCATCTATCAGGGACTTTTTGCACTTATAGATTCATACAGGTAGAGACTTTTTTCTAAGCATGGGCGTAAAATCCGTTACGCTCGCAAATTTTTCGTATTTTGGGAGAATCCGCAATCCGCGAACTCTCGCGGATGTGGCGAGAATACGCAAATCCGCGCGAAGCGGATTTTTTGTTTGTATTCGCACTGCTCGCGGTCAAATACAATCTCGCACTCGCGAAAGTACAAAAATTACAAGGGGAGGGGTAAAGGAAGTGGCCCAGTCTCCAACTTCCTGTTCCTGTCCAGCAAGCTCCTCCCATAGGGGTGGGGTGAAGGAAGTGCCCCAGTCTCCAACTTCCTGTTCCTGTCCAGCAAGCTCCTCCATTTCCTGGCCACTTTGATTTCGATCTTGACTGGGAAGGATTACTTTTTGTGGTTGCTGCTGGATATTTGGATTTGAGGCCTTTTGGATTACTTTTGGATTCGAAATTTGATTTCACAAACAAGTAAGTTGATGTTGTTTGTTTGTGGTGATTTTTGTGTGTGTTGCTTTTTTTTCGACTTTTTTGGGGGGGAAATCTGCAAGTTCGCGAGCTGAGGATGTTTTTGCTTGTGTTCGCACTGCTCGTGTCCCGCGCAGCAACAATCTCGCACTCGCGAAATTGTAAAAATTACAATTCTGCACATGAATTGAAAACCACCAGGCTTAGTTATGGGTGCATGCATGATACAACTGTTTTGTTGAATTTTTTTTTTAACATGATTCTGGCCAGGGCATGGATGGCATTGGATTGTGGTGATCTTTGTGTGTTTTACGACTTTTTGGGGTGGTGTTGGGGGCTTGCTATGTGGGTGGGGGCCATTTTATTGCCTGGTCCCGTGTGGGTGGGGGTCTAGGGGCCATTTTTAAGCCAGTTTGTGTGCTTTGTGCCATAGGCCTGCACCCAGTGTGCTCTGATGTCATCCATTATGCCCAGGGGGCCCAGAATCGGTCTGTTCGCGGATTTTGCTGGTTTTTCGCCACGTTCGCGCCGTGAAGCAACAATCTCGCACTCGCGAAATTGTAAAAATTGCAATTTTGCACCGGAAAACCACCAGCAGGCAGCATAAGCCTTCTGAAACTTGATGGATGGCATTGGATTGTGGTGATTTGATTTGTGTTGTGTTTTTTCACTTTTTGGAGTAGGGGTTGGGGGCTGGCTATGTTGGTGGTGGCCATTTTGAGGCATGGTCCTGGCCATGTGGATGGGGGGGTCAAGCGGCCATTTTGAAGGCAGGCAGTGAGCTTTGAGACAAAGGCCTGCACCCATTGTGCCTTGCTTTCACCCATTGTGCCCAGGCGGAGTCAGGGGTACATGAAAGTACAACCCTCTCTGTGTGTGCTCTCTTGGATCAATGTTAAATTCCTGTTTCCCAAAAATTTAGCAAATCCTAATTTTGAAATTTCCATATTGTGTGGTGTGCACGTGTGTATTCATAAATGCCTACTTGCAAACTGTTATTGAAGCGCTACATATGCAACATATATTTACTGATGTTCCTCTGTCTTCGTTTGCTTTTAGGTGCACAAAACTCCGCATCATCGTTGAGCATCAGTGCCAGGAAGAAGTCCTGCTGCGGCCTGTTGTTCCGACATCTGAAGAAGATGGCTCCAAAAAGAGGTGCCCGTAGGTCCTCTTGCAAGAAAGATGTCTCTACTAAGGAGAAGAAGAAGCAAGTGGCACCACTTACCAAGGAGACTGGTGGCTCAACCAATAAATTTTTTGGGGAAAAACAACAAAAAAAACAAATGCCCACCATGAGTGCTGCACAGGTAGCCTGTTTAGTTGTTGAATCACCAACGACCAGTGATGTTGGTTCATCGCAAGAAAGTAGCAGCACACCATCAACACAGGTTGTAACTCATCTCACAAGTACTATTCAACAACCAAAGCCGCAACAACAACTGCATGGGCTACTAGTACAAGCAGAAGTACATGCGCAAGGAGCTGTCCGAGAAGGAGCTGTCCGAGAAGGAGCTGTCCGAGAAGGAGCTGGCTGTGAAGGAGCTGGCCGAGAAGGAGCTGGCCGAGAAGGAGCTGGCCGAGAAGGAGAAGGCCGAGAAGGAGAAGGCCGAGAAGGAGAAGGCCGAGAAAGAGAAGGCCGAGCAGGAGAAGGCCGAGAAGGAGAAGGCCGAGAAGGAGAAGACCGAGAAGGAGAGGTCCATGGAGACTTGCAAGTAGAGGTCAGTGAAGATGCCCATGTACCGGCGCATGGAGCGGTGCAAGTGCCCACAATGGTTGTTCTTCCAGAAGTAGGGGCACAGGAGGAAATTGACTTTGGAGCCGGGGTATCATGTCAGGAAGACGAAGCCACTCCTCCTGATGATTCATTTTCTCCCAGCTCCCCAGCAAGGAAAAGATCAAGGAGGGTGTGTAGAAGTTCCTCTTCAAGCCCCGCTCCATCAGATGATGATCTGGATCTAGATTGCCAACCATCTCTGACGTCTGAGAGGGAGGCACACCATGAGCTGCGAAAGGTATCAAATGTTAAAAGGAAGGGCCCTGGAAAGCTCATACTTATGGATCCGAACGTCGGACTTGATGAAGTGGTGCATTCTGATGTTGTTGAACAGGATGACAGCAATGACCTAGTCATCACACATGTCAGTCCAGCCACACCGGCCATGCAGCAGACAGACATTTATACCCTATCCCGACGTCATGCTGAGCGTGACCCTGGCAACGTGCCACTGGTAGCACCACCAACGCAGTCAAGAAGTACAACAAGTTCAACAAAACCTACAGCTCCCATATTTTCTCCCCAGAGGGGGACTCCATCCAGCTCGACTCCCTCAAGTAAGGTTGCTGCAATAATTGCACAACCCAGTAGATGTCTGCAAGGCTCATCCACCACTGCTTCATCTGGCATTGGCAGCAGTATCACCTCGTGCGGCAAAACCAGAAGTTTCCAGTCCCCAGTTTGGAACTTTTTTAGTGTCCATGAAAAGTATGATAACATAGCCGTTTGTTGCATTTGTAAGACTAGCGTTAGCCGTGGTAAGACTGGTACCAACTATGGAACCGGAGGCCAGATAGGTCATCTTGAAAGAAAGCACGCTGTTGAATGGTTTCCGCACCTAGCAAACGTCAAGGGAAAGTGATCCCAAAGGGCAAGTGGCCAAAATATACCCATACTAGGTGTTTCATCTGAAGATGACGGGGAGGCAGAAGAAGCGTCAGACATGTGTCCGGTTGCACCCAGTACCCCTGGCAGCACCACACCCTCCGGAACACATAGAAGGCACACTGAGAGTCTGGGAGACACACCAATGCGGAAAATGTCAACACTGATCAGAAGTGGGTCGAAGAAGGCATCAGCATCATCCCATAAATTTGTCCAGCGCACCATTTCAGCCATGTTCTCCTCAGATGTGCAATTTCAACGCAACCACCCAACTGTACGCCTGTATAACACTAAGCTGGCTAAAATGCTAGCGGTGGACCTTCTCCCTTTTTCGTTTGTCGAAGGTGTGGGTTTCCTTGAACTCGTGGCAACACTGGCCCCTAAATGGAAGGTTCCTAGCCGGTTCTATTTTGCCAGGGTTGCTGTTCCAGCACTGCATAAAGAGGTGCTTGAGTTGGTGGGGGCAGCTTTGCAGAAGAGTGCTGTTCACACTATACACCTGACAACAGACATGTGGACCAGTTGCCAAGCCCTTGATTACATGTGCATCACTGCACACTGGGTCTCTTTTTCAGGGGTTATAAAACAGATAAATGCAGGTGGTGACTTGGTCGAGATTTTTAAGGGTGCTCGTAAACATGCAACATTAGCCATGTTTGGCATGGAGAAAAGTCATACTTCAGTCAACATTTTGGCTGACTTTAACAAAAAGGTCTCGCAATGGCTGCCCCCAAGAAATTGCAAGGTTGGTTATGTTTCTACAGATAATGGCAGCAATGTAGTTAGGGCCATGGAGGACGGTTTCTATTTCAGAGTGCCGTGTTTGGCGCACTGTATCAACCTTGTTGTGCAAAATTTTTTGAAAAAAGAACTTGCAGTCGACAAAACACTGACCATCTGCAGAAGAATATGCACACATTTCAACCATTCTTTTAAGGCCCGGAAGGAGCTGAGGCGCAAGCAAAATGAACGTAGAATGCCAGTGAAAGCACTTATCCAGGAGGTGGCAACACGTTGGAACTCAACCTTCTACATGCTTGAGCGTCTGCATGAGCTGTTTCCAGTAGTCAATGAGTATTTCTACAACCTGGGTGGTGATACAACAGAAATGATGCTAGCGGTGGAGCAATGGCAGCTAGTTAAAAGCCTGACAGACATGCTTCGTCCTTTTGAGGTCTTCACGCATGACGTCAGCAGGGAGGACTGTTCTTTGAGCAAAGCTATCCCATTGTTGCTGAAGCTCGAGCACCAAGTCAAGGTGGTGTCTTCACAATTAAAGGACGTTGGAAAGAACGAAGCACATGAGTTGGCGCAGAGATTATTACAACGCCTAGTTAGCAATGAACGGCTTGTAAAAATCAAGAAACAACAGCACTACATTTGTGCTACTATTCTGGATCCACGTTACAAAAAGCCATTGTTTGGCAAAGTAATAATTCCTTTTGAAACATCGGATGTTACAGAGTACAAAGGTTGGCTAGCTCAGTCAGCCATTCGTTTTGAAAGAGAGCGGAAGGAAACTGTAGGAGAAGACAGTACTACTAGTGAATCAGCAGGCCATCAGGCGTCCCAAAAAAGCACTTCTGCATCTGTGCCTGTGGCAGAAGTGAGTGTCTTTTCCTCTGAGCCGTTAACCACACCAGCAACCGTATCATCTGCACCAGGCCCAGGCGATATGTCTGAAGCGGGTTGGCTAACTCAGCTAGGGTTTCCTTGTCCTAGAAAGGACACAGAAGTGCAAAGTACAGGAATCCGGGAGGACATTCTTTCAATGGTGCAGGCCTATCTGGATGACTCAACAGAGGTCAATATTACTGAGGACCCATTGGCGTATTGGCATGGGAAAAGAAAAATATGGCGAGAGCTCACCAACCTGGCTATCAATTACTTGTCTTGCCCACTCGCAAGCGTGTCCTCAGAACGTGTTTTTAGTTCTGCTGGTGGCATTGTGACTTCCAAAAGGTCCCGCCTCTTGCCCGCAAATGTGGAGCGGCTCACCTTGATAAAGATGAACCAGCACTTCATACCACCAGATTACAGAGTACGAGAATCCACGCAGGAAGAAGAGGACACCGACCTACCTGAGGAAAGTTCTCCTCAGTTACTAGAAGTAACCCCGACTGATGATTTAGCAGAGTATGAGGACGAGTTCTGCTTCCCTGACAGCGAGTTCTGAAAACGAGTCAATCATTCATTAATTGTAAATTTAGTCCTCCTTATTCACTTTTATTCCTGTGTGTCTGTCTTTCTTTAGCAAGTGCTTCATCACATTCCCAACAAAACTGTAATCAACCAATAAAACAACAAGCCCATCAACAGAACTGTCTTGATTTTGATGCCGCAGCATTCCTCAGGTTCACAACAGTTAGTTGACAAGAACTCAGTCCTGGTCGTCTATCCTGAGTCCTCCTCCTCCAGACTCACCCTATCCATTACCCATAATGCTGATGCCTGGATTCTGCACAATGAAGAAACTTACGTTGACGAGTCCCCTAACGCCTTAGGACACTGTGAGTTCCAGGTGGAGCCAGCCCTCAACACAAATTACAGGTAAGATAAGCGTTTGGATGGGAGGTAGTATAATGGAGTGTTCGGAGAGGCGAGAGAGTGACAGTGGTACTAGCAGTAAAGTCCTAGGGCTCTTGAATTAACAAAGTCTGTGACAGGCATTTACTTTGGAAAACATTTGGCCTATTACACGTGAACGTTTAGGCGTTATTATTGCTCGCTTGCCTGTCTCAGGGGTGCTGTCTGTGGGGCTTCTAGGTTTTTGGGTTGTGTGAGCACCGCTGCCACATTTCTAATGTTGATTGCTTTTGTTTTGCAGAAAATCCACGCCGGGAAACTCCAGTTGGGGCCCTGCTGCAGAACGCCTTAGGACACTGTGAATTCCAGGTGGAGCCAGCCCTCAAACACAAATTACAGGTAAGATAAGCGTTTGGATGGGAGGTAGTATAATGGAGTGTTCGGAGAGGCGAGAGAGTGACAGTGGTACTAGCAGTAAAGTCCTAGGGCTCTTGAATTAACAAACTCTGTGACAGGCATTTACTTCGGAAAACATTTGGCCTATTACACGTGAACCAACATGATGACAGTGTTCAGTAAAACGAACTTACTGCAAAACCACCACCCACCAGGCTCAAAAGTAGTAAAAAACAGGTATGCTCAGATAAAGTTTGAAAAAGTATATTTATATCCCTAACAAAATAATCTCCCGCAAGACCCTCCCTAACCCCAAATAAATAGTCCATCAAAAGTCCCCAAAAAACCCAACTCCCAATTCCCACCCCCCAAAAGTCTCTAAAAAAGGGGCAAGGGACACTCTACGGATGCAGATTGTTCACTTTGGCCTCCAGGGCATCATGCCTTAGGGCCAGGGCATCGTACTCCTCCCGGAGCATGGCGTGATCTAAGCGGAGGCCCTCCATCACCTTTTTGTACTCCTCCCATTTCTTGACCTCCGCCTCCAGGTTGGACACTCTGCGGAGTGCACGGCGCAAGCGAGCCTTTACAGTACTGTGAGGAGGTGCAGCCTTTGCTGCTCGGCGGTGGCGTCTTCCAGCACGGCTCTGGTTGGCTGGAGCACTGCGCTTACCGGCAGAACGTGGGGTCACGGAGGAGGATGCAGAAGATGTAACATTTGATGCACTTGAGTGCGTGTCGTCCCCCTCCATTTCCACCAGCCGGCGATATTGCGCAACAGTGGCATCCAGCCTCCGTTGCCGGGCCAGTACAGCCAGCATACTCCTGCTCGGTTTTGCAGTTTTAGTATTACCAACTATATGAAGAAAGAAAGACATAATCTGTAACGAATGCTCTTTAAAAATATGATTAACACAAAATGATTCAGCAGGAAGTTGTGTCACAGTACAACTAGCAACTAGCCAGCGCAGTACAAATCTATTCAGGCCAGTATCATGGGCGTCTGCATGGAGGGGCAAGGTGGGGCGCTTATGGTTTGGTGCTCTTTCATATGAAAGAGATCTGGCAGAAGTGAGTGACTTTTCCTCTGAGCCGTTAACCACACCAGCAACCGTATCATCTGCACCAGGCCCAGCCGATATGTCTGTTTCCCTCTCTCTCTCGCTCTCTCTGTCTCCCTCTTTCTGTCTCCCTGTGTCTCCCTCTACCTCGCTGTCTCTCTCTCTCTGTCTCCCTTCCTCACCCTCCCTCGGCTCCCTCCCTCTCTCTCTCTCTCCTTCTGTCTTCCTCTCTCTCTGCCTCTATCTGTCTGTCGGTCCCAGCCTGCTGTAATTACCATATTGTAATTTGTCACTGGGCCAGCACTGGATACACATCATATGCTATCTAGGAGTCAGATAGTACCATGATCCAGCTTACCTGTACTCGCCACCACCACTGCCTGCTTCCTCACAGTCTGATTGTCCGCTGGCGCCGCATCCTCCACAGAGTCAGACTCGGAGTCGATCACGATCACGTCCGAGCTGGCCCCGCCACCAGATGTTCCACCTAAAAAATATTTTAAGACTGTTAGATTACACCACTCACTAGTATTTGGTTTAGGAAGGAAGAAATTTGAAAACAACAGAAAAAATAATTAACTGTCTACTCTAGTCTAAAGTAAAAATGTCCCTCCTTCCAGGGAAGGCTGTTGTCTTGCTGCTTTTTTTTGTCACAATTGATGAATGCTTGCTTAATTTTAACACACACCATTTTTCTCTGAACAGACAGACGCTGGACTTCTACGGACAAGAGCAACATCAACTAAACCAGGTGAAAGCTCGGCTCGACCACAAGAAATGTGTTCCAACTTCCATTACTCATCAACTCAGCACCAAGCACTTTTCCTTTTCCAGCTAACTTTATTTTAATATATGTGTTTACTTTTACTTTTAATAAAGCTTTTAAACTTGAATAGACTCTGTGGTTTTTGGTCCTCCAGACTAGAGTGACTGAGCGAAAGGTTTTGTAATTTTTGCAAGGAGGAGTCCATGCCGCTGACACTACCAGGTTTATACAGTGTGCCAAACACACCACTCTGAAATATTATGACTCTGGTCTTTGGTGTCCATAGTTTGGTTTGTGGAGAATTGTCCCTGCAACAGTAGTATTATTGATTTTGCTCCTATCACACTGTTTCGAAAAAATTAAATTAGGAACGCTTGGACAACAATAGGTCCTCTATATTTAAATGAAAACTTACTGGGGCCAGCAAAGGAGCACTCGCCGCCCTGGCCTGCATCCTCCTCCTCCTTTGGAGCCACTGCATCCACTGTTTCTGTCCGCTTGCCCCTGGGCGGACCTGACGTACAACATGAAAGAAAGAACAGAAAAAATTGATGATTGCTGCGTGTTGATGTCCTTGTCAACCAAATCAAACATTTAGAAAGAACAAGAACCAACTATTTCAGCCAAAAAGAGGGCTACAAAGGAAGGACTGCACCTGAGCCTCTACTCTAGGGGCAGATTTACAAGCCCCTTGCAGCTCTTTTGCTCCGTTCTTGCGTCACTTTTGTGACGCAGCGCCACAACAAGAGAGGCGCCATGGTGTGGCGTATATTAACAACGTGACGCATATGGGAGATGCATCCCATTCTAAAGCCCTGCGCCATAAGGGAGCGTTCCAGCGCAAGGGAGGGCGTTCCTGCGCAGGAACGCATGCTAAAAGTGGCTATGGGGAATATATAAAATTTCAATCAGTCATTTAGGACAATGATGCGTCACTGAAACCCTGCGCCTGCATGAAGCAGACTTACGGCTTGACGCAGCATTGCTGGAGCTGCGCCATCGTTGGTAGGGTAGGCAGATGCGTGACGCATCTCGTGACGAAAGAGGGGTGCATCTCTAGAGTCGCGTCGCAGGCTATATATGTATATGCAACTATAGCAATGCTCAGGGCTGCCCAATACTCAACATACCGCATCAGTCCTTACGCCTGCTTCAAGCAAGCAGGCATAAAGAATTGACGTAGCAGCGTCGCGGAAGTGCCTGCGTTAAATCTTGTAGATTTAACGCAGGCACTTTTGCGAGGCACACATCTGCCTGACCGCCACCCCCCCTCCCCCTGCGTGGGAACGCTCCCATTGTGGCGCAGGCCCAGGTCTTAACGTGGCGCATCTCCCTAGATGCATCACGTACATGACTCGCAGGGATGCGCCACGTTTACGTCGCTGTGCGTCAGGTAAGGCAGCGTAAACGTGGCGCAAGGGGCTTGTAAATCTGCCCCTTTGTGTCTAGCATTACGCAGTTCTGTAAAGTACACTCATACATTACTCAGCCCAAATAAATGAACACAAAATAGAAAACAAATAAGCAGTGGCACCGCCACAGAGAAGGAGAGCAGTGCACCTGAAATGCACAGAAGATTTTGAAATATTAATTTACCTCTCCTATCAATGTAATCAGCAGCATTATTGCTCTTTGTAAAAAAGTTAAAGCAAACATTTGCAATATTATATAACACACAGAGCAGGAGAAAAAACAGAGTAGTGACGAGTGATGAAAAAATTGCTACTACTACTCACCAAGCCCGGGGACCTCCACTCCCAGCAGGTCGAGCAGGTCGTGCTCCCGGTCCAGGATATCGGTCCAGCGGTGGGTCACCTGATTATAGGTGCGCTGGACCCCCATGATGTTAAAAAGGGCCCGGCACACCTGCCCCCACCGCTTCCGTCGCTCCTGGCTGTTGGTGTAACCGGCAGCCATCCTGCCGCCTGCCGCGATGGTCCTGGGGAGACGGCGCTGCACATAATAAACCAGTGAGCCCACCTCCTCAGGACTGAAGATCTCCCGGGGCACCACCATTTCCGCCCTCAAGCGGCCACACGGGAGCCGGGCACGGGCTGCGGCGCCCGTCTTGGGCAGCTTGACTGCTGTCTTCACCATGTTCTGGGCAGGTAAGGAGACAAAATGAAAAAGAATAAGAGTAGAAAAGAAGGAAATAAAAGTTTTAAAAAGTAGTTGAAAAGTAAACAAAAGTAGACTAAAACACAAAAATATAGACCTAGAAAACAAGAGGGATAGAAAAAAAGTTTAATAGATCAAAAAAAAAATAAAACAAGCAAAGGATGGCAGAGATATACAGAGGATAGAAACACCATGCCCAGACACATAGGAATGAATGAAAAACAAGATGGCCGCCCGAACACGTGCGTGTAAGTAAGTTCGCACGCGATTTCTCTCGCGAACTCGTGCGAACTTGTATTCGCAAGGCGCTCATCGCGCGAGATTACACATAGCGGGCGGAAACGGAAATACGTCAAGCAAACAAAATGGCGGCGCCCATACTCAACCTTGGGGTAACTCGCACGAGTTTGCGGCTTCCACGGTCGATTTCGCACGACGCCGCGCCTCGCGAATAGGGCGAAATTACCGAAAAACGAGTTTTGCAAAAGCAAAACCAACGAGCAGGTGCAAAAGTTCGAGCTCATCATTTGTAACCATTTACCTGTAGTGCTTCCTGAAGGGGCCCTCCAGAATCCGGTTGCCTACTTGCAACTATTGTGTGACCCTGCTCTGACAGTCACAGAATAGTTACAAGTATGCCATTGCATCCTGTTAAAAATTTTTTACATTGCAACAAAAAGGAAAGGGAGCAGACAAGCAGGTGCCAGCCTTCATTAATGTCAGTTGGGGCAGGGCAGGTGTTGTTGTTTGCAAAACTTAAAGCACTTAGCAGGTGTGCTTTGCTTTGCCTCAATAATGTACACTCACTGGTCAATCAGAGGGTGTTGTGATGACACCGAGGGTGGCATGGGTGTGCCAGCCAGAGGGTGGCATGGGTGAACCAGAGTGCCAGTGTTGACAGAGGATGGCAGTGCTTTGCCCCAATAATGTACAGAGGGTGCTGTGATGACACAGAGGGTAACATGGGTGAGCCAGAGGGTGGCATGGGTGACCAAAGAGAGTGCCAGTGGTGACAGAGGGTGGCAGTGATGAAGAAAGCCTTGCAAACAGGCTGGGCACGTAGAAACAACAAGTTCGCAAAACTGGCGACCCGACAAGTAAGTTTGCAATTTGCGAAATTGTACAAAACCCTCGCGAACTTGCAGAAACCCGTGCGAACACACCCCCCCCCAAAAAATACGCAAATCCGCGAGAATTTGCGGAATTTGCGGATTTTCGCAATCCGCAAATACGCAAATTCGCGGATTGCGAATCCGCAAAATCCGCCCATGCTTACTTTTTTCTTGATTGTATTTCTGATTTCCTCTGCCGTTCTCTACCTACATTAGAATTAGGTGACCCCCTCTGTTTGAGTGGACAACCCAGCAAACAGCACACTGGCAGAGGAGCAGTCCAAATTCCTGCAGCTTCCTTGGTTCTTCTCCTTGGCAAAGGTTTGTCTTGATTTCCCAGAAGTGATCTAAAGTCTTGGGTTCTGGGCCCCCGTATTTATACTACTATTCCCTTTGTTCTCTGAAGGCAGAGGGTCCTGTACCTAGTCCAAATCAGTTCTGGGTGCATTCTGCCAGTGCACACCTTCTTCTTTTGTCAGTGTGGGCCAGGGTCATCAGACGCACCACAGGAGGTGGATCCAGCATTGTGGAAGTCAGGCACAACCCTATTCAGGTCCAGGTGCTACTCCTCCCTCCACTCCCAATGCAGATAGGTCTATTCAGCCTAGTGCTGACTCATCCTGTCTCCTGGAGCCCCCAGCCCCTGTCACTCAAAAACCAGACATACAATACACAAGCTAGCGGAGGCAGGCTGGATGGTTAGGCAAGAAAATACCTACTTTCTAAAAGTGGTATTTTCAAACACAGAATGTTAAAACCAACTTTACTAAAATATGTATTTTATAATTCTGAGTTCAGGCATACTAAACTCGAATTTCCACCATGTTCCCTGGGTCAGTTAGGATTATAAGATGTTCTAATCAAAGTGCCCATTCTGGCCTATGGGGACAGGTAGCCTTGCAATAGTGAAAAACACAATAGCCTGTAATTCAATATCAGGTCATGCCACAGACATCGGGGTATGACCTACCTTTTACATACAATGCACCCTGCCCTAGGGCCTACCTTAGGGGTGCTTGATATGTGGAAAAGGGAACGTTTAGGGACTGGCAAGTGGGGGCACTTGCCAAGTCGACATGGCAGTCACAGACTGTACACAGGCTCTGCAATGGCAGGCCTGAGACACACTTTGCAAGCTGCTTCTGCGGGTGGCACAACCAGTGCTGCAAGCCCACCAGCGGCATTTGATTTACAGGCCCTGGGCACACATGGTGCACTGTACTAGGGTCTGACAAGTAAATCACATAAGCCAATCATGGAATGAATAATCAATACATGGATTTACAATAGGGAGCCCTTGCCCTGTGACACTGAATAGCAGTGGCACAGTGTTCAAAGCATCTAAACCAGCAAAATGTATCAAAAACAGAGGAGGGGATCAGTTAAAAATGGAAGGGAGACTCACGGCAATGGTAAAAGGTCTAACACATTGTTAGTCTGGTTGGTATCTTTTTTGTTAGTTTTTTTTTTTAAAACACTAACTTTGTATTCTAGATCTAATGGGAACGCTACCTCTATGTTAGAACTGATACCCTTGGGTAGAAGTTACCCTTCACCCCTCCTATTTTGCTGAATTCATTTTTGTTGACTTTAGGCCTCTATGCAATTTACCACTACTAACCAGTACTAAAGTGCTTGTGCTCTCACATTTAAAAATGGTAAAATTGGCTCACCCCCAATATGCCCATTTAATTTACATATGACCCCCTAGTAATGTAGTATTACAGGTACCCATGACCTGTAAATTAAATGTTACTGGTGGGCCTGCAGTGCTTATTGAGCCACCCACTCAAGTAGCCCTCTAAGACATCTCTCAGGCCTGTCATTGCAGCCTGTGTGTGCAGTTTTAAACTGCCATTTCGACCTGGAAAAATAAACCTTTTTGCTAAGCCTAAACCTTTACTTTTAATATATATAGGTCACCTGTAGGGTAGGCCCAAACAGTCCTTATGGTAGGATGCAGTGTATTTGACTTTGAGAAAACTCATGTTTGGCGGTCGAGGAATTGAAATTTAAAACCCTATTTAATGGTAAAGCCGGATGTTAACCCCTTCGATGCTTGTGACGGAACCGTTCCGTCATCAGTCACGGCTGAGCTGTGCTGATGACGGAACGGTTCCGTCACGACCGCACCCTGTTCTGGAATGTCCAGCACAGGGGCGGAATCGGCACCGCACGGAAGCGGTTAATCCTGAAAATGGCACTTTTAGAAAGATTGCATTTTCGTGTCCTAACCATTTGGTGTCTAGGTGTAGTTGGCAGTTGGCATTTGTGTAGTCCTTCCAGACAGCATCACAATAGAGTGCATAGGTGTTTGTAGTTTGGGGCATCCTGACTTGATGAGAGGGAGGGAGCCATCACCTTTCACACTTGCACTTCAAAGATACAACGTCAGCTCGCACACAAAGGACTTCACATTAGCCTATTGTGCCTGCAGACAGACTAGGACCAGGGCAGAGAGCCAGGAAAGTCCAGACACTTCTGTAGGGGAAAGACTCCAGATCTTTCTTCTACTGGGCACCAGGTATAAGAAAGGTACCCTTAGACCAACTCTTAACTACACTCCTGGAGCTGTGGATACTACAGAAAAAGGACTACCCTGCTGCTTGAGGCCAGTCCTGCTGTCTGAGAAGGAAGACTGGACTAGAATCCTTCATCCCAGGCTTAAGTGACTCCAAGGGTCAGCTGACTGACCTCAAGTGACTCCAAGGGTCAGCTGACTGACCTCCTTTTCTGAGTACAGTTTGAGTACCCAACAAGCTCCAGAGGCCTCACTGCAACTGCCCATTTGACCTGCAACTGGTTGACCTACTCCACTGGATCTGCTAGAACCTGGAACTGGATCTGCCTGAGCCCTGCTGGCCTCTGCTGGAGTGAGTTTCTAATTCCCAAGAGGTGCCTCCCAGGCTGTGGACAAGTTGGTGTAGCATCATGTGAGCTCCTCCTAGAAGAAAGGAGGAATCCTAAAGATTTGGACTCTTTGCGAACTGACCCGTTCACACCAAGATCTTGCCACTCATGCCAACTGTCAATACGAAGCTTTGGTGGACTTAACTTTTCATGCTACAGCATCTATTAGTGATGACTGATGATACAAGCTCGGCACTTCACTCTTAAGCATCAACAGCTGTGGTCACCACCAACGTGAAACTCTAGCACCGACCGCCCATGACCCCCAACAGACTTTGTGCACCACAGACATTGTCTGCGATGCCCGGCTTGCTCTTTGTGCTACAGCGAGCACCATCCACGATGCCCTCATTGCTCTTTGCTGCCTCCTCCACCGCAAATTGAACTCTTTGCTGTGGAGCTTCAAAGGTACTAACCTTGTCTCTGTATCCAGCATGCGCTCCATCATGGTTGACCTGAACTTGTGACTTTCACCCAGTCTCGCACGACCAGATAACTGCAAGTGGCCCTTTGTGCTTTTAGGTGCTTTACTTCCCTTAAATCTTTGGAATTGCATATCTATGGTTCTACTGATTGGATGTTTGTCGTTCTGGTGTTAAATACATTATTGCATTTTACTCCATTGTTTCTAACATGGCATGGTATTGTTCTTGGCTTGTGTTTTCACTTTGTTAGTGTTAGTGCAGTACATAAATGGTTTACACTTTGGCTCTTAGTTAAGCTTGACTGTTTTTGTGCCACACTACTAGAGTGTTAAGCACAGGTTATTTTAATGACTGTTGTGGTTCACCCGGACAAGGATTGAGGCTGTTGCTTGAGGTAGGCTCACACCCCACTCAACAAACCACCCAAATTCTCACACTATGCTATGTCCAATTTTTTATACGATGAAGACAGAGGGAAATTAAACATAAATGCTTAACTATTGCATGATTTGAACATCGTAAAAGAAGGCTGATTTATTTGTACCAGCCGCTTAAGAAGAAATGTGTCTCAACATCCACTTCATGGTTTTCTATTTAGGCACAAATATATGTAGGTCCTTCAAAACTGAAAGCGAAGCTGACTGAAAGTGAATAAAATAATACAGAATCTGATATGAGCTTCGTGTAGAAGTCAGCAAACGATGACAGAAATTAGGCAGGTTAACTAGATAAATGTGTTTAATATTTTCCCTCTGTAAATTTCATTATTTCAGGGTCGTCTTCTAACTGCTATGTAATTTAGAGAAACCCCAGCAGAGAGCATTATCTACTATATAAAGGATACTTTAATTGCACACTGAGCTACTGTAATAATTTACTAATTTATGTCCGAAAATGAGATGGATTATAAAACTTTCAACTGAAGTATTACTTTAAATATCATGCAGCATTTATTAGGAAATGTCTTCTAAATTTAAAAAGTAATTTTATTAATAATAATAATAATAATAATCCACATTTGTAAAGCGCACAATCACCCGTAAGGGTCTCTAGGCGCTGGGGGCGGTCGGGAAGATTAAGCGAGCTATTGCCCAGAGTCACATGGTGCTGGGCTAACCTGCCGCCGGAGCCGGGGATCCCCAGATTCCAGCGTCAGTCGCCCTGGCTGCGGCGCCAAACCTCTCCCACTTACTTAGCAACCTTTACAATTAAAATAGACTAGTCTTTGTGATATAACCTCCAGTGTGGAAACATAGACACACACCAGAGGAGAAAGGATAGAAAAGGTGCTGGTGAGGTTTTCCAAAACTAAAAAGTGAGTAAATACAATTGAAAATAATTTTTGTTTTTGGTTGCCTGCAGCCCTACCAGAAAGCCAACCCAATTTTACTGGAGATTCTTCCAGTCAATCTTTGCTACTAATGTAAAAAGAAATGCTGATGCAAATTATCAACTTTCAAATAGTGATGCCACCCATTTAGCAACTATCAAATGAAGAGTGTGAAGAGCTATGGCCTACTAACTCAAATTTAGTAGATAACCTTTAAACTAAGGGCCTCATTTACAAGGAATGCATCGCTGCACTAAGGCATTGATGCGTCAAAATAACTTGCGCTGCGGCAAGACAGTTTACAACCACGTTGTTGTGTTGCATATACAATACAGGGTACCATGGTGTAAGGTCCCAAGAATGGGTCAGAAACTATGACACATCTGTGGGATTGATGTCACAAAGCATCAGCCCCAAAAGTGGAGCATTGCTGAAGTTGGCATTACAACAGAGGCAGCTACAGCAATGCGTCAGCATACAGAGGCGATGCATCAGTACTGACTGACACAAGTAGCCTAATGTGTGGGGGCCAATGTAATAGAGTGTGAAATTGTGAAAAACTCACCTTGGCATTGATCCAGGATGTAAAGCATACAAGTGTGAAGTATGGCTATGTGTCTCATTGCAGTGGGTATAGTCTGCTTATGCGCACAAAGATACCTAGGCATGTGTGATGTTTTAAGTAACACTTGAATGTGTCATGTAAAGTGCCAATCCATGTGTTGCCTACCTTATGTGTGTACTTACCTTTTGTTGTTTTGGAGTACGCTTGGCTGGACTTGGGGACCCAATCCCATCTGGAGATGTGGCAATCCTGGTCTGTCCCTTACATGCAGTACACAACGTCACATTGACTTGTTGCAGTGGATGATGATATCGTATGTGTCATAATCCCATGTTGTGGTGCAAGAAACAATGGTTACAGTGGTAAACAATTCAATACAAAAATACAACATCACCAAGAAATCAAATGTTACAGTTTGTCGTATTCAGAAAATGCCGGTATATTCAGTGAAACAGCATGAATTGTCTGTACATTTTCATATAAAAGGTAGGTTTTGAAGCACCTGTGTTTTATATGAAAATGTAGAGACAATTCATGCTGTTTCACTGAATAAACCAGAATATTTTGAATACGACAAACTGTCACATTTGATTTCTTGGTGATGTTGTATTTTCTGTATTGAATTGTTTACCACTGTCACCATTGTTTCTTGTACCTTAATTTACCTGGGTCCGTTGGTCCTTCGGGTTGCCCCGTTGTTATATAATAGTCCCATGTTGGTCAAGGGATCCTACAACATGATTCTTACCTGAGCAGACCTACCAATAGTTGATAAGATGTTGTTTATTTACTTATTTTAGTGTGTTAATTGACTTCAGCTTGGATGCATTTATGGATGAGGAAAGCCAACGCCCCTGTTGCATCTCTGAGTGTACCACTATAAAAGGTGAGGTCTTACTGCCAAGTCTTCCATTGTGGATATTGACAATTGCTTTTTTGTGTCCATGATGTCCTTATATTGTAATGATTGACGCTGTAGTATTTTAGCTTTTTTGAGATGAAGAAAGCAACTCCTTATGGAAAACATTTCAAGGTATTTTACATTTTATGGGCAGCTTAAAGACTATGGGCCTCATTAGGAAGACGGGTGGACTTTGCCCGCCCATCATCCCATCGTAAATCGGGACCACCCGCCATAAGGGCGGGGGTCCCGGGAGTGCTATTAGGATGTGCCCGCCACAGTGGCGGGCACATCCTGTATTTTCAGCATTGTGGCGGGCGGTGCTCTCTGCACCGCCCGCCACAATGCTGAAAATGCACTTTCACATTGTCATTTACAAAGCGGCAGGCACGGCGCGGTGCCTGCCGCTTTGCAAATGACAATGAAGGGGGGTACCACAGGTACCCCCCATGTGCACCCCCACCTGTACTTCACTCTGGGGGCCCGCAGGGAGCCCCCAGAGTGAACACCGCATGCCTTTCCGTGGCGGCATCGCCGCCGCGGAAAGGCACTGAAAACAAGACATCATAATATGGCTGGTGGTGCCTGTTAGACACCGCCACCATATTATTCCTTTTCCGCCCCGGCCGCAGGGCGACTGGGGTGGAAAACCGGCAGGCGGTCTTTCCGTCCGCCGTGGTCCCCCCCGCCATCCTAATATGGCGGGGGGAAATCTGGTTATGATATCGGGCGGATTGCCTCCGCCAGGCTGGCGGTGGCTACCGCCAGCCTGGCGGAGGCAATCCGCCCGATGTCATAATGGACCCCTATGTTGGAGAGGGACCAGCCATCCAGATCTGACACCCAACTGGTTACATAGGGTGAAGACATCATCCAGAAATCACCGCTATTCATTTTTGATATGTGCATTTTTCAATTGTTTCAGGCCATTATTGTACCAGTTATTTTTTGTTTGCATAAATCAACTATAAATATATCTGGGCTTCAATAACACCAATGTGAATCCTTCTAGATGGAGTAATATTCACTGCCAGACATTCACCTGCATTCTGAAGTAGCCCATTAGTTACAGGGTCGGTCTGCCCTTCTGTTCACCACTGAGAGAGACACTGTTTTATTGGCACCCTGCTTCCATTGTTAATGTCATGTGTACACCAACTTGTAAATTTTTGAGTCAAGAAGAACATGCATAAGAACTACTGCAGCAAACATCTACAGTTCTCTTGTTCTTGCGTCAGAGTGGTATAGACTGCAGTGATCAATGATTTTCTTCTGTGTCACCTACCTCTTTAGCTGCCGCAATAGGATGCATGATTTCAGTATCATGTCCTTAGTGAGTTTTAAACATGTTGACATAGAAAACTATATAAGGTTATATGGGATATTTTAATCAAACAACTGATTCACATTAGTCTTTTAAATTATCGTCCAAGGATTTGACTACTTGACACCACAGCCTTGGTCTATACAGGTTCAGCGGTTCAGACCCCTCCGTCTCTGTGAGGATTTATGAAGTCAGGATGAGCAAGCACATGCAGTCAGACTGAGGCTGTGACTTCGACTGATCAAGGCCAGTAGTCTGGGTGGGTGGCACGAACCAGATGTTGTGACAATCTAATCAGCATTGCTATTATAATAACCTTAGGATGGAAACATTCATTATTACTGCCTTTAAATTAACTGTGTAACAAGATACTAGAATACACTTGTGTGTGCAGTGGCATAGCTAGGCACTCTGCCACCAGTGGTGGTCCCTACCTTTGCCACCCCACGGCCACACTGAAGAGCCAGGGGTGCTGGTGAGGATTCTTGCGGTTTTCTGTAAACTCATGTAAAAGCAGGGGTAAGGCTGCCACCCCCTAAGACTCGTGCTTCCCGGGGCGCACCGTCCCCCACCTTGCTGCGTCAATGTGTGTGTGTAGACTGATATGCAGCGGCAGTGCTGCTTGTTTCTTACAGGCACCATATCAACGCAGAGGCTTGTTCTTTTAGGGGCATATTATCAAGCAGGACGTTAAAAATTATCACAGTTTTAGAGGCAGAAAACTGCAGCTAAAGCGGCGATAATGCGGTTCATAATATGGCCTTGGGAATTCCAACAGAAACCCATGTTCTGGTGTGAACATGGGCTTCTATTGGAATTCTCCAGGGCATATTATCAAGCCCATTATCGCCGCTTTAGCAGCAGTTTTCTGCCACTAAAACAGCGATAATTTTAACGAACGCTTGATAATATGCCCCTTATTTTTTTACTTCGAATACCCAAGGTTGGATCAACCACATACAGCTCTATTGGATTCTGTACTTAGTTACACTTTTGTGCCAATTCAAAGGTAATTACGGGCCACATCTATCAAATTTCCATTTTACAATTCCCCAAATAGCAAATTTTAGGGTATCCCTATTTAGGGAATGTAAAATGGTATTTAAGAAAATAGTGACTCCCTTATAGTGATTCCTACAGAGTCACAATCGCAATTAGGGAATCGGTGTTAGGAAATGCTACTCCATTTGTTCCTATGTGCTTAAAGGCCCATAGGTGCGAATGGTTTTGCATTATCTAATTTGTGATTACGTAAATGGTAATCCCAATTTAGGAAATGCAAAACTAAGGGTGTCTGTCTGTTGTCCTAAGGTCCCCCTCAAGCACCCCCAACAATGCATTTTGTGTACATTCTCAAAATTGCACATGGTTACCATCGATTTGGAGCCAATGGTACTAGCATTCCTTAAATGCCTAGTTTGCATTTAGGACATGCTTGGTAAATGTGCTTACGGAATTGCAAATTGCGATTCCCAATTTGGAGTCGCAATTTTAGGGAATTGCAAAAAATTGTGATTACCTAAAATGCACTGCCAAAGCCCTTCATACAACTTGGAAGGCTATTTTTCATTCGCTAACAGTCAAATTTAGTGATTCGCACTGTTTGCAAATGCAAAATAGGCTGATACATGTGGCCCTAAATCATGAATGCAATCCAGCATCATTAAAATCTTCCTATATAGTCCATGCCAGAATTTGACTTTGGCATTCTTTTCATTACTAGCCTCATTTAGAGACAAGTTCTACTTACCTAGAATGGTTGAATTTACATTTCCTGTTCCTTTCTGATTACTTCCATATCACTGGTAATCTTTCACTTTAAAATGAAAGTGAAGTTATGGGGACCGCAACTATACTTGTTTCTGCTTTTGGCTTTCTCCAGAAGATTTTCTTCTCTTCCTTATCATAGCTTTGCTTCTTAGTTAGCTCTGCTTAACTCTGGAACCCCTACCCTTGCTGACTTTATTTTCCAGGAAGGGTTATTTCCGGATTCAAGTTATTTTCTCTTACACAGAATATCCCTGTCATCTGGGTGACTTCTCAACCAAATCACACAGGGATGTGACATATGGCCTTAGAGGGAGCAGGCCATCTATTCAAGAGAAAAAGAAACTACGGTACTTATTGCATCGACAAATAGATCTGCCAGTGACGGTTTGCTAGTCCAATGAGCTGAAAACAAAGATCCAGTCCAGGAGCTTTTGACAGTTATTAAACATCTTTCTGCCCAATTCAGGAATTTTACCAACCAAAACACTGCATAAATATAGTCACTGGCAATTTTGCAGCAGGGCTCTTTAGATCTTCCTTTGGTTAATATGGCTAAATAAAAAATATATGGCAATCCACATAAGTGCAAGGACTTCCTTGGCAACTATTGCATTTCTAGCCGCTATTTAAGCCAGTGATTTAGCTAATTTGGACTTTATTGTTAGCAACTCTAAAGAGAATGCATTGGTTGGGCAATTTGATTAGTATCTAAAGCAAGACCTCATCTTGATAACTTTCCAGTTTTTCGGCTAGGAATTTAAGAATAAGTTGGATAGACATGATCAAAGTTAATCTGCCCAGTAGGAAACAGTGGAACTTTAGCAAGGATATATGAATTTACAAAACTATTTAAATGAATGTGAGGATCTGGCAAGAGATTTCTGCTGGACTGATTCAGGCTTGTTCAGTACTTGTTAGATATATTTTTGTGAGAAATTAAAGATGGACTGGCCAGTGCTTCAAGACTTGTATTTTGTAATGATCTTGCAATATTTTCCAATCAAAGAACAACCAGATCTAGGAAAGAAAAAATAAAGGGAGAAATAATCTTGTTCACTACCTTTCTCCAAACCTCTAAGTCAAGTATTGAAGTTAGTGAGACAGAAAATGAACCAATACAAATAGGATTGGCAAGAGGGGTGTTGTCAGGAGAAGAGGAAGGGAGATATCAACAGAAAGGCTTGTGCCTACAGTGTGGGATGAAAGGTCAACTTCTTGACACCTATCGTACATGCCCTTGTCACCAATCAATCAATCAATCAAAACATTTATAGAGCGCTTCTCACCCGTGAGGGTCTCAAGGCGCTGAAAGGGGGGGGGTGCTACTACTGCTCGAACAGCCAGGTCTTGAGGTGTTTCCTGAAGGAGAGATGGTCATGGGTCATTCGTAGGTGTGTGGGGAGGGAGTTCCATGTTATGGCCGCCAGGTAGGAGAACGATCTTCCTCCAGTGGTGGTTCTGTGGATCCGTTGGATGGTGGCGAGGGCGTCTTTCTAAGGAACTTAACCTCTGTATTTTTGGACCAAATTAAGATCCAAATTAAAGATATTCTGAAACTAGGCTGCATTAAAAACAACTTGAAATCTATGCTTCAGTTGAATAATCAACTACAATTCTACATTTATTCCAACTGATGATCCTTGAGTTCAATTTTCAAAATATGTAATTGTTAGAAATGAGGGTCTCTCGTTGGCAATGATTTGCACCGTTTTCCAAGTAGGGACCCTTCTTCCTAGTCAGGTTAAGGGGTATACACTTCTAAAATTACCCCTGCTCTCCCCCTTGGTAGCTGGGCGTGAGCAGACTGGCTTATCTCAGAGGCAGTGTGTAAAGCATTTGTGCACACATACTGTAATACAGTGAAAACACTACAAAGGGACACCACACCAGTTTAGAAAAAAATAAGTAACTTTATCTAAACCAAACAAGACCAAAACAACAAAAATAAAGTTATCAGAATATGACTTTTAAAAAGATAGACGCGGTTCTGTCCATAGGAAACTAAAGATGCAACACTTTCAACACAAAGTACCTTTGTTGCGTCAAAATCATTAAAAAAAAACAGCCACGGGGAAGGTGATGCCCTGGTTCCTTTACGCAGGGAAGGTGATGCATCAGTTCCTTACTCCAGGGGAGGTGATGCATTGGTTCCTTACTGCCACGTAGGGGAGGTGATGCGTCGGTTCCTTACTGAAGGGGAGGTGATATGTTGGTCTGTTACTGTGCGAGGGGGTGATGCTTTCTTACGGCGGCCAGCATTAATGTTGCCTTGGTGCCCCAGTGTTATGAGTGAGGATCGGGGATGCATCGGTTCTTGATGCAGCAGCAGCAACGGTTGATTTCTTCAGCCGCGATCTCACGATGCGTTGGTTCTTGCAGCCTCACAGCAGGGTCTGCGTTGGTAATGTTGCGGGGATCTCGGACTCCGTAGATTAGTGCACCTGATGCGGCATGCGGTGATTTCTCAAACCGCGGGCAGGCTCTGCGTCAGCTTCTTCGGCGATGCGTCGGAAACAGGTACGGATGTGTCACGCTTCTCATCGTTGCATTACTTTTCCAGCTCCCAACAGCAGGAACAATCCAACCAGAGGCCCAGAACTGCAAAAAGCACCTCTTGGCAGGTCATAACTCCCAGCAGGGAAGTTCAGGGGAGCTGAGGGTGAAGTCTTAGTGTGCCTGAGACTTCAGAATAGGAGGCAAACTCTACTTCAAGCCCTTGGAGATATTCCTCAAGCAGGGGATACAGCACACAGCAAAGTCCTTGACCTTTACTTGGCAGAAGCAGCCACTGCAGGCCAACCTCAGACAGCATAAAGCAAAGGGCCAGTATTTATCCTTACTTTTTCCAGCTCTTCTCCTTAGAAAAGGTTCTTCTTGAATCCCAAAAGTAATCTAAAGTTCAGGGGTCTGGGCCCCACTTTTTATAGCAGAAATTCCTTTGTTCTCTGGTGGCAGAGAAGCTCTTTGCCAACCCAAAACCAGTTTTGTCCTCTCTGGTACAGCTGCCCGGTAGGAAGTGGAGACAGCATTGTCCAAGGCAGACGAGGCCCATTTAGGTGTGAAACAAATCTCTTCCCCCTACTCTGAATGCAGCCCGGGTCTATTCAGCCCAGACCTGACTCATTCAGCAAAGGTAGGGCACACATCACCACCCCGCCCCCCCCCCCCCCACGGTGGCCGTCTAAGAGAATGCACATGCCAAGCCCCTGTCATTCAAAAGCCAGGCAGTCAAAAACATAAACCTAGCAGAGGTACGCCTGGTGGCTAAGCAAGAAAATACCCACTTTCTAAAAGTGGTATTTTCATAAACACAATATAAAAACCACCATTACTAAAAGACACATTTGTATATGCTGAGTTCAGGCACACTAAACTCCATCTTTCTATCTTGTCCCAATGCGAAGTTATATGTATAAGATGTTATAAATAAACTCCCATTCCATCCTATGGGACAGATAGTCTTTCAATAGGGAAAAACGAAATACATTGTATTTCACTATCAGGACATGTCTCATACCTCAGTACATGTCCTACCTTTCACATAAACTGCACCTTGTCTATGGGGCTACCTTGGGTCTACCTTAGGGGTGTCGACATGGCAGTACCAAACTGCACACAGACACTGCAGTGGCAGGTCTGAGTTACATTTACAGGCTAATCATATGGATGGCACAATCAGTGCTGCAGGCCCACTAGCAGCATTTGATTCACAGGCCCTGGGCACACACAGTGCACTGTACTAGGGACTTACCAGTAAATCAAATATGAGAATCATGGAATCACCAATCCATAAATACAATTTACAGGAAGTGCATATGCACTTTGCACTGATCAGCAGTGATAAAGAGCCCAGAGTCATAATACCAACCAAAACAGGTCAGAAACAGAAGGCCAAAAAGCAAAACGTCTGGGGATAAACCCGACGGACAGTCATGATACCCCGGCTGCTAGTCATAAAGGAAGAAGTTTCACAGAAAATTTGAGCCAAAGAAAAAGTTGGTGGCCATCCTTGAGAAAGCACAAGAAAAAGATAAATAGATCCCTGTGATATTTATGCTAAAAGTAAAATCAATAATCAATGCAATGCAGTTTTTTGGTGCATCCTGAGATACCATTTGAATCATGGGATTTAATTTCCAACAAATTTAAAGTTTATATCTTTTTTTCTGAAGCTTGTGGTGTTCTTTTGATTACTGTTGTTTCTTTAAATAATATGGATAAAATGCCTGCACTTCGTAAGATTCCAAGTTCTTCAGAAAGGGCAGAGACATATAGGGGTTAATTGCGGTGGCAGGCGGCCTCTAGTCCGCCTGACACTGTCTGGGTCCTGAGACCGGCCGAACTCTGGTCGGAGGTCCCGACCGCCTAATTAGGATGTGACAGAACACTGTTCGGTCGCATTCCCACATTTCCCTATGGGAGTATGCATTACAGCCATAAACCGGACGTAATACATGCTCCCATAGAAAAATGGGAGGTGCTGTTCATCCCTGCATCCCATGGTAGGCACCTTAAGGTGCTTGCCACGGGGTGCAGGGATCAACAGCTGGCCAGGCCCGCAAACATGCCTTCCGACATGGTTTCCATGTCGAACAGGTCAGTTTGAGAACTATGCAAGAAACCAAGCATTGTAATAATCCCCAGGGCAGAATGGCCCGCCCTTTGGGATTATGGCCGGTTCCGACTGACCGTTGGGCTCCTTGAGATCGTTGGAAGCCAACTGGAATGACCATCTGATTTAGTTCCCGGCAGACTGCATTGTAATACTGCAGTCGGCAACTAAACTGAGGGGCCAATTACGATGCGGCCTAGAAGGCTTTGCCCACCTTCTGATTCACTAAATCATAGGGTTGATGACCCCTAATGGCTTTTTGAAATGCTAAACCCATTTTAGATTAAGATTTTGAGATTAAGTAACAAATTATCAATACCCTAAATAGGTTTAAAAGTTTTGAGACTGTCCCTTCCAAATAGCGATTTCTTATAGTATGTATCAATATTTTTCAATCAAAATCCAGTCTTGAAACATTGAACCACATGGGGTGGTAAACCATTCCGAAATGCAAAGAGGCTCTTTTGCTCTTTGTGAATATAAAAACAAGTTTGTTGGAAAGTAAATCGTGATCTAGGAGACTACTCCTCTCGAACTTCTAAAACGTTTAAAACCATATTTTTAATTGCAGACCCATTTCCTTTAAGGAAAATGAGTTGGCTATATGTAATAAGCCCCTTAGCTTCAGAAATGAAAGTCAAAAATCCTCAGCGGGGTAAGGCAACAGGCTATGGATGAAGACCGCTCAACATTGCCGGTTAGCTGCTGGACGAGATCTTGGATAGCACTTGACTTTTGGATTTTTTAATTTTAATTTCATGCCCAGAGAAGGTAATTTTTTCACACCTTGCCGATTAACATTTTTACCTTCAGTAAGTATGTCAATCAGGGGAATGCCAATTTTATCATGTTTAAAGGGGAAGTACAGACACTTAACCACTGGTTAAAAGGGGTAAATTGCACAGCCAGCAAAAACAGCTACGTAAGAATCTCAGGGTATACCACACAAAAGATAATCATTTCCTACAGTATTACTTTATCAAATGTGTCATTTTTACACATGCTAACACGGTGTGGGCAAAGGTTTCACCACATTAGTACCAGCTTACCACCCAAATACAGCACTTAACAACAGAAAGGTGACCGGTCAACCTTTGCAAAGGGTCGTCCACTTCTTTTCAACAAGTATTGCCAGATTTTTTGTAATTTTTTATGTTTATGCTAGAAACAAATTCATTTAGTTAACATCTGCAGATTATGCAACATATGATGGATTTTATGACAAATGCCGCAAATCCATTCTTAGGCGGAAAAGGTAGATGGTGCAAAATCGCATAATTCCAGTGGCCCTGTTAATGATGCATTGCCAGTACAGAGAAAAAAAATTGTGAACCACTGCTCGAATACTGGTTCTGGGTACTGTAGCTTCTTGAACTAACTACAAACACTCTACATATCAGTAACCAGAATAATCTGATAATGTAATGGTATTTTTTGTGGCTTTACCATCTGAGTAAAAAGTTACAGGGGAAAGCCTTGTTACCAATTTCTTCCCCCCACCCACTTATATTGACTATGTTTTCAACAATTAGTTTATTTGGGAAATCCTTGGGCAATCTACATAAATTAACCTTGACGTGAAGGTAAGATGCACCAATTCTGAGTTGTTTTCAGCTAGAATTATGGGAGAGCAGTTGTTAACTTAGAAGAAGAGGTGCAATGCTGGATCTGATTGCCCTTGTCCCTATTGGGTCATATTTCCCTGATGTAAATGATAGTGCTGCCAAGGTTCCTATTCCTGTGTCCAAACTTGCAGATGCTGCTCCCTGTGCACTTCTTCAGAGTCATTTGATCTTTACTGGTGAAGTTGGCCTGGGCCAGGAAACACTCACATGTCAAGTGGGACACCCTCACATTACCCTACTCTATGGGTGGCCTTGGGGCCTCAGATTTAGAATTGTACTATCTTTCTGCGCAAAGCTCACATGCTTACCACTGGGTTCACGGGCAAGCTAGTTTACCGCACTTGCAGGTAGAGAAGGTGGTGGTGGCACCCTCCCCACTCCAGACGCTGCTGTTTCAGGCTGAACTTAAGCGGGCTGGTATTTTAGATTCTGTCAATGCTACCACTCATGCAGAACCTATTGAAGAGGCAGGCAGGCATTATCCTGTATTCCCCTTTGAACCCGGTTGAGTGGTGCCATTGGTTCCCGGTGTGCAAGGAAAAGGAAGTAACCCACGCACTAGCAACACTCAATATTACTAAAATTGGGGATCTGTTCTCGCCAGTCCAGCAGCGTTTCTGCATATTGCCTGGCTGTGCCCTGGGGTCACTAATTACTGGAGATTAATATTTCATAAACTGAGTGAAATCACTGGTCTGTCGCTGTCATCGGACTCACTGCTGGTGCTACTGGGCTATGTAAAGTGAGTGCCAAAAGATGCTCTTCGAGTGGTAGACATGGGGCTACTGCTTGCAAAACGCAGTTGTGATGGGCCTGTGGGCCAGTCCCCACCATTACTGAATGGTCTACGGTCATGGTATACTGTAACACGCAGTCAGAACTGTACAGTGATCTACTCCCTCCTCAGTGCCGTCCTAAAAGCTTTTGGGGTCTGTATCGGAGCTACTTGGCTGGAAGAGATACGAGCAAATCCGGACATGAGGTCCGGGCTTGAGGAGGTGGGCTGAGGCAGGGTATTGCTTAGTTGATTATATTGTATATTATTTGATGCACTCGTTGATACTCTATTGCTGCCGGGCATCACCGGTGGTGGATTAAGCATCATTAGATGTATAAATGTATAGGCATAAGCTACTGTAGGTCTACATACATCCCCTCCACCTGTACCGATTATGTGATCTGCTCTCCCCGTTAAGTTGTTAACCTTGCTCAATATTGATGTACCACTGTGATCGAGTATGTTTTCGTTTTTTTAAATTTCTTTTTCCTTCATTACTTTATATGATTGCTTGTCTTGAATGCTCAATAAAAATAAAAAAAGGTGAAGGTAGAATGTTGTCTACATATGAACAATCTATATATTATTGGGATCGTCCATGGATTTAACACCTGTTTTTCCTACAAATTGCAAGCAGATATAAAGCACACAAAAAATTAAGGGCCTCATTTATGAGGTTTTGCCATAGGGAAGTGCAGCAGGCATTCCTGCTGCGCTTCCCTACTGCAAAAGAAAAGGGTAGGAATGCGCCATATCTATAAGATACGGCGCATTCCTGTCCCTTTCCCCTGCGCTGGCGCACAATGGGTTGCTCTGCACCATCGCAGGCCCCTTTGCACCATGGTGCAAGGGTGCCTGCGTTGCGGGGTGTTGTATTGAAACACAACATAAGTAAAATAGCTTCAAGTATGAAGTTTATTATTAGATTGGAAAATAAAGTATTTAAATAATAATCAAGGTAAGTAGAGCTTGGATGAGTTACTGATCTGTCCGTGTCCAGGAGAAGAAATGCAGATCAGCAACGCATTCAAAGAGAACACAGAACATAGAATACTGAATACAACCAAAAGGAAACAATCTAATGAATTAAAGACATAGAATACAACATCTTCCTTCTATAACAAAAACAAGATCAATATAAATAAAAATCTTTAAATTTAGCAGGAGTTACAATATTTCTTTTTGTATTAATCAAATTAGAACTATTACTTGAATTGCAAATGACATTTTCTTGAACAGAATTTGAACCAGTGTTTAGCTCTTCACATACAACTTGTTGATTGCAAGAATCAGAAACATGTTCCACACTTCCATTGACACCACAATCAAAATCAAGAGTTTCATTATGAGCATAAGACAAATTATCAACATTATCAACCTTATCCGATGGAAATTTTTCAAAACATAAAAATGATGAGTTTTTCATCTTTTCCATCACAGATGTTTTTTTCTCAATTATGTCTTTCTGAAAATGTTCAACTTTAATGACAGCACTCATGTTCCACCATCCTTTGTTATTAATGATAACAGATGAGCGTGTAACTCTAACAACCCGTTGTGGCTTACTATATTTTGATTCACCCTTATGCACCTTTTTAGGTTTTTTAATGATAACCCAATCTCCTACAGCATACCTCTCTTCTTCAATAACAGTACCTTTAGCATTTAGTTTGTACTTTCTCATAAAATTACTCTTAACACAATCAGAGATTGATTTAGCAGATTTGCCTTGTTAATCTTCTCTAATGAACTACATCTGTTTCCAAAAACTGGATTCAACACAGATTTAGCATCTCTTCCTTTCAATAAGAAGAAAGGAGTAAAACCTGTAATCGAGTGCGGTGTATTAAGATAACTTCAAACCTTCTCCTTAATATGACTTTTCACATCCAAACCATTCAACAAAGCTGTCTGAATTCCCTCCTTAAAGAACTTATTAGCTCTTTCCACCAGGCCATTTGCAGCTGGAAAATACAATGGTGTTTTTTCATGCTTAATGTCATATTTTTCTAAAAAATCAACCATCTTCTTTGAAATGAAATGTGTTCTATTATCAGAAACTAATTTCTTGGGAAAACCTTCACTACAAAAGACTTTTTCCAAGAAATCAATCACAACATCAGTAGTGGGTGAACTAACAAAATCATATACAACCCACTTCGAATATTAGTCAGTCAAAACAATCAGATATTTCATATCAGAACTCAAAATATTGTAAGGTCCAGAAACATCTATGGCCAATATTTCCCAAGGCTGGTCAGGTAAAACATTAGTAGAAGGTACACATTTTTGGCTCTTCCAATGTTTATCCGACAATAAACATTCTGGACATTTATTAATATATTGATCCACCTGTGAATCCATGCAGGGCCACCAGTAATACTCTCTTAATAATTTATTTGTACCAGACATTCCTGGATGCCCAATGTGTGCTTTCTTAATTAAACAAGTAACAAGGGGGTATATTATCAACAACTAGCGATAATTTTTGTCTCTAACTTGTTTAGAGACAAAAATTATCGCCGCACATCGGCGATTTTTATCGCAGATAAACCTTGCTATTAGCAAGGTTTATCGCAAATGCGATAAAAAACGCCCGCAATGCATGAATATCGCTGAAAAGTCAGCGATATTCATGCATTATCGAGCAAATGCTCTTAGCCATGTTATCCACCTCCCATTGGATAACATGGCTAAGAACTGCTCAGGGCAGGTGTTAGCTTTTGGAGATATTCGCCCTTAGCGCAAATATCTCCAAAAGTTGGTAATAGGAGATAGCGATGTTAGCGACTGTTTCCAGTCGCTAACATCTTGGCACGCCCACTTTGCATATCATTAGTGATAAATATCACTGACATGCAAAGTGGGGCCCATGATGGTCGCTATCTCCTATTAGCTGTCGCTAACTGGTGTTAGCGACAGCTTGGTAATAGGGAGATAATTTTATCTCCGCTTTCTTGGCTTTTAAAGCCAAAAAAGCGGAGATAAAACCCCTTGATAATATACCCCAAGGTTCTTTGGTGAAATGAACAAAGCATTTCTAGTAACAAAATCATGTTCTATGCTCAATTCTGATGACACTTGTTGATAAGGCACTACATATTTTCCCAAATTTCTCAATGGTGGCCAACCTTTTGTAATATACATTTTAATTTTAGATAGTTCTCCATCTTTTATATACTCACTAATCCAATTATCTTCAGATATCACCCCATTAGAACTGTCAGAATCATCAACTGCAGAGACAACAACACATTCATCCTCATCATTGAAATTAGAAAGATCCTCACCAAAATTAATAGGTAATCTGGACATTCAATCTGCCCTAAAATTTGCACCTCCAGATATATGTTTGATATCAATTATATTCTTGCAACTTTGATATTATTCTTACCAACCTTGAGGACGCCAAACCAGTTCCTTTGCCATTCATTAAAAATATCAGAAGTTTGTGATCAATCAGTAAATCAAAGTGACTTCCCCATAAATAATTTTTTAACTTTTCTACAGCCCATGAGCAGGCTATGGCCTCCCTCCCTATAGTACTGTAGTTTGACTCTGCTTTGCTTAAAGTACGTGAAATAAAAGCAATAGTTTTTTCTTTACCCTTGCAAAACTGAGTTAGAACACCACAGAGTCCAACGGAACTAGCATCAACTGTAACAGAACACTTCTCACCACAAGTGAAAAGTTACAATGCCGGTGCCATCTTTATCATCTCTTTTACATTACAGAAAGCATCTTCATGGTCTTTGTTCCAAATGAACTTCTCATTTTTTCTCGTCAAAATTCTAAGTGGCTCAACACAAAATGCATACCCATGTACAAAACGTGCATAGTACTCACTGAGTCCTAAAAAAAGATTTCAGTGACTCTTTATCTACAGGAGCTGGTGCATTCATTATAGTATCAATAAGATTCTGTTTAGGTTTTATGCCCTCCTTAGTAATTGAATGTCCTAAATATTCTAATTCATTCACACCGAAATGAAATTTTTCCTTTGAAACCGTCATTCCTCTATCACTAAAAATTTGAAGAACCTTTCCAAGAATGTTATTATGTTCTGCAATTCCTTTACCAAAGATGAGTACGTCATCTTGGAACGCTTGTACCTCTTTGATGTCTCCAAATAATGAGTCCATTAGCTTCTGAAAAACACTAGCTGCAGAAGCTAATCCAAACGGGAGTCTCAAATATTTGAAGGCACCAAAGGGAGTCACAAACATAGTGAGGTCTTGAGATTTTTCCGTAAGAGCAACCTGATGGTACGCTGATTTAAGATCTATAAGACAAAAATGAGTAGACTCACCAATAGCCATCAACATTTCTTGAATTAACGGCAACGGATGACAGTCTACCAGTATGTTCTTATTTAAAGAACGTAAATCTGCACACATGCGCAATTTTCCATTTTTTCTTTTAGCTAAAACTACCGCCGAAACCCATTCTGAAGAATCAACTGGTTTAATAATACCATCTTTGCATAGACTTTGTAAATGCTCCTTCAACTCCTTCCTAACACTCAGTGGAACACTCCTTACCTTGTGTTTCACTGGTGTAGCATTTTTTTTATCTAATATCATGTACAACACCTTTCACACAATCAATCCTGTCTTCGAAAACATTTTTATATATGTCTAAAATAATTTCCAACTCACTTGAAGTATTTCTTTAGTGCAAAATTCTACTGTAGAAATAGAAGTAGGAATATCACCAAGAACAAAGGGAGTACCACTACCCGGTTTCAGTGTAATACCCATCCTACCTAAATCACTCCAACCAATTATATCTCCTCCTTTTCTAGCAACATAGACGTTTGTGTTAATTCTTCTTCCCAAGAGTTCAACGTCTTCATGGAAATAACCAACCATGTCTATGTCTTGACCTCCAAACACTTTAGGACTACAATCTGGAAGTAAAAGCTCGCTAGGAAAACAATTTTTATAATAGGTAACATCATTCAAAATTGTAATTGGCGATCCAGAATCAGCCATGACTTCTAACTTCACATTTCCAATAGATGCCTCACCAAGGGGTCCTTTAAAAGACACATCAGAATCAACAACATTGGCATTAACAATAAGATTGTTGATCATATCTTCTTCCAAATCCTCCATTGCATTTACTCTTGTTAAAGATGAGTTCTTAAACTTAACAATGCTTTTGCATGAACTTTCTAAGTGTCCAATTCTTTTACACTTATTACATCTTTTTCCATGCGCTGGACAACTTGGATTGTTCCCAATATGTGTTTTTGATCCACAACGATAGCAAATTAAAGTTCTTTTAATTGTGAAATTTCCTTTAGATTTGTTATTTTCATTAGTTTTTTGTTTACTTGAAACTGCGCATACTGAATCCGTATTACTATCAGTTCCACAAATGATTTTAGTTGAAACTGACGTTCTCTCTATTCCAACAGCTATATTAATAACTTCACTTAAAGTAGGATTCCTACAAGCCAAAAGACGTTCTTGCACTTTTTTTGAAAAACAATTAAAAATGAGTTGATCACATATATATATATCAAGCATGTCTCCAAATTCGCATTTTGATGCTAAAATATGTAGTTTAGATACATAGGGCCATATGTATCAACATACCCTTCAGCGATTCCTAAATAGCGATTTTTAAGGAATCGCTATTTAGAAATCACAAAATGGTATACATGAAGAAATTCACTATTTTTTAGCGATTCCTTAAAATTCCTTAATTGCGATTAGCAAATTGCTAATCGCAATTAAGGAATAATTTCCCATTCATTTCTATGGGCCAGGAGGCCCATAGGAATGAATGGGAAATTATTCTCAATTTGCGATTCGCTATTTGCCAATCGCAAATTGAGAATAATTTCAAGGGTGCAGGGGTGTCTCAAGAACACCCTGCTGCACCCCTGAAAATGACATGTGTGCGCATATGGCGCACATACATGCCCTAAGGGCATGTATGAGCGTCACATGGCACCATTGGATTTTCAAAAAATTTTTTTTTTTAAAGAATTCGCAACTTACCACCAACTAGAAGTTGGTGGTAATTTGCGATTCCTTAAGGGCATTTTGGAATATTTTTTTCCTTGATACATTGTGTTGGAACCTAATGATGTCAGGTCACCTAGGGTACCCTGGCCTAGTGTAAGACATTATCCATAGAGGCACATGTGTAAAGGTTGCAAACCATCCAGCAGTAACCCAATGCAATATCACTCCAAAAATGACGCTACACCAATGTTTGGAAAAATACGAACTTGTTTATAAAAATATTCTCTGCTCTCTTGTCTTCAGAAATCACAATTCAGTACATCACATTTACTCATGAAATTATTAAGATTTTCAAAGTTGCCAAATTATGTCACTTTACAGTAGTTCCCTGCGAGCAGTGACGACACTCCTCGAAAAAGGTTTCACACGTTTACTCAGGATCCAACATCAACCTCACCTCTCCTTTAACCAAAAAGAAATGTACACAACCAGTGGAGAATGGCAGTAGATACATTAGATTTACATATGCGGCTGTAACCCCAAAAAGGACTTTACATTTCCTAGTCAAGAATTACTTTTCACACTACTTTAACGGTTAGCTCTACCCCCCCAGATTCGGGTTCAGTGGCTGTTCTTTCCTGGATCTTAACTTCACGAGGATTACCTCATTGTGTCAATACTCAGTTACTGGATCCTAGACGGGAGGGGAAAAACGGACAGTAGGACTGGAATACGTGCTCATGCACAAGGATTAACTTTTCCCCACACAGGAAGACTTCCTATGGAATACCACTTCTCAGTCCCTTGGGGCGATTAGTCTTCCCCCCATCCCACACTCTCCTTACTTTCCAGTAGAGACTATAAGGCCAAAGTCTCAAGGGGGCTGAGCGGTCAGGAGGGCTCCACCTGAGTTCCAACCGGCAGCGGCTTGATCCGCTACCTCCCGCCCAGCCAACTACTCGATCCCAGTGCTGGCGCGGGAAGGAACGGCAATGACTTTTCCCCTTACAGGAACAACTGTGTGCTTCCCGCCTACCCAGCCACTCGATCTCCGGGCTGGTGCAGACAGGGGCTCGCCTCCGCTGACAGGAGCCGCTCCGAACCGCGTCCTCTGTTCCGGCCGACTCCGCCTCTCAGAATCAATCAGCTCCACCGGACATGCGCGGGGGTGCAGTGTCTCCCCGCTGGAGGCCGCGCTCTTCCGACGGCGCCTCCCCTTCCGCTCCACCCACTCCGGGACCGGTGGAAATCCCACCAGGGCTGCGCAACCCAGGGAAACGATTACCTCACTATTCCTCCGCTCCTCTCCTTTCAGAACCGGCGGCCACGCCACCAGGCTTGCGCCGGTCACCTCACGCTGGCTCAGAAATAGGCAAGATCGCTTTCTTTCCGCTTCTGCTCCCTCAGTTCCCGCTGCTCCAATCACCCGGACCCCGTCCTCCCCACTTAGTCAGCTGCTCGTCAAAGTCAGCAGCCTGCCACTACAGGTAGGAGAAGGGATTCCGGTTAACTATGTCGCCAGGGGAAATCACGGGCAACCACGGGCAGAATTCAGTTGAGGAGCTAAACGAGGGGGCCACAAAGATTAACCCTTCTTCTTCTTAGCAACACTCAGCAAGAGTCTTTCTAAAGTCTTTCCAACTAGGCAGAGGACTGTGCTCCACAGCGCCGCAGTCTCCTTCTCCTTCTCACACCCCCGTACTGCAAGGCTAGGGGTTGGTCAGGCACCCAGGGTCTCCAGTAATTCTACGCAGCGGGGACAAGTCAAGTAACCCAAGGGAGGAAGGGTGGTGAATCAATAAGGCAGCGTCCTTAGACTAGGAGGTCAACCCTTTGAATATCCTACCCCCACCTTCTGCTACAGCCTGTCCTCCAGCTGACTCTCTCTGGTAAGACAAAATGGCTGACCAGCATTCCGCCTTATATAGGCTAACCCTCAGAGGTCCAGAAGGGACCAGAAGGTTCTGGAATGCCCTACTCTATCCTATGGGACAGGTTCCAGGTATGTCAGTTATGACAGTTGGTAGCCACCATTTTGTGACTTCAAAGAAATTCCTGTCAGGAAAGGCCTCTAGGCCTGAGGTAAAAAACTAAGAGGGTGAAAGAGCACCTATCCCCTAGACCAACACCTTGAAAAATCTAGTGGACACAAAAATGAATAAGGGTATGGGAGGCAAAAAGGGAACAAAATAAATAATAAATTGGAGGGACTACGCAAAGGGCCAGACAGGTCTAACACATTGCATTTAAGGAATCGCAAAATTTGCAATTCCTTAAATGCAATCGCAAAATAAGGAATGGCAAATTTTGCGATTCCTTATTTTGCACCCAATTTGTTTGATACATACCATTTTGCGAAAATAGGTTCGCAGACGCCGAAATTCACAGAATTTCGGCGTTTGCGAACCCATTTGGCCTTGATACATATGGCCCATAGTCTTCAATGCATTCATCCGCTTGTTGTTTCCTCTTATTGAAACTATGTCTTTCAACCATTATGTTAGGTTGTTCATAAAACTTTGGGGCATATTATCAAGGACCGGTGTTAAAATTATCGCCGTTTTATCGGCAGGAAACTGCCGATAAAACGGCGATAATGGGCTTGATAATATGCCCTTGTTAATTCCCATTGAAGCCCATGTTAACATCAGAACATGGGCTTCTATGGGAATTAACAAGGGCGTATTATCAAGCCCATTATCTCCGTTTTATCGGCAGTTTCCTGCCGATAAAACAGCGATAATTATAACACCGGTGCTTGATAATATGCCCCCTTGTTTCTAATCTTTTCACTGCTTCTGTATATACATCCCAGGGTATAAATTGTCCAGGCGAAGGTTCACTATCTGGAATATTGTCAAAAATGTCTTTGCCTGCATCTCCTAATAAACCATACAGAACTGTTTTTTTTCTGTCCTTCGAGTAGTCTTTCCCATCAATTGCAATAATATAACTCTCAAAAGACTTAAACCACTGTTGCCATCTGACTGGTGGTTTTCCTGGATTTTGCAAAAAATGATTAATCTGGTATGGTTGTATTTGATAAGCCATTCTGCTTAAGAAAATTTAATTCCAACTTTTCTTAAATTAATACCAAAATATTTTAAATATTTCTATTTATGAGTAGAAATATCGACTTTCCCACATATATGTCAAATCCTGCCGAAAATTACAAGCCCTAAAGAGTTTAGACACACTACTTTGGTACTACCCAAAGTCAAGAAGGAAAGATCGCATGCTCGATCTTTCTCAGGGAACACACACAGAAATTTGAACTTCCTGCCTCCTGAGATATGCACTAAACAGTCCTTAGTGAGATTCAGGAAATTTGGCAATGCACTGCTTCTAGATATGTATGTTGGCTTAGCCGATACTGAATCGCCAACATAGTTGTATATATTATGCTATGGTATGGTAAACTGGACTGAACAACAATCATTCATTTACTATCTAGGTTTTTCTCTTCATCCTCTAATCTGATTTATGCAAAGTCTATTTTCATTGCAGAAATCATAGAGTGTCAATCCCACACATATCACTGGCTACAGCACAATGGTCGCATTTGTACACCGAACCAACAAGGGAGGCATCAGTATATATAAACTGCAAAAACACGTGGTGTATACTCAATTGAGTCTGCTTGGGGTCCTGACATGTAAAGTAATCTCTCTAAATATGCAACCACTACTAACCCATGTTTATATACAATTTAGCCTGCGGAATGTATATCATGTGGTTGTTAACCCCCTTAATAAGTAAACACCATTATGATGGTAAAATGTTTTTGTGTTTATTGTAAAATGCTCGGATACCCTTGGGTCACGTTTGTACAATAGCACACTCTAAAAATAAATAAGGAGGCCAATGTAGTTTGAATTTTTTCTTAGCCCAAGAAAGATCTCCAAACAATTGGGGTCGATTAGGATGGCGGACGGACTTGCGTCCGTCCGCCACCCCTGAGTAGGAGGGACCTCCATGGCAATTAGGATGTGACCGCCAGGGTGGCGGTCACATCCTGTATTTTTTACATTGCGGCGGGTGCAGCTTCAAGCTGCACCCGCCGCAATGTTAAAAATGCATGTGTTGCATTTACATGCACAAAGCGGCAGGCACCGCACGGTGCCTGCTGCTTTGTGTACGCAAATGCAGGGGGGTACCATAGGTACCCCCCATGTGCACCCCCCCACCCCCCATTCACCCAGGGGGCCCGCAACGGGCCCCCAAAGTGAATGTCCGTATGCTTTTCCATGGCGGAAAAGCCGCCGTGGAAAAGCATATTTACACAAACATCATAATATGGCGGACGGTGTCTCATAGACACCGCCTGCCATGTTATAGCTTTTCCGCTGCGGTCGGAAGCCGACCGCGGCGGAAAAGCGGCGGACAGAATTCCAGACCCACCAGCCATCCTAATTTGGCGGTGGGTCTTTGGAGTCTCCGCCGCGGTTTTTCCGCATCCTCCAGGCCGGCGGACACTTCCGCCGGCCCGGAGGATGCGGAAAAACCGCCATCCTAATCGGCCCCAATGTCTGGCTTCTTGCTGGGGCAAAGACAAATAGCTAATTTCTGTCACAATTAATCTCATCGAGAGAAAAGCTTTGTCAGGGGAAGGAATTGTACGTCTTTTCCTCAGCATGGAGACAGATGGTGTTAGAATTTGTTAGAATTTTTTCTTAGGCTACAAAAAAGTCCAAGGAGTATCTAGCTCCTTCATGGGGCACATACGCACAATTCTGAGCTAAAGCAAGGAACCAGAAGAGGCATGGATTTTTTTCTTACCCGAACCAATAATCCAGAATCTGACTCTTTTGTGGGACACACACACAGCTCTCTCATCTCACAATGGTTCTCATGGATAGAGAAGCATTACGTGAGGAAGGAGCTTCCAGTACTGGAGAGGAAAAGATGCAGGAAGTGGCAACTGGGTGGGAGGAGGGAATCTTAGTCCCTCTTTTTCCACTCTTCATTGCCTGGTTTGATTAGTCTGAGTGGGAGTGTGGAAGGGATGGCAGAAGGATATTGGGAGCAGCTGGGCTGCTATTGCTATCCTCTCTCCCACTTCCCACCTTCTCTACCTCCAGAAAACCTGGTTTAGGTGGTAGGACTCACTAAAGAAGTGCTGGAGGCTGTAATGGCTATCCTTAGTCCCTCATGTAGCCCACCCTACTTTCCTGAACCTAGGAACAGAAGGAAATTTACCATCCATAAATATTCCGGAAATTTAGAGACCTAGGAGAAACTAGGGTGATATGGCTTAGATAAATCTACACACCCAGCACTATCAAGAATGCAATGAAAACATAAAATTGTAACTCACCACCCAATAAAACACTTTTTTTAAAAACCTTCTAAGAATCACCTGTTGTTGCGGGTAATCCAGAATTCGAAGTGTTATAAATGACCCCTATCCATAATCTCAGATTCTTGGAGGCATTTAAAAAATGCATGGCTTTCATTTGCCCCAATATCTATTTGTCAGATTTTTCATTATCAATGATGGATGGTCAGTGTTAGACCTGGCATCCTTGGCAGGATTTTCCCCCCTAAAATGTTTGTCTTCAGACTTCCTGTTTTGCTGACTTTAGGACTCTACACACTTTATCACTGCTAACCAGTGATACAGTGTGTGTGTTCTCTCCTTAAAACATGGTAGATTGACTTATACCCAATTGGCATATTTGATTTACTTGCAAGTCCCTAGTAAAGTGTCACTACCTGTGCCCAGGGTCTTATTAAGTGCTACTAGTGGGCCTGCAGCACTATTTGTTTCACCCACTTAAAAGATTTATGAGAGGCAGCACAAATATTGTTTATACAACACATTCATCAATAGGCTTATCGCATACAGTTAATACTCACAGTTCTTCACTGGGCCAATTCAGTCTTGAGCTTTACTTTGTATGTTTCAACAGGAGTGCAGCCAACGCGTTTCACCTAACAACGCTTCATCAGGGCTGCAGATAATAAAAACAATACATATAGATATATTTTTTAAAGTTTGACACATATTTCAAGATATACTCCAGCATTTTCAAATATGAAACAAAACAAAAAATGTCACAACAAAACATAACCCAAGTTCTTACACATCAATAGGCACTATTCAGTTTGATTCAACAAGCAAACCTTTTGCCTACATCTTTCATAGGATAACTTTGGAGGTACCTCATTACATTCTATAAGCGTAATTTCCAAATGGGAAAAGGTGATCAATTGCAGTTTGATGTCTCGGAAATCGTAATGAAAAATACCATATCTCTGCTCTCCAATCTGTGAATCTCCTCTGCCAAGTGGCAGCCTCGACAGCAACACCATACTCCACATCGCAGACTCTCAGCTCCTTAGAACCAATGTATCATGCTGACTGCACACTGCATCCTCGATGCCAGACTTCACATCGCAAGCCTCTTTAATAGGATACTTGATGACGACGCAGGAACTTGCATCACAGCCTTGAGGCATCCATGAATCAACGCATCACTTCTGCGCAATCCATCTTTGATGCGAATCCTCACAACACTTCATTAAAAAAAGAATTTAAGGTTCTTTGTTCAGCGGGCCTTACTGGATCCCTATAACAAGCATGCGGCCTGAACTTGTGACTTTGTCCCGGTCTGGTGCTCCTGGATATCCACATTGTATTTCTCTGGCTCTACTTACCACACCTTCAAGGATGGAATTTTAGCTGGCGAACATGGATGCCTACACTGTCACCCAGCTCAAGGAGTTCTGCAAGGAGAGGGGACTTCCTGAAAAGAGCACCACCAGGAAGGTAGAGTTGCAAAAGGTGCTGAGGGCCTGGAAAGAAGCCCATCAGTCAGTGGCTGAGACCAGAGAAGAGGATAAAGCAATTGAAGGTCAATTAGAGGCCCTCCCTGAGATCAAGCCTGCAGCTGAGGGGGATGACTTTGCTCCTGAAGTGGAGCCCCCTGCAGGGAGCAGTGTCTCTTCCTTCAGCCTGTACCCAGAGTGGCTGGCAGAAAGGAGGAAGGACAAGGAATTCAGGCTGGAGATGGCCAGACTCCGAATGGAGGAAAAGAAACTGGCCATGGAGGCAGCAAAGGAGAAGGCTGAGACTGAGAAGGCCTTAGCAGAAGGAAAAGGCTGAGGCTGAAAAACCCTTGGAGGAGAGGAGACTAGCCATAGAGGAAAGGAGAATGACACATCAGCTAAGTCTCAGAGAGCTGGACATCAGAGCTAAGCAGGTGGAGTCTAGCAATAATGGTGGCAGCATACCTACAGTGCCCTCCGGAGACAAGAATGTCCACAACACTAAAGGTCTAGTGCCTGACTTTGTTGTGAGGGGATACAACTGACAAATGGTTTGAAGCTTATGAGATGGCTTTACAGGTGCAAAGTATTCCTGAGGAGGATTGGGGGTTGAGCATGTAAAAGCAAATCCCTAGATTGGAGAGAGAGACACCCTCCTGGCTCTAGAGAAAGAGGGCATCCATTATAGGGTATCCCCCTATAATGGATGCCCTTATCAGAAAATATGGACTTACCCCAGAGGAGTACAGGCACAAAATCAGGGACAGCCAGAAGCTGCCACAGCAGTCCTGGGTGGATTTTGTGCATCCCTTTTGAAAGGCACTGGATGGTTGGGTGAAGGGCAGTGAGGTGAATGATTACAAAATGCTGTATGATCTGTTTGCAAGAGAGCACATGCTCAGTAATTGTTTTCCAGAGCAGCGCCAACACTTGACTGACAGTAAGGTCACTGATAACAGCGAACTTGCTAAGGGGGCGGACCACTGGCTCATCACCAGGGTTCATCAGAAGGTGTCTGGGGGGATCACCACAAGGGTGGGCAGGGTCCCCACGTGAAGACGAAGAGGGGAGGTAAATATAAAAATAAGAAGTTCCCAAAAGGGCCCCAAACTAGTTCCAAGGGTCAGAACTCTCCTTTCCCATCTGAACGGAAAAACAGATGGTTCCCTGATAGTAAGTCTTCAGGGAAGGCACCCCCTAAAAGCTATGATTGTCAACAGGTTGGGTACCACAAGGGGATGCAAAGTGTCCAAGCGGGTATAGCCCTCCAGTGCTAGGCAGCCTCCTGGGTTGGTTAGTGAAGCACTTGGGGAGGAGATTGTCTCAGATTATATGGGCATGAGAAATGGGAGTTGTTGGCTGACTAAGGTGTGAGCCCTGGTAAAGCAACAGCCAGAAGCCCTTGTAGGATGAACCACTAAAAGGCACTAAATTACCATGTGCACACAGGCAGTCACGCTCAACTTAGCGGCAATGTGTAAAACATTTATGCAGCGCACAAACAGTAATAGAGTGAAAACACAACACAATAAATATCCCAAACCAACTTACAAAAATAGATTATTAGACTTTGCCATTAAAGAGGATTTATCTTTACAAGTACGTAGGTACTAAACATGACAGATGTACCTTCTATCAATTAGGAATTAGAGCTTCTTAAATATAATTAGGAATCCCCAATGTTATCCTACTAGAGGGGTAGGCCTCACAGTAGTGAAAAACAAATTTAGGAGTTCTTCACTAACAAGACATGTAAAACTTAAACGTACATGTACTACCCTTTACTTACAGAGCACCTGGTCTATAGACAACCTAGGGCCGAGCTTAAGGGTGACTTACATATTCTAAGAGGGAGGTTTAAGGCTTGGCAAGGGGTTTTAAATTCCAAGATGATATAGCAGTGTGACACTGCCAACCGGTATGCAATGGCAGGAAGGGACACGTTTTATAGGGCTGCTTAGGTGGGTGGCACAACAAGTGATGCAGGCCCACTAGTAGCATGTAATTTACAGGCCTTAGTATAAGGCATACCACCCTACAAATAACTTATAAGTAAATAAAATGTGTCAAACACAAACAAACACTTTAGCACTGGTTAACAGTGGTAAAGTGTACAGAGTCCTAAGGCCAACAAAAAAGAATTCAGCAAAACTGGTGGAAAGCAGGCACAAGGTTTGGGGGAAGACCATCTAAGGCTCACAGGTCTAACAGGGGGGCAGAGTAGAGATTACCCTAGAGACTCTAGGTGACAGAGAGATGGTGCAGAAAACTCACATTCCTAGTAGCACTAGGAAAAACAGGCAGTTGGTCACCATTAATGGGCAGAAGGTGGAGGCTCCAAAAGAGACTGGAGCCAGTATGACAACTCTCAGATGTCATCTGGAGACATCAGAGCAGGTAGACCTTAATGCATTCCACCAGGCTGTTGCAGCTGATAATCATGAGAGTTACTACCCAGTGCCTCTTGTTCCCTTTGAGTGTGGGGGCATCTCAGATTCCTTGAGGGTATCTTTGTGTCCGCCCACGCCAGTGAGTTGTCTGCTTGGCAAGACCTAGAGCACACCATCTGGAAGAAGGAGGAGCTCAGGTCCCACTTGGACATTTAAGGGCTGCCTGAGTGGGTGTGCCTGACCACACGGTCCATGGCCACCCCAGAAGTTAGTCAGGAGTACCTGGAGCCTGGAAGAATGGACCAGGTAGCTATCAAAAATGAGGAAGGGCATGTGGTGCAGGAAACAGGCTACTAAAACTCCCACAGTCTGGGAGGAGGCTGAACCTTTGGGGGATGCCCCAGAGCCTACTGGGAGGATGTTGCCTTCATGGGAAACCTCACTAAGCTGGCCAACTGTCAGCAGAAAGAGAGTCCTACCAGAGATATTCCTACCAGAGAGTAGTTCTGAAAGGTGCAGATGGAGTGCACTACTCTTGAGGGCCTATGGCAGTACACCTAGGCCCAGGTCACTGGCTATACTTCAGGTGATCACCTGATTTACTGGAAGAATGGTATCCTGCATATTGTGCCTAAGGTTCCTGAGCCTGGGGCAACAAGTGTGGTGGCAGTCCGCCAGTGCTACAGTGCCTTCCTACTGGAGCTGGCTGATGTTCCCCTGGAAGGTCATCTAGGGCAAGCCAAGACCTGGCTTGTCACCCACTTTTATTTGCACCAGATAAGGAGTGCCTCAGATGCTTTCTGCAGGTCCTGTCCTATTTTCATGGCCAGTGCCAAGACAGGAGGGAAGTGCAAGGCACACCTGCTAACTTTTCTTGTCATTGGTATCACCTATGAAAGGGTGGGCGTCAACAGCCATGGGACACAGGTTCATCCTGGTGTTGGAGGATCATACCACCCAGCACCCAAAAGCTATCCCTCTGAGGACAGTGACTGCATCTGCTGTGGCTAGGACATTGATGTGGATTTTTACTCATGTAGGGGTCCCCAAGGAGGTGGTGTCAGCCCATGGCACCACCTTCATATCGGCTTGCATGAAGGCCATGTGGAAGGAATGAGGAATAACCTACAAGTTCTCCACGCCTTACCACCCTTCAACCAATGGGCTTGTTGAGAGGTTCATCAAGAATATTAAATGCATGAACATCAGCCTGTCAGTAACCCTGAGGTGAAAGTGAGACGTCCTCTTACCATGCCTGCTGTTTGCGTACCGGGAGGTGCCTCCGAAGTGGGTTGGCTTTGGCCCCTTTGAGCTCTTGTATGGGCACCCAGTTCAAGGACCTCTGAGTTCAAGAAGGGGTGGGAGCAAGCTCTCAGGAAGGCCCTTCCCGGGATGTTGTCAGCTACATGCTGGCGCTCCGGACCCAGATGAAGCACTTCGGGAAGCAAGCTAAGGAGAATCTAGAAGCCATCCAGAGGTTATGGTATAGTGGTATGACCAGAAGCCCACCATGATCGAGTTTCAGCCTGGTCTAAAAGTGGGGGTGATGAAGCCTGTGGAGCCCTGGGCCCTATGATGTGAAAGAGCACAAGAATAAGGTCACCTACCAGGTGGACCTTCAGACTTCTAGGAACCCTTTAAAGGTTTTGCATGTCAATCGCCTCTAACCCCACTTAGAGGGGTCTGAGTTAACCATGATTGTGATCCAGGATTATGGGGTAGAAGAGGAGGGTGAACCTCTCCCTGACCTTCTTTCTTTCAAGGAGCAGGATTGGTCAGTGGAGGGTGTGAGCCTCTCACCTACACTAACCCTAGAACAACAGAGAGACTGCTGCCAGTTGTTGGAGCAGGGTGCCTCTTTATTCTCCCTGGAGACAGTAATCTGGTGAAGAGTAAAATCTACCAGTTGTCTGACCAGGTGCTAGCCAGCATTAAGGAGGCTTTCTCCAAGATCCTGGAGTAAGGGGTTATTGAGACCTCAAACAGCCGTTGGTCTAGTCCAGTGGTGTTGGTCCCCAAGGCTGCTCCTCCGAAAGCCACCCCAGAACTTAGGTTCTGTGTGAATTACCAGGGCTCAGTGCAGTCACCGAGATTGATTCACTCCCAACCCCCAAAGTTGATGAGCTCATAAATCGGTTGGGAGTCACCAATTTCCTCAGCACATTTATCTAATGTCTGGGTACTGGCAGATTGCCTTAACCAAAGGAGCAAAAGGTCTTTGTTCTCTACCCCAGAAGGGAACTTCCAGTTTCATGTAATGTCTTCCCAGAAGTTGGTCAACCAGGTTCAGGCTGGGTTGGAAAACGTCAGTGGTGACTATCTAGACAGCATAGTAGTATTCAGTTCTAGCTGGGAGGGTTATGTGTGGTTATATGTGCCACTTCAGGCTTGGCAGAGGGCACGCTTGATTACCAAGGTCAGTAAGTGCCAGATAGTGCAGCGTTCAGTGGTCTACCTGGGTCACTAAGTGGGAGGAAGCAAGGTGCACCCCCTCCAGGACAAAATCCAAACTATTCTGGCTTCGGAGTCTCCCAAGACCCAACAGAAGTGAGAGCCTTCTTAGGCGTCACTGGTTATTACAGGAGATTCATTAAGGGATATGGCATCATTATTGCACTCTTGACATACCTGACTTCTAAACAGCAGTAAGGTCAGATGATCTGGACAGAGATGTGCCAGAAAGCTTTTGACACCTGAAGGAGGCCATGGACACAGCACTGGTGCTTTAGACCCCTGACTTCTCCAAAGAATTAATTGTACAAACAGCCTTAGAGCTTGGCATGGGGCGTGCTCTCACAGCTGAACCAAGAGGGCCTAGCTCAACCTGTAGCCTTCATTAGTAGGAGGTTACTTCTGTGGGAACAGAGATAAAGTGCAATAGAGAGGAAAGCCTTTACAGTGGTCTGGGCACTGAAAAAGCTAAGACCCTAGCTATTTAGTGCTTACTTCCAGGTTCATACAGACCACAGATAACTCAGATGGTTAATGCAGATGAAGGGTGTGTATGCCAGACTTTTGGTGGTCCATGGACTTTACGACGGAACACCATCATGGAACACACCACTCCAATGCTGATAATCCCTCCATGTTCTTCCGCCTTAGAGACGAGAAATCCCAAAGGGATTGGGTAGTTCTGCCCACTTCCTGATGGGGGAGACACATGTTAGACCTGGTCCCCCTAACTGTTTGCCTTCAGACCTGTTTTTGCTGACTATGTTTTTGCTGGATCTTCACACTTTACCACTGCGAACCAGTGCTTAAGTGCTTGTGCTCTTTCCCTAAAATATGGTAACATTAACTTATATCCAATTGGCATATTTAATTTACTTGCAGGTCACTAGTAAAGTGGCACTGAATGTGCTGCGGGCCTGTAAATTAAATGCTACTAGTGGGCCTGCTAAGAAGAACAACACAGGGTCATGGCTCTGACCCAGTAAGGCTAAGCCCAAAGTACCAAACAAACAACACAACTGCCAATACTGGACTTCACTAACTAATATTTGTACTGACCTTTATGAATAAAACATACCGGTCCATTTCTTATTTCCGTCACTAGTTTATTATTTCATTTCTTCACTAGTGGAATATTATTATTTTATCAACAGCTCAAAGTTTTTTTGTGCATATACAGACAACTATAAATATAAAACATTACAGTTTACCACAAAAAATGTACAATACAATTACAAATTTCCAACACATCCAACTTGCATTCTGGCCAATACATTCATCCTTCTCTCACAACACAAAAACTTTTGGTCCTATTGTCAGCAATTGATTATCTGTCCACAGGAGGTGGAGCCAGCATTGTGGAATACAAGTACAGTCCTGGAGCACTTTGTTTACAGGACTCCTTCTCTTCTTTCAGTGTGCAGTGCAGAGACATCAGCCGCTCCCCAGGGAGTGGAGCCAGCATTGTGGCAGGCATAGCCCTATTCAAAGTTTAGGTGCAACTCCTCCCTCTCTTCTAGATGCAGATCTCTCTGTTCACCACTAGGTGACTCAGCCTGTCTCCTGGAATTCCCCAGCCCTGTCACTCACAAAACCAGACATAGGAATACACAACCTAGCAGAGGCAGGTTTGAATGGTTAGACAAGCAAATACCTACTTTCTAAAAGTGGAATTTGCAAACACAGAATATTAAAATAAGCTTTAATAAAAGATGTATTTTATTATTCTGAGTTCAGGCATACTAAACTCGAATTTCTACCATGTTCTCTGAGACAGTTAGGATTATAAAATGTAATAACTCTAACAGTCCATTCTGGCCTATGGAGAACAGGTAGCCTTGCAATAGTGAAAAACAAAAAATGGCTGTAATTCACTATTAGGACATGCCACACACATCAGGGCTTGTCCTACCTTATACTTACAATGCACCCTGCCCTTGGGCCTACCATATGGGTGACTGATATGAAGAAAAGGGAAGGTTTAGGGACTGGGAAGTGGGTGCACTTGCCCAGTCAGCGTGACAGTACCAGACTGCATGCAGGCTCTGCAATGGCAGACCTTAGACACACTTTACAAGGCTGCTTCTGTGGGTGGCACAACCAGTACTGCAGGATCACCAGCAGCATTTGGATTACACGCCGTGGGCACACTCAGTGCACTAGACTAGGGTCTGACAAGTAAACCAAATAGCCAAACATGGAACCACTGATTAGTACATCAATTTACAATAGGGAACACTTGCACTGTGGCACTGAATAGCAGTGGCACAGTGCCCAAATAAGACAACACCAGAAAAAATACATTAGGCAAAAATGGAAGGGAGACCCACGCCAATGGTGCCAGGTCTAACACGTGTCCCCTCCAGCTGAAAAGTGGAGAAAACTACCCTAAATCCTGTGAGTTCTCTTCACTAAGGCGGAAAAATCAGGACAGACCATTAGCGTTGGCGTGTTCTTTACCAGGGCGGTGTTCCACCGTAAAGTCGATACCCTGTAGGGAGATGGACCACCTCAACAGCTTTGGATTCTCACCCCACATCTGCATCAACCATCTGAGGGGCCTGTGGTCTGAATGAACCCGAAAGTGAGTCCCAAACAGGCATGGTCTCAGCTTTTTCAGTGCCCAGACCACAGAAAATGCCTCAGGCTCAATAGCAATCCACCTCCGTTCCCATGGAAGTAACCTTCTACTGATAAAGGCTACAGGTTGATCTAGGCCCTCCCCATTCTTCTGTGATAGAACAGCCCCCACACCATGCTCTGAAGCATCTGTTTGGACGATAAACTCTCTTGAGAAGTTGGGTGCCAGGAGCACGGGCGCAGTGCACATGGCAGCTTTCAGGGCCTCAAACGCTTTCTGACAGGTGTCAGTCCAGATCACCTTCTTGGGCTGCTTCTTGGAAGTCAGCTCTGTCAGGGGGGCAACCATGCTGCCATACTCCTTGACAAACCTCCTGTAATACCCTGTGAGACCTATGAAGGCTCTCACCTCTGTCTGGGTTTTGGGTGGCTCCCAAGCCAGGATGGTTTCAATCTTGGGTTAAAGGGGCGCCACCTGGCCGCTCCCAACTTGGTGTCACAAGTACACCACGGAACCCTGCCCGATCTGGCACTTACTCGCCTTGATCGTGAGGCCTGCTTTCCGCAGCGCCATCAACACTTCCCAGAGGTGGCGCAGATGTTCCTCCCAACTGGCATTGAACACTGCAATGTCATCCAGGTAGGCGGCACTGAACTCATCCAGTCCAACCAACACCTGGTTGACCAACCTCTGAAAGGTGGCATGGGCATTCTTCATCCCAAAAGGCATAACACAGAACTGCAAATGCCCATCTTGTGTGGTGAATGCTGTCCTCTCCTTTGCCCCATCAGTCAAGGCGATCTGCCAGTACCCAGACGTTAAGTCAAACGTGCTAAGGTACCGTGCAGCCCCTAGCTGATCAATGAGCTCTTCAGCTCTGGGGATGGGGTGCGCGTCAGGCTTCATGACTGAATTGAGCCCTCTGTACTCCACACAGAACCGACTTCGGGTGTGGCACCTGGCGCTGCAGCCTTCGGTGCCAAGACCACTTGGCTGTCCCAAGGACTGCTAGATGACTCAATCACCCCAAGTGCAAGCATCTTTGAGACCTCCTCTTTAATGCAAGCCCTTACCCTGTCAGTTACCCTGTAAGACTTGTGCTTCACAGGTAAGCTGTCTCCTGTGTCCACATCATGGACGCAACAAACTGTGACACTAGAAACCAGGGAGAACAGATCAGAAAACTGTCCCAGCAACTGGCGGCAGTCATTCTGTTGCTCAGGGGTCAGGGTGGAAGAGAGGTTAACACCATCCACTGACCCATCTTGCTCTGAGGCTGACAGGAGGTCATGAAGAGGCTCAGTCTCCTCCATCTCAGCATCTGTTGCCAAGAGCATGCCCACTTCAGACCTCTCTAGGGCTTAAGGTGGTTGACATGTAGAACCCTCAAGGGGTTCCTAGGAGACCGCAAGTCCACCAAGTAGGAAACTGGACTCTTGCGCTCCACAACCTCAAATGGTTCGGTCCACTTATCCTGGAGCGCGTAGGGCTCCACTGGGGCCATGGCCCACACTTTCTGGCCAGGTTGAAGCTCCACCAGTGTGGCATTCTGGTCATACCAGTGCTTCATCTCCTCCTGGCTGGCTTCCAGATTCGCCTCAGAGAGTTGCCTGAAACGCCTAGTCTGGTTTCTGAAGGCTAGCATGTAGCTATATACATCCTGGGGAGGTTTCCTGGGAGATTGCTCCCAGCCTTCTTTAACCAAACTCAGAGGTCCTCTGACTGGGTGTCCATAGAGAAGCTCAAAGGGACTGAACCCTAGAGATTTTTGTGGCACCTCACAGTATGCAAAGAGTAGGCATGGTAAGAGGACGTCCTACTTACGCCTCATGGGTTCCTCACGACCCATTATCATGCCCTTCAGGGTCCGGTTGAACCTTTCAACCAGCCCATTTCCTTGGGGGTGGTAAGGAGTGGTGAACTTGTAGGTTACACCACACTCCTGCCACAGGAACTTCATATACTTGGAAATTAAGTTGGTTCCCCGGTCAGACACTACCTCGCGAGGGAATCCCACTCTGGAGAAAATTCCCATCTGTGCTCGTCCCACCACGGGGGCCGTCACTGTCCTCAGAGGTATGGCTTCCGGGTACCGGGTGGCATGGTCCACCAAGACCAGGATAAACCTGTTGCCCATGGCTGTCTTGGGGTCCAGTGGCCCCACAATGTCAATCTCCACCCGCTCGAAGGGGGTACTGACTACAGGGAATGGCTAAAGAAGAGCCTTGTGCTTCCTCCCACTCTTTGAACTTGCTTGGCAAGTCTGACAGGTCCTGCAATGAGTATCAGAACTCTGGCGCATTTGGGGCCAATAAAAGTGGGTGACAAGCCTTTCAAAGGACTTGTCCTGCCCCAAATGTTGCTAACGGCACATCATGAGCCAGCCCCAGTAGGAAGGCTATGAACGTCTGGGGTACCACCAGAACACGCGCTGACCCAGGTTCAGCAACCTTAGGCTCACTATACAGGAGACCATTCTCCCAGTAAATCAAGTGTGACCCTGACTGATCACCTGCTGCCTGTCTTGCAGCCTGTTGCCGCAAGCCCACAAGAGAAGGGCACTCTCTCTGTTCCTTGCAAAATTCCTGCTTGGAGGGGCCTCCTTCTTGTTGCCAATGGGTCAGCTCAGGCAGGCCCCCCAGTTCAGCAACTTGCTCCCCGGTAGGCTCCAGGGCATCCCCCTCAGGGTCTACCTCCTCCTGGGCCGTGGGAACTTCGGGGCCTGTTTCCCACGCCCCCACCACTTCTCTCTAAGGCAGGGTCCGGGTCTCCCTCTCAGGCTCCAGGTCCTCTTGAGAACCCCTACTGGCTGACATTGACCGGGTGGTCACGCACACCCAGTCAGGCAGTCCAACCATCTTCAAGTGAGTTGTTTTCTCCACCTTTTCCCAAAGGGAGATTTCCAAATAATTTCCTAACAAACAGTCAACAGTCATGGCGGGCCTCACAGCTGCCTAAAGAGTACCATAGACCCCCCCACTCAAAGGGAACCTGAGCCATTGGACAATGACTCTCTGTGTTGTCGGTGTTAACAACTCAGCAAAATGCATGAGGGACAATCTGCTCTTGAGACACCAGGTGACACCTGACAGCTGTCACACTGGCTCCTGTACCTCTAAGAGCCTCCACCTTTTGGCCATTGACAGTCACTCGCTGCCCATATTTCTTACTGTTCCTGGGTAGGTGAGCCTCTGAGACCGTCTCACAGTCTTGTAAGGAGTCAAGGGTCATCTGTGCGGGACCCCCCCACCTTGGACATCAATCTCCTCCCACAAGGCTACACTAGTCATCTGCCGGGGTGGAGCACCAGTGGGTGCTTGTTTACCAAACAGGCGGCACCTGGGATCATTCGCCTTATGACCCGGGTCACCACACTTGTAACATTTCAGGGGCCCCTGGGGAACAGGACTACCTGTTGGGCCCCTTGCTTTCTCTCAGGGGGAGGCTGGGAACCTTTCACAGGGTTCCCTTGGGGGCTACTTTGGGGCCCTTTGCGGAACTCCTTCTGTTTACCCTTGTCCCCCCCACTCTTCTGCTGGAGACCCTGCCCACCTTTGGCTGAGTCTCCCATGTGAACCTTGTGGACCCTGGTACTGACCCAGCGGTCCGTTTCCTCAGCAAGCTTCCTAGGGTTAGTCAGCTTGCTATCTATCAGATGCTGGCGCAGCTCTGGAAAACAATTATCAGACAAGTGCTCCCATGCAATCAAATCAAAGAGACCTTGAAAATCATTAACCTTGCTGCCCTTTACCCAACCATCCAATGCTCTGCAAAAGAAAGTGACATATTCAACCCAAGTACTGTTTTCTAACTTTTTGCATTTCCTGAACCTCTGTCTATAGAGCTCAGGTGTCAAACCATATCTAGACATCAATGCATCTTCCATGTGGCTGTATGAATTGTGGAACTCAGAAGGCAAGTCTAACAATGTATCCCGCCCCTCACTAAGGAACCTTCCCCACAACCACGCTCCCCAATCGCTCTAAGGGACACGGTGGGAAGACATGGCTACCTCATAGACTCTGAACCACTGACCAATATCATCATTTTTATAAAACTCCTTCACCACATCCTTGGGAATTGTGGGCCCGATTCACAGAACTAACTTAAGACAAAATCCTAAACTTACTACCATTTTCGTATTCACAGAAGGCACTTACTCATTTTGGTATTCACAGAAGACACTTACTCATTTCGGTATTCACAGTAGTTAGGAGTCCTAACTTTAGGACTCCTAAATGCCATCTGTGAATACCGAAAGTCCTAAAGTTAGGATTTTTCTCAATTTAGTAGTAGTAAAGTTAAGACTGCTAACTTTAGGACTCCTAAATGCCTTCTGTGAATACCGAAAGTCTTAAAATTAGGATTTTTCTCAATTTAGTAGTAGTAAAGTTAGGACTCCTAACTTTAGGACTCCTAAATGCCTTCTGTGAATACCGAAAGTCTGAAAATTAGGAATTTTCTCAGTTTAGTAGTAGTAAAGTTGAGAAAAATCCTAATTTTAAGACTTTCGGTATTCACTGAAGGCATTTAGGAGTTCTAAAGTAAGGAGTCCTAACTTTACTACTACTAAACTGAGAAAAACCCTAATTTTAAGACTTTCGTTATTCACAGAAGGCATTTAGGAGTCCAAAAGATAGGAGTCCTAACTTTACTACTACTAAATTGAGAAAAATCCTAATTTTAAGACTTTCGGCATTCACAGAAGGCATTTAGGAGTCCTAAAGTTAGAAGTCCTAACTTTACTACTACTAAATTGAGAAAAATCCTAACTTTAAGACTTTCGGTATTCACAGAAGGCATTTAAGAGTCTAAAGTTAGGACTCCTAACTTCTGTGAATACCGAAATGAGTAAGTGCCTTCTGTGTATACCAAAATGAGTAAGTGCCTTCTGTGAATATCAAAATGGTAGTATGTTTAGGATTTTGTCTTAAGTTAGTTCTGTGAATCGGGCCCATACACTCTACTTTCTGTATGTACTGACGGTATGCTGCTTCCAAAGGGAGTACCTGCTAAACTTTTGGTTTTAAACTCCAACTCCCTCAAAACTTTTTCATGCTCAAACTGCATTTTCCTTTCCTCGAGATCTAATTTTCTATTTTCTAATTCCAGCTGCTTATCCACCTTGAACCTGGTCAATTCCATTTCATGCCTTCTTGAGCTCTCTCAGTCCTCCAACTCCTCTGGAGACAGACTTTTGTTAGAGCCAATGCTACCTGCAGGGGGAAGGTACCTTCCTTCCTCTTGAGCCCAATGGCTCTTCCTGTTGTACTTCTGCATCATCATCCTCCTCAATCATAGGAGCTTTCCTGGCTCCTACCCAGGCCCTCAGTGCCTTGTAGAATTATTCCTTCACTTTAAATTCAGAAGTGGAAACATTGAATTTCTTGCAAAAGTACTTCATCTGCCTTACAGTGTAGCATTCCAGCCTCTCTTCTTCCCATTTGCAATTAAGGGAGCCTACAGATTCTGCTCTCTCTACTGAATTAGGCATCTTTCAAAAAGAGAACAAAAATCTAAAAAGGAATCTACCAAAAAGTATGCGGTATCATTATGGTCTACACTCACTAAGTAGTGTTCACCAGTCACTGTACATGAGTCACAAAAGCAAATCCAGAATCCTTGCCGCAGATGCTTCCAATGTTAGTTTTGGGGGTCTCTAGTTGCCACAGGTAGGTACTTGTGACAAGTAGGGACCCTCTCCTCTAGTCAGGACAAGGGGGTTACACTCCTAAAATAACCCCTGCTCACCCTCTAGGCTGCGTGGCGCGAGAAGTCAAGGCTTATTTCAGAGGCGATGCAGGTTAAGCAGTTGTGACCACATACAGTAACCTAGTGACAACACTACAAATGGACACCACACAGGTTTTATAACAAAATTAGTAGACTTTGTATAGAGTTACCACAAGACCATAAACGCCAAAAATACACACTATGATTACTTTAAGATGGTAGATTTAAGCTTAGTTCAGTTCAGTTCTTAGATGCGACACTCTGCATGAATGTACCTTAAGTTGTGTTGCGCTTCCACGACAAGCAATGTCGCAGTGATGGGAAATGCGGTCAGGTGCACAGAAATAAAGACGTGAAGATCTTCCAGATGTGGCAAGCTTCTCAGGGATGCGAGAAGTTCTCCGTTCGATGCGTGGACTGCAGCAGCGACACCCTTACGATGCGACGGCAACAGCTCCAGCGGCGACGCTCTTCTCCCACGATGCGTGAAGCTTCTGCTCGATGCGACATCCAAGATGCAACAGCAGCAGCTCCGACGGCGGCGCGCTTCTCGGGGAGGCGAGGTGCTCTTGGTCGATGCGGTGCAATGCGACAGTTCCAGCAGCGACACCCTCCTTTGGAGTTGCGACGGCAGGCACAGCGATGGCGACACGCTTCTACCTCGTTGCGAGATTCCGCTCCTGATGCGGTACAGTGCGACAACTACAGCGGCGACACCCTCCTTCAAAGTTGCGACGGCAGCGACGGCGACATGCGTCCTCTTCGTTGCGGCACGCTTCTCTCCGATGCGGTGCAGTGCGACAGTTCCAGCGGCAACACTCTCCTTCGGAGTTGCGACGGCAGGCACAGCGACAGCGACACGCTTCTTCTCGTTGAGTTGCGCTTCCAGCTCCTTGCGACACGCAGTTCCTCAGAAGGCCCAAAACAGCAGCAACCACTTCCACAAGAACTCTGGGGAGCTGGGGGTTGAAGTCTGTTGTCCCTGAGACTTCAGCGGGAGGCAAGCTCTTTTCCAAGCCCTTGGAGATCCTTCACAAGTTGAAAACAAAGTACACAAAGTTCCATTCTCCTTCCTTTGGCAGTAAGGCAACGACTGCAGGCCAATTCTCCAAGCAGCACTTCAGCTTGGGAATAGTCTCTCCTCAGGTTCTTCAGGTTCCTCTCCTCAGTAAATGTTTCTTCTTGTAGTTCAAAGTGATCTAATTTTATGGGATCAGGGTCCCAATATTTTTACCCCAAAATACTTTGTTCTCTGAGGGGAGATGGGCCTTTGACCAGTCCAAACCAGTTCTGAAGCACTCTCTTTACCAGACTTCTCCTTTCCTTTCACAGTGTAGGGCATGCACATCAGACGCCCTACTGGAGGTGGAGCCACCATTGTGGAAAGCAAGTACAGGTCTAGAGCACTTTGTTTACAGGACTCCTTCTCTTCTTTCAGTGTGCAGGGCAGAGATATCAGCCGCTCCCCATGCGGTGGAGCCAGCATTGTGGAAGGCAGGCACAGCCCTATTCAAAGTTCAGGTGCAACTCCTCCCTCCCATCTAGATGCAGATCTCTCTATTCACCGCTGGGTGACTCAGCCTGTCTCCTGGAATTCCCCAGCCCTGTCACTCACAAAACCAGACATTGGAATACACAACCTAGCAGAGGCAGGTTTGAATGGTTAGACAAGAAAATACCTACTTTCTAAAAGTGGTATTTGCAAACACAAATTATTAAAATAAACTTTACTAAAAGATGTATTTTATTATTCTGAGTTCCGGCCTACTAAACTCGAATTTCTACCATGTTCTCTGAGACAGTTAGGATTATAAAATGTAATAACTCTAACAGCCCATTCTGGCCTATGGAGAACAGGTAGCCTTGCAATAGTGAAAAACGAAAAATGGCTGTAATTAACTATTAGGGCATGCCACACACATCAGGGCTTGTCCTACCTTATACTTACAATGCACCCTGCCCTCTGGCCTACCATAGGGGTGACAGATATGAAGAAAAGGGAAGGTTTAGGGACTGGGAATTGGGTGCACTTGCCCAGTCAGCGTGACAGTACCAGACTGCACGCAGGCTCTGCAATGGCAGACCTTAGACACACTTTACAAGGCTGCTTCTGTGGGTGGCACAACCAGTGCTGCAGGCCCACCAGCAGCATTTGGATTACACGCCCTGGGCACACTCAGCGCACAAGACTAGGGTCTGACAAGTAAATCAAATAGCCAAACATGGAACCACTGATTAGTACATCAATTTACAGTAGGGAGCACTTGCATTGTGGCACTGAATAGCAGTGGCACAGTGCCCAAAGCAGAAAACACCAGCAAAAATACATGAGGCAATAGCAAAAATGGAAGGGAGACCCACGCCAATGGTGCCAGGTCTAACATATACTATTTGAGAAAATAAAGAAAATTTGATTGGCACAGATATCTGGGCCCACTTCTAGTCCTTGCCTACTTAACGGCACTCCAAAAGCGGTGAATTTGGAAATATATATATATATATATATATATCCATCAATAAAAGAACCCATTTGAGGAGCCTCGGCTGAAAGTTACCGCTTTAATTCAGGTGAGGAGCAGCAAAGCAAACAAAACAATGTCTCTTTTAAAATGGAATCTCAACGCGTTTCGAACAACAAGGTGTTCTTGCTCACGGGTCTCTGGAAACTGAGGATGGCAGCCAGGTAATAAGGAACACCTTGATAAGTATGCAGTGCACCGCCTCCGTGCATGAGTGCCCATTTGCATGCTGGAGCCTGTAGTTCCCCAAAGTTTATCCCTTGTGGGTGCCGCCAGAATCAGTCAAATTGTCCACATTAAAAAACCCCAGTGGGTAAAGAATACATTGATGTGTGCACCAAACTAAGTCATTCAGCCTCTCCTGCGCTGCCTTTCAGCTCCTGTGATGCTCTGGATTTCCCAAGCACTGGATCCGCCTCAGGTCGGCGGCGGGCTTCCTCGCGACCGGCACGGCCGCATAACATCCATCAATAAAAGCACCCATTTGAGGAGCCTCGGCTGAAATTTACCGCTTTAATTCAGGTGAGGAGCAGCAAAGTAAACAAAAAAATGTTTCTTTTAAAATGGAATCCCAACGCGTTTCGAACAACGAGGTGTTCTTGCTCATGAGTCTCTGGAAACTGAGGATGGCAGCCAGTTAATGAGGAACACCTTGATAAGTATGCAGTGCTCCGCCTCCGTGCGTGAGTGCCCATTTGCATGCTGGAGCCTGTAGTTCCCCAAAGTTTATCCCTTGTGGGTGCCGCCATAATCAGTCAAATTGTCCACATTAAAAAACCCCAGTGGGTAAAGAATACATTGATGTGTGCGCTAAACTGCCTCGTTCAGCCTCTCCTGCGCAGCCTTTCAGCTCCTGTGATGCTCGGGATTTCCCAAGCGCTGGATCCGCCTAAGGTCGGCGGCGGGCTTCCTCGCGACCGGCACGGCCGCATAACATCCATCAATAAAAGCACCCATTTGAGGAGCCTCGGCTGAAAGTTACCGCTTTAATTCAGGTGAGGAGCAGCAAAGCAAAGAAAACAATGTCTCTTTTAAAATGGAATCCCAACTCATTTCGAACAACGAGGTGTTCTTGCTCACGGTCTCTGGAAACTGAGGACGGCAGTCAGTTAATGAGTAACACCTTGATAAGTATGCAGTGCTCCGCCTCCGTGCGTGAGTGCCCATTTGCATGCTGGAGCCTGTAGTTCCCCAAAGTTTATCCCTTGTGGGTGCCGCCATAATCAGTCAAATTGTCCACATTAAAAAACCCCAGTGGGTAAAGAATACATTGATGTGTGCGCTAAACTGCCTCGTTCAGCCTCTCCTGCGCAGCCTTTCAGCTCCTGTGATGCTCGGGATTTCCCAAGCGCTGGATCCGCCTAAGGTCGGCGGCGGGCTTCCTCGCGACCGGCACGGCCGCATAACATCCATCAATAAAAGCACCCATTTGAGGAGCCTCGGCTGAAAGTTACCGCTTTAATTCAGGTGAGGAGCAGCAAAGCAAAGAAAACAATGTCTCTTTTAAAATGGAATCCCAACTCATTTCGAACAACGAGGTGTTCTTGCTCACGGTCTCTGGAAACTGAGGACGGCAGTCAGTTAATGAGTAACACCTTGAAAGTATGCAGTGCTCCGCCTCCGTGCGCGAGCGCCCATTTGCGTGCTGTAGCCTGTAGTTCCCCAAAGTTTTTCCCTTGTGGGTGCCGCCATAATCAGTCAAATTGTCCACATAAAAAAAAAAAAACAGTGGGTAAAGAATACATTGATGTGTTCGCCAAACTGCGTCGTTCAGCCTCTTCTGCGCTGCCTTGCAGCTCCTGTGATGCTCGGGATTTCCCAAGCGCTGGATCCGCCTAAGGTCGGCGGCGGGCTTCCTCGCGACCGGCACGGCCGCATAACATCCATCAATAAAAGCACCCATTTGAGGAGCCTCGGCTGAAATTTACCGCTTTAATTCAGGTGAGGAGCAGCAAAGTAAACAAAAAAATGTTTCTTTTAAAATGGAATCCCAACGCGTTTCGAACAACGAGGTGTTCTTGCTCATGAGTCTCTGGAAACTGAGGATGGCAGCCAGTTAATGAGGAACACCTTGATAAGTATGCAGTGCTCCGCCTCCGTGCGTGAGTGCCCATTTGCATGCTGGAGCCTGTAGTTCCCCAAAGTTTATCCCTTGTGGGTGCCGCCATAATCAGTCAAATTGTCCACATTAAAAAACCCCAGTGGGTAAAGAATACATTGATGTGTGCGCTAAACTGCCTCGTTCAGCCTCTCCTGCGCAGCCTTTCAGCTCCTGTGATGCTCGGGATTTCCCAAGCGCTGGATCCGCCTAAGGTCGGCGGCGGGCTTCCTCGCGACCGGCACGGCCGCATAACATCCATCAATAAAAGCACCCATTTGAGGAGCCTCGGCTGAAAGTTACCGCTTTAATTCAGGTGAGGAGCAGCAAAGCAAAGAAAACAATGTCTCTTTTAAAATGGAATCCCAACTCATTTCGAACAACGAGGTGTTCTTGCTCACGGTCTCTGGAAACTGAGGACGGCAGTCAGTTAATGAGTAACACCTTGATAAGTATGCAGTGCTCCGCCTCCGTGCGTGAGTGCCCATTTGCATGCTGGAGCCTGTAGTTCCCCAAAGTTTATCCCTTGTGGGTGCCGCCATAATCAGTCAAATTGTCCACATTAAAAAACCCCAGTGGGTAAAGAATACATTGATGTGTGCGCTAAACTGCCTCGTTCAGCCTCTCCTGCGCAGCCTTTCAGCTCCTGTGATGCTCGGGATTTCCCAAGCGCTGGATCCGCCTAAGGTCGGCGGCGGGCTTCCTCGCGACCAGCACGGCCGCATAACATCCATCAATAAAAGCACCCATTTGAGGAGCCTCGGCTGAAAGTTACCGCTTTAATTCAGGTGAGGAGCAGCAAAGCAAAGAAAACAATGTCTCTTTTAAAATGGAATCCCAACTCATTTCGAACAACGAGGTGTTCTTGCTCACGGTCTCTGGAAACTGAGGACGGCAGTCAGTTAATGAGTAACACCTTGAAAGTATGCAGTGCTCCGCCTCCGTGCGCGAGCGCCCATTTGCGTGCTGTAGCCTGTAGTTCCCCAAAGTTTTTCCCTTGTGGGTGCCGCCATAATCAGTCAAATTGTCCACATAAAAAAAAAAAAACAGTGGGTAAAGAATACATTGATGTGTTCGCCAAACTGCGTCGTTCAGCCTCTTCTGCGCTGCCTTGCAGCTCCTGTGATGCTCGGGATTTCCCAAGCGCTGGATCCGCCTAAGGTCGGCGGCGGGCTTCCTCGCGACCGGCACGGCCGCATAACATCCATCAATAAAAGTATCCATTTTAGGAGCATCGGCTGAAAGTTACTGCTTTAATTCAGGTGAGGAGCAGTAAAGCAAACAAAACAATGTCTCTTTTAAAATTGTATCCCAACGCGTCGCGAGGAAGCCCGCCGCCGACCTTAGGAGGATCCAGCGCTTGGGAAATCCCGAGCATCACAGGAGCTGAAAGGCAGCGCAGGAGAGGCTAAACGACGCAGTTTGGCGCACACATCAATGTATTCTTTACCCACTGGGGTTTTTTAATGTGGACAATTTGACTGATTATGGCGGCACCCACAAGGGATAAACTTTGGGGAACTACAGGCTCCAGCATGCAAATAGGCACGCACGCATTGAGGCGGAGCACTGCATACTTTTTCCTCATTAACTGGCTGCCATCCTCAGTTTCCAGAGACCCGTGAGCAAGAGCACCTTGTTGTTCGAAACGTGTTGGGATTCCATTTTAAAAGAGACATTGTTTTGTTTGCTTTGCTGCTCCTCACCTGAATTAAAGCGGTAACTTTCAGCCGAGGCTCCTCAAATGGGTGCTTTTATTGATGTATATATATATATATGTATATATATATATATATATATATATATCTCTCAAAAGTGCAGCTCCTGACCGCCAATTGCAAGGCGGAACCGAACAGGTGCGGACCTCTTCCCCAAGGTGTAGATTCAATAACGGGCCACTGCACAAAGTTCTGCAAGCAGTTTTAAAGTTTTATTTCATTGTTCTTTGAGACAAATGTCCCCCATATATATATATAGGACCTCAAACACCACTACTTCAGTAAACATCTGGACATGTGAAGAAGGACTGCTGTGCTGCTACATGGACTACTACTCTGCTGGACTGCTGCTCTAAAGGAACTACTACCCTGCTGTGCTGTCTGCTGCCCTCTTGCCTTGGGAAGGAGAACTGAACCAACAACTTCATCTTGAACCCAGGACATCATATAGACTCCAAGGGCTAGCCGGCTGGCCTCCTGATTTGAGCCTCAGTAACATAAAAGGCTACCCAGCATCCTACACCAGCCCCTAGACCCAGTAGCTGTGAATTTTTGGCCCCCAAGTGGTGCTTCTCATCTCTGGACCCTTGATGTGGTTCACGGGCACTGAAATCAAGCTTTTGGGCTCTTTCTGACCATGAATGGGCCTGTTCTCATCAAGCCCGCGGCGCTCGCACCACAAATCAGCTTGAAGCTCTTTCAGCCCAACCTTTCGAAATTCAGCATTACAGCTCCTGGGAATCGCGACTGTGAAGCTCCAGCAACATCTGCCCACCACACTGGTGGCTCCTCATGTTTCCCCGGAAGCATCCCAAGACGCCCTCTGAAATGCAAACGGGACTCTTGGAATGAACTTGAGAAGGACTAACCTGGAACTGTATCACGGTCGGTCTGAACTTTTGAATTCGACCCTGTCCAGCAGGATCAGACATCCCGAGTTGGTGCATTGTGCTTTTTGGTGCTATATTCTTATTATTCTTTGAAAATTCATTACTCTGGTTCTACTGATAGGATCTTTGTTGTTTTGGTCTTAAGTTATTTATTAATTTCAGCTCTACTTTTCAACCTGGTGTGGGATCTTTTTGTATGATGCGTTCACTGTTTTGCTGTCTTTACTGTCTTCCCTGAACTGGAATCAATCATCCTGGCACCGGTTTCGGGGCTCACATTCCTCATCAGCCGGACTAGCTTGAATCCAGTGGCAAAGTGAGCAAGGACCCAATTCTGGGCATACCCTGCCAACTAGCTGGGTCTGAACTGGGGTGACGAAGTGAGCTAAAGAACGATGATGGATTCAACCCAGATCTGTGACTTGGGTGAGTGTCTGAAAAGTTTCAGCGCTCCATCCATCATTTCCTTATGTTTGCTTTGTTCACCCTAAGTTGGCAGTGGATTCAAGCTAGCATTGGCTAATGAGGAATGTTACCCCCGAAACTGGTCGCAGGATGCTTGTTTCCATCCAGGGAAGACCTGGATGGGCAGTTCGGAATGGACTGTTCTCACGAGGCACAGGGTTAAGACTGATTTGCATATAGCTGGGTCTGAACTGGGGTGGCGAAGTGAGCTAAAGAATGATGATGAATTCAACCCAGATCTGTGACTGGGGGTGAGTGTCTGAAAAGTGTCAGCGCTTCGTCCATCATCTCCTTGTGTTTGCTTTGATTTGTACTAAGCAGCGATTACAATTACAAGAAGTGCAATTACAAACAGAACTATCTGTAGATAGATCCATTTGAATTTGATCTGTAGGATAGATCCGTTTGAATTTAATACACCCAAAATACAATGAGGATCTGGAGTTGAGAGCAATTTCTTTCTCTATAAGTGTTTTTCTGAATTTCACCCACCACAGGGGTAGTCCTGCAGTATTCAGTACTCCAGTATTGTAACTCGTATTTAGTGAATCCCTAATCCCCATATTGGAAGATTCTCTCTTCCCTACAAACTCTAAAAGAGGCCCTATATATTTTTTAGTTTTGGGCTGTGGCAAACACTTACTACAGCTCGGCCTAACATAGTATTATTTCAAGGATTCGCGCGGGGTAGCTGAAGAGCCAGGGAGAAGAGGCTGGAACTGCAATAACAATTCAACAGGACCGAGAGGTACCAACTGCCCACTGAGAGAAACACTTTCAATACATTTGTATTTAAATGCAGTTATTTGCTAACGCTTCAAATCGCCATTTCCAAGACTAAAACAATTTATGTGCAGCAAGCCTCTCCATTGCTGTGCCCTAATGAAGAATTGTTTTTCGGCCATGTTGTAATATTTCTTCAGTATATCCAATTCCGTGTCTGGGAATGTGAAAGGAAAATTCAATTCCTATATTTAAATTGCAATATAGGGACGACAGTGACCTTTTTGTCGGCATCTCAATGTAGGCCAGTGGAAGGGCTGCACGCTTTATGTTATGAATGTACATAAATCCAGCAGCAGTGTAATTTCAGCTGCCATGAACGCCTTGCCTGCCATGGAACAGCTTTGCGAAACAAAAGAAAGACTGATGGGTTAAACTGAAAACGAGAGAGGGACCAAAATTGATGTTTAGTCCAATGCGATTCAGTTTAAGAATAATGCTCTGGTGGCGCCGTTTTTGATTCAGACGGTAATAGCAACAGCAATAGCTATGGCAGATAATGCTTTTCCCCCCATGAATATATATTAAATGGAATTGGAAATGCGGAAAGCGTATGCTAACGCTAAGAAAAGTGTCCCCGAATACTCACTCTTGTTGTGCTGTTGTGGGAGCTCTGAAATAGAATCTGTTTGTTGCTATTAATGATTTGCACTTGATGCGCGCAGAGCTACTGCAGCACAAAACTGTTTAGCAACTTTGCATAGTTATGTGTAATTCTACAGAGCCTTGCTTCCTTAAGCAAATGAGGTACAAATAGTTAACTAATTCATTGATTGATTAGATGTACAATATCAGCTGTTTTAAAACTATTTTCAATCGACTGCCTCGTTTTTTATTATTTTTTATTGAAATGTTGACTTGAATCGCGTTTGCCAGAGCTCTTTTGTACAACTTTAAATGCTCTGAGAATCATGGCATGACTAAACATAAACAATCAACACAATAACATGTAAAGAGGGTTTAACCCCGGTGTTTTGAATCCCTGGGGTAATGCTTACAGCTAATGGCAAGCAATGCAAACATTTTTCATATGCGAAGTAGTCTGCTTTAAACCATCGCAGAGTAAATTAGAAGTAACAAAAACTCCTTATAGACTTGCGGCACTTTTCAAAGGGGCGTTCGTGGGAGCTGGACGTATGTACATACATCTTCAAATAATTTACAGTTTCCTAGATTTGTTCTTGCAAAAGCAATCATAAGCCCAGTGCTTTAAGTGAGCAGGCACAGAGTTCCTGCAGTTCTTTAATTTGAAAGGGAAAGAACTCTGCAGCACTGCTACAATAATTTAAAGCAGGAGTAACCGCAGTTCTCAGGAGCAAATAGGTACTTTGAATAGAGAGTACCTGCACATGTGTATTTCCAGTTAAAGCACTAAATAAATCTTTGTTGGCTCTCTGACTTTTCTAAAGGTTCAACTCAGGCTGAATCAGCGATCAGTCACAGATTACAGCCTCATTGATAAGGAGCTATGAAGGCACAGCTAGTCCAAAGTCTGGCTCCAAAAAGAATGGATGCGCAACCTCAAAGGTGACAAAAAAATTAATCTTAGCCATTGTATACCACATTCTTCCAGCGAGGGTCTAATGTTCCTGTTAGAAATGGGGATTTCTGGTTGGCAGATGTATGCACCCTGTCCAAGGAGGAACAACAATCCTAGTCAAGGTAGGTCACAATACAATCTAAAGTATCCTGTGCTTACCCTCTGGTAGTTTGGCACAGAGCAGTCAGGCTTACATTAAGAGGTAATGTGTAAAGTAGTGTGCAACACTTCATACAACAACACAGTAAAAACACGACAAAAAGATTCCACACCAGGATAGAAAAATAGATTATGATTTTATAAATAAAATAAGGCCGAAACTACAGAAATTCAATGTGTAGAAGTTGAGATATGAATTTATAAAGATTAAAGGCAAACTATAGTGCTTAGATGCAAGTAGCCCCTAAAGAGTTATTTGGTCACCCTGGACTGGTGACAAAGTCAAGAGTTCAGGCTGACTGTGCTGGAGTACGTGCTGGATACAGGACCCACTTAGACCCCGCTGAGCAAAAGTACCTTGATCCTGGTCGCAACACCGAGATGCAAAGCCGATTCTCATGCAGTTGAGGTATTGCGCCAAATTTCTCCACGCAACTACAGCGATGAACTGGTCCAGTTCCAGCAACAGTGGGGATGCATCGATTCTACTCTTGCAGTGGGGGATGTTTCAATTCCACAGGAAAAAACCCTAGGTCCACTTCCAAGGGTCAAGGACCGGGCTGGCACCACTTGACAGGACAGACTCACAAGCAGCTGAGCCCAATGGTTGGAACAGGAAGGTTCTAAGTCTTTTGTGTCTCTGGGACCTAGGCAACAGGAGGCAAGCCAGCAAACTCTTGGAGTCTATCTGGGTTCAAGTGATGCAGCTCCAGTCCTTCTCATCCAGGCAGAGAGCAGCAGGCAGCAGTGCAACATAGCAAGGCAACAGTTCGACAAACAGGAGTTTCAGCAGAGTGGCAGTCCCTTAGAAGCACAGCAGATCCATTTATTTCTGGCAGAGTGGTCACAGGTCCAGAAGAGTACTGATTTTGTAGTGCCAGAGGTCCAGTACGTATAACTAGTAGTGCCTTTGAGGTTAGGGAGACTTCAAAGAAATATTTGAAGCGCACAGAGGCTCTCCCTTCCTACCCTGGCTTCAGACACTACAGGAGGGTAATCAATAATTTCTGTGAGGATAGGATGCAGCCCTTTCAGGTGTAAGTGTCAGCTCCTCCATACCATCCTGATCAGGAGGCTCTATCTGCCACTTAGACACACCTACCCTTCCTTTGTGTGTGATTGTCTAGAGGGAATGCAGGAAACGAGCTGTCACCCACCCCAGACGTCCATTTGAGAGACAGGCAGAAGGCCCCAAAGGGCTAAAGTAGGTAATATGCGGTTCTCCAGCGGCTCCCAAGTAGGTGACACAGCAGAGTAGAAGCCTTGAAGAGAGTGTGACTACAGACTTTACTCTTCGCAGGAGGAACCATGAAGCAATAGCTGAATTTTACCAGTGACTCAAAAAGCGAACACAAGGCAGGTGGTATAAGTATATGCACCTTCCTATTAACATGCCTTGGAAATGTTTGTCCAGTGTTTGACAACAGGAGTGGAACCAGGTAGTTGACAATTGTAGTAAATAGTGAATTCCCTAGTTCCTGAAGAATAGTCAATAGGGGTATGGCTAGAAACATGTCGACCATAAGGAATCAGGAACATTATCCCCTTTTTCCTAAATCTCCCCTTTTTTGTAACCATACCGACTAGGGGTCGGAATCAAAAAATACAAACCTACTAAACAGGTATGCTTAAAATAAGTTTTCCCCATCCCCCTCTCCATCGTCTTAGATCATCTTATCTCATCTGTCATCAACATAGTCATTAAAAGTGCTCCCACATAACTTTTAGTTCACAGCACGCCCCATTCTGCAGCAGAATGCGATGGACCCAATGATGAAGTATGCCACCAAGAGTTAACCCTGGTGGTTGAGGGTTTTACAGAAAACATTGCGTTTTCTCCCAGGTGAAAGTTTAACTTAACTTAACTGCTGGGTGCCTATTTTTTCTTGTGGCGAATTATGTTTGGAGGAAGGCCTCAGTTTTTATCCTCTTTCTCCCTCTATTTTTTGTTTAAAGTAGGTAAATGCAAACTTTCTAAAAGTGGCATTTGCTAAACTGGAATTTAAAATCCAACTTCACCATAAGTTGTTATTTTAAACTGTGAGTTCAGTGACCCTAAACTTGAAAAGCCTATCCCTTCTCAATTGGGAGTTACAGTTAAAAGATGTGATAAGGTAATCCCAATGTTATCCTATGGGCGAGATAGGCCTTGCAGTTTTGAAAGACACAAATGGGAGTTTTTCACTACCGAGACATGTAAAGTTTGAAAGTATATGTTTGCCTTTCCAATACATTGCCCTGTGGGTTTTTAAGGGCCTTCCTTAGGGGTGACTTATATGTATAAAAAGAGAAGGTTTAAGCCTGACAAGAGGGTTTACTTGCCAGGTTGACAGGGCAGTGTGAAACTCCACACACAGGCTCTGCGGTGGCAGGTGTGAGACATGGTTAAATGTCTATTTATATGGGTGGCACAATCAGTGCTGTAAGACAACTAGTAACATTTAATTTCCAGGCCCATTGCACATGTAGTACATTTTACTAGGGACTTATAAGTAAATTACATGTATCCAATTGGGGATAAGTGAATATTACCATGTTTAGGCGAAGGAGCACAAGCACTTTAGCATTGGTCAGCAGTGGTAAAGTGTGCAGAGTCCCAAACCAGCAAAACTGAATTCAGAAAAATGGAGGGAGGCAGGCAAAACATTGGGAGAAGACCACCCTAAGGTCTGGTCTGTTCCCATGAGGGACAGGGTCAAGACTGATTTGCATATGGCCATGTCTGAACAGGGGTGGCATGGTGAGAAAAATAATGATGGATTAAAGCCAGATCTGTGACTGGGGGTGAATGTTTTACCAATGTGCAACATTCCGTCCATCACCTTGAGTGTTTTGCTGTTAGCCCTATGTGGGAAGGGTATGCCCAGACATGGGTCCCGTGCTCACTACGCCACTGTAGTCAAGCTACCCTGGCTGATGACGGTTGATAGCCAGAAACTGGTCCTAGGATGCTTGATTCCGGTCCAGGGAAGACATGGCTTGGCAATTCAGGCTGGACTGTTCCCATGAGGGACAGGGTCCAGACTGATTTGCATATGGCCATGTCTGAACTGGAGTGGCGTGGTGAGCAAAATAACGATGGACTACACCCAGATCTGTGACTGTGGTGAATGTTTTGCCAATGTGCAACATTCCGTCCATCACCTTGTGAGTTTTGCTGTTCATCCTAAGGCTGTCATGTTTAACAGTGCCAGAACTACTTAGAGTGATTGAAAACTTGAGATACATGCTGAGCAACATACAAAAGGTTTAATAACTGTCCCAAAGTTTACAAAGCACAATTCAGTCTTTAATCATTGTTTCCTTATGTATCACCTTTATAACTTTCTGGGATAATATTTACTATTGCGATTTTCAAATAAAAAACTAAATCACTGAGTATGATGTATTTTAGTATGTTTTCTCTAATACTTCGGCCTAAAGGATTTTGAAGATGGCTAAACATAGGGATTAGGCAAATAACCTGTCGTCAACAGGGAGATACTTAAAAAAGAAGGGTATCTCCCAGGTTCTTGTTATACGATAAGAGGGATTTTATTGGAGTATAAAAGAAGGAAAAAAACGTACTTTTGGGCCTTGTCATGGAGTTCCTCGTTATATCAAATTAGAGAAGTTTGGATGGGATCTCCAGTGGAATGGGAAGCTATTAGAGCTCTGGCAGCTGATGATCCTTGTATTGTGATGGAAAATTAATGCCTGTCGTAAGCAGTGCTTAATTTGAGCCCATACTTTGAGCCGGTGGTTGCCAATGGGGGCCACCAGCACTACTTTTTGGGACCCAGCCCTTATTTTTCTGAATCAGACATTTACCTAGAGCACAAGAAAGAAAACGCACAAACAACGTAGAAAGAGAAAGACAGGAAAACTGTCACAAAGAGAGCAAACAGGAACCTGCAAGAGAGAGATAAAGGGGCAGGGAGGGTTTGGTGATGGATTATCGAGCCATGAGGTAGATTCGGCAGCTGGCTCTTGAGAAGAGCTTTGGGAACCAACCCTCATTACCTCTTCTTCCATCCTCCCTGATACAGTATTTAATTGCGAGATTACGTCTTCGTCCTGCAGTACCAGTTCCCTAACTGACATAAAAAAATCCTCCCAATATGGCTGCCTATTACCCTTCAGGCAGTACAAGAGGGAGGAAGTGCTACCTCACATCCTGTCATTTTCCGTCTGCAGACCTACACCCTTGCAGCGTCTTGTAAGTGGATATGCAGTTTTATATGCATTTTCATATGTTTTTTACTGTTCAATGACAGGTTTGCCCTAGCCCTATCCTTTGACCTTTGTGTTTCTGTCCTTAACGCCTCACTTTAGTGGGCGGGACACATGCGTCAAGCGTCACCAGGCCTGAGCTTGCTCTAGCGTCTCAGTGGGCCATTGAAAGTTTGGGGCTTGATTCGCTCTCAGCACGACTGCATAATTAGTGTTTGTCCACCCCTCTGACCAAGCTAGTTGCTCAACTTCACAATCAGCGCAGACAGGGTTGTGGCATCTCTTCACGTAATTGCGAGCATTCTTGCGAGATTTCTGTTGCTTACAAACTGACCTCAAACAGGTAATGCAATTGGATTCTGCACGGTGATGGTCGAATGCAGACTGGAATCATGGAGGAGAAAGTGTTATAAGCCCGGGGCCCTCTTCAGGCGAGACATCTTTATTTCGGTAAAAAGAGAGTTAATCCGGCTACATTGGCTCCCGGTGAAGCAAAGGGTTTGTTTTAAGGCCTTATGCATTGCATTTAAGGCTCTCCATGGTATTGGCCCTGACCATTTGAGGCAAAAGTTCAAATGGTATGCTCCCTCCATGACCCTGCGGTCTGAAGGAGCAAAACAATTCAAAATCCCCACCGTTAAAAAAAACAGTTGGGGAGGCAGGGTTTCATCACCTGCACGTCCAAGGCATGGAATGAGATACCGTTCTATCTAAGAAATGCCGTAGACCTCTCTTCCTTTAGAAAGGGTCTGAAAACTTGGCTCTTTACTCATTGAACCTTTTCCAACTATTGCTCAAGCAGAGCTCAGCGCCAGGACACCTAGGGTAATCGCGCGCTTTCATAAATTTAATTAACATAACATAACAGGGCAACATTATGACTGAGGATGCTTTATCTGTATGTTTGTTTTTGTCCTGTTATACTTTTTTAAATTACAGGAATGCCTTAAGGGGGAACTCCCCTCGTACACATAGTGCACCTTACTGCGTGCAACACATTTTAGATCTAACACATAAAGTCTGGTTTAGATCTCACACTTCACACATATTTCTAGGTCCAGAGGAAAGCCATTACACTTTCAAGGACTTGGCTGAAACATGTATACCGTTTTTGGATGTAGGAGTTCTTAATTACCACTCCACGCACATCCACTGCCTTGTTTTTATTACTGTCAGAGGCCCAAACATTAAAAGAAACCCTTTGGGTAATGGGACCACTGTATAGTTTTTAAACTTCACCTTCACATCACCTGACCTCACTGCACACTCAGCAAATATAGCTGCTCTGCTGTAAATCAGGCGTTGTAGTACACCTGGGACACACTCTGTGTCACTAGGTGGGCCCGATGATGAAGCATGCCACCAACTAGGTTGGTGGGTGAGGACTTTATAAAAAGAAAAAAGTGTTTTCTTTATATTACAAAAATCATAGTTTCGATATCACGTACCCTCAGACTAGTTCCTCTTGATGATATATATTAACTGTGGGTATAAGGACTAGTTCTCTAATCTTCTCTCTCCTTTTGATACTTAATACTTATTGGCAGCGCAGAGCTGTGAGAGTTAACCCATTCGTACAGCCAAGGCAGAGAATCCAGGCTTAACCTTTACTGAAAGTGACGTAAATGAAATACTTGCAGAACCTCTTTTCTGGCAGACTTCAATATTTCCAACACCATAGGCCAGTGCACTGATTGGGACACCCTGCCAGAAAAAAAGCGAACCGAATCAGAACTATCCTACATGGATTCATCCTAATGGAGTACCTACGAACCAACACCGCTCCACGTGGGCTCCTTGCCCCCAGGATCTTCCTGGAAGATGTCACCTTCAGGAAGGACTGGGCCCAGATTGCCTGGCACTGTACCAGGTACTTGCTGTTACTTATCATTCAGACTGCCAAACGACTGTCTGAGGCAATGATTATTGACATTCAAGCGACTGAAACCCATTTCAAGACAACCATAACCGCATTCAAGAAAAAATTGGATGAACCAAATAAAGAAGTTGCTGAGTATAAAGAATATCTAACTCAGGCCAAAATAACTAAATTTCAAAAAGATTTTGAAAAAATGTCATATGTCAAAACATACCCCTACACAGAGGACAACTATGTAGCCTCAAACAAACAAGACAAATCCAGTGAGGCATCTGGAGATAGCAGCTCAGTATCCAGTGATTCCAGCACAGGCTCATCTAAATCACGAGGAAGAGGGCACCAACAACGCTGTCAACCCCCATGGAATGGACAGCCATAAGGAAACAATTTTGGACCCCCACCTTTTGCCCACCCTCAACAAAATCGATACTTTGGTTGTCCCCGATGTAACAATTCGTCCACCGCCTTCTTCCAAGGCAACCAAAGACCACCTTTTTTAGGACAGGGCCGCAGACCCAGCAGATGGGGGAGGAGCAACCAATAGGTACGCTGGGCAGAAGAAGAGGAGCCAGTGAGTGCCAACACATGGAACAAAACATGGGAGCAACAACCCGGACCGAGTGGGCACCTATGAGAAAGGAAAACGAACAACCCTCCACATTGGTATTCAACTTGTCAAGCACTCCATTATCACCCAAAGAGGAAATAGTACTCAACAAAGGCCTATTGTTCGTTCCCACTACCAAACTGGATACATTCAAACTTCACATGGAACTAGCTGAGTTTTTCAGGAAACTCAAGCTTAAGGCCTTTTTCAAGAAACAGCAAACAAATCATGACTCTACCAACATCAAGACCAATGAAACAGGTCTGAAACTAAAATCTACCTTTATACCTCCACCTGCTAGCAGCCCGGTGGAAATCACCACGTTCGAACAAGCTGTTTACGACGACATAGAAAAAATGGATAAAACAGAAACCTATAATAACCTCTCCAAAGAAGACAGAGAGGTCATACAGAAACTACAGGAAAACCCCACACTAATTATAAAACTGGCAGACAAAGGCGGAGGCATTGCCTTGCAAGACAAAATAGACTACGACAATGAATGTCGCAGACTACTGAGCGGCTCACAGAACTATAAACGTCTGAAAGCAGATCCAACAGAGTCCCTGCAAGCAACCATTAAAGCCCTAGTGGAGCAAGCGGAAGAGGCCCAGCACATTTCAAAACAGGAAGCAGATTATCTGTGTACTAAGAATGTAACGATACCATATTTCTATACCGTACCAAAAATCCATAAAGAAGCAGGGCCCCCACCAGGGCAACAAATCGTCTCAGGAATCGGTTTCCTTTTGGAACCTCTATCCAGGTCCTGTGATTTCTTCCTGAACCTCCTGGTACAAAAAACAACCACTTACATCAAAGACACTAAACATCTCCTGAACATCATCAAGGACCTACGTTTTTTTTTGGGGGGGGGAATTTAAAAACATTTTATTTGCTTTTTATTGTGCATAAACAGAACAAGCATGTCATTATTAATCATCACACCCCACCCTTTCTCCCCCGCCCTCCATGATTTATTTTTAAAAACAAGGACTCCCTTCCACCTCACCTAGCACCATCAGATCTCTTCCCAGGCCCTCACCTATTACGCCACACTGCCCTCCATCACACTCCCTCCTATCTCGGGCTGAATACCCTCTCACTCCCTCAGGTTCAGAGTCCTCCATCTAGACCATGGTATCGACGCCATTTGCCCCACACTTTACCAAACGTTTTAGGACAGCCCCGTGCCTTATATGTGACCCTTTCAGCTGCCATATATAAGTCCATACCTCTCCTCCATTCCTCTAGCTGTGGCAGGGTGGCTACCCCTCATTTCCTTGCCATGTCTCTCTTAGCTACCACCAGAGCCAGGGCTAAAAAAATCAGCAGTGGGCGGGTCAGGTCTACATCATTAGTCATACCTAATAAGACCAGTTTGGGGTCCAGCGGCAGAGTGGTCTCCAGCACCTCCCCCAGTTCCCTCAGGACCTCGACCCAGTAGGTCAGAATTTCCGGGCAGGAGGAAATGATGTGATAAAAATCTCCTCTGTCCCGGCCACAGCGCAGGCAGTTTGGGTCCCCAGCCCTTCCCATTTTGTGTAGGCACACTCTGTCAAAGTAGGTCCTATGTAGGATATTGTATTGGATAAGCCGTAGGCGGGACTTAATGGCGACCTCTCTCGGGTGCATCAGAAGCGTGTCCCAATCCACCGTATCCATCTCCCCCACATCATGCTCCCAGTTTCTTTTAAGATTTACTAGCCCATCCGGTACGTTATTCATCACAGTTCTGTAAGTCAGGGAGACTGCCCTACTCGGGATCTGTTCCTGCAGGAGGCGGCCCTCCAGCGGTGCATATTTGGGAGCATTCCCGCCAAGGTCCCTTCTGCCCGCCAGCCGTGCCTCAACTGTGCGTATTTGAAATATTGTGTGTGGTGTAACCCATATCCCACCCTTAGTGCTTGAAAGGACTTCAGTTCCCCTTTTTTCATCACGTCACCCAGTGTCGATATACCTATGTCATCCCATCTCTGGAACCCCCGTAATTGACTTAGTTCCTTCAACCATGCACATTGCCATAGTGGTGTCTGCCTCGTTGGTTTTCTTTCCCAGCCTATATTACTCGTCGCCCATTCCCAAATCTCCAGGGTAACTCTGGTGGCAGAAAGCAATCTACCTTTCCCTTTTCCCCCATACAGGTAGTGAGTGTATGTGCGTTTCGCCATGCCGTGTCGCTCTAGTGCGTAAGTGGGGTGTGCGGCAAGGGCGTGCATCCAGTCATTGATGGGCGCCAGGTGTTCAGCCCAGTAGTAGGCTTCAATGTTAGGCAATGAGATTCCGCCATTGTATTGATGTCTGTGTAGGGTCGTGAGTGCCACCCGTGGCTGCTTACCCAGCCACAGGAAGGCCCTCAGTTCGGCATTTAAGTCCAAGAACACCCGTCGCGGGAGGGGGAAGTATTCATTTTGGAATGCGTACAGAAACCTCGGGAGCGTCATCATTTTAAACATGGCCGCACGGCCGAGGATCGTAAGGCGGAGCATCCTCCACCTGGCCGCATCCTCTGTAAAATTATTTGATATTCATCTGATATTCCTGTCATAGGAGAGGTTCCTGTCCAGTGTCACAAATATCCCGTGATAGACAAACCCCTCGCTTGTCGTCTGCAGTCTCCCTGGTAAGTCTGTCCACTCTTCCCGTCCCTGGGGATCATAAAGGATCGACTTGTGCCAATTTACCCGGTAGCCTGCACGGGCTCCGTATCGATCCAATTCTGAAAACAATGCCACTATCATAGTGGATGGGTGTGTTGTGTACAGGAGGATATCGTCCACATATAACGATATTTTTTCCTCTGCGGTGTCTGTCTGCCCTAGTCGGAATCCCCTAATGTCTCCATTCTGCCGAACCACACATGCCAGAACCTCAATAGTAAGAGCGAAGAGCAGGGGAGACAGAGGGCACCCCTGTCTAGTCCCCCGTCATACCGGGAAGTCCCTGGATAATATCCCATTGACTTTACCTTTTGCTCTGGGGTCAGTATATAGCAACTTTACCCATTTCCTGAACTTAGGTCCGAAACCAAACCGCACCAGCACCCCTTCAATAATGGGCAAGTGGACTGCATCAAACGCTTTTTCTGCGTCAAGGGACAAAAACAAGTGTGGGTCTTGCCTTGCGCTCACCTCTTGCAGCCAATTATGAGTCCGCCAAAGATTTAATCTAGTGGCCCTATCAGGGAGGAAACCCGTTTGGTCTAGGTCATGGGTATTCACAAACTTTCTCTCGGGGGCCAAATTTACAGTGTGGTTTGTTTCCGAGGGCAGCACCGGTGGGGGCGGGGTCAGTCGGGGAGGGGGCGGGGCTAGATCAACCAAAAAACCTATGACCATGAGGTTGATCACAGGTCCCTGCAGCGGATGCCTTCTTCGACTGCGCCACACAACCGGCATACACACATCTATCTCCCTCCCTCGCTCCCTCTCTCCCTCCCTTCCTCTCTCGCTCTGTCTCCCTCCATCCCTCTGTCGCTCCCTCTCTCTCCCTCCTTTGTTCTCCCTCCCTCGCTCCCTCTTTCTCTCCATCCCTTGCTACCTCGCTCTCTCCATCCCTCGCTCCCTCCCTCGCTCCCTCCCTCGCTCGCTCCCTCCCTCTCTCCCTCCTTCCCTCTCTTGCTTTGTCTCCCTCCCTCCCTCTCTTGCTCTCTCCCTCCATCCCTCTCTCCCTCCCTCTCTCGCTCCCTCTCTTGCTCCCTCTCTCGCTGCCTCTCTCCCTCCCTTGATCCCTCTCTCTCTCCCTCCCTCCCTCGCTCCCTCCCTCCCTGTCTGTCTGTCTCTCTCACTCAACCTCTCTCCCTCACTCCCTCTCTTGCTCCCTCTCCCTCCCTCTCTCCCTCTCTCCCCCTCCCTCCCTCCCTCACTCTCTCTCTCCCTCCCTCTATCTCCCTCCCTCTGTCTGTCTCACTCGCTCTCTCTCTCTCACTCCCTCCCACTCCCTCCCCCTCTCACTCCCGCCCTCACTCCCTGCCCTCACTCCCTCGCCCTCACTCCCTCGCCCACATTCCCTCGCCCACACTGCCTCCGTCGCCCTTACTCCCTCCGTCGCCCTCACTCCTTCTGCCGCCCTCACTCCCTCCGTCGCCCTCACTCCCTCTGTCGCCCTCACTCCCTCTGTTACCCTCACTCCCTCCATCACCCTTACTCCCTCTGTCACCCTCACTCCCTCCATCGTTCTCCTCTGTCGCCGTCCTCCTCTGTCGCCGCCCTCCCTCTGTCTCCCTTTCTCTGTGTCCCTCTCCCTCCCTTTTCCTCTCCCCTCTCTCTCTCTCTCTCCCTCCCTTTCCCTCTCTCCCTCTGTCTCCCTCTCTTCCTCTGTCTCCCTCTCTTTCCATCCCTCCCTCTGTCTCTGTCCCTCGACCTCTGTCATCCTCTGTCATCTCACCCTGCCTGTGTGTCAGCCCCGGGTGAGACAGCTTCCTGACACACACAGCCGCACCCAAGCACTTCACAGGTCGTTAAAGGCCATTTGCATGCTAATGAGGCTTTGTTGTATTCCACCTCTTCTTAGGCCCCTGCAGCTCCACTCTGGCTAAGTGAGAATCGCCCAACCCTGGCCCCCACAGAGCAGCAGAGACTCTCAGAGTCGCGCTGCAGCAGACAATCTTTAAAAAAAAAAATATATACATTGGTAGAATGTCTACAAGGTCCGTGGCTTGCCGGGCCGCCCCTGGCCCGCGGGCCATACTATGAGTACCCATGGTCTAGGTGGACCAGCCCCGAAATAACCCGCCGCAGTCGGAGAGCTAGAATCGTCACGAGGAGCTTCACTTCTACATTTAAGAGGGATATGGGGCGATACGACGCACAGTCCTCCTTAAATATCGGGCTATTGTGGCCAAACGGAGGTCTGGCAGCAACTCTCCCTCCTGTTCTGCCTCTTTGAAGAGCCCCAACAGATGGCGGGCCAATAAGTCTGCTGTCTTTTTAAAAAATTCTGCAGGGAATCCATTTGGGCCAGGGGACTACCCCGCCCGGAGCTTGGCTAGGGCTGCTTTAATTTCATTGAGTGTGATGCCATCCTCTAGATCTCATTGATCCTCTTCCGTCAGCACCAGAAGGTCAATGTGTGCCATGTACTGTATTGCATCCTCCTGCGTCCATAGATCTCTAGCTTCGTAGAATATTCTGAAGTAATCGGCAAAGGTCTCCGCTATCTGTTCATCCGTCTTCACCAGTTTTCCCTGGGCATCCCTAACCTGCTCCACCCATCTGGCATCCCTCTCCTTCCTGCTGAGCCATGCCAACAACTTCCCTGACTTGTCCCCCACATCGTATAAGCGATGCAACGTCGCTAGCGCCTGTGTCTTGGCCTCCCCCGTCACCATGTCTCTATACTGGCGCTGCAGATCCGACAGTCGTCTGAGGGTCCCCGTTGCTCTAGTGAGTTGGTGCTCCCTCAAGGACCTATGTTTTGATCCCACCTCCCAACTATTAGTGGGATTGGATATTGAGAGCCTTTACACAAGTCTCCCACAGCCAACTTACAAGTTCTCCATGACATACTAATGGACACACCTTGGGAATACCACACTCCCAGAGAATTCATTCTGAAGTGTGCCACTCTTGCTCTAAAGGACAACTACTATGAATACAAAGGCGAGTTCCACCTCCAGACCAATGGTACATCCATGGGGAGCGTTTTTGCCCCAGCGTGGAAGGACTCTATGTCCACCACTTTGAACAGACACATATATCCCCAACCAACAACCCACACACTTCAAACATCAAATTGTGACGTTGTTACATTGACAACATTTTTATGATCTGGTCAGGTACCCCAGGATCTCTGACATTCTTCCTATTGTGGTTAAATGAAAGGGATCCATAGCTAAGATTTACAAGCACATCTAGCTCTACCACTCTGGCATTCCTGGACCTCAGCTTAACAGTGGAGGAAGGAAGCTTAAAAACCACCACCTACTACAAACCGATGACCAGGAATTCATTCCTTCGATTTGATAGTTTTCACCCTCGAGCCCTCAGGGAAAACCTCCCCTTCGGACAATTTCTGTGAATACGCAGAAATTGCAGTCAAATAGCTGATTATCACAAACAGTCGGCAACATTAGTTTCCAAACTGTATGACTGTGGACACCCACGTAAAATCGTGCAAAAAACAAAAAAACAAGCTCGCAATCAAAACCGTGAAGCCCTTCTGGAAAGCACGACACTGGAAACCTCCAATCCACCCATGACCTGTGTTACCACTTATAATGAGGCCTCCAACAAAATGTCTGGTATCATTCACAAAAACTGGTGTATTCTGAAATTAGGCATTAAAAACTGGGAACCACCACTCTTTGCCTATAAACGTGCAAGCAGCCTTAAGGATCGATTAGCATCCACACGGCCCAGAACACCCCAAAGACGAACCACCAACACTGTTCTGAACACATGGTGTCTCCCCAAAATCACAGGACACTATCCATGCAACAATTGCAGTGTGTGCCATCTCACACGCCCATCCAAGTCACTCGACCTGGCGCCTGGAAGCAGTTACACATACTAACTGCAACTCAACCAACGTGGTTTACTTAATTTAATGTCCATGCGGCCTTCGCTACATAGGCATGACAACACAAAAAGTCAGGACCAGAATGGTCGAACACCGCAGCACAATACGGTGTAAGAAAAACATCAGTCGCCTGACAGATCATTACCTACAATTAGGGCAAACCACGTACGACGTGTCCTCGACATTGATTGAAAACCTCGATCACAACAACACTAACAATGACAAATTCCTTCTCAGCAAGGAACAATGGTGGACTTATCGCCTATCCACTCAGCTCCATGGATTAAACAACTCTATTCCCTGGCACAGCCTTAATTATTAACTTTCTACATGAATGGCTGCCCATCCAGACACGTGTTTATTTTTTAACACGTCCAAAAAACCTGACACACTTTTTACACTCTGATTCTCACAATATGAGCATGTTAATGGTGGACTTTTCTCAGGCACAGAATAGTCACACAATGCACTCCATATAGACCTGACATACCAGGTGACTCAGTCCACTTTTACACATCCCCGTAAGTGCTTTACCTTCTGTCAGCGCTGTTGCCCCATTGTACAAGGGCTTAACACTACACTCTTTATTTTAAAAAAATTCCTTGATCTCAACCCGTATTACTTTTGCGATGACAACCGGGCCAATGCGTCCCACGTCATCCAATAGGGCCATACTCACACACGAGGGCTTCTAATAGTCTGTTTTCTATGTCCCCTCCCCTCTCTCTCTTCCACAGACACTCCTCGAAATTGAGCACACCTGATTCATCCGCTAATCACGGGATACATATAAGCGCCTCGCAGACCCGGGCCACCCATCAACAGAGATCTGATGCCGCCAACTAGGTCTTTAAGAAGGTCCTGAGCGGTGACGTAGTAAGTTAGGTAACGGGGAACCGCTCTTCCGCTACTACCAAGGGTAAGCTTTTCCTTTCCAGCGTTTACCACTGACACCATGCCGTTCCTTCTCCTTTCCCACCCCCCCAGATTTTAACAATCAGCCAGAACCCATGCCGGAATCTCATGAGCCATTTATGCTAATCGCAAGTCTTTCCAAGCCCACACAGCCTACCTGAACAGACGCCAGCACTCTGCCTTTGCCCCTGGGTTACCAACGCTGTAGGTCTTGCCGCCATCGACATCCAGGAGCGGCTGGAGACTACAGCTCCCAGTGGGCTTTGCGCTGACTTCCTGTCCCCGCTGTCTTCGCGCCCGGAGGCGCTACAAAGCGGAGCCTTGACCTCCGCGTCGCGGGACGCGCGAGGGCGACGCCGGGCGGAGCCCGGGCAGAGGGCGGGCCGTCTGTGGCCGTCCGGGGCTGTCAGAGGCTGGGCTGGGCTACGTCCCTTACACTCTACCAGCTTTGACGACACACCCTCGGTGCCCGTCCCCGCTGCCCAAACCCTGTCCACCCGTTCAGGAAAGCCACTCAGGGGCGAGGTTGAAAGGGGGTCAAACGCCGCAAGCCCGGTCATAGGATCAATGGACCGTTTTATCACCAGGGTGGCGGCGGTGATTGACAAGGAGATCGCTATGTCTGAGCGGCGACTATCTGAAGTCTATCTCCCCTCAAGACGCTCATCCTTGGGGGCAGTCGCACAGTCGCTCACACCAGCCATCATCCGGGTTCAAGCGGGTACCCCGCCTAGTATGGTCGGCGTTTCCTCAGACCCCCCTCAGTTGATTGGTATAGAGCAAAATATAGATAGGCTGGAAAATCTGGCCGCTCTCCTACCTATAGATACAATGGAAGATGGTGGCCCTAGTAACTTGTCCACATCATCACCACCTATTCCCACAAGTGATGTCATCACAGATCCCGAGTCCCCAAAATCGCTTGTACCACCTATAGTAGTATTAGACGGGAGTTTAGTTGGGGCTTCACCTAACACCGTAACTCCTGATATTAGGCAGGAGTCTTTCCCCTTGGGTAGAAAAGTGCGTAAACGTAAAAAGGGTAGGCTAGTGAGACAGGCTGCCCTCTACCAAAGAGTAAGGAAGTCCCCTGTATCTAGTATGAGAACTACAAGGGGTGCCCCTATGCTGAACGAAACCGATATAGAAGGGGATGTTTTGAACTCTCCCAAGGGGTCACACTCAGCCAAAGTCCCAAAGTCATCTGACTTAGTAACAGTTGAAAATATTCTGGAGAAGGTATCTACCCTCTTGAAACCGCTACTAGCACAAGTCAAGGGTTTAGGGGAGAGGATTGACAAACTAGAGCAGTCAACACTGGACGGGTTTCACTTACTCAAAACAACTATTAAACAAATAACTAGAGTAAGTGAAAACAAGGACGTGGGTAGAAAGGGGAATGAACTATTAGCTCAGAGAGGCCCTAAGCCCCTATTATCTCAAAACAAAGCTGCTCCTAATAGTCCAGTAATTCCAACACCTAAATCTCCTCCCCATCCCAAAGCAGGCTCAAGTTACAAGGGTCCATTAACACATACAGAGCCTGAGAAAAAAAAGCCCAAGCCTCTTCCACAAAACCAGCAACAGATAACTAGTGGTAAAAAGGAAGTTCAACAAAAATCAGAGGGGAGTAGCAAACCCAGTGGGTTAATGACAGGGAAAGCTCCTAGGCCTGTAACCCAACATTCTGCCCCATCTACCTCCCCACCGGTCCCCAGTCATCCAGCACGACGGATCCCCCCAATTAACCTCCCACCAGACTGTCAACCTTTTGTTGCTGTCATGGTCAATGTGCCCCCCCTCAAGGAAGGTCAGTTGGAAAACCACCAATCACTCAAGAACAAGTGTATCCACTGGCTGAAGGCAAACAAGCCGATCCCCTTGGGTGTGGACGGTATTATCCTAAGTGTCCGCAGAGTGGGATGGGTAGGGCAAGGGAAAAAAATGCAGGAGGGGGATTGTGTAATTATAAACTTCCAAGACCCCAGAGTAGTATCATCCATTTGTACTCCTATCAAAAATATGGGGGCCCCGGGGGTTAAACTGGTAGATCTTTCGTATTTTTACCCTAGGCACCTTGTTAGCCCAAATGGAGGAAGTGTAAGTTCCCCTAATTTTGGTCAAAACTGGGCTGGGGCTGTAGGGGGCAATAGGGAGAATCAAATGTGGGCAATAGGCCCCTGCTGACTGGAAACAGCGAGCAGAGAAGACTCAGTAGGAGCACCACCCCCCCAAACAAACTTCGTAAGTGGAATGGGAGACTCTATAGTAATTTCACAAGATCCCTGTTCTCCTTGTATATCTAGGAGGACTTCTATAGATAGGGGCATTCAGACGCCCAGCGACCCTCCAGCTGTGACGGACCTAGACTATAAGGTTTTCAGCTGGAATGTCGCAGGGATTGCAGGAAAACTGGCTCTTCCGGATTTTACTGCATGGGCTGATGAGCACTCCTTGTGCCTCTTCCAGGAAACATGGAGCTTGGTGCCGGTCCATAGGGTGGGATTTTCCTCATATTCCTCCCCTGCGCGAGTCTAGGAATCTGGGAGAGGGCGACCTTCGGGCGGCCTTCTCATCTGGGTCGCGGCTTCTCTAAACTGTAGAGTAGTGGACTTTCCCACAGGTTCCCCGGACATACAAAATATCACCCTTATAGATCAAAGGGGAAGAATTGTTTTAAATGTCTATAATGTGTATGCCCGGGGTACAAAAGGTGGGAGAAAGTCTCCAGTAATAGCTCTCCTCGAGACCCTGTTAAACAATACCCCCCATAAGACACGCACTTTGGTTGCAGGTGATATGAACTGTACGTTCGAGCCCTTGGGCTCGGACGTTTCCCTCGACCAAGATGAGGAGGATGCTAGGTGGGGGATCCCGGCACTGGACATCCCACCGATTAAAAGGTGGACAGAAGTGGCGCTCCAGATATACTCCCTGAGCCTTGAATTTAACTTAAGGGCAGCAAATGGGAGGACTTCCTCGGATAGGGGGGGTGCCCACACCTACAATAGACCAGGGCACACCTCTAGGATAGATTATATTCTAATAGATGTGTGCTTATGGTCTTATGTAAGGGATATGCAGGTGGTCCCTTCGACAGAAAGTGATCACAACTCACTCTCCCTAAAAATGGAACAATGGTGGCAACCCTTAAGGACGACCAACATCAACCTGGCACCCGTACCACCAGATGAATCGGAAGTTTCCCCATGTGGTAGAAGAATTAAATGGGCGAAACTGGTTTTATCCGAGGCAAAGGTTGGGGAAATTAAATCCCATCTAAACCGTGCGGTAACATCTCTCGGAACCTCCTTAGAAGGGGTGGGCAACGTTAGTGGGTGTTTTGTCTCTTTGATTGAAGCCTTAACCAACGTGTTTACCCTCTACCCTAAAAAGCCGGGCAATAAAGTAACTAATAAACCAGTTGATGGTTGGTACACCCACGCATGTAGGGGCTATAAGGCAAAGTTAGTTAGGGCAGTTAAATCCAAATCCCCTACTGTGATCCAGGATGCAAGGAAGGCCTATAAAAAGTCCCTTAATTTGGCTAAAAGGGAGTGGGAAAATAAACATTGGGAAGATCTACTCCAGGCTAGTAAAATCAGGGATTCAGGGGCCTTTTGGAATCTCATAAGTAAACGGAGCAAATCCGATGCAGCCATGAGACCCTGTAACATCCCGCCTCAAAGCTGGGTAAAACACTTTGGCTCCCTATACCTTCCTCCAGACGGGGAACTGTCCGTGGGGAGTGATCTCACACTAGCAATTGAACCTCATGCCTATGACCTCTTCACCCCCCTAGAGATCGAGGGGGTTATAGGCTGGGTAGCACCCCGAAAGGCACCGGGCCCGGACGGCCTTCCGGGTGACTTAATGAGGGCTTACCCAGCGGATTGGGGAAGGATCATAGCAGCTCTCCTAAATGATATTATGAGGGGAGGAGCAGTGCCAGAATCCTGGAAAGGGGCGGTGGTTGTACCCATTTATAAAAAAGGGTGTAGGGAAACCCCGGGCAACTATCGCCCCATAAGTCTGATAGACTCCACCCAAAAGATAGCTGGTAAAGCTATCCTTGGTAGGATTCTCCATTGGGTGGAGGAGAATAAAATCCTATCAGACTTTCAGGCAGGTTTCCGGGCTGGTATGGGGACTATAGAGCAGGTGTTTAGGCTGTCCCTTTTGGGGTGGAAGGTGGTGGAACTAGGCAAGGGTAGTCTTTACTTAGCCTTTATAGATCTGAAGACTGCCTTTGACCTAGTTCCCCGGGAAGAGCTCTGGAGGGTCCTTTATGAGTTGGGATTACCACCTTACATCTTGTCCCTTCTCATAAGCCTCCATGCCCACACCTTTGCACAGGTCCGTTGGGGTAAAAACGGAGAGCTCACTGATAAGATACCAGTGTCCAGGGGCGTAAGACAGGGCTGCGTCTTGGCGCCCACCCTATTCTCGCTATATCTGAATGGGGTGGTAAAACATCTTCAACAAGAACCAGCCGACGCCCCCTGTCTTGGAGGTGTTCGCATCATAACCCTGCTTTTTGCGGATGACACGCTCCTGATCTCGAAGACCCCACAAGGCCTGCAGAAATTATTAACACGATTCCAGGAGTTCTGTGAGGCAAAAGGGTTAATAATAAATGTGGACAAAACGAAATACTTAGTTGTAAATCCACCTAAAAAATTGGGCTTCCCACCTACACTTAATTCTATCCCCCTAGAGAAAGTAGCCGAATTCGACTACCTAGGTATCCGGATTACGGACAGGATGTCTTGGGCTAACCACATTGATAAAATGGTCCTAAATCATAGGAGAGTAGGAGGAGCTCTCATGAGGGAATACAGGGCCTCAACCAGGAGATCACTTACCCCAGTACTCGACATCTACAAGGCTAAAGTAGCGACATCAGCCTTGTATGGGGCAGAATTGTGGGGCCACTGCCGAATGGATGCCCTAGTTTCCCGCCTAATATTCTCTCTCCTTTTGATACTTAATAAATAAGTTAAAATAAGGAGCAGAGATGAATATGTAAACAAAATCTTAAATCCCAGTCCAGTAATTGAAATATACCACTAAGTGGAATTTTCCTACTCTAATTCGTTACACACAGGCATTCATTATTGCAGGGAAATGTCTGACATATGTATCCGTAGGTAATAATTCCACCTGTGTTGACTTTTCCTTTTCCAACTTGGGAGAAATATTTAGGTCCCGAAATTCTGGACACATTATATCTATCAAATCAATGGATTTGTACCCTTTGATTGAGCATTTAAACAATTTCCCAGGTGTGATGCTTCGCTGTTGAAATGTATATGGGTGCATTATATGAGTGGAAGGTCAAGACTAGAAAACCTAGGGGCACATTCACAGGGAGCTATCGCCGAATTAATGGCACAATATCGCAGCCAAAGTCGTGATAAATTTACCCCACCATTCACAAGCCAGTGCTAACAGCCCACAACACCAGTTTTCCCACGATTTTAGCCGCAAAAAAAACATCGCCACAGAGGACCCCCGCAGCTATCGCTAATGAGATGCAGAGTAGGCGTTCCCGTGCAAAAAGCAGCGACAACACGACACCTTAACATCCACAACGACCAGCAAGATCGGCGATAAGAACACAAAACACGCAATAAGGCGCGTTAGCAGCAGGAAATTTACACCTGCTCTGACCTGGTGTAAAGTTGGATGGCAGCCTGCATCACAAAAGGGATCCCAGCCCAGGGCTTCATCGGAAGGGCAACAGATGCCAGGGAACCACTCATCATGCAGCCCGGATACCCAAGAGGGCCACAACACTGACCCCGCACACACCCCCCTTGACCACCACAGAGGCAGCGCAGACAAAGACAGCGGCCCCCAGGAAATGCACCTGCCTCACAGGACCAACATCTGACAATGTCACTGTCCACTACAGGCTGAAAGAGACAACCATCCTACGCATCCTGGCCATCATCGACTAACAGGCCTATGGCACCAACACAGCGGACAACCAACATCCCACCCCACACCAAGCTGCTGACTGTGCTGCACCTGTTGGCCCCTGGCACACCCCAACCAACACCAGCCCGAGTCGGCGGAGACTCACAGCCAGCCACATTCAAGTCCCCCACACCTGTCCTGGACAGCACCATCACCCTGGCACCCCAGGCCCCATACGTCCAACACAATGCGCAGGAACCGCTGGAGACCAAGCAAGGACCATACGCCATAGCTGGATGCATGCACATGTTGGGGGCAATCCATTGCACACATGTCCCACCTGTGCCCTCTGGTGACACATCACACAATCAGTGCATAAGGAAGCACACATCACACATCAATTTGCAGGCAACATCAGAACACCGTGGGAACTTCACCAATGTCGCCTCCAAATACACAGCCAGTGTACATGACCCCTTCACCCTCCGACAGTCCTTCAGCAACCAGCCTTCCCAGGATGGGACCCAGGGAAATGCACAGCCCCTTGGCAAATTCCCAATGAACACCCCACTCACCTCAACTCCACAACCATGCAATCCACAACTCTGGCAATGCACACAAACAAATTCACAACCAACATGCACAACAATATGCCCACCCACCAGACACAATAGAACAACTTACAATGGCAACCTGGGCAAGCCGTGAACATGACCAATCAACGGCATGGCACCTCAGTCACACAATAGATGAATGTGGGGAGAGGTGGCAACCAGGCATGTGTGAAGGATGCAGTAGAACCATGATTGGGAAAGTACACAATGCCAAGACTGGAGGCGAAGAGCTGAACAGACTGCTGTATACAGAACACACCCATATCCACAGCGACATACACCTCTGGTGTATGGAGTGCAGTGTACAGTGGATGCAATCATATAACCCAAGGCAGTGGGGGTCCTCGCGGAAATGTTGCCTTTTATGCCCCCCCCTTAAGCACGAGCGGAGTGGGATGGCCCGGCGTACGCCAGGCCAGCGTAGGGGTGTGAATAAAAAGCATATAGCCCAATGTCTCTGCCAGGGCAGCACCTCACACCCCCCCATGAGGCCAATGCCGTCCTTGTTAGCGGAGTTGCCTGAGATCCTGTGTGCCTGCCATACCCCGGCCCGCTGGCCACAAACCCGTCAGGCACGAGCCTACGCAGCCAGGCCACACTGATCTGCATCCGACACCGGCGTGTGTCATGGAGTGCCCACCACGTCCCTGTGTAAGCTCCAAGCCCGAGGCCCGGGACCGTGCCAGCCTTTCAGACAATTGCTGGCCCCCTGCCGCGGGCCCACATTACTCCTTCCTCGTTGACATATTCCACAACATATTCCACCGGCCTCATCCACTGCCCAGTGGGTCACATATGTGTAACTGTGTCCTGGCTCGTGAATGGCAGTGACCCCAAATCTGTCCCAGTGGCTATAGCACCAGACCCCTTGATCAGTGAGGCATAGTTCCATATGGGCATCTTGTGACACCTGGTGCCACTAACCCTGTTCAATGCCAGCCGGCGACACGTGGTGCCACAAACCCTTTCCAATGCCAGCCGGCCACACGTGCTGCCATTCACGCTGTTCAACGCCAGCCGGTGACACGTGCTGCCACAAACCCTGTTCAACGCCAGCCGGCTACACGTGCTGCCACAAACCCTATTCAACGCCATCCGGCGACACGTGGATGAGGGACCAGGACTACCCTGCGGACCAGTAGGTCTCACATCCAGCACCTAGTCGCCATTCACGAATAGTAGAGTCCACACCAGTGGACACATGGAGAGGAGTAAGAGGAAGATGCAGCTCAGTCCAGACGAAAGCCGGGTCACAGTCACGGAGGTGACCAAACACGTGGTGCCGCTGAACATGAACTACGCAGGCCGGTGGGGCCACCAACCTATGCCGGCGACACTCGGTGAATGACCCATGCTGACCGCTGCCTCCAGCCTACACTGCGGTCCAGTAGGTCACAGAGTCATGATTCTGCAACGGCGGAGTACATCAGTGTACCGGCATCATCGCAGACTGAATCCCCACTCAGCCCCGGTACCACTAAGTCTTTTCCCGACATTCATGGACACTCTCTGGTTGAACTTTCGTGGTGTCTGAGTGTATAAACTAGGGGGCAGTTTACATCCTCATGTAGCTGATACCGAATTGGTGGTGCAACGAGGCTGTCTCATTCCACTCTTCCATTTGCTGCTTCCAGATAAAATCAAATCTTTCGGCGTCTTGCACTTGAGGACACCTTCCACTGTCCCCCGAAACCCTCTGCAACATACACCTCGGACATTAATGGTGTCCCGCTCAGGTCGCATGGCCCATCTGACTGCACCACAAGGCACAGTCCCGTGGCTGGGTGCCTGTGCCGGCCGCAGTGCATCCGGGGCAACCAACTCTGTGCTGGTCAGGTCCGGGACCCCTTCTACGGATACATTGGCTGGCCCCTAAGGCGTAGGCCTTGGGGTCATCAACGCCATTCCTCTGTGGTCTTGCGCTGTACGCAGCCTCCGGGCCCAAATGCGTCCCACCAGGGCTCACACACCAAAGCGAGTCCAAACCGGCCCGGACAAGCAATCACCGCAGGAGGCACACACCACCACCGCAAGGACCGCCTCCAACCGCCATCTGCCAGAGTTTCATCCCATGAGCGCGCTCATCTCAAGTGTCCCAGTCCCAGTGCACTGCACCTCACGGACACTTCTGTTTGCATGTTGGCTGTCCTCTGGACTTTCTCTGGCTCCCTCCATGTTGCTCAGCAGTTGGCTCTGTATTGCATGTGTTTTCTGTTTCCGGTGCACTGGTGTCCAATGTTCAAGTGGTTGCCAGCACCAGACATTCCGTGTGGAATGGCTTACACTCACCCCACACACATCCAGCACAGGCGTCACAGTACATGTGGCCCTGACAATAAAGGGGCCGTGCGCATGTGCCCATAGCCAGTTCTACATGATTTCTGCGTGTGTCCCTGTTGTCTTGTAGTATGCATGTGGGCCCTGGGCCCTATGACATTACATGGTGCTGTGTACATCGGATGCAGACATGTCACAGCAGGCAGCAGGTTGGAGCTTGGACATGTAGCTTAGTCATAACCCACTCAATTCGTTAAGGGAGTAGCCAGGGCCATCGTACGCAGAGCCAACATGGGTGTCTGACTGCTATTTGAGCGCCCCTGGGTGTGGTTCTGTGCTGTGAATGTGCATCAGCATGTGTCTCAATGGCAGTGTGGGTCTCCTTAGTGGGGTGTGGGTGGGCCCTGAAGGGTGATGGACCCCTACGTATGTGTCCTGGTTCGCATTCCATGGGTTCGGCCCCTACCCACACCTTTTGGGCCACCTCCTTTTGGCATGCAGACACATGGCATTGGGGTGACATGTGTGGGTGGGTGAAGTGCCGTGAGCCAGCTGTGCTTGCGGGTGCTTCCTGCTGTGGGGTCTGTTGCAGGCTCGGTGTTCACCCCTGAGTTGCTTGGCTAACAACTCAAGGGTGAACTGGGGTCCTGGTGGGGGGTTGCGTGAGATATCCATGGGCTGTTGTAGGGCGTTGGTGTCAACGGTGTGGTGGTCCTTTCTGGTATCACTGATGTGTTGTGTTCTGTGCTCTGCTGAAGGTGTTGTGTGCCCCTCTGTGATGTGAAGGGGAGGTGGTTGTGGCATTTGTGTTGACATATCTGTTGGCGCATTGTGCTGGTTTGCATGCAGACTGCATGGCAATTTACATTGTGACTGTTTGGGGGTGCTGGATTCTTCTGCGGGACAGTGTAGATTTGGAATTCCTGACGGATGTGAGGTGGTACACGTACATTTTCATTTCACTGTTTCCGGCACTGTCAGATGCAGTGGGCATGTTTCTGTGCATGTGCAGAGCCAGTTGTGTCCTCTGTTCTGCAGTGTCAGCTATGCGCATTGTTCCACGTTGTCGTCAATGTTGGTGTGCTGTTCATGCTATGTGTGTGCGCTGCAGTGTGCCAAGGGGATCTGAGACATGATCCTGGGTGTTTGTGGGTGTTTGTGGGTGTGCAGTGTGCTACGCCTTGTTGTGCATGTATGTCATTGTGCCCATCTCCACCTCCACCCAGTCCCTGTTCGTGGCACTCCCTGTTGATGTTGTGTCAGGTCCTCTCTAGCTGTGTCCGTACTCCCTACTCCTTGCACATCTCCACACTGATGACTGTGGCCTGGGTTTCCTCCAACTCCTCCGGGGGCGCTGGACTGCCACCGCCTGTCGCCGTTGCTGCCTTCCTGTTGGCAGCGGGTTGGTGCCTGGTTTAAAACACCGTGAACCCTTACCAACAGAAGATCCTCTTCTGGAAGCGCTACATAGATGACATCATCTTAAACTGGGATGGCAACAGGGAGAGTCTGGAAGATTTCCACAGCTGGATGAACACCAGAGATGAATGGCTGAAATTCACCTATACAGCTGACAATAGGAGTCTAAACTTTTTAGACATCAATATCTTTGCAGAGAATGGAACGTCGCAAACCAAAACTTTTTACAAGCCAACAGCAAAAAATAGTCTACTCTCATACAAGAGTTTCCATCCCCGCCCCCTGAGGGATAATCTGCCATACAGCCAATTCTTACGCTTACGGCGCAACTGTAGCAAAACCCTAGACTATAAGATGCAAGTAGAAGATTTGCGCACTAAACAGAGACTTTGTGAATACCCAGAGAAGACCATCAAAAAATGTAAAAAAAAGAGCCATAAACCAACCAAGAGAGAGCTTGCTAGATACCACCCTGTGAATGAAGGAAAAGGACTTAATCACCTGAGTTACGACTTACAACATGGCGTCAAACAAGATAAAGAAACTGGTGAATAAAAACTGGCAAATCATTACATCAGGTGGATTAACTTGGCCAAAACCAAGATTCCCAAACAAAAGGACGAGAAACCTCAGAGACATCTTAGTACACACCCGACCACCACCACAAAAAAGAGGAGAACAAAGACCACAATTTTGGGACAATCCTCCAGTGGTTGGTCATTTTCCCTGTGGTTCATGCTCGTATGCCACCTAACCACTGCAACAAAAACTTTACAACTGTTACCAGATCTCAAATGGACAATCAGGTACCATACAAACTGTAACACCACCCATGTCATCTACATGATCACCTGCCCATGTAGTTTACGCTATATCGGCATGACCTGTCGTAAGGTCAAACAACGGATAGGTGAACACAGGAGTAATGTGAAATGCCCAAAAATGACAACAAAAATGAGCAGTCACTTTATAGAGGCAAAACACACCACAAATGACCTGAAATGGGTAGTCCTAGAAACCTTAGCCACTAAAACACAGAACGCAGAAAAAGTACTTTTAGAAAAAGAACAAAGATGGGCACACCGCTTAAGAACGAATGAATGTAGACTCAATGACAACATACCCTGGCTAAGCCTCAATCACTAAACAGTCCGCATATGATAACTCAATCAAATCTGTAAGCCTTCTGATCAACACAATCAATTTACCAGGATGACCGTAACGTCTGCACGAAACCAACGCGGAAAATACATATCCACATTAAATCACAACCCCGATTGTTCTTTCCTTATTACTCCGCATAAATAGAGAAACCTCAACCCCCAGGCGGAGAACAAAATAAGCAAAAGATCCAATCCCACACTGGGGAGATCGATTTACACATTATGGCACACAAGCATTCCAATTCCACATTTGAATTAATTTTGATTCACTTATTTTTGTAATTCATGCTGAGCCCATGAAGGATTACTTTTTCCGGGAAATGATATTGATTATATATAAACGTCAAGTCTGTTGTCCATTACAATACCCTATTTCTGAAACTTGAAAAGCAAAGGAGAAGAAACCCCTTCCACTTCCGGGGATCGAAAGGAAGAGACAGCACAAATCGTGCGCACACGAGGTAGACGCGCCTTCTGAATGGTGTCTTCGCGTCAAAACCGTAATGTACCAAACAAATGCCAATTGTGACATCTGTAATATATATCTGTTACATCTTCCAGCAGGCACACACCCCTGTGATCACCCGAAGAAGTCAGAAATTACTGACTTTAAGGTACGCATTAGTGGGATAGCAGGGGATATTCACACATTACCAGGGATCCCCGTTTGAAAACTACGTATTCACATAAAAACCGTCAACCCATACGAGTTTACTCAGATGCCGCGAAATTACAATATTTTATTATCCCCAACATGAACAACTCGTCGTAGCGCCCTTTATTACATTTCAAGAACTTGATGGATGTTTCTAGGTTTCTCGCAAAGAGAACCCACAAAGGCCAGATACCAAAATCCATATAGAGGTAGTTACACGATTTATGAGCGGCAATATAGCACCCAGAGTTTTCAAGAGTTGTGTATTAGATCGCCAGTTAAGCACTATATATATTCTCATGCCATCGGTTGCCTAAACTCTCACAACCGGGTGTCAAAGTATAGCAAACATAAAATCCAATGAATCTAACCCTCTAATGGCAGAAATATAACACTCCGGGCCTTTTTTCACCGAACACAGACTAGAGTATTTTACGAGATATGACTTCACAAGCACGAGGTAACCATAGCTCACCACCAGTTGGACTTTATATGATAATCTTCACAAACACAATTGAAGATTATCAAATGCACAATGAGAGGTGTTTGCCATTATATTTGTCAATAGGAATGAGCGAAACTTTGTCATGCAAAGTATGTAGAGAATTGCCATTTTTAGTTTCTTTCTTTATGTAGAACTGTACCACTAACAGGTACAAATGCAGCACCCTACTAAAGGTACAACATTGACACTATCTATATATGTTTGTACGTCTTGTTTTTTACAGGTACTTAAAGACCAAAAAAGAAAGGTTAATATACCTGTTCTCAATAGAAATCATAAAGGTAATTTTCAGAATATATATTTTCACTACCACTTGGTCCTGATGAAAGCCTAACTGACCCCACCTGGGCAACCACAGACTGAAACATGTCGACCTTTTTAACGGACTAACACTAGTGCAGGAAGACCCCTAACTTTTCTTTCTTTGCACGCCCATGTTTTTAACAAAGCCTGAACCCAGATACAATAAACGTTTTCCTAATCTGGCCTCTCATGCTTTTTAATTAATTTTTTCACTCACTTGTAAATCACTGTTTTTGATATCTGATCACTACTGGTTTACCCAGTGGTTAACCTCCGGGTGGAGGAAGCATAACCACTAACCTGATGATGATGCTGCCACGTACGTTCTAAGGCGGAGAACCAAGATATACAGCCATCCAAACCCTGGCAAGTGATTGAGGGTTTTTTATCGGTACAGAGTAACGAAAAAACAAAAAACCCTGGTTACCCAGGACAAGTGATCCTTTAACCCCCTCTTGATTTTTTGTGCCTGGTTTAGGTAGTCACGTCATGCCGGCTCCTATTGGCCTCCTGGATTAGCCTCCTCGGCACTCCAACTACAATCCAGGTGGTCTGCTAGTGGGTCAGTTGCTGGTAATGTTCTGTCACCTCCGTGAAGCTGGTCTTGTTTTCCTGCAGTCTGCACCCCATTTTCCTCTCCTTCTTCTCCTTCGCCTTCGCCTTCCCCGACCCCGTTGTTCCTTGCTTGTATTAGTCCGTGGGGGTTGTGGGGTTCGAGTTGGCCTCTGCACTGGGTCAGGGTGCATCCATGTTGCTACTTGCTTTGCCTTGTTTCTGGTGTATTTTTTCTGTGTTTTTTATGGCGCATTGTCCCACCAGACGCATGGGTTTTGCCGGCCTGTGGTTGCTTATTGCAACTTTTTGTACAGCGTTTGGCCTCATCGCATGTTTTTTAGCATTCTGTATTGCATTTTAGCGGCGTGACGTTGATTTTCACGTTGACATTTTCCGCGTTATCTGGTGTCTATTGCATGCTACCCCCTTGTTGTGAATTCCACGTTGCCACAGGGTTATTTTCCCTGCCTGCGATGTTGAAAGTTGCATTACGCTACTCTTGTGATAGTTATCACACATTCTTGTGAGTATACCCCTATATTTGAAGAACTGGTAAACAGAGGCCAGAATGAATATCCGATTATTAACTAAAAAGCCTGGTGGTTCCCTTAAAGAAGTGATGCATTTATTTTTTTTATATATTTTTTTTAAAAGGCAGTTGCATAAGAATTCATTTTAAAATACATTTTTCGCCAGCACCCTTGAAGAATGGGAAATATTTCTATCTAGGTTATTTCATGGATGCCTGTGAAAAATGCGTTCCATCATCTTAACAACACCCCCAAACCACTGAATAGCACTTTATTATGGTCCATGGATTATTCAACATTCTCTTCATTGAAGGTGATCAATATTTGCTAGCTGCACCTTACAGGGCAGTTTCAGCAATCTCCTCTACAGATATAGTATGCTTTTTAACAAACCAGAGGATTTTTTTATCTACAATTCTACATTCCTGTAAATGCTTAGGAACTCACCCTCGATGTGATAAATGTAATTAGAAATGTTATAAATAATCAGAAATCAGAGATTGCATATCATAATACCCTTAACAAAATTAAAGAGACCAGTATAAATGTAGTATTAATATCTGGTTTGAGTATATGTTGCAACTTATAGTCTGCATGTCAGTTGTGAGAGTTTTGGATTGTGCATCTAACAATAACTTCCGAAATTCAGTTTTGATTTGTAACAATAACCGAAGTTCAATTGCGTCTTTTTAAATGACTTTCTATGTTTTTTAAACATATGTTAAGTTGTTATAACTAATGGTATAACTGAAACCCGAGGTGTCGGGTAAAAGGACCTAGTCATAGGTTAAGGATAGGGCATCTGATCAGTGAGTTCAGGAAATGCCTTCAAGAAAGAAAAATGTATTTCTTGAGTCCCCTCACTCACCAGGGTTTCCCCACGGTGACATGCTTCATCATAGGGGCCATCCCAGCTCTCTACGAACTGGGGCGTGCTGCGACTTGCGGAAATTACGTAGGAGCACTTATGTGGAAGACTATGTGTAGTGCAGAAAATGTGGTGGAGTGGGCTATAGTGATTAAAAATACCTTGCTAGTGGGGCAAAATACTTTTTTATTGATTTTAGATTGGTATGTCTTAAATGGGGTGATACAGGGAAAACCTAACTATAATGGGTTAGAGATTCAGATACACAGTGTTCAGTTATAGCAAAATAAAGGAGGGCGGACCTAGCTCGAAAAAACCTCTACTTCCCCCAATCTTTTTGATATATAACCAATGGTAACCATAACTTCACTTTACTATGACAATTTTTCAGTGCAGAGCACTGAATCATGTAAATATGACATAGGTTCTCAAACATAGGTTTCATAGAATCAATCCATTTACTCAAAATTCAATTAAAATCATATGACAAATAGAAAAAATGTATCTTTACACTTCTTGTTTTCTAACACCATGCACAAGGTTGAGTAGTACAGGGTCGTTTGCTTTCATTTGACCCAGTTTTTTCCATGACTTCACTTTAACCTTGTATTTTCTGTGAATTCCAGGTTTTTTTTTGGTCATGTATCAAATCCAAAAGTTGGGCCCCCGACCTGCCAGGGGCAGTTAAATCCGGCTGCAAAGGAGTGATGGTTGGCCACCGAGCCTGGCTTGTGTCCACAACTTGCCTCACCCTGCCTGCAAGGCCTTTCAGTGGCCATCCAGAGACTGATTTCCTTGCTGGGATTGATAAATCCTGCCTCAGCTCAGCAAACCTCACATCAAAATCAGCATTTTTTTTTAATATTAAAAGAGGTGGTTCCCTTTCGGCTCTCCAACTGAGCCAGGGGTCAGTCAGTCAGTCAAAATTCTTTATTTCGATTAATTAAAATCATAAAAGAAGCAACAATACATACATTCAGTTTGCATAAGATGGATAAAATGGATACAAAAATAAATATGCATACACTTGCAGACATTCATATATACACTATTTACAATTCATAATTCGTAACAAACAGTGAATGTCTCCACCTAGCCTATAGGACCATGATGTGAGCTGCAGTTTAAAAAACTAAAAACATCATATAAATTTCCATATTAAAAGAGCAAAGGTACCCCCCCCCTTCTCAATCTGCTATACTCAATGCATACAAATACTTTCTTTGTTATGTACTCTGGTTGCAGCCACCAGAAAGCTAGCTACGCTAAAAATAACGCGCACGCTACTCAACAATTGCAGATATAAGAGTGCGGGTCTCACCTGCAGAAACCCAGCTTCACGTAGTATAGGACATAGAAATGTTTTACGTGCCTTGGAATAATTTTTGCAAAACATGATCAGGTGGAGAGTGTCTTGTGGCGAAAAATTATCGCAAGAACACGGTGGAGACTCATCTGGTTTGCCCCATTGCGGAAAGGTTCCTAAAGTGAGATGAATTAAATTTAACCTGAATCTTGTCAGCAAAAAGCGATGGAAAGGCTTAGTGACGATCTTTAGGTAGGGTTCAATAGATGGGGAGGTCTGTAAGACATAGATACTTCTTACTCCTCGTTTTTTAAGCTCCACCTCTTCCCTCTCTGCCTCCAACATGATCCGGAAGTTATGTTTAATCCAGACCAAGTCCTCTTTCTTGATTCCCTCTGGTGCTGCATATAATTCAGGACGGCCCAGTCCTGCACACGCCGCTCTAACGTATGCCAGCCATGGAATGCTATCTGCCCTGTCCATGGCCAAGCAGTCTTTTAGAATAAGGTGATTGAGAGTGATTTCCTCATTGAGCCGCGTCTTTGCCCAACAGATCAGTGGGGCTGCTTTTAAGTAGTCTGATATGTAACCCAGACCTAATTCAGAATGGACAGACAAAGTTGGAGACGATTGAGGGACCGTCAGCAGGCATCTAAGGAACCTATTTTCTGCTAATTGTATTTTATCCACAGACGCATAGCCCCATACCGATTCCCAATAAGAGGCAATTGCGCAGCACTTAGACTTATATATTTTAAGCATGGCCTCCATGGGTCTAGAGCCCAGCCTTTTGGCGAAACTCAGGAGGGCTACTGTGGATCTTACAACAGCGTTGTTTCTATGCTTCAGCTGAGGGCCCAGTTGCCCTTCTCATCGAACAATACCCCCAGGTAAGTGAACACTGGGACCCTCGAAACTTCAACACCCAGGCATCTGAATGTTTTGACCTTACCGATTCTCCTACGGGCCCCTACGATCATTACGTGGGATTTATTACTGTTTACTTTTAAATCAAGAGACTCCATAAATGTGCCAAAGTTATCCAGCAGCCTCTGTAAGCCCAGGCCTGTACAGGCAATGAGTACGGCATCATCCGCATACAGAAGGACCGGAATACCCGATCCCCTGCATGCGGGATGTCTGCACTAACGCCGGCTAGAGATTTTTCCATGCCATTGATATAGATCGTAAAAAGTAGAGGGGCCAGAATACAACCTTGTCTGACCCCCCGCCTGGAACTGAATTTGCCCGTACATCTACCATCTTGCATGACCCTAACGGCTGCCGCTAGGTCTTGGTGGAGATCGCTAAGAAAGTAAACCAGTGATGCATCTACGCCCATTTCCAACAAAATGCGCCATAGTTTGGATCGGTTCACCAGATCGAAGGCTGATGTTAAATCCATGAACCCGAGATATGAAAAACCCTCCTTTGCTATCGTGTACTTATTAATCAAAAGATGTAGGTTTAAACATTGGTCCATGGTGCTTCTATGTTGCCTGAAACCGTACTGGAGATTTGAGAGCACCCCCCTGCCATTCATCCAATCTCCCAATTTCTGAAGAATGACTCTGCCCATGATCTTGACGGCAGAGTCCAACAAGGAGATTGGCCTATAGCAGGCGGGGTCCCCTTTTTTTAAGATGGGTACAATAATGGAAGAGGCCCATGAAGTAGGGAAGCCCACTAGGGTTGCTGCGTTGAACACATTGGTTAAGATCTTTGCCCAGAAATTAGGGTACATGATGTACCCTAATTTCTTAAAGTGCTGGAGCCAGATGTCATCTGGAATTACACATTCCGGATCTGAATTCTCATTTTCTGAGAAGAATGGCTGATTTATCATTGCCCAAAACTTTCTGCTGTCCCTCAATACATCAGTAGACTGCAAATTATTCCAGGCCTCCTCCTTGATTTTGTGTTTCCGCCTGGTGATTGCTTGTTTATACTCCTTGCGGAGAGAAGACACTAGAACCCTGTCCCTCGGGGTCTTCTTAAGAGCATTAAGAAACACCTCATGGGCCTTTGTACATGAGGAATCGAACCATTTCTGTGCCTTCCTGGAATGTGGGTCACTCCCCTTATGTAGGTTTTCAGCAATTTGCTTACAAATTGTTGTAAAGGAAGTTATAGTTCCTGCTCCTACAGCACAATCATCCAGGCAGATGCCAATGTCAGTTTCTACCTTGGCTACCAGATCCTCAAAAAAGGCCTCCGGGACTTTAGCATCCCACTTTATTCGTCTGCCTTGGTCTTTTGTAGATAAGTCCCGTACTGCCTCCCTTCCTTGATCAGTAATGGCCATCTTGACCCCTAGATTAACTTCCAGTACAAGGGGATTATGATCGCTAAAGGTTGACGTCACTACTCTATAGTCCATGGTCCTAGTCAGAACTAAAGGGGATAAAAAAATGTGGTCGATAACAGAGTTAGCTCCTCGACCTATAAAGGTGGGGGCAGTCTCGCTATCCGGTCTTCCTGCCTGGTTCAAATACATTTAAATTGGAAAGTAATTCCCCCAGGGGGTCAAATATGCTCTTCCTGTTGACTTGCGGCTCCTGCATGTTTTTTTATCAAGACACAGGGACCAAGCCTGGTTTCCTGTAAGCACTGCAACACATTTTTCTCTCTTGAAGCCAGACATTCAGAGAACTTTAGGGAGAAAGCTATCTCGGCCAATAGGATGTGTTCCTTTTGGAAATTTGTCTTCAAGGATCATCTCCTAACCCATGTTTGTTGACACCTCAAAATATTCAACTTTATAGCTTTTTCAGGCCTACCTGTAACCTTTTTAAATGCTTAATTCTCTAAAACTACTGAATGGATTTACACCAAACCAAGGAAAGACTGCTCCTTTAATAAAGTCCTATTTTCCTGGACAAGTTTGGTGTAATTCTGTTCACCATGTTTTTCTGTTTCAGAGAGTATAGATTGCTACTGGAGCTAAAATGGGAAATGTCACTATCATGAAACTTACCACACAAATTCCAAATTACATTATCCTTTTTTAATGAAAGCTTTATGTAGATTTATCTAATGCTGTCAAAGGAATTAGTGTGTGTGTGCGCGTGTGTGTGTGTGCATGTGTGTGTGTGTACGTTTGTGTGTGTGTTGTGTGTCTGTGAGTAAATTGGGCATGTGAATATATGAATATATACTTAAAAAATTGGATTTAGGTTACTGTTTTTTTTTAAAGATATATTTCCTTTGCCTGCCAAACTCTAATTAAACCCCTTAGTCTGCATCCAGCAAAATTTTGCAAGCATGTATGTGCCTGAAATCAGATGTACACCTCTTATTGAGAAAAGGTGGAGATGGACTGGTTGGGAAAAAAATACAATGACGATCAGTTACTCTCTGTCACACGTTATAACACTTCCTCCTTCACTGTCTGTTTCAAAGCAGCCAGTCAGCAGCCACATCCCACACTCTTTAATAATGGCTGTGAAAGCCAAGAGCAAACAAGTTAATTGGAGAACAGGGACACTTCGGTATATACTCTAAATTGACTATCATTTGACAAACTTTAGAAGAGAAACACGTATTTATAGTCGGGACAAATTAATTGTCTATGATGAAAGTAGCATGCAGTAATGAGTTATGGTTGTGCTGGTTAGTTTATTAACCAGAAAAGCCTCAGCCTGCTGCCCTGCAATTACCGTATTATTTCTGTATTCAGACAACCCATCAGAAATAGTCATGTTTTGTTTTCGTTAGGTTTCTCTTTGAGGTTGCCTTGCTGGCACTAGATGTCAGGTGGCACATCCTGCACAAGGCTGTGATGAAAGTTAGGGGACGTTGGGATTTCTGGGTGGATATGAAGGTTTCCAGGGCTCAAAGGAGTGATGTCAGCAGGATTGTCGTGTGCGCTGCCTTTAGAGCATTACATCCGAGAAGCAAAAATAAGCGAGAGGCCTTGCGCGGCATCCTCCAGGCAGCCTGAGGCAAGACTCATGCATTTTTAAATAGATTCTTCTGATATATTTCCAGATACTGGCGAGCAGGGTACAAGTGTGCATCAATAAATGGCGCCAAGATACCGCAGGCAATGAAGGCCATCACAAGTTCAAAGGGTGAAAACACAGCTTTGTGAAGATGTGTTACATAGGACACCTGAGGGCACAGCTTTCCATGCCTTGGACATTTCTATCTTTTATTACAAAGGACACATGTATTAAGTCCGATTGTGCACAAAGTTAAAACTGTTCTTAGATCTTTTTGATATATTTTTCAGCAGTACATTAATACCTGTTGCTATAATGAATTCCTAGAGAAAATGAACGCACATGGATCTGGCAACCATCCACCAATAAGCACTTACTTTCTTTTCCATGGCGTTGCTTATCACACCGAGGCGCATATGTTCAAGGAAGTGGTGGAGTGAAGTGTTAGCCGTCATGTCTTAACGCCTCACTCTGACACTTTAGAAACGCAAGGCTGCACCATATTTAAAACAATATGGTACAGCTTTGCGTTTCTCCCTGCGCTGGCGCTACACTTGGCAGTGTAGCGCCAACGCAGGCCCACTTGCAAATCGGTAAAAGGGTGTCTGTGTGCAGGGGAAAGATTGTTTATGTACAGGAAGGTCCCCCTTCCTGCACATGAACAATCTTTAAATGTCATTTTGCCACTTCTATGTGTGCTGTTTAATGCAGCACACATAGAAGTCACAATTTTGCATTGTTTTTTAAGATTGTTTATGCACAGGATGGGGGACCTTCCTGTACATAAACAATCCAAGGCGTTTTGCTTTTTCCATGCATGCTGCACAAGGCAGCTCACATAGAAAAAGCAAAAACGAGGAGAAATCATGCATTTCTCCTCGTTTCGCCAACTTAAGACCAGGTTTTTCCTGGTCTTAATTTTGGTACTGCCTCCTATTTACGCTGCCCTTGTAAACAGGGGGCAACTTCAAAATCAATGGGTGTTGCGGTAGAACGCTCACTGCCCACACCTTTCACGCTAAGCGTAGCGTAAAAGGGGGCCTTATTTACAAGGCAGCATTAAACGTTGTAAAAAGTGACGTTCCAGTGGGGATAGGGGCTTGTACATATGCCCCTGATAGTTTACATTAGTATCGTCACTGACATTAATGTCAAGAACGCTGGAAAAATTGCACAACAAATGCAAATGCATAATTGGCAGCATTTGACAACTACACATAAGGCTTTCTGGGGCATTGTGATGACTACGTGGGTACGTAACGAGGGAAACTTCATCCTCACATGAGGGTGCGGTTGCTCAGTGGACTGATGCGTCCATTGCGGGAGCCTGTATTTAACCTCATGGTCACAGGTTCAAATCCCCGCAGGGCCACTTCGCCTTTCATGTATCTGAGGTCGATAAATGAGTACCATTGGGTTGGGTATCTATAAACATTTGTTATTCAGCGCCAAGATGTCTCCGGGTGAACGTGCACTTTACAAATACACATGTTATGTTAGACTCCTCGGTGTAAAGAGACATTTGTTTCTCTAAGGAAGTGGAAAAAATTATTCAAACTTATGTCGACTTCGAGAAAAATTGGAAGCAATACAATGCAAGTACTAATGTATTAACAACTGTAGTCTCTTCTTTGGCACACTAGTGGCCCTGATTATGAGTTGAGGTGCTAATTTTCGCACCTCATAAATAACGGTACCATAGAATACGTATGTTATCAGGTGCAATATTAGCACCTATTACGAGTTGGTGAGGTGTAACATGTAGATGTTGTGTTTAACAAAGCGAAATCCACATGCCACGGTAAATACGATATGCTTTGCATTGGTTAAATTTCAACCAATTTAACCTGCCAACATTTCACAAAGGTTAAGGTATTTAACACACCAGATAGTCATCAGATCTGTTATATACCTACCAGCTGATAATTCCGACCTGTGTGTAAACAGGGGTTTATGCATGGATCGGAATATAACGGCCTGCTTGTAGTTAGGCCCTTCGGAGAGGATATCTCAACAGGTTTATAATGCTATATTTATCGGTGTATGATATAGAATGGTATTTGTTGAACGTGTACCTAGTTAGACAGCAAAAGAGCGTCTGATCTGCATTAGAGTCTTTGTCTCAGTGAGATAAGTAATTTAGGGTGTTGGAAATCATATTTCTCTCTGTTAGTCTGCAGGTATGTTTCCTTTTTCTTGCGCTTTTTTTTTTTGTACCCCAGTGATTTCTAAAATATTACATGCCTGTTTCAGCCTTCCATTCATATTTCTTGTTGGCAAACTCTACCCTTTTGCACAAAATTCTGATAATAAAAATATATAGACAGCTGGAGCCCCAGGAGGCCGGTTTTGACACTTGAAAGCTGTTTTCAGCCTCCAGGAGTAGTGGTACACGTTACGAGATCCCGTAGGCAACTTGAAAGAGTTGCTCTGATTCTGTTGCACATTAGCACATCTGCACCTGGGTGATTAACTTATAATTTTTGCCAGGGCTGTTTTACATTCCCAGTTCGGCCCTGAATGTGGCACCAAGACAGTGCTTAATCTGTTAAACAATATGTGACGGGTCCCAAAGGTTTTCGCTGACAAATGTGGGGGTTGCTGAATACCAATGAGCTGGTCTGACAGGTCAGTGTGTGGGCTGGTTAGGTCTCGCATACGCAGTGTGCATGCGCTACATAGGAGGGGACCTTTTGGAATCGGTCAGCATTTTGGCCAAAAACGTGCGGGTTTTGCATTGCTTTGTATTGCAACACATGCACGTTTGGCGTTTCCCTTGTTGGAGCGAGCTTTGGCGACATCTGTTTGTAATTATCTTGCAGACAGATGGGGCCCCTTCTCGCTCCCGCAAGGAAAACGCTGTGTGTGTCTGGTCCCTGTTACCATGCAGAGACTGCTTCTTTGCATGTGACGTTGAGTACTTCATTCGGTAGGGCACCGTTTCACAATCAGTTTGTAATCACTGCCAGGTGAGAGACCTCAGAGTACCCGCCCTTCTTAACATATAGCATGTCCTTTCTCCTCCGTTTGTTTATGAACAGCGCTGCATTCACTCTAAGTGCACCTTTAATTATTCATGAACTGCAATTTTTATTTTATTTTCTTTCAGACTGGCAAAACAATTGATTGCATTTTTTTAATGTGTTCAGCAGCGGCTTTTTCACCCATTGCCCCCCCCCCTCCCGCTGTTCCTGTCCGAGCCTCTAATCTCCCCGCCCCTCCTCCAATAACCCTTTCCCTTGTTGCCCTCTCCTGAGCTCCGGTCGCCACATTCACAGTAAGCGTGCCTTTGATTCTTGATGTAGGACGCCGCTTTTATTTTAATTTTGTTCTAGGCTTCCAGTGTAATGGTTTCTGAGGAACTGCAGTGTTTAGGTTGAGTGGGTATCACACCATGTAAATAAAATGATTACAGTAATTGGCCACAGCTGGCTGTTTCAAAGCGCTTTTTAAATTCATCCTGTTTACGCCCCCTCCCCGTCAGCCACCTCTACCCAAATGCCAAAACCAATAGCTCGCCCATTGGCGAGACCTATTGGCTTTGTCAATGCTTGTTTTTGGCTGTTGTGGGGCTGCTTTTTAATGTTGATTTCCCGAATGTTAAAACAAACATTGCTTCCGGAAGGTTAAAATGCATGCACTCTTCCATACCTTGCAAATACTTTTACAGCATGTCTTCACAAGTTTTAAACTGCTCCAATTTGCAAACTTGGGCTAAATTTTTAGCTTTCTAATTCACTACAGGGGCCACTTTAATTTTGCTGTTGGGCCTATTTTATGTCCCAGTCCAACCATGCTAGGCACCAATTGTGGTTATCAGATTTTAGAAGTGATGCTTCTACAAGAGCTATATTATATTACACTGGTTTAGCATTACTCAGCAAGACTATTTATGAGACTTGCATGTCTTCATACAATAACTCTGTTTTCTGAAATTTGTATCAGCATCATTTCTTGGCCTTGGATAACTGTTGCTGCTGTAGGGATTTAAATATATTCATGAATTTGGAGGACTTGGCATCCTCTATTCTATAATTTCAAGAACATCTCGTTTCAGTATACTCTGCATAATATTTATAGCGACTGGGGGTACTTTCATATTGCTGACAATGGATGTACCACTGTTCTTAGTCCCATTCTCAGTGAACTGGACATTTTGGGATCAGAGACAGTGCTTGAGCTGATCCCAGTATTCTGTAATTTGCAGTAATACCCCACTCCTGGAATTTTATTCTATGCACATTTTCCCAGGTGATACCTGGTGTAATGTGCTCCTAGAAATTCAGTCGTAAAGTGTTGAAATGTACTTAATTCAGGTGCACTTACTCTGATTTTGCATGCTATTACTCAGTCAAAGCAGGACAAGGTAGAATAGTGTGGTGCTTTTGCCTCCAGGAAAAAAATCACAAGGTGAGATATTAGATTTTCCCCTGAACAAAAAGACTACACAGTAAAGCTGGCCCACACATAATGAGCAACTTAAAGTCTTTGCCATCATTCTCTGCCTCATTTTCAGGTCTATCTCCCAGTATCTTTGGTTCATGATAGAACATCTGTCTGCTTTTCAAAGTATATTAGCAAGCTTGGTCTTTCATAAATAAGAGCAGGCATAAGAGACCTTATCACACCATATTCATACTTAGGTTTTTAAGGCTGATAAGCATGACAGAAGATGCTTGGACGTACCACATACACACCCTTTTTACAGAAAAAGGGTGATGGGTTTGTCGCCATTTGTTCCAAGGTTGCATCGAAACAGCATGGATTTGGATAACTGTAAAAGCCGCTCAGTCGACATATATTTTTGGGATCATTTAATGTTTTGTTGCAAGTATGAAGCATTAAACAATGGGAAACATCACATACATTAGGGCCCTATTACGAAGTCAGATGGAAATCCATCCAAAAGCTTGTCGAAGGCGTTCCATCCCACATCAATGTTCTCCCCACAACCGCCGTATTATAATGACTGCTGACATGGAAAGGCTGTCGGAAAATGACTTTGGGGGCTCCTCACAGGGGCCCCTTCCCTTTGGGCCCTCCTCTATGGGTAGACATCGTATGGTGCCTGCCACACGGTGCAGGTGGGTTTACAGACATCCATTTTTCAATGGCAGCTTTTGCAGTGGGCCTTTTCTGCCCGCCACACAAACTGCCATTGAAAAATTGATGTTTCTGACCGCCCATAGGGTGGATGCATCCAAATTCTTCGGTCGGAACTGCCGACCTATGGTAGGGCGTTTCCTGTCTGCAGCGGTGTCGGTTGAATGCAAGTCCGACCGACATCGTAATCAGCCCCTATGACTCTCATTACGTGTTGCACAGTACTGGCGGGGTGCAAAGTCGGTACTGTGTAGTAACACGCAGTGAATTATGAGTTAAACCCCATGGTATGGGGTATATCTGTGCGAACCCCGTTGTATTAGGCTTAATATCACTCAGAATTCTAATTCCATTGAAACCAACACTGCTGTTTATAACCTGCTCTAGGTAAGTGGTAAAAATGAAGCAGGGGAATTTGTGTATAGTGGAGGGAAAAAGTGGGGATGGCGGTGGAAGTTAGGCCAAAGAAGGAGAAGTGTCTTGACTGAAGGGAGCATTTCATGTTCACCCTTGACACCTTGACGGTGCTCTGTAACGATTGGGAAGGTTGGCAAAATAAACTTTCCGTAGCAGTCTCCCCGGGTGGAACATAGGCATCTTGACAATGTGAAGAACATTTTTCAGACCTGCTTTCACTATATTCACTGTTTTGCTTAGATTTGGGCTGGCCTTGAAATGCGGCCGTCATTTTGTGATGCACCTACTGCATTGCTTTTCTCTCATGTATTATGACCAGACAGCAGCCTTTATGTTCTTGTAGCCATGCTGAAAACTAAACAGAGCTTATTTTTCCTCTGATGGTTTATGTCACTCTCCTTTCTGGACATATTGTTTCCTCCTGGAGTTTGGTGGCAAACTTTTAAAAGTATTACAGACACCTGTAACGTGAGGTGTAGTAGCTATTTTGTCAGACAATAGGAGCACCTCTTCTTTTATCGCGACACTTCAACAAATTGCTAATTGGAGTGTTAAGGCAAAGCTTCTCCATTTTATCTTTTGCGTTCTATCATTTTACATCACTCTACGATGTGCATTTCTGCTGCAATGATGATTTTTGTAATGTCATGATCTAGAATAAGTGTATTTACCTTCTTAGATCTTTTTCATACATCTTTTCTTTCTCATATAATCTACTGTGACAAGAGTTCCTTTGGCCTCATTGAAACTCCTCTATAGTGACTATTCAGTTTATGGGCAAAACAAGGAAACTTAAGTTAATCTGCAAATCACTCTCCACAGAGACAGCTTCTCCAGATACTCCTGACTCTGATGTTTTTTTAAACATCTACATCATATCTGACGCACTGCCTGTGAGGATTCAAACATTCCTTCACCTAGTAATAAGTTGTATTTACCAATAATTAAAATACCAAAAGGACCAGCCATCTCTGGTCAAGCCATCTATGCCCATTCTCATGGAGCTTCTACTCGAGGAGATTAGGGCCTGAAGCCCTACATGGAAGAAACAAATCAACAGGCTACCAGGCTTAGATGAAAAACGGACAAGAAAGTCACTGAAGTGGAACACAGAGTAAGCTATTTACAAGATGCTACTTCTATAATTGATTCTCTACAAGATTTGGAAAACAAAAATCGTAGGAACAATCACAGAATTTATGACATCCCAGAGAATGTGGAAGGGTTGTATTCAGTGAACTTCTTCAAATCTTTCATTCCAAAAGTTTTGGATCTGCCATGTTCAACTCATCTAAATATTCAAAAAGCCCAATGATTAGTTATAGGTAATACTCGAAACCCAGAGGTGGTGTAATTGTATTTCTAGAACATACTGTTCTCGTAAATGTTCTCTAAGCAGCAAAAAACAAACATCTGCAAGAAATTGGGTGACTGATTGACTGAGGTGTGAGCCCTGGTCAAGAAGCAACTGCAATCCTTTTCAGGGTAAGGCACAAGAAAACCCCACATTAACCAGTGCTCAACCGTATGGTAGCTTGGTACGGAGCAGTCATGCTTAATTAAGAGGCAATGTGTAAAGTATGTGTGCAACACCTCAAACTGTAATACAGGGAAAACACACCACGAACGGAGCCCACAATAGGATTAGAAAAATAGAGTGTTTTTTTAAATAAATAAAACAAAACCAAAACAACAAAATTCCAATTAGTAGAATGGGAGATATTGAATTTTAAAGTTTTCAGAGTAAATAGTACCAAAAGTCCTAAAGCGTCAACTGTAGCTATCTAGTCACGCCAAACTGGTGCAAAGTCACAAGTTCAGGCTGACCATGATGGAACACGAGACGGCTACCGTGACCCAGTTAGGCAATCTGAACAGAGTACCATACATTCTGGGTTGCGGAGTGTTGTGTAGATCCACGTCAAAGATGCATAGTGCAGCCTAAGCAATGCGTCAGTTTCGAAATGCAGTGAGGCTGCGGTGTAAGGTCCTGTTGCGTCGATGACGAGGATCCCATCGACGAGGGCTTGAGATGTGAAGTCCAAAGTCAAGGATGCATCACGTAGCAGTGGTTCTGATGGTGATGCAGCAGAGGAGATGCATTGGTTTTCCTGGATACACAGAGGCTGACAAAGCACCTTAAGCCCACCTTCAAAGGTCTAGGACTAGGGTGGCATCACTTGGCATGGTAGACACACAGAGGGAAAAGTCCTGGTGCAAATGCAAGGTCATTGGAAGCCTGTTATGTCTCTGAGATTTTAGATCAAGAGGACAGCCAACTAAACCTGGAGGTCACGCTGGGTTCTGGGCTCAAATGGAGCAAGTCCAGTCCTTCTCACCCAGGCAAGAGGGCAGAAGGCGTTAGGTCAGCACAAAAAAGCAGGAGTCCGGCAGAGTTGAGTTCCACAGAGTGGCTGTCCTTCAGCAGCACAGCAGTCCATCTTCTTGCCAGAGTATTCACAGGTCCAGAAGTGGTGGTGTCTGAGGTTCTTCTTTTATACACAGTTGTGCCTTTTAAGTGGAGAGAAGCTTCTAGATGCATGCCTTTGAAGTACACAGATGCCCTGCCTTCCCTGCCCTGGCTCAATACTAACCACAGAGGGCATGCAGCCCTTTGTGTGGAGGCAGGACACAGCCTTTTCAGATGTATGTGAGGTTGGGCCCAGTTCCTCCCTCCCATTCTGCCAATGATGGCCCATCCAGTCACAACTAAGCTCCCATTGTGTGTAGCTGTCTAGAAGGAATACACAAAGCCCAACTTGGCGCTACACCCAGTCATGTACCAGCGGCAGGCTGCTGGCATCAAATGGCTAAGGCAAGAAAATGCTAACTTTCTAAAAGGAGATAAGTACATGTTAAGAGAATGCACTCCTTCCCTTGATTAATTTATCCTTTTATTCAACTCGATCTGTGAAATGCGTGCGAACAGAAGCTGTGAAAGCACCCCTAATCACAGCTTATTATGAAAAATAACTCCTGAAAGGCACATTCCTCCTGCACCCAACTGTCGCACTGCTGAAAGGATGTGAACCACTTTCTCCAAAGTTACGTATTTTATTCATAGTTTGTCATCATAATCCAAAATCTTTGTATCATACACCTTCCTGAATACTTCACCACCACGGAGCCAGCATGTTTGCACTATAATTCTTTATTAAACAGTTTCAAATGCCTAATGTTGCCGATACAGGCTTTAACAAAGACATGTGAGGTCAAACATGTTTTAAAAGTGGGCTTCTTTCATTTATTACTCCCGATGCATTTCGAATTTTACAATTATTTATCAGGGGTTTACTAAAACATAGAAAGAACAGTTCGGTGCTGAATCTTACCAAAAACGCTGCTAATTGCCATACCACCTCCCTCACCAACCTAAAAAAACAATCCAATATTTCCACTAAATGTGAAACCCCCTCTGTGCCAAAAAACTTTTCCCAACCCTCAAAATGTACATCCCCAATTTTACCAACTAGCACAACGATTCACAACTCCCTCCTAACAAATTCCCCAAACTCCAGACAACCCTCCATCTCTCCCATTTACCTTCTAAACACCACATCTTGCAGCCTAACCTCTTATTTCTCACTTCACGTCCTCTTCTCTACGTGAATCACTTTCCCTGCTGCTCGGACCGTTTAAAAAGAGAGCTCTCCCACCTGTAACCAATCAAGCCATGATTCACTGCTCACCCCGTGCCCCTTGCCCAATAAACTATGAATCTCACAATGCACTCTACTAGTGTCACGAGAGTAAACACAATATAAATCGCGTCCAACCCCTTAATACCCAACGTTTATCAAAAACATAATATCACATAGTGAAAAACATAATAAAAGTTACGACACCCATCAAATTCTTGCTCAAAAAGCATGAGTGAAAGTGTTTTAATCTGCGTTTGGATTAAAGGAAACCATTAAAGCACCAAATTTCAACTGCCACACCGCTCCGATGTTGTTGTTAAAAATGTTTCATGTAAACTCTACCTGTGACAGTCTGTCTAGGACAAGGTTAGCACTACCCTGTGCACTCAATCTAGAGTGCTTCTGATATATACTTCATTAAGTTCAAAATTGTGACTATGTATGACAATTAATCAATTGATCATATGCTAGATACTAATGTAACACAATATTCTCGATTATAACAAAAAGAATATTAAAAATAATTGTCTCTGTTGTCCAACGTCATTTGTTGCTTCTTTTTTATTTAAAGTTGCATGACGAAACAAGCCATAAATTTCATTGTGCGTAATTCCAATGATTCCCAATGCATTTCGGGTGATGAACTACACCCTTCTTCAGGGGACTATCTATAACAAACATAATCATATGTCAATTATTGTACTTTAGCATGGTGTGTTTAGCTTCATCTGCTAGGGGAAGTGAGGATCCTGTACAGGTGCATGCTTTTAACGTTAATTAAAAATCAAGGATCAATCGTAAAAATAATCGATAAAAAATGAAGTGAAAATACCAAACAGTCCATGGTCTGGTTAATCACATGTGCAAGATGAGCTGTACTCAAATGGAAATGTAGTCAAAAACGGTAATTAGTGATGGAGCAACATGAAGTGACCTCCTAGCTGAATATGTGGGGGAGTGGTGGTGAATGGACACCTTGGGTTAGTACAACACCCATGCATAAGTGCTTGCTGTATCCCCAGTAGTGAGATCGTTGTTACCTGGATATGCTATGGTGCAGCTCGTCTATAGATCTCATAAGAGTATCTTGATCGAGGAAAAACTGTGAAGGTATACAAAGGTTTTAGCCAATCTTACACTGGTACGGTACAGCGGTGACAATTATTGAGTGCAGATTGAGACTCACCTGTCTATCGGTGAAAATATATTCAATGTACTGAAATTGCGTGCCGACTCTCGGAGAAGCAAACGTATGGCTTCTATATCCTATGAACGAAAATGTAAAGTGTTTCCGGATTTCAATATCAAAGTATCAGAACGAGACCCATCACCAAAGTGAGTGCGATGTGTATTCTCACCTGATGCATGAAACGGACAAGCCCAGCAGGGCACCAAAGTTTCATCAAAGTGGCACGGTTCTAAAGTGGGAAAGCTGTATGCAATTGAGTCAAAGCTTACAAGTGTAAGATTGGCTAAAATCTCTGTATACCTTCACAGTTTTTAGGCGATCAAGATACTCTTATGAGATCTATAGGCGAGCTGCACCATAGCGTATCCAGACCATGGACTGTTTGGTATTTTCACTTCATTTTTTATCGATTATTTTTACGATTGATCCTTGATTTTTAATTAACGTTAAAAGCATTCACCTGTACAGGATCCTCACTTCCCATTGCAGATGAGGCTAAACACACCGTGCTAAAGTACAATAATTGACATATGATTATGTTTGTTATATTTAGTCCCCTGAAGAAGGGTGTAGTCCATCACCCGAAATGCATTGGAAATCATTGGAATTACGCACAATGAAATTTATGGCTTGTTTCGTCATGAAACTTTGAATAAAAAAGAAGCAACAAACGACGTTGGACAACAGAGACAATTATTTTTATTTTTATTTTTGTTATAATCGAGAATATTGTGTTACATTAGTATCTAGCATATGACCAATTGATTAATTGTCATACATAGTCACAATTTTGAACTTAATGAAGTATATATCAGAAGCACTCTAGATTGAGTGCACAGGGTAGTGCTAACCTTGTCCTATACAGACTGTCATAGGTAAAAAGAATTCTTTCAGAATTGGTAGTAGGGTAGTACCACCCCAAGGACAGCACACCAACGAGGTTGAATTTGTATAACTTGTTTCATAGAAGAGACAGGATCAAAACTGAGTGCACTACTGCTGTTACACAGTGAATTCATGTAAACTCTAAGCATTCCACTCCGGGTGTTCCTTTGTGCTCTATCTCCGTGTTGGCAAGTTCTTTACTTTGTTGAAACTTGAAACTCCATGGGGTGCAAACTCGTGGTTGGGGCGATTAAATTGCGAAGCAGATAAGTACATGTTAAGAGAATGCACTCCTTCCCTTAATTCATGTATCCTTTTATTCAACTCCATCTGCGAAATGCGTGCGAACAGAAGCTGTGAAAGCGCCCCTAATCACAGCTTATTATGAAAAATAACTCCTGAAAGGCACATTCCTCCTGCACCCAACTGTCGCACTACATAACTTTGGAGGAAGTGGTTCACCCAGGAATGATTTTCCTTTCAGCAGTGCGACAGTTGGGTGCAGGAAGAATGTGCCTTTCAGGAGTTAACTTTCTAAAAGAGGCATTTTCAGAATTGTGATTTAAAATCTGACTTCACCATAAGTTAAAATTTTAAATTAGGATTCCAGACATAGCAAACATGAACCAGTTATCTCTTTACATTTGGAAATTACAATTATAAAAGTTAATAAAGTAACAAAAATGGTAACCTATGGGAGAGATGGGCCTTGCAGTAGTAAAAAACGAACCTAAGAGTTTTTCAATACCAGGTCAAGTAGAACTTAAAGATAAATGTCCTACTTTTTAAATACATGTCACCCTGCCCTCTGGGCTGTCCTGGGCCTAACCTAGGGGTGATCTGTTTTTTATTTATTTATTTAACTGAGATTTATATAGCGCGAACTTGACCCGCTAGCGGGTATCAGAGGGCTTTACATAGCACCAGTTGCATTACATGAGGACACACATTCATTTTTGTTTGGCATGGGGAGATTAAGTGATTTGCCCAGAATCACAGGATGCTCAGTGTCATTGTCGAGACTCAAACCCAGTTCCCCAGATTCGAGGTCGACCGCCCTGGCCGTTAGGCCAACTCCTCTCCCCATATGTATAAAAAGGGAAGGTTTGGCCCTGGCAAGATTTATTCTGCCAGGTTAAAATGGCAGTTTAAAACTGTACACACAGGCTCTGCAATGGCAGGCCACAGACATCTTTAAAGGCTACGTAAGTGGGTAGTACAATCAGTGCTGTAGACCCACTAGTAGCATTTAATTTACAGGCACAGGTAGTGCACTTTGCTGGGGGCTTATAAGTAAATTAAATATGCTAACTTGGGATAAGCCAATCTTGTTAAAAGGAGAGAGCACAGGCGCTTCAGCACTGGTTAGCAGTGGTAAAGTGCACAGAGTGCTAATACCAGAAAAATTTAGATTAGAAAAAGCGAAGGAGGAAGGCAGGTCTTCAATGATCAAAATCAAAAAAGTAATTACAATGGGAAACATTTAACTTCTGGGATAAAATTTGATTATGAATGTTTAAATTATCGCATGAAGTTAATACTACCCAAACACTATATTTTATATTGAATCATATTTTGATTACCCTATCAACGTTGGTGTGGAGCCTTCCACCAAATGTTGGTGCTGTAATGAAACAAACAGTTATCTTAAGCTTATTTTATTTTCCTATTCCTATATACATGAGAAAGGTCTGGTCTCACATAAATAATATTTTCGTTTCACATTATGAATTTTTTTGGAGGTCTTTTCTCTGACTGGATCAATTATGCTCAAAACAACACACTAATTGTTTTATTAATGGCAGTCGCATTTCAACAAATCACTGCTAACTGGAATTCAGCTTTTACTGTAAACTTCAAATCCTGACGGGTTGCTGCTTGTTAAAACCATAGGTTAGATAATGCTCATGAAAATTCTTTATTGCTTGTTGTTAAAAAAATAAAAACTGAAGCTTCTTATTATAATATTTCTTAACATGTCTAGCTTGTCATATAAATGCAAACGTATTTGTGTTGAAGAAGTTGATATGCCTCAGTGATCTGTGAACTTTTTTATCTCTATCATTTGTGCTAGATATTCTTTTGTCTTCTCAGCTTTTTATTACAATGTCTACCCAATAACATGTTCAATGCATGCACTGTTAAATCTATTTTAAATTAATGAGCATAAGTTTAAGTATATTATTTCTCATATTCTCTTTTATCCCCTTCTCCTTCTCCCTCCCATCTCTATGGCCTATTTCCCTCATTACTTCCTTTCAATCGCCTCCCTATTTCATTATATGCTCATTTTATTGGTTTCAGATTATTCTTCATGATTTATTTGTTCACAGTTTGGATTACATTTCATATTTGTATTATAAACCGTGTTTTTCACTTCATGCATATTGCTGGAATTTTGCTCTCAATAAACTTTTGATAGAGCGCGATGGTGCTCTAAATTTGCAGGGGTGCAATATAATCATGGGTAGGTTGCACTTGCATATATTCCACTGTCGTATTAACATGTGGTTATTAGAGTGTGCAACGCAATAACGTGTAAAGTAAAGAGAAGAGTTATTTTGCATAACGTGGAAAAATTAACATTGTGACCGTGTTTTAAAGGGAAAAAGATGAATGTTCATTTAATAGTGACAAATGAGAATCTGATTCTTTGACTTGTAATGCACAGATCCAAATGTGCACAGTAATAATAGTTGTGCGCAATTGTGTCTAACGAAGCCCATATTAACTCTTATGTTAGCCAATTTCCTGTAGGTTGCATGTGAATTTCCCTGCTTCTCGAATTGAAATTTTTGCAGTGTTCATGTGCAAGTAGAATTCTTCTTTCTCAGGTTTCTGTTGCAGGTGGAGAAACGCAGCTTTGTTAAATTAGAATATCGCTTTTGTTTTAGGAGTTAGGCTTAGGGAGGAGAGGATACATTTGAAGGAAAGGTGCTGATAATGTGGGATGGTGTCCTTTCTCACTGGGAAGGCCAGGGAATCAAGGTCATCGAGCCAGTGCCTGGAAAGATCGAGCAGCATGGAAAGTTACCCACGAGGAGGTGTCCAGTTGGATGGCATGATCACCTGATGTAACTAGGGGTCATCTTGAGATTTTGGTGTTGGAATTAGGGACAGCGCCCCGGGGGGATTTAGTTAGGAGAGGAGAAGTGAATCTAAGAACAAACTCTGTAGCTTTATGCTACTTTACCCATTTAACATGAGTGTACTTCTTAGGAAGTCTTCGCGCTCTGACACCTTTCCTTGATCTTGACTGGGGAATAATGCTAAGTAGGCATGTCACGATAGCGGTAGTGTAGGGACAGACTAATGCTTTTTACTTACGAGCCACCAAAGAAGAAAACTCTTTATGGTGGTGCAGTGATATTCTGCGTCTTGATTCTCAAATTGGTAATTCTTTGTATGCTTTATAGACTATATTTTGCACGTAGGTTGGGCTTTGTATTAGTTCCAATGTATTTCTACACCCTCATCTTGAGGTGTCTGTATGTCCAGTTATTTTTGGCTTTGTAATAAATTAGCTAAACCTCGAACCTGGAGTCTGCGATTCATCTGAGTCATGGTTTATTTGAACTGTGAAACCTAATTGGTAAGATATTTCTCCCCTCTACACTTTTAAGCAGGAACCAACAGTCCCATTGACCAGGGGCTCCGATGGAATCCGGCCCCATCAGTTGGCAGCACTGTCGGATGGTTTCCTCTTGAAGTGAGGGGAGAATCCAGAAAAGCTTAGGAAAAAGTAAGCCCATAGAGCCCAAAGAATGAGAGCCCAAAGGATTGAGAGCGGAGGACGACGGAGATTGGCGGAGACCAACGGAGAGTGACAGTGCAGCGGGAACAGCAATGAACGGTGGAGTGAGTATGAATAGGGATGTGGTGTATTAGGCTGTGGTGATGATTTGATTGCGTGATGTCTTGTGGAGTTGGGATGAGAGTCAAGTTAATGTGGTTTCGGGCTGAACACGTGTGGTCCATGACGATGATTTGATTTGATGTCAGGCTCGACGAGTATCCTAAGATCCCGGGATAGATTATGATGGGGAAGACACTGATTTGATGTAAATGTCTGACTAGTGATTGTGGGAAGTCATGAAGCGCTATTGACAACCCACCTGAGAATATTTGTGTGAGTGGATCTGTTAGAGGTGCCGGAAAGCCTTGTGCAGGAAGGTAGACTGTTTAGACTCAAGTGGCCAACGCAGGTCATGGGTCACGGTGTGTGAATGTTATTGAGGAACTAAATTCTATCAATCCTATTTATGTAGCTGTCCGGTCATCTTGTGGACAGACAGTTACATATTGGTTTATGTGACTATTAGGTTGTTTCGTGGACAGACTGTTACTTGAAGAGAGGCAGACAATTACTTATTTATGTGACTGTCCGGTCATTTCACAGAGAGACAGACAGTTACTTGCTTCTATGACTGAGAGTGTGAATGCGTAAAGAAAAGTTGTAAAGGAGGGAGAACCGCTGTAAAGAGGAGGAGTGACATTGGAGTGAGCTGTGCTGTGATAGGTCAGTTGGTATAAAACAGTGCTGGGATTGGTGGGTTGTCATCAGGAAGTTGAAAAGAAAATATTTTGCGGGTGAGTTTTGATTCAATCATGCGTTGCTTTAAAGTATTACGAGACCTTTGCAGTGGAGATAGGGGAGTGGTTAATCAAGTGGGTGAAGAGGCACCACCCGAGGATATGCCAGCACATTACATGGAAACAAATGTAGGACTCCATACCATAGTTTGCCTTCAAAATTGGCATAAGATTACTGAAAAGGAGGGAGATTTGGCTTTTCCACGCTACGGCTCATTTAATTAGAGGTACTGTATCAGTTGAGGGTAGTGATGGCTCCATTGAGACCTCCACCAAGACCAACACAGTTTGAGGCATTAGATGCATTGTTGAGAGCAGCACAAGCGAAGAGCGGGGAAAGAAGTTAGGGAAGGATGAAGCGAGTGAAGAAAGCATATCAGGATGCGGAATGGGACATACAGTAGAGGAAGTGGAGGGTAGACGCCATTGAGGGAGAGAAGCTATTTCCATTATTGGTAAAAACAGGAGACGCTTGGAATAGAAAGGAAGAGGACAATAGTGACACTGATGACAGGCTGTTAGACAAATAGCCTGCAGAGCGTCCCCCACCATATAATCCAGATTTAGATGAGCAAAGGCAAGCGTTGGTAAATGCTGTGAACAGGGAAGAGACTGGAGAACTGCAGACGAAACCTAGTGCGAGAGTAGTGGGAAAGATTTCAACTAGAATTGAAGGAATGGGGAGAACAGCAGAAAACACAGGGATGAGCGGAATTAACACTGCTACATGGTTACCAGAAGCCCTTACAGTGCCCGTCCCTATCGGACCTAGAGTGTTGGTTTATTATCCAAGTCAAGGGGAATACAGTAGTTAGCCACAGGTAGGAAAGGGGGGAAGAGACAACTTAGGGGGAAAGGTCACAGCAACTGGAAGTAGACCATATTTGGTGCCAGTAGAAGCAAGTACCCCCATTGCCTGCAACTGCAGGCTCTATAGAGTGTATATTGGAACTAGTACAATACGATCAGTGTCATTGGCGGATTTGCGCTTAGACTTGGGATGTGGGAAGCTCCAGGTAGAGGGCCAGCGGGAATGATGTTAGAAGTAGGAGCCGATCAAGGAGTTTTGGAAGAGTCAGCATGTCTCGCTGAATAGAGCGATGGGGAATAGCTACAGAAATCAGAGCAGCAAAAGGGAAGGGCAGAGTAGTACGTCAAGTCAGGGAACAATTAAGGCTGCACGAAAGGCTACGGTGCTGGAGGTAGTGAGATTAAAAGCAGAGGTAGGGGAAATAATCAGTGGGAGTGTGCCACTGGAAAGGATTGAACTTTATGAGCAAGATGAGCTGTTTTTTGTGCTGAAGTATGTTACTCGCAAGGCGAGGCGAGCCCATGAGATATTGACGGAATTGGCACAAAGGTATAATGTAGATAAATGTTACAGGGAAGTCACAGACTGGATTACAGTGATCAGGAATTGGAGGAGAAAAGAGTTATAGGGCTGAAAACACACATTTGAGAACTGGTTGTAGGGATACGTGCATGGAGCATGCTTGATAAATGGGAAAAAAGATGGTCAAAGAAAAAGAATGTCAAGAAAGGGATAGGAGATACACCGCCTCCGGGAGGGGAGACAGCAGGAGTAGAGGCTTATCCATTGTGAGAGGTACCAAGCGGTGGATATGTGCATGGAGCAGGGGTGATTTGGCAGCATTTACAAACAACTCTCCTCGGCTGATGGAGAAGCCTGCCAAATGGTACAAACAAGTTGACTGTTTTGTCAAGATTTCTAAGGTGTTGTGGATTTATTTGAACGCTCTATTTGACATTATGGCACCTAGTGACTCATGGACTGCTTGCATGATTGCTGTTGATTGGCCGGTTGCTGAACCAGACCGAGACCCCATAACACATGGTCAGTGACCTTTCGTTCTGAAAAAGTTTGAACCAGAAATCACATGGTTGCAGTCTAAAATATCACCACAGGATATCGGTTTTTAAGCTTGATCAAACCACTCAAGAGCCGAAGGAAGCAGTACCGTGGGTTGGATACTCTAACTTCCAAAGACATTAGACAGGTTGTTTCCAAAGTTGTCCTGGGATGGAGACCAGAGATTAGTTTTATGATCCAGCAACATTTGATTTTTGGCAGAACAAGTCCATGGACGAGAATCTGCTATATGCTAGGTGGTGTAGTGACAAGGTAGTTTCTAAGCATAAGAAATTAAAAGATAAATTGATGCTAGTCCTGATGAGGAATGCAGACAGGGTCGACCAAGGGCAGACGAGTGGAGTAACATTGGTTCAGAAGCAGGGAAATAATCATGGAGGGACCCAGAATGCATTGATTCACGCGAGTCAGGGAAGAGGTAGACCAACAGAACCCAAGACAAGGATTGAGTTTGGTACCCTAAAGAAAACCACTGCATGTTGTTATTGTCACAAAATCGGGCATTGGAAGCGCGAATGTCGATCAAACTAAGCAAACAAGCTTCAAGATGAGGAGATAGTACAGATACCTGAAGTTGTGAATACTGTAACGAGACCATGGTCCATGAACGAGGGGGCCCAGGTCTACAAATACAGGTTCCCCAACCTCCGAGAGTCCTACAGGGATATCAAGTGTACCAGCAGATGCCTTTTATTGAGACATTAGATGTGTTTGATCCAGACCCATTGTAATGACGGTGCCTGAGGGGATAGGAAGACTGTACCCTTGGAGCAGTCTTAGAGGTAGACGAGAGAGGACCATATGTGGAGGCAGATGCGGACGGCCATCCCATTACATTTTTGATTGATACTGGTGCTACCCGCTCTACTGTGAGATCAGCAGTAGCCTCAAACGTACCCCTCTCGGAACAATCGATCCATGTTGTAGGAGTTGACAACAAGCGAATGACAAACCCATTAACAGACAAGATACCTGTGAGAATAGAGACATTTTAGGACTGACACCAATTTGTAGTGTGTGATTCTAGTCCAGCCTGTTTGTTGAGCTGTGACCTTTTGTGTAAATTGAATTGTACCACCCATTGCACACCCAAAGGACTAGGGTTACAGACTAATGTTGATGACATTGCATTTAAACTGGCAAACCAGAATCTCTGCATAGAGATGTTCCTCGTGTTGACGTTGGAAGACCTGCCATAAGACTTGAGCGACTCTGTCTCTCCAGTGGTGTGAGACTTCACGGGAAAAGAGATTGGGTTGATACAAGGGGTTGAGCCAGTTAAGATACAGATCAAACCAAGTGCTGAGTTTCCAAGAACTCCTCAGTACAACCTGACACCGGAAATGGTGGTAGGGATTACTCCTGTGACTGAGTCAATGATCGAGCAGGGCATGCTGAAGGGAATCATGGGGAGCCAATGCAATTTGTCCATAATGGGACTCCAGAAGCTGAGTGGGAAATACAGAATCATGCAGGACCTGCGAAAAAAGTCAACACAATTTTAGTTCCATGTTGTCCTGTGGTACCGAATCCATCTGTTATCCTGTTCCAGAATTCTTGTGAGGCTAAATTGTTCACAGTGATTGACCTATGTCAGGCATTCTTCTCGATACCCTTACAGGAGGAAAGCCAATTTTTGTTTGCTTTCCATCTGGAAAACCATAGGTAAAAAGAATTCTTTCAGAATTAGTAGTAGGGTAGTACCACCCCAAGGACAGCACACCAACGAGGTTGAATTTGTATAACTTGTTTCATAGAAGAGACAGGATCAACACATAGTGCACTACTGCTGTTACACAGTGAATTCATGTAAACTGTAAGCATTCCACTCCGGGTGTTCCTTTGTGCTCTATCTCCGTGTTGGCAAGTTCTTTACTTTGTTGAAACTTGAAACTCATGGGGTGCAAACTCACGGTTGGGGCGATTAAATTGCGAAGCAGATAAGTACATGTTAAGAGAATGCACTCCTTCCCTTAATTCATGTATCCTTTTATTCAACTCCATCTGCGAAATGCGTGCGAACAGAAGCTGTGAAAGCGCCACTAATCACAGCTTATTATGAAAAATAACTCCTGAAAGGTACATTCCTCCTGCACCCAACTGTCGCACTACATAACTTTGGAGGAAGTGGTTCACCCAGGAATGATTTTCCTTTCAGCAGTGCGACAGTTGGGTGCAGGAAGAATGTGCCTTTCAGGAGTTAACTTTCTAAAAGGGGCATTTTCAGAATTGTGATTTAAAATCTGACTTCACCATAAGTTAAGATTTTTAAATTAGGATTCCAGAGATAGCAAACATGAACCAGTTATCTCTTTACATTTGGAAATTACAATTATAAAAGTTCATAAAGTAACAAAAATGGTAACCTATGGGAGAGATGGGCCTTTCAGTAGTGAAAAACGAACCTAAGAGTTTTTCACTACCAGGTCAAGTAGAACTTAAAGATAAATGTCCTACTTTTTAAATACATGTCACCCTGCCCTCTGGGCTGTCCAGGGCCTAACCTAGGGGTGATCTGTTTTTAATTTATTTTTTTAACTGAGATTTATATAGCGCGAACTTCACCCGCTAGCGGGTATCAGAGCGCTTTACATTGCACCAGTTGCATTACATGAGGACACACATTCATTTTTGTTAGGCATGGGGAGATTAAGTGATTTGCCCAGAATCACAGGATGCTCAGCGTCATTGTCGAGACTCAAACCCAGTTCCCCAGATTCGAGGTCGACCGCCCTGGCCGTTAGGCCAACTCCTCTCCCCATATGTATAAAAAGGGAAGGTTTGGCCCTGGCAAGATTTATTCTGCCAGGTTAAAATGGCAGTTTAAAACTGTACACACAGGCTCTGCAATGGCAGGCCACAGACCTGTGTAAAGGGCTACGTAAGTGGGTAGTACAATCAGTGCTGTAGACCCACTAGTAGCATTTAATTTACAGGCACAGGTAGTGCACTTTGCTGGGGGCCTATAAGTAAATTAAATATGCTAACTTGGGATAAGCCAATCTTGTTAAAACGAGAGAGCACAGGCGCTTCAGCACTGGTTAGCAGTGTTAAAGTGCACAGAGTGCTAATGCCAGAAAAATTTAGATGAGAAAAAGCGAATGAGGAAGGCAGGTCTTCAATGATCAAAATCAAAAATGTAATTACAATGGTAAACATTTAACTTCTGGGATAAAATTTGATTATGAATGTTTAAATTATCGCATGAAGTTAATACTACCCAAACACTATATTTTATATTGAATCATATTTTTTTTTTTTTTTGAAATTCTTTTTATTGTTGCATCAGGTGAATCATTAGTACCATGCACAATACATCGCGGGGGGGCGTCAACATTCCGCTCTACCCGCCGTTACGCAACTTTTGAAATAGACAGTTACATTGCATTCATCCTGACGAACTTATCCTTCTTCAGTTCCACCCCGAACTCCCCCCCCCCCCCCCCATCAACTATAAAGAAAGGTAGTAACTGAGGGACCTCACCTCGAAGCCCCCCCCCACCCAACTCCCCCCCCCCCCCCCCCCAGCAGCATGAAACCTTCCACCCACTCTCTCCCCCCCCCCCCGCCCCTCATGGCTCACTCGGTCCTCGAATTTGTGTGGCAATGAGTATAAGCACTCCCCATGGCCCTAGCCTTCCAGTGCACATTTGCCGGGATCAGCGACCTACCCACCCTGACTGTGCTTCATCCTACCACCCGCCCACTACCCCCTCCCGGTCCCACCCTCCTACTCCAGTCCATGGTAGTGCCTCCACTTGGCCCATATTTTTCTAAATTTTCGAGGGCACCCCCTAGCTTTATACGTAACACGTTCAGCTGCCATATACATATCCAGGCCTCTTCTCCATTCCTCGAGATTTGGTTTCCCAGGCGCCCCCCACAGTCTTGCAATGTCCCTTTTGGCGACCACCAGGGCCAACAGCAAAAAGATGAGCAAATATCGCGTGATATCCACCTCCGTGGACATTCCCAAGAGCGCCAACTTGGGGTCCCTGGGTATCTCCACCTCCAGTATCTCACTCAATTCGTTAAAAATCTCGCCCCAATATTCCTGTATCACAGTGCATCCCCATATGATGTGAAAGAAGTCACCCTTTGGGTGCTGGCATCGTAGACATGCGGTGTTAGCAGCCCTCCCCATCCGGAAAAGCCTCACCCTGTCAAAGTACGCCCGATGAAGGACCTTAAACTGAATGAGACGAAGCCTCGATTTTATGGCCACTTCTCGGGGGTGCATGAGTATGAGATCCCAGTCTAGGTCCTCTAGCGTGCCCACATCCGCCTCCCACCTCTCCCTGAGGACCTGTAGATCTCCCAACATGTTATTTGTCAATGTTTTGTAGGTCATGGATACTGCCCCTCTCTGCATCTGCTCTTGCAGCAGGCGGCCCTCAAGTGGTGCAAACTGGGGAATGTCAGTGAGAGATATGTGTTGGGCTCCCCATGCGTGTCGCAACTGTATGTATTTGTAGTATTGGGATCTCTGGAGTCCAAACTCCTGTTGCAGTGCTTGGAATGTTTTAAGCTCCCCCTTTGCTATGACATCCCCAACTGTGGAGATGCCAATGTCATCCCACCTTTGAAACCCGCGCAACTTGTTCAGTTCAGTCAGCCACCTACATGCCCATAGGGGGGTTTGGCGGGTGAGCCTTTCATGCCAACCCATTCTAACCGACGCTCTGCGCCACGCCATCAAGGTGATCCTAGTCGCTGGAAGAAGCTGGCGGCCTCCCCTCCCCCCATATAAAAAGTGGAGCACCGTCTTAGTGCCCCACCGAGACCTCTCTAGTGCATAGGTGGGGTGGTTCGCTGGGGCGTGTATCCAATCGTTGATCGGGGTGAGGTGTTCCGCCCAGTAATAGGCCTCCAAATTAGGCAGTGAGAGACCCCCACTATACTGATGGCGCTGCATAGTCGTGAGTGCCACCCGGGCCTGCTTCCCCAGCCACAAGAAGGAGCGGAGATCGGCATGGACTTTCCGCAGAGTCTGAGCCGGGAGGGGATAATACTCATTTTGCAGGGCGTATAAAAACTTTGGGAGTAGGATCATCTTATACAGGGCAGCCCTGCCCAAAATGGTGAGCGGGAGCGACCGCCACCTATCCATCTCCGCCTTTGCCGCCACCAAAATTCTATCGACATTGTCCGTATAGGAGCGCTGCACATCTCGGGTGATAAAGACCCCCAGATACCGGAAGCCTGTCGTGGTGTGAATGAGCAGCTCAGGCAGCTCCTCCCCTCGCGGGGCACCTTGTGGGTCGTATAGGACCGACTTATGCCAGTTTATAGCATGGCCGGCCACCGCCCCAAAGTCATCCAGTTCCCTGAATAAGGCCGGTATCGTCGTGGCCGGATCAGTCACATATAGTAGCACATCATCGGCGTAAAGGGAGATCTTCTCCTGGTCGGCGGCCGATTCCCCCCAGTGGAAGCCAGTCACAGCTCGGTTGAGCCGGATGCGGATCGCAAGGATCTCGATCGTGAGGGTAAAAAGGAGTGGGGATAGCGGACATCCCTGTCGCGTCCCCCTCTCTATCGCGAACTCTCTCGACAGTCGTCCGTTTACGCGCACTCTAGCCCTAGGTCTCGAGTATAGAAGTGTCACCCAGCGCTGGAACTTCGGCCCAAACCCAAACCTCTCAAGGGTCCCCATTAGGAAAGGCCAGTGGACCGCATCGAACGCTTTTTCCGCGTCCAAGGAGAGGAACCAATGTGGCTCCCTCCTGTCGCAGACCTCTTGGAGCCAGTTGTGGGCGCGCCGCAGGTTGAGTTTAGTGGCCCTGTCCGGGAGGAACCCGGACTGGTCCGGGTGGATCAGGCCCGTAATTACCTGACGCAAGCGCCTAGCAAGAATAGTGGCCAGGATTTTGGTCTCAATATTTAGTAGCGAGATTGGGCGGTAGGAGGAACAGTCACCAAGGGGCTTGCCTTCCTTGTGGATCGGGATTATGGTCGCTAGGGCCAGGTCCGGCGGGAGGTCGCCGGATGCAAACGCACCCTCATACAGCGACTTCATGTGACGCGAAAGGAGGTCCCCCGTTCGTTTGAAGAACTCCGCCGGGAAACCGTTCGGTCCCGGCGCCTTCCCCGGTTTCAGGGCAGCCATCGCCTCTGTGATTTCATCCAGAGACAGGGCGGCTTCCAAAGCCTCACTATCTTCAGGGGTCAACTGCGGAACGGCCACGTCGCCCAGGAACGATCTCGCCACCTCGCTGTCCCCTAGGTCTCTTGCCCTGTAGAAGGCTTCGTAGTAGGTCGCAAAGGCCTCTGCAATGGCGCCGTCTGAGGACGCCCGCGCCTTACCAGGGAGCTCAACCCAATCCACCCATCTGGCAGCTCTCTCGCGCCTGCTCAACCACGCCATGAGTTTACCAGATTTGTCGCCAACATCGTATAAGCGATGTAGGGTGGCCAGCGCCTGTGTACGCGCCTCGTCCGTGCTCAGTTCTCTATACAGCCTTTGTGTATCTAGCAGTAGTCTAAGATCAACCTCCTCCTTCGTCCTGTGATATTCTGCCTCCCGGGTCAAGATGTTTGCCTCCTCCCTCGCTATGGCTTCCGTGCGTTTCCTTTTGGCCTCCCCTACCCTGGATTGGAAGCGGTCCCTCAACACTGTTTTCATGGCTTCCCACAGTGTCACTCCGGACTGTACCGATCCCTCATTTTCGGCCATAAAAACTTTGATATCCGCTCTTATGCCCCTCAGAATCTCAGGAGTCTGTAAATCCCAAGGCGACATATGCCACTGTGCCTGGCCCCTCCCCCTTCCCCGACCTATGTGTGCGAACAGCGGAGAATGGTCCGAGATACCCCTCGCCCTATAGTCCGCCTCGTCTCCCGCTGAAAGCTCCTGCCTAGATGTAAAAATGTAATCTAGCCTAGAGAAGACCTTGTGGGCCCCAGAGTAGAATGAGTAAGCCACATGGGCAGGATGGAGCCACCGCCAAACGTCAGTAAGCCCGATCGTGTCCATTCTGCGCGCCAATGCCGTCTCTGCAGCCACTGTGTGGAGGTTCCCAGATCTATCGCGTGTCACGTCCATCACGTCATTGAAGTCCCCTCCCACAATCTGTATTGTGTCCGCCGTGTCTAGCAGAATGGCCGAGACCTCCTGCATTGTTCGTGTTTGCAATTTGGGTGGAGCATATACCGACAGTAGAGTGTACCTGCGCCGTCTCCATGTCCCCTGTACCCCGGCAAACGAGCCCTGTGGGTCCAACCATGTACGTGTAACTGTGAAAGGTGCGGTTTTCCTAACTAGTATTGCCGTGCCCCGTGAATCCATGGTGTAACCCGCGTGTGCCAGAACTGTGTACTGCCCGCGCGCCAAAAAGGCACATCGGTTCCCCCTCAAATGTGTTTCCTGGAGGAAGACGATGTCAGGTGCCACCCGTTTAATATATGCAGTGACCAGGCCCCTCTTAATTTTGGAACCCAGTCCATTTACGTTCCAGGTCAGCGCCTTAACCCCGGTGCCTTCACCGTGGGGTGTAGCTAGTGTACTCGCCATTGTTTCACTTGAGGACTATCCAGCACTTGGCCCCAGGGCCGGGACGGTGGCAAGGGTAGTCTTTCCCGAACATGCTGCTGCTGCTGTGTTTTAACGAACCTCCCCCCACCCTCCCCAGCTCTCTCAACAACCCCAACGTGGGGTAACATGATAACAAAGCCCCATCCCGCTCCCCCCACCCCACCTCCCTCCCCTTCCAGTTGCATCCCCATGCGGGTCTCAACTATCCACGGGAGTAGGCCTGTCGCCCTCCCACACATCCCACCCTCAAGAAACCCCAACCAGTGCTAATAAACACAAAAAAACAGTACTAGGGGGAGTGCCAACTTGCTTGCTCTGCATCGCCGAGCCGTCATCCCTTCCCAGACCCAGTGCATCAGTGTTCACGAGTGGGAGTCTTGTGTGTCCATCTGTTCCTCACGACCTGTAGAGTCTTGCTCTAACTGCCGGATCTCTTTGGCCAGAGGGTGCAACGAGTCACTCCCAGCATTCTCCTCCTCTCCTCCGGATGCGCGGCCCTCCGATTCCTCCGGTTCTTCCTCCTCCGAGCGGATTCCGTTCCTCAGGCAACCAAACCTCGAGCCTGCCACGGAGCCGGAGCCCGGTGACGCCGACCTGCCTCTCCTCCTCTCCTGCTGGTCGGTGGTCCTGTATGGAGTTTGCGGCGTCTTGCGCTGTGTCCTCTTCAATCTCCTCCTTGGCGGCTTCGGCCTCTCCCACGTCGGACGTTCCCGTAGTGACCGGTCCAACTCTGCCCGGCCCGCCGCCTCCCTACTATTTAGGATAGGCCGCTCCTCCAACCATTGCCAAGCATCGTCCGGGTGTGCAAAAAAGATGGATTTGTCCTGATAAATGACCTTGAGCTTGGCCGGGAAGAGGAGCATATATTGGATGTTAAGGGACCTCAGCTTCGCTTTCACGGCGTCAAAGGAGCGGCGTTGTTTGGAGACTTCCTGACTGTAGTCCGGGAAAATCATTATGGTGGCGTTTTCAAAGCGGATCTCCCCCAGTGTCCTGGCCTCTCGCAATATCAGGTCTCGATCGGCGAAGTTCAGAAACCGGGCTATGACCGGTCTCGGTCTCGCACCCTCCGGTGGTTTGGCCAAGAGCGCCCTGTGCGCCCTCTCTATGATGAAACACGGGGAGAACCGCGCCGCCGGGAAGGTCTGTCTGAGCCAGTCAAGGAGGAAGGCAGCCATATTCCTTTCTTCGATCCCTTCTCTAAAGCCCACGAAGCGCAGGTTGTTCCGCCTGGACCTGTTCTCGGCATCGTCCACCTTCCACAAAAGTTGGCGGTGGGAGGCCTGGAGCTCTGCCATGTCCTTCCTTAGCTCAGCCACCGACTTCTCATTGTCTGTCAACCTTGTCTCAGTCTCCGTGACCCTGTCGGTTAAGTTACGAAAGTCCTGGCGTAGCAGCGTAACCTCAGACCCTACCTCTCCGATTTTTGTTTCCAAGGCCGCACGTGAAGCTTGGATGTCCGTTCTAGACGCCTGAATGGCCTCCAGCAGCATGTCTGTGTCATTGCGTGCCCCTGACTGCGCAGGCCGTTGTTCCACCGCAGTGCGCGGCGCAGCGAAATTGTCCATCGGGCCTTGCCCCTTAGTCTTGGGTGCCGTTGCATTTTTACCCATAGCGGCGTTGGCTAGAGGCCAGGGGCTCCTGGGCTGAAGTGGCCTCCCTCCGAGGTATCGCTGGGCTCGGTCCTGCACCGGGGACAGAGGCAGAGTGAAGCAGCGCCTCGACCACGCAGCGCCCCCGGGCAGCCCCCGAATATGATCCTGAGAACCTCTGGGCTGGGGTCCGCATACACCCCCCGTCCCGATGTGGAGCGCCGGGGCCGGGCTCTGGTCGCCGGTTCACCCCGGCTGCACTACTGGCGGGGGCCCCGTCTCCACCCCTGTCCGCTCCGCGGGGACCAGGGTGGTGCTCCACAGCCTGCGCCACGTGCACGTCCCCCCCAGGGGTCTCCCTGTCGTAGGGTCGGATCACCAGTTGTGGACACAGGCAGGGTGGTGCCACAGAAGTTCCAGTGGCCAACAGAAAGGGGTCAGCACAGTTCGAGAAGGCCGAAGTTCCAGGGCAGGAGGAGCCGGGCTCCACAGTCCGATGTCCGTCTCACTGTGGGTCGTCAGTGCGCGGCCGCCATCTTGGTAAAGGCGGGCGCCGCCACCGAGACCAGCCCCAACGCCAGGCCCAGAACAGACGCGGTCCTCCTCACCTCGGCGCAAAGCTCACTGGCCCTCCGTCCCTGCTCCCAGGCACCGACTCTGCACCACCTCGGAACCAGAGGGGGGATTTCGCCGTCTCTAACTCTCCCTCGCCGCGTCGGTCGCCATCTTGAGTAGGTGGTAGGCGATCTCCTCCGTCCCGCTCCCGCTGTCCGGCTGCGGCGGAGTGTGATCTCCCGCCGGCGGCCGAGCACCCGATCGAGCCTCGATCACCCGCAGCTGCTCTTCGCGGGAATTCCGGCGCTCGGCGCGGTCCTCTTCCTCCCGTCTCCCAGGCCGCCAGACCGATCTCCGGGGCAGTGAGGAGGCACCGTCACGCACAGCGGCCGGGCAGGGTTGGGTCCGTTTCGGAACTGCAGCCGCCCTCAGTAGGTGTCCAGGCACCAGGTCCACACTTCTGGTGCCGGTTCTGGGTCTTGGGGAATAGTGAAAGCCGGATTATAAGCAGGCTCGGCCGGAGCTCTGCTCAGGCACGTCTAGTCGGCCATGTTGCTGGCCACGCCCCCCCTCATTTGAATCATATTTTGATTACCCTATCAACGTTGGTGTGGAGCCTTCCACCAAATGTTGGTGCTGTAATGAGACAAACAGTTATCTTAAGCTTATTTTATTTTCCTATTCCTATATACATGAGAAAGGTCTGGTCTCACATAAATAATATTTTCGTTTCACATTATGAATTTTTTTGGAGGTCTTTTCTCTGACTGGATCAATTATGCTCAAAACAACAAACTAATTGTTTTATTAATGGCAGTCGCATTTCAACAAATCACTGCTAACTGGAATTCAGCTTTTACTGTAAACTTCAAATCCTGACGGGTTGCTGCTTGTTAAAACCATAGGTTAGATAATGCTCATGAAAATTCTTTATTGCTTGTTGTTAAAAAATAAAAACTGAAGCTTCTTATTATATTATTTCTTAACATGTCTAGCTTGTCATATAAATGCAAACGTATTTGTGTTGAAGAAGTTGATATGCCCCAGTGATCTGTGAACTTTTTTTATCTCTATCAGTTGTGCTAGATATTCTTTTGTCTTCTCAGCTTTTTATTACAATGTCTACCCAATAACATTTTCAATGCATGCACTGTTAAATCTATTTTAAATTAATGAGCATAAGTTCAAGTATATTATTTCTCATATTCTCTTTTATCCCCTTCTCCTTCTCCCTCCCTTCTCTATGACCTATTTCCCTCATTACTTCCTTTCAATCGCCTCCCTATTTCATTATATGCTCATTTTATTGGTTCCAGATTATTCTTCATGATTTATTTGTTCACAGTTTGGATTACATTTCATATTTGTATTATAAACCGTGTTTTCACTTCATGCATATTGCTGGAATTTTGCTCTCAATAAACTTTTGATAGAGCGCGATGGTGCTCTAAATTTGCAGGGGTGCAATATAATCATGGGTAGGTTGCACTTGCATATATTCCACTGTCGTATTAACATGTGGTTATTAGAGTGTGCAACACAATAACGTGTAAAGTAAAGAGAAGAGTTATTTTGCATAACGTGGAAAAATTAACATTGTGACCGTGTTTTAAAGGGAAAAAGATGAATGTTCATTTAATAGTGACAAATGAGAATCTGATTCTTTGACTTGTAATGCACAGATCCAAATGTGCACAGTAATAATAGTTGTGCGCAATTGTGTCTAACGAAGCCCATATTAACTCTTATGTTAGCCAATTTCCTGTAGGTTGCATGTGAATATCCCTGCTTCTCAAATTGAAATTTTTGCAGTGTTCATGTGCAAGTAGAATTCTTCTTTCTCAGGTTTCTGTTGCAGGTGGAGAAACGCAGCTTTGTTAAATTAGAATATCGCTTTTGTTTTAGGAGTTAGGCTTAGGGAGGAGAGGATACATTTGAAGGAAAGGTGCTGATAATGTGGGATGGTGTCCTTTCTCACTGGGAAGGCCAGGGAATCAAGGTCATCGAGCCAGTGCCTGGAAAGATCGAGCAGCATGGAAAGTTACCCACGAGGAGGTGTCCAGTTGGATGGCATGATCACCTGATGTAACTAGGGGTCATCTTGAGATTTTGGTGTTGGAATTAGGGACAGCGCCCCGGGGGGATTTAGTTAGGAGAGGAGAAGTGAATCTAAGAACAAACTCTGTAGCTTTATGCTACTTTACCCATTTAACATGAGTGTACTTCTTAGGAAGTCTTCGCGCTCTGACACCTTTCCTTGATCTTGACTGGGGAATAATGCTAAGTAGGCATGTCACGATAGCGGTAGTGTAGGGACAGACTGATGCTTTTTACTTACGAGCCACCAAAGAAGAAAACTCTTTATGGTGGCGCAGTGATATTCTGCGTCTTGATTCTCAAATTGGTAATTCTTTGTATGCTTTATAGACTATATTTTGCACGTAGGTTGGGCTTTGTATTAGTTCCAATGTATTTCTACACCCTCATCTTGAGGTGTCTGTATGTCCAGTTATTTTTGGCTTTGTAATAAATTAGCTAAACCTCGAACCTGGAGTCTGCGATTCATCTGAGTCATGGTTTATTTGAACTGTGAAACCTAATTGGTAAGATATTTCTCCCCTCTACACTTTTAAGCAGGAACCAACAGTCCATTGACCAGGGGTTCCGAGGGAATCCGGCCCCATCAGTTGGTAGCACTGTCGGATGGTTTCTTCTTGAAGTGAGGGGAGAATCCAGAAAAGCTTAGGAAAAAGTAAGCCCATAGAGCCCAAAGAATGAGAGCCCAAAGGATTGAGAGCGGAGGACAACGGAGATTGGCGGAGACCAACGGAGAGTGACAGTGCAGCGGGAACAGCAATGAACGGTGGAGTGAGTATGAATTGGGATGTGGTGTATTAGGCTGTGGTGATGATTTGATTGCGTGATGTCTTGTGGAGTTGGGATGAGAGTCAAGTTAATGTGGTTTCGGGCTGAACACGTGTGGTCCATGACGATGATTTGATTTGATGTCAGGCTCGACGAGTAGCCTAAGATCCCGGGATAGATTATGATGGGGAAGACACCGATTTGATGTAATTGTCTGACCAGTGATTGTGGGAAGTCATGAAACGCTATTGACAACTCACCTGAGAATATTTGTGTGAGTGGATCTGTTAGAGGTGCCGGAAAGCCTTGTGCAGGAAGGTAGACTGTTTAGACTCAAGTGGCCAACGCAGGTCATGGGTCACGGTGTGTGGATGTTATTGAGTAACTAAATTCTATCAATCCTATTTATGTAGCTGTCTGGTCATCTTGCGGACAGACAGTTACTTATTGGTTTATATGACTATTAGGTTGTTTTGTGGACAGACAGTTACTTGAAGAGAGGCAGACAATTACTTATTTATGTGACTGTCCGGTCATTTCACAGAGAGACAGACAGTTACTTGCTTCTATGTCTGAGAGTGTGAATGCGTAAATAAAAGTTGTAAAGGAGGGAGAACCGCTGTAAAGAGGAGGAGTGATATTGGAGTGAGCTGTGCTGTGATAGGTCAGTTGGTATAAAACAGTGCTGGGATTGGTGGGTTGTCATCAGGAAGTTGAAAAGAAAATATTTTGCGGGTGAGTTTTGATTCAATCATGCGTTGCTTTAAAGTATTACGAGACCTTTGCAGTTGAGATAGGGGAGTGGTTAATCAAGTGGGTGAAGAGGCACCACCCGAGGATATGCCAGCACATTACATGGAAACAAATGTAGGACTCCATACTATAGTTTGCCTTCAAAATTGGCATAAGATTACTGAAAAGGAGGGAGATTTGGCTTTTCCACGCTAAGGCTCATTTAATTAGAGGTACTGTATCAGTTGAGGGGAGTGATGGCTCCATTGAGACCTCCACCTAGACCAACACAGTTTGAGGCATTAGATGCATTGTTGAGAGCAGCACAAGCGAAGAGCGGGGAAAGAAGTTAGGGAACGATGAAGCGAGTGAAGAAAGCATATCAGGATGCGGAATGGGACATACAGTAGAGGAAGTGGAGGGTAGACGCCATTGAGGGAGAGAAGATATTTCCATTATTGGTAAAAACAGGAGACGCTTGGAATAGAAAGGAAGAGGACAATAGTGACACTGATGACAGTCTGTTAGACAAATAGCCTGCAGAGCATCCCCCACCATATAATCCAGATTCAGATGAGCAAAGGCAAGCGTTGGTAAATGCTGTGAACAGGGAAGAGACTGGAGAACTGCAGACGAAACCTAATGGGAAAGATTTCAACTAGAATTGAAGGAATGGGGAGAACAGCAGAAAACACAGGGATGAGCGGAATTAACACTGCTACACGGTTACCAGAAGCCCTTACAGTGCCCGTCCCTATCGGACCTAGAGTGTTGGTTTATTATCCAAGTCAAGGGGAATACAGTAGTTAGCCACAGGTAGGAAAGGGGGGAAGAGACAACTTAGGGGGAAAGGTCACAGCAACTGGAAGTAGACCATATTTGGTGCCAGTAGAAGCAAGTACCCCCATTGCCTGCAACTGCAGGCTCTATAGAGTGTATATTGGGACTAGTACAATACGATCAGTGTAATTGGCGGATTCGCGCTTAGACTTGGGATGTGGGAAGCTCCAGGTAGAGGGCCAGCGGGAAGGATGTTAGAAGTAGGAGCCGATCAAGGAGTTTTGGAAGAGTCAGCATGTCTCGCTGAATAGAGCGATGGGGAATAGCTACAGAAATCAGAACAGCGAAAGGGAAGGGCAGAATAGTACGTCAAGTCAGGGAACAATTAAGGCTGCACTAAAGGCTACAGTGCTGGAGGTAGTGAGGTTAAAAGCAGAGGTAGGGGAAATAATCAGTGGGAGTGTGCCACTGGAAAGGATTGAACTTTATGAGCAAGATGAGCTGTTTTTTGTGGTGAAGGATGTTACTCGCAAGGCGAGGCGAGCCCATGAGAAATTGACGGAATTGGCACAAAGGTATAATGTAGATTTATCCAAAATAAAAATGTTACAGGGAAGTCACAGACTGGATTACAGTGATCAGGAATTGGAGGAGAAAAGAGTTATAGGGCTGAAAACACACATTTGAGAACTGGTTGTAGGGATACGTGCATGGAGCATGCTTGATAAATGGGAAAAAAGATGGTCAAAGAAAAAGAATATCAAGAAAGGGATAGGAGATACACCGCCTCCGGGAGGGGAGACAGCAGGAGTAGAGGCTTATCCATTGTGAGAGGTACCAAGCGGTGGATATGTGCATGGAGCAGGGGTGATTTGGCAGCATTTACAAACAACTTTCCTCGGCTGAGGGAGAAGCCTGCCAAATGGTACAAACAAGTTGACTGTTTTGTCAAGATTTCTAAGGTGTTGTGGATTGATTTGAACGCTCTATTTGACATTATGGCACCTAGTGACTCATGGACTGCTTGCATGATTGCTGTTGATTGGCCGGTTGCTGAACCAGATCGAGACCCCATAACACATGGTCAGTGACCTTTGGTTCTGAAAAAGTTTGAACCAGAAATCACATGGTTGCAGTCTAAAATATCACCACAGGATATCGATTTTTAAGCTTGATCAAACCACTCAAGAGCCGAAGGAAGCAGTACCGTGGGTTAGATACTCTAGATTCCAAAGACATGGGACAGGTTGTTTCCAAAGTTGTCCTGGGATGGAGACCAGAGATTAGCTTTATGATCCAGCAACATTTGATTTTTGGCAGAACAAGTCCATGGACGAGATTCTGCTATATGCTAGGTGGTGTAGTGACAAGGTAGTTTCTAAGCATAAGAAATTAAAAGACAAATTGATGCTAGTCCTGATGAGGAATGCTGACAGGGTGGACCATGGGCAGACGAGTGGAGGAACATTGGTTCAGAAGCAGGGAAATAATCATGGAGGGACCCAGAATGCATTGATTCACGCGAGTCAGGGAAGAGGTAGACCAACAGAATCCAAGACAAGGATTGAGTTTAATACCCTAAAGAAAACCACTGCATGCTGTTATTGTCACAAAATCGGGCATTGGAAGCGCGAATGTCGATCAAACTAAGCAAACAAGCTTCAAGATGAGGAGATAGTACAGATACCTGAAGTTGTGAATACTGTAACAAGACCATGGTCTATGAACGAGGGAGCCCAGGTCTACAAATACAGGTTCCCCAACCTCCGAGAGTCCTACAGGGATATCAAGTGTACCAGCAGATGCCTTTTATTGAGACATTAGATGTGTTTGATGCAGACCCATTGTAATGACGGTGCCTGAGGGGGAAGGAAGACTGTACCCTTGGAGCAGTCTTAGAGGTAGACCAGAGAGGACCATATGTGGAGGCAGATGCGAACGGCCATCCCATTACATTTTTGATTGATACTGGTGCTACCCGCTCTACTGTGATATCAGCATTAGCCTCAAACGTACCCCTCTCGGGACAATCGATTCATGTTGTAGGAGTTGCCAACAAGCGAATGACAAACCCATTAACAGACGAGATACCTGTGAGAATAGAGACATTTCAGGACTGACACCAATTTGTAGTGTGTGATTCTAGTCCAGCCTGTTTGCTGAGCTGTGACCTTTTGTGTAAATTGAATTGTACCACCCATTGCACACCCAAAGGACTAGGGTTACAGACTAATGTTGATGACATTGCATTTAAACAGGCAAACCAGAATCTCTGCATAGAGATGTTCCTCGTGTTGACGGTGGAAGACCTGCCATAAGACTTGAGCGACTCTGTCTCTTCAATTGGTTTGAGACTTCACGGGAAAAGAGATTGGGTTGATATAAGGGGTTGAGCCAGTTAAGATACAGATCAAACCAAGTGCTGAGTTTCCAAGAACTCCTCAGTACAACCTGACACCGGAAATGGTGGTAGGGATTACTCCTGTGACTGAGTCAATGATCGAGCAGGGCATTCTGAAGGGAATCATGGGGAGCCAATGCAATTCGTCCATAATGGGACTCCAGAAGCTGAGTGGGAAATACAGAATCATGCAGGACCTGCGAAAAACAGTCAACACAATTTTAGTTCCATGTTGTCCTGTGGTACCGAATCCATCTGTTATCCTGTTCCAGATTCCTTGTGAGGCTAAATTGTTCACAGTGATTGACCTATGTCAGGCATTCTTCTCGATACCCTTACAGGAGGAAAGCCAACTTTTGTTTGCTTTCCATCTGGAAAACCATATGTTAACGTAATGTCGTATCCCACAAGGGTATACTGAGGGGCCATCGATCTTTAACCGGATCTTGAAGAAGAACCTTGAGAGTTTGGTACTGCAGCAGAACTCCATACTTGTGCAGTACAAAGAGACCTCCTGATTGCATCTGAAACTGAGGAGGCTTGTAGGATCGATACTGTTGCCTTGTTGAATCACCTGGAAGAAAACAGACACAAGGTGTCCCCAAACAAACTTCAGTACTGTTTACCTGAAGTTCAGTATTTGGGTCATCGCATTGAGAAAGGCAAGAGGGAGGTGTCCCCAGACCACATTGAGGTGATCATGAAAATGAATGCACCCGCCACTCAAAAGGAAGTCAGGATGTTTCTGGGAATGGTTGGGTATTGTTGTCAGTGGATTCCCAACCCCTCATTGAAAGCAAAACCTCTACAGAGATTGACACGCAAGGATGTGAGTGATCTGGTACCATGGGATAATGACTGTTTGCTTGCTTTTCTGGAGCTAAGAGAAAGCCTGTGTCGCGCTCCAGCTTTAGGAATGCCTGATTATGACAAAGCGTTTTCTCTCTTTTGCCATGAGCGGGAGGGTTGTGCACTAGCAGTACTCACCCAGACACATGGGGGAGTCCGTAGACCAGTTGCCATCATCTTGGCTAAATTAGATCATGCAGCTTCAGCATTGCCAGGATGTCTTAGATCGATTGCTGCAACTGGTATCAGCATTGAGAGATGTGAAGGCTTTATAATGGGCCATCCTCCTATTGTTTATGTTCCACCCTCAGTTGAGCTCCTGATGTTAAGAACCAAAGCACAGCACTTGATGAATAATCGGCTCACGTTATGAGCATTTTATTCATGCGTCTGAGAATGTTACTCTGAAAAGATGTTCTGTCTTGAATCCTGCTACACTGATACCCATTCCAAACATTGAAGATGAATATTGTGAGGACCATGACTGTCTCGATGTGAATGAACTTTGCACCAAACCAAGACCCGACATTGTTGATGAACCGCTGCCTGAAGCAGATAAGATATTTTTTGTAGATGATTCATGTCTAAGGGACAATGCAGGATATTTGAGAGGAGCATTTGCTGCCTTTACCATTTCTTGAGTGGTGGAAGCTGCTTGTCTACAGGGAGTACACTCCGCACAAGTGGTTGAAATCATTACTTTGACACTGGCTTGCCTTGTTTCTGAACAAAAGTCACCATTTACACCAATAGCCAATATGGGTTCGGTGTGGTTCATGACTTCGAACAGCTATGGTCACAGAGGGGATTCTGAACGACATCAGGATCTCCCATCAGAAATGGGGAATATGTGAGACAATTGTTGGAAGCTTTACAACGCCCAAAAGAAATAGCTGTGGTCAAGTGTACCGCGCATGGGAAGGGAGAGGACTTTATAACCCTGGGCAATAGATCTGCGGATGAAGCTGCATGATTTTGTGCTGAGCAAGGCTGCATTTTTATTGGGGAGTCCACAGGAGAGAGCACAGAAAGAACCAAGCTCAACATGATGCTAGCTATAGGAGACACTTGGAATGAGGTCAAGTGTCTACAGGGAGAAGTGTCAGACTAAGAAGGAGCTGGTTGGATTAAAGAAGTTTGTGAGAAGTGAGATGTTGGCATTTGGGTTCCAGATGATGGTTGAGTAGTGTTGCCAGACTGTTTATATAGCCCTATGGCGAGGCTGATTCATGGAGTAGTTCGAATTGAAAGAGATGTAATGGTGCAAGTGTTAAAGCAAACGTGATTCAATCCACGATTCCGTGAGTTTTTTTAAGCGGTGTGTCACATATGTGTTACATGTCAACAGATTAACGCAAAAAAGAAAACTGTGGTTCCACTGAGTCACATTGGAAGATCTGAGGGTCCTTTTAACAGTATCCACTTAGATTTTATTGAGATGCCAAGGTGCAATGGACTGAGGTACATTCTAGTTGCGGTGTGTGTTTTTTCACAGTGGGTGAAAGCATATCCAATGAGAAGGTGTGATCCCCTCACAGCAGCAAACTTACTGCTCAGGGAGCTCATACCTCGTTTCGGGTTTCCAACTTCATTGTAGTCGGATAGAGGCCCGTACTTCCACAGCGAGATAATGAAGCTGCTGTGTACTGCCTTACAAGATAATCAGATATTGCATTGTAGTTACAGGCCACAGGGGTCTGGTCTGGTGGAGCAGATAAAAGGGACACTTAAGGCAAGGATGGTAAAAGTGTGTTCTTCTACATCTTTGAAATGGCCGGATGCATTGCCTTTGGTGCTAATGAATGTGCGTAGCATTCCCAATAGGTGGACGGGAATGGGAAGGATGATGCACTTGCCAGCAGGGCGGTCAACAGCACTGGTAAACATCACTGATGATTTGATCCTTGATTATTGCAAAGGACTGGATGACGTGGTCTGTTCTGTGTCTCACCAGGTTGAAGCTGCGACTGCACCAATCTCAAAAGACCTCTGCCATGATTTATGTCCAGGTAATTGGATACTTGTCCAGAAGCATGTGAGGAAGAACTGTATGATGCTTGCTGGAGAGGTCTGTACCAAAGTGATCTTGTTGATAAATTCAGCTGTGAAGTGTGGAGGTTTGCCAAACTGGATTCACCCCTTCCACATCCCCAGAGTTTCAGGACCCTTGGAAGCAACAGCTCCTCTCCCTGAAGAGAATCCAGTTGTGGCTGCAAGGCCACTGAAAAGGACGAGCCAAGCTGTGAGGGTCCTGACAAGGCTGGTTACCCACCAGAGCAAGCTGAGGGGGGTCATGCTACACAAGGCCAGGATTTGAGTCTGAGGGAGACGGTAACGTTGTGAGGGGTACAAAGTTAGACTCAGCAGGAGGTTCTGGTGTGAAAAGTGGTCGGGTGCAGAGAAGGAGAGTGGAAGCTGCAAGAGAGTTGTTGCCTGTGAATACAGAACCTGAGACTTGCTCCTGAAAGAGACATTGCCCCTGTATCTGAAACAAATGAGTCAGAAGTAAGCGACACAGAGTAAGCACAAGAGGGTGTAAGGAGATCGAGGAGAGCAAGAGTGATGTGTCAGAGATATGCTGCCCCGGAGTGGACTTACCTGGTCACAAATTCTGGGAGTAGTGGGAACCGGAAGACTGAGGTCTGTGCAAGTGGTGAGCAGAAAGTCGGAACTGGTCCTCGAGATTGAACTACTGGCCCCTTGGATAGAAGCTGATGGAGTGTTGACAGTGACTGTACCGAATCCTACAATACTAAGTGGCGTACGCAGTTTGATATTGCAAAATCTGTCATTGCCAACATTTGCGTATCATATTCATTATCACCATTTGCCCCTGAGATATGGTTTTACATGTCATTTATTGCTTAGCATGTTTTACGGTAAGGGTCACTGTGAATATTATTTCTCGAAGATTGACGCAGTGCTTTCAGAGTTTCCAGCTTACAAGCACCTGAATAAGTATGATTATTATAAGCAGGAAGAGAGGATAGGGAAGCATTTCATACCTACTATTACATTAGACACAGCTTACGCACATCGTTATAATTTGACGTGCCTACTCACTGACATGGAGAAGAAGTTTGTAGATCGAGTGGAAGATAGACATAGGCAATTAGCAGTTAAGCTTAACAGTAGAGAAAAAAAAATTGAATGGACCAAGGAGGAGTTAGCTCATGAGGTGAAGGGTAGTTATGGTCCAATAGCTTTAGATTTTGAGCAGCGAGGAAAACTGTGCATTAGAGACATATTATGATAAGATCTTTGTTGGACATATAGTGTTTGATCACACGTTTACAATTGAAACTACTCAAAGAAGTTCCTGCAGGATGCTGTACAAGTGGTGCTGAATGTGTATTTTGTGTGTGGGAAAAGAATATACCATGTTGAAGATTTAGGATCTCTGAATGGGGAGCCACACCTTAGAGAAAAGTGACGTACAAGCGCAGGAGAGATAGTTGGAGATGTATTTGGAGCAGTGATACCGAGTTTGGGAGTTGTTTTAAATGATGTAAAGATTAGACGGTTGTCAACTATTGTGGACAAGTTGTTGGCGAATACAGCTCAGTCTTTGTTGCTTGTGGATGGGGAGATGGTATCGACAACAGCTATGGTGATGCAGAACAGCCTTGCACTAGATGTATTGTTAGCAAAAGAGTGCGGAATATGTAAAATGCTGAGGGTCCAACAGTGCTGTACCTATATTCCAGACTATGTTAAGGATTTGAAGAAGCACATAAGTAACATTACTGAGATTCACCAAGAGATACATGACCTGGCAACAGAAGGTGTTTTTGGACAAAGTTGGGAAAGCATTTGTAAAGGTTGGAAGTTGGTTTGTCAATCTTGGAAAGGGGATTATTGACTACATCTTGAGGCCTATCATTGATAGTTGTGATCTGTGTGATTCTTTTGCTTGGAGCAATAAAAGCTTATACGTGGCATAAATCAGGACAGGCTGAGAGATCTCTTAGAGAGCGAGAGAGGAGAATGGAGAGACTGCAGGACAGTCACAATGGGAATTTCAAGAGCCTAGAGAAGTTTCGACAGGGAAGACTGGTTGGCGACTTCTGTTTAGGTGCGTTTTTCTACAGGGAATTGTGATTGATTATGATAACACGTCATCAGAGGGGGGACTGATAGAGCGCGCCAGTGCTCTAAATTTGTAGTGGTGCATTATAATCATGGGTAGATTGTATTTGCATATATTCCTTTCTGGTATTAAAATGCGGTTATTAGAATAACGTGTAAAGTAAAGAGAAGAGTGATTTTGCACAACGTGGAGAAAGGACCATTGTGACTGTGCTTCTCAGGGAAAAAGATGAATGTTCATTTAATAGTGACTAATGAGAATCTAATCCTTTGACGTGCAATGTACAGATCCAAATGTGCACAGTAATAATAGTTGTGCACAATTGTGTCTAACAAGCCCATATTGACTTATTGACTCTTATGTTAGCCGATTTCCTGTAGGCCTCCTGTGCATTTCCCTGGTTCTTGAATTGAAATGTTCGCAGTGTTCATGTGCAGGTAGAATTTTTCCTTTCTCAAGTTTCTGTTGCAGGTGGAGAAAAGCTGCTTTGTTAAGTTAAAATAACCCTTTTGTTTTAGGAGTTAGGCTTAGAGAGGAGAGGATACATTTGAACAAAAGGTGCTGATAATGTGGGACGGTGTTCTTTCTCACTGGAGAAGGTCTGGGAATCAAGGTCATCGAGCCTGCGCCTGGAAAGATCGAGCAGGGTGGAAAGTTACCTACGGGGAGGTGTCCAGCTGATTGGCATGATCACCTGATGTTAGTTAGGAGAGGAGAAGGGATGAGACCTGATCGAGAGAAGACAAGAAGCAGCTGAGAACTAATCCTGTAGCTTTGTGCTACTTGACCCATTTAACGAGAGTGTACTTCTTAGTAAGTCTTCACGCGCCAACACCTTTCATTGATCTTGCCTGGGGAACAATGCTAAGTAAGTAGGGATGTCACAATTAGTGGTAGTGTATGGACAGACTAATGGTTTTTACTTATGAGCCACCAAAGAAGAAAACTCTTGATGTTGGTGCAGTGATATTCTGCATCTTGATTCTCGAATTGGTAATTCTGTGTATACTTTATAGACTAACTTTCACATGTAGTTTTGGCTTTGTATTAGTTCCAATGTATTTCTACGCTCTCATCTTGAGGTGTCTGCATGTCTGGTTATTTTTTGTTTTATAATAAATTAATTAAATATAGATCCTGGAGTCTGTGAATCTTCGGAGTCATGGTTTATTTGAACTGTGAAACCTAATTGGTAAGAAATTTCTCCCCTCTACCCTTTTAAGCAGGAACCAGCGGTCCATTGACAAAGGGGTTCCCAAGAATATTTAGGATAGGGAATCCAGCCCCATCACTTTCAAATTTTAAAAACATAATGGAAAGAATGTTTTTGACTTAGATAGGGATACTGATTGTCCCAGATGGTGAGGGATTGGGATTTATGTTATGATGACGTGATCTTGGTACTGAACAGAATAAGCTCTGCTTTAGCTTTGCTGAATTGGAAATGACCATTACAAACTGATGCCTCCACTTCTGTCAAAGTCTTTTCTTTGCTTAGCTCCGCAATAAGGCTATCTTGTGATCATTTAATTTATACTAAAGTATCATTGTCATAGGAGTAAATGCTGATTCACGCAGTCCAAAAAATGATAAATAGGAAAATAGGGGTGCAGAGTATACACTGAAGCTTTTTGGAGTACTGCACAATAGTGATGGAATTCATGTGAGAGAAAGGGGTGACTTGTTGCTCACAATCTGGCGAGAATGATTCAAATCACTTTGGCAAGGCAGAATTAGACTGAACTACAAATGGTAATCTTTGCAAGAGAGGCTTAACAACAGTTTCATAGACCACAGACAAATCCTGCAGGACCAATAGACAGTTTCCTCTCTTATTTGCAAATGTCAACAAAACAATTCCTATTCGTTGACTCCGCTTCTCTCTTCATTTTTCATAAAAGGATACATGTTCATCCAGGCAGGATAGGCCTTTTATTCCACTGGGCATTTCCCTGGTGGGTTCACAGTTTTGAAAGCCTAGCGCTGCTCCTGGTGCCCCTATCACTTTCTCAACTTTGTAGGGTAATTGCAGCAGGCACGGGAGCTTCTTGAGAGAGAGAAGGGGAGAAGGAAGGTAGAAGGAATGTGATCACTGAGGGAGACAATAAAGGAGAGAAAGAGAGAGAATGGGTTGATGGAGAAAGAGATTTCATGTGGAGACTAAGGGAGCAAGGCTGGTTTAAGAATTTTCGCCAGGGCTGATTTTGGTTTCCCAATCAGGCCATGGTTTCATCCATGAGCTATATGATCTGCTTAAGGTTTTGAGTATATAATTTCAGGACAGCCCTATGAATTGGATACATTCTTGTCTTTTAAAACTGTAATATGCCTTTCTGAGCACTTTTCAAATGTGGTTACTAATTCAATTCTACCTCTTCTAACAAAAATTGTGCATTATTCTCCTTAGCTTATGTGTGTTGTCTCAACATGTATTCTTTCCTTTAGAATGGTACCCCGAATATTTTCCCTGTTCAAGCACACCAAAACACTTCAAAAGTAATGAGTGAGGCTCTGTTAGATATAAAACAAGATATAACTTTACCATTCAGAAAAAGGTTCTCTACAGATCCTAATTAGATGTAAACTTCATACCATATTTCGTCTCCACTTAATAGTAGCATTTCAGTTGTACCTAAGAGGAAACATCTGTGCCTCATGTATTTCCACATCTTACAACCAATCAGTATTACACATGTGCTGGCATAGCATTCAATAAATCCCTCTGTTTCAGTAGCTTAAATAAAGTATATCTGTATGAGGTACATACACTGAGCTATCCAATAAGCAATTTCCATTCTTCTGGACATTTCATCAAATCATGTACAGCCCTCTATCACTCTGATCTTTGCCCTTCTTACAACTTATTGTTAGGCTCGGTATGCCTGCATTGTTGCTTCTAAGAAAGTCTGGGAGAGAATACATGCTGTCTCTTTTATTAAAATTCACAGGTCAGCAATATGTAACTCGGGAATTCTCTCCCAGACTTTCTTAGAAGCAACAATGCAGGCATACCGAGCCTAACAATAAGCAAAGGCACATCACAGGTTGCTGCTGCAGGTCTAACTGTTTAGAAACAAACAATGGTATAACTTTGAATGCTGTGTTTCAGGCACCACAGGTCAGTTATAAGATAAATAACATTTGGTTGAAAATTAAAAAAAGGTGTAGCAGTGTGCCATCCAATTATTAAGTTTTACCTTCCGAGTCCTTCTTTCGGGAATGAGTTCACTTCCAGGGAGATCAGCCTCCGGAGACAACATTTCACAACGCTGCTGCCAGTAAACTAATAGATTATACCTTTGTCACCTTACCAATTTTCAGCAAGATTGCAGGCTTTCAGATAGGTACACAAGACCAAAGCAATCATCTACCTCAGGCTCAGGAAATTGTCATGAATATACTCAGTTTGAATCCAGACCAGCCTGTGGAGGATCCAGATTCCATTTACATTCAGAACTTCAGGAGGATAAAATGCAAAACTAACCAACCGGAAAAATGTCAAACTTCAGCAAAGATATTTTGGGATAACCAGGATGAGGGAGACACAAACATGATAACTCGCTGGGAACTCGTCATCAAAAAATTAGGAGTTATATACACAGCAAGAGCCAGTCGCGGCACAACATCTAGATAACCTCTTCTTAAACAGATTCCATGTTGTTTGCCAGACAACTGGAAGAATCGGCTCTCCAACTCTAAGATCCCTACCCTTCAGGAGCTCAAGAAAGCAATCAATAAATTATTACGCAGGCTTCGGGAAACGGGATATGACCCCATTATCCAGAAGGAGCTAACGCAATTAAAAGCTAAGAAGAAAAAATTAATCTGGCAAGCGAAAAGGGAATCGGAAAATAACCTGTGGGCCAGGCAACTGCACGACGCAAAGACTAACAACAGTGCAAGATTCTGGCACACAATAAACAGCTTAGAAAACCCAAATGTACAAAGAGTCAACTCACATCTAACGGAAGAAGCCTGGGCAACTCACCTCCTGGAACATTTTGACTCAGAAGAGTACGGTCTTGGGATTGGGAATTATAGCCCTAGCTACACTCTTAAGGCAACTCCCTCCGGCAAAACCATCTTAGTACTAAATGATCTTTTTTCATTTTCAGCCCACCAGATCAAGAACCAGATCGCTAAAGGCAAGCAGTAGGGTGCACCGGGTCCTAACAGGATTCCTCCAATCCTATTAACAAAAGATCCAGATTATTGGGCGGTCGCACTACTACAGCTGTTTGAACAAATCTCAGGAGGAGATAGCATACCCAATCCTGGGGGGGCTATAATATCCCCAATATACAAGAAAGGTGACAAGAACAAAGCAAACAGCTACCGGTTTGTAGCATTAATTGACATTGAGGCCAAATACTATACTGGCCTCCTCCTGGATGATCTCACGGCTTGGGCAAATGAAAAATCAATCATCTCCATTAATCAGATGGGCTTCTGCAAGGGCATGGGAACCTCAACGAACATACTCGCCCTGTCGCTACTAATTGATGGCGCTAAAGCAGCACAACTCCCTCTTTTTCTGTGTTTTATCGACTACTCACTAGCTTTTGATAATATTGACAGGAATAAACTCTGGGCCAAACTTGAGAAAAAGAAAATACCATCTGCTCTTTTAAACCAGATAATTCTTTAATAAACCAACGCTTGCGTCGAAGTAAAGCTAGGACATGGCAACTTCATGCCCAGAAAAATTCCAACAACAAAGGGGCTGAAACAGGGGTGTGTGTTGGCTCTAACGCTCTTTAATTTGTATATGGCTGATCTACAGACGGAATTGAACATCTGTAAATCACATGCTCCAAGGATGGGAGGGTTCCCACTCTCCAATCTGCTGAACGTAGACAACCTTGTGCGGATCAGCTGAACCCCTATTGGTCTCCAACACCTACTAGATACAGCCAGCAGTTATTCAGCTATCAACGGTCTAACTATCAATCTCGACAAAACTAAGGTATTGTGACTAAACACACAAAAAATAACATCTACTCACCGTTGCCATTTGGCAGGCACATTAATAGAAGCAGTCGAAGAATATAAGTATTTGAGGGTGATGATAGACAACAAAGGCACATTCAATACACAAAAAGAAGCCATCAAGAGAAGAGGCAACTCAATTGTTAGCTTTAAAATCCATCAAACATAAAACTACCGGTCCAAGACTTTCCCTACTGTTACAGGCCTTATAAGCAAAGCTCATTTCAGCTATCACTTACGGGATTGACTGCCTGAGGGGGAGAGACGTGGACATTCTGGATAGTACAGTCTCAAGATCAGTAAGAATGATATTCAACCTACCCAATTATGTCTTGCCGGCCCAAATCAGGTTGGAATTCAGCCTATAGCCCCAGAAAATTGCTTGCATAGGTGCCTATGTCAAGTGCTGGCACAGGATTAAAAATCCAAACAAGGACCACTGAAAACCCACCTATGGAACGAAATACACTCAAGGAAGGAATGAGCAGCCATGGGCTATCTGACAGCATCAATAAATTGCCTATGCCTTGAGGACCTTAGGGTGACCTCAGGGACTCATAACAGCTTTAAGCAAGGGGGAAAAATTTAGGGGCATATTATCAACGGCCTGCGATAATTATCGCTGGCCGTTCTTAGCATGACAATTGTTATCGCCGGCTATCGCTGATAATTATCACCATGCTAGCGCTGTATTAACAACGCATAGTGCAATGGCGATAATTATTCCAGTAATAGCTTGTTTTCCATGGAACATCGCTGGTTTACCAGTGATATTCGATGGAAAACGGTGATAACCTTGCTGATGCGACCCTTTGGTCGTATCAGCATAATCCACCTCCAATACAAAGAATAGGTAAGTCAGCATTTTTGTAGACGTTAGTTTTTGGCGAAATCCACGGTTTTCGCCAAAATCTTACATCTGCAAAAATGCCTGGGCCTCCTTGTAAATATTGCGATGTGCACATCAGCGATATTTACAAGGTTGTTCTGCCCAGTGACGCCCACTTTGCATCTCATAAGAGATGCAAAGGGATGGATCGGGTAAAAGGGTGCTAACATGCGCTAATGCATGTTATCACCCTCTTGTTGATAGGGCAAAAACATTATCTCCGCTTTTTTGGCTTTTAAAGCCAAAAAAGCGGAGATAAGGCCCTTGATAATATGTCCCTTAGAGTACAAGCGACCAGCAATCACTGCACACAAAGAATATCACAGTGTTGTTGTGCAGTGAACCATAAGCACATAGACCAAGGTCCTTCCTCCTCAAACCCTATCAGCAAGCCGTACACCTTTCAGACCCCCTTTAAAACCCGGAACTTCCCCCAGACTCTTGGGTCCTCTAAGCCTCATGCTCCTCACACCAGGGCTCCAACACTGCCGCTTGGGACATGGGAATGATTAGAACTCGACACTTCAAGCTGGAGCACAAAGCCCAACAGTACGTGCAAAGATCAATTGAGTACAGCACTGTCGCTTACTTTTATAGAGCTTTTAACCAGGACTTGAAACTTCTTGAAATAGGCCCCCACGCACACCATCCCTTCTTTTTATTCCTTTTTATGATAACCACACAATTTAACATTTTTATAATTCATTGTTATGGCTTTTCATCAATCCAAGAGACTTAAAGTCATTCATTTTCAACTATAACGCACCAGGCACTTTACGTGATTGCAATATAAAAACTTTAAAAATGAAAATAAAAAAATGTTTAAAGTCAATAATGGAGTTTTTACCGACCTTGTCATTCTCTCCACACTGAACCATCCCCTAGAGGATGAAATTGTGAAGCTGCTAAGTTAGACTGAACTTTGTTTGACAACTTAAGCTTGTAAAGCGCCCGGGACTCCAGTCTAACATTCCAGTATCCAAGTAACTCGTTTTGCCCACTGAACAAAGTGTCATTTAGTTGAAATTTTGTATACCTAATTAGTCGGAGATTAATATTTTATGCCTGATCGCAAAATTGAAGCTTTTAACTTTTTTATTGTTCAACATTAACCAGGAATTAACGTTTTATGATGACCTCTTTGATCTTATATTTACGGATTTCTCTGTACTATGCCTTTTATGTGAAAATTGTTAAGGTTTTTATTAACTAAACAATAAACTTACTTAATCACTGGAGTAAAAATGCCACTTTTTTCCGGGAGATTTATATAGCGCAAACTTCACCCAAAGGTATTAGGTATCAGAGTGCTTTACATGAGCACCAGTTGCGTTACACAAGGGCACATTATTTTTTTTTGTTAGGCTTGGGGAGATTAAGTGATTTGCCCGGAATCGCCGAATGTTAAGGGTCGAATTCGAACCTTGTAAAACTCCCCCTCCCTCCCACCCCCCAAAAAAATGAAGAAATTGTTACACTAACAGTGCAAAACAGCCCCCCCTCCCCCTGGGAGAAGGGAATACAAGCCTCAAACTGGCATTGGCAAAGGATGCAGCTCTTGAATATCGAGCCCAGGACATAGACAAGATTTCAAAAGGTGAGTATGATAGAGCGCGCAGGTCACCCGACTGTAATTTTTACCATATGCACATTTGGACCCATAAATTCAATTTACCATATTTATTGATCGGGTAACCTACACTCTACTACCAGTAACCCAGTTCATTCCTATTTATTTCCAAATGTAACCGACTCACCAATCCTCGTCACGGGTACCTATGATCACAATGGATCAGGGAGTTAGCTGGAAAAGATAAGCAGTCACCAAAATACAATAACATTTATAATATTTGTACTCTTTATAATAACCACAGACTCGGGAAGTTTTGAAAACCTTTATCTAGTTCTCATCAAAGTCAGAAAGCATGAAATTTACAGCAAGTAAACTATCCATAACCAAAATCATGAAAATCGTGTAACCATGCAGAAAATAGATTATGCCAACCATTTAGAAGTCTAAAGGGAAGGTAAGAACAGGGAACAAGTTAGTAAGAATTTTCAGAATTTAGACTTGATATGGTGTGTCTAAAGGACGGGGACAATAAGGAACATGCTAGAAATCCAAGTTTGAGTACCCCTAGAAGGTGGGTAAGGCAAAAGAACTTTAAATCGTACTAAAGGATTTGGAAGTAACTATGCAGCGATGACGGAAAGGGAAAAAATGGAACACGCTAATGATTCAGAGTCATCAATTTAATTCGGCTAAAAGGAGGGTAAAAAAAGGGAACATCTATATTTCATGAACAGTATGGGCCCGATTCACAGAATGAACTTAAGACTAAATCCTAAACTTACTACTATTTGGTATTCACAGAATGCACTTACTACTTTCGGGATTCACAGAGTGAACTTACTACTTTCGGGACTTGCAGAATAATCTTACTACTTTCGGTATTCACAGAATAGATTTAAGACTACTAACTCTAAGTCCGAACTCGGGCTGAAATTCCGGCCCGGAAATTCCGGCCCGGAGGCGAGCTTCCGTCTTGGGGGCGGAGCTTCCGGCCTGGAGGCAGAGCTTGCGGCCCGGAGGCGGAGCTTCTGGCCCGGAGTCGGAGCTTGCGGCCCAGAGGTGGAGATTTCAGCCATGGCTAAAATTCCCACCTCCGAGCCGGAAGCTCCGCCTCCAAGCCGCAAGCTCCGCCTCCGGGCCGGAATTTCCAGCCCGGAATTTCCGGCCCGAGTTCGGACTTAGAGTTAGTAGTCTTAAATATATTCTGTGAATACCGAAAGTAGTAAATTTATTCTGTGAATCCCGAAAGTAGTAAGTTCACTCTGTGAATCCTGAAAGTAGTAAGTGCATTCTGTGAATACCAAATAGTCTTAAGTTCATTCTGTGAATCGGGCCCTATGTCACCATTTGCTTACAGGATGGGGAAAAAATGGAACATGCTAATAAACCGCAAAACGTATGACTTTATTATTGATCAGGATAGGAAGGGTGAGAAAAAAGGAACAATGTGAAATTAAGACTTTAGCTATTTCAAGAAGGGCAAGAAAAGGACACAAATGTGTTTCCCTCACAGATTTATACTTACCTAGAACGGTGCGGAGACCAACCCTGGCCACGGGTCAGATAAGGACAGGTGAAACCCCAAGGAAAAGATTGCCAGTAGGCCAGCAGGTGCAGAATGGAAACCCAGGATAGGAAAATCAGATTAGGATCAGGACAGGACCACCAAAGTTGAGACCAGCACCCACAGTTCAGTTGCAACGCCTGCGCTACACCCTCTCTGCAGCTATCAGTCAGAACCCCGATTGGGTTATCGAATTCCCCAGCAGAGTGCTTCGCCAGCACTTAAGGTTCTCAAAACCCGAATGGGTCTGTGAGTCTGTCTGACAGAGTGCTCCGCAGCACCTCTGTTTCTCTATCAGCTATTGAGTGCGTTGGGTCAGTGACAGGTCCGCTATTCGGACAAGTCGGACAATTTCTCTAGCTAAACCTAGGCTAGTTGTACTGTTTTCGGGTCAGTGTACCACCCCCAAATGTTGCAAGTGTAAGAATCCCCGATTTCCATTGGACAAAAGAAAGGACAGGTCATCACACCCCCTAGGATTTGACTTTCTCTAGCCCATAATTTACATTTCCTGGGCACGCCTATCGAACTTCAGGTTCACATGATGTGTTCAATGTGTGAAACAATGGACAGTCTATTGATTTATACATTGTAGTCTTTTGCCTTCTTCTTAGTGGGGTCAGACGAATATATTCCCAGGCACATCTTGGCTGGTGCTTCCATCTGGCTTGGTTTCAAGAACACAGAGTTCATCCTCTGCCTGTGGACTGTCATGCGCAGAAAGGATTTTCAAAATGGAGTATTCCCGTCCCTCATGCCCAAGGATTACGATACATGAAAAGTAAATAGAAACAGTTTTAGAGCATAGAAAAAAATGAATGCACTGTATACCATGAATCCTTACACTATTCCCATTACTTTATTGTAACTATTGCCTTAATGATTAATGCAAAACAAAACAGCATGGCAAAGCATCGCTGCAAGCTTCAGGCAGGCGAGAACATAAAGCAGCCATTTTAGCTCTAATGAGCAAGTGCAAAGCGTTTCCCACCAGAACTGCGAGTATGTCACGTCACATGGGTATGACGGACGCATGTGCAGAAGAAATTCCCGCTTAGCAGCAGCCATTTTAATCTGCAAGCGTATTACTATTAGTAAACACATAGGCAAGCGTCACTCGGACACCCAAAATGTCAGAATAAAGGGTAAATTAATAAGACGAACAGGTTGATAAATACTATTAGGGTTATTTGAGGTTCGTGAATACAAGCAAGGCGCTTTACGTGTGAATCCTTGCTCCATCAAGCCCCTCTTTGATGATATTTTATATCATCACGAATTAATGAAACCAGATGCCAACTTTTCACATTTTACCCAGTTCAATCTCTTCAAACATTCTATTCAGCTTTTTCTCAGTATCTTTTTTAGGGTGAGAATTTTTCACCCTTTTATAAATTTGATTATTTAATTCTTCTAATTCAAGCTCATCAACATTTCTCTTCACTCCTCGCTTGTTCACAGTATACTTCTTTTTGTGTTTTCGACATTTGCAGCAAATTATTATGATGAAAACTAATAAACCTATTCCCGCTATTGGCATCAGTATTTTGCTCACAAGACTTTTACCTAGGTTAGTAAACCAACTACCTACATCGGCGAGACCATCAGTAAGTCTCTTCCAGGCACTGTCAACCTCCAGATGTTTAAGCTCTTTTTCCAAATTTGTAATGTTCCTCACATACCCTTTAATTTCCACACTTTTGTCAGGTATGTAAGTGCAACAATGTTGCACTTTCAACATTCTGCAGACTCCGCCCTCTTTTGCCAATAACATATCAAGAGCAAGTCTGTTTTGTAAAACCATAGATCTGATCGCAACCATTTTGGAATTGACCATCAGGAAACCTCCAGCAGTGTCAGTTGATAACCGATCCACTACTGTAGACAATTTGCAAATTCTGTGTGTGTTCAGAGCCACTCCCACTGTAGGTATCAATGCACTAAAGAAATCACCTACTATTTCACCAACACTTTCTCTTTAACTACGTACTAATTCATTAGTGCTTTTAGTGCTTCCAGTGATTTTCCCCACATGGTATATCTTAGGGAAGACAATACCAAAATAACAGCTTCCGTACCAATAGTCGGGCAATTTGAAGTAAGCCTTGTTCCCACATATATAATAAATTCCAGGAAACACAGGCTCTGACCCATCTTTGAAACCCCAACCTCCAATTACCTTGTAATTATGTTTGCATTCACTGGAACCAATGAATATATTGTTATAATAACTGGTTCTTTCTCTTTGAAGACAAAGTTTCCCTTTCTTTTCGAAATCAAGTAACATAGCAGCATTAGCCCCACCATTTGAGGTGCTGCCTTTGCTTTCAGCCCATTTAGGAATTTTCTGATTCTTGTCTTTGGCTTTCTTTTGGAAACTTTCTCTTCTTTTCTCTACCATATTCAGAAACAGTTTCTCTTTTTCATGTAATGAACAAGTTAAGTTATCTTTGTGTGCGTCATCTATATTTATCTTACCTACAGTTAGAAAATAATCGCTCATGTATTTTGCTACATCTCTAGTTGTATTTACAGGGTTCAGGTTTCTTCGCACAGGAATTTCCGAAAATATCACATCAAAGTTTGAATAATAATACTGTAATGGTCCTCTTTTATAAAATAAACTAGTTAGAATACTACAGGAAATTCCATAGGTTAAGGGCAAGTGGTGGTACGTCACACCTTCAGCAACCAAAGTGGGTAGCTTCATGCAGACATAACAGTCGTCTATTTCCATAGCTTCTACATAATGTAATCCTTCCTCATCTGGTGCTTCTAAATCTAATTTTGTATGCTTAAGGCTAAGTGCCTTCTCTGGTGCATCTACTCTTTGTGGTGTATTTCTAGTGTGTGATTCTGCAGTGTCTTCTGGTAGGTGATTATTTGGGTATAGGTTCGGGTTTTTACTCATCATAGAAGGAATGGCTATGGTTAGTCCTATCCAAAGTATCAGTACTATTGCTACACTACATAAACATACTTGGCAGCATGTTTTTAAACAACCTCGTCTCAGTCTCCCATTCACAGAAGAATCAGACATTTTGGTTTAAAAGAAGTTTCAACCCCTCATTGTAACTCTGCACAGCTTGCTTACTCGAGCAACTTTTCAGGTTGGTTTCGCTTCTTCTTCAGCCTGGTCAGTAATAAATTCCTCATCACTTTCATCACTTATTTCCAAATTTTCAAAATTCTTCCAATACAAAGTAAGTCCACTCAGGGCTTTGATACTTGTTATTAAGTTTCTTTATACGGGCACTTCTTCTCTTTGCTTTTATCACAGCTGGATCAGTTTGACCCGAGACTTCATTTATCTGCTCAGGCTCTTCGTTTATTGTCTTTAGTCGCAGTCTCAGTCTTTTTACAAATCTAGGTACTGAGTCCCCTTTTCTGAGTCTTTTAACTAGCACTGTGTCTTGACCTTCTTCAAACGCTCGTTAGTTGTCGTTCAGTTGTGGCACATTGGTTTCAAGATCGTCTTCTGTATTCCTCCCTAACTGACTAGTTCCAGGTCTCACATCAGTTTCTTCTGCCTGGTCACTAAACTGGCCTTGTTCAGGGGTATGCTGAATTTGGCTTTGATCTGTTTCAATTTCTTCTTACTGAACACAATTGTCTAGTCCTATCTGATTCTGTTCAAGCACTTCGAACCCTTGATTTTCTTCCGCTTAAACCTCCGCCCTAGTTTCTATCTGTCCCTCTTCTGGCTCAGGAGTTCTTGGTGGAGTGTCAATTACCTGTTCTTTCCCTATCTGGTCCTCCTCAGAATCAGATTTAATTTGGATTTCGATGATCTGATTATCTTCTTCTATACCTGTCTCATCCTCACTATCCCACTGTCTATCTAAATAGATCTGTCTTCTGGTTCGTATAGGGTCGATAGTCAGGTCGATTATTGGGACCCAATCATCTTGACTGGAGCTCGGTTGTTCTTCTACAGCTACTTCAGGACCGATATCTTGGGACCCCTCAGCTGCACAACCTTCGGCCTCAGTTTCTTCAGGTTCAGTCACTTTCTTCGTATGGCTGGCATGGATCCAGCGAGGTACTCCTGCACACTTTACAGCCGTGGTGGTTACCAGAATTACCTGGCTTGCCTTTCCCCACCTTGGTGCAAGACAATTTTTCCGAGTATGTTTATTAATCACGACCCAGTCACCTGGATTCAGGTCATGTGCTTTAGTCGTTGGCCTGGCGACAGCGTCTTCTCCAACCTTGTGAGAGATAGAACGCACTTGGTCAGCCAGTTCATTGCAGTATACTAGTACTAAATCATCAGATATGCTTATCAGTTTGTATCCTGGTACCCATGCTTGCCGCATTGCTCTTCACATCAATATCTCGTGAGGACTCAACGCCGTTTTTCAGTCTGGAATACTTCTGAGTCCCATCAACACAGGAGGCAAAGCATCAGGCCATTCCAATTGAGTGGATTCACACATTTTTCCCAGTCTTGCTTTAATTGTGCCATTCAGTTGTTCTACTACTCCAGAAGCCTCTGGGCAATATGCACAGCGCAGGTTTTGCGTGATTTTGAATGCTTCACAAATCTGCTTAACTATTTCATTCTGGAAATGCCCTCCTCTGTCTGATTTAATTGAGACTGGGAATCCGTACCTAGGTATGAGTTCCCTAAGTAATAGTTTGGCTACCGGGATGCTGTCATTTCTACGTGCAGGGTAAGCTTACACCCATTTTGAAAATAGGCAGACAATAACAAGTAGGTATTTCATTCCTCGACAAGGGGCAACTGAATGAAGTCAAGTTGTAGTCTAATAAAAGGGCCCTCTACCTTTCTTTCCTGGCAACACTACAGTTTTCTTTCCTCGGTTAAATTGCTGACAGATCAGACAACTTTGGCAGAGTGCTTCTGCTATGTTTCTGAATTTCGAATTGAACCATGTCTGTCGGAACATGCAAATCATGGCGTCTCTGCCTACATGTGTGTCTCCATGTATCAACCAACCTAGCCATAGGAGCAAGCAGGCAGTCTGGCAACACAGGCATACCATCAAGGTAAACAATGACACCATCCTCATTTCTCCTTTGACAACCAAATTTCCTCCACCTTTCCTTTTCTTTTGCCTCTGCTACATCCTGTAAGTCTCTTACCTCCTCCCATGTATTTATTCCTTCTAGCATCATAAGTTGGCAGCTGTTTCCGTTTCCCCCAACCTTTTTATTTATTGCCATCTTGTATTTTGCACAATGATGGGCTAACTGGTCAGCATATCGATTACCTGCTGTCACTGTGTCATTGCCAGATTTGTGAGCAGCACACTTGGCCACAGCCAATTCTTTTGGTAAGTGGATTGATTCCAGTAAATCCTGTACATGTTTTCCATTTCTGATAGGGGTGCCTAAAGAAGTCAGGAACTCCCTTTGCATCCATAATTGGCCAAAGTCACGCACAACCCCATAACCATACTGGCTATCAGTATATATGGTTATTTTCAAGTTCTTCCCAAATTTACAAGCTCTTGTCAAAGCAACCAATTCAGCTATTTGTGCAGACTTGACTCCATACAAATAGGATGCTTCCACTGGACCTCCTACTGTGCATACTGAATAAGCAGCGCTTAGACCTCCCTCTTCATGTCTCAGACACGAGCCATCTACAAATAGCTCATAATCTTCGTCATTTAAGGGCGTTTCCTTTATGTCTGGGCGTGGTTTCGTACTAAACTCGGTCAAATCAATGCAGTCATGTTCAGTTTCCTCCCTCACTTCTGCTGCGAATGAACTAGGCTGCAAGTTAGCTGGATTCAGAATATTACATCTAGCAATGGTTACATTTCCTGCACCTACAAGGATTCTCTCATACTTAGTCAGCCGACTAGGTGTGAGATACTGTGTTTTAGTTCTTGTCAGTAAAATCACAACAGAATGTGGAACATACACTGTTACCGGATGTCCCATAACAATGGACTCAATCTGTTCAAGACTCATGCATGTTGCAGCTACAGCTTTCAGGCATCCGGGCAATCCAGCTGCTACTAGGTCCAATGTGGAATAAAGATATGCCACTGGATGTCTGGTCAAGCCATGAATTTGGGTCAAAACTGAAAGTGCACAATTGTCTCGTGTATCACAGAAAAGTGCAAAATCTTTTGAATAGTCAGGCATTCCCAATGCAGGAGCTGTACACAGACATTTTCGCAATTTTACAAAAGCAGTCATGCTTTCGTCATCCCATTCCACAGGATCTTTTGCTCCTTTCTTTGTCATTTTTATCAATGTCTTGCTAGAACTGCAAATCCCACAATCCCCTGTCTACAATATCCTACAACTCCAAGAAACATTCTGATTTCTTTCTGGGTATTGGGCAATTCCATGTTGCGAATCATTCTAATTCTTTCTGTGGAGACTTTCCTGACACCTCTCTCTATCTGGTGCCCCAGATATTTCACAGATGAGGTGCAAAACTGCAGCTTGTCTGGTGATACTTTATGTCCTCCCTCACCTAAATGGTTCAGCAAGGCAATCGTCTCAGTAACACAGTCTTTTCGACTCTTAGATGCCACCAAGAGGTTGTCTATATATTGCACTAGGACTGATTTTCCGGGCAATATCAGTGATTCAAGGCATTTTTCCAAAATCTGATTAAAAATCAAAGGGCTTTCATGTACCCTTGAGGAACACGATTCCAGACGTACACATGACTGTCGAATTCAAATGAGAAAATAAATTTGCTGTCTGGATGTAATGGAATTGAAAAGAATGCATGACACAAGTAAATGACTGTAAACCATCCAGTATTCCATTGTATCTGGTATAGAATCACTTCAGGGTTTGGCACGACAGGACAGCAAGGAACCACGATTTTATTAACCTTGCGCAGGTCCTATACGACCCTGTACTTACCACTAGTTTCTTTATGCCAATTATCGGTGAGTTACAAGGACTGCTCAACACTTCTTGCAATATGCCTGCTTCTAGCAACCGTTTGATTTCAATGGCAACCCCTGCCTTCACTTCTGCACTCATTTTGTACTGTTTAGTATTTGGGTAGACTGCATCTTCTTTTATGGCTATTTTAATAGGGTCAACATTTGCTATTAATCCTACATCTTTTCCAGTAAAATCCCTTACATCTGGTTTCACTGTCTGTTGGAGCTCTTCAGGTAAGTCTTGTATTGACAGTCTTTTAATTTTTGAGTCGGGTCTTGCTAACATTAATTTGTATATTCCGTCTTCATCTGGGGTCTGAATTTCAACACCATTTGGAGTGCAAAAGATAGTACAGTTCATTTTGCACAACAAATCTCTTCCTAATAAGTTTACAGGACTGGAATCACAAACAAAAAATCTATGCATCTCTTTAAAATTCCCAATTTCAATCTCCATAGGTTCTGTAACTGGGGTACTAATTAGCTGATTAGAAACGCCCACTACTTGGATCGCTTCTCCCGAGAGGGGTAGGTTTGGAACGTCTGCTGTTCTCACAGTAGAATGGGTAGCACCAGTGTCCAACAGGAAGGTGACGTCATTTCCTTCATCCTTTCCTTCAATGTATGGCCCTAACTGGTCCACCGGCAAGGGGGCGCCAAGCACGCACTCCTCGTCCTCCCCCCTCAAGCACCGTCAGTAGGTGTTGTCACAGAGAAATGTGTCATTTAACAGAAATTGTGAAGTTGCTGCATTTCTATCCTCCCTTCCTTCCCAAACTTCGGTATCTTCACCCTGTCCTGCTTTGCTCCTATAATTTGGCCTAGGTGCACGAAGCAACTGATTCTGTTTTACCTGCTGCTGGGTCTTCCGTGGTGTCTCATTCTGCGTCTGTGGATTCAAATCATTAATTTGCACATTACCATTCTGCACAGCCTTACACTTGTCTCTCCAGTGTCCTATCTTTCCGCACCCGTGACAGGGGAATTTCTTCCTTGCCTCTTCTCGGCTCATTTTTACTCTAGGCTTTCCCCCACCCCCAGGGCCTTGACTCTGATTACTAGTCATTTTACTTAACTGCTGTTCCTGGTGTTCTGCTAGTTTTACCTGTGCCCACATGACCTTTTCTTTCAATTCCTTTCATTTGTCTTCTAGCTCATCTTCGCAATATTTAGCGTATTTAAGGACTTCATCAATTGGTTTAGCTTGCCAGCAAATTTTATTGTCTTTGATCCACTGTGAAATCTCAGGCCTTAACCCTAACACAAATCGATAAATGAAGTGGGTCATGTCCGTCATCTCAATGTTATCCAGACCGCTGTATGTCTTGAACACCTGTAACAGTCGTTCATAGTATGAATGCACAGTTTCATCTCGATTCTGGGTAGTTCATCTATTCGGGTCCAATCAGTTTCCTTTGCAGGCACCTTTCCTTTCAGATAAAACATTACCTGGTTGTAATTCCTCATGACAACCCCTGAAGGAGCCCCTGTCTTTGGGTCTCTCGGGAACTCTTCACTAGGCCAATCAACAGCAATTTTACATTCTGTCCATAAATCTACTGGAACTACAATGTCAAAGAAACCATCTAGATCTTTCAGGAGGCATTTTTGAACTTTCACAAATCTCTCGACCTGTCTATACCATTCTACAGGTTTTTCTCGCAATTTTGGGAAGTCATTTGTAAAGGACACAATATCCTGTCGGGACCATGGAACATGTACATCTCCGCCACCTGGTACTTCTCGCATTGGATATAATTTTTCCACCTTTTCTGCTTCTTTTAAGACATACTCAGAAGTCATTGGTTTGGATCTAATTTCCTCTTTTTTCTTTGCCCACCTGGCTTTCCATTTTTCTAATTTTCCCCATTTTTGTAACAGGTTTACCAATTCTCTTATTTGCACCTTTTTCCCTGACACATTCATATTTTCTAAATCCTTGTCTGAGAATTCAGCTCTGTAGGGTTTTTATAAGACTTTAGACTTACCAATGTCAATCCCCATGCTAGCTGCGGTGTCCATTAATTTCTCATGGAACACTCTGGTATTACGGGTGATACATTTGCAAATGAATAACAATTCCTCTTCGCTAAGGGTGTTTAGCCTGTCCACTCCCTCATTTCCAGCCATCAGTTCCTCCAATTTTATTCTCAGTTTATATATATCCAATGGTTTTGGCTGGTGATTTGGCTCTTCTAATTCTCTGGTCCATCTGTTGATTTCTTCAGGAGTCACTACCGTAGCACTTCTAGTACCGGAAGATGACTCAATTTGAACCTCTCTCGAAGTAAAAGGAGTGTTCTTTCTCTGTGAACTCCCTTCTGGTTCCCTTATCGGTAAGTCCATCAGGGAAATCACAGATTCACATTCACTTGCCTGGTCATCTACTATCAAGGGCTCTTTTCTTGGCTGTACTACAGAAGGGGTTATAATTGGAGTTTTCGGACTACTTTGCTTATCCCCGTACAGAGGAACAACTGGACCAATACTTACTGAAATTGTCAGAGCTTCAGGACTTGTATTTAATTGGGAGATTTTCTGAATTAGTTCTGTTCTTTGTTTAACTAAAGCCTCTCGTTCTCTTATCCATGGAGGTTTCATGTACTATCTGCGGAATTAAAGGAGGATTATAACTCGGGGCACTTGGATTTGTCATACTCGGTCCCTCACAATAATTAGGTTTCAGGAATGGGTTTCTTGTGCTTAGGGATCTTGGGTCCTCATTGTAAGGTGGTGGATCCTTCATTAACAAATCCTCCAGATATTCATCGTCTGAATCACCCGTGGTCATTAAATGTTTTGTTTTCTCTGTCCTTTTCCCTCCCATGGGCTCTTCTAACGTTAATACAGGGTAGAGTCCTTCTACCATCATGTTGTGTCTCCATTCTTTCATTCTTTTCTCTCGGGTCTTTTTCTGTACCTTCGGATACAATTTTGCTAACCCTTTGTCAATTCTGGGTCTGTCTCGCTCAAAAGCCTCTATTTCCCATTCTTCTAAGGCCTCATATTGCGTTAGTCTGGGTCTGGGATGTAAGTCATTAATTCGGGTTCTCAAGTTGAACAAAATTCTGCCATTAAATGTACCTTCCAAAGGAAATGCTAAAATTCCGTCATCTTTAGTATATTCCACCCAATTTTCTAACCATACACAAGCATGGTAGCCTCTGTCAAACAACATGATTGATGCGGGAGCATTAGGTGGTGGAATAATAACTCCTTCTCTAGTTTTGATGGGTTTGTCTTTCTTGAAGTAATTCTTTACTTTGTCTACAAATGTCATTTTTCTCTTGTTTGCGTACATAATGTTAAATCTAGCTGATTTCCACTGATCCCTCGCAAAACCTTGATATCTTGGATCAGGTCGAGTCTCTGGATGAGTCGGATACCACATATACCCTCTCGCAAATTACTTTTGTTTACAAAATCACTTCCAATACAAATGCATCTTTTAATTTTCTACTACCAATCAAATGCGTGATATCAAACAATTTCAACCAATGGGTGAGCTGCTTTTCTCGTGAGACAAGTTCCCACGCTCCTGTGCTCACCCCTCCTTTACAATGCTATCTCAGCTACACGCCCGCTGTCTCAACCAATACCAGCGCGGCACTGAGTGACGTCAGCGCAGCTCCGCAACTGACTCCCTCCTTCACAAGGTATCGTAAATTAAATTCTTTATTTAAAGTGCAAGTGCTCTGTTTAATTTACAACGCAAAAACATTCGCCACTGTACTCGAGTGTCTAGAAAGAAAAGATTTGTTTCACTGCAAGTAAATCTCTTCCGTTTACTTTTCATATACTGCGAGTAGATCCCTTCTGCCTACTCTTCACACAAGTATTAGAGAACCTGCTACTCCTTCGACTCATCCACTCTGGGATATATACTAAGTCAAAAGTTTCACCAGTGAACCCTTTGCTATCAATCAAGCTCAGACGAACCTGCTACTCCTTCCGTGTGACCCTTACTAGGTGATATCACAATAGAAGTTTTGCCAGCGAACTCTTTGCTATCATTTATTCATACATTCACACAGAAAACTCTAATTAGTGCTTCCAGTTCTGCCCAACCCGCACCAATTTTCCTCGAGCAACTGACCTCACTGCGATGTGGCTTCTATTCTACCACTCGCTATTCTGCCCCCGGGGATTCCAGACAAACATATAACAATCACTAACGAGTTTGGTTAGAACATTAAATCGGTATAGCAGCATTTCAAATAATTTTTTTTAAAAACATTTCATAACATTTCAAGGCAAAACAAATTTACATTTGATCGATCAATACTTTTAGCAGCAATAAAGTTTTCACAGTTTGCAGCAGTTTACCTATCTACCTATCTTAACTAGTCCCCCTAACTTTAACTAGTCCCTAACCATAGCTCTGCTACCAGAAAATTACTGATAGAGCGCACAGGTCACCCGACTGTAATTTTTACCATATGCACATTTGGGCCTATAAATTCAATTTACCATATTTATTGATCGGGTAACCTACACTCTACTACCAGTAACCCAGTTCATTCCTATTTATTTCCAAATGTACCCGACTCACCAATCCTCGTCACGAGTACCTATGATCACAATGGATCAGGGAGCTAGCTGGAAAAGATAAGCAGTCACCAAAATACAATAACATTTATAATATTTGCACTCTTTATAATAACCACAGACTAGGGAAGATTTGAAAACCTTTATCTCGTTCTCGTCAAAGTCAGAAAGCATGAAATTCACAGCACGTAAACTATCAATAACTGAAATCATGAAAATCGTGTAACCATGCAGAAAATAGATTATGCCAACCATTTAGAAGTCTAAAGGGAAGTTATGAAGAGGGAACAAGCTAGTAAGAATTTTCAGAATTCAGACTTGATATGGTGTGTCTAAAGGACGGGGACAATAAGGAACATGCTAGAAATCCAAGTTTGAGTACCCCTAGAAGGTGGGTAAGCAAAAGAACTTTAAATCGTACTAAAGGATTTGGAAGTAACTATGCAGCGATGAGGGAAAGGGAAAAAATGGAACACGCTAATGATTCAGAGTCATCAATTTAATTAGGCTAAAAGGACGGTAAAGAAAGGGAACATATATATTTCATGAACAGTATGTCACCATTTGCTTACAGGATGGGGAAAAAATGGAACATGCTAATAAACCGCAAAACGTATGACTTTATTATTGATCAGGATAGGAAGGGTAAGAAAAAGGAACAATGTGAAGTTAAGACTTTAGCTATTTCAAGAAGGGCAAGAAAAGGACGCAAATGTGTTTCCCTCACATATTTATATTTACCTAGAACGGTGCGGAGACCAACCCTGGCCACGGGTCAGTTAAGGACAGGTAAAATTCCAAGGAAAAGATTGCCAGTAGGCCAGCAGGTGCAGAATGGAAACCCAGGACAGGAAAACGAGATTAGGATCAGGACACGACCACCAAAGTTGATACCAGCACCCGCAGTTCAGTTTCAACGCCTGCACTACACCCTCTCTGCAGCTATCTGCAGCTATCAGTCAGAAACCCGATTGGGTTATCGAATTCCCCAGCAAAGTGCTTCACCAGCACTTAAGGTTCTCAAAACCCGAATGGGTCTGTGAGTCTGTCTGACAGAGTGCTCCGCAGCACCTCTGTTTCTCGATCAGCTATTGAGTGCGTTGGGTCAGTGACAGGTGAGATATTCGGACAAGTCGGACAATTTCTCTAGCTAAACCTAGGCTAGTTATGCTGTTTTCGGGTCAGTGGACCACTCCCCAAATGTTGCAAGTGTAAGAATCCCCAATTTCAATTGGACAAAAGAAAGAACAGGTCATCACACCCCCTAGGATTTGACTTTCTCTAGCCAATAGTTTACATTTTCCGGGCACGCCTATTGAACTTCAGGTTCACATGATGTGTTCAATGTGTGAAACAATGGACAGTTTTATTGATTTATACATTGTAGTCTTTTGCCTTCTTCTTAGTGGGGTCAGACGAATATTCCCAGGCACATCTTGGCTGGTGCTACCATCTGGCTTGGTTTCAAGAACACAGAGTTCATCCTCTGGCTGTGGACTGTCATGCGCAGAAAGGATTTTCAAAATGGAGTATTCCCGTCCCTCATGCCCAAGGATTACGATACATGAAAAGTAAATAGAAACAGTTGTTGAGCATAGAAAAAAATGAATGCACTGCATACTATGAATCCTTACACTATTCCCATTACTTTAATTTAACTATTGCCTTAATGATTAATGCAAAACAAAACAGCATGGCAAAGCATCGCTGCAATCTTCAGGCAGGTGAGAACACAAAGCAGCCATTTTAGCTCTAATGCGCAAGTGCAAAGCGTTTCCCACCAGAGCTGCGAGAATGTCACGTCACATGGGTATGACGGACGCATGCGCAGAAGAAATTCCCGCTTAGCAGCAGCCATTTTAATCTGCAAGCGTATTACTATTAGTAAACACATAGGCAAGCGTCACTCGGACACCCAAAATGTCAGAATAAAGGGTAAATGAATAATACGAACAGGTTGGTTAATACTATTAGGGTTATTTGAGGTTCATGAATACAAGCAAGGCGCTTTACGTGCGAATCCTTGCTCCATCAATCCCCTCTTTGATGATATTTTATATCATCACAAATTAATGGAACCAGATGCCAACTTTTCACATTTTACCCAGTTCAATCTCTTCAAACATTCTATTCACCTTTTTCTCAGTATCTTTGTTAGGGTGAGAATTTTTCACTCTTTTATAAATTTGATTATTTAATTCTTCTAATTCAAGCTCATCAACATTTCTCTTCACTCCTCGCTTGTTCACAGTATACTTCTTTTTGTGTTTTCGACATTTGCAGCAAATTATTATGATGAAAACTAATAAACCTATTCCCGCTATTGGCATCAGTATTTTGCCCACAAGACTTTTACCTAGGTTAGTAAACTAACTACCTACAGCGGAGAGACCATCAGTAAGTCTCTTCCAGGCACTGTCAACCTCCAGTGGTTTAAGCTCTTTTTCCAAATTTGTAATGTTCCTCACATACCCTTTAATTTCCACACTTTTGTCAGGTATGTAAGTGCAACAATGTTGCACTTTCAACATTCTGCAGACTCCGCCCTCTTTTGCCAATAACATATCAAGAGCAAGTCTGTTTTGTAAAACCATAGATCTGATCACAACCATTTTGGAATTGACCATCAGGAAACCTCCAGCAGTGTCAGTTGATAACCGATCCACTACTGTAGACAATTTGCAAATTCTGTGTGTGTTCAGAGCCACTCCCACTGTAGGTATCAATGCACTAAAGATATCACCTAGTATTTCACCAACACTTTCTCTTTAACTACGTACTAATTCATTAGTTCTTTCAGTGCGTCCAGTGATTTTCCCTACATGGTATATCTTAGGGAAGACAATACCAAAATAACAGCTTCCGTACCAATAGTCGGGCAATTTGAAGTAAGCCTTGTTCCCACTTATATAATAAATTACAGGAAACACAGGCTCTGACCCATTTTTGAAACTCCAACCTCCAATTACCTTGTAATTATGTTCGCATTCACTGGAACCAATGAATATATTGTTATAATAACTGGTTCTTTCTCTTTGAAGACAAAGTTTTCCTTTCTTTTCGAAATCCAGTAACATAGCAGCATTAGCCCCACCATTTGAGGTGCTCCCTATGCTTTCAGCCCATTTAGGAATTTTCTGATTCTTGTCTTTGGCTTTCTTTTGGAAACTTTCTCTTCTTTTCTCTACCATATTCAGAAACATTTTCTCTTTTTCATGTAATGAACAGGTTAAGTTATCTTTGTGTGCGTCATCTATATTTATCTTACCTACAGTTAGAAAATAATCACTCATGTATTTTGCTACATCTCTAGTTGTATTTACAGGGTTCAGGTTTCTTCGCACAGGAATTTCCGAAAATATCACATCAAAGTTTGAATAATAATACTGTAATGGTCCTCTTTTATAAAATAAACTAGTTAGAATACTACAGGAAATTCCATAGGTTAAGGGCAAGTGGTGGTACGTCACACCTTCAGCAACCGAAGTGGGTAGCTTCATGCAGACATAACAGTCGTCTATTTCCATAGCTTCTACATAATGTACTAACAGGTTTGCAAAAACATTTAAATGAGTTTTGTTCTTGATCTTATTGTAATATAATCCTTCCTCATCTGGTGCTTCTAAATCTAATTTTGTTTGCTTAAGGCTAAGTGTCTTCTCTGATGTATCTACTCTTTGTGGTGTATTTCTAGTGTGTGATTCTGCAGTGTCTTCTGGTAGGTGATTATTTGGGTACAGGTTTGGGTTTTTACTCATCATAGAAGGAATGGCTATGGTTAGTCCGATCCAAAGTATCAGTACTATTGCTACACTACATAAACATGCTTGGCAGCATGTTTTTAAACAACCTCGTCTCGGTTTCTTATTCACAGAAGAATCAGACATTTTGGCTTAAAAGAAGTTTCAACCCCTCTTTGTAACTCTGCACAGCTTGCTTACTCGAGCAACTTTTCAGGTTGGTTTCACTTCTTCTTCGGCCTGGTCAGTAATCAATTCCTCATCACTTTCATCACTTATTTCCAAATTTTCAAATTCTTCCAATACAAAGTAAGTCCACTCAGGGCTTTGATACTTGTTATTCAGTTTCTTTATACGGGCACTTCTTCTCTTTGCTTTTATCACAGCTGGATCAGTTTGACTCGAGACTTCATTTATCTGCTCAGGTTCTTCGTTTATTGTCTTTAGTCGCAGTCTCAGTCTTTTTACAAATCTAGGTACTGAGTCACCTTTTCTGAGTCTTTTAACTGGCACTGTGTCTTGGCCTTCTTCAAACGCTCTTTAGTTGTCGTTCAGTTGTGGCACATTGGTTTCAAGATCGTCTTCTGTATTCCTCCCTAACTGACTAGGTCCAGGTCTTTCATCAGTTTCTTCTGCCTGGTCACTAAACTGGCCTTGTTCAGGGGTATGCTGAATTTGGCTTTGATCTGTTTCAATTTATTCTTCCTGAACACAATTGTCTAGTCCTATCTGATTCTGTTCAAGCACTTCGGACCCTGGATTTTCTTTCGCTTGAACCTCTGCCCTAGTTTCTATCTGTCCCTCTTCTGGCTCAGGAGTTCTTGGTGGAGTGTCAATTACCTGTTCTTTCCCTATCTGGTCCTCCTCAGAATCAGATTTAATTTGGATTTCGATGATCTGATTATCTTCTTCTATACCTGTCTCGTCCTCACTATCCCACTGTCTATCTAAATAGATCTGTCTTCTGGTTCGTATAGGGTCGATAGTCAGGTCGATTATTGGGACCCAATCATCTTGACTGGAGCTTGGTTGTTCTTCTTCAGCTACTTCAGGACCGATATCTTGGGACCCCTCAGCTGCACAACCTTCGGCCTCAGTTTCTTCAGGTTCAGTCACTTTCTTCGTATGGCTGGCATGGATCCAGCGAGGTACTCCTGCACACTTTACAGCCGTGGTGGTTACCAGAATTACCTGGCGTGCCTTTCCCCACCTTGGTGCAAGACAATTTTTCCGAGTATGTTTCTTAATCACGACCCAGTCACCTGGATTCAGGTCATGTGCTGGAGTCGTTGGCCTGGCGACAGCGTCTTCTCCAACCTGGTGAGAGATAGAACGCACTTGGTCAGCCAGTTCTTTGCAGTATTCTAGTACTAAATCATCAGATATGCTTATCAGTTTGTATCCTGGTACCCTTGCTTGCCGCATTGCTCTTCCCATCAATATCTCGTGAGGACTCAACCCCGTTTTTCAGTCTGAAATACTTCTGAGTCCCATCAACACAAGAGGCAAAGCATCAGGCCATTCCAATTGAGTGTATTCACACATTTTTCCCAATCTTGCTTTAATTGTGCCATTCAGTTGTTCTACTACTCCAGAAGCCTCTGGGCAATATTCACAGTGCAGTTTTTGCGTGATTTTGAATGCTTCACAAATCTGATTAATTATTTTATTCTGGAAATGCCCTCCTCTGTCTGATTCAATTGTGACTGGGAATCCGTACCTAGGTATAAGTTCCCTAAGTAATAGTGTGGCTACCGTGATGCTGTCATTTCTACGTGCAGGGTAAGCTTCCACCCATTTTGAAAATAGGCAGACAATGACAAGTAGGTATTTCACTCCTCGACAAGGGGGCAACTGAATGAAGTCAAGTTGTAGTCTAATAAAAGGGACCTCTGCCTTTCCAATCTTGCCTGGCAACACTACAGTTTTCTTTCCTGGGTTAAATTGCTGACAGATCAGACACCTTTGGCAGAATGCTTCTGCTATGTTTCTGAATTTCGAATTGAACCATGTCTGTCGGAACATGAGAATCATGGCGTCTCTGCCTAAATGTGTGTCTCCATGTATCAACCTAGCCATAGGAGCAAGCAGGCAGTCTGGCAACACAGGCATACCATCAAGGTAAACAATGACACCATCCTCATTTCTCCTTTGATAACCAAATTTCCTCCACCTTTCCTTTTCTTTTGCCTCTGCTGCATCCTGTAAGTCTCTTACCTCCTCCCATGTATTTATTCCTTCTAGTATCATAAGTTGGCAGCTGTTTCCGTTTCTCCCAACCTTTTTACTTATTGCCATCTTGTATTTTGCACAATGATGGGCTAACTGGTCAGCATATCTATAACCTGCTGTCACTGTGTCATTGCCAGATTTGTGAGCAGCACACTTGACCACAGCCAATTCTTTTGGTAAGTGGATTGATTTCAGTAAATCCTGTACATATTTTCCATTTCTGATAGGGGTGCCTGAAGAAGTCAGGAACTCCCTTTGCATCCATAATTGGCCAAAGTCATGCACAACCCCATAACCATACTGGCTATCAGTATATATGGTTATTTTCGAGTTCTTCCCAAATTTACAAGCTCTTGTCAAAGCAACCAATGCAGCTATTTGTGCAGACTTGACTCCATGCAAATAGGATGCTTCCACTGGACCTCCCACTGTGCATACTGAATAAGCAGCGCTTAGACCTCCCTCTTCATGTCTCAGACACGAGCCATCTACAAATAGCTCATAATCTTCGTCATTTAAGGGTGTTTCCTTTATGTCTGGGTGTGGTTTCGTACTAAACTCGGTCAAATCAATGCAGTCATGTTCAGTTTCCTCCCACACTTCTGCTGCGAATGAACTAGGCAGCAAGTTAGCTGGATTCAGAATATTACATCTAGCAATGGTTACATTTCCTGCACCTACAAGAATTTTCTCATACTTAGTCAGCCGACTAGGTGTGAGGTACTGGGTTTTAGTTCTTGTCAGTAAAATCACAACAGAATGTGGAACATACACTGTTACCGGATGTCCCATAACAATGGACTCACTCTGTTCAAGACTCATGCATGTTGCAGCTACAGCTTTCAGGCATCTGGGCAATCCAGCTGTTACTGGGTCCAATGTGGAAGAAAGATATGCCACTGGACGTCTGGTCAAGCCATGAATTTGGGTCAAAATTGAAAGTGCACAATTGTCTCGTGTATCACAGAAAAGTGCAAAATCTTTTGAATAGTCAGGCATTCCTAATGCAGGAGCTGTACACAGACATTCTCGCAATTTTACAAAAGCAGTCATGCTTTCATCATCCCGTTCCACAGGATCTTTTGCTCTTTTCTTTATCATTTTTATCAATGGTCTTGCTAGAACTGCAAATCCCAAAATCCCCTGTAAACAATATCCTACAACTCCAAGAAACATTCTGATTTCTTTCTGGGTATTGGGCAATTCCATGTTGCGAATCATTCTAATTCTTTCTCTGGTGACTTTCCTGACACCTCTCTCTATCTGGTGCCCCAGATATTTCACAGATGAGGTGCAAAACTGCAGCTTGTCTGGTGATACTTCATGTCCTCCCTCACCTAAATGGTTCAGCAAGGCAATCGTGTCAGTAACACAGTCTTTTCGACTCTTAGATGCCACCAAGAGGTCGTCTATATATTGCACTAGGACTGATTTTCCGGGCAATATCAGTGATTCAAGGCATTTTTCCAGAATCTGATTAAAAATCGAAGGGCTTCCGAGTACCCTTGAGGAACACGATTACAGACGTACACATGACTGTCGAATTCAAATGAGAAAAAAAATTTGCTGTTTGGATGTAATAGAATTGAAAAGAATGCATGACACAAGTAAATGACTGTAAACCATCCAGCATTCCATGGTATCTGGTATAGAATCACTTCAGGGTTTGGCACGACAGGACAGCAAGGAACCACGATTTTATTAACCTTGCGCAGGTCCTGTACGACCCTGTACTTACCACTAGTTTCTTTATGCCAATTATCGGTGAGTTACAAGGACTGCTCAACACTTCTTGCAATATGCCTGCTTCTAGCAACCGTTTGATTTCAATGGCAACCCCTGCCTTCACTTCTGCACTCATTTTGTACTGTTTAGTATTTGGGTAGACTGCATCTTCTTTTATGGCAATTTTAATTGGGTCAACATTTGCCATTAATACTACATCTTTTCCAGTAAAATCCCTTACCTTTGGTTTCACTGTCTGTTGGAGCTCTTCAGGCAAGTCTTGTATTGACAGTCTTTTAATTTTTGAGTCGGGTCTTGCTAACATTAATTTGTATATTCCGTCTTCATCTGGGGTCTGAATTTCAACACCATTTGGAGTGCAGAAGATAGTACAGTTCATTTTGCACAACAAATCTCGTCCTAATAAGTTTACAGGACTGGAATCACAAACAACAAATCTATGCATCTCTTTAAAATTCTTTTAATCTCCATAGGTTCTGTAACTGGGGTACTAATTAGCTGATTAGCAACGCCCACTACTTGGATCGCTTCTCCCGAGAGGGGTAGGTTTGGAACGTCTGCTGTTCTCACAGTAGAGCATGTAGCACCAGTGTCCAACAGGAAGGTGACGTCATTTCCTTCACCCTTTCCTTCAATGTATGGCCCTAACTGGTCCACCGGCAAGGAGGCGCCAAGCACGCACTCCTCGTCCTCCCCCCTCAGGCACCGTCAGTAGGTGTCGTCACAGAGAAATATGTCATTTAACAGAAATTGTGAAGTTGCTGCATTTCTATCCTCCCTTCCTTCCCAAACTTCGGTGTCTTCACCCTGTTGTGCTTTGCTCCTATAATTTGGCCTAGGTGCACGAAGCAACTGATTCTGTTTTACCTGCTGCTGGGTCTTCCGTGGTGTCTCATTCTGCGTCTGTGTATTCAAATCATTAATTTGCACATTACCATTCTGCACAGCCTTACACTAGTCTCTCCAGTGTCCTATCTTTCCGCACCCGTGACAGGGGAATTTCTTCCTTGCCTCTTCTCGGCTCATTTTTACTCTGGGCTTTCCCCCACCCCCAGGGCCTTGACTCTGATTACTAGTCATTTTACTTAACTGCTGTTCCCGGTGTTCTGCTAGTTTTACCTGTGCCCACATGACCTTTTCTTTCAATTCCTTTCATTTGTCTTCTAGCTCATCTTCACAATATTTAGCTTATTTAAGGACTTCATCAATTGGTTTAGCTTGCCAGCAAATTGTATCGTCTTTGATCCACTGTGAAATCTCAGGCCTTAACCCTAACACAAATCGATAAATGAAGTGGGTCATGTCCTTCATCTCAATGTTATCCAGACCGCTGTATGTCTTGAACACCTGTAACAGTCATTCATAGTATGAATGCACAGTTTCATCTCGATTCTGGGTAGTTCTATCTGTTCGGGTCCAATCAGTTTCCTTTGCAGGCACCTTTCCTTTCGGATAAAACATTACCTGGTTGTAATTCTTCATGACAACCCCTGAAGGAGCCCCTGTCTTTGGGTCTCTCGGGAACTCTTTACTAGGCCAATCAAAAACAATTTTACATTCTGTCCATAAATCTACTGGAACTACAATGTCAAAGAAACCATCTAGATCTTTCAGGAGGCATTTTTGAACTTTCACAAATCTCTCGACCTGTCTATACCATTCTACAGGTTTTTCTCGTAATTGTGGGAAGTCATTTGTAAAGGACACACTATCCTGTCGGGACCATGGAACATGTACATCTCCTCCACCTGGTACTTCTCGCATTGGATATCATTTTTCCACCTTTTCTGCTTCTTTTAAGACATACTCAGAAGTCATTTGTTTGGATCTAATTTCCTCTTTTTTCTTTGCCCACCCGGCTTTCCATTGTTCTAATTTTCCCCATTTTTGTAACAGGTTTAGCAATTCTCTTATCTGCACCTTTTTCCCTGACACATTCATATTTTCTAAATCCTTGTCTGAGAATTCTGCTCTGTAGGGTTTTTGCAAGACTTTATACTTACCAATGTCAATTCCCATGCTAGCTGCGGTGTCCATTAATTTCTCATGGAACACTCTGGTATTACGGGTGATACTTTTGCAAATGAATAACAATTCCTCTTCGCTAAGGGTGTTTAGCCTGTCCAATCCCACATTTCCAGCCATCAGTTCCTCCAATTCTATTCTCAGTTTATATATATCCAATGGTTTTGGCTGGTGATTTGGCTTTTCTAATTCTCTGGTCCATCTGTCGATTTCTTCAGGAGTCACTACCGTAGCACTTCTAGTACCGGAAGATGACTCAATTTGAACCTCTCTCGAAGTAAAAGGAGTGTTCTTTCTCTGTGAACTCCCTTCTGGTTCCCTTATCGGTAAGGCCATCAGGGAAATCACAAATTCACATTCACTTGCCTGGTCATCTACTATCAAGGGCTCTTTTCTTGGCTGTACTACAGAAGGGGTTATAATTGGAGTTTTCAGGCTACTTTGCTTATCCCCGTACAGAGTAACAACTGGACCAATAGTTACTGGAATTGTTAGAGCTTCAGGACTTGTATTTAATTGGGAGATTTTCTGAATTAGTTCTGTTCTTTGTTTAACTAAAGCCTCTCGTTCTCTTATCCATGGAGGTTTCATGTACTATCTGCGGAATTAAAGGAGGATTATAACTCGGGCACTTGGATTTGTCATACTCGGTCCCTCACCATAATTAGGTTTCAGGAATGGGTTTCTCGTGCTTAGGGATCTTGGTTCCTCATTGTAAGGTGGTGGATTCTTCATTAATAAATGCTCCAGATATTCATCGTCTGAATCACCCGTGGTCATTAAATGTTTTGTTTTCTCTGTCCTTTTCCCTCCCATGGGCTCTTCTACCGTTAATACAGGGTAGAGTCCTTCTATCATCATGTTCTGTCTCCATTCTTTCATTCTTTTCTCTCGGGTCTTTTTCTGTACCTTCGGATACAATTTTGCTAACCCTTTGTCAATTCTGGGTCTGTCTCGCTCAAAAGCCTCTATTTCCCATTCTTCTAAGGCCTCATATTGCGTAAGTCTGGGTCTGGGATGTAAATCATTAATTCGGGTCCTCAGGTTGAACAAAATTCTGCCATTAAATGTACCTTCCAAAGGAAATGCTAAAATTCCGTCATCTTTAGTATATTCCACCCAATTTTCTAACCATACACAAGCATGGTAGCCTCTGTCAAACAACATGAATGATGCGGGAGTATTAGGTGGTGGAATAATAACTCCTTCTCTAGTTTTGATGGGTTTGTCTTTCTTGAAGTAATTCTTTACTTTGTCTACAAATGTCATTTTTCTCTTGTTTCTGTACATAATGTTATATCTAGCTGATTTCCACTGATCCCTTGCAAAACCTTGATATCTTGGATCAGGTCGAGTCTCTGGATGAGTCAGATACCACATATACCCTTTTGCAAATTTCTTTTGTTTACAAAATCACTTCCAATACAAATGCGTCTTTTAATTTTCCACTACCAATCAAATGCGTGATTTCAAACAATTTCAACCAATGGGTGCGCGGCTTTTCTCGTGAGACAAGTTCCCACGCTCCTGTGCTCACCCCTCCTTTACAATGCTATCTCAGCTACACGCCCGCTGTCTCAACCAATACCAGGGCGGCACTGAGTGACGTCAGCGCAGCTCCGCAACTGACTCCTCCTTCACAAGGTATCGTAAATTAAATTCTTTATTTAAAGTGCAAGTGCTCTGTTTAATTAAAAACGCAAAAACATTCGCCACTGTACTTGAGTGTCTCGAAAGAAAAGATTTGTTTCACTGCAAGTAAATCTCTTACTTTTCATATACTGCGAGTAGATCCCTTCTGCCTACTCTTCAGACAAGTATTAGAGAACCTGCTACTCCTTCGACTCATCCACTCTGGGATATATACTAAGCCAAAAGTTTCACCAGTGAACCCCTTTGCTATCAATCAAGCTCAGACGAACCTGCTACTCCTTCCGTGTGACCCTTACTAGGTCATATCACAATAGAAGCTTTGCCAGCGAACTCTTTGCTATCATTTATTTATACATTCATACAGAAAACCCTAATTAGTGCTTCCAGTTCTGCCCAACCCGCACCAATTTTCCTCGAGCAACTGACCTCACTGCGATGTGGCTTCTATTCTACCACTCGCTATTCTGCCCCCGGGGATTCCAGACAAACATATAACAATCACTAACGAGTTTGGTTAGAACATTAAATCGGTATAGCAGCATCTCAAAGAATTTTTTTTAATACATTTCATAACATTTCAAGGCAAAACAAATTTACATTTGATCGATCAATACTTTTAGCAGAAATAAAGTTTTCACAGTTAGCAGCAGTTTACCTATCTACTTATCTTAACTAGTCCTACCTAACTTTAACTAGTCCCTAACCATAGCTCTGCTACCAGAAAATTACTGATAGAGCGCGCAGGTCACCCGACTGTAATTTTTACCATATGCACATTTGGGCCCATAAATTCAATTTACCATATTTATTGATCGGGTAACCTACACTCTACTACCAGTAACCCAGTTCATTCCTATTTATTTCCAAATGTACCCGACTCACCAATCCTCGTCACGGGTACCTATGATCACAATGGATCAGGGAGCTAGCTGTAAAAGATAAGCAGTCACCAAAATACAATAACATTTATAATATTTACACTCTTTATAATAACCACAGACTCAGGAAGTTTTGAAAACCTTTATCTCTTTCTCGTCAAAGTCAGAAAGCATGAAATTCACAGCAAGTAAACTATCAATAACCAAAATCATGAAAATCGTGTAACCATGCAGAAAATAGAGTATGCCAACCATTTAGAAGTCTAAAGGGAAGGTAAGAACAGGGAACAAGCTAGTAAGAATTTTCAGAATTTAGACTTGATATGGTGTGTCTAAAGGACGGGGACAATAAGGAACATGCTAGAAATCCAAGTTTGAGTACCCCTAGAAGGTGGGTAAGGCAAAAGAACTTTAAATCGTACTAAAGGATTTGGAAGTAACTATGCAGCGATGAGGGAAAGGGAAAAAATGGAACACGCTAATGATTCAGAGTCATCAATTTAATTTGGCTAAAAGGAGGGTAAAGAAAGGGAACATCTATATTTCATGAACAGTATGTCACCATTTGCTTACAGGATGGGGAAAAAATGGAACATGCTAATAAACCGCAAAACATATGACTTTATTATTGATCAGGATAGGAAGGGTAAGAAAAAAGGAACAATGTGAAGTTAAGACTTTAGCTATTTCAAGAAGGGCAAGAAAAGGACGCAAATGTGTTTCCCTCACAGATTTATATTTACCTAGAACGGTGCGGGGACCAACCCTGGCTACGGGTCAGTTAAGGACAGGTGAAGCCCCAAGGAAAAGATTGCCAGTAGGCCAGCAGGTGCAGAATGGAAACCCAGGACAGGAAAACCAGATTAGGATCAGGACAGGACCACCAAAGTTGAGACCAGCACCCGCAGTTCAGTTGCAACGCCTGCACTACACCCTCTCTACAGCTATCAGTCAGAACCCCAATTGGGTTATCGAACTCCCCAGCAAAGTGCTTCGCCAGCACTTAAGGTTCTCAAAACCCGAATGGGTCTGTGAGTCTGTCTGACAGAGTGCTCCGCAGCACCTCTGTTTCTCGATCAGCTATTGAGTGCGTTGGGTCAGTGACAGGTCAGCTATTCGGACAAGTCGGACAATTTCTTTAGCTAAACCTAGGCTAGTTATACTGTTTTCGGGTCAGTGTACCACCCCCCAAATGTTGCAAGTGTAAGAATCCCCAATTTCAATTGGACAAAAGAAAGAACAGGTCATCACACCCCATAGGATTTGACTTTCTCTAGCCCATAGTTTACATTTTCTGGGCACGCCTATCGAACTTCAGGTTCACATGATGTGTTCAATGTGTGAAACAATGGACAGTCTATTGATTTATACATTGTAGTCTTTTGCCTTCTTCTTAGTGGGGTCAGACGAATATTCCCAGGCACATCTTGGCTGGTGCTTCCATCTGGCTTGGTTTCAAGAACATAGAGTTCATCCTCTGGCTGTGGACTGTCAAGCGCAGAAAGGATTTTCAAAATGGAGTGTTCCCGTCCCACATGCCCAAGGATTACAATACATGAAAAGTAAATAGAAACAGTTTTAGAGCACATAAAAAAATGAATGCACTGTATACCATGAATCCTTACACTATTCCCATTACTTTAATTTAACTATTGCCTTAATGATTAATGCAAAACAAAACAGCATGGCAAAGCATCGCTGCAAGCTTCAGGCAGGTGAGACCACAAAGCAGCCATTTTAGCTCTAATGTGCAAGTGCAAAGGGTTTCCCACCAGAACTGCGAGAACGTCACGTCACATGGGTATGACCGACGCATGCGCTGAAGAAATTCCCGCGTAGCAGCAGCCATTTTAATCTGCGAGCGTATTACTGTTAGTAAACACATAGGCAAGCATCACTCGGACACCCAAAATGTCAGAATAAAGGGTAAATAAATTAATAAGACGAACAGGTTGATTAATACTATTAGGGTTATTTGAGGTTCATGAATACAAGCAAGGGGCTTTATGTGCGAATCCTTGCTCCATCAAGTATGTATAGATTTTCTACACCTAACCTAACATATATGCGCCTTGACAATTAATAGATTGTGAATGTACTTAGAAGTGGAATTAAGAATAGGAAATCTATACTTTATTGTATGCACTAACCTTTTGATATTTTGGCCCTTGATATTAGTGTGCCACGATATTCAAGTGTGCAATCTTGGCAAAGCCAATAGGTCTGGCATTAGTTGCCAGCTGTTTGACTTTGTCAATATTTGTTTTATTTTGTTGTGGTGCAAAAATGTATTTTTGGGGAGGCTAGCAAGAGAAATCTGAAATGTAGAATATAGTCCAGTGCACTCCAGGGTATCTTGAATGTATATTCTTTGTAAGAGGTAGGTACTGCTGGAGGGTTATTCCTTTTGCGTGAATGGATGGTAAATACGCTGTAAATGCGCAGACCTCCACAATAGAGGGGCGTCCCCCACTCGCACTCAGATCAATATATGTAGTGACGGTAAAAAATCTTCCAAAAACGGTGTGATTTGAAATTAAACTTTAATTCTTATTCATCTTCTTTTCGTGAAAGTTCATTTTTAGCCAGTACTTTTGATTCAGTAAATAACAGAAAACTTCTGTGTATAATCGTACATCACATTGCCCAATGCATTTCGGGCCGTAGCCCTTCTTCAGGGGAATAAATTATCCGTAACATTTTACAAAAGAAAACAAACAGTCATTCTATTTCTTATGTCCATCCAAATCTATTTATACATTGTTCTTGTGTTTAACGTGTTCTACCACTATCAATAATATATGGTCCAATGAACATTTATTGAAAATGGCGTGCCATTTACAGTGAGGTTAGCAAGAGCTCATCAATTATAAAAAAGAAAAAACACTGAATAAAAGCTAAAATATTTTTGGCTCTCAAAAAGCACACATTACAATAGTAGTACCTGGCACTGAAGTGGACTACTTTGTTTGTGAATGTGCTCCTTGTGAAAGGACACAATGCTGCAGCTAATAGTGAAGTTAGCCAATGGCTAAAGTAGACTGCCTCAGGCTGTATGCTGTATAGGTTGGAAACATGTGAATGACACAATAACAGACGAAAGGTTGAAGAGGTGTTGCTGAAAACCGCTATAAGTAAGTATAGTATACGTATATTTCCGGTAAAATCAAAAGGTCTTGGCTAACATCAGACCCAGTGAAAAACGCAATCCCTGATTCTTATCTATATTGAGCATGGTGCTGTCTGTGCTTCTGGGGATCGAATTCATACACAGAAAATTTAGAGTCAATCCCCTACCAACTCCACGGATCTGACCGGCGACCACGGATCTGACCGGCGACCACTGCGCCCACGGCCTGGTCGCCCCCACACCCCCCTGCCGTTCCTCCTCACCTGCTGCCAGACGCCAAAGCCGAGCCTACGCCCCAGCCGCCGCATGGCCGCCCCAGCGCCCCAGCCGCCGCAGGGCCGCCCGCCGAGCCCCCAGCTTTTACCACCATAGTTTTTCCCGCCGTAGCAGCCCCGAACACGCCCCCCAGCCTGCTGATTGGTCCCCGCGCTACCCGCCCCCCAGCGGACCCTCCCTCACCGCTCTCTTCTTATGACGCCCCCAGAGCGACCGCGCAGCGGACGCGCGCAGCGGACGCGCGCAGCGGGAGCACCGATTGAGCGCCGAAGGTGCGCCAAAGGTAAGCCCGTCTACGCCCGTCCGCGCCTGGACCGCGCCCAGCGCCAGGACCCCTGGCCCCCGCAGACCCCAGCCCACCCGCCGTACGTACAACGCCGCCACCCTCAACGCACTCAACGCCGGCCGAACCCCTGGTTGCTACCGAGCCACCCCGAGACGCACCCACGGACCCTTCATCTGCCAGTCCTGCAAGTTCTCCTGCATCCGGACCTGCACTGCACCAGCGTCCACCGAGCAGAACACCAGCAGCAACAACCTGAAGTGCATCCTGCTCAACACCCGCTCCGTCCACAGACACGCCGTCGAGCTCTGGAACCTGCTCGACACCACAGACCCAGACGTCGCCTTCCTCACGGAAACCTGGATGAACGCCTCCTCAGCGCCCGACATCGCCATCGCCATCCCGGACGGCTACAAGATCACCCGGAGAGACCGCGTCAACCAGACAGGAGGAGGCATCGCCATCATTCACAGGAACACCATCCGCATCACGACCAACACCGACGACACCATCGCACCCGCCGAACACCTGCACTTCCAGATCCACATCAACCCCAAGATCACCCTCAGAGGCACCCTCATCTACAGACCCCCGGGACCACGCACACAATTCAGCGAAGACATCGCCGACTTCATCAGCCCACACGCCCTCCTCTCCGCCGACTACATCCTCCTCGGGGACCTCAACTTCCACCTGGAGAACAACGACGACCGCAACACCACCACCCTGCTGGAAAACCTTGCAAACCTGGGACTCAAGCAGCTGGTGACCACCCCCACCCACCTCGCCGGACACACACTCGACGCCGTCTTCTCATCCAGCAAAGACATCGCCTTCAGCCACGCCACAGGACTCCACTGGACGGACCACAGCTGCGTCCACTTCACCTTCAGAAGAACGACGATCCACCACCACCAGCAACAGGTTGCCCGAAGAAGCTGGAACAAGATCACAGCCGACCAGCTCGCCGCTTCCCTGAGTCAGCACCCTCCCGCCAGCTCAGCGAACCCCAGCCAGGCCGCCGACAACCTCACGAAGTGGATCAGCAACTGCGCGGACGAACTCGCCCCTCTGAGGACCCCGCCCAGCAGACCCGGCAGCAAGAAAGCCCCATGGTTCACCGACGAACTCAAGAGCTCCAAGAAGAACTGCCGAGCCCTCGAGAAAGTCTGGAGAAGGGAACCAACACCGGACAACAGGACCACCCTCAAGCTTGCCACCCGGAAGCACCACCAACTGATCCGCGCCACCAAGAAAACTGCATTCAAGGACCGGCTGGACAACAACGCACACAACTGCAAGGAACTCTTCAACATCGTGAAAGAGCTCTCCAACCCCAACGCCGGAAACAACGACATCACCCCATCGCAAGACCTCTGCAACTCCCTCGCCTCCTACTTCCACAACAAGATCGCGGACATACACAACAGCTTCAGCATTCAACCATCGCACACAACGACCGCAGCAACGCCGCCCACCACCACCCTCCGCGCCTGGACTCCGATCAGCACCGATGACACCATCCGCATGATGAACTCCATCCACTCCGGATCTCCAACCGACCCCTGCCCTCACCACGTCTTCAACAAGGCCGACACCGTCATCGCACCCCACCTGCGAGACATCATCAACACCTCCTTCGACACCGCCACCTTCCCGGAGAGCTGGAAGCACGCCGAACTCAGCGCTCTACTAAAGAAACCAACAGCGGACCCCACCGAACTCAAGAATTACCGCCCCATCTCGCTCCTCCCGTTTCCAGCCAAAGTCATCGAGAAGACCGTCAACAAACAGCTGGCCGCCTTCCTCGAGACGAATGGATCCCTCGACCCCTCACAGTCTGGCTTCCGAGCCAACCACAGCACCGAGACCGCCCTCATCGCTGCCACCGATGACATCCGAGCCCTGATGGACAACGGAGAAACAGCGGCCCTCATCCTCCTAGACCTCTCCGCGGCATTCGACACTGTCTGCCACCGCACCCTAGTGCAGCGCCTCAGCAACGTCGGAATTCAGGAGAAGGCACTGGAATGGATCGTCTCCTTCCTTGACGGAAGAACACAGAGAGTCCGTCTACCACCGTACAAGTCAGAGGCCACCGAAGTCATCTGCGGTGTCCCTCAAGGATCCTCGCTGAGCCCCACCCTCTTCAACGTCTACATGAACCCCCTCGCGCCCATCGCACGCCAACACAACCTGAACATCATCTCCTACGCCGATGACACCCAGCTGATCCTCTCCCTGACCAACGACCCCGCCGCTGCCAGAGCCAACCTTCACGAAGGGATGAAAGATGTAGCCGAGTGGATGACGACCAGCCGCCTGAAACTGAACTCAGACAAGACGGAAGTCCTCATCCTGGGCTCCTTGCCCTCCGCCTGGGACGACTCCTGGTGGCCCCCCGCCCTGGGCACCGCACCCACTCCGACAGACCACGCACGCAACCTGGGCTTCATCCTGGACTCCTCCCTCTCCATGACCAGACAAGTCAACGCCGTCTCCTCGTCATGCTTCAACATCCTGCGCATGCTACGGAAGATCTTCCGGTGGATCCCCATCGAGACCAGGAAGACGGTCACCCAGGCCCTCGTAACCAGCCGACTGGACTACGGCAACGCCCTCTACGCCGGAACCACCGCCAAGCTCCAGAAGAGACTCCAGCGGATCCAGAACGCCTCAGCCAGACTCATCCTCGACATCCCCCGACGCAGCCACATCTCCGGACATCTGAGAGACCTGCACTGGCTCCCCGTCAACAAAAGGATCACCTTCCGTCTCCTCACCCACGCACACAAAGCCCTACACGATCAAGACCCGAGCTACCTCAACAACCGCATCAACTTCTACGCTCCCAAACGCCACCTACGATCAGCCAGCCACGCCCTCGCCGCCGTCCCCCGCATCCGAAGAACGACAACAGGAGGAAGGTCCTTCTCCCACCTGGCCGCCAAGACCTGGAACTCCCTCCCTCCCGACCTGCGCCTGACCCAAGACCACCTCTCCTTCAGGAAGAAGCTCAAGACCTGGCTGTTCGAGCAGTAGCAGCACCCCCACCCCAAGCGCCTTGAGACCCTCCGGGTAGGTAGTGCGCTCTATAAATGTCCTTGATTGATTGATTGATTGGTTGAATTACACTATTCACATTTCAGTAGTGAAATGGGGTATTATTTATTTTAATGTTTTTCCACATGTAACAGTACTAGAGCTGTCTCTCCAGACTGAAGTCCAAGCTCATGGGTAATAAGGATAACATGGCCACAGTAGTTTTGGGAAACAATGGGGCTGCACAACACCGTAGAAAGCAAATTATAGGTGTGCAACGGGGCTAATACATAGGAACCTCAGTTTCAGACTGCAGGGTGTAATTACATATCCTGAAAGTGTGTATCGTCAATGGTGCTTTTGAATTAACTAATTGTATAGTGAGTGATACATATGCTCCCAAGTTTATCTCTCCTGAGTTTTATAAAAATAGACTAACTGTTTGTACTGAGTTTTTTTTAAATTTGAACAGGAAACTATCTTACTACTTTACTAGTATATCTAATAGAGCCACCAGTAGTATACATTCCATGAGGCAGATCTACAAGCCCCTTGTGCCACTTTTGCGTCATTTTTAACATGGGAAAAGTGACGCGAAAGTGGTGCAAGGGGCTTGTAAATCTGCCCCCATGTATTTACAGTTCAATTTTTTTAGCCACTCCCAAGTGAGGAAGAAGAAACATTTTAAGTTTTACATAAATATTCTCAGTTTCTCTAGTTAATGCCACAATAACATCACTTAGTACTTTGGTGCAATCATTGTTATTAAGAGTGTAAATAGTAAGAAAAATAATAATAATGAATTCCTCCATTATTTCTGTTTTGGAAAAAAGCCTAAAACTACTCCAAAAGGTTTTCCAAATGATAATGTTCTTGGTCATTAAGGTTTTCTGTATACGTGATATAAATTATTTTTACCCTCCACGAGGTATCACTCAGTGCTAGTTTCAGTCTATCAAGGGTGTTCATAAAAGTTGGGTTAAACTTTCGTGTGTTACGTGTGTCCGAATGTACTAACCTTTGGATCCAATGGATGTAATCCACTCTTCCACCCATCACCACATCCACCATCAACCCCACAGAGTAAGAACATAAAGGCTAATAGTGAAAACTGGGAACAGAAAATGGGCCAAGAGAGAAAACAGAGAGATTGGATATCAACATTCTGCCTTTTTACTCTACTGGGCATTGATGTTTTCAGGTAAAAGTGAATATGTAAAGACAAATAGGATGGCCTTAAATGTCTGGCATTCAAGTGCCACATCTAGCCAAAACAGCAACTAAGACATATCTTTGTTTAAAAAAAACATTTTATTGAAATAAAGGACAATCTGCATATACAGTGTTACAGTCACGAAGATAGTTACACACAGCCAATCGATACACAGTTTCCACAAAGACACCAACTCTATGATGACTACAATAATGTTATATCTCATTGTCCGAATCCTGATCCAATACCGGAGGTGTACAGATGTTTCCCCTATAGATATTCCATTTGCCCCACACCCTTCCCCATTTCTTTGGGCATCGCCTGTGAATAAAGGTGGCCATCTCAGCTACCATAATCATATCCATATCTCTACACCATTCTAGTAAAGTGGGAACACCTGCCAACCCCCATTTTTGATCTAAATTGTGTTTAGCTATCATCATGCCTGTCGTTGCCCACTGACGTCCAGCGTGGTTAAGGCCTGTTGGTTCTGATATGTTGAGGAGGCAGCATTTAGGCTCGAGCGGGACTTGCTTCTCGCTGACTTCCGAAATGGTGTCTATCATTGCTACCCAGTATGGTGTAAGCAGTGGGCACTCCCACAAGGTGTGATAAAATGTACCTATGGTGCCGCAGAGGCGTAAGCAATGTGGATCGGGGATTCTTCCCATCTTATGCAGTATTACCCGTGTGTAATAGGTCCTGTGCAGTATGTTTAGCAGTACCAGCCATAGTCTAGAGGAGATTGCCACCTCTTTAGGCGATACAATCACGTCCCGCCAGTCAGGGTCGTCCATATCCCCCAACGCTGTCTGCCAAAGTGCCCTACGTCGGTCGAGAGGATCCGTCCGGTTATTAGGAATTTTCTTGTAAGTGAGTGAGGTTTTTAAAAAAAAAACTTTTTATTGATTCAAAGCATTAAACAGTGGGCATAGACAAATAATTACATGCTTACTTAATTAGTGGGTCATCGTGGAATCAAATTCAATAGCACTTCAGGTACATAATACATTTATAGCAGGTCAATGGCCCTCGCCCCGTCCTTGTAGCTCCCTCCCCCCCATCAGTCAGAATCGCTGTCACTGCTTAATTGTGGTGGCTCACATATAAAACCCCTGTACTCATTCCACCCCCCCAAATTTTAGTCCACTTTCTCGGACACTTTCGATTCAAATACACTGCTCTTTCGGCTACCATTGCAGAGTCTAGATCAGAGCACCACTCCCTAAGCGCCGGTACCTGTGATGCCCCCCAACATCTGGCTATATTCCTTTTAGCGTACGTGATAATCAATGTGGCCCAATCCTGCATGGATTGATTAAGATCGTTTGGATCCCAAATATTCAATAAAGCAACATCTTGGGTCCGGGACCAGCGACTCCCCAACCACCTGAGACACAGTCCGCATAACGCTCACCCAGTAATTGGCAATCCGTGGGCAGTCCCATATAGTATGAAAGAACGTACCCTCCTCCCCACACCCCCGGAGACAATACTGATGTGTGGCTTTTCTCATCTTGTAAAGGGATACCCTAGTGTAATAAACACAATGCAAAATTTTTAACTGCACTAATCTGAGCCTAGCTGGTATGGCCACTTCCCGTGGCGAAGAGAGCCAGTCCGACTCATCGAACGAGGTTGCATTTTTGTCTAAATAGTCAGTTAGTAGTCGGTCCTCTAAAGGGGATGATACGGGGAGTATTTCCACTGTTGGGAGGGTTGCATCTAGCGCATGTTTAATCTGCCTGTATCGAAATCTTTCCCCCAGAGCCATCATGTATTGTCCTTGTAGGTGGGCAAAGCTCACAACCTCTCCATTGTGCCAGAGGTCCCCCAGCCGGGAGATCCCTATCAGGTCTCATTTTTTACATCCCTTGCTCTTTCCCAGGGTGCCCAGTTTGCCTGTGTCCCACAGTGGAGAGTGTTGCGTTAGTCTGTCTGACCAGCCCAGGTGCCGTATTCCTGTGTGCCAGACACGAATTGTGTGTGCCGTTGGGCCCATGAGGTCTCGGGTTTTACGTTTGTTGTAATTTACCCTATTGACTCCACCCTTCCCCAGAGCCACTCTGTCTAGTTGGTCTACACCAGCACTTGGGTCCGCACTAAGCTCACACAAGCACATGCAACTGCCAAGATCTACACAAACAAAGGGCTAAAACAGGGCACCAACATTGTTCAACTAATATACTGCGGACCTGGGATTTGCACTTTTAAAAACCAACATCTTACCACCCAAATTAGGTTACCTTAGATTACCTCTAATGCAATTTTGAACCAAACCAGAATAGGTATGAAACGGGCTTTGGAGACTCTACATCTCTATAACATGGAAAACAAACTCCAAACCAATGCAACTAAAACTAAGGTATTGTTTTTTGGACATAAACCAAAAAAAATCCCTGCTGGGCTGGCATATCGGACCATTAAGAATTGCCACCACAAACAAGTATACCTACCTGGGAGTACAATTCACAGATACTGGCAGAACAACACTTTAGGCCCAAACACAGGAGGCAAAAGCGGTCAAGGTCACACACGCCCTATGCAAATTACAGCAGAAGCTTGTGAGCCATTCAACGGAGGGCATTCGAAGAGTAATACAAGCAAAGCTAGTTCCAACAATAAGCTATGACCATCTGGCTTTCCAGGGCCTATTGTCCGATAAATTGGAGCATTTGCACATTATGGCTTTCAGAAAGGTTTTTAGGTTACCACTCTCGACAAGGGGCACACTGATCCGACTTGAGTTTAATCTAACAGCATTGGACATAGAATGTAAAAAAGATATAGTGAAACTGTATCATCATGTGATTAAGGCAAGCCCAAGTACCTTGAAGGAAGCACTCCAAATAGTCTTCACGGACAATACTAGTCGATGGGCAAGGTACCTTGTGTCACCTAATAGTACACTGTTCCTGACAGCTGATCTCACAATGGTCATTCAACTGCCAACAGCCAGCTTAAAGAACCTGCTAAAAAAAGCAGAGAGAGATCATTTCAAGGAACCAGGACATCAAAAGGATCAGAGCCGTCCCCGGCGCAGAGGGCCTTGCCCACTCACATGAAGTCGCTCTTTTCCAACCATACCTGGAAGCCGGCCGGGCAGAGGAGCTCTTCAAAATGTTCTGAAGACCAGGCTTCCAACTTTACCAATACAGCTCTACAGGGCACATTGGAAAACTACACCAGCTGGAAACAGAGGATGTCGCTTATGTCAATATCACACAGAATCTGCAAAGCATGTTAAGCCTTGGTAAGCCCAATGCGCCTATACTTAAGAACAATTTTCATCCAAAACAAAGTAAGAACATGCAAGGTGGCTTTAACATTAATATATACCATGACAGTACCAATGGAGCTTGCTCGTGCCGGGAAGTTCTTTGCTGTAGCTGGAAAGACTATATGCCAAACAAAACAATAACAGCATAATAATACTTTAACTATATGACTATTGTTGTTGAGCACTAACATCACTGTACAGCATGGCCATTAGTGATCCTGTATTAAACCATATGATTAGGATGTACTAATACCAGGGCACTGACTTATGAAGCCTGATGTTGCATATTACAAATTTATTACAATTACTGTTTCATCTTGCACTATGTTTTATCCATTAGATGCACCAAAAACATTGCACTGATTGACGGATGTATAAGTTACTAGCTATTTTTAAACCTCTTTTTAGATGTCATTTTGCTAACCTATAGTTTTAATCTCGAAAGTAATATGCATTGCATTTGTAAATGATTTTAGGTAATCACAAAATAAAGTATTCTTCCATAGTCGATAGGCAGGGTCAGTGTCAGGTACATGGCTCCACTGATTGATGACTGTGAGTTGTGAAGCCCAATAGTATGCCTTGATATCGGGTAAAGCAATCCCCCCACCATACCAATGTCTGATCAGTTTGTTTGCTGCATCCCTTGCCGGTTTGCTATCCCATAGGAGGACATCGACCTCCGAGTTCACTGCTCTGAAATATGAGTCGGGACTGGATAAGGCGTGTTGTGCAGGACGTATAAAAATCTGGGCAGGGGCATCATTTTGAAAACAGCCGCTCTGCCCAGTAGGGTGAGTATCAATGCCCTCCAATGCTTGATATCACATTTCAGCCTTTGCAGCGGTGCTTGCAAGTTGAGTGCTAGGAATGCGTCCGGGTCTGACGGTACGTGAACCCCAAGTTATTTAAAGCTATCTGGACCGTGCATCCCTTTGGAAGACGTGGGGGCAGTCCATGTAGAATGTAAAGTATGGGCTTGTCCCAATTAATTGCGTATCCCGACATCGACCCGAACATCGCACAGATGTTGAGCAGTGCGTGGAGGGATCGCGAGGGCGAGGCTATATATATTAAGACATCATCGGCATAGAGGGAGATGTGATCTTCCCATCTCTCCCTCCATTTTAGACCTCGGATCATGGGATCTCATCTAATCCAGGCTGCCAGCGGTTCCAGGACCAATGCAAACAGTAAGGGTGACAATGGGCAGCCCTGTCGCATCCCTCTACCCAAAGTTATTTCCTGTGATATGTGCCCATTGGCAACTACATGCGCAATATGGTTTGTGTAGAGTAGGTGTACCCAGGAGCAGAATTTTGGTCCAAACCCTAGAAGTTGGAGGACCGCAAACAAATATGCCCACTCCACCGAGTCTAAGGCCATTTTTGCTTCCAACGAGAGGAACGCCGCGTCCTCCCGCACTTTATGTTTCCGACCCAGTACGCTGTGCAGGCGCCTGAGGTTCAAGGCTGTGTTCCTGCCAGGCATAAATCCTGATTGGTCCATGTGGGCCTGTTTGGCAAGATGGGGGGTTAGTCTGAGCGCTAATCTTTTGACTAAACTTCTTGCTTCTGCATTAATTAATGATATCAGTCTATATGAGGTGCATTCCACAGCCGGTTTGCCTGGTTTGTGGATGGCAACAATGGTGGTCAGTCGCTGATCTCTGGGGAGTGTTTCTTGGGCTCGACTCGTCTCATACATTTTCAGCATGTAAGGGGCTACCTTGTCCGCCGTATGCTTGTATAATTCTATTGGGATGCCATTGGGACCGGTGGCTTTACTTGATTGTATCTTGGAGATGGCTGCCTTGAGTTTGTCCACCGTAATGTCTGCATCTAGTCCCTCAGTTTCTTGAGGCGTGAGCCTCGGCATGTTAATGTCTCTAAGGAATGAGAGTGCCTCCTGGACAGTGGTTGTATTCGTGGAAGTATATACTTGTTCGTAATGTTGTGCTAGCGCAGCCACTATTTCTTGTGGATCTGATGTGATGCCCCCAGTTTCGACTCGGATCTGTGCTATCCATCTATTCGCCCGTTCCCTCTTATCTAGCCAAGCAAGAAGTTTGCCTGCTTTATCCCCAGATTCATTGATCCTGTGTTGGACTGCCATTAGACGGGTTTTAGCATCTGCCCAAATATATTCTTTATATTCCTGCCTTTTAACACTGTGCAGTAGCATCAGTGGGGTCTATAGCAAGTTGAGACTCTAATTGCTGTACCTCCAGCTCCAAGGTCTCCACTTCATTTTTCTTTTCTTTTTTATGACCCTCTATGAGGGAGATGGCTTGCCCACGTATGACTGGTTTATTTGCCTCCCATAGCGTTATGGGAGAAGTGACTGGTGTTTCATTTTCTTGAAAGTAGTGTGTTGTTGAAGTAACCAAACCTTTCTTTATTTTAGAGTTATGTAGGAATCCTGGATATATGGGGTACATACGACATTGGGTAGGGCTGCGTGCTTGAATCTCCGCCCTTACCGGGGAGTGATCGGCGATCCCCCTGGGCAAGTGTGAGGCCGTCCCCATCCTCCCCATGTTATCTAGTGCCGTGAATAAGTAGGCTATGCATGAAAGGCTATTGTGAGTCTGAAAGGCTATTGTGAGCCCCTGAATGAAAAGTGTATTGGCTCTGAAGAGGATTTTGGAACCGCCATATGTCCAGTAGACCGGGGGCTTCCAAAAATGTGGCTAACGGTGAGCTAAGGCGATGTTGGGTGCGAGCAGGCGTACGGTTAAATCCCCTTATGGTAATGCTAGGAGGATTTTGCCCAGATCTTGAAAGGTGGATGAGTATAGGGCGGGTGGGATATAGACAATTACTAAGTTAAGCAGGTGACCCTCCCATTGGACTAAGATTGCCGCAGAACGGCCCTGGTCATTTTCGGAAGTACGGTGGACAATGAGAGGCAAACGCATTCTGACAAGGATTCCCACCCCTCGGGATCCTGTGGTGAACTCTGAGTACACTATTAATTGAAACCCCCACCGGTCAAGTGCTTTACACATGGATCCTACTAGATACGTTTCCTGTAACAGTATAACCGCTGGGGCCTTGCATTTTAGATTTTGCAGCACCAATCCGTGTTTTATCTTGTCTCTCAACACACTAACATTCCATGAGAGGAACGATAACATTGGCGTTGTGGTGCGTTGCTTCATTGGGTCAGATGAGGTCATAGAAGGCATGGGTGTTTGTGACAGGCTTTATATCTGAGGTCAAGTGCAAACCTGTTCCTGTAATGACTGTGTGTCAGTGTTTGCAGATCATTAACTATCAAAACGATAACAATAAAGAAAACTCCATATTGCAGCTATACATTATCTACAGCTGAATACTTCACCCCTCCGTCGCTGCTCAGTTGGAGTTGGAGTAATGACATAAGCATATAACCATATTTCACATTTCTGAGGGGGCAACACGATAGTTCTGCTATCATGACAATACAAAATAATAACAATACCCTTCCCACCATTCCCAAGAGTAAGAAGTCACCCCTCACTGCATCACTGCCTAGTAGGTCTAAAACTACCCACATCCCCAATAGCAGAGCGCCTATGATCCCAAGAACAAAGAACATTAAATGTAGGGTCGTGCGGTGTCAGCGTCCAATAGCCTCCCCCTCCCGGGCACGCGAATATGCCCCAACAATATTGAGGGTTAATATCACATTCTAAAGTCCATAGTCCATTCAGCATTTTGCCAGTCCAGTATTGAAAATAGCAGAAAGGAACATATCATGTCCAGAGGAAGGGAAACCCTCCACCCCTGCACTATAAAAAGACAAAAAAAGGATTACTACTGTTGCAAGGATCCTGCTCCTACACAGAACTGTGCACAGAGACACAGGACATCAGTGAATTGTGGTGTACCATAAACTCACCCAGTACCTAGAAAACCCCAACCACTTAGCATCAGTGTCACATTAGCTTTTCGTCCTATAGCAAAGTAACCAATGATTAGACAACCTAGAACATGCGACTTAGGACCAACTCAGGAATGGTGGGAATTGAGAACATTGTTTCGCTATACTCTCATACCAGTCCACAACAGGAGCAAATAAGAGACACGGGTAAGGTTAAAATATTTATTTTAACGACGTGCTCTCAGGTGCAGTATCTTTGCCAACATAAGCAGACATATGATTAGAAACAATATGATCAGCATTGTTACAATTCCATAAAATACAAAGGGAGAAAGCATCTTACCATGATGGTGAAAACAAGTCTTATAGCGCCTAGTTACACACTCTCTATATAGGAATTATCCATACTAATATTATAAAGAGAGAGCACAAACCTTTGAGGCGGGTAATCTCAGTAACCACAGCAGCAATCACAACACCCAATACAGCGTTGGAAAGGGCAGTTGCAGCAGAACTACATAGGCTATGCAGAGGGCCACCATATACATTTATTTATTTTCTTTAAATTGTTTTTATTAACTTTTCAAGAAACAGCCGGTGTTCATCACAATCATACAGTGCAAGACATACAATTGTACCGTAGGACACCATATACATTTAAAAGGTAAAAGAACCGTGCCAGCAAAGTAGTCCCTTGTGGGCGTGTCTGCGTAGTGCTGTGGGCGTCGGCTGGGGGCGTGACTAACGCTAGGGGCGTGTGGTACGCCCATCACATTGTGGGCTGTGGGCGTGTGCTGGGGGCGTGACAAACGCTGGGGGCGTGACAAACGCGGGGGCGTGTGTCTGCCCTTCCTGCCATGTGAGTCGTACATACAAGCGCCAATTACGTTGCTGCGCAGCATCTAGGGGCACGCTGGGGGCGTGACACGCTGAGGGTGTGAGAAACGCTGGGGGCGTGTGTTATGAAACAAACCGGGTCTGGCGTGTGGCACAGTAAGGCTGCGCCAATTCAAGTAACAAACAAAACAATTTGCCAGTACTGTGCAATTTTTTACAATTTTTGTTGAAGAGCTACTAATTGCTCTCCCGACAATGACCACTCTTTCAGTCCAACCAATTTATGAAAACATAGTTCTTTATTTTTTATTTATTTTGAACTGTTTTTTGGGATTTTTTAAAAAAATTCATGTATTTCGCAGTGTTTTATTCTGCGATGTTTTTAGAGTACATTTAGAATATCTATCAATGTAGTTAATACAGGGGAGGAACAGGAAATTACACGCAGGACATGATAAATCAATCGATTGTGCAAAACTTTAGACAATTGACACAAAACATAGACACTGGACAACATTGAACAATCATGGATATCTAAGGGAGGTTGGGGCGGTGGGAGTTGGTGGCATTTCTCTCAAACTGTTTGTCATAGAACAGCAGATTTTTACTTAATTAAATGTACAATTCAACTTATTTATACTCAAATCATATTTGAATCCAGCTGGATAATTGCTTGCATTAACCACAGTAAAAAAACATCCAAGTTAGGCCACCTAACCACAAGCGCCTCAATTGGTCGACGCGTTTCGAATCCTAAAACTTTAATTAGGATTCTCTTCAGGACCACACAAAATCAATCTGTGGAAAAACAAAATAAAAAGCAAACTGTCAGTGGAAAACAGAGAGACTCTCAACTTTCACTCGGCGTCCAGAACACACTCAAAAAGTTACCTGTCAGTGAAATAGTTTGGGCACGATGATAAGCTGAAAAATCAAAGAACATTTATATTCAAAACCCTGTTTGATGTTAGGTTTACTACACTTAGAATTACGAAAATCTAGTGTACTCACTATAATGTAGTAGTATCAAACACCTCGTGGGGGCATCCAAACTGGCGAGGGATCCATTCCTTATATTGTTTAAACTCAATTCGGGATCCGACCTTGAGACTTGATCTAAAAAAGAGAGAGAACAAACCGCTCTCAGTGCGCTATTTGAGGCTCAACCCTGGCGGTGCTGCGAGCGGCGGCATTGTTGCACCGCATTGTAACTCATGACCGGATTGTCGCTCTGCACGACGTTTCTAACTCCATGACTGAACGGGGAAATGTTTACCGCAAAGCGGCTCCGGCAAACGCATTGCAAAGACCGCTGCCCTGGGTTCTGGGCGGTATTTTAATTACCTGAGATCGTTCGTTTTGTTCCTCCACTGGGTCGCGGTTGATAATAAACGCGATGGTGGTTTTCGCAGGGTGGTGTTGTTTTGAAGTCAGAGTGATTTCCGGGTTCCAGCTCTATGACTCATGGGAGTTGTAGTTTAGATGGTATGACTCATGGGAATTGTGGTTTTTGGGGGGATAATCTGCCAAACCTTAGAGCGAGCGCTGCAAATAATGCGAACAAGGGAAAGGGACACAGGATTAAATGCCAGCGGATGTATGTTCGATTCGTCAGAGATTGGATTCACTTGGTTGGTTGAGCGCCCATTGCGAATGTTACCTTACAGACTATAAAGTTCCGACATTTCATTCAGACCTTGTGTGGTCGTGTTAAATTTCAGAATTAACATGGCCTCTCTTTGGCGTAGTTTGGCCTCTACATCTCCGCCTCTTGGGTCATGGTCAATTTTGGATATTATGGTCCATTTCAGATCTTGTTCCCCATGTTGCTCGTCGAGCCAATGTTGGACCAATGGGGCGGTCACCACTTTTTTCTTTATCCGAGACTTATGTTGGGACATCCTTTGTCTAGTTTCTTGCGTTGTCTTCCCTATGTACAATTTGTCGCAGGGACATAGGATCCCATACACAACATTCTTGGATTTACAGTTCGTAAATTGTTCGTGCTTCCAAGATATTCCTGCATGTTGGAACAGATCCCCTTCTATGGTAGTTGAACAACAGAGGCAAGTGCCACATTTATGGTGGCCAGTGATGGGTGGAAGATTCACATATTCCCGAACTGTCAATGTCTTTTGTTTTGGTATTGCTGCTCTCACGATGTAATTGGCGATGCTCTTGTCCTTCTTATATGCAAAAAGGGGGCTTTCTGTGAATTGACTGTTGAGGTCTTTGAGCAAATGCCAATTTTGATGGATCAATTTTTTAAGCATATTTGATGATGGACAGTATGTCGAGACACAGACCACGCGTTGTTGTTGTTGTTTTTTTCTTCTCTCAAGTAGATCCTCTCGTGGTGTCCACCACGCTCGTTTGATTGCTTGTTTTAATAGTTTAGCTGGATAGCCACGGACTAGAAGTTTCTCTTTTAGGACCTCCGCGTGTTCCATAAATTCATCTTTGAAGGTGCAGTTTCTGCGGATGCGCAGAAACTGCCCTACTGGGAGATTTTGCTTAAGGCTTCTCGGGTGGTTACTCGAGAAATCCAGTGCCTTGTTGCGGTCTGTGTCTTTCTTGAACAGGGTAGTGACTAGTTGTCCATTTGCACAATATACCTCTACATCCAAAAAGGACATTCTGGTGCTCGAGGTCTGCAGCGTGAATTTTATGTCATTCGTCCTGTCATTGATCCAAGCATGAAATTGGTTTAATTGTTCTGGTGTCCCTGACCATGTGAAAAAGATATCGTCAATGTATCTTACCCAGCCTCCTATCCATTGGAGAAATGGGTTGTTGTTATAAATGTACCTTTCTTCATATTGGCTCATATAGAGGATCGCCAATTCCGGGGCAAAAGGACAGCCCATGGCGACTCCTTTGGTCTGAAAGTAGAAATCATCGCTGAATTTAAAGTAGTTTTTTGTTAGAGCTACCTTTGCGAGTTGTAATATGAATTCTGTTGGTATTTTTGAAGGCTGAACCCGTTTATCCAAGAAGATCTCCAGGACCTCCAATGCCTGATCTTGGGGAATTTGTGTGTAAAGTGAGACTATATCCATACTCACTAGCAGGTCTTGGTTCTCATTGTATGGTATTTGCTCCAATTTTCTCAAAAAGTCCGTGGTGTCCAAAAGAAAAGATTTGACCGTCAGTGTAAAAGGTTTCAAAAAGAAATCTATAAATTTCGAGACCGGTTCAAACAGTGAGTCGCATCCAGAGATTATAGGTCGTCCTGGGGTATTTTTTTCGTTTTTGTGTACCTTTGGGAGTACATAAAATAATGGAATCCGTGGGTGTTTATTGGATAGAAAATTTAATTCATTTTTTCCAAGGAAACCTTGTTCAAGTCCATTGTTTAGAATCTGACTTAATTCTTTCTGTAAATCCAGAGTGGGGTCCTTGTTAATTTTCCGGTAACAGTTCGGATCTGATAATTGTTTGGTCACTTCCGAGATGTATTCATTTGTTCCCCAAACTACTATCGACCCACCTTTGTCGGCTTGCTTTACTATAATGTTTTCGTTTTGTTTGATAGATTGCAAGGCCGATTTTTGTTCCTGAGACAAGTTTGATTTGGTATATCCATTCCTCTTCTTTTCTTGTGCAGCCAGAGCTGAAAGTATGGTTTTTTCAAAGTATGTTACCTCCTTGGGTACTTTAAAGGCTGGCGGGCAAAAGCTAGATTTTTTCCTAAAGCCAGTTGTTTCGATTTGAGGAGGGCTCTCTTTGTCCGCAAAGAAGGTTATCAATCGGATCTTACGGCAAAATTCAATAAATTCAAGCTTCAACCTGACAAAGTCTGTAAACTTCGATGGTACAAAAGTAAGTCCCTTTTCGAGGACGCTTATCTCAGATGAAGTTAGAGCAGTTTGGGAAAGATTGAATACTGAAGATTTTTGATGTGGTATTAGTTCTTGTAATTTTGCCTTCTTGTGGACATCTCCCATGGTTGGTTGAATCTTGTTTTTCCACGGGGCTTTTGTTGGCCCTGTCCTAAAAAAGGTTGCTGTTGTTGGTTTTGCAAGTTGGGCTGGTAATTAGACTGATATTGTTGCTGGTAGTTCCTTTGGTATCCACCTCTTTGGTTATATTGCGGACGGGAAGGTCCTTGGTCAGAGTCGCTCCCTCCTGAGGATGAAGTGTCAGAGAAGGTGAGGTATTTGGTGCGAGATCTGCCTTGGTTATCGTTAAGAAAGCGTCTTGCTTCAGGTCTTGAGTAAAAATCTTGTTGTAGATACGGATAAGCTCTCTCAAAAGTAAAATTCCGTTTGTCTCTTTCAAAGTTGTTGTCCTTCTGTTGAACTGTGAAATCTTTAAATTCAAGGATCTCTTTTTCGACTCTGTCAAGTAGTGTTTTTGAGTCTTGAATCAAGGGGTTCGCTTTTATTTCGGATTCTAGTTTTTCAATTTCCTCAAGTTGGGATTTTGATAAACGCTCAGCGGTTTCAATAGTTAAGACCATCAGGTCTCGACTACACTTAGTTTCAATGAAACTGAAACCTTTTTTGTACACGCTATCCTCAGTGAATATCACTGGTATGTTTTTCACTATTAGTCCAGATGGTATGGTGCCTGACCTAAGATGCTGGAGAAGGTAGTGGCCATGCAGGTCTGTCCTTATTTGTTTTTTCCTCAGACGGACCAATTTGTCGGATTCATTATTCACTTGCGCCGTGTTACTGAGTGTGGCGGAGCCAAATGGAGGAGGGTCTCTCAAGAGTTTTTTAATGTGTGTCCGGCATTCATGCCATGTGAACGCAATTGCGCCGCATTCAGGGGCACGCTGGGGGCATGTGCTAAGTACCGCCCTTCATGCCATGTGGGTCGTACATTAATCAGAAGATCGTCTGCTGTGGCCGTGTGCTGGGGCAATAGAAACGCGTTCAGCTGGAGGCCTGGTAAGTAACATTACTGCAGCCTCTCCTGCGCGCTGTTACTGAACTCTCTCATTCAACGAAATTAGACGCGCCTGCTACCATCAACCAGGGCTCTAGCCGGGCTCAGGCGGCGGATTAGTACACTAATTACATGCACCTGATAACATCAACCAGGGCCACAGCTGGGCCTCAGGCGGGGGAATACGCGCCTGCTAACATCAAACAGGCCTGCATCTGGGTCTCAAGCGGGGGAACACCCAGATGAGCGTGTCTGCGGCGACAATTACTGCAGCCTCTCCTACTTGCTGTCACTGAACTCTCTCATTAAATGGATTTACCCACGGCTGATAACTCTCTCATTCAACGACATTACACGCGCCTGCTAACATCAACCAGGGCTGTAGCCGGGCTCAGGCGGAGGATCACTACACCAATTACACATGCCTGCTAACATCAACCAGGGCTGCAGCTGGCCCTTCTCCGTCCCTACTCTAATGAAACAAAAAATGTTGTCTACCGTGAGATTTAAAAATAAATTGCCCTTGCTAAATACACACAGTACACACATTCTATTTCATACCCGGGCAACGTCGGGACGGGCTGCTAGTGTTTTATAAACTAAAGAAGGTCTCTTAGGCTTGTACGGGGAACCCCATTACCTCTCAGCTCAGCAAGAGTGAGTCACATCAGGATCAGCAAAAGGTCTCTGCATCCTGGGAAACGGAAAATCTTCCAAGTGTGTGAAATCATGGCAACTGTGCAATAATAAAGGCGCTAGAATCTCAGTTGGCTCACAGCTGCCATTTGTTGTGTCTAAAAAGCGTTAGCCTATCAGTTCGAACAACAGCTACCATGTTATGATAACCTTGACGGCTTCAGCACTCACTGTGCAGACTAGGGTCACGATGTAAGTCTAGGGATGTCGAAAACCAGCCTTTCTCATGTGAAGACATTCGCGCAGCCTAACTTACAAAAACAGATATATGCAGTGTCGTGTGCAAAAGCAGCAAAAGGTAAAATGGCATTTAAACTTCTAATAAGCCATGCTAACATAACATGTGTGCAAACCAGGCCTAGGCCACACTACACTACAGACCAGTAACTTCCATGCAGTCTTTCACTTTCCAGCACGTGCCGTGTCACTGCCAGGGCTGACAGAGCGGAAACTTCTGGATCTCGATGGCGAGTGTATCTTTTCTCCACGCCAGTGCGATGAGTCTTTAGGGCATTGGCCAGTGGTCCCGCGGTCTATCTCCTCTTGTCAGCGATGCGTCTGGGATGGGCCCTCATTGAGCCAGCGTTGAGCCTCTTCCGGCATCAAGAAGAACCAAGATTTGTCACTGTCTACTACTTTCAACTTGGTGGGTAAAACATCATGTATTTAAGTCCCTTGTCTCTGAGGGCCCGTTTTATCCCTTCAAAGGAGTCTGGGAAGAAACAGATCGTCGCATTATCGTAGGGGAGATCGCCATTGACCCTGGCTGCTTGCAGGATTGCATCCCGGTCGCGGAAATTCAAAATACGTGCGATGATGGTCCGGGCGGTGCGCCAGGTTTTGACTTAGGGCTCTATGCGCCCTTTCCACGGAGAATAACTGTGCCAGCTTTTTGGGCTTGAGGTGATGAAGGATAAGGTCTTCAAGGAAGAGATCCATGCTGGGGCCCTCTGCCCCTTCAGGCACCCCCACCACCCGGATGTTGTTGCGGCAGGCTCGTCCTGACTGATCATCCAGGTGGAGCGCCATTTCTCAATGTTGATGAACCAATTTTTTTACCCTTTCCTCCAGCTTACGTGTCGCAGACTGCAACTTCCCTAAATTTTCTTCCGTGGCAGTGACTCTTTCGGACATTTTCCACATGTCGGCTCTCATGAGGTTCTTCTCGATCGTGACCTTATCGATTTTGGTCTCTAGATTTGTTCCTACTGTTTGTATTGCTGCCATAATGGAGCTGAGCGTTGGTTCTCCTGCGGCCGTGTTTTCGTCTTGCTCCCCTTCTTCCGTGGCGAGCTGTCGCGGCACCGCATATTTGTCCATTTTATTGACTTGGACAGAGGCCGTAGCTCCCTTTGGCTTCATCATGGTGCAGTGTGCCGCAGAGACCAAGCATTGCGATATGATCAGGTACTTTTGCTGCACACCCAGCCAATAAATGTCGCCATTTAAGGGGCCCGTATTCTCCGCTATCGAGAAGGATTACGGCTTCCCATATGGCAGGAGTGTTGCGGCTTTAGAATATCGTTAGTCTGATAGTCAAGGTGCCCACATATGGACAGGTGGTAAAAGAACGACACTCATGCACCCCCTCCGTTCAGGTCCATCTCATGCGTCACATCCCTCCCGTTTGTACCGCCTCAAGACATCATGCTGTTTCTACCTCTCACACTCTGAGCAATGTACAGGGAATAGTAGTCCGGGGCCGTTATTATTAGGTGCTAAGCTTCACCATCAGGCCGAGTTATTGCCCGAGTACGTATCCCTTCAGAATGCGCACATGGGGGCCTCCGTCAGATCTCCGGTGTCCACAATTCCCAGCACGACGCATGGTACAGGATCGGATGTTTCTGGCGTGCTGGGATGGGGGAAGAGGTCCCGCTGGATCTCACCTTATGGTAAACAGTGTCAGAAGAAATCACTCGGGAGGCCGCCAAGTACTGTCGTAGGCGTTCCAGTCCTAGGTCACAAGCCGCGGGCCTCACGTAATGCAAAGCCCCAGCCTCACAAGCGTGCTGCAGGCCGGCGTGATAAGCGACTCCACTCCCTTCTCGCCAGGGCTGCTGCGTTGCTGTTGGGTTGGGTGCCGGCTCAGCGAAACGGTTATCCTGCACCGCCATGGATCAGAAACGACCTCTCTGCCTCACACCGACACTGGGGACCTTTAGCTGCGTTTTCCTCCCCTCTGGCTGCCGGATCTGGATCGGATTTTACGGGCTTTTGCGGCAGGCCCTGACGGAGGTCGAGAGCTACGCCGCCATCTCGGTCAGTGCCAAGCCACGCCCCAGCTAAGACATATCTTAAGTATATTTCTATTCAATCAACCATGTGTTTGTGAAATTAAGTCGATATTTCTGAAACTGAAGCATAGCAAGATTCAGCACTGGTCAACCCTTCGCCTCTGTTGATAAGGTAACTATCAATCTTCATCTTCATGAATATGCACTCTTTTGAGATGACAGGGTTAGTTTCTAACATGCATGATTGTACAGCTGCAAATCAAGTTGCAATCATCAGTGTTCCATTGTAAGAAGGTAGGTTCCTTCTGCATGGTTACCCCCACTTTTTGCCGGCAGCTAAACTGTTAATGACTATTCTGACTGGGATCCTGCTAATAAGGACCCCAGACTATCTGCTTTCTCCCTAAATTTGTTATGTTCAGTACTGAGGTACATCCAAGATTGGATACTGGACTACCCTTATAAGTCCCTAGTATATGGTACTAAGGTACCCAGGGCATATGTACCCCAGATGTCCCCCACGGGCTGAAGCATGCATTATGTCCCCCATGGGAGACCATTCAAAATGGAACTACAGGCCTGCCGTTGCAGCCTATGTAAGCTGGTGCAAGCCCCAATTACTAAAGCGTTAGCTTTCCTCTATCTAGGGTCACTGCACTTAAAACCTATAAGTCAACCCTATAGCAGGCCTTTGCAATCCTGAAGGCAGGGTACTTGGTTTTAAGTAAGAGGGTGCCCCTGCATGAGCAGGACACCCCTGCAGCCTACAGAGTCCATTCTCCCAGGTTGTCAGTGAAGCAGCCATATACCATATAGAGGGGCACGGTGTATTTCGGTGATGACCCTCTGGAAACTGGCTGCAATGAACCATCATGTTTGGTATCAAACATGTTGGAATCATACCCCCACACCGTACGGGGTTACTCCCATGTCCTTTGTCCAGTTTCGCGCCAGAATGGGAGCCACCAGCTCCCAGGACTGGTTTGAACTGCACTATGACACCAAATGTGACCACGTGCAGAATCAGTGGCACTGGCAAGCGCACCCACCCTGCCCCAACATTAAGTCCTGTCTGGGAGGTGGTCACACTTCCCTGTGACAGGATGCCTATGGTTCTGCATTCCCCTGCTCGAGCTTGGCTCAGCAGCAGGAGGGCAGAATCATGTCTCTTGTCCACAGCAACCATTTTGTGCTGTCCGGGTCTGGAAGACTGATACTTGGGACACGGAGAGCCTAACGGAGGGCTCTTCTAGTGCCTGGAATCATACTGTCAGCACTATCCTTGGTAGGACTCTAAGGAACCGGAGGTGCCTTGCTGCACCCAATTTGCTGAAATCGGACTCTCTTGCTGATAGCGCTGACAGCCAGTGAATCAGGGACGGCTGCAGAAAGAGCGGAGCTTCATATCCTCAGAGGCATGCACTTTGTGCACGTCGCAGCCCGGCCCGCATCCGCTGCTCTGGACTACGGTCAAGTTGGTTTACCACGGGCCATGCAAAGGTTTTTCCACAACTTAGGGTGGAACTAGACATATCGGACATGCGGCGATACTAGGATTGTTTTGCACTAGATAGGCCTTGGAATTCATTCTGGCCTCACTATAGCTGTGGATTTGGATTCATGCGTTAGACTTGGTGCAAGTTTGAGATTCTTGTGTGCTCCTTCTTTCATTACGTCCTGAAGAGGCCTATATTCTAAAGACAGAAATGCATCGACGCCCTACCTCTGAAGTCTCTGGAAGGCTTGGATTGTTGAATGTACTAAAAACATTGTGTGTCTTGTTAAGATCTAAAGATTTTGCTCGTAAAAATACACACTGACCCCAGAGACTATCATTGAGAGTGATTGTACAGGAATTTTATACACAACCTCCCACAAATAGATACGTGGAAGATAGGAGTTTTCTCTATAAGCTTGAGATTTGGTTCTATTTTTAATTTTTGTAATGTCTTGTCCTACTTTGTTAAATCTTTGTATATGGCAAAATTGTATGTTTTATGTTTAATGTATCGTGATTGGCAGTAACTTAATTTTATTCTGAATGAAATATGAATACTTGAGAGATCCAATAAAAGAAAGATCTCGAAACATTCGAGCAGTGTCAATGATCAATTAATGTAATCATTAGAACTACAATTATTTGTATCTGTCCCTGCTTCTCATTTGTTTTCTTCTCCCACTAACTAGCCCTTGAGAAGTAGGGTGACTAGGGCTTCCCCCGTTTTTTGCTCCACTGGAGATACTGTGGTCATGCTGGTATCTTCTGGTGGTTTGTGGCTTGCCCCAAGATGCATATGTATAGAAGTATACACTCAAAGTATAATCACTCTTTTAATAGTGGCATTCACATGTTACCTAGTCACAGCAGTCACCCGGCAATCCCCTCTGTGGAAATTGTCCCTCCATCTTCTCTGACTATAGGACATGACATGGAGCACTGGAAAGTCTGCCTGGGTACAATGGTGATTTCTCAGTACTAGACAGATTTCTTAGCTCCCTGCAGATTTTAAAATTTTTCAAATACTTTGCTAAAGTTAGACATTTTGCAAATTACACACAGATTTCGTATGAGCCAGAATTAAAACAGAGAGAGAAAATGTATATAAACATAAGAAAACATAAGAAAAGGTGGCGGGTTTACTGAGAGAAAGGAGGCAGAGTTGCAGTAAGTAGAAACACTGAAATCACTAAGTGAGCCACTCGTTAATTTTGACAGTAGATTGGCTGAGTTACAGGCTCATTAAGCAGTGGGCACCTGCATAGTAAGTCTTTTCAAGGAAAACAACCATCCAGTGACTCATAAACACTTTAGATAAATATAGGGTACAAGGACCCGATTCACAGAACTAACTTAAGACAAAATCCTAAACTTACTACCATTTTGGTATTCACAGAAGGCACTTACTCATTTTGGTATTCACAGACGGCAATTACTCATTTCGGTATTCACGGAAGTCATTTAGGAGTCCTAAAGTTAGGAGTCCTAACTTTACTACTCCTAAACTGAGAAAAATCCTAACTTTAAGACTTTCGGTATTCACAGAAGTAATTTAGGTGTCCTAAAGTTAGGAGTCCTAACTTTACTACTCCTAAAACTGAGAAAAATCCTAACTTTAAGACTTTCTGTATTCACAGAAGGCATTTAGGAGTCCTAAATGCCTTGGGAAGTAGCGCTTGTTTGTATTGTGCGGTGTTGAAAAGGTAAAACACATAAAAAGATATTTTTAAAAAAAGAAGATTTTTGCTAAAACATACCAATTTAAACTAACAAAACCATTGAAAATAACAAGTTATAGATATCTAGTATAAGTAACAAGAGCTCTTGTCCTAGCATAACTATAATTTGTGCCCTTACCATGCAGAGTCATCAATGATGTCATTTCAGATGTTGCAGTGATGTCATCAATGCAGTCACATGATAAGAGTGTTGTAATATGTGAGGTAGTTAGCAGTGAAGGGTGAGGGTGTGAGTTATACCTACTTTACAGCATGAGTTATGGTTACTTGAGAGAACTCTACCTGGTAAATTGGTTTTAATACTTTCAAATGGTATGTTTTTACCGTACTTTTCACCTACCTATAACGTCTCCTTCATATTTGTTTTTCCAGTGAATTTCAACGGCATTTTTTATGTAAAGTAAGACATTATTACCATTCCTAACTATAACATCACTTTAACCAACTACCCATGGGCACCCAACACGACTGCCGAGCACGACATTCGCAGGCGCGGCACCCAACCCCCGCAAGGGCCCAACCCCGCACTGCTGACTATGTCATGTAACAATATAAAGAGTCATAAACACACGGGATCAAAGGGTGATCTGTGAAAGCCAGAGGGTACTGATCCCTCGAGAGAATTCCTACACACACAAACGTCTGCCTGGCTGTGCCTCAACAAAAAGGAAGGAAAGCGAAAATAGAGTCTGTGTAGTGTTAAGGGTAGAAGGAGGGAGAAATACCCTTCAGGACAAGAACCCTCACTCACCGTTAAGGGAAATGCTTCATCATTTGGGTTCCCTCCTCACACAGTGGTGTGGGCTACGACTCCCCGAGGGGAGTACATATGGATGAGGGGCAGAGATCAAAGAAGTGAATAAGTGATTTACAGATGTCTCTCTGGATCCACTGAATTTTTATGTGGTGGTCTTTAGGACATGATTAAAAATGCAAGAGGGCTAGGGATTCAGCAAATATACCCTAGTTTATAAGGTCAACATGTTTCTGCCATTGGTTGGTCCCCTAGGGGGATCCAAAGGCATTGGTCAGGACCTAAATTAAATAGTCACTCTGCAATGTGATCAAAATAAGGACAAATATACTGGCCACCACTGGAACTAGGGGGTCAGTTATTCATCGACCCTCTTCCCTTCAGAGGGATCCGTTTACTGTGAAAAAATAATCATGTTAATGTGGTGTAACCATATTCAATTGTTGTGAAACGTTATACATTGTGTACTCTAATTATGTTCATAGTTAAATAGAGTACACAATGTATAATGTTTCACAACAATTGAATATGGTTACGAAACATTATACATTGTGTACTCTTTAACTATGTTCATAGTTAAATAGAGTAGACAATGTATAATGTTTCACAACAATTGAATACGGTTACACCACATTACCATGATTATTTTTTCACAGTAAAGGAATCCTTCTGAAAGGAAGAGGGTCGGTGAACAACTGACCACCTAGTTCCAGTGGTGGTCAGTAAAATGTCCAGTATTTGTAAAGCGCGAACAATTACCCGAAGGTGTCAAAGCGCTGGGGGCCGTCGGGAAGATTAAGCGAGCTATTGCCCAGAGTCACATGGTGCTGGGTAGACCCCTGCCACCGGAGCCATGTATCGAACCGTGATCCCTAGCGTCCAGTGTCAGTCACCCTGGCCTCTGCGCCACACCTCTTCCACAACTCAGTAGGTCTGTCTTACTTAAAATGACACTCTTTATATTGTTCCTACCTACACAAAAGTCCGTCTGGCTGAGTGTCATTTTAAGTAAGACAGACCTACTGAGTTGTCAAAATATAAAAGAAGCAGGCCTATTGGATTTATCAAGGGGTCAACACATCAACATATATAAAACAGACCTATTGGCTTTGTCAAAAAATCACTAATGACCACAATCAAATGTTTTGTTCATAAAGTCACATATTGCAATGTTTAATAATACCTATTGCCACAAAATGTTATAAATAAAGCATTATTTAAAAAATAAATATAAACATTAAACATGTCTTAGAGTATTTTTTGAACATTTTGTAGGCCACAAATTGCATTTGTATAATCATCCACAAGGGGACCTTGCACTCTAGCCAAGAGCATACAGCTACAGCTCGGAGTGCATAAACAAAATATGGTAAGCTCTCCTGGGTGACAGATTCAATTACTCAAGAGGCTTACTGTTTTTTTCAAGTTCATGAGGTGCTGCTGTGCTCCCTGCAGCCCTCTACAACATAAAAGAAATTATTGATGATACTCGGGCCCCTTCAAGGGGCGCCATCAGGAAGAAAAAATATAATTTAAAAAAGCCCTCACATGGCATTATGGGGTGCTTCTTTCAAGACGGAGTGAATAATAAATGAACGGCTCATGCCACTCATTTTATTATTCTTTTTTTATATATGTATATTTTTATGGGTGCCCCGCCACTCGTGGCACCTACATCTTATTTTTTAAGTTGAAGACAACAGAGGGAGCCCAAGGCCTCCATTGCGCCTGACAGCTCCCCAGCCAGCACCCTGGCAAAAGGCAGCCATCAATGCCCACCCAGGGTAACCACATCTTTTTTTAAGCTCGGGCCTCTAAGGGAGCCCTTGGATCCCCACGGCCCCTTCCAGGAAGAAGCTGGCTGATGCTTCGCACCCGCCCGGGTGGGTGCAGCTTATTTCTCTGATCCCATGGGCGGGAGCAAAGTTGTGTTCCCTGCCCGGGAGAGTGCAGTCCAGAAATAAAGTTTACATTCCCTGCTCACACTCTCCCAAGAAGGAAACACAGCAGTGTCTCAGTGAATGTGGTCCCATAGACACTGCTTTGAACAGGCCATGGAGCTGATCTACAGCTTGGGGAGGGGGCTGCACATCCCCCTCCCAACAATAACAAAGTCTGTCCCGGGAAATGGGAACACACACAACCTCCCCTTAATATGTTTATGGCCCCCAGGTGGTGTGGTCCACAGGGACTTTTAAAGGCTCCAGGGTGACTGCCTCTAAGCCTCCGAGTCTTCCCTCTCTTTCTGTCTCGTTCCTCAGTGAAAACCGAGACTTCAAGAAACGGGTATTACCCTCTCTTTCCTCCTTTCATTTATTTGCTCCCCTGTCAAATGGATCCATAAAAAGAAAAACATTTTTGCTGGAAGCTTTGTCTTTTACTGACACAAGTGCAGCTTCCGGGTGGAGAGAAATAAAACATTCCAAATGTGAAAAATAAATAACTAATTAAAGCAAGACAGAGTGGTTGCAAGGTGGCCAGATTTATTTATTTACACCTAAACACATTAGCGCAACTTTACAGTGTTTGCCAGTGAAGTGATCTTTGATTTTCTCCTCTCTCTTTGAACAACATTGTTTTCCCTGTGTGGGAAAGTGCACCTTGCTTGGAGGTACTGAAATACCTGCTTGATGGGGGAATTGGAAAACAAAATGTGTACAGCGACTGTGTGTTTACGAATGTTGTCTTTTTAAATCATACTTGCTATGTTTTGAAAGGATATAAGCAATGGGCACTGAAACAGGTCCCTTCCGGGCCCTGTAGTCATGGCCTTACCTTTTCATGCAAAAGTACTCACTAATTTCAGAATAATGAGTGTAAAAGGAAAAAGGTAACCATGTTGTTCCTGCTTACATTTTGCATGCTTTACTTAATCTTGCATTCCCTATGAGTGTTTGCTTTTGCTAGGATGTTGTTAATTTTTTTAGGCAGTATATTGCTCTTGTCTAGGCCGGATTTTGAATTGAGTCACATCCAGGTGTTTATAGCGGGTCAGTGCAGTGCAAGTTTCTCTAAGTGGGGCAGTATGGTGTTCAGTGGGGGAGAGGATGTAGTGCTATGGTCAGAGCTGCTGAAGTGGAACTGATGAACTAGGTTCAGCCGTAATGAACAGGCTCCCAGACCACTCTCCTGAGGGAGTACATTCCTGTGCTACACCTTAGAAGATCTTAAAAGCCCTGGTGTCTTAGCACCAGCAGGTGGACCCTAGTAGTGGCAAGTATGGATTAACCTAGAAGGCCTGTCCACCACTATCCATGAAGTTCACCTTCAGTCTTGGGGACAGATCTATGAATCAGCACACCATAGAGTGGCAGTGACTCTGTCACTGAGGTCACAGGACCCTTGAGTAGGTTGGCTCTAGGGCAGTGCAACTGCACCGGGTGCTAACTTCAGGTGGGGGCGTCGTGTTTGTGAGTATAATATGGTTTTAAAAGCACTTGTTGCCTCCTTCCTGGCCTCCAACATTTTTGGGCAACAATAAAAATGTCTTGATAAATGTTCTTAGTAGAGAGAGATGGTGTTTTGTCTAGTGGAAGGTTTGACTCATGAAAAGGAATGGCAGAGGTGTAATGTGCATGCTGTTAAGAACATGTGCCATGCAGATCACAAAGTGCACATAATGTGAATAGGTCAGTGGGTTACTGCTTTTGTCAGAGAGACCCTATTGTTACTTGCAGTTAATAAGTTAAAATCCTAACATAGAACAGTGAGCTATTAACTGTAATGTAAGAGCTGCATGAAAACTCCAAGGTATAAATTAGAGTGTTATGCTTTTTCCCCAGTCTTCGATTATCTTAATGTTGCAAAAAAGGGTTCATTTGGGTAGAAATCAATTCTGATTATTAAAGAGAACCCCCAACCATGGTATTATGTTTTTAATTCTGAGTGTGTGTGTGTCTGCAGACCAATCACTATTAAACTATGCTGCCTACTAGTATGGTTGTCATGTGACTCCTACACCTTGTAGTCCTTTGTCTTATGTAACATTTCCTACACAGCGATTTACACACATATGAATGATTGCCTCTGTGTAATATGTGTGACGTAAAGTGCTCTGACACCCTACACTGGTATTATTGGTGCTGTAAATTTTCTGATACTTTATTATTTTGAAATTTGTACACATGCTAACAGTCTCTGCAAAGATGTTTCCTTATTAGTACTAGCGGAACATACAACTGCAGCAATGAGAAAGATGAGCAGTCAACCTTTGCAAAGGGCCCTCCACTTCACAGCAGCACAAGTCACATTTTTTAGTAACTTTTGATGTGTTTGAGCTATAAACTATTTATTAGTTAAAATCGTCAGGTTATGCAGCAGATGATGTATTATGTGGCAAATGTGGCAAAGCCATAGTTATGTGGAAAACATTTGCAAACTAGTATATTTTGCCATTCATGTTTGAACTGCTCTTGTGGAAAAAGGGAGGAGAAGTGCTGATGACAGAAACTCCATGGCTGGGAGGTAAAAAGTGGGATGCATGTCATTACGATGCGGTGTTTACACCGCGCTACCATTACAACGCAGTTATCACAACGCAAGTCGTTACAACGACTTGTGCTGTAGGTGCTGGACTTAGGAATAGTATGATTTACTATTCCAACTCCAGCCCACGTAACAGTAGGAAAGGTGTTAGAATAGTAAATCATACTATTCCTTAGTATATAGCGCCATCCAGCGCACGTCGTTGTAACGACTTGCGTTGTGCTGACCGTGTCGTAATGGTAGTGCGGTGTAAAGACCGCGTTGTAATGGTCGTCTCCCAAATGGCTTGCGATTCCACTTTTAAGGATATTTGGGACATTCTGTGATTGGAAACGTATCCCACTTTGTGAATGTATTTTAATGTCATGACACATATTTAACCTTAAATAAACATGTGTATCTATTGGTTAAATTTAATGTAATAAGCTGTAAACGGTTAGTGAAATGGGAAACGAATACTAAAAATTGGGATATTTTGCTCTTTCTGCTACACCTCTCTCTTGGCCCACTGACCCAATCCATTGGTTATTCCCGCCCTCCGATTCTCCTCTCACAGTTCTCCTACTTTTTTCCCCCACTTTGACCACTGCCTGGCACTAACATGCATTAGAGACAACTGTGGGCTTTTACCACTGGGTCTCTTAGAGAATGACACCTCAGGTCCATACACGGGGGCTAAACACAGCACGTTTCTGGGTTCTCCGCACAACGTGTTTGCTATTTGACGCCAGACTTCTGCAGCTTGTGTTGAGGAAATTAAACATCCCCTTGTGCCTGTATAAAACATAGCTGCCAAGTGGCATTGGCACCATGTCGTGTCCATTCGTAGCTTTTATCCAGCAACACTTTGCATGTTGGAATGTTTAACCCCTTACTTAGATGGACACAGCACAACTCCCAGAATGCAAGGTGCTGTTGGCTTAAAATCCAGGCCTGGTTGGCGGTGTCACACGTGACGATAGAGCCTTTTGGAGGCAATGGTGAATCTGTAATTTAGCAGGCATGTCTATGCTCTAAGTAAATTGCAAATACTGCCAGTATTGACACACTGAGATCTGAGGCCTTTGTTTGTTATGAAGTAAGGCCCAGTCTGGTGGTTGAGGTCAGTCCTTTTGAGGGAAGCTGCTGATCTTGTTTTTACCATGCACTTTGAAAGAATTTTCCCCTTGATGCAAGAAGAAAGTTTGATTGTTTTACAAAACATGCTTGATTTTTGTATATTGCTGGACTGGTGATTGCTTTATTTTGCACTTTGAAAGTATTTGCACTTTTTCTTTTGCTTTACCAACTACAGTTTGTATAGATTACCATTAGGTACTTGCTGATATGGTTTGTTTTTATTCTACATGCAGTGTTATTTATTGTGTTGCTTGCACTTGTCTGTAATACGTGTACCTTAAATCTTGTATTTAGCATTGTTTACACTACAGAAATTATAAATTAAAACAGACAAATATCTGCATCAGTGTTCTGAAGTGTCCAAACAGTTTTCTTCCTCAGCCTGGTTTGCCTACCTGTTTTGCAGTGCTTACTAATAAAGACATCATGATTAAAATTGCTTCCTCAGTTCACTTTATTATCATGCACAACCCTTGACAGTTGCAAGTGTGTGGCATGCAGATAATTCACCAGTCTATTTCTCTTGACTTTCGCAGGATACTAAGCTATAGCGTGAGTACTTCTCATGTATATTGTTAGTTGAGTTTTTATGGAATTGCAGGTTTGGGTTGGACTTTCAAAGTTTCAAGGTATTTTCAATTCTATTTCAGACCCTTCATAGTTGTTCTTTGTTCTTCAGCCAAAGGCAATTCCTGGACAATCGGATCACTCCTTGACATTGTTCTGATTGCTGCCTCAGTTCAATAATCTGCTTTTGACAGTATTGTTACAAATGGCATAGCTTGTATGTTGAGTGTTTCCCACTTTCTCATTAGAACTTAGAGAAAGACAATATAGAGGCATTTCATTTAAATGTTGGAGGTTTCAAATCAAAATATGCTAGATTTCTGGGTGGTAGGGCAAAGTGGTAGATGGTGGGCAGCGCCGCCGGGGGAGGGAGGGCCCCCTCCATGTGCTTTGCAGGGGGGCCCCCTCAAGTTTCGTTACACAATTGTCTGAAATGGCATCATAATATACAGTGATTTGCATCCAGTGATTCTGTAATTAACCTAATGGTTCTGTGTGGGGGGGATGTAATCACATTCAGAAACCAGGGGGCGTCTGGTCCTACTGAGACTTGTATTATTTTTTTTTTGGAGTTGTATTTTCTTATTGTATATTCAGACAATCTGACATAGAAATAAAGTAGGGGCGTACATACATTGGTCTAGGTTACATATACATGATCAATACAGACTTGTGACGTGCCTCCAAAACATTTTGATACATTAAACCTACGAATAACAATCCACCACTGCAATCTATAAATGAGAGTTATGACGGGGAGAGGGAAAGGTATGGGGGGAACCCATAAACAGAAACAGGGGGGGGCATGTGTATGTGTATGTGCATACCTGCACAAGCCCGTTGCTTGCCTCCTCTTCAACAGAGCTGGATGAGAAATGCCGCCCTCTCTAGGCTAGCGCCCCATTTCCCTTTAACCCCCTAGGTTGCTTATAGAAGAACGTGTCTTGCTTTCTTGGCGCCTCGTTTCGTCTTGAGGGACAAACCGAAAGACCAGTATAGGAGGGACATGGGGGAAGGAGGGAAAGTCGCCGTTATGTCCCGGCGTGGGGACTCTGACATAATACAAGTCCGATGGTGGTGTGACTGTATGGTAATTAAGCCCTATGGTCACACGACAGCACGGTAATGGCTGTGCGGGTATGAGTAGGATTGTGGGTGTGGGCGTGCCAGAGGGGGAAAAGGTATGGTGGAAGTGGAGAGGGGGGGAGACTTGTATTATAATATAGCAATCCTAAACTGCGCTCTGCACGTACAACTTTCCCTGCTCTCTCATTGATACTGAGAGGGAAGAGAGGCAGTGTTAACCCCCAAGGGAAAATGTTTCCAAGCTGTGCATTTTAAATATACTGTGACTCCGGGTAAATCACTTAATCATCCCATATCTTAAAAAGAAATCTTAATGAGTGTTTGTGTACCAGTAGAGAATAATGTATTAGTCAATGAAAACCATACACCTTGTGAAGGACATACATGAGATAAAATGTGCCTACAAAATTTTAAAATGGTAGTCAATCATGATGAAACCTTATTGTTTCTTATTTGGAGTGCCTGTATGAAATTTAATACACATCCTATAAATCAAATGCGGATTAAGTGCCAATGTGCAATAATTAGGAAGACAGGACACGAACGCCTACATAGTCATTTAAATCATGGCTCTTGCAAAGGACAAAAATCATAAGACATGTACCAACAAATGAAAAACAATGCCGTCAAACACTATTGTTTTTTATTTGGGGAGCAAATATCAAATTTACTACACATCCTATCAGTAGTTAGAACCAGTGTGCAAGATCAGGGTGACAGGCCGAGGAAGGCTATACAGTGTGCACATTTTACGTGGGGGGCAAAGCCTATACAATGTACAAATGTATGCAGGGAAAAGGGGGTTATGGTATAACTGGTACAGATTTTCCAAGATGAGGTGGTTGCGTTTGTACATTTATACAGATTGCGCAGGGAGTGCTGAACGCATGAAGACAGACATGAATTATGTTTTTTATTGGTACATGGCTTGACGGGCTAAGGAGCAGGTAATTTTCATTTCCCTAGCAGCCCGTTGCTGTATTAAAAGACACCCAATGGGTTCTGGCCAGTGCTTGACGGGATAAGGAGCAGCTACTGTTCATTCCCCTAACAGAACGTCACTGAATGGCGAGACACCCAGTGGGTTCTGGGTGGGGCCTCTCTTCACCAGTCCCCCCGTCTTAATGAAAGACTTGTATAATAATATAGCTATCCCAAACTCCGCTCTGCACGTACAACTTTCCCTGCTCTCTCATTGATACTGAAGGGGAAGACAGGCAGTGTTAACCCCAAGGGAAAATGTTTCCAAGCTGAGCATGTTCAATATACTGTGACGATGGGCAAATCACTTATCTCCCCATATCTTAAAAAGAAATCTTAATGAGTCGTTGTGTAATGCAACTGGTGTTCATGCAGAGTGCTCCAGCGCCCTTTGGCCAAGCTCGGTCTATATAAAAATGTAAATATTAAGCAACATTTGGGGGTACACTGCAGGAATGAAGGTTTTGTAGACAGCATATATTTATTTATTGTGGAACTAGCCTGGATTTCATCCACAGAAGTGTAGCTGCCCCTTCTATGTGATAGACTGTTTCTCAGTTAATGTTTAAAACCACTCACTTTTAATACATACTTTCCAAATACTCGGACGTATTAAGGGGAAACATTTCCACATATTAAAATATGCTTTCTTGAATATTGAATGCGACATTATCATATTCGAACATGATGTTTGTTGAATGTTTTACATTTCAAATATTTTCAACCGTCAGCTCGTACAAATAAGAGCTCAGCCCTTTACAGATGGTGCTGTTAGAATCTGGGGAGTAAGGGAAATTAATGGCTCTGTTGGGCTTTTAACCAGTGGGTGCTAATCTTAGAATCACATCCACTTTTTTGCCAATTCACCATGAAACCACTATCAAGACCCCATTAATGTGCAAGCTCATAAATTGATGGTGAAGGTGTGACAACAGAAAGGGAGTGCAGTTACAGAGTCATACAAAGCAGAGTCTAGCCGTCAACTTGTACTTTTTTTTAAACTCTGCAGCAGAGAGATTGGCAACGAGGACAAAAGTGACAGTAAATGAAATCTGTTCTGGTTTAATTGATATCAAAGGCTGCATTTTAAAATATCTTATAGAGGTAAAGCATCCTCTGCAGAGGAATGTCTGACATAATATCGACAGACAGAATATCGACATACAAAAATATCGACACAAAAATATCAAAATCAAAAATATCGGAGTCATATCTTCATAAAGGTAAGTACAAAAATATCGAAAAATTAATATCGTAGTACAAAAATATCGAAATTTAAAATATCGTTTTTTCAAATGTATAAATAATAATGTAAAAATAATTTTAAAATACATATAATTTTACAAATATTAAATAAAAACATTAAAACATAATTAAAAAATTAAAACTAATACATATACATTTAAAATAAATTAAAAACGTAATAATTTAATGTAATTTTTTTTTTTTTAATTTCATTTAATTGATTTAATTTAAATATAAATGTATTTTATTTTTACCCTGTACGCCTGTACCCCAAAAACCCAAAACTGACCCTGAACCCTAAAAATACCCCTTTACCCAAAAACCCAAAACTGACCCTGAACCCTAAAAATACCCTTTTACCCAAAACCCAAAACTGACCCTGAACCCTAAAAATACCCCTTTACCCAAAAACCCACAACTGACCCTGAACCCTAAAAATACCCTTTTACCCAAAAACCCAAAACTGACCCTGAACCCTAAAAATACCCCGTTACCCAAAAACCCAAAACTGACCCTGAACCCTAAAAATACCCCTTTACCCAAAAACTGAAAACTGACCCTGAACCCAAAAAATACCCCTTTACCCAAGAACTAAAAACTGACCCTGAACCCAAAAAATACCCCTTTACCCAAAAACTGAAAACTGACCCTGAACCCTAAAAATACCCCTTTACCCAAAAACTAAAAACTGACCCTGAACCCTAAAAATACCCCTTTACCCAAAAACTGAAAACTGACCCTGAACCCAAAAAATATCCCTTTACCCAAAAACTGAAAACTGACCCTGAACCCTAAAAATACCCCTTTACCCAAAAACTGAAAACTGACCCTGAACCCAAAAAATACCCCTTTACCCAAGAACTGAAAACTGACCCTGAACCCTAAAAATACTCCTTTACCCAAAAACTGAAAACTGACCCTGAACCCTAAAAATACCCCTTTCCCCAAAAACTGAAAACTGACCCTGAACACTAAAAATACCCTTTTACCCAAGAACTGAAAACTGACCCTGAACCCTAAAAATACTCCTTTACCCAAAAACTGAAAACTGACCCTGAACCCTAAAAATACCCCTTTACCCAAAAACTGAAAACTGACCCTGAACACTAAAAATACCCTTTTACCCAAAAACTGAAAACTGACCCTGAACCCTAAAAATACCCCTTAAAAAAACTAAAACATATAAAATTTAAAATATTATTATATACTTACCTATACTTACGTTGTAATGATATGCGTTGTAAAGGTACCTGCGTTGTAAAAACATGCGTTGTAAACACATGCGTTGTAATGGTTTTTGCATTGTAAAAATTTTGTTGTAATGGTAGTGCGTTGTAAAAGTTGCGTTGTAAAGGTTGTTTCCCTGGTGGATAGCGTAGGGGTAAAAATTACCATTCACACTCCAGAGGGTGCAACAGTAGGGAAAGCGTTGGATAGCATGGGGGTAAAAATTAATTCCCACACTACTCCCACTTTAACACACAACACACTACCCATATAAAAAAGACAATTAATATAAATTTCAATTAATCAATTAATAACAATTAATATTACTAAATTGATGTAATTATAAATGAACTAAATAACACATATTAATTACTAATTAATTAACAATAAATACCAAAGAAAATTACAATCTCTTTAATTAATAACATTTAATTATATCACACCCTATCCCCCTATAAACACACAACCCACTACACAGAAATAAATCATATCATTTATTCACTTAATAATTATTAATTACCAATTAATTATTATTTAACAATAACAAAAAATTAAATATATTAGCACATTAACTCTAAATAATTTAATTACATAATTATTTTTATTTAATTACCAATTAATTATTAATTAACAATAACAACACATTAAATATATTAGCACATTAACTCTAAATAATGTAATTACATAATTATTATTATTTAATTATCAATTAATTATTAATTAACAATAACAATAAAGTAAATATATTAGCACATTAGCTGTAAATAATTTAATTTACTAATTAATATTATTGTTTCCCAATTAATTAATTAACAATAACAAAAATTATATATATAAAAAAATTACTTAATATTAATTAATTACCAATTAATTATTAATTAAAAATATGTACAAAATTATATTAATTAATTAACTAATTAATATTAATTAATTACCAATTAAGTATTAATAAAAAATATATACAAGCATATATTAATTAATTAATTATTATTAAATTACTTCCCACCCTATTCCCCTATAAACCCACAACCCGCTCTGATACTAAAACGCAAAATGTAAACAAATTTACTAATTTTCAAACATACATTACAAAACATGTTTAACAAACATATAAACAACACATTAAAATACATAACACTAAACAAAATTTCGATATTAGTAAAATTCGATATTAGTAACATACATACCTTAAAAAAACGATATTCTGTCTGTCGATATTTTGGACATCGATATTCTATACTATCGAAATTAAAACATCGATATTATTGTATATCAATATTTTAATTTCGATATTTTGTCTCACTACCTCTGCAGAGATCTTTTTGTGCCCAGGAAATCTTATGGGATAATAGTAATGGTCAGATAACTCAGGTGGTCAATGCAGTAGCTGGAGAGATCTGTGTTTTGTCTAGTTCCAGTTTTGACTCGTAATGCTGCAAAGAGGGTTAGTGCATCTCCTGTAAAGGACATTGTGTAACATGCAAATCACACAAGTTTTTTTTGTAGATAGGTAAGTCGTATGCTACTTTTAACACATATCATTTATTACTTGCAGTACATAAATTACGATCCTAATGTAGCACAGTGAGCTATGAACCGGGATCAACAAGCCTCTTGCAAACTGCAAGGCATAGGTTTAAAACCTTATTGTTTTCTTTCTCAATTTGTTGTATAGTGCTGCTAAAACAGATTCCTTTGCATGGTAATACATTTTTATAAATACAGACAGCCCCAGCACTGTTACATTTTAAATCGATACTTTTTGTTTCTCCCAGCTATGCACTCTTAACATATTCCTACGTTCTTAGGGTACATGCATGTATCTTATATAAGAAGGGATAAATAAAGTCAAAAGCCTGCCTCACATGTTTCCTTTAAGTACTTGACTTCTAAAGTGAAACCTGTGTGCCTTTGTTTATCCTGCATTGTGTTGGAACCTAGGTATTAGACTCCAGGTGGCTCCCAGCCAGGATCATTCTTGAACAAAAGTAGGGCTATTGGACCTTAAAATGAGGCCATTGTTTTGGGCCAACTAAAATTGTAAATAAGAAATCCCCTTTATTGCCTGCAGATTCCTGCTCCGAACCAAAAGCAGACAACCTTTGGGCCCTGCTCACTGTGTTCCGGTGTTGTCGAATTACACTAGGAAAAAAATTAGCATATTTCACTTGATTCAGCCCAGATTCCGTTTCGAGCTCAATAATATCTCATTCTTCTGACTACTTGCATCAACCCTGCTGGTCAGTATATACTTGCAATGGTAACACCTTAGTTGTCCTGTCCTTTTCGAAATCTAGGGTGTAGGTGCTACAGGAATAAACCATTCATATAACGAGGGTGTGTATCTACATTGCAAAACTGTCTCAAGACCTTATTAAATAGAGCTATATGTGTGTGTGTGTCATGCACCTGTTTTGTACTCTTTGTAAACAAAGGTTTGGAGTGGTGAGTGCCACAAATTTATATTGCTGAGCGAAGCACTCAAATGCATGATCAGTTGCTTATTGCGCATAGCCTTGGTTGCAGCGCACAGAGCTCTTGAACTGCAGCGCACAAGAAGAAAAATAAATTGGGGGAACATTGCTCTGCACACCTATATGTTTTTTTACTTATTTGTTTTAGTAATTATTCTCCATTATCTCACCACTCCCCCTGGTCCTTGATACATTTACTACAAAATAGTATATACGTTTGTGGAGATCTCTGCCACCAGGGAAGAGATAGCTGCACAGAAAAGATAGGTGAGGCAAAAGTAGAAATCTTCCCCTGTAGGTTTGTGAATTGCATTTTGTAGTACATAAGTAGTAATTCAGGGGCTGTATTACAAAAGTGCCCCAGGGTTGCAACGGGCATTTGAGCCCACTTTGTGCGCCTCGGGACTTCGGTATTACAGAAGGGGCCGTAAATGCTTGTGCGCCTCTTCTGTAATAGAGATAGTGCTGGTGGATATGTAGTGCCAGCACTAACATTATAGGGTGTTCTCTCATTTGGATGGGGGCGTGGCCCCAGGCAAACAAGGGAAGCTCTTTACCTTTGTGCTCACATCGTATTACTAACATATCCGCTGAAGCAAACATCCCTTTAGGAGATGAGCTGAAAGTGTGCCACAAAAAGGTGGGCCATTTTCACTGCACCTCCTAATGGGATGAAAGGGGGTCCCATGAACTCCCCCAGACATTCCCTTGCATCTGCCTGCACGGGGATCTCTAATCCCTCTTAAAAATGCAGGCGGGTTACTGGCAGCACAGAGAAACAACTGCTCCTTATTTCTCTTGATGGGGCGCACTTTCCCAGTTTGCACCCTGCACACCTGCTTAAAGGGAGCTGTGGAGAAAACAGAGAGAGTGTGTTCTCTCTGTAATAGGGCACCTGGAGTACCACTTTAAGTGGTACAAAAGTGAAATCGAGTCAGTGAGTGCAGCTTGCTGTTTATTTCCAATTATGTTTTGCAATGAGCAAAGAAATATTACAAAGATTTTTCACTGTCTCAACAAATGTTATCCTTTTTTCCCTGCATAACTTTGAAAATACTGCCGCAGACTGTTGCATCTTTTTCTTCAGATTTAGACTGCTTCTCTAGATATGACTCCCAGGATCGCGTAATGCTTTCGCTGTGTAGCCATACCTTGGATATGTTCTAGCTTTGGTAGATTTCCAGGTCTACTCGTCCTAGTGTTGGCACTATCAGTGCTTTTCAGAAATACCTAAACAATTTTGTTGACTGATCGACAATAATCCTCCATCCTTAATTTGTTAATCCTCTCATGGGGGTGTGGTGACTTTTCCTCTCATGTCAGTCTCTCTTTTTATCTCTTTACCTATTTTCTCTCACGTCAAAATGTAGTCTAAAATATGTGAAAAGGGTGCACCAACAGTCATTCTTGTGGGTGGGTGGTTTAATGTGTTTTACCGTATTCTCATATATTCCCAATTATCAAACCAGTTTACCTAATGGCTACGCAGTGCCACTCTTTAGATTGAGTATATATAGCACTTTTACTTTTCGCGTGCTGTTATTAACAAGGAGAGTTGCACACTTTTTGATCATGCATGCAACCTGTGCATTTTCTTTATTTTCTTCTGTTTCCTCATAGCTATGCTCTCTATTCTCATAGCGATGGTCCTCTCACAGGTAGCAATGTACCGTATTTTATGTGGCATTATAAGAATAACAAACGTTTTCCAGAAACAGGGGTTTTGTTTTACTGCGTCCAGATGTCTCCAATCTCAGGGAAAGGATAGAGGAATTATAACTGTGAAGTTCACCTGCTGACTAAACTCGTCTTCGGTTCAAGGGAGGCGAGAGAGGAGGGGAGGAAAAGAAGAAAGTGTTCTCTTTTTTCAGGCTCTCGCTGCCATCTAGTGGCAGTTTCTGTCCCAATTTACTTAATCTTAATCAATGAATTGTGTTCGGAAATTAGCGAAACAAACGCAGACATACAGGTTTACCTTTTATATACTGTATTCTTGATTTTGAATATATGCCACATGGATGTCCATTGATGCGATCTATTTATATATGGTTCTCATCGTGTGGAAATGGTTCCATTCACGGGTTCGGCATGTTTCACAGGGGCATACAGAACAGTGCATGGATGCATAAGAGGGTCCGTTTCTTCGTCGCTTGGGTTACAGTCAGTGGCGTAACGCAAAATGATGGAGTCCCCCCACGCCCCTTTAGAGTGTGAAGGCAATCTTCTGAGTCTCACATGTCTCACAAATATTTATTGGCCTTGGGCTGAGTGGGCCCTCCTGAAGGGTTGGGGTCCCCGAAAGCTTGTTACACCCCTGGTTATATACCCATGGCAACATTACTGTGTCTCGTGTCTTGCCAGTATCAAGAATGATTCAAAAGAAAACTCAATTAAAATTCAAAGGTCTATTTTTATGTTGAACTATTGTTTGCACGAGATATTTTTCTCCTTTCTGCAGATGTTATAATTTTCCAGAAGCCATCTGATAGCGAATAGGCACTTGTTTTGTATTTACAAATTAATAGTGAGACTCACTGGAAGGAGAGGAGGCAACAAAAAGAATGAGTCAGAAGAACAGTCTGGAGCACAGAATGTAAACATGCACAGAACTCTGCTGCCAGACTACTCTTGCATATCAAACCGCAAGACCACATCTCACCTGCCTTGAAAGCCCTGCATTGGTTACTGGTTCACAGAAGATCCACATTCAAGCTACTTTGTATCATCCACAGAGTAATACATGGAATGGGATCACTTTTCATCAGGAATAAAATCACCAAACACATTCAACAAAGGAACCTACTCTCTAAAGGGTCATCTCGCCTCAAAATCCCAAAACACAAGAAAAAAAACATCGGTGGTACATCCTTCTCTGTTCAAGCAGCCAATCTATGGAACTCTTTACCCCCAACATAAGATCCACCAACAACCACCTTATCTTCAGAAAACTACTCAAGAATTGGCTCTTCCCCAAATAAGCACAATAGACAAACAGCATGTTCCTCTGTATATAAGCATTTATTCTCACTATAGATATGTACCTATCTTTGTGTATTGATTTGTATAAACATATACAATAATTATGTTGTTGAAAATAAATAAATAAATAAAAGTCATCTTTGGTCTACATGTATTTACTTCCATTGTGCATCTATGTACCTTCCATGTACTTGGATCTGTGTGTCTGTTACTTTTCGCCTGAAAAAGTATATCCAATGGACTACCCTATTTCTCATCCTGTACCTCTATCAATATCTTTAATCTACACATACTTACCTCCTTTATGCATCTATATATTTTTAATATACTCATGGATCGATATATTTATCACTTTCTTCTAATTTAGCATTTCAAATGCACTACCCTATTTCTCAGCCTAAACTTCTCTCAATATATCCTCTAGCCCAAACTTCTGACTCATCTCAAACTGCTTTCTACTACTCTTTCCAATGCACTACCCTTTCTCTCACCCTATACATCTATCAATATATCCTCTACATCCACTCTCTCATTTATCCCAAACCCCATACCACTACTATCAATCAATCAATCAATCAGGGGTTTCTAGAGTGCGCTACTCACCAGAGAGGGTCTCAAGGCGCTAGGGGGTTGGGCGGGAGCAGCTCCGTATCAGTCAAAGAGCCAGGTCTTGAGGTCCTTCCTGAATGTGTGCAAGGTTGGGGAGCGTGTTATGTACACAGGGAGCTCGTTCCAGATCTTGGCTGCGATGTAGAAGGCTCTCCCACTTGTTCTGTTTCTGCAGATGCAGGGGACCTCTGCCAGGGCGAGGTCAGCGGAGCGGAGGTTCCTCTTGGGTACGTGGAAGGATACTCTCATGTTGAGTTATTTGGGTCTGATGCTGTTGAGGGATTTGTGGGCGTGGGTGAGGAGTTTGAAGGTGACCCTCTTCTCGACGGGGAGCCGGTGGAGGTCTCGTAGGTGTTGAGTCATGTGTTCGTGACGCGGTGTCCTGAGGATGAGTCTGGCTGCGGCGTTCTGGATGGTTTCGAATTTGTGTAGAAGGGTTCTGTTGATTTCGGCATATAGGGCATTTCAATAGTCCAGTCTGCTGGGTGGGTCCTTCTGCAGTTGGGGGATCCATTTGAATGTCTTGCAGAAGATGCGCAGGCAGTTGAAACTGGTGGAAGTGATGGAGTTGATCTGGTGGTTAATGGAGAGGGAGGAGGCGAGGATGATATCGAGGTTTCATGTGTGGTCTGTAGGGATGGGTGGATTCCTGAGGGTGGAGGGCCATCAGGTGTTGTACCAGGCGGAGGTGCAGGGTCCAAGGATGAGTACCTTGGTCTTCTTCGAGTTGAGCTTCAAACAGCTGTCTTTCAGCCAGGCCGCCACGTTCTTAATTCCTTCTTGGAAGCACAGTCTGGTATCTTCGGGATTTTTCATGAGTGAGAGGATGAGCTGGGTGTCGCCGGCGTACGATACAATGCTAAGCCTCTGCTGTCTGACGATGGCGGTGAGGGGGGCCATGTAGATGTTAAAGGGCGTGGGTCTGAGGGAAGATCCTTGGGGTACTCCGCAGTTGATATCAGTGAGTTCGGAGAGGAAGGGAGGGAGTCTGATCCTCTGGGTTCGGCTGGAGAGTGTCAGACCCCGCTCAAAAACGATATCTTTGGTTTGCAAGAGTTTGGGACAACAGGCTGCTCCCACTGTTTTGGCCCTTTGGAGTTGGCGGCAGCGTTTGGCCAAATCCTGGTCATGCTAGGACGGTGGGTTCCTGGTTGTTCCATTAGCACAGAAGGTTAGCGTTCTAGCGGTAATCTGCAGACCGCCATTTCAGGTGCGCGAGAATTCTTCTCTGCGCACTTCAACTGTTTTTTCCCGGCGGCAAGACGTGCTTCCTTGCGCGCCTTTAAATCCGTATTCTGACAGGGTTTCTGTTAGCCTGTTTTTCGTTTCTTAGAATTCAGAAACCATTTAGTTGTTCAACGTTTAGGGCAGAGCATATTCCGATGATTTAAGACCTCCGCTCAATTCCGTAATTGCCGCTTGGTGTTCGTAAGCGGTTCAGGGTTGAGTCTCTTCAGGAGCTCCTATGAAGTATCCAGCAAATTCCAAGGGAGTTCGGAATAAGATATAATTCTTCAGTTGTCAGTATTCTGAGTTTCGAAGAGGCATGCGGTAGGTGAAAGTTCCGTTTTGGCTGAGTTCCAGTATGAAGAAGACAGCTGGTAGGAGAGCCTAGTTGTTATTCTATTTGAACTACCGTCAACAGACATTATGGTACCAACCTTCCAGATATAGTATTATCTAAGCTAGTATATACTAAGAACTGTGACAGACATTTTAGTACCAACCTTCCAGATACAGTATATCTCAGCCAGTTCATTCTAAGAAACTGTGACATGACTGTGTCCTGAAAATACAGTCTACAGAAAGTACATTCCATGAACTCACTGAATGTTCCATACACATTGGGATACCAAGCTGCAGAACCCACCTCCAGGTTTCTAATCTGCAAGTATATAAGGGTATCTAATGATATGCATATAATTGTTACCAGTGTATACCATCTTTAATTCATCACCTGGATTCAACAAAGACTGATTCCCTTTTGGCTTGTCGAATTTGGGTCATACAGCACACTCTCATTCCTTGGAACATTTTACAGAGAGCAGCTAAGTCCACTCAGTATACAGGTAGGACTCTTGTTAGGAGGAAATTAGTTCAGTTCCATAGTACAATTAGAACTGTATTAATGATGTGCTAAATCTTGCAGGTGAGACCAGACCAGAAATACTGAAGAGTCTTGGTGACACCAGGGTGGCAGTCTCTCTTTTCATTCCACTTCCCCTTTCCCTTACTCTTCTGGACTTAGAGAAATCTGGGTCTAGGGGAGTGGGGGAGTTGGGAAATATTCGGCTGGAAGTTTCACCTTCACGCCATCAGCTTCCACGGAAACTCAAGGAATTCAGGTACACTTTGTGACAGATTGAAGTGCCCTGTATTTCTTCCGTCTGAGCAAGATGGCTGAAAATTAGATTTGAAGGCGTTAGCGTCCGTTCTTGAGGGACTACAGAAGCAATTGAGTGAAACCAGGGAAGAGGTTAGAAAATCCAATTTAGAGGCAGGTTACCTCCGTCAGAGATTAGATCAACTGTCTGTGAGTCCCAGTCCCAACTTCGGGGGGTTAAGGGCTCCAACGTTTGATCCTTCCCCTTCCTCATCCTCAAGTTTAACTACGCAGGTGGTACATGCCATGTCACCAACCATTCCTTTGGCGGCCCCAGAGAGGTTTCAGGGAGATCCTCATAAAGCTCAGATATTCATGACCCAGTGTTCTCTGCATTTCCTTTGCAAGCCAATTCTATTTAAGGAGGATCAGTCCAAGGTGGCTTTCGTGCTTTCTTACCTGAGTGGAGACGCCGCTGCGTGGTCCATGCCCTTGGTAACTACGAATAGTCCAGTCTTGTATAAATTTGAAGACTTTAAAGCGGAATTTTTGCGAATTTTTGATAGGAGAACCATTTCTCAGATCACCGACAATGAACTCTTAGATTTGAAACAGGGGAATAAAGAATTGGTGGCTTATCTGGCGCAGTTTAATAAACTAATTGTCGAGACTAATTGGCCAGCAGAAAAAAGGGCAGCAATTTTCTACAGAGGACTTAAGGATGAGTTGAAGGATGGTCTCGCTCAGATTCCCAAGAGACCTACTGATGTTTCTGAACTCATTGACCTTGTGCTCCAAATCGATCAACGGCAATCTGAGCGGCGGAGTGAGAAGCGTAAGGATTTTAAGCCGTTTCCTCCTTGTCTGGATCGAGTGCGGTCAGAACCTGTCAAGAATGTGGAAGGCAGCAGCGGAGAGGAGCCCATGCAAATTGGCACAGTGAGAGGCCCTCTCACTTTGGAAGAAAGGGAGAAACGTCGGATAGGAAAACTTTGCATGTACTGTGGCCAGTCTGGTCATTTTGTCAGAGAATGTCCCAAGAGATCGAAGTCTAAGCAATGGGTAAAAGACAAATCCCACCAGTAGATGGAGTTGCTCTGGTGGGAGTTTCGCAAGAGACAACTCCCAAATCTCAATCATTAGCAAACACATTACAGTCGGCGGCACCTCATTTGACTTTGTCCTGCAAGATTCAATTTGGGAAATACAGTGAGGAAGAGGTTGCAATTATGTTGGACTCTGGGGCAACCGGAAATTTTTGCGATATCCAGTTTGCAAGATCACTGGGAATCCAATTTGAGAAAAAATCTCGCCCAGAGCCGGTGCGGGCAGTCGATGGAACCAACCTATCATCCGGACCCATCGTTTTTGACACCGAGATGATCGCTGTTTTGGGACCTGGAGAGCACCGAAGTTATACTCATTTCAATCTGATTGATGCTCCACAATTTCAGATGATTCTGGGATTACCGTGGCTTACCGAACACAATCCTCACATTGATTGGGCAAGTCGTACTGTGGAAATGAATTCCCTCTTTTGTTTGGAGCATTGTTTTCATACACCAACGGAAAAAATACAGGCCTCTATGCCACAGGGTTTGGCTGATCATGCTCAGATGATTTGTGCAGTGGAAATGCCCGAGATTCCCATTGAATATCAAGATTTAAGAGAGGTGTTTAATGAAAAGGAGGCAAATAAATTGCCATCCCATAGAGAGTACGACTGTCGGATCGAGTTGGAGCCGGGAGCCTCATTACCTTGTAGCCGGATTTATGCTCTATCAGAACCTGAAAATCTCCATTTGAAAGAGTACATTGAGCAGAATTTGGCATGTGGCTTCATTAGACCGTCCCAGTCACCAGTGTCTTCTCCTCTCTTCTTCATTCCAAAGAAGGATGGCTCTCTGAGGGCTTGCATTGATTATAGAGCCTTGAATCAGGTAATCAAGAAGAATCGCTATCCGCTGCCCCTCATCTCAGAACTTTTAGATCAAGTGAAGGATGCTCGCATCTACACCAAGCTGGATTTGAGGGGGGCTTATCACCTGGTTCGGATGGCAGAAGGAGAGGAGTGGAAGACGGCCTTCCGAACTCGGCTGGGGTTATTTGAATACCAAGTAATGCCTTTTGGGTTATGCAATGCCCCCGCAGCCTTTCAACATTTTGTCAATGATATTCTGCGAGAGTTTTTGGACCGTTTTGCTGTAGTATACATTGATGATATACTCATATTTTCTGACAATCAAGAAGAACATGTAGCCATGTCCGAGCAATTTTGGAACCGCTACTGGAGCACCATCTGTTCGTGAAACTGGAGAAATGTGTTTTTCATTCAACCAAGGTGGAATTCCTGGGATTTATTCTTTCTCCGGAAGGAGTGTTCATGGATGACTCTAAGCTACAAGCAATTCGTTCCTGGCCAGCTCCTAAGTCAGTGAAAGAAATTCAAAGCTTTTTGGGCTTCGCAAATTTTTATCGCAGGTTCATCCAAAATTTTTCTGAAAAGGTTAGTCCCATTACCAGGTTGTTAAAGAAGAATGTCCGTTTTGACTGGAAAGAGGATTCGGAAGAAGCTTTTCAATCTTTGAAAGCAGCCTTTGTTTCGGCCCCCATTTTGCAACATCCAGATATTAAGGAGCCCTTTTTTATCGAGGCTGATGCTTCCAATCTGGCCATTGGTGGGATTTTATCCCAACGCCATCGGCAGACGGGTCAGCTGCATCCAGTGGCATATCACTCAAGAAAATTGTCTCCCGCAGAAATTAATTATTCAATTGCTGACAAGGAGCTGTTGGCAGTAAAAGATGCGTTTCAGGTTTGGAGACATTATCTATTGGGAGCAAGGCATGTGGTGACAGTTTTCACGGATCATCGAAATTTGCAATTTTTGAAATCAGCACGCACCCTTACCCCTCGTCAATTACGTTGGTCGCTTTTCTTTGCAGACTTCAACTTTGTCTTGACTTATAAACCTGGATCTGCTAATGGAAAGGCTGACGCCCTTTCTCGTCTCAGTACTGAAGGAGAAGCAGAGAAGAGCCCGGAGGGTTATATCATTCCTCAAGAAAGAGTGGTGGCCACGTTGGAAATTGGAGATTTAATCAGAGAAGAATTTTGCAAAGATGAATATTCCAATTGGACCACGGAAGGGCAGGATCGGGAAGTAAGGGATGGGAAGCCCTATGTACAAGGAAAAATTTTTGTTCCAAGTGAGACCTTGCAAAAGAAAGTCATTCAACAGCTCCATGATCATCCTTTGGCTGGACATAAAGGAGCCGACAAGACTTTGGAACTTGTAAAGAGGAATTCTTTTTTGGCCAGGGATGGACACTCAGGTGAGACAGCACGTAGCCACTTGTGAGCAGTGTGTTAAGGGAAAAAGTTCCAGACAGTCTCCTCAGGGTTTGCTTCTACCTTTACCTACAGCCCCTTCTCCTTGGCACACCATTTTAATGGATTTTATTGTGGAATTACCTTCCAGCCAGGGTTACTCAGTCATTTGGGTAGTTGTAGACCAATTCTCCAAGATGAGTCACTTCATTCCTTTGAAAGCTTTACCCACTGCCCCGCAATTGGCCTTGTTGTTTGTCCAACACATAGTTAGGCTACACGGTGTCCCAAGAGTAGTGATTTCTGACAGGGGCCCACAATTTGTTTCCCGATTCTGGAGAGCATTTTTGAAAGGGTTGGGTGTGGATTCCCATTTGTCTACCAGTTTCCACCCAGAGACTGATGGTCAGACGGAAAGAGTGAATCAAGATCTGGAGCAGTATCTTCGCTTGTACTTAATGGATCAGGAAGGAGAGTGGCCTGATTTGTTGAGCACTGCGGAGTTTGCGTATAACAATTCAGTTCATTCAGCTACAGGCTTCTCCCCATTCTTTTTAAATTCCGGTCGACATCCAAATATGTTCTTGAGTAGGGTGGAGGCAGAAGTCCCCGCAGCTGAGGAAGTGATTCAGAACCTACAAAAGACATTTCAGTTGGCTTCTCAAAATCTTTCCAAGGCAAAACTCGGATATAAGAAGCAGGCAGACAAATGGAGAAGAGAGAGTCCAATTTTTAATGCTGGGGATTTGGTTTGGATCTCTACTCGACATATGAGGCTAGTTGGAAATAGAAAGTTTCAACCTAGGTTTGTAGGTACATTCCCAGTTGAACGCATGATTAATCCCGTTTGTGTGAAGGTTACTTTACCTCAGTCCATGAAAATTCACCCCACATTCCATGTCTCCTTAATCAAAAAGAGCCCCCCAATGCTGAGACAAACTCGTCCACCCACTCCTGTTCACGTTAATTCGGCTGAAGAATTTGAGGTGAAGAGAATTTTGGACTCTAAGAAGAAGAGAGATCGCCTTTTCTATTTAGTGGATTGGAAAGGTTTTGGCCCAGAAGAGCGATCTTGGGAGCCCAGTTCTAATGTCCATGCTCCAAAGCTGGTTGCGGAATTTCACAAGACTTATCCACAGAAACCCAGGGAGGGGTCTTTGGGGGGGGGGGTACTGTCAGACCCCGCTCAAAAACGATATCTTTGGTTTGCAAGAGTTTGGGACAACAGGCTGCTCCCACTGTTTTGGCCCTTTGGAGTTGGCGGCAGCGTTTGGCCAAATCCTGGTCATGCTAGGACGGTGGGTTCCTGGTTGTTCCATTAGCACAGAAGGTTAGCGTTCTAGCGGTAATCTGCAGACCGCCATTTCAGGTGCGCGAGAATTCTTCTCTGCGCACTTCAACTGTTTTTTCCCGGCGGCAAGACATGCTTCCTTGCGCGCCTTTAAATCCGTATTCTGACAGGGTTTCTGTTAGCCTGTTTTTCGTTTCTTAGAATTCAGAAACCATTTAGTTGTTCAACGTTTAGGGCAGAGCATATTCCGATGATTTAAGACCTCCGCTCAATTCCGTAATTGCCGCTTGGTGTTCGTAAGCGGTTCAGGGTTGAGTCTCTTCAGCAGCTCCTACGAAGTATCCAGCAAATTCCAAGGGAGTTCGGAATAAGATATAATTCTTCCGTTGCCAGTATTCTGAGTTTCGAAGAGGCATGCTGTAGGTGAAAGTTCCGTTTTGGCTGAGTTCCAGTATGAAGAAGACAGCTGGTAGGAGAGCCTAGTTGTTATTCTATTTGAACTACCGTCAACAGACATTATGGTACCAACCTTCCAGATATAGTATTATCTAAGCTAGTATATACTAAGAACTGTGACAGACATTTTAGTACCAACCTTCCAGATACAGTATATCTCAGCCAGTTCATTCTAAGAAACTGTGACATGACTGTGTCCTGAAAATACAGTCTACAGAAAGTACATTCCATGAACTCACTGAATGTTCCAAACACATTGGGATACCAAGCTGCAGAACCCACCTCCAGGTTTCTAATCTGCAAGTATATAAGGGTATCTAATGATATGCATATAATTGTTACCAGTGTATACCATCTTTAATTCATCACCTGGATTCAACAAAGACTGATTCCCTTTTGGCTTGTCGAATTTGGGTCATACAGCACACTCTCATTCCTTGGAACATTTTACAGAGAGCAGCTAAGTCCACTCAGTATACAGGTAGGACTCTTGTTAGGAGGAAATTAGTTCAGTTCCATAGTACAATTAGAACTGTATTAATGATGTGCTAAATCTTGCAGGTGAGACCAGACCAGAAATACTGAAGAGTCTTGGTGACACCAGGGTGGCAGTCTCTCTTTTCATTCCACTTCCCCTTTCCCTTACTCTTCTGGACTTAGAGAAATCTGGGTCTAGGGGAGTGGGGGAGTTGGGAAATATTCGGCTGGAAGTTTCACCTTCACGCCATCAGCTTCCACGGAAACTCAAGGAATTCAGGTACACTTTGTGACAGAGAGAAAGGATGGGATCCAGTCGAGGATGGCTGCTTGTATCCCTGCAACGTGAATCTGGCTGCAAGATTGCGATGTGAAAGGCTGCGGAGTGGTCTAGAAGGATGAGGGTCGCAGTGTGCCCCTGGTCGAGTAGCATGCTGATGTCGTTAGTGGCGGAAAGGAGGGCGGTCTCGGTGCTGTGGTTGCTGCAGAATCCAGACTGGGAGGCATCCAGAATGGAGTTCTCTTTGATAAAGGCAGTCAGTTGAGCGTTTACAAGTCTCTCTGTGACTTTGGCCGTAAAAGGGAGGTGAGAGATGGGCCGGTAGTTTTTCAGGTCTGTTGGGTTGGCCGTTGGCTTCTTGAGGAGGGGGTTTAACCTCCTGTTAGATCTGGGGGTCTCTAGTTGGCAGAGGTAGGTACCACTGTCCAAATAGGGACCCTTGCTTCTAGTCAGGGCAAGGAGATAACCCTCTGAGATAACCCCTGCTCACCCTCTAGGTAGCTTGGCACGAGCAGTCTAGGCTAACCAGAGGCAATGCGTAAAGTATTTGTACCAACACTCACAGTAACACAGTGAAAACACCACAAACTGACTCCACAACAGTTTAGAAAAATAAAGGTATTTTTAATCTAAACTACACAAGACCAAAACGACAAAAATCCAACATACACAGTTCAAGAATATGGTTTCAAAAAGAGTTCTTAAGGTTGCGTTAAAATTCTTCAAGTTGCGGTAAAATAAACCACAGATGCGTGAAAAGTTCACAGTTGCGTCACGTTTACTCACAGTACCTTTAGTTGCAACAAAGTTCCAAAAGCAGAAGCTGGTACGGTGGAAAACAAGCGATGCGTTGCTCCTGAGACCCTGGGGAGGCGATGCGACAGCCCCGCTGCAGCAGTGGGCGTGTTGCGACGAATCCGGTCTGTATGGGGAGGAAGGCCACTTGTATGGATTCCGGTGCGTAGGTTCCGTAGGAAGTCTGTTCTCGCAAAGGCACGATGCGACGATCTCGTAGGGCTGCGACGATCTCCGGGGCGACGATGCGCGGTCCAGCGGGGATCCTCTCTCTCGCAGCTCCTCGATGCGTTGATTCTGCGACGATGCTCGCAGCGACGTGATGCGGTCCGCAAGCAAGCGGTGCGGCGATCTCACCCAGCGACAACAGGCTCTGCGATGATACTCGTAGCGATGTTCGATTCTCCCGCACCGGTCTGGTACGTCCCGCAAACGAAGGATGCGACATCTCTGGCAGCGGCGTCAGGCGCTGCGACAATCTTGACTTCCGTAGCGGCGGGAAACTTCTCGCACTGTCAGGGATGCGCTCCGCACGCAAGCGATGCGACACTTTTCAAGTTCCAAAAGTCACTCAAGCTTAGTTTCAAGCTTCCCAGCACAGGTACAACTTCCAGAGGCCCCACAACTGGATCAAGCACTCTAGGAAGGACAGAACTCTCTCAGCAGAGTTCAGGGAAGCTGGGGGTGAAGTCCTTTTGTTCCTGGGACTTCAAAACAGGGAGCCAGCTCTTCTCAGGCCCTTGGAGATTCCTTCAAGACAGGGGACACAGCACACAGCAATGTCCTTCCCCTCTCCTTGGCAGCAAAGCAACAGGTCAGTCCAGCAGAGCAACAGCAGGACAATCTTCCTTCTTCAGTTTCAGCTTTCTCCTTGGCAGAGGTTCCTTCTTGATTTCCAGGATGATCTAATTTTCTGTTGTCAGGGGTCCTGTACTTATACCCCTAAAGTCTTTGTTCTCTCTGTGCATGTGGGCCCTGAGCCCGGTCTGAACCAGTTCTGGGGTTTCCTGAGTACTTTGTTTTGCTGGCTGCTTCTTTCCTTTCGGAGTGAGGGGCAGGGTCCTCAGCCGCCCAGCAGGGGGGTGGAGCCAGCATTGTGGAAGGCAGGCACAGCCCTATTCAGCCCAGGTGCTAACTCCTCCCACCACTCCAGTTGCAAATGCAGTCATTCAGCCTAGTGCTGACTCATCCATCCTCCTGGGGAATTCCCCAGCCCCTGTCACTCTCAAACCAGACAGTCAATACACAAACAGGCCAAGGCACACAGAAGGGTCAGACAAGAGAACAGCAACTTTCTAAAAGTGCTGTTCTCAAACACAGGATTTAAAAACAACCTTTCCTAAAAGATGTGTTATTAAATTCTGAGTTCAGGGATACTAGATACTTATGTCCTATCTTGTTCCTATGGGAAGAAATGCTGTTAACCACTGTAGCCAGCGTCCCCCATGTTAATCTATGGAGCAAGATAGCCTTACAATAGTGAAAAACGAAAATGGCTGTAATTCACTACCAGAACATGTTACCTGCACCAGTACATGCTCTACCTTTCACATACACTGAACCCTGCCCAGGGGGGTACCTTGGGCCTTCCTTAGGGGTGACTGATGTGCACAAAAAGGGAAGGGTTAGGCCTGGTCAGTGGGGACACTGACCTGGAGGACATGGCAGTTCTAAACTGCACACAGGCACTGCAGTGGCAGGCATGAGACACCATTTTAGGGCTACTCATGTGGGTGGCACAATCAGTGCTGCAGGCCCACTAGTAGCATTTGTCATCACCAGCCCTGGCACACCCAGTGCACTTTACTAGGGACTTCATGGTGATACAAATATGCCAAACATGTATATCCAATCACAATAACAATTTACATAGAGAGCATATGCACTTTAGCACTGATCAGCAGTGGTAAAGTGTGCAGAGTCCTATTGCCAACAGCCACGGGTCAGGAAAAATAAGGGAGGAAGAAGCAAAAAGTTTGGGGATGACCCTGCAAGAAGGGCCAGTTCCAACACAACCCCCTTCCAGCCTAAAGCCAGGGTAGACCAAACGATACCTCGATGGTATTCCCTGCTTAAGGCGATAGAACACGGAAACTGGCCCACACAGCAGGGCAGTCCTGTTCTACGCCGTCCAAAACCCAGTTGGATCACTCTATCCATACTCTCAGGGTCCACCATGCCAATCCATGTGGAACCCTTCTCCTCACCTGTGGACACCACCTGTGCAGCACCTAACCTGAATTTCCTCACAGGTGTGTCCCAACAGACCGACAGCAAGCCACAGTGACCACCAACAGTGATCAGGGATGAGACCCAGGCCTCATGCCTCTCAGGGCGCTCAAACCTCTGTGGCGTCAGAGGGTGGGGGGCAGTAGCCCCAGGTGCTTGGCACCCTTTGTCCACTCCCTCTCTCGTCAGGTCAGGTATAACACTCTGGCACTGACCCACCAGTCCCGGACCTGTATCCAGCAGCTGGACAGGAGGCTGAGGTGGGCTTCTCCACACCCGGTCTTCCTCTTCCTTGGGGCTCTGTACCCTCCAACCTGGAGCGGTACCTCCTTCTAGAATAGTCAGGGCACCTGTGGCAGTTGTCCTGCACCATTCACCCACCAGTTCAGGGGTTCTATCCTGCAACTGGTATTCCAGGTCAGGGGGGACACCCCGGACCTGGCCCTCAAACCTAGGCTCCAAAGCCTCCAGGTCAGACAACACCTGAACCTGGCATCCCCACCCAGGGACCAACCCCTGCGGTGGAAAACTTGCCTGGCGCACCAGGACTTCCCTCTCGGATGTGCCCACACTAGTAGACAGTACCCACCTGGCCAACACAACGGTGTGGCCCAGTCCACCCCCATGGTGAGACTCTTGCCCTCCTTCCAGGGGCAACCCTGTCCCCAAGACAACCAAGAACACAACTTTCCTACCAGTTCAGGACCTCCCTTCAGCAACTGGTCTCCCAACCTAGGGTTTAACCCCTCAGGTTGTACCGGGGTCAGAGGCGAGGACTCCCTCCCTCTGCACCCCCTTCCAAAGCGCTGCACCCTCCCTACTGGAGGGGTACCCCTGGGAACCATATTGGTCAGGACACTGGTTACAGATGTCCTTCCTTCCAGGTCAGGCAAATCCTGAACCTGGTCTCCCAACCCAGGGACCAAAATCTGCGGTTGTGCATTTGCCTGGCACGCCAGGACTTCTGGGGACTCACATGGTACCCCCTTGAGGGTGACACACAACTCATGTGTCCTGTGACAGTCTGCCTGGTGCAGATCTCCCGACCCCTGTCCACCTGACAGTGCGGGAAGATCCCCCAGGACAGAAGTGAGGTCACCATGGTCACTCACTGGGGACTCAGCCCTTCTGACTGGTCCCTGACCCACTGGTTCTCCCACTGGGGACTCCTTCCACCTCTCACCCCTCAGTCTGGACTTCTGTACCCTCCCAAATGGAGCGGCACTGCCAGACACCAGAACCGATGGAGGCCTGTTTACAGGCACTCCCCGTTCACCAGACACTAGGAGATCCTCCTCAAATGGCCTACAAGTACAGTCTAGGTCCCCAACCTGGTGTTCCCTTAAGAAACCCTCCAGGCCCTGAGACTGGGTTTCAGGCACCGTGAGACACACCGTCCCATACTCACTCCTTCTCCACTGAGACCGGACATGAGCCCCTACACCCCTCCCACTACACTGGGACCTAACTGGGCTACACTGAACCGCTTCCACCTCACAGGTCTGGAAGATATCTAAGCCACTCATTTTGGGAGCCCTCCCCAATGCCTCTTCAGACCCTTTGGAATCCACCAAGAGGTCTGCCTCCAATGCAAGCTCTCTGGGGTCAGAGAACTCACACTCCACCGGGTGTTGGCATAGCTCTGGAAAACAGGGACTTAAAATATGCTCTCCAACAAATGAATCACACAGCCCCCCACAGTTGTTAACCAAGCTACCCTTTGCCTCACCCTCCAGTGCCTCACACAAGTACCCCACACCACTCTCCTGAGACTGGCAAGACAGTATCTGACTGTCTCTGTCACACAACCCACACTCTTCTGGCTGGTCTTCACACACACACACCAAGGTTTCTACTATGGGGAACCCCTCTCCCTGTACCTCTCATCTAGAGTCAGTAGAGTGTCCCTCCCACCACTAGGAATATGGTCCCCTGTGCCAGTCCCCCAATCTACTTCAGGGACACTGCACTCCACTGGAACTACATCATAAACCTGCACCCCCTGGTGTATGTCGACCCCCTCCCTCAAGTCAGGCGCCTCATCTCTGGGTGTTTGTACCTTTCTCTCAGCACTAGATATCATAAACATGCTGCCACCATCTGAGCTGGACTCCACCTCCAACTCAGCAAAGCTCTTTCCTTGAGCATCCCATTTTTCTTTCTGGGCTAAGGCCCACCGGATCATACCTTCCTTGTTTAGCCGGCCTAATTCTCTGCACCTTTGCTCAGCAGCAAGGAGCCACTCATCTTTCTCTTCCTCACTATCAGAGAAGTCCTCCTCCTCAGAATCATCTGCTAATGTTGCTTCCCAAATTCTGACCTCATGGGAATACAGGCATGCCTCAAGATCCCTCCTTGTGGAACCTTTCTCCACAGGCAGCCCCCTCTTCTTGCAAAAGGCTTTTATCTCCTCTTCTGTGTAGATGCACAGGTGGAAAAAGTTGACTTCCATTTTGGCAGGATTTTACAGGTGCAACACTAGCCAGAGTCTCAATATCCAAAAAATACTTTCAGGAGGACACCGGAAAAAACAAACAGTATGTGGTGGCGTAGTGGTCTGCACTCACTAGTGATGTACACCAATTACTGTGGGTCAAGTACAAATACAAGTTCAAATCCCACCGCCTGACCACCAATGTTAGATCTGGGGGTCTCTAGTTGGCAGAGGTAGGTACCACTGTCCAAATAGGGACCCTTGCTTCTAGTCAGGGCAAGGTGATAACCCTCTGAGATAACCCCTGCTCACCCTCTAGGTAGCTTGGCACGAGCAGTCTAGGCTAACCAGAGGCAATGCGTAAAGTATTTGTACCAACACTCACAGTAACACAGTGAAAACACCACAAACTGACTCCACAACAGTTTAGAAAAATAAAGGTATTTTTAATCTAAACTACACAAGACCAAAACGACAAAAATCCAACATACACAGTTCAAGAATATGGTTTCAAAAAGAGTTCTTAAGGTTGCGTTAAAATTCTTCAAGTTGCGGTAAAATAAACCACAGATGCGTGAAAAGTTCACAGTTGCGTCACGTTTACTCACAGTACCTTTAGTTGCAACAAAGTTCCAAAAGCAGAAGCTGGTGCGGTAGAAAACAAGCGATGCGTTGCTCCTGAGACCCTGGGGAGGCGATGCGACAGCCCCGCTGCAGCAGCGGGCGTGTTGCGACGAATCCGGTCTGTATGGGGAGGAAGGCCACTTGTATGGATTCCGGTGCGTAGGTTCCGTAGGAAGTCTGTTCTCGCAAAGGCACGATGCGACGATCTCGTAGGGGCTGCGACGATCTCCGGGGCGACAATGCGCGGTCCAGCGGGGATCCTCTCTCTCGCAGCTCCTCGATGCGTTGATTCTGCGACGATGCTCGCAGCGACGTGATGCGGTCCGCAAGCAAGCGGTGCGGCGATCTCACCCAGCGACGACAGGCTCTGCGACGATACTCGTAGCGATGTTCGATTCTCCCGCACCGGTCTGGTACGTCCCGCAAACGAAGGATGTGACGTCTCTGGCAGCGGCGTCAGGCGCTGCGACAATCTTGACTTCCATAGCGGCGGGAAACTTCTCGCACTGTCAGGGATGCGCTCCGCAAGCGAGCGATGCGACACTTTTCAAGTTCCAAAAGTCACTCAAGCTTAGTTTCAAGCTTCCCAGCACAGGTACAACTTCCAGAGGCCCCACAACTGGATCAAGCACTCTAGGAAGGACAGAACTCTCTCAGCAGACTTCAGGGAAGCTGGGGGTGAAGTCCTTTTGTTCCTGGGACTTCAAAACAGGGAGCCAGCTCTTCTCAGGCCCTTGGAGATTCCTTCAAGACAGGGGACACAGCACACAGCAAAGTCCTTCCCCTCTCCTTGGCAGCAAAGCAACAGGTCAGTCCAGCAGAGCAACAGCAGGACAATCTTCCTTCTTCAGTTTCAGCTTTCTCCTTGGCAGAGGTTCCTTCTTGATTTCCAGGATGATCTAATTTTCTGTTGTCAGGGGTCCTGTACTTATACCCCTAAAGTCTTTGTTCTCTCTGTGCATGTGGGCCCTGAGCCCGGTCTGAACCAGTTCTGGGGTTTCCTGAGTACTTTGTTTTGCTGGCTGCTTCTTTCCTTTCGGAGTGAGGGGCAGGGTCCTCAGCCGCCCAGCAGGGGGGTGGAGCCAGCATTGTGGAAGGCAGGCACAGCCCTATTCAGCCCAGGTGCTAACTCCTCCCACCACTCCAGTTGCAAATGCAGTCATTCAGCCTAGTGCTGACTCATCCATCCTCCTGGGGAATTCCCCAGCCCCTGTCACTCTCAAACCAGACAGTCAATACACAAACAGGCCCAGGCACACAGAAGGGTCAGACAAGAGAACAGCAACTTTCTAAAAGTGCTGTTCTCAAACACAGGATTTAAAAACAACCTTTCCTAAAAGATGTGTTATTAAATTCTGAGTTCAGGGATACTAGATACTTATGTCCTATCTTGTTCCTATGGGAAGAAATGCTGTTAACCACTGTAGCCAGCGTCCCCCATGTTAATCTATGGAGCAAGATAGCCTTACAATAGTGAAAAACGAAAATGGCTGTAATTCACTACCAGAACATGTTACCTGCACCAGTACAGGCTCTACCTTTCACATACACTGAACCCTGCCCAGGGGGGTACCTTGGGCCTTCCTTAGGGGTGACTGATGTGCACAAAAGGGGAAGGGTTAGGCCTGGTCAGTGGGGACACTGACCTGGAGGACATGGCAGTTCTAAACTGCACACAGGCACTGCAGTGGCAGGCATGAGACACCATTTTAGGGCTACTCATGTGGGTGGCACAATCAGTGCTGCAGGCCCACTAGTAGCATTTGTCATCACCAGCCCTGGCACACCCAGTGCACTTTACTAGGGACTTCATGGTGATACAAATATGCCAAACATGTATATCCAATCACAATAACAATTTACATAGAGAGCATATGCACTTTAGCACTGATCAGCAGTGGTAAAGTGCGCAGAGTCCTATTGCCAACAGCCACGGGTCAGGAAAAATAATGGAGGAAGAAGCAAAATGTTTTGGGATGACCCTGCAAGAAGGGCCAGTTCCAACACCTCCGCTCGCTTCTAGTCGTCTGGGAAGATGCCGGACATGAAGGAGGCGTTGATGGTCCGTCCTAGTTTGGGTGTGATGGCGGAGGCAGCACTGTGGAATATGTGCGGTGGGCAGGGGTCTGTTGGGGCTCCTGAGTGGGTTTTCTTCATGGTCACGGTGATGTGTTCTACGGTGGTGGGATTCCACGTCATGATGGTTGGTTTATCGCGGCTTAGGGGGGTGGTGGTGTCCGGCGTCAGTTCACTGAAGTTGTCGTAGCGGACCTTGATCTTCACATGGAAGTAGGAGCTGAGCTTGTTGCAGAGTTCCTGGGAAGGTGTGACGTACGTGGCTTTGCTGGGGGTTTTTACAAACTGCTGAATGATGTTGAACAGTTCCTTGGCGTTGGTCAAGTTGGTCCGGACTTTGTCTCTTATGAAGGTCCGTTTGGTGTCTCTTATGCACTGGTGGTAGTCCTCCAGGGGTGTCTCTGTGGTTGTTCCATGCTTCCGTGGTTTTCTGGTTTCGCCAGGTTTTTTCTAGGTGTCACGGGTTGAGCTCCCGTGACTTCAAAAGCTTGCCGCTGCAAGGACGCGCGGCCAACTGAGCGGTGACTTGACTGGGGAATTGGTGGAGGAATGATTGATTGAATTGTTTTAAATTCTTTTAAATTATACTCACAATTTTGCCCATTGCACCCTCTGCTTTCTAAAAAAAGGAAAACTGGCATAGCCTTTCTGCACGTATCTGCTCATACTTCCTGATTGAGTGTTCTCGCACGCTGATTGGTTGGCTCTTAGCCAATCAACGCGCAGCACAGGCAGAGCCTGTTGAGCTCCCATGACTTCAAAAGCTTGCCGCTGCGAAGACGCGCGGCTGACTGAGCGGTGACTTGACTGGGGAATTGGTGGGGGAATGATTGATTGAATTGTTTTAAATTCTTTTAAATTATACTCACAATTTTGCCCATTGCACCCTCTGCTTCCTAAAAAAAGGAAAACTGACAAAGCCTTTCTACACGTATTTGCTCATACTTCCTGATTGAGTATTCTCGCACGCTGATTAGTTGGCTCTTAGCCAATCAACGTGCAGCACGGGCGGAGCCTGTTGAGCTACCGTGACTTCAAAAGCTCGCCGATGCGAGGATGCGCAGCTGACTGAGCGGTAACTTGACTGGGGAATTGGTGGGGGAATGATTGATTGCATTGTTTTAAATTCTTTTAAATTATACTCACAATTTTGCCCATTGCACTCTCTACTTTCGTGACTTCAAATGCTCCCCACTGCGAGGACGCACAGCGGACGCGCGCAGCGGGCGTGCCGCTGGCGTGCCGAAGGAGCACTTAAGACAAGCCTGTCCGCTCCCATCCATGCCTGGACATCGCCAGGAGCCAGGGACTCTGCTCCTTCAAAAGCCCAAAGATTTAGCTACTCCGGCGAATAACTACGGGCATTATAGAGAGCAGATTCTTGCAGGACTCATATCTGGGACCCAGACAACTGCCCTTCCCTCTGTGAACATTGTAAATTTAGACTGCTTCCCTTGAAGCCCCCTGCACCTTCTAGCCCTAGGTTGCCGACACATACTCTTTTGAGCATTAATTGCTGCTCACTACCTAAACATCACACTGAGGTGTTTTATCTTCTTATGGAACATATGCCTGAGATCCTTTTCCTCACGGAAACTTGGCTATTTGAGTCCTCTGTGGCTATACCAGTACTCGCCCTTCCTACAGGCTATGCTATACGTAGCATAAATAGAACTGTAGGGAGAGGGGGTGGTATCGCGATCCTTTATAAATCAGTCCACTCTTGTAGTCTGTCGCCCCTAGATCTCCCCGACTGTGAGAGTGCACTCTTTAAAATCACACTGAGTGCTAACTTCACCTTCTCTGCCCTCCTCATTTATCGACACCCTGGCCCATCAAAAACCTTTAGAGTTGCCTTGATAAACACTGTCACAGTACTGGCTCTCCTGACTGCCAATTTCAATATTACAGGCGATCTGAATCTCCATTTAGAGCTGCAAGAATCCTCAGAGATTTTCAGCTTTCAAGGCGCATTTGCAGCCTGGCAGTTGACTCAACTGGCCCCCAGTGCTACGCACAGAGCGGGACATCTCCTTGACCCTATTTTTTCTAATGTAGAGTCATTGGACGTTTTATCAACGCTTCCTATGATCTGGACAGATCATTTTCTTATCTTAATGAGGTTAACAATAGCTGGCTATAAGTCCCAGCTGAATCAACATCCCTCATTAAAACGGCCCTGGCATAAACTGTATCAAATAGACCTTCTTACAGCCCTGAGAACAAAGCTGCTGGTAAGATCCACCAACATGGAAGAGGCTGAAACGCTCTTCCAAAGGTGGATAATCCAAGCCTTAGACACATGCATTCCCCTCAAACTCACTAACACTAAAGGTACCCGGGCCAACGCCTGGTTCAATGAAGACCTAACTCTTGCCAGGAAAAACTGCAAGATCCTGGAAAAGATCTTGGAGGAGATCATACGACCCCCAGGCCAAAGCACTATACAGAGCGGCTATTAAATCGTATCATAAGCTGGTGCGCTAAACCAGAGCAGCTCACTATTCTAGCCTGATTAATACAAGCACCAATCGCAGCAAAACTGTATTCTCTCTACTGAAGGATTTGATTTCCTCCCCAACAGAATCATGCAATATTATCTCTTCCAACCAACACTGTGAAGAGCTGGCGACCTTCTTCATGAAGAAGGTCGAAGACATCTACCAAAAGTTCGATCAGGGCACTTCCTCCAGTGTTTGTGAGAAGAATGTACACATCGGCCCGGAGGCTGTCCTTCTCGCATCACTTCCCTCTACCCCCCTGAGTGAACTAGAGAGATTAGTGGTCAAAATCAAATCAGGATCCCCAGATGATCCCCTTAAACCAGATGCTTTCAGGAAAATTCCACAAGGTCTTCTACCTGAGTGTCTGGAGTTACGTAATTTATCCCTCTCCACAGCGATGATGCCTAAGTCATGGAAGCATTTAAAAGTGGTCCCTCTACTAAAAATACCGACACTTTACACGTCTAAACAACAGAACTACCTCCCAATCTCATTGCTTACTTTTCTTTCTAAAATCCTGGAAGTACACGTGGACTCTATGCTAACTTATTTCTTAGAATCCAATCATATACTAGAGAGTTCACAGAACAGTTTCCGACCACGGTATAGTACCGAGTCGGCATTATTTGCTGTGGTTGAGCAACTCAAGTCCATGCTGGATGCCGGCAGCACATCAGCTCTGGTGCTGCTGAATTTAAGCGTAGCATTTGATACGGTGTCCCATGAAATCCTGCTCCTCCGTTTGGAGGAGATAGGAATTGGAAATAAAGCTCTATCATGGCTTTCCTCCTTCTTGGCCGATCGGATCTTCCAAGTGACCTCTGCCCCCTTCTCTTCACATGTCCACCCTCTCCACTGCGGGGTTCCCCAGGGCTCTTCAATATATATATATATGAGCTCTTTGGCACGGATAGCCAAAGCACGAGGAATCTCCCTGGTGTCGTACGCTGACAACACCCAACTGGTGATTGCCCTGTCCAATAATCCTGATCAAGACAAGATAAAACTTAAAGCAGATTGGATGACAGTGAACTTTTTGCAATTGAACTTCACCAAATCGGAGATTCTCCTGGTTGGCAAAGAGTCTCATCTTTGGACGAATGAATGGTGGCCCCGGGCACTTGTTGACCCCCTGGATCCTAAACCCGCGGTGAAAAATTTGGGCATTATATTTGACAAAAACCTTAGGGGCAGATTTATGATGGGAATGCGCCACGTTTGCGTCACGCAACTGCGGCGTAAACGTGGCGCATCCCTACGACCCACTTAAAATGTGATGCATCTAGGCAGATGCATCACGTTGTAAAGCCCTGCGCCACTTGTGGGCGTTCCAGCACAGGGTGGACGTTCCGGGGCAGGTGCGCCTCGCAAAAGTGGCTGAGTGAAATCTTTAAGATTTCACTCAGTCACTTTCAGGCCAATGCTGCGTCAAAACCCTGCGCCTGCTTGAAGCAGGCGTAGGTCTTGACGCAGCATTGTATAGTTGGGGCACCCCCAAGCCTTGCTGGAGCTGCATCGCGCTTGCAACGCAACTCCAGTAATGCGCCACCTTTACGGCACAGATGCGTCACGCATCTGTGCCGTTTTTGCCCCATGGCGCGCCGCATTGTAAATGCGGCGCACCATGGGTGGCGGAGCAGCGCCGCAAAATAACTGGCGCATCCCTGGGGATGCGCCAGTTATCATAAATCTGCCCATGTATTTTTAAACACATGCCAAATTAGTGGTGGGAAAGTGTTTTGGACTACTGCGTGGCCTTAGACCAATTTTTGATGCCCAAATACACCAGTTGGTTATTCAAGCTTCTATCCTGGCCCGCCTGGACTACTGCAATGTGCTTCTTCCCTGCGCGAATAAATCCGTGCTCAATAGACTGCAGCGGGTCCAGAATGCGGCAGCACGTGTTGGTTCTTCCTGCGAAGATTGGGTCGAGGGTGTGTCCAGCTTTGTGGGTGGGCGTGTTGACCAGCTGCTTCAGTCTAAGGTTGACAAGGTTGTCGAGGAGAGTGGTCGAGTCAGGGTTGTCGCAGTTGTCGAGGTGGAAGTTCAGGTCCCCGAGTAATATGTAGTCAGTGGAGGTGATGGCATGTGGTGTGGTGAGCTCGGCATTGGTGGTTGCGGACTGGGTGCGAGGTCCCGGCAGTCTGTAGATGAGGGTGCCGCGTAGCATGGTCCTGGAGCTGGTCTGGATCTGGAAGTGGAGGTGTTCTGTGTTGGAGTGGGGGTCACTCGTGCTAGATATGGAGAGTCAGAGGGGGGTCTGTGTGCAATGGCGAGTCCTTCTCCTGGGTTGTCCTTTCTCTGGATCATGCATCCATCGGCATGGCAGTATATATAATATTACAAAGATTTTTCACTGTCTTAACAGACTGTCACATATTTTTCTTCAGATTTAAACTGCTTCTCTGGATATGACTCCCGGGATCACGTAATCCTTTCGCCGTGTAGCTATACCTTGGATATATTCTCGTTTTGGTAGATTTCCAGGTCTACTCTCCCATTGTTGGCACTATGAGTACTTTCAGAAATACCTAAACAATTATATTGACTGATGTACAATCATCCGTCATCTTTAATTCGTTAATCTTCTCATGAGGGTCTGCTAACTTTTCCTCTCATGTCAGTCTTTCTTTTTATTTCTTTATCTATTTTTCTCTCAAGTCAAAATGTAGTCTAAAATATGTGAAAAATGCGCACCTACAGTCTTACTTGTGGGTGGTTTAATGTGTTTTACCGTATTCCCATATATTCCCAATTATCAAACCAGTTTACGTAATGGCTACACAGTGCCACTCTTTAGATTGAATATATATAGCACTTTTACTTTTCGCGTAAGAGAGTTGTGTTTATTCTCTGTTATAATTATTAATTGCACACTTTTTGATAATGCATACAACCTGTGCATTTTCTTTATTTTCATCTCTTTTCTCTTAGATATGCTCTCCTTTCTCATAGAGATGCTCCTCTAACAGGTAACAATGTACTGTGTTTTATGTGCCATTATACGAATGACAAACGTTTTCAAGAAACAGGGGGCATATTAACAAGGGCTTTATCACTGCTTTTTTTGCTTTAAAAGCCAAAAAAGCGGAGATAAAACTATCGCCCTATTTACAAGAGGGTGCTAGCATGCATAATCATATGTTAGCACCGTTTTTCCCGACGTCTCCCTTTGCATCTCTAATGAGATGCAAAGTGGGTATCACTGGGCAGTTCAGCCTTGCAAATATCGCTGATGTGCACATCGCGATATTTACAAGGCTGCCCCAGCATTTTAGCAGACGTTAGTTTATGGAGAAAACTGCTGTTTTCTCCAAAAACTAACGTCTGCCTAACTCCTGACTTACCCGTCCCTAACATAGGGGGTGGATTATGCTGCTACGACCACAGGGTCGTACCAGCAAGGTTAACACCCTTTTGCAGGGAACATCGCTGGAAAACTAGCGATGTTCCCTGCAAAACGGCGATTTCCCCCACTATCTCTGGAATTTTTATCGCCCTGGAGCAACGCGTTGTTGATAACGCGCTACCAGGGTGATAAATTCCAGAGATAGACGGCGATGAATAACAAAGCGCTTTGTGTTATTCTTCGCTGTTCTTTGCTGATATGCCCCAGGGGTTTCGTTTTACTGCGTCCAGATGTCTCTCATCTCAGGGAAAGGATAGAGGAATTATAACTGTGAAGTTCACCTGCTGACTGAACTCTTCTTCGGTTCAAGGGAGGCGAGAGAGGAGAGAATGAAACGAAGAAGAAAGTGCTCTCTTTTTTCAGGTTCTCGCTGCCATCTAGTGGCAGTTGCTGTTCCAATGTACTTAATCTCAATCAATGAATGTGTTCGGAAATTAGCGAGACAACAAACGAAGACATACAGAATTACCTTTTATATAGGACGGGCCGCGGACGGGCCACGGACAGGTGCAGACTGGATTGCCTTAGGTGCGCCTTCGGTGCGCCAGGGGCACGACCACACTGCGGTCCCCATTAAGTAGGGGAGGGGGGTGGGAGAAGAGGTAGGGAGGCAGGAGCGGGACTGAGTCAGGGGGCGGGCCGCAGGGGCAGCAGCGGCGGGAAAGCAAGGAGCAAGTATTACATGGAGAAAAGAAACACAGTAATACAGTAAGCAATAAGCACCAGAGGGGAATGCAAATAAATATATAAGGAAAGGAACAATGGGGAAATAACAGAGAAACGGAATGGATGGCAGGCAAAAGGTGATCCTGATGCGCAAGGAAGGGCTGCCGGCTCGAACCCTGCTCGAAGAAGGGCTCTGTACTCGTGTGGCCTTGGCCCAGAGGTCAATGATCACCAAAATAACCCTTTCTAAACTCTCTCCTACTCTACCACTCCTTGCATCATCTGACACCTCTTTTACTATACCGATCCCCCAAAACAAACCTTACTAAACTCTTCCCACTGACTCTTCCCCTCAAAAAACCCTTTTTACTCATCCAAAAGCCTCCTCCTACCTACCGCAAAAAAAAATCTTTCACTCTTCTGTCCCTCCATTATCGTTTTCAATCAAAATAACAGACTCAATCAATCAATCAATGCATTTGTATAGCGCACTACTCACCCGGAGGGTCTCAAGGCGCTAGGGGAGGGGGGGTCCGCTACTGCTCGAACAGCCAGGTCTTGAGCTGCTTCCTGAAGGCGAGGTGGTCCTGGGTCAGGCAGAGGTGGGTCGGACGGGAGTTCCAAGTCTTCGCGGCGAGGTAGGAGAAGGACCTCCCCCCTGTGGTGGCTCTCCGGATGCGGGGGACGGCGGCGAGGGCGTGGCCGGTCGATCGAAGCTGGCGTTTGGGAGCGTAGAAGTTGAGGCGGCTGTTGAGGTATCCTGGGCTTTGTGTGCGTGGGTGAGGAGACGAAAGGTGATTCTCTTGTTGACGGGAGCCAGTGCAGGTCTCTCAGGTGTCCGGAGATGTGGTTGCGACGGGGGATGTCCAGGATGAGTCGTGCTGAGGTGTTCTGGATCCGCTGGAGTCTCTTCTGGAGTTTGGCGGTCGTTCCGGCGTAGAGGGAGTTGCCGTAGTCCAGTCGGCTGGTGACGAGGGCCTGGGTGACCGTCTTCCTGGTCTCGGTGTGGATCCACCGGAAGATCTTGCGTAGCATGCGTAGGATGTTGAAGCATGACGAGGAGACGGCGTTGACTTGTCTGGTCATGGAGAGCGAGGAGTCCAGGATGAAGCCCAGGTTGCGTGCGTGGTCTGTTGGTTTGGGTGCGCTGCCTAGGGCGGGGGGCCACCAGGAGTCATCCCAGGCAGAGGGTGAGGATCCCAGGATGAGGACGTCCGTCTTGTCCGAGTTCAGTTTTAGGCGGCTGTTCTTCATCCATTCGGCTACCTCTTTCATCCCTTCGTGTAGGTTGGCTCTGGTGGTGGCGGGGTCGTTGGTGAGGGAGAGGATCAGCTGGGTGTCGTCGGCGTAGGAGATGATGTTGATGTTGTGCTGGCGTGCGATGGCTGCGAGGGGGCTCATGTAGACGTTGAAGAGGGTTGGGCTGAGCGAGGAGCCTTGAGGAACGCCGCAGATGACTTCGGTGGCTTCTGATCTGAACGGGGGGAGGCGGACTCTCTGTGTCCTTCCGGCGAGGAAGGAGATGATCCACTCCAGTGCCTTCTCCTGGATTCCGACGTTGCTGAGGCGCTGTACTAGGGTACGGTGGCAGACAGTGTCGAAGGCCGCGGAGAGGTCTAGGAGGATGAGGGCCGCTGTTTCTCCGTTGTCGAGCAGGGTTTGGATGTCATCGGTTGCTGCGATCAGGGCGGTCTCGGTGCTGTGGTTGGCCCGGAAGCCAGACTGCGAAAGGTCGAGGGATCCGTTCGTCTCGAGGAAGGCGGCCAGCTGCTTGTTGACGGTCTTCTCGATTACTTTTGCGGGAAACGGGAGCAGCGAGATGGGTCGGTAGTTTTTGAGGTCGGTGGGGTCGGCTGAGGGCTTCTTTAGTAGGGCGCTGAGTTCGGCGTGTTTCCAGCTCTCCGGGAAGGTAGCGGTGTTGAAGGAGGTGTTGATGATGTCCCGCAGGTGGGGTGCGATGACAGCGTCGGCCTTGTTGTAGACGTGGTGAGGGCAAGGGTCGGTCGGCGATCCGGAGTGGATGGAGTTCATCGTGCGGATGGTGTCTTCAGTGCGGATCGGGGTCCAGGCGCGGAGGGTGGTGGTGGGGTGGGGGTAACATGTTCACTTCTCAAATTCCATATTCCACTATACTAATTCACCACTAATCTTTTAAGGGGTTCCAGAGTAGCGTGCTACTCGCCAATAAAGCATTTCAACACCCCATCAGGGTTACCAGCGCTATATAAATGCAAACCTTTTTCCCTTTTCTACCCCTCCCCAACCCTTCTCAATCCAAGTAACTGACTATCATACCCACCACTCAAATTACTTTCATGTTTTGCCATACCAATTCAACAGTAATCCTTACAGGTTCCAGAGTAGCATGCTACTCGCCAATAAAACGCTTCAAAACTCCATCAAGGGGCAGCAAGCACTATCTTAATACAAACCTCTTTCCCTCTTCTATCCCGCAACCTATCCTTCTCTATCCAAATAACTGAATAACATATCCACCACTCAAATTACTTCATATTTCACTATACTAATTTTCCTTTTTTTATGTATATTTTTTGTTATTGAACAGTTCGACAAAAGCACATCTATTGAGTACAAGCAGACAACTTCATCTCTTACAGCAACATCGTATATTATACAAGATTGTTATAGTTATCGTACTGCGTAGATCAAGGGGTATCAAGAGCGTCAGCATCTAGCTGCGGACCAGGTGGAAGACAGATGTCACCTCTGTATCAGTTCCAAGCTCCCCATACTTTAAGCCATTTCCCGGGGCATCCTCTAGCTATGTAAACTGACTTCTCCCAGTACATGCACCAGTCTAAATCTTCCTTCCACCTCCTCAATTGGGGCGGCTGACTAGCACCCCACTGCTGTGCAATGTTATGTTTTGCTATCATATATGCTAATGTTGCCCATTGCATGGTGTACGTGTTGAGATCTGTGGGTTCCCAAACATTTAATATGCACCTCCTAGCTTCCGGCTGCATGTCGACCCCCAGCACAGACCGCAGTGTGCGGTGGATGTCTCTCCAGTACAGCTGCACCTGTTGACAGTTCCACTGTATGTGAATAAATGTTCCCAATTCCCCGCACCCCCTTCTACACTCTCCGCTTTCCGCCCGTCCCATGTGAACTAGGCCGGGTCCCGTGACATAGGTTCTATGCAGGATTTTGAGCTGCACTAATCTTAGCCTGGCCTGGATTGCGACTACTCCTGGGGAGGAAATCGCCTCTTGCCAATCTTCATCGTCCATCTCTAACCCGTCCCTGTTGCACTTCTCTTTGAGGGTCAGCAATGGGTCTTCCATGTTGTTAATCAATTTTCTGTATATTAGGGATATGGTCTTCTCTGGGAGATGTCCATCCAGCACCCTGTCCTCAAGGGGGGAGGCTTCCGGGAGTGCTGTGCCTCTAGGGATCTCAGTGAGTAATGCATGGCTAACTTGGAGGTATTGTTAATGTTCAGTGTTTGTCGGGCTGTAACTGTGTTTTGAGTGACGCGAATGGTTGAACCGTTCCTCCCCCCCAGATATCTTTGATTCATGAGATCCCTATGAGGTCCCACTTATCCAAACCCTTGGATTTCCAGAGGTTTCCCAATTTCTCCAAACTCCATAGTGGAGTGGCCAGCGTGAGCTTGTTGTCCCATTTCAGGTGTTTGGTAACTGTGTGCCATACCTGGACTGCTTGTGCAGTTGGACCAGTCAGTGGGAATCTACGAGGTTTGGCATATAACGCTCCAGTACCCCCTGGGAGCAGCCACCTGTCCATTGCGTACCCGGGATCCTCTGGGTGTCCATAGAGTCCGTGGTTGATGACTGCCAGTCCGGAAGACCAATTCCCCCATCATACCAGTTAAGAGTCAGTTTTGAAAACGCTATGCAGGGCCTGCCCTCCCACAAAAGTTGTCTCTGGAGACTCTCAATTTCTTTTAAAGAAGACACTGGGACCGGATCCATCGTATTTTGGAGTGCGTATTGAAAAAGAGGCAAAGCCATCATTTTAAAATGGACCGCTCTGCCCAGCAATGAGAGAGAGGAAGGGATCGCCAATGTGCAACATCTCTCTTTAGCCTCTGCATGGGCGGGACAAGATTACGGGCATATCGGAGTTTCGAATCCAGCGTCACATAGATACCGAGGTATAGGAACCCTTCTGTGGCTATCTGGATCAGGCAATTTTGTGGTATTAGAGGCGGGTCGCATTGAAGGATGTACACTACTGATTTGGACCAATTTACTGTGAACCCAGAATACCTTCCGAATATTGCCAACACATCCAAGAGGCACATCCAGGAGGCCCTTGGATTTGTGAAGTAAAGAAGGATGTTGTCTGCATTTAACAATATTTTGTCCTCCCAGTCCAGTGACATCTCATTCCGCGGATTGATCGGTCCTGCCTAATCCACGCCGCCAGTGGCTCTAACGCCAATGCAAATAGGAGTGGAGACAGGGGGCATCCCTGCTGAATTGGATTTCCGGGGATTTGCGGTTATTTACCACAACTCGGGCCTGAGTACAGGAGCCGAATCCAGCCTATGAATTCCGGGCCGAATCCCAGTTTGCCTAAAGCCACGACCAGGTAAGGCCACTCTACCATATCAAATGCCATAGTGGCGTATAAGGATACTAGAGCTGCCGGTTCCAGTGTAGTAGACGTTCTACTCAGTACTCCATGCAGGCGGCGTAGGTTAAGGGCCGTGTTTGGATGTGGCATAAAGCCTGTCTGATCCGGGTGGATCAGAGTGGTGATAACTTTAATCAGACGTGTCGCAAGTAATTTCGCAAGGACTTTTGGCTCCACATTTAGATGCGATATTGACTGATAGGAAGCGCAGCTAGTTCTGGGTTTGCCTTCTTTATATATGACCATGAGGTTAGCCACGTGTTGATCATATGGGAGCAGTTCCGTCTCTCTGCTTTCCGTTAACATGGAGCGGATATACGGGGCGAGTTGATTAGGTCTCAGTTTATAAAATTCAATGGGGATACCATTAGGCCCTGTAGCTTTACCTGAATTCACACCCCTGATAGCCTGTGCCACCTCATCATCTGTCAGCGGAGAATCCAGGTAGTCCCTGTTGTCATCTGAAAGCAGAGGAAGTTTTATATCCGGTATCATTTCAGCATTTTCGGCCTCAGAGAACCATCCGGTTGAGGAAAAGTGTTTTTCTGATTAGCATCATCTGTACCGGGACTCCATTGTTTGTCAAACACTTCCACACAACCCACCTGGTCATTTCTGTTGATGCCTGAGGAAAATCTAAACTGACACGACAAAAACCATCTTGCAGCCTGCATTTCTGCCCAGGAACTGTCGCACACTCAACCCCCTGTTCTTTGCAGTTCAACAGAAAGCCATGAGACACCCACGCCCTGTGTAAACAAGCTTGTTTTCCATCTCCTGCTCCCAGCCTGGTAAACATCCTTGACACCGTGATCAGGTTATCTAGACAATGGTCTGACTGTTGGGCCCTGATCAGGGTGATTAAACAATGACTTGAAGGACCGGGCTTTGATCAAGGCAATTGAACAAAGACCTGAAAAACTGAGCCTTGATCAAAGCCGAGTAAACAATGATCTGTGTACCAAGCCTTGACCAGGTCACTAACTACAAACATCATCTGGATCTGGTTATCAACTGTAAACACTGCCCTGATTAAACAATCGTCTGACAGCCAAAAGACTGGGATGAAAAATTTATAAAAGGCTTGTAAGCTACAGAGTGAAGTAGCAGCCTCCTGGGTTTTGTCTCTGACTAGCTTGGGACGCTGTTCCATAGCCCGGGCTATTGAAATAAATCTGGGTTCCTCCTGCAGACGAAGGCTCCTGAGTCTCCTTTAATCACTCGCACTCCTGAGGCGGAAAGCCGGGAGGATACTTTTAAAATTGACTGTCACTTACTTTGTGTATTCTTTTAACCCACTGCACTTCGCCGCCTATTCTGGTCATAGCCTGATCATAATTCTTCCGCGCAGCTGACTGCAAGCTGCCGCGGACTTGAGGGAAAGATTGCATTTTCCTGACGCCATTCCGGCGACCCGCGAAGCCACGCCCCCTCTGAGGCCACGCCCCCTGCTCGCGCCTTAAATAGACGCTGACTGCCTGCGCCTTTCAGTAATCACTCGCACTCCTGAGGCGGAAAGCCGGGAGGATACTTTTAAAATTGACTGTCACTTACTTTGTGTATTCTTTTAACCCACTGCACTTCGCCGCCTATTCTGGTCATAGCCTGATCATAATTCTTCCGCGCAGCTGACTGCAAGCTGCCGCGGACTTGAGGGAAAGATTGCATTTTCCTGACGCCATTCCGGCGACCCGCGAAGCCACGCCCCCTCTGAGGCCACGCCCATCCCCCTCCCACCCTCCTACAAAAACATGTGCGTACCGCGGACGCGCAGCGGACGGGCGCAGCGGGCGCGCCGTCAGCGCGCCGAAGGCGCGCCAAAGGCAAGCCCGTTTGCGCCCGTCATCGCCAAGACATCGCCTCTCGCCTGTCCCCCTGGCCAATCGATCCGGGATCCCATCCGCTACGACAGAAACACCCTTATCGCATTGAACCCCAGAAAAAACTGTAAGATCATTTCGGGATATCTTGGTCAGACCTACCTCCACTGTAAGTCCTGTCATTTCTCCACACCCAATCCTTGTCTCCCCAAACACCTGTCCGCTATGCACAAATCCATCCCCCTCACTATCCTTCAACTCAATGTAAGATCGCTCAGTAAGAACCACCAAGAGGTCAACTCACTACTAATGGAAGAAGACCCTGACATTCTCTTCATGTGCGAAACCTGGTTACATGACGACATGTCCAGTATCATCAATCCCGCGCTTCCTGAGAGCTACCACATGAAATCCATTAATCGAGACACTAGAGGTGGCGGTATCGCTGTTATATACAGAAAGCAATTTCTGTGCTCATTCACTAAAGAATCCATCTCGAACTGTGAAAACGCCTACTTTAAAATCAATATAGGTCCGCAGTTCTCACTGTCCGGCCTCTACATCTATCGCCCCCCTGGCCCTTCTTCTAAGTTCACTGAAGCTCTCCTTGAAACAGCAAACTCCCTAGTTGTAAGATCGGCTAATTTCACCATCCTAGGCGACCTAAATCTCCACTTCGATCGGAATCAAGACCCTAATATCAAAAATCTCCTGGCTGACCTCTCAGCCCTACAACTCTGCCCCTTGATTCAGGATGCTACCCACTCGGCTGGTCACATCCTGGACCCGGTCTTCACTAACCTACCGGAGACCCGAACAGAGGTGCCCAAACCCATGGTATGGACGGACCATCATCTAATCAAATTCAGTATACCGATCAAAGAAGCATTCACCGGAACCGTACCTCCCCGTCACCTCAAAAGAGCATGGCACAAACTCTTACCCAGCGACCTGCGCGCCACCTTAGGTGAATTCCATCCTGAGGCGCATTCAAATATAGACTCTACCTATGCTGCCTTTCACAACTGGATCACTCAAGGGCTAGACACCCTTATACCGCTTAAATGGACTAGGGGCCGCAGCCCCCCCTCCAACCCCTGGTACAATAACACCTTGAAAGCTATGCGGAAGGACTGTAAGACTGCCGAAAGAGCTTGGAGACGTGTATATAGCAACACAGATAAATCCACCCACCTACCGGCTCAAACAAAAGCTCTATCACAAAGCAATCTGCTCCGCCAGGGCCGCCTTCTATGCGGAAGAGATTAGCTCCAGCCCCAACCCCTCTAAAGTGGTGTTCAAACTTGTGGATGAGCTGCAGAGTAAGAGATCTCTCTCCTCCCATACCCTGTCAGCACAGCAATGTGAGGACCTCGCGTCCTATTTTGTCGACAAAGTACAAAATATATATAAATCCTTCCCGCATCACTTGGCAGCCTCTCGCAACCCCCCTCTATCTACCAACAATGGTACAAAACTGGAGCATATACCTGAAATCTCGCAAGAAGACCTGAGGGTACTCTGCAAGAAAGTTAAATCCGGCTCCCCAGCAGACCCCATGAGACCGGCACACTTCATGGAATCACTTGAATTCCTACTCCCCTCCTTAGCACATATACTAAACCTATCCTTTTCCTCGGCCACGGTCCCGACAGTCTGGAAGCAAGCATGGGTCTCTCCCATTATTAAAAAACCAACCCTCGATCCCTCCAAACTGGAGAACTTTAGACCCATCTCATTGCTCCCTTGGATATCCAAAATTGCTGAGGCCCACGTAAACATCGCCCTGTCCAAACATCTGGATCTAAATAACACCTTGGATCCATCGCAAAACGGCTTCAGACCAGGCCATAGCACCGAGTCCGCCCTACTAGCCACGTCAGAACATCTCCGGACGATCCTAGATGCCGGCCAAAGTGCCGCGCTGATCCTACTAGACCTCAGCGCGGCCTTTGACACGGTCTCCCATAACATCCTTCTAAATCGTCTGGCCACAGCTGGTATTGCGGACCGTGCTTTGGAATGGTTCCGCTCCTTTCTGGAGGACAGAGCATTCAGGGTCTCAGCCCCACCATTCCTCTCACAGTCCCACTCTATCGGGCAGGGGGTCCCTCAAGGCTCTGCACTCAGCCCATCCCTTTTCAACCTATACGTACAGCCCCTCGCGGCTGTAGCCAGAGAATGGGGCCTGTCGCTGGTGTCCTATGCTGACGACACTCAGCTGGCTGTCACTCTAACTGAGGGCCCCTCCTCCTCTGCAGCAAGGTTCAGGGACGGGCTGGCAGCAGTAGCCCAATGGATGACAGACAACTGCCTACAGCTCAACGCCGGCAAGACGGAGGTGCTGCTCCTCGGTAAGAACACCAGTCACTGGAACCAACACTGGTGGCCATCTTCACTGGGCACTGTCCCTCCCCCCAAATCACTGGTCAAAAACTTGGGCGTATGGATGGACTCATCACTCAATTTTCAAACCCACACTAAAAGAGTAGCGGCCACCTGTGTGGGCCTGATGAGAAGCCTTAACCCCATACTCGGATTCTTTGATCCCAAGGTCCGCCAAATGATCATCCAAGCTACAATTCTGTCTCGCATAGACTACGCTAACGTCTTACTCTTGGGTGCCAATAAAGCAGAGATTGCGCGTCTGCAGCGCATACAGAACACCGCGGCAAGAACCTTAGTCGGACTTCCTCGCAGATGTTCGGCCAGGGCCACAATCCGTAAACTTCATTGGCTGCCTATCGAATCCCGAATCAAGTTTAAAGCCCTCGTCATGATCTTCAAAATCCTCAAGACGGGCCGCCCAGAAATCCTCCGGCCTCTCCTTACTCCGTATGTTCCACAGCGTAATCTGCGCTCACTTGGACAACAACTGTTGAAGATCCCCCTCACTAAGCTGGCTCGCACTGGCGGACGCTCCTTCCGAGTATTAGGAGCCAAACTTTGGAATGATCTGCCCCTCAGCATCCGCTCACTGGAAAATCTATACGCCTTCCGAAGAGCTGTGAAAACCCACCTATTTCCTCCCCTCTAGGCCTTGCCGAATATCTACCCCCAGGATGTTATGTGAATTATTAGCGCCGGGACGCCCCTTTGCTGGGGCAGCTGTTTGCGCTCTACCAATATCGTAACATAACATAACATAACATAACATAACATAACTAAGTATGGTAGGTATGGATGATTTGGGCGGTTCCCCCGCCACCGAGACCCAGTAAGTGGGTTATCCCGGTTCTTCAAATGGCGCCTGAACAGGGACTCCACGAGCACGACGATGTGAGGAGGTGCACGGAGAGACTCTGACTGAGGTGCCCTACCCAAGGGATTCTTGTATTCCGGTAGACCAAACGACTCGCCCGCTGTCCCTCCACAACCGGTCTGGGCCACATGACCGCGTTCTCGCTGGAGTCCCCTAGCAAATAATTTCTGGAGCAGGACACAGCCCTATGTCTGCAGAAGAGAACTACCCCTGTAAGGTAAGGGTGGACTGATCATCCACCAAGTCTGTATGATTCTGTTATTGACTTTCGCAAAACCCAAGTTGTTATTGACTTTTGCGAAAGCCAAGCAAGCGAGGTGAAGTTTTAAAAACCTGCTGGTGTCTGTTCTGTATGATTCTGCTGTTATTGACTTTTGCAAAAGCCAAGCAAGCGAGGTGAGTGTTAAAAAACCCGCTGGTGTCTGTTATCTGTTTTTAAGCATGCCAGTCAGTAGTAAGTTCAAGAGATTATGTTGTATTTGTACGCATTACTCCCAGCTGGAGGCTGCCTGTCCGCTTCCTCCAGAAGGGACCCCTGGCCATACGATGTATGTTAAACATGGCCCTTCTGCCATAATGTTTTCCTTATTCTGGGTAAAATATACAAAAAAAAGTAACACAGAATTACAGTGGCCACTTTATGGCTCCTTTAATTCCCAAGTTCTTGCCAACTTAGAGGAACAATTAATGAAAAGAAAAATGCGCCCGTCTATGTTTGAATCTGTCTGATTTTGGAGGAAAGAGATAGAGCAGAGTGTTAGAAAACAGAAGGCTCAAGAAAGAAAACAAGAACGTATGTCAATGGCCGACCACGCCAGAGAAAATTTACAAAATCAAATGACAAAATTAGTGGAAATAGCCGATAGGGAGCATGGGGCACGGGTACAAAAATGTTATCCAGCTCGTGAGGAGAAACGAAAGGGCCATATGGAAGGGGGAGAAGAAGGTGATTCCTTGCTTGATGCCATGCTAGAAAGCCCTCCTGCATATGCCCCAATGTACCCTGCCCTGACGCCTCACACCCCGCATGTCTCCCCGCCACCACCCACTCTTGCCCCCACTGCCCCTCCAACTGTTCTCCCTGTCACACCGACCCTCCCGACTTTTCCTATGACACCAACCACGCCTGTTAACCCTGTCCTTGCTGCGGGAATGACAACAAGTCTTCATCCACCCAACCCCTGCGGCCTTACCCCTACCCGCCCTTTTCCTACTTCCCTGTGGTCTATAGTGAAGCACAGGATTTATATAAATTGTTGAATTCCCCCCGACTGGCCTCCCTGCGCTCTGCAGTCAGCTTTTCGTCCCTTCGAGAAAATGACCTACAGAGGCAACAGTGTGAATGTTGGATAAATAACGGGAATATTTATACCTTTAAAGAAATATGGTCCACCTTTTCTCAGTGGACAATTATGGAACAGACCACCTGGGCTGAATATATGTGTACTTTGGTCATGCAAAGATTTGAGAATGCGCTTAAACAGGTACCCACCGGATTAATGGACCTTAGGTCACAAATAAAAAGAGGCGATGTTCAGGGAGAGGGGATGTTTGGCGCTATGTCAGCTGTAATGGCTTACCGTGATATGACAGCTTTTCTCAACACCCTTCTGGAAACAGCTATGCCGATGAGAGAGGCGGCCCCTGTCTTTGTTGACGCACTTACTGATGCCCAAAATAATGGCCGAGGGCCTGTTGAAGCACACTGGCGCAGGCTTTGGGTTCATGTTCCTTGGAAAAGGTCAGAAGAAATGCAGTTAAAAGGACAATTACCAGTTCCCCGGAAGAATCCGGCTGCCTTTTGCAGAGAATTAGGTCAGATTATATCTGCAGGTACTCTCGTTCTTGAGGATATAGATTTACTTTTTGGGGGCGGTTGTCCGTACTGAAATTTGGGACAAGATTCGACATACTGACCATGAAGTGGCATTGGGAGATAAATGGGCTGACTTAGAGGCTATGGAAGAAGCAAGGGTAGGAGGGACTAAACCAGAAGCTGCCATCCTGACTTTGCCCGGTCAAATAATGACGTTCATGAAAACACTTTTGCCGGAAACTGTCATTAACTGGGATAAAATAAACGCCTGTAGGCAGCGAAAAGATGAGAATGTGGCTGACTTCTTTACCTGTTTTGAGACAGAATACAAGGGACACAGTGGTTTGGATCCCTGGACCCCAGGTTCTGGCCCGGTATTTGTCGATAAGTTTGTCAGCTACTTGCTTCCTGAGATCTCCGCCAGGCTTAAGAAAGTTAAAAGTACGTGGTCTTCCCAAACTATGACTGGTGTCTTGGCTATGGCACAATATCACAAGAATAGGGAGAATGAAGATAGAGACTGGGAAAGTAGGAAGGTTAGTGATCTTAAGTCTAAGGCACTTCTGCAGCAGGCTTACCCTCCCTGAGGTCCCGATGCCCGTGGGAATTTTAGACCTCAACTCCAACCCCTTTCGAGGGCTCGCCAGTCTACCCCCTCCAGCCCTCAATGCACAGGAGCCCTCCAAACAGATCAGTGTGCTTATTGTAACGGGTACGGCCATTGGATAGATGAGTGTCCCGTGTTAGCTGAAAACATCCGAACAGGGAAGACTCGGCCTCGCGCTCCTAGGGAAGCGAGGCCGACTAGGGACCATGGCCCGCCCCATCCACAGGATAAAGAACGTAGGCCCAGGGATGACGCTCCCGTCCGGCCACGCCCGGCCAACATGGTTGGTGGGTACGAAGCAACACACACTTATTACAATGATGATTATGACGAAGTTGATGAGACAGGATCCTACCAAGCATAGGACAGCCAGGAAAGGGGTATTACCAGAGTGCAAATTCCAGTGGATCAAAGGGGCCCGTATGGTCAAATGTCAGTTTCGGGGAACAATAAGAATTTTCTTTTGGATACTGGGGCCACCAGGTCTTCTATTGCTCGTCTGTCAGTCCCGGAGGTGCCCCTTTCTGGCAATATGAATATCTCTGTGGGTTTTGCAGGAACTCTTGTGACCAGCCCTGTCTCTGAACCCCTCCCTCTCGATATTGGCCCTGCACATGTTGACGCTCGCTTGGTCCTTACTACAGGTTGCAGTGAAAACTTGTTAGGCATGGATTTACTGAAAGCTCTGTATGCGACCATATCATGTAATCCCCAAGGTGTATCCCTAACAATTTCTCCCACCGCAACTTCCTACATGTATATGTCTGGTCCCCTCCCACCAGAGTTGCAGTCTTTACCTTCCTCCCTCTGGGCATCATCGGACACTGATGTAAGGTGACTCAACATTCCCCCTCATGTGGTACGCATCCAGCCAGGTGCACTTTTCCCCCGCCTCCGACAGTATCGACTACCCGCGGAAGGAGAAATGGCCCTTTTGAAAATAATATCTGAATTGATGGAAAAGGGCGTAGTGGAGGAGACACGTGGCAATATCTGTAACAGTCCCATTATTCCCTGTTCTTAAAAAGACCAATGGAGATGCTCTCTCCCCTAAAATTTACCGATTTGTGATTGACCTGAGAGCCCTTAACAAAAAAACAATCTCCCAATATCCTGACAATATCCTGTTGTCCCCGACATTACAGCCCTCTTAGCGTGGTCGGCCATTGACATAACATAACATAACTAAGTATGGTAGGTATGGATGATTTGGGCGGTTCCCCCGCCACCGAGACCCAGTAAGTGGGTTATCCCGGTTCTTCAAATGGCGCCTGAACAGGGACTCCACGAGCACGACGATGTGAGGAGGTGCACGGAGAGACTCTGACTGAGGTGCCCTACCCAAGGGATTCTTGTATTCCGGTAGACCAAACGACTCGCCCGCTGTCCCTCCACAACCGGTCTGGGCCACATGACCGCGTTCTCGCTGGAGTCCCCTAGCAAATAATTTCTGGAGCAGGACACAGCCCTATGTCTGCAGAAGAGAACTACCCCTGTAAGGTAAGGGTGGACTGATCATCCACCAAGTCTGTATGATTCTGTTATTGACTTTCGCAAAACCCAAGTTGTTATTGACTTTTGCGAAAGCCAAGCAAGCGAGGTGAAGTTTTAAAAACCTGCTGGTGTCTGTTCTGTATGATTCTGCTGTTATTGACTTTTGCAAAAGCCAAGCAAGCGAGGTGAGTGTTAAAAAACCCGCTGGTGTCTGTTATCTGTTTTTAAGCATGCCAGTCAGTAGTAAGTTCAAGAGATTATGTTGTATTTGTACGCATTACTCCCAGCTGGAGGCTGCCTGTCCGCTTCCTCCAGAAGGGACCCCTGGCCATACGATGTATGTTAAACATGGCCCTTCTGCCATAATGTTTTCCTTATTCTGGGTAAAATATACAAAAAAAAGTAACACAGAATTACAGTGGCCACTTTATGGCTCCTTTAATTCCCAAGTTCTTGCCAACTTAGAGGAACAATTAATGAAAAGAAAAATGCGCCCGTCTATGTTTGAATCTGTCTGATTTTGGAGGAAAGAGATAGAGCAGAGTGTTAGAAAACAGAAGGCTCAAGAAAGAAAACAAGAACGTATGTCAATGGCCGACCACGCCAGAGAAAATTTACAAAATCAAATGACAAAATTAGTGGAAATAGCCGATAGGGAGCATGGGGCACGGGTACAAAAATGTTATCCAGCTCGTGAGGAGAAACGAAAGGGCCATATGGAAGGGGGAGAAGAAGGTGATTCCTTGCTTGATGCCATGCTAGAAAGCCCTCCTGCATATGCCCCAATGTACCCTGCCCTGACGCCTCACACCCCGCATGTCTCCCCGCCACCACCCACTCTTGCCCCCACTGCCCCTCCAACTGTTCTCCCTGTCACACCGACCCTCCCGACTTTTCCTATGACACCAACCACGCCTGTTAACCCTGTCCTTGCTGCGGGAATGACAACAAGTCTTCATCCACCCAACCCCTGCGGCCTTACCCCTACCCGCCCTTTTCCTACTTCCCTGTGGTCTATAGTGAAGCACAGGATTTATATAAATTGTTGAATTCCCCCCGACTGGCCTCCCTGCGCTCTGCAGTCAGCTTTTCGTCCCTTCGAGAAAATGACCTACAGAGGCAACAGTGTGAATGTTGGATAAATAACGGGAATATTTATACCTTTAAAGAAATATGGTCCACCTTTTCTCAGTGGACAATTATGGAACAGACCACCTGGGCTGAATATATGTGTACTTTGGTCATGCAAAGATTTGAGAATGCGCTTAAACAGGTACCCACCGGATTAATGGACCTTAGGTCACAAATAAAAAGAGGCGATGTTCAGGGAGAGGGGATGTTTGGCGCTATGTCAGCTGTAATGGCTTACCGTGATATGACAGCTTTTCTCAACACCCTTCTGGAAACAGCTATGCCGATGAGAGAGGCGGCCCCTGTCTTTGTTGACGCACTTACTGATGCCCAAAATAATGGCCGAGGGCCTGTTGAAGCACACTGGCGCAGGCTTTGGGTTCATGTTCCTTGGAAAAGGTCAGAAGAAATGCAGTTAAAAGGACAATTACCAGTTCCCCGGAAGAATCCGGCTGCCTTTTGCAGAGAATTAGGTCAGATTATATCTGCAGGTACTCTCGTTCTTGAGGATATAGATTTACTTTTTGGGGGCGGTTGTCCGTACTGAAATTTGGGACAAGATTCGACATACTGACCATGAAGTGGCATTGGGAGATAAATGGGCTGACTTAGAGGCTATGGAAGAAGCAAGGGTAGGAGGGACTAAACCAGAAGCTGCCATCCTGACTTTGCCCGGTCAAATAATGACGTTCATGAAAACACTTTTGCCGGAAACTGTCATTAACTGGGATAAAATAAACGCCTGTAGGCAGCGAAAAGATGAGAATGTGGCTGACTTCTTTACCTGTTTTGAGACAGAATACAAGGGACACAGTGGTTTGGATCCCTGGACCCCAGGTTCTGGCCCGGTATTTGTCGATAAGTTTGTCAGCTACTTGCTTCCTGAGATCTCCGCCAGGCTTAAGAAAGTTAAAAGTACGTGGTCTTCCCAAACTATGACTGGTATCTTGGCTATGGCACAATATCACAAGAATAGGGAGAATGAAGATAGAGACTGGGAAAGTAGGAAGGTTAGTGATCTTAAGTCTAAGGCACTTCTGCAGCAGGCTTACCCTCCCTGAGGTCCCGATGCCCGTGGGAATTTTAGACCTCAACTCCAACCCCTTTCGAGGGCTCGCCAGTCTACCCCCTCCAGCCCTCAATGCACAGGAGCCCTCCAAACAGATCAGTGTGCTTATTGTAACGGGTACGGCCATTGGATAGATGAGTGTCCCGTGTTAGCTGAAAACATCCGAACAGGGAAGACTCGGCCTCGCGCTCCTAGGGAAGCGAGGCCGACTAGGGACCATGGCCCGCCCCATCCACAGGATAAAGAACGTAGGCCCAGGGATGACGCTCCCGTCCGGCCACGCCCGGCCAACATGGTTGGTGGGTACGAAGCAACACACACTTATTACAATGATGATTATGACGAAGTTGATGAGACAGGATCCTACCAAGCATAGGACAGCCAGGAAAGGGGTATTACCAGAGTGCAAATTCCAGTGGATCAAAGGGGCCCGTATGGTCAAATGTCAGTTTCGGGGAACAATAAGAATTTTCTTTTGGATACTGGGGCCACCAGGTCTTCTATTGCTCGTCTGTCAGTCCCGGAGGTGCCCCTTTCTGGCAATATGAATATCTCTGTGGGTTTTGCAGGAACTCTTGTGACCAGCCCTGTCTCTGAACCCCTCCCTCTCGATATTGGCCCTGCACATGTTGACGCTCGCTTGGTCCTTACTACAGGTTGCAGTGAAAACTTGTTAGGCATGGATTTACTGAAAGCTCTGTATGCGACCATATCATGTAATCCCCAAGGTGTATCCCTAACAATTTCTCCCACCGCAACTTCCTACATGTATATGTCTGGTCCCCTCCCACCAGAGTTGCAGTCTTTACCTTCCTCCCTCTGGGCATCATCGGACACTGATGTAAGGTGACTCAACATTCCCCCTCATGTGGTACGCATCCAGCCAGGTGCACTTTTCCCCCGCCTCCGACAGTATCGACTACCCGCGGAAGGAGAAATGGCCCTTTTGAAAATAATATCTGAATTGATGGAAAAGGGCGTAGTGGAGGAGACACGTGGCAATATCTGTAACAGTCCCATTATTCCCTGTTCTTAAAAAGACCAATGGAGATGCTCTCTCCCCTAAAATTTACCGATTTGTGATTGACCTGAGAGCCCTTAACAAAAAAACAATCTCCCAATATCCTGACAATATCCTGTTGTCCCCGACATTACAGCCCTCTTAACGATGGTCCCATCTGATGCCACGCACTTCTCTGTCATAGTCCTGAAGAATGCTTTTTTCAGCATTCCTATACATCCTGACAGCAGACATTTTTTGGGTTTCTCCTTTGGTGGGCGGAGCTTTAGATTCTGCCGCGCCCCTCAAGGTTTCACCGAGAGCCCCAGTATCTATAGTCAAGCCCTAAAAAGTCAACTAGATTCCTTGGAACTCCCTGATAATTCCACACTATTACAATATGTAGATGACCTCCTCATTGCTGCAAATTCTGCCCCAGCATGTAAAGAAGCTACTCTCTGTTTGTTACACCACCTTGCTTTCCATAATCACAAAGTCTCTTTGAAAAAGCTTCAATTTTGTCAAGAAAAGGTGACCTATTTAGGTCATCTCCTCTCGAAGGAGGGAAGGCAGCTCACTGCTGATCGTGTAGCCATTATCAATGCTATGACGGCCCCACGAACACAAAAGCAGGTGCGAGCCTTCATAGGCCTAACCTCATACTGTAGACAGTGGATTTCCAATTTTTCAGCCATGGTCAAACCTCTTCTTGCCCTACCCACTAAGGACATATCAGACAGTTCCTTTCAATGGACTACAGAGCATGCGCAGGCCTTCCAAGATTTGAAGAGGGCCCTGTGTACTGCTCCAGTCCTCAGTACTCCTGACTATAGCAAATATTTTTTTCTTTTTGTACATGAGACAGACGGCTGTGCATGCGCTGTCTTGAACCAGATGTTTGGAGGTCACCAACGGCCATGTGCCTATTTTTCAGCCACCTTAGATCCTGTTGCAAGGGATCTCCCAGGATGCCTACCGGCGACCGCTGTGGCCGCCCTCATGGTCTGTCAGAGTGCGGGAATCGTCATGAACTCCCCCCTGACTCTGATGGTCCCCCATTATGTAGATACCCTCCTTAATAACATCAAGACACAGTACCTCACCAGCGCGGGAAACATCACTTACAACGAAACTTTTACAACGCACTACCATTACAACGCAAACCATTACAACGCATTGGGCTGGGGGGCGCTCTAGGATAGGGAATAGGTAAATTTACTATCCAATAACCTTCCCTAGTGTCCACGGGGACTGGAGTTGGAATAGTAAATTAAACTATTCACTATCCAACACCCAAAAGCGCTATGGGTTGTAATAGTATGCGATGTAAAAACCGCGTTGTAAAGGCATGCGATGTAAAAGCATGCGTTGTAACATCATACATCCCACCAGCGCACGACTCACAGGATATGAACTGACACACCAACATCAAAAGATGCACTGTACTGAACCCCGCCACATTACTCCCACTGGATACTCAGGATGCCCGCTTAGACCCACATGACTGCATATTAAGGACAGAGGAGGAGACAAAGGAATGGGTTGACTTACAGGATACCCCGATAGCGGAACCAGAAGGTACACTGTATGTGGACGGATCATGTCTCGGAGGGCCAGATGGTAACACCTCAGCCGCCTACGCCCTCACGACATTGGGGCAAGTAGTAGTACCAGCTCAGATTCCGCAGTGTTCTGCTCAGGCAGCAGAATTAGTGGCCCTTACTAGAGCCAGTGAGACACGCAAGGAAATAACAGTAAATATCTATACTGACAGTCAGTATGCCTTTGGGGTGGCCCACAACTTCGGGAGATTGTGGAAAGAAAGGAATTTCCTTACTTCCCATGGGACCAAGATCCAACATGGCCCCCTAATTCACAGACTGTTAGACACCCTGCCACTCCCCAGAAAGGTGGCCATTATAAAATGTGAGGCCCATAAGAAAGTGACAGATGATGTTGGGAAAGGCAATGCCCTGGCTGACCAGACGGCTAGACAAACAGCTCTTCGGAAAAGAGAAGGAATGTATGTAGGAGGTCCCGCTAAGTAGGTGACAGATGAGGGCATGGTTGAAAACACAGTACAAAGCGTGATTAATATTCAGTCCCATGCTACTCCTGAGGAACTAAGGGTGTGGATGGAGCAATTAGCAAAGGAGGGAATTGATGGTTGCTGGGTCCGTACGACTATGGAAAGACAATGGATGTTACCTGACAGTCACGTGTCACCAGTAGTTACGATGGCGCATGGTCCTGCTCACATTAGTGAAAAAGGGATATGCAAGCTGTTGGAACCTACATGGTACAACTCTAAGATACCAGCATATGCTGAAAAGCTGGTTAAAACATGCATGATTTGCCTAATGTATAACCCAGGAAAAGGCACAGTTTCTCCTAAAGGAGGATTCTCTCCTCCTACCTTCCCTTTTGAAGTCCTCCAAATGGATTACATCCAGATGGACAGATGTAACAATCTAAAATATGTCCTGGTGGTGGTCTGTACCTTCAGCCGATGGGTGGAGGCCTACACCGTCAAAGACTGCACCGCTATCACTACCGCCAAAGGGCTATTAAAAGAATACCTCCCATGATTCGGTTTGCCCCGCTTGGTCTGGAGTGACAACGGGACCCATTTTACAGCCCAAATTATGGAATATGTCTGTACAACATTGGGTATAAAACAAAAATTTCATGCAGCTAACCACCCCCAGTCAGCAGGTCTAGTAGAGGTGTACAATGGCATCCTAAAAACTAAAATGGGCAAAATAGTAGCCGAGACAGGTGTCACTTGGGTTGATGCTCTGCCCCTAGACCTACTGTCTACAAGAACAACGGCACAAACTAGGATAGGGCTATCCCCCGAAGAAATCGTGTTCGGGAGGCCTGCAGATGTCTGGGGTGTCCCACGACCTAAGAAACTGTCTGATGTTGAATACCCTTTATTAACTGATTATCTGTACAGTCTAACTAATACCTTTTGTACTCTTTATCACCAGGTGCACGAGGCCATACCTGACAAAAGCGAGGGCCCAGGACTTGTTATCCAACCTGGAGAATATGTCCTGATCCGGAACTTTCAATGGACTAAGAGCCTCGAGCCCCGCTGGACACAGCCCCGTCAGGTGTACTGACCACCCGCACTGCTGTGAAAGTAGAAGGTCGGAAGAATTGGGTTCATTCGTCTCACTGCCGGTGTGTGCCTCTGCCCCTCCCCTATGATCAGTAGGTGAGGGAAGGACAAGGAAACTCAGAAACAGAAACAGTTCCGACGTTTGTCCCATTCAGCGATGCCAGACTGCATTCTACATCTACGGAAGCAGAGAGTGACAACATACTGAAAGGAAGCGTGGAACCTTCCCCTAACTCTGCTCAACACCAATAACAATTGTTTTCCGAACATACTGTTCCTACTTTCGACCGATATAACTTGCGCCCCGAGGGAAGACTTGCCCTTGACTTCGCCAAGTGCCGATAGGCTGTAGGGCTGTGATCTTCCCAGATGAGAGTAGTGCTGGTGTGTCAGACTAAGGTATGCCATAGGGCTCCTTGGCACCTTCGCCCAGTGAAGCAACCACCAATCTCAGACAGCCGCTAGAGGTCCTTGGCTTAGCACTAAGTATGGGCGAAATGCGCGAATTCGCGGTACGCGAATTCGCGATCCGCATAATCCGCAAATTCGTATGAATTTGCGGATAATTTTTTTTGCGTGTTCGCCGGGTTTTTTGCGTATTTGCGGACCGCTAGCAGCGCACCGACCGCGAAGCTGCCCATGCGGTCGTACATGGGCGCGGCCATCTTGTGCGCGTTGCGTATTTCCATTTCCGGGCGCTATTGGCAATCTCGCGTTGTGTGCGGCACGCTATTACGGGTTTGCGCGTGTTTTTGCGTGTTCGCGGGGAAATACCCACGCGGTCCTCAATGGGCGTGGCCATCTTGTTTTTCATTCATTGCTATGGTTCTGGGCCTGGCTTTTCTATCCTCTTTAAATCTTTGCACTTCTTTGTTTCTTTGAACTTTTTTTGCTCTTTTTTGCTCATTATCTATCTCTCTATTTGTCTAGATCTATATTTTGTGTTTTTTTCAACTTTTTGTTACTTTAATAACTACTTTTTTTGTTTAGCTCTCTCTTTTATTTTTTTTTCTTCCCCCTATTCTTTTCTTCTTTCGGCCAGGACCCTGGCAAAGGGAGCCGGCAAATCAAAGGGGAAAGGTCCTGCACCCCGTAGCCGGCTCCCGGGCGATTGAGGGGAGTATGTGTAGTGGCCAGGGAGGTTTTTACCGCGGTCGAGGTGGCCGCCCTGATATTTTTTGTTCAGCGACACCTCCCTAAGACCGTGGCAGCAGGGGGCAGGCCCGGTCAAGGGTATGGCCTCCGGGAGCGTCGCCAGCGGTGGAATAAGGTGTGCCGGCCATGTGGAGGGAGTCGGGGGTCCGGCGCATCTACGACCAAGCGACGCACCGGTGGGCCGACGTCCTCGACCGGTAGCAGGAACTGCTCCACCAGCTAGGTGTGGAGATCCCTGGCCTTGAAGAGTAGCTATTTAATAACTACTTTGTATTCTTCTGCTCTGTGTTATATTGCTAATATATGTTTTTCCCGAAGAGCAAGAATGCTGCCTATTCAATTACATTGCAGGTAAAATAGTGTTTAAATAGCTTCTGTGATTGCAGGTGCTCACCTCCTCAGTGGCGTTGCTACTATGCTTACTTGTTTGCAACTTTGTGCTCATTTGGCCTGAGAATTTGTATGAGTGTAGTACTTTACAGAACTGCGTAATGCTAGAGAGACTAGAGCCTCAAGTCTAGTCCTTCCTTTGTACTCCTGCTGCCACTAAGAAGAAGAGATAGTGATGGATTGATAGGTTGAGTATACTATGACGTGTTATTAGTAGTAGTAGTAAATTTTTAGTGCTCTGCAATCATGATGACGGACTGTGCCTGTCACATCGCGTGCTGCTGAGTGCTGGTAGTCGTAGTAGAACCTTTTTGTTGTTGGTTTAGTTAGTGATTTATTTAAGCAATACTGTACTAGTAGTATCCTCCTAGTTGACCAGATCAGATAGGTCAATACGTGTAGTGCAATTGTTGCTAATTTGTTTCCCCGAGATAATTTTAGATTGTGGTCAAAGAAATCAAATATTTCAAAAAAACAATCATCCATGTTGTGTTTCTTTATTTCATGATCATCAGCACCTCCCAGGGGCAAGGCAACTAGCACCATTGAGACTCTGGTGGAAGAAGGTGGACAGTCACAGGATCGGTCCCTTGCAGGCTCTTCTGCTGCCCCAGTAAGTTGTTCTATTGTTATATTAATACTTCTACTTCCCTAACTTTTACAGCTCCTATTCATTACAAACTGTTTCCTAATTCTATTTTTTACAAAATAGTATTTGATCTTCTTCAAATCTAGACTACTTTCTATATTCTTATCCTGCCTCTATCATCACTTTCTGTGCTACTACTATTTACGATTATGAGTCGGCCTGTGTAGGTTGCTAAGCTTGCCCAGTTGGCAAACGGTGTTGAACAAAACTCTGATCCAGCAATAGCTCTAGGCACTGAGTGCAGTCATCTGGGTTGCCCTTGCTGTCTATTCCAGTCTTCTTAATGTAAGTGCTTTGACAATTTCCAACAACAAAATGTCAATGTTTACACCAAGAAAAAGGTAGCAGTTGCCTTTTTGATTTGCTAGGAGCACATACCATACCGCTAGTGTTTCAGGGACTATTCTGCACATAAAGAAGTATAGACAAGAGAAATAGGACATTATTGATGATAGGTGCAGTTCGACTTTCCACATACCTCAGTCCGAACAAAGTTGAACCCCCAATCCCCTGACCGACTATCTAGTGTGCCTGACCAATGATTTTACGACCCAGAAGAACAGAAGAAGACTACCGCCGAGTCCCGGCCTATCTGAGTCACTGAAACATGACTGCCAAGTGCAGTAGTTCAAACCCTTCCGCTCACTCACTCGTGAACAAAAACCACACAGTGTTTGTTAGTTTTATAGTTTTATTTTCAATTAAGAAATGAAAAAATGATTTCATTATTTTTAATAGCGTAGTATTCGGAGCGAGCACTGCTGATAGATGACGGTAAAATTTAAACAACATTCCCATGAATCAAATTACTTTAGCGTAATAGTTAACAGACACATGAAATTATTAGAATAACTGTGCGGAAGCCCCCACCTTCTTCAAAGTACTTAAAGTACTGCTGGTGATGACTTACTAGTAGTTGGTGAACCGTCCTGTTGGCAGTAGGGCAATGTAATCTTCTTTCTGTAAATGGTGCACGTTAAGCAAGCATTCATCAGCTGTCCTAAGAAGTGTGCATTTAATGGAATAAGCATATAAAAAGTTAACACCCTCCCCAAAATCGTTACTTTTTTTCAATCCCAATAATAAAAAATGTGTTATGTAACATTTTCTTCCATTACGAGACGAAATAGGGAGTTATGTATGGCATCTGAAAATATGACATGTTTTTTCTAGACGTCACAACATCGGATGCGGCACAGATGACCACCAGTGCCGGGGCCAGCAATGCGGAGGGCTCCACTCTAGGGGCGGATGCGGCGGCGCCACCAGGAGGAGCTGGGGGGAAGGCTCAGCGGCGGCGGACGGTGGTAAGTTATTATACTCCTTACTTATTGAAATTTTTTAGTAGGCTCGCAAAGGAGTGTATGATGTACCGTACAGTACACAGTACACTAGTACAAGTACACTGTACTGTTAAGAACAGTTACTAATTTAGAACTACTTTTTTGGCTATCACGGAGAAGACAGTCAACCTTGACTTGTAATAGCATTAGCGGCGCTACTTCTCGGGTAAGCAATGGCCCCCTCTATTTGACTTCAACTCAGCTGGCAAACTTTTATCGTGAAGCCAAGTCATATCAGATGTACTTTAGGGATGTGAAGAACGAAAAGTGAAAGAAGGGTGAAACGAAGGACGAGCGAGTCTTAACATTTATGACTGTAAAGAATGGTGTTTTTGAATGCAAGTCAAGAGAAGAAGACGGTGGTTTCCAAAATATAATGTAAAGGGTGTTAGTTGGTTGTTGAGAAAAAGAAAACTTGGTACATTTGAGACATTAAGAAGAATGATAGACGTACTTTGGAAGCCTGGATGTTATCTTCTTTTTCCTCATCGATAGCAGAGGTGTATGATGTAGTAGAGCAGACGCTGAGTGGATGAAGATTGTTACTTTGAACAGCATGTCCGTGCCAGAGTAGCAAAGCTGAGGAAATCCAAATACTAGAATTTGTGATTGTGCACAAATACTCTCTGCCTTGACTAACACTACAGTACTTTACTTTGCAAGCACAGCATCTATTGTGTATGGATTGTATAGTTGACAACATTATATCAAGTCAAGTTCCTTCCTCCACCAATTATGGGTACCACACTCTATGTTAATAATTTTATTTCAGCTGTGTCATGGGTGCACTATCGCTGTAGTTCACTCAATCTATCAAAACAAAGCACCTAAAGGCATCCATCATATAACCAAAGATCATGTGATCGGCAGGATAATGATATATGATCAGAATTGAATAATCTTCATTCTTCTTTTGTAGTAGTCAAGGCCCGGGGGGGCAGTGCAAAAGATATCATTACATTGAGCAGTAGCCCTAGATGTAACCGAGTAAAAACAAATGCAATCAAAATTAGACTGTGCCAGCAGTGCTCCCAGACCCCAAACCCCACCCCCAAAAACCTAGAAGCCCCCAAAACATTCCCCCAAAAACAGGCAAATGATCAAAAACAGAAAAACTTTTTTACCATGGATTTTCTCCAAACCACTTGCGCCCGATATTATACCTTCCCAGCAATGCCCCCAGACCCCTCAACCCACCCGCAAAAAAGTAGAACACCCCCAAACAGGCCAAAAGCAAAAATGGAAAATGTGACACTTAGAAATTTTTCGGCCTACCAGTCAACATCACTCCAAACGCACTCTGCAGCTAGGCCCTAACTCCCCTTTCCCACCATGGATTTTCTTCAAACCACTCGCAATCAACAATAGACTATCCCAGCAGTGCTCCAAGACCCCCACACACCCCCTAAAAACCTAGAACCCACCCAAACAGCCCCCCAAAACAAGCAAGTGAGCAAAGACGCAAAAACTTTTTCACCATGGATTTTATCCAAAACACTTGCATCCGATATTACACCTTCCCAGCAATGCCGCCAGGCCCCTCAACCCACCCGCAAAAAATGGGGACACCCCCAAACAGGCCAAAAGCAAAAATGGAAAATGTGACACTTAGAAAATGTTTGGCCTACCAGTCAACATCACTCCAAACGCACTCTGCAGCTAGGCCCTAACTCCCCTTACCCACCATGGATTTTCTACAAACCACTCGCAAAAATTAGACTATCCCAGCATTGCTCCCAGACCCCCAGACCCCCCCACACAAATCTAGAACACCCCCAAACAGCCCCCCAAAACACGCAATACTGCTAGGCCTCAGTTTAAATTGTGCCAAAACGCTGTCTGCAACTAGGCCCAAACCCCCCTTTTCCACCATGGATTTTCTTCAAACCACTTGCAATCAAAATTAGACCTTCCCAGCAGTGCTCCAAGACCCCCCGACTCACCCCCACAAATCTAGAACACCCCTAAACAGCCCCCCAAAAACATGCAATACTGGTATATTCAAAACATGTCAAATTGCGCTGTTCACCAAAAATTGCTGTTCAACTTTTCAGCACTTCCACTACTTCGATCCTCTTGAAACTTACCTGGACACTTGTTCCAGCGATTCCCAAGAATCTCAGCAAGGCAGAACAAAATCGAACCACTGCGCACTTTGAAGAAGAAGAAGAAGAAGAAGAAGGTCTACGACTAGTTTTCACTTAGTTTTCACCCAAACACATGCGCCCGCAAAACACCAAAAAAGGCAAAATTCAGCCAATTCTGGACCAAAGAACGCCAAACCCCCTAAAACCTTGCCAACATCATTATGAAGGAGCCTGCATCGGACCCTGAGCCCTAGACTCAGCGGGAACCCTACCAACTTAAACCCAAAAACCCTAGTAAATCGCACTGAACCCTAAACCCTAGATATGCTTTGTCTGTCTGTGTCAAAGAGCCTAGGTATGCTACATCAGGATGCTTCACTCAGTGGTGCCTTCCTTGACCGCCTGCATGGCCCTGCCGCAAGCATGGGCCAAAAATCCGTTCCGCCCAAGAATTTGCGATTTTTCGGTAATTTCGCGAGATTCGCGAACAACCAAAAAACAGCAAATTTCGCAAACATGACGGATGTTTGGCCCAAGCTTGAGGCTGTGCCATGCAGACAGTCAAGGCAGGCACCACTGAGTGAAGCAACTAAGCATGGGCGCAAAATCCGTTCCGCTCGCGGATTTTTCGGATTTTCGGTAAATCCGCAATCCGCGAACCTCGCGGATGTGGCGAAAATACGCAAATCTGCGCGCGGCGGATTTTTTGCTTGTGTTCGCATTGCTCGCGGGCAGCAACAATCTCGCACTCGCGAAATTACAAAAATTACAATTGGGGAGGGGTGAAGGAAGTGACCCAGTCTCCAACTTCCTCTTCCTGTCCAGCAAGCTCCTCCCATTGCTTAGTCCATTTCCTGGCCACTTTGAATTCGATCTTGACTGGGAAGGATTACTTTTTGTGGATGCTGCTGGAGATTTGGCTTTGAGGCCTTTTGGATTACTTTTTGATTAGAAATTTGATTTACAAGTAAGTTGATAAGTTGATGTTGTTTGTTTGTGGTGATTTTTGTGTGTGTTTTTCGACTTTTTGGGGTGGGTTTGGGGGCTGGCTATGTGTGGGAGGCCATTTTGAGGCATGGTCCTGCAGGTCCTGGCCATGTGGATGGGGTCAAGCGGCCATTTTGAAGTCAGGCAGTGTGCTTTGTGCCCTATGCCCACCCAGTCTGCTCTGATTGCTTTCATTATGCCCAGGGGGCCTCGAACTCCCGCGGATTACCCGAAAATCGGATTTTATAAACAAAAATTTGCCTGTGTTCGCACTGCTCGCGTCCCGCGCAGCAACAATCTTGCACTCGCGAAATTGTAAAAATTACAATTCTGCACATGAATTGAAAACTACCAGGCTTAGTTATGGGTGCATGCATGATACAACTGTTTTTTTTAATTTTAACATTATTCTGGCCAGGGCATGGATGGCATTGGATTGTTGTGATTTTTGTGTGTTTTACGACTTTTTGGGGTGGTGTTGGGGGCTTGCTATGTGGGTGGGGGCCATTTTATTGCCTGGTCCCGTGTGGGTGGGGGTCTAGGGGCCATTTTTAAGCCATTTTGTGTGCTTTGTGCCATAGGCCTGCACCCAGTGTGCTGTGATTTTATCATGCCCAGGGGGCCCAGAATCCGTCTGTCCGCGGATTTTGCTGGTTTTTCGCCACGTTCGCGTCGTGAAGCAACAATCTCGCACTCGCGAAATTGCAAACATTGCAATTCTGCACCAGACAACCACCAGCAGGCAGCCTAAACCTTCTGAAACTTGATGGATGGCATTGGATTGTGGTGATTTGATTGGTGTTGTGTTTTTTGACTTTTTGGAGTAGGGGTTGGGGGCTGGCTATGTTGGTGGGGGCCATTTTGAGGCATGGTCCTGGCCATGTGGATGGGGGTCAAGTGGCCATTTTGAAGGCAGGCAGTGAGCTTTGTGCCATAGGCCTGCACCCATTTTGCCTTGCTTTCACCCATTTAGCCCAGGGGGAGTCAGTGGTACATGAAACTATAACCCTCTCTGTGTGTGCTCTCTTGGATCAATGTTAAATTCCTGTTTCCTCCTGTTTCCCAAAAATTTAGCAAATCCTAATTTTGAAATTTCCATATTGTGTGGTGTGCATGCGTGTATTCATAAATGCCTACTTGCAAACTATTTATTGAAGCGCTACATATGCAACATATATTTACTGATGTTCCTCTGTCTTCGTTTGCTTTTAGGTGCACAAAGTCAATAACTCCGCATCATCGTTGAGCATCAGTGCCAGGAAGAAGTCCTGCTGCGGCCTGTTGTTCCGACATCTGAAGAAGATGGCTCCAAAAAGAGGTGCCCGTAGCTCCTCTTGCAAGAAAAATGTCTCTACTAAGGAGAAGAAGAAGCAAGTGGCACCACTTACCAAGGAGACTGGTGGCTCGACCACTACATTTTTGTGGAACAAACAAAGGCCCACCATGAGTGCTGCACAGGTAGCCTGTTTAGTGGTTCAATCACCAACGACCAGTGATGTTGGCTCATCGCAAGAAAGTAGCAGCACACCATCAACACAGGTTGTAACTCATCTCACAAGTACTATTCAACAACCAAAGCCGCAACAACAACTGCATGGGCTACTAGTACAAGCACAAGTACATGCGCAAGGAGCTGTCCGAGAAGGAGCTGTCCGAGAAGGAGCTGTCCGAGAAGGAGCTGGCCGAGAAGGAGCTGGCCGAGAAGGAGCTGGCCGAGAAGGAGAAGGCCGAGAAGGAGAAGGCCGAGAAGGAGAAGGCCGAGAAGGAGAGGTCCATGGAGAGTTGCAAGTAGAGGTCAGTGAAGAGGCCCATGTAGCGGCGCATGGAGCGGTGTAAGTGCCCACAATGGTTGTTCTTCCAGAAGTAGGGGCACAGGAGGAAATTGACTTTGGAGCCGGGGTATCATGTCAGGAAGACGAAGGCATTCCTCCTGATGATTCATTTTCTCCCAGCTCCCCACCAAGGAAAAGATCAAGGAGTGTGTGTAGAAGTTCCTCTTCAAGCCCCGCTCCATCAGATGATGATCTGGATCTAGATTGGCAACCATCTCCGACGTCTGAGAGGGAGGCACACCATGAGCTGCGAAAGGTATCAAATGTTAAAAGGAAGGGCCCCGGAAAGCTCATACTTATGGATCCGAACGTCGGACTTGATGAAGTGGTGCATTCTGATGTTGTTGAACAGGATGACAGCAATGACCTAGTCATCACACACGTCATTCCAGCCACACCGGCCATGCAGCAAACAGACATTTATACCCTATCCCGACGTCATGCTGAGCGTGACCCTGGCGACGTGGCACTGGTAGCACCACCAACGCAGTCAAGTAGTACAACAAGTTCAACAAAACCTACAGCTCCCATATTTTCTCCCCAGAGGGGGACTCCATCCAGCTCGACTCCCTCAAGTAGGGTTGCTGCAATAATTGCACAACCCAGTAGATGTCTGCAAGGCTCATCCACCACTGCTTCATCTGGCATTGGCAGTATCATCTCGTGCGGCAAAACCAGAAGTTTCCAGTCCCCAGTTTGGAACTTTTTTAGTGTCCATGCAAAGTATGATAACATAGCCGTTTGTTGCATTTGTGAGACTACAGTTAGCCGTGGTAAGACTGGTACCAACTATGGAACCGGAGGCCAGATAGGTCATCTTCAAAGAAGGCACGCTGTCGTATGGTTTGCGCACCTAGCAAACATCAAGGGAAAGCAATCCCAAAGGGCAAGTGGCCAAAATATACCCATACTAGGTGTTTCATCTGAAGATGACGGGGAGGTAGAAGAAGCGTCAGACATTTGTCTGGTTGCACCCAGTACCCCTGGCAGCACCACACCCTCCGGAACACATAGGAGGCACACTGAGAGTCTGGGAGACACACCAATGCGGAAAATGTCAACACTGAGCAGAAGTGGGTCGAAGAAGGCATCAGCATCATCCAGTAAATTTGTCCAGCGCACCATTTCAGCCATGTTCTCCTCAGATGCGCAATTTCAACGCAACCACCCAACTGTACGCCTGTATAACACTAAGCTGGCTAAAATGCTAGCGGTGGACCTTCTCCCTTTTTCGTTTGTCGAAAATGTGGGTTTTCTTGAACTCGTGGCAACACTGGCCCCTAAATGGAAGGTTCCTAGCCGGTTCTATTTTGCCAGGGTTGCTGTTCCAGCACTACATAAAGAGGTGCTTGAGTTGGTTGGGGCAGCTTTGCAGAAGAGTGCTGTTCACACTATACACCTGACAACAGACATGTGGACCAGTTGCCAAGCCCTTGATTACATGTGCATCACTGCACACTGGGTCTCTTTTTCAGGGGTTGCACAACAGATAAATGCAGGTGGTGACTTGGTCGAGATTTTTAAGGGTGCTCGTAAACATGCAACATTAGCCATGTTTGGCATGGAGAAAAGTCATACTGCAGTCAACATTTTGGATGACTTTAATAAAAAGGTCTCGCAATGGCTGCCCCCAAGAAATTGCAAGGTTGGTTATGTTTCTACTGATAATGGCAGCAATGTAGTTAAGGCCATGGAGAACGGTTACTATTTCAGAGTGCCGTGTTTGGCGCACTGTATGAAACTTGTTGTGCAAAAGTTCTTGAAAAAAGAACTTGCAGTCGACCAAATACTGACCATCTGCAGAAGAATATGCACACACTTCAACCATTCTTTTAAGGCCCGGAAGGAGCTGAGGCGCCAGCAAAATGTACGTAGAATGCCAGTGAAAGCACTTATCCAGGAGGTGGCAACACGTTGGAACTCAACCTTCTACATGCTTGAGCGTCTGCATGAGCTGTTTCCAGTAGTCAATGAGTATTTCTACAACCTGGGTGGTGATACGACAGAAATTATGCTAGCGGTGGAGCAATGGCAGCTAGTTAAAAGCCTGACAGACATGCTTCGTCCTTTTGAAGTCTTCACGCGTGACGTCAGCAGGGTGGACTGTTCTTTGAGCAAAGCTATCCCATTGTTGCTGAAGCTCGAGCACCAAGTCAAGGTGGTGTCTTCAGAATTAAAAGATGCTGGAAAGAATGAAGCATATGAGTTGGCGCAGAGATTATTACATCGCCTAGTTAGCAATAAACGGCTTGTAAATATCAAGAAACAACAGCACTACATTTGTGCTACTATTCTGGATCCACGTTACAAAAAGCCATTGTTTGGCAAAGTAATAATTCCTTTTGAAACATCAGATGTTACAGAGTACAAAGGTTGGCTAGCTCAGTCAGCCATTCGTTTTGAAAGAGAGCGGAAGGAAACTGTAGGAGAAGACAGTACTACTAGTGAATCAGCAGGCCATCAGGCGTCCCAAAAAAACACTTCTGCATCTGTGCCTGTGGCAGAAGTGAGTGACTTTTCCTCTGAGCCGTTAACCACACCAGCAACCGTATCATCTGCACCAGGCCCAGGCGATATGTCTGAAGCGGATTAGCTAAGTGAGCTAGGGTTTCCTTGTCCCAGAAAGGACACAGAAGTGCAAAGTACAGGAATCCGGGAGGACATTCTTTCAATGGTGCAGGCCTATCTGGATGACTCAACAGCGGTCAATATTACTGAGGACCCATTGGCGTATTGGCATGGGAAAAGAAACATATGGCGAGAGCTCACCAACCTGGCTATCAATTACTTGTCTTGCCCACTCGCAAGCGTGTCTTCAGAACGTGTTTTTAGTTCTGCTGGTGGCATTGTGACTTGCAAAAGGTCCCGCCTCTTGCCTGCAAATGTGGAGCGGCTCACCATGATAAAGATGAACCAGCACTTCATACCATCAGATTACAAAGTACGAGAATGCACGCAGGAAGGAGAGGACACCGACCTACCTGAGGAAAGTTCTCCTCAGTTACCAGAAGTACTACCGACTCAATTTGCAGAGTTTGAGGACGAGCTCTGCTTCCCTGACAGCGAGTTCTGAAAATGAGTCAATGATCCATTAACTTTAATATTAGTCCTTATTCACTTTTATTCCTGTGTGTCTGTCTTTCTTTTTTTAGCAAGTGCTTCATCACATTCACAACAAAACTGTAATCAATCAAACAACAAGCCCATCAACAGAACTGTCTTGATTTTGATGCCGCAGCATTCCTCAGGTTCACAACAGTTAGTTGACAAGAACTCAGTCCTGGTCGTCTATCCTCCTCCTCCAGACTCACCCTATCCATTTCCCGTAATGCTGATGCCTGGATTCTGCACAATGAAGAAACTTACGTTGACGAGTCCCCTAAAGAGGGACTGTCTGGAAGTAGTGAGTCCTCATTTAAATACATTTTGCTAAGTGTGACTTTTTTGCGTTTGGGTTTACGGGTCTTGGCTGGGCCATTGCTGGCAAGGTCTATTAAGGGATGAAATTGGTTAGGCATTTACTTTGGAAAACATTTGGCCTATTACACGTGAACGTTTAGGCGTTATTATTGCTCGCTTGCCTGTCTTAGGGGTGCTGTCTGTGGGGCTTCTAGGATTTTGGGGTCTGTGAGCACCGCAACCATATTTCAAATGTTGATTGCTTTTGTTTTGCAGACAATCAACGCCGGGAAACTCCAGTTGGGGCCCTGCTGCAGAACGCTTTAGGACACTGTGAATTCCAGGTGGAGCCAGCCCTTAAACACAAATTACAGGTATGATAAGCGTTTGGATGGGAGGTAGTATAATGGAGTATTAGGAGAGGCGAGAGAGTGACAGTGGTACTAGTAGTAAAGTCCTAGGACTCCTCAATTAACAAACTCTGTGACAGGCATTTACTTTGGAAAACATTTGCCCTATTACACGTGAACGTTTAGGCGTTATTATTGCTCGCTTGCCTGTCTTAGGGGTGCTGTCTGTGGGGCTTCTAGGATTTTGGGGTCTGTGAGCACCGCAACCATATTTCAAATGTTGATTGCTTTTGTTTTGCAGACAATCCACGCCGGGAAACTCCAGTTGGGGCCCTGCTGCAGAACGCTTTAGGACACTGTGAATTCCAGGTTGAGCCAGCCCTCAAACACAAATTACAGGTAAGATAAGCGTTTGGATGGGAGGTAGTATAATGGAGTATTAGGAGAGGCGAGAGAGTGACAGTGGTACTAGTAGTAAAGTCCTAGGACTCCTCAATTAACAAACTCTGTGACAGGCATTTACTTTGGAAAACATTTGGCCTATTACACGTGAACGTTTAGGCGTTATTATTGCTCGCTTGCCTGTCTTAGGGGTGCTGTCTGTGGGGCTTCTAGGATTTTGGGGTCTGTGAGCACCGCTGCCATATTTCTAATGTTGATTGCTTTTGTTTTGCAGACAATCCACGCCGGGAAACTCCAGTTGGGGCCCTGCTGCAGAACGCTTTAGGACACTGTGAATTCCAGGTGGAGCCAGCCCTCAAACACAAATTACAGGTAAGATAAGCGTTTGGATGGGAGGTAGTATAATGGAGTATTAGGAGAGGCGAGAGAGTGACAGTGGTACTAGTAGTAAAGTCCTAGGACTCCTCAATTAACAAACTCTGTGACAGGCATTTACTTTGGAAAACATTTGGCCAATTACACGTGAACCAACACGATGACAGTGTTCAGTAAAACGAACTTACTGCAAAACCACCACCGAACAGGCTCAAAAGTAGTAAAAAAAAAGATATGCTCAGATAAAGTTTGAAAAAGTATATTTTTATATCCCTAACAAAATAATCTCCCGCAAGACCCTCCCTAACCCCAACAAATAAATAGTCCCTCAAAAGTCCCCAAAAAACCCAACTCCCAATTCCCACCCCCCAAAAGTCTCTAAAAATAGGGGCAAGGGACACTCTAGGGATGCATGGTGTTGTTAACTTTGGCCTCCAGGGCATCATGCCTTAGGGCCAGGGCATCGTATTGCTCCCGGAGGGTGGCGTGATCTAAACGGAGGCCCTCCACCAAATTTTGGTACTCCTTCCATTTCCGGACCTCCGCCTCCAGGTCCGACACTCTGCGGATTGCTCGGCGCAAGCGAGCCTTTACAGTACTGTGAGGTGCAGCTTTTGCTGCTCGGCGGTGGCGTCTGCCAGCACGGCTCCGTTTGGCTGGAGCACTGCGCTAACCGGCAGAACGTGGGGTCACGGAGGATGCAGATGTCACGTTGGAATTACTGGACTGCGTGTCGTCCCCCTCCAGTTCCACCAGCCGCCGATATTGGGCAACAGTTGCATCTAGCCTCCGTTGCCGGGCCAGTACAGCCTGCATACTCCTTGTAGGTTTTGTTTTAGTATGACCAACTATATGAAGAAAGAAAGACATATTCTGTAACCAATGCTCTTTAAGAATATGATTAACACAAAATGATTCAGCAGGAAGTTGTGTCACAGTACAACTAGCAACTAGCCAGCACAGTACAAAAGAAACTATTCAGGCCAATATCATGGGCGTCCACAGGGATGGGCAAGAGAGGGCACGATTGCCCCCCTCTGGATAGCAGGTCCATCCAGTGCTGGCCCAGTGACAAATTACAATATGGTAATTACAGCAGGCTGGGACTGACAGACAGATAGAGGCAGAGACAGAGAGAGAGGAAGACAGAAGGAGAGAGAGAGAGAGGGAGGGAGCCAGAGGGTGACAGAGGGAGGATGAGGGAGGGAGACAGAGAGAGAGGGAGGGGGAGAGAGAAAGAAAGAAAGATGTGTGTAATGTGTATGCCAGGTCTGGTGGCTCAGTGGACAAAGGCATCCGCTGCAGGGGCATGATTTCAATTTCATGGTCATATTTTTTTTTGTTGCTCTAGATCCACCCCCCTCCCCCACTGACCCTGCCCCCTTCGGTGCGGCCCTTGGCCACAAACCACACTATCAATCATGTCAGGAGTAGGACTCAGGAGATGGTGATGATGTTGCACCCCCCCCCCCTGGAAACATTTCATAGTATGTTCGTAGTTCATCCAGTGACCGTCTACTCTCTGTAGATACACATCATATGCTATCTAAGAGTCAGATAGTACCATGATCCAGCTTACCTGTACCCGCCACCACCACTGTCTCCTTCCTCACAGTCTGTACTTCTTGGTCCGACTCCTCTTGCGCCGCCTCCTCCCCAGAGTGATCCTCGGACTCGGAGTCGATCACTATTACCACATCCGAGCTGGCCCCGCCACCAGATGTTCCACCTACAAAGTAGATTTAAGAATGTTAGATTACACCACTCACTAGTATTTGGTCTATGAATGAAGAATGTGAAAACAACAGAAAAAGTAATTGACTGTCTACTCTAGTCTAAAGTAAAAATGTCCCTCCTTCCAGGGAAGGCTGTTGTCTTGCTGCATTTTTTTGTCATAATTGATGAATGCTTGATTAATTTTAACACACATCATTTTTCTCTGAACAGACAGAAACTGGACTTCTAAGGACAAGAGCAACATCAACTTCAAACCAGGTGAAAGCTCGGCTCGACCACAAGAAATGTGTTCCATTACTCATCAACTCAGCACCAAGCACTTTTCCATTTCCAACTAACTTTATTTTAATATATGTGTTTACTTCAACTTTTAATAAAGCTTTTAAACTTGAATAGACTCTGTGGTTTTTGGTCCTCCAGACTAGAGTGACTGAGCGAAAGGTTTTGCAATTTTTGCAAGGAGGAGTCCGTGCCGCTGACACTACCAGGTTTATACAGTGTGCCAAACACGCCACTCTGAAATATTATTACTCTGGTCTTTGGTGTCCATAGTTAGGTTTGTGGAGAATTGTCCCTGCAACAGTAGTATTATTGATTTTGCTCCTATCTAAACACTATTTCGAAAAAATTAAATTAGGAACGCTTGGACAACAATAGGTCCTCTATATTTAAATGAAAACTTACTGGGGCCAGCAAAGGAGCACTCGCCACCCTGGCCTGCATCCTCCTCCTTTGGAGCCACTGCATCCGCTTTTTCTGTCCGCTTGCCCCTGGGCGGACCTGACGTACAACATGAAAGAATGAACAGAAAACATTGATGATTGCTGCTTGTCGATGTCCTTGTCAACCAAATCAAACATTTAGAAAGTACAAGAACCAACTATTTCAGCCAAAAAGAGGGCTACAAAGGAAGGACTGCACCTGAGCCTCTACTCTAGGGGCAGATTTACAAGCCCCTTGCAGCTCTTTTGCTCCATTCTTGCGTCAATTTTGTGACGCAGCGCCACAACAAGAGAGGCGCCATGGTGTGGTGTATATTAACAACGTGACGCATATGGGAGATGCATCCCATTCTAAAGCCCTGCGCCATAAGGGAGCGTTCCAGCGCAAGGGAGGGCGTTCCTGCGCAGGAACGCATGCTAAAAGTGGCTATGGGGAATATATAAAATTTCAATCAGTCATTTAGGACAATGATGCGTCACTGAAACCATGCGCCTGCATGAAGCAGACTTACGGCTTGACGCAGCATTGCTGGAGCTGCGCCATCGTTGCAACGCAACTCCATCAATGAGCCGCCTTTACGGCACCGATGCGTAACGCTTCGGTGACGTTTTGGGACCATGGTGTGCCGCATTGTAAATACGGCGCACCATGGGTGGTGCTGGCGTGCCGCACACTTTGCAGGGATGTGCAGGTAATTGCTAATCTGACACTTAGGGGCATACTTACGAGTTCTGAGCTGGACACCTCCAGATGTGCACCAGAACAAATGCGTAACGCAAAACTAACCTTGCGTCACGGCAGATGCGCCGCAATTACAATGCGGCAAACCCTGGCGCAAGGGTAGGCAGATGCGTGACGCATCTCGTGATGAAAGAGGGGCGCATCTCTAGAGTCGCATCGCAGGCGCGATGCAACTATAGCAATGCTCAGGGCTGCCCAATACTCAACATACCGCATCAGTCCTTACGCCTGCTTCAAGCAAGCAGGCATAAAGAATTGACGTAGCAGCGTCGCGGAAGTGCCTGCGTTAAATCTTGTAGATTTCACGCAGGCACTTTTGCGAGGCGCACAGCTGCCTGACCGCCACCCCCCACCCCCCACCGCTTCCGTCGCTCCTGGCTGTTGGTATAACCAGCAGCGATCCTGCCGCCTGCCGCGATGGTCCTGGGGAGACGGCGCTGCACATAAAAAACGAGTGAGCCCACCTCCTCAGGGCTGAAGATCTCCCTGGGCACCACCATTTCCGCCCTTAAACGGCCACACGGGAGCCGTGCACGGGCTGCGGGGGCCGTCTTGGGCAGCTTGACAGCTGTCTTCACCATGTTCTGGGCAGGTGTTAGCAGTAAGGAGACAAAATGAAAAAGAATAAGAGTAGGGAAGAAGGAAATAAAAGTTTAAAAAAGTAGTTGAAAAGTAAACAAAAGTAGCCTTAAACACAAAAATATAGACCTAGAAAAATAGAGGGATAGAAAAAAAGTTAAATAGATCAAAAAAATATTAAAACAAGCAAAGGATGGCAGAGATATACAGAGGATAGAAACACCATGCCCAGACACATAGGAATGAATGAAAAACAAGATGGCGGCCCGAACACGTGCGTGTAAGTAAGTTCGCACGCGATTTCTCTCGCGAACTCGTGCGAACTTGCATTCGCAAGGCGCTCATTGCGCGAGATTACACATAGCGGGCGGAAACGGAAATACGTCATGCAAACAAAATGGCGGCGCCCATACTCAACCTTGGGGTAACTCGCACGAGTTCGCGGCTTCCACGGTCGATTTCGCACGACGCCGCGCCTCGCGAATAGGGCGAAATTACCGAAAAACGAGTTTTGCAAAAGCAAAACCAACGAGCAGGTGCAAAAGTTCGAGCTCATCATTTGTAACCATTTACCTGTAGTGCTTCCTGAAGGGGCCCTCCAGAATCCGTTTGCCTACTTGCAACTATTGTGTGACCCTGCTCTGACAGTCACAGAATAGTTACAAGTATGCCATTGCATCCTGTTATTGCAACAAAAAGGAAAGGGAGCAGACAAGCAGGTGCCAGCCTTCATTAATGTCAGTTGGGGCAGGGCAGGTGTTGTTGTTTGCAAAACTTAAAGCACTTAGCAGGTGTGCTTGGCTTTGCCACAATAATGTACACTCACTGGTCAATCAGAGGGTGCTGTGATGACACCGAGGGTGGCATGGGTGTGCCAGCCAGAGGGTGGCATGGGTGAACAAGAGTGCCAGTGTTGACAGAGGATGGCAGTGCTTTGCTTTGCCCCAATAATGTACACTGGTGAACCAGAGGGTGCTGTGATGACACAGAGTGTGACATGGGTGAGCCAGAGGGTGGCATGGGTGACCAAAGAGAGTGCCAGTGGTGACAGAGGGTGGCAGTGATGAAGAAAGCCTTGCAAACAGGCTGGGCACGTAGAAACAACAAGTTCGCAAAACTGGCGACCCGACAAGTAAGTTCGCAGTTTGCGAAATTGTACAAAACCCTCGCGAACTTGCAGAAACCCTTGCGAACACACACCCCAAAAAGAAATACGCAAATCCACGAGAATTCGTGGATTTTGTGTATTGTCGCAATCCGCAAATACGCAAATCTGCAAATTCGCGGATTGCGAATCCGCAAAATCCGCCCATGCTTAGAAGCAACCTGATGTGGCATACCTAGGCTCTTTGTCAGACAGACAAAGCATATCTAATTGTATGCAGCAAGCCACTTAGCCCCAATTTTACATGAAATGCTGTCTGGAGCGGACTCTGCCTGGCATAACAACAACAGTACCCTTCCTCACCCTCGACCACTACATACCATGAATAGACAGACATGTAGTTCTGCTGCAGTAGTTGTTGTAGACTGGTTTACCTGTTTGCCACTCACGAATTGGCCATAGTTCTTCCGTAAATCGGCGCTGGTGATCCATCCATCCCAGTGAGTGACTGTAAAGAAAAAAGATATATTACTTAATCAATTATCATGGTATATTGGCAAGTGAGTCTACCCCAAGGACATTTTGCATATTGTAAAATGCAACATAGTGGCCCCTGAATTTGAAGTACAATTTGAATTAAACAAGGTAAAAAAACACAGAGTAGTTGATATGAGTTACAATTACTGTGTAAAAGATTAAATATTAACTAAAACAAGACATATGATTCATTTCATGCACAAAAAACAAACAGCAATTGGTTTCATCAGAGCCAGACAGCCATTACTGTCCACTGCATGCCATCTTCTCAATTATTCATTACCTGTTCTACTTTTTATCCGCATCTTCTTCGGAAAGTGAGGGCCCACAGCGCAGCCTCTCCTGTCAATTTCAGAAGTAACTCTGTCAGCAATCAGCAAGCATGTAGTCAGTCAGTAATTTCTGTCCCACTTGAGGGGACTCGTCTATGAAAACAAAGTTTCTTTATTTATTTCTTCGTAATCCATCTGCCTTGAGGGAAATGGATAGGTGGAGTCTGGAGGAAGAGGATAGAGGAGCATGATTGAGTTGTGAACTTGTGAACCTCAGGAATGCAGACTGCGGCACCTTCAAATCAATAAGGAAAATAAGATGAAGACAGTGCTGCTGATGGACTTATTGTGAGAGTTTTGTTGTGGTAAAAGTTGCAAAACAAAGAAAGACACACATGAATAAGGACGAAAAATAAAGGAAGTCATTTTCAGGCCTCTGTGTCAGGGAAGTAGAGCTCGTCCTCAAACTCTATGAATTGAGATGGGAGTAGGTCAGCTAACAGAGAAGAACTTCCGTCACCTAAGTCGGTGTCCTCTTCTTCCTGCATTCATTCACGTATTTTGTAATCTGGTGGTATGAAGTGCTGATTCATCTTGATCAGTGTTAACCTCTCCACATTTTTGGGCAAGAGGCGGGTCCTTTTTGAAGTTACAATGGCACCAGCAGTACTGAAAACACGTTCAGAAGACACGCTTGCGAGTGGGCAAGACAAATAATTTAGAGCCAGGTTGGTGATCAGTGGCCATAGAGGCCTTTTCCTATACCAATACAGCAATGGGTTCTGATTAACAAAGACCTTTGTCGGGTCATCCAGATAGGCCTGCACCATCGACTCAAGGTTCTCCATGGTTGCTCCACTTTGCGTACCATCTGTGGCCTTTGCAGCACTGGAACGAGCAAACCCTTGATGAGTTAGCCAATCCACTTCCGACAATATTATGGCTGGGCCTGGTGCAGGTGAGGGTGATGATACGGTTGCTGCTGGTGTCGTTAACGGCTGTGAGGGAAAGTGACTCCCTTCGGCCACAGATTGAGAAGTGGAACTTGACGCCGGATGGCCTGCTGATTCAGTTGTACTTCTGCCGGCTCCTTGAATTTTCTGTCGCTCTTTTTCGAACCGAGTGGCTGACACAGCTAGCCAATGTTTGTACTTTGAAACATCTGCTTCATCAAAAGGAATGAATGCTTTGCTGGCCACTGCCTTTTTGTACCGTGGATCCAGAATTGTGGCACAAATGTAATGTTGTTCTGTATGTATGTTTTTAAGCCTTTCATTGTCAACTAGGCGGCTTAATAACCTCTCGGCCAACTGATATGCGTCTTGCTTTTCAGCATCACCTCGGAACATTGAAGACACCGCCTTCAGTTGGTGCTCTAGCATGACCAAAAATGGGATAGCTTTGCTCAAAGAACAGTCCTCCCTGCTGACTTCACGCGTGAAGACCTCAAAAGGACGAAGCATGTCTGTCTGGCTAGCAATTAGCTTCCATTCCTCCAACTCTAGCCTCATGTCTTTCATAGTAGAACCCAGTTTATAGACATAATCATTTATTAGCCCCCACTGCTCAGACAGACGCTCAAGCATGTAAAAGGTTGAGTTCCAACGTGTTGCCACCTCCTGAGTCCTTTGACTGGCAGTCTACGTTCATGTTGAATGCTCCTCAGCTCCTTCCGGGCCTTATACGAATGGCTGAAATGTGTGCAGATTATTCGGCAGGTGGTCAGTAACTTGATGACTGTGTTTTCTTTTTTCAAGAAATCTTGCACCACGATGTTAAAATTGTGCGTCAAACACGGCACTCTGAAATAGCCACCTTGATGCATGGCCTTAACTATATTACTGCCATTATTCGTGGAAACATAACCAACTATGCGATTTCTTGGATGCAACCATTCAGAGACCTTCCTATTAAACTCGTCCAAAAGGTTAGGTGCAGTATGAGTTTTCTCCATGGCAAACATGACTAATGTTGCATGTTTCCGAGTAGCTTGAAAAACTGTGTCCGGGTCAACACCTGGATTTGTCTTGTCTCTAACCCCTGCAAAAGAGACCCAGTGTGCAGTGATGCACATGTAATCAAGGGCTTGGCAACTGGTCCACATGTCTGTTGTCAAGTGGATAGTGTGAACAGCACTCTTCTGCAAAGCTGCCCCAATCACCTCCAGCACATCTTGATGCAGTGCTGGAACCGCAACTCTGGCAAAAAAGGACCGGCTAGGAACCTTCCATTTAGGGCAGACTGTTGCCACAAATTCTAGAACACCCACCCCTTCCACAAAAGAAAAAGGGAGAAGGTCTAGCGCTAGCATTTTACCCAGCTTTGCGTTATACAGACGTACTGTTGGGTGGTTGCGTTCAAAATGCGCCTCCGACCAAAACATGCTTCTAATGGTGGGCTGGACCATTTTACGTGATGATGATGATGATGATGCAGACTTTAAACCAGTTAGGCTCATTGATGTACTTTTTTGCATTGGTGTCTGTCCCAGACTCTTAGTGTGCCTCATACATGTTGCAGGGTTAGAGGGTGTGGGCGCTACCACTGCAGTGCTGCTGCCAGGGGTACTGCGTGTAAAAATGTTGGTCGGTTCTTGACTTCCCCCTGCACAATCAGCCCCTCATCAGCATCAGATGCAATGTGAATGGATACATTTGGATCAGTTCTACTTTGGGCTTCCTGGATGTTCATTAGGTGCGCATACCACTGGATAGTGTGGTGTTTTTGAGATGACCTCTCTGGCCTCCGGTACCATAGTTGGTACCAAGCTTACCCCGACTAACTAATACTTTACAAATCGATCAAACGACCATGTTTTCCGCCTTTTCGCTAACAGTAAAGAAGTCCCAAACTGGGAACTGGAGATGTCTGCTGGTGGTGGAGGTGCTACTTTGACTTTCAATGCCAGATGAAGTGGAGGATGGGCGTGGCTGAATTTGTTTCTGTTGTTCACTTACAGCACCACTACTTGAGGTAATGGAGGTCGAGCTGGATGGAGGTCCCTGCCGGCCCTTCTGACTAAAAAAGATGGAAGCTGTAGGTCGTGTTTGTCTTGTAGTTAACTGCATTGGTGGTGGTACCAGTGCCACGCCGCCCACATCCCGCTCAGAAGCCATTCGGAATAGGGTGAAAATGTCTGTCTGCTGCATGCCCGCTGGGGCTGGAGTGACGACTATGATGACTGGGTCGTTGTCAGACTGTTCATCAGCAGCAGAAGACACCACTTCTTGTTCGTCGTCATCACCCATAAGTCGAAGCGTTGCGGGAACCTTCCTTTTAGGCTTAGCTACCTTTTTCGGCTCATGGCGTGCCTCACTCTCAGACTGCATTTGTGGGTTCCAATCAGGATCAAGGTCATCAGAATGAAGGGGGCCTGAAGAAGAACTTGTAGTAGTAGTAGTAGTAGTAGCTCTCCTTGACCTTTTTCTTGCTGGGGATCTGGAAGACAACGGATCATCATCAGGAGGAGTGGCTTCCTCGGATGATACCTCCGCTTGAATATCAATTTCCTGATGTGCCCCTACTTCTGGAGGAATAAGCGTTGTAGTCAGTTGTGCCACTCCATGAACCTCTAGTTGCACCTCTCCATGCGCCTCTCCTTGCGCCTCTCCTTGCGCCTCTCCTTGCGCCTCTCCTTGCCCATGTACTTGCGCTTGTACTAGTTGCACCTGTGGTTGTCGTTGCGGCTGTGGTTGTTGAACACTCATCAGCTGAGTTACACCCGGCGTTGATTGGATGGTACTTTCTTGTGATGATCCAACATCACTGGTCGATGGTGATTGAGAAAGTAAAGTGGCTGCCTCAGCAGCACTCATGGTCTTGGACCTAACTTGGCGTGGTGGCACTGAGCCCAATAAAGCGGAGGTGCTGCTTCCAGCTTGGTCCCCGGCGAACACCGCTGCTGCTGCAGGCGTAGTTTTTTTTCCCAAAAAAGATGTCGGTGGGCACACCAGTCTCCTTGGTAGGCGGTGCCACTTGCTTCTTCTGCTCCTTCTTACTGGCAGTGGCACTGGAAACTTTTTTCGCTTAGGCGCTACGGCCACCTTTCTTTGGGCCCATCTTCTTCAGATGTCAGAACAGCAGGCCGCAGTTGCACGAGTTGCAGAGTTGTCTTGTCTGTGGCCACACGTGATGTCACGTGACGTTGTGCTGCACACACCACTGCAGGACTTCTTCCTGGCACTGGTGGTTCTCTTGTGCAACTAAAAGCAATGGAAGCCAGAGGAATATCAGTTAAACACCCCAAAAAGTCGAAAAACACCCAAAAGTCACCACAATCCAATGCCATCCATGCCCTCAATGATGTTTAAATTCAAGACACCCCACAGAAAGACTTGGTCCATGCACCACTGAGTACCCCTAGGCATAATGGATGAAAGCAAGGCAAACTGGGTGCAGGCCTGAGCACACTGCCTGGCTCCAAAATGGCCCCTTGAGACTTGACCCCCACCACATGGCCAGGTCCTGCCTGGACCAGGCCTCAAAATGGCCCCCACCCACATGACCAGGCCCCAACAACACCCCAAAAAGTCGAAAAACACACAAAAATCACCACAATCCAATGCCATCCATGCCCTCAATGATGTTTAAATTCATAACACCCCACAGAAAGACTTGGTCCATGCACCACTCACTACCCCTGGGCCTAATGGAAGAAAGCAAGGGAAACTGGGTGCAGGCCTGAGCACACTGCCTGGCTTCAAAATGGCCCCTTGACCCCTAGCCACATGGCCAGGCCCTGCCTGGACCAGGCCTCAAAATGGCCCCCACCCACATGAAAGGCCTCAACAGCACCCAAAAAGTCGAAAAACACACAAAAATCACCACAATCCAATGCCATCCATGCCCTCAATGATGTTTAAATTCAAGACACCCCACAGAAAGACTAGGTCCATGCACCACTGAGTACCCCTGGGCATAATGGTTAAAAGCAGGGCAAACTGGGTGCAGGCCTGAGCACACTGCCTGGCTCCAAAATGGCCCCTTGAGCCTTGACCCCCACCACATGGCCAGGCCCTGCCTGGACCAGGCCTCAAAATGGCCCCCACCCACATAGCCAGGCCCCAACAACACCCCAAAAAGTCGAAAAACACACAGAAATCACCACAATCCAATGCCACCCATGCCCTTAATGATGTTTAAATTCAAGACACCCACAGAAAGGCTTGGTCCATGCACCACTCACTACCCCTGGGCCTAATGGAAGAAAGCAAGGCAAACTGGGTTGCAGGCCTGAGCACACTGCCTGGCTTCAAAATGGCCCCTTGACCCCCAGCCACATGGCCAGGCCCTGACTGTACCAGGCCTCAAAATGGCCCCCACCCACATGGCCAGGACCCAACAACAGCCCAAAAAGTCGAAAAACACACAAAAATCACCAGAATCCAATGTCATCCATGCCCTCAATGATGTTTAAATTCAAGACACCCCACAGACAGACTTGGTTCATGCACCACTGAGTACCCCTGGGCATAATGGTTGAAAGCAAGGCAAACTGGGTGCAGGCCTGAGCACACTGCCTGGCTTCAAAATGGCCCCTTGACCCCCACCACATGGCCAGGCCCTGCCTGTACCAGGCCTCAAAATGGCCCACACCCACATGGCCAGGCCGCAACAACACCCCAAAAAGTCGAAAAACACACAGAAATCACCACAATCCAATGCCATCCATGCCCTCAATGATGTTTAAATTCAAGACACCCCACAGAAAGACTAGGTCCATGCACCACTGAGTACCCCTGGGCATAATGGTTGAAAGCAAGGCAAACTGGGTGCAGGCCTGAGCACACTGCCTGGCTTCAAAATGGCCCCTTGACCCCCACCACATGGCCAGGCCCTGCCTGTACCAGGCCTCAAAATGGCCCACACCCACATGGCCAGGCCCCAACAACACCCCAAAAAGTCAAAAAACACACAGAAATCACCACAATCCAATGCCATCCATGCTCTCAATGATGTTTAAATTCAAGACACCCCACAGAAAGACTTGGTCCATGCACCACTCACTACCCCTGGGCCTACTGGCTAGTGAGGCTTTACAGGCACCCCAAAATTAAAACAAAAATCAACTTTTTACAGTGAGCTAAAATTCCATGACATAAATGAGAATTAAGTTATTAAAAAATCACAGAAACAGTTGTATCATGCACCCATGACTAACCCTGGGCCTACTGGATACTGTGGCTACCCACAATATATTTTTTTTTAAGGTTGTGAAAAAAGTTTTAAAACTGTAGTTGCAGCAACTGCAATGCCCAAAACAAACAACACCAACTTACTTGTAAAATCTCAAGTCCAAAAGTGATCCAAACTCCAAAGTACAAAAAGTCCTCAAATACAAATATCCAGCAGCAGCCACAAAAAGTAATCCTTCCAGATCCAGATCCAAATCAAAAGTGACCAGGAGATGGACAAAGCACTGGGAGGAGCCTGCTGGACAGGAACAGGAAGTTGGAGACTCTGGGGCACTTCCTTCCTCCCACCCCTCCACCCCCCAAAAATGGACTCCTTGCACCAAAAATTGCAGCCAAATGTCAATCTGAGGAGTTATTCTGATCAAAATCATCATTTTCAGGAGGTTTATGCTTCCTGCGGTGGATTTCTTGTGCAGAATCGCAATTTTCGCAATTTCGGGAAAGCGAGCTGTTCCAATCTCCCGCCGGAAGTCAGCTGCGCGCCGCATCTTTGTGTTCGGCATTGTTTACTCCCGCAATGTGTAATCGCAGGCCCTTATGACGTACTTGCGTTGTCAAACTCTCGCTGTGCAAGATGGTGAGCCACGATGACGTAATTGCGTTCGAAAAACTCTTGCGCGATCACGCAGCAAGATCCAAAATAGCGCAGCACACGCAAACCGGGAGAAAAACAACTCGGCGGACTCAGAATCACGGTAAGTCAATGCCACGCGCGCGATATTGTATTTTTCAAGCGCGACCAAGCAAAAAAATCCGCCGCTTGCGAATTTGCGGATTTTTGGGCAAATTCGTGTGTTTCGCGGACCACGAATTTGTCAAAAATCCGCAAATTCCGCGAACGAAACGGATTTTACGCCCACACTTACTTAGCACAATGGCAGCCGTCCAAAACGCCCGAATGCAGAAACAAGATGTCAGTCCCCAACATAGTAAATGCTTCATAGCCACCGTGGTGACGCTGTTTGTCTCCCTCATCCTGTCTATCCTTGGTTGGCTGTTACTAATATACCATCCTGTTACCTCACCAACTCCTACCCCGACTCCTGCTGAACACCAGTATTACACGCTACCAGGCCACGAATTACCCCGCCGTGCAGAATTCTTCAACAACACCTTCATCCAAATGTTGCATCATCATCAGCTGATCATGAACAATACTAACTGCTGGGTTTGTGGACTGATGCCGCATTCCATGATACACCCTGTTCCATTCTTTCCCTACCCCTTCTCCATCACTGGGTCTTGTCTTGCATGGTGGATGCTGATGCAGGAGGCCTAACCTGCCAATGGTACTGCCAATTCAATCCTTGAGACATTTCGGGATGACTTCTGGCGGAACAGATCTGGCAATGCCAATGCTCCTTTTTGCCCAACCAGCTCGTCCACATTGCTACTACCACCAGATGAACTCAGTGAAATGGCAGTATTCAACTCAACCACTCGACGAACATTTTCCAGATTCCGCACAAGAAGCATACTGCCTGATGAACGAGACACTGTGAATGTCATAAATGTGCAAGGCCGTGTCTGCATCCATGGCCTAGGGACTAAGAAAGTTGGTACCAGTACGTGTGATATCACAAAAGCGTTGAACTCTACATCTCCTCCAAATCTGGTGGCATCCCCCAACACCTTTTTCATCTGTGGCACTGCCGCCTACACTTGGCTCCCCCGTAACTGGTCTGGTACCTGCTATCTGGCCTTCCTCCTTCCACCAACATACTCTATCCATGGAGGTTACCACCAGTCAATGAAGGGCGCCCTGCGCCGCTCACGTAGGGTCGTCATATCAGCCAAGGATACAGCGGGCCAGGAAGCCGGGGACTTCTTTAAAGGTTTCCTATCATTCTGGGGCCCCATGGCAAACAGTCAGGCTGTACGAGGACTGACCAGGGCCCTTGAGGCCACCATCACAGTTACAGCTGGTGCCCTCTCCAATAGCACTGCAGAGCTACAGGCGGACCCCCTTATAACGCTCCAAAACTGCATGGTCCTCGACGTCATCCTTGCTGATCGTGGTGGTGTATGTAAATTGATCGGCTCCAGCTACTGCATGTACATCCCAGACAATGCACCTACAGTGTACGATGCCATCCGACGTCTGCATCGCCTTTCTTCCAAAATTCATTTGAATGAAGGCAGCTGGTCCCTCACCGGCTGAATCTGGGGCCTCCTTTTCCAGTGGAGTTGGAGGGTCCTCATTTTCCTTGCCTTGGAAGTAGCTGTCCTGGTCTCCTGCTGTTTGTGCTTTCAGTGCCTGCCAGTGCTCTGTACAATGTGTGTTCAGACCATCAAGCCTCCACCCTCTAAAATTCACAACACCAATATGATGATGATGATGCTCGAACAAGAAACAGATGGTCTTATGAACATTGACATTTCTTAAAAGTATTTGCCACTCAATGGCAAAACGAGGGTCTGAGGAAAAGTGTTTTTCTGATTAGCATCATCTGTACCGGGACTCCATTGTTTTTTCATAGCCATCTCGTGTCAAACACTTCCACACGACCCACCTGGTAATTTCTGCTGATGCCTGAGGAAAATCTAAACTGACATGACAAAAACCATCTTGCAGCCTGCATTTCTGCCCAGGAACTGTCGCACACCCAACCCCCTGTTCTTTGCAGTTCAACAGAAAGCCATGAGACACCCACGCCCTGTGTAAACAAGCTTGTTTTCCATCTCCTGCTCCCAGCCTGGTAAACATCCTTGATACCGTGATCAGGTTATCTAGACAATGATCTGACTGTTGGGCCCTGATCAGGGTGATTAATCAATGACTTGAAGGACCGGGCTTTGATCAAGGCAATTGAACAAAGACCTGAAAAACTGAGCCTTGATCAAAGCCAAGTGAACAATGATCTGTGTACCTAAGACTTGACCAGGTTACTAACTACAAACATCGTCTGGATCTGGTTATCAACTGTAAACACTGCCCTGATTAAACAATCGTCTGACAGCCAAAAGACTGGGATTAAAAATGTATAAAAGGCTTGTAAGCTACAGAGTGAAGTAGCAGCCTCCTGGGTTTTGTCTCTGACTAGCTTGGGACTCTGTTCTATAGCCCGGGCTATTGAAATAAATCTGGGTTCCTCCTGCAGACGAAGGCTCCTGTGTCTCCTTTTACTAAGTATGGAAGGTATGGAAGATTTGGGCAGTTCCCCCGCCGGCGAGACCCAGTAAGTGGGTTATCCCGGTTCTTCACGGTCGTACTATATACCATTCGGTAGTTGTCCGCAAACATGTCTGCTATAGCCTGTGGGTCTGTTATAAGGCTGGAGTCTTTCCCCTGCACCTCGGGCACCAGTCTTGATGCCCACTCATGTCTATTTAGCCACGCTATCAGCCAGTGGCGTCACTAGGGTTGGTGTCACCCGGTGTGGCTAACTCATGGTGTCAACCCCTCACCACTTACCGCATGGACCTCATGTGCCATCAGCGGGTTTGCCTTCTAGTCTGCACCATTTCCACTGTTTACCAAGGGGTACCCTGCGCGAGTTTCAGGACGCTCATCTGCGTGTCCAGCGTTGTCCCCTGTATTTTGCGAGCATTTGTGCCTGTATTTGCTGAATATACACTCACTTGACTGCAGTTTGGTTCACTCTGCGTCTGGGCGTTATACTTAGTTCACTGGTTTCCACCGTATTTAATTATTCTCTGGTTCAGGCCTTTCCTGAAGCCACTTTTAATAACCACTAACTCTGTGTTGATACAACCATTGCCAGGCAGTTTTCTGTGTCTCAACCCACTGCCCACTAAGCAAACTAAAACGATCGCCTTATTGTAAATGGTTCCATTTACTCTGTAGCACCAAGAGGCCTGCATAGTTAATGTGTGGCCATCTATTGATTACTCTCAGTATTCCTAGTTGTGTGAGTAGAAATAATGAATGGTATTTTTTTTATAAACCAAAGTAGTGCCTGGATAGCAATTTATTAACTGCTATTTGATGCTTGCTGAGTTTCTAACCCACACCACCCTCTAAAGTAAGCCTCGGACTGCTTAACTTTGCTGCCATGAGAGTCAGGTGCTACCGGGATGTACTTGCAGTCACTTTTGGATGCAATAGTAGGAATGAGATCTAGGGTGGAAATTAGTAAATAGCTCTGATTCACACAAACTGGGTGCAGTATCTTCTGATTGCCCTGGGACTCCTGAAAAAAGTTACCAAAGCCTCCATCAAAAAAGCATATGGTCCCACTTCTCTCAGCTCATCTCAGAAATAATCAACCCACATGGAGAACTACTCATTTAAAAAAAAAATCAGAACCCAGACTGCACTGATTCCAAAGTGACATTCTCCCAAGAATTATGCCACTCTCCGTCAACACACTTTCTTGCAAAATGCAAGGAAAGGAACTCTTATTTTGAGAGAAGCACTAAAGATGATAAACTAGGGGGGCGTGGCCAGGCGCTGTGGGAAATGGCTGCCTGATTCCCGAGCTCCGCCGGGACCGTTCGTGTCCCCTGTAAATCCGCTGAAAATCCTGGCTGTGAGGCTCTCCGACGGCAGCCCCCAGCACCCTCAGGTTTGGTGCTCCCTCGGAGCCTCTTGCATACTCGGAGACCACTCCGAGGCTCCGTGAGGCGGCTGCGACTCTCGGCGGCGGCCCGACGTCTCTCCCCTGGAACCCGGGAGCCACTGCCTCCGTAAATCGAGGCCCCGGATTTGGGCCTGCCGCATCCGCGGCCTGAGAGGCGCGAAAACCGGGGGGCGTGGCCTCTGAAGTGGCGCCAGAATAGCGGTGCCCTGGGGTCGCTTGGCGAGGCGGCCTGCGGGACCCGGCGGAACAGAAGGGCATAAACGCCGGCACATGAAGTCCAGCTCTGCGCCACCTCTTGAAGTAAGAAGGGCTTGATAGTCCCCGCGTTGCGACCACCTGAGCGAGAGGGGGAGACGACTGGCCTGAGCTAGCCGTGAACTGCCTGGGGGTTGCGGCTGCTGAGAGCTGCGTGAAGGCGCCCACTGAAGGAGGGACACTCGTCCACGGCTGTAAAGGCGGCTTGACCACTGTGACATCGGCTGACAGGTGGGACGATTGTGGGGATTGCATACCCTAGGAGTTAAGGATTATGGCGGGGAGTCGCGGAGTGCACCACACAGGGTGGGCCCCACGCGGCAATATATCTCGGACAGTACCCATATTCCTGGCCGCGATCTGGCGGCCGGAGGGGAGTGGACCTGAGCTGGCGCTGTCCCGCAAGAAGGTGGTTGGAGGAACGTCTGATCCTAAGGGCACCAGATCGAATATGCGGCCCAAAGGGGGTACTGTGACCCAAACCAATAAACTTGACCAGTACACGGTGCCTAAAACGCCGACGCAGCCCGTGGGGGTGACGAAGGAGGGCACGGGGCAGGCGGAACCCTCCCTGACGTCCATAATGGCGGCAATCCAGAACCTCGGCACCAGCCTTGAAACGAAGATGGACAAGATCACTATCGAAGTAAACCTGCTCGGTGCCGACTTGGGGAAAACCACGGACCGCTCGAAAACCAACGAAGTGGACATAAAAGCCTTGCAGGAGTCGGAGAGGAAGCTCGAACGCAGGGTCAGCGAACTTGTCCACCAACACCGGCAGATGGCACTTCGGCTCGATGACCAGGAAGGTAGGGCTTGGAGGAGCAACATACGCGTGGTGGGTGTGGCGGAAGACCTTGAGGGTGATAGTACAGAGCTCTTTTTTGAAGAATTGATACTTCGCCATTTGAAACCCAAGCGGCTATCTAAGCTGTTCGCGGTCGAACGGGCCCACCGGGCCCCGATTCCAAAACCCAAACCAGGAGCCCCACCACGAACAATTATTGCCAAGATACTTAACTACCGAGACCGGGATGCGATCTTTCAGGCTTCTAGACAACATGGAGACTTACAGTACGAGGGATCTACAGTTCGCTTCTTCCCTGACTTTACGCTGCAGGTGCAACAGGAGAGGCGCTCATTCCAAGGGGTCAAGGCGGCACTACGTGACCGCGGAATTCGCTACATGATGTTCTTTCCCACTAAACTGAAGATCATACATGGCGGCCGGTCCCACTTCTTCACCTCGCCAGCGGCAGTACAGGAGTGGATCGACACGTCGTTGGCTGTGGTCCACCCTCCACAGAACGGCGGACAATGGAGAGACACAGGGCACCCCTCCCCGGGGTCAGCGGCGGGGGGAGCGGAGAATGTTGAGCAGAGCCAACGATCCTGGCGTTCGAGATCGAATAGTCCCCGCTGGGACTCACCCAGAGATGACACAGCGAGATGAGGCGGCGCACACTGGACTGAGACGTAGCCGGACAGTAATGTATACAGTGTAATTGTTGGTATGCATGGGCACTCTGAGGGGACAGCGCGATGCCTGCCCGTGGCCTACGGGACGGGCTCCCTTATTGTACTTTTACGCTCATGGCCTGAGGGACCTATTGACCGGGGGCACTGCGGGAGGGCGGCCTGGATGGAGCTGGCCGCGTTTATCCCCAGTTAAAACTTCCTCGGTGTCTCACCGGGGTAGGGTTGGGCGACAGGCGCTCTGCTAATTGGGGTGGTGGGTAGTTTGAGACCCACGGAGCAGGGGGCAGGGAGGGGGGGTTTTGCTTTTACAGAGGAGGGTGGGATGCGGGGGGCAGAAATGGGGAGGGGAGGGTGGAGTCAACTCTCTGCTGTGCCTATTGATGTTTGTACTGATAGTGTTTTCGGGGGGGGCACCAGGGTGGACGACGGAGTTGGAGAGTCTCTCCGCGGGGGGGGGGATCCGGGGAGGATTGGGGAGTTTGGGGTTTGTTTTGGTCGTACAGAATACATGTTCACGAAGCCCTTAATGGTTCAGGGGTGCTAAGTAGGAATTGCCTCCAAAGTAATGCTTAGGGCTAGGAATTGGGAAAAAAGCCTGAAAATCATGAGCTGGAACGTAAACAGACTTGGGGACAGACTCAAGCGTACTATAGTCTTGCAACTCATTAAACGGCACCAACTGGATATTGTGATGCTGCAGGAAACTCACTTATTGGGTAACACATGCCAGGCCCTCAACAGATGGGGATACACTCTCGCCTCACACTCCGGCTTCACCTCAGGTTCAAGGGGGGTGGGAATCCTCATACGCCGCTCGTTGCCCCTCCATATTGATAGCACTAAATCAGACCCGCAGGGTCGCTTTACGGTGGTCACAGGCAGATGGGAGGGATACACACTGAACCTGCTTTCGGCATACATCCCGCCAGGATTGCAGGCTCAAACTTTTGCAGACCTAGGCAAATTGCTACTCTCCCTCCCCAAAGGTCAGTTGGTCTTCGGCGGGGACTTCAATTCCGTAGTGTCGGGCATCCTGGATAGGCAACCCTCCAGAGACCTCCCCCAAGGGCAGCAATGGCTGGCTGACTTTCTTGAGGCTTTCGGACTCACTGACGTTTGGCGCCATCTTCATCCCACGACCAGCCAATTCACCTTCTTCTCTGGGCCGCATCACTCCTTCTCACCCCTCGATTACATCCTCACCGTCCTGCAGCACCACACTATAGTACAGAGGCAACACTCCTGACTCGAGGCATCTCGGACCATTCGCCGGTAACTGCGCACATCACGTTCGGAAACAGGAGGGAGGGGTGTGTGGCGCCGATAAACCCCTGGCATCTACTGAATGAAGACACAAGGGGGAAACTTGACACCTCTATCACTCAATATTTCGAAGAAAACGTGGGTTCAGTAGACTCCCCTGTCTCGGTATGGGAGGCGTTTAAAACAGTGGTAAGGGGGGAAGCTCTATCAGTCATCTCAGGCAGAAGGCGAGAACAGCTGAGGTCACCACAGCTGAGGCGGGACTTGCAGAACTTGAGGCGGAAGCGCTCGAAAAAGGGGGCAGGACGGTTCGACATAAGTGGCAGCTTAAGTTGGCAGAATACAGAGAGCTGGTCTCTCAGGAAGCCCAGACGGTAGCTAGACATAGAATGGGTAGGCTGTACGATCAGGGCGACAAAGCCGGAAAACTTATCGCCTGGCTCGACAGAAAGCAGCAGGCCAGGAAGACAGTGCCGTTAATACATGCGCAATCCGGGGCGATTCTCACGGAGCCTCGGGATATAATGGAGGAGTTTGCTAGCCACTACAAGCAGGTCTATGCGAGGGTGTCTGACCGTCCAGAGGAGGACTCTATGGACCTCCTCGCTGATATCAGAATGCCGTGTCTATCAGATGAGGATCGGGAGACCATTGATAGTCCACTCACGGAGGCCGAAATACAGCGTGCGATAATGGAACTCCGACCGGGGAAAGCGCTGGGTCCCAACGGCCTCCCGATAGAATTGTACAAGATTAAACCCGAGACTATTAGTAGGCACCTTAAAACCATGTTCGATACCAGCAGAAAGGAAGGAATATTGCCACGTGACCAGCACATTGCTACTATAGTGGCAATCCCGAAAGAGGGGAAACCCGTTGAATCCTGTGCCTCCTACAGGCCGATTTCCCTCCTCAACGCGGAGCCCAAAATACTGGCAAAAACACTCGCCAATAGGCTTAAACCAATACTGAGTACATTGGTACATCCTGACCAGTCGGGCTTTATGCCACACCGAAATACGGCCCTCAATATCAGACGCCTACATGGGGTGATCGGGCAACGCCATAGATTGAAGGAGGACGCGGTTGTGGTCTCCCTGGATGCCACCATGGCGTTTGACACCCTAGAATGGCCGTACATGTTCGCTGTCCTGCGTAAATTGGGCTTTGGGCCCCACTTTGTGGCGTGGGTTCGTCTCCTCTATACGGAACCACTGGCACAGGTCCTAGTGAACAATAAGGTGTCGGAGGTCTTCACCTTAGAACGAGGAACCAGACAGGGCTGCCCCCTTTCTCCTCTCCTGTTCGCCCTCTCCCTTGAACCACTGGCTGCCTGGATCAGACACGACGTCTACCTTCGTGGAATAGAGTGGGCGGAGGGATGGGAAGACAAAATATCCCTCTACGCGGACGATATTCTTCTATACCTCTCCAAGCCACGAAGGTCGATCATTGCAGCACTCGACATCTTCGCGAGCTTTGGTCGTAATTCCGGCTTCAGAGTCAACTGGGGCAAATCTTATCTTTACGTCCTCAGCGGGAACCCCCCTAGGCTTCCCGATTCCTGTCCCCTCACAGTAGTTGAGGACGGCTTCAAATACCTGGGAGTGTTCATATCCAAGGACAAGGCCCTGTCCTACGAGCGCAATCTCCAACCTCCCCTACGGCATCTCCAAAGGGAGGCCAAGTCCTGGCAGGATCTGCCACTGTCGTTACTAGGCCGAGCTGCCTTATTCAAAATGATGGCGCTGCCTAGGTTTCTCTACGCCCTCCAAAATTATCCAGACCTGGTGCCTAACGCCGACTTTACAGCAATTGAGGCGGCCCAGCGTACCCTCCTTTGGGTGGGCGCCCCACTTATTGCTCTGTCAAAACTCACACTGGGGTGGTATGACGGTGGCATAGCCCTCCCTGACATCCGTAAGTACTACTGGGCAGCCCATCTTTCAGCGATTAATCAAGGGACTTATGGGGACGGTAATGACCCGGCCTATGGGATGGACAGATGGCAACTCCCGGGTGGGAACTATGAAACTGCACTCTACTCTAAAATGGGCAAACTTCGACTCACCGGACCTACACAGCACTCGGTACAGATATGGCACATAGCGCAGAAACAACTGGGGTGGTCCGGGGTCCTCACCATGGCTACACCACTCTGGGCTTCGGAAAAGCTAGGTAACCTGGGTCGCACCAAAGGATTCCGGAACTGGGACCTGATAGGGATCTCCCAAATAAAAGACATCTGGGGGCCTAAGGGTATACACACATTCGCTCATATGCAGGCGACGTACGAACTGGCACACACCGAATACTTCAGATATTTGCAGGTGCGACACTCCCTGCAGACACATATTCCACCCGGCACCACACTGCCCCAAAGCTCCCCTCTAGAAGACAGACTATTAGATGGGTATATGCCAGAACACGCTATATCTCTCACGTACAAAAAGCTGGTGAATAATTCCCCTGACCTACTATTGCCCTTAAAAGAGAAATGGATTGACGATGGGTTGGAAATTGATGAGGAGGAATGGATGTATGCTCTTGCCTCCCCCCGAGAGGTGGCAATATCAGCCCGACTGCGCCTAATCCAACTTAAAATACTACATAGAGTTTACATTTCCTGTACAAGGCTGCAATTGATGAGAAAAGGTGGGGACGGACTCTGTCGAAGGGGATGTGGTGTAGAGGGTACCTTCTTTCATACCATATGGGGGTGCCAAAGAGTGCAAACGTACTGGGGGAGAGGGGTGCACTGCATGCAGGAGGTGTGGGAGGTAGAAATTAGGCTGGAGGCCAAAAGATGTCTGCTCAACATCTGGGAACCCACTGACTTATCGCACAGAGGGAAACTGTGGGTAACGCTTGGGCTGATGGTGGCTAAAAGGAACATTGCGAGGTTGTGGGGTGACCCTAACCCACCAAAACTGAGGGACTGGCAATGTGACATGGACTGGTGCATGCTGCAGGAGAAGACAGTTTATGTCACAAGAGGCTGTCCTCGCAAATGGGTGGAAATTTGGTCCAGATGGAACGAATACAGGGGAAATATATGTGAGCCTCCTCTAACCACGCAATCCAGCTCATTGGACATATAATACAGACCATTGCTGACTGACTCCTAGCACTTAAGTGTGTTTAGTTTTCATAATCGCACACGGCACTGCTCTGAACCTTAAAGTACTGTAATTTATCGACCAAGTTAACAAGGGGTTTGTTTTCTATTAGTTTCCTTTCTTGGTTTAAAAATTTAACACTGTGGACCTTATTATGCACCTAAAACTGTAAAATGTGACCTTCCTCATCCTTCCTTATCTTTCGAAATCTCATAGATTTGCACTCTATTACGCCGCCGTAGCCCCGGGTTGACGGCACAGGGCTGTGTCTTTATCCTATGATACTGAAGAGTTTGATTGTTTGCCGGCCCGCTGGGTTGTAGGCGAGTATTGTACGATGTGATCTACGTAAAAAAGGTCTATATAAAAATAAAGTAAAAAAAAAAAAAAGATGATAAACTAGATTACAGCATCTCATAAAAAATAGGGCGACTGTCAAAATTACTAACTTTCAACCTCCTAGCACCATAAGACTTCTCCACAATGCCCATCCTGAATAATATATACTGAACCACCTGACACAAAACACATCCAAAACCGAAATACGTTCATGTGCAAATTGAATAAAAAACCACCCATTAACAATTTGGTCCCCAGTACCAAAGATTGCCACCAAGCAACCTATGGACTCCATGTTCTTGCTCATAGCAGAATCTAATAATGTTGAAACAAAGTTTCTACATGCTGAGATGCTTATAAAGAATTTTCACATACGTACGTTTCTGCCACATATTCCAAGCGATCATTTCATTATCATATAATACATGGGCCTTGTTCATAAATTGCATGGTGATGGCATCGTTTTAACTCCAAACCCGTTAATACTGGAACCATGCTGTTACACCTCGCCAGTAACATGGAATTATGAGTTAATACTCAAATGACGTGCAATAACTGTGAGATCCTTGCTGGATTTACTGAGTGGAACTCCACATGGTATTCCCATTGCGCAGACGTGGGTCCCTTGCTCACTTTGCCACTGGATTCAAGCTAGCCTCGCTGATGAGGGGTGTTACCACGAAACCGGTCCCAGAATGCTTATTTCTGGTTCAGGGAAGAGCTGGGTCGGAACTGAGGTGGTGAAGTGAGCTACATAATGAGGATGAATTCAACCCAGATCTGTGACTGGAGGTGAGTGTCTGAAAAGTTTCAGCACTTCGTCCATCACCTCCTTCTATCCGATGTGCATGTATCTATCTATACCTTATACATACCAGTATTTTCTGTGATGTTATGCTCGCTTCCTCATGCTGATTTTAGTGATGATTTGAGTCTCTGTCTTGCAAAGTAGCATATTAAGAGCACCTAGTCAAAAACAAATCCAAAAAGAACAACTGATTTGTGAATGTTCTATGTATTGTCATTTGTGGCTTCTTTTCTGAAGTACACTCTGTGATTAAACAACAATGACTCTTTTCTGAGGTACACCCTATGATTAATCAAGAAGCAAATAGTCAATTCATAAGCACAAAACTCTTCGTGCCTTCCACATGAATAATAACTGGCTGCAGGCTGAGGTCTTATGGATCAGATTTAAGAAACATTTTGACTCTCCGTTTCAGTTTCAGAACTGGCAAAAGTCAGTATACATGCATCATCCCCTTTCCGTGATTGATGCTCCAATTCACCACCTGCTTTGAGCATATTATCCAGCACAGGCACGTTCCTTACCTCAGTCTGCACATGAGGTCCCGCGGGCCCCGGCCGGTCTCGGAGGCCGGGCTCCCGCCTGTGAGCCATGGTGTGGGGGCACAATCAGGTCAAACCCCGAGCCCCGGGAGCTAAACCCTCCGGCGGGACCAGGTGGGGATCGGCCGCCCGGTACTCCTGGGTTGATGGGTTCAGTGGAGTGGATCACGCAAAACATTCTGCCGTTCCTTGCGTGAGTGACGTTTGGAAGTGAACGTCATTGACGTACGGACGCTGACGTCTTACAGCAGCCTAATAATTCATCTTTGCCTGTGGCCGGTTAATGAGTCGAGTGACACCGTCACATGGGGTGACACCGTGAGCCTCTGCTTTAAATAATCGTATTGCTTTGCTACATATCAGGAAGCGAGGAACAAGGGGTTCCTCGCCTCCTGATATGTAGCAAAGCAATACGATTATTTAAAGCAGAGGCTCACGGAGTCACCCCATGTGAAGGTGTCACCCGGTGCGGTCCGCACCCCCCGCACCCTCCTAGTGACGCCACTGCTATCAGCTTTCCTGCTTTGTTTCCGTGCTCGTAAACTCTACCCTGTACCTCTCTACTCTACGCCCTGGCTCTATCACTAGCTATGCTATGAAACTCATCTTGCCTCAGCCTCAGGAGGTGGAGGCCTTCAGGGGATACCGCCCGGGCCAGTTCCCATTCCGATTTCACCACTTCTTCTTCTGCTCTTTCAAGCTCGGCCTGCCTCTCCCTCTTTTTCCCAGCTATTAGGGAGAGTGTTTCTCCCCGGATGACAGTTTTGTACGCCTCTCTGCGCAGAGTCAATCGTTTCCTTGTTTTCTTGGGAATAATTATTCCTGGCTCTTACAATGCTTTTTTGGGTATTCGGATCCTTCAGAAACCATGGATTAATGGGTGCTACTCTGCCAGGGCTCACGTATTCCCACTCCATTTTCAGCCACACAGGGGAATGATCCGAAATGCCCCACCCTAGATGACGTACTTCACGAATAGCGTGCCAGTGCTGCTGGGGCAAGGACATAGTCTATACGTGACAGACTGTGATGTGCCCCCGTTATGTGTGTGAATTGCGTTCTGTCTGGGTTGTGTATTCTCCAGCCATCCACCAATCCCACTGTGCCACAAAGTCAGTCAGCCACCTCTGAGCCGGTCTGATCGCACGAGGGGGATGCCGGTCTAATTCCCTGGCCATCACTGCATTGAGTCACTTCCCAATATCAGGACTCCCAGTGGTAGTGTCAAGAAAATCGCGCCCAGGTCTCGAAACGTTTCCGTCTGTAGGCCCGGTGGGACATATACTGAAAAGAAAGTAGCTACCTTCCCTTCCCATTGGCCCCAAACCCCTATGTACCTGCCCCGTTTGTCTGTCCATGTGGCCTGTATTGTGAAAGGGAATGAATTTTTGACGAGTAGGCCCACTACGGCACAGGAACGTGTTATCTGATTAGGTCATAACGCTTGCCATCTAATTAGACAAGCAATATTCCTCCAGCCCCTGATAAGGCATACGGAGTTCTCAAAACAAATCAAACCTATGACAGACCTGGGAAAAACCCTGCGGCCATTGTTTTGATTTCACCGAGAACTTCAGCAAAAGAATGTGCTAACGACCAAGTCGTATGACATCCTTATTGACGTATCTATGTCCATCCTTACGTCAATCTCGGCACCTTAAAGGTATAAATATTACCGATATTGCCCTATGCAAACACACGCGGTGGTGACGAGATCGGAGCAGCCAGACTTGCCGAAGCCCAGAGCAGAGCAGACCCCGCTGGCGCAGCCCCGCCTTCCTGACGCGCTGAGAACGAGATGCTGTTTTCTCCTGCCGAGAAATCCAGCTCCGGCGCTTCCGGGTAGCCCTCGCAGGCAGCCTGGAATATCGAGACCAGAGGCGAGAGATACCATCCCTCATTCATCCTAGACTCCAGGTACAGAACTGAATAACCCCTCACAGAGAATTCTTGAGTCAGTCACTTGGCAAAACAAACTTAACTTAAACTGCTACTTTCTACTCCCGCCCACGTATTAGGCTTAGGTCAGGTACATCTGGGGTAGGCGTAGTTAGAAACACCAGTTGAGTACGATTAGTCAAATGTATATGTGTATGTATCTATTTTATCCATTTTAAACCATCATATGGCTTAGAAACCATATCAATGTTTTTACAGTATTATTTTATACTTCTGCTTTTAATGTACGCACTTTACTTAACCATAAGTATTGCAATAATATCGATCCATTTCTCTTGTATGAGAAAAGAGACTGATCAATAAATAACATCTTTTATTGAACACGCCCGTCTCTTCCTTTTCTCTACAATCTGGTGAGACTAAGAATGCACGTACTGACTGAGTAAAATAAGTCGTCTTTTGTTTTCACACGACTCTAGAGATACACTCTTGATTAGGGGAGAGCAAAGTTGTCATGTTCTATGGTTGTCAGAAACTAAATCCCTTCTTGTCTATCCAGGGAGGTTCAACTCCTCCTTGCCTAGTCGAGAAAGTTTCTAGTGAACTCTGAGCTAGCTGGCAAACCCAAAACTTTAAGTCTAATATCGACAGTAGTAGACCTAGTTAACGTCTGGTCTATGTCTATACTATTGAAGGTATTATTCCAATGCGCAGAGCCTATTGGGATAATAGGAACTACACTACATGGCGCCCAACGCGTTTGGATAGGCGATAAAACTAACGTAAGACATTTAGAGTAACTCAGTCGTGCTTTTTCACTCAGACCCCTTTTTTCCCATAATACTCCAAAGACGTCTGGAGTGGGTGAAAGGTAATATCCGCCAGACCTCGCAGGAGGAAACTCCTATGTATGGTCCTTGGTTTAGTCAACGTTGAAGGATACACTGTTCCAAAATATTGTGCATCTAATCTTTGTTTCCATAAGAACCTGATCTGCAAACAAACAAAATAACCTTCTGGACAGTACAATGTCAGACGGTGAAGGAGACAGAGAGGCAGTTAGAATAGCAACTGAACTCGCAGCAGCTGATAATGCACTGCAAGACGCTGACCCGGAGATAATACTCATAGCGGTCAACACAAGAAAATCTGTAACTTTAAAACTTATAGAAAATGGACTGACACCTAGAGGTGGAACGGTCATATTCGTAATTGAGGCACACGAATATCGGCAGACAGAGGTATTCTATTCATGGATACATTTTCCAGCAGCAAATGCTGTAACAAAGGTCTTCCACTATTACAAAACAGAGGAACCTCCTAATGAGTACACTCCTTTCGAGGAGGTGGAAGTACCACTTAAATTTCAAGAGCATCTGCTCTTATTTAATGGCGCCCTAAAACACAACAATCACATCACCAGGCTCGGTCCATTAGGTAGACCAGGAGCAACGTGGCCGGTTCTAGCCAGATACACACCACATCCAGACATCGATGGGATGTCTGCAGCAAACCTTTTAATACAAATAAAACAATTAATAAAAATACATAGACAATTAGTCCAACATGTAATGCGGACTTCAACAATCCAACCAGCAATTAAAATTCCACAGATGACCCCTCATCAGGGGAACACAAATAAAATTACACCACAGAACATACAGTCCTGCCTAGGTAAAGTACCAGCTAAACGGGAACAAATACCATTCTGGTTAGCACAAAAAATCACCCAAATAGAGGCGGTGTTTCCAGACACCACCCCGTTAGAAAAACACAGGATTCTGACTATCTGTCTTCCAATGGGAATCGCACCACACGTGGAGGACTGTGACACTTGGGGTACAGTCTTTGCTTCCATCTACACAAAAACGCACGGTGTTCCATCCATTTCGGTAATACCAGATGTGCTAAAACAAATTCAAGACGAATACGGTCCAGAACCCGCTTTAACTCTTGGTATGAAATTACTGAAAGACTTCAAGCAGGTCTCGGCTATATTATTAGCCAACATAAAGGGAGAAGCAGCAAACGTGGCGATCCGCCAGAGGTTAAAGGAGACAGATATAGCAGACCAACCAGCTGAAATTGCCAGAATTATAGAAAAATCCTATGAGGAACTAGGTAGAGATAGTTTAGGTGGAATACCAGTAAAACCACAACTGATTGAAAGTCCTGAAAAAATATTTTTTAATAATAATTCAACATCACAAAAAAAGAGCTGGGATGGAAACAAACAATCCAATCCTAAAGAAAAGAAATTCCAGTCCAGAGGAAGGTCTCCTCGGCGGAGAGAAAAATCTCCGAACCAGAGACACAGGTCACCCCAAAGTGACCCCTCTGGGAAAAGATATAACCTTAGAAATAGGGATAATATAAAGAAACCTGATAGATATCAAGACATTGATACACGTCCCTCTCAATCTTTTCAGACTTCCTCGCAAAAATCGGAAAGAAGAGGACGATCAGAACAAAGAGAAGAGCACGCCAAGTCCAAAGACAAGGAATCTGCTCATCTAAAAAAGAAACTACAATTTCCAAAAAAGAAGGTAGCCAGTATCAAGGTAGTAAACAATGCCGATAATACTGAGGACACAACTGAAAAACGAAGAATGGGCTCAGACAATGCTAGACAGCGCAGCAGAAGTGAGCATAGCTCGCAAAGTCCTTATGAATCTTCTGGAGACAGTGGACACGAATGAATATCTTCAAGTGGAAACTGCAGACACCAGAGTTAGCAAACCTCACAAAATATATGAAATAACTTTACGTATAGAAGGGGATAAGACTAGAAAAATAAGGGGACTATTTTGGGATAATCTCTCCAAGGGCTATGACATCCTTCTAGCTGAAAAAGACTGGCCACCAGAGTTTGTCAGGGAGTGCCCTCATGGCGAAGAAATAATTATGCCTGCCTTCTCAAATCATATCCCAATTCATAAAAAATACACACTTGCCAGAAAGTGGGCAGTAGCTCAAGCTCCTGCTTTATATAAAAATCATGTAGGATGGGATGAGGACTCTCCTCCTCACAAAATCCAGTTAAAATCACAACCTACTGCACAAAGACAGTACCCAATTAAGCAAGAAGCTAAAAAACAGGTAAAAGAAATCCTAGATCAATTAGAATACCAGGGGGTGATTGAAACTTGCACCTCACAAATGAACAACCCTTTGTTTCCGGTCTCCAAACCAGACAATTCATATCGTCTAGTTTTGGATTACCGACACCTTAACTCATGTTGCAAAACTTTTGCAGTGCAAAACTCGCATAGTGCAGCACTAATGAATAACATAGTGCGCAAAAAATACAAAACAACATTAGACATCTCTAATGGATTCTTTTGTCAAAATATAGCACCAGAGAGCAGATATTTGTCTGCGTTCTCAATAAATGGCACTCAAAAACAATTCTGTCGGTTAGCCCAGGGATACAAGAACAGCCCTGGAGTATTCTCAGCGAGAGTAACAGAATTACTACAAACATACGATGACGAGGCATTATCATATGTCGACGACATTTACCTAACAGATGATGACTTGGATACTCACTTGAAGAGAGTGAACATCATAATACTTGGGTTCGCAGCAGAGGGTTACAAATTCAATTTTAAAAAATCCAGAATTGCCCATCTAACAGTCCTGTTCTTAGGATATGAATTATCAAGTGAAGGCAAAAGCCTGGCTGACAATTTCCTAGAGAAATGTGCCGTACTCCAAGCACCTAGAACACTAAAAAACCTACAGTCAATTCTAGGCTTCCTAAATTTCGGAAGAACATACATTGCAAATTACGCAGAAAGGGTCAAACCCCTTTATGATCTAATAAAACCAGATTTTAAAAGAACCAATTGGACTCAAATACACACAGAAATTTTGAGATCCTTACAAACAGACATGTTTATTAAAACAAAATTAGAAACACGTGATAACACACGCAATCTTGTGATTCGAGTCATCCCAGGAAGATGCGGATTCACATACCTGACCTCTAATGAGGGAGAAAAGGTACCAATTGCATTCAAATCACACTTGTACACAGAAGCTGAAAAGAAATTCAGCATTAAAGAAAACATTGTTCATGCAGTTCAAACCGCAATAGCTAGAGAAAAAGATCAAGCGGACGGTAGACACATCACAGTCAGAACAGCAGAATCAGCCTTTGAGGCATTAACAACACCGTGTAATTTACCAACAACAACATTGGATCCGGAATGGATACAATGGGTGAATTCAATTACAACGGACAAAGTATACTACTACTTTGATCCAGAACTAAAGGAATTGAAAAATCTAGAATATGAAAGAACATTCCCTCTGCCAATCGACATTCTGCCCTTACGACAATACGCTTGTGTAATCTATACAGCGACCATGCTCAACCCTCCGTTTGGGGAGAACAAGCATACAACCCAACATGTGAGATTACAAAAGAAGTGTGGCGTGGAGGTAAACTAAGACCTCTATTAACAAAAACACACTCAGTAGAAACTAATTCAGAACAACAGACTGAAATAATAGCATTAAAAATGGCGCTAGATAATGCTGATCGCGAATTCCCGACACTTATAGTGTCCGATTCATATTACTGCGTCAAATCATATAACAACGATTTGCAGAAATGGATTCAAAACGGTTACAAAGATGACACAGGTGCTACAATAAAGCAAAAACTGCTTTGGGAACAAATAGTTCTGTTACAAAAAGAACTACCAAAGACTCACGTGATACATACACTGAGTCATCAGCGTGATGGCGTTCACGTTGCAGGGAATTCATTGGCTGAGACAGCCACAGTGGTAGCAACTAAATCGGCTTCCGTAGCTCGAAAAAAGCGTACAGTGAAGTATATTGACGGTGAAACAGTGCTGGCGGTGAAAACGTCATCAAAAGGCGACTGCTCAGCGCTACCGATCAACTAACCACTCAATTATACATACATAATCGATTCAAACTCCGTCCCTTTTGCTCGAATCCCTGGAGTGGGGATAGAGGGATTCCAAACATGGACAGGAGAACCTTGTTAATAGCAGACGCACATATGGGCGAGGGTCTCAGACACCTCACACTAAAAGATTCTCTGGAAGAATTACAATCAAGGTACTGGTGGCCAGGCATGAGCCTGCATCATACCATGTTTGTAAAGAACTGCCCAAACTGTAACAGAAATCGCAGTGGTGAGAGAAACGGTGTAATACCGTGTCGTTTCACTCCAGAAAAAATCAACAGTAAAAAGCAAAGCGTCCGATTAACATATACAGGCTAGTTTCCACTTATAATGTAGATCACCAGCACTCGGCTGACGTCTGGACTGTTATACAAAGATGTGCGAGTCTAAATGGCATATACGCTAGAAGCATGCTCCGTTTGACCATTGTTTTCACTCTAGCCCTCCAGCCTGAGGGGAAACATGGCCAAATGAGCATAGCACAGCGGGACTCTTCTCACTTCCTTCCTGAGGGATACGGGATGGTGTAAAGAAAAAACCAAGGCATAAAGCTATCTATAACAGAAAGGATATTAGGTTCGGGAGCTGGGTGGGTCAAACATCTAATAAGTGTCCAACGTAGTCTAAATAACCTGCCAAGAAATTCTCTGAAGGGATTCAGTCCGTACGAATTATTATTTGGAACTAGGATGTTAGTCTTAGACCTCGACAGTCAGACTTCAGTGGTGAAGGAAAAATGCTTTGATATCAAAGATCGTTTGGCTATTTTGCAGGACTTAAACGAAACAAGAAAAGACCTGAGCAACATAAAGTTGAAACAGCAGCCAACAACCACTGAAGAACCACCACCTGTCCCAGCAAGACCTGTCTGGATTCCAAAAGTCGGGGATCTAGTCAGAGAAAAGATTGCGGTAAAGAAGGAATTTGGGCCTTCTTACAGAAAAGCAGTTCCTGTCTTGTCTATCAACGGGACAAGATCAGTTGTACTACCGCCGCTTGCTGGTAAAAAGGAGAACCGAGTTGTATCCATCGACCTGGTAAAACCACAATCATGTGGCCGATAACAAATAGTAGGCCAAGTGGACTCCCGAAAAGTAGTAGAACACCAAGATTTGCTACAAACACAGAGGTTCAATCTAAGAGGCTAATCACATTCGAAACGCCTACAGAACTACAACAAGGACTATGCAACAATGCAATGGAACTTAGACCTCTGAAAACCCAAATAAAAACATTTAGCAGAGACACACCAATCTATAATGAAGTAACAAACGACTATGCAAGAAACAGTAATCCTGAAGCAATTGGAACAATTGACAGAACTGCATCCGGCTACTTCATAAACTTCGATGATTCCTCTGAAGGCTTCACTGAATCAAAAACACAGCCATCAACAAAAACCTTTAAAGATAAAGTTAAAGTACTTTTGAAACAACTGAAAGAAACATATCTGATTTCTCCATGGATTGAATTTTGGGTGGGTTTTGGTGCATTTATCCTCATACTTTGGCTCATCATGGTACTAACTTTGGGACGCTTCATTGAGGGAAAATATGCTAAAATGGACACAGCAAGTCAGAAAATCAACTTGATCCTCAAACCACACACATCTTCACACGTCGAGAAAAGAGAACTTTCTACAGTCAACTTCACAGCCAATCCTATACCGGGTGGGGTAGCATGGGACAACACTGACTACGAAATTTATGGTCCGGTTGAAATCCTGAAATATCCACACCAAATCAAGATCTCGTTGAGTGACTTTGTAAAACCAAGCTCATTTGCTGATGATTGGGACTTTGAAAGTATAAATAATATGATGTCTGACTTAGTGATGTCTGCTAAATTTACCAAACATGATTATTTGCAGGGTTCGACAAATTATGATAGTATGTACTGTTATAACCACTATGGTAACCATTTTCTACATAGATCTGCACAACCTAGAAATGTTTTAAATTATAATCAATGGGAACATTGTGCAACCCCTCCAAAAGGAAGCTCAAGAACCGTTTATGACAAATATTCATACTTTTCAGGTTTTAACACAAGTAATGCTGAAACATTTTATTTCAAATTGTCAAATAAGACAGGGACAAAGACCATGATAACAAACACGAAATTGATATATTCAGACTCATTCTTTGAACAAATGAATACTTTTGGTTTTGATTATTGGGACAAAAACGTTGAAGTAAAGAGTGTTTGGGGTACAAAAGAATGGCAAGTACAGGGTATAGAATCTTTGTTTAGAGCCTGCATGATCCCAGAACAAATTATATTTTTAAATGACACTGTTCAACAAACTACCTGTCTTGGCCTAGCCAAAATCAAAGACTTAAATAAACCGTCTATTCCAAAACCAACAATGAACAGCAATAGCTCTACAGATGAAGAGATAGACGTAGATTATGTATTAAACCAAAACAGAACACATCCTGATTGGAAAAAGTGGTTGATCTGGCCCACAGATACTAATAACTGTCAAGACAGATTCCTGAACAAAACACAGGGGTTCAAAATGACCAGGCCAGACCCTAGATATTCCCAAAGACAACACCCAGGAATAATAACCACCTACAGTGTGGGCAAATTATGCCTTCAATGGCTACAAACTTCCACACTGGCAGAAATTAAGCAACACCTAACTTTACTTACTGATGGTGCTGACTTGCGTGATTTCATTATGGGACCGCGCAAACAGCGTCAGAAACGTTTCATAGCAGCCTCTGTATATGCAGCATACAACGAGGCCTGGAAGGTGACTCAAATTGAGACAGCAGAAAGAATACGGGAAATTGACCGTATTAATTTGGAAAAATCACTTTCTGTAGTGGACAATGGGTTAATGACTCTGTCCTCCAGAATTTTTTCTCTGGACAGCATTGTGTCTTCAGCAATCGACATAATATCGCAAGACTTACTGTTGTTACAACACGGTCAGTCCCAATTGCGTTCTATTGTACAGCTTGGCTGGACGTTACAAAATCTGCGTTCAGGCTATGTGCCTTGGCGTTTAATCAACACAACGTCACTATTCAATATCTTTAACCTTACTGATAAACAAATCAGTATGGCACAAAAGGGTGCTGATTATACAATCCTGAGCATTGAGAAACTCGAGAGATTACCAGTGACAATGTCAGAACGACCTGTCAGTGAATGGATAATACATGGGATAATTAATATTCCAATATCTACCTTCAGGTTTCAATACTGCCAAAAATATATACAGGCTGGCATGTACGAAAAATTGGGAAAAGGGTACATTAAAACAACATGGAACTTGCCCTATTCACATGCATGTGTCAGTAATAAAGGACAGAAAGTGTTTCTTAGTGGCAATAATTGTGCGATGTCACTAAGCGGTACACTTCTGTGTAACGGAATTAGTTTGCATGGAGCCTGTGAAGGGAACTCAAATAACCTTTCATGTCACCAACTAGGCGCACCTGCAACAGAGATAGAACCATTCTTTCAAAGACTCTATAATGGGAGTTACGTTCTAATTGTGGACCGCAGATGCTGTAGTCTTATGCCCGGGACTCCTTATCTCGTAACTACGACTGCGAAGGTCAAGTGCTGTGGACGCTTATTGTTCCCCAGCTCCCTTCCAGACAGGGAGGCAAGGGCATGGCCCAACTTGAAAATTACTTCTATTCGAATAGATACTTTAAGCAGAATGAAAACAGTGCTTCTTCAGACGCCGACCAGGCTCACGTCATCAAAAGAAACGTATGATCTCCTAGTCGCAAGGACGACTGCAGAGATTCACTCATTGTTATCAACTAATTCCCCCATACATTTCGCAGAAATCCTGAATGAAATCTTAAATATTTCTGATACCAGTGGAGTCTCAAAAGTATTTAAGACAGTATTTTCGATGGCATTAACACCATTCAAAGCCATACTGGGTATTTTTCCAGATTTCGTCCATTCGATTTTTGGCGGACTTCCCCTCATTTTGGGACTAATTGCAGGAATCCTATTCTTAGTCCTCATATTTCGTTATGGCAAACCATGTCACAGACAAAACACCTGCGACAAGGGAAGAAACAATCCTAGCCATTGGATACCGGGACCGGATATCAAAAATCCTGGGACTATCCCGGCTTAGAGACCTGGACATGACTTTGTTTCTTTCATTTCGACCAATGTGGCAACGATGTGTTTTACCTGTATTAAGGTGCTTGCTATGCGGAGAAGAATGCGTGTTAGACACCTGTCTGACGCTACAATCGGATGCGCCAATGGATGCAGAAACATTGTTGAGTCCAATAAAGGCTCATGCTTTGTGCTGCCCTCAACGGCTACCAATCCTGATGACGGCATTCGTGGAAGCTTCACCACTACGATTAAGGGGTAGTGAAGTTCAAGATGAAAGCAGCATTGATCAGGTACGACCTTCTGTCAGCAATTCTAATCAAAACGTCAATGGAGACAATCATGCGCACGAATGCATGGTTACATCCTTTTCCGAGTTAGTGGAACTCTCCCAGGAAGCTGTTGACAGCTTTTTCGACAGTCTAAATGATATGATGTTCTCACCAGAGCAGAAATAGAGACTTTTGAGCAAGCTCGCACACGGGGTTCCCTGAATTTGGCCTTCAGCTAGAATAGCAAAATACCATGAACAATTTTCCTTCCAGTTCACGGACAGCAATTTTTTTTCAGCAGCCCCAAAATATTTTTAAGAATTTTTCGGGACACTTATCTTCTGCTTAAAGTAAGAACTATTCTTAGAGAACTAAAATTTCTATTTTTAGATACTTTAAAGACATTAGCTGCCCGCTGGTATGTTCATAATTATTTTATTCTGTGATGGAATGGTCTCGAAACTTTTTTCTGTATTAAGAGCCATTTCATGTGTAAATTCTCATATACAAATTAGTGATAATGTATAGATATGCGTGATTACTTTAGCATTATTCTACAGCTTGAGTGCATATATTACATGTGACTGTTTTTTCCGTATATTTGATAATTTCAAAATGCATTTATGTATTTTGGGGTGGTAAGGTATACACGATACTCTACAGTATGTTTTACTGTGCATAGATTCGTAAATATGTCCATAGTTAGCGTGTAGTGGGTGTGATGTATTCCTATAGGTTCTGTATCGATCCCCCTATTCCTGACCCTATTCTGGTTAACAAGTTAACTAGCAGCCATCCCATGAGGCAGAAAACCCCCATGATGCAGAAACCGTTATCTGATTACGCCACACTACGGGACACAGGAACGTGTTATCTGATTAGGTCATAACGCTTGGCATCTAATTAGACAAGCGATATTCCTCCAGCCCCTGATAAGGCATACGGAGTTCTCAAAACAAATCAAACCTATGACAGACCTGGGAAAAACCCTGCGGCCATTGTTTTGATTTCACCGAGAACTTCAGCAAAAGAATGTGCTAATGACCAAGTCGTATGACATCCTTATTGACGTATCTATGTCCATCCTTACGTCAATCTCGGCACCTTAAAGGTATAAATATTACCGATATTGCCCTATGCAAACACACGCGGTGGTGACGAGATCAGAGCAGCCAGACTTGCCGAAGCCCAGAGCAGAGCAGACCCCGCTGGCGCAGCCCCGCCTTCCTGACGCGCTGAGAACGAGACGCTGTTTTCTCCTGCCGAGAAATCCAGCTCCGGCGCTTCCGGGTAGCCCTCGCAGGCAGCCTGGAATATCGAGACCAGAGACGAGAGATACCATCCCTCATTCATCCTAGACTCCAGGTACAGAACTGAATAACCCCTCACAGAGAATTCTTGAGTCAGTCACTTGGCAAAACAAACTTAACTTAAACTGCTACTTTCTACTCCCGCCCACGTATTAGGCTTAGGTCAGGTACATCTGGGGTAGGCGTAGTTAGAAACACCAGTTGAGTACGATTAGTCAAATGTATATGTGTATGTATCTATTTTATCCATTTTAAACCATCATATGGCTTAGAAACCATATCAATGTTTTTACAGTATTATTTTATACTTCTGCTTTTAATGTACGCACTTTACTTAACCATAAGTATTGCAATAATATCGATCCATTTCTCTTGTATGAGAAAAGAGACTGATCAATAAATAACATCTTTTATTGAACACGCCCGTCTCTTCCTTTTCTCTACAATCTGGTGAGACTAAGAATGCACGTACTGACTGAGTAAAATAAGTCGTCTTTTGTTTTCACACGACTCTAGAGATACACTCTTGATTAGGGGAGAGCAAAGTTGTCATGTTCTATGGTTGTCAGAAACTAAATCCCTTCTTGTCTATCCAGGGAGGTTCAACTCCTCCTTGCCTAGTCGAGAAAGTTTCTAGTGAACTCTGAGCTAGCTGGCAAACCCAAAACTTTAAGTCTAATATCGACAGTAGTAGACCTAGTTAACGTCTGGTCTAGGCCTATACTATTGAAGGTATTATTCCAATGCGCAGAGCCTATTGGGATAATAGGAACTACACTACACTGAACCCAGACCCCTGGCTTTCGCTCATCATCTTGTCTCTGTAGAAGTCGTTCTAGCGCTGCTTCCTTCTCTGATGGTATCGAAGTACTTAAGGTTACAAACAATTTGAACTCAACGTTAAAAAACAGTTCACGGGGGCGTGGCTTGAGCGGCGATGTGAGCGGACGTGCTCTGGTGGGGCTCCCGCTGCCACCGGCCTATATTTTGCCATTTAAGCAGACTGTGGGGCGTCTGCTCTCTACTTGGGTGCACTAGAGGTGTGGGCGCATTATGGTCGAGGGTCCGGCAGCTGGTCAACGCAGGCGGCGGCTCCGAAGCGGCACTCGGAGCAGACGGACGGATTCTTAAGAACGGCGCCCGACATTTTGAGAGCCCGGCGGCGGTGGATGAGCCTCGCAGCGGTAGAGGAGAGGCCGGCCCGAGACACTCTCGGTGTCGATCGCTGCTAGCGGACGCCGGAGACACTCACCCGGAGCCTTGCTGCATATGGGCGCTGGGGGCTGCGGGGACCTGCTCCTGAGGCCGGTGACGGAAGCTCGCCATTTCGGACTGGAGATTGGTGCCTGCCTGTCCTGTCAGGGTCGAAGCTCTGGCGGCCCTGAGATACGGGGGCTTTGCGATCTGAGGCCCCATAGACGGCCCGCACAGACCCGGGGCGCACACCCCATTCTGCACCCGGGAGACTTGCGGACTCCGGGGGGGACCGGTCTTCGCGGACCCGCCATCTTGCAGGGCCTGAAGCTCTGAAGCGACGACCTGGCTGCCGGACCCGGCTGGAGAACGCGGCGGAGTGCGCCCCGGCGGGGAGAATACGAGAGAGGATGGCGGCCTGACTGGAGATCCCCGGCGGTGAACCCGGCCTGGCAGAAGGTGAGAGGCAGTGCGGCAAGGCCCTATGGTGTGCTGCGACCGCCATTTTGGGAGCTGATGAAGAGTGACTGGAACAGGCCGTGAACTTGTGCAGTGGCCTACGAAACGTGAGACACCCTTACAGAGCGACAGGGAGATCGAGTGGGGGCCCTGCTTTCGAGACCTTCTGGGACCGGGCCCTGGGCGGACAGCGCTACGCCTGGGGGTGTACTGGCTGGCAGACGTGAGGGGGTGAAGCGGACTGCCGGTGGGCCGGTGCTGCCCGGGGGTGGTGAGCCGCGGTAATCAGGAGCAGCCCTCGGGAGACTCTGCGAAGAATGGACATGGTTACACAGGTAAGGTGAGCTGCACTGCTTCAACGGAGGGGGGGTGAGAAAGAGCCCACCGTTGTTCATCTGCAGTGGGGGGTCTGTAGCCCAGCCGGGGGTCCCTCGGGCGGACGGGGTGATCCAGCCCCCTGTACTACACCCTGATCAGTGCGATACCATCCCCCCGACATTGTCTGACGTTTGGACCGGAGGTCGTAGGTAGAGGCCTACGGTGGTGGTGCTGTGGTGTAACTGACTCCGGCCTGCTGGAAACCCGACCCGCTCCCCAGGCAGGGGCGCGATTCCTCCCCGGTGTGCCCGGCCGTAGGGGGTGATGACGTGCTCTAATAAGGGCACCAAGGCCGACCCGGCGGCGGCCCCAAAGGACAACGCTATGGTGGCCATGTGGGGTAAGGCGGGGGCGCCTGCGGCCAGAGAGGGCCCGTCTCGGGCTGCCTCGGAATCCCCGCCGGTTACGCAGACCTTCATGGCCGCCTTTATGACTGAGCTCAAGGCGGAGATAGGGTCCCTGCGGTCTGAGGTGCATTCCTATGTAACTGAACTCAGAAAGGAGGTGACGGAACTTGGGGATCGAGTCGATGGTCTGGAGAAAACTATGGACACGCGTACGGAGGATCAAGAGCACCTGTGGCAGCGTCTGCTGGCCCTTGAGGAGCAGAACATCGAGCTCCAGGTCAAACAGGAAGACTTGGAGAACAGGGGTCGGCGCAACAACCTTCGCATCCGGGGAGTTCCGCTCGGAGAGGAAGGGGAGGACATCATGGACTATGTGGCGCAGCTCCTTCATGCGGTCCGGGGAGATGAGGATGCGTCGCCCCCCACTCTAGATCGGGCGCACCGTGTGGCGGCCCCGGTGGGGAGGCTGGGACTCTTGCCAGACATCCTGACTAGGGTACATTTCTTTGTGGAGAAGGAGGCAATATGGAAGAGCGCATGTGATCAACCAGACCTGCAATACAAGGGCCACAAGATTCAAATCTTTCAGGACTTGGCGCCCAGCACTCTGAAGAGGAGGCGAGCATTCCGTCCTGTGACTGAAAAACTGCGGGGCTTGAACATCGCCTACCAATGGGGGCATCCATTTGCACTCATTTTCCAATGGGAGGGCAAACGCAGAGTCCTGAGATCCTACACTGAGGCGGCACAACTTCTCCACATGCCGACGTCCTCCCCGGCGAGCCCAACCCGCCCTCCCAATCGAAAGAGGACACCGGCTGGCCCGGACTGGACCACGGTGCAGAGGCGTCGGCGCACTCCCCCTGCGACGGAGGCCTCACACAGCCAGGCCAAACAAGATCTCATAGCCCACATTCGGTCTCTTGAAGGTGACAAGACCGAGTCCGACGGGGGGTCTCTTACACCCTGAAGCGGGTCCGAGGGTGCTGCCTTCCTCCTGATGTGATGGTCTCGCACACCCCGTTGCCGGCCTCCGGGTCGAGTTGCGGGGAGTTTTATTCGCTGTATGCCCGGATCCTGGTGACGGGAGTCGGGGGCGGCGGGAGCCCCATGTCCAACTGTACTTTGAGAACACCACGACCCCCTTGACTTGCCCCCTAGGGAGTGACATCCCATAGAGCGTCCAAACCTGCGGGTGTAGGATGCCCTGTAATGGGGTCAGAGAACTTCGGCCCTGTTGGCTGCGATTGTTTGGTTTGAGTGACCAGCCGCCTTGGGTGCAAGCTTATTGTATTTCTCTTCTTTCTTTTCTTTATTTCCCTCTGTACTCTTTCCTGTTTCCTTTTTCTTCTGACTGGGACCTGGGGAGGGGACGCTGGATGTCGGTGGGGAGTGATTGGGTGTGGACTCAAGTCTGTAGTGTGAACGGTGTGGATGGGTTAGCGGCGATGGGAATGACAACCACTTTTGATGATGCCTAATGCGGCTGTGGGCATGCATGGCCCCCTGAAGATCCTATCCCTCAATGTCAAGGGCCCTAACTCGCCTAATAGGCGCAAGCAGGTGTGGATTTACCTTGTCCGTCAGAACCCGGACATTATTTTCTTACAGGAGACTCACCTTCTACAAGCTGACACTGTACGCATGGCTCACCCTAAGTACCCCCTCCAATTCTGGGCGGCCACAGACACAAAGACAGCGGGGGTGGCGATATTGTGCAGGGCTGGCATCAGGCGGGGGGAAGACAGGCCTTTCCGAAGTGGTTATGGGCGCTTTCTCAGGGTGGGTGTGGTGGTGGGAAGGAGACACCTCACACTGTGTAATGTTTATGCTCCCAATCAGGCGCAGGACCGCTACCTTAGAGATCTCCTGAGAGAACATGTGCCACAGAACGGTTCCTCGCTTATTGTGGGGGGAGACCTGAACTTAGTTTGGGACCCGAAGCTAGATCGGAGTGAGGGCTCGTTTAATGGAGCTGGGGCGATGTCCTCGGAACTGCGTAAGCACTTTACAGACCTCGGGCTTTTTGACTCATGGCGCTACTTCTCCCCTGATAAAAGAGAATACTCCTACTATTCCCACGCTCACCGTTCCTACTCTCGCATCGACTTCCTGTTCATATCCCCTGATCTCTCCCGCGATGTTTTAGGGGTGGAGATGTCCGATATCCCGGTCCTCCCAGGGAGAGGAAGTGGCATCTCCCACCGAGTATCCTGCGGGATGCGGCAGATGTTGAGGACATTCGAGAGGCTATCATTTCATACTTCGCGCATAACGACATACCTGAGACACCCTTCCGAGTGGTTTGGGACGCCTTCAAGTCTACGATTCGGGGTCATATTACGTCCCTTTCGATAGCAAGGGCGCGAGAGGCGCGAGTATTGGAGGATAAGTTGACAGAGGAGCTGAGGGGGGCTGAAGTGCAAGATCAGAGCGTCTCTACCCAAAAGTCGAGGAGGCATCTGGCCAACCTTAGGGGTCAGCTCAGGATGCTACGCGCCAATAGGGCTGAAACTTCCTTAGTGGCATTGAAGCAAAAATATTATGAGGGAGGAGACAAAGTAGGGAAAATGCTGGCGAGACGGTTGAGGGCTAGAGTTGCTAAGACTCATATAACCAACGTGCAACTGCCGAACGGGACCAGAGTCGCGGCGGCAAGAGATAAATGTCAGGCCTTCAAGGACTACTACGAGGCCCTCTATACTGAGGAGAGGCTGCCCCCCGAACTCATAGAGGAAGTGGTGGAGAGTTATAGCGGCGCGACGCTTCATCCTCAGTTTGCCCAACTCTTGGAAGATGCAATCACGCAGGAGGAGATAACTTCCGCAATGCAGGAGCTGCATCTGGGGAAGACGCCCGGGCCTGACGGCCTTCCATTATCCTTCTATCGCGTATTTCGGGAGCAGTTGGGTCCTCACCTGCTCCGGTTGTTTAATTCCTTCACAGACGGACAGGGACCGTCCCTGGACGTGGGGATGGCTGAAATCGCTTTGATATTGAAGCCCGGGAAGGACCCAGCCATGTGCTCGTCGTACCGCCCGATTGCCTTATTAAACACCGACTTTAAAATTTACACTAAGGTACTGGCGAAACGTCTGAACCCCCACATGCCGGGCCTGATCGACCCCGACCAGGTGGGGTTTATCCGAGGAAGACAGGGGGCTGACAATGTACGAAGAGTGGCGCATCTTGTGGGCAAGGCCCACCATTGGCAGATCCAGGCTTGTCTCCTCTCCTTAGACGCTGAGAAGGCGGGTGGACTGGACCTTTCTCAGGGCAGTCCTCCATAAGATTGGACTCGTTCCAAAGATTGTCGCTAGAATTATGGCACCCTACATTGCGCCACGGGCCAGGATTAGAGTGAACGGACAACTCGCAGAACCATTCTCCATAGGAAGGGGGACCAGGCAAGGGTGCCCGCTCTCGCCTCTTTTATTCGCCTTGGCGATAGAACCGTTGGCGATATGATTCGTCGGGCCCCTGACATCCATGGTATCCTGTTAGGAGACCTTGACCATAAAGTGGCACTCTTCGCGGATGATCTCATTCTGACACTCACGAAGCCCAGAAAGTCCCTTCCAGCGCTACACTCCACACTTGACCTATTCGAACGCGTCTCCGGCTTGAAAATCAATCATGACAAGTCCTGGGCGCTTAATCTTACCATCCCGAAGATAGAAATTCCTCATTTAGAGCAGATAGCACCCTACCGATGGACAGCACAACACATCCGATACCTTGGCTTACAGTTGACTCCCTCGCTCGAGGACTGGACGCACGTTAACTGGAGGGACTGCCGACGAGCGGTGCTGGAGGACCTGCGGAGTTGGAAGCCACTTATACCATCTTGGCTGGGCAGAATTAATGCACTCAAGATGTCCATCCTACCCAAAATACTATACCTGTTTCAGTGCTTACCTACCCCCATCCCGCTACACAATATAAAAACCCTGCAAAGGGACTTAACCAATTTTGTTTGGGGGGGTAAGAGGCCCCGCTTTTCGCAGGTACTCCTTCTAGCGCCCCGAGATCGGGGGGGACTGGCGTGTCCTAATCTGGTGGAGTACTATTGGGCTGCTCATCTCCGCTACATAGTCGAGTGGGGTACTACAGAAAGCGAGAAGGGATGGCTCCACATGGATAGAGCCGTGACTGGCATACCATCTGGGACCTGGCGTGGAACCACAAGGCGGGGCGCTCTCCAAGCGCCTACATAGCGGTGCCAACGAAAACGGTGTTGGAGATTTGGGATCGGGTGGCAGTGCACCGTGGCCTCACCACCTTTCCATCACCTCATACTCCGATCGAGGGGAACCCGTGGTTCCCACCAGCCCTTCGCACCAGAGCCTTTCGCAGGTGGTCCCAGGGCAATTGCAGGGTGCTCGTGGACCTCTTCGATGGGGGCACCTTTAAATCCTTTGCGCACTGTAGGGAGGACTTCCGATTACCACCTGAGGCCGAAATGCTGTATATTCAACTGAGACACTGGGTAATGGCGGATGAGACTTACCAGGCGGCCACTCGCACCTTCACCCCGTTCGAAAAATTGGCTCGATACTTCACTGATTCAAAAGGCTTGATTTCGAAAATCTATCATATCCTGCAGCACCCCCAAACGCCGCCCTCCCATAGATATCAGAGCTGTTGGCAGTCCCTCTCGAGCACCGACATCACGTCAGCGCAATGGCTGCGGCTGTGGCGCGACATACCTAAAGTCTACCGTAGTATTCCACAGCAAGAAAATGCTTACAAAATGATGACCCACTGGTACTATACACCGCAGCGCCTTCACAAGATGTTCCCGGCCTCTACTCCTGAGTGCTGGAGGTGCCGGTCTGCGACTGGGGACTTCTTACACATCTGGTGGACCTGTTCATCGCTAACCCTCTTCTGGAAGGAGGTCTTGAGCCATATTAGGGGGGTCTTGGGGTTTCCCCTGCCTGATGCCGCTAGCACAATTTTACTGGGGGTCAGACCAACTGGGCTTATGGCACTCACCCGCAATGACTGGATGATAGCGCTCCAAATGATGGGGGCAGCCAGACAGCTCATTGCACTCTACTGGAAAAGGACAGAAGCACCACCTATGGCGGCATGGTTCGTATGCCTCTGGCATGTTTTAACAATGGAGCTCCTTACGGCTAAGCTACAGGCCCGCGACACACGCTTTGGCAAAGTGTGGCAGCCTCTGGTGAAGTATCTATGCAAAGTAGAACATGCGCGCCATGTGCCCCCTAGGTTGCGAACCCTGCATCTGGTAGAGGATGCATTGATCCCTCCATAGTGCTCCCAGAGTGTGTGTTGTGAGTGTGTTGGAGTCTGTAGACATACACCGCAAAAGGCGAGCTACCCGTACCCCCCTGGGCCCTGTGACCTCTACTCTTTCCTCACTCCTTGATCTTTCCTCTTCACTTCCTCCCCCTCTCTGTTCTTTCTGCCGTTTTCTCCTTTGGCTCTGTACTACTGTTTGGACCCGTTTGGTCCTAAGGACTCACCAGTTCTTGTTCCCAGGTTGTACCTGGCCCTTGGGGCTGAGCGATTAATGACAGTGACTGTTAAATGCACAGATAACGAAGAAGCGTGTGGCCGGCCCTTCTGGGTTATAGGCATCCCGCTATAACTGAAGGTTGTATTATTATGCGTTCCTATTGTGTTTCTATGCATTCTATTTGACGCTGCCGGCCCTGACAGGGTTGTAGGCTTACCGCTGTGTTTGTGTCACTATCAAGATAACCCCGCTTGCGGGGCCATAATAAAAAAGATTTGAACATAAAAAAAAAACTGTTCACACCCCTCTCAACTCCCCCCTCCTCCCTGCACCCCTGCTCGTGGCGTTCGCCCATTCCAAACTGGCAGAGTGCCTGTTGCCCCACACACTAAAACTACTAGATAACTAAAGGGATTAAAGAGGAGGAAAGCCAGCACCCCACCCCTCCCCCCAAACCCATGTTAACACAAACAAATCGTCCCTTAAAGATCACTTTAACGCATTAGTAAGGAGAGAGTCTTGTGTCCAACCATGGGTCTATCACCTCTGTGCCTGACTGTGTGCGGTCAGTCTATAAATATCTTTGCCGGGTCTCACTCTTGCGCCTGTGCCGCCTGGTCTCCATCCCGATCTCGTGTCCCCAAGCCTCCGGGGGGACTACTGTCCAGCCAGTCCGACGCCACTTCAGAATTGTAAAAAGAACACGCCCTTCCCTCAACCTCTACCCGCAAACGTGCCGGGAACATCATGGCGTACTTAATTCCTTTGTCCCTGAGTTTTTTCTTGACTGCGAGCAAGTTCCTTTGTTATTTCTGCACCAATTGTGTGAAATCGGGAAAAAAAGAAGGGTGTCATTCTCAAAGCACAAGGGGGGACCCATTCGGACCGCCTGCAGGATCGCATCTCTGTCTCTAAAGTTTAGGACTCGTGCAATCATCAGGCGCGGGGGCGACCCGGGCTTTGGTCGCCACCTGGGACCCTGTGTGCACGTTCAATAGTGAAGAATTTCCCCAGTCCCTTGGGCTTGAGGTGTTGCAGAATAAGTTTGTCTACAAACAGATCTGGGGCAGGACCCTATGATTTTTCCGGCACTCCCAGAATGAGGACATTGTTCCACCTGGACCTCCCTTCGTAGTCGTCCAACTTACGTTCGGCCACTTCATAAAAAGACTTGAGATCATGTACTTCCTGTTGGAGCTGTGACACATCGTCAGTCAGACTGGCCGTTTTTATGTCCAGGGATTTGACCTTTTCATTGACCTTCGTTAGATCCGCTCTAATGAGGTTCACTTCAATGGAAACAGTGTCCAGTATATGTTCTAGTCACTCCATTTTCTGCCCTAGGGATGACTTGACCCCATCTATGGCCGCCATAACATAGTTTAAGGTCAAGTCCGAAATGTGGCTCGTGGAATCCTCCCCCACCATAAGGGCTTGTTGTGGACCTGTTGACGAGCCCTTGGGGAGGGTATAGCAATCTAACTTGTTGGCCTGGACTTGCCTCATCCCCTTGGTTGTCCTGGGCTGATGTTTGTCGCCGTCCAGTTTAGTCGCCATTTATTCGCCAGTTCGAACATCGTCACTCCAGGGGTGCCTTCTCCCGGTACCCCGTCACGAAGGGTAGATGTCGGTGTGCACTCCGAGGGCTGTCTGCATGAGCGCAGTCCAGTGGGAACAGTCAGTCTGGCAATCTCCGGGGGACCCACAGCAAGTATCAATATCTGTTCAGGGCACCCCCAATCACTCCGATTCACCCGTCGGTGCTTGGGGCTACAGTTGTTGTTGCTTCAACTCCATTCCTCAGGGAACTGCCCCAACTTCTATGGAGAACAGTTGGGTGGGGGAGGGGGGCCCACTCTTCCCAAGCCAGGACAAGCACCCTCTCGCAGCAAACTCTAATGCCTCTTCTTTTCCCCCGGTTTGGAGCTGCTGCCCTCTGACCTATATGCAATTATTATGCCCTTCGCAGCTAAAAATGCGGTCTCAAGGGGCCACTTCCCCCACTGGGTCCCGTTGTTAGCTTGCTACTCCACAGGAGCCTTTACAATGGCCGCCTGCCAGCCGGTCAGTCCTTGCGGGAATCAGGAGTCACCGGTAGCTGCTCAATTTGCACCAGTCCTGCATCGATGTCTAAAGGAGTGGGGGGAGCTCAGTGTTACTCACCCCCACTCCTGCTGCAGGTCTGCCGAGTTCCGGCCCCCGTCCAGACCTCAAATCGGGGAGCGGTGTTGCTGCATCACCTAGGCCTTTTGCACGCCCGGCCCCGAACGGGAGTGGGCGCAAGGGGGGGAGGGGTGTTCTGAGAAACGCCCCCTCTGCTCTGATTTCTGCCTATTAGCCGCCGTGGGGACCAGGTGTTACTCCGCGCTGTGATTCCGGCCCGACCGGGAATTTCCAGTCCAGGTTGCCGGTCTCAGTCCTTTCCGCAGCGGCCCCAAATCCACTGCAGTCCCTGGCTCCACAGCCAGGCCTCAGATGATGCTTCTTGTAGCTCCGCCCTCCGATATCGTCGGAAGGCCAGAATTGCAGCCACCGGCACCGCTTACTCTCCTCTCTCCATTGGCGTGCTACAAAGTCAGGATGATGTACAGGATGCTGGGTTTAGGGTCTGGTGGCGGAGGAACCAAGGACTAACGTGGCCATTTTGGTCCAGCGCGTGGCTCCTCCGCCCATACTAATTTTCAGCACTAATCCTTTATGGGTACCGGAGTAGAGTCCTACTCGCCAGAAAAGCGCTTCAACGCCCATCAGAGGTAACAGGTGCTACATGAATGTAAACCTTTCTTCCCTATTCTCCCTCCGCTATCCATCTCACTCCAAATAACTGACTAATATCCACCACTCGAATTACTTTCATATTTCACCATACTAATTCAGCACTAATCCTTTATGGGTTTCTGGAGTAGCGTGCTTCAACACCCCACAAGGGGTAACAAGCAATAAATACAAACCTTTTTTTTTCTCCTCTTCTATCCTTTTGCCATCCTTCCGAATCCAAATAACTGACTAACCTATCAACCACTTCAAATTTACTTGCATGTTTCACTATGCTAATTCAACACTAATCCTCTATGGGTCCCGGAGTAGCATGCTACTCGCCGAAAAATCGCTTTCACGCCTCGTCAGAGGTAGTTAGCGCTATATAAATGCAATTACAATACAATACAATACATTTTCAATGTCTAATGTATAAAGACTATTGTACCACTCTGAGAAAATGAGGAGTCTGCCTATTCCCAGGAGTTGGCTGAAATGCAATTGGAGGATGCAGGAGACAAAAGAAAATAATGTTGCAGCAAAGAATATTGTGAGTTTATCTTAGTGTATGTTCCTAGAGTAGTGGCCAAATTCCTTCCCTGACTCTCTGACTGGAGACTCATCTTTGAGTTTCTCATACCTTTTTTCATGAGAGGCTGCCTTACATTAAGTGTCTGTTGATTTTTTAGCTGAGAATACTTTCCAGCTTATTATGCAAGGCTTTAAGCTTACACATTGCTTCTCTCATCAGAACTCTTTATGAGTATCTGAACTGACACCTTATTTTCACTTTATTCTAAAATATTTAGAATATGTAACTTCCTTTATGGAACACTCTTGCTGATTATGACAATAAATACTATTGTTTTAACCAATATATTATTTTACCTACTACTAATATATCCATTTTTGGACTATGTTCATTTCTAATGCAGATGCCTAAAAGACCAATTTGTATTCAATAAAATGATTACAACTTGAGCTTAAAATCAAACCCTTTAACTTATATAAAACACTTTATAGATTGCACTAAAATCCATTTACAATTTATCATGTTATTGGATTGATATAGATGTTTGCTTCTGTTAGTTTCTCCTTGTCGATGAACAAAGGTCCATATGTCCAGTGATGTGGTTATTTAATGATTACACTCTATGATTAAAGTATCGAAAACCCGGCTTCGTCAATGTTGTGGCGGATATAGGACTCAGCATGAGTATTTTGCATTGTGAAAATGTTTATTGTAGTTTGATAAACATACCATGAAACAATATAAAATTCATATCATGACAAAGGACACACAAGCACTTTATGAATCAATGGCCCTACATATAAAGCAGCAAATATGCATAACCAAATTTGGGCAGACAGCTCTTTTAGTATAAATATGACGGTCTATTAACAAACAAGGAAAGCCATGAGGAGTACATTGCCTAATACAAATGTGCCCTCTGTAATCATTGTACCAATAAGCATGCAGACCTAACCAGGCACAGTATTGTCATTATGTTAAAGTTGTGCATTTTGTGTTATGGTAAAGTCAATAGAATAGGTATGTTTATGCTTAAATGTTGAGCAGTTAAAGGTATCGGATTCGAAGTAGTCCAAAATCCCAGGATAAGTCGAAGTTGTATTGTTATTTGTCTGCTAAGTTTTGTGGTGCAGAATTATGAGGCACCATCAACTGCACAATTGAGATAGGGATTATAAGAATTTGTTATGAATGTACTAATATTGATTGGTGTTAGTGGAACCTAATGCGCATAGGAGTCAGGGTGATTACCCACTGGTCGAGTTTCATTCATGTGTATAGGTGTGTGTAGGGAAGGTGGTGGGTGTTAAAACCTTATTTCCATTTGTTTCTTGCATGAATAAATTAACTACTTTGATTTCTTTAGCGGAGCATACAAAAGTCATTAGTTTATTGTGTTTGTTTAGAGTTGTGGAATTTGTCTATGAGGAAATTGTAAAGGAGGTTGAACTGTTACAAGGAGTGAAGACCTACGTCAGAGTGTGCCGCACTGGGATAGGTCAGTTGGTGTGATGTGCTGAGTTGAGATTGATTGACGAGTCATCATGTATTTTAGCCGCTATAGGCTTGCAAAAGAAAATTGTGAAAGGATTGGAGGAAACTATTGGCGTATATGGAACTGTAAACTGAACAAAAACATTGAAGTTTTCTGAATCTGGTTATTGTTCATTTGTTGTTGAATATTTGCAAACATGAAATGTTTTACGGCTCTTAGAGATTTGATGAGGGGTGATGTACGAGTCCCTATTCAGGAAGGTGAAGAGGCTCCACCGAAAGGTACAGCAGCTCATTATATGGCAACAAATGTACGGCTTGTTACTTGAGGAGTCACAGGGCCCGATTCACAGAACTAACTTAAGACAAAATCCTAAACTTACTACCATTTTGGTATTCACAGAAGGCACTTACTCATTTTGGTATTCACAGAAGGCACTTACGCATTTCGGTATTCACAGAAGTCACTTAGGAGTCCTAAAGTTAGGAGTCCTAACTTTACTACTCCTAAACTGAGAAAAATCCTAACTTTAAGACTTTCGGTATTCACAGAAGGCATTTAGGAGTCCTAAAGTTAGGACTCCTAACTATATTACTCCTAAACGCAATTTATAAAACTAAGGGGCCGATTATGATGGCGGATTTCCCGCATCCACCGGGCCGGCGGAAGCCACCGCCGGCCCGGAGGATGCGGGAAATCCGCCGGGGAGCCCTGCAAGACCCACCGCCATATTAGGATGGCTGGTGGGTCTTCCTATCTGTCCGCCACCTTTCCGCCGCGGGCGGATTGCGCCCGCGGCGGAAAAGCATTAACATGGCTGGCGGTGTCTATCAGACACCGCCAGCCATATTAGGATGACAGCGGAAAGATGCCTTTACACGGCGGCATTTCCGCCGTGTAAAGGCATACAGATTTGTGTTTGGGGGCCCATTGCGGGCCCCCAGGGGTGAAGGGGGTTGGGGGGTGCACATGGGGGGTACCTATGGTACCCCCCTGCATTTGCCTGCACAAAGCGGCAGGCACCGCGAGGTGCCTGCCGCTTTGTGCAGGCAAATGCACAACTTACTTTTTTAACATTGCGGCGGGTGCTGCTTCAAGCAGCACCTGTCGCAATGATAAAAATACAGGATGTGACCGCCAGGGTGGCGGTCACATCCTAATTAGCACGGAGGGACCGCCGCTGCCCCTGCGGACGGTCCCTCCTCCTCTAGGGTGGCGGACGGACGCAAGTCCGTCCGCCATCCTAATGAGCCCCTAAATGTGTCTCTACAGCCACCTACGGTGCTGCCATATGGGGCGTTACCAACGCACAATGCATACAGAGCTGTGAAAATAATTTCTTGCACTATTTATTAGCTGTGCCCAGTTCAACTGCTACACATACATGTCATTCTGAGGTAGGCCTAAAGCACATTGTATATATTATAAAGTCTGGCCCTTTTCTATTATGGCACAAGATATGGAATACCCCCGAAGCAGTTTTTAACCGGGATGTCATCATGGACTGTTTAAAATTGGACGATGTATATTCCATTCCATGGTTACGACATATTAAGGATATCGCGGACGAAATTGGCCATCCAGATTTATTTACAAATCCAGATTGCATGAATATTACCTCTAGGAAGTTATTAAAAAAGGAAAACTTGTCCTATCCGGAGGAAAAGCGATGGCTTGTGGAAAAAACTAAACATTCGGTTATGGAAAACCAGATTATGCTGTAATACACTGGGATTCAGCCATATTTGTCATTTGTGACGAGTCCCTTTGATCGGATGTTATTGACACGTTTTAGGCTGGATATTGTGCACAGGGTCAGCACATTTCCATTGATGAATGATTGGTCACGTACTCTTGCATTGTGTCCTTGCGATGGTAGCTCGATACAAATGACATTGCATGTAACTCTCTTTTGTAGGTTTTATACGTCGCCGAGGAGGATGTTTTCTATTACCAATTTTAAAAACAATACGGGTTGAGACACTGTAGAGCGTCATACTTAAAGTTACAATGTATGGAAGATGAATTGACAATGGATAGTGTAATAAGTTATTTAAAATGTGTGATTAGATTAAGAAAGACAATTAGGTTGTAAAGCTACTGTATTGCATTATTTATCTTCCTGGAAATGCTTTTTTTATCTGTACTTTTATGTTTTTCAAATGAAATACGAATAAAGTAATTTGACTTGACTTGACTACTCCTAAACTGAGAAAAATCCTAACTTTAAGACTTTCGGTATTCACAGAAGGCATTTAGGAGTCCTAAAGTTAGGAATCCTCACTTTAGGACTCCTAAATGCCTTCTGTGATTGATAATAACCACTCTGTAATTAGTAAAAAAACAAAAGGTTGTGCTGCCTGAGGGGTGGTAATGGCCCCCAGTAGCTAGACGGGTGTTAGACGGAGACCTGGAGGGTCGGCCGAGCACAGTGATCGCACAGACAGGTAACTTCCCCCCCACAGATGGACACCACACAAAGATCAGGGTAACACCTTTTATAGGCACTTCTGGTAGTAGAGTGGTGCGATACAAGGCGATCAGGACACGATGATCCTCTCAATTCTAGTCTCTAGTAAGGGAAGGGGGTAGCGGGACAGTCTTGGTACCTACGGGTACTGAGGTGTAACGGTGATAGCTCACAATCCTCGAGCTCGGTGTTCGGATGGGTCGGACCGCGGCAGCGCCGGCAGGTCCCGAAGAGGTCGTAGGTGGCAACGGGCCGCGGCAGCGCCAGCAGGTCCCAACGAGGATGAAGGTTACAACGGGCCGCGGCAGCGCCAGCAGGTCCCACGAGAATGCAGGTTGCAACGGGCCGCGGCAGCGCCAGCAGGTCCCACGAGGATGGAGGTTACTACGGGCCGCGGCAGCGCCAGCAGGTCCCAACGAGGATGAAGGTTGCAGAGGGCCGCGGCAGCGCCAGCAGGTCCCACGAGGATGAAGGTTGCAGAGCCGCGGCAGCGCCAGCAGGCAGGACAATAGTTCACAGGGCAGGGCTGTGGCAGCGCCAACAGTCCGTCAAGGATGAGTTCTTCTCGGTGTCTCTCGACTCCAGGATACAACTGCCTTCCTGTCCTGGGGCTGCCTCAGTTATAGGTCTGGCGCCCTTTGATGTCCGGACCCTCGCTCTTGGAGGTCGGGAGGTCTGGGATGAGGGAGTCCAGACACCCAGCAGGGGGGTGGAGCCAGCGCCCGAGGAGTCTGGGGGTGCTCGGCACCTGGCGGGGGAGAGCCATCGACACTTCGTACTCCCATTGACCTGCCAAGTGGTCCGTTCACCTCCTGGGTGGAGGGTGGTGCCGGGATGTCGGGGCCTGGCCAGGCCCGGGGTTGGGGTCGGGCTGAGGCCGCGCGGCCGCGTGGTGCCGTGTCCAAGATGGCGGCTGGGCCGGGCAATGGTGCTGACGGTGGCCCGGGCCCTGTCCTGCGGGGAGGGAGCGAGCCCTTCATGTGGCCTGTCCAACATGCGTCCCCCCCAGCTGAAGGCGGGGAGAGTCACCCATCTTCTTGGGGACTTTCCTCGTCGAGGCGGAAAAAGCGGGACAGGCCGTCCGCGTTGGCGTGGTCTTGACCAGGGCGATGCTCCACAGTGAAGTCCATCCCCTGCAGGGAGATGGACCATCGCAATAGTTTGGGGTTCTCCCCCCGCATCTGCATGAGCCATTGCAGGGGCCGATGGTCCGTCTGTACCCGGAAATGGGTTCCGAAGAGGTACGGCCGGAGCTTCTTGAGGGCCCATACCACAGCGAAGGCCTCTCGCTCAATGGTGCTCCAGCGCTGTTCTCGGGGCAGTAGGCGTCTGCTGATGAAGGCCACTGGTTGGTCCACCCCTTCGGTGTTCAGTTGGGAGAGGACGGCCCCAACCCCATGGTCGGAGGCATCGGTCTGCACGATGAACTCGCGGCTGTAGTCGGGGGCCTGGAGTACAGGAGCGGTGCACATGGCGGCCTTCAGCGTCTCGAAGGCTGCTTGACAGTCGGGCGTCCAGTTGACTCTCTTTGGGCTGTTCTTGGACGTGAGTTCCGTGAGGGGCCCCACAATGCTGCCATAGTCCCTCACAAACCGCCGGTAGTATCCGGTGAGCCCCAGGAAGGCTCGGACCTCTGTTTGTGTCTCGGGGGGTTGCCAGGACTGGATGGCAGCTACCTTGAGTTGGAGGGGAGCCACCAGACCGCTCCCCACTTGGTGTCCGAGGTAGGTTACGGACCCCTGGCCGATTTGGCACTTGCTGGCTTTTATGGTGAGGCCGGCCTGTTGGAGGGCCTGCAGGACCTCTCGGAGGTGGTGGAGGTGGTCTGCCCAGTGGCGGCTGTATACCGCGATGTCGTCCAGGTAGGCGGCGCTGAATTCTTCGAGGCCCGCCAATACCTGGTTCACCAGTCTTTGAAAGGTGGCTGGAGCGTTCTTCATGCCGAAGGGCATCACTCTGAAGTGGTAGTGTCCGTCCGGGGTGGAGAAAGCGGAACGTTCTTGGGCCCCGGGGGTGAGGCCGATCTGCCAGTAGCCCGCTGTCAGGTCAAAGATGCTTAGGTAGCGGGCTGCCCCCAGGCGGTCGACCAGTTCATCTGCGCGGGGGATAGGGTGAGCGTCGGTTCGGGTGACCGCGTTCAGCCCCCGATAGTCGATGCAGAATCGGAGCTCAGGTGTGGTGCCCGGTGCCGCGGCCTTGGGGACCAGGACGACCGGGCTGGCCCAGGGACTGTCCGAAGGCTCGATGACCCCGAGGGCGAGCATCTTGGAGACTTCTTTTTGGATGCATGTACGTACCCGATCCGGTACTCGGTACGCCCGGTGTCGGACAGGAGGACTGTCCCCCGTGTCCACGTCGTGCAGGCACCAGGAGGTGACTCCGGGTGCGAGGGAGAACAGGTTTGCGAACGGCAGCAGGAGGGCCCGGCAATCTTGACGCTGCTCTGGGGTCAGGGCCTCGGAGAGTCGGACCCCGTCCACCGAGCCATCCCTTTCCCGAGTCCTCAGCAGGTCAGGGAGGGGCTCGGAGTCTCCTTCCGTACCACTGTCGGTAGCCATCAGCAGGCTGAGTTCCGAGCGCATGAAGTGGGGTTTGAGCCTGTTGGCATGGAGGACCCGGAGGGGGTTCCGGGGGGACTCCAGGTCGATGAGATAGGTGACGGGACTCTTGCGCTCGATCACCTTGAAGGGCCCCGTCCATTTGTCTTGCAAGGCACACGGTTCGATGGGGGACATCACCCATACCTGCTGACCCGGTTCAAACTCGAGGGAGGAGGCATGTTGGTCGTACCACTTCTTCATGTCCTCTTGACTGGCCTCTAGATTGGCTTTAGCGATTTCCCTGAATTTCCGGGTCTGATTGCGGAGGGTCAGGAGGTATTTGTAGACGTCCGGGGGGGTCTTTAGGGGGGCCATCTCCCATTCCTCCTTCACTAGGCTGAGAGGCCCGCGAACGGGGTGTCCGTACAGGAGTTCGAAGGGGCTGAAGCCGAGGGACTTCTGGGGGACTTCTCGGTAGGCGAAGAGGAGGCACGGTAGTAGCACGTCCCACTGGCGGCGTAGGGGTTCTTCCAGCCCCATGATCATCCCCTTGAGGGTGCGGTTGAACCGCTCGACTAGTCCGTTCCCCTGGGGGTGATAGGGGGTGGTGAAGCGGTAAGTGACTCCGCACTGTTGCCAGAGGGATTTCATATACTTTGAAATAAAGTTCGTACCCCTGTCGCTGACGACTTCCCGGGGGAAGCCCACTCGAGAGAAGATCCCCATCAAGGCTCGACCCACTACTGGGGCTGTTATAGTACGAAGGGGGACCGCCTCAGGATAGCGGGTAGCGTGGTCCACCAGGACCAGGATGAAGCGATGTCCCTGTGCTGTTCGGGGGTCCAGGGGCCCCACAATGTCTATTCCCACCCTTTCGAACGGGGTGGTCACCACGGGGAATGGTTGTAAGGGTGCCTTGAGTTTGCGGCCGCTCTTCCCGCTGGCCTGGCAGGTCGGACAGGACCGGCAATGGTTGGATACGTCATTTCTCATTTTGGGCCAAAAAAAGTGAGTCACCAGGCGGTGGTAGGTCTTGTCTTGGCCCAGGTGCCCGGCCAGGGGGACATCATGGGCTAGGTTCAACAGGAAGTCTCTGAAGTGGAGGGGCACCACCAGCACTCGCCCGGCCCCCAGTTCTGCGATTTTCTGTTCGCTGTACAAGAGGTCATTGTCCCAATAAACCCAGTGGGCCCCGGTGGTGTCTCCTTGGCTCTGGGCGAGCGCTTGCTGTCGCAATCCCTCGAGGGAGGGGCAGGTCTTTTGCTCCTGCCGGAATTGTTCCTGGGTGGGCCCCCCTTCTTGGCGCCACTGAGCCAGGTCGGGAAGCTCGGGGGGCTGTGTGGACCCCTCTGGGGTGGGGTCCGGGTGGTCGGTCTGGAGGAAGTCTTCTTCTGAAGTGATCGAGGGCGGAGGTGCTGCCCATTCTGGTTCTTCTGGTCTAGGGATGGTGCGGGTGGCCATGGACCGGGTGGTTACGCACGCCCAGTCCGGGAGACCCAACATCCCCAGATGCTCTCTTCTTTCCACAGCGGCCCACGGGGAGCTCTCGAGATCGTTCCCCAGGAGGCAGTCTACGGGGGCATCGTCACGGACAGTTACTTTCAGCATGCCGGACACTCCTCCCCATTCGAAGGGGACGCAGGCCATCCGACACAGGCTCTCCGAGTTATCTGCCGATCGGACGGGGCAAAGTACGTTTGGTAGGATTTGTTCTGGGGTCACCAGGTGACAGCGGACGGCCGTCACACTGGCCCCGGTGTCACGCAGGGCCTCGGCCTTGCGCCCATTGATGCTCACCCATTGGCTGTACTTCCGAGTGTTGGCGGGCAGGGGAGTCCGCGGGACCATGTCTCTTCCTCCTAGGCATGCCAGGGTCATGGCGGCGGGTTCCCACTCGAACTGCTCCGACTCATAGGTTTCCGTGTCTTCGGAGACTTGTTCTTCTCCCAGGGCGGCGGCCGCCATCTGGCGGGGCCCGGGGGCCTGGTTCTTCGGGCAGGTCGGGTCACTGGCATAGTGGCCGACTCGCTGGCATCGATGACACGTCACGTTAGCTCGGAACCCCGGGCGCATCGGGGGGTTTCCCCGGCCTGCTGGGGCCGGGGTGGCGTTAGTGGGTGCGGCCGGGACGGCGTCTCTGCCCCGGCCCGGGCCTCCTCCTCCTCCTCGGGGACGATGATGACTTGGTTGGTTCTGTTCTGCTCATTCGGCCCACTCCGGGCCACTCGGGTGCTCTCCCACCGGTCAGCCTCGGTGGCGAGCTGCCGGGGTTCAGTCAATTTACTGTCGAGGAGGTGCTGCCTGAGCTCGACGAAGCAGTTGTTGGAGAGGTGCTCCCACACAATGATATTGAAGAGTTGTTCGTAAGTGGTTACGTTGTTACCCTTGATCCACCCCTCGAAGGCTCGGCTGAAATAGTTCACGTATTCCAACCACGTCGTACCTGGGATCCGGGTGCAGTTGCGGAACCTCTGGCGGTACATTTCGGGTGTAAGCCCATATCGACTGAGGAGGGCGGCCTTCATGTGGTCATAGGACGTCATTTGATGGTCCGGAAGCTGCAGCAGGGCATCACGACCCTCGTTGACGAATCTCCCCCATAGACCGGCTCCCCAGTCACTTCGAGCGACCCGGTGTTCGGTCATGGCAATCTCATAGGCCTTGAACCACTGCTGTATGTCGTCATTCCGGTGATATTCTCGGACCACATCCTTGGGGATGTGGACCTTCTGCTCGGTAGGACCCGGGGAGTGCGGTTGCTCGGGCACCCCTAGGTTTTTGTTCAGTTTGCGTATTTCTATCTCCGCTAGTTTGCACTCGTGCTCGTATGCCAGTCTTTTTTCTTCGAGGTCTCTCTGTCTCTGTTTTTCCTCTCGCTCTTCTCTGAGCCGTAAGTGTTCTAAGTTTATTTTTTGTTCCGCCAGTTTCAATTCTCCGTCTAATCTGAGTCGTGCCAAGTCTAACTCGTGTAATCTATTTTTTTCCCGCTCTTGGATCTCTTCACGGGAAGGGCCTGTTCTCCGTTCCTCCGTCCGGGTGGTGTTGACTTCCGGGGCTGCGGGGTCCCGGGGGGTTGCGGTATTTGTCTCTGCCCAGGCCTCTAGGGCGTTTTTGAAGTCTTCTTTTGTGCTTAGCCCGGTGGTAGCAATGCCTAAGTCCATGCAAAATTGTTTGAGCTCTCGGTGGTTGTATTCTTCCAGCTTTTCCATCTGGAACTTCTCCGCCGATCCGCTCTCTTTGGTCGTCATTGTGGTTTTAGTCGTAGGGTGAGTTACTGTCTGTACGGTACGCGTTGGTTCGGATCCCACCGCTGCCACCAATGTTAGACGGAGACCTGGAGGGTCGGCCGAGCACAGTGATCGCACAGACAGGTAACTTCCCCCCCACAGATGGACACCACACAAAGATCAGGGTAACACCTTTTATAGGCACTTCTGGTAGTAGAGTGGTGCGATACAAGGCGATCAGGACACGATGATCCTCTCAATTCTAGTCTCTAGTAAGGGAAGGGGGTAGCGGGACAGTCTTGGTACCTACGGGTACTGAGGTGTAACGGTGATAGCTCACAATCCTCGAGCTCGGTGTTCGGATGGGTCGGACCGCGGCAGCGCCGGCAGGTCCCGAAGAGGTCGTAGGTGGCAACGGGCCGCGGCAGCGCCAGCAGGTCCCAACGAGGATGAAGGTTACAACGGGCCGCGGCAGCGCCAGCAGGTCCCACGAGAATGCAGGTTGCAACGGGCCGCGGCAGCGCCAGCAGGTCCCACGAGGATGGAGGTTACTACGGGCCGCGGCAGCGCCAGCAGGTCCCAACGAGGATGAAGGTTGCAGAGGGCCGCGGTAGCGCCAGCAGGTCCCACGAGGATGAAGGTTGCAGAGCCGCGGCAGCGCCAGCAGGCAGGACAATAGTTCACAGGGCAGGGCTGTGGCAGCGCCAACAGTCCGTCAAGGATGAGTTCTTCTCGGTGTCTCTCGACTCCAGGATACAACTGCCTTCCTGTCCTGGGGCTGCCTCAGTTATAGGTCTGGCGCCCTTTGATGTCCGGACCCTCGCTCTTGGAGGTCGGGAGGTCTGGGATGAGGGAGTCCAGACACCCAGCAGGGGGGTGGAGCCAGCGCCCGAGGAGTCTGGGGGTGCTCGGCACCTGGCGGGGGAGAGCCATCGACACTTCGTACTCCCATTGACCTGCCAAGTGGTCCGTTCACCTCCTGGGTGGAGGGTGGTGCCGGGATGTCGGGGCCTGGCCAGGCCCGGGGTTGGGGTCGGGCTGAGGCCGCGCGGCCGCGTGGTGCCGTGTCCAAGATGGCGGCTGGGCCGGGCAATGGTGCTGACGGTGGCCCGGGCCCTGTCCTGCGGGGAGGGAGCGAGCCCTTCATGTGGCCTGTCCAACAACGGGTGTCATGTCAGTATTGGGCATGATGAAGGTCAGGTCGACATGTTTCGCGCTTCGTGGTCTCAGGAAGAGATCCTATGCGCTTCTTCAGGACCAGTGTACAGAGTGTTGTGAGTGATACTGTGGTGGCCTGTTAAATTGCCACTTGCTTAAGTAGTGTACTCTAAATAGAGCGGGGATAATGTCCCATGAGGTGCAGCTGAGGTAATCCTCGAAATACTTTCGTAGTGAATTGCAGGTCCATTAACCTACCCGACCTCTCGCTGCCTCAGAGGCTTCCCGCTTTATTGACAACTTAAGAGAAAAATTATATGAAATAAAGCCACCTCCTAGACCTACACAGAATCAAGCTTTAAATGCTTGGAAGTGAGGTGCTCATGCAAAAGAGAAAGAAAAACTATCAGAATAGAGCAAAGAGAGCAGTGCAAAACTACGTAGATGCTCAATTCATAGTTAAGGGAGCTAAAATGCACCCAGCCATAACTGCAGATATGGCAATAAAGAGTTGAAAGCAGGGAAATGATGGTGAGCAAGCTGCAAGAAAAACATGCACTGATAGTGATTCAAGAGAGGACATTTTAGATACTTTCTTATCCTCACGCCCACCACCATATGTTACTCCCACAATAAACATTGAGGGCCTCATTTATGAGGCCTTGCGTGAGTTTTGCGCTTCCGATGCGTCACTTTTTGTGACGCATCGGCGGCGTAAAACATGCCTCCTGATGCGCACTATTTACAAAGTGACGCATCTAAGCGGATGCGTCACTTTGTAAACCCCTGCGCTACATTATACCTGCGTCAGGTATAATGTATGCAGAGGGGGCGTTCACCCGCAAAAAGCCTCGTAATAGTGACGCAGTGAAATCTATGAGATTTCACTGCGTCACTTTTAGGATGCTGTTGCGTCAAAATCTTGCGCCTGCCTCACAGCAGGCGTAAGACTGATGCAAGCCCTTTCACATGGGGCTTTCCCCATGTGAAAGGAAGCATTGCTGGAGTTGCGTCACTTTTGTGACACACTCCAGCAATGCGTCACTTTTGCGCCTACAGATACGTCAGAAATACTGATGTTTCTGTAACTCCTTGCGACATGATGCGTCATATTATAAATATGACGCATCAATCATGTCGCAGGGAGAGCGCAGTGAAAAGTGACGCATCGCTGTTTTCACGCAGCGATGCGTCACTTTTCATAAATGAGGCCCTGAGAGTTTTACAACCCCTAATACTCCAGTGGCTATAGACAGCCCCTGTTGATCCGAATACAATTCAGATTGAAAGACCTCTTCCAGCGCTTCTCATTGCAAATGCACCAGCTGAAGTGGACCCTACTATAATAGCTCCAGGTGTTATTGCTTCTATTGTGACTGTTCCTGCCCAGTGTCACAAGTTGTACCAGCTCAGACAACGGTGATGCCAATTGCAACTGCACCAATAAATATTGCTCCGAATGCTGTAGTTTAAGGAGCTGTAGGAGGAGTAACTGCAACATGGTTTATCCCAACTTCGCAAAACTCACATATTGTTGTCTGGACCACACCACAAAATGTTTAATGATTAAGAGAATAGAGAAGGATTGTATTTATGACATCTATTGTACAGGGAGAGACAGGACCATTTGACAATGTGATTTTTCCCCTAAGGTTTGAAGAAACGTCTAAAAATAAAAGAGTGGGAGAAACAGAGACACCATCAACTGGTCAGGAAAGGGTAAGGCCCTTAGATGTACCAAAACTGAAGGTGGAATTAGAATAATTGTCTGAGGATGCCTAGATATTTCTCATTTGAAACAATACCAGGAAAATTAATTACTATAGCTGAGTAAAGAAATCACAGGACGTGCGGCTGCCACCCATGACAAATTACCTGAATTGGCAGTAAAATATGAGGTGTATCTCTCGAAGAGTGTTCCTTTAAAAAAATGCTTCAGGACACAGTTGGATGATGAAGCTTTTAAGACACTGCAATATTCAGGGGTGTGATTACACATTGTGGAATTGGTAAAGTGGATCCTCAAATGGAGAGATTTTGATAGATTAGAAAGCAAGTGGGTAGAGAAACAGGGGGAAAAAGTAACAATCAGATGCTACAGAAGCGAATGTTAAGTCACCACCAATACCCACATGAAGATGAGACTTTAACTTTTTCAATAAGGGAAATTCCAGGTGGCGGTTATGTTCATGTATTTTGGAGTAGAAGTGACCTTGCAACATTTATGAACAATTTTTCAAGGCTAAAAGATGCTACAGAAGCGAATGTTAAGTCACCACCAATACCACCAATACCCCACATGAAGATGAGACTTTAACTTTTTCAATAAAGGAAATACCAGGTGGCGGTTATGTTCATGTTTTTTGGAGCAGAAGTGACCTTGCAACATTTATGAACAATTTTCCAAGGCTAAAAGAGAATCCTACTCAGTAGTACATGCAAGTTGACAGATTTGTAAACATTTCAACAGTTTCCTGGACAGACTTGAATACCTTTTTTGATATTGTGGTAATGAGTAATCTGTTGGCTTAATGTAAAATTCCTGTGCAATGGCCACATACTGAGCCTCCAAGAGACGTGTGCACTCGTACACCTTCACCTGTTGTAAAGACCAAGTATGATGATGGGATAACCTTTTAGAAAGGAAAAGTTCCTGTGAGGGACATCGATTGGTTTAAGATCAACAGAACTACCCAAGAAGCTAAAGAATTAGTGAATGCTTATTCTGAATAATTGTTGCAGGTGTACAGCACAACAGACAAGAAAATCCAGAAAAGGGAGATATGGGGAGTTTTATTTCACAGTTCGTTCTTGGGTTTTGACTAGAAATCAGTATGCACATACAACAGAATGAGATTAGTTGGCAGAAATAAACTTAGGATGAGATCCTGAGGTATGCTAAATTGTGTAGTGATGAGCAAGAAATTAAGCAGAAGAGACTTAAAGAGAAGTTTATGTTGGCGCAAACTAAACTAGCTCAGGAAGGATTTCAGAATCAGTCACATGTAGGAATTGTTAGTAGAATTTAGGGTGGTGGTATTCGGTAAGGAGGACAGATAACACAGTGGAGTAAATGTCTAGAAGGGTAGAGGTTGGGGTGTTCAGATTGATCCAAACTCAGGAGTAGACATTGCAGCACTGAAGGAATCAACCCCTTGTCACTACTATAATAGGCTCAGGCATTGGAAGAGAGAGTGTAGACAGAATCCCAATCAAGTCTAGCCTACCCTCCAGGCTATAAAATCAGACACAAGCCCCGAGTAGAGAACAGAGGGGGGGTATAGGCCTTATTTACAGAGAAAGTCTGGACTTTTCCCATCTAGAGACAAGAGAAATACCAGGATGTGAAACAATGGGCTTCTCCTTAATGGGACAAGGAGGTGTCCTTTATTCCGGTCTGCTGTGCTACAGACCCCCAACCAATGCCTCACCGGCCATATCTGAGTTGGTAGATCTGATTTACGAGCTCTCCAACTCTCACACTAGGTTGTTGGTCTTGGGAGATTTTAATCTGTGGCCAGGAGAATCGACGGACTCAGCTTATAAAGAGCTGGTTCAGTCATGTTGCAATATTCATCTGCAGCAGCTGATACTCTCCCCGACTCACTCAAAGGGTCATGTCTTGGATTTGATCCTGGCAGATGTCAGTCGGGTGTCAGTACGGGACATCATCCCCCAATGTTGGACGGACCATTCACTTGTCCACTTTTTTCTATCAGTACCAGCTAACTCTTTGAAATGTGGTAGGACAGGTGCTGCCTTAAAGCTGGGTAGGCAATGGTCACAGCTCCTTAAACAGCAGAGCCTGCCAACCATGTTAACTGAGGGTTTTTCCCTGGGTAATACCGCAGAGGAGAGCTATGTAATACTCAGTCAGAACATTTCCAAATCTTTGGATGAATTGATCCCGCTGCGGAAAATTAGAGATAGGGCCAGACCGGCTATGCCTTGGTTCACTAAAGAGCTCTTTCAGTTAAAACTCCAGTGCAGACGTGCGGAACACACATGGAGGAGACAATATCTCGAATCTGATAAGGCTCTTTTTAAGCAGGCACTGCAGAACTATAAAACTCAGATTAAATGCGCCAAAGCCACTTTCCTGGAGGAAACTCTACTTACAGCGGTAAATAAATCTCAGGCCCTGTTTAAGATGGTTAGGGATTTATCCCGCCCCGCATGTGCCTCCAAGGATATACCGGCTTCCCAACTGCTCTGTGACTCTCTGGTAAAGGCCTTTGAGGACAAGATCACCCTTATTCTGAGCAATTTAGGGCCTCTGTCCTTGGTGCCCCCTCATGCTACGTCTAACCTGGCAGGAGGGATCACCCCTGAGATCCCGTTGGAGTCGGATGCTAGGAAGGTCCGGCTGAGCAGTTTTCCCCTCCCGTCCTTTGAGGATTTTTGCATTGTGGTAAATGGGATCTCGTCAGGTTCCCCCCTTGACCCATTGCCATACAAATACTGGAAATTATTTCAAGAAGAGCTTTTTTCCCCTCTTCACGCTATTTGCTGCCAATCTTTCAGTACGGCTCAAGTCCCGAATTGTTGGAAGTTGGCTGTGGTATCGCCACGTCTGAAAAAGGACACACTGGACCCGTCCTGCTCAGCAAATTATAGGCCTATTTCATTTCTTCCTCTACCAATCAAGATCTTGGAAAAGCTGGCGACAAAACATCTGTCCAGCTTCTTAGAGACGAACATCTGTCTGGACGAGGCTCAGTTTGGCTTCAGACCAGCCCACGGCACCGAGTCCGCATTGGTGACTGCTCTGAATGACCTTCGTTCGCGTGTCGACCTTGGTCGAGCAGCCTTTCTTGTGCTGCTCGACATGTTGGCCACGTTTGATACGGTCAACCATGCCATACTGATCAGGAGACTTGAGGAGATTGGGGTATCTGGCCGGGCCCTTGACTGGCTGGTCTCTTACCTTGGTAACAGACACCAAGTGGTAGCCTTGCCGCCTTACCGTTCAGACATCAGGCGGGTGGGGCAGGGCGTACCGCAAGGGTCGGCCATTAGCCCTCTCTTATTCAACCTATACCTCCGCCCCCTGATCAGTTTAATTAAGTCCTTTGGCATTGCAGTCATCAATTATGCAGACGACACGCAACTTATCTTCTCGTTTGAGGGTAGGGATGCGGTGTCGCAGTAGACCTATCACCGCTGCATGTCAGCTACTGCAGAATGGCTGAGTCTGAATTCACTGCAATTTAATAGCTCAAAAACCGAGGTATTGCACTGCTCCTCGGACCGTATCCCTCGCCCTTTGCCACCGGAATTTTGGCCTCCTACCTTCCAGGGGACAGGGGCAGCAGCAGTCTCCACTCGAAATCTGGGGGTGCTGTTTGAATCCAATCTACAGCTTGACGCGTTTGTCAATAAAACCGTGGCAACATGCATGCTGCTGCTACGAACATTGCGGAAGATCCTATCTTTCCTTCCGGCTCACGCCCGCCCAGAGGTAGTGCGTGGTATCATCTTAAGCAGGCTTGACTATTGCAACGCGCTACTTCTGGGTGCGCCTGTTGCCCTAGTGGGTAAACTGCAGCGAGTGCAGAACATGGCGGCTAAGCTGGCACTCTCCAGACGGCGTCTTGACTCATCCTCTTTGGCGCTCATGGACCTCCACTGGCTACCTATTTCTCGGCGCATTGATTTTAAAGCACTTTGTCTTGTCTTCAGGGCCCTTCATGGCCAGGGACCTTCCTCTTTGCAGATGATGTTCTCCTGGTATGTCCCTACTATATCTCTCTGTTCCTCCTCTGCATGCTTGGTGGTAACCCCCAAAATCCTAAGGTCGCGGATGGGCGGGCGCTCCTTTAGGTTTTCTGCAGCCAAGTTATGGAATGACCTCCCCTTTTCCTTGAGAAGTAAAGAAGACCTCCCCTCCTTCAAAAAAGGTCTAAAAACACACCTTTTACCCAGGTTGGTGTAATAGCTATAGGGCAGCATAAAGTTGCGTATGGCTGACCAAGTCAAGCACCAGGATACCCTATGGGTGACAGTGTTAGCGCTATACAAATATGCCATACAACACAATACTATACAAGTTAGTGGTGATAGGCGAATGTAAGGGTAGATCAAACACAAATGCAAAATATTCCAGTTCAGGTTCCAGTCTAATGAACGCAGATGCCAGCGCAGTCACCGGTTTCTATGATGCAGATCCCACAAGTTCAAATAGCCCCACAGAATATGGGTAATCCCAGATTCAATATCACTCAAGTATCAAGAGCAAATTCAAATCCATTTCAAAATTAGAATCTGTGTCAACAGTTCCCCATGTTGGAGAATGAGAGTTTCAACTGTTTGAAGGAGAGGTTAATGGCCACCAAGTGTCATTTCTCATTGACGCAGGAGCTACCCTTTCCACAGTTAGAACAGCAGATGTTCCTGACCTACCCCCCATGGGACAGAACATCCAAGTTGGAGGTGTCACAAATAAAAACTTAACAAATCCTGTTTCAGACAAGAATCCTGTAAAAAATAGGTTCATTTGAGGAAGATCATGAATTTGTGCTATGGGACTCAAGTATTGTAAATCTGTTATGAAGGAATCTCTTGTGCAAATTAAATTGCACCATTTACCGCACACCGATAGTGTTGAATTTGAAATGCATGATGAAGATGTTGAATTTAAAATGTCCTGACAAGGAAAAACTGTAGGATTGTATCCTGTGAGAAGGGTAGAGGATTTACATCTCAATTTACAAAAACTGTAAAATCAGAAGTATGGGATTTTTCAGGGAAAGACATCAGAATAATCAAAGATGCAGAACTGATCTGAATCACAATAAAACCAAAAGTAGTTTTTCCGAGAACACTACCATATAATTTAACATCAAAGACAGTGGCTCAAATAACACCAGTAATTGAAAACATGTTAAAACAAGGGTTTTTTTAACGCAATTGTTGGAACTCCATGCAACTCACCTATTATGGGTTTACCGAAGCGCAATGGAAAATATGGAACTGTACAGGATCTTCGAAAAATTAACCACATAGTTGTCCTATGTTGTCCCGTGTTACTATATCCAGCAACAATACTATTTCGAATTTCCTGCACAGCAGTATGGTGTACCGTTGTGGATTTCTGTTAGGCCTTTTTCTTTCTTCCATTGCATGAGGACAGTCAATTCTTGTTCTCATTTGTATTAGAGATAGAGTTTTGGCATGGTACCGAGGTCCACAAGCTTATACAGAGAGTCTTTCAATCTTTAATCAGATCTCGAAAAAAAATCATGAGACTCAGCAGACACCTTGCAATTCAGTGCTTGTGCAATATATTGATCACCTGCTTGTGGCATCAAGTATGCAAGAAGCTAGTAAACAGGAGACAATTGCTATTTTAAATCATCTGACTGAGAACAGGTACAAGGTGTCCCCACGTAAACTATAATACTATCAAAAAGAAGTCCTATATTTTGGAAATCTCATTGAGAAGGGAATAAGAAAGATGTCACAGAAGAGACAATTCTGAAGATGAGCCCTTTCAGAACTCAGAATGAAGTCAGAATGCTCCTGGGAATAGTTGACTATTGTACACAGTTGATATCAAACATTTTCCCAGTGGCCAAGCCTTCATTGAGGCTGCCGCACAAGAACGTGCCTGACCCGTTTCCATGGGAAAACCATTGCTTGAAAGCATTCCTAAACCTGAGAGAAAGTCTCTGTCGTGCCTGCACTAAGAAAGCCTGAATACAGTAAAATGGTCACATTGTTTTGCAGTGAGTAGGAGGACTGTGCTCTCTCAGTGCTTACTCAGTTGAATGGAGAGTCTCAAAGACCTGTTGCATATTTTCAACTACTCTTCACCCTGTTGCTGCAGGACTGCCTGGTTGCCTTAAAGCAGATGTGAGGGCATACTGATGAGACACCCTCTTCATGTGATTGCCCCTCACTCGGTGAACATTTTGCTCGCCAGCAGCAAAATATAGTACTTGACAAACAGCAGACTTACAAAATATGAAAAACAAATACTTGTTCGGAAAATGTTGGCCTGAAGAGGTGTCGAACAATCAATCCAGCTACATTTTTACCTTTGCCTGGAAGTGAAATTGATGAGGATGAAGCTGAACATGACTGCCTAGATATTGTGGATTATTGCACTAAACCAAAACCAGACATGAAAGATGAACCTCTTGGTGAGCCCTACTATATACTTTTTGTGGATGGTTCATGTTTACAAAACAGTGAGGGAACGAGAGAAGTGGTAGAAGCCTCTTGGCTTCGAAGTGTTACCTCTGCACAACTGGCAGACTTAATTGCCCGCAGAAGAGCTTGCTGTCTTTCAGCTTAATCGCGAGTGACTATATTTACAGATAGCAGTATGGCTTTGATATGGTCTATGGTTTTGGGCAGTTATGGTCACAGAGGGGATTTATTTAATCATCTGGCTCCCATATCAGAAATTGGAAATATGTGATGACATTATTAGAGGCTTTGCAGTTACAGTAAGATATTGTTGTTTTTAAATGTACAGCTGACAGAAGTGGCAATGACTATGTCACAGATGGAAAACAGCCTGCTAATGAAGTTGCACGATATTGTGCGCTTGTGATTTGACATGCACATTTAGTGGAGGATATACAAATGAATATGATGAGGACACTACCTTTTCGATGTTGCTATCAGTGACTGATCCTTGGGAGGAAGTAAAATGACTTCAAGAAAAAGTTGTATAGGCAGAACAGCAAGGATGTATCAGAGCAGGATGTGTTTGAAATGCAAATGATGTTTGAGTTCCAGCTGATGGAAGACCAGTGTTACCAGACAGCCTGTTGTTTCTCATGACACAACATTTCCATGGTTCTGCACACATTGGAAGGGATGCCATGGGTAGGGTGTTTGAACAGAATGTTTTAATCCCTGATTCAGAGTTTGAGCTAAAGAGCAATGCCATAGGTGTCTTACATGCCAGTGAATGGATGTAGGTAAAAGAACCCCTGTAAACACTTAGCCACTTTAGAAGATCAGGATGACCCTTTAATAGGATGCAGTTAAACTTTATCAAAATGCAATCGTCTGAGATCTGTCTTTGGTATAGTGTGCATGAGTGGAAGCCTACATCAACACAGAGAAATGACAGCCTCACTGTAGCTAAACTGCTGTTATGTAAACTCATTCAATGTTTCGGATTCTTGGTTTCTCTGAAGTCAGACCGAGGGACCCATTTTAATAATGAGGTCATTACAATGCTGTGTTTTTCTCATCAAGTGGAACAGAGATTACTCTATAGCTATTCTCCAGAGGCTTTGGTGATAGTTAAGCAGGTAAATGTAATGTTGAAGTCTTGATTGGCCAAAGTCTGTACATCTACATCTCTGAAATGATCTGATGCTTTGCTGTTGTATTTGATGAGTCTTTGAAGCACCCCTTACAGGAGAACTGGATTATCGCCACACAAAATTCTCCTGGATGTGCTACGAGACAGCCTGATGTGACTGCAAATGCACTTGTAAATATCACATGTGACATGGTACTCGATAACAGCAAATGAACAGCTGATGTGGTGTGTTCTATAACTCACCAGGTTGGAGCTGCTGTTGCCAGTCCACATCAAGAGCAGTGTCACAACCTTAACCCAGATGACATGTTTGGTAAAAAGTATGTGCAAAAATCCTACTTGGAGCCCAGGTGGAAAGGCCCCTACCAGGTCATCTTGTTTATCAACACTGCTGTCAAATGCACAGGGATAAGTAATTGGGTGCATGCCTCGTATACGCAAAGAGCGAGGTTTCCGTATGAAGAAACAGTGTTCTTTGAGCCAAATCCAAGAGCTTCTGTGTCAGTACGTCCAGAAGGACAGCTCACACAGGTACAAGTTCTTGAAATCTTGCAATGCAGTGTGGGAACCAACACTGAAGAAGACGGATTGAGAGGTGAGGATAAATGGACAGTTGAAGCATCATAAGAGCAATGAAATGTTCCAGGCAAAGGAACAAGTGTGAGAAGAGAAAGATCCCTATAGAGACCGTAATGGCTAAATGGTAGGAAGCCATTGAGATCAAGTGTGTCGGTTGAATATATACCACAAATTATCATCAAGGAAATATAATCTAATGGTATAAGTGATTTTAGAAGAAGATAAACAGACAAGAGATCCAAGAGAGCAAGAGTATCTTGTTGCAAGCATTCTGCACACGAATGGACTTATTATTCAGAGAATGTGCCAAATGCACCAGGTCAAATCCCAATTAACTGAGACATTTGAACCCCCATGATATGCCACACTTCAACAACATTAATTAAATTTCTGAAATACGGAATTACAATCAAGAACTTAACACGTACTACTCAGAAATCTAAAGAACTGTTATGGCATGCGATGAACTGTGTGTAAGACAGAAAAATAAAAGGCTGAAATAAATGAACTTGACAACAGACAATTAACAAAGGTGTATGAAAAGAAATGAGAAGAATTCCCTAGGACCAAGATTGCAGTAGAACAGTAGGGATAACACATTTAGAAGAAGATGGAGTCGGGCTTGGGATGTCTCATGAAGATTTGTGTATATGTATATGTAAGTAATATTTTTTGAAAGCATGTGAATGTCAAGGTGTATTAGCCCTCATGATGCTATCACCGACCGAGAAAGAGAGTGACTAACTTAAACCCTGGAGGCAAACGCCAGGTCTTCAATGATTTTCTGAAACCCAGCCTGCTTGTTTGAGACCTCAATGAGAAAGAATTGGAATTCCACAGCTTACAGGCCAAATGGAAGACACTTCTACCACCCCAATTCACCTTTTTAGCTTAGGGATCGCCACCAACCTGGTGGCAGATGATCTCAAGTTACAACGAGGGACATGCCACCTCAGGGACTTTTGAAACATGGAAGGGACAGATCCATGCAGAGCCTGGTGTACCATGCATAAGGCCTTCAATTTTACCCTGTCCTGAACAGGCAGCTTGTGTAGAAAGCTAATGCTCTTTGATGTGGAAGTAAGGTTTGGAACTTTTAGCAGTAAGAGGGCTGACACATTCTGCAAAGACTGAAGTTTTGACTGCAGGCACTTCTGTGCTATGAATTAGATAGCATTCCAGTGGGATGAAGAGAAAGATCTTTTTTTAAATCTTCATAAGCTAAAAACATGAAGATGTTATTAATTGATCTGTTCTGAGAAACAGAGTTGGTCATCGAACATGACTCTAAGATGTTTTACTTTTCAAACTGGAGATGGAAACGGCCCATCAGTAACAGCCCACGAGAATCATTCCAGAAAGAGGTATTGTTTTCCAAAGAGTATCACCTCAGTATTCAACTTGAGTCCGTTTTCCTGTATCCAGCTTGTAATATGTGCCAAACAGTTGTTAAATTCTTTGGCCATACCGTCCAACTCCGATTTCATTGATACCACTATCTGTGTATCATCTGCATATGATTTTGCAGAAAAAAACGTGAGATCGAATAAGTTGTGCCAATTGGGAGACATAGATGTTGAATAATGTTGTGGATAATGATGATCCCTGAGGCACCCCACAAGGAAGAGAAAAAGAGTTTGATGCATGCCCTCCAAGCACCCCAGTCTGTTCTCTATTATCCGTAATCCCCAGGTTGGTAAGTATTTGATGGTTAACCATGTCAAACGCGGCTGAGAGTTCCAACAAAATGAGTGCCGTCTTCCCTCCCCTTCTCATCTGCATTTGAATCTCCTCAGTAGCTGCAATTAATAATGTTTCTGTTCAGTGTGGTGGCCTAAAGCTGTGTTACAATGGGTCCAGATAATCATTTTCCTCCAAAAAGGCTATCAAATTTTCATTTAAAGCTTTCTCTAAAATCTTAGTGGGAAGCGGTAGGCAGGATATAGGCCAGTAGTTCTTGACATCTGTGGGATCTTGGAACGGTTTTTTTAAGATCGGGCGTACCAGAGTTTTTTTTCCAAACTTCTGGAAAGTGCCCTGAAGTAAGTACTTTATTTAGAAGTTTGACAAGATAGGTCGCAACTGTGCTGGGAACCAGTTGTAATACATAAGGCGGACACTGGTCCATAGGTGATCCTGATTTAGAGGTTTCCAGCAATCTTTTTGCTCTTTCCTCCATTAAAGGAGGGAAACCATTCCATGATTCATTAAGGCAGTGATTCCCAATCTGTGCGCTGCAGCACCCCAGTCCGCCGTAAAAACGACCCAGGGGCGCCACGCACCAAACGCACCGTAAGGGAACCATATTCATGGTATGGAAGATGCGGAAATGCCATTAATAACAAAAATCCATTAAAAAAATACAAATGTACTTGTTGAGAAAGTCCGTGATCCACAGTAGCAATGCATGGCTGTACACAAACAGGGAAATACTGCTGAGGGGCGCAGTACCTACAGGGGCCGCCGGGGGGGTTGGGCGAGATTCACTCGTGTTTGTAAATAAAGCTCTGGATGCAGCTGCTGCGCGGAGACCTGGGCTGAACCTGGCAAGCTGGGGTTAAAAGAGCAGGTCGAGTCGGAGGAGAAAGAAGCCTGGATGGAGAGAGGGGCTGACCGGAGAGGCTTTACAAGGGGAGGAGGGAGAAGGCGCAGACGTCACCATTGGAAGCCTTTACTGAAGTGTTGATTACACGTTGGGAACACAGTGATGGCAGCTATGGTAGAGCTGGAGACTGAATAGTGTGCCTGGTGAATAAACCCTGCCTTTAAAGAAGCCTTCAGTGTACAGCAGCGCACTCTTGACCTGTGTTTTTGTGAGGTAGGAATTCTATGAAGCTTCGCGATTAAATAACATAAGCACAAACCATACAATAAAATCACAACAATAAAAACTGGATTAACACACTGACTAAAGTACCTCATGTGCATAGATTCGAAGAGGACTGACAGGCACGCCCCCCCCCCCCCACAGAACTTGTTGGGTACACAAAGATGTTGGTTGCAGGCACCTTAAACTCATGTTATTTCAAATTGCAGCACATTTGCAACATTTAAACATTCAAGAACATATTTACTACCACATTTGGTTTTTTTCTCCAAATTGAGTTGCAGTAGTTGTATATAGATCCTGCAAATGCCCACTATTTAACACAAAAAAACACTATAAACAAGAGTTTTCTATTTAAAAGGAATATGTTCAAAATCTTATAGTTTAAAAACAGTATTGCTTACTGTTACATTTGGTAATTGCATGCTCATTCATTTGTGGTCCAAACTTGTGCCAGTACTGTGCTTAACCTACTTAGCGCTGGAGCTCTGCATTATCACCTGAGCAGTTTCTGCACGGGATCACTTTCTGTGTGTCTCTGGGTCACAGCTTTTGCATCTCTCTGCTGTAGGGGCGACAGTGCCCCTGTATTGGTCCTACCAATCCTCCTTTAGTAAAAACAACATGCAAGTGAGTACCTGACCCAGATAACAAAGAAAACTATGGAGAATATGTCCTGGCAGCATCTTGGTAAAGTGAGTAATGCACTGCACTAAACAGTGCCTTTCCGTATTGGCTGTCATCGTATCTGAAGCTTTACCAAAACACACAGTGAAATATGCTGCACTTGGTAAATTGTAATGCATGCTATTTCAGTTTTGGCATTTTGATTTTTTAGTGTTGTAAATACCAGATGTATCTCTACCAGTGAAGTGGTTTGCTTTTCCTTCCCTGCTAGACTAACAAGGCTCTCTGAGAGAGAGAGAGAAAGAGTGGGTGACAGGATCAAGGGCCATACGCCACATCAGCCTAGTTTTGTGATTGCCACCATTCCATTCCATGATCCAGAATTTCACATGCTTCATCATGCAACCTGCACAATCACACTATGCTGCCGGAATGCCACATTTCCCCATCTATGCAAACAATGCAATTTGTTGTATAAAGCCACATATGTTAGTGACAGAGCACCACGTGCACAAGCAGGCATACATGCAACGTCTGGTGTTAAAGCAATAGTTATTCAAAACTCATTTGTGAGTAAAATGACTACATGAAAGTACTGACCTAAAGGTCTTATCATGACCTGTCACACATATCAAAGCCTACTATCTACACACTTTCCCAGACTCCATGATTATAATACCTTCATCGGCTTCATCCCAAATCTTTTCAGTGAGAAAAATAGAAGTACTCCCAAGGCTGGGCTTACATCCTCCCCATCTGCCCAAAAAAAGTAACATGATGGGGAGCCATGGCCAACGGCCAACAGGTCAAGGGAGCCGGGGGTAAAAAAAAATTGGGAACCACTGCATTAATGTTATCAACAGGCTTTAAAAGAACGGAGTTAGCAGCATCAGCCAAGTGACTTATATTCTGATTAGCAGAGAACTCCTCGTAAACACTACTTACTTTCATACAAAATAATTCAGCAAGTTTGTTACAAAATTCTTGATCTGGCGTAAATGGTTTACTCTGGTCAAAATTCGAAAGAGCGATGACAGTTTTGAAGGGTTCTCTAGTAAAGTTCCCAGACAAATAATATTCTCAGTAAATAACTTAGATTTGGTGAGACAATAGCCACTTTATAGTCCTCAATAACTAGTTTGTACTTATTATTCTCTTCCAAACTATAGTATTTCCTCCATCTTTGCTCTTGCGCCCTGCCTTTCATTCTGAGTTTTCTCAGTTTGTATGAATACGATGGGGCTGATGGATTTTTGCTATTGCGCAGTCTTTCTTTTTATGGGGCAAGCTGAGTGACCCTAGAATCAATTCAGCTTGATAAGTTGTGGGCAGCAGAATCAATATCGGTGTCTAAAAGTGGACTATAACTGTGTAAAACAAGATCTAGCTCAAATGTAATAATCCTCCGCCAAGGGCACCCTTTAATGGACTTTCTCAAGTTAGAAGCTCGTGATGCTTCTACTAGTACCACTAGCTTATAAAATACTGCACTAAGGTCAGTCCATATCAAAGGATATCATTATTATTATTGAAACCAATTTCTAAGTTATTAGTACCATTCATTCATTTAAACTTTATTCGGTTATTTAAAACAGAAAACAACCATAAAAGTACAAATAAAAACACAGTAATTATGCAATCCAGGTTAAATAATTTACTTAACCTAAATAGAGTACATTCAAATGATAGATTTCCGAAATTTAAAAACAGTTTTCAAATATACGGACAGGGATGCTACTGTAAAAATATTATCAAGCCGTTGCAATACTAAAAAAGCAGGACGACACTGATTAAAATCCATGATCATTAGTAAGGGGACAATCCAAATTTTTCTGGGATTGGTATAAAATCTGCAAAAGAAAAGAATGTGGATGTCTGACTGTTCAGATAGATCTTCACAGGGGCACTTAATAAGTTGTTTACCCCAAAAATTCATGACAGGGAAACTAAGAAGCCTAAAAAGCATGTTAAATCTAAAGCGCGTAAGTAAAAATCTTTCAAAGTTGCTCATAGATAGTCCAATATAGGGTTGCATTTGTTCTGAGATCATTATTAATTGGTGGGCGGCCACAGTTTTCTTCAACATTTCTGCACTAGTTCTTTGTTTGCCCAAAAACCTCATGCATGTATCCTTTAGAGTTTTCCTAGGGACAAGATTCATGGATGAGGGGTCCTCATAATATTCCATGTGACCTATGTTTACCATAAAGGACATTACATAACTTAACCACCTCACTTTGCCTCGATTCTCTAGACTCATTGCATCCCTAAGAATAGAGCGATTAAAAGCACATTCCTCCGTCGTCCACACCCTATGCCACAGTAGAACAGGAGCAACCTGTATTATATCTTCTAGAAAAGGTACCCCCAGCTCAACGTGGCAAACATGGGTTGATGTGCTTTCAGGGACTGCTAGGAGGAATCTCAGGAGGGTATTCTCCACCGTCTGCAACAGTTTTACATTTGCATGTCCCCACAGTCCTGCACCGTAGGTAGCAATTGACACGCAAGTTGCTCTGTACACAGTAAGGAGTTCCCATGGTGGTTTTTTACCTATCCTTTTACTAAAACCTTTCAGCGCCATTATAGATTTACAAAACAGTAGACGCCTGGTATAAATCATATTATTCCATCGACCAGTTTGATCGAATAATACGCCCAGATATGGGAAAGTAGGGGTGGGTTCGAGGGGTTTTTGACCGACATAAATGATTTTATCTCTTTTATGTTGCCTGCAGCCATAGATCATGCTAAACATTTTAGTACAGTTTAACTTCAAGTTTAGTCTGGACATGAAGACTGTAAAAGTATTAAACATCGTTTGCATGGCCAGCGTGGTCCTGGCCATCAGGACCTCATCGTCGGCATACAGGAGAGCCGGAATAGATCTTCTTCCGACACGCGGCATATCCCTACACTCCTCTAATAGTACTCTTTCCAAGTCATTAATGTAAATTGTAATGAGAAAAGGAGCAAGGGCACAGCCTTGTCGCACCCCTCTCGCGACACTGAAGGTGTCAGTACACTCTCCGTTTTTCCCATATCTAACTCGGGCATTAGCCCCTGCATAAAGTTCTCTGAGGTAATTAATTATGTTTATATCTACCCCTAAATTCTGTAATATCCGCCATAGCATGGAATGGGCGACGCAGTCAAAAGCCGACGTCAAGTCGACAAAAGTTAAAAACATAAGACCACCCTTGGCTGTAGCATACTTTTCTGTAAGTATATGCAGATTAAGGCATTGGTCAATTGTACCCAGCCCCTTCCTAAAACCGTACTGGAGTTCACTAATTATGGAATACTCCTCCTCCCATGCTTGCAGCCTATTTAAAATTACTTGACCAAAAATCTTAATGGTAGAGTCAAGTAGTGAGATAGGGCGATAGCAATGGCAGCCAGATCTATTGCCCTTTTTAAATATGGGAACAATAATTGACTCACACCATGAAGGCAGCAGACCCTTGGAACAAGTAGCATTAAAAACCTGGGTAAGGAGCGGGCCCCAAAGATCCATGTTGTTCTAATAAAGGTCAACTGGAACGCCATCGGGGCCCAGCGCCTTACCTCCAGCGCTAGCCTTTATGCTCGCTTCTACTTCTTTTAAGGTAATGTCCAATGCTATCAAGGTTCTAGTCTGTACCATTTCGGTCCCAGCATAATCCCGGGTATGAGGTTGTACCCATTTACTCTCCTGCCGATACAGGTCTTCAAAATGTCTAACCCACTCATTTTCGGGGATGGCGATTTCCACCCTAGCCTTAACATTGTCAGAAAAGAGGGGCGCATTCATTATCCTCCAGAAAGCTGCCAAGTCTTTATTCTGGGAGGCCTCACACAATGCTACCCAAGCTTCCTTTTTAATAGTTTCCTTCCTTATTTTTAAAGTTCTCTTATAATCCTTCCGTAGTACTTTAACAAGGGTAATATCTCTTAAGGGAGCATTTAAGGCACGCTTACGTTTTTAGTAAGTTTTTGTACAGTCAGTATCAAACCAGCTTGATAATTTTTCTTTAAAAATTTTTGATTCCACCCAGAGACTCTCTTTGATGTTTTCAACAATAGTTTTAACATTTGTAATCACTTCTAAGACGTCCGCATTTACATCTAAACATACATTAAAACTAGAGATACATTTTTTTATTAGTTGGGTCAAAATAATCACCCGGTACAATTTTACTCCATTTTAAGGAATAGCCATTCTGCCTGCTCAAGACAATATCATTTATATGCACAATCGGTGCACGTAACCTGGGCTTATCATTAGTTAAATCTGCAATCTCCAAACTTAGAGGGAAGTGATCACTTAAGGGGTTATCCAAAAGTCTTAAGTCCTGGACCTTTCCACCATAGTTGGCTGAAATTAATACAAAATCTATAGTGGTGTAAGCACCTCTCCCATTGAACGTTGGACTAAATGGGACATCACTACAGCCGATTCTATTGGCAAAACCTAAGTCATACGCAAATAATAGTTCATTTAGATAGTTTCCACAGATGGTGTGTTCGAAATGGCTCAGGCTTGTGTCCCTATCCAACATAAGGCCACAGGTACCATTTTCCCCACGTTTACACAGATTGCAATTAAAGTCCCACCCCATATAATACAGACTGTTTTTGCACTTCCTTCAAGCAGATGCTTAATGTTTTTACCTAGGGTTGTAAATATTTCTTCCATAATTACCACCGGTATATTGGTATAAAAATTCACAATGATTACATAGAGGTACGGGTCAATAGTTGCTCTAATTATGTGATAGTACCTATTGTCAAAAACCATTTCAATCTTACAACACTTAAATTGGTTTGACACATAAGTACAATGACCCCCCTTTAGCCCTCCCATGAGTTGAGCCAATTGCTGGGGAATGGAAGGTTTTAAAACCACATAAGTGTATGGCCTCTAATGTCCAGGTCTCTTGTAGACTGACAATATCGTACATATTTACCAGCTTAACCCAAATGCCATTCGATATTTTAGTTTTAAGTCCCGCAATATTCCAAAATAATACTGGCCAAATACCCATCCTTTTTCCAACCTCCACTATACCTGGGGTGCCAAAGTTATCCGCAACCTAAGATGTTAATAAGTTTGCGCCATGACCACCGTTAGTCGTAGAGCCTGTGTTTTTATTATTAGTTTCACCTCAATCTTTATCCTGTTCAACCCTAATTTTTTGGGCCGTTATGATCACTTCCCCCCGGATCAAATTTCCCTTTTCCATGGGGCTATCCGGTTTTTCAATATGTGGGCTGAGCTCAAGTCAATCAACCCCTTCTAATCCCTGCAGCATGTCATATCGATTAAATGTGGGAATGCCAAATTCACTGTACTGCGCAGGGATTGGGCCTCTTTGGTACGTTGGTCTCGCATATAATCTAGTAAAGGGCATATTAAAAGCAGAGCATGGGTAAAAATAATTCAAGTTGAGACTTTGGATACCCCCATCACCTCTATGGTCTTGCCAGTCACAAATATATCTGACCGCCCGCATGTCTCTGAAATTAACAATGATGCAGTGCCCACTTTGCTCCTTCACTCTCTGGCCTATCCAGCTCACTCTACGGACGAATATAATCTCGGCATTCACATTCCCCGTAAGTGATCTATTTTTATTGAGCCAGAAGGTGACTTTATTTTTTAGTTCGCTATAAGATTCAGTTTTACCCTTTTGACACTCTGGTACCCCAGTCAATATTATCGTGTATTGAGCCGATTCTGGCAGTAGGTTAATACTAGGGAGCGTTATTTTTCCATTGTCTAATTTGCTGATGTCGGTTCCTCGGCTAATTATTTCCCCAGATCCTACCATTGCTATGCAGTTCTTTCCAGCTTCCCCTTCAGGTTCTTTTACTGCTTCTTGGGAAACTGCTGTTGCTGTATCTATCCCTTTCCTAACCTTGTTTCCTTTAACTAATTAGTAAAAGTCCAAACAAGGGTATGGCTAGCCATGTGAGTCGGCTCCGTAACTATCTGTCTTAGATTGGAACATCAGGCAGTCAACCAGGTTTTCCTTGAAGTCTAAATGAAAACTAAAACCACCCAGTAGGGTAAAACATGTAAACTCCATGCAAGACTACATAAATGTCTTATAAAACTATTCCTAGGACCTGGTGGTCAATAGATTAGGACACCATTGAATTCCACATTATTAATTTTAAAAAGAAACATCAGGGCTTCACTCTCTAAATGAGAAATAGGAGTAAATAATACAGCTTTATTATGGTTGCGATAAATAATCGTGATCCCTTGTCCACTTTCCCATCTCTATCTACTCTAGACATCTCATATCCTTCCGGGATGGCAATTTTAAAATCTGGATCCAATGTGCTATCAGTCCAAGTTTCCGTAAGGAATATAAAATACGGTTTAGGCTGTACCATAAAGTCTGCAAATTCATTTTTATGTTTAACGAGTGACCTAGTATTTAGCAGCGCACAGATAAGTGCCTGATCCATTCGTTCAGGTTTCTGTGAGGGTTGAGTGGGTGTCAAAATAGCCTTGTGACTCAGACACCCAATTTGATTAGTGTCAGGAGCATATTTGCAAACAGGACAACAAGTTTGTTTAACACTCCAATTCAAGTCAAAGGGTACACGGCATCTTTGCTTACTCGTATTACCAATACGTAGCAGCTCATCTTTCATATAAGCCAGGGTGGTAAAATTACCAGGGGTCATGGTGCATGGCGCATTCCGGCCACGGACGGGCGCAGACGGGCTTGCCTTTGGCACCACAGCGGCACACCCACTGCATAATCGCGTCAGCGTGTGCATTTATACTCTCCTCCCTAAAAAGATTAGAGCAGCAACCAAAATGACAGACTCGCTCTAACATAGGGAACCAATGCAGAGCCTGATTTACAATGCATACGGCCTTAGATTTTATCCTGTTCTGGACAGGCAGCCAGTGTAGATCTCTAATGCTCTTTGATATGAAAGTAAATTTGGGAATTTTTAGCAGTAAGTGGGCTGCTGCCTTCTGCAAAGACTGAAGCTTCGACTGCAGGCGCTTCTGTGCTCACAAATAGAGAGCATTACAGTAGTCAATCTGTGACAGAACCAAGGCAACTATTACCATTTTTTGTAAATCCAGAGGCATTATTGGAAGCGATCTTTTTTTAAATCTTTATAAAGTAAAAGGGGAGGGGCTAAAGAAATGCTATATTTTTCCTCGTTTTTAGGCCTCGCCTACGCAGCGCACATGCGCTGTGTAGGAGAGAGTCCTAATGCCATCTGCACAGCTTTCCCCGCAAATACATGCACGCGTTGCACTGCTTGCAATGGCTACGCGTGCACGTCTGGCGATTTCCTTGCAGGAGCGTGCAGCGCCATATGGTGGCGCACGAGGTAGCTCGGTCACTAACTTCAACGCATCCAACGGAAGAGTAAATGCCACGGTCATGAACAGCAACATGGAGCTCCTGCTCTCAGGTACAGCGCCACACAGGGCACAATTTTCCTTTTTCTCAAATCCTCATTTCACCCAGTCTTACTATCAAGGGTCAGGGGCCGCTGTTATCTTCATCCTGCATAGAACGTCCCTCGCAGCTTGCTAGTTATCAATCCCACCGTGACCAATTGCTCACCTGGCCATTTCCTTGGTATATTGAAAAAACGAGCCTACTGCATTTATTACGGTGACATATTGGCGTTGTACGGATTTTTAATCTCACCGGAGTCATTTAATGTCCTCCCCGAACAGCAGCTTGTTTCTCCGAGATTATTTAGAGTATCTGGAAAATTGCTTGCTAACAGATAAATCGAAGAAGTTTCAGGAAGGCCGGGGCGGGTGATCAGCATTCATTGTGTTTCGTAACACATGGGTCGATTCCGATCCGGTTTAAAGCACTCCGAATCGTCGTACGGAGCGTTTTTTCCCTGTACGATTCGTACCTGTAAACGTCCTGTATGTACGATGAAGTACGATTCGTACCAGGAGCCGTATTCAGTATGAGTAGTACAAGACACCGTACGACTCTAATCTCTGTACGATTCTCCCTCAGAACCCGCTGTATGCGACATCTGTAGGTTTGCGGGTGGTTTTTAGGACCCAGCAAGTACGATACGTGTCGGGTACGCACCCTACGACCCTTTTTCTACGGGAGCTGAAAACAGCCGTAAAAGCAGAGTTCGCTCCGAAACAGGTACGGAACGGCCTCCCCGGGTACGGTGCGTACCCCCCATGATCGCAGGGGTACGCACCGTACCCCTGCGATCATGGGGTGTACGAGCTGTACCCCCATTGTACGATCGGTGTACGAGCCGTACCCCCATTGTATGATCGGTGTACGAGCCGTACCCCCATTGTACGATCGGTGTAAGAGCCGTACCCCCATTGTACGATTGGTGTACGAGCCGTACCCCCATTGTACGATCGGTGTACGAGCCATACCGCATGTACGATCGGTGTACGAGCCGTACCCCCATTGTACGATGGGTGTATGAGCCGTACCCCAGGTACGATCGGTGTACGAGCTGTACCCCCATTGAACGATCGGTGTACGAGCCGTACCCCATGTACATCGGTGTACGAGCCGTACCCCCATTGTACGATCCGGTGTACGAGCCGTACCCTGGGTGAACGGCTCGTACACCGATCGTACATGGGGTACGGATCATACACCGATCGTACAATGGGGGTACGGCTCGTACACCGATCGTACAATGGGGGTATGGCTCGTACACCGATCGTACAATGGGGGTACGGCTCGTACACCGATCGTACAATGGGGGTACATGTCGTACACCCCATGATCGCAGGGGTACGGTGCGTACCCCTGCGTTTATGGGGGATACGGACTGTACGGTGTGTATGTGTTTGTGTGCTTTTCCGTACGACTCGCCCTTACCTGACGTGGACCGTACGAATCGCGTCCTCATACCCCGGTCCGGATCGTACTCGTCAGGTCATACGGCATGTGTACGAGTCGTACGGTATGTGTACGAGTCGTACGGTTCACGGTTTCAGCCTTGTAATACGTACGGATCGCGACGATTCGGACGGATTCACGGAATACGGAACGTACTTCGCGACTCGGACGGATGGGTACGATTCATACGGAGAGGGCTCCGGATACAAATCGTACGGACGTTTTTTTTCCCGAATCGGAATCGACCCCTTGGTGTCGGCTTGAACCCTGCAAGGTATGTTTCCCACGTTATGCCTAAATTGTCCATTCATCTAAAAACATTCTTTATAGCACCATTTTGTTAATTAACTATGTCTCTTTCGCTTAACCTTGCCTGCTTGCAAGCGATGATGGCAGAAATATAACCCTGCCCATACCACGTACTTACAGTAGGACAAGGTCCTGGGTGAACATGGATTGCAGCCATTACCCTGCAAGAGATAATCCGCAAATCTCGTGCTCGAAAGTGCAGTATGTTTGTGAAGACTCCCGATTCCTATATGATGTCAATGATGTTTTTCAAACACACTAGGAGCGATTTCCCTGTTCCAACTGCTATGCAAAAACCTAGGACTGCAAATATAACAAGCATTTGCAATGCAATAGGTCTTGCATTTGCAAGACTTGGAGGTACTGGTATTGTAAATGACAAACTTTGTATTTATGTGTTGGTTTTGAAAACAGATAAATAAAAGGTATTGTCACAGCAAAACAATTCATTTGTATAATTAATTATTGGATTGCAACATTGAAATTACGCTAATTTCTCAGCTCTCTGTTGCTTATTGCAAAAATAAGGCGCATACCATAACACGACTTTACAAATGCCATTAAATAATGAAACAATATTATATATGATATATCTAGTACCTCTGGAGTGAATCTAAAATGCAGTAATGAGCAGCCAATGTGCCTTACGCTGTTTACAAGAATCAAGTGATTCAGTCTGTGAAAATCAATCATATTGTTGCATAGCGCTTTCTGTCTGTCACAGGTGTGCAGCGTTGTAGCAATAGAAATAGAAATACCAGATGTTACCAATGCATGGTAATGTAGCGATTTCTAGTTCATCTTGTTCACCATTGTGGAGCGGAAAATTGTAACAGGGCAGGTGCAGGAGCGTTAGGAGTCTGGTAATAGGATGTTGACAACCCTTCTTTAGACAGATGAGGTGTGTGAGGGAGACTGGGAGCAGCAAGTGCAGAGGTGCGAGGGGCAGGATACATATCAGAAGCACTGTGTGAGAAAATGCTTTTGTTTCCAAACAATTTTTATTGAAACATTGCTCAGCATACAGTAGGTACAGGAATGACCTTAAAGTGAGCATTTAGGATACATTTCGATTAAAGCAGCACATTCCAAAAGTAAAACATGATCATACATTTGAAGTGGAGCCTTTATAGTCAATGAGATCACTGAGAAAAAAATGGACTCCACAGGAGCAAGGGACAGAGGAGACAGTAAGAACAGGACAAAGGGGGGGAGGGGGCAGGAGGAGTAGAGCGGGTGGGACCTGCCACACAGGAGCAGCAGACTGAGAAAGCATTTGACAAACAGCAGGAACTGCCCGGGTAGCACACAGCAGCAGTCTAAAATGAGAGAGGGTAGAATTAGAGGGAAAGGGAGTTGTGTGAGACAAGGTAAGAGTGGGCCAGAGGAGCAGCTGGTAGAGCAGCGAAAGAGGGGCAGAGTAAGAACATGAGCAGTGTGAAGGGATAGCGACAGTAGTGTGACTTGTAAATACTAGTGCTGGGTTATATACACCTGGCACACAGGACAGAAAAAAGTGAGAGGCACGGGGAGACAGGAGTGAGCGTGGCAGTGGAGTGAGGGAGGGAGAGAAACCAGACAGGAGCTGGCCAGCCCGGTGAAGCTGAGATGTGATGGTGTGCCCTTACAATGCTGCCAGCATCCGAGCCACTGGTCACGGGATACAGACACGACTTTTGAAACCACCCGGGCAGTCTGGTAATAGGTAGCTGTCGGATGTTGACAACCCTTCCTTAGCAGTGTTAAATGAATGGCTGTGGGGGTACTGGCAGCAAGTCCTCGGAACCTGGCCCGAGCCCCGGCATTCCTGCGCAGGGGGTCTTAGGATGTTGGCAAATGCATACACGTTAATAGACCCAGTGCATGCGAGATGATCTGGATTTTTTTACGCCAAAATGTATTATTTTGCCTGTCTCACGCCTGAAATCGCCTCAGTGGAGACGTAGCAGCGTAGAGCAGCAGCATTAAGGAGGGTGGCAGGGGCTGGAATGCGCACATTCCGGGTGCCCTGCTGTAGACAGACTAGGTCAATCCCTTTGAGCTGCTCCTGCCCATGGGCCGACTTTCAGAAAGCATTGGCTGTGGTCGCTACTGGTCATACAAACATATTACTGCCCATTACCTGATGCTCGGCGCCTCACGCAGCCTTCAGCGAACATCGCACTGCTCCTGTCCGCACCACAACAAAGGACGTCACCATCTTCCAAGTGACGCTAGCACCTCAGGCCCGCCCACTGCTGTCAGCCATGCCATAGAGGTGAAAGTGGCTAGAGTGGCAGCATTTCCATGGCGTTTGTAGACAGCATGCAGTTGCCATCTTCCAAGTGACGCTAGCACCTCAGGCCCGCCCACTGCTGTCAGCCATGTCATAGAGGCGAAAGTGGCGAGAGCGGCAGCATTTCCATGGCGTTTGTAGACGGCATGCAGTTGCTGAGATTAACGAGTGGGACACAGCAGCTGCGAGAGTCTGGCACTGTGCTCGGTGAGAAGTCGCAAGTATTCTGCCAGCATCGAAAGTGAAAGCGCGCGTGGCCGGCCGCCTAAAAGAAAATAGTGCGCACCGAAGAGCGCGGGCAAACACAGTAGTTAGGTGCTGCTGCTTCCGGTCTTAACCGGAAGTGAGTATCGCATCAATAGCCAATTAAAAACCCGCTAACAAGAGCAATGACTACGTTCAACTAATGGCAAGCAGCAACAGAAATGACAGGCAATAGGTGGAGCTTCACCCCAACATACTAATTACTTGATGCCTCGTAGAGGTAGCGCATGCGCTGCCTATGCGAGACCTAAAAATTAAGGGCTGTTTCCTTGTGGAAGATTATACATGTAGAAAACCATGAGAGTTTGGTTTGATGATTTATAGGTAAGGAGAATGGTGCACTACAGCTCAGAGATGTAATTAAGATCTTTCATTTTACACTGTACATTCAGGAGTGTGTGGGCAAGATCCACATTGAGAGTTTTGCATAACAGAATTTAGGATCTTTAGAACTGTAGCTTTGTTTACTTTGAATTAGTAAGCCACTTTTACTGCCGCCCCTTAATAAATACGATGGGCATATTAAACCCTAAGGGCTGCGCCTTTTGTTGGCATTGTGGTCAGTTTGTGTTTTAGCCTTCATAGTGTAATTTCCAGCGCTTATAGCCAGGTCATTAAGTATAGGGATTCCCAATATTGGGGATAATATAAGAACTTCAGTATTATGACTATCCAAGAGGACCTTGAGACAATGTGAAAAGTGCACTGCAAGAAAAAGTGCATGTTTTCTTCTAAAATGGCATTCATAAATGGTTTTCTATGTAAAGAACACAGTATTCCCATACCAGGAGGAAGGCAAAAAGTTCTGGAAAGCCCCTGCAAAAAGGGCCAAGTCCAACAATCCTCATATGAATATGTAATGTAATGGTCAATGAGTGTGGATTAATGGAACCGTATTCATTTGCATGTTTGTGAAGAACAATTCCCTAATGTAAAGTGGGTTCTCATTATGGGGGAAAACAATCAGATCTGCTTTCCCCGGAGTGTTGAGAGGCTGCTGGTGCTTGTAATGATGAATAAGCAATATCGCAACATAGGAATGGGCGCTCTTCCAGAAAAAAACAAGTGCTGGTAGTCAAGTGTCTTTTCAGGTCCCATAAGGGGCAAAATAAAACCCTCAATCTGCCTCCCCAGGTGAGCTTAAATTGTGAATTGCATAAGTGGATGGGGTTGCCACCCAGTTCCATTTGTACCAAAAAATCCCTTGTGTCTGGCAAACATCTCCACCTCCCTGGCATTGACAGGCAAAGAGTAAAGTACCAGGAGGTTTGAGAGGTAGCAGTATCCTCAATGAGTGTGACAGCCATATGCATTGTAGTGGGTATGCTCTTCAGAGAACCTAACTTCCGGTGATCTAATGGTACTGTCAGCTCCACTAGGGAAAGCATAGTGGTATAAACCCCCTTTCCCCCACAGAGGGTGTAAGAAATGCCATACATTCAGGGAGGTGAGCATTTGCCCGTGGTGCTCCACCTGTGAAAATCATCTGCGCTGTCCACTGGTGGATTCTTGATAGGGCATAGTGCTCGGTCAGTGAAACCAGACAGGAGTCCATTCGTGAGAGATAATAGTGGAAAGGGAAGAGACCAGCCTTTCCACCTTTCAATTTCTTATCAGTAGACAGGGAGCTGAACTGTGTGCCAAACACCAATGATGCTTCCATCTGCTGGAGCCAAATGTCTCCTTCACATTGCTGGATGTTGATTCATGATGGAGCACAAGGAATGCACTGATGTCATCAATCCCATAAATAAGGACTCTGAGCTGATGCAGAAGTTCTCATGATCAGTCCCCAATTGGGGGAGGATATTTACAAGTTGTGTTCGAATACCAGAGTTTTCCCTGTTAAGATGGAACCTCGGTGTCCTTTACACTTAAGAGGTTGACGTTTTAACCATTTTTATATTTTGTTGTAGAAGATCCATGATGTATTTATTCAAAATTGAACCCACACAATGCAAATGCTCAGTCATCTTTATAGACATTCATGTATTCATAAAGTCTCTTTACCAGTGACTGTAGTTATTCTCAAATTTAGGCAAGCAAAGGGAGATAAGGCATTTTTCAGAGGTCATACAATTGGAGCATGCATGTCTTGGATTCCAGATTTCTTGAAGACAATGTTGGCCACTTACTCGCAAAACACTTTATTGGTAAGATAAAAATATAGATTAAAAATGTGTGCTAAGGTCATATTTGAACATCATGAAACAATGTCTATCAATGTATTAGTGTATGGCAAGCCTGTCTCAATTGTCTGTTTTGTTTCCGACATATATGTATGACTAATCGATGGGAATTTACATAGTAACCTGAAACAGAAACTGTTCATTTTGTCTACAGGAGTTTACAAAAGCCAAGAAGCTCGCCTAATGCTTCATATAGTTCTTATAAAATCTCCTACCCACACTTCTGTGAGCAAGATGAAAGAAGAGAAATGGGCCATGGATGGTTCTGTAAGCATACGTTCACAGACGTTAACGGTTATTTTAGAAGAATGGATATATTAAGCCAAAAGATGTAAAAGTTGCAGAATAACTACTCAATGTCGCTTGGATGCTTATAATATTAGATTCATTTTCAGTTTGCTTCTAACACAATTGTGAAAGATAAACAATACTCAGACTACAGGGGGTATAGAAATATTGTATGCAATCATGTTTCTCCAGAGTGTGTTTAGGCAGGAGTTAAATCCCATAATAAATAATATACTCAATATAAACAATACATACATGATACAGTGTCTCACCAACTTCTTCCGGATAGGGTAAGAAAGAACTTATTCAGTGAAAGGCCTATGCTTGCATAAAATATTTTCTCCAAGACAGATTTTGGGTGGTTTATCTCCCGCCATTAACATCTACTGCCAAACCGCTGTGCTATGAGGTCCCGCCGCAGTCGCCTTCGGACCGTGGCGGAAAAGCTCTAACATGGCTGGCTGTGTCTATCAGACACCGCCAGGCATATTAGGATGGCTGCGGTCCTATTCCTTTCAACGGCGGCATTTCCGCCGTGGAAAGGCATACGGTCTTTTGTTTGGGGTCCCGTTGCGGGCCCCCAGGGATGAAAGGGGGGTGGGGGTTGCACATGGCCTTTGCGTGCACGAAGCGGCAGGCACCACGCGGTGCCTGCCGCTTCGTGCATGCAAAGGTCAACATGCACTTTTTAACCTTGCGGCGGGTGCTGCTTGAAGCAACAGGGGTGGCAGTCACATCCTAATTGCCATGGCGGGACCGCCACTGCCCATGCGGACGGTCCCTCTTCCTCGGGGATGGCTGACGGATGCAGGTCCGTCCGCCATCCTAATAGGGCCCTAGGGGTGGTTTCCTAAAATGTATCATGTAAATAGCATAGTTGCTTTGACCATGACACCATCCCATAGACACACCTCTAGTACTAATGATGGGACACAATCAGCAGGAATAATGTTTGCAGCAATCATACCACCAGTAGTTGTAAATGAAATAGTGAGTGAGACAGGTGGAGTCCGGAAAAATGTTGAAAGCTCACATTATTGATGAGAGTTGAAAGATAGAAGAATCTGCAAAGAGCATTTCTGACTTGAAACCTGAATTCAAACCTTTAGAAACCACTAGTGTTTTAGGCAATTTAGGCAAAGGAGCTTCTGCCATTGGCAATTGGTTTGCAACAGTTGGTGGAGGACTTTTTAGAGTCATATTGAGACCTGTACTAATCATTAGTATTTGCTTATATACTTTGTATAAAGGATTTAAATGTTATATCACAAGGAAGACAAATTAAGAGAGAGAGAGAGTGAGAGAGAGAGAGAGAGAGATAGAGATAGACAGCGAGAAAACAGAGAACAAATACAAATGGAAGAAAGAAAGAATGAAAGAACAGAAAATATAAGGAGTTGAAGAAAATTGAAACCTTGAAAAATAAAAAATGACTCAGCAGAGAATGGGAGTGCACTCTAAATGACTCATTTGTGAAGAAGAAATTATGATGGGTTTTCAGCCATCAAAAGGGGTGAATTTAATTCACTAACCAAAAATCTTTTTATTAATAATGTGCAAAGACTAAGTCTAAGTTTAAATGGCGCATATACTAAACACAAAGATTTGTAGGCAATCATACTTAACAATAAGCCTGTAAGTGAAGCAAATAAGTGCTGATTTAAGATAGCCATGTAAACTAAAAATAAAACATTACACTCAAAGGCCTCTTTTCATGTTCATTCACTGTTTGCACAAGGTGTTTTTCTATCTTTTCTGCAGATGTTGTACTTTTCCAACTGATAGGCAGATTCTCATCTGGAGGAGAGGAGGCCATGAGAAGAACAGTCTGGACCACAGAATTCAAACTAGGTGTATTGTCTAAAGACATTGTACCAATCTGAGAAAAAGGGGAGTTTGCCTATTCCCAGGAATGAGAGGCTGCCTTAGTTAGGGTCAAATCAATGCAAGGGTTTCAAGCTTGTGCATTGATTTTCTCATCAGAACTCTTTATTGAGTATTTGACTGGACACCTTATTTTTACTTTATTCTAAAATATTTAGAATAGGGAACTTCTTTTATGGAACGTGCTTGCTGCATTATAACAACAATTACTATTGTTTTGACTTATATAATATTTTAACTTATACTGAAATATCAATTATTGGACCATGTTAATTTCAAATGCTGATGCTTAAAAGACTAATTGCTATTAAATCAAATAATTAAAACTAAAAGAACTTACAAATAAAACCCTTTAACTCATACAAAACTCCACAGTTACTCGGTGGATTTAATGACAGGGACAAATCATCCACTGCTGCCCAATTAGAGCATGGGGGACAGAACACCTAATTGGCAGGACATGGTACTTTGATTGTCGCCACTGCCAACCCCTTTTAGATCCCATTAAGTAGGAAATCTAGATTGCCAGTGGGAGGAAGAGATAATGACCTAATCCCATTAGTCAAGCAGTAGAATGGAAAAGAAAGCCAGTGGTCAGTGTTCAAATACCTGTAAGGTAGGCCAAAGACATAGCCACACAAAGGCCCAACCGCCTAACCCCTAGCCTTTCAACCATCAAAACCCAACTTCAAATGGGATGATAGATGGACAATATCAGCATAGTGATATTCATAGGTGAACTAGATGGCACATGCCTCTTCTGATGAACATTCAATGTTTAGAGAGTTTGGAGTAAAGTGGCTAGCATCATTTATTTATTTATTTAAATTTATATAACAGCGCACAGCTACCCCAAGGGGTTTCCCGTCGCCGACAGAGAACAACAGGGGGGGAAAAGGAACTATTGGCTGAAAAGCCAAGTTTTAATAGATCTGCAGAAAGACAGAAGGTCAGATTGTAGGCGGAGGGGCAATGGAAGCGAATTCCACAGAGTAGGGCCAAGGTGAGAGAAAGAACACCCTCCCATACGAGACAGTTTGACTCTCGGGACTTGGAATTTCGCTTGAGTAGAGGATCTGAGAGTGCAGGAGGGGGCATAAGGGATGGCAAGCTGTTGTACATAGTCGGGAGCCTTAGCATGCTTAATGCGGAACATGTACGTGAGGGCCTTGAACTTGACTCGATTCTCCAATGAAAGCCAGTGTAGATCGATCAATGACTTGGATACTGAGACAGTTTTGGGAACTCGACAGAGTAATCTCGCGGCAGAGTTTTGTACTCGCTGCAGTTTGCGTGTTATTTCCTTATTAATACCCAGATAAAGAATATTCCTGTAATCCAGCCTGGACGTCACCAGGGCCTGGACCACGGTGCGCTGGGTGTGAGCTGGAAGCATCCACACAATCTTCCTTAACCATTTGAAAATGGTGAATCAGGTGGCAGCAACCCTGGTAGCTTGCTGCTGCATGGAGAGAGAATCATCCATAATAAAGCCAAGGTTGCGCACCTGAGTAGCCGGTTGAGGTAGCGTACCCATTTCTGGAGGCCAGTGTTGAGGGCCCCAAGGACCACGGTCCTTGCCAAGGATCAGAACCTCAGTTTTGTCGCCATTGAGTTTAAAAAAATTGGCGTTCATCCAGGTCATACCTTTACTGAGGCCGGCTCTAAGTGCCGAGGGCTCGGATTGTTTGTCAGATGACAGAGAGAAGAGGATCTGGGTGTCATCAGCGTATGAAAAAAGCGACAGCCCAGATTCCTCCACTAATACTGCAAGTGGTCGGATGTAAATATTGAACAGCAGAGGGCTGAGAATTGAGCCCTGGGGGACCCCGAATGGCAGAGGATGAGATTTGGATTTAGAGGTAGATGAAAAAACCTGCAAGGCACGATCAGAAATGAACGAGCTAAGCCAGCTCAAGGCAGTCCCTGTGACAACCGAGCATTGAAGGGCCTTAATGAGTACGGTATGAGAGACCGTGTCAAAGGCCGCGCCTAGGTCAAGAAGCACTATGGCCATGGTCTTACCCTTGTCGATGTTGTGACAAAGTGCTTCTGTAACTCCGAGCAGAGTGGACTCGGTAGAATAACCGGTCCTGAAGCCGGATTGGGTGGGGTGAAGCGGCCCATTTATCTCAATAAATTTGGACAAATGAACATTCGTGTGTCTCTCAAGAATCTTAGAGAGAGCAGGTAAAAGAGAGATAGGGCGAAAATTGGAAGGAAGGGCAGGGTCGGCATTGTTTTTTTTTAACAGTGGGACCACCATTGCATGCTTCCAGCTTAGAGGAACGGTGGAAGTCATTAAAGAAGTGTTAAGCAATTTGAGAACATGGGTGAGAGAGGACGGGTCAATTTGTCGCAAAACTGAGATGGGCAGTATGTCGCAGGGAGATCCCGATTTAATATGGCCAAGGTGATGCGTAAGTGCCTTCATGTCCAAAAGTGGCCAAGATTCAAGGGTGGGCACCGTTGCCAAATCTGTGCAATTATCAGGATCAGGGCAGTCAGCGGATACAGTAGGAGGGAGCAGGGAAACAGGGGTAAAGCTGGCCAGTGAAGAATAAATAATCTCTACTTTATTCACAAAGAATTGCGCAAGATCTTCGCATTGAGAAGAGTTAAGTATGGGAGAAGGTTGTATGGTGGTTGAACCGGATAGGTCCTTGACCATATTGAACAGAGTTTTGGGACAGTTTTTTGCCTGTAGAATACATGCGGAAACATAGTTAGCTCGCGCAACTCGACAAAGGGAGTGATAGGCCCGTTTACTAGTATTGTAGGCCAGTTTCACTTCAGCTGAATAGTCCTTGCGCCACCGATGCTCCAAATATTTGCATTTGATTTTCTCTATCTTTAGTTCATCGGAGAACCAGGGGGCCGGGGGGCGGTGGTTGTTAAACTTTCTAACAGTGGTGGGGAGACAGATATCGAGGGCCGTTTGAATCCATCTTTGATAAGCTACTAGATCCGAAGTGACATTATTATGATATATGGGGGGTTTAAGGATAACAACGAATTAAACTTAGTAATGTCAAGCTTCGTCCAATTCCTGGAAGGTGTAGGGGAGATGTTGTGGTTAGTGGGTGCAAGGCAAGGGATTTCCAAACTGCAGCCTACCAGGAAGTGGTCCGTCCAACAGAGGGGGGTGGACGTTCTACAATGTAATGAGGGTAAATTGGAAAAAATGGGCTCTAGAAGGTGTCCTGCGTTGTGTGTGGGGCCACTATTTAAAAGAAGAATATTCATAGCAGCCAAATAAGAGATCAAAAGTACTGGCAGTATTACAGCTGGTGTCCTCAAGATGGAGGTTGAGGTCACCCAGAATAGAGAAATTGGCTGCTTGAAGCAGCAGAGGGGAAATAAAATCAGGAAACTTTATAACCCAAGGGCCAACCGGTCCCGGGAGGGCGGTACACTAGTATACCCGAAAGAGTAAAGTGCGGAGTTAAAGTAAGTTTAAAAGCAGCAGCTTCACAGTCTGGAATTAAGAGTGCATCGAATTTACAGTAGAAATTAGTTTTAAAGACTATGGCGATCCCGCCACCCATCCTGACTTCTCTGTCCTTCCTCACGATGGCATAGTTAGGGGGCAGGACACGTGCCAAATCAGGACCTGAGCAGTCGGTAAGCCATGTCTCCGTTAGGAAGATGTATTAAAGAGAGAGGTACCCCTCAATCTAGTCAAGGGAAATGAGGTTGTCCAGCCTGAAATGCCAAAAATTCCCATGAACCACAGTAAATACAGGTTTATAAACAAATTCCTCCAAATATATAATACACAAAAAATGTTAGAAAATTAAAAAACATTTATTGTGAATACATTGAGCATAAAAACAAAGATATTGGGCTAACTAATCTAGTGCCCTAATCTAAAACACATAAAAATGAACAGAGTGATCAATTATGACCTGCACAATTGAAATTAGAGACAGAAACAGTAAAACATAAAAGTTGTTAAATACAAGTTGTACATTCGGACTCAATTATGTTTCCATCCATATTATGCTACTACAGTATCTGTACGTCAACATCGATGTTAGAGTCTTGAATTGTACCCAAAGTAGCGTTGACGCGTTTCGGTGGATTATAATGCTAATTACCACCCTTTTCAAGACTTTCTTATTTTCTGTCACACCCAGGGAGTCTTTCAGATCTTCTCTAGTCTTTCGGGTGGCCGGTGTTATAGGTAACAGTCTTTGCTGCTCTTACTGTCCTATTCTCTGTTGAGAGTCACAGGAACTGTACAGTTAAAAATATTTCCTGTTTAGGGCTTTCAACCGGAAGATAGTTACACCGTTCCAGGATGAAAACAGATTTTCAAAAGGAAGAGTATTTCCAGAAGATACTAGTATTCTAGTCTTTGTTGATCTGCAGCGGTATCTGTATAAGATCGGAGTCTTCCGTTTTTAAAAAATGTATGTAGGGGAACACCGTCTTACTCGCTGTCATGATAATTACAGCTGCCTAGAAGCGCTCGCTGTAGTGGCGTGTGATGGGGTTCCGAAATGATGGTATTCATTCCCCTACATACATTTTTGAGAAACGGGAGACTCCGATCTTATACAGATACCGGCGCAGATCAACAAAGACTAGAATACTAGTATCTTCTGGAAATACTCTTCCTTTTGAAAATCTGTTTTCATCCTGGAACGGTGTAACTATCTTCCGGTTGAAAGCCCTAAACAGGAAATATTTTTAACTGTACAGTTCCCGTGACTCTCGACAGAGAACAGGACAATAAGAGCAGCAAAGACTGTTACCTATAACACCAGCCACCCGAAAGACTAGGGAAGATCTGAAAGACTCCCTGGGTGTGACAGAAAATAAGAAAGTCTTGAAAAAGGTGGTAATTATCATTATAATCCACCGAAACGCACCGACGCTACTTTGGGTACAATTCAAGACTCTAACATCGATGTTGACGTACAGATACTGTAGTAGCATAATATGGATGGAAACATAATTGAGTCCGAATGTACAACTTGTATTTAACAATTTTTATGTTTTACTGTTTCTGTCTCTAATTTCAATTGTGCAGGTCATAATTGATCACTCTGTTCATTTTTATGTATTTTAGATTAGGGCACTTGATTAGTTAGCCCAATATCTTTGTTTTTATGCTCAATGTATTCACAATAAATGATTTTTAATTTTCTAAGATTTTTTGTGTATTATATATTTGGAGTAATTTGTTTATAAACCTGTATTTACTGTGGTTCAAGGGAATTTTTGGCATTCCGTTAGTAAGATGGCATCCGGTTGTAGGTCCATAAGAAGGTCAAAAATGTCTGCCTGATGTTTGGGGAGGGAGCGACAATTGACGCTCAAAAAGGAAAATCTCTTAGAAGATTCTGGCCTTTCTTTGAGGGTACAATGCATAGACTGGGGAGTTGTCATGTTAGGTTTAATAGCTTTAACTGAATCATCAAGGTGGGCGTTGAAAATAAAATTGCAGCCAGAGCAGGCGCTGAAATTATCTGCTGTCTTGAGGCAGGCACACCAGGGATGAGGGTAGCTGCGCAAATCAAGCAGCTGGGTAGAAGTGTACTTTGAGGCCTCGATGTTACGGGGGGCAGGGGTTTGGGCCCCGGGTCCCGGCCTGGTGCGGACAGGCGCAGACGGACGTGCCGCTGGCACGCCCACTGCGCGCGTCCGCTGTGCGCTACCCTCATAGGGTGCTTTTAAAGGGCCCGCCTTGGGAAGGGAACGCAAAGTCTAGAGCGTCCCTTGCCCCAAGATGGGGGCCGCGTATGGCACAACCCGGAAGTGGGTTAAAAAATCGAGTGCCGGGTTCCCCTGTGACCTCCCTCCACTCAAACAGTCCGCTCTTGACTGCGGCGGACCGGGGGGGGGCCACAGGTAACACCGTGCAATTTCCAGCAGCAACATAGGGTAAGGCGAACTCCAAAAGCACTCCCAAATCAGCCCTCCCTTAAACTCACCCCCACTTCAAATTAAGAAAATGTACAATGTTGCGAAGCAAAGCCTAGCACAGAAAAGGCTAAAAACAAATAAAAGTAGTTTTAAAAAGGAGAGCAGCCATTAGAGAGATGACTCGCAGCGCTAAGTTGCTCAAAACTGACATCAATAAGGACAGCAGTTACATTGAGATACTGCTTCTCACCAGTCTCCTTTTTATCTTGAGGCACTTCAATTTGAATGCAAGTGCTATTTAGCACACCTTATCGCTGCCTGGTGTATCTATTCCTGGTTGCTCCAGTCTTGGTGAAGAGGACTGGTATCCTTCTGGTTGACAGTGCTACTGACCTCCAAAGAGACCTACCTATGAGAGGGTCCTGAGGCACTGATTTCCTAACAGTGCATGAGTAGAGGCTGCCCAACTGAGGGGTGGAGAATAACAAAGTAGGCTGAGTCTATAGATGCATGGAGCTAGTGCAGTCTATATGTTATAAGAAATTATCAGCCCAGTCTTTCCTTCAACTAGCCCAGCCATCCCAGTCACAGAGAATGATGAATCAGTTGTAGAAGTCATCAAGAGAGCGATAACAGTGCTTTTAGGTCTGGCCTAAAGATTGCCAGCCTTTGGTTTTTTTTTTAATCATACAAAAATACATACACATAAAGAGGGCTTCCAACCAATTCTCTCTCACCATTGGTCTGTTGATATGTCGCTCAAATTATACTCCCTCCCACACAAGCAGAAGAAATAGGTCAACAGACCAGCCCATTCCATCCATTTGATATTTCCAGTTTGAGTGACTGCATTCTCCCCTTGCACATGTACACATAAAAAATATTTCTCCCAAGAACAAAACTTGTTAGATACTGGCACTTCCCAATGATTGATAATTCCTATGTATAATAGGGTTTCATCAAGTATTTCCATCACTCTCAAGAGACTTATAGTATATTACAATACCGAATTCTCACTATGAAGCAGCTTTGGTATATTTATTTATTCTACAAAAAATGACCACAAGTCATTAGAGGAGCTAGAGTATATATGCAGAATTGTAGGTTAAAGCCACACACCCTCAGCTTGGTGCAGTTCTTTTGAAGCAGATGTCTCGGACATGAGCGGGACCTCAAATAACAACAAGTGTAACTGTTGCTTTATGTAAGCATATCAATGCATTTACATTTGGCTTGTGAGAGATACCTAGTACCCACTGGTGGAACTGAAGCTTCCTGAAATAATTGTAATGCTTTTGCATCTGACTTGTATAGGAAACCTAATAAGGACTCGAGGAACTGCAGTTTCATGTAGGAATTTCAAGGCTTTTGTATTTGACTCCAAAGGGAACCTAGTAATGGCATGTGGATTTGCAGCTACATTAAAGAATATCTATGTTCTTTGCATTTGACTTGAGAGTCAAGTGGGGGATAGTGCCTTATCGGACCTCACAATTTCTTTTTTCCCCGGACCAGGGAGTATGGACAAATTGGTATCAAATTGACCCAAGTAAATTCTTCCAAGACTTGGTCAAAGACGCTAGTCAGGATATCTCTCAATGCCTGTCATTGGAAGCTGATCCCAATAAAATCTGAGATAGTTACTCATCGATTTGCAAAACAGTTGCCCGACTACTAAGAAACAATAGGACACCTAGAGGCAATAGAATGCACTCCTGGATCAACCCGGATTGCACTTCAGCTTTAAAAACCCTTAAAAAAAAACACCAATGAGGGGGCGTGGTCTGCCGAGCAGCGGAATGGCCGAGCTTTGAGTAAGCTCCGCCAGCTAGGTAAAGAATCCTTCAGGAATCCTGCTATATGGTGCTGTGGGGAGCCTAAACCCGATGTCTTGCACCCCTGGCCTGCGGCGGATTATAGCGGTGGGCTTTTCACATCCTGAGGCGGCTCTCCGGGGTGGTGATGTCAGCACTGTCTGGGCCCTGCGCGGCTCCCATCTGCCGCTAGGTGAGGGAGACGGCTGTCTCCAAAATTGAGCCCGGGGATTCGGCGGCGCTGCGGGCCTGAAGCTGCCGACAGAGGGGAGAAACCTGGCTGCAGCTCCGACTGGCTTTTGTTGGCGTACGTAGCACTGAGAAACGCCGGAGAGGCATTTGATCCTCAAGATGCCTGGCCCCTTTGCTGCTGGGAGCCGCTTTTGATCGCACTGTGTTGGGACCGGAGAGAGTGTGGGGAAGTCCTGACCCTCACGCTCGGAGGGTGTGGACATGCGGACGAGATCGGTGGAGGAATTCTGCCTTCCCCCTGAAGTTAGATCCTTGTATGATGCGCCTTAGAGGCTGACCAACGAGGCTGGGGTGCACGAGGGGGTGAGTGACATCTGCCCTTTTACACCAGACGCTGAGAGACAGCCGCGAACAGGGGGAGCCATTTTGCGGCGCCGGCCGCGAGCGGAGATTAAGCGCTGTGGAGGTTCTGCGCTCCCCTGGGGTTTCTCCTGCCGTGAGTGACCTGCAAGATATTTGGAGATGTGGTGCATAGAAGATCCCTGAAACATTGGCTGTACATGCACCCTGACGCCTGGCCGCGCTGCTGGTGAGAGCTGCTGACTGCAGGAGCGGCGGGGAGCCCCAGGGGTGTCTTCCTGTGGTGATGTGAACTGCTTCTCCTCTCCTGGCCACCTACTTGCGATCTTGCGCTGTGCTTGTGGTTGGCCTCCTGCGCTGGGCCTGTGCATCTGTGTAGCCCATACTGCCCACTGGAACAGATTGGAGGCGGCTCTCCCCTGTTCACCTTCCACTGTGCGCGGCCTGGGAGCCTATCCCTCCTATCTCGCCTGACAACTGCCGGAGCTGAGGTTCATTAGAGGTACTAGTGTGCAAACTGTTATTGCGGGCCATTGCAGCTCCGTGGTGTGATTAGGCTGTGTGGGGCTGTGCTGGAGGCCCCGCGCCATGACACCTGAGCTGAGGGGACCTGCGGCTGAGAGACACTGCAGCGTATTTGGAGCGGGGGCCTCTGCCTTGCCTCTGGCCTCGGCCCAACGGCTTGATTGCTTCATCATGGGCAAGCCAGACACCAAGCAACCCAAGCTTAATTTTGACAAACGTTCCACGCGCCAGAATGAACCGTCTTCGGGGCCGCAATCTGAGGAGCAGCGGGAGGAGCACTCGGAGGATCAGGGAGAAGACTTGTGCACCCTCATGTTAGAAATGCGCTCCAGCCTTCGAAATATTGACTCTAAGCTGGACACCCTGACCACACAGCTAGACTCTGTGAAGGCCCAAGTCACTGTCCATGAAACTCGTCTAGAGACCTTGGAGAACCGACAAACCGAATTTCACGAGATTCAAGTATAGACCAAGGAGCAATTGCTACATATAGACAAGCTATTGGGAGTAATCCGCGCAAAGAACGACGATTTGGAGGCGAGGTCCCGGAGGAATAACCTACGCATTCTAAAAATTCCGGAGAATTGCAATTGCAATTGCCAAGATGGAAACCTATGTGGCAGATCTTCTACATGCGTTGTTTGACCCTCACCTATCCCCTGTGTTTGTGGTAGCGAGGGCACGCAGGGCCTTGGGTCAGAAGCCTCCGGTGGGGGCTCTGCCGAGACCGATCATGGCCAAATTACTGAATTACCAAGACAGGGACAACATCCTGCGGATCGCAAGAGAGAGGGGCCAACTGTCACACCAAGGTAACAACTTATCAATCTACCCGGACTTTACCCCTGCTTTTCAGGGGGCGAGGCATGAGTTTTTGCCGGCTAAGCGGATTCTTCTTCAGGCTCAAATTCCCATCTCTCTACTTTACCCTGCCAAATTAAAAGTTTCCTACGACGGAACTGCGCACTATTTCACTGATGCGAAATCTTCCCTAAAATTTGCTAAACATGTCGGAGGTAAGAAAGGTAAAAACTCTCGTGGGGCAGCGGCATCGGCGACTGGACAACTTAGTAATAATGATTGACTGGTATGATACTGCATTGGTTATCTGAAGTGCCTTTCCACCGCTACGCTGAAATGTATGATCACCTATGTTCCCTCCAACCTGCGCGCCTGTGCGCGCGCGCACACAGCCTTCACCAAGCGCTCAGAATTAATGTGAATGCGCGCAGATCACTCATGGGACTACAGAAGGAGAGAGTTAGAAAGACGATCAGTGTGAGAGGCAAGTGTCTCTTTTCGCCAACAAAGATAAAGCGTTCCCGCTGGGAAGGGGATAGGAGGTGTCGGACCCCTGTGGTGATAGAACACTGCACATTAGCCTGGGCGTGCAAAGCACACAATGGGGCTACCGAGGGACCCAGCAGGCACTCCAGGCAGTTTTAACATACACTGCCTTTACTATTAGCTTGGGGGTATGAGCTGCGCAGAGGGGCTTTCACAAGGTCTGCCTCCTGCCACATCTGTGTGGTATAAACACAAAATGACCTATTTTTGAAAGACAATAAATAAGTGACAGAGCTGTGAAGTGGCAGCATTTATTCACAGGGCTGTTATCAAGAAGGAGCTGCAGTTAGGGTTGCCACCTTTCAAGGGGAAAAATATTAGCCATGTTTAACAGTCTGCAAGGGCATGACACTAAATAGGAATGTAAACAAAACCGAATGCCCGTGGCCGGCAAAGGGACTCCGCGCACCTTCCAGACAGAAGGAATCCTGCGAAAAGAAAGGTATTTGTGTTGCATGTTTTATTTATTTAATCTGCTCAGTACACAAAATAAACTCCACGCTGTACAAGGGACATATGGTGTCAAGAAAAGGTGTATTATTCATAGGCAGTCCTGCTCATCCCACAGCACTTGTTCTGGTGTTACCTTCCTTGTGCAAGCATTAGTGCACTGTCAAGTCGCCTGATGAGTCACTGCTTGAAACAGAGGTGGGTGAGCTGAACGTTTCGAACATCCCCGAAAACTGCAGTAGGGATAATCAGAGGCCCTCATTGTGAGGTGTGGGGAACCCACAGGGAGAGGGCTTCTGTTCCCCGGGGGCATGGAGGCGTCCATGGGTGAGATGAGAAGCTGGGGAGAGCATTGCCACAGCTCTTCTTTCCTCTCTGCCCTTCCTCCTGTTATTGGTGCCTGTTCACAGGATGCGCACATCCCTTGTTTATACTGGAACTTCAAGGGATGTGTAATACAAAAATGCAGGTGAGAATTGTGCCAGGGCAGCAGTCCTGCCACCCTCCTTAAACGTGCCCCGCAAACATGGCATCCATTAATGCAGGGTATTCACAGGAGGGGGACACCCTTGTTTTATATGCCGTGGGGGTGGGTTCCAAGAGGGCGGCAGGCGTCGTGCATGTTCTGATGACAGGGCTGGAACCCCTGTCAGTGCAGTGATTACTACAGGCTCACACGAAAGGGACTTGGATGACAACTGGAACAATCTTTGGCCTCCCTCGAGACATGCAGCGAGTGTGGTGAAACATTGCTTAACATGAAAGAGTGCAGCCACAGACCAGACACGTATGAAAGGATGGGGCTAACCGGGCTGGAGGGTGCGTGGTAAGTGTTGGGCCAGGAAGGATAAGATGGGGAGGGGTCTTAATGTGATAGTCCGTGAGGGAACACAGTTAAAATAGGCCAGACCAAACTTTTGGGATTGTTTTTTATTTATTTATTTATTTTAAAAGTCACTGGTTGGAGCATAAGAGATCAAGAGGCGTCAAGAGCTGCCCTTCAAGAGAAGCAGAATCTGTGATTGTGTGGACGAAGGGAGGTCGCCAGCAGAGGATGCCAGCGCCAAGAAAGGGAGCAGGTGGCAGAAATGGCAGAATCGGCTGTGTGGAGTAGAAGGTGGTGGCAGATTTCGGAGCAGGGGAGTGAGGGGGTCTGAAGAGAAGTAGAGGGGAGGGAAAGGGAGTGGATAGGAGAACACGAGTATGTATATGTGTGTGAGAGAGAGAGGCAAGTGTGTGTGTGTGTGTGTTAAAGAGAGATAATGGAATGTGCTAGTGAGATAAAAGTGTGTGTGTGCTAGAGAGACAAGGAAGGAGCCAGTGAGAGACCTTCTACTATGTACCTTAGAGATACACTGCACCTCAATGAGGGTAGGTGCTGGAGTAAACAAAAGTCTGTTTATTTTCCAAGAGCACCTAAACATCGCTATACAGATCTGTCTCGTGGCAACTGTTGGCGCTACTTTTCACATAACTGTTTTTTTCTTTATTTTATTAAGATCCCAAAAGGTGCAAAACAGGGATACGTCTGCTCTCAGCATTCGACCTAAAACATTCCATCTTGCTAAATATGTTGTCCATGTGAGGAATTATTGTTCACCTTCTCCCCTGAGAAATCTTCAGAATTCAGCCTGTATTCAAAACCTGAGTAAACATCTTTCCCGCTCAAGCAATGGTGAAAAAGACTGCAGATTATCACTTTCGAGCTCTGGACATGTTTTCCACTTACTGTGCATGTCTGAAGTCAAGAATATTAACACTTGTGTGGAGCCACAGCCACAATACGCAAGTTACTTTCCCTTGAAATCAGGAACTAAATTTACGGGTGTAGGTAAAGTGCCACATTCAGCTTGTGACCACAAGCCCATGCACCGCCCTAGTGCATAGAAGCCATGGCACTCTTTTTAATCACACACAAGTGCTTCAAATAATGAGTGTTGTCGCCGGTATCACCGGTGCAGGCAACATGTAGCTGCCACTATGTGATTTAAATAGGTGAAATCCCAGCCTCCCACCATACATCAAGCGCTATATAAATGTAAACCTTTTTTTCCCTTTTCTACCCCTCCCCAACCCTTCTCAATCCAAATAACTGACTAACATATCCACCACTCAAATTAATTTAATGTTTCACCATACTAATTCAACACTAATCCTTATGGGTTTCAGAGTAGCATGCTACTTTCCAAAAAAGCGCTTCAAAACCCCATCGGGGGTAGCAAGCACTATATGAATACAAACCTTTTTCCCTCTTCTATCCCGCCACCTACCACTCTCTATCCGAATAACTGAATAACATATCCACCACTCAAATTACTTCTTATTTCACTATACTAATTTTCAAAGCTAATACTTTATGGGTTCCGGAGTAGCGTGCTACTTGCCAGAAAAGCGCTTCAACACCCATCAGGGGTAACAGGTGCTATATGAATGCAAATCTTTCTTTCCCTTCTATCCCTCTGCAAGCCTTCTCACTCCAAATAACTGACTAATATCCACCACTCAAATTACTTCCATATTTCACCAATCCTTTATGGGTTTCCGGAGTAGCATGCTTCAACACCCTATCAGGGGTAACAAGCACTATATAAATACAAACCTTTTTTCCTCTTCTATCCTTCTGAATCCAAATAACTAGCTAACCTATCCACCACTTAAAAATGTACTTACATGTTTCACTATACTAATTCAACACTAATCCTCTATGGGTCTCAGCGTAGTGTGCTACTCGCGAAAAAAAAAGCCCTTCGACGCCTTGTTAGGCGTAGTAAGCACTATACAAATGCATTTACAATACAATACAATACAATACGATACAATTAGTAATATGACTTTTCTCCCTTTTTTCCCTTAATTATTTTTAACGCATTGTTAACTCTGCTCTGGGACACCTTTGAAAGTGTTTTCTATTTATATTTTCTGTTTAAAGTTGTACAGATAAGGGCTACAAATACTGGCTTTTAAGTGATTGCTTATTTTTGTAGCCACCGGGACATTACAATAAATGTGGTAGAAAACCAACCAGGTGGCTACCCTTGCTATAGTCCATCATGCATCCTGCACAAAGAAAGTACATTACCTGGAAATTATATGACACAGTAGTTATGAATTCTATTTAAACCTGAAGCACTTAGATGCCACTGAGGAATATAAACTGCTTCACTAAATGAGACAGACTGAGCAAAGTGTTAATGTAGCCCCTGGTGAAGACCACATCAATTATGCAGCAGGAGAGAGCCAAAATATGCGGCAGAGTTGTCTAAATTATGCAGCACGAAAAGGCACAATTGCGGGATACTGCTGCATATTTAGTGATAGTATTACCTCATTATTTTGTCTCTTTGGACATAAGTTGCATCTCATTAGTATAGGTTTAACACTCACATTTAGCAATAAGCAACAGAAAGTTCCTTCGATGACAGAGGGTTGTGTCTCCCCTTATGATATTGGGACTATACACAAGAGTGAGGGGGTTAATGTTTTTTTTTTGTTGCTTTTTTTTATCTTTTAGGTTCTGGTTTTAGGATTGTTATGTGTACAACTTTTTGCCTCACATAACCAATAATGCTCATTTGTTACTATTATTGAGATCCTGCTTACTTATTTGTGTTCAGTTAGAGCCTGCAAAACATGGTTCTTGTTCGAGTATTTCCAGCATGCCGACCCCAAAGCGAATAACAAGTGATTAATCTGTGTTGAATTTGAAATTCCTGTTTATATTTTCATGCTTGCAGAGCTTGAGCAGTGGAAAGTGATGTTATGTATTAAACTGAGACTCCTAAAATGTACTGATTGGCGAACTTTACCCAAAATCAATAAAGTTTATTCAAAATAAAAGCAAGAGAAAGGTGACCATTCAACCTTTGCAAAGGGCCTTCCAATACAAGTAACGCATGCTGTTGCTTTTTTAGTATCTTTCTGGATGTTTGAGTAAGAGATGTTGTTGTAGTGCGGTATAAGTGGCAGAGTGTTTGTTTGCACTGACCTAAAGGTTGTATATTTAGTGCCAAAAGGGAGGTTGAAGGTGTGCTCCAATTGAGAAGCAGTCAGTCTGTAGGAACATTTATGCATGGGAGTGAATGTGAGCCAGAAATAGCACATTGAGTTGCCTACACCTCCTGTTTCATCCTGTCACCTGCACCTGATGGAGCGTTTGCTAGGGAGCAGGTACTTCTTCTTTGCATTTTGGTGATCTTGACAATTATTGATTATCCTTATTCGTTCCAGGAGTGTGTGACAGATCTTCTGACATTGAACAAGTAGTGGAGTTATGTCATTTCTTCAATGGATTCCACACTGTTGGATCTTAAATATTCCATTGTTCAAGTCCTGAGACCCCTATAGGTGACAGACCAGCCTACAAATGAATTTCAATAGGTTTGCCTCCCTATGGCGACTGACAGGGTAATTGGAATCCAATCAAAACACACATTAAGCACTTGGTAGCTTATACACAACATTTGCTTGCATAGGGATTTGTTGCATGTTGGCACATGTAGCCTTAGCTGTGGTGCACAAACACCCTTCTTTGGTGCACAAACACTCTTCTTTGCCGCACACAGAGGAACAAAATTAGAGGGAACATTGATGATCACTCTCATTGATGCTTTTGTGGGTCTTACTGTCCTTGTTTTTCGTTTTTCTTTACTAGTGGATTAGTCTGGGATGTCGGGGAGGGCTGGTACCAGGCACTGCAGAACCCCTAGCCACCCTGTTTACTCAGGGGTGAACGCTGGTGCCACTACGCCCCGATGGGAGATTTCCCTTACATTTTCCAGAGATTGTTATGTTTTTCGTTGCTGGGGAGGGTTACTCTGCAACCTGATTGAGGGGTTGGAGTGGGTGGTGGGTTGGGGGTGGGGTTTTTTAGTTTGTTTTATGCCAGTACGGGGACTAGCAGCTGGTCAGGGTGCATATTCTATGATTTGTATTCTATGCTGATGGGCTACCTCCTCCCCACGGTTGAGACCCTCTTAGATGTACACACGCGAGACCGTTGAATTTGCTGACATGGAACATTAGAGGGCTGAATGATTGTCGGAAGGCCAGGCTGGTACATGCTCATTTAACAAGGCATAATATTGATGTTTGCTTGCTACAGGAGACACATCTAAATGCTACGCCGTCTCCGAGGCTGCGAAATCGCAGATGGGGGTGCGTATACTCGTCCATATATTTTAATTATGCTAGAGGGGTGGCTGTTCTGATTATGCAGGGGTTGGACTGGCAGGAGAAGGAGGTGCACGGGGACCCTGAGGGTAGGTATGTTATTGTATGTGGGGAAGTCCTGGTGATCACTGCAATTTATGGTTCGAATATAGACTCCCCTGACTTTTTTGTGATGTATGGTCTAGAATTAAGTTGACAGGATGTGACGCTGTGTGATGGAGATTACAATGCCATACTTGACATTGCCATGGACAGGAGGGGAACTTACACCCAGCTGTGAGCACCGCTTTGCAGTCCATAGTTACACATGGAAACCTAGTAGACATTTGGAGCTATAGACACCCATTGGAACAGGAAGGCACATGTATATCGGACCATCATAATGCATGGTCTCGTTTGGACTTTTGATTAATCACCAGGGATGCCGCGGCCTGGACCGTGGATATTTCACCTTTACTTTGCACCATGTCTATTGCGGCTATTGCTCCCGGGATCCCTGCCAGTGCGTTTAATTGGAGACTCCCACCATACACATTGTTAGACGAGGCCTTTAAGGAGGAGTGTCACGAGCCAAAGCCTGAACCACAGGAGCCGAAGATGGTCCCAATGCCCCACCACCAACACTCCGCCCGAAGGGTTTTAATCTTCTGGGCAGCGTGTCAATAGGGGGGAAAGGGGAAGTGGAGAAAAGAGAGAGACAGCCGGGAGGTTGGTCTTGAACACACAGTTGGGTGAGCCAAGTCTGTGCTATTCTTATGCTGTACCTGCAGTGGACAAAAATATCATAAACAACAACAGCCTACTAAACAGTCTGATTATATATGTATTCCTTAACTTAAACACCTATTTACTACTTGCCTTTTAGCTATTGCTTCTCTCTCAGAAGGTTGTTTTGATGTATGATGATGCACCTATAATATAAGACAAGGCTTAGACTAATTTAACTTCTTTCCAATAGTCTATTGTCTATTTAAGATTATTCTAATTTTAATTACCCTGAATGCATCAGATTAACTTTGTATTGAACTCTTCAAAACATATATACACAGCGATGAAAGAAATATTGTTAAAGAAGTCTTACATTTAATATGCCTTTCAATTGAGGCTAAATAAGGATACTTCTTCACAAGATGTGTAGATGAATACACAAGAATTTGGTGGTTGCCTAGAGCGGTGTCAGCCGACACCTCTTACCACCGCAACCTCAGGAACAGTGTGGAACAGTTTGCTTGTTTCACAGGTCGCTTCTTTTTAGATGAGGTCTCAGTCTTGCGTCCCACGTTGCGCATGCGAGCAGCTCATTTAACTTGAACACGAAGATAGTACCTGAGCCAAGTAATACCATAGCGTCTAAAGACTAGCTCTGTAACATCTAGGAACTCTAAGCAAGAATTACTGTCGAAAATAACTTCTAAGAAAACTACCAATGAAGCGCACTAACTGAAGCGTCTTGCTTCGTTAGTAAGACAGTTGAAGTGCGCAGTTCAATTGTCTAACGCGCGCGCTAAGCACCTGGCTTGGCGTGAGTCTCGAGGAACTAGCACGCTGACCATATTGGATTTCTGCAGAATTGTTAGACATTGTTTTAGGAAGAGTTTTGTGGCTTTTAGTTTAACCTTTTTTAGATAGCGTGTCTGGCCTATTCTCTCGCTAGTGTTTGTTTTCTTTTCATTGATCTTAGGATTGCGTCGAGTTAGTCAGATCTTGACAAGGAAATAAGGGGAGATATAGTGGATTACTTTGCAAATAATGTAGGCTCTGTTGATACTGCAGCTTCGCTTTGGGAGGCCTTTAAAGTGGTAGTCAGAGGCCAATGCATTGCAAGACAGGCGAGAGCGTTAAAGGCAATTGGTGGCACACTGGCCTCCTTAGAAGTCAAAATTAAGGCACTGTCAGGCTTTTTTTACTCCACGCATGATCCCCATACTGCGCAAAAACTGAAATCGCTGCCACTAGAATATGCAGAGGAGGCACAGCGTGAAGCGAAATTCTTAGGCAAGTATGCGGAAGCTCACAGATACGGCGAAGGGGACAGGCCGGGTCGCACACTGGCAGGTATGATTAGACCATCTAGATCCGCTTCCTTTGTCCATGAAATACACAATGCGCAGGGAGACATAGGGGCCTATTCGGATAGCGGACGGACCTGCGTCCGTCCGCCACCCCAGAGGTGGAGGGACCGTCCGCAGGGGCTGTGGCGGTCCCTCCTTGCGAATTAGGATGTGACCGCCACCCTGGCGGTCACATCCTGTATTTTTAACATTGCGGCGGGTGCTGCTTGAAGCAGCACCCGCCGCAATGTTAAAACTGCATGCAGTGCATTTCCATGCACAAAGCGGCAGGCACCGCGCGGTGCCTGCCGCTTCGTGCATGCAAATGCAGGGGGGTACCATAGGTACCCCCATGTGCACCCACACCCCCCCTTCACCTTGGGGGCCCACAACGGGCCCCTAAAGAAAAGACCGTATGCCTTTTTGTGGCGGCATTGCCGCCGCTGAAAGGCATGTCCCAAGGCTAATCCTAATATGGCTGGCGGTGTCTGATAGACACTGCCACCATATTTATTTTATTTTATTTTAATTTCTTATATCGCGCTGGACTCAATCCCGTAAGGGTATCTCCGCGCTTTGCCAGCCAGAACATTAACAGAGTCAATGAGATATATTAATGGGACTGAGATGCTTCCTGGAAGAGGAGAGTTTTTAATGCCTTTCTAAAGGACAGATGGTTGGTGGTCATTCTCACATCTGTTGGAAGTTTATTCCATAAAGCAGGGCCAACTGAGGAGAATGCTCGGTCTCCCTGTCTGGATTTTTTTGTTGCAGGGGGTTTTAGGAGAGCTTGGTTACTTGAGCGGAGTGACCGGCTGGGTTGATACAGCTCAAGTGATTGAGAGAGGTATTTAGGACTATCCCCATATAAGCATTTGTGGACCGTACAGCATATCTTGAAACTGATGCGCTGCTGTATAGGGAGCCAATGCAGCTCATCCAACAAGGGCTTAGAGGGAGTCCTTGCCGGTGCACTCATGACCAGTCTAGCCGCAGTATTCTGGACTACCTGCAAACGGCCTACTGCATCTGCATTTGCTAACGTCAGCAGGCCGTTGCAGTAGTCCAGACGGCTAGTAACCAAGGCCTGTACGAGTGTCTTCCTATAGGTGTTAGGAAGATACGGGAAGACTCGTCTTAGAAGGCCAATGGTGTGAAAGCACAAACCTGCAATGTGGTTGGTGTGTTCCTTAAGGGACAATTTTTGATCAATTTTTACCCCTAGATTTTTAACGTGTGGCTTTGATGTTGGAACTGGACCCAGATCCAGCGGCCACCAATCTGAAGACCAAAGAAGATTTGCTTTGCCGAAGAGCATAACCTCTGTTTTTGCAACGTTACATTGGAGGCAGTTTGCGGCCATCCAATGTGACACTGCCCTCATACCCTCAGCAAAGTTTTCCTTGACTTTAGGACCAAGGGAGCTGAAAGGGTAGAGGAGCTGGGTGTCATCAGCGTAGGAAACCGGTGTGAACCCATACTTCCGCACAATCTCAGCAAGGGGGGCCACATATACATTAAACAATGTAGGGCTAAGGCATGAGCCTTGTGGCACCCCCTTCGTGAGCACCTTCGAGGTGGAACGGTAGGGGCCCAGGCTAATAGATTGCGACCTCCCGGAAAGGAAGCTCTCCAGCCAGGATAATGCTAAGCCTCCAATCCCCACTCCCTGCAAACGGCTGAGGAGGATGTTATGAGACACGGTATCAAAGGCCGCGGACAGGTCCAACAGCACTAGAATCATGGAACCCCCTCTATCCTGTGACATTTTGATCTTATCAGTCACCGAGAGGAGGGCCGATTCAGTGCTGTGGTTGGGCCTGAACTCAGATTGTGATTGGTCCAGGCCCCCTGTCGCCTCGATAAAGCTGGAAATGATAGTGTTGACGTGTTTCTCAGCCAGTTTGCTAATAAAAGGGAGGAGGGAAATAGGGTGGAGGTTGGATAGCTCTGACCAAGGTAGGGTGGTGTTTTTGCGTATGGGGTTCACTACCGCTTCTTTCCAGGGTTGTGGAAGTTGTCCTTCGGCAAAGGAGAGATTCATTAGTTTTTGAATGGTGGGGCCTAGAGATTCCGTCAGGGGGGAAATCATTTTAGCAGGAATCAAATCAGTGGGAGAGCCGGTCTTCATTTTGCTAATAAGTGTAGTCAAATCTTGTAGAGTTATTTCTGGAATTACATGAAGGGTGTTCCCAAGGGTCACCGTTGGGGGAATTTCAGAGGTCTCAGTCTCCAAGGGACCTGAGACTTTCATGATTTTCTTATATATCCCCTCAATTTTATCTTCGAAAAACTGGGAAATTTTATTGCAAAGATCTTGGGTAAAAATATCCGGGCTCTCACAAATTACTGGGTTAGTGAAGGCCTGTATGATTTTAAATAGCTCTCGGGTAGAATTGCCTGCCTCTGTAATTTGGGAGGTGAGACTGATTTTCCTCGCTTTTTTAATGTTTTTATAATAGGTGGTCATAGCTACCAAATATCGATCCTTGTCTTCCCCCTTACGTGTCCGTCTCCAACGTTTCTCCAACTTCCTACACCCCTGCTTTTCTGCTTTGAGGGCCTCAGTGTACCATGTTTCCCTCTTAGCTATGGTTGGCTGTTTAATAGTTTTCTGAGGAGCCAGTGTGTTAATGGCTGTCATCAGTGTAGAGTTAAATTTGGAGAGGGATGTCTCAATGTCATCCGAGTTTAAAAGTACTGGCTGCTTCCAGACTTGTGTAAAACTGGCAGGAGTGACTTTATGCCATGGTCTGCGTTTGATGGGCTGCGTAATAGGGTGATTAGTAGGTTCAGGTAAGTGTAGAAAAGAAAAGTCTAACATTTTATGATCAGACCAGTAGATGTATTTAGGGGGATGACAATAAACGTTAGGGAGGGAAGTAAAAATTAAGTCCAAGGTGTGGCCACCTGTATGGGTGGGACCATTGTTACGAAGGTGAAGGCCCAGCAGAGCAAGATCTGTCAAAAGTGCTTTTGTATCAAGATGGTCTACAGCATCAATATGAAAGTTAAAATCTCCGAGTAAGATAAAGTTTTCATTAGTTTTCATGTAAGGAGCTAAAAGTTCAGTCAAGGCTAGGGAAAACCCAGCATTAGGTCCGGGTGGGCGGTATACTAGTGCCCCTTTCCAGTGTACCTTAGGGCTAGCTTTTAGGTGAAAGATCACTACTTCCATGGTGGGTAGCATTACTTGTTCTAGAACCCTAATATTCAGAGTGTCTTTATATATAATGGCGATCCCGCCTCCTACTTTCTCAGGCCGGTCCTGGCGAAGAATTTTATACCCCATAGGTATTCCTAAGGTGATAGTGGGGATAGTGTGGGTTTAAGCCAGGTTTCAGTTATGAAACAAATCTCAGGTTTGATGCTGTGTATAGAGTCCCAAAGTTGTATATGATGTTTTGGGAGGGACCTTACATTTAATAAAAAACCTTTCCAGCCTTTTGGAATGTCTAAATTATCGCTGGGGCACCCAACTATAATGTTGGAGTGGGTAGCTTGAAACCCACATGAAATGCAGGAAAATGGCCCTTCGGGGCATACTGACAATCTGTTGGTGCATCTGTGTTTGCCCTGGGGTTGTAGGGCAAGGAGGGCATGTGATGAATACCTGATACGAGGGGCGGTTGTAGGCCCGTCCATGATACAAAAGCAGCAGAGTGGCGGGCCCCTGGCCCCGTCCTGTCGCGGACGGGCGCAGACGGGCAGCTCTTTGGCGGGTCTTCAGCGGGGCGGCGCGCGATCGCTGCGCGCTCAAAGAGGTGCGAGGGCTAAATAGCCCTGCGTGCAGCCACTAGAGCGCTAACCGCTCCTAGTGGGACCGGAAGTGGTGTGAATGCCTATCACCCCCTTGCTAGACCGGGAGGTGGGAGGCAGCTACCAGCGCTTCTACCACGAAAAGGAGTGTGTCCTGAAGCGAGTGTTGTTGCGGTGAGGTGCGGGGAAATGCGGACTTTCAATTTCAATTTTAAAAATAAGGCACAATGTTAAATCACACACAATTTTAAAATAGTTGTAAAACAAACTATCGCAGTGTCATCTAATCACATTAGACTAGGAGCAAGTCTGACCAGCAAGCGGTATGGAGACACTGCCACCGTCTCCTCCCGCAGCGAGCTCCTCCGGTGCTCCGCCTAAATAGCCCTGCGTGCAGCCACTAGAGCGCTAACCGCTCCTAGTGGGACCGGAAGTGGTGTGAATGCCTATCACCCCCTTGCTAGACCGGGAGGTGGGAGGCAGCTACCAGCGCTTCTACCACGAAAAGGAGTGTGTCCTGAAGCGAGTGTTGTTGCGGTGAGGTGCGGGGAAATGCGGACTTTCAATTTCAATTTTAAAAATAAGGCACAATGTTAAATCACACACAATTTTAAAATAGTTGTAAAACGAACTATCGCAGTGTCATCTAATCACATTAGACTAGGAGCAAGTCTGACCAGCAAGCGGTATGGAGACACTGCCACCGTCTCCTCCCGCAGCGAGCTCCTCCGGTGCTCCGCCTAAATAGCCCTGCGTGCAGCCACTAGAGCGCTAACCGCTCCTAGTGGGACCGGAAGTGGTGTGAATGCCTATCACCCCCTTGCTAGACCGGGAGGTGGGAGGCAGCTACCAGCGCTTCTACCACGAAAAGGAGTGTGTCCTGAAGCAAGTGTTGTTGCGGTGAGGTGCGGGGAAATGCGGACTTTCAATTTCAATTTTAAAAATAAGGCACAATGTTAAATCACACACAATTTTAAAATAGTTGTAAAACGAACTATCGCAGTGTCATCTAATCACATTAGACTAGGAGCAAGTCTGACCAGCAAGCGGTATGGAGACACTGCCACCGTCTCCTCCCGCAGCGAGCTCCTCCGGTGCTCCGCCTAAATAGCCCTGCGTGCAGCCACTAGAGCGCTAACTGCTCCTAGTGGGACCGGAAGTGGTGTGAATGCCTATCACCCCCTTGCTAGACCGGGAGGTGGGAGGCAGCTACCAGCGCTTCTACCACGAAAAGGAGTGTGTCCTGAAGCGAGTGTTGTTGCGGTGAGGTGCGGGGAAATGCGGACTTTCAATTTCAATTTTAAAAATAAGGCACAATGTTAAATCACACACAATTTTAAAATAGTTGTAAAACGAACTATCGCAGTGTCATCTAATCACATTAGACTAGGAGCAAGTCTGACCAGCAAGCGGTCATATTAGAGCTTTCCCGCCGCGGTCTGAAGGCGACCGCGGCGGAAAAGTGGCGGACGGTCTTCCCGTCCGCCGATGACCCCCTAGCCATCCTAATCTGGTGGGGGGTCTTTACAAACAACGCAGCGGTGAATCCGCATCCTCCGGGCCGGCGGTGGCTTCCGCCAGCCCGAAGGATGCGGATTCACCGCAATCATAATCGGCCCCTAAGTTAGAGGTCAGGAGGAGGTTTGCATTTTACTCCCGCTTGTACACGACTACACAGGGGACCTGCACCGAATAATTGAAGGCATTACTTGACACACTGGTGTTGGTTTGGTTCAACGATACCCATAGGGAGTACATGGACCTCCCATTTACAGTGGAGGATGTGGTCCAGGTCATTAAAAGATTGCCCCTGGGGAAGGCTCCTGGCCCTGATGGCCTCACTACGACCTTTTATAAGGCATATGCTGAGGAATTGGCGCCTAGGCTGCTGGCAGTTTATGAAGAAGCACTGGAGGAGGGGGTGTTACCGCAGACTATGAGAGAGGCAACGATTCTCATGCTCCTTAAACCTGGGAAACATGAGGAGGAACTTGACTCCTACCGCCCCCTTTCCATGATAAACGTAGATGTCAAGATATTGGCGAAACTGATTGCCAATAGATTACAGCCAATCCTGTCAATGATTGCACTGCCGGATCAATTCGGATTCATTCCGGGGAGGTCGACATCCCACAATTTGCTAACCATTTTTCCAGTGCTTCACTACCTACATCCTAGCGAAAAGGCCGCATTGGTCTTTCTTGACGCTACAAAAGTGTTCAATACGCTTGAATGGTCCTACCTCTTTTTCATTCTAGGGCGCATGGGGTTTAGTGCGCTTTTTCTGAAAGGCATTAAATTGCTGTACTCTGCACCCACGGCGAGCGTGCAGGTAAATGGCCTGCTGTCCGACCCCTTTTTTGATATCGTGTGGCTCCAGGCAGGGATGCCCGTTGTCCCCTCTACTTTTTGCTATTGCTATGGAACCTCTGGCTGCCCGTGTCCGGCAACATCATACCGCACGTGTAATAGGCTTAAGTTCCCGTAGTCTGCTTATATCAGTGTACGTGGACGATGTCACGCTTTACATAATGAACGCAGAGGAGAATTTGGACCCATTGCTGAGAGAGTTTATCCATTTTGGTGGGCTTTCGGGTGTTTTTATAAACTGGGCCAAGTCTGTGGTTTTCCCGCTGACCGATAACACCATCCCGGTGGTGTCGGAATTCCCTTTACGCTGGGAAGCTGATGAAGTAAAACACTTGGGGATCTGGATCAGCCGAGACACCCAGGAGGTGTGGCGGTTAAATTATGGTTGAACGATGACGTGGCTGGAAGATAAGGTACTGGTGTGGGCTAAACTGCTGCTGTCTTTGGCCGGTAGGATATCACTAGCCAAAATGGTTATCCTGCCAAAGTTTCTATATCTCTTTGTTAACATCCCGGTCCCCCTAACCAAACATTTTTTTGACACCCTTAAATCTCATTTAGTCACTCTGACATGGGCCTTAAAACAGGTCAGGGCCTCATGGGATGTATTAACTCTCCCTCTGGGGGAGGTGGGCTTGGGAGGCCCGGATATGCCATTATATGCGTTGCGTGCACAGGCACAGTTTTTACATTACTGGGTGCATCCGACCCCCTTTAAACCGTAGCAGTCGAGACTGACGTTATGACCCCAATTCCATTGAAGGTCGCACTATATCAGAAGCCACGTCGACCCCAGGGCGATATAGACTCTGCCGGCACCTTGTGCTGGTCGTGGGATGAGTTGCATAGGAGGGCGGGAGCCCCGCTGCTATTCGCCCCCTCTATTCCCCTCCCACAGAATCCAATGATGCCCTGCATATGGGATAATATGAGTAAGTAGCTTGCCCAGAAAATGATGCTCCAAACGTTTGAGGACTTATATCCTGGAGACGAATTCAGACCCCCCCCTGTGACTTCTGAGGGACAAGTGGTGCCATTCACTGAACTTTTTTTATATCATATAATTTGCACGGCGTGCCGTTCACTCCCGTCCTCATGAAATCTTGTAACGCATCTCTACACTCGCATGCAAGACACTGCCCCGATAATAATACCACCCTCTTGTGAGAAGTTGGCCTGGTATATGATGTTCACTATTCTAGTGAGCACCTTGTACCAGTCCAAACAACCCTCATGGTGATGGTTGTAAAGTCAACCTTATAGACCAGCTATCCTAGTGGTAGCATTGGCAGACAGTCTTAGGCTAACACTTCAGAGAGCATGTGAAGCCAATTGTTTTACCAATAAAAATCCCTTAAATACCAACTGAAAGGACACTACACAAAGTATATATCAAATATATATGTATTTTTTACTAACACAACCCCTCTGCACTCTTTATGAATTCAGAGTTCGAGATACAGGATACAGCACAAGTTACTCGGTAAGCATACTATAAGTTGCAAAAAATACAATTCTGCCCTAGGGGCTTCACGAACCATATACCAAAGAAGTGGTATAACAACCACTTCAGGAAAGGTGAGTAGGCCTAGGGCCTAGGAAATCGCTGGGGCTACAATGAGCAACCAAAGGACTGGAAGTAGGAGACCCACAGGATGCGTGTGCAGTGTCTAAACACATACTCGGGTTACCATAGACTTTCAATGGGAACGTAAAGTTTACAAATTAGTTGATTTAGGACAGTTCCGGTTGGACTAAGGGAAAAGCCAGTTAAACTAGGACACTTGGATAGTTGTTACCCATGGGACCACCGGAGTACTCGAGTTACCTCACCCAGGGAAGCCGGGTGCATAGGTGTTCTTTTGTGTCGGGTTTCGTCATCGAATCCTATGGAGAGCTACAAGAAGATGCTGCAGGCGACAAGGAGGATGATGGCCGGGTGGATCCAAGGGTGGATCGAAGAAGTGAAGAACGTGAAAGCAGAGGGGACAGAGTCTGGGTCACTAGCTAGTGACCAGGAAAGAACCAGGAAGAACCCAGGCGATGTCGAGATGCAATCAGGTGATGAGGTGAAGCTTGACTCTGCAGCCACGTGGACCAGGAGGCGTCGACGATGACCAGGAGCTGGATACGGGCTGTCCCACAAAGGATCCCGCTGTTGGCGGTGTCGGCTTCCAAACGCAACCCACGCAGAAAGGGAAGATCGGCTTCTGTTCAGACCAGCAAGGTCTGGGGAGCTTCCCCTTTACAGGAAAGCAGGAAAAAGCCAAGAGCAACCAGGCAAGTGGTGTTGATCCAAAAGGATGTCTTCAGGAGGGCCAGTAGCCAACGGGCTAGCAACCTCGAAGATGCGTCATGGAGAAATGTAGACACATGCCCCACGCGGCACTCGTGGAGTATGGAGGGCTGAGCTCGGTGCACTTACTGCTCGGGGTTGGGGCTTCTCAAACCCCAATGCACAACTTCGAGGACACCTCAGAAGCTACACAGTTAGCAAAAAGCAGGTATTGCAGGGTGTTCGGTCCCACGTCTCTCGCGTCCGCCACGGGTCTCAGCTTTGCTGTGGATGTGGGTCGGAGTCGGAGAAGTATGGAAGTCCAGAGGCTGCATTGCTAAGTCTTCGGGTTCCGGCTGGAGCGTCGACAAAGCAAACCGGCAAGTTACTGGTGGTGCCTGTTTGCGCAGGAGGGTCACTCCTTGACCACAAGGGAGATTCTTCAGTCTTCTAGTCACAGTAGAATGTCAAAGGTCCAGAATTTTGTTTCAGAGTTTCAGTCCGGGATAATCTAAAGTCTCTAGACTCATCTCCCAGCTTTATACTAATCTAAGGGGCTGGATTACCTGCTAGGTCCCTCCTATGGGTTGAACCCGGGAAGGGGGTGGTTACACCCCTTTCCCTTTATCCAGTTTCGTGCCAGAGCAGGGGCTGGAGTGCCCCAGCAACTGGTTTGAACCGGGCTATGCATGGAGCACCTTGTGTGCCCCAGGCAGTGTCTCATTTCATTCAACCCACCCAACCCCAATACACTACAGGCTGTCTGGGGAGGTGCCCGCACCTCCCAAGACAGGAAACCTATTGTCCAGGCCTCCCCTGCCAGAGTTTCGTCCAGCAGCAGGAGGTCAGACTTGTGTCTGTGGCAGCAGCATCCATTTTGTGATGCTGAGGCTCTGTTTAACTTTAACGGGGTAAAGCCACAACCACATGTCTTCTCCCTCTAGAAGGGTGGAATACTACCCCCGCTGCCAGGACTGGCGGGGGGGGGGTAGTATTCCAAAGCATATGACACCTTACACGACATGTTTTGATAAAGCCAAACCAAAGTTAGAATTAACCGCGAGGATTATAATGTACTTAAGAGTATATGGTATGGCTTATCATAGAACGGCTATAAGGACATGGTTTCGAAAGCTGCAGACAGGCTCAGCTCATGCTAGAGCACCATCTCACATAAAACCAAGCACTCTGCCTCCAGGATTGTTAAGGCCTGCCATAGGAGTGACTTATAGGTATATATGTGTCTATATATTATGGTAGGTATAGGGATACTATACCTAAGCAAGGGGTGATTACACGACCTTGCCCCAGCTGATTGATCAGCCAGTTGTGTCAGTTTGGATGGCCAGCCAGGGGTGGCATAATACATGCTGCAGCTCCTGGTAGGCCTTGGATGCACCTATGCCCTGGGTACCTATGGTACACTATACAGGGGCTCACAAAGGTGACCCAATACCCAATTGGATATGTACCTAAAGTACATAGTATGAATTTAGAGAGAGAACAACTGGGCTGTGGGTCTGATTAGCAGGCCCACAGCCACACTAGAGTCGAAAAACCAGTGAATCAGAGCAAAAAGTGGGGGCTACTCTCCTACACACACACCCCCTCCCCACCCCCCAAGGCAGGGACATTAAACTAGCCTTGACCAGTTGAGTCTTCATGTTCTAAGTGGAAATATCTGTAGAGTCCATCTACATTGCCATGGTCAGTTCCAAGTCTATGTTCCACTAGAAAAGTCCATACCCTGTAGGGAAATGGACCACCTGAGTAGTTTGAGATTTTCACCCTTCATCTGATTTAGCCACAAGAGGGGCTTATGGTCTGTCTGAATCTTGAAGTGAGTACCAACCAAGTATGGCCTCAGCTTCTTCAGGGCCCAAACCACAGCAAAGGCCTCCCTCTCAATAGCTGACCAACGTTTCTTTCTAGGGGTCAGCCTTAAGCTAATAAAAGCAATGGGCTGGTCTTGACCATCTATATTCAATTGTGAAAGGACAGCTCCCACACCCAACTCAGAAGCATCTGTTTGGACAATGAATTCCTTGGAGTAATATGGACTTTTCAGAATAGGTGCAGAGCACATGGCCTGCTTCAGGTCATCAAATGCCTTTTGACAGCTGACTGTCCACTGAACTTTCTTTGGCATTTTCTTTGAGGTTAAGTCATTAAGTGGTGTCACAATGAACCCATAGTTCTTAACAAACTTTCTGTAATAACCAGACAGGCCCAAGAAAGCTCTGACCTGTGTCTGGGTGGTTGGAGGAGTCCAGTCCTTTATGGTCTGGATCTTGCTCTCCAGTGGTTGAACCTGACCCCCACCTACCAGGTGGCCCAGGTATACAACCTTACTCTGCCCTATCTGGCACTTAGTTGCCTTGATAGTTAGGCCTGCCTTCTGCAGGGCCTCCAAAACTTTCTTTAGGTGGATCAGGTGATCTTCCCAGGTGGAGCTGAAGACAGCAATATCATCTAGATAAGCTGCACAAAAGTCATCCAGACCTGAAAGGACTTGGTTCACCAACCTTTGGAAAGTGGCAGGTGCATTCTTCAAACCAAAGGGCATCACCACAAATTGGTAATGACCTCCTGGGGTCGAAAATGCTGTTTTGGCTTTTGCATCATCAGCTAGCCTGATCTGCCAGTAGCCTGCTGTCAGGTCAAATGTGCTCAAAACCTTGGCAGAAGCCAATCTGTCAATGAGCTCATCTGCCCTGGGTATTGGATGGGCATCTGTCCTAGTGACAGCACTGAGACCTCTGTAGTCCACACAAAACCTCCTCTCTCTCTTACCATCTTGGGTGTGAGGCTTTGGCACAAGGACTACTGGACTGGCCCAAGGGCTCTCTGAGGGCTCAATAACTCCCAGTTCCAACATCCTTTGGAACTCTGTCCTGATACAGCCCCTGACATGGTCAGGTTGCCTGTAGATTTTACTCTTCACAGGCAGACTGTCACCAGTGTCCACATCATGGGTGCACCTGTTTGTCTGATTTGGGGTCAGGGAAAACATATGTCTATAGGCCTGTAGAACTTGTCTGCAGTCCTGTTGCTGCTGGTCAGTGAGGCTGCCTGCCAAGGCCACTCCATCAACTGAACCATCATCAGGGTTCTGAGAAAGCAGGTCTGGGAGAGGGTCACTCTCCTCCTCCTGTCCCTCATCTGTAGCCATGAGCATGCCCATGTCTGCCCTGTCAACATATGCCTTCAGTCTGTTGACATGAAGCACCCTGTGGGGGCTCCTGGGAGTTCCAAGATCAACCAGATAGGTTAACTCTCCCTTTTGCTCAACAATAGTGTGGGGTCCAGACCATTTGTCTTGGAGTGCTGCTGGGGCTACTGGCTCCAACACCAACACTTTCTGTCCTGGCTGGTACACAGTCAGCACAGCCTTTTGGTCATGCCAGGCTTTTTGAAGTTCCTGGCTAGCTCAAGGTTTTTAGAAGCCTTTTTCATGTATTCGGCCATCGCGGAGCGGAGACCAAGTACATAGTCCACTATGTCATGCTTAGGCTTTTTGAGAGGTAACTCCCGTCCTTCCTTGACAAGACATAGGGGTCCTCTTACAGGATGCCCAAACAAAAGTTCAAAAGGGCTGTAGCCAACCCCCTTTTGTGGGACCTCTCTATAAGCGAACAAAAGGCAGGGCAGAAGGATGTCCCATCTTCGCCTAAGCTCTTCAGGTAAACCCTTGATCATGCCCTTCAGGGTCTTGTTGCATCTTTCCACAAGCCCATTGCATTGTGGGTGATAGGGTGTGGTGAACTTATAGTTCACTCCACACTCCTTCCACATAGTAGTCAAATATCCAGACATAAAGTTTGCACCTCTGTCTGAGGCAACCTCTTTCGGAAAGCCCACTCGAGAAAACTCCCAGGAGGGCTCTTGCCACAACAGGGGGTGTTGTGTTCCTTAAGGGAATAGCTTCTGGGTATCTGGTGGCATGATCCACTACCACCAGAATAAACCTGTGCCCAGATGCTGTTTGGTGGTCCATTGGTCTAACAATGTCTATCCCAACTTTTTCAAAGGGAACCCCCACCACAGGTAGTGGTATTAGGGGGGTCTTTGTGGTGCCACCCGATTTGCCACTAGCTTGGCAGGTGACACAGGAGCGACAAAACTGCTTGGTATTCTCTGACATGTGTGGCCAGTGAAAGTGGGGGACAATCCTGACCCAAGTCTTGTTCTGGCCAAGATGTCCTGCTAGGGGAATGTCATGGGCTAAGGTAAGAAGGAAGCCCCTGAATGTCAAAGGTATGACCAACCTCCTGGAAGCACCAGGCTTGGGGTCTCTAGCCTCTGAATAAAGGAGCCCTTCATCTCAATATACACTGTGGGTACCTGTAGCATTCCCAGCAGCAGCTTGCTGTCTGAGGGGTTCAAGAGAGGAGCAATCTAATTGCGCCTGCCTCAGGTCTGCCCTGGAAGGCCCCCCTGTCCCAAGAAACTCAACCTGATCAGGTTCAAGCTCTTCTAGGACAGTTCCTTCTTGGGTATCACTATCAGCTTCCTCAGACGGTTGATCCTCAACCTGAGGCAAGGGGAAGGCACTGCCTTAACCCTTTTGCTCTTTCTCTTGGAAGGCAACTGGTCCATTGTTTCAGGATCCAGGGCCTGTTCAGGTTGGGACGTTTTGGCCTGTGACCTGGTCACAGCAAGGACATGTGCTGATATGCCCAGCATTTCTGCATGAGTCCTATACTCCACTTCAGACCAAACTGAAGATTCTAGATCATTGCCCAACAAACATTCTACAGGGAGGTCTGAACTTACAAAAACTCTTTTGAGGCCAGTTACCCCTCCCCAGGAGAAACTAACAACTGCCATACTATGGGTGGTAGTGACATTGCTAGCATTGGTCACTAGGTAATTATCACCTAGTATGATCTGTCCAGGGTCCACAAAGTTAGGTGTCACCATGGTGACACTGGCACATGTGTCTCTGTAGGCCTGAGCCACTTTATCATTGATTAAAGGTGTCTGTCTGTACTTGCCCAGGTTACTGGGGCTCACAGTAGAGGACATATCCATGTCCACATCAAGAGACAAGGACAGCTTGAGTTGGTACTCTGACTAAGCCAGAGTCCATCTCAGTTCCCAGCGTTAACCCTACTACACCCTTCTGTTGTGAACCACCAATATTAGCTGTACTAGGGGAAACAGTTGCCTTAGAAGCAATGGTGGTTGGAGCTGCCTCCTTCTTGGCGCAATCACTGGTCCAGTGAGTATTACTTTTACAGATATTGCACCATGTTTCTTTTGGCCTTACTTCTTGTGATTTCTTGGAACCCCCTTCAGTAGAAGCTTTTTGGGGACCTGTTGAAGACTTCTGGTCTTTTACTTTCTGATCCCCACCCTTTTGGTCTGGCTTCTTCTGATCACCACCTTGGGTCTGGTTTTTCTGCTTCACCCTGGTTCTGACTAAGGGTGGGCGGCCAGCTACGCTCCGTGCACGGAGTGCGCGTAGTGCCGTCTCCTACGCATTTTGCGTAGCGGCGTAGCCAGGCGGCACTACGCGCGCTCCGCAGACGGTGCGTAGCCGGCCGCCACTCGCCTCCCTCCCGCCCTCCCTAAATACTTAAATAAAAGGATAGAAAGCTTTTAAAAACACTTACCTTGTCCGCCGCGTCCCCGGGGCTCCCTCTCGCCGTCCCTGGATTCGCGCCGCCATTTCGGATACTAATGCGCATGCGCGGGCGGGCGCGCATGCGCATTTCTCATGAGAAATGCGCATGCGCGGGCACCCGCGCATGCGCATTAGTATCTGAATCGGTGGCGGCGTGAATCCAGGGACGGCGAGAGGGAGCCCCGGGGACGCGGCGGACAAGGTAAGTGTTTTTAAAAGCTTTCTATCCTTTTATTTAAGTATTTAGGGAGGGCGGGAGGGAGGCGGGCGGCGCGTAGTGGGGCTACGCGGAGTGCGCGGGTGGGCGTAGTTTTGCGCCCACTTCGCGTAGTTCCGCGGAGCCCCACTCCGCACACTACGCCCAGGGTTAGTTTTGACCCATTTGTCTGCCTTCTTTCCCAATTCTTAGGGAGAGGTCAGATCAGAGTCAATCAGGTGCTGATGCAACAGCTGGTTCTGACAATTATTAAGTATTTGTTCTCTCATGATCAAATTATACAATCCTGTATAGTCCTTAACTTTACTGCCCATCAACCAGCCTTCCAGAGCCTTAGTGGCACAATCTACAAAATCAGTCCAGTCCTGAGTCTGTGTCTTCTGGGTATCTCTGAACAGCAACCTATACTGTTCAGTGGTTAGGCCAAACCCATCAATCAGAGCACTCTTCAGGACTGTGTAGTTGTTAGCATCCTCATCACTGACTGTGAGGAGCTTGTCTCTACCTTTTTCTGAAAAGGAGAGCCATAAGATTGCTGCCCACTGACTTTGGGGTACCTGCTGTACTTTGCAGCCCTCTCCAAAGCAGTTATCCACTTGTTGATGTCATCCCTATCTTGTAGGGTGGGACAATCTTACTTAGGTTTCTAGTATCATAGGAACTATCCTTATCCTTAGGGATATTGCTGCCACCAGTGGGTTCTAACCCACTTAACTTTTGCTATCTTGCAAGAGCAAGTCTCTCTTTTGTTAGGGCAAGTTCTTGCCTCTCAATCCTCAGATTGGCTTTTTTCATTCTGGCCTGATGCTCTCTTCTCTCAGGGGAAGACATTCTCCTGATAGCATCTGACCCTTTTGAGACACCAGAGTGCTGAGATTCCCTGGAGAGGGATCTCCTCCTTCTGTGCTCAGAGTTAAGCCTGCTTGGGAGTCTGTAATGTACTATGCCCTCTCCAGCCCCATGTAGACTTAACTTGGCCTGGCTAAGTACTCCCACTTGGACCTGGCCATTGTCATCCTCCTCAGAGTCCTCCTCTACTTCACTCTCATCAGTTAGATTGTGATCAGGGGAATCCTCTGCTGAGGGCTGATCCTCTTCTGCATTGCCTGTAGGACCTGGGTTAGAGGCTTTCTTTGCATCATATTCTTCCATGAGTTCTATCAGGTGCTTGAGGGTAGGGTTTGAACCTGTTTTAACCTCCTAATTGTGCACAAGTGCCTCAAATCATGGAAGGTTAGGGTGTCATATCTGGAAGGTATCCAGGATCTACCTCCACTGGGAGAGATCCACTTAGTTCTGCTCTCAGAGACATGATCTAGTGAGGTGTGGTGTGTGCACTTACCTACATTAAGTGTTATCTACTAAACCTCTCTAGGAGTTGTATCAGGGTGTGCTAGGCCCTTTGCTCTACAAAAACTACGTTCAGTAGAATTTAAGTATTTAAGACTTGATTTATATGTACCTCTAGGTACCTTAATGTGATCTTTCAAATGATATCTCAAGATATTATGGTAAAACAATCAGCAAGCTCTTATCCCAACCGCTGCACACCAATGTGAAAAGTTAACCTGGTATATGATGTTCACTATTCTAGTGAGTACCTTGCACCAGTCCAAACAACCCTATGGTGATGGTTGTAAAGTCAACCTTATAGACCAGATATCCTAGTGGTAGCATGGACAGAGCAGACTTAGGCTAACACTTCAGAGAGCATGTGAAGCCAATTGTTTTACCAATAACAATCCCTTGAATACCAACTGAAAGGACACCACACAAGGTAGATATCAAATATATATATGTATTTATTACTAACACAACCCCTCTGCACTCTTTATGAGTTCAGAGTTCGAGATACAGCACAAGTTATAAGCATACTATAAGTTGCACAAATACAATTCTGCCCAAGGGGCCTCCCGAACCATATATACTACAGAAGTGGTATAAGAACCACTTCAGGAAAGGTGAGGAAATCGCTGGGGCTACACTGAGCAGCCAAAGGACTGGAAGTAGGAGACCCACAGAATACGTGTGCAGTGTCTAAACACATACGCGGGTTACAATAGACTTTCAATGGGAACGTACAGTTTACAAATTAGTTGATTTCGGACACTGCCGGTTGGACTACGGGAAAAGCCAGTTAAACTTGGACACTTGGATAGATGTTACCCACGGGAGCACCGGAGTACTCGAGTTACCTCACCCAGGGAAGCCGGGTGCATAGATGTTCTTTTGTGTAGGGTTTCATCGTCGAATCCTATGGAGAGCTGCAAGAAGATGCTGCAGGCGACCAGGAGGAAGATGTCCGGATGGATTCAAGGGTGGATCGAAGAACTGAAGAACCTGAAAGCAGAGGGGACCGAGTCTGGGTCACTAGCCAGTGACCAGGAAGGGACCAGGAAGAAACCAGGCGATGTCGAGATGCAATCAGTTGATGAGGCAAAGCTTGACTCTGCAGCCATGTGGACCAGGAGGCGTCGACGACAACCAGGAGCTAGATACGGACTGTCCCACAAAGGATCTCACTGATGGCGGTGTTGGCTTCCGGATCGGAAGTCAACAAGCCTTGGCAAAGGCAACCCACGCAGGAAAGGAAGATCGGCTTCTGTTCAGACCAGCAAGGTCTGGGGAGCTTCCCCTTTACAGGAAAGCAGGAGCAGGCCCAGAGCAACCAGGCAAGTGGTGTTGATTCAAAAGGATGTCTTCAGGAGGGCCACTAGCCAACAGGCTAGCAACTGCAAAGACGCATCGAGGAGAAATGCAGGCACAGGCCCCACGCGGCACCCGAGGAGTCTGGAGGGCTGAGCTTCGGTGCACTTACTGCTCGGGGTTGGGGCTTCTCAAACCCCAATGTACAACTTCGAGGACACCTCAGAAGCTGCACAGTTAGCAAAAAGCAGGTACTGCAGAGTGTCTTATTCCACGTCTCTCGTGTCCGCCACAGGTCTCAGCTTTGCTGTGGATGTGGGTCGGAGTCGGAGAAGTCTGGAAGTCCAGATGCTGCATTGCTAACTCTTCGGGTTCCGGCTGGAGCATCAACAAAGCAAACTGGCAAGTTACTGGCGGTGCATGTTTGCACAGGGTGGTCACTCCTTGACCACAAGGGAGATTCTTCAGTCTTCTATTCGCAGTAGAATGTTGAAGGTCCAGAGTTTCGTTTCAGAGTTTCAGTTCAGGATAATCTAAAGTCTCTAGACTCAGCTCCTAGCTTTATACTAATCTAAGGGGCTGGATTACCTGCTAGGTCCCTCCTATGGGTGGACCCTGGGAAGGGGGTGGTTACACCCCTTTCCCTTTGTCCAGTTTCGCGCCAGAGCTTGGGCTGGAGAGCCCCAGCAACCGGTTTGAACCGGGCTATGCAAGGAGCACCTTGTGTGCCCCAGGCAGTGTCTCATTTCATTCAACCCACCCTGCCCCAATACACTGTCGGCTGTCAGGGAAGGTGCCCGCACCTTCCAAGACAGGAAACCTATTGTCCAGGCCTTCCCTGCTGGAGTTTCGTCCAGCAGCAGGAGGTCAGACTCATGTCTGTGGCAGCAGCATCCATTTTGTGATGCTGATGCTCTGTTTAACTGTAAAGCTACAACCACATGTCTTCTCCCTCTGGAAGGGTGGAATGCTACCCCCGCTGCCAGGACTGGCGGGGGGGTAGTATTCTAAAGCATATGACACCTTACACGACATGTTTTGATAAAGCCAAAACAAAGTTAGCATTAACCACGAGGATTATAATGCAATTAAGAGTTTATGGTATGGCTATATCATAGAACAGCTATAAGGACATGGTTCCGAAACCTTCAGACAGGCTCAGCTCATGCTAGAGCACCATCTCACATAAAACCAAGCACTCTGCCTCCAGGATTGTTAACGCCTGCCATAGGAGTGACTTATAGGTATATATGTGTCTATATATTATGGTAGGTATAGGGATACTATGCCTAAGCAAGGGGTGATTACATGACCTTGCCCCAGCTGATTGATCAGCCAGTTGTGTCAGTTTGGATGGCCAGCCAGGGGTGGCATAATACATGCTGCAGCCCCTGGTAGGCCTTGGATGCACCTATGCCCTGGGTACCTATGGTACACTATACAGGGGCTCACAAAGGTGACCCAATACCCAGCTGGGCTGTGGGTCTGATTAGCAGGCCCACAGCCACACTAGAGGCGAAAAACCAGTGAATCAGAGCAAAAAGTGGGGGTGACCATAGGAAGCAGACCCTACTCTCCTACACCTCTCTCACGCACGCACTGGAATGAAGAGCTTGATCCACCGCTGACGGACGAACAGTGGGACTACTGTTGTGGGCAGCTCTCGGCGCTTTCCCCGAAATTATAAGCTACGGCTGATTCACTTTAAGTATCTGCATAGATACTATAGAACGCCGGTGAGTCTGCATCAGATGGGTCTCTGAGCTGAAAGCAACTGCTTGAGATGTGGCTATGCCCCGGCCACATTCCTGCATGTGGTGTGGCACTGCCCCAGGATTGCGGACGTTTGGGTGAAGGTTTTTGAGTCCATAAACAGTATGTTGGGGGTGTCGCTAGAGCCATCCACCATTCTCTGTAATTTGGGATATGTAAAAGACACCCCGCCCAAACTGCGTAAGCTACATGCGCTCCTTATCCTGTTTGCGAAACGCCAGGTCGCAGTACACTGGTGTAGACGGCGAGTGCCCTCCTTTAATGACTGGGTTAGGGACATTGCATATGGGCACACACAACTCAATACTTTCTGGGAATTGTTGCTGCCTACCTCTAGACCACAAAATATTTGGGAGCCATTCATCGCTTGGACTGCCAAGATTCAGACGATAGCTGAAGAGCTGGAGGTGGGAAGTTCACAGAGCTCCTTGTAGGTCTGATGTATGTATATACCCCATCCACGTGCTGCCATAGCTAGCAGGGGAAGCTGCATTTGGAATGTTGATTGAATGGACATTTGTACTACTGGTCTTCTCGGGGTCACAAATGTGTAGTATTGTAACCCTCTGTAGCAGCATTGATATAGTATGTGTACATGAGAATGAACATTTTAAATCCTGTTAGATATTTGGGAGGGGGTAGGTGTGGAGAAGTCTGTTAAAGCAACTGTGTACTGAAATGCAACTATGGCTAATTGCTCATTTTGATGGTCTGTGTCGGACTGGCTAGTTGGAATGTACCGACATTGTTTGTTGAAAATGTCAATAAAGAAAATTAAAAAAAATAAAAAAGCCACCAACTCAATCCCGTGCTTCACAGAGGAGGTATGGTAAGCTCAAATCCGCTGTTAAAAAGCGCTAGAAACCAGGAAAAGGGAAATCAAGGCCAAAGCATGGGAAGACCTAGATAAAGCGGCCCATCAAAAAGACAGTAAGCTTTTTTGGGAGATTATCAATAGACCTTTCTTCACAGAGGTCCCCTTAAACGGAATTGAATGTCACATCCTAGAACAGGAGTGGGTAAGTCATTTCTCCAAAATGTTTAATCCTAAGGACTATCCCGATGAACCCCGTACAGAACCGATAATTGACCCACTTTTTTTTACGTCTGGCTAAGCAAATTTATTGATGTAAAAGGGGTCACTACAGCTTTTCAGTGTGCTGTCCAAGCAAGGCCCCAGACCCCGATGGAGTCCCCATTGACATATTAAAATATAATATGGAATTTTGGGGCCCATTACTTATTAATGTCTATAAAGCAGTTGTAAAGGAGACCCCAATTAACACATGGAAGGAATCCATTGTAATACCTATATTTAAGAGAGGAAATAGGAACTGTCCAACGTGTTATCGCCAAATTTCTTTGTTAGATGCCATAGTAAAAAATGGGTGATCCTGGAAAAACTGGAAACTTGGGCTGAAAATAACTCCTTCTTTTCAAAGGTTCAATATTGCTTCCACCCAAGACTGGGGACCATCAAACAGGCATTGAACTTATCCCTTATCTCAGGAAAATATGTCAAGGTCAGGAGAGGTTCATTACATATGGCATATATGGACCTCTCCTGTGCTTTTGACTTGGAGGATAGGGAAAAGCTGTAGTCATTAATGGAGGTAGCGGGGGTGGATCTACCATTGCTGAACCTCATAAGGCGGTTACACTGGGATACCACCACCAAGGTCCTCTACACTCGAACAAATTGTTTGTACCCAACCGTTAAAGGTAGCCAAAGGGGTCAGGCAGGATTGTATAATGGCACCTTTTCTGTTTCTATTTTATATTAATTCGCCAGACATAGTCCTGAGTTTATGTAGTGATGATACTCCTAGAATTGCCTCCAGACCAGTCCCAGTTCTTTTATATGCAATTTTAATCTCACAAACAGCAATTGGCCTCCAGAAGCTTTTAAATGGTTTTAAGTGTTTTGACAAATCTGAGCCTAAAAGTAAACCACCAGAAATTGTTTATTTTAACTTGTGGTCCCAAACACACTAAAATAAAATCTTTTTTTATTGGTGAGACCGCGATCACAAAGGTTGTCCATTTCAATTATTTAGGCATCCTGTTTGAAGCAAACCTGTCACTGGGTGGCATGACCAGTCAGAGGATACAGAAAATTGGAGTAGTGAGTGAATCTATTTTTAGATTTGCAATAAAACGGGAGCACAAGCAAATTAAAGAGATGGTTCAGCTATATAAGTCTAAATGTCTGAGTGTGGAAACATATGGAGAGGGCGTGTGGGAACAAAAACACCACCCAGAATGCAGGCATTTGAAAACAAATTTCTTTGTCGGTTACTGGCTATCCCGAAATCAACCCCATGCTTTGTATACCACAGAGAATTGAGTATGAGCTATTTCGAAGACAAAGTTAAAATCGGACCCCTCTTACTCTGGGTCAAAATATTGTCAACCCCACAAGCGGGTTTTATAAGAGACATTTTAGGCGATTGCTTGGAATTGCACAATAGAAGCTCTAGCCCATGGTTGGCATAAGTAAAGAAAAGCTTTAATAACATGGGCATGATTGACCTTTTTGATTCTCCTGAATGCATTGGTCCCCAAACTAAGGCCATAGTTAAGAAAAAATTTACTATGATAAATGAAAAGATAAGATTTGCACGGGCAAGTTGTCTAACTTCAGTTCTTAACTATCTGCCTATTTCAACAAAGCATGGGACAGAGGTGTACTTAAACTTGGTAGAAATACCCAAACACAGATTTCATCGTACAAGGCTCAGGTTAAATAAGATTCATTTTTGATTGTTTTCCCTAACCCTTGCTACTGGTTTGTATTTCTTCCGGTTTGCACTTTATACAACAGCTGAAGAAGATGCTTTTTACAACCACTTTTAAAGCATAAGCACTTTACTTCAGATTAAGAGGAATTGATTTTTTTTTTAAACTTAGAAACCCCTACGATTTGTTTCTCTGTTCTCAAGTATATTTTATACACTTTAAAGCTGAGGAGGAACTATGCTTTATAAGGTTACTTCTTTTAGCTCTTATGAGAATGCTAATAGGTTTTATGAGCACTAATAACTAGGGGTGCCAAATATATAATTAATATAATTGGGCAAATGTCAAATTTAATAAGGTTTTAAAGCTCTTTAATAACTATGAATCCGAAAAACTAAATGATGTATAATGTACTTTAATTTTGTGTTTTTAGGCCATTGTTATGGCTGAATAAAGACTATTTAACTGAACTGACACTGGTAACAGCAAGTGGAACTACGGCTTCATGAAATAATGTCAATGCTTTTGACTTATTAGGTACATATCATAATTACTAGTGGAACTGCGTGTTCATGTAAGAATTTCAATGGTTTGCATTTCACTTGAGAGGGACACCTAGTAATGACTAATAGAATTGTAGTATCATGTAAGAATTTTCAATGTTTTTGCATTCGACTTGAGAAGACACCTAGTAACAGCTAATAGAACAAAAGCCTCATGAAAGAATAGTAATGCTTTTGCATTTGACATGTGAGGGACACCTACTAACGACAAGTGGAACTGCAGCTTCATTAAGGTTTACAGTGGTTTTGCATCTGACTCGATAGAGAGACCCAGTAACGAATTGTGGAACTGCAGCTTTGGCTTCATTTAATAATTTCAATGCTGTTGCACTTGAATCTAGGGGGACACCTAGAAATGACCTGTGGAACTGCAACTTTATGAAAGAAAATCAATGCATTTGCATTTGACTTGTGAGAGTCAACTAGTAACGGCTAGTATAACTACAGTGTCATGAAAGAATTTCACTGCTTTTGCATTTGACTCCAGGGAGACATCTAGTAATGACTTCTGCAACTGCTCTTTTATGAAAGAACATAAATTGTGCGGGACACCTAATATCGACTAGTATAACTGCAGCTTCATGTAAAAATGTCAATGCTTTTGCATTTGACTCCAGAGGGACACACAGTAACATCTTTTGGAACTGCAGCTTCATTTAAGAATTTCAATGCTTTTGCATTTGACTTGAGAGGGACACCCAGTAACAGCAAATGAAACTGCAACTTCACAAAAGAATTTCAATGCTTTAGCATTTGACAACTTTCGAATTTTAATATCATTCAGAACTACTCCTACAAAAGGAATCAATACTAAAAAAATATGCCCTGCTATTTCAGGACCAGTACTGCTTTTTCTGGATCTCATATGTGAACTCCATATTGGATCATCTAAATGCTCTACACGATAAATCTTCGGGAAGACTATTGCCAAGCAACATGTGACATACCAAACTCGTGGTAATGTAAAATAGGCTTGATCTCTCCAAACATAATAAAATCCAGAAATAACAGGGTCGTATCCTCCCATAAACAATTACCACTTCCCTTCACATTACAAATGTGATCACAATCACTCCTTCCCATTCCATATTTCTAGTGTTAACTGCATATTTGAATTTTTCACACAAAACTTCCTTTTGTGCTTCCAATCGAAACTTAAGGCAGGCCTAACTCCTGACTATTTATTTATGCAATTTGTATAGCGCGAACAAATGCCCAAGGGCGTCTCGGCGCTGTGGATGGAGCAGGGTATGAGCAGAAGGGAGGGGATCTATTGGTTGAAAAGCCAGGTCTTAACTCTCTTTCTGAAGATGGTCAGTGTGGGGGATGATCTGATGTCAGGGTCAAGGGAGTTCCAAAGTTTGGCTGTTGATACCGTGAAACTGCGGTCACCCCAGGTGACAGTTCTGGTTCTAGGAACCGTCATGGTGAGAGTGTTCATTGATCGAAGTGATCTTTTAGGGAGGTGAAATGCAAGGGGTTTTTAGAGAAAATGTGGGCCTTGTTTTTGCGTGGCTTTGAAGGCGATGCAGAGGGCCTTGAACTTTATTCTGTTCTTCACTGCTGGCCAGTGAAAGCCTTTGATGATGTGGGCAATAGGTTGAAACTTGGGGGTACCAGATAGCATCCTGGCCGCAGCGTTTTGCACTGATTGTAGCTTTTTGATGACTTTAAGTTGGGCATTAAGCAGAAGTCCATTACAATAGTCCAGTGAGGACATTACAAAAGCGGTGACCAGGGTCTTGCCAGAGTTGGGGGGAAGATACGGAAGAATTTTTTTATGGCTTTTTGTAGGAGAGTAGGGTCTGCTATCCTATGGTCACCCCAAATTTTTGCTTTTTGCTTCACTGGTTTTCGACTACTGAGGCTGTGGGCCTGCTGATCAGACCCCCAGCCTGCTGTTCTCTCACTAAATTAATGACACATGTGCTATAGGCACATACCAATTGGAAATGGACTCCTTGTCAGCCCCTGTAGAATGCACTATAGGTGCACAGGGCACAGGAGCCACTAAGGCCTACCAGGGGCTGCAGCATATCTTTTGCCACCCCTGGCTGGTTCTTAAATTGACACAACTGGCTGATCACTCAGCTGGGGTAAGGTGGTGTACACACCCCTTGCTTAGATATAGTATACCTATGTCTAAACCTATATCTGGACACATGTAAACCTGTGAGCCACTCCTATAGTCAGGCCTCACCAATCCTGGAGGCTGGGTGCATGGTTTTATGTGAGATGGAGCTCTAGCATGAGCTGAGCCTGTCTGCAGCCGTCGGGAACAAATCCCTAAGCTGTTTCAGGATAATGCCATACCATATACTATTAAGTGCCTTATAATCCTCGCGGTTATTTAGCAACTTTGGTTTGGCTTTATCAAAACATGTCGTGTAAGGTGTCATACGCTTTGGAATACCATCCCCTCGCCAGTTCTGGCGACGGGGATGGCATTCCACCCCTCTAGAGGGGTAAGACATGTTACTTCACTTTAATGCGGTTGATTTCTCCAAAGGCCTTAAGATCCACAAAATGGATGCCTCTGCCACAGACAAATGTCTGGACCCCTGGAGCTGACCGAAACTCAGTCAAGGGGGTCCTGGACAAAGGGTTTCCTGTCACAGGAGGGTGTCACCGCCCTCCAGACAGGAGATAGTGTATTGTAGCAGGGAGGTTTGAAAGAAACCAGACACTGCCTGGGGCGCACAAGGCTGCCCCTTGCATAATCCGGCCAAACCGGTTCTGGGGCACTCCAGCCCTCGTGCCAGGGCGGCCTGGATCAAAGGAAGGGGGTGTATCCACCCACTTCCTGGGTCCCACCCATAGGAGGGGACCTAGCAGGTAATCACGCCCACCAGATTCGAATAAGAGTGGGAGCAGTGCCAATGCACATCAGATTTCCTGGAAGAAACATTTGAAACGATATTCTGGACCCTTCGCCCTCCATCTCAACGTGGAAGCCCGAAGAATCTCCCTTGTGGTCAAGGAGTGACCACCCTGCAGCAGCAGGCACCATCCAGCCCTCGACGTCTACTTAGTTGCAGTTCCCGCCGGAACTCGAGCGACTGAGATCAACGAGATCAAGCCTGCCCAGCTTCTAACAGCCCGATCCACAGTCCCTGCAAAGCTGAGACCCGTGGAGGCGACCGGAAGCGTGGGGCACGCCATCTTGAAGTGACCACGAGACGCTGACCGTGCAGCCCACGAGTGACCCTCGAAGCTGTACACCGGGGTTTGAGAAGCCCCCACCCTGAGCTACTCCTGAGCCGAAGTTCAGCCCTCCACACTCGACGAGTGCTGCGTGGGGCCCTTTGGCACGATTTGGCTCAACGCGTTGGCCCGGTCACTTGCCAGCTGGCTTGTGGTCCCTGTGCCGACGAACTACCTAAGAAGACTTGTGATTCTGGTTGCTCCAGATCCACACCAGCTCCCCTGAAAAGGAGCCCCGACTCTGACCTTCCTGGTCCGAGTGAGAAGCAATCTTCCGATCCTGCGTGGATTGCTCTTACCAAGGCTTGTTTGCTCCAAACTTGAAGCCGACTGCACCGACGGTGAGAGCCTGCGTGGGACAGATCGTGACCTGCTCCTGGACGTCGCAGATGCCCCAGAGCCCACGTGACAGCGGAGAGAAGCTCCTCGACGACCACCTGATTGCGCCCGACATTGCCTGGTTCCGTCCTGGTTCCACCCTGGTCACTGCTGAGTGACCCAGACTCTGTCCCCTCTGCTTTCAGGTACTCTACAACTTGAGTCCACCCTTGGACTCCACCGGACACTTCATCTTTAACCCGCCTGCAGCCCTTTCAGCTCCAAGCACCAAGAGCCTGCGTGTCAAAACCCGACGCCACTTCGACCCTGTGCACCCACTTCCTGTGGGTGAGGTAACTTTGCTCCGCCGGTGTTCCCACACTGGTGCACACCTCTAGGGTCTGTGTGTTAAGTTTTGTTCCTCTAGGTTCAGCGGAAGTGTCCTTAAACTTTAACTCTTTGACTTTTACGCACCATTGGTTAACATTGGTGCATGCGTGCGCTTTCCGCACATCTCCCGAATCCCGAGGGCCATTCCCGACTTCAGCATTGCTTGTCCTGACTGCTCCCAGCGATTCCCTAGGCCCTAGGCCTAACCACTGCTCGAGTGGCATCTCTTATACCACTTGTTTAGTATATGGTTTGAGTGGCCACCCGCCCTCATCCATAATTGTGCAACTTGTATGTTTAAACAGTGCTTTTTGATTTAACGCTTGTGCCCCTTTATTCATAAAGAATACTGGGGATTGTTTTTAGTAATAAATACATATATTTTTATAATATATACTTGTGTGGTGTCCTTTCATTTGGTATTACAGGATTGTATGTGGTAAAACAGCTCGCTTAACACGACCTCTTAAGTTAAGCCTTTAGGCTGCTTAGTCCATGCTACCCCTAGGATAGCTTGTCTAATAAGGTTGACTTACAACCAGACACCATAAGGGATTGTTTGGTCAGGTAGTAGGTGGTTCCAGAATTGGAAACATCCCCTACCAGGCCAACTTCTCACATTGGTGAGCAGCGGTGCGGATTTGAGCTTGCTGTTGTTTTACCATTGCAATCTTTATATCAAATTGAAAGATCACATCAAGTACCTCTAGGTACATATAAAATCAAAAGCTTAGCATATTAAGTTCTACTGAACTTAGTAGTTGTAGGTTGAAGGGAGTAGCACACCCCTGACTATAACTCACTAGCAAGGTCCAGTAGGAAAACACTTAGTGTAGGTAAGTGCACCACTTACACCTCACTAGTAACCATGTCTGACACAGGAAAGGCCTCAGGGTCTAGTCCTGTGACAGTTGACCCTACCCAGGCAACTTTTGGATATGACAAACTAACCCGCAGAGACTTGATTGCCTTGTGCAAAGCAAGAGGGTTAAAAAGGGGCAGAAGCCCCACCTGCCTAATCCTGGTAGAAATCCTAGAACAGGATGACTTAGAGAAGGCAAAAGCAGCTTCCCTAGATACAGGAACTGGAGGGAACCCCCCTGCAGTTGATCCCCCTGAAGAGGAGGATGATGATGACTTGGATGAGGACTCAGAGGTTGAGGACTTAGAAGTACAGGATCAGGGTAGCCAGGTTCCAGTTGGTAGGCTTAGCCAGGCCAACTTGGACCTACTGGGGAATGGAGAGGGCCAGCACCTCCCCAGAACCCAACATGTTATTCTCCCAGGCAACAGAAGAGTGAGATCCCCCTCAGGGGACTCTCATATTTCTAGTGCCTCCAGAGAATCACAGAGAGGCATGAATGCTTCTCAAAAGCTAGAGCATAGGGCCAGAATGAGGGCTGTCAAACTCCAGATAGAGAGGGAGGAGGTAGCCTTGGCTCAAGCTAGACTTGCCTTGGCAAGAGAGCAGAAATTAAGTGGCTTAGATGTCACTGGTGGCAGCAATTTTCCAAGAGAAAAAGACAGGGCCTATGATAATAGAAACCTGACCAAAATTGTGCCCCCCTTTAAAGAAGGGGATGACATCCACAAATGGATGACTGCTCTTGAGAGAGCCTGCATGGTACAGCAGGTTCCTGAGAATCAGTGGGCTGCAATTTTGTGGTACTCCTTTTCTGAGAAAGGGAGGGACAGGCTCCTCACAGTTAGACCTGAGGATGCCAAAAACTACTCTGTTTTGAAGAGTGCTCTCATTGAAGGGTATGGCCTAACCACTGAGCAATACAGGTTATTGTTCAGAGACACCCAGAAAGCACAGACTCAAGACTGGACTGATTTTGTGGAGTGTGCCACTAAGGCTTTGGAGGGTTGGTTGCAGGGAAGTAAAGTTTCAGACTATACAGGATTGTACAATCTTATGATGAGAGAACAGATCCTTAATAACTGTACAAACCAGCTGTTGCATCAATACCTTATTGACTCTGATCTGACCTCTCCCCAAGAATTGGGAAAGAAGGCAGACAAATGGGTCAGAACAAGGATTAAGCAGAAACCCCAGAACCAAGGTGGTGACCAGAAGAAAACAGACCAGAAGGGTGGTAATCAGAATCAGAAAGATAAAGAAAAAGACCAGAAGTCTTCAGGCCCCCAAACTAATAGTAAGGAGGGTGGTTCCCAAAATGGTAACAAGAAGAAGAAGAACAAAGGTCCAAAGACACCTTGGTGTAATACCTGCAAATCAGTTTCACACTGGGGCAGTGAGTGCACCAAGGCAAATCCAGTTCCCACCACTACAGCTCCTAAAGCAACTGCAACCCCAAGTACAGTAAGCAGTGGTGGAACACAGTCCAAGGGTGTAGCTGGGTTGACCCTGGGTATTGAAGTAGGATCTGGCCTAGTCAGAGTCCCTACACAGGCAGTTCTCCTGTATGATGTGGACATTGAGTTGCCCACTGCAGTAAGCCCCACTAACCTGGGCAAATACAGGCAGACTCCCTTAATAAATGAGAAACTGGCTCAAGCTTACAGGGACACATGTGCTAGTGTCACCATGGTGACCCCTGGCTTTGTGGACCCTGGACAGATTGTACTAGGAGAGAGCTACCTAGTAACCAATGCAAGCAACTCCACTACCTCCCATAGTGTGGCAGTTGTGAACTTCTCCTGGGGAGGGGTTGATGGCCTAAAGAAAGTTGTGGTGAGTGCAGACCTACCAGTAGACTGTCTGTTAGGCAATGACCTTGAAAGCTCAGCATGGTCAGAAGTGGAGTACAGGACTCATGCAGAAATGCTAGGGATTTCAGAGCATGTCCTTGCCATGACAAGGGCTCAGGCTAAGAAGTGCCTTCCTGAACCAGTGGTGGATCTTGAGACAATAGACCAGCCACAACCCAAGAGAAGGAGCAAGAGAGGAAAGGCCTCGCCTTCCACCTTGCCCCAGGTTGAGGATCAGGTTTCAGAGGAAACTGATTCTGCAGTCCAAGAGGAGACTGTCTCTGAGGAGCTTGAACCTGACCAGGTTGAGTTTCTGGGGACAGGGGGACCCTCAAGGGCAGACCTGAGGCAGGCTCAATTAGATTGCCCTTCCCTTGAACCCCTCAGACAGCAGGCTGCTGCTGAGGCTGCTGGGGATGCCCAAGGTACCCATACTGTGTATTGGGATGAGGGACTCCTTTACTCAGAGGCTAGAGCCCCCAAGCCTGGCATGACCAGGAGGTTGGTGATACCTCTGCAGTTTAGGGGATTCCTCCTTACCTTGGCCCATGATATTCCCCTTGCAGGACACTTAGGCCAGAACAAGACGTGGGACAGGCTTGTTCCACACTTTCACTGGCCTCACATGTCAGAGGATGTCAAGGAGTTTTGTCGCTCCTGTGTCACTTGCCAAGCCAGTGGTAAGTCAGGTGGCACAACAAAGGCCCCCCTAATACCACTACCTGTGGTGGGGGTCCCCTTTGAGAGAGTTGGAATTGATATTGTGGGTCCAATGGACCCCCAAACAGCATCTGGGAACAGATTCATACTGGTGGTAGTGGATCATGCCACCAGGTACCCAGAGGCTATTCCCCTAAGGACCACCACAGCACCTGTGGTGGCAAAAGCCCTCATTGCAGTTTTCTCAAGAGTGGGCTTTCCTAAGGAGGTACTATCAGATAGAGGGACGAATTTTATGTCCAGCTATCTAAAAGCAATGTGGAAGGAATGTGGAGTAAACTATAAGTTTACCACCCCATATCATCCACAATGCAATGGGCTTGTGGAGAGATTTAACAAGACCCTTAAAGGCATGATAAAAGGATTACCAGAGAAGCTCAGGCGGAAATGGGACATTCTTTTACCCTGCCTGCTCTTTGCTTACAGAGAGGTCCCACAGAAGGGGGTTGGCTACAGCCCTTTTGAACTTTTGTTTGGCCACCCTGTGAGAGGTCCATTATGTTTGGTGAAGGAAGGATGGGAGTTACCTCTCAAAAAGCCCAAACTAGACATAGTGGACTATGTACTTGGTCTCCGCTCCAGGATGGCTGAGTACATGGAAAGAGCATCCAAAAACCTGGAGGCCAGCCAAGAATTGCAGAAAGCTTGGCATGACCAAAAGGCTGTGCTGGTAGAGTTCCAACCAGGACAGAAGGTATGGGTACTGGAGCCAGTGGCTCCAGCAGCACTCCAAGACAAATGGAGTGGACCCTATCCTATTATTGAGAAGAAGGGGGAAGTCACCTACTTGGTAGACTTTGGAACACCCAGGAGCCCTCACAGGGTAATCCATGTGAACCGCTTGAAAGCATTTGTGGACAGGGAGGACATGAGCTTGCTCATGGCCACAGATGGGGAACAGGAGGAAGAGAGTGACCCTCTCCCAGACCTGCTTTCTCAGAACCCTGATGATGGTTCAGTTGATGGAGTAGCCTTGGCAGGCAGCCTCACTGACCAACAACAGAGGGACTGCAGACAAGTTTTGCAGGCTCACAGGCAAATGTTTTCACTCACACCCAGCCAAACTGACTGGTGTACCCATGTTGTGGACACTGGTGACAGTCTGCCTGTCAAGAATAAGATCTACAGGCAACCTGATCATGTCAGGGATTGCATCAAGGCTGAGGTGCAAAAGATGTTGGAGCTTGGAGTGATTGAGCCATCAGAGAGCCCATGGGCCAGCCCAGTAGTCCTGGTGCCAAAACCTCATACCCAAGATGGTAAGAGAGAAATGAGGTTTTGCGTGGATTACAGGGGTCTCAATGCTGTCACTAGGACAGATGCTCACCCCATTCCAAGAGCAGATGAGCTCATTGACAGATTGGCTTCTGCCAAGTTTCTGAGCACATTTGATCTGACAGCTGGCTACTGGCAAATCAGACTAGCTGAGGAGTCAAAGGCCAAGACAGCATTCTCTACCCCTAGTGGACATTATCAGTTTGTGGTAATGCCCTTTGGTTTGAAGAATGCACCTGCCACTTTCCAAAGGTTGGTGAACCAAGTCCTTACTGGGTTGGATGACTTTTGTGCAGCTTATCTGGATGATATTGCTGTCTTTAGCTCCACCTGGGAGGATCACCTGATCCACCTGAAGAAAGTTTTGGAGGCCCTGCAAAAGGCAGGCCTAACTATCAAGGCCACAAAGTGCCAGATAGGGCAGAGTAAGGTTGTATACCTGGGCCACCTAGTAGGTGGAGGCCAGGTTCAGCCACTGGAAAGCAAAATCCAGGCCATACAGGACTGGGCTCCTCCAGTTACCCAGACACAAGTCAGAGGCTTCTTGGGCCTGACTGGGTATTACAGAAAGTTTGTGAAAAACTATGGGTCTATAGTGACACCATTAAATGACTTGACATCCAAGAAGATGCCAAAAAAGGTTCAGTGGACAGTTAGCTGTCAGAAGGCATTTGAAGACCTGAAGAAGGCCATGTGCTCTGCACCTATCCTAAAGAGTCCTGACTACTCCAAACAGTTCATTGTTCAGACAGATGCTTCTGAGTTGGGGGTGGGAGCTGTACTCTCACAACTTAATCAAGATGGTCAAGACCAGCCAATTGCTTTCATTAGCAGGAGGCTAACCCCAAGAGAAAAACGTTGGTCAGCCATTGAGAGGGAGGCCTTTGCTGTGGTTTGGGCATTAAAGAAGTTGAGGTCCTACTTGTTTGGAACTCACTTCCTGGTGCAAACAGACCATAAGCCCCTCTTATGGCTTAATCAGATGAAGGGTGAAAATCCCAAACTGCTCAGGTGGTCCATTTCCCTACAGGGGATGGACTTTACAGTGGAGCACCGCCCAGGGACTGACCATGGTAATGCAGATGGTCTCTCCAGGTACTTCCACTTAGAACATGAAGACTTATCTGGTCAAGGTTAGTTTAATGTCCCTGCGTTTGGGGGGGGGTTGTGTAGGAGAGTAGGGTCTGCTATCCTATGGTCACCCCAAATTTTTGCTTTTTGCTTCACTGGTTTTCGACTACTGAGGCTGTGGGCCTGCTGATCAGACCCCCAGCCTGCTGTTCTCTCACTAAATTAATGACACATGTGCTATAGGCACATACCAATTGGAAATGGACTCCTTGTCAGCCCCTGTAGAATGCACTATAGGTGCACAGGGCACAGGAGCCACTAAGGCCTACCAGGGGCTGCAGCATATCTTTTGCCACCCCTGGCTGGTTCTTAAATTGACACAACTGGCTGATCACTCAGCTGGGGTAAGGTGGTGTACACACCCCTTGCTTAGATATAGTATACCTATGTCTAAACCTATATCTGGACACATGTAAACCTGTGAGCCACTCCTATAGTCAGGCCTCACCAATCCTGGAGGCTGGGTGCATGGTTTTATGTGAGATGGAGCTCTAGCATGAGCTGAGCCTGTCTGCAGCCGTCGGGAACAAATCCCTAAGCTGTTTCAGGATAATGCCATACCATATACTATTAAGTGCCTTATAATCCTCGCGGTTATTTAGCAACTTTGGTTTGGCTTTATCAAAACATGTCGTGTAAGGTGTCATACGCTTTGGAATACCATCCCCTCGCCAGTTCTGGCGACGGGGATGGCATTCCACCCCTCTAGAGGGGTAAGACATGTTACTTCACTTTAATGCGGTTGATTTCTCCAAAGGCCTTAAGATCCACAAAATGGATGCCTCTGCCACAGACAAATGTCTGGACCCCTGGAGCTGACCGAAACTCAGTCAAGGGGGTCCTGGACAAAGGGTTTCCTGTCACAGGAGGGTGTCACCGCCCTCCAGACAGGAGATAGTGTATTGTAGCAGGGAGGTTTGAAAGAAACCAGACACTGCCTGGGGCGCACAAGGCTGCCCCTTGCATAATCCGGCCAAACCGGTTCTGGGGCACTCCAGCCCTCGTGCCAGGGCGGCCTGGATCAAAGGAAGGGGGTGTATCCACCCACTTCCTGGGTCCCACCCATAGGAGGGGACCTAGCAGGTAATCACGCCCACCAGATTCGAATAAGAGTGGGAGCAGTGCCAATGCACATCAGATTTCCTGGAAGAAACATTTGAAACGATATTCTGGACCCTTCGCCCTCCATCTCAACGTGGAAGCCCGAAGAATCTCCCTTGTGGTCAAGGAGTGACCACCCTGCAGCAGCAGGCACCATCCAGCCCTCGACGTCTACTTAGTTGCAGTTCCCGCCGGAACTCGAGCGACTGAGATCGACGAGATCAAGCCTGCCCAGCTTCTAACAGCCCGATCCACAGTCCCTGCAAAGCTGAGACCCGTGGAGGCGACCGGAAGCGTGGGGCACGCCATCTTGAAGTGACCACGAGACGCTGACCGTGCAGCCCACGAGTGACCCTCGAAGCTGTACACCGGGGTTTGAGAAGCCCCCACCCTGAGCTACTCCTGAGCCGAAGTTCAGCCCTCCACACTCGACGAGTGCTGCGTGGGGCCCTTTGGCACGATTTGGCTCAACGCGTTGGCCCGGTCACTTGCCAGCTGGCTTGTGGTCCCTGTGCCGATGAACTACCTAAGAAGACTTGTGATTCTGGTTGCTCCAGATCCACACCAGCTTCCCTGAAAAGGAGCCCCGACTCTGACCTTCCTGGTCCGAGTGAGAAGCAATCTTCCGATCCTGCGTGGATTGCTCTTACCAAGGCTTGTTTGCTCCAAACTTGAAGCCGACTGCACCGACGGTGAGAGCCTGCGTGGGACAGATCGTGACCTGCTCCTGGACGTCGCAGATGCCCCAGAGCCCACGTGACAGCGGAGAGAAGCTCCTCGACAACCACCTGATTGCGCCCGACATTGCCTGGTTCCGTCCTGGTTCCACCCTGGTCACTGCTGAGTGACCCAGACTCTGTCCCCTCTGCTTTCAGGTACTCTACAACTTGAGTCCACCCTTGGACTCCACCGGACACTTCATCTTTAACCCGCCTGCAGCCCTTTCAGCTCCAAGCACCAAGAGCCTGCGTGTCAAAACCCGACGCCACTTCGACCCTGTGCACCCACTTCCTGTGGGTGAGGTAACTTTGCTCCGCCGGTGTTCCCACACTGGTGCACACCTCTAGGGTCTGTGTGTTAAGTTTTGTTCCTCTAGGTTCAGCGGAAGTGTCCTTAAACTTTAACTCTTTGACTTTTACGCACCATTGGTTAACATTGGTGCATGCGTGCGCTTTCCGCACATCTCCCGAATCCTGAGGGCCATTCCCGACTTCAGCATTGCTTGTCCTGACTGCTCCCAGCGATTCCCTAGGCCCTAGGCCTAACCACTGCTCGAGTGGCATCTCTTATACCACTTGTTTAGTATATGGTTTGAGTGGCCACCCGCCCTCATCCATAATTGTGCAACTTGTATGTTTAAACAGTGCTTTTTGATTTAACGCTTGTGCCCCTTTATTCATAAAGAATACTGGGGATTGTTTTTAGTAATAAATACATATATTTTTATAATATATACTTGTGTGGTGTCCTTTCATTTGGTATTACAGGATTGTATGTGGTAAAACAGCTCGCTTAACACGACCTCTTAAGTTAAGCCTTTAGGCTGCTTAGTCCATGCTACCCCTAGGATAGCTTGTCTAATAAGGTTGACTTACAACCAGACACCATAAGGGATTGTTTGGTCAGGTAGTAGGTGGTTCCAGAATTGGAAACATCCCCTACCAGGCCAACTTCTCACACTTTTAATTTAAAAAAAGAGGAGGACACGATGGAATTTACATGTGCGGAGAAGGTGAGTTTGTCGTCGATGAGGACACCTAAGTTTTTAACCTTGGTGACTGGAAGGGGAGGAGGGCCTAGATCCATAGGCCACCAAGCATTAGGCCAGGTAGGGACAAGCTTGCCAAAAGTGATGACCTCTGTTTTGTTGGAGTTAAGTTTGAGACAGTTTGTTGTCATCCAATTACTGATGGCAAGCATACCCTGTTGAAAATTGGCAGCAATTATATCTACATTGTTTTTGAAGGTAAGTACCAATTGGGTGTCGTCTGCATAAGATGATAGGCTCATCCCACAGTCCTTAATGACTTTTGCCAAGTCTGTAACATAGATATTAAAAAGGGTTGGACAGAGGGATGAGCCTTGAGGGACACCACAGGGTAACGCCATTTGTGCAGATTGGAATGTTCCTAGCTGAACCGTCTGGGTACGGTGAGCTAGGAAGGATGACAGGAGATCTTTAGCTTTGGCCTGGATGCCCATGGCGTTGACACGATCGATCAAGATTTTGTGATCGACCGTGTCAAAGGCCACAGTGAGGTCAAGAAGGATGAGCACCGCCGCTCCTCCTTGATCAAGGGCTGCTCTTATCTCATCTGTGGCCTTGATAAGGGCGGTTTCGGTGCTGTGATGCCTCCGGAAACCAAACTGCGTGTGATCGAGGAGAGAGTGTTCTTCAATAAATTGGGAGATTTGGTGGTTCATCAATTTTTTGACGATTTTAGAGGGGAAAGGCTGACTGATAGACTCATCTCTTAGCTTTATACTAATCTAAGGGGCTGGATTACCTGCTAGGTCCCTCCTATGGGTGGAACCTGGGAAGCGGGTGGTTATACCCCTTTCCCTTTATCCAGTTTCGTGCCAGAGCAGGGGCTGGAGTGCCCCAGCAACTGGTTTGAACCGGGCTATGCATGGAGCACCTTGTGTGCCCCAGGCAGTGTCTCATTTCATTCAACCCACCCTGCCCCAATACACTACAGGCTGTCTGGGGAGGTGCCCGCACCTCCCAAGACAGGAAACCTATTGTCCAGGCCTCCCCTGCCGGAGTTTCGTCCAGCAGCAGGAGGTCAGACTTGTGTCTGTGGCAGCAGCATCCATTTTGTGATGCTGAGGCTCTGTTTAACTTTAACGGGGTAAAGCTACAACCACATGTCTTCTCCCTCTAGAAGGGTGGAATACTACCCCCGCTGCCAGGACTGGCAGGGGGGGGTAGTATTCCAAAGCGTATGACACCTTACATGACATGTTTTGATAAAGCCAAACCAAAGTTAGCATTAACCGCGAGGATTATAATGTACTTAAGAGTATATGGTATGGCTTATCATAGAACGGCTATAAGGACATGGTTCCGAAAGCTGCAGACAGGCTCAGCTCATGCTAGAGCACCATCTCACATAAAACCAAGCACTCTGCCTCCAGGATTGTTAAGGCCTGCCATAGGAGTGACTTATAGGTATATATGTGTCTATATATTATGGTAGGTATAGGGATACTATACCTAAGCAAGGGGTGATTACACGACCTTGCCCCAGCTGATTGATCAGCCAGTTGTGTCAGTTTGGATGGCCAGCCAGGGGTGGCATAATACATGCTGCAGCTCCTGGTAGGCCTTGGATGCACCTATGCCCTGGGTACCTATGGTACACTATACAGGGGCTCACAAAGGTGACCCAATACCCAATTGGATATGTACCTAAAGTACATGGTATGAATTTAGAGAGAGAACAGCTGGGCTGTGGGTCTGATTAGCAGGCCCACAGCCACACTAGAGTCGAAAAACCAGTGAATCAGAGCAAAAAGTGGGGGCTACTCTCCTACACACACACACCCCCTCCCCACCCCCCAAGGCATGGACATTAAACTAACCTTGACCAGTTGAGTCTTCATGTTCTAAGTGGAAATATCTGTAGAGTCCATCTACATTGCCATGGTCTGTTCCAAGTCTATGTTCCACTAGAAAAGTCCATACCCTGTAGGGAAATGGACCACCTGAGTAGTTTGAGATTTTCACCCTTCATCTGATTTAGCCACAAGAGGGGCTTATGGTCTGTCTGAATCTTGAAGTGAGTACCAAACAAGTATGGCCTCAGCTTCTTCAGGGCCCAAACCACAGCAAAGGCCTCCCTCTCAATAGCTGACCAACGTTTCTTTCTAGGGGTCAGCCTTCTGCTAATAAAAGCAATGGGCTGGTCTTGACCATCTATATTCAATTGTGAAAGGACAGCTCCCACACCCAACTCAGAAGCATCTGTTTGGACAATGAATTCCTTGGAGTAATCTGGACTTTTCAGAATAGGTGCAGAGCACATGGCCTGCTTCAGGTCATCAAATGCCTTTTGACAGCTGACTGTCCACTGAACTTTCTTTGGCATTTTCTCTGAGGTTAAGTCATTAAGTGGTGTCACAATGGACCCATAGTTCTTAACAAACTTTCTGTAATAACCAGACAGGCCCAAGAAAGCTCTGACCTGTGTCTGGGTGGTTGGAGGAGTCCAGTCCTTTATGGTCTGGATCTTGCTCTCCAGTGGTTGAACCTGACCCCCACCTACCAGGTGGCCCAGGTATACAACCTTACTCTGCCCTATCTGGCACTTAGTTGCCTTGATAGTTAGGCCTGCCTTCTGCAGGGCCTCTAAAACTTTCTTTAGGTGGATCAGGTGATCTTCCCAGGTGGAGCTGAAGACAGCAAAATCATCTAGATAAGCTGCACAAAAGTCATCCAGACCTGAAAGGACTTGGTTCACCAACCTTTGGAAAGTGGCAGGTGCATTCTTCAAACCAAAGGGCATCACCACAAATTGGTAATGACCTCCTGGGGTCGAAAATGCTGTTTTGGCTTTTGCATCATCAGCTAGCCTGATCTGCCAGTAGCCTGCTGTCAGGTCAAATGTGCTCAAAACCTTGGCAGAAGCCAATCTGTTAATGAGCTCATCTGCCCTGGGTATTGGATGGGCATCTGTCCTAGTGACAGCACTGAGACCTCTGTAGTCCACACAAAACCTCCTCTCTCTCTTACCATCTTGGGTGTGAGGCTTTGGCACAAGGACTACTGGACTGGCCCAAGGGCTCTCTGAGGGCTCAATAACTCCCAGTTCCAACATCCTTTGGAACTCTGTCCTGATACAGCCCCTGACATGGCCAGGTTGCCTGTAGATTTTACTCTTCACAGGCAGGCTGTCACCAGTGTCCACATCATGGGTGCACCTGTTTGTCTGATTTGGGGTCAGGGAAAACATATGTCTATAGGCCTGTAGAACTTGTCTGCAGTCCTGTTGCTGCTGGTCAGTGAGGTTGCCTGCCAAGGCCACTCCATCAACTGAACCATCATCAGGGTTCTGAGAAAGCAGGTCTGGGAGAGGGTCACTCTCCTCCTCCTGTCCCTCATCTGTAGCCATGAGCATGCCCATGTCTGCCCTGTCAACATATGCCTTCAGTCTGTTGACATGAAGCACCCTGTGGGGGCTCCTGGGAGTTCCAAGATCAACCAGATAGGTTACCTCTCCCTTTTGCTCAACAATAGTATGGGGTCAAGACCATTTGTCTTGGAGTGCTGCTGGGGCTACTGGCTCCAACACCCACACTTTCTGTCCTGGCTGGTACACAGTCAGCACAGCCTTTTGGTCATGCCAGGATTTTTGAAGTTCCTGGCTAGCCTCAAGGTTTTTAGAAGCCTTTTTCATGTATTCGGCCATCGCGGAGCGGAGACCAAGTACATAGTCCACTATGTCATGCTTAGGCTTTTTGAGAGGTAACTCCCGTCCTTCCTTGACAAGACATAGGGGTCCTCTTACAGGATGCCCAAACAAAAGTTCAAAAGAGCTGTAGCCAACCCCCTTTTGTGGGACCTCTCTATAAGCGAACAAAAGGCAGGGCAGAAGGATGTCCCATCTTCGCCTAAGCTTTTCAGGTAAACCCTTGATCATGCCCTTCAGGGTCTTGTTGCATCTTTCCACAAGCCCATTGCATTGTGGGTGATAGGGTGTGGTGAACTTATAGTTCACTCCACACTCCTTCCACATAGCAGTCAAATATCCAGACATAAAGTTTGCACCTCTGTCTGAGGCAACCTCTTTCGGAAAGCCCACTCGAGAAAACTCCCAGGAGGGCTCCTGCCACAACAGGGGGTGTTGTGTTCCTTAAGGGAATAGCTTCTGGGTATCTGGTGGCATGATCCACTACCACCAGAATAAACCTGTGCCCAGATGCTGTTTGGTGGTCCATTGGTCTAACAATGTCTATCCCAACTCTTTCAAAGGGAACCCCCACCACAGGTAGTGGTATTAGGGGGGTCTTTGTGGTGCCACCTGATTTGCCACTGGCTTGGCAGGTGACACAGGAGCGACAAAACTGCTTGGTATTCTCTGACATGTGTGGCCAGTGAAAGTGGGGGACAATCCTGACCCAAGTGTTGTTCTGGCCAAGATGTCCTGCTAGGGGAATGTCATGGGCTAAGGTAAGAAGGAAGCCCCTGAATGTCAAAGGTATGACCAACCTCCTGGAAGCACCAGGCTTGGGGTCTCTAGCCTCTGAATAAAGGAGCCCTTCATCTCAATATACACTGTGGGTACCTGTAGCATTCCCAGCAGCAGCTTGCTGTCTGAGGGGTTCAAGAGAGGAGCAATCTAATTGCGCCTGCCTCAGGTCTGCCCTGGAAGGCCCCCCTGTCCCAAGAAACTCAACCTGATCAGGTTCAAGCTCTTCTAGGACAGTTCCTTCTTGGGTATCACTATCAGCTTCCTCAGAAGTTTGATCCTCAACCTGAGGCAAGGGGGAAGGCACTGCCTTAACCCTTTTGCTCTTTCTCTTGGAAGGCAACTGGTCCATTGTTTCAGGATCCAGGGCCTGTTCAGTTTGGGACATTTTGGCCTGTGACCTGGTCACAGCAAGGACATGTGCTGATATGCCCAGCATTTCTGCATGAGTCCTATACTCCACTTCAGACCAGACTGAAGGTTCTAGATCATTGCCCAACAAACATTCTACAGGGAGGTCTGAACTTACAACAACTCTTTTGAGGCCAGTTACCCCTCCCCAGGAGAAATTAACAACTGCCATACTATGGGTGGTAGTTACATTGCTAGCATTGGTCACTAGGTAATTATCACCTAGTATGATCTGTCCAGGGTCCACAAAGTTAGGTGTCACCATGGTGACACTGGCACATGTGTCTCTGTAGGCCTGAGCCACTTTATCATTGATTAAAGGTGTCTGTCTGTACTTGCCCAGGTTACTGGGGCTCACAGTAGAGGACATAGCCATGTCCACATCAAGAGACAAGGACAGCTTGAGTTGGTACTCTGACTAGGTCAGAGTCCATCTCAGTTCCCAGCGTTAACCCTACTACACCCTTCTGTTATGAACCACCACTATTAGCTGTACTAGGGGAAACAGTTGCCTTAGGGGCAATGGTGGTTGGAGCTGCCTCCTTCTTGGCGCAATCACTGGTCCAGTGAGTATTACTTTTACAGATATTGCACCAAGTTTCTTTTGGCCTTACTTCTTGTGATTTCTTGGAACCCCCCTCAGTAGAAGCTTTTTGGGGACCTGTTGAAGACTTCTGGTCTTTTACTTTCTGATCCACACCCTTTTGGTCTGGCTTCTTCTGATCACCACCTTGGGTCTGGTTTTTCTGCTTCACCCTGGTTCTGACCCATTTGTCTGCCTTCTTTCCCAATTCTTGGGGAGAGGTCAGATCAGAGTCAATCAGGTGCTGATGCAACAGCTGGTTCTGACAATTATTAAGTATTTGTTCTCTCATGATCAAATTATACAATCCTGTATAGTCCTTAACTTTACTGCCCATCAACCAGCCTTCCAGAGCCTTAGTGGCACAATCTACAAAATCAGTCCAGTCCTGAGTCTGTTTCTTCTGGGTATCTCTGAACAGCAACTTATACTGTTCAGTGGTTAGGCCAAACCCATCAATCAGAGCACTCTTCAGGACTGTGTAGTTGTTGGCATCCTCATCACTGACTGTGAGGAGCTTGTCTCTACCTTTTTCTGAAAAGGACAGCCATAAAATTGCTGCCCACTGACTTTGGGGTACCTGCTGTACTTTGCAGCCCTCTCGAAAGCAGTTATCCACTTGTGGATGTCATCCCTATTTTGTAGGGTGGGACAATCTTACTTAGGTTTCTAGTATCATAGGAACTATCCTTATCCTTAGGGATATTGCTGCCACCAGTGGGTTCTAACCCACTTAACTTTTGCTCTCTTGCAAGAGCAAGTCTCTCTTTTGTTAGGGCAAGTTCTTGCCTCTCAATCCTCAGATTGGCTTTTTTCATTCTGGCCTGATGCTCTCTTCTCTCAGGGGAAGACATTCTCCTGATAGCATCTGACCCTTGTGAGACACCAGAGTGCTGAGATTCCCTGGAGAGGGATCTCCTCCTTCTGTGCTCAGAGTTAAGCCTGCTTGGGAGTCTGTAAGGTACTATGCCCTCTCCAGCCCCATGTAGACTTAGCTTGGCCTGGCTAAGTACTCCCACTTGGACCTGGTCATTGTCATCCTCCTCAGAGTCCTCCTCTACTTCACTCTCATCAGTTAGATTGTGATCAGGGGAATCCTCTGCTGAGGGCTGATCCTCTTCTGCATTGCCTGTAGGACCTGGGTTAGAGGCTTTCTTTGCATCATATTCTTCCATGAGTTCTATCAGGTGCTTGAGGGTAGGGTTTGAACCCCGTTTAACCTCCTAGTTGTGCACAAGTGCCTCAAATCATGGAAGGTTAGGGTGTCATATCTGGAAGGTATCCAGGATCTACCTCCACTGGGAGAGATCCACTTAGTTCTGCTCTCAGAGACATGATCTAGTGAGGTGTGGTGTGTGCACTTACCTACACTAAGTGTTATCTACTAAACCTCTCGAGGAGTTGTAGTCAGGGTGTGCTAGGCCTTTTGCTCTACAAAAACTACGTTCAGTAGAACTTAAGTATTTAAGACTTGATTTATATGTACCTCTAGGTACCTTAATGTGATCTTTCAAATGATATCTCAAGATATTATGGTAAAACAATCAGCAAGCTCTTATCCCAACCGCTGCACACCAATGTGAAAAGTTAACCTGGTATATGATGTTCACTATTCTAGTGAGTACCTTGCACCAGTCCAAACAACCCTATGGTGATGGTTGTAAAGTCAACCTTATAGACCAGCTATCCTAGTGGTAGCATGGCCAGAGCAGACTTAGGCTAACACTTCAGAGAGCATGTGAAGCCAATTGTTTTACCAATAACAATCCCTTGAATACCAACTGAAAGGACACCACACAAGGTAGATATCAAATATATATATGTATTTATTACTAACACAACCCCTCTGCACTCTTTATGAGTTCAGAGTTCGAGATACAGCACAAGTTATAAGCATACTATAAGTTGCACAAATACAATTCTGCCCAAGGGGCCTCTCGAACCATATATACTACAGAAGTGGTATAAGAACCACTTCAGGAAAGGTGAGGAAATCGCTGGGGCTACACTGAGCAGCCAAAGGACTGGAAGTAGGAGACCCACAGGATACGTGTGCAGTGTCTAAACACACACGCGGGTTACAATAGACTTTCAATGGGAACGTAAAGTTTACAAATTAGTTGATTTCGGACACTGCCGGTTGGACTACCGGAAAAGCCAGTTAAACTAGGACACTTGGATAGTTGTTACCCACGGGAGCACCGGAGTACTCGAGTTACCTCACCCAGGGAAGCCGGGTGCATAGGTGTTCTTTTGTGTAGGGTTTCGTCGTCGAATCCTATGGAGAGCTGCAAGAAGATGCTGCAGGCGACCAGGAGGAAGATGTCCGGATGGATTCAAGGGTGGATCGAAGAAGTGAAGAACCTGAAAGCAGAGGGGACAGAGTCTGGGTCACTAGCCAGTGACCAGGAAGGAACCAGGAAGAAACCAGGCGATGTCGAGATGCAATCAGGTGATGAGGCAAAGCTTGACTCTGCAGCCACGTGGACCAGGAGGCGTCGACGACAACCAGGAATTAGATACGGACTGTCCCACAAAGGATCTCACTGATGGCGGTGTCGGCTTCCGGATCGGAGTCAACAAGCCTTGGCAAAGGCAACCCACGCAGGAAAGGAAGATCGGCTTCTGTTCAGACCAGCAAGGTCTGGGGAGCTTCCCCTTTACAGGAAAGCAGGAGCAGGCCCAGAGCAACCAGGCAAGTGGTGTTGATTCAAAAGGATGTCTTCAGGAGGGCCACTAGCCAACAGGCTAGCAACTGCAAAGACGCATCGAGGAGAAATGCAGGCACAGGCCCCACGCGGCACCCGAGGAGTCTGGAGGGCTGAGCTTCGGTGCACTTACTGCTCGGGGTTGGGGCTTCTCAAACCCCAATGTACAACTTCGAGGACGCCTCAGAAGCTGCACAGTTAGCAAAAAGCAGGTACTGCAGAGTGTCTTGTTCCACGTCTCTCGTGTCCGCCACAGGTCTCAGCTTTGCTGTGGATGTGGGTCGGAGTCGGAGAAGTCTGGAAGTCCAGATGCTGCATTGCTAACTCTTCGGGTTCCGGCTGGAGCATCAACAAAGCAAACCGGCAAGTTACTGGCGGTGCCTGTTTGCACAGGGTGGTCACTCCTTGACCACAAGGGAGATTCTTCAGTCTTCTATTCGCAGTAGAATGTTGAAGGTCCAGAGTTTCGTTTCAGAGTTTCAGTTCAGGATAATCTAAAGTCTCTAGACTCAGCTCCTAGCGTTATACTAATCTAAGGGGCTGGATTACCTGCTAGGTCCCTCCTATGGGTGGAACCTGGGAAGGGGTGGTTACACCCCTTTCCCTTTGTCCAGTTTCGCGCCAGAGCTTGGGCTGGAGAGCCCCAGCAACCGGTTTGAACCGGGCTATGCAAGGAACACCTTGTGTGCCCCAGGCAGTGTCTCATTTCATTCAACCCACCCTGCCCCAATACACTGTCGGCTGTCTGGGGAGGTGCCCGCACCTTCCAAGACAGGAAACCTATTGTCCAGGCCTTCCCTGCCGGAGTTTCGTCCAGCAGCAGGATGTCAGACTTGTGTCTGTGGCAGCAGCATCCATTTTGTGATGCTGATGCTCTGTTTAACTGTAAAGCTACAACCACATGTCTTCTCCCTTTAGAAGGGTGGAATGCTACCCCCGCTGCCAGGACTGGCGGGGTGGTAGTATTCTAAAGCGTATGACACCTTACACGACATGTTTTGATAAAGCCAAAACAAAGTTAGCATTAACCACGAGGATTATAATGCAATTAAGAGTTTATGGTATGGCTATATCATAGAACAGCTATAAGGACATGGTTCCGAAAGCTTCAGACAGGCTCAGCTCATGCTAGAGCACCATCTCACATAAAACCAAGCACTCTGCCTCCAGGATTGTTAACGCCTGCCATAGGAGTGACTTATAGGTATATATGTGTCTATATATTATGGTAGGTATAGGGATACTATACCTAAGCAAGGGGTGATTACATGACCTTGCCCCAGCTGATTGATCAGCCAGTTGTGTCAGTTTGGATGCTGCAGCCCCTGGTAGGCCTTGGATGCACCTATGCCCTGGGTACCTATGGTACACTATACAGGGGTTCACAAAGGTGACCCAATACCCAGCTGGGCTGTGGGTCTGATTAGCAGGCCCACAGCCACACTAGAGGCGAAAAACCAGTGAATCAGAGCAAAAAGTGGGGGTGACCATAGGAAGCAGACCCTACTCTCCTACACCTCTCTCACGCACGCACTGGAATGAAGAGCTTGATCCACCGCTGACGGACGCACAGTGGGACTACTGTTGTGGGCAGCTCTCGGCGCTTTCCCCGAAATTATAAGCTACGGCTGATTCACTTTAAGGATCTGCATAGATACTATAGAACGCCGGTGAGTCTGCATCAGATGGGTCTCTGAGCTGAAAGCAACTGCTTGAGATGTGGCTATGCCCCGGCCACTTTCCTGCATGTGGTGTGGCACTGTCCCAGGATTGCGGACGTTTGGGTGAAGGTTTTTGAGTCCACAAACAGTATGTTGGGGGTGTCGCTAGAGCCATCCACCATTCTCGGTATTTTGGGATATGTAAAAGACACCCCGCCCAAACTGCGTAAGCTACATGCGCTCCTTATCCTGTTTGCGAAACGCCAGGTCGCAGTACACTGGTGTAGACGGCGAGTGCCCTCCTTTAATGACTGGGTTAGGGACATTGCATATGGGCACACACAACTCAATACTTTCTGGGAATTGTTGCTGCCTACCTCTAGACCACAAAATATTTGGGAGCCATTCATCGCTTGGACTGCCAAGATTCAGACGATAGCTGAAGAGCTGGAGGTGGGAAGTTCACAGAGCTCCTTGTAGGTCTGATGTATGTATATACCCCATCCACGTGCCGCCATAGCTAGCAGGGGAAGCTGCATTTGGAATGTTGATTGAATGGACATTTGTACTACTGGTCTTCTCGGGGTCACCAATGTGTAGTATTGTAACCCTCTGTAGCAGCATTGATATAGTATGTGTACATGAGAATGAACCTTTTAAATCCTGTTAGATATTTGGGAGGGGGTAGGTGTGGAGAAGTCTGTTAAAGCAACTGTGTACTGAAATGCAACTATGGCTAATTGCTCATTTTGATGGTCTGTATCGGACTGGCTAGTTGGAATGTACCGACATTGTTTGTTGAAAATGTCAATAAAGAAATTAAAAAAAATAAAAAAGCCACCAACTCAATCCCGTGCTTCACAGAGGAGGTATGGTAAGCTCAAATCCGCTATTAAAAAGCGCTAGAAACCAGGAAAAGGGAAATCAAGGCCAAAGCATGGGAAGACCTAGATAAAGCGGCCCATCAAAAAGACAGTAAGCTTTTTTGGGAGATTATCAATAGACCTTTCTTCACAGAGGTCCCCTTAAACGGAATTGAATGTCACATCCTAGAACAGGAGTGGGTAAGTCATTTCTCCAAAATGTTTAATCCTAAGGACTATCCCGATGAACCCCGTACAGAACCGATAATTGACCCACTTTTTTTTACGTCTGGCTAAGCAAATTTATTGATGTAAAAGGGGTCACTACAGCTTTTCAGTGTGCTGTCCAGGCAAGGCCCCAGACCCCGATGGAGTCCCCATTGACATATTAAAATATAATATGGAATTTTGGGGCCCATTACTTATTAATGTCTATAAAGCAGTTGTGAAGGGGACCCCAATTAACACATGGAAGGAATCCATTGTAATACCTATATTTAAGAGAGGAAATAGGAACTGTCCAACGTGTTATCGCCAAATTTCTTTGTTAGATGCCATAGTAAAAAATGGGTGATCCTGGAAAAACTGGAAACTTGGGCTGAAAATAACTCTTTCTTTTCAAAGGTTCAATATTGCTTCCACCCTGGACTGGGGACCATCAAACAGGCATTGAACTTATCCCTTATCTCAGGAAAATATGTCAAGGTCAGGAGAGGTTCATTACATATGGCATATATGGACCTCTCCTGTGCTTTTGACTTGGAGGATAGGGAAAAGCTGTAGTCATTAATGGAGGTAGCGGGGGGGGATCTACCATTGCTGAACCTCATAAGGCGGTTACACTGGGATACCACCACCAAGGTCCTCAACACTCGAACAAATTGTTTGTACCCAACCGTTAAAGGTAGCCAAAGGGGTCAGGCAGGATTGTATAATGGCACCTTTTCTGTTTCTATTTTATATTAATTCGCTAGACATAGTCCTGAGTTTATGTAGTGAAGATACTCCTAGAATTGCCTCCAGACCAGTCCCAGTTCTTTTATATGCAATTTTAATCTCACAAACAGCAATTGGCCTCCAGAAGCTTTTAAATGGTTTTAAGTTTTTTGACAAATCTGAGCCTAAAAGTAAACCACCAGAAATTGTTTATTTTAACTTGTGGTCCCAAACACACTAAAATAAAATCTTTTTTTATTGGTGAGACCGCGATCACAAAGGTTGTCCATTTCAATTATTTAGGCATCCTGTTTGAAGCAAACCTGTCATTGGGTGGCATGACCAGTCAGAGGATACAGAAAATTGGAGTAGTGAGTGAATCTATTTTTAGATTTGCAATAAAACGGGAGCACAAGCAAATTAAAGAGATGGTTCAGCTATATAAGTCTAAATGTCTGAGTGTGGAAACATATGGAGAGGGCGTGTGGGAACAAAAACACCTCCCAGAATGCAGGCATTTGAAAACAAATTTCTTTGTCGGTTACTGGCTGTTAGAACCTGGGGTAGCCTGGCCTAGGGCAAGACATACATTTCAGAGGCACAGTGTTAAGGTTGCAGACCACCCAAAAGTAAAACCACGCAATATCACACAAAAATAACGCTACACCAAAATGTGGAAAAATAAGCACTGCTTTAAAAATAATATATATATATCTTGGCTCTTTTCACTTTCAGAATTCACAATTAAATTACCATTCAGGTTGGGTGAAATATAGCAGGAATACTTTTTCAATTCTAGGTCATAAGAACAATCAACATTTGTAAAATAGATAAATCACTTAGACATTTGGCAGATCACTCTTACTCCTCTACAGTGCAATTATGCAACTACTGTATTCAGTTTACTATGCATCATCTCTCATTACAGTATTACTCCAAAGTTTGGCCAGATCAACCTTTTAACTAGCTCAGGGTAACACTCTCCTTTACATGAATAGCGTTTACAATTCACTTTCTTATCCTGCTAGAGAGAAATGGGTTAAGAATCACATAAGCCAATTCCATTTAGGTCCCTGTCAGGGATTCCTCAAAAACGCTATACTCCCAGAGTCAGAGTCTCCATTTATGTATAGTTAATACTGTGGAATCCAATCCCCCACGTAGATACCTCCTTACTTGTGACTGTTGGGAGATTAGCCTTGTGCCAAAGGTCAAGAATTAGCCTGCGCGAGGCCTGGAGAACCAAAGCTGAAGAGGCTCTCCCTCGCCTCAGGCTGACTCCTCCGCGCTGCACTCGCGCTGGATTTAATTAGGGCAAACACCACGAAGCCCCCGACCTTTACCGGGCCTCGTTTCCCTCCCTCCCTGCCCAGGCCAGCTCCTCAGTGTGGCGCTGGGGCAGGAAGGACACGCCGATTACTCAACTACTTGGGAAAAGCCGCCGGCGCCTCTCCTCAGCGCTGGACGGCAAGATGCTACTCTGGTGAGCATGCGCAGTAGCGCGCGTGCCGGTGATTTCTCTCGCTGCTCCCCTTCCGCCTCCTCGACTCCGGCTCCGCCTCACGGAGCCCGGCGGCTCAGCGGGGCATGCGCGGAGAGCTAGTGTCTCTCTCACAGAGACCGCGCTGGTCGCGCTGCACTGCCCCTCTTCTCCGCTCCTCACCTCAGGGCTGGCAGCTACAGATCCACAGCGACGCCGCTCTCCACGCTGGATTGGGGGGTAGAAGGGCGGAACAGCCCGATTTCTCCTGGCTTCTGCTCTCCTCAGTGGCGCTCCACCACAGCAGGTGAGAGGGGTCGCTCCAGGGAATTTATGAACAAGGGGGCAGTCTAGCTCAATTACCAGTCTCTGGACAGAGGCTGAGGATAAAGGCACACTTTCCACAAGTCCCTCCAACTGGGCAGAGGACTGCGCTCCGCAGCGCTGCAGTCTCCTTCTCCTATAGACTTCCCCTCTATTCTTTAGAAAAGGGGCAAGCTAGGCGCCCAGGGTCTCCAGCAACTTCTCACAGCGGGGCCAGGACAAGTAACCAACAGGGGAGTAGTGGGTTAGACCAATAAGGCAGCTTCCCAGTCCAGGAGGTCAACCCTAAGTCTAACCTCTTCCCACCCTCAACTACAGCCTGTCCTCCAGCTGACTTCCACAGGTAGACAAAATGGCTGCCCCGCATTCCGCCTTATATAGGCTGCCCTTCAGTGGTCCAGAATGGACCAGAAGGTTCTAGAACGCCCTATGCTAGGCTATGGCCAAGTTCTGAGTGTGACAGTTAGGGCAGTTGGTGGCCACCATTTTAGGTGGTGCCAACTTTCCTGTCAGAACAGGCCTCTGGGCCTGAGGTAAAAGATTATGGGGGGAAAGAAAGAACACCTATCCCCTTGACCAACACCTATAAAAAAGTAGTAGACACAAAAATACTAAGGTTGTGAGGGGCAAAAAGGGGACAAAATAAAGAATAATGAGGAGGGACTGCGCAAAAAATCCAGACAGGTCTAACACGCGTCCCCCCCAGCTGAAAGTGGGGAGAACTACCCAACCCCTTGGGAGTCCTCTTCACTAAGGCGGAAATACCTGGAGAGACCGTCTGCATTGGCATGGTCCACTCCAGGCCGATGTTCCACCCGGAAGTCCATTCCCTGTAGGGAGATAGACCATCTCAACAGCTTGGGATTTTCCCCCTTCATTTGCATCAGCCAACGAAGGGGGCGGTGGTCAGTCTGAACCAGGAAGTGCGAGCCAAAGAGGTATGGCCGCAGCTTCTTCAGAGCCCACACCACCGCACAAGCTTCCCTCTCAATTGCACTCCACTTCTGTTCCCGGGGAAGCAGTCTCCTGGATAAGAAGACTACAGGCTGATCCAGGCCCTCTTCATTTAGTTGCGATAACACTGCCCCAATGCCATGTTCAGATGCATCTGTTTGAACAATGAACTCCTTGGAGAAATCGGGAGCCTTCAGGACCGGTGCTTCACACATTGCCTGCTTCAACTTTTCAAAGGCTTGCTGACAAGCCTTTGTCCAAACTACCCGTCGAGGTTGTTTCCTAGAGGTGAGCTCTGTGAGGGGTGCTACAATAGTGCCATACCCCTTCACAAAGCGACGGTAGTAACCTGTGAGGCCCAGGAAAGCTCGGACCTCAGTCTGTGTCTTGGGGGGTTCCCAGGCCATGATTGCCTCAATCTTCGCCTGCAGGGGCTGCACTGACCCCCTACCCACCAAGTGTCCAAGGTACACAACCGACCCCTGCCCAATCTGGCATTTGCTGGCTTTGATGGTCAATCCAGCTTGTTTCAGCGCCTGGAGAACTGCTTGCAAATGTTGCAAGTGGTCCTCCCAACTGCTACTGAAGACAGCAATGTCATCCAGGTAAGCAGCCGAGAAACCCTCCATTCCAGAGAGGACCTGGTTCACCAGTCGCTGAAATGTGGCAGGGGCGTTCTTGAGCCCAAAGGGCATCACACAGAACTGGAAGTGTCCCTCAGGCGTGGAGAAGGCTGACCTTTCCCTTGCTCCCTCTGTCAAGGAGATCTGCCAGTACCCTGAAGTGAGGTCGAAGGTACTTAGGTATTGGGCAGCTCCTAGCCGGTCAATTAACTCATCCGCCCTGGGGATTGGATGAGCATCAGTCTTGGTAACTGAGTTCAGTCCTCGGTAATCCACACAGAACCTCAGTTCTGGTGTGGTGCCCGGTGGGGCGGCTTTTGGGACTAGCACCACCGGACTGGACCAAGGGCTGCTGGACGGTTCTATCACTCCTAGCTCCAACATCTTGGCAACTTCGCCATGGATGCTAGCCTTCACCTTGTCCGACAGCCTATAGGTCTTGGATTTCACTGGGGGGCTGTCTCCTGTGTCCATATCATGGGTACACAGGTGGGTTCTTCCCGGGACAAGGGAAAACAGCGAAGAGTACTGCCCCAATACCTGACGGCAATCCTCTCGTTGCTCAGGAGTGAGAGATGGGGAGAGAATCACTCCCTCCACCGACCCATCCTTCTCTTGACATGAAAAGAGATCTGGGAGAGGCTCGCTTTCTGCTTCCTCAGCACCATCAGTCACCAACATCAGGATGACCTCTGGCCTCTCATGGTGGGGTTTGAGGCGATTGGCATGCAGCACCCGTAGGGGCTGCCGCGGGGTCTTACGATCCACCAAGTAAGTGGCCTTACCCTTCTTCTCCAACACCTCAAATGGGCCTGTCCAACGATCTTGAAGGGCACTTAGCTCTCCAGGTTCCATCACCCATACTTTCTGGCCAGGCTCCAACTCCACCGGGTGAGCATTTTGGTCGTACCATTCCTTCATGACTGCCTGACTGGCCTCTAAGTTGTCAGCAGCCTGCTTCCACAACTTGGCCATCTGGCTTCTGAAGGCCAACATGTAGCTCACCACATCCTGGGGAGGTTTTCTGGGAGACTTCTCCCATCCTTCCTTCACCAGGCTGAGAGGCCCACGCACAGGGTGCCCATACAACAATTCAAAAGGGCTGAAGCCCACTCCCTTCTGCGGCACCTCTCTGTAAGAGAACAGCAAGCAAGGTAGGAGGACGTCCCACTTCCTCCGTAAGCTCTCCGGCAGACTTCTTATCATGCCCTTCAGGGTCTTATTAAACCTCTCAACCAGTCCATTGGACTGGGGGTGATAAGGAGTGGTGAACCGGTAGGTCACCCCACACTCCTTCCACATGGTCCGCATGTAAGCTGACAGGAAGTTGGTCCCCCTGTCAGACACAACCTCCTTCGGAAATCCCACCCTAGTAAAGATTCCCATCAGGGCCCTAGCTACCACAGGTGCAGTAACAGTTCTCAGAGGGATGGCCTCTGGGTACCGTGTGGCATGATCCACCAGAACCAGGATGAACCTGTGACCAGCTGTTGTTGGTGGATCCAATGGCCCTACAATGTCGATGCCCACCCTTTCAAAGGGGGTGCTAACGACAGGAAGTGGTTCCAGGGGAGCCTTTAGCTTCACCCCTGTTTTCCCACTAGCCTGGCAGGATACACATGTCCTACAGTATGTGTTGGACGCCACTTTCATCTGAGGCCAGTAGAAGTGGAGGACAAGCCGTGCAAAGGTCTTGTCCTGGCCTAAGTGTCCTGCCAGTGGTATCGCATGAGCCAATTCCAGCAGAAAGGCTCGGTATTGCTGCGGGACCACCAAGGCCCTTGATGAGCCAGGTAGAGGTACCTTAGGTTCACTGTAGAGGAGGCCATCCTCCCAGTAAATATGGTGGTGTCCCGTAGCATCACCTGCTGCCTGGGCTTCAGCCTGACGCCTCAGTCCCTCAAGGGTAGGGCACTCCCTCTGCCCCTTACAGAATTCCTCTCTGGTAGGACCTCCCTCCACATGCCATTCAGCAGGGATGGGTAAATCCTCCAGAGAGTCTACTCCCCCCTCCACGGACTCCTGGCCTACCACCGCAGGTGGCCGATCTGTCACATGGGGCGTGGAAGCCGAAGCAGGCTGTCCCTGTCTCCGTTTCTGACCCTTTCTGGCAGCGGGTTGGGCCATTGTTCCAGGCTCCAACCCAGGCGAACTCCCTCTCCGGGCAGTCGCAGACCGTGTGCTTACACAGGCCCAGTCAGGTGTACCCAGCATCGCAGAATGCGTCCGGTATTCCACCTCTCTCCAAGTGTTGTGCTCCATGTCATTCCCCAACAGACAATCAACTGGCACGGCAGGGCTTACGGCAACTCAAAGTGAACCTGCAACCCCTTCCCACTCAAAGGGAACCTCAGCCACTGGATAGTGGCCCATTCTGCCGTCAGCCATCGCGGCGGGGTGGAGTACATTAGGAACAACCTGCTCTGGAGATACCAGTTGACTTCTCACCATAGTCATACTGGCTCCTGTATCTCTCAGAGCCTCCCCTCTTTGGCCATTGATGGTAACCCATTGCCCATACTTTGTAGTATTTGGGGGCACCTGGATCTTTGGTACATCTCCCGCTCTCCCAGGGACACTAAGGTGACACCCGCCCACTCACCCCCCTTATCTAAGGGCAACTCCTCCCCGAGCGCTACACTAGCTACTCCCGGTGACTTTCCTCCGGTGGGAGGGGGTGGTCTCTTTGGGCATCTGACATCTCCCTTATAATGTCCAACACCACCACATTCAAAACAGTGGAGAACCCTTGGCTGCTGGCTTTGACCAGGATTAGGGTTTCTGGGCGGGTTTGCCCTAGGGGTGAAACCTGCTCCCTTACCTTGGAAATTATTTTGGGGACCTTTGGAGAACTCCTTCTTTTTATCTCCTCCCTCTTTCTTCTGGGGGGCGCCCTGTCCGGCTTTTTGAGAATCCCCTCCAGTCCCCTTGGAGGACACCCGGGTACTTGCCCAAGTGTCCGCCTCCTCTGCAAGCTTCCGGGGATCAGTCAGCTTGCAGTCCACCAGATGTTGGCGCAAATCGGGAAAACATTTCTCGAGGAGGTGTTCTTTCAAAAATAGATTGTACAGCCCCTCATAGTCTTTTACCTCGCTGCCCTTGACCCAACCCTCCAAAGCTTTCTTGGCGTAGTCTAAAAAGTCTACCCAATTCTGGGTACTCATTTTGTGACTTCCCCTGAATTTTTGTCTGTACCTTTCAGGGGTAAGTCCAAACTTTTTCACCAGTGCCACCTTCATGGCAGGGTAGTGGGTTTGCTCGTCCTGCTCCAGAGCCAACAAGGTGTCTCTGCCAGCAGGTGGCATGTATTTATACAGCCCACCTCCCCAGTGAGTTTCTAGGATCCCGTGAGCCCTTAAAGAAACTTGGTAGGCGGCCAACCATTTGGCAATGTCATCACCTGGGGTGTAGCTACCAATGACATCTTTGGGTAAATAGGGTCTGGATTCCCTGGTGTTCACTTTATTTTCGCTGCCACCATTATCAGGATTGGGAGACCTTCTTAGGACGGCTTGTAGGTCCATCTCCTTGATGGTTCGCTCATGAGCTAACCTCCTTTCCTCCCTTTCCATATCCATCCTAGCTAATTCCAGCTTCATTCTCCTCTCCTCCCTCCTATCTTCCAGCTCGGCTTCAGTTAAACCCCTGTCTGAGACGCTGCTGCTTGCCCTTGAAGGTATCCTGGGACCTGTCAGCAGATTCCCACCTCCCACTTGGTTTAACAATGCAGCCTCAGTGACAGTGTCCCCGTCACCCTCTTCAGTTTCTGGTTCCTCCCTTAAATGAGCTTCCACCCATGCCCTTATGCTTGTCAGCAACTCTCCTTTCTTGGCACCTTTATTAAAAAATACCCCTTGATGCTGACACCAATCTCTAAGTTGGGCCACAGTATTGGCTTCCAGCTCTTTAAAATTCAACTCCATTTTTGCCATGGAATAAAATCACTCACAGGAGAAAACCACGAAGTGACCTGAGGTTAACCTCCACCCACCACCAGAAATAAATTTAGAAAAAACAAAATTTAAATTAGGAGGGCCGCAAGGAGAAAACTCCTGGTGTAGGTTAGTGTATTGCGTTGAATTACTAGTGAGTAGCTGCAACCAAGTCAGTAATCCCACCGCTAGGCACCAAATGTTAGAACCTGGGGTAGCCTGGCCTAGGGCAAGACATACATTTCAGAGGCACAGTGTTAAGGTTGCAGACCACCCAAAAGTAAAACCACGCAATATCACACAAAAATAACGCTACACCAAAATGTGGAAAAATAAGCACTGCTTTATAAAAATAATATATATATATCTTGGCTCTTTTCACTTTCAGAATTCACAATTAAATTACCATTCAGGTTGGGTGAAATATAGCAGGAATACTTTTTCAATTCTAGGTCATAAGAACAATCAACATTTGTAAAATAGATAAATCACTTAGACATTTGGCAGATAACTCTTACTCCTCTACAGTGCAATTATGCAACTACTGTATTCAGTTTACTATGCATCATCTCTCATTACAGTATTACTCCAAAGTTTGGCCAGATCAACCTTTTAACTAGCTCAGGGTAACACTCTCCTTTACATGAATAGCGTTTACAATTCACTTTCTTATCCTGCTAGAGAGAAATGGGTTAAGAATCACATAAGCCAATTCCATTTAGGTCCCTGTCAGGGATTCCTCAAAAACGCTATACTCCCAGAGTCAGAGTCTCCATTTATGTATAGTTAATACTGTGGAATCCAATCCCCCACGTAGATACCTCCTTACTTGTGACTGTTGGGAGATTAGCCTTGTGCCAAAGGTCAAGAATTAGCCTGCGCGAGGCCTGGAGAACCAAAGCTGAAGAGGCTCTCCCTCGCCTCAGGCTGACTCCTCCGCGCTGCACTCGCGCTGGATTTAATTAGGGCAAACACCACGAAGCCCCCGACCTTTACCGGGCCTCGTTTCCCTCCCTCCCTGCCCAGGCCAGCTCCTCAGTGTGGCGCTGGGGCAGGAAGGACACGCCGATTACTCAACTACTTGGGAAAAGCCGCCGGCGCCTCTCCTCAGCGCTGGACGGCAAGATGCTACTCTGGTGAGCATGCGCAGTAGCGCGCGTGCCGGTGATTTCTCTTGCTGCTCCCCTTCCGCCTCCTCGACTCCGGCTCCGCCTCACGGAGCTCGGCGGCTCAGCGGGGCATGCGCGGAGAGCTAGTGTCTCTCTCACAGAGACCGCGCTGGTCGCGCTGCACTGCCCCTCTTCTCCGCTCCTCACCTCAGGGCTGGCAGCTACAGATCCACAGCGACGCCGCTCTCCACGCTGGATTGGGGGGTAGAAGGGCGGAACAGCCCGATTTCTCCTGGCTTCTGCTCTCCTCAGTGGCGCTCCACCACAGCAGGTGAGAGGGGTCGCTCCAGGGAATTTATGAACAAGGGGGCAGTCTAGCTCAATTACCAGTCTCTGGACAGAGGCTGAGGATAAAGGCACACTTTCCACAAGTCCCTCCAACTGGGCAGAGGACTGCGCTCCGCAGCGCTGCAGTCTCCTTCTCCTATAGACTTCCCCTCTATTCTTTAGAAAAGGGGCAAGCTAGGCGCCCAGGGTCTCCAGCAACTTCTCACAGCGGGGCCAGGACAAGTAACCAACAGGGGAGTAGTGGGTTAGACCAATAAGGCAGCTTCCCAGTCCAGGAGGTCAACCCTAAGTCTAACCTCTTCCCACCCTCAACTACAGCCTGTCCTCCAGCTGACTTCCACAGGTAGACAAAATGGCTGCCCCGCATTCCGCTTTATATAGGCTGCCCTTCAGTGGTCCAGAATGGACCAGAAGGTTCTAGAACGCCCTATGCTAGGCTATGGCCAAGTTCTGAGTGTGACAGTTAGGGCAGTTGGTGGCCACCATTTTAGGTGGTGCCAACTTTCCTGTCAGAACAGGCCTCTGGGCCTGAGGTAAAAGATTATGGGGGGAAAGAAAGAACACCTATCCCCTTGACCAACACCTATAAAAAAGTAGTAGACACAAAAATACTAAGGTTGTGAGGGGCAAAAAGGGGACAAAATAAAGAATAATGAGGAGGGACTGCGCAAAAAATCCAGACAGGTCTAACACTGGCTATCCAGAAATTAACCCCATGCTTTGTATACCACAGAGAATTGGGTATGAGCTATTTCGAAGACAAAGTTAAAATCGGACCCCTCTTACTCTGGGTCAAAATATTGTCAACCCCACAAGCGGGTTTTATAAGAGACATTTTAGGCGATTGCTTGGAATTGCACAATAGAAGCTCTAGCCCATGGTTGGCATAAGTAAAGAAAAGCTTTAATAACATGGGCATGATTAACCTTTTTGATTCTCCTGAATGCATTGGTCCCCAAACTAAGGCCATAGTTAAGAAAAAATTTACTATGATAAATGAAAAGATAAGATTTGCACGGGCAAGTTGTCTAACTTCAGTTCTTAACTATCTGCCTATTTCAACAAAGCATGGGACAGAGGTGTACTTAAACTTGGTAGAAATACCCAAACACAGATTTCATCGTACAAGGCTCAGGTTAAATACGATTAATTTTTGGTTGTTTTCCCTAACCCTTGCTACTGGTTTGTATTTCTTCCGGTTTGCACTTTATACAACAGCTGAAGAAGATGCTTTTTACAACCACTTTTAAAGCATAAGCACTTTACTTCAGATTAAGAGGAATTGATTTTTTTTTTTAAACTTAGAAACCCCTACGATTTGTTTCTCTGTTCTCAAGTATATTTTATACACTTTAAAGCTGAGGAGGAAGTATGCTTTATAAGGTTACTTCTTTTAGCTCTTATGAGAATGCTAATAGGTTTTATGAGCACTAATAACTAGGGGTGCCAAATATATAATTAATATAATTGGGCAAATGTCAAATTTAATAAGGTTTTAAAGCTCTTTAATAACTATGAATCCGAAAAACTAAATGATGTATAATGTACTTTAATTTTGTGTTTTTAGGCCATTGTTATGGCTGAATAAAGACTATTTAACTGAACTGACACTGGTAACAGCAAGTGGAACTACGGCTTCATGAAATAATGTCAATGCTTTTGACTTATTAGGTACATATCATAATTACTAGTGGAACTGCGTGTTCATGTAAGAATTTCAATGGTTTGCATTTCACTTGAGAGGGACACCTAGTAATGACTAATAGAATTGTAGTATCATGTAAGAATTTTCAATGCTTTTGCATTCGACTTGAGAAGACACCTAGTAACAGCTAATAGAACAAAAGCCTCATGAAAGAATAGTAATGCTTTTGCATTTGACATGTGAGGGACACCTACTAACGACAAGTGGAACTGCAGCTTCATTAAGGTTTACAGTGGTTTTGCATCTGACTCGATAGAGAGACGCAGTAACGAATTGTGGAACTGCAGCTTTGGCTTCATTTAATAATTTCAATGCTGTTGCACTTGAATCTAGGGGGACACCTAGAAATGACCTGTGGAACTGCAACTTTATGAAAGAAAATCAATGCATTTGCATTTGACTTGTGAGTCTCAACTAGTAACGGCTAGTATAACTACAGTGTCATGAAAGAATTTCACTGCTTTTGCATTTGACTCCAGGGAGACATCTAGTAATGACTTCTGCAACTGCTCTTTTATGAAAGAACATAAATTGTGCGGGACACCTAATATCGACTAGTATAACTGCAGCTTCATGTAAAAATGTCAATGCTTTTGCATTTGACTCCAGAGGGACACACAGTAACATCTTTTGGAACTGCAGCTTCATTTAAGAATTTCAATACTTTTGCATTTGACTTGAGAGGGACACCCAGTAACAGCAAATGAAACTGCAACTTCACAAAAGAATTTCAATGCTTTAGCATTTGACAACTTTCGAATTTTAATATCATTCAGAACTACTCCTACAAAAGGAATCAATACTAAAAAAATATGCCCTGCTATTTCAGGACCAGTACTGCTTTTTCTGGATCTCATATGTGAACTCCATATAGGATCATCTAAATGCTCTACATGATAAATCTTCGGGAAGACTATTGCCAAGTAACATGTGACATACCAAACTCGTGGTAATGTAAAATAGGCTTGATCTCTCCAAACATAATAAAATCCAGAAATAACAGGGTCGTATCCTCCCATAAACAATTACCACTTCCCTTCACATTACAAATGTGATCACAATCACTCCTTCCCATTCCATATTTCTAGTGTTAACTGCATATTTGAATTTTTCACACAAAACTTCCTTTTGTGCTTCCAATCGAAACTTAAGGCAGGCATAACTCCTGACTATTTATTTATGCAATTTGTATAGCGCGAACAAATGCCCAAGGGCGTCTCGGCGCTGTGGATGGAGCAGGGTATGAGCAGAAGGGAGGGGATCTATTGGTTGAAAAGCCAGGTCTTAACTCTCTTTCTGAAGATGGTCAGTGTGGGGGATGATCTGATGTCAGGGTCAAGGGAGTTCCAAAGTTTGGCTGTTGATACCGTGAAACTGCGGTCACCCCAGGTGACAGTTCTGGTTCTAGGAGCCGTCATGGTGAGAGTGTTCATTGATCGAAGTGATCTTTTAGGGAGGTGAAATGCAAGGGGTTTTTAGAGAAAATGTGGGCCTTGTTTTTGCGTGGCTTTGAAGGCGATGCAGAGGGCCTTGAACTTTATTCTGTTCTTCACTGCTAGCCAGTGAAAGCCTTTGATGATGTGGGCAATAGGTTGAAACTTGGGGGTACCAGATAGCATCCTGGCCGCAGCGTTTTGTACTGATTGTAGCTTTTTGATGACTTTAAGTTGGGCATTAAGCAGAACTCCGTTACAATAGTCCAGTGAGGACATTACAAAAGCGGTGACCAGGGTCTTGCCAGAGTTGGGGGGAAGATACGAAAGAATCTTTTTTATGGCTTTTAATTTAAAAAAAGAGGAGGACACGATGGAATTTACATGTGCGGAGAAGGTGAGTTTGTCGTCGATGAGGACATCTAAGTTTTTAACCTTGGTGACTGGAAGGGGAGGAGGGCCTAGATCCATAGACCACCAAGCATTAGGCCAGGTAGGGACAAGCTTGCCAAAAGTGATGACCTCTGCTTTGTTGGAGTTAAGATTGAGACAGTTTGTTGTCATCCAATTACTGATGGCAAGCATGCCCTGTTGAAAATTGGCAGCAATTATATCTCCATTGTCTTTGATGGTAAGTACCAATTGGGTGTCGTCTGCATAAGATGTTAGGCTCATCCCACAGTCCTTAATGACTTTTGCCAAGTCTGTAACATAGATATTAAAAAGGGTTGGACTGAGGGATGAGCCTTGAGGGACACCACAGGGTAACGCCATTTGTGCAGATTGGAATGTTCCTAGCTGAACCATCTGGGTACGGTGAGCTAGGAAGGATGACAGGAGATCTTTAGCTTTGGCCTGGATGCCCATGGCGTTGACACGATCGATCAAGATTTTGTGATCGACCGTGTCAAAGGCCACAGTGAGGTCAAGAAGGATGAGCACCGCCACTCCTCCTTGATCAAGGGCTGCTCTTATCTCGTCTGTGGCCTTGATAAGGGCGGTTTCGGTGCTGTGATGCTTCCGGAAACCAAACTGCGTGTGATCGAGGAGAGAGTGTTCTTCAATAAATTGGGAGATTTGGTGGTTCATCAATTTTTCGACGATTTTAGAGGGGAAAGGCAGACTGGCTATGGGACGGTAGTTGTTGGAATCGTCTGCATCTAGGTAGGGTTTTTTAAAAGCGGTTTGAGAAGGGTGTCTTTCCAGATTGCTGGGTAAATGCCGGAATTAAACATAGCATTGAAGATGTTAGTGAGTTGAGGTGCTATGATATCTGAAATCGGAAGGAGTATGGCTGGGGGACAGGGGTCCCTAGATGATCCTAATTTAATAGCGTTCATAGTTTTGACAACCTGAGTGGGATTAGTGTTGTCAAATTGCAAAAAAATAGGGTAATTTTTGGTGACCACAGAGGGAGGGCATACTGTATTGGCATTGCCAGCGAATTGGGTATAGATGTTATTTACTTTATCAAAGAAAAATGTTGCTAAGTTGTCGTAAAATGATTGAGATGGTTTGGGAGTGGATTGTGGGGGTAGGTGAGATAATTTGGTTACAACCTGGTAAAGTTGTTTATTGGAGTTTTTAGCTTGCTCAATTTGAGAGGAGTAATAGTTGCTTTTTGTTTGCAGGATTAGCAGTTTGTATTTGGTAAGCTCTTTTTTATAAATTTCCTTCTCTTCTTTGGAGTAGGTCTTTCTCCATTGTCTTTCTTTATTCCTGCAGATTTGCTTCTGCTGTCTAAGGCCCTCATTAAACCAGGGTGCCGAGGGTGTACTGCGATTTCTAGATGTAGATTTCATAGGTACTAACTCGTCAAAGGCGGTAGTAAGCCATTCTGAGTACTCTCTGGCTGCTATGTCAGGGTTGTGGGACAGCTCAGTTATTGAAAAGGGCAGATGGTTTCTAAGTTTCTGGTAATCCAGGTTTTTCCATGGCCTAAAAGTGTGTGTGGAACGAGTGTTGTGATCAAAGTGTGGGGAAGAATCAGATAAAATTGTGAACATAACCGCATGATGGTCTGTCCATCCTAAGGGGAGGATCTTAGAGATGTTTATGTTTTTATCATTGGTGAACAGGCCATCTAGGGTGTGGCCTGCATCATGACTACTGCCCATTACCAGTTGCGTGAGACCTAGGGTTGCTAGGTCCGTTAAGAGGTTTTTGGTATCATTATTTACAGAATTTTCAAGGGGAAAGTTAAAATCACCTAAGATGGTGGTGGTGTTGTCTGTAGCTAGGGACTCCATAGTTTCCAAAAAAGTGGCAGGAAATTGGGTTTTGCTGCCTGGTGGTCGGTATAGAAGGATACCTTTGAAACGTGAGAAGTGGAACTGAACTGATGATGGTTTTGAATGAGTTTCGGTAAATTATGGCAATTCCTCCACCAGTTTTTAGCTTTCTGTCCTGACTAAGTATATTATAGTCTTCTGGAGTGGCTATCAGGAGGTCAGGTTCTGAAGAGGGGTTGGTCCATGTTTCGGTTATAAAAAGTAAGTCAACTTTATGAGCGCTAATAAACTCAGCGATTTCATCTTTGTGTTTACTTATGGACCGGGCATTGATGAGTGCAGCATGAATTTGTTTTGTGTCAGTGAAGGAGAGGGTGGGGAACATGCATAAGTTTGTTGTGGGGCCCTAAGTTTGTAATGACAGCTTGGGCAGCTATTGTGAAAGTCAGTAAGGGTTGTTAAGGTTGAAACCAAAGTCAGGGCAGTTGATTGGTGGGCGTAAATTGAGAAGGGCTAGGCGATTGTAGCCTAGAGTGGAAGCTAATGTTGAAGGACTAAGAGTTGTGGCCCTGGGCCCGGTACAGGCGCGGATGGGCGCAGACGGGCTTGCCTTCGGCGCACCCGCTGCGCGCGTCTGCTGCGCTTGCGCTTGCTCTCCGCCCTAAGTAGTCTGGGGCCGTCGAGAGACTGGAGCGCTGCTTGCGGTATCCGCCGGAAGTGGGGGGGGTGTCTGCTCCCGGTGAAGCCCTCCAGTCAAACGGCACAAGCCGGGCTGGAACGGGGCCTCGGGGGCACAGAGGAGTACGTGGGTTAAGGAATGAGCAATGAGAACACCACAATACGATATTTGGTAAAGTGCAAGTTACAATTTATGTCAAAAACGTTGTTTTAGATAAAAGCGGTACCTCTTACATCAGGTTACACGCGTTCGGGCAGAGCAATGCAATTAAAAGAGTGCAAGTAACAGTTTTTAAAAAACGCTAGAAACAATTTTAAAAGACGCTACAAACAGCAAAGCGGCACCTCATTCATCAGGCTGCACGCATCCACTGGGCTAGTCCAGTCTCTCCGTCCTAAGTAGTCTGGGGCCGTCGAGAGACTGGAGCGCTGCTTGCGGCATCCGCCGGAAGTGGGGGTGTGTCTGCTCCCGGTGTAGCCCTCCAGTCAAACGGCACAAGCCGGGCTGGAACGAGGCCTCGGGGGCACAGAGGAGTACGTGGGTTAAGGAATGAGCAATGAGAACACCACGATACGATATTTGGTAAAATGCAAGTGACAAGTTATGTTAAAAACGTTGTTTAGATAAAAGCGGTACCTCTTACATCAGGTTACACGCGTTCGGGCAGAGCAATGCAATTAAAAGAGTGCAAGAAACAGTTTTTAAAAAACGCTAGAAACAATTTTAAAAGACGCTACAAACAGCAAAGCGGCACCTCATTCATCAGGCTGCACGCATCCACTGGGCTAGTCCAGTCTCTCCGCCCTAAGTAGTCTGGGGCCGTCGAGAGACTGGAGCGCTGCTTGCGGCATTCGCCGGAAGTGGGGGGGTGTCTGCTCCCGGTGTAGCCCTCCTGTCAAACGGCACAAGCCGGGCTGGAACGAGGCCTCGGGGGCACAGAGGAGTACGTGGGTTAAGGAATGAGCAATGAGAACACCACGATACGATATTTGGTAAAATGCAAGTGACAAGTTATGTTAAAAACGTTGTTTAGATAAAAGCGGTACCTCTTACATCAGGTTACACGCGTTCGGGCAGAGCAATGCAATTAAAAGAGTGCAAGAAACAGTTTTTAAAAAACGCTAGAAACAATTTTAAAAGACGCTACAAACAGCAAAGCGGCACCTCATTCATCAGGCTGCACGCATCCACTGGGCTAGTCCAGTCTCTCCGCCCTAAGTAGTCTGGGGCCGTCGAGAGACTGGAGCGCTGCTTGCGGCATTCGCCGGAAGTGGGGGGGTGTCTGCTCCCGGTGTAGCCCTCCTGTCAAACGGCACAAGCCGGGCTGGAACGAGGCCTCGGGGGCACAGAGGAGTACGTGGGTTAAGGAATGAGCAATGAGAACACCACGATTCGATATTTGGTAAAGTGCAAGTGACAAGTTATGTTAAAAACGTTGTTTTAGATAAAAGCGGTACCTCTTACATCAGGTTACACGCGTTCGGGCAGAGCAATGCAATTAAAAGAGTGCAAGTAACAATTTTTAAAAAACGCTAGAAACAATTTTAAAAGACGCTACAAACAGCAAAGCGGCACCTCATTCATCAGGCTGCACGCATCCACTGGGCTAGTCCAGTCTCTCCACCCTAAGTGGTCTGGGGCCGTCGAGAGACTGGAGCGCTGCTTGCGGCATCCGCCGGAAGTGGGGGTGTGTCTGCTCCCGGTGTAGCCCTCCAGTCAAACGGCACAAGCCGGGCTGGAACGGGGCCTCGGGGGCACAGAGGAGTACGTGGGTTAAGGAATGAGCAATGAGAACACCACGATACGATATTTGGTAAAGTGCAAGTGACAAGTTATGTTAAAAACGTTGTTTTAGATAAAAGCGGTACCTCTTACATCAGGTTACCCGCGTTCGGGCAGAGCAATGCAATTAAAAGAGTGCAAGTAACAGTTTTGAAAAAACGCTAGAAACAATTTTAAAAGACGCTACAAACAGCAAAGCGGCACCTCATTCATCAGGCTGCACTGCATCCACTGTTGGTTATTTAGCACCTCCATAGTCCATTGGTTTCTATACCTCTGACCCCACCATGTTTTCCCACAAGCATCTATTGACCTTCTTCTGTCTTCTATGGGGATTCAAATGTTTGAACAATGGGATTTCAGAAAGCACGAAATAATAATTTGAAAAATAATGCTGGAAATAACCCTTTCCATATAAAAGGCACATCGATAAACTACATGAAACACCATATATTAAGAGAATGTGATGATAGGTGATACCTCTGTGGCCGATGCACGTAACTGCGTACAAGCGTAGCAGTCTTTTGCATCCATAATGTCAATGTACTCATAAAGCAACTTAAAATAGGCATTTGAAGAAAAATCTCCTCTTGACAAATCTACATGCTGCGTTTTAAAATCAAATGTGTATTAGCCATTGTCAGTATAAATTGGGGTTCTAAGGTTAGTTCTAGATCTAATCAACCTCAAAACATGACCACTCTGACTACGCCTTGAATTGTAGTTACAGATCCAGAACCTTTTCGCTCAGTCACTCGTGCTCACTCTGAGAAATATTCAAGAAATACACCAAGGGGCATTTTCAATATTAATTAAACCGTTGTGATTCTTGTATAAAGTAAACACACTGCAATAATTAATAGACAGAAGCAGACAAAATTAATTAGCAATGTAAGGACAGTGAAAAGAATGAACGATTCCACTTATGACCTCGCAATAACAGCAGAGTGCTCCTTTAATTTGAGCACGGCAGAACATGTGTATTTATAAAAATATCCATGCTTCCATGTCAAGGCTTAAGCCAAGCTTACATTGTTTATTGTCTCTGTGATAGCGTTGTAATTTTTTGAACAAATAATAAACAACAACATTTACACAATGTGTGTTTAGGCCTTGTACTGATTGTTCAAGGTGTTGTGATAGTGTACTTATGAAGTGGAATTGTAAACAAACATCCAGTACCCGAGCAAGACCAAATTAGGTAGGATGGCAGGCATACGACCTTGACAAAAGTGTGACTATAGGTGCCCCCTCTCCCTGGGATCCATGTTGACCTAGCTGGTAGCAACACGAATATTACAAAAAGTAGGATGAAAACCCGTAAGTTACGAAAAGAGCACCCAGTATATAAATGCGCTAGTGAGTATGAGTTTTCTTGCCCTTGGTCCTGAAGAAAGCCACTGTGACTCAATTTGCACGCACCATTGGTTGAAACATTTCGACCAAGCACCAGAATGTGAGAGACCACTAATTTCTCACAGCACATCCACCACCGATTTTAATCCTACCTCAGGGGTCCATAGTTAAAATGTATCTCTCAAGGGCAGATATCCTGGAGGTAGTTTTAACAATTTCACTCACATATTCATCTCATCACAAGAAAAAAAACTAGCTCTTCTGTATTGCCCACTAATCCTGTTTGGGTTCCAGAGTAGCTTGCTACCTGCAGAAAAGAGCTTTGACACCTCAACATGGTAACAAGTACTATACACATTTAAATCCTTCCCTCTTCGATCCCTCCACTATCCTTTTTCTTTTTTTTTTCTCAAAGTATTTATTGAAGATTTGTATATATATATATATATATATATACACAAACCACTTCCCTTAAAAAGAGAAGCGCGGAGGCCAGAGGGGGGTCATGTGGAAGCCCTTTATTTCTCGGTGGTATCAGTTGGCAGCAGCAAATGCATTTCGGCTTAACACAAGCCTTCCTCAGTGCTTACGCCCCAACACAAAGTCACGCATATCTCCATCAAGGCTGTTTTGCGAGTGCTGCAGTCGACATTGTACTCCTCCCCTTAAGCGTTGGCTCACCTGTTGGAAGTCACGTGGGTATGTAGAGACTTCAACTCCCAGCATGCAACATGGTCTTGCAGCTGGGCCGGTGGTGTGGGTGCAGACAGTCTATCAATGTCCGCTCCAATGTCCTTTACAGCCTCGTATGGTGGGACTTATAAATGAAACCTCCGTGTCCCAAAGTTCCTCCTCAAGTCCCCTCGGACTGCTGGACCAAATCACAGAGAGATTCTGGCTATGCGAGGACAGCAGTGTAAGCACACAGCGTCCCGGGGTAAGTACCACCTTTTGCACTCCTTCTCCTGTTGCTTTGGTGGACAACAAACTATCTCGATCCCTCGAGCAAAAACTGCACTGCAAGCAGCGCGGTGCCAGTCTCGTTCGTGTCTTCTTGTCAGCAGGGCCATCCGTAAGCGCTCCTGGCTTGGCGCGAATATATATATATATATATACAGTCAATCCAAATAACAAACTTACACGTCCACCGTTCGAATTAATTTCATATCTCTCTATACAAAATCACCACTGATCCTCTTTTGGTTCTGGAGTAACATGCTACTCGCCGAAAAGCGCATCTATGCCTCGTCAGGCGTAGTAAGTGCTATATAAATGCAATTACAATTACTGAAATGTATTCACTGTAGAAACTAGAAATTCATATACGTGTGTGTACTAATGCTTAGTTTAAACATGAAGACATTTCTTATTCACGTTTACACTTCAAGTTATTTGCGTATGTAAACATGTAATCTTTTGCAGTTATTTTAAAGTTACACGTCTGCATGTAATTGAAGTTCACAATTAATGCTTAACTAAAGGCCTGTCAGGCCTCAGCTGAAATGTTTTTTGCTTCTGTAGCATGTTTCCTCTTTTTCTTACAGCTTTCTTATTATGATTAATGTTAGCTACAAAAATGCTTATTGTCGGTATTAGGTGGATGATAGAGAGGCCTGAGAGAAACTTGGAAGTGAACATGGAGAAACAATGGTTGAAAAAGGCCTTCTGTCCATCATGTACCAGGATGGTAAGTTGTTTAAGGTTGAAAACCGAAGCTTTAGTCCGATGCAATGTTAACCTGAAGCCATGTTGCAGGTGCACTCAAGTAGTGTTCTGATTGGTCCCTGATGGTGTGAGGGAGATAAGAATGCTTCTGAATCTTGTTACTTTTAGATTGGGGTTCACACAGCTGAAAGTAGAGCAGATCTCCTTTTAGGTTTGGGAAGGTATAGACCTCTCTGTTTGTTCTATTCCTGCAAGTGTGAAACGTTATGTTAAACACTTATTTCATGTTATTTTTGGACTCCTAATGAAGTCTGATCATGCTGACACCTTCTGTGCTCCCAATGTGGAGACCCATGTTAGAAGCCCTTATATTTGCTTCATGTTTATACAATTGTGATTATTGCAATTCGATATGTCAAGTTCAAGCAAGCTTTATTCGACGATTGTCATAAAAGCATAAAATCCACATAAAATATAATTTAAAACAGATAAATAAAGTTAAAAAATGTGCAAAATCTTTCCCTTTAAAAAATTTAGGAGATATAATACTAATATATTTACATAAGGAATTATTTAACATTCATCATAAGGGATTTGGTAATCACCAGGGGAAAAGTTAATCTATTAACAAACTACTTCTGATGGTCCATGCCCACCCCAAAAATGTTGCCACTGCCACATATACAGTCATATTTGTACAGGTGCATATTATTCTAACTGCAGCCAGGCCGCTGTCCGTGCCCAGCAACCTGCACATTGGGCGTAGCCATGTTCGACGTGGGGCCGCATACGCTGGGCATTCAAATAGTAAGTGGCCAACAGTCTCAGATAGCGCCGGCTTTGTCCCCCCTAGACCACTTGCTAGTAAAAGCCCTAACAGGTAAGCTACCAATTCTCAATTGGAAATAAAGTTTGCGATCTAAAGGTTTTCTAAAGGTTTTCAGATAACATCCCAGAAGTCTTCCAGTTGCGGTCCCTCCTTAAAGTCCATAAACACACCGGTCAAAGAACAAGGAGCTGTGGTTCTGAAGATCTTAACAGCCACAAATGTCCAGTACTGGTCCTTTAAAAACTTCTTGGGTGTGAACCTTGCATTTGTTGGGTCTTCCCACAAGTCTCGTAAGCCCAGATCGATCAGAACACCCCTGATGTGTACTAACCACTTGATTCCATGAGAATTACCACGTCTAATTATATCTATCAGTCCCTTTCTATACGTCTCTAATTCTGGGGTTGTCCAGAGCCGCCTCCAATATAAAATTGGACGCAAAGAGGCAATAAGGGCTATTGGGGACAAACCCAGATCATAGAGAAGGGGGTTCAGGGGGGTACTCTGTGGCAGTTTTATCAAATTCCTAAGAAATACATTTTCTGAAGCTGTCATCCCCCGTAAGTTCTCAGGTCCCCAAACCTCTACCCCGTATAAAGTGGAACTAACCACTTTTCCATTGTAAACCGCTAATACGGGAGCTATTGGTTTAGTGAGGGACCTGGAATGCTCCAGACTCAGGGCACCAGAGAGTTGGCGATGTTTCAGAGTAGCCAGCTCAATCTGCTGTTTCCATCTCAAGTCATGCTGGATGCAGACGCCCAAATAGCTGAAAGCCTGGACCCTTTCTAGGGGACGCCTGTTCATAGTCATAGTACCCTTATAGGATTTTGGGGCATTAAAAGTCATAAACTTAGATTTTGCTACATTGACTTCCAAACCCCGAGTGGAGCAGAAATCTTCAAAAAGCACCAAGGCCTTCTGCAACCTGCTTGGGGTTTTTGCTACTAAAAGACAATCATCGGCGAACATTAAAATAGGAACTTTTGCTCCAGCTAGGATAGGGGCATCAATGTTGGAATCAATTAGCATTTTGGCCACATCATTAATGTATAAAGAAAATAACGGCGCCAGGACGCAGCCCTGGCGGACTCCAGATTTCACTGGGAACTGGGGCGTAACACTGCCAGGACCACCCCAACTAATCTGTGCGTAGTTTTGTTCATGGAGTTTTTTCAGAAGCATAAGAAGGGGTCCAGGCAGACCCATGTCATTGAGGACTTTCCACAGGGTAGCGCGCGGAACCAGATCGAATGCCGCTCTTAAATCTATGAACGCTATGTACAGGCTACCATGCCCGATCAGCACAGTCTTCCAGTGTAACATCGTAAAATGTAGCACCTGGTCGACCGTGCTAACTGAGGTTCTGAAGCCAGCCTGTAAATGGGATAAGATGTTGTTGTCCCGTTACCACTCCAGTACTTTATTTAAAATTAGCCTGCCAAAAATTTTTGGGGAGGTGTCAATCAGGCTGATTGGACGATAATTCCCTGGCTGCGACTTGTCCTCTTTTTTATACACGGGTATAATTTCGGCCCCATTCCATGAGCAAGGTATAGGGGCACCCCTGGCAATCATGTTAGCTAAAAGGAGTATGTAGGAGCCCCAGGAGTTTTTGTCCTGTAAAAATAGGTCCGCGGGGATGCCATCGATACCTGGCGCTCTGCCAGGAACCACTAGATCTAAAGCACGGTAAACATCTTTTAGGGTAAACATATCTTCAGCGATTGAAGTGGTGGGTGTCTCTATGATTAATTCTGAGCCCTTACCCCTCGCATATTGTGGCTGAAAATAGGCTACCCATTTATCTTTGAGGACCCAGTTCTGTGGCTTATCTGGGTTTCCCTCCACCCCCCACCTATACACATTCCAGAATCTCCGTGAGTCTTTGTTGGAACCTGCCTCCTTTAGGTCATTCCACCTAGTCTCATCCCAGTTGCGTTTAGCTCTGTAGACAGTATTTTTATACATGGATCTGGCCGTCCGAATATTCTCACTTGACTCACTTTTAATGGCTCTGCCCAGGTCCAAACGGGCCTGCCTACATTCCCCCGAATACCAAAGAGGTGGCTCAGGTATACGTGGGGCCTTTTTTGTACAAGGCTTAACGAAAAGGCTTTTCAGTTCGCAAAAGAAGGCCTCATGGACCCTTGTTCCTTCCTCTTGAAAAGGAAGGGCATTATCCTTTTCAAGCAGTTCCTCTAAGTCACGTGTTGCTTGAGCAAGCTTTCGTGTTATAAAATCAATAATAACTGGATTAATTGAAACTTTCGACCATCGGACAGGACGCATATCGTTCGATAGGACAGTGTCAGTAATGGGAGCTGGAGACACATCCTTACCATGGAAGTCGGGAGTACTCCAGTAGGAGAGAGTCATGCACAGGGGATTATGGTCACTCTCTATCCTTTCTATGATTAGCATGTCCTGGAGGAATCTCCATATCCCCAGGTTGAGTAGAATATAATCTATTCTACTCTCTCTGGTGCCACTTTTGAATGTGTTTGCCCCGGCTTTATCACCCAGTGATCTTCCATTTGTTGATCTTAGACCATTATTTAAACAGATAGAATTCATTTGAATCACTATATCTGACCACTTTTTAATTGGTTTAAGCTCAAGTTTAGGTATCCCCCATTCCCTATCCTCGTCGTCCGATATATTCCAGTTATATTCCAGTTATCGCATAGGAGGGGTTCAAAAGTAACATTAAAATCTCCCCCCAAAATTAGATTGGAGTGGAGATGAGGGGAATGAAGCATCTCTTCGATATGTCATTTTGGTAAGTCTCAACTTACTGACATTCTTCAGCTTACCTTTTGTATTATTGAATTTACTTTTGGTTTGCCTATATACTGGATTGATTGGCAAACCAAAATAAAACTAACTATATTCAGTGATTTCTGGTCCTTATTGTGAGGTCCCATTGTTGTTTTCTCCTTTTTTGATGCTTTAAGTCAGCTATTAAAAGTCCATATGATCGATGGGGAAGAATCTTTGACAACTTGACTAAGAGATTAGACCATTATCCCTGCTGGATACAACATCAAAGCTTATGGGCCGCCTCCTTCTCTCTAGGTTAGAGAGCTGGGCTAGAGAAAATAATATTTTGATCCAGACCCAGTATGGCTTCCAGCAGGGAAGGGGCACCGTGGATCAATGCTTGATCCTAGCATTGACCATTGAAAAATATACCAGTATAAAAGATGGCAAATTATACATGGCATTCATGGACCTGAGCATGGCGTTTAACTGCGTGGACCATGATAAACTATGGGACATAATGGAGATGATGGGGGTTGAACCGACTATTTTAAATTTTATTAGGCAATCGTATGCAAATGCAACGGCTTCAGTGCGCTATACTAAAACTGGAGATTGTACTCGTCTTTTTAAAATTTCCAAAGGTGTAAGACAGGCCTGTGTACTGGCCCCATTTCTCTTCTCCTTAAACACAAATGGTGTTGAGAAGGCGCTTACAGTGGCTACCAAGGACGGTCCCCTCTACGATAACCAAATGCTACCAATACTGTCCTATGCAGACAATGCTGTTTTAATTGGAAGAACAGGGATTGGGCTACAAAGGCTGATAACAGTGTATGTCTCTTTTCTGGACTCTAAAAGTAAATCAATCTAAGTCTTTTATAATTATAGCTGGGGGTACTAAAAGAGACAAAGTCCCATATTTTATTGTGGACGCAGGAAAAATTGAGGTCGTACACTCTTTCCCCTATTTGGGTATCCTTTTTGACAAAGATTTGTCATGGGCAAAATTGATGGAAGGAAGGAGGCTGGTGATGGAGAGGGGTATCACTGGCGCAAAATCTTTTGCAAAGAAATTGGGTGCTAAACCCTTATTGCCAATAAAAAATATATACCAGGCTAGAGTAAAAGCAGCAGTGACCTATGGAGCCGGGGTCTGGGGTATGGTCGCACCTACACCACTACTAATTATCGGAATTAAAAATAAAAAATCTGTAGTGGGTCTTCCTTCCTCCTTCACGAATAGGATCTTACACACGTAATTGGCCCTTCCTTACATATAAGATCACATACGACTAGCCCCACTCCTCCTATGGAATTCTATCTGCAGGAGAGACACAGTACCTTTGACCCAAATGATAATAAGGAGCTGCATAGCGATGGAGGATTGGAAAAGGTTTAAGTGGCTAAGCTACGTGGAGTCAGTTTTAAAAAAGATAGGCTACCACAAACTTTTTAATGATCCCCTGGTTTGTAAGAAGGTGTCTAAGGAGAAAGTTATCGGTATGTTTATGTTGATGGCTGAACGCAAGCATAGGGAATATTATAAAGAGAAACATGCAGCACAGGTTTATCACCTCAACCCACCACTAATGGAGGGAGATTTTCCTATTTAGCCAACATAAATAGCGCGCAACACAGATTCACATTGTTAAGATTCCGCACTAATCTGATTCCCCTAATGCTCGGTTATCCAGAAACAACATATAACCATTCTGTTCTAAGCATGTGCCCATGTGACAACTTATCACCCCAAACTGAACTGCATTTAGTTTTATTCTGCGTGCTCTATGAGAGTGAAAGGAAAGCCCATTTGAAACCAATTTTAAAGAAAATGGGATTTAAGCAGTGTCGAGTAGCACTATTCTTTTTAAAAACTCTGCCCTACCCTTTGGTTTGCTACTCAGTAGCAACATTCTTATGGACCTGCATGAGGAAGAGGAAGGGGATGATATAGTCCACTGAGTATGTTCAACAATTACAACGTACCCAGATTTGCTATATGAATTGTTTTTCTCTTATACTTTTTATGCACTCTCATCTTATTCTAGGATTGTGAAGAAATATTTGGAATTTTAATGATAACATTTTGTAATAATATTTTTTATTGATGTATTTAAATGTACTTTTATGGTCATTTTTTTTAATATGATCGAATAAAGATGATGATGATGACTATGAGATTACTATTCGGGCCCAGTGCTCAATCAACTATTTTAACATCCTAGTCATGGTTAAGAATGCAGGGTTGTGAGTATCCACTGGAAAATTCAATATGGCTGCACGTAAGAGGTGCTCCAGGTAACAATTAATCATTACTCTAAAAATCCTGAATATACATGCCCAGGGCACGCTCTTATAAAAAGCACTAACTGTGCAAATCAACGAGGTACCTAGCAGTGGATCTCTGTGGAGGTGAGCCAGGAAAATACTGGTGCAGTTAGCACAATGTGCCTTCTCCATGTGTCTCAGGATGACTACCTGGGCATAAAAGCGTGCACAACAAACACTATTGTCATTTGTATCAGACTGGTGAATCGGGTCAGCAGCAGCTGCTACAGAAAACTGTTGCATGGCTTCCAAAGGACGATTGCTAGGGTAACTTTGCAGAAGAGGGCTAGACTGGTGTAATAAAAAAAAGTCCAGGCAGCTTCCACTGTCACAGAGAGGGGAGCGATGCTAATGTAGAGGGGGGAAAAACACAAGTACTGGGTGTGAAGAAGTTAACTCCTGAGTTGGGAACAGGGACTGTTTGGGATTCTATGGCAGGACTGTAGGTTCTGATTATGCTTCTCGATCTTTACTACTCCAAATAATTAGCAGCCAATCAAAAAACAGTAAACCATAAACACAAAATTTTCCAAGAGGCTTTGAACCACGCCTTTATGAAAACCACCAAGCAACTGTGTCCGTCATATACAAAAGAGAGAGGCATCATCTTTCTGCCTCTTTCTTTCCTGCTACGCAGTCAAGTTAAGTGCCTCTCTACTTTGTATATCTGCTACAGCGCGGCTCCAGAAATCATTTCTAATCATTACTCACCATTACCCTGAAACCTTAAAACACACAAATCATGCATCAGTGGGGCCCATAACACTGCGCATTTACTCTGTTCGCTTACACTTGGCTTCAAGGCTTTTGGTGAATCGCAATGGAGAAATGCTGTAACATTTGGTGGAGCGTCTAAACCTATTTAACTATTTATTATCTACACCTGCAATTTAAAACATTTTACCATGGTTTCATTAAAACACCATTTTATTCAGACACACCACCATAAAGACAATGGATCTGCTAGAACGAAAATTAGGCGTAGGAAGAATCAAAGACCAGCTTTTGCTTCTTCATTTATCTCATTTTTATTCAAAAGATTATATGTAATTAATTTGCATAAAAGAAAATTAGCATTTATTCTATCATTGCTATTTATTCAGGCAATAAATCAAGTAAAACTGTTTAATCATAAAGAGAAAATTCAGGGTCACATTAATTGCATTATTCTCTAAAATAAAACATCAAACCATGGTCAATGCAACTGAAAGTGAAATTCTGCATGAAAAGATCAGAGAAACCATAGTTAAAACATGCATTTCATTCTAAAGATTTGTACACTAAAACCTGCCTACCCAGCACTAAACCCAAAGCTATGCTTACTAACCCAAAGTCTCCTCGGACGCAGTCTCTCACACAGGCTTAGTATCCCGCCACGAATCTCCAACCTACAGAGGTTATCAGCAAGCAGTCTGGCATAGTTTCAGGCTCCCAGCATCTCTGCAAACAGCTGCAGTGCAAAGAGCATCTCGCTCTGCAATCAGCTCCAATGACAACAAACCCCAATTTTGCTCTGATATTTAGACTGAAATTTCTGGATCTCTACCCTCAAATGTTTCAACACTTTCCAGTTTCCTTTCTCTGATTGGTCATGACATTGCAATTATTAGCTTTCAGGAGGTTCGTTAATCAACAATGTATTTGTTAATATTCAGGATATCCATGAATAACTTGCTGATTAAAAGCTGACAGATGCAAATTCGACTGTTCATACATTTCTCAAACTTCCAGGATGTCCGTGAATAACTTGGTTTGCAAACTGATAAATAAACGTTCGACAGTTCCTGTTTTCCTCTTCAGGCCTTTTTAAATGTTCATTTTCAGTGATTCAGCTGTTTCCATGTGGTCATTTTTTAAAGGCACTATGCTTTTGTCCTTGGCAGACATTCAGCTGTTCTCGTGGTTATCACTTTGGCCTGCAGCCACTTCACCAGCATTCATTATCAAGTGGCCTCGAATCATAGTTAGCCGAGGTTGTGAAGTTGTCAGTGTAGCACAGAGCATGGACGAGTTTCTTTCAGCAAAATGATTTTAAGCCTTTCTACTGCGCAGAACCGGGAAGAGCGAAGCCATTTTGGAATTGGCAACCCACCAAAACTACGATAAACAGAAAAAGAAAATGTGAATACACACAATATATGTGTTTTCTGTCCCCCCAACCACCAGTGCTAATATTTACCCTTTACAACTGATACTTAGCAGAAAAGCATCACACTGCAAGCCATTAAAAATAAAGCAGAAAGCAACATGCAAATGCACAATGCGCATTATGACACAGACATGCATTATTACACCACTTAAATGTACAAAATAGATTACACATGCGTTTTACATCACCAATTAATATGTTATTCAAACCTGTTAGTGCAAAGCATTTTTCCACATGTAATGTGTGTGTTTTGGTTAATACACAGCAATCAAAATTAATATATTACTTTATTATGGAGATGATTGATCTGAATGAGGTACACATAAAAATCTTCTGTATCTCGCTCCATCAATTCCTTCCTTTGATGATTACAAATCCTGAATACCTTGAACGATTTGTAAATCATCACCAAAAACCCAAAACCACCCATATTTTCCACTATATTTTATTCGATCAGACACTTCTTCTCAATAATTTTTGTTAGTTCAGCAAATTCTTTCTCATTTCCCTTGTTCTCGACAAACTTGTTATCTTTAATTCTAAATCTAAAATGTAATTATCCCTATGAAGTGCAATTCTATCTACTGGTGACAACTATTGGTACATTGTTGACAGTCTTATTGGGAAAGAAAATGATACAACATAAACACATCTTATACCTAAAGCAAAACATGTTATATTTACTATGGTATCTAAGTTATCCTATAAATCTAATCTACTAAATATGTACTGTCTGTACAAAGTGTGTTTCCACACTTGAATGACTTTCAGTCCTTTGCCCCTTCTTTTATTTTAACTACTTGGAAATTGTTCATCAAAAATCGTCATTGCCTTGTGTGCTAAAACCCTGAAATGTTTCTGTAATACTGTTATGGTCACTTCAAGTAATCCCTGAATTCATTTGTAAATCATCCCTATCTATAGGTTCACAGTCTTTGTTTGGATTTTCCTTATCATCCTTGCCTCCTCTAGTGTCAGATAAGATAACTCTCAGTATTTCTGAATTTTCTTCTTCCTTGACCACCATACAGTCACTCTCAGACTTTCCAGGCTATCCGCTTCCTCTTGTATATCAGGAAGTGCCATATATGTCCATTTCAGTGACTTGTACATCAGATTTGATCTCTGTGTCTGTTGTCTTAGTCCTGTTAAATCGTTGTCAGGTAAAAATCATTACGTCTTACACCATGCTGTACACTCTCACAGTCTGTTGGTCTTAAATCACCAATTTTACAGTCTGTTTCTCTTGTGTTACCAGATTCTGGTTGCTTAGCACCTGATTCGGAACATGTATCCAAAATCTGCAGTCTATTTCTCAGTGACCTGTCTTGCTGATTAGGTATATGTGCTTTTCTCATTCCCTGTCCCTTTAGTACCTTGTACAGATTTAAATCTGTCCTTATGTCATTTGTATTTCTCGTGGTCACTAGAACTATGGGCAAAACATCTAGCCAGTTCAAGACAGTGGAATCACACATTTTTGCTAATTTGATTTTTATTGTGCCATTCACCGGTTCACCAATTCCAGAAGCTTCTGGACAATAGGCACAATACAGTTTCTTTTTAGTGCTCAGTATTTCACAAATCAGTCTGATAACTTTGTTGGCAAAGTCAGTTTCACTATCTGTGTGTGCCTGTCCATAATACATGTGTGCAAAATGGGCAAACATACTATTGGGCATAACAGCTCTTTTATCTTGGTAGGCCCAAACATAATTTTCTTCTCTTTCTGTGCAACCTTCTCTTACCCATGTATCCTTTTCCTCGTCACTTACCTGATCCTGCACTTTCATCACTTCTTCCCATGTTTCTGCTGTGTTAGTAAGCATGTGATATTGGGAAAAAGTGTCTTTCTTCGCCCATGTCTGATTCCAAGAACAATCTCGTTTTGTGCAATATTTTGCCAATTCATCTGCAAACCAGTTCCCTCTGATAATGCAGTCAGTTTCACATTTGTAAGCAGCAGGAACTGCTAATGATCCCCTATCAGATATTCGTTTTTTCTTCTTTCTCCACCTGCTTCTCCATTTTTCAACTTTCTTTCTTTTTCTCAGCAATTCTTTAATTTTAGCTTTTCTTCCAGCTTTGTTTACATTTTCTATGCCCTTCTCTGTAAAGTTTGATCTATATGGTTTTTGCAAATCTCTACATTTGGAAATTTCTACTCCTGTCTCGCTGCCAACTTCTTCCAGTTTTTCCTGCAAATAATTACTTTTCAAGGCATTGCTTTTACTCATAAGGAGTATCTCTTTATCCTGGTGACATTTTAATCTGTTCATACTTACCTTTTCAGAATGTGATTCCTCCATGTCTACCTTTAATTCTGCAATATCTATCTGTTGGCATTCTGCATCTTTTCTATAGCCACTTTGTACCCACTCTCCCAACTCCTCATTTGTCAGACCCAAAGAGGCTTCATTTACTCTTTCTCTAGGTTTCGCTCCCTGCAACCATCCAGTCTGTTTTTCAGCTAGTATTTCAGTTCCATTTTCGTAAGTCAGAGCTTTTGTCAGATCTGTCATTGTATCTAATTTGTACACACTAGGCAGTTTATTCCTGACACTTTCAGATAATAACTCTCTTTTAAGATCTGGTTTTACCTCATTCAACGGTATGATCAGTGAATGTTCTTCCTTTACCTTGTTTTTGCAAACAGAAATTTCAGAATCTATATTCATTGGGACTGTTAAAGCTTCCACATTCATGGGCAGTTCTTTTAAACTTCCAGACAATTATCGTGTTTTGACTGCTAATTAATTTTCTTCTTCTTCATTACTTGACCTATTTATCACTTGTCTTTCTTACCAACTACTCATTGGAAGGAGTTCTGACTTTGTTACTGTACTATTAATTTGAACAGGCTGCTGTCTATTTATTGCATCACTCTCTATGGGGACTGGAACAGTTTGGAAAACTTCTGTAGTTTCTGCTGGCGGTACCTTTGGCACCACTGTTGCAGACTCCCCTTGATATGGAGGTGATCTGTTTTCCAGAATGTCATTTTGCAATTCATCTTTTGTGTCACTGTATCTACAGTCTAAAATTTGAACATGCTTCTCTTCCTCTTTCTTTTTATCTCCTGTAGATCCTCCCATACTCCTGACAGGAAACAAATCATTTGGTACATCTACCTGTTCCCATCTACATATGTTATTCTCAATATTCTTATTCTGATATTTATTCAAACCATAACCTTTTTCTGATCTGTGTTTTTCTTTCTCATATGCCTCATCTTCCCAACCCTTTAGCGCTTCAAATTGCGTAGGTCTAGGTGTAGACCTAAGTTTGATCATTGTTTCTCTCAAATTTCGCAAAACCTCTATGTTAAAGGAACCTTCTTGAGGAAATGCAAGCTCACCATCACCTTTCGTATATTGCACCCAATTCTCGATCCACACACAAGTGTGAAGGCCATACTTTCCTAGCATGTGAGATACAGGCGTTCCCAGGGAAAACTCTAATCTAAATTGTGTTTTTTCTACAGGCTTGTCTTTCACAAACAATCTTTTTACCTTTCCAAACAGTGAAACGTTCCTCTCTTTACCAATATAATACATTTTTCCGTTAATTTACTGTCTTTCAAAAGATCGCGCACTTCCCTGTTTGCTGTTCCGTACACCAACCTATAGCAGCGTTGGTTCACACTAACGTACCAATTAGAACACGATACATTTTTCTAAGTGCTTAACCAATCGCTTTGCTGCTTTTTCGTGATGAACCTATCAGCTCCTCCTCTGACTTAGTCACGAGGCCCAATACCTTCGCGACACTTTTGATATCACCAGCGCTCCGGCTTCTGCAGCGCCAACTGACCCCTCCTTTACAGGGTTTTTTCAAGAAGCCGTATTTACAAGATATTTTACAAAATGAGTTAGTAACTTACACAAAACAATTCCACTAATCTGTTTCGCTAATAAAGTGATAGAATTTTCAATCGCACAAGTATTCTGTAACCGGAGTAGACGACGCTTATCTCCTCAGAATTTTTAGACTCATCGATAAAGCAACACTACTGGCCTTACCCTTCTATCAGGCAATAACAAACTTGTTTCTCCAGGAAAGCACATACAGAGATCTTTTTCACCTCCCTAGAGACAATCCCAGAGTTTCACCAGAACGCGTATTGCAATTTCATTTACACACGTTCATACAGAAAACCCTATTCATATATACATGAACTCTGTATCACCAGTAGGCAGCGCTTCCATCTAATCCACCACAGAATTCCTCTATCGCTAGTAAAGTAGACGCCGCTCCTTTAACCTTCTTTCGAGCTCGGGTCAAGTCCTACTATTCTCCCAGCAGTAAGTTTTAATCAGGATACGCAATGATCCCTGTGCTTAAAGGCTGAGATTTCATAGACTGTCCTCACTATACATTTATCCTTTCACACCTAATGTCCCTAAACAGTGATATGCGACGATACCACCGCAGTATTCGGCAATACTCCTTTTTTGAAACAGACTAATGCACTGTGCGACTTTACCTTACCACACTTCCCCCGTCTGCAGACAGAGGCACTGGCTTCACCCAACACTTGGAAGCCTTTTCAAAACTACATGTAACGTAATACAAACTCAACAGATGTTAGTCATAATTCTGTACATCAAATTGTGTATAGTACTTTATACATAACCCTAGCTAATTTCCTTCGCAACCACTACTCTGCTACCAAGATATAACTGCTACAGCGCGGCTCCAGAAATCATTTCTAATCATTACTCACCATTACCCTGAAACCTTAAAACACACAAATCATGCATCAGTGGGGCCCATAACACTGCGCATTTACTCTGTTCACTTACATTTGGCTTCAAGGCTTTTGGTGAATTGCAATGGAGAAATGCTGTAACATTTGGTGGAGCGTGTAAACCTATTCAACTATTTATTATTTACACCTGCAATTTAAAGCATTTTACCATGGTTTCATTAAAACACCATTTTATTCAGACACACCACCATAAAGGCAATGGATCTGCTAGAACGAAAATTAGGCGTAGGAAGAATCAAAGACCAGCTTTTGCTTCTTCATTTATCTAATTTTTATTCAAAAGATTTTATGTAATTAATTTGCATAAAAGAAAATTAGCATTTATTCTATCATTGTTAATTCTCGCTGAGCATTGCTATTTATTCAGGCAATAAATCAAGTAAAAGTGTTTAATCATAAAGAGAAAATTCAGGTTCACATTAATTGCACTATTCTCTAAAATAAAACATCAAACCTTGGTCAATGCAACTGAAAGTGAAATTCTGCATGAAAAGATCAGAGAAACCATAGTTAAAACATGCATTTAATTCTATAGATGTGTACACTAAAACCTGCCTACCCAGCACTAAACCCAAAGCTATACTTACTAACCTAAAGTCTCCTCGGACGCAGTCTCTCACACAGGCTTAGTATCCTGCCACGAATCTGTCTGCAGACATTATCTCATCTTGGGGGCCGCAATGGGACTACACATGAAATAGCGATTCCCCTGACGAAGTACCTGTCATGGGTACGAAATGCATTGGGAAAAGCATTTATAAATTTCCATGGATTTACGAGAATGATAAATTTCACAATGTGATTTTCAACATTGGGAATTGATGAACTTTGCTATTGAAGTCTATGACAATCGTTGGACCTATATGGTTTACAACATTTTGTAGATCGCAGTGTCGTTCCAACTCAGCAGCGCCCAGAGGGTCGCTCCCAAGATAAAGGGAACGCTTTTTTGAAGTATTTAATTTCACACCTAAAGTTCGACTGGGTGATACCTCTGAGGCACGCTACAAACGTACAATTTTTTTAATTACACACGGAGCTTGTGCCCAACCGCCCCCATTTAAATACTAGTGCAAAGCATTTCCCACATGTAATGTGTGTGTTTTGGTTAATACACAGCAATCAAAATTAATATATTACTTTATTATGGAGATGATTGATCTGAATGAGGTACACATAAAATCTTCTGTATCTCGCTCCATCATATCGATAAGAGTTTTTTATTATCATTTATGTGGAAAGTGTATTTATGCAAATGGTTACCTTCGACAGCTTTGCTGTGCTGTTCTCCCTATTTCTTTTTTCCTTCTAGGTTCTGATCAGCACTCCTCGCACCATTGGCTTAAAGACCGATCAAAGTCAAAGTTCACGTCTTTACCAGGCGCATGTTGTACCTTTACTCTGTGCCTCTCCCACTCTTTTAGCCTGCAAAAATCCATGTAGTCTCTCACGTGGCATCGTCGCCGCTGCGGTTCTGCCCCTGCGCACCTTTGCGACCGCACTTTGACCCCAGCCGCTCCTGAGAGAGAGGTCGCATGTGTACACGCGCGCCTCTGAAGAAGACTGCCTGGCCGTCATTCTTGTACGCGGAGCAGCTTCTAAAACAGATTGCTAGAGCCACCTCTCCCCAGGCTGTTACAACAGGGGCCTGCAGTATCGTTTTTGGCAGCAAGGGTGGATATAAATTATTCAATACATTCAAATAATAAATATTTGCTTGAGGCATTCGCCTGCAGGCTGCCAGGGTTGCATATCTCCCTGCGTAAGTACTGCTAAAGATTTGGTGGTACCTCAGAGTTCATGCACCAGTTGACTCCTACCTTTTGACTTCCTGCTTCTAAGCTGCGCAGAACTGCAATAATTAAGACTCTGGTCTTCCACCCTCTTCTTCCTATAGTTCCTTAATCTGGTAGACCTTTGCTTCCCTCTGGGGATTTTGCACTTGAGCTGCCCCTGCCTCTTTATGATATGTTTGATTACGAGACTTTCGAGAATGATCTTGCTGTTTATGGTCCAGAAGAAGATGAAGATTATTGCTATGAGGAGGGTATGGAAGTCATGATTGATAAATCTATGCAGAGAAATTTAGACAAAGCCTTGTCTTCAGCGCTCCCCCCCATTTCTCAACGCTTAGATAAGCTGTTATGGTGTGCGTCTACACCTCCTCCGTTTGGTAACCCACCACCCCATACCCCAGCTTCCCCTTCTGCCCCGTCATGACCAACTGTGAAGGTGATTGCGAAAGTGAACGAAGGAGCTCTCCTAACCATGCCTACAGTGCGGGCTCCATTCCTGCCCCCACACCTTCTCTGCCCTTGCCCCTGGCACCTCCCACAGATACTGACACTGATACATCCTATTTCCATGAATCCCAAGCTCGCAAGTGATCAATAAAGCCCAAACTTTCCATTTCCCATTCTACTGAGTCCCCTTTCACTTTTGACCCTTCAAGCATTGTGCACTCCAGGTCTTCCGACTAGGCCCCTGCAGTTGCAGAGTATATGCAGTAAAATCTGCGCAAGAGTTTTGACAAAGTCAGATCCCACTTACACTCCAAATGCACACTCCCAGACTTGCCCCACAAAACTGCCCTCACCCCAGATATTGACACTTCTATGCAAACTTTCCTCAAGAAATATAATAAGGACCCCAAAATAGGTATCGATATAGCACTTCGTGTTTGTCAGGACAAACTCCTTGATGTTTCTGGCCCTTTAGAAAAAATTCTAGAATTGACCCTTCAATCCCACGAGACAGGGGCGTCTATCCACCCAGAGGTGCCAGCACGTTGGACCCAGAGAGCAATTTGCTTCTTGGACAACGCTAACTGCACGTTAGCTTCAGAACGCTGTATGTTCGTGCTTCGAATTGACCCTCAATTGGTCGAACTGGCCACGGCCGAACCGGGCCCTGTGGCAGAAGGCCAATTGTTCGGGGACCGTTTTGTCAAAGACATAGCCAAGTTTGTTAATACGTTCACCTCTCTGAATAAGTCTCAAACTGCGCTCAAGAGAGTCCTTAACCCCCTTTCTGGCTGGGCTGGTCGTGGCAGAGGACGCTTGGCCGTCTGCTTCAACCAGCAAAGTCCTCAACGTGGATTTAACCCCAGGAGTAGAGGTTATGCCCTAGATCCAGCCCAAGCAGGGTTTTACCCTACCAGGTCCAGAAGCTTCTGAGGCTATTTCAATCGAGGAGCCAACAGGGGTTTCCGTAACAACGACAACCAATCTACAGTTAATGGTTCCCTCAACCCTTCCACAGCTTCCTCTGGGGGCAGGCTGAGATATTTTGTGAACAATTGGGCAAAGACTACTTCCGATTTGTGGGTTTTGAATACAGTTCAGGGGTACCAAATAGAACTGTCACACCCTCCTTATCAAGATTCATCCTCCCCTCTCCGTTTTTCTCAACAAGAACAGTCTTTTATAGACTCCGAACTTCAGGAACATTTGTCAAAACATGCAATGAAAACAAGATTTCTAAAGCGCCTGGTTACCCATAGGCATCCCCGCGCTATTGCCTGCTTACACACTGAGCTGTGAACCATTTATTTAGGGAAAAGTAGTGTTTTAATCTGTCTCCGGAAGACAAGGTAGTTAGTTTGGGCACGGTTCTGCAAAGGCAGACTGTTCCAGATTTTAGCCACATTATGAGAAAAGAGGCAGCCACCACTTTGTGCTCTCTTTATTCTTGGTCTTGACAGTAAGTATTTAGTTTCCGACCTTAGGGCTCTATTTGGGCGGTACAGATGGATAAGGGACTGAATAGCCAAGGATCCCTTGCCAGCAAATGCCCTATGGGCTATGCATAATGCCTTAAACTGAATGCACTCACAGATGGGGAGCTAGTGTAGAGAAGTCAAAGCTGGTTTAGCTGAAGAACACTTTGGGATGTTCATGAGAATATATGCCGCACAGTTTTGAACAACTTGTAACTTTCGTATCGAGGAGCAGGGAGCTCCAAGATAAAGTGCATTAGCGTAGTCAAGTATTAGGATGAGAGCCTGAACTAGGACTCTTCTGGCTGGAAAAGGGAGTAGTGGGAGCATTTTACGGACCATTCGTAAGATCCCAAAGCAGCTTGAAGCTACTTTTTGCCCTTGCTCTTTAAGATCAAGGTTCCGGTTGAGCCAAACACCCAGACTTTTGATTTGGTCTTTAGGGGAGGGGGCAGGACCAAAGGGGCTAGGCCAGAGTAGCCCAAGAGTTATCTTCTCTTTATTCCCTAGAAGCATTAGTTAAGTTTTTGATCCATTAAGTTTCAAAAATGAATCTTCCATCCACCTTGATACTTTATCCAGACAAAGGGCAAGACCAGAGCTGGAAGGGTCCCATTGGTTGAAAGAAACAACCAACTGGGTGTCATCAGCATACGTGATGATCTGGATCCCGAAAGGTAGCACCACCTCCGCCAGAGGACTCAAATAAACATTAATGAGTGTGGGGCTCAGGGAAGACCTCTGGGGGACCCCACAGTTAAGAGGTATAGGCTTTGAGGAGATGCCTTCTTCAAGAACTTCGAAGGTTCGGTCTTCTAGAAACGACTGCAGCCAATTGAGCATGGTCCCAGCAATTCCCACCTCACTTAGCCTTTTTATCAACAGCCAGTGGTTGACCGTATTGAAGGCCTCGCTTAAATCTAAAAGAATGATGGCCGCCTCCAGCGCCTAGGCTTTTTTCTAGACTCTTCCACTACCACCAGAAGAGCCGTCTCGGTCCCTGTTGAGGTCTAAAACCCATCTGGGAGGGATGGAGATGGTTATTACTCTTCAAGAAGGCGGACAATACCGAGTTCACATATTTCTCAGCGATCTTGCTGATAGAGGGCAGTAGGGAGATGGGGCGGTAGTTGCTCCAAACTTCTGAGTCCAAGTTGTTTTTTTCAGTAAGGCTTTAACTATAGCCCATTTCCACAGTGGGGGGGCCGCCCCTGAGGAAAAAGAGGCATTGATCAGGTCAAGGATTACTGGAGAAAGAGTTTTAGAGGTCAAATTTAAGATGTTAGGAGGGGCAGGGTCAGTGGGGGAGCCGGATTTCAATTTACTCATGATATCTAGGAACATGGACGGGTTAAGAGGAGGGATTTACTCAATTAAGCCAACTCTCCCTTTGTTCAAGTTCTCCTGCTCTCCAATATGAAGTTGAGATGTTATTTGAGGGAAGGAGGCATAAATGGTTTGGATTTTACTGGAGAAGAAATCTGCTATGGTGTTACATCACGCAGAAGTATCTTCCGATACGGTTGGGGAAGCGGGGATGGCAATTGCCCTGACCTCTCCACATCTCGAAGGTTTTTGCAGCAATGTGTTCTTGGTGCAGAAGATGGGTGGAGGTCAAAGCTTAGTGCTGAACCTCAGACTCGTCAATCCCTTTGTGATCTATTGTCACTTCAAGATGGAAGGTATCCATTTTTTGAGAGATCGTCTTCAATAAAAACATTGGATGGTTCACCCCTAGACCGATGCCTATCTGTCTGTGCCCATTTACCCCTCTCATCACTGATGCCTTCAATTCCTATGGAAGGGTCAATGGTTCCAGTAGGAATCCCTTACGTGTGGCCTCCCCTCGGCCCCCTGGGTGTTCACTAAACTTTTGAAACCTGTGGTGGTCCGGTTAAGGAAGAAGGGGGTTCACATGATCATCTATCTGACCGGCACGCTTCTCCTGACCCAAGATCGATCCTTTTCCTTTACTGCACCTGTCTTGGACAGTGTCCCTCCTCCAGAATGAGTGATAAACTCCAAGAAATCCATGATGGTTCCAACACACCAGGTGGACTTCCTGGGTTTTCAGATAAACTCCCTCTGGCCGCAATTGCTACTTCCTCCAGTGAAGGCGAAATCCATCAAAAGAAAACTGAGATTGACTCTTTTGAAAAAGATGGTATCTTTGAGATCCCTAGCCATGATTATGTGGTTGCTAGCATCTTCAATTCAAGCAATCTTCCCAGGCTTGTTGCACGACAGGGCTTGTCAACGCCTGAAAGCTCAGGAAGAACTTCAATGATGGCTTCTTCATATGGAAGCCTGGAATGGCAAGGCCATTTTCGGAGTATCACCAGACGTAGTCACCAAGTCTGACACCAGTCGTTGGGGCTGGGGCGCATGATGAGGAGAATTTTTTACAGGCGGTCGTTGGTCAGCTGAAGAATAACGACTTCACATCAATTGTCTGGGGCTTTTGGCAGGTTCCTTTACCACAAGGTCAATATCTCCCATCAAAATTAATTGCTGCATCCTCTTGTGGGTGGACAATGTGTCCGCGGTTTGCTACATCAACCCCTTTGGAGGCACAAGATTACGCCTCTTGGCCAACATAGCTTTAGACTTTTGGCATTTCTGCCTCACTCAGAAGATCACAGCCTTGGCGGAATATCTTCAGAGCAAAGACAATCTGGTAGCGGACTGGAACTCCAGATCCCTGAGGGACTACAGCGATTGGAAACTCCATCCCTCCATCTTACAGGAGAAGTCAATCCAGGGTCCGTGTCATGTGGAATTGTTTGCCTCCCAGCTCAACTTCCACGATTCTACAGTTGGAGACCAGATTCGATGGCTTTGGGAACAGACTCCTTCCTTCACTTTTGGGGAGCTCAGACGAATTACCCCTTCCCTCCATTTGCCAAGATCCTGTGGGTGGCGTCTCAGGTGCGACTGCAATCGGCGACTCTGGTGTTAATTACACCTCTGTGGAAGACTAGTAGTTCCCAACTCATCTGGAATGGTCTGTGGCTAATCCCATCCTCCTCCAAGTTTTTCTTCAGTTACTCCTGGATCCAGTGGGTTCGCCTCATCCTCAAGTTCTTCAAGACCAATGGACCCTCATGGTCTGGTAAATTTCAGGAGACACAACCAGATTGAAGGAATTTCAGCAGCAGCTGCCGAATTTATACATCAAGCTTGGGCTCCTTCCTCCTCCAAGTTTTTTGTCAATGACTCCTGGATCACGTGGGTTTGCCTCGTCCTCTAATTCTTCAAGACCAATGGACCCTCATGGTCTGGAAAATTTCAGGTGACACAACCAGATTGAAGGAATTTCAGTGGCAGCTGCCGAATTTATAAATCAAGCTAGGGCTCCTTCAACCTGTAAACGCTATTCATCTGCATGGAAACATTGGGAGGGTTAGTGCCTTCCAAATTAAAAGACATTCTGAATTTCCTTTCCGGGTATGTTAAATCTGGACTTTGTTACAGGTCAGTAAATAACTTTAGGTTAGCGTGGACAGATGGACACAACCTTACAGAGTGCAAACCTGGGCGTCCAACCTATAGTATGCAAATTGTTGAAAGGTATTAGAGTAGCTCGCCCCACATTCAATTATAGGATATTATAAATGTTTTATCTTTATTAGTCTTGGCCTGATAATAAAGATTTGACGTTGAAACAAATTTCTTCCAAATTGACTATGTTTTTATACTTGATTGCATGCCGAATGTCGGATGTACGTACTCTGGACCTTGCAGGAAGGTTGTTTTCTCCTGAAGGTGTTTCGGTTATTATCTCCAAACATACAAAGACTATGTCACGCTCTAGTGATTATCCTGCTATTCCACACAATGCTAAATTATGTGTAGTCAAATATTTAAAGGTGTATGAAGAACGTACACTGTCTCATAGAACAGATTCTCTAGGCCCCTTGCTTTTGGCCATCTAGAAACCCTTTCACCAAGTGTCAGCGATGAGCTTGGCCCGTTGGATCAGGTCTGAAGCCAGGATTGACATTTGAGTGTGTGGAGCTCATTCTGCTAGAGGAGTCATGGCTTATTTATTTGAAAAGTTTTATAAGACGTGAACATGACCCATGCGGGTATCAGAGCGCTGCACACAGAGGCAAAAGCATGAATAAACTCAGTACACTAAAGGTCAGCACTGTAATACCACACAGAGTAAACAATCCAGATCATGGACCGGGTAGTGGCGCCCGCTAATTCAGTTTCACATACAGTGCAAAAGATTTCCAGTAACATTCAGCAAGACAATCATAAAGTGCTTGTCAAAACATAGTAAAATAAATGACAAATGTTTAATCGGCCCAGCTAGTATAGTTCAGGAAGAGCCCTAGTGTAAAATAGCAATTTACCAACCAATCATAAAATAACTAGAACACGATAAGTTGGGATAAATGTCAAATCAGTCAACAAGGGGACTTGAGAAAAAAAAGTGAGTCAAAGTCCTGGGCACACGTTCAGAGTAATGATTCAGAGTGTCAATACACAGTTGATGGTACTTAATTCGGAAGAATTGCAGAGGTTGACACCAGTAGTTTCTTATAGTAGGTTTATATTCGTAAAAGTCTTGGAGTATGTCAAATAAGAGCACCAGCCGACACGTGTTTCGTCACCTGGGTAGTAAACTGTGACTCTTCAGGGTTGGGAAAGACACAAGATGTATAGTACAGTACAGTATAAATGATACATGATCATATATGACATGTAGGGGTGACATAAGTGAGGTGACAAAATAGGAAGCAGCTTTTTAAGTCTGGAAACCCTATAAGAATAGTGAAAAAATGGTGGCATAAATCAGTGACTTCACATCACACGCTATAGATATTCATCGTGGGAGAGTGTGTAACAACATAAATGAAAGACAATAGCACAGGGTGTGCCTGGACGTATTACATTGCATACCTAAAAAACAGTGAGACGACAGTGTAGAAACGTGTAAGTGGGTGAAAATACAGTGACATAAAGTGTTATATCATTGTTAAGACATTTGTACTCGTGATTTGGTCATAAGTCTTTCAGAGGAAAAACGAGTAGGAAATTCTAAGGATCAAGGAGAATGATGATAGTAAGATCTCAAGAAGAAAAACAGGCAAAGGAGAAGAGAACGTAAATGCTAGGCGAGTGACCTGGCACATGCAGGGTATTGCCAAACTGAGGAAAAGGGTGGTTATGAAGTACCTGACTGTAGATAAAGAAAAGGTTCGATATCTGGGGAGAGGGAACAAAACGTCTTGCAAAGAAATTAGTCTAGGTCTAAAATAAACACGCAAGTACAACGGAGGACCTAGGATAAAGAAAAGCACACTAGCATGAACTCACCGCTGGATCGGTGATAATTCCAACACGGTCAAAAACAGGAGTTATGACATCAGGGTAGTAAACTAACGGGGTGGTGGTTAGGGAAGGACGGGTGGATCCCTATCCCTGTCAGTTCCGGATCCAATGGGAAACAACGGGCGGGTGTGTCCGTGTTTAAAGGGTCCTGTCGGGCAAAGTAAGTTAAATTAGAAAAGGAATCTCTAAGAGTCACGGACTCCCGTATATTATAGTGCGCTGACGGCGAGTTTACCTGGATAGGCAGTAGAGATGTACTAGGGTCCGTCTCGTTTTCCGGTTGCGAAAGGAGCGGGAAGGACAGGAAGTGCTACTTGCAGTAAATTCTTGAGTGAGGCAGTAGACTAGAGCGCCAACTTCCATACGAATATGGGCGCCCGGAAGTGAGTGTGTAATGGATAGAGAAGAGTGGCGTAAAAGAGCGGAGACAGGAAAGAAATACAAACATCAAAAGGTAAACAGAGTCTGGAACATGAAATTTGCGGCAATATGACATTGTAATCTTATAAATATAACAAACAAAACTGAAAAGACGAAATGATATGCAAACTAAACAAGAAAAAAGAAGTAATGAATACGAATACAAAAGGTTCAGTATCATGGGATGACAGAAAGAATTGAACAAGGAGAAATGTTGCGAGTGTAAGAAGCAACGACAAAAATTATACATTCAACGGTTTGAATTTAACGGTCCATTGTGGGACAACAGATGGTTATATAGATTATACTGAACCGTGTGGCAGGTCATTCCGGTGGTTCATGGTTCCAAGAAGATGGTTCATTGTGTCCCACAATTAGGATCATGGATTCTTGTCGTTCATAGTTAGATCATAAACCAAGTGCTTAGCCAATCAATCAATGTGATTCCGGAAAAAGCACCAGGTAGTGTGGCTCATAGTTCACATTGGACATAGTAGTTCATGGCTAATAATAGTTCATAGTAGATTATACATCAGGTAGTACAGATTTGAAAATAGGCGCAACATAAAAAGATGGAAAACGCAGTTTCTGTCATCAGGTTCATCGTACTCTGGGAGAGTGACAGTTGGTTCTAGGAACGGTGGGGAATGTACATAAAATTTGTAACAACCTAGAACGATGGAAAGTGCAGTTTCTGTCAATAGGTTCATCGTACTTCATGGGTGCAGGGAAGTTAGTTCTTGGAGCGATGGAGAGTGCAGAGTATGGCATCAGGTGCCTAGGAAAAATTGCAACTCATGGTCAGTGTTTTGGCCGTTTCACGGTGTGGAGACGTATTATCCAGGTTGCCTCCTGACGCCTCAATTTGAGTTCACGATTTCCACATCTTATGTTTGGTTGTGTTACATCGATACCAAAGAATGAGAACCTTTTGTGCGGACAATGTGCAGGACATGATGCTACGTGCAGAGCCATGGGATATCTAGCATCCTGTCAATGGATTTCTCTAGCATGTTCACTGATTCGTTCTTTCAGGGGCCTGATGGTACTCCCAACGTATTGGCTTCTGCAGGTGCATTCCAGAATGTACACCACATACTTGGTGTTGCAGTTAATGTTGTGATTGATTTGATAGTTGCGTTTGTAAAAACTAGTGACTTTGTTGATTCCATTACGAGCCCATGTGCAGACACCACAGTAACCGCATTTTAAGAAACCTTTCATGTGTGGAGTGAGCCAAGAAGATATTATTGTTGTTCGTGGAACTGTTGGACTCCGTCCGTTCCATCTGGTGTCTAGATATGATTACCTCACTGAGTGTTGTGTCAGCAAGTAGAATGTTCCAGTGTTTATTGAGGCTCTTCCTGATCACAACGCTCATGTCATTGTAGTCTGTAATTAGTCTAACTTGTTGGGTTTGTGATTTACTGCGGTTCTTCTCCAAGGGGACTTGAGAAAAAACAGTACTGGTGCTGTAGTTAATGTTCACTCAGGAAAAGCCACTTAGCCTGTTTCTTGAAAGAAGCAGTGGATGGATTGGCTCTAATCTCAGTAGGAAGCGTGTTCCAAATTCTAGGAGCAAGGCCAGAGAAGGAACGTTTGTACGTACTTTTCTTTTTTAATTTAAGAGGTTTCAAGAGTAGTGTGAACATACTTCTTAAGTTCCGACCCGAGCCCGAAAGAACAAGCTTGTTCGCCAGATAGGCCGGAGTGTTGTAATGCAAGGCTTTATACCTGAGGCAAGCTATTTTAAAACAAATCCTCGTTTAAATAGACAGCCAGGTAAGCTGCAAACGGTCAGGTGTAATGCGATCGTGTTTTTTGGAGCCAGTGATGAGCCTGGCCAATGCGTTAAGCGTGGCTCTGAGAGGGGCCAAGCTCACTTTAGGAAGCCCTGCAAGGGTCACCAGACAATATTCAAGTCTTGAGATCCCCAAGGATTGTACTGCAGGCTTTATGTCTTCAGGCGGAAGGAAAGGCTTGATTTTCTTATGGTTGTTAAGAGGAAAGTTGGCACCCCTAATAGTGTCACTGATGTAAGCTTGCATATTCAAGTATTTGTCCAAAGTACTGCCTAACGATTCTGCGGAATCAACCACATGAGGAGTGCAATTAAGGGCTGTGAGTTGTTTTAGCCAGTCAAGGGTAGGAGCAGAGTGCTTGTGGGGGCAATCAGCAGGAATTTAGTTTTGAGGGTGTTCAACAAAAGATGGTCCAGAGCTAGCCATTTTTAGGTCTTGCGCCTAGCGTTGCAGTACGCAGCATAGCTCGCACAGCGCGAGACCTCTTGTATGGGCTTCAGAAAGCTCACCACACGCTCATGCGTGTGGTTTTGCTTTCGCAGGCCCCAATTGGTTGTAGCGTGCTTTTTTTTTTTAAATACAGCACACAATTGGGCAAAGGCGGGCGCATGGCCCTTTCCACAGCCACCTGATGTTTGTAAACTCTAAGGAAGTGGATTTGCGAGTCACCCGCAGTGTCCACGATCCTTCGATGCCGCAATCTAGCTGTTTATGGATTTAGAGTCATGCTGTTTTTTGATGGGATACACTGGGGCACAAGTTTGCGAGGGGAATTAACTGTTTAATTAAGGCGCGCGGTGCATGTTGGGCCTTAACTCGTGCGTGTGCAAAATGTGGGTGTGTCAGCATATACGTAAGCATGAGTCAGTGTGTGTGAAGTTGTGGGTGCATGCTTGAGTGAGTCGGTGTGTGCAAGCATAAGTTAGCTTGTGTGTAAGTATGGGTGTGTGCATAAGTGTATCAGCGTGTGATTAAGTGGTGTGTGTGAGTGTCTCTTGTGTGCAAGTTGTGTGTGTGTATCCGTAAGGTGTGTGTGTGTGTGTCAGCTTGCGTGTAAGCACCAGTCTGCGTGTGCACAAGTTATGGTGTGTGTATGTGTGTCAGCGTGTTTGTTCTCTCCCTACCCCCCCTCTGAGATCGCTGTCCTTTCACGGTCACTAATTGGATTACTCATTGTGCTTAACGGTAACTACCCATAGCAATACACGTATCCAAAGCCTACATGTGCAGTTGCTTCCATGTTTCAGATGGGCTGTAAGCGCCAGGATCCCAACACCGCCCATAGGGCATTATTTGTTTACATGCAGCGCTTAGAAAAGGAATATATGCGATATGTAGCGATACGTGAAAAGCGAATACTTCAATAAGCAAGATAGTAGAGTCCATGTGTAAACAAACTTAAGGATGTAGTAAATACATTCATGATTTCGTCGAAAGACGACCTGCCTGCCGAAGAGGCGGATGTGTCCATGAGCCCGGTCAGTTTTGTGGTCTCCGGCACAGGCCAGCCTGTGGGTGGGGCAGACAGTCACCGTCCTTACTTCTGCTGCAGGATCTCGCGCCAATACACCCCAGGGTGTGATATCTTTTACTGGAGTACTTGAAACTGAAGCAAAAACTATATGTTTGCAACTCTGTGGAAAATGTGTTTGGGACGTTTTAAGGGAAGCGATTTACAAGAGGGAACAAGAGCACGTCCCATATTTTGCTTAAAATCGCTTCGACAGTTGTACAATTCTATAGCTAAGAAAAAGAAGTTGATTTTAATTCAGAAGTTGTGACTGAAAAATGTCGGAACGGTGACGCCCACTCCAATAGGTCTCTGTCTTCCACCCCTTGTTCTTTTAATGTCTACCGTCTAATCTCAGCGCTCAGAAGTAACTGAATGGCTCTGCGTATCGCTTTACAAAAACTCTAAATAACTTAGCTTCCACCCAAACGAGGCGAGCACTTCGGCTCCCGAATACCCACAAAGCCCGAGAGCTGTTCTTCAATAGGACGTTTATTATGAATATTTTTTAGTCTGTACCACTTAACTTTTCCCCATTATGGTAAGTTTCTAATCTATATTTTTCGTGCTTAAAAATACAGAGATGTCCGAAGCAAGTTTTATTAAAAACTGTGACTGTTAAACTTTTAGCTGCTCGCTTGCTTCACTTGTTTTTTTCTATTAAATCACATAATTGACACCGCATAATCCCTAGTCATTAAAATACTGAAAATCCTGCAATATTACCTCTCATCGGTGCAGTATGTGGGCGCATTTCCAAGAGATTGGCGTTTATAGTTGTGTGAACATCGGTTGCTCTTTTAATGCCACCACTTTTCTCACATGTTTTAAAATTACTTTATATAGCGCTACACACCAAGCACGTGCCATATCAAAGCCCTATGTTCCTATTTTCCTAATAGCGCTGCGAGGCCACACCACTGGCGGAATGTACGCTATATAAGAACGTGTATTCGAAAACTACTGACTACATTAATATATGTGGTTTAGATGTTTTCAAACCTGCTGATTGTAAACATCAAACAGCTCATGCATACCCACAACCACTCAACTGCAGGAAAAAAAACAAATAGGAAACATCGCCGGTAGCTCTAACTTTCACCAATGCGAGACCTATTGCATTGCAAATGCTTGTTTGTGAGAGAGCCTCATTTAGAATTTTAATGTCATCCAGAGAGGAGATATTAAAGTAAAGTTGCGTGTCATCCATGTGCAAATGGATGTTAGCATAGTTCATAATGACAGTTCTCCATGCCATGTGGAGTACCACAGGGATCTGCATTGAGCCCTACACGTTTTAATCTATATGTTACGCCACTGGCGTCTATTATCAAAAACGCAAGCTTTACCCTGGCCTCATACGCCGACGAGACCCAAATTGTGTTGTCTCTAACAGAGGAACTAGCAATGACGTGGCTTTCAGCTCATGCATGAACAAGGTGAGCAATTGGATGGATTGTAATTGCCTGAAGCTGAATGCCTCAAAAACCGAGGTGATCAACTTCTGCAACAAAACCCTCGCTCTGGACATCAGATTGGTGGCCGCCCAAGCTAGACACTGCCCATACCCTATACTAAGGTAAAGAACCTAGGAGTTGTGTTGGATAGCGAGTTAAAATTTAAAGGGCAAGTTAACAAAATAACATGCTTCTTTTTGCTACATAAGGATGTAAAAAAAAAAATCAAAAAGTATATACCCCCTGATCTTTTAAAAACAGTGACCATGGCTTTGGTCCTTACATAGATAGACTACTGCAATAGTCTCTATCTCACCTTGACATCAGGTCTTCTGAACAGACTCCAGATTCTGCAGAATGCAGCGGCCCACTTCATTTTAAAAATACCTAAATATGATTCAGCAAGAGAAGTCATCAGAAGACTACAGTGGTTGCCAGTTAGACAACGATGTAAGTTTAAGGCCCTCTGCTTGGCGTTTAAGTCTTTGCACGGATTAGGGCCAGACCGGTTTAAGAAAAGATTTAAATGGTATATTCTGGCAAGAACATTGCGCTCAGGTTCAGCCAGGAACATGGTGGTCCGCCCATTTTAAAAAAAAAAAGGTCACATGGAGAGAAGTATTTACAGGACAACAGCAATGCTTTGGAATGATTTGCCACTTTCTCTAAAAAAAAAAAAATGACTTCTCTATTCAGTTTTAGGAAGTCACTAAAATCTTTTTACACAGGATAGATAAACTTCTCTCGCTCCTGGTCATTACAGTGTTCAGTTCCGCTGTCCTTTGATTAGAATACTACAGCGCCAAGACGCCTCTGGGCATAATCTGCGCTATATAAAATACATTTACATTACATACAGTGAGAGGTTCCATAAAAAGGTTAAAGAGCGTAGGTGAGAGTGCGGATCCTTGCAGAACTCTAATCCTGACCGGGGTGCTGGATGCAAGGGACTGGTTGAGTTTAATCCTTTGTGTGCAGTTATGTAAGAAAGAGGTACACCACTTCAGGACCCGTCCTGCGAGACCCATCCTAAGTTGAAGAAAATTATTCAAGTTTTCCTGTTTGATGGTGTTGAATGCAGAAGACCAGTCCAGAAGGATCAAAAGACAAGGGACATTTTGATCAAGGGATTTCAGAGCGTACTCCACAATGTGAGGTAGTGCAGTTTCAGTACTATGCCCTGCTCTGAAACCAGATTGAAAGAGATCAAGTAGTTGACATGTCTCTATATGGTTGCAGAGCTGTTTGTGGACGTATCTCAGGCGTTTGGTTAGCGTCATGATACTGGTGATAGGTCGGAAGTTGTTAGGATCAGATAAATCAGAGTTGGGCTTCTTAGGGACAGGAGTGACTAGAGCATTTTGAGGCAATCATGGATGCTCCCCTGCAGGAGAGATTCATGAATGATCCTCACCCAAGGAGGTAGAATGGCAGAGTCAAGGTCTTTAAAGAATTTAGCAGGTAGTGGATCACTGAAGTGATTGGCCGGTTTTAGAGTTGCCATAACGTGGAGTAGTTCTGTGAGATCTAGCAGGATAAAAGAATTCCAAGAGGCGTCATTTTTGGGAGAGCAACCAAAATGTAAGGAGACTGCCGAGGGAGCCACTCGCTCAGCTGATGTGGTGTCGATTAGAGGCTGCACCATGGGAGTGACCGGTTGACGCTCCAGTTCAATTTCCTTAGTTTTATCAGAGAAGTGTACTGTGAAGTCCTTCCCGCTATGAAGCGGAGTCAAGGAAAACAAGTTGGGGTTGGAAGAGTGATTTGCTTGCTGTTTGATGATTTCAAATAGCATTTTGGGTCTGTTATTAGCACCGTCCAGCTGCGCCCTGAAATTGTCAGATTTAGCCAAGCGGATTTTTTGTTGTAAGCGCAGCTCATTTTCCTTAGCTGATAGAGGCTAGTGGTGGAAGGCTCGTTTCTCCAGAGCCTCTCTGAACGCCTAAGTTTACAGCGATCGTCATTTAGGGAACCATTAAACCAAGGTTTGATGTTTTGAGAGGAATCCCTTTATGTTGTTTCGGCGCAATGGTGTTGACGATATTAGCCACAGTGCTAATGTAATGATTAGAAAGATCATCAAGGTTGGTCATGTTAGGGGAGGTTGAAGTCTATTCATAGTGATGAAGAGCATGGTTGTTGACGTCTCATGTTGCGAGACCATTGTTTAGCTTTAAGAGATTGCCCATTTCTGTGAGTGGTCTTTTCCAGTTTGTGGAAGGCAATTTGATGATCCGACTAGTCACAAGGTAGGATGTCACCCAGTTGAATGATATTGTCTCTAGCAATAATGAGGTTGAGGGTCTATTGCCTCGTACAATTTCCTGCACAAGGTGGTTGCATGCTAATGTGAGGTATAATGTAGCTATAATGCGGGTTTCAGGTACAATGGTTTTTGCCCCATGCTAGTGCATTTGTGTGTCTGATATTGCCTCTACGCCTCAGGTTTATGTCTAATGTTCACAGGCATTGATATGCCCCATGTGCCTATGCTGAGTGATGCCTATGTTCACAGGTTTGATTATTATGAAACATGCGGATATGACGGTTATACTGATGACCCTGTACAGAGTATGCCACTCACATCAATGCCATGATGATTGTATTTTATGCCTACTGTGCCAATCTACTGTCTTGGGCTTAATAAGAGGACCTAATGTGTGTAGGCTACTGTTGATGCCAGATGCTCCCATGCCTACTGTGTCCTGCTTCATGTTTCCTTTCCCTAATGCCTACATGGTTGGTTTATGCTCATGCTATGGACGCTTATGGCAGATGTTCCTCCCTAATGTTTTCCTGCTAATGTGAGGATGCTCTATGTGTAGGCCTAATGCTATTTGCAATGTGGCTAAGTGTATGATCGTTCCAGGAGGTACTGGCGGATAGCCATTGGTTATTGCTCGCCATACCTTTATCCCAATTGTACGAGGTGATTGTTCTGGCAGCGGCCCGACTGGCCCTGCCTTGTAAATACCCCTCTGAATTGCTACCTGGCACGGTAGATATGTACCGTATTGGCATTCTAATGTGTTTGTATTATACACAAGTTAGTTTCATGCTAGCTGGCGTGGAGTCTCCTTAAGGTAGAGGTCTTCAAACTTTTTGGCTCAGAGCCCCCCTTAAGCAAAATGTTTTGAGGTCGGGCCCCCCTCCAAAGTTTATTGCAAGGATTGGGGGAGCAGGAGGGGCATGGCTGTGCGCAGGAGGCAGGGCTTATGAGATGATTTCAAGAGAACTTTTCCTAGAGCTTATAAACCGGACTAGCTATGAGATTTATAAAACAGCAAATGCATCAAACAAAAACATATATTATCCCAAACAAACTTATTCCCATAATTGGGGTGTTAAACTGGAACTAATGAGGTGAAATATTTCCCTTGACAGTATTGCCATGAGTTAAAATGACAAAACAATGAAGTATGCTAACCGCATAATGTGCCGCATAATTTACCTGAAGGAATACTCATGGCTGCAGCTTAGTGATTTTTTTTTTTTTACAGATTCGGGGCAGAGATGTAATCTATTCAAGGCAGCACAGCTCCTAATATATAGTTAAAGCAGAGGGGCTCCTAACCGTTGAATATTTCTCCTGTTTTTAAACAGGCCTTTTTTCATGTCACCCTAAGACTGAATCTAGAAGACCTCATGTCACCAAATCTTCAAAAATTAAAATAAGTTGAAGTAGAGAGAGTGGGCCTTGGGCCGTCACTCTTAAGCCGTTCTCTCATTTGGAGGCTTGATCGGGCTTTTTTTTTTTTAGCAAATTCTTTGACCCTGCCAGCACACTCCCTGACCCCCACCCCACTGATCACAGTTCACACTTCTCATCTCCGAGTAAATGAAGACAGCCTGGAATGCAGCAAATTAACATCGCTGCACTTCCAGGCCATCTTCATTTACATGTACTTTCAGAGGCATTCGCGCCCCCCTGGGAACCCATGGGCGTCCCCCCCCCAGGGGGGCGTGCCCCACAGTTTGAAGACCTCTGCCTTAAGGTGTGCCCACTGTCACCTGAGCGCTGTGCAGATGCTTTACACAACCCTCAGGAGTTTAGCCTACCCACACCATGCTACCCAGTTTCCAACATTGATAATGGGTGCTGAAAAAAGTTTAAATGACATTACCCTGCCTGTGACTTTTACAATAGAGAAAGTTGCAGTCAATCATTGCCAGCCACAATTCTTAGTGGCTCCTTGGTCTACGATGGAGGGGGTTCTGGTTGCAACGGTGATGCCCCACAAGGTCCTCTCCAGTTTTAACCATAGTCCCGTCACCCAGTGTCTTGGTAAGACTCATTCTTCCCGGGGGGTGGGAAGAATGGGAGATAAACACCCCCCGGAGTTCACACTGGTTCAAACAAGCACTGGGCAACTGGATGCAGCCTCTTTGCTGGGCCCTCCTTCCAAGCCAGGGAAAGACTGTGTTCCGGGTGAAGGAGGTGCTATTAGTCAGAAAAACCCCCAAGGGCAGGATGCCACTGTTACCCAGTGGACTACTAGGTTTCCTCCCTGCTGAAGAACACTTCCTGTGAATACCAGGATGCACCATTGCAACCACTCCCAACAAAGACCCCTCTCTCAAGCTACTTATCTGTCCCTTGGAGTGGCCTTCTGCAGTACCCTGTTGTGACCTTTCCTGGGAGTCATTAACACCTCCCCAGGAATCTTTTGATATCAATCCCATTAAATTAGCAAGGATGGGGTGCCAGCCTTAAGTACTTTGAATGGGGCTACTAGTGTTTATACCTGTAAAAAGAAAAAACAAACTTATGGTTTTTACTGCTAGAACTCGTAAAAATGCCTTTTCCACTGAAGATACAGCTTCCTGCCTTATGATTAGGGGTGGTGTACATCTACACTGCATAGATTACTCCAGACGAAATAACACGTCTATGGGCACACATTCCTCTGGTAATGCAGGCTACTAAAGGCTTTAAACCGTTGGTACAAAACTAATAAAATGCTGTTGGAAACTGACACTGAAGGGAGTGGATGGCCCAATACTGCCAGAAACCTACGAGTTGAACGATCATATCAATTTATTAAAAGAAACCTGCTTTTACTAGTTGCTTCCGACCAATAGTCAGAATGGATGCCAGATTGTACTAAGCACTGCCACTATCAATAACCCTAGGTGTAACGACTGAAGCAAGGGGGCAGTAAAAAGATTATGGGAATATGCTGGAACCCCTTCACCTAGCTTCTTTTCAGGTTAGATCTAGGAAGTCAGCTTCCTTGGCACCGAGAAGTAGGAAGGCATGAAGTCCAGCCTCTCCAGCATGTTGGACAACATAATAACCGTATCTTAAAGATGCTGGGATAACTTGCTATGTGCACCGATCGAGGCACAGGAAGAACTAATAGACATGCACTAATTCCTGGGCAAGCACTATAAAGAAAAGATGCGCAACACCCAACAGTTCTCAAATGCTATGCAAGTTTGCCAACTGAAACTCTACATAGTTTAGAGTTGATTTACACTGAGGAGCCTTGCTCACCTCATTCTTTCAACTCTTGTTAGATCATGCCTCCTACTGAGTACTGGCAGTAAAGGGGAAAAAAAAGTTACATCTCATAAAGTTGGTCTTTTAATGAATTATGGGTGAATCATTTAAAAAGCAATGCATTACGATATTGACTCACTGTAGCACTTTTTTTTTTTTTTAAACAGTCGAAGTTGCATTTCCCCCCCCCTGCTTGAGCAACCAAATATACACGTATTAAACAAGTGGCAAGAGGCCAGTGTGACAGGAATGCACACATGCAGTTTGCCACGGCTAGTTTGAAATGCGCAGTTTCAACTGGGACGCCTGGTGCAAAAAAATTCTGAAGAAATACCATTGCAAGTCAGGATTATTTTATTAAATAAAGTGCCACGTTTATGTACAAACTATTTAAAAAAGTAAAATATAAAAACTTAAAATCTGCAAAGCAGAGATTGGGTTTAAGAAACAGTCAGCGACATTGTAAACAAAACCACGACTTGCAAGTTTAAAACGCATCATTACCAATACTCGTAGCTTTACCAGTTACCCTGCAAACTGGTCTAAAATAGCAGACATGAAGTGGTACCAAGTTGCAGTTACTGATTGTGTGCAGAAAGTCTTTGAAATGCATCAAGCCCCAACATAACACCGCAAATCCCTAAAGTCAGACAATGCTGCATTTCATGGCAGTAGTGCATGCTGTTCAACAAGGGCTGGGCTGAGTGTTCCCGGAGAGGTAGTAGTTGCTAGTCTCATAATTTAGAAGTCAGCATCCAGCGTGAAGGAATTATCTGTTGGTTTTGACATGACACCCATTTTTTGGTATTCGCCCACTCGCTTCTCAAAAAAGTTCGTTTTTCCTTCCAGGGATATATTCTCCATAAAGTCAAACGGATTCTCTGCTTTGAATACCTGCAAAATAAATGACAATAGTAAAGCAATGTTCAAGACCGGGTAAGACTGCCAGATGCAAGAAGCGATAATGAACCGCGAGACTGCAGGCTTAGTGGGTTACTACCACGCAGCTCTTGAGGAGTTTCAGGAGAGACGAGCCAAATTCGGGAAAGGGTGGCCAAAGGACTATAAATTACCTTGCTAAATCCCAGCTCCAGCAGCAGTCGATCTGCTACAAATTCAATGTACTGCTTCATTAAAGTGCAATTCATGCCAATCAGGTTTACAGGCAAGGCTTCGGTTAAAAACTCCTAAAAGAAAGAGGGAAAGAGTTATAACGCTGCAATAGGTTGAATCCCCCACGCAACTATTAAACCTCAAATGTTAGGCATGCAATATACTACAATAGCCACATGATGGCAGCATTTGATCAAGCGTAGCCAGAAAATATATCCAACTTTAGCCCAAGCACTGATGGAACCAAGACCGCTAAAGCCAGTGAGCAACTGCCTAGCTCCAATATCGTCAATCCAAACCATTAAGTCCCGTATCTACCATGTCACCGTTACATCCCACCGAGCATTCCATCCACACTTATCCCATAACCGACTCATGAATCCCTTTTGATCTTTCATACTTCTTTCCCGTCATCAACCCCTCTTTGTGCGAAGAACTTTGAGCTTTTATCTGCCAAGTTGCAGACAAAAGAAACACCCTCTGGAGCTGGTCAAGCGGGTAGTGGGTCCAGCGCCCTACAGGTGTAACAGTGCATTTGAACATAGTTCCGTATTACAAGTAGATAAAGATGCCGCGACGCCGCAGCATTCAGCTACCACGGGGAAGGAGGCAGCAGAATTGTCGGTTTACCTGCTCTATCCTGACAGCATCGGTAATGAGGTCCACAACTTGTTTCTCCGACGGCTTGTTTACCAGGTGTTTGAACATGAGGCACGCAAAATCGCAATGCAAACCCTGCAAATAAAAAGCAAAGTTAGACATCCAAGTATAGTCTCTTAACCCATGCACCTGGAGTCCCTTGATGCGACCGTTCAAGTAGTGAAACAGCACAGCTGAGTCATTAACTGCCACCTGTGTAGTATGTGCCATTTACATTGAGAGATTGTATATAACATTCCTAGGCAATAATAAAAATGAAACAGAAGAAAGGTTGTATGGAAAATAGAAGACATACAAAATTACATTAAAAAGAATTATATTTTAATGTACATTTAAATTATAATCATGGTTCATAAAAACAAGATACACAATAATTGTTACACACAAAATTAAAACATTATAATCATGACAAAAATTAGACAACTTAAAAACATATCATATAGTGACAATAAGTAACTCGACGCGCGTTTCGGCGTTAGAACGCCTTCTTCAGGAGTCAAATTAATTCTTATCTAGAGATTAGTTGCATAAAATTGTAAATTCAGATGATAACCAAAATGTATCTCAAAGAGCCGTATTTCCAAAATAATGCGATTTATATCTAACCAAATGTATTTCATAAGTCACTCATGGTGACTCGAATTTTCAAGTTTGTTTGGATTAGATTAAAACGTTGCACGATTTAAAATATGATATGGTCACCACTTATATCGTGTTGTTGCAAGATATAGGATATTATATCTGTCAACCGAGCGTATGGCCGTTTCTATCGTATAGAGACGTTTAAACGAAAATATTTTCTGTTGACAACCAGCTCATTATACGATGACCCTTTATGAGAAACTTGGTTACGGCCAAATGCGGCAGGAAAAACGGCGTCCAAACCAAATTGTGTTTTGGCGCCAAGCGGCTCAAAGCAGATGTATCAAAAAACCATTGTACACTGCTTTTTTGACAATGATCAGAGACCCCTGCAGAGGAATGGAAGGCAGAGAATGGGAATAGACGATAGATGGAGAGATGGATGAATTGATGGTGATAAGTGTTGGAGTAAAGGAATGCAAGAGAGTGGAATACGGAAGAATGGAGAAAAGGATGAGCACTTCATAAGAGATGGGTGTATCAATCGTGAGGCAGCAGGGTCTATTCAGCATTCCACTTACCTCATCTCTGCTGATTAGCTCGTTAGAAAATGTAAGTCCGGGCATCAGTCCTCGTTTCTTGAGCCAGAATATAGATGCGAATGAGCCAGAAAAGAAGATTCCCTCTACTGCGGCAAAGGCCACCACGCGCTCACCTGCGGACAGAATAGACACTAGTTGAGGAGACGGTCAAAAGCAGAAATACGACCTGCAGTTCACCCATTAGAGCCAGGGCCTGTGGGACTTGGCCCCACCAATAGTACACAAGTGCCCATGGGTCGGGCCAGGACTTCTAAATGTTGGCCAGTAAACAATGAGCGAAGCACCAAGCAAGTGCACTCCTGGTCTCATTGGCTCAGTCATGGTAGACTCCATACCTGGAGCATGTGATTAATGTTCTTTTCACATTTCCATTTGAAATACTTAGTTTATTTTATTTAGCGCCTGGATAGTTAAGTCTTCAGTGCACCAGTACATCACTAGATCACTGCATGTGACTTATGTAGTGTGCACGGTACATTAATTTTTTTACCTGACCAATTTGTGATAACGCTTAAGGCACATTGCTTACTCTAGTTTGTTAGCCGAACCATCTATCAGGACTTTGTCCCTACCTCCGAGACTGAAGAGATCAACCTTGGCCACTCGGCACCTGTTAGGTGCACAGAACAAGTTACTAATTGGTTATCCAGTTTGTGTTCAAGAGCCTTCTCCTTACACCATATGTAGGACTAAGGTTATGTCAGACCAAGCTATTATGAACTGGGGCCCGCCAATAATTGGTGAACCTTGCATTCTAAGGGAAGCATGTACACATTTCTTGGCGTGACCAACACTTCTACAGGAAATTCCACCCATTCACACCAACCTGCATGCCTTGCCTTACCAAAGACTCACTTTTCTGCTTTGCCCCAATTGGAAAACTACAAAAATGCATTCTGTATAGAAGGCCTATAGGCAAATGTAATTGTCCCTCAAGTATTAAATCATGCACTGCACTCGAATTCCTAAATATGTAGTGTTAGACCAAAGTATGAATCTCACAAATGCTGGTTGGCCCCACTGTGCAGAAACTTGGGACTTAACAATGTGTACAGGCTTGCAGAATTTTAACGTATGATACCTCCCCTCCCATTGTGTTTGCGTTTCCTGCTTCTTACACGGCATGTGGCGTAGAAGGACCACCTTTCTGATAAGGACCCCATTGGAGCAACCCCCCTCTATTTTTCTTTTTACTCCCCCTTGATAACTTGATAAACTTGTTGTTTAATAACCTTTTTAACTGCTTGTATTTATGGATTTTATCACCGTGCTTGTATGTATTTTATCTGCACTTTTATGGTCAATGACCGAAATAAAGTTATCAAATGAATGAATCTCACTAAACCTTGAAAGAACAATCGGTCTGCAATGTGCAAATTGTGGTTTTAGGGATTTCAACATACATAATGGTGCATTTAAAACTGTCTATACACCTACCAAATGTAGCTTGTCTGTCTCCAATCCAACGCATAGCCCAGTCGGCCTTCCTTTTAACACAGGGTAGGGTTTCAATGGCGTTGAAGAGAAACTCCCTAGAAAAATAAAGCAACATTAACAAGAAGCAATGTAATTGGCAGTAAAGCAGTCTAAATCCAAACAAACCTTGCTTGGAAGATCAGAAGAGACCAGACGAGCTACACTAGAGCATACACCCCAAATTGAAACCGTAAAGACCACCACTGCGGGGCCATGAGTGAGTAAACCTAGACACATTCTACAAAAATCTATCAGCATGGCTACTGTGTTGGGATATCACTTATACGTTCTGCATCACGACATTAACCAAGCTTCAGGACGGCTCACGAGTCATGCAGGGTTGCATTATGTACAGAGTAAAGCGCAAACATAAGAGTCTAAAGTACACATGCTTTGCACTCACCTTTCTTTGGAATCCTTAATGTAGGTATCGATGAGGAGACTGTACATTTCGGAGTGAATGTTCTCCATAGCAATTTGAAAACCATAAAAACAACGGGCTTCTGTGACTTGCACTTCTTGACTAAAACGTTCAACCTGGGAAATTAAACATGGATGTATTTAGTGCATCAAGAGCCACTCATGGACGCAGCTGACCCACCCCAAAACAAACGCATTGCAAGTAGATCGAAACTGTTGTGCTGCTTACCAGGTTCTCGTTCACAATGCCATCGCTGGCTGCAAAGAAGGCCAAGACATGCGAGATGAAGTACCGCTCGTCGGCCTTCAGAGAGTCCCAGTGCTGCATGTCTTTGGAAAGATCAACCTGTAAAGAAAGTACACGCCAATGTGAGGAGCAGTGCCACTATATTGGAGACCAAGACCCAGTGAACACTGCACAGCCATACGTGTACTATTCAGAGTAGTAAAGCTGCAGTATCCAGAGAGCTGACAGACCAAGCCGGAAGTAGGCGTTGGATTACATACACTATCTCTCCCGTCAGACGGGGCAACGCATGTTACCTTACTTAACGCTAAAGACACGTGAATTATGTATAACCATATCTCAAGCGCCGGAGCAAACCATTATTTATCAGTATTTACACATGTAACCACATGACCAGCATTGCCTCCGTCCTGCTTACTCTGTACTGTTGTAAACATTTCTCCTAATAAAAATCTTTTGAAATAAAAAAATCATAGGTGGCAATACACTAGTGCAGTACAATACCCAGGGATCAAAAACTAATTGCTTCTGCATACATTCAGTTAGACAACACGTTGCTAACAGACCTGCAAAGCCATGTACATGCAAAAACATACACGCTGGTTTGAAATGTCAATGGGAGACCCATATGCACAAGCACTATGTGGGACAAAGACAATGTTTGGGAATTGAACAGATGTTGCCCATTAGGTTTGTTACCTGAAGTGGACTGTGCGGGGCACTGATGTACTCATGCATTATCTGCTTTCCTAGTATACAGCAAGGCTTTGATGAAGTGCAACGTATCTACTGCGTGCAATATTTCTCTACGTGTGCAAAGGCCAGTCCTCATCGGGCCAAGAGAAATTGTTGGCAGCAGCCGGGGCTACCACATTTGAGTTGTGCCTCTTACTGATCAACAGTCTGAAGTCACACGTGGGATGTTATAGGAGGGGGAATAGTGCCCCATGCGAAGCAGTGTAGGTGGTAGCTATCACTCAAGTCAACTTGGAGACTACTCCCTGGGCGGCCTGTGGAGCGGCCACTAAATTCATAAACCGTTCACACTAGTCTGGTCTCCAGGATGTAGTGCAAACTATTCAGAGAACTGCTGACTGGAGGAGTTCTTAAGTAGTGGCTATCCAGGTAGTAGAGCTAAATCCCGCTAGGAACTTTGAGCAACAACTTATAACTTACCCCCCTCAAGTTTAGTGCAAAAGTAGCCCCTTCATAGGGTGTGAGCGGCCTCCTGCTAGAGTAGGCTTAAAAATATGCATTTAGCAGGACTCTTGACAGTCTAGTCAAGACCTTCTTGTGATGCTTCCTGGTACCACGCATGTTTACAGGTGCAGCAGGAGATCAAAATCTCCACATAGGTAAGGTGACACCCTGAACCCTACACAGTACAGGGGGCTGTTTCAAGTGATTGGCTACTCTCCCTAAATGTTTATGGATCTTCCAGGGACTTTTCTTATTGTGTATTTTTATTTGGCGTGAAGCTTGGAGCACCAGTTAAGTGCCGGATTCAAATGATTGGCAGCCATTTTGTAGAGCCCTGTCAGCTGATCCATTTCTATAGCACCAATTGCCGTTCTTTCCCGTAGAGCAACAATATTGTTTGATTTCCTGGAAGAGAAGTCTCCTGATGCTTTATTTCTTACCGAGACACAGCTCAGTCTCCTGCACCAGATATATTTGCTGCCTCTCAAGCTACACGATTGTAAGGAGACAATACAAAATAGGAGGAATTGCTATTATCTTTAAGGATATAGTCAAATGTAAACTTTAAGATGTCCCTACTGCGAAGCCATTTACCCCCCCTCCACACACACAACACATAATTTCAGTTTGAGCTATGATCTTCCGTCTCCCAGAACATGTTGGTACTTGGTGTACCACTATGTTGGATCACCTCTCCTCTAGTCCTTAGGTGTACCAATTTTACCCTGCTGGGTGACTTATACCAGACTTGTCATCAGGGCACCACACTCATTGAAAAACCGAGCGTACTAAAGTTGACCATCCAATTCTACTCACGGCAGGGCATCTTTTGGACCCCATCTTTTCTAATATTGGAGGAGGAATCTCTTGACAGCAGCACCCATTCCGCATTCTTGGTCTGACCATCTTGCCGTTCCTTTTCTAATTAGAACGCCACCTCAACCTTCTACAGGTACACAAAACTACAACTAAATTCAGGAACTCGCACAAAGTCTATGCCCCAGCGCTGAACACTTCGCAGCTCCAAATCCGATCCAATACAGAAGGTTGAACCTGATCAGCCCATTTAGACCTCTGAATGAGAAATGCCTTCAAGTCCACTACGTTCAACAGCTATGGCCACAGTGAGGCTGCATCTGCTGGCCCCTTGGTTTAATATGGTTCACCTAGGAAAATATTGTATTGTAAAGCTGGAGCCAGAGGCCAAAACCAAGTAAAAAAAACTATTGATAAATATCATGCTCTTAGTAGATCACACAGTATCTTACTAAAATAAAATGTCCACGGCTCAGAACTGTCCCAAGTGGTCCCCTATATAGTCTGTCCCAGTGTACAGAACCAGCGTGTTTCTTTGTGAATAAGGTATCCACTAGCCAATCACAATTAGTGGCCCAATACTAGAACAGGTTTACACGAGGACTCGGATCTCTCAATCCAGCTGGCTCCTCCATTTAACTTGCATTCCTCTCAACACATGCAGAGCCGGGTTCCAAAAATGGAGACCTGGTCCTAGCTGGACTCTGCTGGGTTTCGGTGAATTAAGTCGGGTTCTCCCCTAAAACTGCTTCCTCCAGATTAGCTGGGGATTTTAGATTCTCATCTGCTACATGGGAGTGGTAGATTTGCTCAACTACTCCATGAATGCTACGTTCCACGGTCTTAAAAAAAAAAAAAGTCCTCCCTCTAAAGAAACCCAATCTTGATCATACTAAATAGGCTAACTTTAGACCCATCTCGTTGCTGCCCTGCTTTTCCAAAATGTTAAATATATGCATTACCACCCTTTGCAGAAGCCAAGCAACTTCTCCACCCTTCACAATCTGGGCTCAGATCAGGACAGTACGGATACCACCCTCATGGGTGGCACAGAACACCTAAAACAGCTCTTGGATGAGGGCAGCACAGGAGATCTGATTTGGTTGGATCTCAGCACAGCCTTCGATACAGTGTCTCATCACATCCTTGTGGACAGACTGAGGACAGCTGGCCTTGCGTAACAGCCCTAGCTTGGCTGACCTTTTTCTTGAAAGTTAAAATTCAAGTCTTCTCTGATACAAGGTCTGAGAGTTGCGCTCTGTACCCCACAGCTCTGCACGGAGCCTTTCGTTTAATCTTTACGTGTGCCTATTTGCAGACGTGGGGGAGATGTGTGGTCTGACACTTTTCCTATGCAGACAATACAGTCTCTCAACCTTGGTCTCAGACAGACTGCCTCCTAGATGGAAGGCAACTCAAACTCAACGGTGATAACAAAAAGTTAGGGTTCTGGGCAAGAACCCAGAGCTAGGCCCTAGATATTTACAGGACCTAGTCTTACTTTACCAACCCTGCCCGAAAGTAAGTTCAGCAAGTCAGTACCTTTAGTGTGTGCCTAGAATCCACCAGGCTCATTCTAGCGGATGCTTATTTTCATACCTAGGTCCTAAGCTTTGGAATGCCCTACCACAATCCCCGACACTGCACCTCTATTGCAGTTTTGAAAACTTTTAAAAACATGGCTATGTAAGTCTGGTGATTTCAGATAAAGACTGTCTAGCACAGGGAAACCAGATAGGAAGCGGTGCGCTCTATTTAAAATGTTTTTTTTTTTTAGTGACTTGCCTCCTGACCAGTGTGCTACATGATCACAGATATTGTTCAGAGCAGTATTTGGTCCAGACAGCCAATGTAATTTCAAAGTATCTACCACTGCCAGTACACTTGGACAAAATATAGTAATAAACACAGCTGTTACCCAAATTTCAAAGCATCTCACTTCCCAGCTTCTGAGGAGGAGACTCCTAGAATAGTCTTAGCTGGGCGGAGCACTACTTTGACAGAAAGGTCCACCTTCATATCAAGATGGTGGACGACTACTCAAGGGAACCCTACATTTAGTGGACTAACATGTCGAGACCAGCTGTAAGGTACAAGTTGTCCAATAGGTCATGGTCTGATCCAACCGAGGGTTATCGGGACGCCCACATTCCTAATGCCAGGCAAAATATAGCCTGAGGCAAACAGAAACCCAAAGACCCAATTTTCAACTGCACCCAGATAGTAAGACTGCCACTCAACATGGTCTCTATGAGCAGATTTAAACATTGCAACAAAAGGGCATCTTGGGTTTTAGGCATGCGGCGGACAAAATACAAGACTAGCATGGGGGGAAAAAGGCAGCCATCTTGGAATCAGGCACTTGCGAGAAACCATGGACTAGTAAAGTCAGAACTAAAGGAAGACGTGGTCTACATTTGCATTGGGTGCCACACAATTGACCTCCCAAACCAAAATACACAGGCAGCCAATGGTTAGACATTAGACTGCACGAAAGATCTAAATGATTAGCAGGCAAGCATCTGGAGCGTGGACCTAGACAAGCCACACTACCACTGAATAACCTGCACGAACAGATGAGTAACCTTTTAGTATTAAAGTATCACGTGGCATCTCATTCTCCTAACACAGGCAGCATGTAGGAGACTCCCAACTGAATTCCATTGGTACATTTGCATAAGATACCATGCTCATTTAGAGTAGGAAGCTACTTACATGGGGATACAATGCTCATTTAGAGTAGGTAGCTACTTACACGGGGCGTGGCAACTATGCGAGGTGTGTGTATATATAAAAATTAACATGTTTAAGCCCCGTTACAGAACCCCTTTTGGATTAGTGGATTATACAAAAACAAGGACATTGGGGATAGTATTTCTACTGTTGACTTTCCTTGTGAATGGTCTCCTAAAGTTTTAAGATTCCTCCCTCCTCGGTCCCCAATCTCTGTAGATTCCCCATCCCATCCAGCTGGAATCCTTCATGTATACAAGTGCTCCTCGTGACAGGACTAAAGGGGAAAGAAATTGTTGCACTGGACCACTGGTACTCAAAACATTTTCAGCGTGATGTGACAAGAGGGCTGCATTTATGCCAGCAGGGTGGTGGCAGAGTAAGGTGGTTAGGAGGGGGGGGGGGGGGGGGGGGGTGGCAGAAAAGCATGTTCATCTACCGGCTAATTTGCAGTGTTAAACCAGAAAACCTGGGATTAATCCCAGCTTTCCCATGTTACCAAGCTGTGTGATCCTATGCAATAGTTTCTCACTTCCCCTCCTTTCTTCAGTACCACATAAGAACCTTGAAACTGGACTTCAGGATGTGCACTGCACAAAACCTTTGCCTTACTTAAACTATAATATGTATAATAAGAACCCAAGACACCTTAGAGTGGACATAACTGGTCTCTTTCACTATTGGCAAAGTCTGTGTGTGGGGGTGCGGGTCTAAATTCATGTTTGAAACCTATCACTTTAAAATATTTCAATACACTAATATAACCTGATGTACTAAAGTGAAATGGTTTTGCATGTTCATTAAACACTTGGGGGCAGATTTATGAAGGCCTTGCGCCGCCGGTGCGTCATTTTTAACATGGGGAAAAAGTGACGCACCGGCGGCGCAAGGCCTTCATAAATCTGAATTTTGAAGAGACCTTAGTATAACAATTTTGCTGCAAGATGGCTTTGAAAATGGAGTTTCTAAAGTTAAGTGGTGCAGGACAACTTACTTTCGTTTACTTAAATTAATCTTTAAACAAAGACATGTCTGTATTTAATAGTAGTGCAGAGCCAAGTAAACACCTGCTGTTGCTCAGGGGGGCGCATGTAGACCACATTGCGACTCACCTTTTCAATAATAAATCGGCCCCGATACAGTAGGCTACTTGCAGATCAAACTGTCTCAGCCTCACTTTGACACATTGCTGTCAAGTCTGTTTCCTTGCACAATGGAGCGCTGTACCATAAATACGGCACATCCATTGCGTTATAAGCTATTTTGCTTCCGCAAGTAAACGGATGCATCGCTGCTTTAGCGCAACAATGTGCCGTCCTCTTGTAAATGAGCCCTTAAGTTTGTAGTGCCTATTTCAAAAGATTCCTCAAATTTGTGGAGTAAAGTAGACTAAATAACTGCTATCAGTTTGTTAAATTAGTTTCCCTCCACTGGCTTGAGGCAACTCAAGTCATTGAGCAGTTAAACTTATAGCTGAGGACATGCCGATAGCGATCAATGCAAAGCAGACAAATGATCCTAGTCATACTAGCTAACCAAGGGGCATATTATCAAGGGATTTATCTCTGCTTTTTTGGCTTTAAAAGTCAAGAAAGCGGAGATAAAATTATCTCCCTATTACCTAGCTGTCGCTAACACCAGTTAGCGACAGCTAGTAGGAGATAGCGAACATCTTGGGCCCCGCTTTGCATGTCAGTGATATTTATCACTAATGACATGCAGAGTGGGAGTGCCAAGATGTTAGCGACTGGAAACAGTTGCTAACATCGCTATCTCCTATTACCAACTTTGAGATATCCGCGCTAAGCGCGAATATCTCCAAAAACTAACACCTGCCCCTGAGCAGTTCTTAACCATGTTATCCAATGGTAAGTGGATAACATGGCTAAGAGCATTAGCTCGGTAATGCATGAATATCGCTGATATTTCAGCAATATTCATGCATTTCGGCCGATTTTTATCGCTTAGGAGATAAAACCTTGATAATATCAAGGCTCCTAAGCGATAAAAATCGCCGCAGCTCGGCGATAAAAATATCGCCGCTAAACCAACATTGCGATAATTATCGCTAGTTGCTGGTAATATGCCCCCAAGTAACTAGGCTAACGATCACCAATTGGAGAAAGGACAGTCAGATGCGAAGTCCATCTATTCATCTTTTAAGTGACATGCTGTGGTGTAATAACAGGTATATAGTTAAGGCACAGGAGTTCATTTTCAGACTGTATGGTCTTCCAGCAGCCGATCTGTCTACGATTGTCACTAATGACATTTAGGTTATTCGTGGTCTAGTTGACATAGTGACAATCATGGGCATTACAGACCCACTTGTGTATTTTCAGGAACTGATTTGACAAACTTTTTGCAAATACTAAACATTAGTTTTATAAGTTGGGTTACTGTATGGCCTTTGTGCCAGTGACAATGATCGAGCTATTTGTTTAGGCCGATTGAGGGCATTTAATATTGATCAGCTGGTCTCTGGTCTTCTTTCTTTAAGTCTTTATTTAATGCTTAGGTGCTCACTAACGTAACGTTAATAGTTGGCCACTATTTTGAAAATAACATTGAGCAGAAGTACTGTTCGCTACTAAAAAGCTTGGAGACAGTAACTTACGTAAACGCAATAGGGTGTTCAGCCTAAATCTGAAGCACAGTACCCCCAGTAACAAGCTGCCTTCTTGAAACTGCACTATTAACATTGTTGGAGGCAATGGGTTTATACAATTCTGTGGTTTAAATTTTTGTCTTGTTGTGGCAAGGCAGGAGAATCTTTGGTAGCAGTTTTTCAGCCCTGTAATATTTGTTCCACAGCTCTTTTCTACTTCAGACAGGCAAGGCTCCCTCTGAAGCCGCGCCCAACACTGGTAGCAGTCTAGCAAGGATTCGACTGGGGCAGTCTCTAGCAAGGATTCGACAGGGGTTTTCACTCACCTCCTCTGCAGTCCAAAACGAGGCTTCGGCTTTTTTGTACATCTGCCAAATGTCGTGGTACTTGATGGGGAAGATGACAAAACGTTGAGGGTTCTCTCTAAGTAGAGGCTCATCCTGCACCCCCGACAGTCGGCTCACTTTACTCTTCACCTAAATGAGTAAAAACATTTTTTTTTTAAATTCAATACATACCTATGAGTCGATAACTGCAAGACTATCCCCTGAAGAAGTCGTCAAGAACCGACGACATACATTGATACTCGGCCAATGCGGACAAGCCGGTTATCTAAATACTCCCGAACCCCGAAACTCACCCACGGTCCAAAACTATCACTTTTCGCTCATCGAGAAGCACCCTTTACGTGGGGGTGGGGCGCACTGCAAGTATGCCATTCATACAAGCCATCCTTTCAGGCCTATGTACTTCAATTCAGATATATTGTAGGAACAAATTATTTCACTCGCCCCCACCCCGTCCTATAGAGGCGTTTTACTAGCGAAGAGTGTGAACGTATAAGATGGCGCGGGTATTCAGGTTGCGGTCAGCCGATGTTACTCGGCAATATGACACCGTGGGACACTTGATCGTACAGACAGAAATGAGTTCGGTTGTGGGAGTAAATACATTTGGCGCCCAAAAAAACCACCAGGCTAATGCTGTACCCAGTAACACGACACACATATTATGCGCATTTGCTCTCAACAAAACCTGTCAAAAAGAAACAAGCCGTTAGACAGGCTGCCGCCATTTAACTGCGCTTGCTTGGCTTACCGATCCACCGTGTCACCGCCCATCACCCCACAGACCGGGATACGGCACCGTACGCTTGTCTTAACCGCTCCAAACAGCCAACCCACTCACCGTTTCCTTCTCGGCTTCATTGAAGATGTTCCGTGCAGTCTTGGTGGCCAGTACCCGGGTGCTGCTAAGTGTTGGCGGCTGTAAGAAAGAAAAGAAATGAGCGAGCAGAAAGAAACCATTAAAGAAAATTATAGCAGGGGAGAGAAACGTCACCGTACCGTGTTTTCCTTATCAGTCAGAGCCAAACCCTTGAGAGGAGAAAGACCCAGGTTCTCGTTTTTGGCAGACAACGGGTTGCGGGCGGAAAGCATATTGAGAAGAACGTTGGGTTGAGAAGCGAACGCAAGAAAAGAAAACACGAGAGAAGAGCAGACACGCCGAGTTAAAAGACTGCGAACGGACAGAAGCTATTCAGTGCTCGCCTGGCTTTATATGATATTCACACTTGGCGCCAGAAGAGAAGCAGCCAATGAGCAACGAGACCCGCACTACGTCAGCCAATTGGACTCCTACGAACGAACAAAAGGAAGCAGGTCCTACCGTAGTGATTGGCTGACATGAGCGCACCAGCTGACCGCTAGAAAGACAGCTGCAAGAAATAGCTCGTGACCAATCAGACGCTCCGCGGGAAATATGAGTCTGCCGGACTGTCAGAACCTGAGAAAGCGCGCGCGAATTCTTGTTACACAAGCGGCAGCTTTATTTGAAAAAAATCCCGCTCCGTCGGCCATAGTATGAAATACAAACTTAACGAGACAGAAACGTCTCTGCAAAAATACTGCATGCACAGCCAAATAAAGTTTGGAAAAAGGTCAACTCGACCGTGCAGTCTGTTGGGCATTTTGCTTGTATGATTACAAAGTGAGAGAAGACATACAAAGGGTGGGTCGCAAATGTATGGCATAGGCTGGTGCAGGTTACAAGGAACACTGCCATTTTTACTTGGTGAAATCAGTTATTTTACAAATACGATCACAATAACACGGCTTCATCCCGACAAATCAACTTCATTTAACTTAATAGGCAGGACTGCTTTAGTTCGAAGCTCACATTGTGGGTCACTCGTCTTAGCTCATTCACATATTAGACTTCAAACTTTGGTGGTCAGCATTGAGTTGCTGAAATAATTCCAGCATTGTTATGTAAAAATCCAGTAAAACTTTCCGTAGACGTGTTTCCGCGGTTCCCCTTTTGGTTAACTTTTGTTATGCTACCGAATCCTTGCACGTTATCAGTGACAAATTATTTTATTTCAAAAGGGGATTCAGATGTGCATTATGATTATGAAACCAGTAGTTATAGATTCCTCCGGCCACATCCCTTCCCCCATTGCATTCTCATTGTAGTGCCATTATGTTTGAACAACCATTTTGTAACCGGTTTTCCCATAAAACAAAAACCAAATCCTTGTAGATTTTCAAAAACTGTAGACTGCTGCAGCCGAAATCTCTGAAGATGCGAATCTCCACGTACATCACGGGCATTCTCTTTAAACAGAAGGTGGGAGCTCTGCAGAGGTCAGTTTCTTTAGACATGTATCATTATAATGTAATAGTTTAATTTATACTTTCTCTCCTGTTAAACAAAGAAAATTGCATGCACATTGGCACGAATATATATGCGCTTATAAAAACTGGACTGAACTCACAACTGGTAAAAAACATTGAGGTATTCAATGCACTGCATGGACACACATTATTTGCAATAGTTAATAAGTCCAGAAAAGCGCCTTATACACTATTCTTTTCCCACTCATGTGGACAAATAAGAGCCACGCAGTATAACTTCTCCTAAAAGCAGCTGAAATCTGCATGCGATTTAAAAGGCAAACAACACAGCTGCTTTTGGCGGGTCCTTTAGGCTGCGCGACACCCCTCCCCCGCCGTTTGGTATTGCAGCTGCTGCTATTGTATAACCCACCAGTCTTAATAATAGATCCTGTTGAGTCCCAACAGTCTCTATACGGCAAGCAAGAACGCTTTTTTTTTTAAAGGAGCTGCATTGATTTAAAGTCCTTCTATTTTGGCGCCAGGGTAAAACCGAACAAAGGTATGGGAGGCCACACCAGTCCAGTGGAACCCACAAACCCATCCTTTTCCGGTTTTGAATTCCTTTCTCTTCTCTTTTTCCAATGAACGCTCCTAGCTTCAGCCTGACATAGTGCGCATGTGCAGTTTAAGTTGGCACACTATAAACACCGCGCTGTGGCCTGCTTCGACGGCGTCTCAAATTGGCCAAAACAATTGCAAGCGTCTCTTTGCATGAATGGGTTGGGGCAGCTCGTGATGTCTTGGAGTCGGAGAACGAAGGTGGTGGCGGTTGCAACATCGCGTTGCTTTATGTGCACGCTCTAGTCTTTTATGCGTTGTTTACGGCTCTAGGATACAAAGGGTATCTCATGTTAATTTGAATGTGGCACCACCTTTCCAGTCGATATTGCAAAACATTGAAACAGTTCTAAAAATAATTGCGCAGTGTTAGTATTTTTATTGGTATATCATATTTTTGTAGAAAAACAACTCTAATTATTTTTTGGAATCAATTGAACGTTACCGCAATTAACACACGCATAGCTGCCAAGGTTCCAGAATGCTATGTGTGACATTTTCGTAATTTTAGTGTAATTATGAGTGACATTCAATGACTATGAGTGACACTTTCTCGCAAGCAAAATCAACCAATGAAGACAAGGGAAACATATACGGAAGGGCACTCATCTAGTATGCTTGTTAGCTGATCGTACAGTAAAACAATTGTGTAACTGTGCAGTATATTTTAAGTGTTTGGTCTGGAGGAGCTCAAATTGAGGATTGAAAACATGCCACAGTAGTTGGTATTGGCTTTGCTAATAAGAATACTTTTTTTAAAAGAGTTTTTTATAGCGCGAACTAGACCCGAGATTTCTGGTATCAGAGCGATTTAGATGAGCACCAGTTTTGTTACAGAAGAACATGTTCATTTTTGTTAGGCACTGCGGAGATTAAGTGATTTGCCCAGAATCACAGGATGTTGAGCTTTGTTGCAGAGACTCGAACCGGTTCCCCACCAGCTTCAAAGTTGACCGCTCTAGCTGTAAGACTAAATCTTAGGTTATGTGATATGCATTACCACCTTCTTTGCAGCAGGCACATTGGGCCCCCAGGGGCACTTGGCAAAGCCAATGTCCCCCTGGGGCATTTTGCGCGAGGGACGACCTCATGCGACCTGATTGGGTGGTGGGAGGGACTAGGTCCAAAGGAAGGGAGGGGAGGGAGGGCTGACGTCACTGAGCGAGTGAGAGGAACGGTGGTGTCGCTTTTGAGGCGCCCTGTTTACTTTCTGTCAGAGCTGTCAATTGCGCTTTACAAGTGTATTTTGAAGTGACTTTTCTGTCAAAAAAGGAAGGATGTCTGTGGAAGATATTACTTTGGAAGCTGTTCGCGCTTTGGTGGCGGTAGGAAGGAGCGATTTACTGCGGCCGGGCGCTGTGGTGGAGTCGGCAGTGTCGGTGGAGCGGCCGCGCCGCCTGGCAGCTGAGGGTGTGTCACGAGCTGTGGCAGCCTGTCAACCGGCACACCATACTCCTCATGAGGACGACGACGGAAGGAGGATGCCGGCGACAAGAGCACGGAGAGCGCGCTCGACGAGCAGAGGAAGCCGGGGTAAGAGGCAGCCGCCCCCGCGCTCGTCATCGGCCCCCAGTGAGTTTCGGGGGGGTCGTTCTGTCAGTATGACACTGCCAAAGCGTAGAGCTGGCAGGCGTGGAGGCAATGCTGGCGGTGGTTTTGACACGCGAGTGTCACATGTACAGCTGCTTGACGGCGGGGCTGCCAGCGTTTCTGAGGTAATGCGCGCCGCTACCACGCAGGAGCTTGTTGAGGCGGTGTCACGACCCAGCATGGAAGCGCCTACGAGTGCGCTTAGGAATGCAGCCGGTCAGCAAGCAATGGTCAGGAGAATTGACATTGCGCCAGAAGTGGACGCTGACAGGCGGAGCTCAATGTTGGTGGATTATTCCAGCGATAGTCAGTCTGATGAAGGGGATTTATCGGAGGTTGAAGAAGTTGACATTGTTGGGGAAGATGAGCCAGATATAGATGGGCAATTGCAGCAGGTTTCTGTCATGGACTGCCAGAACATTCTGGTTCCCCGGTCTAGAGGCCCCCCGAGACAATTGATTGAGGAGGAGTTGAATGCTGATGTAACATGTGATTTTTTGGTTCCACAGGTTGATCATCGGGTGGGTGGTTTGAGGTGGATGCCTCGCGCCAGGCAGGGCAGGGGTGGGAGGTGGGGTGACATGGGTGGCAGGGGATTGGGTGGGCATGGGCAGGAAGCCACTACATTGTTCCCAACTGAAATGCCCATTAGGGTGTTTCCTGAAGTAATTCATACAACAGGGCCTGCGGTTTCGCAAGGCCAATGGGTGTGGGTGGATAATACAGTGTTGCCGGTGCCGGAGAGGGTGAGTACCTCTTCTTCTCAGTTGGTAGGTAAGTATGGTGCGGGTCCTCGCTCGAGCGGAGAGTACCTTTCAGTGGCGGCTGGTCTGGTACCAGATGAGCCGTGCTGCTATTCTCATGCGGCGCCGCGGAGTGCGGGGCTTGGGGGGGGTGCGAGTTTGAGAGACAGATCTGGTGCGGATTTGCCTTCAACGACTGGGCGCTTTACACGGAGGCCTGAGTCAGATTTTCAAAGTAGTCTTGTCGACTTGGCGCCTGGCAATAGGCCAGGTAGGAGTTTTCAGATGTTGGAACATGATCAGCACTTTGAAGGTAATGATGATGATTATAATAAAGAAAATGAGTTTGAGACAAGAGGCGGTCTGTCTCGAGGTGGTAGAGCTGGGGCAGGGAGGTGTGGGAGGAGATTAACTTCTGCCAGTGTGTTACAGAGTTCTGGAGCGGTTCTCTCACCGGCACACGGGAATCAGAGCGGACATCATCGGCGTGATGGTCTGGAAGACTTTCGGCAACGGGCTGCGCAGTTACCAGCAGGTAAGACAGACTGGTGGGCTGCTTGGACACGGCCGTTAGCTGGTGGTTCAGGTGGGGCACTTGCTGAGGGTGGTCAAGGAAGGGGGGAGGAGGGGGATGGGCTGGGGTCAAAACCAGGTGAAGGTGTGAAGGTGGGGCATGGGGGGAGGACAGGGAATGCCAGCCCAAGTTCATCGGTTTCTAGTTCAGAACAGAGTGAGATGCCTAAAGTGAGTGGTTCGAAACTGCCTTACATGGGGGTGTCCATGCCATTAGGTATACATTTGTCAAACAGAACTAGGCAGCGGATTTGGGACCATGAGTACGTGGATGTGTTCAGGCTCCTTCATAGGGAACTGCAAGCAAAGGAAGGTTCTAAAGAGGAGGAGGTTGAATTGTCCCGTCGGCCCAAAGTCCCAAAAACGATAGAGAACTGGACAGCGGCCTTTCTGATCTATGCCAGTGTCTATTGTGAACGCTACCCAGAGAGGGCAGTTTCGCTTTTCAAGTATGTAGATGTCATTAGGAGGGCTCACTTGCAAGCAGGGGGTTATGCGTGGCTGAACTACGATGAAGAGTTTCGGGCGAGAATGAGTTTATTCCACGATAAGCCATGGGGTGAGGTTGATCAAGAGCTGTGGTTACAATGGCTGTCAGGTCACTCTTCTACGAACACGATCCATACTGCAAGTGGGTTGCCGATTCCTTACCGGCCCTTTTCTCAGCGTCCCGCCACACAGGGGGCGGGTGGCATTGGACGGGGACAGTTGCCCACAACTGGAGCATGTTGGAGCTTTAACCGAGGTTCCTGTGTGCGCCAGTACTGTAAATTTAAGCATGAATGCTCTCAATGCGGGGGCAGGCATGCTGTCTTTCAGTGCTTTCCCAACCAATACCCGGGAGAACATGTTAGGGGGCAGAGGGGGGGGAGAGGATCTGTACCACCTCTTATGCCAAAGGGCGCCTACTCCAATTAAATTACAGGCCATGTTGAGCGCATTGGAGGTGTATCCTGGTGTTGGAGGAGCGGCTAAGTTGTTTTGGGGGTTTCGACTAGGCTTTCGGATTGGTTACCAAGGACCCAGGGTTTCACGCTGGGCTGATAACTTGAAGTCAGCAAAGGAGATGGCGTCAGTGGTAAGGGTGAAATTGCAAAAGGAGGTGGATTTAGGCAGAGTAGTTGCCCCTTTTGAGTTCTGCCCCTTGCCAAACCTTATTGTATCGCCCCTTGGTGTCATCCCAAAGAAGGCAAAAGGTGAGTTTCGGCTGATACATTACCTATCTTGGCCGGAAGGGCAGTCAGTCAATGACTTTATTTCTACTTCTGATTCAGCAGTGACTTATGCGTCAGTGGACGACGCTTTGGAATTGGTGCGCAAGGCGGGGATGGGAGCTGAGCTCGCTAAATGTGACATACAGGCCGCTTTTCGCCTGTTACCTATTCACCCGGCGGATTTTGGTTTGCTGGGCATGTATTTTGAAGGAGAATTTTATGTGGATCGGGTGTTACCCATGGGAGGTGCTATCTCTTGTTCACTTTTCGAAACTTTTAGTACGTTTGTGGAGTGGTGTGTGGTCCAGCGTTCAGATCATGTGGCTGTATGTCATTACCTGGATGATTTTTTTTTGTTTGTGGGCAAAGCAGGGACGGAGCAATGTGCTAAAGTTTTGGCCTGCTTTCAGGACATGGCGGAGGAATTTGGTGTCCCCTTGGCGGAGGACAAAACGGAAGGTCCAACGAACAGTTTGACATTTCTAGGCATAGAAATAGACACAAAAGAGATGGTGGCCCGTTTGCCCAGGCAGAAAGTGCAGGAGATCAGGTCTTTTTTACAAGAAATTTTGGGAGCTAAGCGTGTGCAGCTGAGACAAGTCCAGAGGCTTTTGGGCTATTTGAATTTTGCTGGTCGTGTTGTCAGGGCAGGCAGGACGTTTTGCAGGCGGCTGGGATTTGCGCTGGCTGGGGCGAGTTTGCCGCACCATCACATACGGATGACAGCAAAAATTAAGGAGGATTTAAACATTTGGTTGCGATTTTTGGATGAGTTCAATGGAGTGTCCATCAATTTCGTATCGGAAGACACTGCCTGGCCAGTGCAGATCTTCTCTGATGCGGCGGGGGCTTTAGGTTTCGGCTTATTTTGGGATGGACGGTGGTGCGCGGAGCAGTGGCCTGCACAATGGTTACATCAGGGTCGCAGCATTGCTTTTTTAGAATTTTTTCCCTTGTTGGTGGCGCTGCAGATTTGGGGTGAAGAGTTCAGAGACCGATGTGTGTTGTTTCATATCGACAACATGGCGGTGGTTTATCTAGTGAATGGGCAGCGGGCAAAGGATCTGAAAGTATTGCAGTTGTTGCGGGCTTACATGTTGCGAGTGCTGCAGCTGAATATTGTATTTAAAGCGCAACACATCCCTGGTGTCAACAATTCAATTGCCAACGCTTTGTCTCGTTGTCAGTGGCAGAGGTTTCGGGATTTGGCACCGGGAGCAGACCATTGCAAGACACCGATTCCACCGAACATATGGGACCTGGGGAACTGAGAATGGCTGAGTTTGTCGAGCAATCCTTGTCAGAATCTACACGACGCAGCTATCAGCTGGCATGGTCTGGTTTTTTGGGTTATACGGCTCAACATGGCAGGGAGGGTACAGCGGTGAGAAATGAAAAGTTTATGTTGGGCTTTGTGCTGAGTTTAATAGACAAAGGTTTGTCTCCGTCCACCATTTTGGGCAAGTTAGCTGGCATTTCTTTTTATAACCAACTGGAGTTGGGGTGTGAGGTTCAGAAAGGTTTTCGTTTACAGAAAATGCTGAAGGGTTTTGGGAGGTCCTTTGGTCAAGCATCAAGGTTGAGGGACCCTATTACTTTTGACTTATTACATAAATTGTTGGGTGTGTTGCCTTCATGCTGCTATGATGAGTGGGAATGGTACAGGTTCAGGTTATGTATGATTTGGTTGTTTTTCGGTGCATTTAGGATATCAGAATTACTGGGATTACGAAATCTGGGTGGGATCCGTTCGTCTGATATTGTGCTTCTGGATAATGATGTATTGCAGATCAAATTGAGAAGGTCAAAGACGGATCAGGCAGGTAAAGGGTCATTGGTGCGACTTGGCAGGAGCGGGGTGATGGGTTGCTGTCCAGTGGGGGAATGGGAGGCATTTGTGGGTTCAAAGGTCTTTCGGGATGGTGATATATTCTGCCATGAAAATAAAATGCATTTAACTTGTTTTCAATTCTTAGCAGTTTTGCGGAAAGCATTGACGTTAGCAGGGGAAAATCCACATTGTTTTGGGACACATTCATTCAGAATAGGTGCGGCTACCGAAGCTGCGAGGTTGGGTTGGGGGGCAGAGGAGTTACAGCGTATTGGCCGATGGAAATCCAATTGTTGTTTTAAATATGTTAGGTTTAAAAAAAAAAAAAAAAACAACAATGCCATACGCTTTATATAGCCAGTTAGTTATTGTGTTTTTTTCCATCACAGGTCGAGTGGCAGATTTTCCTCGGAAAAAGAGGACGTGGATTGTCGGCCATTCCATTGTGAAGTGGGCGGCGAACTTTGCCGAACAACAGCTATGTGGTAGAGGTTTGGGGTTGTATGGTAATGACCATGAGGTGATTTGGAGGGGTTTAGGGGGGATGAAATGGGGGGAGTTGTTTTCGGTCTTAAACAAAATGGAGGAGGTGTGGGGCATTCCAGACTTGTTGATCCTGCATTTAGGGGAAAATGACTTGGTGGAATGTTCGGGGCTTGCTTTAATCAAGCAGATGAAACTGGATTTGCTGGAATCAAGGACAGATGGGAAGGGACCAGGGTAGTTTGGACTGAATTTCTTTACAGGAGCCAATGGAAAGGAGCCAGAGTTCAGACAGCAGTTGAGAGGGCCCGCAAAAAGGTTAATAAAGCACTGAAGTCATACTGCGTGGCAATGGGCATTACGGTCATTGCACACGAACATTTTAATGGTGACATGCTGCATTTGTTACGGAGCGATGGGGTTCATCTGTCACAGATGGGTCAGTCCTATTATTTAATGGAACTAAGAGATACTTTGGCAAACCTTTGGTGTGTTGACTTGTGGTGCTCCAAACCAACGAAATGAGTTGCAATTGAACAGTTTTTTCCTTCACAGTTATTCTGCATTGAATTGAGCAGTCCGTTTTCTAGATTTGGGGAGGGGTTTTTGGGTGGGGCAGGAAAACTCAAGGGTTTTCCTGGGTGGCGTGTGTGATGGGGATTGGATAATCTAGAGCGGATTCATCCTTTCTCTAAGGGGGAGGGCTTGGGAGGGTAGGTGGGGAAGAGATGGAAAGAAGAAGGAAAACACAAGGATGGTATTAAAACAAGTTATGGTTATTGGAAAAAGAAAGAATTGGAAAACGTTATGGTTTATATGAAAAAGGTTTGGAGAAGAAATAAAGATAAAGTTTAGTTGAAAAAGTTATGTTGCTGGTCTGTCTCTGGCTGTCCTGTAATAAAGGTGACCTTTTATACTATATTCAGAGTTGTGTGAGAGTCCTTATTTGCGCGATAGGCCCCCAGGGGCACTTGGCAAAGCCAATGTCCCCCTGGGGCATTTCGCGCGAGGGACGACCTCATGCGACCTGATTGGGTGGTGGGAGGGACTAGGTCCAAAGGAAGGGAGGGGAGGGAGGGCTGACGTCACTCTGAGCGAGTGAGAGGAACGGTGGTGTCGCTTTTGATGGTTGCAAAATCAAAGGGGGGTGTTTTTTGTTGATTGTCACGTCTTCATGTTCAAAAAAAAAAAAAAAAAGACTATGCAAGCATGTATACCTCTTGCTACAGGTCGAAATGTCAGGATGTCACCTCAGGACTACTCAGGCAGACTCTTTTGTTGTCTTTGTTGGCGTGTGTGATGGGGATTGGATAATCTAGAGCGGATTCATCCTTTCTCTAAGGGGGAGGGCTTGGGAGGGTAGGTGGGGAAGAGATGGAAAGAAGAAGGAAAACACAAGGATGGTATTAAAACAAGTTATGGTTATTGGAAAAAGAAAGAATTGGAAAACGTTATGGTTTATATGAAAAAGGTTTGGAGAAGAAATAAAGATAAAGTTTAGTTGAAAAAGTTATGTTGCGGGTCTGTCTCTGGCTGTCCTGTAATAAAAGTGACCTTTTATACTATATTCAGAGTTGTGTGAGAGTCCTTATTTGCGCGATAACCCATTACGCTACTGGTGAGTCAACTTGCACTGGGCAAATCTCTGATCTTTCCCAGGAGGAACATTAAACCCCACGTTCTCTTTGACTTAACAATGGAGTCAGCGCTGGGAAAATAACTTCTGCTGCTTGGCCTGTACACTGCAGCTGCAGACTGTGGGGGTCACTCTCACTGAAAACAGCTGCTTAGACTGTGGGCAGTGCTCTGATGTGCTGGAGACAGTTACAGTCTGAAGAGAGCAGGACGGCACAGTGATATAGATGATTCTGGCGCTCCTCTCTGCATACCATAGAGTACTGCGTTGCACCTTATCTGCTGCAGTAGCTTGTGATTTTGTTAAGGCATGAACAGCATGCTTTTTTTCAGAGAAGGGTCTGAATTTTACACATCTGTTTTAAGGCGTAGTTCATTCACGTTAAGCGTTACTCTGCCTCTTCGGAACGGATAATTAGGGAGAATGGTACTCTGCCTCGAAGCTTGTTTTGACCCATGTCAGCTGTTTGCGTCTCGTCTACCGTTTAACATGCATAACATAACAATCTCGAACCTCAGTCAACCCGATCTCCTTTTGTAATAACTATGGTAGCTGATCCCAGCTCCTTTAGGCCTCTGCAACAGTGGGAACGAAGGTGTGACCAATGTTCTCATCCTCTACGAGAATATCTTATTGAAAGTTCTTTGTTTAAACTAGAATTTCAGTATAGCACAAACTGAAACAAATCAATGCAGGATCAAAAATGTAATCTTCAAATGTTTAGCTTTTTTTCTGCAAAATGTACACGTGATGGGGGAAGTATAGTATTATAGCGCTACGCTTTGGCTCTTTTATCACAAAAAGTGATCAGAAATCAATTGTGAAATATTCACCACATTTGAAGAGGGCATGGTGTGGCTGGCACGCAGCTTCACAGTCTTCAGGCCCTCGGCACATTCTGTTACCGTGATAGCCCCTGGAGAACACTCCCTCCCCCCTCTACCCGCACACCCTTGCAGCAGGGGAAGGCAGAACGTGTCACGGAGGACTCCCTTGAATTTATTTCTGGTGGCAGCAATTCCTGGTGGCCCGGGCTGGTTGCAATAAGATTTTAAAATTGAAAACATTCTGCCTGCGCCGACTGGAGCCTTTCAGTCCCTGACACAAGCAAGACAGCTGGTGAACTTCGTCCTGTAGCTGCACAATCACTGCATGGACGCCTAGTAGTAGTAAACTTCGCTGTGTTTAGCAAGCCCTCCGGCTGCACGCACTGACCAATTAGTGGCGGGGGAGGTTGGACAGGCCAGTCTACCTTACATAACAATCAAAACACCGTCCAACCAGGGTGAACAATCCAAGCTTAGTAGAACTCACATAGGTTGCTGTGCCCCGTCTGCTTTGTGTTTCTTTAACCTAACGAAGCATCAGACTCTAACAACCATAAAAAACGCTAATACACTCAGCTTTGAAGTACGCTGATTTGCGTGACAATCGTTTTACATGCGGTAATGCGGTAATGCAACCTAAAATGCGTTAGTGTCACACAAGATGTGTGACACTTGGCAGGGCTGCACACGCGTTCCAAAAATGTATGGTTTTGTAATATGTGTTTTTGCAACAAGTGGCTCGATAATTATTTACCAGTATTCTTCATTACTCTATCTGCCGTTCCTTGCCACTGTCCTCACAAAATCATTAGTAAAGCCAATAAGTCTTGCATTGGCAGCCTACTCTTGGCTTTGACAATTGTTTGCGTTGTTTGCGACTATTTTTTGTAAAATTTAACACAGGAGAGTCCTTTTTGTGTGTACGGTCAAATTGTGCGAGAACATAATGCAGGCACTCACTAAGTAGTAGTAGTAAAAGTTTATTTGTTGATTAATTAAAATCATTACAAACAAAAAAAAACAGTACATATCCATGACAAAATCAAATTAAAAATAAAGAAATACACAGAACAATGTAGTTTTAACAACCTCGGAAAGATCCACCTATCATAAGATGATCAATGACGATTTTAACAGTTTGATAATAACCTTTAGCATTGTGCTTATGGCATCAGAACTAAAGTGCCTTATGCTAGCAGCAAATATTGTGCTTACAACAGCAGAACTAAAGTGCCTTATGCTAGCAGCAAATATTATGATTTCAAAATGTTGCCAATAACAATTAGCAGCCAAAGACAAAGTGCACTGTGCATTCAGTACCAATGGTAGCTTTGTCACCAAAAATTACCAATAGACTCCTTAAATTAGTAATACTACACAGAATATTATACATCAACTGTCGTTACAGTGCCATGGGCTTATTACTAGGGGTAAATTCCATTAAAATGAATTAAAATGGCTTGTACAATACCTAAAATATAATGCCTTATGCTAGCAGCAAATATTAGCGATTTCAACATATTGCCAATAACAATTCTATGGCAGGACAGGAGGCTCAGATTATGCTTTCTCGATTTCTTTACTACCAACAGCAGCCAATAGGAACATAGTAAAGAAAAACAAACTACAACTCCCATGAGCCCTTAGGCAACCATAGAGACTACATGCTATATAAACCACCATAGAGGACAACACTTCCTCTTTCTTTGCTGCTTCGCAGCCAGTTAAGTCCATTTCTCTTCATTATTACAGTTTGCATGTTTGATTCTTGCATTGCTTGTCTTATTGCTTTGTGCATTTACTCACGCGTTATATGCCGCTTTTCCGCTGCTCCCTTTACTTGTTGCCGCTTTGCCGGCTGGTTCGCCTCTGGCGTTCGTTTGTCGGCGTATGGTGCTTTGTTTTTTGTTCCGTTTCTGAGAGCGCGTGACGCCTCTCATGTACTGCGGGCGCATTGTGCCCGTGTGTCTTCTGTTTGTGGAGCGGGACCGGGGCTCAGGAGCTCGCGCGCTGGTGTCGCGCGTCGCTCCTCTTCCGGAGTGACAGGCACGCCTCCGCGCATGCGCGTTGGCTTTATTTACGTTCCGTGTGTGTCACGGAGCCCAGACACGCTCGGAGGCGGCGTTGCTTGTTGCGCCTCAGCCCACTGCCTGCCGGAGAGCCCCTCAAGTAGCCTTTTTCCCTCAGGATTGGGTTTAGGGCTGTATAACCAATAGAGGCGTTGCCTAGGGTGGCTATATTTGCAAGCCTGTCCCTCCACTATTAATTTACCTGTCTATGGTCGAGTTAGTTGCTCTGCCTGTTAGGCTTGCTTGGGGCTGTCACTCCCCCTGACTGGGTCGCTTGGTTGCCGCCTTGACCCTGCTTTGTTATTATTTTGTGGGCTTGTTGGTGTCCATATATATATATTTCCTCAGTGGTGTGTATTTTTCTTTTTTCTGTCACCATGGCTGAGTATGAGGACGCTGATGAATACTATTATGATGAGGTACCCGAGGAATCTTTTGAGTACGACTTGGTCGATGCCCTTGACCAGGGGGTCCGGCATTCAGTCAATACTGCGCTAGTCCACGCAATAGGACCTCTGAAGCGCCATTTGACAGATGACGCTCAGAAACAAGGCTGGATTCCGTCCTCTTCTGCCAAACACTCCTCTATATCGCCTAAGAACCCACATAAATCGGACTTTATGAAATTGGCTAGGTCCTTATCTGCCCCTACTGTATCTAATAGACCCCATCCTCCTTCCCCAGACACGGAGGACACCTCGTCCTCTTCGTCTTCAGGTCTCTCTGGTATTCCCCCTGCTAAAAAGTCACGCAAAGAACATTTTGTTGACGCCTCTTCCCATCCACCGGTCCTGACATTCGAGCCAACTGATATCATCCATCCAAACTCCAAAACTTGGTCCCCTGCACCAGAGGTTGCTGATTACATTCAGGCTCATATCCGTGATTCCTTTGATCAGGAGGTGCGCTCTCGGCTACGTTCCGAGTGCCCTCGCCCTGACTTGGAGGATAAATTAGCTGACACCCCAGAGGTCGATCCGACAATTTTGACTTACCTCAAAAAATTCACAAAAGACCCGAAGAAAGGGATTGATCGCTCTTGGCGCCTGTGTCAAGATAAACTTCTTGATCTTCTTGGCCCCCTAACGAAGATCCTGGATTTGGGTTATCAGGCACAGGGGTCGGCGTCTGGCATCGACCCGGATGAACTTATTGGATGGGCACAACGGGCTATCTGTTTCCTGGGAAACGCGAACTGTGCCCTGTCCACCGAACGTAGACGTTCCATCTTATTGAAAATGGATCCCCGGTTGTCTGAACTGGCAACGTCTGAGTCGGGCCCTTTGGCTCAGGGTCTCCTGTTTGGCCAACCATTTTTAAAGGAGTTGACGAAGTTCGTTGCGACCTTTAGTGGCCTCGACAAGGCGCAGTCTTCCTTGCGCAGGGCATTCCGCCCGGTTTTTGCCAGGGCCGGACGTTCTGGGGGACGTTCGTTCGGCCGAGGTTCTGGTCCGCAGCGTGGCCAGCAGTCCCACCAGGGTGGAGGCGGACAGCGTCAACAGCAACAGTCCTCCTATTCCGGTTCTAAGACGACCTTCTACCCCTCCCGTAAAGGTCGTGGTCAAGGCAACAAAGGAGGCTACGGTGGCAACCAGGGAGGTCGACAGGATTTCTCCTCAACAGGTGAGCTTGATTCCTTACGACAGTGTTGTTGAGGGGGGCAGGGTGCAATTTTTTCTAGAGAATTGGCACACGATCTCAAACGATGCATGGATCTTGCAGACAGTTCAAGGGTACCACATCGAATTTTATCATCCTCCCCTTCAGGGTCCCGTCCCTTTTCCCCTTGTTTTTTCCCAACAAGATCGGGAGGTGATTTCCAAAGAAATCGATTCTCTTCTTCTCAAAGGGGCCATTGTGCGCACGACCCTACATCCACAGGGGTTCGTCAGCAATGTGTTTCTGGTGGAGAAGAAAGGGGGAGGATCTCGCCTTGTGCTCAATCTCAAGGAGTTCAACAACGGAGTGGTCTATCGCCACTTCAAGATGGAGGGCATCCATCTTCTCAGGGATCTTCTTCGCAAGGGCGACTGGATGGTTCGCCTGGATTTGAAGGACGCTTACTTGTCCGTTCCCATCTTTCCGCCTCATCGCCGCTTTCTTCAGTTCCAGTGGTCGGGGGAGTGGTTCGAGTACAAGGTTCTCCCGTTCGGCCTATCGTCCGCTCCATGGTGCTTCACGAAGCTCCTGCGACCAGTTATGGAATCGCTGCGTGCGCGGGGGGTGCGGCTTATCGTGTATCTGGACGACATTCTTTTGATGGCTCAGTGCCCGCTGCAACTACGTTCCCATTTATTGTGGACAATCGATCTGCTTCAGTCTCTCGGATTTCTAGTGAATCCTCAGAAATCTCATTTACAACCCACTCAGTCGATAGAGTTTCTGGGTTTCCTTGTGGACTCGGTCTCTTGCCAGCTTCTCTTGCCTGTCCAGAAGGTCAGGTCTATCAAGAGGGAATTGAGGTCACTGTTGTCTGCTCCGAACATCTCATTACGGTCGATCGCTCGGATTGTCGGACTATTGGCCTCTTCCATTCAGGCGATCTTTCCGGGTCCCTTACATTATCAGGCCCTGCAGCGTCTCAAGATCCGACACTTGCAGAAGGGTCTTCGTTATTCCGACCTTGTTCCCCTGTCACAGGACACGAAGTCGGAGATGTTGTGGTGGCTCCATCACATGGAAGCCTGGAACGGGAAAGCCCTGTTCGGATCAACTCCGGACTTGGTGTTGGAGTCGGATGCGAGTCTATGGGGCTGGGGAGCCCGTTGCGGAGACTTGACGACGGGCGGCCGTTGGTCTCAGGACGAATTAGCCCTTCACATCAATTGCCTGGAACTTCTGGCGGGATCTTTTGCGATCCGCAGCCTTGCTCCTCAGGCCACCAGCTGTTGCATTTTGCTCCGCATGGACAACATCTCAGCGGTGAGGTATGTGAACAAACTGGGGGGGACACGGTCGAGAATGTTAGCAGAGATTGCGAAGGATTTCTGGCATTTCTGCCTCCAGAGGAAGATCACTCTTATTGCAGAGTATCTCCCGGGTCGCCAGAATCAGGTGGCCGACTGGAACTCTCGCCATCTGCTGGACTTCAGCGACTGGCGCCTTCACCCACGGGTATTTCGGACTCTGTCTCGCCTTTGGGGTCGACCTTGGATCGATCTCTTCGCCTCTCGCCTCAATGCTCAACTGCCCAGGTTTTACAGCTGGCGTCCGGATCCGGAGGCTCTTGCCACGGATGCCTTTCTCCAGACTTGGCCTCCTCAGCTTTGCTATGCTTTTCCCCCGTTCGCGATGATCCCGCGAGTCTTGGCCAGAACGAAGCAGTTTCTATCGGAGATCATTCTGATAACTCCTCTTTGGAGGGCTCAAGCGTGGTTTCCGGATCTTCTGGAAATGAGTTGCTCGACTCCGTTCCTGCTTCCAACGAAGTGGAACCTGCTGTTGGATCCTCTGCTCCGTCCACATCCTCTAATTCTGTCGGGCCTGCTCCGTCTGGTGGCGTGGCGTCTTTTGGGGAACGCTGGAAAGTCCCTGGCTTATCTGGAGACGCTGAGAGATTTATCAATGAAGCTTGGGCCCCCAACACGCGCAAGCGTTATGCGTCAGCTTGGCGTCGGTGGTGTGATTGGTGTTCTGAACGAGACCTGGATCCCGCTTCAGCAGATGTCTCTCTAGTTGTTAATTTTCTTGCTTCCATTGCTTCTTCTGGTTCTGCTTACAGAACTGTCAATTCTTTTCGCTCCGCTCTCTCTGCGGGCCATGATTTTGTCGACGGGAAGCCTATTGGGGAACATCATCTCATCTCTAAATTGCTTCGTGGAGTTCGGATGGCTAAGCCGCCATGTCCAAAGTATGTCGCTCTTTGGGATGTCTCTGTTGTGTTCCGTTTTCTGGAAGCTTGGCCTCCCAACGCTTCTCTGTCTCGTAAGCAATTGTCTGCGAAATTGACAATGCTTTTATGCTTGGTATCTTGTAAGCGTGTTTCGGATGTACGCGCGTTAGATCTCGCGGGTCGTTCTTTTTCCCCCGAAGGCGTTACTTTTACGGTTTCCAGACGTACAAAGACTAATCTGTCTACTGTCACTTATCCAGCTTTTCCTCACAATCCACAGTTGTGTGTGGTCCGCTGCATAAAAGATTATGAGGTGAGTACTGCTCCTTTTCGTCAGGATTTGTCTGGACAGTTGTTGATTGCTTTGCAAAAGCCTTTTAAGCCTGTAGCGCCAGCTACTCTGGCTCGTTGGGTGCGCTGGCTTATGTCCGAGGCAGGAATTGATGTCTCCATTTTTGGAGCTCATTCCGCGAGGGGTGCCATGGCCTCTAAGGCTTTTCATGTTGGGGTAGGTTTGCAAGACATTGTGAAGACGGCTGATTGGTCTTCTGATACTGTGTTTAAGACGTATTATTTCAAGCCCCTTGTGGATATTGCCTCTGTTGTGGTGGACGAGCTTTGAACAAGCATAATCTGAGACTCCTGTCCTGCCATAGAATTAAAAATTTGCAAACATTCGTGACAAGAATTTTCAATTCTATTAAGGACACGGAGGCGAGGATTATCCCACCCATTTGTATTCTACTGCATTATTTATGTTGCATCTTTGCTTTGCTATGATCTGCAATGTTTCTTGCATTGATTTTTTCCCCACCCTATGTGATGCTACCTTTCCAAGGTTTTGGGGTTGTGTATTACGACTCTGTTTTTTCTTTCAGGTTCGGACCAGAAGTAATCCTTCATCATGGTCTCTCCTGCGCTGTTTTCCGCTCCTTTGGAGGCTGAATCTGCTGTGTTTCCTGATGTGATTTCTTCGCTTTTGGATGGTTGCCTGTTTCCTGTTGGCCTCTTTTGCGGTTGCCTTCAGACTTTTCCTTCCGGATGGTCGGTGGTACTTTCTTCAATGACTTTTGACTGTTATGATTTCCTGGACAAAGAAAGAGGAAGTGTTGTCCTCTATGGTGGTTTATATAGCATGTAGTCTCTATGGTTGCCTAAGGGCTCATGGGAGTTGTAGTTTGCTTTTTCTTTACTATGTTCCTATTGGCTGCTGTTGGTAGTAAAGAAATCGAGAAAGCATAATCCTCGCCTCCGTGTCCTTAATAGAATTGAAAATTCTTGTCACGAATGTTTGCAAATTTTTAATTAGCAGCCAAAACAAAGTGCATTTTGCATTCAGTACAAAAAGTAAAATTCTAACAGTCAAAATTACCAATAAACTCCTCAAGTTAGTAATACTACACGGAATACTATGCATCAATAGTAATTAAAGTGCAATGGACTTATTGCTAATAGTAAACTCCAGGAGAATTAAAGTGACTTGTGCTATGCTTAAAATACAATCCACAATTATAGAGTAATTTTCAATACTAAATGAATATAAAACACCTTAAAATAGTCCCCAAACTCCCTAAAAACATTCAAGAACCTTATATCCTTACCATTTTTTCTAAATACTTTTCACAACAGGAATTCATTTGCTTATAATGTCTACTTTACGGAATTTCTTTTCAGCAACAAAGATAAACTTAACAAATTGATGGATAAATTGGATGTTAACCCCTCTTAGACAGACAATAATTGCATTTCCTACATGTTCTAACTCCCAATTAGTTGAAAATAGACTTTAAGATAGTCTTCCGTGCTTGTGACAAGATTAGGCATAGGGTTACAATGTGCAGTAAGGTTTCATCACTCAGCCCACAGAGCCTACAAATACTCGATGGCCATTTGTTCTCCCATTTTGGAATTCCGTCTTTAGTTGGATATCTCCCAAACCTTAGTAACATAAATGTATTCTTAATCAGGGGTCTTAAATGATATAACAGATAAGGTTGGGGCGACAATTTGCCAAAAGAGTTGGCTATTGACCATAAGTGATTTTTTCCCTTAGTTCCTCTTTATCCTTTATAGTAGACAGTTAAGCAGCTGTTTTATTAATTATTTTCTTATAAACTATTTTACTCATCACTTCATCCCCTTATTTTGAACATTCAAAATTACATCAGCACTCATTTAAATAAGTCTGCCAACTCCTCGAGTATTCACCTTTCGAGATCTCAAGCCAGCACAACTTTGCTAATGAGCCCTCTTCTGCTCGAGATAATGACAGTAAGGACTTTAAAAATGTAGATTATCGGGCCAATAACTGATTCTTTAAGCCAAATTCAAGTCTTATTGGCACGAGTAATATATCTGGGAATCCTAAAAACAGATTTATATGTCCTTAATTCTATGTCATCGAGCAGTTTTGCATCTTAGCCCCAAAAGATAATAGAACCGTAGTCCAAATATGGGATTAACTTTGCTCTCATCACCCTCATTAGATGATCATAATTAGGGCATTATAGAGTATCCCTCAATTTTCTAAAGGCAAATGCGAGCGAGGTGCCCCTAGCCTCAAGGTTATTAAAATGCTGCCTAAATGTCATACCCTCATCAAATATAATTCCCAAATATTTATATGATTTAACATTTTCGATAAACAAACCATTAATATTCCATTCTTTTACTCCTAGTTTACCTTTTCCCACTGTCATTATTTTTGTTTTTTTTATGTGTATTTTGTGTAATGTAAGTGTTAAAAGAATCTATAAATCTTTTTAACCCTATAACCGTTTGGCTCAATAAAATGGTATAGTCTGCATATTGCAAATATTTGATCTCTTTACCAAACACAGAGGGGGAGTGTGCATTAACATTATTAAAATGGGCTGGGAGATCAGACATAAAAAGATTAAAAAGGCAAGAAGCCAAAACACAACCTTGTTTCAAGCCGACATTAGTTGGTAGGCGACGGGTCGTATGTCTACCGTTGCCAATTTTGATCTGTACCCAGGTGTCGGAGTATAATAATTTAATCATTTTTAAAAGTGTTTCAGATATACCCCAATTAATTAACTTCCACCAAAGAACATTTCGGGCCACAGAATCAAAAGCGGCTTTTAGGTCAATAAAGCAAATATACAATTTTTGTTTCCTACTTTTGGCTCTTTCACCTAATAGTGTTAAAAAAATCAAACTAGTATAAGTTGATTCACCCTTTCTAAAACCGGTTTGTAAAAAAGAAATCAACTCCTCTCTTATGGTCCATGATTCCAATTCATCCAGCAGACAACTGGCAAAAAAATTTCAATACATCTGTAAGTGTTATTAAGCAATAGTTTGCCGGATTGTCCAGGGGACCACTTTTATATATTGGTTGAATGATACTTTCCTGCCATGATAGCGGAATAAGGCTTGATTTAAGCACATCATTAAACAGGAGCGTTAATAGCTCTGGCCAGTTCCTTAATTTTTCTTTAAATATGGCATTCCGAATTCCATTAGGACCTGACACTCCATTAGATCTAATCTTGTTTATCACTTTTTTTACTTTATCGACCGACCATGGCTCAATATCAACACAGCTTTGTAGGTCATAGGCACTAACATGTGTCCCTCCATTTATTGTCTCATGTAGGCAGTGATGTCGATTACTTTTACCATTGTCACACTGTGGGCTTTGAGGAGCAATTTTCAGATTAAAAAAGTTTACCCAACTTAATTCATCAACATTGGCACTATTACTTCTATTATTACCATTTTCAAGGTTGTTAATAATACTCCAAAATAGCCGCAAATCTTTAGATTTACAAGCATAATGTAACTTAGACCATGTTGCTTCATAATATGCTTGCTTGGCTTTCCAAATTTCATTCTTATATCCCTTTTTCAATTCTCTAATTTTGAGGGATATAAAACAAATGATAACCCTTTTACTTTCCTATACAATAATCTTATTATTTTATTAAGATTTCTTTTAAGGTATAGTAAGCGGTGAGAATACCAACCTGGGTTCTTAGGGTTCAGGGTTATACCCCTAGAGCGGTGGTTCCCAAAGTGTGCGCTGCGCTGTGATGAGAAGCCAGGGGCACCGCAGCGCCGCCCAGGATGTGGCTCCTTTGTGATGAATGTGATCCCAGCCCTCGACCTCTGCATTTAAATGGCTCAATTAAGAGCTCGGTGAGGTTACGGAGAGTGCTGTGGACATCTTGACAGTGCACCCGAGTAATAAAGCAAGCTTTACATGGAAGGGTTTAGAAGCCTACAAGAAGGCGAACCAGTTGAATTTACCTTCAAGAAATCTTCCAAAGGCCTTGAATCTTGAATCTTGAATCAATACGGCTAATGGGCCCCGGTGGCAACCCTTGCTCAGGAAGCGAGCGACGGCCAAAAGGGAAGATCGTACAGAAACGAAATCCAAAGGGAGACAGGTAAAGCTCTCCCTTTTCCATTTACACAGTGATTTAATTAGATATTGGGTGCACGTTGCCGGGTATATTTCTTTTGTTAGGAGAGCATAAATGTTAATCTTTATCTATCCCGTGTTGCAAGTGGTTGTAATCCTTTTTTTTTTAAACAGTTCCGTAATAACTTTATTTAGCGTTTTGATAATGTAACTTTGCTTTCATTTTGTAAAATTTGTGACAGAATGCAGTCTAAAAGCAGTTTGTATTGAAAACAGTTGTGGCGCATTGTGCTCGTGCTCTTAAACATGCATGCGCATTTAAAATGATCAGTGTTTACCATAAAACGCTGTCACCTATGTATGAGACTTCTTGTGTACCAGTTACCTATAAAATGGTTTTGGATATCGCATTGCCTGGAATCACTGAGGCAGCAAAACTCCACTTCTCTGTGTGCGTTAATATCGTAGTTTTGCATGAATTAGGAGTCATTTAAAATCTTTCTTATTTCTGGCCTAGTAACGATTTTTATTCTAAACTTGAAAAACCAATGCATGTGAGAAAGCATCAGACATTGTCCCTGTCGCCCCTTGTTGGTATTTGGAGGTGGAATAACATTTAACACATGTAACTTCGCTCCAGTAACTCATGTAACTTGTAACTATGCTCTGAAACAATGTTCGTCCTCATGTAAAGCGCTCTGATACCTCTGGGACTAGCCTGCGCTATATAAAACTTTTCAAATAAATAAAAAATAAAAAATAAAAAAAACTGTAGCAGCGGGCGAAATGGCTAAAACTGCAGCTGCCTAAAGGAAGAGATAGATAAAATGCTGTATCCCATAAAATGTGCAGACTTTGTCTCCTCGACTTCCGAAGCACGATTAATTGAACGTGTGCGTTCCCAAGATTGCACATCTGACTCGGCGCGAACAGATAGGTTTTCCCTGGGCACACATGTTTGTCTCTGAAATGAAAAGTTACATGAATTCGTAAGACATGACCATTGTGTTTTTGTGTGTGCAATTTTACAAAACGGGACAAGACGCAATAGAGTATCGCTTTGCATTTATCACATGGTTCCTAGGGTTTTAGTGTGCTTCATGAGACAGTGAAACGTAATTGCAATTAAAACCAAGCAGAAAAATCACTACATTAAGATATATACCAGAACGTACACCCTTTTATTTTTATTTAATGCGATTTTATATAGCGCAAACATTAACGGAAGGTGTCAGAGCGCTTTACATAAGAACCAGTTGCGATACATAAGGACTTAGGATTACATGCGTTACAAGCAGAAAAAAATTGCAAATGTACAAGTTATAAAGTCACACAGGGAAGAGATATAAACAGAAATAAATTGCAAATGTACAAGTAGTAAAGTCACACAGGGAAGAGACAAATATAAAAAATTGCAAATGTACAGGTTGTAAAGTCACTCAAGGAAGAGATACAAATGGATAAGCTCTAAGAGTCACATTGGAATGGTAGAGAGTACAAAGGTCTACTGAGGTGGTTCCCAAAGTGTGCGCTGCGGCACCCCGGTGCGCCGGTAAAAAAATGGTGGGGAGACACGGCCAACTGCCAATTAGGTCAAGGGAGCCACGAGTCAAAAAAGTTTGGGAACCACTGCCCTAGAGGGTTTCTGATTAGAGAAATTAACCAAAAGCGCGGCACATAAGCGTGGCCAGAGAGCAACCATGGATTTCCCTTCAGCATTTGCAACCTGCACATCTTGAATTAAACGGGAAAGTACTTATAAAATATCTTTCTCCGTTTTATCATTCCATATTAACCTTTTAAGGTTAAAAGAGATAGGAGCAGTTTTTGACTTCAATCCGCAGTGGGCCTGGTGGAACGAGCAGCCCACTTGCAGGCTTTGCAATTACATACACGAGTCCTGGCTCCACCTGCTATGCTGCTGCCCATTTTTAGCTATCAACCGACGCCGCTTACTGATTCCTGTCCTCCGGGAACAGTCACTGAGACATTGCAGGGAAGCATCGGCCTTGTGTTTTAGTAACAATTTAGCCCAAGCCCTAGCAAGAGCTGGGAAATTTGTCAATATTATTTTAACCGCATTGCATAATGCTCAGCACTAAGAATCTGATCATGATTTTATACATTTTAAAATCTTACTCTATCATGTGTTGTTATGTTTGTACATTACGGTTTTTATTAACTGTATAATAAAGTAAGATAGGAGCAGTTTTAATTATTCTGGTTTCAGGCAGACAATCAAGCGGAAAATCAAAAAAGATAACTTGAGGATTGTGATCACTCAATCCTCGGGACTATCTGATAACTTTGAACTAAATTAAATAATTTCTCGGACATTATTGTATAATCTATTATGGAAGAACTACCTATTTTATTACATGTCGGTATATTATCACCATCATGCATAATCTTTAAATTCTATTTTATGAACTCACAATTTGTCCATTGAGCTAAACATTTTAAATCAATTGTCCGCTTTTTATATGAAACAAGATGCATATTAAAATCGCCAGAAATAATGATCATTGAATCTAGATGATCAAAATATAACACTTTCACCATTTCCCATAGGTGAGCAATTTGCGTGGATCTAACCTTTTTTTTAGAACTCAAATAAACATAAAAAAAATAATTGATTGACTAGCAATTAATTTAATACACTGTATCCATTTTACCTGGAGGTCAATCTCAAAGTGTTCAACTTAAAGACTCAGGGAAACATATATAGAGAGGCCACCACTTGGGCGACCCGTAGAGGCCTCACGAGTTGCCACATTCAAATATTCTAAATAACCGATGAGGGGTTCACTACACCTATTCCAAGTTTCTCGTAAAATTAACATATCAAAAGTTAAAAAAAAAGTCTATAACATTTGGCTCCTTAATAAGTGATTTTAGACCATTTGTGTTCCAGGAACAAAGTTTAAAAGGGTTTGATGCTTTTTCAAGAGATGGTCGGCATCATTCGTTCTTCCCAGAATTTGCATTTGTTAATATTGCCGGAAGCCAACTCAAATCATCAACTGGATCGGGGACTTTCTTTAACTCCTCACATGATCGTAAACCAGGCTGACTGCTCCTGATCTTAATACCGCATGACAAATTTAACTCTGAAGATGGACCTGAAGCACCTTTCAACACTCTAACCTGTGATGCCCTGACTATTTTTTTGTCCTCCTTCTTTAGAACCGGGCTACAAGGTGACTTAATTGGGATTAACAACGTTGGATATCGTGGGCCTTGAAGTCTCCAAACTTTGATACGACTTTCTCAAATATAATACAGTTAGCCATTATTTTATCAACAATTTCAATGTTTAACCAGGTTGTAATTGTTATCTCCCTGTAGGTGTTGTCACAATCTTTCTGAAACTCTACAATTTCCAAATCGTCAGATACTACATCTTTCAGATCTGAAATTGCATGTAATAATTTCAAAATGTTTCCGCGGTTCAAAATATCATAAGTGCCTCTCGTTATATATTGAGGGCAGAAGACTAATTTCCTATATTTTCTATATTGCACAGAGGCACATACAGACCAGGACTGCAGCGGCTCCCTTTCTTTTTCACCGCACGGACTCCACAACTCGCAGCACCCGCTCCGCGGGTGCCGCTTCGCTCGGAGAGGCGCAGGGGGCTTATCAGGAGGACCAACAGCTACAGGGCGGTGAGAGGCGCGAGGTGCTAGCGGGGCTGCGAGCGTGGCCATTGACGAGGGAATTAGTAAAATGCAGCACAGGGTTTCCTTGGATCTTGAAGCTGCAAGAAGGTTATCTGAGCACTTAGCCAGCACAAAAAAAATCCTCTCTGGGGAATATTGCTTCTGCCCGTACCCCCGAGCATACAGTAGGTCCACGGCCATTGTTAATAACAGCAGCTATTCATCCAGCCCCTCCTACTACCTCTCCAATATCTCCCCCTAACCCCCAACCCATTCCAGTGCAACAAAATAAGGATCCTGTCCCACTAACTTGTGTGACAGGCACCTCCTTTCCTTCCAAAATTAACTCATCCACGAGACCAAGCAGTGTCAAGAAAGCAGCAATCTATAAAAAGAAATGCCTTGCTAGGTCTATACATGCACGGGAAAAAGCCAAAATTGCCAGATCACAGTTTTTCAACAGTAGAAGGGCTCTGGGTTCTCTTGGGATGAAAGACGATAGCTCTAAAACTAATCCCAGCATTTTGGGCGGGGAAGTCGCTCTTGGCTCACATAGCCCGGTGGACGACAATATTTTGGTCGCCTCCCCGGGGACGAACAGAGTGAATCAACTGGAGGGTCGGTTGAGTGGATCTGAGAATGATAGGGGGGGTGACGAAGAATTCCTTAAAATAGTTTGGGGCACGTTAAAGCAATTACTTACCCCCTTGGAACTAAGGCTTTCTCGTATAGAGAATAATTTGTTAGAAATGGATAGGACTATAGTCACCCTGGCCAGCCTGAGCTTAAAGGAAATGGAAGCTAAGCTTCCTCGTGAAACCGAACCAACCCTCCAGACTAAGGCACCAGAACCCATATTACTACCCCCACAAATACCTCAAAATATTCTTGCGACCCTACCAACACCCAACCCCATACCAAAGCCCTGCACCACTGTTGTAAACCATACTGCATCCACCCCTAGCTCTGTTGCACCAAAATCTCTCTTTCCTCGCAAAATCCAGCATACAGGCAGAACCCCAACTCACGAGCTGTATCACACCACGCCATAAGGCCAGAATCTGCGAATAACCCACAACGGCAGGCTAGTCGTTCCAATTTTCGTGGAGGGTTTATTGACCTTCCACCGGAAGCTGGGCCTTATGTTATTATATTAGCTGGCGTCCCAGAATTGGACCTGCATTCCCAGGAGAACCATCATTCCCTGAAAAACAAAGTCATTCATTGGCTTAATTCAAACAAACAGCTTCCCGTCCACCAAAGAAGCAGTGTACTAATGGTACGGAGAGTGCCTTGGATAGGGCCCACACACAAGTCCCTAGCTGGTGACTGTGTTGTGGTATCTTTTGCAGACCCCCACACAGCACAGCATCTCTGTGCATGGCCATCCTACGAAGCCAATTCCACAATAGTTGTGAGACCTCTTACTTTTTTTTATCCTCCAAGACACCATCCCGCGAAGGAGGGTTTATGGTCAATTGTCCAGAATGCCAGACGGCCAACTCACAGGATTGATGGACATAGCCAGCATAATTGGTGGCAGGGGGCACCCACCTCTAACATGTTTGGCTGCCTGGAGGAGGTTGATTGACTTGGGGGGTCTGGCGACACAATGCCTATTATGGACTCTCTTCACCCACGGGGGATTGTCTTACCCACTACTTTAACACCACCTACTAATGGCTTAATTCCTCCTAAAAATTTAGGTCCAATCTCAGATCCTACTAATATCTTAGTTAGGACTGGGCCAGAGGAAATGGGCCTGGCACAGATACCTCATGCCAATGGTACGGATAATCCACTAAGAGTAGCCTCCTGGAACATTGCAGGGTTACGGGGACGCTTGGACAACGACGATTGGGTCAACTTCATTGACTCCTATGATATCGTTGTTTTCCAGGAAACATGGTCAACAGTCCCCTTATTTAGGCTGGGCTATCTTAATTTTACCAAACCTGCTATCCAGAGTCCCAAGGGTAGGGCCTCTGGTGGCCTTACCATTTGGATTAAAAACAATCTGGGCTTTCATGGTAAGGAAATTTTGGTAGAGAGTGCAGACCTCCTATGTATTATTTTGAGCAAAGCCAACACCAAGGATCTCCTCCTAGTTGATGTCTATGCCCGTGGCTGTCAGGGTGGGAGGAAACAAACTGTTCTGAATGACCTCGATCGACTTTTTACGAACTTTAAAGTCGATCAGACTGTCATTGTAGCGGGTGACATGAATACATCTTTTGAGCCCATACTCACCTTGGCAGAGGATGTGGGATCTGAGGAGGATACAGCCTGGAATATTCCCTCGCTAACCATCACCAAGGGAGTTAGGGGCACTGAGGCAGCTTTACATTGGTTGGGTCTCTGTCTGGAATGGGGTCTTCGGGCTGTTAATGGGCGCACACGCTCTGACAGCTTAGGGACTAAAACCTTTGACAATGGTCTGAGCTCTAGCCGTATCGACTATATATTGATTAATATCGAATCATGGTCCATTGTGCGAGATATGGCGGTAGAGTCCCGACCAGAGAGTGATCACAATCCTCTTTCCCTTGAGATTTTGGTCCCCGGTTTGGGTGCTCCAATCATGGGAACTAATTGCTTAACGTCTGATGTAGTTTTGTGCGACAACAGACGGCGAGTAAAATGGTCCAGGGTTTTAGCTGACCCAGCGCTTATTTCTAAGATTGAGGAGCAGGTTCTGAATGTGTGGAGTAGGATGCAACCATTATCCTCTTCTGGTGACGTTGATTCTACAAACACCAACCTCCACGAGGAGTGTTTTTTGGGCCTTAAAACCTCCTTACCAAACCTTCAAAGCCTGTTATTACAAAGGTGCACAAAAAATGGTACAACAAGAGTTGCAGAGACGCTCACAGCAACTTAATAGCTGCTGTTAAGGCCCGGAATACAGATGATATTAGGATAGCTAGGCAGTTCTACAAGCGTTCCCTCTGGGCAGCCAAGCGGGACTGGGATGATTCTTACTGGCTCGATCTCCTCAGAGCCTGTGAATCGTCTAACCTAACTGAATTTTGGCTGATTGTCAGGCAGGGTAGGGACTCAGTTGCCCAAACACCTGACAATCACGTCTCAGCTCAGTCTTGGGTGGAATTCTTTTCGGCACAATTTAATGATCCAAGCGTAGCTCAGGAACAAACGACTGCAATGACGCCACTGTGTACCCAACCACAAATAGGAAACAGACTTACATTCTTAGAATCTGATACTGTACACGCCCTTGAGTCTGTACAGTCTGGTAAAGCTCCTGGCCTAGATGCTATTCCTGCAGACCTTTTCAAGCTTAACCCTGACCTATGGGTTCCTTACATCACGCTACTGGCTAACAATATAGCTGCAGGGGCTGAGATCCCCAAATCCTGGAAAGGGGCGGAAATATTGCCAGTATATAAAAAAGGTGACCGCTCCATCCCAAATAATTATCGGCCCATTAGTTTGATCGATTCGATCCAGAAAATAGTGTCAAGGATGGTTTTAGTAAGAATTCAGGGTTGGATCGAATCAAACAACATACTTTCCCCTATGCAGGCAGGGTTTAGGTTTGGTACCAGCACTATAGATCAGGTCTTCCGGTTTTCACTGCTTTTTTGGAAGGTGGTTTTTTTGGGTGGCGGTGTGCTATACGCCGCATTTGTCGACCTTAAGTCGGCCTTTGATTTAGTCCCAAGGAAGAAGCTATGGGAGGCTCTTAGATTAATGGGCCTTCCATTAGAGCTATTGAGCTTAGTCCAGCGTTTACACGAGGATAATTTTGCTCAGGTAAGGTGGGGGAGCCAGGGGCAGGTGACCAAAAGCTTCCCTGTACAACGTGGGGTGCGCCAAGGCTGCGTCTTGGCCCCCACCCTGTTCCTTCTGTTTATTAATCAGGTGGCCCAATATTTTAATAATACACAGTCCGACGCACCCACTCTGGCCGGTCTTAAATACCCCATGTTAATCTTCGCAGACGATACCCTTCTCCTTTCAAAAACAAGAGGTGGGCTTCAGGTAGCCCTGAACAGATTCTCAGAGTTTTGTAAAACAAATGACTTGCAAATAAATGTTGATAAAACCAAATTTATGTTTTTTTGCAAGAAAACCCCCCCTAATAGCTCTGTCACTTTAAACGGAGTTCTAATTGAGCAGGTCAAGGTCATGACATACCTAGGTGTGACTCTTGATCACCAACTCAATTGGAACCCCCAATTGGAGACGTCGAACCTTAAATTTAACCGGCTGGCTGGATGTCTGGTCCATGAACAAAAGAACTCCCTAACAAAGCGTATCACTCCAGCCCTAAAGATCTATGAGGCTAAGGTTATTTCTGCAACCTTATATGGAGCTGAAGTCTGGGGCCACAGGGATCTATCATGCTTGGCCGCTGCGCAGAATAGGTTCCTACGGAAACTGGTAGGTCTCCCGCAGTCTGCACCCATAAAACCTTTGTTACTAGATCTCGGCTGTAGACCTATCAACGAGATGGCGCAGTACCGCTTAGTGGCACTATGGCGTCGTCTCTGGACTACCCCTGAGCTTAGTCTTTTCTCTCGTGAATTAGACGAGGTAAAATCACTGTGGGGTGCGCAAAAAATACCATGGCTTAGGGAAGTCAAAAACATCCTGTACATGATGGGCCTTCCAGAGCTATGGTCCAACCCAGGGGGGTCAATCTTTCCATCAAAACCTGAGTTTAAGGCGCTCTTTTGGGCCTGGAAAAAATCTATTTTAGTTACCCAATCCCTGGATGCTAATTTAACTGGTTTATTTCTATTGCATAAGGTTATTCCTTCCCTTGAGCAGTACTGGGACTTGATTTCCAAGGTGTTAGACCGCAAACTATATCATCAGTTCCGTACTGGCACCTTGCCTGTCAATTCCTTTACTGCAAAGTGGGACACAAAGACAGGAAATAAATGCTTCTGGTGTCCTGACCAGGAAGAAAGTGTTGGCCATCTTTTCTTCGGTTGTCCTGTTTATCGATCGCCTAGAAGTAAATGGCTAAAACCCATATGTTCATCCCTGAATTGTAGTGGTCACCGAGATGCACTCACAAAACTACAAGTAATCAGATCAGAAACAGTTGTGGTTTGTGTTGCTAAATTTTTGGGATGGGCCTGGCTGATTCGAACTAAGAGACTGAATATACCCATGCATTGATTGTTCTATCCAGATGTATACTTTTGTATCATGTTTTTTTTAGCTTAATGTGGATATTAGCAGTATTAATCTATGTGCATGTTGTATTGCACTTTATTTTGTACCAGGGATTAACCAGTGGATTTTTATATTGTGAATGATTGTATATTGTCTTTTATGAATTTTTTATTCGAAATAAAGACTAAATGAACTGACTAATTTCCTCTTTTCAGACAACAAGTTGGAAGACTCTGTATCCTCCTTATCTCCCGGGTCAGTTGAATTCCTATTCCCACTAGAAGGAGCCAAAACGGAAACTGTCAAGTGATTTGCTTCGTTAATTTCTATTGTTTTTTGGTCCTGAGTACACAAACGGACCGCCTGATCGTTCCTATTGCTACATTGGAGGTTAATGAGATTTACAGTTTTCTGATTAAAAGTATTTTGGTCTCCTTGTTGGGAGGTTGATTCATTTCTGGGCTGAGCACATGATTCGTACCCCTGAAAATTCCTACTACTACCTTGGGGATTAATAGGATCTACAGTTTTCTGATTAAAGATTATTTGCTCTCCTTGTTTGGCGCCCTTTCATTTCTAGATTGGTCAGATACATCTTCCTCTAACTTTATTGGGGGCTCAACTTTGGGCCCTAAACTTGGTTTAGACTCCTCCTGCACAAAATTATTAACGCACTCATTAAATTGTTTGTCCTTTAAATTAAGTCCAGAATCTTTATTATGTCCAAAAATCGGAAAATAAGCTTTCGTTTCAGGTTCCTCAGACATTTTAGGATTATTAATAACTTCCTTACCAGGAGATTTTATACCCTGCATTTTCTTATTATGTGTTTTCCTTAACCTTTTTCTAGCCCGTTTGGACATAAGGGGGTGGACGGTGGCAGAGTCTTTCCCCGACTCGCTTTGATGCTAGCCAGCGTTTGTTCAGCAAATCTTGAGGAGATATTTTAATTAACTGCAAAGTGACATTTAAGAGTTTATAAACGGATACTTTTAAAAATTGAAAATTGCATGTTTAATACGTTTTTAAGGTGATTTTAATACCTTGTTTACACTGACCCTCAGGGACGCTCTGTGCTTGATCACTCGCCTGCACGCCTCGGTCCGACTCGGTGATTAACACCGTTGAGCGGAGGGCGCACAGGCAGAGCCAGAGACACTTCCGCCTCACGAGCGGTTAGCGCTCTAGCTCATACAACAGTTAGGACTATAAAGTCCTCCACCCCTATCGAGCGCGCAGCGGTCGCGCGCAGGGGTGTGCCTAAGAAGTCGCCAAAGAGGAGCCCGTCTGTGCCCGTCCGTGACAGGACGGGACCAGGGGCCATGCCTCTTATAGGCGGCACTCATGATTTGTCCTCCACCTACCGGGTAAGCTACACATCACAAGATTTGTGTAATATGTGGACGCCCGCACAGTTGGGATGTTCAGGGGAGGTGGGATATCCCCCAGTAGGCCCGTTTTCCTGTCGCACTTGCCAATTTCAGGCCAATGTTGAGGACAAAGATCACGGACTCTGTCTTTCCGTTGTAGGGAAGACAGAAACTGAACCAAGACTTGGCGATAAGAACATACTGTGCAATATTAGATCATTTCCCAAGCACCATGCGGAAGTTTGGGAGCTCATCTCATCTACACAACCAGACCTATGTTTTCTTACAGAAACATGGCTAAAGCCACATACGGTCCCAGCCATCACCTTAGGGATCCCACAGGACTATCATATAGTCAGATTAGATCGCCCAGTTAAAACGGGCGGAGGCATCGCTATTGTGTATAAAAAAGAGATACGATTATCCATTCTAGAGGAACGGAGTACTCCTGAGCTGGAAATATTAATTTTTAAGATTGAAATTTCACGCACTATGAGTCGAAAAGGGGCATTAGTCTATCGCCCTCCGGGCTCATGTGCCAACTTCTCCACCATATTGCTGGAAGTGTTGGCCAGCCATGTCAACCCCGGAAGCAATTTTTTACTCCTTGGCGATTTTAATGTCCATAGTGAAATCACACAATGTGCTGAGGCGCAATCTTTGCTCTCTGACTTGGCGCTATTAGGTCTTACACAGATTAATAGCGGACCAACGCACTTGGCAGGGCATACCCTGGACCTTATCTTTTCGACTACACCACATGCTATTAACTGTTCCCCCCCCATACAAGTGAGCTGGACAGATCACTACATTATGGAATTTTATACTTCTAGGCCAGAGAAACCCCAAAAACTAAAAATGACACTACCCATTACACGAAGACCATGGCATAAGATAAACTCGGAAATTTTCCAGCAAGGGTTTACTGAGCCAGCTGCTTGCTCCACGGATAGAGTTGATAATGCCCTAGCCAAATTTGATCAAGCTATGCGGACAGTAGTGGATAACGTTGCCCCAATGAAAACTTTCAAAGCTCACCCAGCTCAGAAGCAGGAAGTGTGGTTTTCGGAGCATTTACATTCTTTAAAACGGGCAGTAAGGAAATTGGAAAAAGTATGGAGAACATCCCACAATGAAGATGATAGGAATCTTTATTGGTCGGCCCTTTCCATTTACCATAACGCTATTCGATTGGCACGCAAGACTCACATTGCGTCCCTCCTATCATCTGCAGGAAATGCCCCTAGAAAGCTGTACCAAGTCCTACAGTCTTTCGTTAAGCCTGCAGCCTGTGAAAGTCCTGAATTGACATCTCAGCAACTATGTGACGACGTAGCACTGTTTTTTACGAGTAGGATCGACAAGATCTATAATAACATCACTAATGCCAATATATCTGCCACAGTGGAAATGCCACACATCCCAACTAACTCTCCCTCAAGCTTCCTTAGCATTTTTCCCCCAATCTCTGCAGATGAGGTAGATGGCTACATTAATCAAATAAAAAGTGGAAGCCCATTGGACATTATTCCAGCAAGAATAATGCCAATTGTTGGGAATATACTGGGCCCAGGCATCCAGAGAATTGTGAACCTCTCACTGACAAATGGTCAGGTGCCTAGAGAATGGAAGAGAGCATCGATTAGACCGATCAGGAAAAATTCTACCATCCCATGGACAGATCTGTCTAATCTAAGACCGATATCTCTACTCCCTTTTATGGGAAAATTAGCTGAAAAGCACGTTAATAGGCACCTATCTAATTTTCTGGAGCAGGCCAACTGCTTGGATCACTCGCAGTTTGGCTTCAGGCCCAAACATGGCACGGAGACTGCGTTACTATCAGTAACAGATGATCTTTATAGATATCAAGATAGAGGCTTTTCCGTTGTTCTAGTGCTACTAGATCTGTCAGCAGCGTTCGATACTGTTTCCCACATTATCCTACTCGAACGATCTGCTGACATTGGGCTGAAGGACACGGCTCTAGCATGGCTAAAAAGCTTTCTGTCTAACCGGACCCAGACGGTCAGCATGGGTACGTTTCATTCTGCTGAAATGGAAATTACCAAGGGGGTGCCACAGGGCTCATGTTTGAGCCCGACTCTTTTTAACATCTATGTGGCCCCCCTGGCAAACATTCTGCGAGAGTTTGGTTTCATCCCCGTATCTTACGCGGATGATACACACCTATTATATCCTTTTAAGCAGCTTATGAACGAAATGAAGGCCTCTTTCTCCAATGGCATGAAGGCAGTAGCCAAATGGATGTCATCAAACTGCCTTCAATGCAATGTGGGGAAGACTGAGGTCCTGTTGTTTGGAGAAGCCAAGATCTTATGGACCCCAGATTGGTGGCCGCAGGATCTTGGGCCAGTACCTGAACCCAAACTGGTCGTGAAAAACTTGGGGGTGCGCCTGGATCGAGATCTTTCCATGAAACAATATGCCAACTCAGTGGTGGGCACTTGTTTTCATGTGATCGGCCTCTTACGAAAAGTTTTTCCTTTACTACCGGATGTTACAAGAAAGACTTTAGTGCAGGCCCTGATACTTAGTCGATTAGACTACTGTAATGGGCTCCTGCTGTCAGCCAACGAGGGAGTCAAAGCTAAACTTCAGGTTGTGCAGAACACAGCAGCAAGGCTGGTTCTAAATGTTCCTCCAAGAACTCCATCTAAACCACTCCTGACTAAATTACACTGGCTCCCCATTCGGAAAAGGGTGGTATTTAAAATCTGCTGCCTTATTCACAAGAGTCTAAATGAATTAGGGCCATTACATTGGGCAGACAAATTTGTACCGCACATTCCGATGCGATCTCTCAGATCCAGTAACCAGCTGCTTCTAACAGTGCCAGCTGTAAAAAAAGTAAGGCAGGGTGGTAGAGCTCTGTCCGTAGTTGATCCGACCTTGTGGAATGGATTACCTTTGGCACTTAGGAAATGTACAGAACACCTGAGTTTCAGGAAACAACTTAAGACCTTTTTGTTTCAATCATAAAACATCCCCTTTGGACTTGCAGAAAGCGCTCTCTAGGTCACAGGCGCAGAGATACTCCTCTGGGAGTCGATTCCTAGCGCGTTACAAACATATAAATAAAATAAATAAATAAATAATCACTGGTTTGTTAGTAACACTTATTCTCTGGCTATGATTAGGGCAGATCCTTTTCGTATCAGAATTTTCCATACTGCTTGACTTTTGAATTGGCACAGGGTAATCATTAATTGTATCTTCTACTACCATACAGTCTTTGTTTTTAATACATTTAGGACTAAGAAGAGATACCTTCGAAGCTTGCAATGTGTTGTCATCATTTACAGGTTGATCATTCCTATCTATCAATACTATTTCTACTGTATGCATCTTTTTGTAATATGGTCAATTTGTCTTTAGTCGATCACCCGGGTCTAACCATACTTCTTAAATCATTCTTTTTATCCGGTAGGTTACTAATTTCTTCATAGCCTTGGACTTTTCTACCCGACAGCAATTTTACTTCATGCACCATTGAACTTACAATTGACGGTAAATCTGAGATTTTGTCTATCAATTGTGCGCATGTACAGGTTATTAACTGACTCTCTTTATCAGCTTTCACCTTAGTGGTCAGGTTAGTTAATTGCAGAAGCTTTGAATCAATACCTACTACATGAGATGCCAATGTATTTAGAATGTCTACCTGAATATCTAATGTTTTTGAATGGAAGTTGAGAGCATTAGTGATTGAGTCCATAGTAGGTAAGAGGCAATCCCATATTCCACGCTCAGGTCTAGGGACACTATTTTCTAACTCACCTGATCTAGCCTGAAAATTCCCAACAAATTTAGTTAATAAAGATAAATCAGCTGGGTTAAACTGATTATTTAAAACTAAACTACATTGCTCATTTGAATTAGGAACATTCTCAGTACTACCCACACCTGCAACCAATAGTGATTTGTTGATGGTGAAGCTATTCTCCAGGATTATGCTTGACTGGTCCAAATAAAAAAAAACTGGCATTACCACTTTTATCAAGTTGGCCATTTGGACTAGATACCAATTCTTCTGAAACTAATATGGGCTCAAAATACCCCTCCTTGGAATTTAACTCTCCAACTCTAAAATCTGACACAGTAACCTCTTCGCTTACATTCTGAACCACACAGGAAGACATATCAATTACTGAACCAGACTCTTTACTGCTCTCGACTGTCATTTTGCAATGCTCCACCTGGCTGGTAATCTGTGAATTATCAACCAACATTAACTCTGCGGGATGGGCAACAGAGACATATGAGTGAATTTGAGCTTGAGTCTGTAACTGACCAACTGTTAATAGTGGATGCGACGGTAACAACACATCGTCCTTTTCAGCCTTTTCATCAATTACAATCCTATCCTGAACACCTACTACTTCATTCGATTTTTCTTTTTCAGAGAACCATTTAGACAACTTAGACCGTGTTAAATCACAAGGGTAACCACTTTTTACTCCTTTTCCACATAATGGTAAAGCTGATAATGCAGTTGTTACACAGTCACTAGCAATCTCAGTAGACTCTTTATTTTCATTAATGTCTCTTTTTTGTTTGTGAGACTGTTTTTGATGGTACTTAAAAAATACACTCTTTATAGATGGCTGCGTAGCATGTGGCGACTTCATACAATCCTGACCAAAAGTTATAGGTAAAACAACTGCCTTAGCTGGCTAGCTCATATGCTCCTCTAAGGCCACACTACCACCACTACTTTCCTCATTTTCATCATTTTTTTGGCACATCTCCAATTGGGGTGCATCGACTATGGCCTTCTCGGTCTTCTGTCTTTGTTTTAGCTTTGGTAAAGCCCCACGCTGACGACCAGACCTCATCCTCTACCGTCTAACAGCAGGAGAGTATTTTGATGTAGTATTAAGTTAAATATTTATAAGATGGAACAAAAGGGGCTAGCAAGAGTCAGGCGAGGGCCGGCAGGGCTGGACAGAGCTTTCAGGGGCCTCGTCTTAAGCAAAAACCAGTGCCAGCACCACACAATACCTCAATGCCAAAGTCAAATCTCTCCACCACACTGCTGCCGCTTTCTTCAGCTTAGTACACAGTACACCGTACCTGCTACAATTCGTCCACTGCACTGGCCGCCAAAACCGTGAATTTCAGGACTGGGGTTTGAGCAGGACTGGGTAGTTGGTTGGAGCAAGTCCCCTTTCCTTACTCCTTTCACCTTTTCGCCTTGTCTCCTTTTCCTTGTTTCCTTAACTTTAACTTTGTCGCAGCTCGTAGCTCTGAATACCTGCAGCTCAAAACGCCGCACTGCCGCTCTACCGCACTTCTCTTCTTTATCCCACAGCAGCGACCCGACTCAGCGGCTCAGTCCCCCCACACCGCCGTTCCCGTGGTTTCTGCCCGAGAGTCTCCTTCCTTTTCAGCCGCAACACGGCTCAGCTCATTCCGCCACACCACCGTTCCCGCGGTTTCCCGCCCACTAGTCTCTTTCCCTTTCTCACCACACAGTGGCAACGCGGCGCGGCTCAGTGGCTCAGCACAGTCCGCCGCACCGCGGTCCCCACCCGCGAGTCTCCTTCCTTTTTGGCGTCGGCTTGCTGCTCGCGGATTGGGGTAGTGGTTCAGCACAGCTTACCCCGCTTTTCCGCTTGTTCCTGCTGTCCTGCTCCGCAGCGCCGAGCCGCCGTACACTCCGCTCCTCAGTCTCCTCACGCTGCTGCTCGCTCACGACTCAACCCAGAACCGGAAGCTCAGATTGAAGTGCCAAAGACCACTCACTAAGACAGTGGCTGAAGTAAACTGACCCTGATTACCTCATGGTTTTCAGTGCAAACTTGTCCTAAATGATTATACCAAAAGTGTAAACGTCCCAGATTGTACCCATCATTAATACAATTATGATTAAATTCAATAATCAATACTGACACATTCTTGTTAGCAAGACAGCAGGCTGTTATAGTTTGAAATTTTATGTAAACAGTTAATAGACAGGATGCATGAGGTACGCCATCAGTAAGAGTGCAAGCACTTTAGAACTGGTAAAGTAGGCCCAGTCCTAAGGCCAGCAAAAATGAAGCCAGCAAAAACAGGATATCTGAAGGCAAAAAGTCAGACTAAACCACACCAAGGATGCCAGGTCTAACATGTGTTGCCCCAGTTGAAAGTGAGGAGACCTATCCAAACCCTTAGGCATTCTCTTCGCTTAGGCAGAAGAACCTGAAGAGACCATAATATTTGGCATGGTCTGTTCCAGGTCGGTGTTCCACCGTAGAGTCCATTCCAAGTTCTCCAACCCAGTCAGGACCTGGTTGGCCAACCTCTGGGAGGTGGCATGGGTGTTCTTCAACCTGAAGGGCATTACCCGGAACTGGAAGTGCCTTTCTGGGGTAAAGACTGCAGGCCTCGCTTTGGCCCCCTCGGTCAAGGCAATCTGCTAGTACAAAGATATTAAGTCAAACGTACTGAGGAACTTGGCAGCTCCTAGCCGATTTATGATTTCCTCAGCTCAGGGCATGGGGTGTGTTTCTGTCTTGGTGACTGCAAGGACTACTGTTCAGCCCACAGTAGTCCACAAAGAACCCAAGTTTGGGTGAGACATCTGGAGGATCAGCCTTGTGGACCAACACCACTGGACTGGACCAAGGGCTCAATAAGCCCTACTTAATGCTGACGATCACCTTGTCAGACTACAGCTTAACCCAGGACTCACTACATGGTGTACCCATGATATTGATATTGGGGGCAGCATGCCTATGAAGAATAAAATGTACAGATTGTCTCACTTTATCAGACAATCTGTGCATTTTATTCTTCACTGGCATGCTGTCCCCAGTATCAATATCATGGGTACACCACGTAGTGAGTCCTGGGGTAAGGGAGAATGAATTGGCACACTGCCCCACCAACTGGTGTCAGTCTCCCTGTTGGTCTAGGGTCAGCGTAGGGGTGAGGCTGATACCCTTCACTGACCCATTCTACTCCTTAGAAGAAAGGAGGTCAGGTAGAGGTTCACTTTCCTCTTCCATCCCCTCATCAGTGACTAGGAGCACGGTTAGCTCAGACCTCTCTAAGTGGGGTCTAAGGCGGTTGACATGAAGGACTCTTAAAGTGGTCCTTAGAGTTTTGAGGTGCACCAAGGAGGTGACATCACTCTTGTGCTCCTTCACCTCATAAAGGCCCAGACCAGTGGTCTTGCAGGGCCCTGGGCACCACAGGCTCCATCACCCACTTTTTTTGACCAGGCTGAAACTCAACTAGAGTGACATTCTGGTCATAATGCTGTTGCATGTCCTCCTGACTAGAGTCTAGATTCTCTTGTGCAAGTTTCCGTAAGTGCACTATCTGGTTGCGGAGTGTTAGCATGTAGCTGAACACATCCTGGGAGCGCCTTCCTTGGAGCTTTCTCCCAGCCCTCCTTCACCAAACTGAGATGTCCCCTCACAGGGTGCCCCTTACTGAAGTACAAAGAGGCTAAAGCCAACCGCCCTTGTCGGTACCTCCCTGTAGACAAACAAAAAGCATGGTAGTAGGACGTCCCACTTCCGCCTCATGGGTTCTGACAGGCCCATAATCATCCCCTTTCTGGTCCTCTTGAACTTTTTAACAAGCCCATTGGTTTGTGAGTGGTAAGGAGTGGAGACTTTGTAGGTCACCCCACTCTCCATCCACATGGACTTTATGTATCCTGACATGAATTTGATATCACAGTCGGATACCATCTACTTGGGAAAGCCCACGTAGTTAAATGTCCCCTCAAGGCTGTGACCACTGCAGCAGGGGTCTTCAAACTGTAGAGCGCGACCCCCAGGGGGGACGTGGAGCGATGCAAAGGGGGTCGCGCCTTCACAGTTACACTTCTGGCCAAGGGTTTCAGCCCCCCTCCTCCCTCATTCTGTGTCTCAGCCCTGCTGCTGCTGCAGTGAAACTCGAACTGCTGGGGGCTCGGCTGGGCAGTGTCTGGAGTCCTCTTTAAAGACCATTTGCATATTTACATGCCTTTGTAAACTGGTTACAGAGGCTTAGTTTTTTTCCTGGTTTCAGTACCCCCTGGGCCCCACTGTGCCTGTGCCTTACATTTGTATTTTACAAATACTGCTGTACTTTGAGAATGCATTTAATGAAAAGGAATATAAAGTAGGGTTGCCAAAAGAAAAATGCCTGCCTTTTTTTTGTTTAAAGAGCCTACAAAGACCTCCTCTTGACAATAAATAGACTTTTAAATACAAAAGTATGTATGCATTCCTTATGTGACTTTTCTGTCTTTTTTCTCTTTGTCAGTCATCGATCATTCAGGCAGCCCTAGAACACAATTAAAAGTGCTTTCTATTTCTATTTGCTGTTCAAAGTATGCACAGATAAGTGCTGAAAATACAGCTTTAGGTCACTGCTTAATTTTGTACAGACTGGGCCATCAAAATAATCTGCTGGCAACCCTAACCATAGGACTGTAAGTTTGTTGCAGGATCAGCACATTATTTATTTCCTCCACCCTTGATTAATGCCGCAATAGTTTTACTTAGATCCTAAACCCTACGCCACCGTCAGTAACATGATGAGTTACTTCAAGTGTCTGGGAATGCACCCTGCATTTAGACAACTCGCTCCTCATTCTCGCCCTTCACTTTCACGTTCACCCTGCACTCACACTGATCACCATGCACTCACACCATTCACCCACTCACCCTGCACTCACAGTGATCACTCTGCACTCACAATGCACTTGCGCTGTTCACCCTATACCTCACCCTGCAGTCACACGAGTACATTAGTCAACCTGCACTCCTCTGACACTTCACTCACCTGTCCCCCTCACTGCTCAATATGCAACTCACTCAAACAAGCCCATCAGTAATCATACATTCATTCGTCCCATTCTGAACTTGCATTCGCACCTAAATTCATACGCCACCTCACTCACCCTGCAGTCACTCCTCTTACCCTACTCTCGCACTGTTTCATCGCTCACCGTGCACTCACATGGGCACTCTTGTCACACACACAGTGTGCAGAGGGTTAATGTGCCTGCTACAAAGAACGTGTACCATGCAGATCACAGAACTGAGTGTGAGTAAACTGAGTAGCGCTATAAAAAAAGGAAATGTTTGTCAGAAAGGTGCTATAGAGAGACGAGGTGCATTGTAGGTGAGTGGCAGTGAAGGAATTCATGGAGAAGGAGGAGACGGGGGTGGGGCACCAAAAAAGACTGTTGCACCGTGTGCGACCAGTGTTAGGACCAGCCCTGGCTGGGAGTGTTAGTCCCTTCCGAATTTCTGATCTAGTGACTCCCCTGCTTCTGGCTATTATTATTATTTACATTTGTAGTGCACTACTGTTACCAAAAGATGTCCTGGGGCTAATAACCATCTGCTGCCTGTAGGCAAATGAGAAATACAGAAGGAGAGCCAGCCAAATGGGGTAACCTACAGAGCACAGAGAAAGGTTTTTATATCTTCCTAAAGGATAGTAGATTCTTGGTGGAGCGAAGCAAAGGAGGGTGCAAGTTCCATAACTGCGCGGCCTGCACCAAAACAGCGAGACAGATAACTCATGCCTTCTTGAATTAGGGAACAATAAGCAGAGTGGCACAGGCCGAGAGGAGCATACGGGTCCGGCCCATATGCTTGGTGAGGAGAGATAAGGATGAGAGAGGACAGCAGGGGTGTGAGAGAATTCGATTGAAGAGGTCAGGGATGAGGAGAAATGTGAATTGCCGAAGAGAAGTGTGGACACGCAAGAAGTGAGTGTGAGCCAAAGGTGAGGGCTTCTGTTAGAACAAAGGGGAGATGTGAAAGTTGAATGGGGGGACTGGAGAGGTGTAAGATACAAATAGATAAAAAAATTATTGGAGAGACGAGGTGAATGAGAAGTGCTGAGGGGCACAGGTGGTGACAGGGCCAGAGAGGCCATGAGATAAATGTGAGAGACTGTTAGAGATGAGGGCAGTGAAAAGAGAGAATGGCAAGAGGTGATTAAAGGTGAAGTGAGAGGTTGAATGGAGAGAGTTCAGAAGTTGTAAAAAGGGGTGAAAGAAAATGGCCTGCAAAGTGAGAGAGGGATCTGGGGTTAGGAGAGGAGAGAGAGGTGGAAGAGAGGGGTAAGAGGAAAGCTACATGGGTAAACTGCTTAACTCTGCACAAAACCGCCAGGTTTTTAAGGGACCCCTGCTTCTCCTGGCCAGGGCCAGGTGAGCGTCTAATATGGCAGCACGTATTCCTGCAGAGTGGAAGGCCCTTCTCAAAGGTTGACTAGAAATCTTTCTGATGTTAATTGCTGTATATTGGTTATAAACGGGTACTGATGAGGTGAAATCTTTCCTCAGTGTTACTGTGGGTAAAAAATTTCAAAATAAAGAAGTAATGCTATCCCAAAATACGCGGCATCACATAACATTACTTACATTTTCTTCCCACACAATTTAGTCAAGCCTGTCGCGTAATTTGGTCCTCACCTGCCTCATAATTCTAATAGCCCTGCCTACAGGTTTAGACGTTTTTGTCAGGAGGGGGTCCTTACGCCTCAAAATGTTGACAGGGGGGTCTCAGCATCCAAAAGTTTGAAGACCTCTGCCATAGAGGGATAGCCTCTGGGTCCTGGGTGGCATAGTCCACCAAGACCAGGAAGAACCTGTTGTCCATGGCTGTCTTGAGGTCCATAGGCCCAACAATATCAATGCCCTTCCTTTCAAAAGGGGTGCTAACAACAGCAAATGGTTGCAGACCTTTGGGAATGTGGACCCTCTTGTCTCCAGAGGACACAGAAGAAATGCTGCCACCATCACCGCTGGACTCTGCTTGTCTGGCCTTGATGTACAGCTCCTTAAGGCTCCTCTCATAAGCCAAATGCTCCAAGGTAATCCTCTCCTCCATAGCCAATTTCCTTTGCTCTGTTTCCATGGCCAATCTCTTTTCTTCCAAAGCTCTATCTTTCTTCAGTTTTAATTTGGCCAGCTCCTACTTGAGTTTCTTTCTTTCTTTCCTCCTGCCCATCAACTCTTCTGGGGTCAGGACCTGGCAAGACACACTGCTTCCTGCACAACGAGGGATCTCCAATTGTAGGAGTATTTTACCATCCTCCTCCACAGTTTCCTGTGGATCTTCCTCTGACCCTTCCTCATCCTCCTAGATATCTGCTTAGTTTGGGAATTTATGGGCCTCTGCCCGTGCCCTTAAAGGTTTCTGGAGCTCTGCCTTTTCAGTGCTTCTCATGGTGGGCAACCCCCTCTTCCGACAAAACCCTTGAGCTGGACCCCGGGGTAACTCTCCAGCTCAAACTCCAACTTTGCAGGTGAGGTGACAGACACAATAGCCAGGTACAGAGAGAATAATGTTGGAAAAAACGAAAAGGTCAATCAGATAGAATTTACTTGAATTAGTCTGAGATATGGAATCATAATGTACACCAAATGACTGTATAGCACTGCACAAACACAAGTCCTATCCCACCGCTGATCACCAATTTTCGAAACTGGGTTGTTGGTTGACGCTTCTATTAGCCATGGTCATGCAGCAACCATAATCCTAGTCAGTGTAAGGCATAAGCAAACCCCAAATTAACCTGTTCTCACTCTCTGGTAGCTGGAAGCACGCAGAGATCAGCGCCCTCCTGAAGAAACCCACCGCAGACCCCTCAGACCTCAAGAACTTCCGCCCCATCTCGCTCCTCCCCTTCCCTGCAAAAGTCATCGAGAAAACCGTCAACAAACAGCTGACAGCCTTCCTGGAGACGAACAGCTCCCTCGACCCATCGCAGTCCGGATTCCGAGCGAACCACAGCACCGAGACCGCCCTCATCGCGGCCACCGACGACATCCGGACCCTGCTGGACAACGGAGAAACCGCCGCCCTCATCCTGCTCGACCTTTCGGCCGGGTTCGACACGGTCTGCCACCGCACCCTGACAACCCGCCTCTGCCACGCCGGGATCCAAGGAAAGGCCCTGGAATGGATCACCTCCTTCCTCTCCGACAGAACCCAAAGAGCCCATCTCCCGCCCTTCCTCGCAGAAGCCACCAAGATCATCTGCGGCGTACCTCAAGGCTCCTCGCTCAGCCCCACCCTCTTCAACGTCTACATGAGCCTCCTCGCAGCCATCGCACGCAAGCACAACCTCAACATCATCTCCTACGCCAACGATACCCAACTGATCCTCTCCCTCACCAACGACCCCACCTCCGCCAGAGCCAGCTTCCAGGACGGAATGAAAGACATCGCAGAATGGATGAAGCTCAGCCGCCTGAAACTGAACTCAGACAAGATGGAAGTCCGCATCCTCGGCCCATCCATCTCCGCCTGGGACGACTCCTGGTGGCCCCCTGCTCTGGGCCCCTCACCCAAGCCCACGGACCACGCACGCAACCTGGGCTTCATCCTTGACTCCTCCCTCATGATGGCCAGGCAAATTAACGCCGTTACCTCCTCCTGCTTCAACACACTCCGCATGCTCCGTAAGATCTTCCGCTGGAACCAGGAAAACGGTCACCCAGGCCCTCGTCACCAGCCGTCTGGACTACGCTGGGACCACCGCCAAACTACAGAAAAAACTCCAGCGCATCCAGAACGCCTCAGCACGACTCGTCTTGGACATCGCCCGACACAGCCACATCTCCGCCCACCTGAGGGACCTACACTGGCTCCCCGTCAGCAAGAGGATCACGTTCAGACTCCTCACCCACGCACACAAGGCTCTCCACGACTTGGGCCCCGAATACCTCAACAACCGCCTCACGTTCTACACGCCAACCCGCCAGCTCCGCTCCGCCAGCCTCGCCCTCGCCACCGTCCCACGGATCCGCAGAACCACCACCGGAGGAAGATCCTTCACCTACCTGGCGGCCAAGACCTGGAACACCCTCCCCTCCCACCTACGACTCACCCAGGACCATCTCTCCTTCAGGAAGCAACTAAAGACCTGGCTTTTCGAGCAGTAGCAGCCCCCCCGCCCCCCCAGCGCCTTGAGACCCTAGCGGGTGAGTAGCGCGCTTTACAAATGTTCTTGATTGATTGATTGATTGATCTGGTAGCTTGGCCCAGAGCAGTCAGGCTTAACTGAGAGGCATTGTGTAAAGTATTTGTGCAACACTTCAAATAATGAAAACACCACACAAAAGGCAGGTTTAGAAACATAGAGTTGAAATTAATAAATAAAGCAAGACCAAAACTATTAAAATCCTGTTCCACGTTCACGACCAGATCCGGGACCGCTTTCCCCGCGCAGCTTGTCTGTTCTTGGACCTGGAGAAAGCTTTTGATACCCTCCTATGGCCATATCTCTTCTGGGTCCTGCGATTAAGGGGAGTGGGGCCCAGACTCCGGGCATATACCAAGCTTATATATTCCACACCCACCTCTAGAGCGAGACTGGGGCCCCTCATATCTTCTCCGTTTCCGGTGCGCAGAGGTACCCGCCAGGGTAGCCCGCTCTCCCCCTTGTTCTTCACCATGGCGATGGAGCCTCTGGCGATCCACCTCCACAATGAAAGTGAGAGCTGGGGCATCTCAATTGCCGATTCTACCCACGCGGTATCGCTGTACGCGGATGATGTGCTCATCTACGTCCGTGATATTACGTCAGACCTCTCCCCCATACTACGCACACTACAGGACTCCGAGGCAGTGGCGGGACTTAAAGTAAAATGGTCCAAATCGACAGTATACCCCCCTTGTGCAGGATCTCCCTCCATGTCCAATACGATTAGGTGAAACCAACAAAGGCTTGGGTCTGTTTATTGCCTGGCCTAGACCACTCTTATTAAATAAACAAACAACATGGCCAGGTCAATGAATTCAATCAATTAAGTAAGTACGTAAGTAAGTATGTAAGCATTTTATTTGTTGATTAATTAAAATCATTACAAGCAAGAAAAAAAAATAAAAAATAAGAGCCACCAAGAAAAACAAGCATATACTAGACACAGAGTTATTAACATCTTAAAATGATCCAACAATAATGCGATAATAGATGACCATTCCATAAAAAAAATAAAACATTATACGATAATTAAAATACATAAAACTTACTAAAATGCCTTATAATTTACACCAAGAACTATTATAGCAGCATTTACCTAAAGTGACTTATGTTAACAGTTGGAGTTACAAATACAAATTTGTATCTGTTTTTCATTTACAAGCGGTAATAAAGTGCAATGTGCACACCTATATTAAATTATACTCATAGTCCCTTAAGCTAGCTTAACACATTGGCTCCAATGAATCTTAAATTATGTTTCTTAGGTATTTTATATCGCAATACAGTTATTTACCCGTTCTACTACTTTTAGTTTATTCTCTGCAATAATGATAAATTTAACAAAACAATAAGTAAGTTTAATATTGACTCCACTCAATAATAGCTTGCCTACATGTTCTAATTCCTAGTTCATTAAAGATCGGTTTTAGGATGGACTTCCGGGCGTCTGCCAGAGCTGGGCATAAGGTTACTATATGAATTATTGTTTCCTCCCTTTGCCTACAAAGCCTGCAAATGTTCGATGACCATTGATTCTCCCATTTTGGTATGCCATCCTTTGTCGGATATCTTCCCAACCTTAAATGCATGAATTTTTTCTTAAACCTAGGTTTTATATGATATGCCAAATAAGGTTGACGCGACAGCCTACCAAAGGAATTAGCAATTGTCCAAAAATGATTATTTTTCCTTAATTCCTCCTTGTCATCTATAATTGTTAGCAGTGCGGCCATTTGATTCATTTCTTTTTTAAAAACTACTTTACTCCTCATTTCATCTTCTAAATTAGAGCAATCAAAATTACATAAGCATTCATTTAGGTACAGGTGCCAGTTTTTTAAGTATTCACCCTCTGAAATTTCTAGCCAAGATAGCTTTGCTAAATATCCTTCATCCGAGCGGGCTAATAATATTAAGGACTTCAAGAATGCTGATTGACGTGCCACAAATTGGTGTTTCAGTCCAAATTCCAGTCTCATGTTTGCTCGACTGATATATTTAGGGATTTTAAACGCGGCTTTATAAGTTCTAATTTCTATATCTTCGAGCACTTTTGCATCTTTGCCCCGAAAGATGATTGAGCAATAGTCCAAAGAAGGAATTAACTTTGATTTCATCACCTTCATCAAATGATCATATTCAGGGCATACTAATTTGTCTCTTAATTTCCTAAAAGCAAATGCAAGAGAGCAGCCCCTGGCTTCAAGATTGTTAAAATGTTGTCTAAATATCAGTGCATCATCGAACATGATCCCAAGGTATTTATATGATTTCACGTTTTCGATTACCAGGCCATTGATATTCCACTCTTTAATCCTTGGTCTCCCTTTTCCTATAGTCATTATTTTTGTCCTTTTTATATTAACTGTTAGTCCATTTTGTGTGACAAAGCCATTAAAAGAGTCAATTAACCTTTTTATCCCTATTTCTGTTTGGCTCAATAAAATGGTGTCATCTGCATATTGCAGGTATTTAATTTCTTGAACATGAATAAAAGGCGAATGTGAATTAATATTTTTAAAATGAGCTGGCAAATCGGCCATAAAAAGATTAAAAAGGCAAGGAGCCAAAACACAGCCTTGTTTCAATCCCACATTCGTATCCAAATGACGAGTCATATGTTTTCCATCGCCAATTTTGATCTGCACCCAGGTATTGGAGTATAAAAGTATAATCATCTTTAATAGTATTTCCGGAATACCCCAATTCCTTAATTTACCCCAGAGAGTATTTCGCGGCACAGAATCAAAAGCGGCTTTTAGATCAATAAAACACAATATAATCTTTGCATCCTGGTTTTGGCTCTCTCTCCTAATAATGTTAATAAAATCAAATTAGTATGGGTAGATTCTCCCTTTCTAAACCCTGTTTGAAAATTAGGGATCAGCTCTTCCTTTGAGGCCCAAGCCTCTAGCTCTTCCAACAGGCAACTAGCGAACATTTTTGCCTCTACATCAGTGAGCGTAATCAAACGATAATTAGCCGGATTATCCTGCGGGCCACACTTATATATTGGTTGTGTAATACTCCCATGCCAAGATAACGGTATAAGACCTGATTTAAGGACTTCATTAAACAAAAGCATTAGTAACTCCGGCCAGTTACATAATTCAGCTTTAAATATTGCGTTCGGGATACCATTTGGGCCTGGTGCTCCGTTGGATCTAATTCTCTTTATCGCTTTTTTTACTTTATCAAGCGACCAGGCCTCCATATCTTCTCTACATTGAGGAGAGCGAATACAGCCTTCACTCCTTCTATCTATTACTTTAAGCCTATCACTTGGACTATTATTGAAGCTTTTATCATTATCTAGATTTTGGGAATCGATTTTTTTATTGAAAAAGCTCACCCAACTCACTTCATCAACATTAGCACTATTGCTTCTATTATTACCGTTCTCGATGTCATTAATAATGTACCAGAATAACCGTAGATCTTTGGATTTACAAGCATGATGGACTTTTGCCCATATTTATTCATAATATGCTTGCTTAGCCATCCAGATTTCCCCTTGTATCTCTGTTTTAACTCTCTGATTTTAATCGATGCACTTTGAAGCAATAGCCTGTTTTTATTTTGATGCAATAATCTTTTTTCTTTATTAAGCTTTCTTTTTTGATATAGTAAGTGGGAGGAATACCATCCTGGTTTCCTGGAATTTAACATTATGCCTCATCTCTAACAGATTTAGCCAATAGTTCGTCACACAAGTGAGCCCATAGGTCAACCATAGGTTTCCCTTCCTCATAAGCAACATGCGCATCCTGAATTAAACAGTCAAGCACTATCAAAATTTTATCCTCAGTTTTTTCATTCCATGTTAACCTTTTAAGATTAAAGGATGTTGGAGCTTTAACCAGAGTCCTGGTTGCTGGTAGTCCAGATCTATATCAAAATTAATCACTTGTGGGTTGTGGTCGCTTTCAATCCTTGGGGCAATCACATAGCTTTTTACTGACTTATATAATTTCTCAGACATTATAGTATAGTCTATTACAGAGGAGCTATCTGCTTTGTTATAAGTCGGGATGTTATCAGGGTCATGCATAATCTTTAAATTGTATTTTTTAAAGTCACAATCTGTCCATTGAGCTAACCATTTAAAGTCAGGTGTCTGCTTTTTAGACGAAACGAATTGCATATTAAAGTCACCTGAAATAATAAATACTGAATCCAAATGCTCATAATATAAGGTTTTTACCGTCCCCCATAGCTGAGTAATTTGTGTGGATCTAACCTTTTTTTTGCAGCTTAAATACACATTTATTAAAATAATCGAATGACTTGCTATTAGTTTAACACACTGTAGCCATTTTACATGAAGGTCAATTTCAAAATGAGAAGCTTTTAAATTTGAAGAAATATATATAGAAAGACCACCACAGGGGCGACCTGAGTTGGCTTCTCGTGTTGCGACATTACAGCATTCAATATAACCTATAAAAGGTTCTTTTAACATGGTCCAAGTTTCCTGAAACATTAATATACTGAAAGCCTTTAAAAAATCAATTACATATTGGTCTTCGATTAATGATTTTAAGCCATTGGAGTTCCAGGAACAAAAAGTCAATTAATTTGTTCGACATCAATCCTTCTTTTCAAGATTTTGGTTTGTTAATATTCCTGGAAGCCAACTCCAATCGTCTACTAACTCTGGGACTTTCTTTAACGCCTCACAGGTTCGCAAACCAGACTGGCTACTCCTTATCTTTATGCCATATGCTAAGTTTAATTCCTTAGATGCGCCTGACTCATTTTTTAGAACTCTAACATGTTCTTCTATGACTCTATTTTTGTCATAAGTTTTTTGAGTAGCCTTAGATAATTTTTTATCATCCCCTTTCGGTTCATTTGGAATCAGCAACATTGGATAGCAAGAAGCTTGAGCTCGCCAGACTTTAATGCCCCATTTCTCAAATACGCTACCATTCGCCATTATTTTATCAACAATTTCCTTATTTATCCAAGTAGTAATTGTTATCTCCCTATCAAGATATCACTTTCTTTCTTAAACTCCACGGTTTCCAAATCCGTGGTTACCACATCTTTAAGATCTGTAATAGCATGTAATAATTTTAGGATGTTACCGCGGTTTAAAATATCGTGTGGGCCTCTGGAAATGTATTGGGGACTGAAGGCTACTTTCCACATATCAGTCGACAAATTTAAATGCTCAATATTATCTTTCTCAATAATAACTGGCGGGCATGAATTATCCATAACAGACACAACATCCCTTTCAGATGGCAAATAGACTTTTTTAGCTTCCTTTATTAATCGCTCTTGTGTCCCACAGTGGACCAGTTGATTGGCTCTATTATCACCTTGCTGATGACTATGATTTACTAAATTCTGATTTCCAATATTATTATGTGCACCTTGGTCGACCACTACTTCATTACATTGTTTCCGGCCTAATTCAGTCTCCAATTCATTACTCATACTGCCCTCTTGACCATTAGAGTCAACTAATTTCTCAATATGAATACATTGCGCACTATGGACTTCCGCCCTTACATTAATCGATTGATCAGATGCTTTTTCTTTAATTGTTATTGGAACTTCACCTATGTGGCCAGAACTAAATTTGGGATGAACGTCCCCTAAGTTTTTAATGTCACACTCCATTATTTGATTCACCTTTACCTTAAATCCCGATTTCTTATTGGGCCCAAAAATCGGGAAATATGATTTCATTTCAGAGTCCTTTATTTTCAAGAATTTAGGATCTTCACTCACTTTCTTACCAATAGATTTGAATTCATATGCTTTCTTGTTGTGAGTTTTCCTTAACCTTTTCCTAGCCCTTTTCGAAAGATTTGTTGATTTTAATGGGCCGCTTGAATCTTGGCGTTGTTTTGAGCATGGCTTTTTCATACCTCTTGAATCATCGGTTAGCCTTGAAAAATCACTACTCACACCTTCTATTACCAAGCTATCATTAATTATGTCACATTCAGATTTCGAATAAGGGATCTCAGTAACTTGTGTATTGCTATCATCCTTTACAGGTGGCAACTTATCAACATCATTTGATCTACTTAAGCTATTTGATGGTTCAACGCTTTCATTACTACCATGCACTTTTCTACCCGACATCAGTTTAACTTCTTGCATCATAGAACTTACTATTGACGGCAAATCAAAGATCTTATCAATCAACTGTGCACAGGTGCAGGATATAAATGAGCTATCCTTATCTGCTTGCACTTTCATAATCAAGTTAGTCAGGTGCAAGAGTTTTGTGTCAATACCCGCCATGCTAGTGTGTTTAAAATATCTACCTGAACATCCAGTTTGTCTGAGTGGAAATTAAGCGCGTTAGTGATTGAACCCATGGTATGTAATAGGCATTCTCATAAACCCTGCTCCATGCTAAATTCACTCCCTTTTGAGTTACCTGGGGATGTCTGGGGGTTGGCCTCTGCTTTAGATAATGACCATGTATTCACTGCTTTAGACTGCCCATTAAGGTCTAAGCTACATTGTTTATTTATATTAGTAATCTTCTCAAAGCTGCCAGCGCCTTGATCGAATAATGATCTATTGATAATAGGGCTATTCTCCATTATTATACTTGACTGGTCCAGGTTAAAAAAGCTAACATTACCACCTTTAACTGTACAACTATTTGGACTAGGCAGTAAGTCCTCTGTAACTAGAATTGATCAGTGGTCGAAGTAGGGGAAAAAAGTAGGGGAACTGTGGGTGGAGAATCGGGGCGCGGGAATAACGAAGATTGGATCAGTGGGCGGAGTCAGGGGCATGGCTAGAAATAGCAAAACATACCAATTTTTAGTATGTTTAGCATTTCACTGACCAGTTACAGCTTATAATGTTATTTAATTCAATATAAACATGTTTATTTGAGGTATAATTCAGAAAAAAGCAAACACTCATACGAAATACAGTGTTATGTAAAGCGTGCAAAATATAAGCAGGAACAACATGTTACCTTAATAATGCTTTTACTTTCATTGTTCAGAAATCCATGAGCTTTTTTTGTCTCAAACATTGAGGACATGAATACAGGGCTCCTCCTGTACACATGTGTTAAGCAGGGCTTAGAAGAGAAAGGGACACTTCAGGAAAATCTAGACTCACGGAAACCCACAAAGGCTCCTTCATATTCATGTCAGCCAACTGGCTGCTCAATCATAATATAGCAAAAAGAAGAACTGGTGGTCATCATGTCATTCCAGTTTGTACCCAGCCATATGCAAATCAGTCTTGATCATGCGCCCAATGGGAACAGTCCAGCCCGAACTGCCAAGCCAGGTCCTCCCTGGACTGGAAACAAGCATCCTAGGACCGGTTATGGGGTTTCACCCTTCATCAGCCAGGATAGCTTGACTCCAGTGGCATGGAGAGCACGGGACCCAAGTCTGGGCATACCCGTCCCACTCGGGGTGACAAAAGCAAAAAAAAAAATACTGATGAACAGAATGCAAAATAATGTCATACATTCACCCAAGTACAGAGATCTGGCCCTAAATCCATCGTTTTTTTGTTCACCGCTCCTGTCCGTTCACCTCTCCTGTCCGTTCATCGCTCCTGTCCGTTCTCCGCTCCTGTCGGTCTACTGCTCCTGCCCAGTCACTGCTCCTGACCAATCACTGCTTCTGCCCCATCACCTCTCCTGCCCGTCACCTCTCCTGCCCCGTCACCACTCCTGCTCCTTCACCACTCCTGCCCCATCACCACTCCTGCCCCGTCACCACTCCTGCCCGTCACCTCTCCTGCCCGGTCACCTCTCCTGCCCGGTCACCTCTCCTGCCCAGTCACCTCTCCTGCCCAGTCACCTCTCCTGCCCAGTCACCTCTCCTGCCCAGTCACCTCTTCTGCCCAGTCACCTCTCCTGCCCAGTCACTGGTCCTGCCCCTGCCCCATCACTTTTCCTACCCCGTCACTTTTCCTGCCCCATCACCGCTCCTGCCCATTCACAGCTCCTGCCTGTTCACTGATCCTGTCTGGTCAGCACTCCTGAACGACCACCCCTCCTGCCCCATCACTTCTCCTGTCCCATCAGTTCTCCTGCCCCGTTTACTGCTCCTATCCGTTCACTGCCCCTATCCGTTCACTGCACCTGCCCGGTTACCGCTCCTGCTCATGCCTAATCACCTCTCCTACCCTATCACTTCTCCTGCCCTGTCACTACTCCTGCCTATTACTTCTCCTGCCTGGTCACCTTTCCTGCCCCATCACCTCTCCTTTCCTGTCGCCTCTTTTGTCTCATCACTGCTCCTGCCCTGTTCACTCTGTGTACAACATTGACAAATTACACAAGGGGGCAAAGTCCCCGCAGTACTCTGGTTAGGGCATGGGTACTCACAAACTTTCTCTCGGGGGCCAAATTTACGGTGTAGTTTGTGTCCGAGGGCTGCACCGGTGGGGGCAGGGTCAGTGGGGGAGGGGGGCGGGGCTAGAGCAACAAAAAAAACTGTGACCATGAGGTTGATCACAGGTCCCTGCAGCGGACACCTTCGTCCACTGAGCCACCAGACCCGGCATACACACATCTCTCTCTCTCTCTCTTTCTCTATCTCTCTCACTCGGTCACCCTCCCTCTCTCCAGCTCTCTCTCCCCCTCCCTCCCTCCCTGTCTCACTCACTCTGACTGTCTCAATCCCTCTCACTCCCTCTCTCCCCCTATCTCTCCCTCTCTGTCTCCTTTTGTCTCACTCCCTCCCCATCTCCCTCTCTCTGTCTCCAGTCTCCCTCTCCCTCCCTCTGTCTCCCTCCCTGTCTCCCTCCCTCTGTCTCCCTCTGTCTCCGTCCCTCTCCCTCTCTCTCCCTTCCTCTCCCTTCCTCTGTCTCCCCCTCCCTTCCTCTGTCGCCCCCAGACTCCCTTTGTCTCCCTTCCTCTGTCTCCGTTCCTCTGTCCCCCTCCCTCTGTCTCCCTCTCTCTGTCTACCTCTCTCTGTCCCCCTCCCTTCCTTTGTCTCCCCTTCCCTTCCGGTCTCCTCCTCCCTTCCTCTGTCTCCTCCTCCCTTCCTCTGTCTCCCCCTCCCTTCCTCTGTCTCCCCCTCCCTTCCTCTGTCTCCCCCTCCCTTCCTCTGTCTCCTCCTGTATCCCTCTCTCCCTCTCTTTGTCTCTCTCCTGCCTCTGTCTGTCTCCCTCCTCCTTCTCTCTGTCTCCCTCCCTCCATCTCCCTCCCTCCATCTGTCTGTCTCCCTCCTGCCTCTGTCTGTCTCCCTCCTCCCTCTCTCTGTCTCCCTCCCTGCCTCTCCCTCCCTCCATCTGTCTGTCTCCCTCCCTCCATCTGTCTGTCTCTCTCCCTCTGTCTCCATCTGTCTGTCTCCCTCTGTCTGTCACCCTCTGTCTGTTTCTGTCTGTCACCCTCTGTCTCCCTCTGTCTGTCACCCACTGCCCACTAGTCTAACATTACGTGTTTTTATTATTTACACTTTTGCATTCGAGAAATGTGAGGGTCACGAGAGGGACCATGCACCTGTCAACTCACCCGCTTTTTAATTATGTTCATCCTCTTGGCAAGCAAAGGGGCCTCTGTAAATATTAATGCAATCCCCAACTTTTCAAACCCATATCACCCTCCAAAAAAGTGTTGAATTCCTCGTGAAACTTAATCGGATCACCTCTTAAACCTCATTTTGAGCCAAGCGGCTGGCAGGTACAGAGATATTTTTTTAAGTAATATAGCGAACAAGAGTTATTTGTGCTGTGTGAAGTAGTATTGTTAATGCAGGAAGTGTCAGCAATTCAACTAGTTGAAAAGGCTTATAAAGTTGTTCATCTGCCCACGCTGCAGACGGTCGAGCCAGGAGAATCGGACTCGAAGCCCCTGTCCCCAAATATCCTGGAAACTCACTCCTTTTCACCTGCCGCTTCTCCTTTATTTAAACCAGGGGCACACAGAGGCGTTTGTTTTCCCAATGTTTTATTAGGGCGAAAAAAATTAATTTAGTTTTTTACTAAAACTGGATTTGTTGCAGAGTGTAGCAATATACTACATACAAAGTTACAAGCAAGGCTGGTCCCTCAGCTACCAGCAGTCCCGGCTCCAGGAATTTTTATTTGGGTGGGCCACGGGTGCATTTGGGTGGGTCACTGCGGGCTTGATTTGTTGCATATATGTCTAGGCAGGCCTGCTTCAGGGCCCTCCTTTATCTCTTCTTAGTCTTACAAGGCCCAGTAAAACTCACTCTTTTCCAAATCTCTTTTTAATGTTATCATTCTCAAAAAGTGTTTTTCCATGTAATGTTACTTTGATGGGAAGAGGAGGTGTCTGATGAGGGAGTATCAGGCAAGTGACACTCCTCGGACTCCCTCTGTGCGAGCCTTCAGGGAGAATTCCTCTTTATTACTACCTGCACCTGACCACGGACTCTGCACTGCACTCCCTTACAGGCTTGATTATACACTACTGCTCTCAAGTGCACCTTATCTCACAGATGACCTTGGGCCCCAGACCCATATCAGGCACCATCTGGCTCCACTTTCATTTTTCCCGGTATAAACATTAGTAAAATCACCTTCATACTTAAAACATTGAATATAGCAGTAAATATAATTAGCAGGCACTTTAAAGTATGTTCCACAGTAACCCTTATGGCCCAACCGCTAATTAAATAAACAAAAACAGAAAGGCCATGACAGGGCCGGCTTTAGCGCTGATGCGAAAGTCTTTTTTGACGCCGCACCAATAACCTCTTTCTCAGCAAATACCTTTACTACCACCTTCCAACAGTGCCCCTCATCCCTCCATGGCCCCCTATTGACCTCTTCCTCGGATTCCCTCACTGCCACACGCCAAAGTGCCCCTCATCTCCCCATAGCCCCTCCCCCTTATGACCTCCTCCTCGGATTCCCTCAGTGCCACCCTCCACCAGTGTCCCTCATCTCTCTGTAGCCCCTCCCCCTCATGACCTCCTCCTCAGACTCCCTCACTACCACCCTCCATCAGTGCCCTTCATCACTCTCTAGCTCCTCCCTCCACCCCATGACCTCTTCCTCAGATTCCCTCACTGCCACCCTCCACGAGTGCCCCTCATCTCTCTGTAGCCCCCCTCATGACCTCCTCCTCAGACTCCCTCACTAACACCCTCCATCAGTGCCCCTCATCTCTCCCTAGCTCCTCCCTCCACCCCATGACCTCTTCCTCAGATTCCCTCACTGCCACCCTCCACGAGTGCCCCTCATCTCTCTGTAGCCCCCCCTCATGACCTCCTCCTCAGACTCCCTCACTACCTCCCTCCATCAGTGCCCCTCATCTCTCCCTAGCTCCTCCCTCCATGTCATGACCTCTTCCCTGGATTTCCCTCACTACCACCCTCTACCGGTGCCCCTCATCTCTCTGCAGCCCCCCACATGACCTCCTCCTCAGACTCCCTCACAACCACCCTCCATCAGTGCCCCTCATCTCTCCCTAGCTCCTCCCTCCACGTCATGACCTCTTCCCTGGATTTCCCTCACTACCACCCTCTACCGGTGCCCCTCATCTCTCTGCAACCCTCCACATGACCTCCTCCTCAGACTCCCTCACTACCACCCTCCATCAGTGCCCCTCATCTCTCCCTAGCTCATCCCTCCACGTCATGACCTCTTCCCTGGATTTCCCTCACTACCACCCTCTACCAGTACTCCTAATCTCTCTGCAGCCCTCCACATGACCTCCTCCTCAGACTCCCTCACTACCACCCTCCATCCTCCAACAAAAAAAGCAAAGTTCTAACTATACCATTAATGTTTGTATGCAGCTCTTTGGTTCATTGGTCACTGTCCTGTGTTAGGATTGTAACTTCTGAACTGCAATTGCAGCCTCTGGAGTCAAGAGAAGTGCGAGCCGCAGCAGGAAGCTAAATGAAAAAGATATTGTTTTAAAGTAGAGATATTCGTGCCGTCCCGGGATGCTTTTTTTGGAAGACAGAAGTAGGGGAACGGACTAGAATATTTTTTTAAAGTAGGGGCACGCCGTGCCCTTCCGTCCCCACCCACTTCTACCACTGGAATTGATTCACTGGATCCAGCCTTAAGAGCTGACTTTCCAACTTCGGTACCCACTTCAGCTCCAGGGTCATACACAATATCATATTTATTTTCGTTCATAGACCTACAAAGAGACAAATCACACACTCCAGCCGACCCTTTATAATCCAACACTTGACTGGTAATTTGTAGATCATCAGCCGGACGAATCACCATCTGAGTTACAGGGTCACAGACGTAACTTTGCGCCTGAGCCTGTAACAGCCCTGCTACAATTAAAGGATGGGGTGAGGGTGTTGGAACAAGTGCCAATACTTTATCTGTTACAACTTCTTCGCCTAATGCCCTCCTGTCCCTCCTGTCCTGATTAACCACTACAGCATCCGATTTTTCAGGCAACTTAGGTTGGGTCAGATCACTAACAGAGCAACTTTTTTTCTCTTTTTTACACAGTGGGGAGAGCAAAGGAGAAAGAAATGAACATTCACTACCACTCCCACTAGGTTCTTCCTTTTCGGAGGACTTTCATTTATGATTATCTTTATGATTATCTTTATGATTATCTTTGTCAGACTGAATTTGATGATACTTAAAAAAAATAGCTCTTTATAGACTGCGCCACGCATGAAGACCTTGTATGACCGCAGTCTTTACTAAGAGAAACGGAAAAAGCTTTTTCCTCGGCTGGAGTACACAGTTTCTCCTCTGAACAGGCCCTTCTTCTGTTAATTAGCATGTTTCCCTCCTGTTCTCCATTTTCCTTGTCCCTGCTCAGTCGGGTTGGAGTTTTTTTAGGAGCTACTGTTATCTCTGTTATCTCTTCAGACTTCTGGTTTTGTTTAATGTTTTGTGGAGCCCCACACTGGCGACCGAACCTCATCATTAGGCACGCCAAATCCACCTTGCGCAAGATCACACAAAGATCGCACAAAATCCACTTCGCACAAACACCTCCTCCTCCTCTCTTGTAAGATCCTTAGCTTAGTTTTCTTAGACTCGTTCAAGTTCGACAAATTCACAACCAATTACTGTGGGGATGAGGATGAGATAAATCAGGCTTCCTAATAATCGGTCCCATGGAAACACCACTACCCTTCCATAGGTGCTCCTTACTGATCTGATGACGGGGGGTCAGAGCACCTCTCAGAGCACACACACCGCCACCACCAGCCCCTTAGCGATTCGGCAGCACGCCGACCCCCGTCTGGCCACCAGGACTACACGGTGCACTGCTCCGACAGTTCCTGTTTTCAGCACCTAACAACCGCTGCTGAGGGTAAGGCAGCGGTAAGGCAGCGGAGCTCAAGGGCCACGAGCTTCACGAGCCTTCACCCTCACCTTGCCTCACCTCACCTGCTGGCTTCCGCAATACTTCAACGGACAGCAATGGATATGGCAGCACAGGGTAAGGCACGGGATAAGGCAGGGGGTAGAGGGTATTGGATATTATGAGGTTATTAGATCTCCGTGCACTCAAAATCTTGATTTAAAGTTGAAGGATTCTTGGCGCGTTTCCTTGTCACACCGTGCCTACGGTGCCTTAAATAATAAATACAAACTGTGATTGAGATATCACTGTAAGGCGCGCTGGTTGTACTTGAAACCTGTTGGTTTCTCCACAAATTTTTACCACAATTTTTTTTTTCTTATTTGGTGAACTTTTTGAGAAAGACATTCGCTTGATTCATGCGTTCATCATTTATATTTATTTATTCATTTCAAGAAAGATTTTCATCAAAATCCATAATGATTCATTTCATTCATGAATATTTTCTTGCATTGCTTCATGCATTATTTCCTTCCCGCCCAATGCATTTCGGGGTAAACCTTCGTCAGAGGCCTAAAGGGTGAAAACATACAGGACCTTAGCATTCAGTGTCCGAACTTAAATAGTACATACATTGATTAGATACATACAATCGATTTCTATTTAAACAAGAGTTAACTACATATAAAATCTAGCATATGAACAGGCTGTGTGAATATGAAGAACAGATACTGATATGTGTAAAAGCATCGTGATTAAACCATAACCGCGAATTAACTTCATAACGGAGTTCTAATGGGGTCTAGCTTACTCTAACGGGGAATTCATGTCAGTACGAGATAAACGAAGAGGGGAAATAACTGCAGACTTACCGGAAAAATAATGCGCAGCGGTCTCGTGGTTCCGAACGCGGAACTGGTCGGATAACATTAAGACCAATGAGGTTGCTGGTTATAGGGGAGTGTCGAGATCACGTGATGAAATAAACTCGAAATTACAATCGAAAATGATAATTACTAAAGAATCGAGGGTAAGAATAAGTGTAGGATTATGAACCATAGTCCATATATCATTAAGACTGCAGTCTGTATGTTTAAGAAACTCACGGTCAAAAGACCGGGTAGAGATTGAAAAAGGCTATGCGATAGGGTATCGGGCGGTCACGTGGTGTGCCGTCCGATTGTAAACAAACTTTAGGTATCTAATTAGCTCCGTGAAAACAATGTGGAGATCAGCGAACTGGAGTGTAAACGACTTGATGGGGAACGATCTAAAAAATGAACTACACGATGTGAGTGCTAGGATTGAAAATCAAAAGTGTATGCTGAAAATAACGAATATAAAACAGGTCAATGTCACGAAAAACATTCAAGCATATAAAGTTGACGTTACTCAAATAAAAATCTCAAATATAATATATCAGTATCATATACAAAATACAACAATCTGATTAACACCTTTGATCTGCATATTTAATGGTAGAGGTGCGGAGAGTCTCTCATGATACCAAGTGTAGTGTATGAAGTCATAAAAAGCATGAATGTTCAATTCTGTCATTAATCCCTGTAGGTTGCAGGGAATTCAATTTTTTAATCCAATGAAATTCTGCCTGTAAACGTTGTTTCAATGGGTCAGTGTCATGTCGTTGTGGGAGTATCTCCAGTATGGTAAATTTCAACTGCGCAATTTGATGACTACATTCTAGCCAATGGTTGGCTACTGCTGATTTTGTCTGCTTTGTGCGGATATTACTTTTATGTTCTGAAATTCTGGTTTTGATTTTCCTTTCTGTTTGTCCGACATATATTTTGCCGCACGGGCATTTAATTGCATAAATCACATTTTTGGTGTCACAATTGCCTGTATATTGAAGGTTGATTTTGTGGCCTTTAGTTGGATGCATAAATGTGACGCCTAGTATGACGTTGTTGCAGTGTATGCAATTATAACATTTAGACATTCCTTTATGTGAAGTTTTAATTGTCTTAGTAGATGTTAACATTTCCTTTAGATTTCTTGATCTTTTGAAAGCAAAGGTTAGTCGGTCATTATAAAGGTTGGTTAAATCAGGTTCATCTTTAATCAACGCCCAGTGATGGTTAATGATTTTCTTGATTTTTGTAGCTGCTGTGGAAAATTTTAAGACACACACTGTCTTTTGTTCAGAGATCTTAGGTTTGGGTGTTAATAGACTCTCTCTAGATAAAGTCGCTACTTTCTTGATTGACTGCTCCAAAATGTCTTTAGGATATCCACGATCTAAATATTGCTGTTGTTGATCTTTGATTGTTTTATCCAAAATCTGTTGGTCAGAAGTGATTCTTTTCAGTCTAATGAATTGGGATGTTGGAAGATGTTTTTTCAGTGTTTCCGGATGAAAGCTTTGGAACAATAAGCTGGAATTACGGTCAGTAGTTTTTTTATACACTTGAGTGTGTATATCTTGATTCATAATGGTTATTCGGACATCTAGGAAGGAGATAGTTTCCTTATGTATACTGTGTGTGAATTGAATTCTGGGGTTCACTTGATTGAGTTCCATGATGTTAGTTAAAAGTTTTTCTTTCTCACCTTTCCAGATCACAAACAGATCGTCAATGAATCTTTTGAATATTATTAGGTGGTCTGTCCAATTCGTATTGTTCAAGATATTGTCATGTTCAAATTTTGACATATACATATTAGCGTATGAGGGCGCTCCTGCACTCTCATAAAACCATAGAAGTATGCGAAAGACTTATTCTTGCAGACATTCAGAAGATCAACTTCAACAAAACCACCAAAAGCAATCTCTCTAAAACAGAATTGAGTACCATCACTTGCTTATCTAGAGACACTGAACTTACCTTTCAAAGAGCAGATAAAGGGGGAGCCCTTGTTATAGAGGTGCTGCCAACCACGCCAGTGCTGCGTCCCGTGCCGTGGGTCCGTGACACTTGTGCAGCCCTCGTTGGGAATGCGACGCAGCTGTGGTGCTGTGGCGCGGGGTGCCATTTGAAGTGTGTAGCTGCACTGAATGAAAATATCAAGTTGGTACAGTTGGGCGAGGGGGGCATGCAGCTCCTTGTTGGGGTGCCGCCTTTCAGAACATGCACCGAAGAGCAGGGAGGTTTGCGTTCCCCTTGGGTTTGCTGATCCATGGTGCGGTCACAAAAAAAAAAAGAATAATACATTTTGCAGTCTAAGAGCCCCTTTCGGTGTAAAGGGTAGTACACTAGGGACCTCGGGCTGCACGTCACTGAAGCCCAACAACCCTGAAAATATTTGGGTCCCGGTTACCGACACCTGTTGTAAACGTTATTATTATTTTTTTTTAAAGTCTTACAGGTTCACTAAGTACCTACGATGTTGTTCAGCTTGGCGGGTGACCAGCACTTAAGATCTGGGGCGGTGGAAACATGATCTGCTTATGGTTTGTTCCTTTCTTGAAATGTCCTTGTTAAATTACAGAATAATGGAACGTACACAGAGCAATTATCAGTAATTCACAAAGAGTCCAATGTGGCTTGTAGACCTGGAATGGCTGTCACTCTGGGTGAGGATGCACCCTCTGGCTATTGCCCCAGCAGTGCGTAGCTCCTTTAATGCCCCTGCAGCACCCCACCCCTTCAAATCCAGTGTTGGAGCCTGTTGTTAACGTTCAAGAAACTCTTTCCACGATCCAGGAACTGCGCTGTTTTCATTTTGAGCTTGCTTTCTTGCATTAATACCTTTCTGCCATATAAAAATAATGTCCTGTGGAAAAGTGCGTTAAAAGGATTTTTTACGAGGTGTTCCCTATCATTAGACTATCCCTGAATTTGCCTCTTGACAATCTCGCGAGGTAATGAAAGAAACAGCTGCGAGAGCGGAGGGCTGTGTTCCCTTAAGGAGCTGAGCGTGTGGCAGAACGCCGAATGCACACCGGAAATCCAGAATGAGATTACAGGATGGTCGTGGTTAGTCAATGGATGTTTACGTTAAAATGTCTTTACGGATGCCCGGTTTCTCCCTTTTTAGTGTCCTGCACTTTTAATAGGCTAACCCCTCTGCCACTTCCTTCCTGTAGACAGCAACATAATCCATATCCGGCCCTCCCTGTTCTCTATCTGATAAATTCCTTTCTTCGTACTAACCCCTTCCCTCCTTTCAACCTCCTCCTCCGTAGCAGCCTAGTATGGTCAGGGACTAGCGACCACCCCCCTCCCTGTCTTGTGCACCACCACAATTAAACAATTAAAGCAATTGGACATGTGAGGAGTTTTCTTTGGAAGGCAGGGGGTCTCACGACCCCCCGGCCGTATTTATTAAAACATGAAAACAAATTAAAATTTTTAAATAAGCAATATTTACAGAAGCATTTTTTATGCAGAAAATTTCGACATTAGATTACAATCAATGTAGACAGGTATCAAAGGGCTAACCTTAACAAATGTCTAATACAGCGTGTTTCCTAACCGAATCTAACATCCTACTTCTGAATTTTCTGCATATCCTAGCTTTTGGGCCTACCGCAAGGTCGCTAACTGGTGTCAAATCCTTATTAACCAGCTACGCCCTCACTTATGAGTGCGCATGCGCAGAGGGCCCGTTTACTGGGAGGGTACTTCCCCCCCCTCCCGGTTACCCCGTACGCTCCATGAACTCCATTAACCAAAAGGGGGGCCCTTGCACTCTGCGCCGTTTAATGACGTCATAGTGCACGTGCGGGGTGGCTAACCAGCCCAAAGAAAGCGTGACTCGCCCCTCCCCCGCACCCATCCAACCAAGCGGATGTACTGCCCCTGGAGTTCTAGGAGAGACCACGGGCCCATTCCCCCTGGGCGACCCCATTCAAGAATGGTGACGCCCCCTAAGGACCTTAAATTGACTGCTCACCGATCATGACCTTACCACCACAGGCCAGCATAGTTGACCGACTATCTGGCCCCCCCTATCCTCCTCCTCTGAAAGGTCATGCCTACTTAGAACCCTCCCAGCCATGCTAAAATGTTCTCCAGAAAAAGTTTGTTGCCTGCCCTAGTCAGGTGGACCCCATCTTGCAAGAAGAACTGTTCCCCCCAGATACACCCATGTGGTATATTCTGTAGTTGAGGTGACCAAAATAACTTCTTTATCTTGTTGTTGGTCCTCTTTACCGAGTGATTCAATGCCCTGACAGAGTCCCCCCCCCCTCCATTTGAGCCTAGGAATCATCTGAGACCACACTATGGTGCAGCCTTGGCGTGTTTTAGCTAGCCAGTTTACCTCTGAAATTATATCTTCCATCAGGACCCTCCTGCCCAATTTCACCAGATCGTTGCCACCCAGATGTAAGATAACCACTGTTGGCCGCGGGGTATGTCAACTCTGAAAAGAACCCTCTAAACTGACTGAGGTATAGCCCCCCTACCATGAAAGGACACCCTGAAACCTCCCTGTTCTGCCTTCTGCCTATAATTACCTGAAAAGAAAACAGATTTAACATGCTTCACAAATGAGTGACCAACCACCCATACAACTTGAGTCTCCTTCCTCTGCTCCTGTGTCTGCCGTGCTGAAGATACTTGCTGTTGGTGATCCGGCAACAGTTTGCGCCCTGCGTGACAGGCTCGAGAAACAGAAATAGAAGCACACAAAAAAAGACAGGCGTCAGGGAACGTACTTGTTGCCTCACAACATGTGCAGCCGCACATAACGCTTGTAACAGTTGGAAGACCATCTCCCAATCCTTTTTACACTGTTCGCGTGCAAATCTCTAGCAGTCGCTTCAGTGGCCGCCCCTATCCTGAAGGAATGCGTCCCAAAATCCTTTGGATTGAAACCAGCCATGTCCATTGTCGTTGCCAATACTCGTTGGAATTGGAACCTGGTCAGTGGGGTGCCGTCTGCATGCATTAACAATGCTCCCTCCTTTTCGCCTGCTCGCTGTCTGATAAAGGCTTCTACGTGGAACACTGGGCAGCAAGGATTATCCCGTCCCTGATGGAGAACCAGCCCATCGCCCCGGGCCTCCGGATCAGTTTTTGATTTACGTATGGTAATCAACAGCGTATTGCCCAATACCTTAGTGTGTTCCAGCCGAAGACCCCTAGCCTGTCCTGCTTGCTGCTAGCCACCAGTTCACCTACCCGGTATGCCCCATAAAAGGCCAAAATAAAGGTGTTTCTGAACAAGAGTACCTCCCCTGATGAACTGCAGGTGTCAGACAAGGCATTCAATACTGATGCCAGCCGTTCCAAACCTATCGGCTGCCTAGAATCTGTGGCGGTTGCTTGTAGGCGCCGCAACCCCTTTAGTGCCTTCCGCACGATGAAACTATTCGTGGGATCTCTGGCCCCCTTGAGCTGTGCAAAGAAAGAGATGGCCGCCCTGTGTCTGCTAGCTGTCGCCGCTGAGCGCCCCTCCTTATGTAATGTCTCTAGGTACAGAGTGAACTTCCCCTCCTGATCCCATTTGTCTGCCCAGTTCCATCCCAAAAAGGAGCAATAAGACAAAAACGCCCCATCGTAAGCTGCTCTGGTCCTGGGCGCTAAGCTAGCTGCCACGAGGTTCTGTAGGTAGGGGCACCAATTTGCCTGAGTGTTGCTGGGAAGTGTGCAGGCATCGCCTCTGCTGATGGTAGATGTTCCCTGAATACCTGCATCTTAAAGCGAGAGAGTGCGTCAGCTGCGTTATTTAACATCTCAGGGACATGTTTGGCCCTAAACTGTACATTGAGCTTCATGGAAACCAGAACAATTTCCTTCAGTAGGCGGAGTATAAACTTACACCGTGCACCTGCTGGTTGTTACATTCGACTACCGTCATGTTATCTGACCAAAAGATTACAGATTGATTACACAACTGATCAGGCCAAACTGTTAATGCAACCCAGACTGGAAATAGCTCCAAGAAACCAATGTTAGCTGTCAGGCAGCTCTCCTCCCACCCAAACCGGCCACCGTTGGGCCACCCACTTGTTTCCAAGTATGGCCCCAAACCCACACTGCCCGCAGCATCAGTCCATAGACCTAACTCTGCAGATGTCGTGGGGGGATCGCACCACACTACTCTGCCGTTTAAGCTCTCCAGAAATGCGATCCAAATATGCATGACCTCGTCTGGCAATCTAGTGCGATGGTGTTTCTCCTGCATGCCCGTCATGGCCTATGAGATTGAGCAGAAGAAGGGGCGCGCCACGGGTATAACTCTTAGTGCGAAATTTAATAGGCCCACAGTCTGCTGTAACTGCTGTAGCGTCACTTTGTCTTTGGCCAGACATTGCTGGAGAGCTGCTCTAAACTTCGTGATTTTGTCTTTCGGTAACCTGAAACAACCCTCCACTGAATCCAATTCTATGCCTAAAAATTCCAATGTGGTTGCTGGACCCACCGTCTTTCCAGGTGCCAGCGGGACCCCAAAAGCCTGCATGAGCACGCAAAATTCCTGCAATGCCCATGCACACTCCCGTGAGCCCGCCGACCCAAGAAAGAGAAAGTCATCCAGGTAATGCATGCCATGATGGTGTCCTGTTGTTTGCCTAAAAACCCATTCTAGAAAGGAACTAAATTTCTCAAAATAGGCGCATGAAACAGAACAACCCATGGGCGTACACATATCCATATAGAATTTACCTTAAAAAGAGAAGCCTAGCAGATGCTGATCTAGTGGATGAACCGGCAGTAGACGAAAAGCAGATTCGATGTCTGACTTGGCTAGCAAGGCCCCCGGACCGAGAGTCCTCAACAGAACCACTGCCTGGTCAAATTACGCATATTTAACACTACAAATATCTTAATTTATCGCGTCATTTAACGATGCGCCTCTAGGTGCTGACAGGTTATGAATGAGCTTGTACTCGCCCTCCTCCTTCTTTGGCACTACGCCAAGGGGCGAGCAAACAAAATTAGGCACAGGGATGTCATTGAAAGGACTCGCTATCCTGCCCAGGCGCAGCTCTTTAGAAATTTTTGTCGCCACCACCTCTGGGTTGTGCCTAACTAACAGTTGATTCCTGCATTCTTGTGTTCCGGTATATCCCACCGCTGGGATCCTTAAGCCCTGCAAAAAACCTTCTTGCAACATCCTCGCAGAGGCATGGTCTGAGTACCTGTTCAGCCAAGGAGTCATGGCCAGAATGTCAATGGGTGAATGAGCTACCAGCCGGCCACCCTCCCTAATCCTGTTTCTTTCTTCCCCTGTCTCCAGAGGCGTTACCTTTAGAGCGGCAGGTTGTTTCAGGGTGGCAATGGTGGTTACAAATGGAGCATGTGTGCCTGAACTTACAAGTGCCTTGTGCCCTGGTGCATGAATGCTTGTTAAAATCCCAACACACCCCTTTTCGCCCGCCACTGCTCCCTGACTTAGTGGCCGTGCCACCCCCCTGTGCAGGCCGAAAGGGCTGCTGGGGTTTGACGGGGTGATTTTTGTTCCAACTTGGCCCTGCGTTCCCTGGTTGCCCTGCTGTAAACTGGCCATACCAAGAAATAGAATCCACCCGATCCCTTGACAGTGAGAGGTAAAACTCTTTAGCCTTCCTGAAACTCATGTCATACTCCTTCCACCCATTCCCTCCATAATTATCACTGAAAGTTGTGATCCTACTCTGGTAACATGCCATTTCTGCCTGTAAATTAGGGGAACGCTCCTCTGTAATTGCCATGAACACTGAAAAGGCCCTGATCCAATTGATCAATGTCTCCTCCACCCTGAATCTTGCCATTTCTCCCCGCCATTCGCTAGGTAACATCCAGTCTTTCTGGTTCCTAGCATACTCCATTTCCCTATTATCCACTAGCAAAGAAAAGATATTGACATTTTTGCCCGCCCTGATCAGATCCTTCACTTCTTGTGTGACATGTTGGTCCAGATTTTCCCTCCTGGATGGTATTGTACCTTCCCCTAGTACTGGCAATGCCACCTCCTTACCACTTTCAGCGACTCGCGTTGGTTCAACAATCTTGTCTTCTCCAGTGTCGCTGCTCGAACATGTTGCTTGAGGAGAAATAGGCACCCTTGCCCCCCCCCACCACCCTGAGCAATCATGATCCTTGCTACCATTTTTTGGGCCTCCGCGGAGGGTTCCTCTCCCACCTCCTTGGAGCCCACCGAAGAAGGTAACATCCCACCAATCTCTGGCCAGGGGAGTACAGCCGCTAGCTGCGCTGCCAGCTCTGGGGGTACCTGACCAACCACTGGAGGTGCTGGAACTGGGATGGGGGATCCCATGCCCGGTACCGGGATAGGTGCCGGGTTCAACACAGGTACCACTGGAACTACCCCTGGGACCACCCAGGGCACTATGTTTGGTGCTGGCGCCGGTGTGGCCGGGGCCGGTGTCACCGGTAAACTTGTCGGGATTAGGGAAGTAGGTATAGGAGCCACCGGCGGTGTAAGCCCTCCCTCAGGGACCACCCCAGCGGCCCCCCTTCTCCTTGTGGCTTGGGGACCGGACCGCTACCTTTCTTGGCCCTAACCCGCTTGGGCAAAGCATTCAACTCCCCCCTGGGCTGCGGGGGCACTATTATCCGCTTGGGTCTCCGAGATGGCCCTGCCTGATCACCAAACCTCTGTCTGAGCTCTGCCACATTCTTACCTAACTGGTCTACTTTCCCAAAAGTCCTGTCCATTGCTGTCATCATGCGCATCATGCACTGCAGTATATGCTCCATGCAGGAACGCTTAGCGCCATGTCCGCTAGCCATCCTCTTTTGCCTTGCAACTGGTAAACCACTTACACGTATGCCAACCTATGAGCACGATGTGTTCCTGTACCCACCAGGGCCTGCCTGGCTTTTACCTGTATCAAGTTGGAGGCACACAGGCTGACCGTAAGCACCACGCAACTGTGACCGTGACACACCAAGCCTAGGAGTATGGCTGGACAAAAGTCTCTCTTTCACCACTCAGGCCACTAAGCTATCTGCCACATGTTTCGGCCTACTCAGAATACTGAGGAAGGTTCTACCCCTTCTGCCAATAGAAGCCAAACAAGTGGCAGTACAAGGCCTAATTCAGTCCCGGCTAGATTCAAACAACGCCCTATACGTGGGAGCCCCTGAGATGACCTTACGAAAGTTGCAGGTGGTACAGAACTGTGCGGCCCGTATCCTGCTACAGATTCCACGCACTCAGTCAGTCAGATCCAGACTGAAAAGCTTGCACTGGCTGCCAGTGAGGCAGAGAGTGGCATTCAAGGCACTCTGCATTGCCCACCAGGCCTTCTGGAAGACAGGCCCAGCAATCAATGACAACTTAGTCACTCACTACCACCCAAGTAGAAATCTTCGCTCTGCGGAGGCTTTCTTGGCTGTGGTACCTAAAGTTAGGAGAGCTAGGACCGGAGGCAGGATGTTCTCTCTGAACGCCTCGAAGTTGTGGAACTCACTTCCTTTACAACTCCGGTCCAACCCGAACCTGCTCTCCTTCCGCAAACAACTGAAGACTCTTTTGTTTATAAGGTCCACCGAGTTCTAACCCCTTCGGCACTGCCCAGCTCTGTCTACATGCCCAGCGCTTGGACGCCTATTGGGCAGCAATCGCGCTATATAAATCAATATTCAATTCAATTCAACACCAGCTAGCCTGGGTGTTGGGAGAGCGCACTCTAGCCCGTCGGCCTGACAGAAGCAGTAAAATGCAGGCCTGCCTGTGTCCTCGGATAGAGTTGTCCACCGCGCCACTCTCCGTTAGCTCCACCCGCAGTGTCTCTCAATGAAGTCCTACGATGAAAAGATAATTAGCATATAGCACTGGCACATCTAAAAGAACTCTCAACCTTACCGCTGTTACCCAGCCCCTTTTTCATGAGAATCAGTGCCACTACGTCAGCCTAAAACACATTATCCATGCAAGACTTGTGCTAGTTACCAGGTTCCCTTAGACAGTTCCATCCAGCACCCTCCCTTTTCATCAAAAGACTGTGCTCATTAAAAACAGTGCCACCGACAACCGGCGTTATCCCACATCAACTTGCACTCAGGCTGTTCCTCTTAACACATACCCTAGCACTGTGTTGTTACCATTAGCCTCTCTGGCCTGTCTAGCTGTGTGATTCTCTATCAGATAAGAAGCAGCCACTATGGTTTGCATATAATATTGAATAAGTTCCACTTAACGCTGTATCCACGAAATATCAGCAACAAAGGTTCGCATATAATAGTGCAAAAAATTCCACTTAAACCTCTGATGACCCCAAAATGATCACTTTATCCTCCTATGGGTCTCCCATCCATGTACTAACCATGCCGACCCTGCTTTCAAACATCAGCCCCCTCCCCCCCAGCTCTGTCCGTCCGGTTCACGGCTCACGCTCCTCCTTCGGAGCGGACCCTGTCTCCCCGACCCGTGACGTCAGATTAACTTCGTTGTTGGGGGATTGAGCCCAGGACCTGCCGCGCTCACTATAAAACAGATCTCCAGACCCCGAGCAAAGGGGTAGAAACCTAGGGGTTGGTAGGGAGCTACCGAATTAAATTGCCCGCACCGCGCGCCCCTCGGGCCACGTCGCGCGCCCGCTCTTACGATTGTTAGACACTTGAGTCTCCTTCGAGAGATAAACTGACCGCCGGCCCGAATCGCCTCAAACTCCGCTTGTGCGAGCTTAAAATTGGGTGCTGCCGGCCGGCTCCCGCTCTCCACGCTGGTCGCTCTCTTCCAGCCTCAGATGTGCACGGTAAAGGATTGCTGCTGCCGGCGATCTCGCTCCTGCAATACAAAAAACAAATATGAATCTGCCCCTTGGAGGGCACGGTGCAAGCCTGGGGAGCGCGGGGACAAGAGGGCGCCTCCCGCGCTCTCCCGGCCTTTTAACCCCTATGGGGGAAGACCAGTTACAACTGGCCCGCCCCTTTGGCTCTCCCCCTTTGACCCGGAAGCAATTCGATTGCTTCCGGGTCAATGTGGGAGCTGGCACCAATCGGTGGTGGGGCGCGCCCGCCGCGTCATTAAGACACGGTGGAGGGGCACGCCCCACCACCGAGGGTGCAGGGGAACAGGGGGCCGGGGCCCTGCCATACGTGCGGGGGGCCGAGCGGCCCCCCTTTCCTGTTAGTGCTCCCTACCCCCACCTTCCCTGGCGTGCTTTTTCTCCCTCCCACCTTACTCCCATCATGCTGCGACCTCACCAGAGACAAGGTAGTACCCACTCGCGCGCCTTAAAATATATATACCTGTAGGCCCTGCACTTGTTTTGTGGTAGATCTGATAAGTATAGGAATGCTTGTTCTATTTCAGTAAGCATCCTTTCTGTTAAAAAATGGGCTACGATATATATATATATATATGAAAAGTAAAAAATATATGTGTTAGTTTTCTAAATGTAAATATGTGTACAGATTTGTGGTGAATATAAATGTTATGTATATATATGTGTGTCTGTTGTGTATATGTTGCAAATGAAGTCTTTCTGTCTATGAAAAAATAGAACAAAAATATTAACAATAAAATAGGAACTACTAAGTATGTTCTTTGTGTCCCTAGTTTGGCTTCAGATGAATAAAAAACTAAGATTGGTTCATATAAGACTAATTTAGATTCAGAAGGGACAATTAATTTTTCTCTTCTTTGGAAATTGATTTCTTATTTTTTCCTAGGCATTATTACCTTTTGTAGATTGGTTTCTTGACCCAGATGCCATAGGGTTACTTGGGTTACCCCCTCTATATAAAGAGTTTCCACTGAGGACAGCATCAAATCAGATGATGAAACCATATCCTGCAAATCAGGTCTCCCCTACAGGAGCTGAAACGAGGAGGAAGAAGAAAGCTGCTTGAGGGAAGGGATTGTACAGCTGGATGAGGAAGTCATCTTGACCATGCTGGGGGACCTGGAACATGTACTCTACACAGGTATTTTAGGTAAATTCAGTCTGATTTCGAAATTTTCACTCCAATATTTTGAAAATACTCCTACCACCACTGGGGTTTGGAGCCAAAAATTTTACTGACAATATGCCCGTAACTGTTAATGCCTTCAAAGCAAATAATTATTTGTAATTCATAATCACACACCTAATGATTGTGGGTTAATAACTGATTAGAATTACAGCGGTAGAAACTGCCAGTGAAGAAAGCCTCCAAGTTAAAGCTCTTCTAAAATTTCGAGAAATGATGTTGCAGGGTCAGTAACGACATGCTGAAATGCACTGCAATTTCAATGTTTATGAATGACCAAGTGAGTAAAAGTTTTCCAGTAAAGCATTATTCAACACACGTGATTTTGTTCATCAGCCAGCATCGCAGAAGTTATTTCCTTTTACTGATGCTTTTATGCAGTTGAGGATTAGTGATTGCTTCTTCGGGTCTGTATGGTAGCCCTAGCATAAATACTGACAATTTTTAATATGTTTTTTAAATGTCTGATTACAAATAAAAAGGGATAACTAACAGTAAACATTAGCAACCTTTGGAGCTCAAAAGCCCTTCCAGGGTATTGAATCACGTTGGTGGACTTTTATTGATCATTTTAATTAGCTGGATTGTAATGAGTGTGCGTAAAATGAACAGAAGACTTAATGGGAAATGGAGTCGTGGTAAATGTCTTGGAAAATGAGCAGCTGAAAAGCATTTTAATTATGTTCAATTAAAAAGGTTATGTAGAGTCAGTTGCATCTTGCCGTCTAAAATTAAATATATCAAATATTTGCCATTTTGATCTTCTTAAGAACCTCCCTCGTACAGTGAAGGGTGAACTGGTGCATGTATTGGTTTTGTAATTTATGTTGACTTTTTCAGAGCTAAGAGTTTTGTGGATAAACTAAATGACATCTGATTAGTCTGTTTTTCAAACGGTTACTGAGGAATGGATTAGAGGCATTTATTTTATTTATTTATTTTGAACGTTTTATAGAGCGCGGACCAGACCCTTGCGGATATCAGAGCGCTTTACAGGCAGTGATGAAAAAAGTTATACAACACAATACCAAATACAAATATACTTGTACATAGTATGCAAACATAAAACAAACGAATGAGGTAGATCAAATCTGCTTCCTACGTTGTGCAAAATAAAATAAAGAGAAAGGTGCGGGCCGAGAGAGCATGAATTATTTCCAGAGCTGTTACGGGAAGCAGGGAAGTGTTCTTTTTTTTTATCATGCATATTTGATAGCACCCTCATAGCTGCCAGCTAAGTCCTCACCATGAGTGTGAATTCGGTGCAGTCAAGGTTTTAAATAGATTTCACGACCGGAATATTTTCTATTTATCTTTCTCTCCCTTCTGGAACTTTTAGGGATCGCCAAGTTTAGAGTCTCATCGCAGAGTCTTGTTGATATTATTATTATTCTAACTTGGTAACTTCTCTTATCATCTCTGGTCTGTTAGTGGTTGTCAACATTCTCTTTTGTCCAGGCTTGGTCTTTGGCCAATTCCTCTGTTTCGACCCAATTCCTTGAGGTACTTATGATTTCTGTCTGGTTCACTTTTAGAGGTTGAACTTTCTCTGTCAAACCACACTCTAATTCAGGAGCATTCATTCCAAATAGATCTGATTGATCTATCCATGAGTCCCCACTGTCTCTGCAAATGTCAAAGGGGGGTGGGGCACGCCGCGGACATGCACAACGGAATTACCTTTTGCATCATGGTAAATGTAGTTTTCAAAGTTGCTGATTTGTCAAATTTCATGGCCAGTGCCCATATCCCTATACACGTTTTTCGAAATTCCTTTCTCTTCAGTAGGGAAAAAGTTCATAGGTTCTTGTGCATGCTGCCGTCATCTTATCAGGAATATTACCACTCTCAGCATGCGTCGCGCGCCCCTGAGCTCGTCAGCTCGCGGCTCATGGGAGCCTTTTCAACAGTCAAGGGGGCGGGGCACGCCGCGGACATGCACAACGGAATTACCTTTTGCATCATGGTAAATGTAGTTTTCAAAGTTGCTGATTTGTCAAATTTCATGGCCAGTGCCCGTATCCCTATACACGTGTTTCGAAATTCCTTTCTCTTCAGTAGGGAAAAAAATCATAGGTTCTTGTGCATGCTGCCGTCATCTTATCAGGAATATTACCACTCTCAGCATTCGTTGCGAGCCCCTGAGCTCGTCAGCTCGCGGCTCATGGGAGCCTTTTCAACAGTCAAGGGGGGTGGGGCACGCCGCGGACATGCACAACAGAATTACCTTTTGCATCATGGTAAATGTAGTTTTCAAAGTTGCTGATTTGTCAAATTTCATGGCCAGTGCCCGTATCCCTATACACGTGTTTCAAAATTCCTTTCTCTTCAGTAGGGAAAAAGTTCATAGGTTCTTGTGCATGCTGCCGTCATCTTATCAGGAATATTACCACTCTCAGCATGCGTCGCGCGCCCCTGAGCTCGTCAGCTCGCAGCTCATGGGAGCCTTTTCAACAGTCAAGGGGGGTGGGGCACGCCGCGGACATGCACAACGGAATTACCTTTTGCATCATGGTAAATGTAGTTTTCAAAGTTGCTGATTTGTCAAATTTCATGGCCAGTGCCCGTATCCCTATACACGTGTTTTGAAATTCCTTTCTCTTCAGTAGGGAAAAAGTTCATAGGTTCTTGTGCATGCTGCCGTCATCTTATCAGGAATATTACCACTCTCAGCATGCGTCGCGCTCCCCTGAGCTCGTCAGCTCGTGGCTCATGGGAGCCTTTTCAACAGTCATGGGGGTGGGGCACGCCGCTGACATGCACAACGGAATTACCTTTTGCATCATGGTAAATGTAGTTTTCAAAGTTGCTGATTTGTCAAATTTCATGGCCAGTGCCCGTATCCCTATACACGTGTTTCGAAATTCCTTTCTCTTCAGTAGGGAAAAAGTTCATAGGTTCTTGTGCATGCTGCCGTCATCTTATCAGGAATATTACCACTCTCAGCATGCGTCGTGCGCCCCTGAGCTCGTCAGCTCGCGGCTCATGGGAGCCTTTTCAACAGTCAAGGGGGGTGGGGCACGCCGCGGACATGCACAACGGAATTACCTTTTGCATCATGGTAAATGTAGTTTTCAAAGTTACTGATTTGTCAAATGTCATGGCCAGTGCCCGTATCCCTATACACGTGTTTCGAAATTCCTTTCTCTTCAGTAGGGAAAAAGTTCATAGGTTCTTGTGCATGCTGCCGTCATCTTATCAGGAATATTACCACTCTCAGCATGCGTCGCGCGCCCCTGAGCTCGTCAGCTCGCGGCTCACCCCCCTTGACTGTTGAAAAGGCTCCCATGAGCCGCGAGCTGACGAGCTCAGGGGCGCGTGACGCATGCTGAGTGCGGTAATATTCCTGATAAGATGACGGCAGCATGCACAAGAGCCTATGAACTTTTTCCCTACTGAAGAGAAAGGAATTTCGAAACACGTGTATAGGGATACGGGCACTGGCCATGAAATTTGACAAATCAGCAACTTTGAAAACTACATTTACCATGATGCAAAAGGTAATTCCGTTGTGCATGTCCGCGGCGTGCCCCACCCCCCTTGACTGTTGAAAAGGCTCCCATGAGCCGCGAGCTGACGAGCTCAGGGGCGCGCGACGCATGCTGAGAGTGGTAATATTCCTGATAAGATGACGGCAGCATGCACAAGAACCTATGAACTTTTTCCCTACTGAAGAGAAAGGAATTTCGAAACACGTGTATAGGGATACGGGCACTGGCCATGAAATTTGACAAATCAGCAACTTTGAAAACTACATTTACCATGATGCAAAAGGTAATTCCGTTGTGCATGTCCGCGGCGTGCCCCACCCCCCGTGACTGTTGAAAAGGCTCCCATGAGCTGCAAGCTGACGAGCTCAGGGGCGCGCGACGCATGCTGAGAGTGGTAATATTCCTGATAAGATGACGGCAGCATGCACAAGAACCTATGAACTTTTTCCCTACTGAAGAGAAAGGAATTTCGAAACACGTGTATAGGGATACGGGCACTGGCCATGAAATTTGACAAATCAGCAACTTTGAAAACTACATTTACCATGATGCAAAAGGTAATTCCGTGGTGCATGTCCGCGGCGTGCCCCACCCCCCTTGACTGTTGAAAAGGCTCCCATGAGCCACGAGCTCAGGGGTGCGCGACGCATGCTGAGAGTGGTAATATTCCTGATAAGATGACGGCCGCATGCACAAGAACCTATGAACTTTTTCCCTACTGAAGAGAAAGCAATTTCGAAACACGTGTATAGGGATACGGGCACTGGCCATGAAATTTGACAAATTAGCAACTTTGAAAACTACATTTACCATGATGCAAATGGTAATTCCGTTGTGCATGTCCGCGGCGTGCCCCACCCCCCTTGACTGTCTCTGCAAATGTGTAGTTTTAATCCGAAGTCTGGAGTGTCTGCCACGATTACAATAGTGGTACTGTCACTCTGCTGTCTCTGAAGCTGATGTTCTACTATGGAACATGGAAAATTATCAGGCTGGCCCTCCTCTTCTGATGCCTCAGAAACCTCAAACCTAGGCAGACTTGTGGAACTAGTGGCTGTTGGCTCAAATTCTTCCTCTTCTTGTCTCCCCCTATTGGTAAAGGAGGCATTTATCCAGTTCGGCAGTCCAACACACGTCCCAGCAGTGTTGGTGACCAGGGTCCCCTGGTATGAGCCTCTCAAGTGTTCCTCCACATACTACTTGTGAACATGCTTCTTCATATAACCAATCGCTGGGGCTCAGGTCATGAGATGGAGTCTCTCGCCTAACTGAAGTAGCGGCGTCGACCTGATGAAATATAGAACGTACCTCATCAGCTAATCCCTTGCAGTATTCAAGAACCAGATCATCTGTGATTTTCAGAAGAGCAGCAGCTGGGTGAATTCTCATTGCTCTCACCATCAACACTTCATGAAGGAATAGTCCTGTTTGCTTTCACTGTGTGTTTCAAATGCTCATCAGTACCAGAGGAAGTGCATCAAGCCATTTGAGGGATTCTGACACACAAATTTTGACCAGTTTTGCTTTAGTCGTCCCATTTAGTCTTCTGACTGTGCCTGAAGCTCCTGGTCTGTACTAAAGTGGAATCTTTGGTCTATCCCTAACGTCATACAGATCAACTGCCTCACTTTGTTCTTGAAATGGCTTCCCTGATCTGATACAAGAGGAACAGGCATCCCAAATCGTGAGATCAACTCCTGCAGTAGTAGTTTGACACTTGTCAGGCGGTCTCATCCACTGGTGGAATATGCCTCCACACAATGAGCGAATAAGCATACAATGACTAGGATATACTTATTTATATAAAGCTTATAAAGTGCATGGTTACACTAGCTAGTGTGTCCCCGCGCTATTCACTCCTGAAAAGGCTCCTAATTCGGTGCTGGTGGACTACGTGATTTCCTCTGTGCCAGACTTATTCTCTGGGGAACAGAATGGTTTTAAGTTCTCTCCTAAAGATGGACTCTGACGATTCAAGACGCAGCCTCAGTGGCAGTCTGTTCCACTCGGTGGCGGTCAGGACTCTAAAAGAACGTCCTCCCATTCTCACTCTGTTGAATCTGGGGACAAGAACTTGCCCCGTCCCCCTTGACCTTAACTGTCTGGTGGGCTCATACCAACTGAGAAGGCTGTGTAGGTATTTAGGGCCCCTTCCCTGTAGGATGCGATGACCTACACAGAGGGCCTTGAATGTCACCCGCTCCCGAACCGGTAGCCAGTGCATGGTCCTGAGTGCTTTTTTTGCTGATGCTCTTCTGGGGAGTAGTAGGATCAGGCGGGCAGCCGCACTTTGTATTTGCTGTAGCCTTTGGAGGCATTTCGCACTGGCCCCCAAGTACAGGACATTTCCGTAGTCCAGTCTGGACGTTATTAGGGCATGGACCAAGGTTTGTCTGACAGGCAAAGGCAAGAGATCCAATGTTTTCCTAAGGACCTTTAGCATTCCAAAACAGGTGCCCGCCACCTGTTTGGTCTGCTGTTCAAACGATATTTTATTGTCTATCCAGATCCCTAAGTTCTTCACTGGATTGCTGGGAATAGGAAGTGCTCCCAGCCTATCCGGCCACCAGGCCGAGGTCCAAACTGACGGGGTTCTACCCACAATCAGCACCTCCGTCTTATTTCCATTTAATTGGAGGCAGTTGTCAGCCATCCATGTGGCAAGCTCCTGCATACATGCAGAAAAGTTGGCGGCACATTGTTCCTTGGGTTGCGATAAGGTCACAATCAGTTGTGTGTCGTCAGCGTACGACACTGCCTCAACCCCAAATCTATCTGTGATGCATACTACTGGTGCCACGTATAGATTGACTTCAACTAATTAGACCAGGCATCTCCACAAAATCAATCTGGAGATGTTGACAGGACCATCAGACCTCTATGACTCATGATCACTACAACCTTTTTGCCCACATTTTGCTTTTGGCAAATTGCGCATTGCTGGCACTGGTTCTCTGCCATCACATGAAAGTGTGGATTATGCCAGTACTGCCTGAATGTCATCACTATCCCATCTCGCCCCACATGTGTTGGTCCATGCATGTGTCTCACCTTCGTCTGGAAACACAGGTTTTCCATCACTGGATACCCAGGTGCGACTAGCATCGTTCATACATCCCATTTTGCCTTTTTAATCTCTGTGGCTGTAGGCTGCAATTCCCTCAATTCATTGAAAGTTTGCACAGTGTTCAGTAAAATGTTTGGAAGTGTCTCTCCCTCAGCACTGTATGTCTCATCCATGTGAAAGGTGCTGGATTAAAGATCACAATATTGATCAATCTCGTCCACATAGTGGTAACCCCTAGTGATGAAGTCGTTGCCACCCTCGTGCAGAACACTTCATTATGATAATTCCTTTTGGTAATTGAAGGGTTTCCAACAAATTCGAGGCATACAACTCATTTCTAATAGGGGATTCAGCAGAGGTCATAAATCCTTTTTGCGACTACAATTGTCCAAAGTCGTGCACAATGGCGATTCCATACTTGCTATTGTGTAAATGGTAACTTGTGAGCCTTCTGACCACCAACAGGCTTGAGTAAGAGCAATTAGTTCAGCACTTGTGCAGAGGTTACGTGGCACAAGTAGGATGCTTCCATGACCCCACTCAGGGTACAGACTGCATATGCGGCTCTCAAAATGATGCTTCTGTTCCTCAAACAAGAGCCATCGACAAACATGGTGTGGTCAGATTCAAGAAGGGGGACACCAATTATATCTAGTCTTGGCTTTGTGCTTAACTTGGTGGCCATCATGTAGTTGTGGTCAAACTCACTTTCTTCACCTTCACCTATGGTGGGCAACAAAGAAGCAGGATTTAGGGTGTTTCAAACGTATGCAGCCAAAATAGTTCTCTGATAGCAGGCTACATTGCTGGATGCTGTGCGAGTCATGAGAATTTCATTTGCATGAGGTACCATGACAATAAGCGGGTGATCCATCCCAATTCCGTCTGTTTGCTGAATACTTAGACTGATCTCTGCAACTGTTTTGAGACAACCAGGTAAGGTTGAGGCTACTGGATCAAGAGTTGCCGGAGAATAGGCAGCTTGTGTTTGGCCTCCCTATGCGTCTCTGTCAACACAGATAAAGCACACTCATCACACTCATGGTAGAAGACTATGAACTCCTTGGTGTAGTCTGGCATTCTAAGAGCAGGTGCCCGGCAAAATGGGGTTTTAAGCTCCGGAAAGACTTCCATGCTCTCATTATCCCTTGGTACTAGTTATTGACATTGATGTGCTCAACCTCAGCAATGCTTCGCCAAGAGAGAAAAGTTTGGGATCCATTGTGGGCAGTAGCCAACTATGCCCAAAAACATTTGTACTTTTGTCTGTGTGGTTGGAAATTTCATTTTAAGGATCGTTTCAAAGCACTCATGTAACTCCCTTCTTGATCTGATGCCCCAGATACTTCTTTTTGTTAGTACTGCAAAGTTTTCTAGAAAAACCTTGTGCCCATTCTCAACTAAATGGTTGAGCAAGGTAATAGTGTCTTTCCTGGAAGCTTCTTTTGTCATCAGTGCAACGGGTAGGTCATTGATGTATTAGATCAGGGCCAAACTGCATGGTAACTGCAAGGTTTCTAAATTCTTTTTTAGTATCTGATTGAAATATGTGGGGCTCTCTGTGTACCCATGAGGAGCAAGACACCACATGACAGTTTTGTCTTGGAATCGAAAAGCGTATAGAAACTGTCTCTCTTAGTGAAGGGGAACAGAAGAGAAAGCCTGACCTAGGGCAATGACCCAGAACCATTCCGCTTCTCTGGGAATTTGGAATAGGATTGTGGCATGATTTAGTAACACAGGATAGCTTGGAACAACTATTTGGATTATTTTTCTTGAATCCTGAACTATCCTTCACTTTTTATTTGCTTTTTGCAAGGCCATAATCGGGGATTTACATGGACTCAAATTGACCTCTTTCTGAGTGCCCTGTTCTAGCATTCTTTTGATGACGGGTGTTATTCCTACAATAGCTTCCAGGGTCAACTTGTAAGGACTAGTTTGAGGGAACACTGCATCCACCCTAAGGTTTACCTTTAGGGGATTAGCACCCATGATCAACACTATCTTTTTATTCACTGTAAAATCACACACATCTTCTCTGACTGATTCTGTTAAGTCAGGATGTAAGTCTTCTTTGCTAAGAACCGGATATCGTCTGACTCCGGACTCCAGTGCCTTTTGCTTGAGGTTCTCACCCCACTCTGTCTGGTGTACAATATATGGTGCAATTAAGCTTGCAGAGTAGGTCATTTCCCAACAAATTCACGGGACTCAAATCACATGTAACAAACTGGTGATGCTCTTTAGTTTGCCCAATTTTTACTGGACTGGACTGTAACCTGATACATATGCTGCTCATCTGTGATGCCAACAACTTGGACTTCCTCTCCCGAGAGGGGTAGGTTCGGGACCTCAACTGTTCTAAAAGTTGAACAAGTGGCTTCTGTGTCTGTCAGAAAAGATGCGGGATGTCCATTAACCTCTCTATCAACATTTGGGCCCATCTGATCCACTTCTAGGACGGCACCAAGTGCGCACTCCTCCTCCTACTACAGGGACTCTCATTGGGCTTGTTCATATTCTGTGGAGCTCTCAAACATTGTGGGAATCAGGGCAGTCTGAAATGTAAGTGGGTTGTGCTGCATCTCTATGGGCATAAGGGGATTTTCAAAGTTGATATAGGGGGTCTGGGTTCAGAGGGAAGTTCTCCCTACATCATGAAATTTGAGGCTTGAGCATCAATCATTGCTCAATCAGGATTGTATTGACACTCCCTCTTCCAGTGACTGACTTTTTTTTTACAAATGTGACAAGGGTGACCTTCTTCAAAGCACTTATACTATTTCCTGTGCCTTCCCATTACTTGCGCATTTTCTCCATGTGACAAGGAGGCTCCCTGCATGGTAATGCACCGTTACTACGTGGGCATTATTTCGATGTACTTTTTCTCTGCATTTTTTAGTGCGCATTTACCATTACTACGCATGCTGCTACATAGCATGCTTTTACTTCGCAAATGCATTTGGTACGCATTTCTTTACTACGAGCCGTGTGAGTTACGAGGAGATGTGACGTGCCAAGAGGAGAGGGGTAAGAGGGACTGTGTATCTTTTTTAAGGGAAGGAGTCTGAGAAGTAGTTTTTTAGGGTAGTGCAGGGGGTAGTGTTGTAGTGGTGTAGTGTAGTGTAGGGTAGTGTTTTAGGGTTTAGGGAAGTGACAGGGGGTTGTCTAGGGTAGTGTTAAAGTATAGGGGACAGAGTGGGATTAGGGGTAGGGAAGTGCTGGGGGTAGTGTTTTAGTGTTTAGGGTGGTGTTGTAGTGTATGTGTAGTGTAGGGTAGTGGTTTAGGGTAGTGTTGTAGTGTATGTGTAGTGTAGGGTAGTGTTTTGGGGTTTAGGGTAGTGCTGTAGTGTATGTGTAGTGTAGGGGGTAGTGTTTTAGGGTTTAGGGTAGTGTTGTAGTGTATGTGTAGGGTAGTGTTTTAGGGTTTAGGGAAGTGACAGGGGGTTGTGTAGAGTAGTGTTAAAGTATAGGGGACAGAGTTGGATTAGGAGTAGGGAAGTGCTGGAGGTAGTGTTTTAGGGTTTAAGGTAGTGTTGTAGTGTATGTGTAGTGTAGGGTAGCGGTTTAGGGTTTAGGGTAGTGTTGTAGTGCATGTGTAGTGTAGGGTAGTGTTTTAGGGTTTAGGGTAGTGCTGTAGTGTGTGTGTAGTGTAGGGGTAGTGTTTTAGGGTTTAGGGTAGTGTTGTAGTGTATGTGTAGTGTAGGGGGTAGTGTTTTAGGGTTTAGGGTATTGTTGTGTATGTGTAGAGTAGGGTAGTGTCTTAGGGTTTAGGGTAGTGTTGTAGTGTATGTGTAGTGTAGGGGGTAGTGTTTTAGGGTTTAGGGTAGTGTTGTGTATGTGTAGTGTAGGGGGTAGTGTTGTAGGGTTTAGGGTATGTGCTGTAGTGTATGTGTAGTGTAGGGGTAGTGTTTTAGGGTTTAGGGTAGTGGTGTAGTGTATATGTAGTGTAGGGTAGTGTTTTAGGGTTTAGGGTGGTGTTGTTGGGTATGTGCAGTGTAGGGTAGTGTTTTAGGGTTTAGGGTAGTGTTGTAGTGTAGGGGTAGTGTTTTAGGGTTTAGGGTACTGTTGTAGTGCATGTTTAGTGTTGATTAGTGTTTTAGTGTTTAGGGTAGTGCTGTAGGGTAGTGTTTTAGGGTTTAGGGTAGTGTCGGGGGTCGTACAGAGTAGTGTTAGAGTGAAGTGCACGGACTGGGGGAAGAGTGACGGTTGTGTTGGGGTAGAGTTTTAAGGTTTAGGGTAGTGTAGTGTTGTTAGAGTAGTGTAGGGTAGAGTAGTGTTTGAGGGTTACTGTATGATCAGAAATGTAATTCTTATCCCAAAGCTATTTAAAAGAAAAATAGAATCTGTATGCGTAGTAAAACCCTGCGAAGTAATGTACTGCTAAGTAATGCCACTTCAACGTTTTTCAATGATTATGCGAAGTAATGGCATGTGTTATAAAATGCTGCTAAATAAAGGCACTTGCGAAGTAGAAACTTCGTAAAAAAAGCATGCTAAGTAATGGCATCCTAAGTAACATCATACATTCCCCTGCATAGTTAATTCTACACTGGGTTCAAGGTCTATCCATAGACAAGGCACCTTTGTTCCCTTCCACCTACATTTTGCACTAGGTAGGTCTGTGCTACCTTGAATTTCTCTTTTAGCATCCAGCATGTCACTGCAATATTTTGTATACTGCAGTATATGGTCTCTGGGCTTGTTTTGCCAGCAGAGAACGCCTTGCATTATCTGAGTGCTAATCTCCAGATGCAGCCCTTGAGGTGAAAAACCCTCCAATGTTGGCCCAAAGTAAGTCATTCAGACCACTCCGGTCCCTATACACCTGCATTAATCTCTCAAAATATGCATGTTTGGCCCTTGGGATGTTCAGAAAATCTTGGGCAAATTAATCTCCTTTTGAGGAAGCTTAGCCTTAAGATAAGCAATGACTGTGTCATATTTTAACCAATGGTGAAGATGCATTTGTGTTTGCTAGTCTAGGGGGTTGCAGTATGGGCCAATCCACAGCGCTCCTACATTCTGCCATCAATCCTTTTGGGACGCCACTTCAAATAGCACATCCAAATCCTCCCATAGTAACTTTGAGATGGTCACTACTTGCTCTGTCTGAGTATACCATTTGTCCGGATTCTCCCTCTGTCTGAGGAGAGAATTTTTTAAATGGAAGGGGTCTGTGTGTTTAGACCAGAGGGCATGTACATATGCTCCTCTCTGGACATCCCTCAAGGGGTATTCCTTTGCTACTCTCTCTATGGCTTCTCCACATCCTCCCCTTTAAATTCTTTCTTCCGTTTCACTTTCAACCTTTCTTTCGTAGACCATAACTCCTTACATTTTTCCACATTGCTCCACTCAGTAATGCTCTTGATCAATTCCCTCGCATGCATCTTTAATCCCCTCAGTTTAACAGTCTCAATTCCTTGTCACTCATCATCATTCTGACATTCTATCCCAATTTCATTCTTTGTATTAGATCAAATCCACATTCCTCTGCCACTTTCTCCATTTTCATATGTGCCTCTCACACCACCCTCACAACTTCCTTATTTATGTAAAGCAACTCACTCTTGTTATATTTTCCCAGGAAGTCCGATCCTACCTTTGCCGTCACAATCTCTTCAAACTCTATCTTTAGTCGGGCCCCTTTGAGTCTCTGAGGGATTTTTTCTTTGGGTTGTGGGGTAGTTTGTGGAGTCAGGTGGAAATGGTACCTCCTGTAGAGGAGATTCCTAAGGTTCAGTATACTCCAGCCAATCCCTGTGCCACACCTTATGATGTAAGCCCCCTTAAACTGCCAGTTTTCCCAAACTCTTCCTGTTATTGTTTGTATGCTTCTAAACAGAAATCTCTAGACTACAGGGAATACGGTCTGCTTTCACACAGTAGTAAACTCTTGACCTGCGGAAATCTACTTTACCTAGCGTGCTCACTTCTGCGCACTGAGGAATGAACAACTACTTAGTTTGCCATAAATATTAATAGGGTATCCCAGTATCTCACAGAACCTGGGGAAATATAACAGTATATACCAACAGCTGGTTCTGTCGAAAAGGCTACCATTGCTTCAAAGAGTTCACATTTATCCTGATCACCTAGGAGAACCAATTAATGGTGTACCATTGATTGGTTCTCTTAGGTGATCAGGATAAATGTAAACTCTTTGAAGCAATGGTACACTTCTCGACAGAACCAGCTGTTAGTATATATTGTAATACATTCATACAACAGAAATGTTATGTCCCTATAATGGTGTGAGCGATAGCGCCTCACAGTAGACCTCACCGTAGCAGACAATTTTCACTACTTGACAAATCTAACTGTGGTACCTCTCCGCACTTTATGCCATGCATGTCTTCCGGTTGAAACAATATGTATACTGTTCTCTTCAAAAACTGAAAAACATAGTTTTATAATAATAAAATACATGTTTTAATAATAATTGCCATCCCCACAAGTCCAAAGACTAATGCCACATAACAGTTGAATTCAAAATCCGCCTTCTGCATCTTGCCACCGCAATCAAGACTACAATTTCCAACATAAACCGCATGCTCCTCACTTCTAATTCCTCCTTTGCATGCACATAAATCCCTATTGATATTCACCTCCTTCTTTCTTGAGTACCATAACAGCCTCCTCGTCTTTGGGAATCAGGATCGGGTTTGGGCAGGGTCAATTTAGGTCTTTGGGCAAAACCGCCAGAGCCATAAAGGTGCAATGATCGGTTCTATAGTCGATTGGCCTCATCAGAGTAGGTCTAATCAGTATTGGACAGATCTAATCTGAACCATCAGCTCTGCTTCCCAGATCTGTCAGATCGCAAACCCGTATCTCATTTAATTGCCAATGCGCTCCAATGACTTTGAACAGGAGCAGTGTTTTCAGTAAGATTGACAGCTAGGACTGAAGTTTAAAAGTTTACTCAAAGAATACAAGCATGGAAAAACATAAGCCGGACCATCAGCATATAATTAGAAATAAATGGAGAACTCCGTAACGTTCCATAGAACATCCAGCATAGATTTTCCTGCTAAGAAAGGTCAAAGATGAGCCCCCAACAAAGAAAAGCAGGTCCTTTTATAGGACTTTAGACAAAGGATTTAATACTTTTACTACACAAGCACTTGTTTCTCAGGATGTGCACCAATGGGAATCAAGCAAGTAGAAACATTTTACTTCAGAATACATTTTAGGATTCTCTCACAATTCTACTACCTTACTCTCAGGCGTTCCCGGACTATTCGTGCAACATTTACTTGTTCCATATTATGTTTTTTGCTATGAGATAGTAAGGTTGTTCTTGATTAGGTACTTTGTTCTCAATGTGTCATGGGGAGATGTAGGCTTCTCTGTGTAATGCTCACATGTCTTTATTGCAGTGACAAACAACAACACGTGATCACGTGACATGTTACAATGTTATATCCACAATAGAAGTAGAGCGCAAAGCTGCCTTAAGTAAGCATGAACTTAATTTCTCATATATTAAGCACTACAAATCAGAAAAACAGATCCCATTTCTGTCAACTCACCTGCATTTGGCAGCTGTCACCCTCTTTTGCATGTATTCAATCACTTGGCAGTCAAAATACTTCCATAGACTTTAATGAGGTTACTTGCTTTTCAAACATATAACATCCTCTAAACATTTGTTAATTCTCCATTCACCCTCTTAAACATATAAGTTCACCTGCATTTTTGAGTCAAGTATTTGGCAGGTGCGAACAGGGTGGAAACAAACAATTGAGTACTGCACCACAGACACAGTCCTCTCCTTGCTAGCCCAGGTGCAGTTTAGTCTTTGGTGCAGCCTCTCTTCTTTAGGTCAAGGAACAGCAGGGGAGTCCATCAGTCCTTTCTCCAATGCAGACATGATCTGAGATCTGGGTATCAGCAGTGCAACTTTAATGCCCATAACTTGCCCTCGGGGATGTCGTGACTACTAGCCAATGAGCTACTAGGTTGGTCCCCTCCCACCTGATGACATCTGTGGCCTCTAGCTATCCCAGAGTGCAATGTTCTGCCCACTCCCAAGATGGCCAAATCCCTATCTCGGTGTGTGGAACTTGGTAGACCACTCTAGAGGTGTGGCTACCTGAGGGCTACTGTTTCCCCTCTTTGTCACCAATGCCAAGAAAAAAAGCAGCCCCTCTTGTGTGTGTCCAGCATTTGCCCTTCAAAGGCGGATTCCCATTTGAAACTCTTCTTTTGGGCTCCCATCCTGTTTGGCCTTCCTGCCAGGTAGAGGTAGTACCTCTTAGAGTTGCAGGCCCTTTGTGTTCCTTCCTGGGAGCTGTTCACACATCTCCACAGGAGGCAGAAAGCTATCTCATGGCCAACATCTGTAAATGATCACCGGAAAACTTGGGCAACAGAGTGTCAACTTTCTAATGTTGCCATTTACTTAAAAGTTACATTAACCCCTTCCGTGCTCCCGTCGGTCAACGGCCGATGGGAGCACTCCCTCCCTAGTGCTGCGAACGGCCAACGGCTGACGCAGCCTCGCCCACTCATTAGAACGCCCGCACCGTGGCGGAATGGCTGACGCGGTTAAGGTGTTAAACTTGACTTGGGCATTAGGTCGGGTTTAATGTAATGATTCTTTTGATACCTTGAAGTAACAACTTTAGTAGTCACATTCCGAAGTGAGCACAACTGAGTTGTCAGCGTGTAAATGTGAACTTGCCAACGGGCCTACTAGCCTTGCTACAGCAAAACTGAGAGTTTGAGGATTTTATTTTTAGGACACATATAAACTCTTGTCCTACTTTTTAATATGCCGGACCCTGCCTTAGGGTTTGATAGACTTAGCTTAGGTGTGACTTATATATATTAAAAAGGAAGGACTGGACTTCGTCATTAGTTTAAATCACTAAGTCGAGTTAGAAGTTAATACACTAATTTTCAAGTCAGCAATGGTAGGCCGGGAGTATTGCATTGCATTGTCAAATTCGTAGCAGCACAATAAGTATTGCAGTGCATGGGAGCCACTTTAAATAACAGGGCCTGAGTACCCCGGTACTGTATACATAGGTCTTATAAGTAAATTAAATTATTGCAATTGTGGGTGAGACAATGAAACATAGACATTTTAAGGGTCAGATCACTGGCACCAAGGACTGACTAGCAGGCCTTAGTGCACTCCCAGAGTACAAAAACCAAAATAGTCTCAAAGTACAAAAACCAGCATCATCATTCCAAAACTTTGGGGGTGGTCATTCATAAAGAGGCAATACCCTCCAAAACCAGTACTTAGGGCAGCAAAATGAGCTAAGAACAATAACCGTGCAGCCATTTTGGGAACATGCCAATGTCCTATCACAGAAAAAATAGTCTGTGTCAGCACATTTTGTATTTTGTCATCATTAAGAAAACGGTTTGTAAAAATTTGGCATTTTCTGAATACAGCAAATATGGGATTACAGAAACCTATGTTTGCTTTCAACATACGTAGCAACAATTTAAGGGACACACCCGACCCACAAAATTGATTTCTGATACTCCGGATGCACTCTGGTCATACCCAAGAGTAAAATGACTCTTCCCATGTCGCACATGTGGCATATGTCTTTTGACAACTCGCAGGACCTATATATACCTGAAACTGAAGATCCCATGGAAACTACACTGCTAGACCGGATAATCTACTTTAAATAAAATGGTAAAACATCTCTGTCACACACCAAAACAGATCCCCACTCCACATTTACAATTGTGAGTTTCCTCTGAGTTCTCTGCGACAGATATTTTGCAGTAGTTTATAAGAAGATCAGGAGCTATACATCACAAAATCAACAATCACAGTTATACTTACAGATGGGTCAATAAAGATAGGTTTTGGTCAGATTTAAGGGTTATATTCTTATTAAGAGTTTAGTAAGTTTTTCCTTTCTTTTTATTTCATTAGTTAAAGGCATAAATCAAATGACAGAATTGATAGCAAAAATATTGGTTATAACAAGTCATCAATAAGCAATACTATGCGTACCATATAGGAAAGAAATGCCTATTCTAAAGAATGGGGGGGAAATGGGTGTTAGCAAGAACCCATGAAGAGTTCAACTTCAGGAGTCCGGAGTAAAAGTGAGCATAAAGCTCAAGATCAATTAGTCAAAATCAGCTGAGCTTCCAATAAAGAGAGGTTCACAAAGCAAAATATGCATACAGCAGCAGTAGCGACTGCAATCAACAACAGGTCTGGTAGGGTAGGTGATCAGCATTCAGCCATCAGCATAAAGCCATTACCATTCAGGACGGGACAGTGGCAAATAGGTATAAGGGTCTGGTTCTGGCTGTGAGTGATGTGTTTACCTATTCTAGGAACACAATATAAACAGCTGGAAATAATGTTAAAATCCTTTTGTGTGGTCTTATTTTCTCCAGTTGACTCTTCCCGAGAACCATCTCGTTCTGTTCTTTCCCACATCCTTTCTCATCAGTCTTACAAAGGATCACTATGAAATGTGAAACAAAGTTTTAAACTAGATCTATGAATTAGGTCTTTTGATTATTAGACCTCCTTTCCCATTGACTTCAGCACATGCTAATATTCTAATAGAGCTAAACAATGGACGTATGTAAAATAAAACATTTTCAGCAACGAATATTATTCAGCATCACATGTCTTCATTATAAATCGGAAAGGAAATAAGTTAAACTATTAAGATTTTCTATTCATACATTGTATTAAACGTGTGAAAGAACATGAAGTAATTATATTCAATGATAAAGTGTTTCTAGAAAAAACATTTCAAAACATGATGATTAATCAAATATACTCCAATGCAATATGGTGTGGTGTTTCCCCCAAAAAAATATTACATGTCAGAATATGGTCAGCTATCAAGCATTTTGTGCATATCTCAGCACATTCCGTTTTTGCTGTTAAAATAATGAAGCTTGCTTTAACATTTTGAGGCCTTGCATCAATAAGTATAACTTGGTGCTAAGAAATTGCACATTTTAATGTGTCTGTACAAAATAATTGCACGTTAATATTACATATGCCTCTTTTACTATATTAATTTTATATTTTAATAAAAAGCCCTTTCAATGCCAACGCACAAATTGTAACAGTGAAGGACGAAAACCCACAAAGTCAACACAGGAGCACCGTACGTTGCCAAAAAAATCTACAAAATTGCCTAACCACTGTATAGAGAAGAGACATAATGAGGGCATGAAGAATTGGACTGTGATTGATATACCACAACCATCATTCCCAACCAAGGATCTTTCTGAATTCCTATTTCTGAAAGAACAAAGGTGGATTTTCAAGTTGGGTACGTATTTGAGGGAATTGAAAGATGAATTTTCTTGGACCAATCTGTGTTCATCCCCTACCCTCTGATAACATTCATGATCTGAAACGATTTTGAATGCCCGACCTATTGTAGATATTTTTTTAAGAGCATTGCTTTGATTGAACCCAAATTAATGCTTCATCCATATTTGCAGAGTAACCTCTCTATATTTATTCCACACATTTAGGAGTGACCATGCATTATAGGACTATGATGTTGTGACTAAGTAGGTTGCATCCTATGGGACAAAAATAAAAATAAGTTTCTTTGTTATACTCAAGGTGGAATATCTACACATATTTTTAGTAGTGAATATAATAACTTTTCAAATAATCATCACATGCACATTAGATCCATCACAAGTGAAGTTTAAAAAAATGATAAACTATGTTTGTTGTCCTAGTCTATAATTATCCTTGTTTGATAACCGTGTACTGTTTACGATTTCTTGCCCTCGGCATTCCTCTCATCCCATTCCTGACCCGGCATTCAAGAGAGTAGGGGACTGCATTTCCCATCATTCCTGTGCTATGTCCTGATTACATCATTTCCCTATCGGAAGGTAAAACACTTTATAAAAAACGCCGGGCGCTTGCCCGAGCCTCCTCGACTCAACAGGATGTACAGCACACAGAATAGCTAGCAAAGTTAAAGAAATCACTTGCTGACACTTAATTTTTGAACGACACTGTTCTTTTCTTTTTTTCTCCCCTTTTTCATCACAGGCATCTGTGGTGAATAAATGCATGTATCCCGGAGGAAAGATGACTGGTACAGGGTATGCTGCATAAGTCCCTTTATTCGCAAAGGGAGGATAAACTTCTACATACTATTCTCTGCCCCCACGTACTGCACCCCCTCTCACGCTCCCATGAGGCACAGCGCAGATCACGTGGGTGCAGAGCACTAGATTGCAACACCACATATCTCCCTCCTTTAATAACAATGCAACAGACATAAGAACACTAGTCCCAACTACATGACCGTCTTATCGGTGGATTGTGTGTGAGCACTTGTGCACCCCATTTCTGCGTGGTGGCCCCTCACCGGAGGAGTCCCGGGTGTCTGCATTGTCCACTCAGGGTGAGGATGGTGATGACCCCTTGGAGCTCTATGTGGTAAAGTCATTGTATCTTCTTGGTCGCACCACTCTTCTACCTGTGCGGGTGTGTGTGTAGGAGGCCTGCTCCTCGTGTGTTTCTCTTCCCTGGCAGTTGTCATGTGGGGTGGACCTCCCTTGCCTTGTTCCTGGTGTATCTACATTACCGGGTGTTTGGGGAGGTGTGTGTTATGCTGGGGCGGCGTTGTTTCTTTCACCAGCCGAATCAGTGCTGCCCCCTGTCTCCCCTTCCAGGCCGCCAGACTCGGAATTGTTGGTGGTAACGTAGTCGTCCAGATCCCTCGTCTTCTCTTGAGGGAGTGTCATGGAGGAGGATCCATTGGTTTGCCACTGTAGGACCTTGTTGCACTTTGCCATTCTGCTGTGAGACCATACTTTGCAATTGCTTAGTAGTGCTGAGCGGGAGTACTGTTCTTGAACTTCAAGGGGCGGGCTGAATTTGCTGTCACCTTTCTTGCCAAAGTGGCCCAGTTTCACTCTTACCCAGTCCCCTCGGGCTAAGGAGACTGCCCGCACTCCGTGATTCTTGTTGTAATTGTCCTTGTATATCTTTTGGGCTTTCTGTATGTTGCTTCTCACGACAGCTGGTGACCAGCGGCTTTAAAGTTTCAAGTCCATCCACCCCCAATTGTCCCTTGTGAACGGCTCTCTGCCACACAGGATCCCGAACGGTCTGTACCCAGTAAGGGTAGGGGTGATGCGATAGGCCCATACAGTGTTTCTGATTTCCATCTCCCAGTTCTTGCCCGCACCGATGGCTGCCTGTACTGAGCCCATTAGGACTCTGTTGAACCGTTCTGCTCGGCCATTGCTGGCAGGATGATATACTGGTGTGTGTTTGTTTCGGATGCCATTTCTTTGGAGGAATGCTGTCCACTTTTGGGAGGTGAACTGGGGGCCATTGTCGCTGGTGAGGACTCTTGGAATACCCTCCCTCAAGAATGTGTTTGTCAAGAAGGTGATGACTGCATCGGTGTCCACTTTTTTGCAGATCTCCACCTCCGACCACTTGGAGTATCTGTTGACGAGGACGATCACGCATTTGAGTACTCCCCACGAGTCCAGAATGGGGCCCAGGATGTCCACCGACAATTTTTCTCAATGGGTTTGTGGGCGTGTTTAATTCCCCCATCGGGGGTCTCAGCATCGTGTGTGCTTTGTCGGCGTTAGCGTAGTGTCTGCATGCTCGCACAAACCTTTCCAAATAGTTGTCCACTTCCGGCCACCAGTATGACTGTTTCACTCTTAGTTTGGATTTGACGATACTGAGATGGCCTTTGTGCAGTATGGTGAGGAGGCAGTCCATCACATCCTTCGGGGGAATGACTTTGTCACCTCTGAGGAGGAACGTGGCATCGTCGCTGAGGGATAACCCCTCATATACCTCCCAGCATCCGGAGATCGCCTTTCAAGTGTTTCTTCTCTGGCCAGCCCTGAGTGACGTAGGTCTTCACTTTGGAGAGATCTTGGTCCCGGTCGTAGGCCGTCTTCCAATCTTGCGCCCCTATGGTGGTCTCCTGGTCTGCAGTGAGCGCCACTTGGTATTCATCCCAACGGTCAGAGTGTGGGGCGTCCTCCATCCCGTCGACCGGCTGAGAAAGTTGGCTACTTTGTTCTTGTGGTTTGTGCGGAGTGTGAACTTGGATCCCCAGAGGTATTTTCGGAATTTCTCCATAGCCCAGATGGCAGGCAGCATCTCGTTTTCTATGACACTAAACTTCTCTTTGTTGGGAGCAAGAGAGCGGGATGCAAAGCCGATAGTGTCTTCCGTGTCTTCCGTGACTCGTTGCGACAGGACTGCTCCTATTCCCTTCTCGCTGCCGTCGATGTCAGGATGCTGGGGGCGGACCTGTCGAACCCTTGAAGTGGAATGGCTTCGCAGATGTCTTTTTTTGATTGTCTCGATTCTGCATCTGTGTCCGCCGACCAGTGGAACGTGGATTTGTCCTTCAGCAAGTGGGGTCTTGGTTGCGAAGTTCTTGACAAACTTGCTGTAGAATTCCGCCAACCCGAGGAATGATCTACTTCGTCCATGGAGCATGGTTTGGGTGCCGATCTAATGGCTTCGGCGTTGGCTCTCTTCGGAGAGATTCCATGTTCACCGATTTCATGCCCCAGGTATGTGACCTTGAGCAGGCCGAATCTGCACTTGTCCAGTTCAGCGGTGAGGCCATTGGTGGACAGGGTGTGCAGGACTGTTCTGAGGGTTTCATCATGTTCTGACTTGGTTCTCCCCATTACTAGGATGTCATCCTGGAAGTACAGGATATCAGGGCAGTCTTTGAACAGCATATACATGAGTTTTTGGAATACTGATGCTGCGGACGCTAGTCTGAAGGGCAGGCGCCGGAATCAGTAGCATCCGAAAGGGGTGATGAACGAGGTCAGCTTTCTAGACGAAGGGTGGAGTAAGACCTGATGGTACGCGGCGGTAAGATCTATGGTCAAAAACGCAGTTGATTCCGCTTGTTTTAGCTAGCATGTCGTTGATGCGTGGTAGGTGGAACTTGTCGACTAATATATTTTTGTTCAGTTCTCGAAAGTAATGCACAGGCGCACTTTTCCGTTAGGTTTGTGAGCAACTACTAAGGGCGCCAGCCACTCTGCGCTTTCGATGGGTTTGATGACTCCGTTGTCCTCCAGGCATTGTAATTCGAGTTGTACAACTTCCCTAGAGTTGAAGGGGATGTTCCGCACCTTGTGACCGATGGGGACTGCCCCGTCTTTAAGTTGGATTTTATGAGTGAACTTAGACAATTGTCCAATGGTCCCGCCGAAGACGTTGGGGAACTCTTCACAAACTTTGTCCACGTTGGGGCTGGGGCTTTCGCTGGTCATAAGTACTTGCGTTTTTCCGCCGGGGTTGATCTGGATGCCCAGCCCTCCTCGGTCGATCCATCCTAGGACCGAGGGTCCAGTTTCTGCTACATACAATTTGCCCGTGGTCTCCCGCCCCTTGATCTCGAAGTGTAGTTGTCGGAATCCTACCATCTTTTCACGTGTGAAGGTGACAGGATGTACATCCATCGGGTGTAGGTGACGCCCAAGTGTGCCGGCAAAGTCCTTGTCCCATATGTCTCTTTTTATGATTGTGACTGGGGACCCTGAGTCCGCCACCATGGATATTTGGATCCCCCTATGGACATGAGACAGGACTTTTTCCTCCTGGAGGTGCATTCGACGCCTAACACTTGGTTTTCTATGCACAGAATGCAATCTTCGTCTTCTTCTCCTTCTATCGTGTCGGGCTCCGAGTCGTACATGACACACTTGACTGCGGTGCTGCAGGGTCTCCGCCTGCAGACTTTACCGAAGTGTCCAGTCACGCCGCAAAAGGAGCACTCGACGTGGAAGGCAGGACATAATTTGTCATTGGCCATGTGCGTCTGGCTGCCGCACCTGTAGCAGGAGCTTTTTGAATAGGGAGAGGGCCAGGGGCCCTATCGAGGTTTTCGTGTGGAGTCAGCCAGACTTGTGTCCCATGGAGGGGCCTGGTTTGTCTCTGGGCGTGTCTTTGTCGCGTCTTTGTCGCTTATCTTGCACAACGTCGGTTTTGTGTCCTTTTTTTTCGCGGCCGACTCGCATCTTTTGGAGAGTTCCGCCCTTTTGACAATCGCTATGATTTCATGGAGGAGAGCCTCCCCACTCACCACAACTTCTCCTGCACGCTGATGTTGACCATGTGCATTATTATTTGGTCCCATCAGTTCGTCGTGCAGGTGTCCAAACTTGCAGTTTATGGCTAGTTTCTTGAGTGCTGCGACATAGTGTTCCACCGTCTCCGTGTCGCTTTGTTTGCAGTGAAAGAAATTGTACCTATCTATGGCTATACAGATAACCGGTGGTAGTGCCTTGATGGAGCGGGATAGAAAACAAAAATTTGTTTAAACCCATGAAGTCACACTTCCATAAATAAATTAATAATGCTAACAACTTGTGCTGTGTGTATAATAATTCAACCTAGTTTAAAGTTGCATACACAAAAGACATGTGGGAAACTAAAATGTGTGCTCATAAATGTGCATTATGTTGCATTCTCATGTATGTAGAAAATAATAAATTAATCTTGTCTATTGTCATGTCATAACTAATAGCAGCTGTTTTTAAAATAATGGCATGTGCTTATTTTGCTTCCCTTGTCTATGTGATGTCATTTCTACTATTCTAGGTGCACATAAGGTTTTATGGATTAATGAAGACAGGTAGATATAAAATGCTGCTTTATTTGTGCTTTACTGCTAGGTAATTTAGACTAATGGGTTAATTATTAGCAATGATGGGAGGCAACAGAACAAACTGTATTTCTTTCATTAATTATTCTTTGTGTTTGTTTATATAATAGTTTTACAAGAGAAGCTTAGAGAAGGCTGCAGAAAATAGTACCCTTTTAAAAGTGGCGCAGGGACGGTGGCGCAGAAAATTGACGCTTTCTGAAAGAGGCCTAATGATGAAAATGGCTCAAGTGAAAATAATTCCAAGAAGGATGGAAAAGGCCTCTGAGCTTTTATTTTGAAAGGTTTTGGATTGAACTGCTAAAAAGATGACTTTTTGGAGAAATTTGCTAACGTTTGCTAACGTGCCACGGGAGTTCAGAGCTGACTAAGCTCAAGGTTAAAAAGGAAGCTGTCGCTACAAAATGTAGCAGTCTAAGGAGAGCTGCCAAGACTTCTAAATGAACAATGGACTAGTGAATTTGCCCGGGCATGCAAGAAAGAGGTGTCACAGTTTACTGTGGTACGAGGTGGCTCAGCCAATGGAGAACTAGAATTCGTCTGCTGTAATGTGAAAAATAGTTAGCTCAGCTAAAATTAGGGTATAAGAATAGGTTCAGAGAACACATAGTTGGCTTACGCTCGAGAATTCTGGAGGACGATGTTATGCTGATGGACTTTACACGTGAGGAAAGAAATTTTTATTAATTACTTTATTACTAGGTGATGAGGGTAGAGACAGAGATATAGTTAGGATTTTGGAAAATGCTTAATTTTACTTATTTCTGCTAATGAATAATAATTCTTGATTTATGCTCTTTTAATTAATTCTGAATACATCTTTCTTTATGACTTTTTCTAATGCTTGTTTAATAAAATACCAAAACCTAAGTTTTTCTAGATGTGTTAAAATAAACTTTCTAAAATGACAAGCTGGTCTTGATTATTGCAGATGGTTTAAACAACTATATTTAGATCTTATCGCCTCATGATTCAAGCGCTCTATTGTTGTTATGGGCCTAGTGTTGTAGTGTAAGTTTTGTGGTAGTAGATAGTGTCATTTGTGAAATATTTTGGTGAGAGCGCTGGATCAATTTCTGGTAGCCATCGGACGGTTTATATATGTTGTTTTTGACATACATGTTACATGCATGATACATATATGTTGGTAAATTCATAGGATTAAGTTTTAACACATGTTGAGTTTGTTTATTTTGTGCTATGTGTGTACCGGTACAAAAACTGTGTGATGAGAAGGTAGTCATGCAGAATATCTGATCTGTTTCTGTGATATCGCCGAGTATCACTGTTGGTATCGCCGTGTACCAGAAGTATTGTCGCCGTGCAATACAGTGTTGTCGCCGTGCAACACAGTTTTAGGGCTAGGTGTGAATCTTGTAATAGTGAGGGTTTTCTAAGAAATTAGAGCAGCATGAGAATAGGGACAAAGCGCCTTCCATAAAACTCACTGTGATAAGAGTATTAGTTATATTCAAGCTTGAGTGAAGGGCAGGGTAATGTCGGTGCATGATTATCTATAAACAGGTGAGAGTCCTGTACGGGTACATGTTTTATATCTATAAACAGGTGAGAGCCCTGTACGGATAACGGTGTTATTTTGCTAACGGTGCATGATTTCTATAAACAGGTGAGAGTCCTGTACGGATTTCATGTGTGACTGAAGTTAGGGAATTTTCAGTGTGAAAGTGCGTGATTGTTTTGTAAGGTATGTTCAAGTGGAACTCTTAGATACTTTCACTTCGCGGTGGGTTCAGAGCAAAATGAGTTCATATTCTTACGTGTTAGAAGGGTAGGGTAAGAGTTGCTCTACTGGCAAATGGAAATTATCCTTAGTGTGAATAGCGCCGTCTATTCCGAAGTGTGGATACTTGAATGTATGTAAACTATCCTAATTAGAGAAGCAGACAGATGTGTTTCGTTTTATATATTGACTAAAATGTACCAAAAGTAATTTTAAGGTACTTAGGAAAGTTCAGGATAAAGTCTATACCATTCTAAGACTTTCTAAAAGTATTGTGCAGTGTTTAAATACATTTAAAAGCTCTGCACGCTAATAAAATTCAATTGAAAAGTATTCAGCATAGTTGAAAAGTATAAAAAGGTAAACTGTGCTAATTTAAAACATTCAGGAGCATTTTAGAATGTTTTGTGTTAATTAGGCAATAATTAAGGTATTCCACGTTATTAAACTCGTTAAAATAAGTAAAAAGCGATTAGTATTGATTTTATAAACATTACACACTTTAATTATAATAATAAACTGTTCTCCGTAGTTTAAAACCATTAAAATGTGCCCCGATCGAAAATTGTAAGGGAGGGGCTGGTTTTAGGAGTGAGACCGTGTGAGGAGAGACAGAAGCTGCAGCAGCTGCCTACGTCAGAGCTTGCCGCGCTCTGATTGGCTCAAGTGTCTGGAGCATCATAGCAAAGCAGCGCTATGATTCGCTAAAATGTTTTAGAATAGTCGCGCGTGATTGGCTAGCGGGCGTCTTCACTTCATGTCAAGTTATTCATAAATTATAAATATCCCCGTTTTTGTTCCCTTCCTCACCGCGCTATTGTGGTAAAAGGGAGCAGCTGTGTGAGCCTGTGACGCTATCATTTAAAAGAAGAGCATAGTGCACTCTGTTAAAATTTATTTTTGTGAGGGAGGGGCTGTTTATTGTGTGAGAAGCACTGAGGGGAGAGCTGCGAACTGCAGCGACTGTCTACGTCAGCCGCCGCGGTCCTGATTGGTTAAAATGTCGGCGCGTCATAAAGGAGTAACGCTGTGATTGGCCGACAGCGTTTTAATGTTTAAAATTAGATTATCCGTGATGTTTTGCAGGAGTTCCAAAGTTTAAATGGACACACATACGAAATAAAATTAAGTGCCCGTTTTGTTTTCTGTCCTTATCGCGCTGTTGTAAATCTTTTCGAAGCGCGAGGAGAGAAAGTGTCTTCACGAGGGAGCCGGGTTTCCATTTGTGGAAGTCCCGTCAAGTCACAGAAAAGGCCGCGCACCCATTGGCTATTGACGCGTAGCGTCATACCAGGGCCGCGACCCTATTGGTTAAGGCTCTGTAAGCCCCGCTCTGATTGAGCGAGGCTCTATGAACTACGTGTAGGTGCTTGAAATAAGGGTATAAATGATCGTTTTGGCATCTTATTCCTTGAAGCGTTAAGCAAACTACACTTAAAATAAAATAAAAGTAATTGCACATTGAAATAAAAATAATACATAATAGCGAGGGAGAGGGGAGAGAGAACAGCTGCAGCGCCTACCGCCGCGCTGCCATTGGTTGGAAGACCGACGTGTCATGCACGGAGCCGCGCTCTGATTGGGCAGAGCTCCGTGTGTGGTCTAGAGACTGTTGCAAGGGGGAGCGGCGCTCTAGTCGAGCGGGGTTCTGAAAAAGCCTTTGCGTATTAATACGCTGTATTCTTTTAGCCTGCTAGCCTCCCTCGATATTATAATAATTACGAGGAGGGCCGCGCTGTAATTAAATGAGGTCCGTCGCGTCAAAGCAAAACATCGCAGCATCACTGAAGGGCTGTACACCCATTGGCTGATGACGCGCAGCGTCATAAGGGAGCCGCGACCTGATTGGTTGAGGCTCGAGTGTGGGCTTTGTGACTGCTGCCTGCCGAGGAAGTATCTTGTAATTGATTAAATAAATAAAACACCGTTTTAGCTACTTTTCTTCCACGCGCTAATGTTATAAAAGAGAAGCCTTTAGTAGATAATGCAAGTACACTCTAAATAAAAATTAAATAGATAAATTAAATATTGCCGCTTTGTTTTCCTTTTTACCTGCGTTATTGTTCATTCCAACAGCTGATGTGTAAAATTGTAAGTATCACATTGTAATTGACTGGAACTGCCAAATTTAATTATAAATGTCCCCAATTTGGTTTACTCTATTGAGGCAAATTGTAGAGAACTAAAAGCCACAGAAGTTCTGTGTTTTAAAGCAGCTGTGCTTTGATTGAGCAAAATACCAAGAACGTTATCGTGGAGCAGCTCTCTGATTGATTGGGGCTGTTTACAATTGTTCATGCTTTAAATTCATTGTAGACGCGCTATCCTTTTTGTGTCACAGCTGATGTGTGACGAGCGCGAGGGAGACTGTATTAGCAGCAGTGTGCGTTTCAGCCTCACATTAAATGTTGAGCTGGTATTGTAGGTGAGGTGTTGGGCGCAAGGGGAGAGAAGGACTGCAATAGTGGCATAGCGTTGTGGCTGCAGCCGTGCTGTGATTGGCTGGGGCGGGTTAATGTTTCCGAGTAGATTATATTGTTTGGGTGGCTCCTGAGTGGAGTATTTAGAATATTACATTAAAAGTACTTTAGTGTAGGTGATCAAAGTTAATATAAAATAATAATTTTAAGCAAGCAAATAGATTATACAATTTGGAACATTAGGAATTAAGTATTAAGGTAGGTTACCACAGCAACTACCGTGGTATAAACAAAATTAAGAAGTTGATTGACAAATTAATTAGTAAAAAGATTGTGCAATATAATTAAATAAATAATTATTTCTAAGCAAATTTTACTGTATTTACTGGTGTAATTAAGAAAAATGCGCTGTGTTCAAGGTGGCAACTAGAAATTTTATGTAAATTAAGGCAAATTAGGTTTCCTTTTTCCACAGGTATATGTTGCAGAAGGTGTGTAAGTGAAAAATTAAGTACATTTAAAACACATGTGATTATATGTTGGTATTATTGTTATAAATAAATATTTTGCATTGCTATTGTTTTTGCAAATTGATAATTTTTCTTTACAGGTTAATTATAATTAGTGATACAGGTAAATTAGGAGAAATATTAAATTGACCAAATTATAAGAATTTTCTACACCTGATAGTGTTAAATTAATTAATTAATTGATCAGCAAGCACTGCAAGGCAAATTAAGAGAGTACGTTTACCAAATTAATTAGCAAAAATGTCTTCTTTGTATAAGAAAATGAAAAGGGTTGTAGCCAAATGTGAGAGTAAATTAAAGATTCCCAAATTAGCGAAAATAAATAATAAAGGTGTCAGAGTAGAAAATGTTGATCAGTGTAAAATTGATGTTGTAAATATGGATCAGAACAGAAATTCAAGAAGACCCCCAGAACAGATTAATGTAACATCAAAAGTACAAGCTCAGACTTCTACAAAAAACGATGCAATTGAAAAACATGATGAGATGCTTGGTATATCTGGAATTAATATTCCTGATTATGTAAATTCATCAAATGATTTGAAGGAGTCCATGAAAATTATGGAAACAGAGATAGTTCCTGTACTTAGAAAAGATGAAATTAATTCCGCAATTTTAAAAGTCCCATTAACTGAAAAGGTTTATTCCATTGTACTTGAGATTGAACTAGTAGGGATTACAGATCAGCAAGAAACAGAGATGACTTCAGTTCTGGTAAGTGAGAAGTCTGACATTGACCTAATTGAATTAATACAGCCTGATGAGTCAAAATTATGTTCAAAGGAAAAGGAGTTTGAAATAAATGAGCTGAATGAACAGCTACAAATACAGCGACAGGTAATGGTTCAGCAGAATGACATGGCTTCATCGCCATTACAAATTTTTGTTAATGAACAGATAGACAATGCAGATACAGGATTAAATAAAGAACAGGAAAACAGTCCAAAAGGATTAAATGCACTTCCAGAATGTTGGAATGAAAATAATGTTCTTTTGAGTGAAGACATCAAAGTAAAGGACACAATTGATCAACAGATTGAAACATTGACTTCTGCAGGTTCACTTAACAGAAATGCAAATTTAATTAAAAGATTGATTGATGATATTCAATTGGCAGAAAGGTTTGCTGTCGTGATATGTGCAGCATACAAAATGAATGATGAACATGCTTTGAGTTCACTAATACTAACATCTGTAGTTGAAACATGGCAAGTAGTCAAAGGCTTACAAGATGAAGCAACTCATGAGGAGAAAAACACATGGTTGAGAAACACATGGTTGAGAATAGATTTTAGACAGCGAGATGAGGATGAGATTTGGATACACAAAAATGACAGAGTAGTTTTGCTAAATAGCATGATTATTGTCATAGACAGAATGTACCATAAAATTGCAGAATTTCTTTACCAGAGGTGTCTGACATATCAGCAAGTGAACACAATTAAGAGAACAGTTGTGAGAATGGGAACAGAATTACAGGAGAGTGGTTCATTGACCAGATTACAAATGGATTTCTGTGAGATGTCACTGCATTACAAACTGTGCTACATTTTTGTGATTTACTGTTTGATTACAAAATGGGTTGAAACATTTCAGATGAGACGTAATGATGAAATTACTGTTGCAAAGTTATCAGATAACAGAAAACATATCGAAAACAGATTGCTCCAATGTACAGATAGAACAGAAATTTCAGATGTTGAGGAGCATGAGAACCGTACTATAAAAGTCAGAGATGCAAAAATGTGCCTAGCTGCAGGTACAAAGTGGACAGATATCCTTCCACTTGTTTTGATGTTTCTGAGAAGTACTACTGATAAAAAGACAGATTTAAGTCCACGTGAGATTATGATGGACAAGGTCATGAGACAGACATTCATACCAGAGAAAAGAATGATGTCTATCAATGATAGCATCAATCTGGAGAACTGCAGGAATTTATCAGATGAAATGATTTCTGTGTTTGATGAAGATGAAACTGAAGTGCAAACAAGAGAAAAAGAGCAAGTACTTGATCTGTTACCAGGTAAAAGAATCAGGAAAAAGGTTCGTCTAAAAAGAAATTGTATAGTGCCAAGGTGGCAGAAAAGGAGGCTAGTCAGTCTTGTCACGACAAATGCAGAGAAGTGCAAAAGACTGAAGAGGTGGATTGACACTGGCCATACTTTTCGTGTAACTACACCTGAAAATCCTGATGAGGATAGTGTCACAACTGTTGATTCAGATTCTGAAGAAGAGCCTGAAGAGAATCCAGATCTTGAAGATCGACAAGTTGGTCGACATCTGGAGAACACGAAAAGAAAACAAGCCTTGATTGAAGAAGACTTGAAAGTTGTGACAGAAGACTCAGAAAATGATGGAAATCTGCCAGAAAAAGAAGCAGAAGAAGAATGTGATCAGATTATGATTCAAGACCAGGAGAGTATTGAAAAGCAGAAAAGTAGCTCTGAAAGCAGGAACAAGAATTCTGAAACTGGGAAGTTGAAGGTAATTGAAGAAGAAAATGAATTGCCAAGTACCAGCTACAAAGATGACGTTCCTAATGGAGTGAAGCTGCTGAGTAAAGAAGTACCTGAGTCCAGAATGAAAATATCTGACACTGAAACTGATGAAAGTGATGAAGATTCTGAAATAAGAAAATTCAGAAAAGGAGCTTGGAGAACAGAATGTAATGTGACCAAGCAAAAGAAGAAATTACTAAGAAAAAGTGATAACTGGCCAGGAGAAAATGAAGGCCTAAAATTCAAATTGAGATACAGATCAAAGAAACAGATTGATGAAAAATCAAGTCAAAAGGATTCTGAAAAGAAAAGTGAGGCAGGAAAGAAAATAGAAGTGATACCTGTAATGGAGGTAAATAGTCACAGTCAGGAAAAGATTGAAAACAAAAGTGACAATGATTGAAGTACATACCTGTTAAATTTTAGGTATTCTGTTTTTGGCATAAGGCTGAAGAAATCTTGTTAGGTGACACAAGGTCGAAGAAATACTGTTAGCTGAAAAATTAATTTGTGACATTAGGTCGAAGAAAAACTGTTAGAAGGTTTAAAGAGTATTAAAAAAAAAAAAAAAAAAAAATATTTGAAAAAGGGGGGTGTTAGAAATTTTTAGAAAATTTAGGTAACATTTTTAAAAATTTTGTTTTATTTTTCTTTGCAAGCTTAATGCAAATATAATTCTGCTTTGGTTAATTTAGGTTATTGTTCTTTTAGAAATTAACAAGGAGAAGTTTAAAGTTTATATGACAAGCAAGATACAGACATTTTATTAGTTATAGTTTTTACAACACTTTTGTTGAATCTTAGTTGCATGTTACACAAGAGAATGAAATAGAACTAGAGGGGTTTCTTAAAACTCAATATGAGAATTGTAGATAAACTGATAAGATAAGTCTTTAGAAATACTAACACAGGTGAAATTGAATCATGTTCATCTTAGATAAAATCTTTGCTAAATTTTTGGGTGCTGGTGTGGTGATTTGTTAATCACCAGATGAGGGAGTTGATGGAGCGGGATAGAAAACAAAAATTTGTTTAAACCCATGAAGTCACACTTCCATAAATAAATTAATAATGCTAACAACTTGTGCTGTGTGTATAATAATTCAACCTAGTTTAAAGTTGCATACACAAAAGACATGTGGGAAACTAAAATGTGTGCTCATAAATGTGCATTATGTTGCATTCTCATGTATGTAGAAAATAATAAATTAATCTTGTCTATTGTCATGTCATAACTAATAGCAGCTGTTTTTAAAATAATGGCATGTGCTTATTTTGCTTCCCTTGTCTATGTGATGTCATTTCTACTATTCTAGGTGCACATAAGGTTTTATGGATTAATGAAGACAGGTAGATATAAAATGCTGCTTTATTTGTGCTTTACTGCTAGGTAATTTAGACTAATGGGTTAATTATTAGCAATGATGGGAGGCAACAGAACAAACTGTATTTCTTTCATTAATTATTCTTTGTGTTTGTTTATATAATAGTTTTACAAGAGAAGCTTAGAGAAGGCTGCAGAAAATAGTACCCTTTTAAAAGTGGCGCAGGGACGGTGGCGCAGAAAATTGACGCTTTCTGAAAGAGGCCTAATGATGAAAATGGCTCAAGTGAAAATAATTCCAAGAAGGATGGAAAAGGCCTCTGAGCTTTTATTTTGAAAGGTTTTGGATTGAACTGCTAAAAAGATGACTTTTTGGAGAAATTTGCTAACGTTTGCTAACGTGCCACGGGAGTTCAGAGCTGACTAAGCTCAAGGTTAAAAAGGAAGCTGTCGCTACAAAATGTAGCAGTCTAAGGAGAGCTGCCAAGACTTCTAAATGAACAATGGACTAGTGAATTTGCCCGGGCATGCAAGAAAGAGGTGTCACAGTTTACTGTGGTACGAGGTGGCTCAGCCAATGGAGAACTAGAATTCGTCTGCTGTAATGTGAAAAATAGTTAGCTCAGCTAAAATTAGGGTATAAGAATAGGTTCAGAGAACACATAGTTGGCTTACGCTCGAGAATTCTGGAGGACGATGTTATGCTGATGGACTTTACACGTGAGGAAAGAAATTTTTATTAATTACTTTATTACTAGGTGATGAGGGTAGAGACAGAGATATAGTTAGGATTTTGGAAAATGCTTAATTTTACTTATTTCTGCTAATGAATAATAATTCTTGATTTATGCTCTTTTAATTAATTCTGAATACATCTTTCTTTATGACTTTTTCTAATGCTTGTTTAATAAAATACCAAAACCTAAGTTTTTCTAGATGTGTTAAAATAAACTTTCTAAAATGACAAGCTGGTCTTGATTATTGCAGATGGTTTAAACAACTATATTTAGATCTTATCGCCTCATGATTCAAGCGCTCTATTGTTGTTATGGGCCTAGTGTTGTAGTGTAAGTTTTGTGGTAGTAGATAGTGTCATTTGTGAAATATTTTGGTGAGAGCGCTGGATCAGTGCCTGTCTAAGTTGTCTAGCGCGTGTTGAAATACGTCTTCATCTGTGGCTGTCCTTGGCTTCTTTACCATGTTCTCATACACCCGTAGACCCTCCGGTCCGAGATTGTGAAGGAGTATCCTCTTCCTGCGTTTGCTAGAGAACGCTTCTTCGCCTTCATCTTCTAGGGCCGATAGGTAGTTCAGAAAGTACCCCTTCCAGTCCGCCCACTTCATGGCAGGTTCACAAGGCTTAGGGAGGAACGGCACGTGGTTGGTCAATGAGAAGGTCTGGGCACACATCTTGCTGGCTGGAAGTGTGTCCTCTTGGGAGGGTTGTCAGTGGGGTGCCAGGCTGACGGTGGTGGCTGAGGTGGTGGGACCTGCAGGTGCACCTGGTGGGGCTCATTCGGGCCATCCTGGGAAGCTGTGTGGAGGTCCTTGGTGCGCTGGCAGTGTTGGGGCACCTGGGTTGCGTCCTCTTCAGTACGCAAATAGGTAAGAAGAAGCTGCGTGGTCCAATTGTGGAGGCATCGCAGCAATGGGAGGCCTGGTACACACTAAGGCAGGAGGGCAGTGCTGAGGCGCACGTGCTGTGTGCGGCCTCGTGAGTGCCGGTATTTCACTATTTGTGACCCTTGCTGTGCTGTGGCAGGGTGAGTGTGTAGAAGGTGGCAGGCTCCTGACAGCATGGAGCCGCACTCGTGCTGTGCGCCTACCTTGAAGTAGGGATAGCGCTGCTTCAGGGCGGGTGACTGTTGAACACCACCCCAACCTCCCTCTGCGAATCTAGATGCCGCGCCTAAGGCTGCAAAGGGTGCAGCGCTGGACACATCGATGGCGGCGGGGTCCTCCGCGGCTCGTCGCCAGCCTGTGGTGATTAAATGCACGTACCTCGGAGGAAAGCTGACAGGTACAGGGTATGCTGCATAAGTCTCTTTATTCACAGAGGGAGGATGAACTTCTACATACTATTCTCTGCCCCCACGTACTGCATGGCCTTTCACGCTCCCATGAGGTACAGCGCAGATCATGTGGGTACAGAGCACCATACCGCAGCACCACAGTATCCTAGGAGTTTAGCAGGTTCGCAGCCAATAATGCCCAACAATATTTTTGCTGTCAAACATGCTGAGAACCTGAAAGAGCTATAAAGCGTACATTTCTCAGTTTTTAACCTAAATTTCATATCAAGAAGAGATTCCTTTTTTTTTTTTTAAATTTTTTTTATTGAGCATTCTTTAGATATACAACAATAATATGGAAAAAGAAAATATATAAATAAACGCAGCAAGGCTGAACATAATACGTTAAATACAAAAAATACTAAAACAATTGTTGATGAACATTGCAATTTTGGATGTGGTAGATATGTGGCAGATACAATAATACATTAATGAAAAAATTGGCTATGAGTAAACAGTAAACCTATAGAAAAAAAAATAGCAATACCTCATTTTCCAACTCGACGCCTCTGAATAGAGGTGATAGCTATTTCTAGCTAGTTTGAATAGCTTTGTAGTCAGGCCCTTTGTTGTTCATACCAGTTAGCTACGGAGGCCCAGATCAATTCCCCTTTAGCTCTAGATTTTTTCCCTCTGGTTTTGTATATCGCTATTTCTTGTTTGTATATAGCCAGGAGTCTATTAATCCATCCCTGGAATGTAGGGGCCTCTGTATCCTTCCAGCGGGCTGCTAAAATAATTCTGTATATAGCGGTAGATAAGTAGATCGTATAGATTTCTGAGTTGTTGAGTTCTAGGGAGCTATCAAAGCCTAATATAAACAAGGTTGGTGAGGTTTGGATCTCCCGACCAAAAATCTCAGTCCAGTATTTACCTATACTTTCTTTTAGTTGTTTAAGTTTCGGACAGTCGTAAAACATATGTATTAAATTTGCGGGGCCAAGTGCACATCTAGGGCATTTATCGTGACTAGCCTTACCCCATGAAAATAATTTAAATGGTGTGTAATATAAATTACATACCGTTTTATAGATTTGGGCTTTTAGATTACTTGCAAGTATAACCTTAGAGGATAGTTGTAGCACCATATCTATGTCAACGTTAGGATTATTTAATTTGTTAGCCCAGCTATCTTCTATTCTATCGAGATCATCCGGGTGGTTGTTTATAAGGATCCCATATATATCGCTAATTCTAATTGAAAATTTTTGCATCAGGTTTAGTAGTGATGGCGACTGTAGCTCGGTATTTGTAATGTATTGTCTTAATGATGTGTAAATTTGAATACATTTAAGGTAGTCTGCGGGATGAATCTGATATTTAAGGCGTAATTCGTCAAATGTTGTTCTACCATCTGAGTTTAGGAAATCGCCAATAGTGACAATACCTAAATTTTCCCAACGCTTAGTGATGTTATCATTAAGATACTGGGGGATTATAAAGCTATGCCATAAGGGTGTATAATTAGTATGTTTGGGTATTGAAAGTATTTTAGTAGCTCTGGTCCAGATTTTATATGCATCTGTGACTATCTTAAATTTAATCTTTTTATAATATGATGGCTCAATTTGTCTTAACAGTAATCCTCGTGCTGTATTTCCTAGTGTGAGTTCGTAGATAGAAGGGATATTATGCAGAGATCTGTTTTGGTCTGATTTTTTAGATGTGATTAAAAAGGCCATCTGTTGTAAGATGGCGGCCCACATATAGTAGGTTAGATTTGGCACTGCTAATCCACCACGGGCTGTTGGCAACACCAATTTGGTTATGGCCCTTCTTGTCTTCCCATAGTTCCAAATAAATGATGTTATTACTTGGTCTATCTTCTTCATATAGGTATTGTCGATCAGAAAAGGGATTGCTCGGAATAGATATAATAGTTTTGGAAAAATTGTCATTTTAATATAGTTGGTTCTACCAATTATGGATAGATGGAGGTTGTTTACTCTAAGAAGATCTTTTTTTATTTTAGTAACTAGGGGGTCATAGTTTAATGTAATGATGTCATTAGTATTAGGTGAGATGGTAACCCCTAAGTACTTCGCGTTTGCTACTCTATATTGGCCTGTGTATGGGGTGTTATCGGTACAGACTACCATTGTTTTGTCTGATTTAATGAGTAGCCTGAATACAGACCAAATATTCGAGTGACTACTTCTATTTCATCTATGGCCTCAGTAGGGTTGGTAGTTAGAATCGCTATGTCATCGGCATAGGCGAGTATTTTGGTATTATATATACTTGTTTTTACTGGAATTATCGCTGGTGATGTTAATAGTTTAATAATTAATGGGTTGATGTATAGTGAAAATAAGAGTGGAGAACACGGACACCCTTGTCGTGTCCCTCTCTGGATATTTATACTTTCAGACTCACAGCCTCCGGTCAGGATTTTAGCTTTAGGTTCTGCATATAGGGCTTTTACTGATTTTATAAACCCCGGGCCGATGTTGTTAAGGGCTAAGAGCTCCCATAAATACTGCCAGGAGACCCGGTCAAATGCCTTTTCGGCGTCTAGTAAGACCAGGGACATTTGACCTTTCTCTATCTTCATTATATCAAACAGTGTTAATACTCGGCGTATGTGGTCGGTGGTGCTTTTGCCGGGTATAAACCCGTGTTGCCAAGGAGACACTAGTTGTTCTATGTACTTGCCAAGTCGGTTGGCAAAAATCTTCGCGTAGGTTTTAGAATCTGAATTGATCAGAGAGATTGGTCTGTATGACGTTGTTAATTCAGGGGGTTTGTCCTTTTTCCTGAAAACTGATATGTTTGTTTGTTTCCATGACTCTGGGGATTTTCCATGCCATTGGATACCTAAGAATAAGTCTTGGAGAAATGGAACTATTATCTTGCCTAGTATCTTATATAGGTCTAGGGGTATCCTATCGGGCCCAGCAGCCTTACCTGCGGCTAGTTCTGCTATTGCCAGCTCCACCTCTGTTCTAGTGATCTCTTTCTCTAATTCATTCCTTACGTTGTCGTCAACGGGTTGTAACATATTAGTTTCACTATGCCAGTTAGCTAAAAACTCCTTAATCTCATTAGCCGTGTGTTCATCTTCATTCTGATATAACTTTTGATAATATTCCTTGAAACAGTTAACGATTTCTTTCTGAGTGGTATATTTATGTCCACAATATTCAATACTTTGTATTGTGTTATAGGATTGAGTCTGTCGTGTTTTTAAGGCTAGGTGTTTCCCGATATTTTCGCCTACCTCGTATGACTTGTTTCGATAAGCTTGGACAGTTTCGGCGGCTTTAACAGCTAACTCATTATTTAATTCTGCCTTAAGCACTAGGATCTTTCTTAGGGTATCCTCAGCCTGTTCACCATGTTGTGTTTGGGTGGCATGTTTATATTCTAGTTGTGTCAAATCGTTTATCAGTTGATTATGAGTTTTCATTCGTTCTTTCTTGCGAGTGGCAACAAATGTGGCAGTTTCCCCCCTTAATGCAGCCTTATAGCTGTCCCAAACAATAAATCGTGAAGCACTATATCGGTTTGCGTCAAAAAATTATTTCGTCCATTGGGTTATATGAGTTATGTACTCTTGGTTGGCTAGTAATTTCCTATCGAATGACCACTGTGTGTGGGCTCGATTATACCCAGATATTTCCACTGTAGTGTAAATAGAATTATGGTCAGAAATTGTCTTCGGATCTTTGAAGATCAGGGCATTCAGAGTGATATCAGGTGTTGCAAAGAAATAATCTATGCGAACATACTTCCGGTGTGGATAAGAGAAGAAGGTGTACCCTGGGTCTTTACCCTTTCTTAACAACCATAAGTCCTGAAGATTATGGGTCTGAATTAGATTTAATACTGCTCTGAACACCCTGGGCTTCCGTCCGGAGTATGTATAATGGTTCTGAAGGGCCTGGGTTTGGTTAAACGTCAAATTAAAGTCGCCACACAGAATCAAGGTACTTGGCCATGATGCCAATTCTGATTCCAATTCAACAAATAATGTGGGGTCGTCAAGATTAGGGCCGTAAACAGAGCATATTGTAATACCCACATCTAGTTGGACAATGGCCCATCGTCCATGGTCGTCAGCTTTTTTGCGTAGCGGGCTACCTAATCTTGTTCTCGCAAACAGAGTAACTCCCCTAGTTCTTGAAGTTTGAGTTGTTGTGGTTAATATATGGTAGCCAGGTATTTTTAGTTGGTTAATCTCCCCTATTGGTATATGGGTTTCTTGTATGCAAATGATATCCCATGAACTATAAGCCATTATTTGACAGAATTGGGCCCTCTTTCCTCTGTCGTTTAAACCTGCCACATTCCAACATCCTATGTTTAATCTACCCATTTAATTGTATTATTTTTGGGTCGAAGTTCATCAGCCGACGTTCCATCGTAAGTATCAATTTGCTCATTTTATATTTTTTTGTTATTCCCCCCCCCCCTACCCCAAGTGCACACGGTGCCCCCAGATTCCCACCCTCCACCCTCCCTTCTCCTCTCCACCCTCCCCACCCCTTGCCCTCCCGGACATGGCATTGAGACTCCGTCAGAGTCTACAGTGATGGATTAGCCTGCTCTGTTCAGGACTAGCGTAGCATGCATGCATTTTAAGTGTACAGGAAATGACAATTACCTAAAGCAGGTAAACCAGTCCGCCCACTTCATGGCAGGTTCACAAGGCTTAGGGAGGAACGGCACGTGGTTGGTCAATGAGAAGGTCTGGGCACACATCTTGCTGGCTGGAAGTGTGTCCTCTTGGGAGGGTTGTCAGTGGGGTGCCAGGCTGACGGTGGTGGCTGAGGTGGTGGGACCTGCAGGTGCACCTGGTGGGGCTCATTCGGGCCATCCTGGGAAGCTGTGTGGAGGTCCTTGGTGCGCTGGCAGTGTTGGGGCACCTGGGTTGCGTCCTCTTCAGTACGCAAATAGGTAAGAAGAAGCTGCGTGGTCCAATTGTGGAGGCATCGCAGCAATGGGAGGCCTGGTACACACTAAGGCAGGAGGGCAGTGCTGAGGCGCACGTGCTGTGTGCGGCCTCGTGAGTGCCGGTATTTCACTATTTGTGACCCTTGCTGTGCTGTGGCAGGGTGAGTGTGTAGAAGGTGGCAGGCTCCTGACAGCATGGAGCCGCACTCGTGCTGTGCGCCTACCTTGAAGTAGGGATAGCGCTGCTTCAGGGCGGGTGACTGTTGAACACCACCCCAACCTCCCTCTGCGAATCTAGATGCCGCGCCTAAGGCTGCAAAGGGTGCAGCGCTGGACACATCGATGGCGGCGGGGTCCTCCGCGGCTCGTCGCCAGCCTGTGGTGATTAAATGCACGTACCTCGGAGGAAAGCTGACAGGTACAGGGTATGCTGCATCAGTCTCTTTATTCACAGAGGGAGGATGAACTTCTACATACTATTCTCTGCCCCCACGTACTGCATGGCCTTTCACGCTCCCATGAGGTACAGCGCAGATCATGTGGGTACAGAGCACCATACCGCAGCACCACAGTATCCTAGGAGTTTAGCAGGTTCGCAGCCAATAATGCCCAACAATATTTTTGCTGTCAAACATGCTGAGAACCTGAAAGAGCTATAAAGCGTACATTTCTCAGTTTTTAACCTAAATTTCATATCAAGAAGAGATTCCTTTTTTTTTTTATTTTTTTTTTTTTATTGAGCATTCTTTAGATATACAACAATAATATGGAAAAAGAAAATATATAAATAAACGCAGCAAGGCTGAACATAATACGTTAAATACAAAAAATACGAAAACAATTGTTGATGAACATTGCAATTTTGGATGTGGTAGATATGTGGCAGATACAATAATACATTAATGAAAAAATTGGCTATGAGTAAACAGTAAACCTATAGAAAAAAAAATAGCAATAAACATATGATGTAACCTCATTTTCCAACTCGACGCCTCTGAATAGAGGTGATAGCTATTTCTAGCTAGTTTGAATAGCTTTGTAGTCAGGCCCTTTGTTGTTCATACCAGTTAGCTACGGAGGCCCAGATCAATTCCCCTTTAGCTCTAGATTTTTTCCCTCTGGTTTTGTATATCGCTATTTCTTGTTTGTATATAGCCAGGAGTCTATTAATCCATCCCTGGAATGTAGGGGCCTCTGTATCCTTCCAGCGGGCTGCTAAAATAATTCTGTATATAGCGGTAGATAAGTAGATCGTATAGATTTCTGAGTTGTTGAGTTCTAGGGAGCTATCAAAGCCTAATATAAACAAGGTTGGTGAGGTTTGGATCTCCCGACCAAAAATCTCAGTCCAGTATTTACCTATACTTTTTTAGTTGTTTAAGTTTCGGACAGTCGTAAAACATATGTATTAAATTTGCGGGGCCAAGTGCACATCTAGGGCATTTATCGTGACTAGCCTTACCCCATGAAAATAATTTAAATGGTGTGTAATATAAATTACATACCGTTTTATAGATTTGGGCTTTTAGATTACTTGCAAGTATAACCTTAGAGGATAGTTGTAGCACCATATCTATGTCAACGTTAGGATTATTTAATTTGTTAGCCCAGCTATCTTCTATTCTATCGAGATCATCCGGGTGGTTGTTTATAAGGATCCCATATATATCGCTAATTCTAATTGAAAATTTTTGCATCAGGTTTAGTAGTGATGGCGACTGTAGCTCGGTATTTGTAATGTATTGTCTTAATGATGTGTAAATTTGAATACATTTAAGGTAGTCTGCGGGATGAATCTGATATTTAAGGCGTAATTCGTCAAATGTTGTTCTACCATCTGAGTTTAGGAAATCGCCAATAGTGACAATACCTAAATTTTCCCAACGCTTAGTGATGTTATCATTAAGATACTGGGGGATTATAAAGCTATGCCATAAGGGTGTATACTTAGTATGTTTGGGTATTGAAAGTATTTTAGTAGCTCTGGTCCAGATTTTATATGCATCTGTGACTATCTTAAATTTAATCTTTTTATAATATGATGGCTCAATTTGTCTTAACAGTAATCCTCGTGCTGTATTTCCTAGTGTGAGTTCGTAGATAGAAGGGATATTATGCAGAGATCTGTTTTGGTCTGATTTTTTAGATGTGATTAAAAAGGCCATCTGTTGTAAGATGGCGGCCCACATATAGTAGGTTAGATTTGGCACTGCTAATCCACCACGGGCTGTTGGCAACACCAATTTGGTTATGGCCCTTCTTGTCTTCCCATAGTTCCAAATAAATGATGTTATTACTTGGTCTATCTTCTTCATATAGGTATTGTCGATCAGAAAAGGGATTGCTCGGAATAGATATAATAGTTTTGGAAAAATTGTCATTTTAATATAGTTGGTTCTACCAATTATGGATAGATGGAGGTTGTTTACTCTAAGAAGATCTTTTTTTATTTTAGTAACTAGGGGGTCATAGTTTAATGTAATGATGTCATTAGTATTAGGTGAGATGGTAACCCCTAAGTACTTCGCGTTTGCTACTCTATATTGGCCTGTGTATGGGGTGTTATCGGTACAGACTACCATCGTTTTGTCTGATTTAATGAGTAGCCTGAATACAGACCAAATATTCGAGTGACTACTTCTATTTCATCTATGGCCTCAGTAGGGTTGGTAGTTAGAATCGCTATGTCATCGGCATAGGCGAGTATTTTGGTATTATATATACTTGTTTTTACTGGAATTATCGCTGGTGATGTTAATAGTTTAATAATTAATGGGTTGATGTATAGTGAAAATAAGAGTGGAGAACACGGACACCCTTGTCGTGTCCCTCTCTGGATATTTATACTTTCAGACTCACAGCCTCCGGTCAGGATTTTAGCTTTAGGTTCTGCATATAGGGCTTTTACTGATTTTATAAATCCGGGCCGATGTTGTTAAGGGCTAAGAGCTCCCATAAATACTGCCAGGAGACCCGGTCAAATGCCTTTTCGGCGTCTAGTAAGACCAGGGACATTTGACCTTTCTCTATCTTCATTATATCAAACAGTGTTAATACTCGGCGTATGTGGTCGGTGGTGCTTTTGCCGGGTATAAACCCGTGTTGCCAAGGAGACACTAGTTGTTCTATGTACTTGCCAAGTCGGTTGGCAAAAATCTTCGCGTCGGGTTTAGAATCTGAATTGATCAGAGAGATTGGTCTGTATGACGTTGTTAATTCAGGGGGTTTGTCCTTTTTCCTGAAAACTGATATGTTTGTTTGTTTCCATGACTCTGGGGATTTTCCATGCCATTGGATACCTAAGAATAAGTCTTGGAGAAATGGAACTATTATCTTGCCTAGTATCTTATATAGGTCTAGGGGTATCCTATCGGGCCCAGCAGCCTTCCCTGCGGCTAGTTCTGCTATTGCCAGCTCCACCTCTGTTCTAGTGATCTCTTTCTCTAATTCATTCCTTACGTTGTCGTCAACGGGTTGTAACATATTAGTTTCACTATGCCAGTTAGCTAAAAACTCCTTAATCTCATTAGCCGTGTGTTCATCTTCATTCTGATATAACTTTTGATAATATTCCTTGAAACAGTTAACGATTTCTTTCTGAGTGGTATATTTATGTCCACAATATTCAATACTTTGTATTGTGTTATAGGATTGAGTCTGTCGTGTTTTTAAGGCTAGGTGTTTCCCGACATTTTCGCCTACCTCGTATGACTTGTTTCGATAAGCTTGGACAGTTTCGGCGGCTTTAACAGCTAACTCATTATTTAATTCTGCCTTAAGCACTAGGATCTTTCTTAGGGTATCCTCAGCCTGTTCACCATGTTGTGTTTGGGTGGCATGTTTATATTCTAGTTGTGTCAAATCGTTTATCAGTTGATTATGAGTTTTCATTCGTTCTTTCTTGCGAGTGGCAACAAATGTGGCAGTTTCCCCCCTTAATGCAGCCTTATAGCTGTCCCAAACAATAAATCGTGAAGCACTATATCGGTTTGCGTCAAAAAATTATTTCGTCCATTGGGTTATATGAGTTATGTACTCTTGGTTGGCTAGTAATTTCCTATCGAATGACCACTGTGTGTGGGCTCGATTATACCCAGATATTTCCACTGTAGTGTAAATAGAATTATGGTCAGAAATTGTCTTCGGATCTTTGAAGATCAGGGCATTCAGAGTGATATCAGGTGTTGCAAAGAAATAATCTATGCGAACATACTTCCGGTGTGGATAAGAGAAGAAGGTGTACCCTGGGTCTTTACCCTTTCTTAACAACCATAAGTCCTGAAGATTATGGGTCTGAATTAGATTTAATACTGCTCTGAACACCCTGGGCTTCCGTCCGGAGTATGTATAATGGTTCTGAAGGGCCTGGGTTTGGTTAAACGTCAAATTAAAGTCGCCACACAGAATCAAGGTACTTGGCCATGATGCCAATTCTGATTCCAATTCAACAAATAATGTGGGGTCGTCAAGATTAGGGCCGTAAACAGAGCATATTGTAATACCCACATCTAGTTGGACAATGGCCCATCGTCCATGGTCGTCAGCTTTTTTGCGTAGCGGGCTACCTAATCTTGTTCTCGCAAACAGAGTAACTCCCCTAGTTCTTGAAGTTTGAGTTGTTGTGGTTAATATATGGTAGCCAGGTATTTTTAGTTGGTTAATCTCCCCTATTGGTATATGGGTTTCTTGTATGCAAATGATATCCCATGAACTATAAGCCATTATTTGACAGAATTGGGCCCTCTTTCCTCTGTCGTTTAAACCTGCCACATTCCAACATCCTATGTTTAATCTACCCATTTAATTGTATTATTTTTGGGTCGAAGTTCATCAGCCGACGTTCCATCGTAAGTATCAATTTGCTCATTTTATATTTTTTTGTTATTCCCCCCCCCCTACCCCAAGTGCACACGGTGCCCCCAGATTCCCACCCTCCACCCTCCCTTCTCCTCTCCACCCTCCCCACCCCTTGCCCTCCCGGACATGGCATTGAGACTCCGTCAGAGTCTACAGTGATGGATTAGCCTGCTCTGTTCAGGACTAGCGTAGCATGCATGCATTTTAAGTGTACAGGAAATGACAATTACCTAAAGCAGGAAGAAAGTAATAAAAAAAAACATATTGCAAACACATTGAAGTAGAAAAAATAAGGGTCAATAGAAGAGAAGAGAAATGTAGGAGGGTGAAAAGGTCAGTAATTGAAAATTGTGGATGAAATCTGTTCGATTTCTTATTTCTTGTTTTCCTACTTTCAGCTACCACAGTTTGTATTCTGATGTATCAGGCTATTTGTGAAACCGGTAGCCTAAATCTGTTTCTATCTCGTGCCTACATCAGATACCTCCCCACCCTACTCTCAGGTGCGTCCAGTTGTTCTCTCATAGACTATCTAAGTACTCCTTAGCCTTGACCTCGGATGTAAAAAATTTAGTCTGTCCCATGTATATTACTTTTAGTTTTGCAGGATTGTTCAAGTATACTACTGCTTTCTTCTCTTGGAAAGGTTTGATGAGTTGCCTAAGTCGCCACCTCCTTTCGACAGTCCAATGGCAGAAATCGGGGCGCACGAAGTATGATATTGAGTCCTTTTTGCGATGTTTATCAGGAGTGACTTTCTCCGCAATGGCCTGACGAAGCAGGAAGTTTCCAAAGTAGACTAGGACTGCGCATGGATATTTACCAGTGGGTGCCGTAGATTTCAAAGTTAAAGGTACCCTGTGAGCTCTCTGTACCTCATATCCCCAGTCCCAGGTGTTTAGTTCAGGAAGGGTATCACGGAATAGTTGTATTATAAAGGTGCGGCAATCCTCACCTTCCATTTTTTCTGGGATTCCCAGCACTCGAAGATTGTTCCTGCGCAATCTATTTTCGTAGTCTTCAAGCTTCCATCTAATGTCGTGAACCTGTGCTTCGGTGGCTTCAAGTCGTTCATTTGTAGCTGTGGCTTCTGTCTCATTAACCACAATGCGATCCTCAATGTCGTTTAGCCTTTCTGTAAATGCACCCATGGTTTTAGAAAGTTTGCGGACCACTCCTTGGACCTTTTGTAGCCCTGCTCGGGCTTTGCGACTGTCTTTGGAAGTTTCATCTCGGTGTGATGCTATGGCCTGCAGGACTGTCTCCATTACTTGTGTTAATGTAGTTCCTGAAGCCTCGAGAGTGTCCTTGTTTAGATTTTGTTCCGAGGACGATCTTTGAGATCTTGGATCAAGAGTATGGCTCTGATTTAATGCTAGGACTGTTGGAGTGTAGTCCCACGATAAATCATTTGCGCCGTGATGTCCAGTTTTTTTCTTTTTTAATATAGTTCTTTTTTTATCGCGTTGTTCCTTTGGTAGATTAGGTTCAACATCCGAGCTTGAGTTAAGGTCAGAATCAATCTCTGGGTCTTGCACATCCTCTGCTTCATCCGTATCGCCTGACCAGCTGTTATCCTCGGAAAGAGAGTAAAAATCAGTTATGTCCTTGTCGGTCTCTAGAGCCTCGATAGCATCGGTGGGATGTACATCTGTTATAGAGCTAGATTGTAGTGCTACTATGTCAGGTTTGAGTGTTTCTGAAGTTTTTATGTTCTCGTTCCCTACTCCTCTCTCAGGGGGGTTGCTGATCCCGACTTGTAAAATGTGATTTAAGTCGGTAGATGAGTTTGGTTGAACATCGACTATTAGACTCTCAGGTAAGAAATCTGCATGCACCCCCATGGGACTTTTAAGGTTTGCGGGAGGGCCGTGGTTGAGCAGCTCATCCCCATTGTTCGAACTGCACTCGAACTGAAAAATAGGAAGATTGTTACTGCCCTCCTCTTGATTAGCTAGGCTGTTTTTATCCACTGAATCTTCGTTATCTGCGCCCTCGTTATCTGCGCCCAGCTGGTCGTTAGCACCGGTTTTAGTGAGTGCAGCAACAGAGGGGGTAGAAGGGGTAGAAGGGGTAGGAAGGCTTACCTGCCCGCCAGTACTACCGGGTCTTTCAGGTGCACAGCGTGACACAGTCTCTGTCTCTTGTCTTTGCGCCAGCTGCGTTGCAGAAGCATTCTGTGCCCCCGTCTGGCTTGGTACAGCACTCCCCTCAGCCAGTATTGAAACCGCGGGGCATGTCTTACCTACTATTCCCGTCAAGGCACTGTTACTTTCATTACTTCCTTCACCCCCTGTATGTATTAACATACCGCCCCCCTCCGTGGGGACAGTCACTTGCTGCTTTTTGATGAGCTGTTGTGTTTCTTTTGCCACAATTCTTTGATTTGCAGCACGAAACATTGTAGCCGCTGTTGTAGTGCTTGTTGTAGCATTCTTAGCTGGTTGATTTGCTAGTGGTGTTTTAGTCGTAGGGCCCCCCCTCCGGGCCGGCGTTTTTTCCGCCGTCTTCTCCGCTGTTTCAGCATGTATTCCTGGTCCTTGACCTCCTCCGCTTATAACACCACGCTGCTGCTGCTGCTTACTTGTCTCTTGATCTCGTAGCGCCTGGCGTGCAGCCCTGGTCTTGGCTGCTGCCGAAGCCACCGCCGCCGCATTTTTCGGGGCCATCGGTGCCGACAGTGTCTGTGAGCCGCCGCTGGTCACAGGTCTCAGGTGCTCCGTTTCAGTCGCGGAGTTCACGGACTTCAGGGCATCTGCGGAGTTTGCTTGACAGAGCCGGCACAAAGAGCGCAGAGCACACACGGATCGGTGATTGCCGATCAGCAGGCGGAGGACAGCAAACCCGATTACGGAGGAGAGGAGTGAAAGCGGCGTCCTCATGGAAGGCGGAGCCGTGATAGGTACAGTTTCTTGTTCATTTGGCTGCATAAGTTGCATCTCGGTATCTCTCGGGGCTATTGGGACAACCATCAATGTGTTTTTAGTCCATTTCCCTTTTGCTCAGGTATCGGTCTCTGGTTTGATTTACGGCATGTTCGGCTGTCCTGTCCAGAGCAGCAACCGGCGTCTAGCCTGACGCCGCCATCAAGAAGAGATTCCAATGCAGAAGGGAACCCAGAAATGTGAGCGCATGGTAGCAGCCCTCTGCTTTGCGCCCCTGAGATGAGGTCCCCCTCGGCAATTTCTTTGCGTTTGGCCCTTGGAGACAGGGATCCCTGGGCTCCAGGTATCTTAGTTGAGGGGGGCGCACACATGCCCCCTCCCATTATAAATTATTAATGTGGTTGTGCCAACCCCCAGGGACTCTGTCTTCCCCATGGAAGTCTTTTGAGACTCCAGCAGAGCGCTATGCTCCATTCAGTCCCGCTGGGGCTCTCGCCTCATTTTCTCAGACCCTGTAGGACAAATTTTCCTCTTAGTGGTCTGTAACAAAGAGCCTATGCCAGGAGAGGGGATTTTAGCCCAGAGCGAGTGGTGGGTCGCTGACTCGAGTGCTCTTCCCTCTTCGCACCACAAGCAGAGTGACTGGATCACAGACGAGGGAGAACTGTGGAACACTGAAAACGAGGATGGTCCCTTTAATTCAGTCGAGATAGACAGCGAGGACACGCCTTCTGATGACGTAGGTTACCCAGGATTGGAGAAAAGAGCGGAAGAGACAATACCGGCGTGTGACGTCACCAAGGAGAGGATTGTTTGCAGAGGAGAGCCGGTGAAACTAGGAGGAGGAGAAGGTCCGGAAGAGAAAAAGAGGTCGGGAAGTGCCGAAGAACCGAAGACGGAGGTTCCTGTGCCTGGAGGCCACCGTTCCCGTGCATCGTCCAGCCACACTCAGAGAGGAGGAGTGTGGCTCAGCCAGGTGCATCAGCGCGTGGCGGGCTGGGTGGGGAGGAGGGGAGAACCGGTGGTTAAAGATGCCGAGTGAAGTATTGAGAGCGCTTAGATCTGGAGGTTAAGACCCCGAGTGAAATACTAAGAGCGCTTTGTACATTTTGTAAATATTGAAGACTCACTTGCTTAAACCCCTCCCCACGATACCTTCACCTTACCTCACTTTCACCATGTTGTTTTTGTGTATATAGAACTGTATATACACACGTGCACTGGTGGTCCCTCACAACCCGGGTCCCTATAGTGGGAATACTATCCTTAGACAGTTGTGCCTGACAGTAGTGTCTTTTTCCTCTCTCGTATGTCCCATGGTGGAGAGCCTCACGTGAAGTATCCAGATAGTGACCCTACGTCCCTCACCCAAGGCGCTAGAAGACTACCTGAAGAGACCGCAACCACGGACCCAGCGATATTGGCCCAGGAGAGACTCACTTTGAGAAAGAAAAAGACTCTTGGTAAAATAAAACCTTATCTCCCACGATCTAGTCTCCATGCCCTTCCATCGACCCTGCCACAACTGGTGTCAGAAGTGAGATTTCCCCCTTCTAACCCTTCCCCTGAAATGGATCAGCTTATACAGCATTTGATTAAAGGGCAGGAGAAGCTGGAGTGGGCCATTGAGCGTCATATGTCCTCAGCCCAAGCCGACCGAGAGATGTTCAAGAATACAATGGCCACTCAGATTGAAGGACTACAAACAGCCCTAAAAGAACCAAGAAGTACACCTCTGGTTGATAGAAGAGCCCCTGTACCCCACCCTTCTGGGGTATCATTACAAAAATACGGAAATGGCGATGATCCTGATGCATTCCTGACCAATTTTGAAAGTGCTGCAAGGGCTAGTGGATGGCCGGAAGAGAAATGGCCCTTCTTTTTGGCCCCCGTCTTATCAGGTGAGGCACAAGCTGCCTACCAGGTAGCGAACGCCACCGGAGTCACACCCTACCAAGAAATAAAAACTATGGGACCACCTCGGCCTAGACGCAGTAGCCTACAGGGTCAGGTTCAGAAAAGAGAAAGGAATTTCTGGGGAGAACCCAAAGACCTTGTATTTCAGATTGAAGGCTGCAGCCGATAAATGGATACAACCTGAAGGCAAAAGCAAGCAAGAAATAATGGAATGTATATATTTAGAGCAATTCATGGAAGCACTTCCCTATGGGATACAAAGATGGCTCAAGCAACACTCGGGTCTAACCCCAACTGAAGCTATTGAAATGGCCTCTACCTTTTCACGGGCACAACCTAGAGCCCTACCATGGGACGTAGAAAAAGCATCAAAAACTGCACCGATAGCAAAAGGAGAAAGAAAGGCCAAAGGAGGTTTTGAACCACTCGGACCAAAACCAATCAAAATGGAAGTGCCAATGATGAAAGGTCCACAATGTTTTGACTGTGGTGAGTGGGGACACATTGCTCGCCTGTGTCCCCAGAAAAAGCCGACCGAAGAACCCATGGAGGTGGGCTACGCGCCTAGGGCAGTGATGTACACAGCGGAGATGGGTCCATCCTTCTACGTACGTGTTTTGGTCAATCCTATGTGGGTCAGAGCGTTGTTAGACTCAGGGTGCCGTCAATCGGTTATACAGAAAGCATTAGTACACTCTTCTCAGATACTCCCCGAAACTGTAGTACACATACGGTGCTTACATGGAGACGTGAAACCATACCCCTTAGCTGAGTTAATCATACACCCTTCGGGAAGGTCCCCTTGTACTGTGAGGGTGGGGGCGGTAGAGTCACTACCCGAGGATTTGATATTAGGGGTAGACAACCCTGATTTCCTGGCCCTTTTTCAAACAGAGGCGAAGAAGACAGAGAAAGAGAAGGACACCTCTAAAACAGCGTTCATTAGACCATAATTTCCGTTTCGCCCAGGCTAACGACAACACCCTATTTAATGCCTGGGAACTAGCCCACGCTTCTCAGAACAATACGAGCAGTCCATACCCCAGGTTTGTCATAAAGAACGATCTGCTGTACCGGGAGGGAAAAGCCGGAGAGGGCCGTCAGCTACTTGTTCCGAAAGTATTCAGAGATCAAATACTATTTTATGCCCACACTCATCTTACAGCAGGGCATTCTGGAACCGAGAAAACCATCCAGAACATAGTGAAATGGTTCTATTGGCCAGGTATTTACAAAGAAGCCACTGAATACTGCCGTACATGTGAGGTATGTCAGAAACGAAATCTATACAAACCACCAGAAATTCCCCTACAGGCTTTACCCATTATTGGACAACCATTCGAAAGAGTAGGGATGGACCTTATAGGTCCCCTCCCTAGGTCTTCGAAAGGAAATACCTATGCATTAGTCATAATCGACTATGCCACTCGCTTCCCCGAGGCTTTTCCTCTCAGAGCACCCCCTACTAAAAATGTCGCAGAGAAATTTGTCTAATTATTCTCCAGGGTGGGGTTCCCCAGAGAGGACTTAACAGATCAGGGAACTCCGTTTGTTTCCAAGCTCATGAAAGAGGTTAGCAAAATGCTAGATATAAAACAAATACGTAACTCAGCATACCATCCCCAGACCGATGGTCTGGTGGAAAGGTATAACCGCACACTGAAAACAAAACACTCAGAAAAATGCTCACACTGGAAAATAAGGACTGGGACTTGCTGTTACCATTGGTCCTATATGTGTTGAGAGCCCAAGTCCAAAGCAGTACGGGATATTCGGCCTTCGAACTTCTGTATGGAAGGCAGTCACATTCCTTGTTGGAGATAACGAGAGAGGCTTGGGAAAAGAAGGAAGTGAACAAAGCAAAAACTCTCCTAGAATACACCCAACAACTAAAGAGTAAGTTAGGGAAACTAAGGGATTTGGCCTATACAAAAATAGAGAGAAGCCAACAAAGACAGAAGATGACTTGCAACAAGGGGAAGAAGTGGAGGAAATTGACAATCGGGGATTGGGCATTAGTTCTCCTACCCTCGTCCTCACAGAAATTCCAGAGGGAATGGTAAGGACCCTACCCCGTCATAGAAACCATAGGCAATACTACCTATCGTTTGCAGATGTCTCCCTCAAGGAAGCAATGCTTCCACATAAACCTCTTCAAAAATGGCTGGGTCCAGTACCCAAGAACAACCAATTCGGTCTGCCCCCGTCCACAAGTCAGACCACTTTGGACGTGTTACCGGTGAACGAAGAACTAACCCCAGTAATGAAGGAAGAACTAATGACTGTTCTTCAAGAGTATTCCCAGATGTTTTCCGATGTACCAGGTCGCACCACTTTGGCTGAACATAAAATTGAGACCGAGCCGGGAAAACACGTTAAGGTCAAGCCATACAGAATACCAGCAGCCAGGAGACATGACATCAAGAAGGAAGTCAAAGAGATGCTAAGGTTGGGAGTAATAAGACCTTCCTGAAGTAGTTGGTCATCGCCCATCGTTATGGTACCGAAACCTGATGGAACCACTCGGTTCTGCATGGACTTCCGCGCCCTAAACGACATCTCCTCATTTGATGCCTTTCCAATTCCAAGAGTGGATGAACTAATTGAAAGGATAGGGGAAGCTGCTTATATCACTACACTAGACCTGATGAAAGGTTACTGGCAGGTGCCACTCCGAGAAGAGGATCGGTGTAAAACAGCTTTTTCTACCGATGATGGCCTCTTCGAATTTAATGTCCTGCCATTCGGACTACACGGTGCACCAGCAACGTTTCAAAGATTAATGAATGAGGTCCTATACATCATTCTGCTCGGTGTATCTGGACGATGTAGTTATTTTTAGCAGTTCTTGGCCTGAGCACTTGTTACACCTTCAAACCATCCTCTCGGCCCTAAGAGAAGCAGGCTTGCATGTCAATGCAAAAAAATCAAGGGCCGCTTATTGCAAGGTTAAATACCTAGGCTTTATGCTTGGGGATGGTGTCATCGCACCACAAGAGGAGAAAATAAAAGCCATAGTAGGTACTCCTTTTCCCTCCACAAATAGAGAACTAAGAGCCTTTCTGGGATTAATAGATTACTATAGATGTTTTTTGACCAATTTCGCCGAAATGGCCAGTCCCCTTTCTGATCTACTAAAAAAAAGAGGTACGCCCTATACATCTTAAACAACCCCCAGCAGAAGCTAGACAAGCATTCGAAAATCTAAAAATCGCCATAACATCTAGCCCAGTTCTTGTCGCACCAAATTTTAATGATACATTCTCCCTAGCCACCGATGCCTCAGATACTGGCATAGGAGCGGTACTCTCACAGAAAGGAAAAGATAACCTGGAGCATCCCATCCTCTTCATAAGTAGAAAGTTACATCCTAGAGAGAAGAAATACCCCACTATAGAGAGGGAATGTCTAGCCATTAGGTGGGCCATAGAAAAACTAAAATATTATCTAGAAGGAAAAGCGTTCGTTTTGTACACTGATCACGCTCCCCTTCAGTGGATGTATAGAAATAAATATCAAAAGGCTAGAATCCTGAGGTGGTTCCTATACTTGCAGCCTTACTCCTTGATCATCAGACACAAGAAAGGTAGGGAGCATGGCAATGCTGATTACCTGTCCAGGCATTTTCCTCTCCCCGATCGGGAGAATCCGGGGAGGGAGGAGTGTAACAAAGAGCCTATGCCAGGAGAGGGGATTTTAGCCCAGAGTGAGTGGTGGGTCGCTGACTCGAGTGCTCTTCCCTCTTTGCACCCTAAGCAGAGCAACTGGATCACAGACGAGGGAGAACTATGGAACACTGAAAATGAGGATGGTCCCTTTAATTCAGTCGAGATAGACAGCGAGGACATGCCTTCTGATGACGTAGGTTACCCAGGATTGGAGAAAAGAGCGGAAGAGAAAATACCGGCGTGTGACGTCACCAAGGAGAGGATTGTTTGCAGAGGAGAACCGGTGAAACTACGAGGAGGAGAAGGTCCGGAAGAGAAAGAGAGGTCGGGAAGTGCCGAAGAACCGAAGACGGAGGTTCCTGTGCCTGGAGGCCACCGTTCCCGTGCATCGCCCAGCCACACTCAGAGAGGAGGAGTGTGGCTCAGCCAGGTGCGTCAGCACGTTGGGTGGGGAGGAGGGGAGAGCTGGTGGTTAAAGCTCCCGAGTAAAGTATTGAGAGCACTTAGATCTGGTGGTTAGGACCCCGAGTGAAATACTAAGAGCGCTTTGTACATTTTTTAAATATTGAAGACTCACTTGTTTAAACCCCTCCCCACGATACCTTCACCTTACCTCACTTTCCCCATGTTGGTTTTGTGTATATAGAACTGTATATACATGCGTGCACTGGTGGTCCCTCACAACCCGGGTCCCTATAGTGGGAATACAATCCTTAGACAGTTGTGCCTGACAGTAGTGTCTTGTTCCTCTCTCGTATGTCCCATGGTGGAGAGCCTCACGTGAAGTATCCAGATAGTGACCCTATGTCCCTCACCCAAGGCGCTCGAAGACCACCTGAAGAGACCGCAACCACGGACCCAGCGATATTGGCCCGGGAGAGACTCACTTTGAGAAAGAAAAAGACTCTTGGTAAAATAAAACCTTATCTTCCATGATCTAGTCTCCGTGCCCTTCCATTGACCCCGCCACAAGGTCTCAATTTGCTCCTGGTGTCCAGCTCTCACGCCTAGAAAATATTTTTAGGGCTCTAATGTGTTTTTCCATGGGTAGCCTGTGTTTTTTGGGCTCCCTCACCAGAGCAGTCCTCCCCCTCCTGATGCTTTCTCCTGATTAGAGGGCATCTTCCATAGTCCTTCCACAGCAACATGTAGAACACCCTCCTTGACGCACTCCCCAAGTTCCACATCCTCTTGGCTACTTGAAGGGCACCTGTGTGTCTAGGGAATCAAGGGTCAGTCCACAGAAGTCCCAGGGGAATGATCCAAGGTCCCACAGCAGGTCAGTTCTCCCACCTGTTCCTCAAGGGGAGTGTTGCATCCTGCTTTCATTTCTTCTCTGTCCTTCTTTAGTGTTTGTCATTACTTGCTCAGCAGGCATCTATGATGTCACATAGTGTTCCAATTGTATATGCTTGAAAGCAGGGACAGTTACATCTGAGGCTGAGCTGGAGTCCATCTGCTCCTGGTGGGGTTTCTATTATTGGATCTACTTTATTCTATTTTATCTACATGACCTGAATCTTATCTTCAATAAACCTAATCTGTTTCATATACTGGACTTAAAGACTTCAATTTGTTATAATTTTGGCGACGAGGGTGGGATTCAAAGTCAGTTTCGATGTCTGGCAGTGTGATTACAGCGTTTTAATAACTATTTAAACAATATTTCAATCCTCATCGGATGTCACAATATTGAAGTATTTTTACAGTTAAGCCATGTTACCGTTACCTTCAGAACTGGGCTCGAGCGGAGCGATCTCGAGCTGAGTCTTACATCAATGACTGTGTTTGATCCCCCGATGAAAACAATGCTTGCATTGCGTCATTCACGTTGCTTCTACAAGTCCAATTTCCCGTAAAAAGGACGCAATTACGACGTCTGCGGCCATTTTAGATTATATCACCATGACAACACCTCTGCAAGGCATCGGATCAACATTTCGGACCAGAGCTTCTTCTATATTATGTCACATATACAAATGTATGGTATTTATGTTAATTTTATTCAAAGACAGAGACCTCGGGTGAGAGATCGCTCACCGGAGTAGTTAGATAGTATCTTTAATGGTTGGGATGTTTAGTCGTTTTAAATTTGCATGTGTGTATTGGAGCTTATAATACTACAGTTAGATAGTATCTTTATTGGAGGGAGCCATTTTATGCTCAACGTTGGTTGAGGTGCTCTGTTGTTTTTAATTCAAATTTCTGGTGAGTTAGTTTCTTTAATGGAATGAGCCATTTTTTTATGCTCAACTATGGTTGAGGTGCTCAGTTGTTTTATTTAAATCTGATGTAGATTGCATGTTTGATTGCAGTTACATTTAATTACTTGTTCATGTGTTGGGACCTCATGTGTATTTTGCGGGGCCACATTTTGTGCTCATTTATTGAGGTGCTCCATTCTTTATTCCATTCCAGATGTGGAATCTGTATTTTATGCATTTACGGCTTGCCTCTTATGATGAGCCATGTTTGAGAAATTTTAATATTTTGTAGAGTTTTAGTATTTAGCTGAACCACAATGTGCTCGAATATTGTTAGAGGTGTTCAGTTATTCGAGGTTTTTGAGAGTGAAAGTTGCTTTATTTTGGGATGTGAACCACATTTGTGCTCTGATATTTTAGAGGTGTTCACATCGTTTGATGTTTAAAGAGTCATAGGTTGTTTATTTATTGGACCACGTAAGTGCTCTAATATTTTAGAGGTGTTCAAATTGTTTGATGTTTTAAGGAGAGGAAGGTTGTTCATTGATGTGAATCAGTTAAATGATCTAACGTGTAGAGAAGTTTTTATTTATGTATCAAATCCATCTTTTTCCATTCTTGTGGATTTGTGTTACAGATGTATTTAATTTGATCTGAAGTTAATTTATCAAATCCATTCTTTTCCATTCTTGTGGATTTTGTACCTTGTGGGTGACTGTATTTTCTTTCGTACTTTCACCATTTGATGTTTTATCGCTTTCTTTTAATTTACCAGTATTTTTATTGTGTATATGCTGTATGTTCTATTTTTCTTCTCTCTTTTGTTTTCTCATCTTGTTTTATTTTGTCAAGGGGGGAGATGTGTTGCATCCTGCTTTAATTTCTTCTCTGTCCTTCTTTAGTGTTTGTCATTACTTGCTCAGCAGGCATCTATGATGTCACATAGTGTTCCAATTGTATATGCTTGAAAGCAGGGACAGTTACATCTGAGGCTGAGCTGGAGTCCATCTGCCCCTGGTGGGGTTTCTATTATGGGATCTACTTTATTCTATTTTATCTACATGACCTGAATCTTATCTTCAATAAACCTAATCTGTTTCATATACTGGACTTAAAGACTTCAATTTGTTACAGGGAGCTAGGGTGCTAGTGGCCATGGGGAATCCCATCTTAGTCCTAGATGACAGTTGGAGTTAAAGTCCTTCAGTGCATCTTCTCAGTAGGGTCAGGTGGCTTCTCCTTCCAGCTGGACATTCTTTTGCCAGTGTCCAAGGGTGTCAGATCATCACTCCAGCCAAGCCTCTGCCCTTCTGCACAGTATTCCGGGACATTTAACGCCTTTGGTGTGGGTGTCGGCTGTTGGCTGACACTGGGGAGGACTAAAAAGGATCCTCCGCTGCTTGCATCTGAGGATTCCTTTGTTTCTAAAAAAATGTATGCAAAGGGCAGGGGCCTCACAGAATCCTCAGTCAGGAAAGCCACTAGACACATGTTACTATGTTTAAGTGTTAGTTCCTCATGGTTTTCTCCTGGGGGGTGGAGGGGTGGGGGTGGTGCAATAGTGCCCCCAGGGGAAGTGAAATAAAACATTTAAAAATAAAAATAACAAAATTGTCAGGGGGTTGGCCTTCCCAATAAACAGACAGACCCCCTTTGGGCCCTAATTTGTTTCCCCGTTTAATATATGTGTCTTCTAGTCATGCAGCCACGGCCCACAAAGCACAAATAAAATAAATGTATTGAAAAGTGTATCCACTTTAATAGTCTATTATATAATTGAATCCCCAGGTCCCTAGTGATGAAAGGGTAACTCATGTGTTGTACAAGCTGCAAAAAAACTGGCATACCTTTAATTTAAATGTATTGTAATAAAGAAATAAGCATAGCACCTCATTGTTCCCTACATAATTCATCCATCCATCTTTTCTTGCCACAAGAGGAACTGCAGAATAACAATATAATGTTACTGTATATTCCACAAGTCCCTTTGAAGATGCAAAATTCCCTGGTTGCAGTGCTCAAATGACAGCCTGCTCCATATATTAGCTTTCTAGTAGATATGGGGCCGTATCATAAATACAACGCATTTTCCTTGTTTGCACCTTTTAAAAGGTGCACTCGGCGCAAACAAGTAAAATGTGCCGTGTTTGGATGAAAGCGCTGCCCCAGGGCAGCTGCACACTCGCACTGCCCTGGGGGCAGCGCATTATTGTGAAAAATTTAGCTGCTGCTCTGAAGCCACTCCGTGTTTCACAGTGAAGATGGCAACTTGCCTGCACTTTAAAGGGGCTTTAGAGATCCGCTTGCAGGCGGGTGCCGAGAGTGACTGCGCACCCCTGCAAGGGGATTTCTGTGGGGTCCATGGGACCCCCTTCTACACTCCAGAGGATTACTATCAGGGAAAGCACTGACAGTGTGGCTCCTGGCAGCTTCTTTGCCTCTGCGTCCACGTCTGTAATACGGCGCAGAGGCAAAGAAATTCCCTCATTTGCATGGGGCCTGAAAAAGGCATTCCTTAATCCAGCCAGCCACTGATCTCTGACTTGCCAGAAAAACAAGCCACGACTCCTCTTTAGGGTCTTCCAGGGTTGCCTCAACCCAGTCTGCAATGGCATTCTCACTGCCCCTTTGATAGAGATAAATCCCAGGCAGAGGATTCCTATGTGGATTACAGTGGAGAACCAGGTCCGCTAGACTGTGGCGGTATGTCCCCAGAACCAGAAGCATCTACCCTACCATCCCACCCTACGTACACTTCCGATATGCTGGATTCCGACGAGTTGATGCATCCTCATTTATATGAGTGGTCTCCTAAGCACAAAGTGGCGACCTATGTCGCAGAATCGCTAAGAAAGGTGTTAGAAAAAGAGACCTGAGCCCATATGAAGGTGGAATGTCCCCGCCCTTCTCTGGAAGGGCAAAGTAGCCTTAACACCAGATATAGACGCTAGCATGGCTACCTTCTAAGGCAAATATATCAGAGATCCTATTATGTTAGGAAAAATTGTTGGATGTGGGGGGCCCTATTACTAAGATCCTCACTATGGAAGAGGAAACAAAGCAGTCTGGGTCCCTCATTTCCCCTGACAGTCTCTCGGGATGGTCACAACGTTCAATAATATTGTTAGGTAACGCTAACTGGCCCTGTCCACATGGCGGAGGTCTCTCTTATTAAAAGTTGATCCCAAGCTGGACGATCTTGCTTCCTCTGAAGCAGGCCCAGTTGCACAAGGAGGGTTCTTCAGAGACCCCTTCGTGAAGGAACTAGGCAAAGTCATGTGAACCTTTATGCCTCTGGAGAAGGCCCAAGTTTTACTGGAGCAAATTTCCCACCTTTGTGTTTTCTCTGGGGCCAGTCGAGGTAGAGGAAGCTCTGCCAGCCACACATTCTCCACCCACCCTTACAGGGCTCAAAGCTCTCGATGTGTTCAATGGAAAGACCAGTCCAAGTATGGTGCTTTATACCCGTCCTGAGTACTTAGCCACAGGGGGCGGGGTAGAGGAGGATCTTGTGGCAACTTCACTGTAAGAGTTCTCCCTTCTTCCAAACTAAGAATGGGAGGGCGCTTGGCTCACTTAGCAGACAACTGGAAAACCCTTACATAAGAAGCATGGGTTCTACAAACCATTGTTGGTTTCCATATCGAGTTCTACGTCACCCCCTTACAGCGGCAGCTTACTCGGCCCCACGGGATGTCGCGACAAGACTCCGTTCTGAAATCCCAGGAGGTGAATGAGCTGCTATCCATAAGGGCGATTACCAGCACCTTTCTTCATCCCAGGGGATTTGTGAGCTACATATTCCTAGCGGACAAGAGAGATGGGGGCACACAGTTATTAATATGCGTTAATTTAATGAGTGTCTGGTTGACTGCCACTACAAAATGGAAATGTTGTATTTCCATTTCCTTGGTTATTGGAATGGTTATTACAATGTAGATGTAGAATGTACCAGGGATTCTAGGCTGGGATTCGAGGTCTGGCAGTTTTCCGGAGACCTCTGAAGCTGCCTGCTGTGTCGTGGCTGTGCTGTGTGCTAATCGTAATAAAGAAGACTTCTACATCTGAACTTTCTTCGTGTTCATTGATAAAGAACCTCTGTCACATTTGGAGACGATTGGGATCTTCTTTGGCACATTTCTACAGCGCAGTACTTCCAGTTTCATTTCTGTTGGAAGAGAAGTGTGGTGATTGGACTTGGGCAGACAGCACTCGCTCGGTTTGAAAAGCAACAGGTCGTATTTCTACAAAAAGATATATTTTTTCTTTTTTTTCTCTTTATAATATTTTCAGACTATCTACCTATTTTAAAGATGACACCAGTGTTGTAGTTGAGAGACATAAGTTTTACACTAGACGTCAATATGATTTTGAATCCATTGATACTTTTCTAGTGGAACTGAGAGTTTTAATTGCCACGTGTGAATTTCCTGGTAACATTGATTCTTATTTAAGAGATCGATTAATTGTCAATTGTTTTAACAAGAAATTACAAGAAAGGTTACTTTGCTGTAGAAATCCTTCCTTGAATGAAACTCTTGAATTAGCCAGAGGCATTGAAAGATCGGTGGTAGCACAACGAGAATTGAATAAAGGGAAATCAGATCCCGTTTCTGAACTATTTAATGCTGTTGGTAGTAAACTTAAAATCACATTCAGCATAGTAGGGGACACCAAGAAACAGAGTGTTTGCTACAGATGTGGCTCATATACACATTTAGCCAATGCTAGAAATAGTCCGGCACTAGGTAAACCTTGTATGAATTGCAAGAAGAACAGTCATTTTTCTCGCATGTGTAAGATTCCTCATAAGGTTGCCACACTCGAAAATATTGAAGATTTTCCAGATACCAATATTTGCACTGTTAAAAGTCCCAACAAAATTGTGCTTTCTATTGACTCTGATGTAAATGATGGTGGTCCTTTGTGTAATGTCACAATCAGTGATTTGGAAATTCAGGTGACTGTTGATTCTGATCCCCCTGTTACCTTTGTGACTGTTGAACTCTTTTACAAACATTGGAGCTCTCTCCAATTATCTCCACCAGATATTCATACCATTTCCTTTGGTGGTCACAACATAGACATTTTGGGTTTTTTCCTTAGTAATAGTAAATTTAAAGACAGACTGATTTTTACCAAAGTATATGTGGCAAAAAAAGGCTACAAAATACTAGTGTGGAAAGACCAAGGCAAATTCGGAATGGTATGAAGACCTCATACTTGTCACATTTCTTTAGTGGATATACCTGAAGTTAACCCTTCTTTACAACAATTACTTTTTAAATTTGATGCTTTGTTTAACGACAAATTAGGTATGGTGCAAGGTTTTGAGCACAAAATCATTTTAAAAGAAGAATGCAGCACCTCTCATCCACAAAGTTAGGAATGTCCCTTTGTGCATCAGAGATCAATTGAAGTAACATCTCTTGAACTTATGCTCTGATAAAGTTATTGAGCCGATTGATTCATCAGAGTGGATTTCACTGATCGTCGTCGCAAAGAAGATAGGCACAAAAGACATCAGACTTTGTATTGATTTAAGATCCTTGAACAAAAACATTTGAGTTGATTGCTTCCCCTACCCAAAATTCAAGAGATGTTAGCTCAATTGGGAAGCGCCAAGGTGTTCTCCTGTCTTGACTTAAAATCTGCTTACCATCAAGTGGAGCTTACCGTAGATTCAACCTCCCTCACTGCTTTCAACACCCCTTTTGGTGCTTTTAGATTTTTAAGAATGCCATTCGGCCTGGCATCAGCCGCTTCTGTTTTTCAGAAGTTAATGTACAAATTATTTGGGGATTGTATAAATGTTCTCGCATATCAGGATGACATACTCATTTTTTCTAAAAATACTGAGGAGCATCTAGAAATTTTGTGTAATGTTACAGATATTACTATCGAATGGCTTTACTGTTATAAAAGAAAAGTGTGAATTTCTAGTTAGCAACATTGACTTTTAGGTCATCAAATTTCTGAGTCTGGCATTAAACCTAAATCTGACCTTGTCAAGGCAATTGCTGACAGTTCTCCTCCTGAGACTAAAGATCAATTAAGATCTTTTCTCGGGTTATGTGAATACTATTCTCGGTTCATTGACAATTTTGCCCTCCAAACGGAATCTTTAAGGAAACTCCTTAGGAAGGGTAAATAATTTGTTTGGGATGAGACTGAATCTGCAGCTTTTAGTAATTTAAAAAATCTCATTGTCAAAGCACCTGCCTTACACCCTTTCAGAGACAATGTCCAATCCATAGTTACAGTAGATGCCAGTGGAGTTGGTTTGTGTGCTGTTCTCACACAGCTGGTGGAGGGTGTAGAATGTACGGTGGGTTTTGCATCTAGATCTCTTTCCCAAATGGAGGGTCATTACAGCACCATTGAAAGGGAGGCGTTGGCTTGTGTTTGGGCTCCCAAACATTTTGAAACATTTCTTTGGGGCAGAAGATTTGTTTTAGTCACGGATCAGAAGCCTCTCGTTTTCCTTTTATCAAGGAATTATCATGATAAGATTAGTCCCAGATTGGTAAGGTTACTTTCAAGGATGTTTGAATTCAATTTTGTAATCAAGCACATTCCAGGAGGAAAAAACGCTTGTGCTGATTTTATGTCTAGGCGTCCTCTACCTGAGGAGCAACTCAATACTTTCAATGATTATCTTAAATGTGTTTTTTGGTTTGGTTGTTTGGGAAGGAGCCATTGGCAACTCTGAATGGCTAGATTGTTCTAAAAAGTGATCAATTACACAATTTAATTAAGGATTGCATCATCAAGGGTTGGCCTGAAGAAAGGAAATTGAGTGATGGTTTACGTCAATTTTATAAGGTGAAAGATGATCTTACTATTGAAAATGACTTTATTATGAGAGGTAGTTTGCTGATTCCTCCGGGAGCTCCCAAGTTAAGATTAATCAATTTTGCTCACCAATGCCACCTTGGCATGACTGGTACAAAAAAACGTTTGCGACTGTATTATTGGTGGCCAGGGATGGATGTTGAGGTGGAGAGTTTTGTAGGACGGTGTTCTAGTTGTTCCATGGCTGAGAAATCTTTTAAGGTTCTCAATACTCCCCTTCATCCTTTTGATTTTCCCAATGGTCCTTGGGAAAAAGTGGGGATAGACTTCATTGGTCCAATGTACAATCTCAAGGTCAATATGAGATTTGCTTTAGTTACAGTGGATTATTTTTCCAAATGGGTGGAATGCAAATTTTTGTCTGAACCTTCTACCGCAGCTGTGATAAGCATGCTAAGTGATTTGTTTCGACGTGAAGGGGTTCCCAAAGTTCTTGTCTCAGATAAGGGGATCCAATTTAAGTGTCACACAATGCAAACATTTTTAACAAATATGGGTATCAAGCACATGTCTGTCGCTTTGTATAGTACTCATGGAAATGGCATATTGTAAAGGGTGAACAGGATGTTAAAAGAAACCATTCAGTTAGCCTCTGTTCTGGAAGAATCTGTTCATGAAGCTGTGCAAGAGAGATTATGGAGTTATCATAATACGCCTCACTCTGTGACTGGGGTTCCGCCTTTTGTTCTTTTGAAAGGACGTTTTGGTTCTTCCAAACTTAGTCCTAATTGGGTTTTGGAGCAGACAAAGTGTTCTAATAAGATTCCTGATTCTAAACATGTGCGTGATACTGTTGAAAAAGCTCAAGTAAAAACAAAACAACTTTATGATTCAAACAAAAAGTGAGATATTCTACTCTCGGTTGGAGATCTTATCAAGGTTAAAAGACCAGCCAGGATCAAAAGGCTTTATTCTTAATTGTTTCCCACGACATGCATTGTTAAAGTTTCTAAACATGCAGTTTTAGTAGAGAATGGCAAATGGTGGAGTAAAAGAAATGTGGTTTTGGTGAGAAACAATCTATATGACAATTCTGTTCATGAAACCTCTTCTAGTTTTTCTGAGCCTTCTATATCGAATAATTTGTTTGCTAGCCAATCAAATGAAATGTCAGCTCATCATACTGGTTGTGGTGATACCACGCTTTCTCAGGTTGTTCAAAATGAGAATCCTTCCTTTTCTGAACATGCACAATCTGATTCTTGTTTGTCGCAAGAAGGGAAAGCAAGAGAAGCATTCGTGCTCCCTACTATTTAAAAGATTATATTCTTCAATAATGTATTTTCTGTCATTTACCCAAGTTTACTTTTGGCATTAAATGGTTTATTTTTTAATTGTTTGATGTTATGTTTAGTTATAGGTCTTTTATTATTTGTTGTTGTGTTAAAGGGGAAGATGTGTTGTATTTCCATTTCCGTGGTTATTGGAATGGTTCATAGACTGTAGATGTAGAATGTAAAAGGGATTCTAGGCTGGGATTCGAGATCTGGCAGTTTCCCGGAGACCTCTGAAGTTGCCTGCTGTGTCGGGGCTGTGCTGTGTGCTAATTGTAATAAAGAAGTCTTCTACATCTGAACTTTCTTCGTGTTCATTGATAAAGAACCCCTGTCACAGGAAGGTATTCACCTTCTGTGAGACATCTTCTGCTTTTCAGATTGGATGGGCTGGCTAGATCTAAAAGACGCGTATCTCAGTCCCAATCTTTCCTATGCACAGGCGATTCCTTAAATTTATCTTGGCAGGACATGCTCATGAGTTTACTTCCCTGTGGTCCTCTCAAGAACGACACTTACACATTAACTGTCTCGAACTCCTGGCGGGTTCATTCACAGGACGCTGTTGGACCAAAGAGAAGACATAATGCTGCATGTTGCAGAAGACGGACAATGTGTCTGCTGTTCGTTATATCAATCATCTAGGCGGGACTCGCTCGAGGGCTTTGGCGGAACCGGCCAAGAGCTATTGGCACTTTTGCCTATATCAGAGCATCTCATTAGTTGCAGAACACCTCCCCGGCGAGGCGAATGTAGTTGCAGACTGGAATCCAGATATCTCCAAGATGCAAGCCTATGGAAACCTCATCCTCAAATTTTCAAAGTCATCAATGAGAGATGGGGTCCTTTTACGGTGGACATGTTTACCTCTCGGCGGGATCGCCAATCGGAGATATTCTTCAGCTGGAGACCAGTCACATGGCGGGGGCGACGGATGCGTTTCGCCAGGACTGGAAGCAGGAGAGGGTCTATGCGTTTCCCCTGTTCTCGATGACCACACGCCTATTGGCACAGGTGCGGTGCCAAGTGATGATCTTGTGGTAATAACCTCGATCTGGAGATCACTAGTCTGGTATCCAATTCTCTGGACCTTTCGTGAGGTTCTCCAGTCCTTCTTCCCCTAGTCCAACATAGTGTCGTGGATCCCCAAGGGAACCCTCATCCTCTGGGTTTGACAGGTCAGTTGTCTCTTATGGCATGGCAGATTACCAGGAATGATGGAAAGCCCCAGGACCTTCACAGGGAGCTCAATGCCTCTTATCAAAGGCATGGGAAGATGGCACCACCAAGAGATATTAGTCACTTTGGTTGAAATGGCTGAGTTGGTGTCTCCAGAGGGACCTGGATCCCATGAGATCAGGAGTCATTTCTGTTCAAAATTTCTTATCACTGGCATCCATAGGTATGGCTTATAGATATGTGAAGACTTTTCATTCAGCTATATCTGCTGGACACCCCCTATTGATGGCCACCAGGTTGGAGAACATCCCTTAGTCTGTAAACTGATGAGAGGCATTCGCCTCTCCCTTCCGCCAGAACCAAGTTATTCAGTTCTTTGGGATGTGAATGTTGTCCTCAACCTTTTCATCTCTTGGAAAATTAATAAATACCATTCCAGGAAGGAACTTTTGGGGAAGTTGGCTATGTTGCTGTGACTTGTTTCCTGTAGGAGAGTTTCAGACGTAAACACACTAGACATTACAGGTAGAGTGTTTACCCTGGAAGGTGTTACTTTTCAAGTGTCTAGATGCACGAAGTGTAACTCATGGCTAATCTCTTACCCAGAATTTGTTTATTCAACAAAATTTGTGTGTTGTGAGGTGAATTAAGGTATACAAGGCCATGACAAAAGAGTTCAGGCCTGCTGGTGATCGGCAACTTCTCATTGCCTTGTGAAAGCCATTTCCCCTACCATCACTAGATTGGTTTGATGCATGATGCAGGAGGCTGGAAATGATATTTCCAAATTTTTCACTCATTCTTCTAAAGGGGCCATGGCGCTGAAACTTTTCTCCCTAGGGGATAAATTAGAGGATTGTTTGAAAGAGCCAGACTGGTCCTCAGATTCTACCTTAAAAAAGGGTTTTATTTTGATCAGTTATAGATATGGCCTCCCTTGTGGTCAGGAAGCTTTGAACAAAAATAATCCTTGCCTCCGTTCCTGACATAGAATTACAAATTTCCTAGCTATCTTAATGGAAAGTTTAAATTCTAGTAAGGATTTGAAGACGAGAATTATCCCACCCAGGAGTCAGTCCAACTCCCACTTGGTATTGGGGGCATATAAACCTTTTTTGTTTCCACAACATATGGTGCAAGTATACATTTTTTGGCTGAATTTTGTAATCAGTTGTCTCTAATATGCTATTATCAAAGATATTGAGGATCTAAACTGGTACTGGTTAATTCTTTTGTGTCACATGCAGTGGGATATCTCAGAGATCAGTTTCATTTCTGGATATTTGAATTTTTCCAGGGAGCGAGTCAGGCAAGCAGGAATAACTGCGGAGGAAGACTGGACCTTGCTCATGTGAAGAAAGAGGTAGCATGAACACATTGAAAGGACTAGGAAGGAACTTTTTTAGTGTTGGTTGGACTATGTTCTGGTATATCTCTTTCCCTAAGTTAGTTTTTTGTGATGGTATTGTAAAATGGCTGCTGTGAATAATAAAGCAAAGAAATCCTCACCTTCAAGTCCTTAATAGAACTTACACTTTCCATTAAAAGAGCTAGGAAAGTATTCTCTTACAACTAGTCTAAGCAATGTCCTTCACCATTACACAGGTAGATCTTTCTACTGGAACAAATGTTCATCAACAGCATTGTGATGATGATTTGATTGTGCTATAGCAGTTACAAAAGGTGTCCTTCATTCTAGGTGCAGCACATCGAAGCATAGTAGGCACTACGAAGATGGGTATTCAGACATTTTCTTATAGCTAGATAATTCGTGAGCGAGTGGAGGTCAAAAGGAAATGAATATCGAAAAGAACTTGGAAGCAGTGCTGGACATGCTGTTTACCGCTTTGGTGGTTTTATGCACACTGAACCGGTCTGTCAGGCCCACATGCACTTGATATTTTGCTGTCAAAGAGAGAGCTCAGCGGTCATCGCAGAGTCCTGATGTGGACTCAGGTGTCATACACATGGAAAATGTGCTCTGTGGCAAGTCACTCGATGTGAATTACAGTTCCAGAGAGTTGTCAGCCATCATGGATGACTGGTTATAATTTGCCTCATGTTTGACAGCACTTTTATAGGTGACTGTCTCACAATGTTGCTGGAACCAGGACTTGCTACTTTAAGCCTCAGTTTAAATGACTCGTGCTAAAATGAAATCCTCTTTATCTGCTGTACTTTCTTTCATTTCAGGTGCAAAGCTACAACAGTGTTTGCTAATTAAAACTGATTTGGGATTGTTTTCCTTTTGCTTGATTGTTTATGTGTATATGTTCCATGGAGAGCTGATTAATGATCCTCTGCACCTGAACATAGAACACACTGACCGAAATGTATTGTCATACAATGAGATATCTTTTGAAGGTCATGCAGCGGAGACTTCCCTTGTGAGATGGCTGGGAATAAGGCCAAAACTGTCTTATCAAAGAATATTCCATCCAGATGGGTTCTCTTCATGGGAACTGTGGGGAGATTATGTTGACTGGAGATCTGTACTTTTAATGTTTCCTTGCTAAACCAGTGAGCTTCAGATACCATTTCCACTCTGTTAGGAAGAGACACTTTCTCTGGTCCTGCGCAAAGAGTCCTGAGAAATCAATTTTCTCACTCACCTAACCATTTTCTGCTTGGCTTCTCCCCAAGGTACCAACTCTTAGCTATATATATTAGATAACTTCCCTTAATGAAAAGCTGAGCTTACTCGATTTGCTTCATGACAACTTTAAGCCATTTGTCTTTGAATTTGCAAATTTGCATTGATACTAAACCTATGCAAGTAGAGAGTGTAAGGAGCCTTATATCAAAAGAGGAAAGAGAAAAAAGACGCACACTGAAATTGTGTTTGTGTTGTGGAAGAGCTGGTCATTTTGTGAAAGATTAGTCACCCAGGCCTTCATCATCTACAGCAACGCACTCTACGGCTGTACCACCAAGCAACTATTCAACCGCCTCAGACAATCCAGAACACCGCAGCAAGGATCATCCTCAACCTCCCTAGAAGAACCAGCACTTCACCCAACCTCATAACCCTCCACTGGCCCACTTTTCCTTCTCTGCTATCCTGCAGCGATCTAATTCCGCCACCCAGCCAATCGTTAGGGGTCATGTGGCGGAGCCCCAGGACATTGGGACAGCTCTTTTCACTAATACGTACCCCAGTGCCACCCATTGTTGTTCTATTTCAGTCAAATCTGTGGCCTCCCAAATGTTGAGGATCCCCAACCCTGGTGTCAGGTCAATCTGTTTCCCTAGCGTGTCTTTCATGTTATGGGTTGCCTTGTCCCAGAGGGGTCGTATCATGGGGCATGTCCAGAGAACATGATAGAACGTACCAACCTGACCACAGCCTCTAAGGCACAGTGTGTTTGTCCTACGGCCCAGTTTAGCAAGAAGTGTACCTGAAAGGTAAGAGCAATGAGGGTTTTCAATTGAATGAGATGGAAACGGTGATTTATCGCCGTTTCCCTGGGGGACATTAATGCCATCTGCCAGGCGTCATCAGATATAGGCCCTATGTCTGCCTGCCATTGGTCCCGGAGAGTCTGGAAGGGGTCGGGTAAATTGTTACAGAGCTTGCAATATGTGCTAGATACCACCTTTTTAAAAAGAGGTTCGGAGTGGAGGCGGTCTTCCAGAGGAGAGGAATCTGGTATAGAGGACAAGTCCAGGATGGTAGTCTGAAGGGCATGTCGGATTTGCAGATACCGAAAACCCTCGCTTGGAGCAAGATCGTGTTTTCTTTGCAGTTCTTTAAATGTGAGGAGTTTCCCTCACTGTACCAAATCGCCAATAGTTGTGATACCGATTATGTCCCATTTATCAAAGCCCGTATGGTGGCAGAGTAGCCCCAGTTTCTGTGTGGACCAGAGAGGTGAAGATTTTGTGAGCTTATCTGCCCAGCCTAGACGTTTGGTGGCTTGATGCCAGACGACCACCGTCAATGACATGGGTCCAAGATATCGGCCCTTCCGAGCCTTACTATACAGGTCGCCTAGATAACCTTCCCTCCCCGTCTGATACCTCTCCAGATGAAAGGCTGAATTTGATGGGGAGCCATGAATTCAGTGGTTTGTGGCCACCAGTTGTGAGGCCCAATAGTATAGGCGAAGGTCAGGGAGAGCGATGCCCTCATCATACCACCCCTTCGTCAGCTTGCAGAGGGCAATTCAAGGTGCCCTGCCATCCCATAATAGAGTCCGGATCTCTCCCTCTATGGCCGCAAAATATGAGTCAGCAATGGGAAAAGGGCAGTTCTGGAGGGCATACAAAAACCTAGTTAATGCGAGCATTTTAAATAAGGCTGCTCTTCCCAGGAGGGATAGGGACAGCGACCTCCAATGCTGCACATCATCCTGCAACTTTCGAAGGGGGCCAAGAAGATTACGATCATAGTATGTTTTAGGGTCGGTGGTAATATAAATCCCCAAATATTTAAAACCGTTGGTGACCATGGCGACGTCATATTCACGTGGCAGCCGAGGCGGGGGCCATGAAGAACATATAGTACCGACTTTGACCAATTGATAGTATATCCTGCATATTTACCAAAGTTAGTGATGACATGTAATAGACTATTAAGTAAAGCCCGAGGAGATGCCATATAAATTAAGATATCATCCGCGTACAATGATATTTTATCCTCTACATCCGCACTCCATCGCAGGCCACGTATGGAAGCATCTGTATGAATCCAGTGTGCAAGCGGCTCCAGAGTCAATGCAAACAAGAGGGGGACAGGGGCCATCCCTGTCTTGTTCCCTTCTGCAGTTCAAACACCCGCAAAGTGCAGTTGTTGACTCGGACCTGGGCCAATAGGGCGGTATACAATAGCGCAATCCATTGTCAGAATTGAGGACCGAATCCGAACCTGGTAAGGAACTCAAATAGGTAGGGCCACTCAATTGAGTCAAATGTCATTGCGGCATTGAGTGATAGTATTACCGCATCTTCTTGCAAGTATGGTTGCCTGCCCAGGACGTTATGGACTCGGCGAATATTGAGGGCCATGTTGCAGCTTGGTATAAATCCAGACTGGTCCTCATGGACCAAGGAGAGGAGAACCGTCAGCAAGCGTGAAGCGAGGAGTTTGGCCAGGACCTTGGCCTCTGAACTAATTAAAGAAATGGGCCAGTATGAACTACAAGTTATCGCTGGCTTACCGGGTTTGTGAATAATGACGATCGACGCCAGTCTTTGGTCCCAGGGGAGAGCACCCCGCTCCAAGCTTTCATCATACATGTTTTATTATTGTGGAGCTATTTTGGGGCCCATGCCCTTGAGGAATTCAATTGGAATTCCATTGGGCCCCATGGCTTTCCCGGATTTAATAGCAAATATCGCTTTACTGATTTCTTCTGAGTTTATATCAGCATCTAAGGCCTCTCTGTCGCTGTCTGAGATTACGGGGAGGGTAATTTCTTCCAGTAATTGACGGGAGTCGCAGGCGGAGGCAACCGTTTTTTTTTTTTTGTTTTGTTTTCCAAAAACCTTTATTGAAACTTGCAAAGTATTACATGCGCAGGCCCACAACCACAGGGGCCGGCCGCAAGCGTATCAAATGAATCAGGATGTAGAAACAAGAACACGACCGAAAAAAGCAATATCATAGATACGTCATGTGTGAGTGCGCACTGCAAAGCATAAGGATATATGAGGTTTTCGTTTTTTTTTTAAGTTATGTAGAGTAGGAACGGCTGCAGGAGCAATGGCGTCACACCACATAGTAAAATAAGAAGAGGTAAGGGGGGGACGTACCCCGCAGAGCAAACAGAATCAGTTGATGAACCACACAGTTGTCAAAACAATACAGTCGCCGAGGCGGACCTAGAGCAAAAACAATACGACAGCAAACAATAAAGCAGAGCACCATTCTGAAAACTCGCCCCCCAGTAACCTAAAGGCATAGTTGAGTGTAGAAGCCTTATAAGAAAGGAAAAAGGGAAAGAAAGACAGCCAACCCTACTAAAGAGGTAAAGAACCCTCCCAGAGACAGACGGAAAAAGAAGAAAGGGACCACAGAACAAAACAAACCAAAATAACAAACCCTCCCCAATCCCGCCACCCTACACCACTGTAATGGCTACGGCCTACCCCACTAACAGCATGCCTGTCGCCCAGGAACTGCCCCAAAGGAGAGGGAAAGAAAAGAGAAAGCGGAGGAGGAGAAAGCAGACACACTCCCGGACTCCCATGCCCACCGCCAACAGCAACCACCCGGAGACACAATAAAACCAATATTCAGCAATTATACAAACCAGTCACGGTAGGATAAATAACAGCCACCCAATTCCCATCACAATAGAGGCACAACCCCGGCATTAAGAAAGGCTATTATATCGGAACCCAGCGATAAATTTCAGCCCTGGCCAGTACGGTCCGTCCTAAGAGTCCTTGCCACTCGATCCGCCATTTTGATGGAAAAGGCAGAGCGTCCATAAAAGTTCTTTACAGCATAAGAGGATCGAAAACAGGATAAAAGTACATGGCTCGAACTAGGAAAGATGTCCAAGAACAGCGAGCATCCGAAACCATCAGCAAGTAACTCGTGGCCACATGGAAGTTTGTCCATAGAAGTGATGGGTGGCAGCAGGGTCAGGCAAAAGACACTAGTGAGAAGCACGGGCTGGCTAGCCGGCAATAGGGGACCGTCGAGAATCATAAAGTCCGGGCGATGCACAGGGACCCCGACCTCTGAGATGCCATGCATCGCTGGTACCATCTCCAGCTGGAGACCAAACGAGGTGTCGTCCTCAGGTGCCAGGATACCATCCACTTTCACCATCAGTGTCCGGAACACAGCGACTGTGTGCGAATGGAGCGCCCCAATGGCGGCCACAACGGCCCGTAGTGATGGCGTGCCCTCCGTCTGCTCCATCTCCTCTCAGTAGGTGACAGAGCCGGGTTCGGACCCCGGAGGCCGGCTGCTCCGGAGTCACAGGCCACGTAAATCTGATCACAAATAATGGGCGCTCCTCGTCTTATAGAACACACCTTCGCCGTCAGGGAGGACCCAGCCCGTCGACCCCCACGGGGCAGAAAGGGCTCCGGGCGCCGGGCCTCCACCACAGCAGCCGGCGTGGCACGCTGGCGTGTCCCGGGTGTGGATCGTTCAAAGGATCGTCAGAAAAATCAACAATTCAGGCACTCTTCGGGAGACCGGGCTCAGTCCGGGTCTCACGGCCGATGTTGTTCAACTCCGACTCGGGTAGTCTAGAAATCGAGGCCCCGGCTTCAACACGATGTTAGGCCGAGAATAGAAACACGGCGTATCTTCGTCAGCCGATAAGGTAGAAATCTCGGGATTGCACCTCTGGAAGCAGTAGACCTTCATAGACAAGAAAATCAGGTGTGCAGACAGGATGAAAGACAGGATAATCGAGCTGTTGGCGGAGGTCGACGGAGCCGGGAGCTTATGCGGCCATCTTGATTCGTAGCGTAGCTCCTCCTCCGAGGCAACCGTTTTTGAAGAATATATTAACTCAAGATGGTCGGCAAATTAATCTGCCACCTCCTGTGGATCTGTAACTAGCCGCCCATCATCAAGCAGGAGATCCAGGACCCACTTGGGCGCCTGATCCTGACGCTCGAGCCATGCCAGCATCTTACCGGCTCGCTCGCCCAGTTCATACACCCTATGGCGTGTATAGAGGAGTCTAGCTTGGACATTTTCCCGGGCAAGAGTTCTGTATTCAAGCTGCTTATTGCAGAGTGCAAGGTCAAGTGGTCAGAGGGGGAGAAAGTGTGTGCAGTTTCGAGCTATAGTAGTTCACCTTCTAAATGAGTCAGCTGTACATTCTGGTTTCTAATGTATCCTACTTTTTGTGTCAGTGCCCTTTGATCACTACCGTATAGGCTTCCCAGATGGTATTGGCTGAGTCAACAGAGCCAACATTGTTGCTAAAATAATGTTCTGTATGTTCGAGGGGGTCGTCCTTAGTATCTGGTATTGTAAGGAGCCATGGATTTATAATTATGGGGCCACGTTCTCTATGGCGGTAATGGGTAAAATCAGTTACTAGGGGTGAGTGATCAGATATGCCTCTCGGGAGGCCGCGAGGGTTTTGAAACAGGCCGATGTCCGCAGCTGAGGTAAAGAGATAGTCAATGCGAGACATGCTTTTATGCACATTGGAGTAGTGTGTAAAATAGCTTGCACTAGGGTGCAGTGTACACCAAATGTTGGTGAGACCCAGTGCTTGGGTGAACTCGGCCATGTATGTGGTTTGTCTGGGGGGCATCTGTCTAGCTCCTCGTCCATCACCATATTGAAGTCACTGTCCATCACAAGAGTACCCGGGGGAGATCTAACGAAATTTTACCAAGGTCCTGTAGTGCAGCCTTCCCCAATGCGGGCGGGAGATAGACTGAGACTACATTGAGCGGCCTGCCCTCCCACACCCCTTCGAGCACTGCAAATCTACCCAACGGGTCACTCCACGTCTTGGTAGGTGTCAGGGCGAGGCTCTTACGTAGAAGTATATCTTTTCCTCTAGATCCTGATGTGAAACCCTCATGGACTAGAAGTGTGTATCCCCATCTATTGAGGGCCTTGCAGTTGTTTCCGACTAAGTGTGTTTCCTGGATTAACATAAGATCTTGAAGTTGTCGCTTAAGATATTGCAAGACTTTCCCCCTTTTAATCTTGCTGCCCAACCCATTAACATTCCATGTCATAATGGATAACTTGGAAGATGTGGCGTCTATCATGGTGGGTGGTAGTAGAAAACTGGGGGGATAAATGAGGCGCGTAATAGCATGGTATATGACACCTTGAACTGAGAGGGGTAGCGCGGCCTGCATCGGCAGACATCTGTGTTCCGGTCCCCAGCTATTGTGTATCCAGACTGCGTGTATATAACTAAATCTGGCACCTTCAGACACTTGTAACTCCGAGTACTCTGTTGTAAAATAACCATAACAACGAACAACCCCACTATCCCTCCTCCCCCCCTTAATTCCCCTCCCCGCCCCCCTGCCCGTGGAATTACAACTTTCCAAACCCCAACTAGGCAGAGTGCCTGTCGCCTGCCCCATCCTTGGGAGGGTGTCCGGCCAGCCGCCATCACCCCTCGCCTTACCCGAGATAATGTGTTTCTCAGCGTGTATTAGATCCTCACTTAGTAAACCGATCTGTAGCCAAACAGACTTTTGAACGAAGACAGATTACAAACGCGTAACAAGCCCAACCACTGTGTCATGGTTGCAAGTTTGATCCATTACATCACCTCATTATTAACAGTAGAATATTACGTAGTGACCACAGATAAGTCTAAGAATGCAATCAAAGAGTACAAGAGGGTACCCAGCCAGGGCCGCAGAAGAGAAGACGAGTTCAGTGCAAATGGTCAGTGTCAACCCAAGGGGTCATCCGCGGCGGGGCACGTTGACAATGTCTGGGGTCTTTTTTGTTGTTACCGTCCGGCGATCTACCCACTCATCGCCATCCATCAAGCCATTCCCAGGCTTTGGGAAGAACCATGATTTCCCTTTGGATTCCACCCTGAGTTTGGCTGGGAACAGCATGGAGTACTTAATCTCTTTATCCCTAAAGGCTTTTTTCACCGCCATAAAGTTGCGTCTCTGGGCCTGAACCTTAACTGTAAAGTCTAGAAAGAAGGTGATAGTCGCATTTTCAACCTTTATCGGAGGGCCTGTTTTCGCTGCTTGGAGGATGATGTCTCTATCCCGAAAGTTAAAGACCCTCGTGATTATAGGTCTGTGGGGGCCCAGGTTTTGGGCACCCGCCTAGGACTCTATGGGCTCGCTCGATGGAAAAATAACTAGAGAGGCGCTTCTGTTGGAGTTTGTTGAGCACCAAGTCCTCCACATAGAGATCTACAGCCGGCCCTTCTGATTTTTCCGGGACCCCCAGGATACGAATGTTGTTCCGCCTTGCCCTCCCTTCATAGTCGTCCAGGAGCTCTTCCACCTTCTTCTGTCGGTCCTGAAGCTGGGACACCTGGCCCTGCAGAGTGGAGGTGTCCAATACCAGAGCGTTCTTGGTGACTTCTACATCTTTTACTCTTGAGTCCATTTTCTTCAGGTCTGCATGCAGGAGAGTGACATCTACGTTCACCATGTCAATGCGAGATTCCAACGAAGTGCGCACCCCAGCGATGGGCTCGATGACATCCTCTAGAGTGAGTGCTTTGGATGAGGAACAGGGTTGCGGGGTCTTGGGGTCCTCACCTGGTGTAGTTTCAGTCTCCTCCCCCTGCCGAGACCAGGCAAACTAGGCAAGCTGTTTCTGCATCTGAGACTTAAGCCCTCTATTCGTAGCCATGGTTGTAGAGGGGATCCAAGGGAGTCCAGAAAACTCAGAGGTTGCTGGCGGAGGTTAGTGGGACCCACCTGTAATATCCGCCGCCAGCACGAGGGAAAAGCAAGCCCCCGTCGTCATGTCGGAGTTCCAGGTAAGTCAGCTGGGAGGGGGGGACGTGCGGTGATTTATCCGGTAATCTAGCAGGAGACCCCTGTGCCCTCCACCGCCTCCGGGGGATGGCACTGTCTCTGGCACGGGGAGGGTTGTGGTATGGAGCGGGCCCCTAAGTTACAGAGTGAGGCGAGAGCATATAACACCCCTCCGTGGTTGGGTGAAGCCAAACAAGTTGGGTTGCCCCCCTGTGCACCGAGGAATGTCCTCCGCTTATTGCTTGTGTTTCTGTATGGCAGCGGTACCCAGCTCTGCTTGCGTGGATCAGCAGGTAGGGTCTTGTGGATGCATTCACACCGTGTCCCCCCCCCCGAGGTCAGCGTCAGCCAGATTGCAGAGATATCAATAGGGCCCACCACCCTGCCTGCACTCGCAGGTTAATGAGATGGCCCCTTCCTCCTCCGTCAGTACCGCAGTCCAAGGCCCACCTACACAACACACAGCTCTCCAATATGGCCTCAGGTGAGTCTCTTTTGGTCAGGGAGATTTGGACACAGGCCCCTTTGTGACATCTTCAGTGTGCAGGGCAGCCGTCCCAGTGGTGAGCCAAGTAGACCTGGAGCTAGGGCCTCAATTTGGCAGAGGGCCACACCTCTTCAAGCAGGCAGTTACTGGCAGCAAGGTGGACGGTGCGTCGCTTTCCGCCCCGCTAGGAGCGATGAGGGCGTTATGCGGTTCGCGCCCGTGGGGGCCTCTATAATGTTTTCCCTCTTCCCGTGTATATGGGCGTTGCAGCAGGAGGGCCTCTAAGCCAGGGAACCTGCGTCACGGGGCAGCCCCTCTTCACCGTGCCCGCGCTGCCCGCCCCAGTCGCTCTCACCTGTGGCTCTGGTGGTGATGGATCGGCGTCTGCTCAGTGCCAAAGCAGCGAGGCCCCGTATTCGCACTGCGGCCGTGGGCTGGCGCCGCTTCGTTGCCAGCGAGGAGGCAGCAATCTTCTCCGCCTAGCAGAAGCCTATCGCCATCTTGGGAGGCTCCCGGTCGCTCCGCCGGAGGTCGTTTCTGCCATAAATCAGCCAGGGAATCTTGTCTCATCCAGCTATTATCTTCCAGATCGTTTCAGATAGCGGTTCCACTGGAACAGGGGGAATCTGTTGCGCTGTAAGCGGATATTTGCTGGATGTTCTATGCAAGGGCTGCGGAGCTGTTTCACGGAGCGACCATTCCTGTTGGCCGCTAGCCACGCCGCTTGAGTCATGAACTTAATTTGTTTTTTTATTATTTAAATATTGTAATTTGCATTCAACATTATTAAAGGTAGTTAAGGGATTAAGGGGCAGATGTATCAAAATACCTATTTGCGATTCTCAAATAGCGATTTTTTGAGAATAGCTATTTGAGAATTGCAAAATGGTATGTATATAAACAAGCATTGGCATAGCCAATAGGTCTCGCCTTTGGGATCTTATAAGTGTTTAGCCTTACAACACTTGATGTTGTTGCACCAAGGATATTGTGCTGGATAACTAAACACTTATAAGGTCCCAAAGGCGTGACCTATTGGCTATGCCAATGCTTACTTTATGTTTATTGTTGGGTTTTTAATGTACTGGATAATTGACGCCGCAGTGAAGAGTCATCCTTCTTTTAAATGTTGAGTTTTTAGTTCTCTAGATCAGATGCTCTGTGGTATCACTATATTATTGTGGGTACATACATATTGTAAATATTTTTGATATGATATAATATTAAATCCTTACACCTGTGTAACAGTCACTAAGAGTGACTATTTGATGAGTGTGGTGCGAACTGTAAGTGAACAGTGAGTGGATCACCTCCTGAGGGGAGATAAGCTTCTGGTTCTCAGCCTGACAGTCTCCAGGGAGGCACTTCTTTTTGAAACGTATGAGTCCAGCAGAGGAATTACTCATGCTGAGTGCAATGGGGGCAGTGTCAAAGGGTGGGGTTAGAGTCACAGAAACGGCTTAAAATGACAAATTATCCTGTAACTATTCTGTTGCTCTTTCACCTTCAGTTAGCAGCATATCAAATAACACATACTAAAGATAAATGCAAGTTAGAGTATTCAGCGGAACATGCACTCCTTTACATGATGAAACGTCAACTGGTTAATGCAATCACTGCAGATATCTGTGTGTAACCAGTAAGAAACAGGTTTGAATCCTGTTTGGGCTGTGAATATCACAATTTCAGGAGCAATGGAAATAAATATGGAGTTAAACAGTATTAAAGACATATACATGCAACCTCTGTTCAGTAGTATCAAACGTTTTTTCTATTTATTGTTATTTTTATAAATAGATAAGGCCAAATATAAAACATATCGTCCTCTGTATGTATGTTTGCACTGGGTACATACAGTCAAAATACAGACATTTTTTACATTAATGAAATGGCATATATAGTGCACACAGTGTCAATCATTGATATATGGGAAATTGTGGCAGGATACAATGAATATCAACAACATACATTCAAAATGATCATATTGATATATTCAGAGGACAATCATTTCTGGCATGGCCTATAAAGAGGGTGCATGTACAAACAAAACAAAGATCAATATTAAGAACAAAATCAACATTCCTATTACAATATTAGCTACCATATGGTATGCGAAAGATACAACTCAGACCGAAAGCGGCTGAGGAATTAAAAACGCTAATTGCAAGTCATTTATAACTGTCAAAAACACAAGACAAATAGTTAAACTTAACTGTGTGCCATTTCTACTGAATGTCCATCAGTGAAACCAGCAGTGCCAAAGATACCTAGAGGTGAAAAGATTAAATGAAGCAATAGTGTCCCAAGAATAGAGTAGAGAAGCCAAGATAGCCTTGGTGGCAATTATGTAACATGCAAAAAATAAATGAAAGGAGCTAGTATGCTATTGATCCAGTGACACCATATTATAAAGGGATTTCTCAGGAGAATCATTTATTAAGTACCTTATTGGGACTTATGAGGTAGATCACTTAGGATAGTGTGAGGCCTCAGGTTGGATAGATGGTTCTATATGGGAACAGAAAGAACGATTCAAGGTATGTACAAGAGTAAACTCTATCTACATTAGTATTGAAAAAGTAAAAGAGCCACTACTCATGTAAAGGGCATTACCAATCAGTAATGAAAGTCTGGCGTTATGATGGAACCTATGTAGGTAGGGGTCCTCAGGTCCAGATAGAAAGGTCTGGATTGCAATGATGTTATTTTCGCATCAATAGCGGCCGCAGTCCACTAGGCTGTGAGACCGTGAGTCTAAACAACATAACATAGGTACGATTCGACATTAGATTGCAAAGAATAATGTGGGGCAGATATCTATCTTGTCAGATTATTCAAAAGTTAAGAAGAGGAGATATATATATTACTCTGCATGTAATTAGTGAATTCGATAGCTGCGAAGATCACATGATATCTACAATGCATCAGGCCTGCATAGCTCACACTAGCTGTACCGGGATGAAAAAACGATGTATGTCCTACTTGAGAACGAGTGGTAAATAAATCAGAAAACGTATTAATCCTATTGGAGTGCGCATGTATATAAGCAGTCTAAATAAATACTGCCTACTATGTATAATTAAAGGCGTACATATTGCGCACTGCATGCTCATAGTTGGGTCAAAAGGAGCTCTGAGTATACAAAGGTAGGAGAATGCTTTGCGCCGGTGCTTACCAATGAATTAGTAGGGTCACCGCTAAAAGTTGATTAGTGTCTTGTCTTATATTTAAGTAATTTGCAGGGGCTCACGATACGGCTAAAGACAGAGTGAAACAGCAATGAGCAGGTTACCGACATAGAACAGAATGTATTACATAATTATAGAGAAGGAAAGGGAAATAAGGGGAAGGAAAAATGGCAGAGACTCACATGGCCTGAAGCTTGCCATCGGTAGCAGTATTGAAGAACAGTGGACTTTAATTAGTTAGGCTGCAGAGAAAAAGGATTACTCGAAGTTACTGAGTGAACACACTGCAGTAGCAGAAGTGGCAGCAATATCGGGCGAAGCGAGACTGGGGCATATGGGTTCTTACCTATGGTATCGATGGTTACGAAGACTCCAAGGAGACAGATCACTCTATGCAAGCCAAGGCTGGAGGACGCCACAATAGTTGATCCTTGTTGAAGCCGATCTTTATTTCATGATCCCATGCGTCTTGAACGCTCCACAAACCGAGCTACAGCAATGCTGAGATGACGTGTGTTACATGCCTGCAGCTGCTGGCTATTTAAACTTTGTTTGTGAGGAATGCGCGCCAAGCCCTGACGGCAATGACGTGCAGAGTCAGAAAGTAAACATAGGAAGAGGGCTACGAGATGAGCACTCAAAGGAATAGTGATCGTCGCCATGCTTGAGTGGACCTAATAGAGTAACTATTCATTATGGAACATTAGCGAACCAAGTTTGGCAAAGCTAACTGGAAAATGCTGCATGTATAGTGCAAATTGATATTAGCTTGCCTCGAAAAAACAAAATAGACCCGGGAAGCCAAACGATGTCGGAGTTATTATGTCAACGAGTGCAATCGTTGCCACCTTAGAGCATTATGGACGTAGTCAATTCAACAGTGCACTTATTATAAAAGAATATATCCCTATCTTTTTGATGATATAACAGTACTTTTAGTGAGAAGGATTTGGTTGCAAAGATTGGCTGAACCAGAAGGAAATACCATTCAGTATGTAATACTGTAAGCCAGATGCAACCAGATTATAGCATATATACTACTATGTGAAGGTGCCATGCCTGGGAGGGTTGATAAAAGAACAAGGAGAAACACGAGAGACGGCCTGCGGCCGTCAAAGTGAAAGTACGGCCGGCGGAGGAGAAATGCGACACGGCGGGCAGGGGAGGGGGCGGAGCGGGGAGAGCGGCATGAGGGTGTGAAGCAGCAGGGGCCTGAGATGCGGCCGCCTTTGATGTGATAATGCGAGGCAAGCAGCTGGTGGCATTGTGCACGCGCTTTCACATGCACTGGAAGAAATCGCCTGGGAATCGCCTGATCTCGGTAAGCTCTGTTTAAGCCGCTATATATCGAGCTCCCGCTCAATGCGCATGCGCATTGAGATAGGTCGCTCGACCTAAAAATCACAATTTTTTAGCGATTTCTTGAAATTCCTTAATTACGATTAGCAAATCGCAATTAAGGAATAATTTCCCATTCATTTCTATGGGCCAGGAGGCCCATAGAAAGGAATGGGAAGTTATTCTCAATTTGCGATTCGCAATTTGCTAATCGCAAATTGAGAATAATTTCAAGGGTGCAAGGGTGTCTTAAGGACACCCTGCTGCACCCCTGAAATTGACATGTGTGCGCATATGGCGCACATACATGCCCTAAGGGCATGTTTGAGTGCCACATGGCACCTTTACAAATGACAAAAAGTGCATTTGTAAAAGAATTCGCAAGTTACCACCAACTACAAGTTGGTGGTAATTTGCGATTTCTTAGTGTAAATTCGCAAAACTAAATTGCTTCTTACAAAGCATTTAAGGAATCGCAATTTGCGATTCCTTAAATGCTTACGCAATATTAAGGAATCGCAAAATTTGCGATTCCTTAATATTGAGATGCGTTTCAGATGATACATTCCATTTTCCAATTTTTTTTGTCGCAAAAGCTGCTTTTTACCGAATCGCAGCGTTTGCGACAAAAATATCGTTTGATACATCTGCCCCCAAGTTCTACATGCATATATTATCACAGTGCACAAGAGTTAGATTTTACATTAACATTTCTTATTATATGATGTAGACGATCCATTTATATTCACAAGCACACATAGCTGTAGAGTGTTACCCAACTCTAAAAGGTATTTCATGCACAGTGTTTTAAATAGAGTGAGATAGTTCAGTTAAGAAGACTATATAATAAATGTTGAATGTTTATTCTTTTCAGGACTTGAGTACAATAGACAATTCCAACCCAGGTTCAAGTGAGGGGGCTACGCAGCAATATGTGTCTTTCACAATTCTCTTCCCCCTTTGTTCTCCGGATACCTTCTTAGCCACAGAGTAAAAAGAGGACAAGATGGAGCAGCATCAACGTCCAAATATCGCCGCAGAGGAACTGTGAGTCTGACAACTTCTTGGCATACTGAGCTGCTAGATTTTATTGTTGAGTTACCCCAGAGCCAAAGTTGCGTAGGAGTTTTAGTGGTTGTGAACCATTTATTGGGTATTTCACGTTTGCGTGGTTTACCTTACTATTAAGAGTTAACACAGACTTTTTCACAACATGTTAGTCAGCATTTTATTCCCCAGGTCCTGATTACTAATAGAGAGTCTAAGTTTATTTAAAAGCTCTGGTCTTATCTCTGTAAGGAATTAGCCATGGAGGTTCACTAGCTACCATGCTCAGAAAAATGAACAGATAAAAAGAGTGAATCAATGTGTTGAACAGTGCTTGAGATACCAAACGTTAGTCCAAGAAGAGGATTGGGGCCAGAGGTTGTGGTTATCTCTGTAAACTTAGAACAAAGAACAGTCATCTATTGGCATGTCGTCTTTTTATGTATAGCAATAATTCCCGTATACTTGCTATCACTCAGTTGGTATCTACCGCCAGACCTTCTGTGCAAGAACATGTAACTGAATTAACTGGTATTTAAAAATCTGCAAAAATAAATTTGGGTAAAAGCTATAGAGGGTTACATGTTTTGTGCTGATTGTAAAATGATTCCTGCACCTCGGCATGTTTATGTGCAACAAAATTGCTTTAAAAAAATCCTCTAAATTTCAACCAGATGATGTAGGTCCATTTGTGATAGAGCATATTGTGAATCCAGTTTCTGTTCGATAGATTGAAGCTGCATCAGTCTATGAAAGTCCACTGATTTTTTCTTGTTTCTTTATTAAAGCTTTGCTCTTTGAAGACACGTCTTGCTTCACATCCTAGGCAAGTGGAAGTGAATTCAGAAAATAATGATGAGGTTCACAGAATTTTAGATCAAAAAATGATAAGAGATGGTTGGTGTATTTAGTGGATTGGAATGGTGTTGATCCTAAAGAGCAAACATGCAAGCTTACTTCTTAAAAAAATTGATGTAAGACATCCTGATAAAGGAGTCCCTTTGCCAAGATGGTGGCTTTTGGGATGGTGGACTAACAGCAAGCGGGTCTGGAGGTGCCTCTTACTATGCGCATGGAGGCAGTCTGTCGGGCCCAAGTGCACTGGGTGTCTTGCAGTGAAGAAGAGATCAGTAGTTACTGCAGAGTGCTGGTGCAGTATGGACTGCTTGGCATCACAATTAATGTAAAATGTGTTTACCGGAAGACCAGAGCTTGGCAGTGCACAAGATGTGAACTACAAATCCCAGCGGGCCGAACTCCTTCATGTACCTGAGAGTAAGCAGCCATCTTTGATTACTGTTATAACTTGTCTAATGTTTGATGGCATCTTTGCTAGGCAGTTGTGCTACAGTGTTTCTACAACCAAGACTTGCTACTGAATTCCAGTTTCCCTTTCATGAGACCAGTTGCCTGTGGAGGTTTGTATGGAGAGATGAGTAGAGCACAGCAACGTATCCTAAATTTGTATTCTTAATAAAATGGAACTTTGAACTTAAACCAATATTGAACTATTGAAACTGAGGTTTAAATCATTGAGGATTCCTGTGAACACTTTAAGATGCATTGTGTCGAAGAAATAAAACCTCCTATGACACCTGAACCTCAGGAGGAAGAAGAACAAGAAGGACTAGGTATGTTTCAGTGGTCAAAGACACTGAGTATGCAGAAACTCAGTGGCATGAGTTGAAGACTGTTACCCATCAAGGCTTTCGCCTCCGGATGACATTGACAGGTACACGCTTGTCATAAAAAAGACTGGAGACAAGTATGGAGTACAGCTTGTGGAGGAAAAATCTCAGTCAGGGTTCCTGCTGGAAACTCTGATACCATCCCAGGAAAGGAATCAATTCCTACCAATGTTGCCTAGTGTCCTGGACCAAGAAATGGAGTAAGGAACCCGCCTCATGACTCCAAGGGCTAAATAAAAATGCAAATACCCCTCAAAAGACCCGGTCTACATCATCAGAGCAGTGCCTGCTGCTTCTATCATCACCTATAAAGCAAGGAAGAGGGCCAACATCTGGGCCACCTCCTGACAAGGAGAGTAAAAAGATGAAAATCGTGGGCAGAAAATTTGAAAGAAGCCCAGCCAGTCAATGGTATACTGCATTTTCAAACGCCCTCCTAAAAGGCATGCTTTCCAGAACTGAGGAGAGATGGGGGACCTCATGAAGCACCTGCCAGAGCAATACAAAAAGAGAGCTGTAAACCTTGCTAAAGAGGGCAAGAATATTGCAAATACATGCCTGAAATCGGCATTAGATGCTGCGGACACACCAAGCCAGCAAACGATGATAGGAATTACACTACTCTGTCTTTAATGGCTAAGAATCTGAGGGTTCAAACCAGAGGTATAAGCCAATTTCATAAACACCCCTTTTAACGCAATGGAGATCAGTTATTCGGGAGCACTGTCGGTGACACACTGAATCAACTTAAAATGAACAATGAATGCTAAGTCCATGGTGGGTCTCTTTATAGTGTACTACAAAGGAGTACACTGTGCAGAGAGTTCAGAGAATCCCCACTTGGTACACAGAGGTAAAAGCAGATAATTCTAATGCTCTTTTTGTGGTAGTGTGGGTGAGCAGTTAGGCTTACCAAAGGGTACTGCTAAGCTTTTGTTGTACTCACAGAAGCAATAAATGAGACACACTTAAGAATACATCCAAGACCAATTTGTAAAAAATAAAGTACATTTGTATGTATTTTTAAGACCAGGAACACAGTTCTAAGGTTAGTACTTTCGGAAGAACGATTTTTCAAAGTTTGGAAAATATATCACTTTTGAGAGCAATTACGCACCATCGGAATCAATGGGGAAAAAGAGGGAAAATGCATATAAAATCAGGCAATGCTTACACGAAGTTCACCTTCTCATTTTAGGTCGATGTTGGGACCAGGTTCAAAGTTCCAGCAGGAGAAGTTCCGGAGTGTCCTGGATCGGGTGGGATCAGAGTTCTGAGGGTCTTTTAAAACTGGTGCGCAAAGACAAAGGAGGACACTTGAAAATGCACTGCACAGGTGGACTTACAGGTAAGTCCGGTGGGTCTTCATGGAGAGAGGAAGTCGCACGGGCTTTGGGACAATTGAAAGAGCCGTGTAGTTGGTAATGGGGCCGGTGGGGCCGGAAGCAATGCAAACATTTCAGCCGGGCTTTGTGTGTCTTTAGGGTCCTCGCGGTCAGGAGCAGGCAACTTGAAGAGGCAATCCCAGGACAGCTGGGTTACTCAGGAAGTGGGTGTCCGGTGTCTCGACCTCCCTGGATGGGTGTTAGCTTCTGGTGCTTTGGGAGTTCTTGTTGGTTTTTACCACTGGGGTTCCTGTCCCCTGGGTATTGGTATGCCGTGGCCCCGGTAGATCCTGGTGCCTCCAAACTTGGTGTAGAGGCAGATCTGACCCTCTGGAGCTGTTGTACCTCTTCTTGCTTCTGTGCTTTGGCAAGGTCATCCGAGAGCAGCAAGTCGACAAACCAGACTTCACGGAATCAGTGCCTGGGGTGTGCAGGGGAGTGATACCTTCACTCCAAGGGAGCTTCTCAGCAATTTCTCGAAGGCTGGAGGTGCTCTGGGGCTCTAGGAGTCCTTTCAGGGTTCAGGATGACACAGCAGCAGCGAATGTTGAGTCCTTCTTGCAGTTGAAAGGTTTTGGTGCCTTTTCTTTCTACAGCAGGGCTTCTGTGCTCACGTAGCAGGTCTTCTTTAGTCCTGATCTTCTTTGATCCGATGAGGTTCAGGTCTTGGGGAGCCACCTAAATGCTGATTTTAGGGGCGTTACTAGGGGAGATAAGTTGTAGCCAACGGGCTACTTACTTTTAATGTGTCTGCACCCTCTAGTGACCTCTTTCTATGGGAAGAGGCACTACCCTAGATCTAATTGGAAGTTTTCTCACTATCTCTAGATGGTGGAATTTCAGAAGAGGGGTTCACATCGACTGCCCCTACCGAGGGGTGGTGCAGGCAGAAGGGGGGCCCTCCTCCTCATCTAACTAATTTTCCCACCTTTTGTCCTGCCAGAAGTCTAGCAGGAAGGGGAGATTGGCCTTCCCCACTATCTGGAGGTTCCTGAGTTGGATTTCAAAGGTGGGATTGCCTTTGAAACTTCCGGCCCGGGAAGGCCATCATGTCCTCGAAGAGGTGTGAAACCCCCTGCCCAGAGCAGGTATCGCTTCTGTCCGCTGAGAGCGCTGGCTCCCACCCCTTGAGGTCAGAAGCATGTCAGGTGGTGGTAGGCTGGTGAAAACCAGCCAATGACCCCACGAGTGTTTGGTTAGGTTTCAGGGGACCTTCTAAAAGTGTCTCCTGTGCGAATTTATTAATAAATCCATCACTGGCATCAGTGAGGATTTATTAAGATGAAATGTTTGATACCAAACATCTTATTAGTGAAGCCTTCATTGAGCTAGGAAACTCATGTTGATAAGTGTCCAGCCCATGTACTCTTTATGGCTTCCCAGTGCAATTACAACGTCACAGATTGGCCTATACATTGTAGGGGCATATCTGCTCATGCTGATATTCCCACACATAGGATATAGTGCACCATGCCTTAGGCCTAACGGCCTGCAGTAGGGGTGACTTAGCTATATCTTATGCAGGCGTATGGGTAGCATGAAACACAGGCTGTGTGCCTTGTCGACTCTTCGGATTTAATTGCACTAACTTGATGTGCACACCCCTGTTCTTGTTATACTGTGCCCTGTGTTGTAAATATTTACCGGACTTTCTTCCCAAAGTTACATTCTTAGCAATTAATATGTGGTCAATAATCGAATTGGAGCCAACCCCCACTTACGTTGGAATTTGCATGACATTATGGTGCCAATCCTTTCAAGGAAGAACACAGGGAAGGGGACACCCTCACTGGGGAGGCACAACTCCAGCTAACAACACACAGCCTCTTACAACTAATGCTACTGGGAGGCAGAATAAAGAACTTTGTTCAGAAGTGGAGGATGATAATATCAGACAAATGGCTACCGAACGTCATAGAGTTTGGATATTGCATAGAATTGGTCAAGACACCTCCAGCAAGGGGACCAAAAAAGCAGGTCCATTCAAGGAAAGATACATCACATCTACTCAAGGAGACAGAGGAGTTATTTCAAATATGAGCAATAGGAAAGGTGCCCAGAGCAGAGATCAAGAAAGAAAATTACTCAACATATTTCCTTATCACAAAGGTAGATGGGTCTCTACCCCCAATTCTCGACCTCTGATTCATAAACAAATTTATAAATACACAAAGATTCAAGATGACAATCTTACAGGAAGTCATCCCACAATTGCAAAAATGGGTTTACATGGCAACTATAGATCTAAAGGACATACTCGCACATTCCTAAGAAAGCAAAACACAAAAAATACTTAAGATTTGAGGTGAAAAAACTCACTACAGATAAACATAAGAGTATCCCTCTGTCTAAATAGAGAAAAAGTGCGCTCCAAGACTAGACACCACATCTGTGAGGTGGGAAAAAGGAAAATGAATCCTTTTTGGCGTACAACCTTCACCCACTCTAGTAGTAGCATGCTTCATCATCGGAAAATTATTGTGGCATGCACTCTAAATTTTTGGTACCACAAGCCAGGCACTAGCGGACCAAAGTAGGAATACGGATGGTAGGGACTCTTGAAGATGGTTTGACTATAGGACAAACTCCCTCCACCCCAAGGGATCTGAAAATACCCACTGCCAGGGTACCATTGGACCGGAAAGTATTGACTGCCTTTGCATGCCTAAAATTTAGAGAGTATCCCACAATAAATTTTGGTTACAGAAACGTCACTGGGGGAGTATTAGCAAAAAACAAACCAACTATGATGAATGCCCTGGACCTTCTCCGGCCATCAGTGTAGGGCATAAACATGTTGTCACCATAAGGGTCATAGGACTATTGCATCCTTGTTGCCCCTTCTATAGTTTATTTTAAATATTTCCCATACACCCCACTAATAAAGGGATAGCTTGGGAAGGGATGATGAATTTTTATTTACACATAGCCTTCCCCAGACACACCAATACATGAAGAACTCTCTGGAAAATGGTTGAGCCACCCTGACTTCTAGGGGTCAGGGTGAACCCGATGATGACAAATGTCAATACTAGAGTGGGTAGGATTGAATATAAAAAGGATTAATTTCCCTTTTTCTCACCTCTCACAGAAATTGTATCTAGTCATGGAGCACATCCTTTCTCTCATTAGGCAGAGGGATACTCTTATGTTTATCTGTAATTTGAATCCAGGGGAAAGGTACCCCCCCCTCTTCCCTTGGTGCACATAAAGACCTCCCTTCTCTTCTGGTAGGTTGGTCCTCTGACCTCCCTTACCACTTAGTAAAGAACAAAACTCACTACCAGTTCAAAATGCTAGCCTTCGGAATAAGATACGCTCCAAGAGTCTTCACAAAGTATCTAGCAGCAGTGGCAGCAGACTTAAGACGATAAGGCATACATGTCTATCCTTTCCTGGACAACTGGTTAGTAAGAGCAAACTCCCACAATAAATGCAAGGAGCAGGTAACGAGGACACTGTTCACAGTGGGTTTCTCTGTAAACATGGAGAAGTCATCTGCAACACCAGAACAAGAAAAATGGTTACCCAGAGCAAGAATCAACTCAATCCTAGGGAAAGTATATCCCAGCGAGAAAGGGGAAGTACAGTGACTACTGCTGGAAATTCACCTTTTCCAGAAGGGGCTGTAGAAAGCTGGCTTTCTATAAGGTGTACCAAAATGAGGTACACCATCCAGAAAGTCCAGGCAACCCTTGTTGGTTTACAGGGCTTAAATTAATAATAGCAAATGCTCTATTTGTGGTAGTGTGGGTAAGCAGTTTAGGCTTATCAGAGGGTAGTGTTAAGCATTTGTTGTACACAGAGAGTCAATAATTGAGGCACACACTGAAGAATAAACTCGAGACCAATTTAGAAAAATAACAGATTTTTATATAATTCTAGACACCAAGATTATCAGAATCAGGTAAGTACTTTAGTCGTTATGGTTTTTTACAGGTAAAATAGTAGAGAATCAAGCTGTCAGATTTAAGGCATGTGTTATCCTATGGGAGAAATATTCACTGCATAAGCACACTTGCAAATGATTCTCAGGTTTACTGTCCTGAACTTAAGGTGCTTAGGGGCCAGGGTCCAAAGAATCACCAGCAGGTCAGATTTACCTGCCCTGGTGCCCTTGCCATTGTGCAACATTCCGTCCATCACCCTGTGTGTTTTGCTGTTCACCCTATGTGGGAAGGGTATGCCCAGACCTGGGTCCCGTGCTCACTAAGCCACTGGAGTCAAACTATCCTGGCTGAAGACGGCTGATAGCCAGAAACCGGTCCTAGGATGCTTGATTCCGGTCCAGGGAAGCCATAGCTTGGCAGTTCGGGCTGGACTGTTCCCATGAGGCACAGGGTCAAGACTGACTTGCATATGGCCATGTCTGACCTGGGGTGGCTTGGTGAGCAAAATAATGATGGATTAAACCCAAATCTGTGACTGGGGGTGAATGTTTTGCCATTGTGCAACATTCCGTCCAGCATCCTGTGTGTTTTGCTGTTCACCCTATGTGGGAAGGGTATGCCCAGACGTGGGTCCCGTGCTCACTAAGCCACTGGAGTCAAGCTATCCTGGCTGAAGACGGCTGATAGCCAGAAACCCGTCCTAGGATGCTTGATTCCGGTCCAGGGAAGACATGGCTTGGCAGTTCAGGCTGGACTGTTCCCATGAGGCACAGGGTCAAGACTGATTTGCATATGGTCATGTCTGAACTGGGGTGGCTTGGTGAGCAAAATAATGATGGATGAAACCCAGATCTGTGACTGGGGCATGAATGTTTTGCCATTGTGCAACATTCCGTCCATCATCCTGTGTGTTTTGCTGTTCAACCTATGTGGGAAGGGTATGCCCAGACATGGGTCCCGTGCTCACTAAGCCACTGGAGTCAAGCTATCGTGGCTGAAGACGGCTGATAGCCAGAAACCAGTCCTAGGATGCTTGATTCCGGTCCAGGGAAGACATGGCTTGGCAGTTCGGGCTGGACTGTTCCCATGAGGCACAGGGTCAAGACTAATTTGCATATGGCCATGTCTGAACTGGGGTGGCTTGGTGAGCAAAATAATGATGGATTAAACCCAGATCTGTGACGGGGTGAATGTTTTGCCATTGTGCAACATTCCGTCCATCATCCTGTGTGTTTTGGTGTGTCCGGGTGCAGAGGTGCTGCTCGCGACAATAGCCTAGAACCCTCCCCATTAAAGTCAATGGCGAAACCTATAACAAGAAAAAGGCTGCAATTGTGGAATTGGGGACAAATCTGCAAAAAACCCTAAGGGGAGCTTGACTTTTGAGGGTCTCTGGAGCAAGGGGGCACCGTTGGTTGGCTCGGACTCGAGCTGTGGGACTCGGGTGCAGAGGTGTTTTTGTCCATGGGTCGCTTGCGTCGGAGTCTCACTTCTTAAGGTCAACCTGGTGACGGAGGCAAACAGGACAGCAGGGCCACTGTTGGTGCTGAAGTCAGTCGTACTGATGTTTCTCGTTGGTGTGTCGGTCTTGGCAGGGTTGGTGTCCGATTGGACACTTAACAAGCCTTGGCTGCTGCAAGGTCTCTGGTACCCGGGGTATTGATGCTAGGGGGCTCCTGAAGTGTCTAGCAGCTCGAGACTCACTGGAGAAACAGGTCTGACCTCTGGGAGCTACAAAGTCCTTCTCCTGGGGGGTTACTTACTCAGTGGACCCTGTGGTCAGGAAAATGTTGTACCCGGAAGATGCAGTTGGTGCCTGCAGACTGCAAGGAAGTGGCTCTTCCACTTCAAGGGAGATGCTGACTGGTTGGCTAAGTGACAGCAGCCATCCAAGGCTTTTGGAGGATGCACAGCTGCAGGATGAACCTGGTCATTGCAATTGTAAGGACAGCAGGCAGCAGGCAGGGAGGGTTTGGTGCCAATCCTGTGGCTGGTCCACAGTTCTTACATTTTTTGGCGCTTCTTGGTCCTTTATCTGTTCCTAGTAGATGGATCTGAGTACCTGGTATCAGGGAACCACCTAAATACTGCACTTAGGGGTGTTAACATGAGTGTTAGGTAGTAGCCGATGGTCTACTTACCCCGGGGTGTGCCTACACCCTCTAAATGACCACTTCCTGTGGAGAGTGGGCATAAAACTGACCCAGAGTTCCTAGTTCCCCTAAAATCAAGATGGTGCAACCCTTCTTTTATTGTTCACTCCAGGTAGCCCACCTTAGGTGTGTGACTAGCCTGATAGTGAACCTGCCTATAACTAGCTAAGTTTCCTGCATGGGCCTCAGGGCAGGGGTGACATCTCTCACGTCTGGGGGAAGCTGGAGTCGCATATCAAAGGCAGTAGAGGTTTTGAAGCCTCTGGCCTTGATATGCTAAAACACTTGGCATCCTGCTGGAGGAGGTCTGAACACCTTTCTCTGGAGCAGACATTGCTTCTGACCTCAGAGAGCATGGTCTTTCACCTGCAGGGAGTCAGATACTTTTCTGTTGTGGCAGGTTGGATGATACAAGTCAGCCAGCACATTAAGAGACTAGTAGGATTCAGGGGGCACTTCTAAGGTGCCCTCTGGGTACATTTATTTATTTATTTATTTATTAAGCTTATATGGCGCAAACAGCTACCCAAAAAGGGTTTCCCGGCGCCTAAGACACAGCATCATGCATGGAATAATATAGCAGCGGTTGTTCAAGGCTTACTGATTGAACAACCAGGTCTTTATCTCTTTACGGAACCTGGACAGACTTCCCTCCTTTCGTATGTGAAGTGGTAGTAAGTTCCAGATAGTGGGACCCAGATGGGCAAAGGATCTTCCTCCTATTCTGGAGAGCTTAAATCTAGGTACACAGAACTTTTCAGCTGATTGAGACCGCAGGTTTCTTGTTGGGATATAGGGATGTGCTAGTGTCTGTAGATATTTGGGAGCGGTACCTGATTTGATTTTGAACATGTAGTTTAGGGCCTTAAATCTGATACGATTTTCCACCTTCAACCAGTGTAGTTCACGTAGATAGGGGGACACACATGTCAGGGTAAATCTGATATTGGCATCAGTAGGGATTTGTCATGTTGACGTATGAAGCCATCATGTGGTTTGGTAACTCGAAATGACCAGTGCCCGGGTACATATACTTAAGATGGCTTCCTAAATGCTTGCAATGTCGTGGCAATGGAACCAGACATCACTGGGGCATATCTGCTGATGCATATATGTCCCCACATATAATGTAATGCAACCTGCCTTAGGGCTCTATAGCCTGCTGTAGGGGTGACGTACATATAGTATATGCAGTGTACATGGGCTTAGCATGCACAGAGTGTGCCATGTCATGTTTTCAGAATGGTATGCACCATTTTACACAGCTTGAATGGCTGTCTGAATGCAATTTGAGTGAGATCCCATACGGTGGCATAATACATGCTGCAGCCCTTAGAGGACCCTCTTTGGTACCCATGCCCTTGGTACCAGAGGGTCCATTTACTCGCGACTTACAGGGGTGCTAAAGACCTTGCCAGTTGTGGTATAATTAAACATTTACCTTGTTTTAAAGAAAAGAGCACTGGCACTGGGGACTAATTAGCAGGCCTCAAGTGGACTTTCAGTTGAAAAGCATCAGGACTAGGGCAAAAAGTGGGGGTGATCCTGTCAAAAATCAGCACTTTCCTACAGCCCCCCTAAAGAAAGGGAATGAGACTAACCTTTCCCAAGAGAGTCCTCGTTGTCTAAGTTGAAGAACCTGGAATGGCCATCTGCATTGTCATGGTCAGTCCCAGGTCTGTGTTCCACTATAAAGTCCATTACCTGTAGGGAGATGGACTGCTTAGGATTTTCCCCCTTCATTTGCATCAGCCATCTGAAAGGCCTATGGTCAGTTTCTACAAGGAAGTAAGTCCTAAACAGGTATGGTCTCAGCTTCTTCAGGGACCAAACCACAGCAAAGGATTCCCTCTCAATGGCACTCCAACGCTGTTCCCTGGGGAGTAACCTGCTAATAAAAGTAACAGGCTAATCCTGGCCATAATCATTGCTTTGTGATAGGACTGCTCCTACCCCGTGCTCAGAGGCATCAGTTTGCCCAATGAATTGCTTTGTATGATCTGGAGCTTTTAGAATGGATGCTGAGCTTTTGGCTTCCTACAGAGTGTCAAAAGCCTTTTGAGAGCTCACTGTCCAGTTTACTTTCTTCGGTTGCTTTTTTTAGATCAATTCAGTGAGGGGTGCCACAATGGTGCCATACCCCTCCAAAAACCTCCTGTAGTCCCCAGTCTAGCCAAGTAATACCCTGACTTAAGTCTGAGTGGTTGGAACTTTCCAGACCAGAATAGTCTGGATTTTGGGCTGTAAGGCTGTAAGGCTGTAAGGGTAGAACTTGGCCTCCACCTACAAGGTGGCCCAAGTTTACAACAGAACCCTGCCCTATCTGCCACTTGCTTGCCTTGATTTTGTTTAAATTTGTTTATTGAATTAAAAATTACAACATTTTGATGTTATTTTAACAAGTTTCTTCAGTAGTCACATATTTGTGCACACAATACAAATAATCCGATAGCATAAGCAATCTACCCATTAATAGCTTATATGCTTTGCTTGTTCGCACATCACGCAGGATATATCATGCGTATTTATGTTTCAAGAAACAGGGGATGTATGAACTTGGATAGAGTTGCGCTGTACCGATTGGGCCCATGAGGTAGTGCCCACCCTGCTCGATGTCCCTACATTTCCCCTGCAACGCTTGCTGTAAGTTTAGCCGTGTCTCACCTGCCTACTGTGGGCTCGAGATTCTGTACGCGCCTGAGTGAGTAAATTTGATGTGCCTGGTTGTGTGTGTGAGGTGCATAGCCAGCGGGGCAGTCCCACTCCTTGTTCTGTGAGGTGCTGAGCAGTGCTTGACATAGCATGTGTGAACCTCCGGGCCTTACCAGCCGTCCACGCTACAAGGAGGTCTCGAGTGACTCCAGGTCATCTTGCCACGAGTTCCTAAAATCTAGCAGAATCATCTCCCACGCCTCTGCCGCCTGCCCCAGCATGTCAGTGAATGTTGCCAGGCTTTTATATTTGGCGGCTCCAGAGATTTATTGTGCCTTGTGATTAGACACTTGGCTACAATCAGGCCAAGTTCTATGAATCTTTAACTTTATACTTCTTAGCTCTACGGAATAGGCCCAGTAGGCAAACCTCCCATGGGTACTCTATTGCGCGACCCGTGCAGTCTACTAAGTGCGTTATGACCGCTCTTCAATAGGGGATGAGGGTTGCGCAGGTCCACAACATGTCCAACAGATCTGCATCTATCACTTTACATCTCGGGCACCTGACATCTATTCGGTTAAAGAATCTGTTGATCTTGCTGGTGCCATGTACGTCCTTTGAAGGATGTAGTATTGTATTAAATGGAATCGGGCGTTCGTCGGGATATGTGTAGGCCCTTCCAAAATGCTTGACCACTCACGATCAGTGCACTGCCTCTGTAGGTCCACGTCCCAGCGCTGCCTAAGCGGCATCAATGATTGTGCCGAGTGTGTCCGCAGGGACTCAGCAAACCAGTTGGTAAGTTGTCTGCATGTGCCCAACTCGTGAAGATATTGAACGGTGAGATGAGTCGTGGGTTCACAAGCCATGTCTCCCCACAGAACTTGTAGTGCCTGCATTAGTGCTGCGTGTAGTAGGAATTGGCCCTTTGGGAGGCTGCTGTCTTCAGCTAGCGCGTGCAATGGTACTAGTTGCTGGTTTAGATACAGACCTCACAGGGTCTGTTGCCTCGCCATTCTCACGGTGATGGATCAAGCCCTGATCTTTGGACTGGGTAAGAGTGGTCTGCTTAATTCAGGCACTCTGTTCATCACCACCCCCTTTTCTGAATCATTTTGTCCACCATAAGCGTGGAAGGGTATACTCAGATGTGAGTCCCTTGCTCATTGCACCACCAGGATTCAAGCAAGCCGGGCCGACGACGCCTGAAATGGCAGAAACCGGTCCCCGGAAGCTTGTTTCCTTCCCAGTACAAGAATTGGCTTGGTAGTTTGGTTTGCCCTGTTCCCATCATGCACTGGGACAGGAACAGACTAATTTGCATATAGCCAAGTTCTGAGCTGGGATGGTGCAGTGAGCTAAAAAACGGTGATGGATCAAGCCCTGATCTTTGGACTGGGTAAGAGTGGTCTGCTTAATTCAGGCACTCTGTTCATCACCACCCCCTTTTCTGAATCATTTTGTCCACCATAAGCGTGGAAGGGTATACTCAGATGTGAGTCCCTTGCTCATTGCACCACCAGGATTCAAGCAAGCCGGGCCGACGACGCCTGAAATGGCAGAAACCGGTCCCCTGAAGCTTGTTTCCTTCCCAGTACAAGAATTGGCTTGGTAGTTTGGTTTGCCCTGTTCCCATCATGCACTGGGACAGGAACATACTAATTTGCATATAGCCAAGTTCTGAGCTGGGATGGTGCAGTGAGCTAAAAAACGGTGATGGATCAAGCCCTGATCTTTGGACTGGGTAAGAGTGGTCTGCTTAATTCAGGCACTCTGTTCATCACCACCCCCTTTTCTGAATTATTTTGTCCACCATAAGCGTGGAAGGGTATACTCAGATGTGAGTCCCTTGCTCATTGCACCACCAGGATTCAAGCAAGCCGGGCCGACGACGCCTGAAATGGCAGAAACCGGTCCCCGGAAGCTTGTTTCCTTCCCAGTACAAGAATTGGCTTGGTAGTTTGGTTTGCCCTGTTCCCATAATGCACTGGGACAGGAACAGACTAATTTGCATATAGCCAAGTTCTGAGCTGGGATGGTGCAGTGAGCTAAAAAACGGTGATGGATCAAGCCCTGATCTTTGGACTGGGTAAGAGTGGTCTGCTTAATTCAGGCACTCTGTTCATCACCACCCCCTTTTCTGAATCGCCATTCTCAGCAGCCGACACTGCACGGTGGTGGCACGGCGTGCCAAGTATGGGCAGGGAGGAGTCATATGGAATAGTCTCGTTTGAGAGCTTCAGGCTCAGATGAAATCATTTATATGTAACTGCCGTCAGGGGCTGGATCAGGGTTACACCTCGCCTACCCAGGTGGAATAAAGCTGTAATATGGGGCTGTGTGCAGCCCAGCTGCTGAGTCGCAGTGTCCACCAACTGCATGCCACCAATCCAACAAGCCACCCATTGGAGTTGCGATGCCAAATAATAGTGCTTCATGTTGGGGATGGCTAATCCACCAAGATCAACAGTCAGATAAAGATTTGTTAGCGCCACTCTGCTGCGAGTGCCATGCTAAATGAATTGCTGCAGGACTTGTTCACAAGTGCAACAAAACGAGGGCTTGATGTATATTGGCAGATTTGTAAAGTGGTAGAGTAGCTGCAGGAGCACCACCATCTTCAGTAGTGCAGGAGCCAGGATCCAGTTTAAGGCACTATGTATAGCCCATAAGGCCATCTGGAAGACAGGCCCTACCATCCTTCACTCAATGGTAGTACTTTATCAACCTTCCAGATCCCTTCGTTCTAGTAACCAAATCCTAGCCACAACCAGGAAGATAAAAAAAGCTAGGTGGGGTGGCCGCTCTTTTTCATACTCAGCGGCCAAACTATGGAATGCCCTCCCTCAATTAATAAGAGACACCCGCAGTTTAATTGCCTTTCGCAAACTTTTGAAAACCCACCTATTCGAGCGATAGCCTTGTTACATCTTGGGACCGCTACTTCTTGGACCTGAAGCGCTGCGAGGCCTCCGGGTAGCATGGGCGCTATATAAATATTCTTTCAATTCAATTCAATTCAATGCGGCTCATGGTGGCTAGTGGGAGGGTGCACCAGAAGAACATCTGCGAGCGCACTGCTGTTACAGCCTGTACAGTGTTGCCTTCCAGAAGGTCTTCCAGTTGGTGATAGATTCTGACTCCCAGATAACTGAATGCCGAAGTATGCCACGGTACTGGGGTACACCGGGTACTAAACCTGGGTCAGAGGTCATCTCGGCAAGCGGCTACAGGCATGAATTCCCCCAACTTACCCGCAGCCCTGACTTCGAAGCAAACTCCAGCAACGCTCTTTCCACCGCCCGAGCATGACCCACTGATATCCAGAAGATATATCAACAGATCGTCGGCATACAGGGAAACCGCATGCGTGCCGTCGCCCAGAGAGATTCCCCTACTCTGCGCCAGTTTGACGGAGAGCCACTGCCCGCGACTCGATGGCAAGTGAGAATAGCAGCGGGGAGAGTGGACACCCTTGACGGGTGCCACGCTCAATGGGGATGCCTGTGACACATAGGGACCTGTCTTGATTTTGGCTATGGGTTGCGTATATAACAGTTTAACTAGACCCATGAAGATTTCCCCCAGTCCTTACTTGCTGAGGGCAGCAAATAGGTAGTCCCACTCCAGTGTGTCAAATGCCTTCTCCGGATCGAGGACCAGGCAACCTGGGTGTGTCCACATTCCCTGGAGTAATGGGCCCCACAGAAGAAGCACCTTATATTCAGTGATGTGCAGTGGGCAGACACAAAGCCGTTTTGATCTGAGTGTACCAGCTGTGGTACCAGGGGAGCAGGTCTGCACGCTAATATCTTGCCTAACACCTTGTAGTCTGTGTTCAGCAGCACCAGTGGTCAGTAAGAGCCTAGCAACTCTGGATCCCGGCCTGGCATGGCAGCGAGACCAGTAGTGACTGGTGAAGCGACTCCGGGAGGAGAGATGAGTCTTGCGCACTGCGATACATTGACAGTAGGTGTGGAGCCAGGGCTGGCTGAAGCGCTTTGTAGTATTCGGCAGGGAAGCCGTCCGGGCCAGGCACCTTGCCAGTTGCCAGAGCCTGTATGGGTGGTTGTACCTCCAGGAACACGATCGGCTCCTATAAATATGCCCTCTGTTCTGCCGATACCGCCGGTAGTGGCAACAGGAGCATGTAGGAGTCTAGGTACGCAGGCGCCACCTTAAGGGCTGACCTGTACAGTATAGTATAATGGGATGTGAACTCACGATGTATGTTCTTTTTGCACATCAGCAGGTGACCTGCCTCCAATCGCAGAGCAAGTACCGGAGCCTGCAAATGCACTTGTCTGATCAATCTTGCAAGCAACCTACCGGCTCTATCTACCGCAGCGTGAGTTCGTGCTGCATGTGCGGCATAATTTATGCATCATGGATGTTCCATGACTCTGACATAGTCCTGCTTCAGTTCATCTAGCGCATGTCGGGTTCTGATTGCATTCGCTGCCTACATCTCTAAGTGGATACGGGCATCCTCTATACGCTTTGCCTCTTGTTCTAGTTGTCAGCGCATGCTCCAGCTGAGCCCCATGCACTGACCCTGGGCTACTGCTTTGCACGCATCCCACACAATACCAGCATCCGGAACTGAGCCCGTGTTTGTCTCATAGTAATTTTCAATAGTGGCAGCCACTGAGGCCCTGATAGGGAGGGTCTTCCAGCACCGCGGGCTGTAACCTGCACAAGCGGGCGTCCTGCGCACTACCCTCGTCGAACATCTGTACTATGTGAGGATTGTGGTCCGAGTGTGTGCGGCCCAAGTATGCTGCTGGAGCACACTCAGTGATGAGTGTAACGCTTCCCAATAACCGGTCGAAACGTACATGCAGCCTGTGTGGGTGAGAGCAATGTGAGTATACATGCTCCCCTGGATGCAGTGTCCTCCATACGTCCGTTGGTCCCCAGTGGTTCAACCATTCCCCTAAAACTGGCGTTAGACGCTGCGGTGGTGAGCTGTAAAGTTGGGAAGGACCTGTCTAAGCTGGTGTCTAGTAGCACATTGTAATCTCCTCCCAGCAGCCAGGGGATGTCACACCAATGGGATAGTATATTAGAAAGCGCCTGCCAGAATGTTGCCTGATTGGTGTTGGGGGCATAGATGGACCCCAGAACTATCTGCCTCCCATTTAGCTTACCCTGCACTAGCACATAACACCCATGTACATCTATTTCTCTCTCTCTTCGGGTGTGTATTGGCTACCCTGGCAAATCCATATGAGGGCGCCTCTGGCATATGAGGAATAGCCTAATACATGGCCCCTCCACCTATGCTGAAGTTTAAAAAACCTCCGGCTGGTCTAGATGCGTTTCCTGTGACAGTGCTATGTGGGTGGCATGGTGCTTTATGTAGGCGTATGTTTTGTACCTGCCTGCTGGCAAACTCATTCCTCTAGCATTTCAGGCAATCATGGTGGTGGGTGGCATGCCATGTTAAGATAGAGGGGAAGCAGGCGTGGAGGGCGTGACATGGGAGGATCAGACCATGAGTGGCGCGTGTGTGTTCAGTGCCTTCAGTGCCTTCTGCCGTACAACAACAGTCTGTAAGTCAACTAATAGGGGAATAAGCATTTCATTTTGTAACTTAAACTGAGCAAAGGGACAACGTGTGTCTGCCCAAACAATGAACTATGCCAAATGGCAAGTGTGGGCTGTGTGCGCTGTGCTACTGAACAGGGGGTGGGCTGAGGTGGTTTGAGAAAGTAGTACCTGTGTGCGCCTGAGCCCTGTCTCAGCACATGCAGGGCCTTTTCTACGACAAGCATCTATTGGTATGATGCATGTGCATCAATCACGGCTGAGGTCTACGGCCCCCGTCGTATAGGGGCAGTGGTTCAAGTATCACTATGCTGCGCATGTGTGGCACATGACTATTAACGGCATGTGGTTCTGCCCAGCTGGGCATGATATTGCGCATGTGCTTCCATCAAACATCATATTGGGTCATCAGCAGTTTGTGGAGCCACTGCAGGGAGTCTGTGGGTCTTTACCAGGAGGCCACACCGTAGCTGAGCTGTCCTCACTGAGAGAGTGCACTGAAGAGGCATCCAAATCTCTAGTGCCTCCAGAGTTCCACATTGTGTCCGCTGTCCGTAGAGCCACACACCTCTCCTGCATCACCTGCTCCAGGTCCAGGACTGGGTGACGTTGAGGGGGCGCTTTTCCATCCCTTCCACGGTTCGCCTCCGATTGGTCCGGGCATTTGGGGTGAACTTGCACGTATCATCATGCCTGCGCCGCAATGTGTGGTGTCCCTCTGCTTAAAGCCAGTTCCAGGCCTCATCAGTAGTGCCAAAATTGGGTGGATCCCTCAGCAATCTCCCGCAGATGCACCAGGAAGAAAGGGAATAACGGATATCGAGTTCTCGCATCTCTCTCTTCACTGCCAGAAAAGTACCTTGTTGTCTCGGCACGCCTAAGGCATAGTCTGGGAAGAGGAGGGCCGTTCTATTGTCCACTCTGATTGACAGTACTGCGTCCCAGTCCTTGAAATTGAGAAGTCGGAACAGGACGGACTCCGGACCAGCGCCCAGTGGTGGTCGGCCCGAGGGAACTCTATGGCCTTTTCCACTGTGAAAAAGGGGGAGCATGCATCCGCCGGTACCAGAGCCATTGCTCTGTGTATGCCACCGTGTTGCGGCCTCTCCACTCCCTCCGGTAGGCCGATGACATGAATATTATTACTAGCACTATCAAACAAGGGCTTGGGTCCTGTCTCTACCTGGCCTGGACCACTCTAATATCAAAAACAAGCAAGTGACCAGATAGGATCTTACAAAATATCTCCGCTGCACCTAGACACTCAGTTCTAAGTACATGTGATTTATTTCACATTCAATTAAACCCTTTATCAACTTTTATAAGGGCAAACATTTCATCATAATATAGAGAAGTGCACCAAATATTTCAGAGTGACCTCAATACATACAAAAAACTTAAATTACATACAAATCACGAAACCATAAAAGGGAAAAAACACATAAAATCAAAGTATTTACAACAAAACATCATTCATATTCTCATTGTCCTCCTAACAATTGGAGGGAACCAGTCTGTGTGTACAAAATAAAAACCAGGCGGACTTTACTCAGTTCGAAGATCCTGCCTGTATACTAGGCTGAAGATAACTACATAATCTAGTGGGTCATATCACTACTGGGGATTGATTTCTTCGGCTATTTCCCATGTGTAGTCCAAACAAAGCTAATTGGCTTCAGCCATTGTGCCAATGCGTTTCAAACCCTGCAATGTTCTCGGGTTCTCCTCAGGGCGTGGACTGGAGATATCTGATTTTCTAGATGCCTCCCATTTATTGAGTTGAAATAGATGGGCCAGCCAGATTGTGAAGTTAATCAGGCTTTATACGATAATTTTATGCCGAATCTACTGGGCTGAGTCTGAATGAAGTCATCGAAATGAATCCTGATGTGTTGTCAATACATTCCAACGTTAATAGCCACTCCGTAGGTCAGCGTGTCTTCAGTAAAGTGGCAATTCTCTCGGATATTATTACAGCAGGGGCGGCCCTCAGAGTCTTCCATTTTGCGCTCCAGGGCTTGCACCTGCTCAGCAAGATCACGTACCTTGGCTGATGTGGCTTTGAGGGCTTCTTCTAGTTCTGCCTCCATTTCAGTGACCTTCCCTGACAGCTTGCGATGGTCTGCATGCAGCAATGTAAAGTCAGACGTGATCTAAGCGATACGGCCCTCTAGGGATGAGAGGGTCTATGATAGTGAAGTCCCAATCTGCTCCACCCCCTTGAGTACTGTATCTATTTTGGACTCCATTGTTGAGTGCCTGGTGTGATTGGGTCCCTCTTGGCCTGGGCCAGGCTGCTTGGCGACCTCGGTTGGCAGCATGATTGGCTCACCCGCTCCAGTATGCTGCCTGCTCATCTTGCTGCTTGTCTACTGAGTCTGACCCTGTGCGAGCTGAGGCCTATTGAATCAGTTAGGATCACTGTTGCCGATCCTCCGAAGCCGGGGAATCAGAGTTGTGGCTTCACCTGTGACAGCTTCCGATTACTGGTGCCAGACCTGTGCAGGCCAGCCGGGTCCGTAAGGCCCAGTGCTTATTGAGCTGTATCGAGTGACAGGGCTTGCAGGATTAACTAACAGGGGCCACAGTAAGTATGTGCACTTCGTGTTCTAACTGTCAATCAGCCTCTGCGTTGCATCTGTGAACTATGTGCGCTTTGGGATGTAGCCCTCACGTCATCTGCAACCGGGCCTGGGCACAGCCTCACTCCCAGGCCCAACCAAGTGCCAACACCATGCAAGCAAGGCGGCTGTAGGCCCTCACCTCACAGGCCACGTTCTGGATACTCCATTTACTACAATACACATCCTTGGGCTATTGACCAGTCTGCGTGCTGCTGCTGCTTCGCCTGCCAGGTCACGCCGCGTGACGGCGTGTGATGGGTGCGCCCACAGGGTGTGTGTGCGGGCAGGACGACCCCCAGCTGGCAGCTACGTCGCTCCTCCGGCACTGAGCTCAGTACTCCAACCGGCATCCAGGCGTGGGCCCACCCATTCACGGACCTGGTTCCCGCTGCTCCCATGGCTTCACCTGGGCACAGCACAGTCCTCGTGACTGATTGGGTGCCTGTACATTCCAAACAGTTGAGGCGTAAGGCCAGGCACCCACCGGCTGCTCCCGGAGCTCTCCCACCTCTGATGACACCTTGAGGGGCAACGGACTGGCGTTCCCTGCTTTTGTCCTGACCTCTGCCACCGCTCAGCTACCCGCCCCTTTCCTGTAGTGCTAGTCGGTGTGACTTTGGTGAGGCTGTAGCATCTCATGAGCCAAGCAGCAGCTCAGCTCCAGGCTCCCAGGCCTGTACGTCTTCCGGCGAGTGCTTACTGCTTGCCTATGCCCGCTAAGCAGGGGATAGTGTTTGGTGGAAAGGCAGGCCTGGGCTTGATACAGCCCCGGGTCTCGCCGCAGTAGTAACTGGGAGGGCCTCCGGCTCTCTGTCGGGTCACATCCAGGCGCAGAGTCTACACCTGCGGTGGCTGCCTGTGTTGTGTATTGATTTTGATTCCGTATGAATTTCCCCGATTCATGCCCTTATATAGGTAGAATTCACATTGCCCTTATTTAGGCATAGAAATCCAGCCCTTATTTAGGCATAGTCCATGCTACCCAAATACAAGCATGGCTACTTACATCCGTTCATCTACGTCACAACGAGTTCCTGGAAAACCAGGCTCTTAAGCCTTTAAGACTGTCCCTTGCTTGGATATTGATTTCTCCAAGAACTCATTTATTGTGTATGAACATCTATTCCTTAGGGGTTCATTCATGACGTTCTTATGCCCGACTTTTACATCCATACTGGCATTCCTAAACACCTTGAAGGTATAAATATACCTTCACTTGCTATGGCAAGGCACGGTGCGGTTCGGCTACCTACTTGCACGACGCTGCTCGCCACAGCAAGTCCCGGAGGAGGTCAACTCCCCAACTGAAGCACTGACCAGACGCTGTCATCCTCCTTGCTCAGAATCCAGCTCCAGTGTTTCGGACTCCCCTTGCGGGGTGTTAGAGATTGAGTCCCGGGAAAGAGATACCAACCTCTCTCACTGTAAAGGTATGGAGCTGATTAGAACCTAGAGAAACCTTTGTCAATTCTTGGCACAACTAAACTAAACTATAGCTAAAACAGCACCTACTTCTTCCCTCGTACTAGACTTAGGTTAGGTACACTGGGGTAGGATTATTTTAGAAGCACCAGTTGAGTATTTTAGCCTGTGTTATTTATGTATGTATTTTTATATATGTCATAGCTACAGACTTTGCTATTACAGTATTATTTTATATTACTGTTAACGCTGTATGCATTATATTTTGCATTCTGTCCTACGATTGTAGCAGTTCATATCTCTTGCATGAGAAAGAAGACTGGGCAATAAACCCTTTTTATTGAAACGCCTGTCTCCCTAATTCTATGCAACAACTCTGTAGAAACGAAGCATGCACGATTGACTGAGTGAAATGGTTATCTATTGTTTCCACAACTCTGAAGATATTGTTCCGACTCGAAGGGAAACAAAGTTGTCATGTTTATGCGGTTGTCAGAAATGAATCCCTTCTTGTTTATTCGAGAAAGTTTCTAGTGACCTCTGAGATAGCTGGCACACACAAGTAATTAAGTTTAATGTACTCGATAGAGACATAATGACCTCAGTCCTATGTCAAAACTATAGTGTATATTATTCCAATGCGCAGAGCCTATCGGGGATATAGGACCTACACTACACCTGGGGCGCTGTGACCAGGGCGCAGCAGCGGATGGGAGGGGGAAGGGTCCAGATGACGGGGGAAGCCGTAATCTTGTGCTTCCCCCTCCACTCCTCACCTTCCGAACCGAATCCACGGTGGCCTTCCATCGCAACCTGCACTCTGCTTCCGTCAGTCGTCATAGTGCCGTAGTCTTGACGGGGGTCCCAGGCCGATTGCGCCGAGGTCTCCGCCCACCTCCCAAAATGGCCACGGTTCACGCTGCACACCACTCTGCTCTCTGCAGCCTGCAAAACCCCAGCCTCGATGCCGCTTGTACTCGGCCGCCCAGGAAGTATCCGCTGTTGCCTGCTATACCGTGGGGGCACTCAGAGGCAGATGAAGACTGGATTCGGATGATTGTGGCGGATTAATGGGCCCCAGGCACCATCTTGGCTGGCAAGCCACACCCCACCACTTGCTTTCCTTGATAGTGAGTCCTGCATGTTGCAGAGCCTCAGGAATTTTCCAAGGTGGATCACGTGATCCTGCCAGGTGGAGCCACAGACAGCACTATCATCAATATATGCTGTACTAAAGGACTCCAACCCAGCAAGGACTTTGTTCACCAACCTTTGAAAGGTGACAGGGGCATTCTTTAGCCACAGTAAACTGGTAATGCACATCTGGGGTTGAGAATGCTGATTTCTTTTTTTGCTCCAGGAGTTAGACCAATCTGCCAATACCCTGATGTCAACTCAAAAGTAATGACAAATTTTGCAGCTCCCAACCTGTCGATTAATTCATCAGCTATTGGGATAGGGTGTGCACCTTAGTGATAGCATTGAGACCTATGTAGTCCACATAACACCTCAGCTCTGATTTACCAACCCTTACCTTGTTGTGAGGGAAAGAGTACTGGCACTGACCCATGGTGATTAGGGACCGAGTGCACTTTCAGTCAAAAAGCATCAGTGCAAGGGCAAAAGTGGGGGTGACCATGTCAAAAGGAGACACTTTCCTACAGGGGCAAGCTCTGACAGTAAGGACTGTGGGGAAATTGTTAGTGCAGATGGCTTCATGCATCCCGTTGATTACATATGCAAGATTACACATGTGACCAGTTCAGGAATGGCTACATAACCAATGGTCACAAGCAAGAGGGAGTTGGGAAGATCTAGTGGTTGTCACGCAGAAGCTAAGGGCAGAGATGGTGTGTTGGAACAGATCACATGTAACACAAGGAAGGAAATTTGCACAACCAGCTCCAACAGGAACCATTACAACAGATGCCTCTCATATGGGCTGGGTAGCTCACATGAGTTTGCTCAAAGTCTGTGGAGTCTTAAAGGAACAAGATGCAGCACAGCATATCAATTTCTTAGAACTAAAGACTCTGGGCCTCATCTTTAAAAAGTATTGCATCGCTGTGGGAAAACAGTGATGCAACACTTTTCATAATGCCATCCTTGCGACACCACGGATGCACCGTATGTACTGTACAGCACTCCATGTTGCAAGGATTGACCAGATACGTCAGTAATCCTGACGTATCTGTAGGAGCAGAAATAGCGCATTGCTGGAGTGTGTCTGAAAACAGACGCTAGTCCAGCAATGTGTCATTTCATATGGGGCAAGCCCCATGTAAAAAACTGAGTCACCCCTTACGCCTGCTTCAAGCAGGTGTAAGGATTTGACACACTGATGCCATAGAAGTGTTGCAGTGAAATCGCATAGATTTCACTGTGTCACTTCAATGGGGCTTACCTGCGCCAGAACCCCCACCTTGCATACATTATACCTGTTGCAGGTATAACATAGCGCAGGGATTTGCAAAGTGACGCATGTGCCTAGATGTGTCACCTCATAAATATGGTGCAGCATGGCACATTTTTTACGGCGCCGCAGCGTCACAAAAAGTGATGCAACTGCAGCCTAAGGGCCTCATGAATAACGTCCCGTGTTTCAAAAAGAGCTGTTAGGAAAGACAATATTGATCCAAACAGACAGTACAATTACAATATTTTATATCAATAAGCAAGCCCTATCAAAGTTAGACAGTGAAATCCGAAAGTGGGAAATACCGAGACAATTAAATATAACAGCACTTCATCTACCAGGGAAATACAATGTAGAAGCGGACTAACTAAGCAGACAGGCATCATGCTCTCACAAATGGGAACTCAATCAGAAGGTATTCAAAAAGATCTTCTGGAGTTGGGGAACACCAAAGATAGACCTATTTGCAATCAAGGAACACACAAATGCCTAAACTTTGCGTCCAGATAACCATACCACCAATACTTAGGGAATGCTCTGTCGATAGACTGGTCAGGGATATTTGCTTACTCTTTGCCCACGATACCACTTTTACAGAGTGATCAACAAATGCAAGAGGAGCAAAATGACTCTAATACTAATTGCCCCTACGTTTGCGAGGCAATAATGACTTACTGAGCTAATATAAATAGCACAGGGGAACATTCTGAAACTACCAACACAACAGGACCTGTTGTCAATGGAAGACGAAAGGGTGCTACACCCAAAACCGGAGTCTTTGAGTCTGGCAGCTTGGTTCCTGAGATTTAGAATTTGGTAATCTAAAGCTACCAGAGAACATAATGGCTGTTCTAAGCGAAGCAAGAACGTCAACAACAAGGAAGTGCTACAGCTCTAAATGGAAGAGATACTCTTTCTGGTTTCTTAAAAAGGGCTTATTAAGGAACAACACAAAGAATGCAACAGTGCTAAAATATCTTACACACCTTCTAGACTTAAAATTAACTTCTGCATCTTTAAAAGTACACTTAGCTGCAATTGTGGCATACACAAAAGGTCACATAGGAAGAAGCTTCTTCACAGCCGCGTTTCTTAGAAGGGGCAATGAGAATTGCACCACCAAGAAAAGTACCTGCACCCACATGGAATCTAAAGGTGGTAGTCACTCAATTAATGAAGGTACCCTTTGAGCCTTTACACAAGGCCACATTAAAGATGCTCCCGCTAAAGAGAGCAATCCTGGTGGCCATACATCTCTTCGCAGGGTGAGTAAAATACAAGCATGCACAATTCAAGAGCCATATTTACAGGTTCACAAGGACAAAATCGTCATGAGGATAGATCAGTTATTACCTAAGTTAGTTTCACACTTCCACATAAATCAAATAATACAAATTCTAAGTTTCTTTCAATAGCGGAGAGAGTGCTACATACGCTGGTGACAAAGACAAGCAAGAAGACAAAACAACTATTTGTCTGGTTTGCAGTCAATATGGTAAAACCTGTAACTACGGGCACAATCACTAGCTGGATCACACAAACCACTCAACTGTACCACATAGGTGTTGGGGAGAAACTAAACTCAACCTCAAAGGCACACTCAACAAGGAAAATAGGAGCAACAATTGCCTTTCTAGCAAATACACCTTTAGAGAATATATGTATGGCAGCTACGTGGTCATCTGTACACATTCACAACACACTACTGCACAGACATTCAAATGAACAAGGCAGGTCATGTGGTACAAAAAGTGTTAAAATGTCTGTTTACACTTTTAAGCTCATCTTGAACCCAACAACCACAAGGTTAACAAAACTACTACAAAATCTATTCACAGCATCGGAATCCAGATAAGATTCACGCTGCTAAATGAATAGTTTCTGACCTGCAGGTGTAGTTTTACAGCTTGAAGAATTTTCTGGATTCACAAGCGACCCACCCACCCCTACCAAGAAGATGAAAGGATAAAACAGAAAAATAAAGAAAGAAAATCTGAAGATGGTGATCAAGAGTGGACGTCACAGGAAACACCAAATGGGGATTTTGGCGAAGCCAAACAACAACAAAAACCAAAAAAAAGAAGAATGACTACAAAAAAGTGGAGCATTCTGGACCCAACCACTAGATGGCGAAATAATGGACATCATGTGAATCCATCTTCAAACTGCAAAACTACACCTACAGGTAAGAAACTATTCATCATCAAAATCCTTTATTCGGTATTTCCCAACCATAAAAGTACACGACAAATAAAGACAAATAAACATATAAATATACAATTCACAAAGTTAAAAGTGCAGAATTAAAAAAATAAAATCATACAAAAAATGTTACGTCCAATATTATCACATATAACAGGCTCAGCACAGTTGCAGGGTATAACAAGTGGACACTTAAATACGGAGCGCTATGCCATCCAAAGTTTAGGGAATAATATTTCAGGTGAGCGCTTCAGATCTAATGCACCAACTCCAGTGTAAATATTTGAACAGAATTGTCTGGCTGGACTCGGTGCGCAGCCAAAGAGCATCCAGGTGCTGTCAGCATTCCAACTACTTGAATATAGAGGTGATCCAAGATTTTCTGGGCCCACATATGATGGACAAAAGATAGTGTGCAAGGGATTCTTCTGCCTGCTGAAATGATGGGCATATGGTGCTCACAGCACCACCAGGATTCCATTTCGCTTGGAGCGACTGTAATGGCAAAGTACCATATTGAAATTTAAGAAATATGCTCTTAGCAGCCATCAGAGTTATATGTTCTAAAAAAGGCCATATCAATCTTAAAAGCCAAAGATTTATCAGTAAGAGACCCCTCAGGGACATGCGATAGTTCTTCAGCCTCCATATACTCCCAAAAAGCTTTCATTAAGCATACCTTTGGAAAGGTGCTCTAGGGTAGGACCAAAATTCGCTTAGGCCAATCTTGTGTAGCATGTTCTTAATAAAGAAAAACCATTTGATGTTACCAGCCTTGTCCTGGGTAGCTAAGTACTGAAAGCAATGGTAGTAATCCCCAAGTGCTACTGAATACTTAAGCTTTTGCCAAAACAGGAGTGGTCTGAGTTAAGCTTTATAACAGATCGACTTAAGTTCCAGGTCACGTTTGAGTAGAATCAGTGGGGTATTTTTTGGGCCTCCGTGGTGCTAGATTAACATTGCCCTACACTTCCGCCCCATACAATGCACTGCCTTACCTCTATATACTTTTTAAAGCTGGGTTTATCTGTTTTGCTTGTGAGGTCTGATACATTGTAAGAATGGCTCCTGTGTGCTGGGTGAGTTTCAGACTACTCTCAACCTGAGACACCCACGACATTGATTTAGTGAGGTTGATCCCCAAGTAAGTAAACTCGCTGACCCTTTTTAATAGTCGACCTTTCAAAAATGTGGAACTTCTAAAAGACTTGCGCAGGCTGATGGCCATAACCTTTGTCTTCGAGTGGTTAATCACCAGCCCTCGCTTGCCACTAAAAGCATTAAACTTGGCTGCTAAACATTGAAGGCCACTCAGAGTTTTTGATATCAGAAATCTATCAACATCAAATAACACGAGGGGAATCTTGCAACCAGCTAGTTGGGGTGCATCATTCAAATTGTTTTCAAGATAAGATGCCACATCATTTCAATACAAAGAGAGTAGGGTCGGGGCAAGGACACATCCCTGGCGTACTTCCTTTTGGATAGGTATCTGATCTGTGAGTTCACAGCCCCTTTTTCATCTGACATGGGCATTTGTTTCCTCATATAGATGAACCAAAACCTCCAAGAGATCATGTGGTACTCCTTTGTTTTCAAGCACCACCCTCCCCCCAAGAGCTTTCCACGTTGGACAAGGTCAAATGAATACTTTAAGTTAACAAAGACCAAGTAAAAATGTGTTTTTTGGGGGGAAACTGTCTTCCAGTATATCAATAAAAATTTAAAAACCTAACCCCTTTTCAAAAGTCTCCAAGGTCCCTAGGATTTGTCTTGTAAAAACCTCTGAAGCAACATCAACAAGGCTGGTCAGCCTGGAGTTTAAAGGCGAATCCTGCAGTCCCTTCTTATGAATGGGCATGATTTTGGCTGCCTTCCAACTACAGGTGAAGCTGGCCCCTTGAAGAATGCTATTAAACAGTCTATTAAAATATACAGCCCAGCCATCAATGTCTGTTAAGAAAATGTCACCTGGGATGACATCTGGCCCTGGTGCCTTGCCCTTTGCTGTGGCTTTGATTGTAGAAGCTGTCTCGCTAACCTCCAATTTGTAAAGCCCTGAATGAACTAGTGGGCATATTACCAACAAGTAGCGATAATTATCGCTAAATAGGCTTAGCGTCGATTTTTTTATCGCTGCCTATCGCTGGATATGTTAGCGGAGAAAACATGCTATTAGCAACGTTTTTCTCCATTGTGCTAAAATATCCAGCGATAGCGGCGAATTGCGTGAATATCGCTGAGAATACAGCGATATTCACGCATTAGCAACGAAATGCTCTTAGCCATGTTATCCACCTCCCATTGGATAACATGGCTAAGAACTGGTCTGAGAAGGCGTTAGTTTTTGGCGATAGCGGGAATATTTCGATCGCTACGCCTGCCTTGCTAATAGGCGATAGCGACGTTAGCAACTGCTTTCAGTCGCTAACAGGTTGGGTACGCCCACTTTGCATGTCATTAGCGATAAATATCGCTGACATGCAAAGCGGGCCCCAAACCGCTCGCTATCGCCTAAAAGCTGTCGCTAACATCAGTTAGTGACAGCTTGCTAATAGAGCGATAGGATTATCGCCGCTTAGCGGCCGAAAACGGCCGCTAAACCGGCGATAATTGCCTATCGCCACACATGGTAATATGCCCCTTGGTCTTTTGTGCTAAAGTTAGATGGCCTTTCGTTATTCGGACCCTGTTAGTAGAGATTCAGAAAATAAGAATGCCATATCTCAGGAGAGATACAGTTGAGCAGGCAATTGGCAGGTTGGTTTCTAAGCATGGGCCACAAACTTCCAAAAAGATCTGCTATCCTTTTGGACAGCAGCTTCATAGAGATTCTCCCATATCTGAGAGTCCGAATCCCTGCGTGCTTTTATCTGAATTTGTTTATGCTCTTGGCACAAATCAAGTTACTGTCGCCAGAAGTCAAGGTAAGATGCAGCTCATCCTTCTCATTGCTACATGCTTTATTATACTAGGTGCCCTCTGCCTTTGATGTGGCCCGGCCAGGCAAGGGCGACACACAAAACACTCATTGAGCAGCTTGAAAAGGCCTTTTTTGATCTTCACGGCCTTGGCATGCCGTAGGTCATCACTGAGCTGGGCTCGGGACATATCTTCGAATCCAAGTACAGCTTCCTCTAGTGCCTTAGTCAAAATGGCTCTGAGCTATGCTTTTGTTGCTACTTTGTACAATTTTAATCTTCACCTGTCATTTGATGGGGCCACTTTCGTGCTTAATGAGGTCGAGACATTTATCCCGAGGGTACGTAGGTCTCTTAAGGTACAGTGAGAGCATTATGATCACTGTCCTCCCTATCTATTACCTTAAAATCGACCAGACTGCCCCACAGCTGCAGCGAAATCAGGCAGTAATCAATTCTGCTTGCGGAACATGGACGGTTAAAGGTATGAGCAGCAGACAGATCCCCAGGTGTACGACCATTGCAGGCCCTCAGGCCGTATGATAAAGTAAAAGACATGTGCTTGTCCAATATTTGACTGGATTAGTATTAAGTATAGGGATTCCCCTGACCTCATCCTCCTCACTGACAGGAGAGCCACGCTCCAAGTCCACCAGTTCATACCTTGCATTAAAATCACCACCAATAATCAAACAATCCTGCAGTTTAAGGGGAGGCCCTATGAAGGTTGAAATCTCGAATTGTCTGAGTCTCTCCCCCTCCTCCAGGGACCCGGTTGTAAACATTGTATGTATTATGAGTGTGACAGCCTACCCTGGATAGTGATATGTCCAGAATGTCATTAGAGATAAACAGCCACTGTGATATATTAACATCAAGGCCAGTTTGACCCAAATGAGGAGGCCGCAAGATGGCTGACCCCTTTGTGCTGGAATGGCAGGCAAATAACATGTAACATATCCTGATCAAAGCAACGGCAGGCAAGTGAACCTTCTTGCAGGAGATATTGTGCAAAGTCCCCCCAGCGTGGGTCACTATCCTGTCGATGCCCAGCAACAAAAAACAACAAGCACTGGCATAGCTAATAGGTCTCGCTTTTGGGACCTTATAAGTATTAAGTTATGCAGCACAATATCCTTGGTGCAACAACATCAACCGTTGCATGGCTAAACACTTATAAGGTCCCAAAGGCGAGACCTATTGGCTATGCCAATGCTTGTTTAAAGAAGTGCTCTGGGATCTCCGCACTTGAGCAGGAAGTGCTTATGATTTTACAGGAGATTTCGATGAGAGAGAAGTTCTTGTGTCAAATTTATGAAGGATTTGCAAGCGTAATTGCTTAATAATGTGGAGAATATTGTTACCCATTTAACCCCTTCGGCGCTGATGACGAGCTCAGCTCGTCATCAGTTGCGCCGCTCGCACACTGATGACGAGCTCGTCATCTAACGCGGCTTTTTGAAAAAAGCCACGTAGCGCGAAAATCGCCGCAGCGCGCATGCGGTTAAATGTACACCATTATCATACAAACTCGCACTTTATTTGAAAGGGCTCATAGTAACATGTGTTGGCAATGCATAAGTAACGGATCAGGCTTTTGCAAATTTAGGATTAAAGAATTGATTTTATATTCGGACTACACAGCAACATACCAATAGTGTATGTGATGCAAGCTAAAGGCAAAAGGAGACGTTGACAACTGTAGGTCCCATTTTAAAGCACACCTACAAATAAACACGCTCACACACACACACACACACACACACACACACCCACTCACACATACTCACACATACATCACTAGAGCATACTGAGCACACTTTTTGTTTATTATTTAGAGCACTGGAGGGATTAATAATCCATGAACAATTGTACTTGGAAATGGCCTGAAAATTACTGGTGCCTCCTATAGATTATGTTTTTTTCAAATTCCTAAATTACATAATATTACTGCGGAATTATGATTCAAATTTCCTATCATTGAGACTGAATAATCTACTGAAGTCATTCCAAATATCTTCTCCAACAACAGAATATTACCACTATCTTCCTGTTTAATTCCAGTGCTGTAATTAAAAGGACAATTTAAACTAATCATAATAAATCTTGAAAACGCAGGCAACAAGGGCACAGCAGTCAAAGGTGCCGGAGCCCAGACGTCTGAGTGGACTAATGAACAGTGCTTGTTGCCGTGTTTTAGTATCCAGAGAGTAGACGGAGGCCCGTTTCCCCTGCATGCTCTCAGGTCCAGAGCTCCCTTGCTCCGCCGATGGAATGCAATTGTAGTAATTCTGTACTAAAACTAAACTCAAGCGTCCATTCGTCGAAAACGTAACAGTGCGCAGAAAGCCTGGAACTGCAGGTCAAGCCAGGCAAATGACCCATAAAACAATCACACACCAGCCGGTCCTGCCTTACACGGTTCATTCATTTCAAGGCCAGGATAACAGAACAGCTGCAGTTCCGAAAATTAAGTTATGTAATTCATGATGTTTTGCATCAACAAAACAAGCCGGTATAAAGTTCAAGGGATGAACACTTGGTGTGATTCATTTCACAATCAACACTCATTCCATTTTTTATACGAGTACATCCACTTATTCAACAATACACAATTAAATGAGAAGCAATGCTATAAGGCAAATTTCAAAAGAAGGTATTTCAATTTATTGAATATTAAATATTAATTCAGCTTAGATAGTAAGAGACTCCACTCATAACACTGCATACTAGGAGTGACATATGTACAAAAGTAAACAAAAAATAAGAAATTAATATACAATTTAATCTGACCCAAACCTTTGGGACAAATATTCCTCTACGGGTTTCTCCACCCCTCAACTAAAGAAGAGTGATGCTTTATAGGGGAAACTTTTACCAGGGATGAGGCCGCCTACAAGAGCTGCGGAAGACAGTGCATTCCACAAGCGCTACTCAAGTAAGATGAAAAAGTGAGGTTCCTTTAACAACTGACAGGCCAGAAACGCAAGTAAGTGTAATGTGGTGAACAGCAAAACAAGCACTTTAAAGACATCCTAACGCTTCCTTGCATTCAGAGATTCTTTCAACACATATAGAAACCATTTTTAGTTGATCTGCCTTCCATTCTTATTGGTGCAAAGAAAAGATACGTACTTGCATCCTCGTCAAAGACTGGGGATCTTGGTACACAAGCATTGAGTGTCAGCTCTACTCTACTCAGCAACTACAGGTCTTTGGTGGTCTTGTCGAACAGCCTCGCCACTTTCGAGAACGGAGAACTGTGAAGGGAGCACTTAATCCATTCGAAGGTGGGGGGGGAAGGGCGGTGAAGCTTCTGACATCGAGAACGGAGAGCTGTGAAGGGAGCCCTTAATCCACAGCGAAGGTGGGGGGAAGAGCGGTGAAGCTTCTGACACCGAGAACAGAGAGCTGTGAAGGGAGCCCTTAATACTCAGCGAAGGTGGGGGGAAGGGCGAGGAAGCTTCTGACATCTGCATGACAAAACTGGCGGTGTGAGGTCTGAAGCACACACTGACCTTTGCACTTGGTGAAATGGAGGGTGAACAGCGTTTACAACTCAGCTTTTACAACGAACTACCTTTACCACGCAACTGTTACAACGCAAGTCGTTACAATGACTTGCGCTGGGGGGCGCTCTAGGATAGGGAATAGTTTAATTTACTATCCAACACTTTCCCTACTATCAACGGGGACTGGAGTTGGAATAGTAAATTAAACTATTCACTATCCAGCGCCCCCCAACGCAAGTCGTTGTAACAACTTGCGTTTGCGTGGTAAAGGCATGCGTTGTAAAAGCATGCGTGCTAACGACATACATCCAAAATGGAGAAACACAAGGGAGACATTGGGAACGAAACGAAAGTGGAAAGAGAAGTGAGGGGAGTGAGGGGTGAATGGAGAGACTAAGTGGTGCGCGCGACTAACTATTACAAGGCAAACCCGGCTTCAAAAGTGGTGCGCGTGCGAGCGCCCGCCTCAGCAAAAGTGAAAGCAGCGTATGTTTCCAATTAACGCGCTCTGTGGTGGGAGAGAGGTGGCGCAAGGCTGGCTGCTGCGCGCGTGCACGCTCGCGTGACCCCAAGCTTGAGGCCAGTAAAAGCCTCTAGTAGCACTTTGAAAAGCCTATTACTAAATTTCTCACAGAGGAGCGTATGCGCTAGCTCAGGCAAGACCTAAACATGGAAGCATGACTACAAAAAAGTGGAGAATTCCAGACCCAACCACTAGATGAAGGAATAATACAAAGCATGTGAATTCAGAAAATTCTTCAAGCTGCAAAACTACACCTACAGGTAAGAAACTATTCCTTTTCACTGACCCTTCACACCAGTGTTGTCCTGGCAGTGAAAACTGACCTGTATGTCCACCCATGTACATTAGCTGGACAGACACAGAGGTCAGGCTCTGAAGGCCCTTTCTTCATCGGTACGTTGGAGAGGTGTAGCCATGGTAGAGACATAGTAGTCTCCTTAGTGGTTACACCAAAGGTCTACCCACATACAAGTAGGGAAGGTAGACCCCTAGGTTGGAGGTGAGGATACTCGGTCTCCATTGCAATGCATTCTCCTCACCACCAACATATAAATCAGCCCCTAAGTCATGCTGTTGAAGGGTATAAGCTTGAATCATCAAATGCTTAGTGACTATATTATTATGTTCACAATTTCATGAATAAGGTGATTGAGGTTAAAAAAATTAAAAAAATAAAAACAAATATATATATATGTATATATATTCAAAACAAAACCCTTTCAGGCATAGAGTGACGCATAAATTATGCAAAAAAGAAGGAGAGAACTCTGGGTAGGTCTCAGTTTAGGTGGAAAGCACCTCCTGTTAGAGCACTCTCAACACCAGCGACACTCTAGATCTGCTCACCTCAAATGTCAGTTTTTCTATCAAAGTTTTTAAGCATAGGATTAGACAGTGCTATCCATGCCGAGATAGAAAATGACAAAGTCTTTCGCCATTTAAACAGCAAAGTCTTTAAGCATAGGACTAGTACAGTGCAGTCCTTGCCGAGCTGTCAAATAACAAAAGCCATTTCTCACTCCAGGCACAATATTACAGCTTTGAATTGGTAAAATACCAACTCAAGCCAACCTGAAATGAATAAAAGCAACCCCTGACACAGTGTTTCGCTCTAATTAGAGCTCTTCAGAGAGGTATAGCTTTGTCCAGACACAAGGGAGCACCCAGTATTAAGTCAAAACAAAACCCTTTCAGGCAAGAGTGACGCATAAATTATGCAAAAAAGAAGGAGAGAACTCTGGGTAGGTCTCAGTTTAGGTGGAAAGCACCTCCTGTTAGAGCACTCTCAACACCAGCGACACTCTAGATCTGCTCACCTCAAATGTCAGTTTTTCTATCAAAGTTTTTAAGCATAGGATTAGACAGTGCTATCCATGCCGAGATAGAAAATTTTCTATGGATAGCACTGTCTAATCCTATGCTTAAAAACTTTGATAGAAAAACTGACATTTGAGGTGAGCAGATCTAGAGTGTCGCTGGTGTTGGGAGTGCTCTAACAGGAGGTGCTTTCCACCTAAACTGAGACCTACCCAGAGTTCTCTCCTTCTTTTTTGCATAATTTATGCGTCACTCTTGCCTGAAAGGGTTTTGTTTTGACTTAATACTGGGTGCTCCCTTGTGTCTGGACAAAGCTATACCTCTCTGAAGAGCTCTAATTAGAGCGAAACACTGTGTCAGGGGTTGCTTTTATTCATTTCAGGTTGGCTTGAGTTGGTATTTTACCAATTCAAAGCTGTAATATTGTGCCTGGAGTGACAAATGGCTTTTGTTATTTGACAGCTCGGCAAGGACTGCACTGTACTAGTCCTATGCTTAAAGACTTTGCTGTTTAAATGGCGAAAGACTTTGTCATTTTCTATCTCGGCATGGATAGCACTGTCTAATCCTATGCTTAAAAACTTTGATAGAAAAACTGACATTTGAGGTGAGCAGATCTAGAGTGTCGCTGGTGTTGAGAGTGCTCTAACAGGAGGTGCTTTCCACCTAAACTGAGACCTACCCAGAGTTCTTTCCTTCTTTTTTGCATAATTTATGCGTCACTCTATGCCTGAAAGGGTTTTGTTTTGACTTAATACTGGGTGCTCCCTTGTGTCTGGACAAAGCTATACCTCTCTGAAGAGCTCTAATTAGAGCGAAACACTGTGTCAGGGGTTGCTTTTATTCATTTCAGGTTGGCTTGAGTTGGTATTTTACCAATTCAAAGCTGTAATATTGTGCCTGGAGTGATAAATGGCTTTTGTTATTTGACAGCTCGGCAAGGACTGCACTGTACTAGTCCTATGCTTAAAGACTTTGCTGTTTAAATGGCGAAAGACTTTGTCATTTTCTATCTCGGCATGGATAGCACTGTCTAATCCTATGCTTAAAAACTTTGATAGAAAAACTGACATTTGAGGTGAGCAGATCTAGAGTGTCGCTGGTGTTGAGAGTGCTCTAACAGGAGGTGCTTTCCACCTAAACTGAGACCTACCCAGAGTTCTCTCCTTCTTTTTTGCATATGTATATATATATATATATATATATATATATATATATATATATATATATATATATATATATATGTCAGGTACATCAATTCACAACTGTCTTCACAATTAGTTGTGATTAAACTGCATTCTCTGATCTGCAGAACACTTAGGATAGAGGTTTGTTTTGTAGGTACTCTTTACATTCCACAGATCTTATTCACCAGCCGAATGATGAGACAGACGTGGTGGAGTCCGTTTTCTCTGTTTTCCCACTTCCACCACTGGCACTCATGTTTTTATATGCATAATCAGTAGTGGAGAGAAGATTGATTAATTGCTTTAGACAGAAGATGGTGTCTTCGTAAACACAGGTGAAGATTGAGACATTTCAGAAGCGCTGTCAGTACATTACTGAAACCTTGTGATATTTAACATCTATATACATGGGGATTAGTTACATTAATGCTGTGCGTGAACACAATTTCTAGTGTTTTGCAATTTGTTTTCCTAGTGAGATGACTGCAAAACTGATGTGTAAAAGAAATCTCCAATAAAGCACTATTGTAATGAAATATGTATATACTTTTGCAACATCACAGAGAATAATTAACCTCATTACTGCAGCGCGAATTCCGCCGCAGTGCTGAACATTCCGATCACGGGCGTGGTCATGATGGCTCCTGGCCGTCATCAGCACACGCCCACCGTGACTCATGATGGCCGGGAGCCGTCATGAGCATGGAAGAGGTTAAGGGAATAATTAGAAATCAGTAATGGATGTGTACCCTCATTAAAGATGAGAGACTCATCTCCTGTATTATTGTTATTACATTAGTTCAAGCAGTTCAGAAGTGTATAAAGTGCACAATAATCATTCAAAATTAGATTAAACAAAATAAAATTCACAGAAAAGTAATTCACGTTTGAATATTTGTTTGTTTTAGTTTGTATGCTTGCATGTGCTGCTGGAAATACACAGTTCAAATACAAAAAAAGAGCAATTAATGTTTGTCCGACATAGGGCTGGACAGGCCTTTTATTTACTTTCCACGTATTATCAAAAAACAAAGGCTCCTGTGGACACTTAATGAAGTAATCTCAATGTATATGGGCTCAATGGCAATATATTGGGTTATAGTGATATTGGAGAGAGAATGAAGCAAATATACCTCTGATTTGTTTTTGAATCAAAAATATTTATATAATCCTTGAAATGAAAGACTCTTGCAAAGTAATACATTTGAACATATACAGCCTGATTCATCAAGGGGCCGTTTTGCGAGCACCTAATAGCGAATCATAGCGAATCGCTATTAAGGACTCGCAAAACGGTATTCATGTAGGAATTGCTAAATAAATAGCGATTCCTACACATTCCTTATTTGCGAGTAGCAAATTGCTAATCGCAAATAAGGAAAAACTCCCCATTCATTCCTATGGGCCAAAAGGCCCATAGGAATGAATGGTGAGTATTCCTTATTTGCGATTAGCAATTTGCTACTCGCAAATAAGATAGCGATTTGAAGGGTGCCAGGGGTGTCCAAAGAACACCCTGTAGCACCCCTTAAATGCACATTTGAACAGGTGTTGCGCACACACATGTCCAAAGGACATGTGTGTGTGTAACATGCAAAAGAAAAAAATGCACTTAAGTGCTTTTTACACTATTTTCGCAATTTACCACCAAGTCAGACTTGGTGGTAAATTGCGACCAAATATTGCAGTTTCGCAATTTGTAATTGGTTGATGAATTGCATTTAAGGAATCTCTATTAGAGATTCCTTAAATCCAATTCCTCGCAAATATGCGAGTTCGGTAATAGCGATTTTTGCATTTGGGATGATGAATCCCAAATGCAAAAATCGCACTTCATTCTCAGAATCTGGCCCTTTGCGAGCGCAAATCAGCTTGATGAATCAGGCTGATAGTTCTGAGTGAGAGGTGTCCAAGTGAAAAACGGAACCTTGGAAATTAGTGACATATATGTGAAATATATATAAAGTTTCCAATGCTTCATATAAACGACCATTAACATATATATGTACAGTGGACAGCGCTAGATACAGTGATCAGTGCTGGTAAATAATGGTTCGTTTATGCAACTTGACGACGCCATTTATTTATTTATTTATTTATTTGAAAAAGACCTTTATTGTTGGAAATATACAGTACACAGCAATCTGCTGACAACCCATCCGGGCCAGCCGCACATCTTCAAATTAGCAGTACTTGCATGGAAAGAAAGAAATAACACAGCCATATGGCCGACAACCCGAAGGCCCGGCGGCGTTGAAATGTGTGATTCTGTAATTCGTAATCCTGCGTGCATTCAGAAAGAAAAGGATATCGTGCGAGAGATAACGACTGTAAGTCTGCAAGTCTTCATTTTCTTTTTTTTTAATGCTTACAATCGAACTTGAAGAAGAACTCAGTGTATTGGGAGTGCACATCAGTGACCGTACGTTAGCCATGGCTCGCCAAAATACTTGCGAGGCACATAAAGGGTAGTAAGATATCTCACTCCCTAGAAGGTCACGAGATTGCATGAAGGAGAGATGTTGTTGCTCAGTGCCGCAAGTGTGGCAGCAATTGGAGGGTAGATAGCACGGTCAGCTTGTTGGCGTTGCCAGGCACCCATTGTCGAAGCTGAGTAGTCAAGCTTTAGCCCTGACAGGTGGCCTCCCAGACCCCAAGGCGTGGTGCGTATGATAGGCAGCATGGAAGATTGTGGTCTAGGGGTTTGGGGGTCTAAAAGGTCAAAAGGCAACTAGGGAAGCATGTGTGGAAGGAAGAGGGGGAGTGTGTTAGAGGTAGCCATGTGGTGGGGGGGGGGGGAGGTATCTTCTATATGTAGATAGCAAGTCAGCGGGGTGAGCAGAAGGGGGGGGCTTCGTCTGCGCATAAGATCTGTGAGGGCAGTCACTTCCGGGTACTATTGTTCCGCCCGTGGGCGGCAGGAGGACCCCTGTCTGTGGTAGCGTGCGTGGGGGCACTGGTGTGGGAAAGACTGCGTAATCAGCAATACAAGACAGTCCCGCGCATAGTGTGCAGTGATCGTGTCCTAGGATCCCTAGGGGAGTTTTAAGTAGTGTAGCAGTAGTTATGTCTCAGTTTCTCAGCAGGACCTGGGAGGAAGGGGATAGGCACACAGAGAAGGCTCCCTAGAAGTGAGCACAGCTCGTGTTGTTCAACGCTGCGTGGGAATGGTGGGGTGGTCCATAGTCCATCATGTGATCCCTTGCTCTGTACATTTCTGCTGGAAGGACTGGAGGATAGTGTCCCAGTGTTGTGCAATTGGGAATTTTCTTAGGCCAGCTGTTTCCTCGCGCCACAGAGCTGTGCTCTCCGCCCGGGCCCAGTTTGCCAGTGAAAGGCTCCAGTGCCGGATGTGTGGAGGCGCATCGGCTTTCCACCGCCTGGTGAGTAGTCGTTTTGCCGTGATGAGTCCAAGGTCCCAGTACCGGGCCTGAACTCTATTAAGGCGCCTGCGCTTGTACAACCCCAGCAAGCAGGCCTCCCACGTTTTCGGTACTCGTTCGTCTGTACAATGCCTCAGCATCATGGTCACCCCGTCCCAATACTGTTGAAGGGTAGGACAGTGCCAGAGCATGTGCAAAAGGTCCGCTCCAGTTTGGGAACAGCGATTGCAGGCCGTGTCCCCGACTGAGAAGTACCTGTTAATCTTGTCCGGAGTGAGGTAGGCGCGGTGTAGTATGTATAGTTGTATAATTTTAAAGCGGGGGCTACGGGGGACATTAATCGGACCCGCTAAAATCATTGCCCATTCCTTATCTGTCCAGTCCCGTCCTCTGTCAGTTGCCCATTTTTCCCTCAATTGCGCTGTGGCGGGGTGCGTATGGAGAAGGAGAGCTTGTGCTAGCCAGTGAATTATGTGTGTGCCATTACTCATGACGTGTAGGTATTGTAGGAAGTTATGGGTGGGTAATTCATCAGTGACGTCTCCCCAGGCCGTGGTCAGCGTGCGTGTGAGGGTCGCGTGTAATAGGAACTGCCCAGCCGGTAAAGATGTGTCGTCAGCGAGGGTGGCGAAGGGGAGGAGAGCGCCGTCGGAATAAAGGTCCCCCAGCGTTTCCACTCCTGCCGTGGTCCAGCTATCAAGCTGTGCGGTTGTGAGTGCCCCTGTCGCAGTCGGGGTGCCCAGTAAGGGGAGCACCGGAGCATATGGCGTTGTCGCCCGCGTTAGGCGCAGGCAGCGGAGGAAGCATCTGCGCGCTATTGCGAGATGCAGCTGCGACAGACGTGGTGTCTTGGTCAGAGGGTGGAATAGTACCTGGACCTGTAACTGAGTCCAGACTGCAACATCCGTGGCCGTGTCTCCCAAGTCCCTCCCGCCCAGCCATCCCGACACCCACTGCATTTGCGCTGCCAGATAGTACAGCTCTAGATGGGGGACAGCTAGGCCTCCCGCTTCGGTTGGCATGTATAGTTTCGCCAGTGCGATGCGTGGGCGGCCCTTGTTCCAGAGGAGGTCCCGCAATAATGCCTCAAGGTCCCGAAATACCCGGTTAGGGACGTACGTGGGAATATTAGCAAAATAGTATAGAAGGCGCGGCAGTACGATCATTTTCATCAGGGCTACACGACTGGGAACATTCAGCGGTAGCGTTTTCCAGAAACCAATCTGCGAGCGGATGGATGCAATCGCCCGTAGCAGATTCCCGTCTAGGATATCCGCGGGTTCCCGGTAGATATGTATCCCCAGGTACCGGAACGTCGTGGGATACCACTGCAGGGTCACACCGCCAATGGTTATCACACTTTCTGGGGTGCTTGGATCAAAGGAGTAAGCTCCTGATTTAGCCCAGTTGACTCTCAAGCCCGACAACGCCTCAAAAGTGCCAAAGATGTCAGTAAGGGACTCTGGGACATCACTGAGGTCTTTCACATAAAGGAGAAGGTCGTCGGCATACAGCGACACCACATGTAGGCCGTCTGCCATCGGTATTCCCCATCCTTCCCCATGGAATCTAAGAATTTCGGCTAGGGGTTCCACCGCTAATGAGAAAAGCAGGGGCGACAGGGGGCAGCCCTGCCTGGTGCCTCTCTGCACAGGGATCGGGTTAGAAAGGAGAGCACCAGTGCGGACTCTAACAGTGGGTTCTCGGTACAATAGGCCTACCATGGTCAGGAAATCGTCGCCTAGTCCGAATTTATCCATGACCGCTCGGAGGTAGGGCCATTCCACGGAATCAAACGCCTTTTCCAAATCTAGCACCAGACATCCAGCGCGCGGCCATTGTCGTGGAGCATATTCCTGAAGTCGGAAGAGTCGACGAATATTGTGGGAGGTATGTCGTGTCGGTACAAACCCGTTCTGGTCCCGATGTACCAGCGTAGGCACGAAAGGGGCCAGTCTGCGAGCGAGCGAGGAGGCGAGTATTTTATAGTCCGTGTTTAGGAGAGCCAGAGGGCGATAGGATCCCATCAGCTCACCGTCCTTGCCAGGTTTAAGCAGGGACACCAGGGTGGCCTCGTTAAGAGTCGGGGGCAGATGAAAATCGTCCGTCGCTGCCGTGTACATCTTCGCCAGCTGGGGAATAAGGATATCCGAAGCAGCCTTGTAAAATTCGGCCGGTAAGCCATCTGGCCCCGGGGACTTGCCATTCGAAAGGTGGAATATGGCGTCTCGAAGTTCCTCTGGGCCTAAGGACGCTCCTAGGTCATCCCGCTGCGCAGCAGTCAACGCGGGCAGAGGTATTGGCAGGAGATATTCATTTATGTCAGACATCGAGGCGCGCAGTCGGGAACGATACAGTCCGAGTAGTGGCTGGTGAACGCCTCATGTATTTGACGTTGGGTGTAGAGTAAGCCACCTCCCTCCGCCTGTACTGCCGAGATGGGAGACGAGCGGGCCTCCTGTGCGATCAGCCAGGTCAACAATTTACCAGGTCTGTCACCCTGACGATGCATGCGGGCAAAATGTGCCGCAAAGTTAATGGTGCGCAAACGTTCCAGGTGACGATCATGGTCCGTTCTGGCCTCTGTCAGTCTGGCGTCTGCATCCCCCCCTGTTGCAGTCTCAAGGGCTAGCAATTCCGTCTCAATACGCGTCAGTTCGGTTTCCAGTTGTCTCTTGATGTGCCCCTGTGTACCCAAGCAGATTCCCCGGGTCACTACTTTGAAGGCGTCCCACTCAATCTGGGGGGAGGACGCTGCGTTAGCATTAAGTTCAAAGTATTGGGCTATTTGTGCGAGTAGGGATTCACGAAAGGACGAATCTAGCAAGAGGTCTGGTTGCAGGCGCCATGTGGGGACAGGTGGGTGCGGGTTCTCCCAAGCTATCGCTAGCGTATGTGGGTTGTGGTCCGAGTGTGTTCGGCCCATATACTGGGTATCCGTGACTAGTGGGAGAAGTTCAGTAGAGATCATGTACCTGTCTAACCTGACATGTAGCGCGTGGGCCCCAGACCAGTAGGAGTACGTCCGTGTAGTGGGGTTGCGAGCCCTCCAAACGTCACTGAGGTCCCATTGCATGGCCCAGGTTAGGAGTGCTTTCGTGGTGGTGTGTGTCTGAGCTGTGGCCGTGGGTGCGGTGGATCTGTCCAGATTAGCATCTAGGACGCTGTTGTAGTCACCCCCAAGTATCCACGGGATACCATGCCAAGGCGCCAGTTTCAAGGAGAGGCTATCTAAGAATTTACCCTGTTCAATGTTGGGGGAGTATATAGAGGCGATTACAATTGGGTGTCCGTCTAGTCTGCCCCTGACAATCACGTATCTGCCCTCTGCGTCAATCTGTGTGTCCATAACCGCCCATGGGGTGACTGGCCGAATCCATATGAGCGTCCCTCTAGAAAAGGAGGAATACCCAGTAGCGTAAAGTTGCCCACGCCATCTGCGGCGCAGCGCAAGTATTTCTGGTGCGTCTAAATGGGTTTCCTGCAATAACGCCACATGGAACGTGTGACGTCTCAAGTAGGAATAGATTTGGTAGCGCCTTGACAGCGTGTGCATGCCCCTAACGTTCCAGGTGCAAATCTTGATTTCAGCCATAATCACAGTGTAGACATGAAGCATCCGCCCCATCCGCCCCATCCGCCCTCCACCCCTCAGGTGTGCAACCCCCTGGATCTCCCAGTCCTCCCCCTCCACTCATTCCAAACTCTGGCACCCGTTCATAAAGGAATAGGGGGGGTAAGCTTCCAAAGGCAAGGGTAGGGGAAAATACAAAATATTCAAACAATGTAAAACCACAACAAATACCATAAGGTCGGCCACAGAACATGTCGCCGTCCAAACACACCAAGAGGGTAAAAGTTCAACAATCAAGTCTAGGGGGTGTCATGCGCTAAGCACAGTAGCTGCGGTGTAAATAGACAAAAGTATAGAATGAGGGATAGTGGCCCTTCCCTGGGCCCTATGTCTAGGTTGCCTTGTGTACAGATTCAGTGTCCGGGGAACCATTGTTGTCTCCGTAGCGCTCGGACCTCCGCTGGGCCAACAATGCAGGAGGAGCACAAGCAGTCCCTAGCCCCCACTTGGCCAGCAGGGACCAGTCCTGAGACGGGATGGGCAGGAATCACGGAAGTGTGGCGGGAAGGGAAAGTGTAATAGATCACATCTTCGCCACCTCCTTACCTGTGCTGTGTCTGCTAGTCCGGGAAGTATACTCACTATAGGAAGGCCTCTCCAGCTAGCACCAGAGCAGGGTGGATCTTCCAGTGTGACAGCCAGCAGCCATATTGTCCAACAGTCATCACTTCCTCAGTTCCATCTCCTGCAGTTCGGCAGGGTCCGGTCTTTATGGTGAAATGTCTTTAATGAAGCATGTCCGCTGTTTGTGGCGTGACGTCAGGCAGTTCCACCGATGCCTAAAAGCCTGGCAGGCCATAGATGGCGTCATCATCGCTGGGGATTGTCTGTGGACCGTCCTCTAGTATAACGTCTGACGAGGGCGAATTGCTCAGCTGTGTGACCCTCCGGAGCGCATCTCGCTGTTCTTGGAGTATTTGATCTGCTGGTGGGGAGTGTCTTGACACGTCCTCCGGGCGGCGGGTCTGCTGGCCTCTGTTTCTACGGCGGCGGCGCGGTCCTCGTGTGTGCGGCCGCATCTCGCTTCCCTGCGCCTGCCTGGGCGTCGTGTCCGTGCCGCTGTCAAGCCACTCGCTGACTTCCTCGGGGGTGTCAAAGAAATAGGTTTTGTCCCGTGCTACCACTCTCAGTTTCGCAGGAAAGAGAAGTGAGTATTTCAGGCCAGCGGTGCGGAGACGTCGTTTTACCTCCAAGAAGTCGTGTCTTTGACGTTGCACTTGAATAGTGTAGTCCGGAAAGAACATTATGGTAGCATTGTCTATGCAGATTTCTCCAAGTCGTCTAGTTTCCCGCAGCACCGTGTCTCTGTCCCTGTAGTTCAATATCCGGAAAAGGAGTGGCCGCGGGTTAGCGCCCGTGGCGCGGGGTCTCGTGGGAACTCGGTGTGCCCTCTCCACCACAAAGTATGGCGAAAGTGTGCCTTCAGGTAGCAAGGTTCTGAGCCATTCCTCCACATGTTGGGCAGGATGATTCCCTTCCCATTTTTCCGGGACCCCCACGAGTCTGATGTTGTTGCGTTTCGCCCTCCCTTCCGCGTCCTCAGCTCGGTCCTCCAGGAATTCAACTCTGCCCAGGAGGTCTTGTACCTGTTTATCCGTCTGGGTGACTGCGGGTTCAAGGTCCCTGACTGTCCCCTCCAATGACTTAGTTCGATCAGCCAGCTTCTTGTGGTCGTCTCGTAGGTGAGTGAGATCTATGGCGACGCTGTCTATTTTGGACTCCAACGATGTTCTTGTCAGCTGGAGAGATTGTTCCATGCGCTCCATGGCTGCTAGTACGCTGTCCAATCTCGCGGCTATTTGATCGGCAGCCATCTTGCCCTTTGATTTTTCTGATTTACCCTTCGGTGGGGCTCCCCCAGTCCCGGTGCGGGTTCGTACCCCTCCAGACATGTGCGGGATCGCCCAATGGACAGTACAATCCGCGCAGCTGTTGGGGAACACTACAACCAACTGGCGATGCAGGATATGGCTGCAATCGATAGGTCCGCCCACGTTAGCTCCAGGACCCACGCAAACTGCCAATTCGCATCACCTGCGCTGCGCTTTCCCGGTCTGTAGGTGGGGCGGAGCAGTAGTACCCACCGTCAACACGGCTTGTGAGGGCCGCCAAGTAGGACCCCGTCTCTCTGTAGCGCAGGGCCTCCGCGCTGTGTGGGCTGTGTCAAGGAACTAGGGCCAGAATAGTATGCAGTCTCTCAGGGCCCGCGTTTGAAAAGGCATGGAGGCAAGGAGGCAGGGCAACGTCCTCAGTGGGCCTCAGCCGAGGGCCCAGGCATCAGGTCCGACTCGCGGCCATGTCCGCCGTGCGTCGTCTGGTGGGTGGCAGCTGGGTCCAAGGGTGGTGCGCGGGAGAGCCTGTAGTAGAGAGGGCCGCCGCAGGTCGTCGGCACAAGGGGCGGCCAATCCGCCACCCGCGCCCGTGGGTCGGTCAGTACTTCTGTCCGGGCAGCGTCGCCGCAGGCCGGGCGTGAGGCATGAGATGGGTCCACAATGCCAGCGGGCGACGAGCGGGCACCTCGCGCCTGGTGTCCGCGCTATTAATATGCCCCCGGGAACACCCGCCGCAGCAGCACGAACCCGCAGGAAGAGGTCCCACCAGGCAGGTCCAATCGCTAGGCAAAGTTCAGGGGGGAGGGGGGATCCACCATCTGGCCCTACCGCTCCGTCGGTGTGTCGTCGGCTCAGGAGCTGCTCCGTCCTTGGTTGCTGCGTCAGAGGGCCAGATAGCCGTGTCCTCCGCCCGGGCAGCAGCAGCGTGTCCTCCAGCGTCGGGCCCCTCGTCGATGGCTGGCACCGTGGAGGAGAGGGGCGCAGGACTGTGAGAGGTCCCCCGCAGGCCGGCGTCGGCTGGCCAGTTGGCTGCGCCTGTCAGGGCGCGCACTCAGGATGTGGCCTGTCCGCTGGGCCCGATCCGCGGCCTCGCGTGAATGCGCTTGCCGCGCAGGGCGCGCCAGAGCCCGCAGGAGGGCCGTAGCGCAGGCCGGTGCTCGCCGCTTCGTGGCTCTGGAGCCAAAGTCGGCGAGAATGTCAAGAACTGTGTTCGGAAGGTCCGCCTGCAATTTCGGCCGGCTGCAGTTAACTATGGTGGAGAATCGGCCCAGGGAAGGGGAGCTCTGTGCGGAGCTCTACCCTGTTGCGACCTCCGCCATTGCGTGCCTAGCCACGCCCCCCCTTGATGACGCCATTTTAACCCTGTGTGCAGGGTAGGGTCTCTTCAGGACCTATGATCGTAGGGACACCTATGAGAAGATGAGGGATAATGTCAGTATGTGGCTCATTTTAAGCAACTGGTATTATATAGTAGAACTAAGGTTTCGTTTGTATAGTACCTGAAGGGTAATTGACCAGCTCATGTGGAGGGTGTGGCACCATGCAAGGGATAAGAAAAAGATACTCACATGGGTCCCAGCCGGGATCTACACATGTGAGAAAAATGAGTAATTAGTATTCCAATAGTGGGGGTTGGAGGCATGGCATAGTATTGCAACTAGAAACAGACCTGGAACTTACCCCGAGTGTGAGGTGAGTGGTGAGCCTGCTATTACGTGAATGCGCACAATGTAGGGCTCCACGTGTGCGGAGTATGGCATGATCAAAGCGCTGTCAAGACGGGTCTGTAGAGAGGGGGAGCATGTGCATTGGTAGTAATACGGGGAAACCTGTAGTGGGGTGAACATAATATCAATTAAAAGCTCAGTGCTTACCGAGTTCCGATTCTGAGTGCATAAATGGAAGCAGGCTACTTCCTTCTGTCGCCAATCAAGACGAGGCCATACATATGGAGGGTGAGAATATTATCACTTCTGTGTCTAAAAGAAGAGGTCAATGCATTATAAATTGTGCGCTTGGGGAAAACGTGATTTAACACCATGCTGACAGCATTCAACCACAGGGCGTGTGCCCGCTTACCTCTTATGGAGAATGAATCAACTGAAGCCTGTGGCAATCCTTCCAAGTAGCAGGACAGCGTGTGTCTGTCTGCTCAGGTACGATGACAAGGGGTCAATGCTTGCTCTGGATTTATAAAGGCCTGCCTTCCTGCTGAAAGTCTGCGTTTAGACCCGGCCGCGGAGTGTTATCCGTCGATGAGATCTATACTTCTGTTAACAGTAATGAAAACAGAAAACAGACCTCTACCTGACGTGTGTGTAAAGCCTGTCCAAGTTCTTTAAGGGCATCTAATGTGTGTGGATATTAAATATGGATTGCGGACATTTATACCGTGATGAATTGATGATTCTATTGAGTGTGGGGACAGGCCGGGTGTCCTAGTTTGAATGCGCGCTTACTTATATCTGATAACCATTATGTTAAAAGGACAGTGATGTCATGTGTCGTTTGCATGGTATGTGTGCCTGTTCAAAGTCTTGTTCATAATAGCGCCAAGACGATTGGTGTTCCTATTGCCTACGGTGTGCGCTTTGGTGGGTATAACAGGCTCCGCCACTTTGCGCTAGCCCATTTTTTTGAATTGGACATCAGGACAATTACTCCACATTATTTACTTAGTCAAGAACATGATAAACAGCATTGACAACACATGTGTGATGAGGCATTCAGGGCACACTTGTTTATATTTTTTTATTTTGAGAGTTTTATATAGCGCTGGCTAGACCCAGAAGGTATCAGAGCGCTTCACATGAGAAGCTAATATGAGGCAAACATGGCATGCATGAAGATATAAAGAAAATGAAACAACAAGTAACGTATACAAATCAAGAATAAATAAATGTGGAGAAAGCTAAACACAACTAGTGGTTAGGAAGATGATGTTGGAAGAAGGACAAATAGTTACCAAACAAAAAAAAAATAACATGATGATTTGGAGAGACAGGTGCATGTCACAGGTTATTGCCCTCAATATTAAATTGGCCAAGCATGTCATACAAATAGATTAAAGAATAGTGAAAACAATCTGTGAGATATACACATAAAATAGATTAATAGGGGCAAGAGTTGTACAAATTAAATAGTTTGTAGGAGGATGTACAGGAAAAGGAAAAATATTACTGACACATAGGAAAAATGGTGAGATTGGAGATTAAGTGCAGGTCCCAAGTTATGATCCCCAATAATAATTGAGGAGGTGAATTGTTAGGTCGTTTTTGAAGCTGAAATAGGAGGGGTTACAGCGCAGGCTTTTTGGGAGGGCATTCCAGGTGATAGGGGCATTTCCAGAGAAGGAGCGTGAATATGTGGATTTCTTTTTATGCAGTGGTGGGATAAGAAGGAGGGTGTTGGTGCTTCTCAGAGGTCGTGTGGTGCCTGCTATGAGGAGTTTCTTGGAGAGGTACTCTGGTGTGTTTTGGTGGAGGACTTTATGAATAATGCAGGCATAGGGAGCCATTTAAGAGATTTTAGAGCTGCTCAGTGATGAGCCTGGCTGCAAGGTTTAGCAAAGCTTTGATTGGAGCTAGGTGGACCTTGGGGATTCCGTTGAGGATGGCGTTACCATAATCTATACGTGAAGGGACAAGTGATTGAACTACAAGTTTAAAGTCATCGGTAGGTATAAAAGGTTTGATTTTTTTGAGGTGACGGAGAGTGCAGAGGGCTCCTTTAGCAGCGTTTTTGATGTGGACGTTAAGGGTTAGTGTGTTGTCGATAGAAATACCAAGAGATTTGACGGAGTTGGATAGGGTGAGTGAGCAGTTAAGTGCGTTGAGGTCAGATATCCAGTATTGAATGGGAAGAGGGTTATTTTTAGGGGAGAAGAGGATGATTTCGGTTTTGTTAGGGTTACGTTTTAGATCCAAACCAGGTTTGGATCTTGGTGAGGGTGTTGTTCTGGTGTAGGATGTCAGCGTGATTTTTAATCTTGTAATATATTTGGGTGTCATCGGCGTAGAGGTGGTTGTTAATGCCTGCTTGTTTAAGAATGACAGTGAGGGGTTCCATAAAGAGGTTAAAGAGGGAGGGAGAGAGAATAGATCCTGTCGTGAACAATGAGCCCAAATAGGATGGATAAATTGTACATATTAACAGAATTACATGAGCATTGTATATGATATGATTATCACTTTCATCTGTAAAGTTTTGTACACTGAGCGGATCGTCATAAATGTGATATAACAAAATGTTTAGAACACATAATTTAGTGTCCTGACGTCAAGTACCATTAATGGATTATCGTATGGTGTGTTACACTGTCATACCAACCTATACAGCTACTCTAGGCACAACAGTCTATCGTGTACCCTGAATGCCTCATCACATGTGTTATGAATGCTGTTTATCATGTTCTTGACTAAGTAAATAATGTGTAGTCATTGTCCTGACGTCCAATACCAAATAATGGGCTTGCGCAAAGTGGGAGAGCCTGGTATACCCACCAAAACGCACACCGTCGGCAATAGGAACACCAATCGTCTTGGCGCTATTATGAACACGACATTGCACGGCACACATACCATGGAAACGGCACACGACATCACTGTCCTTTTAACATAATGGTTATCAGATATAAGTAAGCGTGCATTAAAACTAGGACACCCGGCCTCTCCCCACACTCAATAGAATCATCAATTCATCACGGTATAAATGCCTGCAATCCATAATTAATATCCACGCGCATTAGATGCCCTTAAAGAACTTGGATGGGCTTTACACACGCGTCAGGTAGAGGTATGTTTTCTGCATTGACCCCTTGTCATCATAACTGAGCAGACAAACACATGCTGCCCTGCTACTTGGAAGGATTGCAACAGGCTGCAGTTGATTTTTTCTCCATTAGAGGCAAGCGGGCACACGCCCTGCGGTTGAATGCTGTCAGCGTGGTGCTAAATCATTCCAAATCTGTTCACAGTTATCCTCTACATCCCAATCAATGTTCTCCTCCCATGTTGTTTCGCCAGTCCAAGGGGGACCTAGGGACGCTGCTTTACAATATATGTGGCCAGTTTCGAGCCACTCATTCTTGTAATATACTCAGGCTAGTACTTCCAGAAGTGTTCTGTTCTGGCATTGACAGTGTGGGCCGGGGAGGCCCCCCGGGTGGCGGTGGCCATGGAGGCGTGGGTGTGTGTCACATGTTGCTAGGGGTGTTGCGATCGAAACGTATTTAATTTTAGACACCGAAGTGACAATATTCTCACCCTCCATGTGATAAAAGTATGGCCTCGTCGTGATTGACGACAGAAGGAAGTAGCCTGCTTGCATTCATGTGCTAAGAATCGGAACTCGGTAAGCCCTTAGCTTTTAATTAATATTATGTTCACCCCGCTACAAGTGTCCCCATATTATTACCAATGCAAATGCTTCCCCTCTCTACAGACCTGTCTTGACAGCGCTTTGATGATGCCATCCTCCGCACACGTGGAGCCCTACATTGTGCGCATTCACATAATAACTGGCTCACCACTCACCTCACACTTGGGGTAAATTACAGGTCTGTTTCTAGTTGCAATACTATGCCATGCCTTCAACCCCCACTATTGGAATACTAGTTACTCGTTTTTCTCACATGTGTAGCTCCCGGCTGGGACCCATGTGAGTATCTTTTTCTTATCCCTTGCACGGTACCACACCCTCCACACAAGCTGGTCAGTACCCTTTAGGTGCCATACAAACGAAACCTTAGATCCACTATATAATACCAGTTGCTTAAAATGAGCCACATACTGACATTATCCCTCATCTTCTCATAGGTGTCCCTACGATCATAGGTCCTGAAGAGACCCTACACTGCACACAGGGTCGAAACACCGTCGACAAGTTGCATAAACGAACCATTGTTTACCAGCACTGATCACTGTATCTAGCACTGTCCACTGTACAAACATATGTTAATGGCCGTTTATATGAAGAATTGGAAACCTTGTATATATTTCACATATATGTCAATAATTTCCTAGGTTCTGTTTTTCACTGGGACAGCTCTCACTCAGAACTATACGTTCAAATGTATTACTTTGTAACAGTATTTTATTTCAAGGATTATATAAATAGTTTTGATTAAAAAACAAATCAGGTGTATTCGCTTACTTCTCTCTCCAATATCACTATAACCCAAAATATTGCCATTGTGCCCATGTACATTGAGATGACTTCATTAAGTGTCCACAGGAGCCTTTGTTTTTTGATAATACTTTTATTACCCTGGTTCCGTGTGAGTAGGGTTCCCTTGTTCCTGTCCTACTATTATTTACTTTCCACAGCTCCCCGAGTTTTATTGCAGTAGGCATGTGGAGGTTTCATGAGAGAGTGAAAGAGAGGGATGGAGGAGGAAGGTAGGGAGAAAGTGATCAGAAAGGCAAAAAGAGGTGGGGCATGGCTAGCTGGCAACCAAGATGGTCGCTCACTGAACGGACTCCCATAGTCATCAATAATCCACTGCCATCCAACACAATCTGCTCGGGGCTCTGTCCAAATCGGCCTGATTCTTGTTGGTATTGTGCTGTTTGAGCCAGTGAAACTTCCTTGAGTCGGCGGCACTGCCAGAGGGAGAGACTTGCAGAGGGAGGCTGCGCCGCGAGGTACAACAAACATGGCGGCACCCTGTGCTCGAGCCTGCACATAGACAGCGTGCCGGCGGCCATCTCCTGAGGAGCTGAAAATTGCAGTCTTCTGAGCACAGTGAGGCGGCCGATAGGGTGAGACTGCTGGCAGGGAATAGACGGCTGGAAATGTGCCTGGGGCCAAGCCTTGCCAGCGAAATTCAGTGAAGGAGGTGGAGGAGCAAAGTGGACCGGCGGCTGGGCCTCTTGTGGGATTATGGTAGGCCCTGAGGACTTCAGTGAGGGGCCCAGTGTACTGCCGATTCAGCTGGAAAAGATACCCCCACTTTGGTGCCAGAGATGAGGTGGCTGCTGAGCTCACTGAGCCACGGCCTTGCCCAAGGATAGGATCAGACCAGCCTGTGGAGGCCATGAAGCTGGGGCTTTGACCAGGAGCAGGATGTCCTGCCCTCGCTGGTCAAACGGATTAAAGAGGTACTAGCGAGGATCAGTAGGCGTAAGCCAAGGACTTACTACTCATGGACATCATTCTTGCAGGCTAGCACTTAATACAGAATATCCTCCGTGGGCTGTGCATCTCACCCTGGGGTGCCTTGGGTGCTGTCCTGCCCGGTCGCTGGAGCTGATTTGAAAAACCCTTGCCACCGCTTGTCGAAAAATTGATTGTGCCATTACACCTGGGTGAAAAGCGTTCCTTGTGAGTGGTATAGTTCGCTCTACAGGGCCTTTGGCACTGCCCTACTTGGCTCAGGAGTTGGTCTGCCTTACTAGCAAATTAGCCCCTCTAGCCTGACATCAGAGCGAAACACTGTGCCTCTGTGAGGACTGATCATCATGAATGGTGTACTGTGCTCTAGTAGATCTGGGGTACTGCTCTGCCCGGCTTGCTTGAAGACAGTGCTTGGGAAGTAGCTGGCCTGAGGCTGTACTGCGTCTGGAGGACATATCTCAGTAATTTCCTGTCCCCTGATAGAGCTGGGGAGAGAAATTGCAACATAAACCAGGACCTGAATTGCCCCCACTCGCTACTATGGCCCGTTGGGGGGAGGGGGTCCTGATAACATGGTGAGAAATAAGGGCCTCCTGCCTGCACAACCTAACCACATTGATAAATACACCGTCACCATGGCGATGGCTGGAAATACTGGGGGGAGCGACGAACACAGGTGCTGAACGAGAAGCTAGTTCTGCACCTGAGCCATCTCTGAGAGAAATCATGGCAGCTATAAAGGATCCTCTGGGCATGCTTGAGCCCAAGCTGAATTCTGCCACAGTGAACGTTAATCTGTTGCTGGTAGATGTCTGAAATATGGCCGAAAAGGTAGCCATTGTGGAACCATAGATAGGGGGCCTGCTTTCCAAAATGAAAAGGGTGGAAGAAGAGGTTGCTAAACTAACTAAACAAAACGTCACCATCACAGCCCGGTTGGAGGACCAGGAGGGCTGAGCCAGACGCAACAAAATCCGTATGGTAGGGGTTTCCCAAGGGGACAGTCTACAGATCTAATTGTAGAAGACCTCAGCCTAAAGACTGTCCGTCCCAAGATACTATCCAACTACTTCTCAATGGATAGGGTGCTCTGAGTCCTCTGCCGCCCGAGAATACCAGGGCACCAACATGGTGGTGCTGTGAAGCAATGAAGCCAGGTTGGGTGACTGATGGAATATGGGGTTGGCAAGACCAGATATACTGCAAGGCCGTAAAAGCGCCAGAGGAAGACTCACTGTTCAATGTCCAGTTCTTGTTACCTGTACTATGTGCCAACCTCAGTACTGTGCCAGTTATTCTTGATTACAGTGCATTTTTCCATACTGCATTGTATGATGAGCTTTGTTTACTAAAAAGTTTACAAAAAAAAGGGGGAGAGAGGAGAGACAGGGAGAGAGAGAATGGATGAATCGATTGAAAGAGAGAGACACTGAGCAGATGAAGGGAGCAGTGTAGGTTTGAGCATTTTTGCCACGGTTGTATTTGGCTCCAGAGTCCAGCAATGGCTCTATAGGTGACCATTAAAGAATATACAAGTACTCCCTCAGGGAATATTTGCAGTAGTTGCTCAAAATGTTTCTGAGGCACCAATTTGGAGAAATTCCAATGACAGCACTATTTTTGTAAATTAACCACTTCTTTTTCTGTAAAACACTCAATGCCCCTTTATAGTGGTATCTTCACTTTTTGTAGGACCTTGAAATCATTTTTTTTTGTGCTACAAAACAAGTAACATCTATTTACTCGCTCATTTGAGGAACAGTAATGAAAATGAAAACATATTTGACATTTGAAAATTGATCCCTCAGCAAATTTGCTGCTGACAACGCAAAAAAGAGACAAAGTAATGTCTTTTTGAACTCCAAGGTTGTCCCAATTTTCTATATTTCAATATGTTTCGGAATCTGCACACATGATTTTAGGTCCAGCGTAAAAAATACATTCTTTCCAAGAGCTTAATGCATAATATACATAGAGGCAGGCTTTGGGTCAGCCATTCATGGATTAGTACTACTTCAAAAACTCAACAATGCAATTCTTTTAAGTTCAGTTTTATGCTGAGAGTGTGATGAATTTGACATGTGTAGGGCCTATGTTGAAAGTGAAAATGTGCAAATGGCAAGAGGGAGTGGCTGGGAAATTGAGAATATCTGGTACAAAATTGGAGGAGGAAAGGGAAGGGATAACTAAGTTGTGCACAGAAAGGGACTTAAAAAGAGAAAACACATCTAAAAATAATTAGGGTCTTATTATGACTTTGGCAGTCCTGAAGTGGGGCCGCTACACTGCCGCTCCGCTCCGAGACTGCCAAAGCCATTAAAGACCGCCTTCCAGATACAACTTATTCTTACTCTGGCAGGCGGTTCTTTTCCCTCCCACTGCGTTGCCGTTGAAAAAGGCACCGCAATGGGAGCGTCAAAGGCAGTTCATGCAGGGCATGGACTGTGAAGTTTATGGCCTGCAAGAACTGGGGCTGCATGCACACACAGGGAGGCACAACATGTGCCCACCTCCATGCACCCCATGGTGCAGAGGCAACAGGGGTCCCTGTAGGGCCCCCTTTGTTTTTTCACTGTCACACTTTTCATGGCAGTTGCACCGCCATGCAAAGTGTGGCGGTGAGGAAACTCCTAGTATGCTCTTTTGGGTGGCACAGGGCAAACTATCCCACTGGGCTCCAGTCGTGGTGGTTGAGGCCATTTGCAATGAGCCTGTGGGATTCATCCTACAATGGCTCTGCAACTTAAGCTGCACTTGACTTTGAGTGGAAAGAGGGAGAGAAAGCAAAGGCTACTCAGGGATATATTGGACAATAAGTGCTCAGAACTCAATAGTAAACTCACAGAAACAATAATGGATTGCCTAGCTCAGTGCTTATTTTATTAATTAAAATAAAATACTTTGTTCACACAGCATATTGTAATACTATACAGTGCAATAATGGGAATCAGATACAGGACTGAGATCCTCTGTGTGATCTTCCTTGAGTACCATCTCCCCACTGACAGAGCTCCCCAGCATCAGTAATCTCTATTGTATAATTGGGGACAAGGCATCAATTAGGTTCTGTGTTCACAAAACACCATAACTTTGTATGATCTCACATTTCCAGGGACAGGCTGAGTCATCTGTGTACACACTAGATTAGTGTGATATAAAGTCAGGGTACTAGTTTCAGAAGCACTTTGTCACTCAGGACCCATTCCATGACAGTATATACCCAAATATACAATACATTTATAAACATCAATAAAATGATACAATGTAAAAATATAGGCATATGACTGAACATTGCAAATGCCCAACTAAATCACATTATAGGAAGAAAAATGTAAATAGAAAGGATGTACATACTTGTAGAATTATAACTATGCACATTTTTTATGAATTATTAAAAAACAAATGCCTCATTTCACTTATACTTTTACATATACTCAAAGGGACATTATAGCACATCGCTGTAACTGATGTGTGGTGTTCAAAACAGGGTGTGGGCTCTCTTTATGTGCTCCTGTAGTGATGTTTATAAGATGTGTAATGTTTTGCTCAGGCAATGGCGTTTTCCCTTTTCTTTCCAGTTCTTAGTTCTACGTAGTGTGCTAGAAAGGTCCGCCTATGCTATGTATAACTACATACGCTGTCATTTTTTGAGGCCTCACTCCTTCAAGTAAAGGGGAGGGTACACATAATCCTACTATTAGTCAGAAATCGCCAATGAACATGCTGAATTGCTTTTAGGTGCAGTTGTACGCCTAGGAATAGACGTAAATCTGTTTGTACAAATGTTTCTACCCATACATTTACCTTTGAGAATCGAGCTGAAGTATCTAATGTATCCTCTTTGCCATCTCCATCATTACTACACTCCTATTGAGCTAAGTTGCACCTTCTATGGCTATTTCACTATACAGCCAAGTCCTCCTCATTCGGTATGAAGCACAGTCAAGTGGTATACTCAAGAACAGGGCGGGCTTTAGCGCTGGTAGTAACCGGTGCGAGAGTTCTTTTGGCCCCCCATGACCTCCTTCTCCATGAATTCCCCCACTACCACTCTCCAACAGTGCACCTCACCTCTCCATAGTTTTTCTCTGACAAACCTTTCATTTTCTTTTATAATGATACTCATAGTTCACTGACACTCTGTTCTGTGATCTACATTGTATGTGTTCTTTGCAGCAGGCACATTAACCCTCTGCACTTCTTTATGATGAGCAAATACTGCCATTAGGCAAAATTCTGATCTTTCACCAGAATGAACATTAATCACTAGATTTAGTTTGACATTTTTATTGTTGCCTGAAAACTACTGGACGCATAAGGAAGTTCACATGCTTTCTTTTTTTTTTAAACATTTTATTAAGCATTTTTTTTTCCTTTTCTGCACAAATACAGTTCATGTTACAGCACAAATCATTAGTTCTACACAATCAAAAAAAAATACATTATATATCAATAGTGGGGCTAGAAGAGTAAACAAGAAATGACCTAAAGAGTACAAATAATCCAGGAAAAAAGAAACCAAGTTGGGATATGAGGAGCTATTATACCTTATATCACACTTTCCAAGGCGGCCTCCGCCTGCACTTCACCAACCCTACCATTTTTCCAACTGGTAATAGGTTGCCATATCTTCCGCCCTAATATCTTAGCTCTTCGCCCCTTCCTCTCATATATTGCTTTTTCAAGGTTATACGTAGCAAGGAGGCTTGCAATCCATGTTTGGAACGAGGGGGGAACCTTATCTAGCCAAGTCCTTGCTATACAAATACGATAAACTGCCACAGAGACAAACATGAATTCCACTAGCAATCCCTCTACACCTTCCCCCACCCCCAAAATTATTAATTCATCTGTAAACTTTGTCTTAATCTTTAGTGAAATTTCCAAAAATTCCTCAATCGCGTTTTTTAAATAGTAGAGCTGTGGACATTGTGAAAACATGTGTACAATATCTGCATCCTTAGAACCGCAGCGGGGACATATTATTCCGGACGTGCCACCCCATTGTGCAATTCTAGCCGGGGTATGATATAATGAGTATATAGTCTTATAGTGTTGAGATTGTAATGTAGCTGAACAGAGCACAGTTCGACCCATATCAATAGATGCCTGAAAGCCTTCTGAGTCGATCCCCAATTTAACTATCCATTTTAGGGCATATGTCTCCCTGTCATCTCATTTACATGCGGTGAGTTCTGCATAGAGCTGCCTAATTGTGCAAGTGGTGGAACATTCTATATACTCCATTATTTTACTCTGACCAAAACCTAATAGGCCATCCTGATTTTGTGAAAGAAAGCTTCTTATTTGTAAATAATTAAAGAAGCTGCGGCCGTCTAGCCCAAATTTAGCTTGCAGCTCCGCAAACTGTCGTATACCCCCCTGATTATCCAGGAGATTACCAACCTTAACAATCCCCTTGTTATTCCAGTCCCTCATTATTATATCTCTAAAAATGTCTCCCGGTAATGAACTATTTGAGTAAAGCCGTGTGTAGTTATTATACCTCCCTACACCCAGTTTATTTGAAATCGCTTTCCAGATCATATAAGCCGCCCTTAATGTCTTAAAGCGTGTATGTTTAAAATAACTGAAATCAATTGTGTTTAGGAATCCATTCTCCGCCCCCTCACCCAATAGTGCAGTGTATACATTAGTGAATCCCAATCTACCCTCAATTTGCCCTAGACCACCACCCCCTATCAGCCCCTGAAAATACTGCAGGGCAGCTGCCCAATAATAAAACCTGAAATCTGGTGCCCCCCAGCCCCTCTTCTCTCTAGATAACGTGAGATGCCGATAGGCTCTCCTAGTCTTCCCCTGTGCCCATATAAGTCTATTTAATATCCCTTCTAATTTATTAAACCATATATGGTCAAAATATAATGGGATAGCCCTAAAGAGATAGAGGAACTTCGGAAGGGTTACCATCTTTATTACGTTGATACGGCCCATCAGGGTTAGATGTAGATTATGAATCCTTTCTGTGTTATTTTTCACTTTTGCCAGCAGTGGACCCATATTCAGCTTTACCAATCTGTCTAGGTCAGCTGTGACTTTTATTCCTAAATATACCGCTTCAGTGGCTACTCTTGAGTCTGGATATGTTACAAAGTTGTTCTTTACAATCTGCGTCTTCCCTTTGTTTATTGAGTAGCCTGACACTCTACCGAAGTTTGCTGCTTTCAAAGCAAAAATATTTTTTAGACACAGTGCCCCCCCACTAAAGTCATCGCCAGGTGCAGTTGCACCGGTCGCACCACTCTAAAGCCGGCCCTGCACAAGAAAGTGCTTACTTTCTATGGTTCAGTTAATGAGACATTAGTCAATGCATGTCCAACAGATTCCTACACTCCATACTATATGCTCCATCAGTTTTGTGTTTAATGGCAGGAAAAAATGTATATATTTCATTAATTTGTCTTCTTTGTCTGCCACCTAGACATCAATACTTTGGACATGATTAGGAGTTTGGCGGGCGGGACACTCTTTTACAGACTTGATAGATATCCTATCCCCCGTATTGCATTTACCATAAGAAATAATGCACTTGTAATATGGCACATGGGCTGTCAGTCATGTTTGTGACGGTGTATCTCAGCTCTAAATCAGGCCCTTAGTCTTTGCCTCTTCCTGTTTGCAACTAATGACCTACTTCTTTGGAGCGAACACTTTTTTTGCAATTCTGATTCTTTGCTCTTCACCAAAATCAGCAGTGAGTCTTTGGTGTCTTCTGTAATCTGCATGGCAATCTACACCGACCCTTCTTATATTGAGGGTTAAATATTATTACACTGAATAAATCAATTCACCTAATGTAGCCCAGATCTATTTGCTTTGCTAATAGTTCTCACTTCTAAATTTAACATTCACCACATTGTTTTTCCCAGAATGCGACTTCCACCAGGAAATTGTATTGTTATCTCACTGTGCTGACACCGCTCTAAGGGCAAGATGCACGACCATTAGAGATTGCGACTTGTAATGTGCAAATTTTAGCGACTCGCAAATTACGATTCGGAATCTCTAATGTACAACAGCGTCTGGGACACTGTTTAAGACTCCTCAAATGGATCGCAACGGACCTGCCTCATTAATATTCGTGAGGCAGGTCACATTTTGCCACCCATTGAGAATGGCTGGCAATCAAAGGGATGGTGGCTTGCTGTGGTCAGCAAAGGAAAATGGGATGTATTTCAAAAATAAAAATGAAACGTTTCAGTTCATTTTTTAAGCACATGCAGTGGTCTGCGAGACCACCGCCTGCTCTTAAAAAAACATTTTTTCCAATCACAAAGGGAAGGGGTCCCAAGAAGACCCGTTCCCGTTTGCGACTGCCTCATCACCTACTTAAAGTAGGCGATAAACTGCGATTGTGATGCTGTTGCAAAATAATCTTGGCAGTTCGGGCTGGACTGTTCCCATGAGGCACAGGGTCAGACTGATTTGCATATAGCCATGTCTGAACTGGGGTGGCAGAGTGGGCTAAAGAACGGTGATGGATTAAACCCAGATCTTTTGACTGGGTGTGAGTGTTTGATTGATTCAGATGCTCCGTCCATCACCACCCCCTTTTGTACCGACACCGCTCTAAGGGCAAGATGCACGACCATTAGAGATTGCGACTTGTAATGTGCAAATTTTAGCGACTCGCAAATTGCGATTCGGAATCTCTAATGTACAACAGCGTCTGGGACACTGTTTGAGACTCCCCAAATGGATCGCAACGGACCTGCCTCATTAATATTCGTGAGGCAGGTCACAAATTTGCCACCCATTGAGAATGGCTGGCAATCAAAGGGATGGTGGCTTGCTGTGGTCAGCAAAGGAAAATGGGATGTATTTCAAAAATAAAAATGAAACGTTTCAGTTTCATTTTTTAAGCACATGCAGTGGTCTGCGAGACCACCGCCTGCTCTTAAAAAAACATTTTTGCCAATCACAAAGGGGAAGGGGTCCCAAGAAGACCCGTTCCCGTTTGCGACTGCCTCATCACCTACTTAAAGTAGGCGATAAACTGCGATTGTGATGCTGTTGCAAAATAATCTTACATCCCCCTGCCGCTCGCTATGAGAAAGGGAATCCCTTGGAACGCCCCTTCCTAATAGTGAATCGCAAAACCTATTTTACGAGTCAGTAACAGGTTACAGACACGCAAAATAGGTTTGGTACTTGTTATAACCATTTTTAGCAGTCGCAAACAGCCCGATTTCCCGTGTGCGAGCGCTTTAAACGGCCGTACATCTGGTCATGTGTACAAATGTGCAGATTTCCTGCCCCATTATGGAGTTACCGGACGTGGTGTTTGCATTTGTCTGGTGTGCAGGAAGGCAGTCAGTGCTGATGGTCAATTGCAGCAGTTAATCACTCACTTTTATGTACACTAAATCGTTCACCATGTATTTAATGAAATACCAGTAACTCTTGTAACTATACAAAGAATCTAAGCATAAAAAATCAGCGCACGGCTTTGACCACCCATTGGCCGTTTCTGGAAAATAATGTTCGCGTAGCCGCCTTCTTGTCTTCTCAATGTTTCACCATAGAATACTCCATTAAATAAAATGCGATACAGTACCTCTTGATTATATTGCACTTGTAAGAGGGTGGCTAACCTCAGTTTGGAAGGTCAATGCAACTATGTGCAGATCGTAAACTTCAATTATAATTTAACTTTCATTTCCACAGGGAGATTGGAAGGTGCTCTTAGTGAGTTACTGTCCGTGAGAAAGAATGTTGTTTTTCACTTTACTAGACTACTACCCTGCAGGAAGCAAGCTAGTAAAACTTAGCTTTTTGTTATCAAGAAAAGGCTATCTATCTTTATTAGCCAACTTGTAACCCACTTTTCATTGGCAGGGGACTTTTTCTGGAACTTTGAGTGTTCTTTAAAGTTTGCCTCAAAATACTTCCTGAGCTTTTAATCTTTAATGCGCCCATAATGATGGAAGACATGTTTTTGTCTGTTTCTAGTGAAACCCTATACCGATAAGGTGAGGTGAGGGCGATGCTCTGTAAGAAAGTTAATTGTAATATTCGAGAAAAACGCAACATTTGATTCCGTGAAAATGATAATAAGCTGTTATAATAGGTATGTTGATATTATTGAATATTCTAAGTATTTGTGTTTAACTGCTTTAATACAGAAATTATTATACAAAAAATGACTGGGGGTCACAACACTTGTAATTTTATCTACCGTATATCACATATTTCTGAAAATATTTACAGTATAAACAGTTCAAATCAATGGAAAGCACAAACCATAATAATAAACAAAATACACCAATGTAACCCAATTATTTACAAAGAGCAGTTATTCATTCAATGAGAACAGTGACCTTGTGTAAGTACTGGGCAGCAGTTAAAACATGTTGAGACGCTATTGAGTACAAGAACGAGTGCCCCTAGCGAAAAGCATGTTACTGGGCCTCTCATATGCTCCTAGTCCTCAGAGGTCACAAAGCGCAAATGTCAAACGAGTACACAATGCAGTTCGGATCTTGTAGTCTAGAGATGCAGTGTTAACAAATGACTGCTCTTTGTCAACACCAAACCTATATTGCATCAACACATGAGGATCACATTTTTCCCACCTACAAGCAGGACACCTTGTAACAGTTATTGTTAACACTTGTGGCTCGAGGGGGTTGTCAACAATCAAAATAACATGGCCCAAAGAAACCAGAAGACAGTACAACATCGGCATACAAGGAAAAGCCTTGGACTGGATCCTCTCTTTCCTAGCTGGGAGAACCCAGAGAGTCCGACTCCCCCCATTCTACTCAGAGCCCACCGAAGTCATCTGCGGCGTTCCTCAAGGTTCCTCACTCAGTCCTACCCTCTTCAACGTCTACATGAGTCCTCTCGCCTCCATCGCACGTCAACACAACCTCAACATCATCTCCTACGCCGACGACACCCAGCTAATCCTCTCACTCACCAAAGATCCCAACACTGCCAAAGCCAATCTTCACGAAGGCATGAAAGAAGTAGCCGAATGGATGAAACAGAGCCGCCTAAAACTCAACTCAGACAAAACGGAGGTGCTCATCCTAGGATCCTCCCCCTCAGCTTGGGACGACTCATGGTGGCCTTCCGCTTTGGGATCAGCACCCACACCCACAGACCATGCACGTAACCTTGGCTTCATTCTAGACTCCTCTATCTCAATGTCCAGACAAGTCAACGCTGTATCGTCCTCCTGCTTCAACGTCCTCCGCATTCTCAAAAAGATCTTCCGCTGGATCCCCCTCGAGACAAGAAAGACTGTCACCCATGCACTGGTCACAAGCCGACTAGACTATGGCAACACACTTTACGCCGGAATTACAACTAAATTGCAGAAAAAGCTCCAGCGTATCCAAAACGCGTCAGCGAGACTCATATTAGACATCCCGCGCCAAGAGCACATCACCGGACACCTAAAAAATCTCCATTGGCTTCCCGTCAACAAGAGAATTACTTTCCGCCTTCTTACCCACGCACACAAGGCCCTTTATAATCTGGGACCCGAATGCCTCAACACCCGACTGTCCTTCTACATTCCCACCCGCCAACTAAGATCATCCAATCAAGCCCTCGCCGCAGTCCCGCGCATCCAAAAAACCACCATGGGTGGCAGATCATTCTCCTTCCTGGCTGCCAAAACCTGGAACTCACTCCCCACCCACCTCCGCCTTACCCAGAACCACATCTCCTTCAGAAAAGAACTGAAAACCTGGCTATTCAACAAATAGTGAACCCCTCCCTCCAGCGCCTTGAGACCCTCTGGGTGAGTAGTGCGCTATATAAATGCCCGAACTTGAACTTGAACTTACATAGTAAAGTGTCTACAATACCTGTATAGGAAAGGGATAGTGTCCGAAGTTTATGAGTACAGATGAGAATGCCCAAGCAGGCTTTCTCAGGGTGTTCATAAGCTCAGGAGCACATATGGCTCACACCTGACCAGAAAGGCCACTTGATCTGGGTTTTATTTATTTGAAAAGTTTTATATAGCGCTGGATAGAACCGGAGGTATTAGAGCGCTTTACACGAGGACAAGCATTGTTTCAGGGCATAGTTACAAGTTACACAGTTTCAGAGCATAGTTACAAGTTGCTGGAGCGTAGTTACATGCGTTAAAAACATATATGTAAGGGAAAAAGCAGGTAAGGGGAGAGATTCAGGGAGAGGAGATAGGAGCAGGAGAGGTAGACAAAGAATGAAAGAGGGAAAGAGGTGGGGAGGTTAAAAGAAACACAACTGGTGGACGAGGAAAAACAGTGTCCAACGTCCGGTGTGCTGTGATCCCAGAGGAAATGGTGTCATTCCCACACCTCCGCGGTGTGTGACTCTCTTTACCCTGTGGACTCTCTCAGAGGGGTCTCTGAGACTCCAAGGCATACATACTGGATCCCTCACCAACAAAGGGAGAGGGAGTGCTTTGGCAAGGAGCGCTATTCCCACACCGCCACTGTGTGTGGCTCCCTTGATGCTGTGGACTCTCCCAGAAGGGTCTCTGAAACTCCAGGGTATAAATGCTGGATCCCTCCTCAACAAGGAGAGAAGGAGTGCTTTGGTAAAGGGCACATGGTTACAATAGTTAGAGTCGCAAAAGTCCAATACAGAAGAAACAAGTCCCCAGGAGAGGTAGCAGTGTCTCCAGAAAGAAACATGCTTCTTCCTCCAATTACACTTCGCAGGTGCTTGCAGCCCTCTTTACTGCTGCGTTTTTTTAAGCAGTAATGTTGTCTAGTGGTGTAGTTTTGATTGATAAAACAGTAACATTCAGAAAATTCACCTAAGGAGAAACATGCGAGCCAATTCTAAAACCAAGCTCTTTTATGGACACCTTATTCACCATAAATTGATAAGACTTCACTCCTTCATCTGGTGAGTCTGCATAGATTTCTTGCCATTTATCTGTCGAAGGTCAGGTGAGAGGCCTTCTTGCTGTGCTGAACTCCTCCTTCAATTCTACCAGCAGCTCTGGTGCAGTAGGCTGTTCTAGCTCCTCTGTTTCCTCCACTTCCACCAGTTATTTTAGTGGAACTCTGTAAGCCTGCAAGGAGCCATCGAATTCCTTCTTCTTTTTAATTAGGGCTTCGAGTTCGGCCTCAAGACACTTTCTTTTATGCTTTACTTCAAGCAATTTTCTTTGTTCCTCAAGCTCCGCTTTATCGCTTCTTTTCGATGTTAATGCTGTGGGACTTTTCGATGTTGAGGTTGGGTGCCTCGATGCTTCCGTGGTTTTCTGCATTGATGCCGAGTGTCTCTTCGATGCGGACAGGGCTCCGGTCTTCGAGGACGCTGTCTACCTCCCATACCTTTCATTCATTCTCCACAACGAAGCAGGTTTAGAGGGTTTGCCTTCATCTGTGTCCCAGGTCTTGGAACTGTGTAGCTCCTTGGGCCAATACATGCCCTCTGGCTTCAATGATTTCGAGCTCATTGCCGATTTCTTCGAGTCCGAAGTCATTTGCTCTACAGTGTCACATGTCAGAGGGATTACCTTTCGTCTGTGTTGCTCCCTTGACACTTTCCTGTAACTCTTACCGGCTTGGCTCTAAACGCTCTCCTCAAGGTCTTTGGGCCTTGAGCCTGACCAGAGAGGCCACTTGATCTGGGATAATGTATGGTTGTGAATAATTAGCAGCAGTGTCATTGGTTCTTCAGCAGCTCACCTCTTTCTCATGGTGAGGGGTACAGCAGGCTTTTTAGTGACGCAAGTCCCTGGGTTGATTGCTGGCTGCGATGCTGGACAAGGCGAGCAGCCGGGTACTTAAGTAGAGCATTAAAAGAGTAACTTGCTTTGTCTGTGCCTGAAATGCCAAATATTACTTGAATTGTCCATTGCATTTACTACCATAATCAATGGGATGTTGTGTAAGAGATTGGTGTCCACAGTGAGCATACCCAGCGGAGCCCTGGGTTTCATCGGAGCTTATTTGACAAGCCCTTTGCACTCTTCTCAGTTGTGCTGTAAAGACCTATATAGACCTATGTGCTTTCCGCTGCACCGCAGCCTTCCCCGGGCTCTTCCTTGCCACCTCTGTTGTATAAAATCTGAATGAATCCGTTCGCCTGTCAAACTGAGGTCCATGCATTTTCTTGATTAGCAATGGACACGGTAGCAGTTCGATCCTGTTAAGGGAAGTACCCAACTGTGCTGATTTTTAAACACAAACAAAACTGAAATCCTGATATCAGGAAAATATAACGTGAATACTCAGTTTTGGCCAAGCATGTTTGGAACTTCATCTAAACCCGTGTCGTCTTTAAGAAAATTAATAATTTAATAATTTTATATTCTACTTTGATGCCCAGATCAGCACTACCACTAAGGCAACTCACTTCCATTTATCAAATTTGTTCAAGACTTCGTCATTCTTTCAAACTGCTCATCTTAATGTTCTAATAAAAACAATTGTCTTTACAATGGACAAGCACATTCAACATTAGTCACCAGAATCTAAACTAGTTGCAAGTAAAATAGTGAAATCAGAATTGCATGTCAGCTAAATAAATGTGATCATTTGGCTGAACATTGTATGAGTCTAGGTTGGCTACTATTGAAAGACGCTGGCTACCAGTGTTAAAAGCTGCTTGACTTGGTCCAAGGTATTTAAAAAAAAGTTTTCGGTTTTAACAATCTGGCCGGAATTTATACTCAACATCCAACCCCAAATTAGTATCTCCAAGTTCAAAGCTGTTTCAATATGGGAGAGAATGTTCAGAGTGGCTGGTTTTGCTTTACAGAACACCCTACCTTTAAGCAAACTGCACAAATGTTTAAAAACATATATATAAAAAATATATACTCATAAGGGCTCATTACCCATCACTATCCGGGCCCGGTAGTCAGGGGTAGGCGTGACCCACATTGACACAGGCTGCAGAAACCTCATTCTAAATGGCTTCTCCCCTCATGTCAGACCTACCGGGTACTGTTGACACCCTTTTACTCTAACTATTAGGCAAGAGCAGGTGTTAAACAGGTAGTACAACTTATGTGCTTTATGTAAACTGATACTCTTATAGATCATGTTTCTGTAGATAGTAGTTTTGATATATTAGGTCCTGAAGAATCGCAGTTAATGAACTTTGAGCGAGAAACATGTTGACCACACCCTTCACATCTTAGTACTGTATCGCTTCTGGAAACCTAAGTTCCAGCGAATTACAGACTATCCTTGATTATATTTGCGGCAGAGGACCACCAGAATAAAATTGTTTTCTGGTACCTTGTGCCTCATTTTATCCTCACCCACACCATCTACTCTGTTCTGGCCCCTCACCCACACTTCACCCATAGGCAGTTGGATAAAAGATCTCCGATAAAGAGCCCCTCTTTGAGGTGGGCCCGTTGGGTATTGCACCGCCTACCCAACGAGGAGCTTTGCCTATGATGAAGCATGACACTCGCAAGGGTTTGTGAGGCCATTATATCCAACACAATGGATACCCAGGGCTAGTTCTCCTTTGAGCACTATCCCTTGCAACTTGGTGACCGTCCCTTTCTTCATATTTTAGGAACAGCCCAGCCTCCTTTTTGTTGTCCTTATTACCCATCAGCCTAAGCCCTGGATGTCACTTTACATTGGGATACTAGCATGTATACCCATAATGTCTACACTCTCCAATAACTGCCAATCATCTGCCACCACTTAAGGCTCCATGGGGGGGGAGGGTGGGAGGGGATACTGAAGCTCCATCTTAGTATGTATACATGCATGTATGTATGTGGGGTTTGTATAGTGCAAACCCAGCTAAAGGCAGCAGAGCACCGTATAGAGACAAAGACAGATGCAGACAAGTGAATTAAGAGGTAGCTGGTTTGTGTACTGCTAGTGCATTGTTATTTAGGGGTCCATTAGAATGTCGGGCGGTGGCATCACTGCGGTGCTGGTGGGGTGGAAAAATGCCTTTTTCCGCCCGTGAGCAGCGGGAAACACGTCCGCCTTATTAGTAGAGGAAAACATAGGTCAAATCCCGTCCGCTGCGGAGCGACGCGCACCGCCTTCAAAGTGCGCCAGCCACAGCGGCGGAGGGAGCCAATGGAGACTCACCGCCGTGCGGAATGACGTCCGCCCGCTCCACAAATTAGTATGGCCCAAACAGGCATACGCACTGCAGCGGAGACACCGTCCAACCAGAGACGGCGGAAACTCGACAGCGGAGCGCAATAGCAGAGACCCGGTTCACACCACCCGGTCACGACCACCATGGACCCAGCTCTACATGTGTTTCCAGTGATGTACCACAAGGGCACCCACACATGACCCACCTGCCACCAAGTCACCCCACTGCAGCCGGGACACACATCGACTGCGAACTTGCAGCAACGTCCCGGTCACGTCACCGCAGCGGTCAACACATGCGCACAATGCAGAAGGCAGGGCCACTCCAAGGCATGGGTAGGGCACAAAGACCACACCACCCTCAACCACACATCAACACACCCCATCAAGTGACAGGCAGGCGCCCATCCTGTGCACCCCCATGCACAGCAACAAGCACACCAACAAGCAAGCCAAAACTTCCCCCTGCACCACACAACAAAGAACCAGGGAGACAGCCACTGCAGGAGTGGCTGACAAGGAACACACAACACCAGTGCCACACACACTGAAGGCTGCCAATACTTGCCAGCACATGCACACTCAAACAGATGCCTGCGCAAAAACAACACACAAGCACCACAGGAACACACACAGAACCCCATCAGAAACACACATACCCCGTCAGCTAAACTGGGGAAAGGCAATGGGAGCACACACACACAACAGGAGTGCACAACCTCATCACTCAGGAACAGAACACACACAACATACCACAAATCAAAGTGAAGTGCACCAGCACAGAACTACACTGCCACATCAAAGCAACCACAGATGCACATGAAATCAAAAATGAACAAACACCACAGGACATCAGGGGATGCACATCAGGCAAGTGCCAAGGCCACATACACACAGCACTGTATGCACAACAAGCAGTGTGTGCACAACAAGCACAACAGTCACACACAGACATGACTGACACAACCTCAACACACACAACACCAACCAACAAAGCACAAACACAACAGCACATCCAGGAAGTGAAGCTATACCACAGCCAACACACATACATCCAACACAACAACAACAGATGCACCACTAAGGGAAACAAGAGCACAACCATCCTGAACAGAGCACTGGGCAGCACACACAGCTGAAGAGCACATGAGCAATCCTCACTGACTAATAGTACAAGAACATCACACATAAACCATTGGGGCAATGTCCAGAGTGTAACATCACTCTTGGCCCAAGAACTGCACCACAAAGAACAGTCTCACAAATGACGTGATGTGGAAGCACACACACATGTAAACCAAGGGGACAGCTGACATCAAAGTGAACTGACCTGCATGTCAGTAGTAGACATGTAAGGGGTGTACCATACACAAATTGAGTGAGTGCAGACCCACAATGCGTAGGCATAAGTGGCACACATAGGGGATGGCATTACACCACACACCCCATGGCATACAGGAGGATAAAATGCACCATGTGCCTGAAATGCATGATAAACACAAACACAATGGCAGTGTGGAGCAGCAGGGCTACACAGTCTACAGAAACACACTCAAGACACAGTGATGATCAAACAAACACAACAGTGATGTGCAAGTCACACACTTTGCACACTCATAAGTGAGCAAAACAACAAGGAGGAGTCAGACAGAACAGCATGGACACACCAACACTCTACACAGTGCACAACAGACAACTCACACATGTGTATACAACTATATCCACAGTTCAGGACAATCCAAACAACAGGCACACGACTCCTGGGTGACACGTGTGTCTATCACAATCCAGAGGCACACACACATCCACACCCACTACAAAGTCACACCCTTCACACTGCACACCTATTGACTACCCAAGAGCACACATCTCATGTAGGCCATGGGACCAGATCTAAGGGCCAACACAAGATGACCATACATATACACAGCTGGGCACACATAAAGGAATAACACACATATATCATGACATTGCCCAGCCTGCATGCAAACCTGTGCACACCATCAAACTCTGTGCTGGCAGTGTCCCCCAACCTGACATGGCAACAATGTAGCCAACAATAGCAAACCACAAAAAAGAGAACTGCATGACAGACAAAAGAGCCATCACAGATAACACTAGTATCAGTGTCTGAATGTACTGAAGACACTGTCACCCCTGTTTAAAAATGTGATGCGGGCAAAGAGCTTGGCAATGTTGAAGTGACACATAGAGCATGGTGCACAGGCAACCAAATGCACACACCAAAAGAACTTTAATCAGCAAGGACACTGACAAAACACACCACAGGAGTAACTGTCTTTATTTACATATTGCACAGATGTGACAGTAGAATAACAGTAGACAAGAGCAAGACACAAAATGTTGATCATGTTTAAGATAATCTGCACAGGCTAACTACAAACAGGAAGGCCAGTGTCCATGGTACAGGGGAGAGCCCAACACAGCAGAGCAACAGGGCCAGTGTCCATGGCACAGGGGAGAGCCCAACACAGCAGAGCAACAGGGCCAGTGTCCTTGGCACAGGGGAGAGCCCAACACAGCAGAGCAACAGGGCCAGTGTCCAGTTCAGGGTACACATCGAGTACATGAGAGGCTGCACATTGGGGAGTCCAACACAGCAGAGCAACAGGGCCAGTGTCCAGTTCAGGGTGCACATCAAGTAAATGAGACGCTGAACAGGGGAGAGTCCAACACTGCAGAGCAACAGGGCCAGTGTCCAGTTCAGGGTGCACATCAAGTACATGAGAGACTGCACAGGGGAGAGCCCAACACAGCAGAGCAACAGGGCTAGTGTCCATGGCACAGGGAAGAGCCCAACACAGCAGAGCAACAGGGCCAGTGTCCAGTTCAGCGTGCACATCGAGTACATGAGAGGCTGCACAGGGGAGAGCCCAACACAGCAGTGCAACAGGGCCAGTGTCCAGTTCAGGGTACACATCAAGTACATGAGAGGCTGCACAAGGGAGAGCCCAACACAGCAGAGCAACAGGGCCAGTGTCCAGTTCAGGGTGCACATCACGTACATGAGAGGCTGCACAAGGGAGAGCCCAACACAGCAGAGCAACAGGGCCAGTGTCCTTGGCACAGGGGAGAGCCCAACACAGCAGAGCAACAGGGCCAGTGTCCAGTTCAGGGTACACATCGAGTACATGAGAGGCTGCACATTGGAGAGTCCAACACAGCAGAGCAACAGGGCCAGTGTCCAGTTCAGGGTGCACATCAAGTAAATGAGACGCTGAACAGGGGAGAGTCCAATACTGCAGAGCAACAGGGCCAGTGTCCAGTTCAGGGTGCACATCAAGTACATGAGAGACTGCACAGGGGAGAGCCCAACACAGCAGAGCAACAGGGCTAGTGTCCATGGCACAGGGAAGAGCCCAACACAGCAGAGCAACAGGGCCAGTGTCCAGTTCAGCGTGCACATCGAGTACATGAGAGGCTGCACAGGGGAGAGCCCAACACAGCAGTGCAACAGGGCCAGTGTCCAGTTCAGGGTACACATCAAGTACATGAGAGGCTGCACAAGGGAGAGCCCAACACAGCAGAGCAACAGGGCCAGTGTCCAGTTCAGGGTGCACATCACGTACATGAGAGGCTGCACAAGGGAGAGCCCAACACAGCAGAGCAACAGGGCCAGTGTTCATGGCACAGGGGAGAGCCCAACACAGCAGAGCAACAGGGCCAGTGTCCAGTTCAGGGTGCACATCAAGTACATGAGAGGCTGCACAGGCCAGGGGAGAGCAGCAGTGAATGACAAGGCCAGTGGGCATGGCAAAGTGCAGAGTCAGGACATGAGAAGCTGCACAGGCAAGGGAAAAGCAGCAGTGAACGACAAGGCCAGTGGGCTTGGCAAAGTGCAGAGTCAGGACATGAGAAGCTGCACAGGCAAGGGCAGAACAGTAAGGCCAGTGGCCATGGCAAAATGCAGAGTCAGGACATTAGAAGCTGCACAGGCAAGGGCAGAAAAGCAGTGAATGACAAGGCCAGTGGCCAGGGAGAAGTGCAGAGTCTGGACATGAGAAGCAGCACTGTGAGTGTGCATGACTGTACCCTTCCATGGCCAGCAACACACCCAGGTGGCAAACAAGGGTCAGGACTAGCACACCTGTATGAGAGACATGTGTATGAGGGGGGCTGCCACTCACATTTGGCTGTCAGGTGGACTGGGAGCTGGCTGTGTGTGGGGGACAGCAGGCCCACTTGACTGGGGAGACAGAGGCCCAGGTGATGTAGGGCTATCAGTGGCTTGGCACACTTGAGGGCTGTTTGGACCAGGTGGTGTAGTGGCACGTGGAGGTGGAGTCATGCAGCCCTGTGACACAGTGTGTGTGGGAGAGGTTTGAGGGGTGCCTTTCCACTTTTTGGGAATTCGAAATGGCTTCCCTCTACTGGGGTCAATGGGAACTGGTGATGATACAACAGGCACACCCCCACAACTGTCCCGCATCAGGTGCAGACACTGGCACTCCCTCTGGTGACGTGCTGGATCCTGCGGAACGCTTTGCTTTGCTACGCCTCTGGACCACCTTCCCCTGTTTGCCAGGTGTCCCCCCTACAGTGCCTCCCTTGCCTGTTTGCCAGGGGTGGCCCCTACAGTGCCCTCCTTTGCCTGTTTGCCAGGGGTAGCACCTACAGTGCCCTCCTTCACCTGCTTCTCTGGGCTTGGAATTGCAGTTGATGTGGCGGGGAATGTGGCCCTGTGCCCTACCTAGGTGTACCCTTGCCATACAATACCTCTTCAGTGGGCATAGACACTGCACACCTAGCTCTGTGTGAAGCTTTAGGGACAGTAGAGTCCTTCACTGGTGATGCCTCTGAGGCATGGGAGCCTGATGTCTGCCTCATTGCTTTTTCGGCCTTGCTCTTCCCTGACGGGCTCTTGTCTTTGCATTCTGGGGTGGCTCTGCTCTTTTGTGGGGATGGTGTCTGTGGGCGGGCATGCTTGGGTTGTGTCTGCTGGGTGCTTCTTGTGCTATATCGTGAATGTGACGCATGGGAAACGTGGTCACTTTCATCCGATGTGGCCACTGACTGGGGGGGTGGACAAAGGCACCTGAGCAGGAATGGGAGTATGTGCTTGTTGAAGGGCAGACGTCACTGTGGATGACAAAGCCTGGACTGTACGGTGTAGCCCACCCACGTCAGAGTGTATGCCCTCCATGTAGGCAACCACCAATACCTATGACCACTGACAGACCCTGAGGGAACAGGAGGGACAGCACACACCCCCATTAGGACATGACAGTCCACATTGGCAAGTAGGCCATACCAAGTACCATGTGGTACTCTGGGGCACCTTGTTGTCAGATGTGAGGGCCTCACCGATCATGGTGCATGCAGAGTAGGCAAACATGAAGTCACACTCAGATAGTGGACACTGCTGTTCACCCCCTAAAAGATTCCCCACACTATCCCAATACTGAATGACCATGTAGATCCTAACACATCTGGCTATGGGAAAGCACAGCAGGGAGGATCACCTTTGTAAGGCCACTTTGGAACAATGCATGACACTGGCACCCATCCCAGCAGCCACTCACATGACACAGCACAGCACCACCCCACGAACATCATATGGCCCACCGCTGCCACAGGCCCCGACACATGCATCCGCTCCCAGCCAAAGTCACCCTCCCCAAATACTCACCCCTGCCTTGCTGACGATGCTCCTTCAGACGTGCATCCAGCTCAGGATGAGTCACTGCCAATATGCGGGCCATCAGTTGTGTCATGTTGCGCCGTGCCAAACGGCCAGTGCGTGGTAGCAGCCCCAATGTCATCTCTGCCACGTTCTTTGCCAGCCAGCGTATGTCCTCCCACCTCTTGTGGCAGTGGGTGCGTTGTCGGTTGGATACCCCCAGGGCTCGCACCTTTGCTGCAATGGCCCTTCACACGGCCTTACGCTGGTGTACCTTGAGCTGCAGGTATGGGAGAAAAGAAGGGGAAATTATCAGTGACACAGTGTCATGTACCAACATCTATCAGTACAATAGCAAGAAACATGACCAATTGTAATCTCCATCCATCCCAAACTGGGGGACACCCCACAAGGGCACCCTGCATGGTCCAAACAGATGTGATTGCATGCATTCACGAGAGCGTACAGGGTCACTCATAATCTCACACACATTCAGGATGACTGCACTGAACCCCCTCAGTGGCTTGAACACATCTTCTGTCCCATGCATGTCTGGCCACTACATACATCACATATCTACATGTGTCTGCGTGTAGAATCACCGTGTGTATGACTGGGCAGCATTCAATGAGCATGTCCTGTGAACATATGTGTTTGTAATGTGTGTGTCCTCGGGGCACATGGACTCACCTACAAAATAGCCATCTACACAAGTGTGGTCGTGTGCAATTATACAGGCCTTAGATGGTGCATATCTTCATTTCGGTGTGAATGAACAAGAGGAAGGCCCCAGTAAGTGCAGTGATGTGATCTCGTCTTGGTGGGCATGCACGGGACATAGTCTCTAGGTTCACACTGAGTCGGACAACAGGGGCACACGGAGCCAATCAACCAAGCAAGTACTGTCCTGGCACCTGCAAGTCCAACATCCTGTGGCTCTGTATGGCTGACAATGTAACACACTCCACTCAGACATACAACTGCAGGCAGGTAAAACCGTGACATTGGGACACACACGCTCCCTCGCCCTGGAGATAGCCTGTTTGTCAGTGTATGACACAACCCCACACCCTCAGGCATTTACTGCAACAGCACAACTACATGTCTGACCCCCCGCCTTACATCTCCCTCTACGATGACTTACCACTACATTGGGGCCACCATACAACCTTGGGTACTGTGCCAGCACCTCGTCCACAAGGACCTCCAACTTCTCGCTTATGAATGGACTGGCACGTACCTTTTCTGTCCTTGCCATCCCTGTTGACATGGAACACCTGCGGTGGAAGTGAGTGATGAGGGGTCCCAGGCAGCAGTCTCCTGAGGCAGCAGCAGGAGAGGGGCCCAGGTAGCATTCACTTGAGGCAGCAGCAGGAGAGGGTCCCAGGCAGCAGTCTCTTGAGGCAGCAGCAGGAGAGGGTCCCAGGCAGTAGCCACTTGAGGCAGCAGCAGGAGAGGGTCCCAGGCAGCAGTCACTTGAGGCAGCAGCAGGAGAGGGTCCCAGGCAGCAGTCACTTGAGGCAGCAGCAGGAGAGGGTCCCAGGCAGCAGTCTCTGTGAGCAGTGGAAATGTGATGCTCACTCCCACTGATTTATAGCCCCCTGGGGTTGTTTCTTAGGTGCCAGCCTGCAACAATTGGTTATTCAGGTCTGCCTCTTTCAAAAGCATCCAATGACCGCCTCCACGGTGGCGGAGCACGCCTTCCGCGATTTTCAAAACAGCATCATGCCACCGCAGTCATCGCTCCCATTGACTGCAGGCAATGCTCCATGGTGGTGATGCACCGCAGGGACCCGGGGTGCGCTACCGCGATGGTGCATCTTTCAAAAGCATCCAATGACCGCCTCCGCAGTGGCGGAGCACGCCTTCCGCAATTTTCAAAAATGTATTATGCCACCGCAATCATTGCTCCCATTGGCTGTAGGCAATGCTCCATGGCAGTGATGCACCGCAGGGGCCCGGGGTGCGCTACCGCGATGGTGCATCTTTCAAAAGCATCCAATGACCGCCTCCGCGGTGGCGGAGCACGCCTTCTGCGATTTTAAAAAATGCATCATGCCACTACAATCATCGCTTCCATTGGCTGTAGGCACACCGCGGGGGCCAGGCGGTAGCTACCGCGATTTGGGTGGCAGAGCATGCCCACCGCCATCTACCCATGTCTCCATGTCAATGGCTACCGCACTTGTGAAAGGGGTGGTGCTGGTGTCACACCGCCGGGGCTAGGCGGTAGCTACCGCGATTTGGGGCACATGCCCTCGTGAACACTGCATCAATTCCCAGCAGCAACATGGTTAAGGCACATCATTGTGGACACAATGCCATTATTCGATATGATCCACAAGTAGACGCACGTGCCATGGTTGGCTATGTCTGACATACATTGGTCTGTGTTCCCTGCCATGTCACTTATGCATTTGATGGTTGATGATGCTTGACAGTGTTAAGGTGAACTCAACAATGTGTAATCAATGTGTTGTGGGTCAGTGCTGGCCTTGGCAAGGCTTGTCTCACTGTATGGTGTTGTTACTTACTTGTACTTTTATATATGCTCATGCACACCCCACTGACAGTTTGCTGTCTACTGTGGTCCTTGTGTTGTTGATGTGTGCCAAGCATACATGATGCATTGAGGTGTGACAGTTACAGCAGATGGGTATGAGACAATCATGTTCTTTTTACACACATTGGTGGATGTTACGCTACAAGGGCTCTGTATGTGTGCATTCACATTGACCTATGTGTTGTTTGTGGCACTTGTGTATGGTAAATGGAGAGGTGTGCCCTCTGTGTGTCTCAAATGTCCACCCATGGAACCGGGTGTGCCACGCATTTCTCATGGCAGTCGTTGTTTTTCCGTGACATCCTTAACGGGATGTGCTGAGGCCATCTCATGATGGTTGTCCTTGACATGTGTCCATTTACATCTCAACTAGGAGGAGTCCTAATCTCATACGTCACCTGACACTGCTGGAGGACATGGAGGATGTTGTGATCATTCGCAAATTCTGCCTCGACAGACCAACACTGAAGACCCTTTGTGATCTATTGGAGCCCCACCTGCAGCCTCGTCGCCACGCCCCTAACAGCATTCACACCAACGTACAAAGTGATGGCAGCCCTCCATTTTTTTGCAACTGGTTCCTTCCAGGAGACTGTGGCCAACGCTGCCGGGTTGTCACAACCCATGTTCAGCCTGGTGCTGAGGGATGTTCTTGCAGCCATGATGATATATAAGGATAGATACATACATTTCTCCAGGGGTGCAAAATTGGACAGTGTGAAGGGTGACTTCTATCCCCTTGGTCACATCCCCCATGTTGTGGTGCCATTGATTGCACCCATGTTGGTCTGGTGCCACCACAGGCGAGTGAGCACATTTTTAGGAACCATAAACATCACTCGATCAATGTGCAGGTGGTGTGCCTTGCAGACATGTCCATATCGCATGTGTGTGCAAGATTCCCCGGCTCAGCTCATGAGTCGTACATCCTGAGGAACAGCATTGTGCCCAGGATGATGGCAAATCTGCTTCCAGAGCGTGCTTGGATTGTGGGTGAGTATGCCTAGTGATATGGCATGCTGTGTGTGTGACCTGCTGCCCTATGCCTGTGCAACATTGCAATGTGTGTTTGTCATTCCTAGGAGACTCTGCATATCCCAGCCGGCCATGGCTGCTAAGCCCACTACGAAATCCCAGGACCCCGGCTGACATCAGGTACAATGAGGCCCATGGCCGGACCCGTCGTATCATTGAACGGACTTTTGGCCTGCTCAAGTCAAGATTCCACTGCCTTGACAGGACTGGAGGTGCACTGTCATTCTCGCCTGGGAAGGTCTGCAAGATCGCTGTGGCATGCTGTATGCTCCACAACATGGCCATTCACAAGGAGATTCCCCTGCTCCTGGACGATGGTGAGGACCCAAGGCCACCGCCTGCTCAAGGACCTGAGTCCAGTGATGAGGACAGTGGAGAGGAGGAAGGAGTTGACATGCTTCAACAGCTCATCACCCGCTACTTCACTTGATGGTGTGTGACTGTGTACATCCAATAAAGGACAGTGAGAGAGAAAAGATATAAGTGCTCATAAATAGTATTGATGTAGAAGTGGAGAATAACCCCCACACAGCTTTAAAATCATTTGAATTCTTGAATTCCTTCGTAATAAGTTGGTGTGCACTTACTTATACTTTTTAATTGGAAAACATGACTGTCAATGACAAATTCTCCTCATTTAAATCACGGAGTTATTTTCTATAATTGCTCTGTTCCAATTATTAAAACCAGTAATCGCTCTTTATAAATGTGCCAATACGAGTAAAAACGAAGATGCAATCAGTCCGCTCTCTAGCTCGCCGATTCTAGCGCTTTCCTAACGCACCCGGTAGTGGAGTTCTGTTACTTCCGGGTCCAAGAAGGCTGCTACAGCGTAACGCGAAGCAACGAGGAATGGAGCGTGAGATACGAGAATGAATCCCATAACAAATCAACATCAAAACCGCAAGTATGAGTAAAACTTTCTAACCATTTAACAATATCATTCTGAGTGCAGCCCCCTCGAAGCCTTCCATAGACTCGAAGGAAGTGTTCCAAACCAACACTTCAGGTAGGCTGAACAACGTGAAAGTTTGGTTTAATGGTGTACCTTTTTTACCGTTAATATTTTTTTACCTTTAATCTTTGTAAAATCGGGGATTAATAAGATCAGCTACGAGTGACACTCTCCTTCTGAAAGAGTTCTACATAATTATTCAAAAACTCCACAATTAATAATGCTCACTTGGGTCTTCATTTATGCAAAAAAAGAAAGGAATCCACTGTTTCAAGAGTAGATTAATGACGTTTACTCAACAACAGTACATATTAATGAGCAAAAACAAGGCTCAGCACTGATAATAAGAACTATTCCACATAACATAATCATAGAATTAAAAAGCGAAAAAATCATCACTAATACTTGTAGGATGTATTTACAACTAATTCTGCATATATTTGGCTTGCTTGAAATGAGAGAGTTGACACTGCCAGTTACTGGGGACTATTTAAAGTATTGCTATCTTTATGATAATAGTAGTGTATTTACTACTTTACATGTCTCCTCCTCCCCTTACCCTTGTATGTCCTAATTCACGTGTTCACATTATTTGTTCACAGGTACATTGAGACCGAAAACAAGAAAAGAAACAGGTTGACAATTTCCCTTCTTTTTATTTCTTGTTTTGCGTTTGCAATAATTATTGTAGACCCACACCACTCTCACATTTTTTTAGATTGGTCCTGAAGAAAGCCCGTAAGTCGAATTCCGGCAAAAGGGCTGAAACATGTCGGCCATTTTTTACCTCACTAAATGCTAGTGCGCTCTGAATTCCTACATTTTTGATAGAACGCACATCTAAAGCATTCCCCAATCAGGGGCTACCCGAATCCAGATCAAATAAAGTTCAAAATCTGGCTGTACGGGTATTTTTAATTCACACTTTGTCCACATCACTGGGTCACTACTGTTTTTAAACCATGGGTAAGATCCTCCTGGTGGAGGCTGCATATCTAAAATGAACCCTATGATTATGCACACACGTGTCATATAGCGGAGAACAAAGATATACCGCTACCCAGACTACCCAAAACGTGCATGAGGGTTTTTTACTGGAGACACAATACCCGAGTCTTGCATACCTTGGTTTATGCAGGACAAGTGATCCTTTCCTATTGATTAGTTGGTGTGACGAGCTACAACTAGTACATTGTCTGGTGTGATTGCTGTTGTCGTGAAGGGCTATGTGCGGATGGTACAGACAGGTACATGTGAAGTCACCTGTGTGTGGAAATGTGGTAGGGACATTACACCTGTGAACGTATACACAACTCTGTTTGTTGACACGTGTTGCACATTGTGTTGTCTGCCTGTTGACTTGTGTAGATGGTTGGTGTAGTGAAATGTCTGTGATGCCACACTCACGCCAGTGACTATTGTTCTGTTGTGTCTCCCTGGGTGCCTTTTCCAGGCCTAACTACTGTACATCTTTTGGCATACATTATGGACATTTTGAACAGTGGAAATATTGCACTAAAGACAAATCAACAGCAATTGAAGTGTGTAAGGTATTGTATTTACAAAGTTAACATGTGAAGGGTGCGGGTAGATTTACATAAAGGTGGTGATGGAACAGTGAGTTGACAGTCATGGTAAGTGAGATGTAAGAGTAGACACCACATGGATGTGGTGACCCAGTCCAACAGACAGGTGCCATTCACAAGGCAGTGTGGGGAAGTACAGTCCAAACAGTCAATACAGTAGGGAACAGGGTTGCCATCAGTGCTGGCTCCGTGACTGGCGTTTGGCTGGAGCTTTGCCACCAGAGACTCCCAGGCTCTTCTTTGGACTCCCCCTTGCTCGCTTGGCCCGGGGGGGGGGGGGGGGCAGCTGCTGGGCCAGCGGCGTCTGAGGACTCACCCCTCTCTGAGGCCGCAGGGGAGGATGGAGCACTGTCATCCTGCAGCACAACAGAGGGGGGCGGAGGTGTTGTTTGGGACGCAGGCCTGTCCCTCAGTAACGCCACTTGCTGGCCCATGAGGCCCACCATTTGTCCAAGGCGGGTGTCGATGGACCTCATCAGCAGGATGAGCTCACGTAATAGTTCGTCAGACTGGCCACTTTGTCCCTGGACCTGTTCGTAGGCACCGATGACTCTAGTGAAGTAGTTCAGGGATGGTGTACCAACCTCCTGAGGTCTGTGGGTGATCCTGGCCCTACCCCCTGCCCTGCTGCCACAGACCTGTTGCCTCACCACTGTGGGTCCATGCACACTCTCCCTGCCGTCCACAGTTGTTGGTGTGGGCTGATCATCCCCTGGGACACCGAGGGTGCTGCAGGTGGCACTGGTGGCCGTGGTGGTTGCAGTGGTGGCGGCGGTGGAGGCACAGGCCGTAACTGCAGAGGTCTGCTGTGCAGTTGTTGTTGCTGCAGACGTGGTGGTGGGTAGGATGGGGGCCTGGGACCTGTCGCTCCCTGGCACACCAGATGGGCCGGCCTGGAGCTCATCGTCCAGAGAATCCTGGGCGTCTACATCCGAGAGTCCATGTACGGGGGTGGAGACTGGCATCAAACTTATCCACTTAAACCCAGAAATGTTGAGAGGGGGGCCTTGGTGGGAGCTACTGTCAGAATCCGTCAGTCTAGGGTCAGACAGCGTTATGTAGGTGATGGACTCCCTCGTTACCTGTGTTCCAGGATTCGCAGATCCATTCTGGTTAGATTGGTGGCCTTGTGGTTGAGGTCGCTATCTTTGCAGAATTTCAAAATGGCCGCCGAGCTTAAGGTGGAAGGTTGGTGGTCTAATTCTGCGGCCAGAGAAATCTCCTCAGCTGTTGTCACGCGCGTTTGGAAACAACGCTGCGCACTTCAACTGAATTTCTGCTGAGGTAGGCTGCGTTTAGTTCTGCGCTGCTACCTCACTCGAATTTAGAGATTCTGTCATTCGTTTTGAGGAGGTTATGTTCCAGTTCCATAGAGTGAAGGAGGAAGACAGATGTTCGTCGGCAGAGTGAGGTTGTTGAACATTTCCCTGGAGGTTAGTAACGCTCCAGTAACTGCAATCTAGTACATGACGGTTTTGAGGCGCAGAGAGGTACTAGCATCTGCAGGCAGAGGCAGTCATTTACAGAGTATGAAAGAGGCTTTACAAGGCAACAAGTAAGTCTTCCATTATACAACGTTTGAGAGCAATATTTAGTCTAAGACTGAAGGACAGTTTCCCGTCCATGGAAGCACATGGAAAGACTTGAGTATGAATAGAAGACTACATTGACACCTGAAATGAGAATTATAGTTTGAACTTTTGGCAAGCAGAAGCAGCAGTACAAGAAGCAAAAGACTTTACAAAAAATATAATATGTTTGGCATTGCGCTAGAGACTAGCAAGTAAATATAGTTATGTGATATATATATATATCAGTTATAATTGTACTTACTTATATTGAGGATTGAAGACTGAAAGACAAGGAAAGAGACAATATTGATTCTACTTTATACAGTTAGCAGTTTTTACACAGAATAAAAAATCTGTTGAAGGCTGGATATACAGGTAACTGGGATACACGTTCCTGGGTAAATACATAGTGGGTTATAGAGCTTACAAGTGTGATTGTTTCTTTGCAGGAAATCAACTGTAACTGAACTTTCACTAATCAAGGTTGCAGTACTACATTTCCACAAATTCTACTCAACAGAGAGCAGCATGACACTGCAGATTGACAGGTATAAGAGAAGGGTACAGATAAGGTTGTTTAGAGTATATAGAGGTTACATGTTGTTTTTGGGTTACAGGAAATCTTGAGGAAGATCACTCAAGACCAGTCAAGAAGAAAGGAAGCAGTGCAGTCTCTCTTTTTTCTTCCAACTCCCCTTTACCCCTCTTCGCTACTGGAGAGCCTGGTGTTCACCGTAGTGGGGTAGGGGATTGAGGAATTCCCATCTGTTCCCATGGAATCTTAAGTTCTGGATTTGGCACTTGACACCTCCCTCCCCCAAACAGGCCTCCCAGGCAAGATGGCTACATACCTGTTAGGTGAAGGTGAACAATGCAATGGCTTACAGGTCCTCCTGGGTGGGAGGGAGTGCTCCATGCTGCTCAGGTGTGGGACAGGGGCATGGTGGGAGTAGGAGTGCAGGCCTCCCTCCCCCTAACAGGCCTCACAAGCAAGATGGCTACATACCTGTAAGTTTGTTTGGTGTACTGCAAATGCTTGCAGGGGCTCCTGAGTGGGGGAGTGCTCTTTCCTGCTGGGGTGTGGGACAGGGGGCATGGTGGGAGTAGTAGTGCAGGCCTCCCTCCCCCAAACACCCTCACTAGCAAGATGGCTACCCACCTGTTAGGTGAAGGTGAACAATACAATGGCTTCCAGGTGCTCCTGGGTGGGAGGGAGTGCTCCATGCTGCTGGAGTGTGGGACAGGGGGCATGGTGGGAGTAGGAGTGCAGGGTGACTGTGCTCATGCTTCCATGGTAATATTGCTAACTACGTTTAGGGTAATTGGGAATGGGTGACTGTTGAATATGCACGGCAGGTTTTTTTGTGGGCTTGTGGTGCAGGTGGATGTGATTTGTTTTGTATGGTGTGTGTTTTTGGATGTGCAAAACAGTACATATCAGTGTTTGGTTGACATTTGTTTGTACTTACCAGCCTCCACTCCCCCGGTTACTCCTGTAAGACTGTCAGGATGCAGTATGGCAAGCACCTTCTCCTCCCATGGTGTGAATGTTTTCTGTGGGATGGGAGGGCCACTGCCAGTCCGGTTTGCCAGCTCCCAGTTCTTGCTCCTTCTCTCATTGACAACCCTCTTGAGATCATGCCACCGCTTCATGATCTCCTTCTTGGATCGTGGGGTGGTCCCTACTGCATTGACCCTTTGTACAATCCTTTCCCACATTTGAGTCCTTGTGGCCAATGGTGTCTGTTGGACCAGGCTACCAAACAGGTGTGGTTCCACTCTGACTATCTCATTGACCATGACTGTCAACTCACTCTCTGTGAATCTGGGCTTTTTCTGTGATGCCATGGTGTGTGGTGTTTGAAGGGTTTTTGGGTGCAGGGGTGTGGGTGGTGGGTGTGGTGTTTTTGTGTGAGGTGTGTTATGTGCTGGGGGTTGTTTGTGCTTGTGTGATGGTGATGGTGGTGGGGACCTGTCAGGTCTGGTGTATGCCCATCTCTTCTGGAGTGTTGCAAAGGATTGTGGTCAGTGAAGGGGCTGGTTTTATTCTTAGCTGTGTGGGTGTGTCCAGATGGGGTTTTGCTGTCAGGTGTGTTGTAGGAGTTGTCCTGGTATGTTTTTGTTTGGCATTTATTTATTTAATTGGTATGTGTTTTGTGTATTTGGGGGGCATAGCTACTTTGATTTGTGCAATGTTTGGCATCGCTGCGGTGTTTTTACATCGTCTGCCATGTTTTTGGAGGATCGTCCGCTGCGGTGGCAATGCTGCAGCTTTTCCGCCGGCTCTCCCATTCACTGCAGTGTGCGACCGTGGCAGTCGGTAACAGCGGAACGTACCGTGGGACCATCAGGGATATACTAATTTCCCGTGCTGCGTTTCTGACCGCCACGGTCGGTTTTTGGTCGTCACCGCCCGCGTCCAGCGTTTTTTGATAGCCCGCTACCGCCGCGGTCTGTCTTTTTTGGCGGTTGTTCCTAATTTGGCCGCCGGTTTGACCGCGGACCCGGAGGGCGGTTGTCCTGCCTCCATGGCGGCCGGGGTGGTTTTCCGCCCGACATCCTAACGGGGCCCTAAGTGTTGTTTAAAGAAGTGCATCTTCAACTTTGCATGAATTGGAGCTGCATAGAGACGGTCCAAATAAATACAGGAATATTGTTCAAGATCTATGGTGCATAGGTGGAAAAGGCCTATTGCCTTGTTTTTTCTTTTTTACACTTTGTCTACAGTCTGATGGTGTCTTGGCTGGTGGTACGTCGAGAAGCACCATACATAGTAAGCTTGCAAGCCTGGTAGCTGAGGGGGCAGATCTTGATGACTTTGTAAATGATGTTTTAAAGATGGTGCAGGCCACCAAGGGGAGCCAGTGGAATTCCATCTCTACTCAGGGTGCAGAAACCACTACAGGTCTCCCTCACCCAAGGCTCCTCCAAGAGGTCCCTGTGAGCAACAGTAATCTGCAGTTCTGGGGTTCACAGGTAATTAGCCCTGCCCACAAACTGTTGCTTTACATTACAAAATGCAGGACGAATAAAGGAAAAATGGAGCGGAAGCTTGCTCCCCAGTTTTCATGAATGTTCATCCTTTCACCAAGCATTTGTCTGACTGCTTCTAAACTGTTGATGTGATTATTATCAATTGGAAAATGAAATTGAACAACCTTTTTGAGTCCCTCAAACCCTCGACCACTGTATTCTGCTGTCAGGGTAATGCACGCTTTGGAGTTGTTCAAATAATAGTTTGAGCGGAGGCTGGCACAGGTAAGCACAGTGGGGCGGCAGGGGGGGGAGTCGACAGATGACACCATAGGTAATATTTATTTATTTATACCTATTCCGTCGTCTGTTGACTTAACTCCATTCGCACCCCGCCCCGCCGCCCTTCATTTACCTATGCCGGCCGCCACTGAATGGCTCTGTTGCTTTCTAAGCACATATTAAACCAGAATGGCGCTTGGGAGTGAGTTCCTATCCTCTATAGTTTGGTGCACATGTGTGCCAGGTTTATCTGTTATCTGTTTTCTATTGCTTATGCACAGGCTTTATGCGGCATGCTATGGCGCCTGGTTGTGAAGTTTCAGAAGTAACTAGTTTCAAGCTCACAGATGTCAACATTGGAAATTTACAAAAAAATTCAAGGCGTTTACAATGTGTCCGCGAGAAGCTCTCACAGAACTGGTTGAGTCTGTAGATTGCCAAAATAAGGCTACTCTCTGTGCTCTCCATACCCAGACACAAAATTTACAGGGTCTTTACCTTCCACTTTCAGTCTGGAATTGGCCAATCCAGACAATCGCAAGAGTCCTGGATATGGTTCTCTTATTAACCTCGCTAATAGACCACAAGATGAATAATAACCCAATAATGTCGCCTCTGTATTATTTAAAAACTGATACAATGCATCTCTAACGCAGGCTAAATTGGCCGTAATTAATAAGCTGGTTATAGGTCCTGTCTATTGTAGTGCCTTCAGGTGATTTAGAGATGCAAAGGTGAAAATGTGGCCAAAGACCTTGGGGAGATATGGATGTTGACAGTGGCATAACACAGGCCCCTGCATCCTACGCGATGGTGGGAGGCCCCCTCAGCACAGTACTCTGGTGGCAAAGCTCCTTAAGTTTTGTTATGCCAGTGGATGTTGATTAAACAAAATGTCAACATTTTAAAATACATTTAATGAGGGTTTCTACAGTACAGACACATTACCTCATGATTATCAAAAAGACACATTCAGTGATTTAATAAGGAGCTTTTGTGAGAAGGCAGATTTGAGTTATGACTCTTGGTTCCCTAGCTGGTGGCCCAAATCAGTATATCCTTGTTCCTCTGGTATAAAAAATACTTAAGCAGCAGAAATAAAATGCAATGTGAAAGCATGCGAGGCTCCGGGGATACTTTTGCCTGGAGGAATGCCTTCATCGAGCGTGCAGCCCGTATGGATGTGCCGGAATGCGTGTGAAGTTCCCGGTTGCAGCGGGGAAAGTCTATAGACTATTAATTGGTCTTTTAGCAATTGTGGAGTTTGTTTTCTTGCCGCTCCAATCACACTCCTGAGCGCGGCTGCATTTTTGCAAAACTTCGGCTCTATTTTTCCTTCTCCTCAGGAAACAACGCACCTTTTGTTCTTGACCTGTTCTAATGGGTCTAAGGTGACACAAATTTCAAATTTTCTGAAGATTTCTGTGTTAATGCATTTTCTCTCTTATATATCGTGCTCAATATCTAATGGGCAGTTTTTTGAGCATTTTAAACAGTGGTTTAGATTTTCATGGCAATGCCTAAAGGTTGATTCTACAACAGACTTTTAAATTACTTTTTCCAATACAGTATGCAAGTATATTACAACACTTTACCTTGACATTTACTTCCTTTGTCATCATCGGCGCTCACAGGAAAGCTAGTTATTTCAACTTTACTCTAACAGGGAGACTGTGCATTCTTCCAAGGCATAGACTTCTATAACATTTAATGCCAATGGTCGCAAAGAGTCTGGCGGTAATGCTAATAAAAGGGTTAAAAAAGATTCTTGTTCTCTGACTACACCACCACTGCCTTTGACACCGGACGATATTATGGGAGAACTGAGAAATATGAGACCATTTATGGTAGACACCTGTGCGGCGCTTCAAAGAATTGTGAAAAAGTGGTTTTGCTTTGACTCCAGAATTTCAGAGGTTGAATAGAGAGTTAGTGATGCTCAAGATGTGGCCGCTAAAGCTGTTATACTAACTAAAGAGGTGACTCAGAGGGGGCGTGGCCAAGATGGCGGAGTGAGCGGACGTGTCTCGCCACAGCTCCTGCCAACAGCCTGAATTCAGCACCAGTTCCGGCACCTTTTCCGACCGCAGTTGGTGGCCGAGGCTGCCGGTGCCGTCCCAGCAACAGAGCGGACCAGCTGGAGGCGTCTAACGGCGCCGTAGACGGAGGCGGCGTAGTGTAGCGGCCCGGAGGCGCGGAGCCCCCCTCCCCCCCTCCGGCCTAGAAGCGAGGCCGTCGCGAGGCGGAGAACGCAGCCGAGCGGAGCGGCGCCTCTGCGGGGCCTGTGACGGGACCCGCCTGCGAGCGCCTGGCGGCTGTTCCAGGAGCGGGGTCCCCTGCGGGAGTCGCCGAGGGCCCAGCTGAGGAGGAGAGCCGTCCTGACGGCGGGACGCGCACGACGGCCCTGCGGGGCACGGAAGACAGCGGAGGCAGTCGACGAAGAGCAGGAAGGTGAGGGCGGCCCTTGGGCGCGGCGGACGGCGTTGTGAGAGTCCGTGGGCAGCACTGGGGTGATTGTAGCGGTGAGCCTCTCAACGGCATATCGGCCCGAGGCCTGCCTGGCTCTGCCTCTCCTGAACTGTCTGGGCCCGTGCGGGGGGCCCAACCGGGGGGTGTCCCCTACCTCCCCCAGCAAAGGCGGCCCTGCAGAGGTTGGCGGGCCCGCCTCCCTCCATGTGCGACAGGCAGCATCCGCCAAGGGACAGCACCAAGGGGGCCTTATCGGATACACCAGGGGCCCGCGTCTGGAGCTGATTTTTCCCCCCTCCCCGGCCCGGGGAGCTGACTGCGGCCGGCGTGGAACTGCAGAGTCAGACCGCGCGATTTCCCGCCCGCGTGGCCCTCGATCCCACCCGACGGGGCACCCGCCCTGGAACCGGCAGCCCCCTGACCTCTGATAAACAGTTACGGTGTTCTTCACCCCTCACGGGCAAGACTTTCTTCCCTCCCCGGGGCCCTTGACTCCCACAGCTTGGACACCAAGACTGGCCTTCTACGGCGAGTTGAACGAGGGGCGTGAGAGACGAGCTACAATATTGCGACACGATCCACGGAGGGGCAATTGAGAGAGGGAGGCCTGGGGGGGCCCATCACTCGGTGGCAAACTCGCTGAATCGCACGACCAGCAGCCCGAAAGGAGGCCGCAGGGGGGGGGGGTCTGGGCTGCCGAGACGGAGGGATGTCCACGGGCAGGCCGCCCCGAGGCAAGACGGTGAAAGAGATGTTTGCTAAATCGCACTCCCCTCCGCAGAAGGACGCTATGGCCCCAGCACCGAAAAAGGCGGAACGGGCCCCGGATGAGGGCGCGGAGCCCATTACGAAGGCCTTCTTGGAATCCCTCTTTGCCTCCCTGCGGGACGATATCCAAACCTTCAAGACTGAGTTCACCAGCGAGATTTGCGAAGTGCGGCGCGAGATGGACGGCATAGGTGAACGGGTGGCGGACCTGGAGGCCAAGGGCGACGAACGGGAGACGGAGCTCTCGACTCAGCAACAGGAGATTATCCACCTGCACGATCAACAGGTGGATCTGCAACTCCACCTAGAAGACCTAGAAAATCGCTCCAGGCGACATAACATCCGCATTCGCAATGTTGCCACGTCTGATGCTACTCAGGACGTATTTCGCTATGCCAGGGAACTCTTCAACCACGTACTGGGGAGGCCGTTGGACTCGCCCCTGCAGCTTGACAGGGCCCACAGGACTGGACCGCCCCGTGCGGCGACGGCTCCACCGCCGGACATCTTGGTGTGCGTTCAGGACTACCGAACTAAGGAAGAAATACTTCAGAGAGCGCGCCAGACGCACCCGATAACATTTCAGGGCACCTCGCCGCTGCTATTTCAGGACTTGGCGGCGCTCACGCTGCACAAACGCCGGCTCTTCAAGCCGGTCACCTCCTTCCTACAGCAGAAGGGTATTCCGTACAGTTGGGGCCACCCCTTCCGCCTAGTCTTCAAACTGGAAAATAAGCAATACCAGCTTCGATCGGTGGCTGAAGCTTGCTCTTTGCTTGGTATAGAGACGCCGAAAGAGGACGCGGAGGCCCAGGGGCCCATGCCAGAGACCGAGGGGAGGAGGCCGCAATGGAGCCAACAGCGACGTCGGAGACGAGTCAAGAAACCTCCGGCGACAGAGATCGCAGCGGGACAGCGCGCCGCAGTGGATGCAGTGGCCACAGATGGTGGCTCCGGCCCCACAGGATGACCATCTCAAGACATTGATTGATTTGAACGTCCGCTCTGGCCACCTGGCCGTTGGCGGGAGGGAGACTCCCGGACAGACTAGTAAGACTACCTTACTTTACCTCCTTTTTCTCCTTTTCATCCTTGGATGAGAGACTATGCTATTTTCTGGGACATACACTGACAGTTTGCAGTTGGGGGGGAGGGGGGCGGGGAGTTGGGGGTTGGGTGACTTCTTTGGGGTTGAGCAAGGGAGGGGAGGGTGGGGGGTCTTGTGGTTCATGGTCAGCAGGCGATGTGAAGTGATGGCGCTACTGTGGGAGGGAGGGCAGCAATGCTGGGGGGGGGCTACTAGTAGGGGCACTGGGCACAGCACTGATGGTCATCTGATGGCCTTTCCCTTTCTGGATGGCAATGGTTGACTTTGTTGTACTCACTCTAAATGTGAGAGGCCTGAACAGTCTGGTGAAACGCAAAGCGGTACTCTTGCTCCTAGAGCAATCCAAGGCTGACATCTGCCTATTGCAAGAAACACACCTTCTAGCTAAGGACTGCCACCGCCTTCACTCTAGCAAGTTCCCACTGCAATTTTTCTCCTCCTGCACAGAGAAAAAAGCCGGAGTAGCAATCCTGGTGGCACGCACGTTCAGGGGCAAGGTTTTGGGTAAGACGGCAGAAATTAAAGGTTGGTTGCTGGTTTACAGGTTTGCGCTAGGAGATCTGACCTACATGATTGGCTCGATCTATGGGCCAAACGAGAGCCAAGAAAAGTTTCTACACTCCGCACTTACAGAGGCGACTGACACGCTCGACCGTCACATTCTGCTTGGGGGGGATTTGAATTTGGTGCTTGACAACCTGCTAGATCGCTCCTGCCAGCGCGTTAGCCAGGTGGGTGCCTTGTCCACGTCAGGGTTGGCCCGCTTGAATGACCTTGGGCTTGTAGATGCTTGGCGCGAGCTTCACCCAGGTGAAACAGACTACACGCACTTCTCAGCAGCACGTAGGACATATGCACGCTTAGATTATCTGCTTGTCTCCACCGCGGTGCGCTCACTTGTCACCAATGCAGAAATCGGAACGGCGTCTCTATCTGACCACGCCCCAGTCACGGTCACTCTGGAAGGGCCACGAGAACCGCGTTTGGGTAGTGTGTGGTGACTCCGAGACTCATTGCTTTATAAGAAGGACGCGGTCACTAGAATTCAAGGTGCCATAAAAGAGTATCTGTCCCACAACAGTAACGGGGACACTGCACTGGCTACTCAGTGGGCTGCGCTCAAAGCCGTGCTGAGGGGTGAATTTATATCGATTTCCTCCGCGGAAAACATAGAACGCCAGGTCAAGAGGGACGAACTCACCCAAAAGACCAGGGAGTTGGAGCAAATTCACAGAAGGACGGGGGCCCCGAGAATTTGGCGTCAACTACGGGCCGCCCGTCAGCAACTGGCAGCGCTGGACGTTGACAGGGCGGAGTATGCAGCCTTACGGCTGAAACATGCATACTACACTGGGGGGGACAGATGTGGGCGCCTCCTGGCACATAAACTACGAACGGTTGCTCAGAAGCGTGAGGTTAAGGACCTGAAGAGAACCGATGGCACTAGTGTCACCGGTGATCGCGCAATAGCGGAGGCTTTTAGCGACTTCTATGCCACTCTCTATAGAGCAGACCCGCCTAACCCGGAGGCGGAAATGGCCTTTCTCGAAGAGATACCGTTACCAGCCCTGACTCAGGAGCAAGTGGATAATCTGGAGAGGGACATCCGACCGGAAGAAGTCATCTCGGCGATTTCTCGGCTCAAACTTGGGAAGGCGCCGGGGCTGGATGGCTTCCCGGCGTGCTTCTACAAGACCTTTTGTGTTCAACTGGCGCCACTACTGGCCAGACTCTTTACATCATTTGCGGAAGACGGGCGATCTCCCGGGACCTCCTTGAGGCATCCATTGCGGTCATACCCAAGCCGGACAAAGACCACACTGACTGTGGGGCATACCGGCCCATTTCCCTTTTAAATGTCGACCTTAAACTCTACACAAGTATCCTCGCCTCTAGACTGGGCCCCTATATGGGAGGCCTTATCCAGCCGGATCAATCGGGCTTCATCCCTGAGCGCCAGACCTCTGACAACACCAAACGAGCCCTCCATCTCATCGAGAAAGCATCCCGCACACAGGGCGAGTACATGATGCTGGCCATCGATGCGAAGAAGGCCTTTGATAGGGTTCATTGGCCCTATCTCGAGAAGGTCCTCCTGAAGGCAGGTATGGGACCCAAATTCCGGACTAGAGTACTGGACTGCTATAAATTTCCCTCGGCCTCCGTCAGGGTTAATGGCTTGTCTTCCCCCCGTTTCCAGAGTGAGAGAGGCACCAGGCAGGGGTGCCCGCTATCCCCTCTCCTGTTTGCCTTATACATGGAGCCGCTGGCACAGCTCATTCGAACCGACCCAGAGGTTAAAGGTATCAAATTTGGGGCCGACGTCCATGTCATCAGTCTCTACGCTGACGACGTCTTGTTGTCACTCGCGGAGCCTCGGAGCTCTCTCCCTGCATGCATGGCCGACCTAGACAGGTTTGGAAGTGTGTCGGGCTTCAAAGTCAACTTGACGAAATCAGTGGCCCTTGACCTATCGCTGGCCGTGGACACGCGCACCGCGCTGCAGTCCCAGTTCCCTCTGCAGTGGGCCACGGAGACGGTTCCTTACCTGGGGATCAAACTGGCGGCCTCCCTTCAGACCATAGTGGACGTTAACTACACCCACCTCCGGCAGAAAGTTCGACGGGAGCTGGGACAATGGAAACACTACCCGTTGTCCTGGTTGGGCAGGGTGGCTGCGATCAAGATGACGATCCTCCCCCAGATTCTGTACGTTTTTCGCACTATACCTCTTGTCCCTCCTACAGGATGGATTAAACTGGTACAGTCGGAGCTTTCCCAATTTGTGTGGAACGGGAGGAAACCGCGTCTGAAAGCCCAAATAGCGATGCTCGCGCCGGAGCAGGGGGGGATCGGGATTCCGAACTTGGCCTCCTACTTCCAAGCGGCACAATTACGCTTCTTGGCGGAATGGGTCCAATGGGAGTCTGGGAAACATTGGTTATACCAAGACCAAGCAGTGGCAGCGCGCACATTGCAAGAGATCCCGTTTATGCGCAAAATACACAGGCCCCGCAACTTGTACGCCTCCCACATTACGCGAGTCCCGCTTGAGATCTGGGATCAGGTAGGTGTGGAGCTTGGTCTCACCACCGCCCCTCCACCTCTCACTCCCATCCTTGATAACCCCGACTTCCAGCCGGGGCTGGATGGGAAGGCCTTCGAACGTTGGTGGTCTGCCGGTTGTCGCTCCCTTTGCCAGATGTACGGCCCCGAAGGGATAATTCCCTTTCCGCAACTGCGCCTGGATTTCGGCCTTCCGGAGTCCGAGCGACTCCATTATTTCCAAATCGGTCACTGGGCCCTTAGCAAGACAGTGAGAGCGGACGCGGATAGGCGACTGACGGATTTCGAGTGTTGGTTGATCACCTGCAAGTCGGACAAGCAGCTAATCTCGGATTTATACAAAATGCTCACGCACAGACACCAATACACCTACAGCGCGAGTAGGGCACGCTGGGAGAGAGAGATGGGGAGGACATTTTCACATAAGGAGTGGGAAGGTATATATTACAGGGCACGACACTCGGCGTATCATATGGGGCTCACTGACACTCTGACGAAAGTAGTGACCTACTGGTACTACATTCCAGAACGGCTATACGAAATGGACAGTAGCAAAGACCCCCTGTGCTGGCGGGGCTGTGGACAATTAGGCACCCTCACACACACACTATGGGAATGCAGTCTTCTGCAGGATTACTGGCGTCAAGTTCAGGATGACGTGGATAAACACTTTGACACCGAAATCCCACGCTTCCCTTCCTACGTCCTTTTAGGACTCCCAAACGCGCTGACCTACCCACTACGTTCACGAAGGGGACGCCTGATAGCAATAGCTCTGGGTTCGGCACTACAGAACATCGTAGCACACTGGTGCACGACCCACGCCCCCACGTATCAGGGGTGGCTCCACCGCCTGTGGATGGTCCTAGGTATGGAAAGACTTTCTCTGTATAAGGCGGGAGAAGGGGCACGGTATGCTGAACTTTGGCAGCCGTTTCTAGCCCTTCTGTCCTCGGAATTCATAGAAGTCACCTGCCCGAGGTATCTTCGATTGTTGAGGTTGACAGAGATAGCCCCGGCGGAGGGAAGCGCCAAACCTGCCCCCAAATTGGGAACGGGATGATGTCTAACCAGCTGGAATGAGACCATGGACCACCGGGGGGGGGGGTAGGGGGCATTGGGTTATGGGGTTTGGGTTAGTTGGGGATGGGGTTCCGGGGCGGGGGGGTGTTGGGCACAGGGAGGGATAGGTTGGGCAGGGCACAAGGGAGAGGGGGATGATAGTTCAAGAATGTGTTGACGAACTGCACGTCCGAGCGATGGAAGCGGGCCATATTTTACATTAGCGTCAGTGGGAACGGGCTGGCGGCAGGAGTTGGAGCTGCCCTGACTAACATTGCAATGTTTGAACCGCGACCGGCCCGGGTTGGGTTGTAGGCGGCTTGCTGTGTATAATCACAATTACTATATACTGCATACCCTGCCCCCCTGATGTAATCGAGCCCTAGCCCCTACTGAAACGATTGATAAGCGCTCGTGATTGTTGATGCCTGTACTGTGTTGATTTACTCAATAAAAATACTTAATACTAAAGAGGTGACTCAGGTGAAAAAGTTAGCAGAGAATCTTGAAAATCGTAACAGGTGCAATAACCTACTCGTATATGATATACCAGAAAGTTCTAAAGGACCTGACATGATACATTTTTTGAAGCTTCATATTCCGAAAATAGTTGGCCTTCAAAAATCAGTTGATCTTAATATTCAGAGGGCACATAGGATTGATCCTTCACAAGCATCAGCCTTGAGCAGACCTGAAGGGATCATTGCCTTTTTTCTTCAATATTCTTACCTATTGATGGTCCTTATGGCTGCCAAACACCATAAAAAATGCTTTGGTCAGGTCAGAAGATTTTCTTCAGTCAGGATTTTTTAGAGCAACTGCTAATCATCGGAAAGAATTTATGGATCTCAGACCAATGCTGACCGAGGCAGCGGCGAACTCCTGTAAGGAGATCTTTAATATTGTGAAGGAGTTTACCACCCCCAGCTCCCATCCGCCCCCGCCAGCTTCAGCAGATGTTTGGGCACGCGATCTTGCTGGCTTCTTCACAAGTAAGATCAAGGCCATTCAGGCCACCTTTGGGGAGGGACCGGAGGCAGGCAATGGTGATAGGGTGGACTGTAGTCCTCCGCAGATGTCTGCGGGGACGCTGTCCGATTTCCCTACTGTTGCCTGTGATGTCTCTCAGACGTTATTGGCTAATCTTAAATCTGGCTCGCCACTTGACCCCTGCCCTGCCAAATTTTTGGCCGGGATGGCGGCGGTGGTGAACCCTCTGGTCAACTCTGTCCTCAATACCTCCTTGAGGGAGGGAAGGGTCCCCAGCTCCTGGAAAAGAGCGATGGTGATCCCCCTCCTAAAAAAACCGGGTCTTGACACCGAGGTTTTGGCGAACTACAGGCCCATCTCGCTTTTACCTGCACTGGCGAAGATCACGGAAAAACATGCCCACGGTGTCCTGTCGAGCTTTTTGGAAGCTAACAATCTGCTCCACTCATCTCAATCGGGTTTCCGTCCTAATTTTAGCACGGAAACAGCTCTGTTGGAGGTTACTGAGATTATTAGGGAGACTCTGGATGTCGGCGGTAGGGCCATGCTGGTCATGTTGGATCTGTCGGCGGCTTTATGACATCGGCCTCAGGGGGACGGTGCTCAGGTGGTTTACCTCCTTCCTTGAAGACCGCCGCCAGACGGTCTGGGTTTCTCAGAGCTCCGCCGAGATGCCGCCATTGGGAGTTGGGGTTCCACAGGGTTCTGTGTTGAGCCCCACGTTATTCAACATCTTTATGTCCCCTTTGGCGGACTTGGTGGAGGCTCATGGGGCCCAGATCGTCTCCTATGCCGACGACACGCAACTCCTCTTCACTTGCGGGAAAGATCAAGAGTTTGATGGAGAGAGAATCCGGGACTGCCTTGCGCTGGTCTTCGACTGGTTCCAACGGAACAGTCTGAGGGCCAACTCGGGCAAGTCTGAGATTTTATTTTTTGGTTGCGTCGTCGAGCCGGATTGGCAGCATTGGTGGCCGTCCGACATGAATCCTCCCGCTCAGTCCTCCCAGGTCGCTAAAAATCTGGGCGTCAAGTTAGACAACCAGTTGGCATTGCGAACCCACATTCTTGGCCTGGCCGGTACCTGTTACGGAATCCTGAAGATGCTCCGTAAATTCTTGCCTCTGCTGTCGGAGGAGCACAGGAGGATTACCGTTCAGGCTCTTATCGGTTCAAGGCTGGACTATGTCAACGCCCTCTTTCTTGGCCTCCCCAATTACCTGGTCCAGCGCCTCCAGGTGGTGCAGAACTCTGCTGCCCGGGCAATCTTTGGTCTTGGTAGGCGAGCCCGTGCCTCGGGGTTGCTTCAGAAGCTTCACTGGCTCCCTATTAGGAAGCGGATCCTGTTTAAATCCCTGACCCTGATGCATAAAGCTTTGCATGGATCAGGGGCAGGATATCTGCAGCGGAGGCTGAACTTTTATCATCCAGTTCGTTCTCTCCGCTCGGAATCCCTCTTTAAAGCTGTGGTTCCACGGGTAAGGAAGGCTCGCGCTGGAGGGAGATCCTTTAGCTGTCGAGCTCCCCAGGTGTGGAATTCGCTTCCGCTTGCCTTGCGCAGTGCTCCCAATCTGCTTCAGTTTAGGAGGAGCCTGAAGACGTGGCTTTTTAATTCTTAGTTTGTTTCTTTATTAAATGGTCTTTTTTATTTTCGTTTAGGTTTCTGTTTTTACTGTGTTGTGTTACCTTTTATCAGCCATTGGTGGAAAAAAAGCGTCGGGACACTCCTGTTCGAGTAGCCGTACGCTATACAAAAACAACGTAACATAACAACGTAACATAACATAACATAACATGCTTCGATCCATGAATGATCGATATGGCCTTATTGATCCTGGTTTCTTCAAGGTCACCTACAAAGATAAATCAACAACTTTCGAAGATCCTGCTCAACTTATGAAATTCATACACACTCACAAAGGAGAAGATATGGAACTTAGTAAATCTTAAATGTTCTTAATTTATTCTGTGACATTGAACTTTTTTTTCTTTTCTCTCTTTTTCTTTGCAGGTTCCCAGTCTTCCACTGTTTGATGGAACAAGTTGTCTTTTTCCCTTAATGTCTCTTTGTTCCAGTGTTCTCGTCTTGTTCATCCCCGTTGTCTCCTGTAGTGTATGGTAAGTTTTTTGGGCACCACGTCTGAAAGCTTTAATGTTGTGTTCACTCTATTCATTGTTCCTTTATTGTTTGTTCTTATTTATTCACTTACCCTCAGTGTTTCCTCTCGAGAGTCACCTCTGTATCTCTCGTTTCCTCCTTTCAGCATCAGTGTCCATTTTGTTCTTTACTCATATGTCTAAAGTCTTGCGGCTTTTTGTCATCCTTCCTCTAAGTTTATATTGTGGGAGTCCTTTCACTCCCCTTTTCCTCTCTTTATTTTTGCTTCACATTTTTTATATACCCCTTTTCATTACATCCTATTTTTTATGCAGTTTTTTTCATTCTGGATATCATCATTTGCAGGTCGAGCCTAGCCTAAGGCGGCGCACATGCGCAGTTTTGCTGGCGAGATTTAATGATTTAGGGTATGTTTCACTAGCGGGCTTTAAGCCCCGCCCTTCTTTTCCATTGGCTGGTGTCACAGTTTATGCTAAACGGTGGCCAGCCATTGGAAAAGAGCTTCCAGTGACGTACACTTTTCTCTTTTTCTGCCGTCCCACTTGGACGGACTGCCCTGACTTCCTGCTGGCGTAAAAGGTTTGTTATCTTTTTGGGGCCAAAACACATGGCCCCATAAAGATAGTAAACACCTTTTACGCCAGCAGGAAGCAGGCCGAGGAGGTCCAAGAGGGACGGCAGAAAAAGAGAAAACTATACTTCGTGGCGAGTGTTTGTTTCAAGTTACCGAACAGGATAGACCAGCAATATTTGCACATCGCTCACTGCCATATCCATGCAGATTCAATCACTATAGATAACAGGAGTGACAGTTGTTGCATTTCAGGCTCAGCGCTCCTCATTGGGTCACCCTCAGAGGGACCAGTGAAGCCGAAAAAATGTGAATGAATGTGTATAACCCACAAGCACTTGAAAGAAAGCACTTAGCAACTATCTCACCAGCGCCCGGAATGCGGCTCCGAGATGCTGTCATATTGCTTTAAACCCACGCTTCGCACGTGGGGAGTGTTGCCCCCTGCACGAATTCATCATTCTTTAATGGTACTCACCAGAATGTTTTTGTCCCTTCGTGGGCGCCAGGATACCCCCACACAAGTGTCCGCAGCATCCAGTAAGGCGCCAGAGCCGGACACGAGTGTCCAGCGGAGCCTCGCGGGGGAGATGTCGACCCCTCAGCACATCCGGCAAGAAGAATAAGGTGTCCTTCATCCTTGAATCCCTGCTGATGGCGGTTCACGGGGTGCAGCCCGGGGAGGGCGGCTCTCCTCGTCCTGTCAGCATCCACGGGATGCGAGGACCGACCAGGCGGAGCAGTCAATAACCACAAACACGCCTAGAAGTGGGCATTGAGGCGCACGTATGCCTCATCGCTGCGGGAGTGTTGCTGTATACAAGTAAAGCATTTTTTTTAATCCAAAATTATCTGCAAACATAGATCGATATCATGTATACGAATGAATGGTTTAATGAATGAAAGAATGCATTGTAGGGCACAGTTCTGCACCTTGAATTGCCCCCGGTTTGAAGCAGCGGGTGCTCTGCGAATCATGGAATTTCTTTCTTTACAGAAGCGCTGGACGATCGTGTTGGTATTCGGACTGTTTTTTTAATTATGGCTTTTTATTTGAGGTGGGAATGTAGCTCAGTGGGTTAATGCGTCAGCGGGAGAGGTCACTTAGTGAAGTCCCAGCAGAACAGACTCCACGTGCCAACTATTTAAGGATGATAAAAGGAGTACCACTGAGCTGGTTAACAGTGGCAGCAGCTCTAACTGTGTTTGGTTTCACCAGTGAGGTTTACAGTCACTGAAACACACATTATTATCATTAGAGTAGCATATCAGCTGGCCTTGATGTGTCGGCACAGGGTGATTGATCTGCAAACATAGATCGATATCAGGTATACGAATTAATGGTTTAATGAATGAAAGAATGCATTGTAGGGCACCGCTCTGCACCTTGAATTGCACGGTGGTGCTCCTGGCTTGAACCAGTGGGTGCTCTGCATATCGTGGAATTTCTTTATTTACAGGAGCGCTGGACTATCGTGTTGATATTCGGACTATTTTTTTTAATTACAGCTTTTTATTTGAGGTGGGAATGTAGCTCAGTGGGTTAATGCATCAGCTGGAGAGGTCACTTATTGAAGCCCCAGCAGAACGGCCAACTATTTACAGATGATAAAAGGAGTACCACTGAGCTGGTTAACAGTGGCAGCAGCTCTAACAGCTCTCACTGGTGAAGCCAAATGCTTCACCAGTGAGGTTTACACTCACTGAAACACACATTATTATCATTAGAGTAGCATATAAGCTGGCCTTCATGTATCGGCACAGGGTGATTAGATTAGAGGTTCAGCTCCCGTATCATTCAAGGCCCTGTTTTATACAATGCATGCAGGCATTCTGTCGGTTTACTGAAATCCTCAACGGCAAGCACTCAATCAATCAAGTGACTTGTGAAGCACGAATACTCACGCGTAAGGGTCTCTAGGGGCTGGGGGGAAGGGCCTGCTGATCTGTGAAAGGAACTGTGGTTCAGTGGAAGCAGGGCTCGAGTCAGGGTTCCACGCGGGTGGACGGCGTCCTCCCACTTATTTTACCGGGAGCTTGATAACTGGAGCAAATGGAGCCACACATTCACTCTTTGGCCTCTCTGGGGCGAGATCGGAGCCCATTCAGAACGCTGCTTATGCGCTGGTTTCTCTGATGCAATCACATCTAAGGGTTGGGCGAGGGGAGGCAATGAGTCTGATGGTGCAAGCCACCTTTCGTGATGTCACTTCCAGCGTCCCCCCAATTCTTTTTTTAAGACTTGTGCCCTGAGTGGAAGAGCCAGGTCTTGAGGTCCTTCCTGTATTGGGGCAGAAGGTGATTGCCTTAAGTGGGACTGGGATTCTAGGACAGGATAATCAGAGTATTGGTTACTAAGTAATCTGTACATTACCTCCCTTACCCAGTCCTTAATTTTAGCCTGTGGTTTCCGGTGCTGAGCACCAGCACTTATTCATAAACACCGGCTCATGAGCACCAGTTAAGGACACATTCATTTTTGGTGGCCACAGAGAAGATTATGGGATTTGCCCAGCCAACGCCTATACTCAAACCTGATTCACCAGCTCGGAAGTCAGCAGCTCTGGTCATTAGGCCACATTTCCTCCCCACTTCTAGGATTTGTTGGTTCTGTGTTAGGAAGCGGTTACAGGAGAAAAGGCTGGTCAAAGCTGCCTCCTGACGAGAGCCCCAGCACTTGTTTTTTTACAAATTAACCACTGCTTTTACCCTTCCCACATCCCAGTCCTTACAAATAAAGAGAATTTTACTAGAGCAGAATCTTGCAGCTTAATGCACAGGAAATGCGCGCCCAACTCCAAATGACACACCACCTGTAGTTTAATCAAGGATTAACTTCTTCCCACAGATGTTTACTTGAAAGTAACAGCCACAAGTACTCTGCCTGCAGACTCCTGGGAGAGTTGCTCTCCCACATTCAACCTGTAGTGTGAAATGAAGGTGGGGGTGCCGTCCAGGTGGCAGCTTTGCATATGTCTGGCATTAAGCAGCCATTCCACGAGCAGACCAACCATGCACCATACCCAAAATTCAGAAGAGACTCTAGCAGGGTCTGTAACCAGCAGAACAGGAAAAATAAATGTAAACAGCAAGGACAACATCTAAAAGTTGCCAAGAATCTTTTGCATGCAAAGAGGGAGAAGGCAAGGAAGTCTAACTTTATGTTTCTGATGAAAAGAAAACATTAACTTACGATGAAATTCTGGCACAAACATAACACCACTCTGGCAGTGAAGATCCATAGATAAGAAGATCGAACGGAACCCTTACTCTAATGAATGAATGAAGGGGCTTGTACCGAGCACAGCTACTCAGCAAGTGTCCCGGAGCTATAGTGCGTGCAAAAGTAAGGTCCAGACATTAGAGAGAGAAATTCTTTATTGCTGATTAATAAAAATCATTATAAAGAGAAATAAAGAGAGGAAAACAAAATCCTTTAGGTTGCGACAAAGCTTAATTATACCAATTTGATCTAGCTAAAATCATGTATTTGCATATCATAACACATAAAATGCATTACGTTGAAAATAATAACAAGGTAAATTATATTTCGGTTCAATATATCATGCCAAGTACCTCAAACAATGTAAATACGGTAAGATTACGGTAACAACCTCGGGCCTCATTTATGAAAAGTGACGCATCGCTGCGTGAAAACAGCAATGCGTCACTTTTCACTGCTCCCTCCTTACGAGACAAATGATGCATCATATTTACAGTATGACGCATCATGGCGCAAGGAGTTGCAGATACATCAGTATTTCTGACGTTTCTGTATGGCGCAAAAATGACGCATTGCTGGAGTGTGTCACAAAAGTGACGCAACTCCAGCAATGTGTCCTTTCACGTGGGGCAAGCCCCAAGTGAAAGGGCCTGCGTCAGTCTTACGCCTGCTGTGAGGCAGGCGTAAGAAATTGACGCATTTGTGTCCTAGAAGTGACGCAGTGAAATCTTATAGATTTCACTGCATCACTTCTATGACCCTGTCTTGCGTCAGACCGCCCCCCCTGCATACATTATACCTGGCGTAGGTATAATGTAGCGCAGGGGTTTACAAAGTGACGCATCTACCTAGATGTCACTTTGTAAATATGGTGCAACAAGGCACATTTTTTACGCTGCTGGTGCGTCACAAAAAGTGACGCACCGGCGGCGTAAAAGTGACGCACGGCCTCATAAATGAGGCCCATCGGCTTTAAGCTTGAACCATCTTTGCTACCTTACCGCATTGTATGCTAAATAGCCTAACCTCAAACACTGCTGAACATTAAAGTCTGGTTTAAATGGTAACCTGAAATTACTCACTCGACTCGAGGACCACTGCTGTCTTGAACGAGCGCTGGCACTGACATCTGTCAGACTTAGTGCTATACACATATTTCGGTAAGTGAGATTAATATATGCATCACATGTGACTCCGAAATTTCACCGAGGCCTGCGTGTGACAGCGAGTTCCACCTACCGTCACTTTTGGGCTCAGAACCCTTGGGCTGCGGCTCGGCCTGTCCGGTTCACCTTCACGGAACCCTCGCAAGACAAGACCTTAGGAAACGAAAGTTCCACTTAGGGTTCGTGCAAGCCATATCCCCTGCCTGGACTGGGCAACCTAAAAGCAGGTGTGACCCTGACGCGTCCCAGCCCTCGCCACCGCCTGTCAAATAATGTAAATACGGTATGATTACGGAAACGTCCTGGAGTCCCAACCTCGGGAACCTTTAAGCTTGTTTTATCAGGAGAGAGTCGGGACTGGTTATGCCACTAATACTATTTAGGCGAACTGACAGGGAAATAGAAACCAGGACACTGTCAATATTCAGAGATGACGTACTGGAGACCGGGGCACTGGGTTATACCTGTGGACCGAGCAGGGACCTTGGCACTGGTTGTTTGTAGTGGCGTAAGTCACTGGTGCAGCTCTCATGTGCCACCGAATGCTGATTTCGACATTTCTATTAGACCTGGTATTTTTTTTGCAATTCTGGAGTCCAGAGTTATGAGGTCTCTAAGCTATTCTCCACAATGGTTTTGCTGTTTCCTTCCTGCAAGGTGTTGAGCTCTGCAAGAAATGTCAAGGCTGGTTGTTAGGGGCTGGTGACTATAGTGCGTGGGATACAGGCCTTTGTCCTGCACCCTTCAATACTAATAAGGGCCTACTTTCTCTCACTGGCATACCCAGTGTAGATGGCTGAAAGTAGGACCCCTTGCTTGACCAAGAGCGTGCATTTTATGTGGACAGCATGGTTGGGTACATGAGAGGATGGGGTATCCCTGTTTGTGGAAGGTGCGTGCACAACAAACATTTGCAATGCAATAGGCCTCGCATTTGTGAGAGTTTAAGCTATTGGCATTGTAAATAACAATGCTTTTTATTTATGTTTTAAAAATCAACAAGTAAATAAAAGGCATTGTCATTTACAATGCCAATAGCTCAAACTCTAGTAAATGCGAGACCTATTGCATTGCAAATGCTTGTTTATCTTGCTTGCTGTGGTTGGTTATGTACTATGTATACTATAGGTTTCCTATTGTGTATTTTCTAATGGCTATTTATCTGTCCTTTGATGAGTGGCTTGCTTCTTGTCTCATGGAATGTCAAAGGTCTTCGTAACCCAGTTAGAAAGCAAAGGGTGCTGTTGCATTTATCAAAATTAAAGTGTCAAATAGCTTTATTACAAAAGTCGCATCATAAAGAACAAGATATAGCCTCCTTGTGTATGCAATGGGTTGAGAGTGTCATTAGTTCCCCTGCTGCAAATAATAAGAATGGTGTTATAATATTGTTCCATAAACCGTTATGTATTCAATTGCTGAATGAGGTTAAAGATGACATTGGTAGAGGGCTTTTGTTAACCATTAAGATAAATGATACTCAGTTTTCTATATGCAATCTTCATGGCCCTAACAGTGTAGCTATATCATTTTGGAATGATTTCTCCACTTTATTATCTTCCAATGTATCAGACAATCTTATAGTAGGTGGCGATAGCAATCAATTTATAGATCCTTTTTAGATCGGAAATCTCAGGCCAAGTTTATTCCTAATAAAATGCATAACGCCTTCCAGAGAGCCATTTCTTCCAGAGGGTTGATAGATGTTTGGAAAATTTCTTATCCTGATATCTTTAAATTTACTTTTTTTATCCCCTGTTCACAATTGTCACTCTAGAATAGATTATATATTTTTCACTCATACTCTTCTTCTATTTCTCACACATGCAGAGATAGGTTCAATACTTATTTCAGATCATGCTCCTGACATAGTAGATTTGGATTATCCTATCCCCAAACCTTGTTCACACAGGTGGAGATTTAATAATGCTCTTTTACTTGACAAACAATTTACAGTACAATTCACATAGTTTTTACATGAATTTTACGAGACTAAGCTTCCCTCAGACATGGAGATGAAGCTTATTTGGGATGCCTTTAAAGTAACTGCTAGGGGTTCATAATAGATTTTGTCACACAAAAAAGAATGCACTAAAAGTTGGTGCAACTTGTAAAACAAATTAAATCCTTAGAACATAAATATTTCTCTTCGAATCATACTAATACTTTATTTAGACCTAAATGCAATATAATAAACAATCCTGGGATAATGCTTGCGGTAGCTTGCTAAGTTTAATGCTAAATTGAAAGGTGGTACGAATAAGGCCGGCAAATCTCTAGCTAACTATCTTAAAATAAAAAAGCAAAAGTTTAAGAAAGCTGCTATAACGGATTCGGCCGGGGTCAGGCATATTAGTGATTCAAAAATATTAGAGTGCTTTACAGAATACTATACTAATTTATATACCCCTGAGTCCTCTCCTTCAACTGAACAAATAGCTGATTTTTTTCAATCAATTCGGAAGTCTCCAGATAACACTGTAGATTTTTCCTCATTTGGTTCTCCAATTTCTGAGCTAGAGATTTTAAATGCCATTTACCACCTTTCAAAAGTTAAAACTCCTCGGCCTGATGGCTTTTCTGTTCACTTTTTCTCCATTTCAAGCATCTTTTATTGCTTAAGTTGTTACTTCTTATCACTCATTTTTTGAGCTCTGGGAGTACACAAGGCTCTTTTTCTCAGGCCATGCTCTGTCTATTCCCAAAGAAAGGTAAAGATCTTTCTTATTGTAGTAACCACAGACCTATCTCACTGATCAAGACAGGTTGTAAGATTTTGGCTAAATTGTTGGCACTTCGTATTAATCAGGTTATTACTGATTTAGTGCATTTGCATCAGTCGGTGTTTGTGAAGGGACGTTATACTGCGGATAATTCTAGAACTTTCCTCAATATCATTCATTTGGCTTCCAAACTGTACTCTCCCATAGCTGCCATAACTCTTGATGCTGAAAAGGCTTTTGATCAGGTGAATTTGGAATTTATGTTCGGAGCATTTAGATGGCATGATTTCAATCCTCATATCCTTCAATATATCCAGTTATTATATTCAGAGCCCTCTACCTCTAACTCTATCTGGTAATCAATCCAGTTAATTTTCTCTTCATAGAGGAGCAAGACAGGGTTGCCTTCTATCTCCACCTTTATTTATTTTATCTTTAGAACCCTTCTTGGAAAAATTCCATTGTTCCTCAAACTTTTCAACCTTCCAATTTAAGAGATATAAAATTCACTGCATAAGGAGATGATATATTGCTATGCTTATCTAACCCAAACACATCATTATCTGAATTTTCTTTTATTAAATGATTATTTTGAAGTTTCTGTGTATTAGCTTAATATAGGTAAATCAGATGTCTTGCCCTTAAATACATATTGCCTCCCAGATATGTTCAAGGACATTGGAATTACATGGAATTCAAAAAGTATGAAATGTGTATGTATCCTATATTCAAATCATATCAAATAAACTATTAATATTAACCTTAATGAAATCAATAAAAAAATTACTTCGGGGATTGAAGGTTGGTCCCCTTTATTTTTGTCTTGGTGTGGTAGATTAGCTATGAATAAAATTATGTTGTTACCGATAGTTGACTTCTACTTATCCATGCTACCGATTACTCTTCCACTCTCATTCTTTAAAACTATTAATATTTCTTTGATCAACTTCCTGTGGAACAAACGCAAACCACGAATCTCATTAGCCCATCTTCTGCAATCCAAAGATACTGGAGGGGTTAACTTTCCTAATCTAAGGTTATATCATTCTGGCTTTACACTGAAACATATTTGGACTCCCTTTTCGGTGAATTTGCATGAAGTGTCAACAATCTAGGGTCAATTGGAACAAGCTCAATTTACGCCATTTTCTTTCTGGGAGGTGGTTCACCTCTCTCAACTCCCCCACGCCAGGCTTTTTTCTCTCCCATACTTACTCATTCTATTATTAAACCTTTAAATACTTCCTCTAATTCCCGTCTTGATATTATTTCACAAACTCCTATTTGGTATAAGAAGCACTTAACATTAAATAATGGAGTACTCTCACGGAAAGAATGGATTAATTAAGGTATTATCCCCCGTGGTCATATACTTTCCAATGCTCTTTGCTAGATATTTTTGGAAACTCAGAGGAAATGTGGCATATCTTCTCACTATGCTACTTATTATCAACAGCTAAAGACTCCTCTTACTCTATTTCTTTCTTCAAATTCCACCTCTGTCTCACATACGCAGCTTCCCTCTTTCGCATTGGACTTTTCCTCTCAAATGAAAGCTTCTTGCATTAATAAGATTTTGATTGGTCCTTCTGATTTAAGAACAAAATCCTAAATAGAGCTAATGTGGGAGACAGCTCTTTACCAAGAGTTCTCTTTCCAAACATGGAACTCTGTATGGGTTATGATTCACACTTCTTCACGCTCAGCAAGCACAACCCAAACATTATACTATTATTATTATATATTATTCTTGACCCCTATGAACCTCCGGAAATTCAAGCTTTCTAACAACGAAAAATGTTAGTCTTGTTCTAATGATAAAGGTGACTTTTTGCACATGTTTTTTTTGTTCTATGGTTAAAAAGCTTTAGCTGCTCATATGGGATAAATTGAATGACATTTTGTCCACAAATATTCCTTTTGATATTCTGCACATTTGTTTAGGTGGCTCCTCCTCCTTATGGCGTTCTTAAGGCATGGTTGGGAAAACTATAGATTTAATAATTGCTATTGCTTTACAAATAATTACAACAAATTGGAAAGATACGTCTAAAATTACATTTATTGGTTGATGGAATTTTTTATGTTATCATCATAGATTGGATCGAGCTCATGCTATTCTATTCCATTAATGATTAAAAAAGACGTATTATGGTTGTCACTGCCTAATTTTTATCCAGACAATCTGTTCAATCTACATCTAATGTTATTAATTATGAACCCCCATTGATATTGGAATATGTATTAGGTTGATATTGTTATTATTGCAATGCTGTTAACACTTGTTCTCTTCTTCTCTACTTCCATTCCCATTTTTCTCTTTTTGCCTTTCTTCTTTTTTTTCTCAAAATTGTTAAAATGCATATGTTTTCTAGTAATGTAATTACATATTTCAATCACAGGTCACCGGAAAGTCCCTCCCAGCATTAAACCTCAGAGATACCCGGTCCTCACCGCCATACCAAGGGAGATCAAAGATAAAACGGCCAGCAATCAGGAGCAATTCTCCAATTGCTTGCTAATCAACTGTAGATCGGCCTCTCTACACGCAACAGAACTAGCTGAAGCCATCCTCACTCACGACATTGACAATGCGTTCCTCACAGAGACCTGGCTAAATAAGATATCCCCTCCCTGCCTTGACTTGCTGGTACCACCTGGCTTCTCCCTCATTACCAAAGACAGGATAGAGCATAGGGGAGGAGGGGTGGCTATCATCCACAAGGACAGCCTGGACATCTCGGAAACCACCTCTTTTGACTACGATTCATTCGAATGCTTATCCACCATCATCAAGACCAATGACAAGGACTCTCTACTGTGTCACCTGCTCTACCACCCCCCAGGTAAAAACAACCCTTTTGGAGAACAACTTTCAGACCTGATTGCACAAGGCGCACTCGGTGACTCCAATAACTTAATTCTTGGGGATCTGAATCTTCGCTGGAAGGAGACACACAATCCCCTAATCCAATCGTTATCCAGCCTCCTCCATGATAACAACCTGCAACAACATTGCACCAAGGAGACTCATTACAAAGGAGCCACACTGGATGCTATCATCTCACAAAAGAAATCAATCACGATCAACCACATCCTTCCCGTCGACTGGTCAGACCACCACATGATCCTCTTTCATATCAATCACCCCATTACCTCACATAAACCCCCCCAAGACCCCCCAAATGGACAAGAAACCTCTCTCAAATACCCCTGGATATCCTGGATGACCAGTTAAGCTCTCTTCTACCGGCCAATAAAGCGCACCTTTCCACCAATGAGCTCATCGACTGCTACAACTCCGAGCTAGCGTCCATACTCTACAAACTAGCGCCACTTAAGCTCAAAAGAAGCAGAGTTATCCCATCCAGAATGTGGTTCAACGTGGACCTCAACGCAGAAAGGAGAACTCTAAGGGCCAAGGAAAGAAAGTGGGGAAACAACCCAACGGCCATCCTTCGTGATCAACTGAAAGCAGCCCTAAGGAAATACAACAACCACATCAAAAACAAAAAATCCAGCTTCTTCCGAGAGGCACTGGACAAAGCTAAAAACAGACCGAAGGAGCTTTACAGCATCATCAGGCAACAAACGTCCAAACCACTGTCTTCTTCTGTGCTAGCGTCCAAAGATCTTTGCGACAATTTCGCCCACTTCTTCAACGAAAAGATCACAAAAATTGAACTTTTACTTGACCCCAACAATTCACACCCCAAGAAGACCAGTTCGGCTGCACTTCAGGCTCTCTCTCCTGGCTCTTTGAGCACCCCCTGGCTTAGCTTCCGCCCCATCCCAGACGCAGAGATAATCTCGCTTATCTCATCCTCCAAACCATCAGCTCATATCTCTGACCCCATTCCTCCCTCACTAATCATGAAAATGAAACACTCTCTTGCACCTATATGGGGCAACATCATAAACAGCTCCCTAAAAAACGGAGTGGTCCCTGACTGCCTAAAAATTGGGCAAGTTACCCCCCTGCTGAAAAAAACAGGTCTTGACTCAACAGACCTGAACAACTTCAGACCAATATCTAACCTCCCTCTACTAGCCAAAACATTGGAACGCTGTGTACTCCTGCAACTGACTCATCATCTGGACAACATCAATCTCCTAGACCCCCTCCAGTCTGGCTTCAGACAAGGATGCAGCACAGAAACAGCGATGCTGAACATCATAGACGATATCCACGGATCTCTGGATTCAGACAAATGCTGCCTCCTCATTCTCCTTGATCTTTCTGCAGCATTCGATACGGTGGACCACAAACTCCTCACCAAGGCTCTTCAAGAAAGAGCTGGCCTCGGCGAAGTAGTTCTCAAATGGTTCTCCTCATTCATACACAACCGAACACAAATAATAAAAATCAAGAATTTCACCTCCGAAATCCAACAGGTCAATAAGGGCGTCCCCCAGGTTCGGTGCTCTCACCTCAGCTTTTTAACATTTATATGGAACCACTTTCCAAGCTACTCAGGAAAGCCAACATCCGCTTTCACCTCTACGCGGACGATACACAAATCTATCTGGAAACTTCCTCTCTCACTGACATACATAGATTAAATGATGTCCTGAAAGATGTTCAACAATGGCTGACAAACAATCACTTGAAACTGAATCCAGACAAAACTGAGACACTCCTCATCTCGAACAAGGAAGACAACCCTCAAATCACTGAATGGCTAAAAGCAATCAATGCGCTTAAAGGAAATCTTACTCTAGCCGACTCTGTTAAATCTCTTGGCATCATCATAGACCCCAAACTAAACATGGTAAAACACATCAAGAATGCAGCCAAAGGTGCTTTCTTTAACCTCGGACTGTTGAACAAGGTCAAACCCTACATTCCTAACAAGGATCTCAAACTGGCCACTCAATCTCTGGTACTGTCAAGACTAGACTATGGGAACGCAATCCTAACAGGCATCCCGAAATCGAACTTAGCACCGATCAAAACAACACTACATGCTGCAGCCAGAATGATTACCGGCATCAAAAAATCGGATCACATCTCCCCAGCACTCAAGGAACTCAAATGGCTCCAAGTAGAAATGAGTAGTAACTTCTGAACGGCCTGCCTAACCCACAAAGCCCTCCATACCGGCAAACCCGAATACCTGGCAAAAAAACTCAAAAAGGCAGGCCAAGCCAGGAATCTGAGAAGCTCTAACTCCTTCCTGCTCATCCCACCCAAAACCAGAAAGAAAAGAACAGCGGACTGCTCTTTCACTGGAAACGCCCCCAAAATCTGGAACTCCATCCCCCCGCACATCAGAACTATTCCATCCTTTGTGGAATTCAAAAGGCAACTCAAATACTTGTTCCTGATCCGCTCCCTTGGCTGTGGATAACTGGGGTCAGCAAGCAACCCCTGAACTATGTGACTAAAGTGAATCCTATAACCAAAGAAGCTCGGCAACTCACCCATGTTCCGTTTACTATGTCACCCATTGAATGCTTATACCTTACATATGTTATGTTTATACAGATTTTTGTCATTCTATTACTGTAAAGCGCTCTGCTACCTCCGGGTCTTGACAGTGCTATAGAAAACTTCCTAAATAAATAAATAAATAAAAAATTCAAGTATTTTGGGTGCTTAATTTACTAGCTTATACTTTATTAACTTTGGCTGTTTTTTTATATTTACATTTTCCTTAGTTTGTTTTATAGAATTGATACGTTGTTTCATATTACAATACTTCATTATCCACGCTTGGATTGAATTGCTGGTGTATTTTTACCTTCTGCATTTACTTCTTTGTATTATCTTAATAAAGCATTTCTAAACTTAAAAAAAGCAAAGCTTCAGTATCTGAGGTATACAGAGAAACAAATAAATACCCAATTAGTGGCTGATTTGTACAAAGTAACAGCAGAAAAAATGAGATTATGCCCCACTTCCCCACTTTACCAAATTGTGTGATCTTAGGCAAATATTTTATTTCCCTGCTCCTTCTTTTTTGTTCATTACTGCCTTCATAAGCACCTTTAAGTACTTGAGTTCAGAATATAGGCTGTACAAAAATATATGGTGTTTAATTTAATAAACCATTAGATCTTAAATTTATGAATTGTGTTGACGCTCACTTAATTATTACTGGAATCCAGGGACCCCTACATAATCTTTATTGGAATTTGGGGGCCCTAAACTGCGTCATTATTGGAATCTGGCCTAGGCGATTTTGATCATTTGAACTGTAAAACAATACAAAAAAATATGGAAACAAGCATTCATTAAAAAACACACAAATGCTGAAATATTTTATTTAATCCACAAACAAATATAAAAAAATAAAAACATAATTTTTAATGGGAAGGTTGGACCTTTTTTAAATTCAATTGAGGCCACCAATTGTCCACTTTATATTCTATCTGATGCAGTTGCACAGCTACCACAAACCAATTTGAAGATATCAAGTTACTTTTTAGTCTCCCATTTAAAATTCCTTTACATTTACATAATTTTTAGAAAATGTTAAATTTTACATTGTGCTGCTTTATTTATATACACTTTGTTAATCTGTAAATACTATTTGAGGGAGGATATAAAGTTAAGTGGATGAGCCGCTCTCTGTCTTGAAGCACCACCGTAACGGGCTTGGGGCCAGATATATTAGTTGTACTAAAATCCTGTATTCGTCGGCAACCGCTAGAGTTCGGGTGTGGAGGGCTGTTTCCTCCTCTTACCCTGTGGGGCGGGGCACTAGACAGGGCTGCCCACTCTCCCCGCTATTGTTCGCTCTCGCGATAGAGCCGTTAGCTGCGTGCGAGGCTGGGAGGCGCATACCGGAGCCTTCAGCTCAGAGGCCGCAAACACCATATTTCGCTCTATGCGGATGACCTCCTTATGTTTTTGGATGATGCCGGCGACGCCCTGAGTGGGGCGCATAGTCTTCTTGATCGTTTCGGGAATGTATCGGGCCTTCGGGTTAATTGGGCAAAGACCTGTGTTTTCCCAGTATCTAGTACATCCGGCCCGCCGATGTTACCGCCCGGTCTAGCGTGGGAACCACGGTGCCTTCCTTACTTAAGGACAAGGGTGTATTACACACAGGCGGATCTCTTCAAAGGTAATTTTGAGAGAGCAATGAGGGGCCTGAGAAGTAGCATGCGGTTCTGGGGGTCTCTACCATTGTCGGTTATGGGTCGGGTCGCGCTCCTGAAAATTTTGGCGCTTCCTCGTCTTTTATATTTTTTCAGGACCTTACCAATACGGATACCGGCGGCGTTTTTCCGGCAACTTCGCTCGGCAGTGAGCAGCTTCATTTGGGGTGCAGGCCGGCGTAGAGTAGCGTTGGAAACACTGATGAGGTCGCGAGAAGAGGGAGGCCTAGCCTCTCCAGATTTTGAATCATACTATCTGGCTGCGCAGTTCCAGGTTCTCACCCAGGCGGTGGCGCTGGAGTTTAAAGGACTGGTGAGGGAGACAATGTCAGACGTGCCGAGACATGTTTTATCATTTGTGATATTGCAGCAGAGGCTGAGGATGGCCGACTTGTCCATGGTGGAGAGTACCCTGAGATACTGCTGGAAAGGGTACCATAGCAGAATTGGGGTGCTGCGACCTTATGCACCCGAGATACCACTGGGCATGTGCACAGCGCTACCGCACGGTGGCGATTGGTCCGGGCTGGCAGACTGGGAAGAGCTGGGCCTGCAGATGGTGGGCGACCTGTATGCAGACGGCGCATTATTACCGTATAGCGCGCTACAGGAGTCTTTTGGTCTTCCGCGTGGTCACTTCCTATTGCACGCGGCCTTGAGTGCTGCTCTGCATAAACATTGGGGTGATGGCCTCTCTGAACCCCCATTAAGCGGAACATGTCAATACGTGGTGATGGCAGCGGGCACGCACAAGGCGATTACCTGTTTATATAAATGGATGTTGGGTGACGGCCTTGCCCCGCTTCAGAGATTGCGGGAGCGATGGGCAGCGGACTTAGAGAAGGATATCCCGTATGCGGCTTGGTCACAAATACTTCGAAGGGCATGGAAGGGAACCAGGAATGCGAGGTTCCAGTTGATCCAATTCTTCGTATTACACAGGGCGTATCTCACTCCAGCTAAGATTAATCAATACTTCCGAACTGATACAGCGATCTGCCCTCAATGCTGCGCTGAAGGAGCGGATCTTGACCACATGTTATGGACTTGCCCTCGGCTGGGCGCATACTGGGAGGAGGTAACTGGGTCACTCTGCAGGATAACTGAGCGGCAGATTGATATGGACAAGGGGGCGTGTCTCTTACACTGGTTTCCACATACTAGTAAAAATAAGATAACTAGTAAGTTCCTAGATTTAGGACTCATCCTGGCCAAGAGGGAAATAACGTCGCATTGGAAGGCAGTGGTCGGCCCTAGCTATGTTCAAGGGAAGGCTGCGTTACTTATGTGGCGGGAAGCGAGAGTTCAATCAGGATGCAACAGGCGCATAGGTCCCATAGTGATAGAGCGTTAGAGGCGACACGGGACTGGGAGTCCCTGGTGGTGGAACTCCAGACGTTGGATGCAGATGCTGATTCGGAATCTGTGGCATCAGCGGGGGAGGGGCAGGTGTGAGGGGCACTTCCTGGACTGGGAGGATTTAGCGCAGTGGGGGATCCCCGTAACATGAGAGGTTATGAGGAATATTAGTGTAGAACATGAGAGGACCCGAATGCATATTGCACACGAGAGTAGTACCTTAGCAACATTTCTTCTTTATATCATAGCGCCAGCGGCAGGGGTGGGAGATGGGAGTTGAAATTTATTAAGAGGGACCAAGTAAGGGGCATTGATTAGGAATTCAGAGCTTGACTTCTGGCGGAATCGTGGTTGCTTGAGGGGTTTGACAGTATAGCGTCAGGTTGTGGAGGGATATTATGCTGTGTTATTGGGTGCATAATTGTTAAAGCTTATTTTAACACGAAATGTGGAATGTTTAGTATTTGTATTGGTCCCTTTTGTGTTTTGTTTGTGCTTCAAACTAATTCGATTTTTAAAAAAAATTGAAGCACCACCTTAACCTCAACTATTTAATGCTGGCCAGTGTGCGGGCGAGGTGCGTTTAGTGCACACAATTTTGCTACGTTTCTTTTAAATGTGTTTTACTGCTGATTTTATTGTTTTTTTGTGGGCCATAGTTTTAAAAAATATTACGATCTTCAGGGAGACTACGTTGTGGTTTTGAGGGTGCTTCTGTGCAGTGCGTTTGCACATTTTTAATGGTGGCGGCATAGAACTTCCCCGCTGTTCTTTTCACCTCTCTAGTGGTAAAGTAGGTAGGCCGCTCTCTATCTCGAAGCACCACCTTAAGCTCAGTTACTTAATGCTGGCCGGTGTGCAGACGCACCGCTGGAAAAGAAAAGAAGCACCAAAGGCAAGGCCATCTGCGCCCGTCTCGGAATCGTCCTGCACCAGCCCTTATGTCCATTCTGTCAGGGAAATGGCAGTAAGAAATTAAAGGCTTTGAACACCCATATGCAGTTCCCTACAAGTATTCACCCGGATGAGTTAGCTAGTGGATTCTCCTGCTGCCAAAGTGTGTTCAGGTTGGAATCCAAATCCAAACCTCCAACTATCTTAAACAACTCATGCAGCTCCCCTGCAGTTACTGAAAAGAAGGGTTTCATCAAAACATAGCTCGTTAATGTCAACTCATTCTGGAAGTATGCAGTATTCATAAACGATCTTCTAGTGGATGAAAGACCTGATATACTTTTCATAACTGAGACTCGGATGTCTGCCTCATCTAAACCAGTGGTAGACCTGGAGCTACTGGAAGAGTAGGAGACATTGCCATTATTTATAAAGATGCCTACACTTGCTCTTCTTCCCCGGTCACAAAACTCATGGAGGCTGATGCATTTTGCCTCTTGTTGAATGATAAGCAGTCGGTGGGGAGTTGTGTTAATTTATAGACCTCCTGGGCCGGCAAGGACTTACCTGATCTCTCTTAACGAAGCTATCTTGCATGTTATTCTGCGCTTTTCCCTTTTTAATATACTTGGGGACTTTAACATTCATTGGGACCTTTAGTAAGATAATGTCACTCGACTCTGAAATGATATTGTGTCCCTGCTAGGCTTTTCTCAGTGGGTGATGAACACCACCCACGTGGGAGGTCATATAGTTGACCTAGTGCTTTCGAACCTTGGCTTGTCCCTGATAGAGCCTATTCCTCTCGCATGGATGGATCATTATTGGGTCCAATTGAATTGCCTCATTTCTAGTGTGGCAGGGTATGCTCAGACGTGAGTCCCTTGCTCACTTGGCCACTGGATTCAAGATAGCCTGGCTGATGAGGATTATGAATCCGAAACCGGTCCCAGGATGCTTGTTTCCGGTCCATGGAAGACATGGCTTGGCAGTTCGGGCTGGACTGTTCCCATGAGGCACAGGGTCAGACTGATTTGCATATAGCCATGTCTGAAATAGGGTGGCTGAGTGGGCTAAAGAATGGTGATGGATTAAACCCAGATCAGTTGACTGGGGGTGAGTGTTTGATTTGCTCAAACGCTCCGTCCATCATCCCCTTTTGTATCGCTTTGTTCGCCCTAAGTGTGGCAGGGTATGCTCAGACGTGAGTCCCTTGCTCACTTGGCCACTGGATTCAAGATAGCCTGGCTGATGAGGATTATGAATCCGAAACCGGTCCCAGGATGCTTGTTTCCGGTCCATGGAAGACATGGCTTGGCAGTTCGGGCTGGACTGTTCCCATGAGGCACAGGGTCAGACTGATTTGCATATAGCCATGTCTGAAATGGGGTGGCTGAGTGGGCTAAAGAATGGTGATGGATTAAATCCAGATCAGTTGACTGGGGGTGAGTGTTTGATTTGCTCAAACGCTCCGCCCATCATCCCCTTTTGTATCGCTTTGTTCGCCCTAAGTGTGGCAGGGTATGCTCAGACGTGAGTTCCTTGCTCACTTGGCCACTGGATTCAAGATAACCTGGCTGATGAGGATTATGAATCCGAAACCGGTCCCAGGATGCTTGTTTCCGGTCCATGGAAAACATGGCTTGGCAGTTCGGGCTGGACTGTTCCCATGAGGCACAGGGTCAGACTGATTTGCATATAGCCATGTCTGAAATGGGGTGGCTGAGTGGGCTAAAGAATGGTGATGGATTAAACCCAGATCAGTTGACTGGGGGTGAGTGTTTGATTTGCTCAAACGCTCCGTCCATCATCCCCTTTTGTATCGCTTTGTTCGCCCTAGGTGTGGCAGGGTATGCTCAGACGTGAGTCCCTTGCTCACTTGGCCACTGGATTCAAGATAGCCTGGCTGATGAGGATTATGAATCCGAAACCGGTCCCAGGATGCTTGTTTCCGGTCCATGGAAGCCATGGCTTGGCAGTTCGGGCTAGACTGTTCCCATGAGGCACAGGGTCAGACTGATTTGCATATAGCCATGTCTGAAATGGGGTGGCTGAGTGGGCTAAAGAATGGTGATGGATTAAACCCAGATCAGTTGACTGGGGGTGAGTGTTTGATTTGCTCAAACGCTCCGTCCATCATCCCCTTTTGTATCGCTCATTTCTAACCAGGGCAATCTAAATGAGCATGTTGCTCCTCACCTCACCAGATAATTTTCTAAGATTACGCAAAATAGCCTCCGGCTTGCCTTAGATAATAACAAGCTGACCCTTTCAAGTTCCATTGACTCTAACATGAAGGAATGTGACAACTGGCTGTGAACCTCTGTGGAAAAACTAGCACCTTTGTCAAGTCCAGCGCCCCGCAGAAATAGGATTTCTAGTCCTTGAATTTGTGATGCTCTTAAATAAGAGAAAAAAATATGTAAGAAGACTGAAAGGGCCTGTAGAAAAAACTATAGTATAGAGACTAAAGCACTGTATAAAAAGTGCTGAAGAATTATGCAACTCTAATAAACTCTACTAAGAGAGAACTATGAAAGATGGATAGAAAGGGCAGGAAATAAATCTAGAGAGATTTTTAATATTGTTAAAGAGTTATCAGATCCAGCTGCATGGGAAAAAAGCAAGGCTCTTTCTGCCATGTGGTGCGAACTACTGGCCTGTTTCTTTCACACCAAAATAAAAGAGATTCAGAATAGCCATTCAATAATTCAGACTTTGGAAGTTGATGTTTTTTATTTTAATCAATCTCAGGACTGGCTTTAGCGCTGGTGGTGCCCGGGGCAACAGGCTTTCTTGCCTTTCCTCCCCCCCCAAGAACTTTCCTCGCCACCGATTTCCTCACGTCACCCTCCAACAGGGCCCATACCAGTGTAGAGAGTGTCAAAGCACTTTACATCACACACACATTTTACAGGGAAATGTTACATAAAATAATGAGGATTACATTGTGTGATAATCCCATGTCTCCGTAATAATAGGCAGTATAATTTATGAGTGTTTGGTCTGGAAAAGCATAAACTCAGGATTTGAAATGTACCACAGTGGCTGGGGTTGACTTTACTAATAAGAATGCATTTCTACCCAAACAAATCCTTTTTTAGCAGCATTAGTATAATGAAAGACTTGGGGAAAAAATAATGTTCTAACGTATACCATGCAGTCTACATGCATCTGAGCTATTTGATGACAGCTCATAGGTTTCTGTGCTGTAGAGGATTGCAATTTATGAACAGCAAGTAACAAAGGGATCTCTCTGACACATGCAGTAACCCACTGAGCTAGCCAAATAAAATACAGATCTGTGATCTGCAGGGTACCTGTTCTTTTCAGCATGCATTTTAACCCTCTGGCTACTTTACTGTAAGCGAAAGCTGTCACTGGACAAAACTCCGCTCTTTTTAACATTTACATTAATAACAGCAATTAATAAGTCTGCTGACTCTAACTTTAACTGTGATAAAAGCAACTGACATTCATTGGTAATGTCTGTGGTTTCTGCCAATTTTTATAATGCATATTTGTATTGTTTGAGGATGGTAAAAATAATCTTCAGGAAGCAAATTTTATTGGTGTTTGGTAGGTCACATTTTATGAAATGTTTTCTAAATCAAGGGAGTCCAACACTTGATGTCACACTTACATGGAATCCATCGAGACAGAATACATTAACTTTTTTTGCACAATTATGCCATTGCAATCTGACTGTTTTTTATGGCTTTCATGCACAGCTTTAACATTTTACAGCATGTATAAAATCTGAAACGCTGCACCAACTAAAACATTACTTTCAAGAAAGCTATTTTCAAGCTTCCATTTGCGAACTATTACAATGGAATTTAAAAAAAAGGAGGTGGATGTCAGTAAACACTCTGATGGGAGTAGGGACAATTTATGGGCCCACACTGACCTATAATACACTGCCGAGAGCAGCGTCGCCTTTGCGTGCGACTGCTAATCTTATCACAGAAAGGAACATGTTGTATTCCTGTATTCCTTGCTTCTATTCTAAGAATGTCATTAGCATTCCAGCTAGGAGGTTCTATAGCGACAGTTGCTTTATGACCTCCGATGGTGGTAGACGTGATGATGTACAGAAAATGATCATACATCATATTATTAAAGGTTGGCCTGAAGAAAGAAATGTAGATGAAGGTTTACAACTGTTTTATAAAGTTAAAGATGATCTTACCATTGAAAACGATTTCGTAATGAAAGGTAATTTACTAATTCCTCCTGGAGCTTCGGTGCCGCCTCAAAATAGCGGCACGTTGCGTGACCTCGCGTCGCTTTAGGGCAAGACGTAGTGACGTGGAGACTTGAAGAGAGGAAGAATGCTGAGGAGCAAGAATGCAGGAGAAGCTGACAAAATTCCTGACATTAAACAAGTTCGTGATTCAGTAGAAAAGTCTCAAATTAAAATGAAACAAACGTATGATTCTAACAAGAAAGTAAAAGTACTACAATTTGCAGTTGGTGATTTCATTAAAATCAGAAGACCGACTGGAAATAAAAGCACCAAATCTAAATTTTATCCTATGACACGTATTATCAAAATTTCAAAGCATTCAGTCTTGGTTGAAAATGGCAAATGGTGGAGTAAGAGGAATATTGCCTTGGTTAAAAAAAATGTTCCTGAAGTAACAAAAAAATATTTTCTTCATCCGGGTTCATCTTTTCCTGATTGTTTGTTTAATTCAGATTCCAATGATCTTCACATACATCAGTGTGGTGGTGGCGATGCCAATATCACACAACACTCAGTTACTGGTTTTGACAATTCAGATGAAGATTGTTTGGATTCTGTTTTTGTTCATGATACTTCAAATTCACATGATTCCAATGTTTCGCTCAATAGTGATTTGCATGGTTCTTCGAATTTTTCTAAATTGTGTAAAAGACAATTGCGTGCTCCTTCTTATTTGAAAGACTATGTGTTACATTAATTCATTGGTTTAGCTTCTATGTTATTATTAGATTTAGTTCTTTTTTGTTTTGTTGTTCCTGATAAAAAGGAAGATGTGTTGTATTCCTGTATTCCTTGCTTCTATTCTAAGAATGTCATTAGCATTCCAGCTAGGAGGTTCTATAGCGACAGTTGCTGAATGACCTCCGATGCTGGTAGACGTGTTGGTTAAGGCTGCATATCTTGGAGAATAAAAGAACAGAAGAAACCTACAATTCGTCTTCTTCCTGTCATTTTAATATTAAGAGGAACACTTCAGAACACAGCTTTTCTTTGCCTCCTAGGTGGCTCCAATTAAGCAGGATTTTAGGTCGAGCCTGAGTCAGCACCAAGCGCTGCTCTGGGGATGATCTGTTGTAGTATAGAACGGGAGAGAAGCCCGCCCATATTTTAGATTGGCTTGTGTCTTTGTCCTTCATAAAGGCTGGTGTCTGATTCCTTAATAGGCTTGTTGGTCCCTCCTTAGTACGGCCATGTCGTCATTTGTATCCTCCCATGGCTACTTTACTTCTGTTTATTGAGTTTGTCCTACTTGAGGCAGGATGACGTGCTTTGGTTACATTCAGCGCGCTGTGCACGCTTTCACTTTCGGAGCTGCCTGGACACTCACGACCGCTTGTTATATACTGTTATGAGACACCATTCTCAGATGTCTGATAACATGGCCTCCCTTTCACTTTTCAAGACTCCGAGAGGGAAGGGGGAGATTGTTAGCCTATGCGGCAGTCCAGGTGTAACCTCCAGTGTTGCTTTCTCCCACAAGGGTTTCTTTTGGAAGAAAGTCTTTAAGCAGCAGGACTCCAGGGCTCCTTGACCTTGCACTGGGCGTGTTTCTTTCTGGATCGATGTCTGCTTGCCAGGGCCTGTATGCTTGTTTTTCTTTCTGCAGTTTGTATTCTTTCACCTCGTTGTTCCTCCTGCCTCCCCTGGTTACCTGGGCCCCTACTCCTTGGCTTCAGAGGTCCTGCCCCTGTTCTCAAGTCCCTGACCTCCTGCGCTGCTGCTCCATGGTCCTGGCGATGCTCACTTTGCCCCTCTGGAAACCTTCAGCCGGAGTCTGCTGTGAAACCATATGTATTTCCCTTTACGAGCCTGCTCTCCATGGCAGGCCTATTCTTCTTCACAAGTTTATGTATTTGTTTTTAATGTGCCAACATCTCGTCAAGGCCTCTTCGAGGCGTGGTGGATGGTGAAGGGGGGCATCATCTTGCACTAGAAGCCGTGGATTTGGAAATGAGGTCGGGGTTGTGGCTTTTTCTCTTCCCTTCACTCACCTTACACACGTAAAACTTTCCATACTCCAATGTTGCAGGGAATGCACACTGCCTCAAAGAGACTTTCCTATACAGCAAGACACTGCGGGAGGGAGGAAAAGTGTTCCCCACCTTTCATGTCTGCTCTTTCAGGGATAGCTGGTGGAGCCCCACGCAGGCTGCGCCACCCTTTACAGTAAATTTATGAACCAGTGGCCGCAGTCGGCTCACTCCCCTTCTGTCAGGGTCCTAATAAAAGGAGGCTGATTCCCAGCTGTGACAAGAGCATCCGCCCATGACATCAGATTAAAACTATTTACTTTAGCACTGTGTTTTTTTACTGGCGACAGAGTCCTCTTAACGACCCGACAGAACAGAAAGGGTGGAAACGGAAGAGCGCTAAAAAACTTTAATCTTGTGCCTGGAGAACTTTCCCAATTCGATTATCGCTCGATCAACACCTGCTGAAGGTATCTTAATTTTCAGAGAAAAACAGCTCAAAAGGTACGTCTTTATATTCAGTTTTAATTTACAAATTGGCCATACCATTATCAATTTTGCACAACAATGTGTGCACTCTGTTATCGGCCTGAAGATAGGCGTTTCTACAGAAAACACATTTAATGGCATCACACCAGAGCCATCAAACAGGTTGTAGCTCCACTATACAGAGGTGCGGTATGACGGGCTTGAACCTGCCAGGGAATAAGTGGGTATGTGCAATAACCCACACTCCAGACCGTGTAAGCATAAAAGCAGCAGCACGACCTCCACCTCCCAATCTGCCGGGTTCTACCCCAGGACAATCTCAAACGCGCTGCCGCCGTTGCTGCCCCGATTCTAAAGTAATATGTGCCAAAACTCGCTGGGTTCCAACCTAGCTTCCCCAGTGCCATTCTTAAAACTGCCAGCAACTGATAAGCTGTCGCCTTACTACATGTGGCATGACAGAAAACACTGGCTGCACACTTACCAGATTGTGCGAGGAAATGGTGTCAAGTTTGGACCGGGCAACCCTTTGTTAAAAGTTAGGCCGCAAACGTCAACATTATCGGCGCCATCTTGCTCTTCTTGAACCCTTTCGTGCACGTAAGCGGCAGCCATTTTGAGCACCATGGCCTCCCTGCCCCTCGTTGATAGCCAGCGCGTCTCTCTCTCTCCCTCAACATCGCAGGCACCCCCCTCGCGCGCTGACAACCCCCCCCCCCGCTCTCACATGCCTTGAGTCGTAAACCCCTCTTCAGCGCAGCTCTGCCTCAGAACCCCATCCTGTTCCCAGCGCGACACCTCCCTTCGTTCCTTTCATGGTCCCAGACCCTTTGATACAAACCCCCTTTTCCTGTGTGCCCGTTTGTCTTCCTCGTTCCCAGGCCGCCACCTGGCTCTGCGGATACTATTTATTGCCCCCCCCCGTACAGTAGGAAGCTTCTCCCGTTAAAGGATCAAAGCCCCCACCCTATGATATCCGATCAACCCCACACATTCCGTGAATCGGCGGAATGTCCAGCTGCGCGACAATCATCACCTATTGTGACCGGGGTGGGGACTTCAACTGTAAATGTGTGTGGGAACGGGCCTGAAGGGGAGATTCCGAGGATGTCCTTTCGTACTTCAAAGCATTACAAGCATGTGTAAACTGCAATAAAGATCATAAACATGTGTATAAGAGGCCAGGCCTCAGAGATGCGGTTAGAGCACCTCGTGACGATACTTGCTGTCCAAACTGATGTGTTCTCCTCCGGAGAGAATAAAACCCTTGTTTCCTGCCTTCCAGTCTCCAGCGCCTGCCTCTTCATTGATTCATATCTTGTGGGTTTAAGAGGCGACACCGCCGGGCAATACTTAAGGGTCTTTTATTCTGGTTGGTAGCCTGACCTTTTTACAATTGGCGTCCCAAACGTGGGGCACATCAGTGACTCGTGGATCCAGTGGGAGAGGTCCTGACGACAGAGTGAACGACTGCAACGATCGGGAGTGCACCTGTCCGATAGACCCTCGTCTGACAGCCGATCATCCGAACTTCACTGGTTCCGAACAGACCTCTCTCGAGTGATCTACGGTCCTGACTGGGAACCATCAGGAGTGCCGCGAGGATTACGAAGAAAAGAGGACGATCGGGCGCTGGATTCGGAAGACAAGAAACTGTCCATGCGGTCTGGGTAAGGTCGTGTAAACACGACGAATTGCGAAATGATTATTTGAATTGTTTAGAAAATACTAGTATTACTCTTTGTTAATTTATTTGGAGATCCACTGTCTGCAAACGGAGAAACAACAGGCTCTCTCTTTGCAAGCAGTGGAGGATAGGCAATGCAGCCGTCGTGCCTATCTTTCTCCCCCACTGATTAATTATTTGAAACTGAACTATTGTTCGCAGACTGTTTTCTGGAGATTCTCTGTCTGCAAACAGGAAAGAGCCCCCCTCCCCCCTTTTTACAGATAGTGAAAGGGTAGGTAACGCAGACCTTTGCGGGCCTACTTATTCTCCCCACTGAATTGTTTTTTTTGACCGAACGTTGACTATTTGATATTGGTTCATGAGGTATTCACTGCCTGCAAACAACGTAGAATAGGAATATTCTGTCTAGTCTTTGCACGCAGTGATAAGATAGGCAGTGCTGACTTTTGTCCCCGTTGTGCTCCGTCATGTCTGTCTTCTCCCCACTGATTGGTAGCCTGTTTAGCCCGGACCGCTTATTAGAGATGAACCATCTGGCTCCACTGGAAGGCACCCCTAATAAGGACATGTTCATGAAGCATGGATTGATCGCTATAGCCTATAACAAACTGTGGCATAAATATACGAAAAAGGATCGAGAAAGTCAGTGGCCACTGATAGGATCCTTTGATGATGACAATATAAACGCGCTAGAAGCAGCCCTTGGTAAAAATAAGACAACGCCCACTATGCTTGATAGTTTCGGCATGTGGCGAAAAGAAACTGAACAACGTAAAAAGAAAACTGAGAGTAGGTTGGGAAAAGAGCTGCGAAAAGCAGCCCACCTAGCTGCTCAGAAACTAGAAGGAGAGATTAAGGAAAGAGAGAAAGCCAAACAGAAACTAGAAATGGAAACATCAAGTCAGTGTCCGGTTAGAACGTCCTCCATGCTCTATCCCGATTTACCCTCGAGACAACGAGCCAACGATGATCTGCTGTTAGGTCCTCCGACCATTTACATGCCCCCTCCATATGCCCCTTCCCAACCCTTAGCACAGCACCCACCACCCCCAGGTACAAACGAAGGTAGCGCCACAGCTTCGGCCCCCATGGCCTCTGTGCCGGCCGAACCCCTTGTATTAAATACTACACAAACGACAACGTTAGGCGACCCTGAGACCCGAAGGGCTGGTTCTGCAAGAACAAACAGACTAAGCAAAGATGAGCGAACAGGGATCGACAAGATAGCAAGGACACTGGTAGAAAGGAAGGAAGATGAAGAGTACATCACGGATATGTTTAACTCGTATACCGGGAGTCACAGACGACATTTTACCGTACGACTGTGTTACCATGTCTTGAACGCATACGAGGACCGATATCGAGACAAAGGTCCCGAGAGCCTAACGACTCTGTACCGGAAGGTCGATATCGGGGATGAGGGCGAGTGTGATGTGACGGACCTCCTTACGCGTACGCTTGAGGTTTTCCGCCACCTCACTGAACGAGAATCGGGAACTAAACCCATGACATCCGTAGCGACCGAACCACAAACTGAGCAATCTAACACCATGATGCCGATACGAGAGGCTGCCCCTTACTGGGTTCCTCCACGAGGTGCAGGGACTAACGATGATGCAAACCACCCAGATGCAAAAGGGAGGGTAGTGTACAACTGGGTCTACCAGCTATGGGACCGGCAAGAGATTCTGACATTCCGAAAATCTCTGCCTGACCTACGTAAAAACCCCACTGCCTTCCACACTGAATTGGGTACAGCCCTAGGTTCAACGATTATGACCCTGGCTGACATCGACTTGTTTTTCGGGTTATGTCTACCAGCTGATGTGTGGAAGCAAATCCGGAAAGTCGACCACCTTGAGCTGTTTGGACATACCTGGTCACAACTCGATAACATCGATAAACAACGAGGACCTGGACAAAAGCCTTTGAAATCCATTCTAGACCTTCCAGATAAAATCGTACAGAAATTAAAAACCCTGATCCCAGAAAAGAAAGTGGACTGGTCGATAGTAACGGCCTGTCGCCAGAAACCCCAGGAGGATGTATCGGAATACTTCTCCCGGTTTGAAACGGTGTTCTCCGATTACAGCGGCCAGGACATGACCACTGCAACCGGACACCTTCTGTTTGTCCAGAATTATGTTAAGGGTCTGTCATCGGAGGTCTCCCAGAAACTGCAGGCTAGCGAGAGTAGTTGGGCAGCCTCCAAACCTACCGCTATCCTCCAGATGGCCCAATATTATGAACATCAGAAAAATGAAAACGATAGGGCAACAGAGAAAAAGAAGAAGGACTTGAAAGAGAGGGTGATGATGGCCCAACTGCAAGGGGTGACTATAGGACGAGACCAATACCGGGGAAACTATCAGACGAACGCCCCTAAGGCTGCATTTCCCCAGGACCGCACTTTGACTCCCCACAGTGGACGTACAGACCTTAGAGAGGACCAGTGTGCTTTCTGCAAAGGAACTGGCCATTGGAAATCCCAGTGCCCAGTTCTTCTGGAAATAATCAGAAACAAAGACCCCAAGGACATAGCAAGTGGACCGAGAAATAAGGGACAACAGCGAGGGCCCCCAAATGACACGACCAACGACAGACCAGGCAGACCAAATACATTTGATCGACCCAGACAGAACCAATACCAGCAATCTGACTATGATGACGCCCACAACTTTGCATAGGACTGCCAAGGGCAAGGGAGGGATCCAGTCGAGCTCTATGTTGACCAGCAAGGCCCTTACGTCACTGCTAAGGTCCTGGGTACCAAGTCTCCATTTCTGGTAGACACTGGCGCAACACGTAGTGCGTTATCTAAACGACTGATTCCAAGGGCACCCTTGTCTGGCTCACTTATAACATCGACAGGTTTCGATGGAACGCCCTCCACTAACCCTTTGTCCGCCCCGATCCTCTTTGACGTAGAAAACAACACCACTGACACCACGTTTTTACTTTCCTCCAATAGCCCTGACGCCATTATGGGACTTGACTTATTGAAACACTTCCGAGCGACGATCAGATGTTCTCAAGACGGAGTTCGAGTTTTCCTTTACGACAACCCCGTTCTGCTTAGACATTGCCCTCCCCGACGCATGTTTTCCATCACCGATGTTGACACATCCCTGCTTGACACTCTGCCTCCGTATCTGTGGGCCAAGGCGGATTCGGACGTAGGGCGCATGTTGATTGACCCAGTGCACATTACTGTCCGACCAGACGCAACACTCCCAAAACTTCCACAATATCGGATATCGCCCGAGGGCGAGAAGGCATTGGTAAAGATTATTCAGTCACTGATAGACGCAGGAGTGGTAGAGGAAGTGGTTAGCAACGTTTGCAACAGCCCTATCTTGCCCATCATCAAGAAACAGGGAGAGGGAGATGAGAAAGCATACCGTTTTATCATTGACCTTCGAGAGATCAACAAAGTGGTGGTACCCCAGTACCCTGTGGTCTCAGACATCACCACCATCCTGACTTTGATTCCCTCTACCGCCACCACCTTCACTGTCATTGACCTCAAAAACGCATTCTTTTCCATCCCCATCCACCCAGACAGCCGATATCTCTTTGGCTTCACCCTAAAAGCCCGCTCATATAGGTTCTGCCGAGCACCCCAGGGCTACACAGAAAGCCCTAGCATCTACAGCCAGGCCCTCAAGAGACAACTGGACCAAGTCCAGTTACACGATGGAGTGGTGTTAGTGCAATATGTCGATGACATCCTTTTGGCAGCCGACACCACTCCATTAGCAGTTACAGCCACCATTCAACTCCTGCATTTCCTTGCGGAAAATGGCCACAAGGTCTCCAAGAAGAAGTTGCAATTCTGCCAACCCCAGGTCACTTACCTAGGCCACCTTTTGTCCAAAGAAGGAAGGAAACTCACTCCTGATCGAATCCAAACCATCTTGAAACTCCTGTCCCTAAGACCCAGAAACAGGTTCGCTCCCTACTAGGCCTCACCTCCTTCTGCCGACAGTGGTTACCAAACTTTAGCCTCGTTGTGAAACCACTGCTTTCTCTGCTAGGTAAAGACGTCCCCTTCCCACTCCCTTGGACCCCTGAGTGTCAAACCTCCTTCACGGAACTACGAGATGCCCTTTGTTCGGCCCCTGTCCTAGGTACCCCTGATTACAAAAAGCCCTTCTCCCTTTACACTCACGAAAGGGAGGGGTGCGCTTTATCTGTCCTGACCCAGGCCATCGGCCCAAAGCAACGACCGTGCGCTTACTTCTCTGCCACTCTTGACCCTGTAGCCAGAGCCTTGCCTGCCTGCCTTCGAGCTGTAGCTGCTGCTGCAATCTCTATCCGACAGAGTGAGGGGATCGTACTCTCGAATCCCCTCACGGTACTGGTACCCCATGCAGTTGACACCCTCCTGAACCAAACCAAGACGCAACACCTGACGAGTGCACGACTGACTGGATACGAACTGACTTTGCTTGCACCCCATATCGCCCTGAAAAGATGCACCACACTGAACCCGGCAACTCTGTTACCCTTGCCAGAGAACGATCCCAATGTGCACCCTGTACATGACTGCGTGACTCTTACGGACGAACAGACTAGAAGTAGGGTTGACCTCAGAGACACGGCTTTCCCTGACCCTGACGGGGAGCTGTGGGTGGACGGTTCCTGCATCAAACTCCCCGATGGCACCACCTCCGCTGCCTATGCAGTCACCACGGCTCGAACTGTAGTCGAGACAGCCCGCATCGCGCAACGATCTGCCCAGGCAGCAGAACTGATCGCCCTGACACGAGCCTGCATTCTGGCAGCCGGAACCACAGCGAACATTTACACCGACAGCCAGTATGCCTTCGGGGTGGTTCACCATTTTGGGCTCCTTTGGAGGGAAAGGGGATTCTTGACCTCACACGGCACCCCCATTTTGCACGGGGATCTAGTCTCCGCCTTGATCGAAGCTGTCCTTCTCCCCAAAAAGCTTGCAGTCGTCAAATGCCAGGCACACAAAAAGGTGACAGACATCATTGGGCAGGGAAATGCGCTAGCCGACATCACGGCCCGAACGACAGCTGAAAATAGGACGACAACACATATGTACGTGACCAGGTCACAAGCAGAAAAATGGACTGACGCAAGGGACACTATTAGAGACATTCAACCGGCTAGCACACAACACGAGCTGACTGAATGGACACGGTGGGATTAAAAGATGACGAAGGCTGCTGGCGGACAAGAGACACAAACAAATGGTTGCTACCTGACTCGTACCTGATTCCCATACTGGCTATGGCGCACTCCCCTGCCCACATAGGATCAGCCCCCATGATTGAACTTGTCTCCAGAGTTTGGCACAATGATAAAATCACAGATTCCGCCAAACGTCTGGTCCAACAATGCTTGATATGCCTGCAACACAACCCCGGGAAAGGAACTGTAGTACCCCGGGGAGGATTTGGGGTCCCAAATCACCCATTTGAAGTCCTGCAGATGGACTACATCCAGCTAGACAGGTGCCAAGGCCTGAAATATGTACTTGTCGTGGTGTGCGCATTTAGCAAATGGGTGGAAGCATACCCAACCCGTGACAACACTGCTATGGCCACTGCAAAAGTACTGTTAAAGGAGTTTTTCCCCCGCTACGGCCTTTGTCGTATTTTATGGAGCGATAATGGCCCCCACTTCATAGCCGAAGTCATCCAGTCCATCTTAAAGGGGTTGGGCATCAAGCAGAAATTTCACGCAGTCTTCCACCCCCAGTCTGCTGGACTTGTTGAGCGACACAATGCCACACTAAAGCTTAAACTGGCCAAGATAGTGGCTACCACGGGTCTGAAATGGCCAGACGCCCTCCCACTGGCATTGCTATCGATGCGTTCCACCCCCACCAGACATCACTTAACACCTTATGAAGTTGTTTTCGGTCGACCCATGAGTGTCTGGTCTGCACCGAAACCAACTTCCATTCATGACGTCCCGGACGTCCTAATGTCTGATTATCTGTATAAATTGACTGAAACTCTGTCTGTCATTCATCAGCAGGTGCAACAGGCCATCCCCGATGCTTCCAGGGGTCCGGGTCACGCCATCCGACCTGGAGATTTTGTGCTGATCCGGAACTTTCAGCGGTCGAAGAGTTTGGAACCCCGGTGGACGGGCCCCTGGCAAGTGTTAATCACCACCCGGACGGCTCTTCGTGTGGAGGGGAAACGGCACTGGCTGCACGCACACCACTGTAAGAAGGTCTCCTCGACCCTGGCCACGACGGAAAACATCGACAACCAAGAAGAGCTCCTGAACAAAGACCGACCGTCGCTAACCTGCTATCCTGATACCGAAGCACTTGAACTTTCAAAATTCTCTGATCCCACTGTGCCATCCAGAGAAGGGTATTTCCTGCGTTGAAAGGAGGGAGCTTCGGCTAAGTAGACCACGAACTAAGTTGAATCTCAGAACGGTGACCCAAAGCAACCAAGAGTTACCTGGAGAGAAGCTAAACTAAGTCTGTGGTTCTGCCCACTACCGAGCACCTTGAAAATGAAGATGATGGAAGCGCCAGATAAGAAGATGATGGAAGCGCCAAATAAGAAGATGATGGAGGCAACAGGAAATACCCACTACAGAAGCCCAAGTACAGACAGACTCCACAGCTCAAAGACAATTACACTCTTCATCGCAATCCTTTTCTGCTTTCTCCTCATGACCACACTCTGGATTGTGGAAGAAAATGCACCTGCTCACGAAACATTCCTGACCACTGCTCAGCCTACCACCATGAAGGAACATTATCTGATTTTGCTCTCTCCTCAACTCAGAGAGAGACGAAAGGAGTTTTGGAATAACTCTTTCGTGCAGCTCCTTCACCAGCACAATCTCGCCACCAATGCCACCAACTGTTGGATCTGTGGGTTGCTACCCCACGCCACTGGACACTCGATACCATTCATCCCTTCACCCTTCTCAGTTCATGGCTCCTGCCTTGCTTGGCTGATCCTCCTGCAAGAAAGCTATAGGGACAATGCCACCTCCAGCAAAACCGTAACGCATTTCTTCCACGGGGTCTGGCGAAACAAAACAAAGGCACACTTCTGCCCGCAGACCTCCAACGACTCAATCCACATGGACATCCCTGCAAAAGAACGAATTGAAATGCAGGTGTTCAACAATCCAACCAGACCCACCTTCTCCTACCTGCGGAAACGAACGGCTGCCACTCTGACGGTGGCCCTGTCAGTCATCAACGTCACAGGCCACATGTGCATAGAAGGACATGGGACACAGCTGGTGGGCCGCAGTGCTTGCCGTTTTACCAGAACTTTGGACTCCACGGATCCACCTTCCTTTGTGTCGTCCCCAAACATGTATTTCGTCTGCGGCACAAAGGCCTACACCTGGCTCCCCAAAGGCTGGGGGGGCACTTGTTTCATCTCTTTCATCCTTCCTCCAACTTATGTGGCCCCAGCGAATCATCATAGACAAAAACGAGCCAAGGACATTGAGCAAGCCGACTCAACAGGAGCACAGTTCCTCGATGCTATGAAGGGACTTGTTCCCCTCTGGGGCCCGATGGCAAACAGCCGTGCCATCCGACATCTGACTCAGGCAGTTGAGACAACAATGAACATCACAGCTGGTATCTTTGCTAACAACACCGCCGAACTTCAAGCGGTCCGCTTGGTGGCCCTCCAAAACCGCCTTGTCCTAGATGTGGTTCTTGCGGACCGTGGTGGAGCATGCCGCATTATTGGGTCCAGCTGCTGTACATACATACCGGAAAACTCACCCTCAGTGTACAAAGCCATCGAACATCTTCACAGACTCTCTTCAGAAGTCCACCAGGAACAGGAAGAATGGTCGCTTGGTGGTTGGTTCTGGAACACCGTTAAGAACTGGGGCTGGAGACTGTTCACCATTATCCTGATTCCTGTGGTTGTAATATGCGGTCTATGCTTAGGAATTCAATGTCTGCCACCTCTGTGTTCATTATGTACAAATTGTATTTGCCCTAAGACTGTGGATTTTGGAAACGAACGCATGGGAGCATTATATGATGCCGAGGTTAGGAATTTGATGAAGATTGACATTGAGTAGGCAAGTTGGCTAGATATGTTGAAAAGGGAGGACTGTTAAAAGTTAGGCCGCAAACGTCAACATTATCGGCGCCATCTTGCTCTTCTTGAACCCTTTCGTGCACGTAAGCGGCAGCCATTTTGAGCACCATGGCCTCCCTGCCCCTCGTTGATAGCCAGCGCGTCTCTCTCTCTCCCTCAACATCGCAGGCACCCCCCTCGCGCGCTGACAACCCCCCCCCCCCGCTCTCACATGCCTTGAGTCGTAAACCCCTCTTCAGCGCAGCTCTGCCTCAGAACCCCATCCTGTTCCCAGCGCGACACCTCCCTTCGTTCCTTTCATGGTCCCAGACCCTTTGATACAAACCCCCTTTTCCTGTGTGCCCGTTTGTCTTCCTCGTTCCCAGGCCGCCACCTGGCTCTGCGGATACTATTTATTGCCCCCCCCCCCGTACAGTAGGAAGCTTCTCCCGTTAAAGGATCAAAGCCCCCACCCTATGATATCCGATCAACCCCACACATTCCGTGAATCGGCGGAATGTCCAGCTGCGCGACAATCATCACCTATTGTGACCGGGGTGGGACTTCAACTGTAAATGTGTGTGGGAACGGGCCTGAAGGGGAGATTCCGAGGATGTCCTTTCGTACTTCAAAGCATTACAAGCATGTGTAAACTGCAATAAAGATCATAAACATGTGTATAAGAGGCCAGGCCTCAGAGATGCGGTTAGAGCACCTCGTGACGATACTTGCTGTCCGAACTGATGTGTTCTCCTCCGGAGAGAATAAAACCCTTGTTTCCTGCCTTCCAGTCTCCAGCGCCTGCCTCTTCATTGATTAATATCTTGTGGGTTTAAGAGGCGACACCGCCGGGCAATACTTAAGGGTCTTTTATTCTGGTTGGTAGCCTGACCTTTTTACACCTTGATATAACCATTCTCTGCCAACCATATCCAACGGCCTTTCCCTGACTGATCTGTCTTGGATCGTCTCAACCATATCCCCAGTCGCCCGTGATCCACCTGCACTTCTTCGTACTGGACCCCTGGCTGGCGCGCTGTCCCTACTAACTCCGAGACCCAAAATACTCCCAAAAACCTCCACACCATGCATAATCTAAACAATGTGACCTCAAACTGGTCATAACAACACAATGGTGACACACCCAACAACTCTTGTAACAACTCAAACGTAACCGCCTCTCGTGGCGTCACCTTCTCACCCACCGCTCCCTGTCCCAACCCTTCAACATTTTGCCCAATATCTCATCCTTGGTAGGGTCAAAACACAAGTATAGTTTCCCATAGAACACTATACAGGCCAGTTTGCCCGCTATGGTCGTGTGTGACAAGCCTTTGTCAATGAATCCAAGACCAAAACTCAAAACTCCCTGTTCAGCAACTCTTCAGTCTAGGCGCGGCACCTCCACAGACATTTCCATGAACCCCCCAAATTTGCTCCATGCGAGCCGGTAACTCTTCCTAGTCGATTCAGCCAGAGATTTTTCAATCAAACCAATCACTCTCATTCCCCCCATTTCCAAATGTCCTTCGGCAGCTCTGTTTTGCATTCTTCTGGCGCCAGGCTTTGGAACTGGTGCCACTGCGAATGAGATAATGCATCAGCGATATCATTGCTGGCTCCTGGCACATGTCTGGCCCTAAAGACCACATTGAGACGCAGACACTCAAGCATAAATCTTTGAAACAATCGCAGCTCCGTCAGGTCTCTCGCTCTCTGCCTGTTCAATAGCTCCACCACTGTCATGTTGCCTACATGAAACAACACCGACCTGTTCTGCAGTTCTAATCCCCATACTGCCAATGCCACCAGAAGTGGGAAAAACTCGAGGAAGGCAATGCTACGCCCTTGTTTCATCCAATGCTTTGGCCAAGTTTCCGTGCACCTTCGCCCATCCCAAAATAGCCCGAAACCCTTAGCCCCTGCTGCATCAGAAAAAATCTGAACTTGCCAGACTATGTTTTCTTCCAGAAATTCTAAGGGTACCCCAATGAAATCGTCCAGAACTGTCTGCCAAACCCCCAAATCCACCCTGACTCCCATTGAAATTTGCACCTTGTGGTGTGGCAGCACTGCTCCAGACATGGCCATGCCGAGCCGCCTACAAAACGTCCTCCCTGCTCTGACCACTCTGCAAGCTATGTTCAAAAACCCCAAAAGCTTCTGTACTGTCCTTAACTCAATCCTTCGTTCCCCCATCACTTGAAGCAGAAAGAACTGTATTTCTTCCACTTTAGCCTTGGGTAAGCAAGCTATCCAGTGCACCGAGTCCAATTCAATGCCCAAGACAGTCAGCACACAGCTGGGACCAGCTGTTTTCTCCGGTGCCAAGGGCACCCCAAAGTCTCGCATCAAATGTTCAAACTGTCTCAGCGCCTGCAATCTCCAGACTTTTTGGTCCCCACAAACAAGAAGTCATCCAGGTAGTGCGACACTCCCAGGTGACCCGGTTTCCTGGTGAAAACCCATTGCAGAAAGGTGCTAATCAACTCGAATAAGGCACATGAGATGGCGCACCCCATAGGCAGGACTTTGTCAACATAGATGGCACCCCCTAACTGCATCCCGAGTAGTGAGAAATCCACCCGGTAAATGGGCAGCAGACGGAAAGCTGACTTGCCATCGCACTTCGCCATTTCCACCGAGGCGTGCAACACCCTAGAGCACAGCTTTCCAAATTGTGCGTCACGACACAGTACTGTGTCACGTCCCATGTGTGGGTGTGTCGCGCAACGAGGATGTCTGCGTGGCCGATTAGGCCCGGGGAATGCTCTCTTGGACGTTGAGTTTACGTTCAGTTCGAAGTACGCGGTGGAAGGAGAAGCATTAGGCGAGCGAGACCTGAGAACACAGCTGTGTTCCTTTTCAGAAGCAGTGACCACAGAGCCCAGGACCGGACTGGGACCCACAACCGGCCCTGGCAAAGTGCTCGGCCAGCCTCCCCTCCCTCCCCACTCGGAGGGGGGCAAGGGGGGCCGGCCGAACACTTTGCCGGGGACGGTTTTCGGCCGATTTTCTTACAGGTCCGATTTTGCAGCTATGCTGCACAAACGGCCCTGTATCAAAGATGGCCCCCAGGGGCCCACAACCGGCCCCCACCCGTGCAGCGCACCGGGGGATTGCCCGGTGCCCGCTATGGCCAGTCCGGGCCTGACAGAGCCCCATCCCAGGCACTTGGTAAGTTTGTCCTGTAACTTGTTTTTCCGCTGGGCGCATTGTAATTGCCACCGTTTGTTGGTTTCTGCCCTGCTGTTTGCACGACAAATCGGTGTGTGCGTTATGAGGGGAAAGGTTCCACATTCTCGATCGATTTGCGAGGTTCATTTTCGAGCACTCCTTCACAGCTGCGCTTACCTTGCCCGGCTGTCCCGGTGCCACACAGCAGCAGCAGGAGCAGATAAAAAGAATACCGAAAGTCTGGGCCACTGAAATTATGCAGTTTTTTCGCTGCAGAACTTTTTGCATGATTATGGATTTGCCGTATTTACAACATAATCCATCATATCCTGCATAATCTGCGCAGTGGAAAGACCTTCCCAAAGGTTGACTGGCCACCTTTCTGTTGCTTATCGCTGCATTTGGGTGTTAAACTTGTACTAATGGGGTGAAACCTTTGATCCGACAGTGTTAACGTGTAAGAACGACAAAAAAATTAAACTAGTAAACTATGCCACATTATGACGCATAATTTGCATTTCCTAGGCTCATAATTTAGTCAACATAAAGGATGTTGAAAAACAGAATGCAAATATAGCGTGGATACCTTTTGTGGGGAAAAAGGGTATGAAGGTTTATGCACAATCAACCCCACACATCCAAAAATGGGGCTTAGCACCATGCGTGAATGGGCGTATGTGGGAGGAGCCCTAATTGTCTAGTGGTTAAAAAACGTTCTTATGGCCTGTAGAATCAAAACAAATTAGCTACGTTCTTATTGTTGCAGTTAGTTTTGTGGCTGTGTGTGTGGAAATAATATGGTTTACTATAGCACAAATATATTTGCCATGCTTGTCTGTTGCACACACACTGCCTGTGCTCATCGTTGCTGTTTATAGTTGGACTTTTTTTTCTGTCACTTCTGCTACCTTAAATTGTACAATTATGGACAGCCTGCAGAGAAGCTATGTGATATATTTTGCTGTCGATAAATGTACATTTCAAATGAACTGATGGTAACTATGTTAACACTTACTAAGAAAATTAATGACACACTCTATTGATAATGTCTTTAGCCGATTTCATGCTTAACAAGTGAGAAGGGGTGATTTGTGGAAAAGGGATGAAAGGAAATAAAAGTCTTCTTTACAACAAAGAGACATGTAAAACTCAGTTAGACCCACAGCTATGATTTACGCCTTATTCTGAGTGCAATGTAACAATTGGGTGCACAAACTCCCGGGGAAATACAATTTCTGTGTGCCCTTTTACCCACAGAGAACAGACAGGATTTGGCAAGAAGGTACAAGGTTTTAGATTGCCGTCAAAGTAAGATTACTATTTTTAAAGATCAGTGCCACCTCAAACTGTGCGGTGGTCACAGTCACTGCTATACATGCCGATAGTCCAGCTTTATTTTAGCCCCGCTGCTGGCCCTGGGACAGCCCCACTCCCAACACCTAGGCCTGGCACGCTCCTATTTGTATGGCTGAGTCACCCAACTGCGCACCTGACTGTCCCAGCCCTGTCAGACAAACACAGATTAGGACACGATGGCCGTGGAGCAGAGCTGCACTGGAGTTAGTCTGGTCAGTGTGCTGTGTGCCCCAGCCTTGCACAGTTTATTGTGCTTCTCGAGGCCGCCAGGTGTGAGGAGGAACAGCGAGTCCTGGTCCAAGGGGGCAAAACTGCTGTGCTGCTTTAAAAGCAATTCTGCCTCACCAGGGAGCCAGTGATCTGGACAACTGGATTACTTTAGTTGGGGAAGAAATAGTGCATCACCATTACCCTGGAATCTGCATATTAAATGGAGGGGCCTTCTTGACTCCTCCACCCCTCCCCCCATCGCCCCCATCGCCCCCATCGCCCCCCCCCCCCAGCCAGTCTGGAGTTCCTAGGCTAGGGGCCTGCCGCCAGTGCACAGTGCCGGAGGGGCCCTAGAGCTTGTGGAGAGAGAAAAGTGCATAGCTGTCAAGGTTTTAGATTGCCATGTGTGACCTCATAATTTCAGTGTAAATTTGAGTGCCATTTCAATGACTATGCCTGACACTTTCTAGGCAAAAATCAAGCAATCAAGATGAGGGTAACACAAATATAAGAAATTAAACCCCTTTGAGCAAGGCCAAACTCTAAGTTAACTGCTGCAAAGCTTAAAAATAATTGTTAGACGGCTTTCATTTATCTGACTAGCCAAAATTGCAGCAAATAGATAAAGCGGTCTGGAATACATGTATAATTATAATCAGCTGAATGCCTTGCAGATTCCCTCGATTGCCGCTGGCTACATGAACAGTAAGCATGGCTGCATTGGAAAGCTGCGAGTGGGAGTCACTCATTTAGGTCACAGGCAGGCTTAAAGCATATTTACCATTTTATGTTTTTGCCTTCTCCCACTGCGAGAAAGCAGTGGGGCGACGCCCCCATGCTGGAGCCGCATCTGGTTGTCGAACAGGACTGGTGACATTCTCCGGCTCCCTTCCGATGATGGCGCGCCTCATTAAGGCATTTTCTCCTCTTTTCTTTTAGGTTGTGTTGAAGAATGCCCTGTTCTTCTCCTCCACTCTCTCGCCTGCCTCCTTTCTATGCCATTATCCTCCTTTGTGTATGGTCACATTAGTTACCATTGCAGCTGTGAGCCATGAACCTTACGCAGTGCTTTAAATGGAAAAAGAGACGTACCGCTACTCACTACATTGCTTGGGGTGGGTCTGGAAGGGGCGTTTCTTCGAGACTGGCATGTGCAATATCAGCATTTGTGCTACTCTCACTAATGACATGCTTCAGTTTGATTCTTGTCATCACTGGATAATGATATTCGGCTGCGCCTGGCAATGCTGTGGTGCGGGGTCTTACTCTTATACTTGCGTTCAATCTGCTGCCATTCATCATGATTTATTTCCTTTATGATGACCCGTCTCTTCTCAGTTATATTATCATGTTATTAGTCAAAATACTTCCAGCACAGAGGGGTTACGTTGGTCGTATATGTCACACTTTTGGAAGCTTTGTTTACCAACTATGGTCCCTGCGCTCTTCCACTGGGTCTCTGCTGCTCGCCGAACCTTACACCTTTTAAGAAGAACATGCTTCTTTTCTGTTAAATATACATTAGGTGAGGGAGTCATGACTTTAGCTCTATTTTCTAGACCATGTGCCTTAAACACACAGCCAACTTTTTTCATTGGCCAGAGAAGACATGAGAGTAATTTGAAGTTACAGGACCGATGTTTGGTTCTTCATTTCAAGTTGCCTGTGCAGCCAGACAATCTTTGCTATTTGTCAAATGCAGGAATTGTTTGTGGTCTGGGAGTGTAGTCGCAGAAGCAAGCTTCCTCAGTTCGGCTTCTCTAACTCTAATCTAGACATTCATTTGTAAAGCTGCGCACTTGAAACAACATGTTCAAATAACCTGTGTTACATGCTAATGTGAGCCTTACTCTATGCTAGATTGAGATGTCTGTGAATATAAATGTAAAACTAGAGTTGTTTTGTTAGCCATGAAGATAGTGTTGCACTCTGGTTGTTTGTACATTATGAAAGTCACGTTTCAAACAACCAGTTTTTTTTTTTTTGCTATTAAGTAAATTCTTTGGTTATATTTCTGACTTTCAAAATTGGTTGAGATTCCAGCTCTTTGTTTACTGCTTACTCTTCCAGTGTAAATTCATTGCCATGTAGCTGGGTCTTCACTGTGGTGGCGAAGTGAACTAAAGAATGATGATGGATTCAACCCAGATCTGTCGCTGGGGGTGAGTGTCTGTAAAGTTTCAGCGCCGTCTCCTTGTTTGCTTTATTGTTTTATAGACTAATCTTAAATCCTGTGATTGGATTGACTGGATTAGAACTAGATTCTTGAAACATGTCGGTCATTATTTTCAGCACAATTTCCTATGGGCAATGTTGGCATGGTGCTTCCACCTTCAATGGCATGTTTTCCGCGTGCCGCACTGCTACCTCATTTAGGTTGCCTGTCTCTGATCCAGTCAAAAAGGCTTTAGTGTCATAGCAGATCAATATGTGGTTGTTTATGTGATTATCTCTTGATTGGTTCCACTTCAAATAAGTAGATTAAAAATGAGACATTGATTTGTGTTTTAGGAAAGTAAGCAATCTAGTTTGGCGGGGAAGACCATGGCATGGAAATGTAAGGGCCTTCTGATAAAGGATGGAATATAATTGTGGGTTCTGGACAGCTCACTTGGTATCCAGAGTCTGCCAGAGCCAGCGTCAATGCAGTTATTACTCCAGTCCCACCTTATGCTCAGAGCTCTGATTCCACATGAATATCTACTACTCAAATCCCGAAATGTTACTTGAGAGAATGAAGACTGTAAGCAAGGCGTAAGATTGTTAAACTTCGTATCTCATGTTCTTCCTATCTCTAGATTTCCACATTTCTTCATTTTCCTCGGAAGGCAAACAGAAACTCAAAATGGATAAGTTTATAATTTGGAAGCGAAAAGCTGGTGACGATGACGTTTGCGAAGAACATAATGTAGCAGCTATTGAGCAAAGTACCCAAGAATCAACTGAATGGTCTGTTTCAGTACGTTGTGGTATATAAATAAATAATACCGGATCTAGGTTTGACTGGACATAGCAATAACAGATAGCTCAATAAATAAGAGTCAAGATTCGAGGTAGTAGGAGTTTGCAGGTTTAATACAGCATAAAGGACAGGAACAGGACAACCTGCACGGGAACAGGATGGACAGCGCTGCCGGGGGCAGGATCAGAATCGGCGTAACATTTAATAACAGTGCACATATATATATACTAAAACAGTTACATTACAATGAATTACAGTAGGCGGAGCAGTGGGTGTGGTCAATAGCAGTCGCGAAAGATAAGGGTGAAAATGGGTGTAACAGGGGCGTATACATAGACATGTGATGCAAACGTAACAGAATATGTCATAAATGGGGCGGAAACATGGAGGGGGCTACCTAAGGAGCCGGGACCTCTAACCTAATGGTGCGCGCAAACTGACAATGACGTGTTACTAGGAGAAGCTGGGGGCTATGAACTCTGTGCTAGGAGCAGAGACTGAAGTCTGGAGAGTCAGGGCGACATGTACCTAAACAGTATCTAGTATCTAATGTTTGGAGAACATGTTGATAGAATCCAAAAGTTATCGGGGTAAAGGCTAACAGACTCTAAGAATGGTGCATGCATTATTCTACATGTAGTGCGTGATGAAGAATATTAAATGACCATTAAATGCAGTATTTCTCTTACATGGAGACGTAAAGGCTAGACAATGACGGAAACTATTGATGCGATTCAGTAGCTTAGGAATGCAGAGAAGGAGGGCTGGACTGATAACTAGAATCATAACATACTCTTGGCAGACTCAGAGGCAGAGCCAGGCTGAGCCGGGCACTGTGAGGCAGGAAGTAAGTGAAGGGTCGAGGATACAGGTGGGGGCTGTATCGCTCCTCAGCGAGGACTCAGAAGACAGGAGCTGAATCTGGTGTCCGGGCCCTTTTGAGGCCTAGAAACGGGGACTTTACAATGAAATAACGTGCACACTGAGAAACGTGGCAACGTAACTTTACATAGGCCTGATACTCGTAGCTTTCACGAGAACTGGAAACTGGCATACTAGTAATGGACACAACTGTAATTGCGTCTTTAATCAAACATGGGGGATACATATGCATATTTAATCATGCACACATAACATAAAATGGAGGACACGTAGGGACACAGAACATGGCAAAATTTACTTTTCCACATTCCCTCCTTGTCACTACGTTTCCATCAGGAAACATCAATATTCATGATACCATCTATCATTTCATACAGTATCATTTGCTCGTCTTGAATTTTCTTGGAACGGGATTTAGAACGGGACTTAGGACTAGGAATACAAGATGTAGCACAAATGCCGCAAATCGCAGGGCCACATTGTAAACAGAGGCAGCAACTGAATATGATCGCTACTGCAATACCCAGAAATGACAATACTTTCCATCCCCAGGCGGAAATTATATTCCAGAACCAACCGGACCATGTCCAGGTGCCTGGATCTTGGTGTAACATATGGGCAATTTTATGGAGTCTGGTAATAGCTGAATAAACAGACGGCGCGTTATTAGGAATGAAAATGCAGCAACTAGATCCGATGACTCTACATGCCCCGCCCCTATCGGCCAGTATGACGTCAAGGACGAGACGATTCTGGAGCACGACAATTCTCATAAAGGATTGCTCTTCGGTTAAGTTACCTAGAGCAGAGGTAGTCTCAATCACTACTGCTTCAAGGGTTCTTGTTAATCTACGTATCAGTTTACTATTTACAACAGTACCTAAGTAGGGGAAGACACCTTTATTGATATCTATGTATTGTTCTAGAGCAGTTTCAGTATAATCGACAATCGGGAAATTTCTCTTGTGTCTAGTATGTACTAGGTGGGAATTCCTATGATAGTCAGGTGGGGCTAGGAAAACTGGTGGCAGTAGGAAGGCAATGGAACATGTACCATCCCAATCAAGGGGCAGACGAACATATGCGGTCTGACCACAAACAAAATAAGAATGACGTGAAGCTTTGAAAATAGATTTCCCACTGTCACTATACTTGACAATAGTAGTACAATCACTATGGCCTACATGTACGGAACCATTATTTCGGACACATAATTCACCTTTGACTGGTAGTACTGACATGGCAGGTAAGTCTGGAGTAGAATCAGACTGAACATTCAGGACCATAAAATTCGAAGAATAATTACCCAAATTATAAACTTCATTTTCTAGATCTAACCCTGTTCTGTGGGGAAGACCTTGCTTGTCTGGGAAACATGTACTGTTCAGAAAAGACATATCTGTTGAGGATGACGTTAACGTGGACCCTGCTCCACACGAACCATTATGTGAAAATGGATAAGGAAAGAGTGGCAGAACTCCCTTCGGTGTCTGGAAAGGGGGGAGTCGACCACACACCCAACAATTTGTGGCATTGCTGGTCTGGTGTGAATAATGTAACATGCGGATAAAGGAGTTATTACGCATAGCAAGACGATAAGAAAGTTCATGAGGAGGCAGATCACTAAACGTGTGCTCTACTGTAACATTAACAGACTTATTTACATGAGAAACTGGAAAATACAAATAAAATGCATAACTGGTGCAGGAAATCATAATGCTGAAATATAGCAGAAAACATAAAATAATAGTGCAACTTCTAGAGTTCTCACTAACTCTCTCTCTGTGGGGGTCTATTATATACATGTCAGAAACCGGTCTAACCGTTTCACCTAGGGGAGGACTTAGACAATCAAACTGGCTGACTTATTTTACTAGACCTTAGTTTAAGCTTATACTCCTGCTGCGGAGTTTTCTCTAACAGGGAAGGGTTCGTAGCAATGTCTTTTGCGGGACAGTCCTTAAGAATAGTACTTTGGCAGTCTTTAGAATCCTCGGAAATGTTCTTTGAAACAGGCTTTAGTCCAAAAAATCTTTTCACATGTGACAGGTGGACCCAGCCCTTCCTGCCTTCCAGCTTGACGGCAGTACGGGTGGCCAGGAGGACCTGTCGGGGTTCCTTCCAGCGAGGCTCCAGCGGACTTGAACGATCAAAATTCCGGACAAGAACCATGGATCCGGGAACGATTTCATGCGGTGCCACCTCGGTATTGTCTGGAAATGCGGCAGCAACCTGTGAACGACAAGAGTTGAGGGCAGACATCAAGGAAGCTAGGTAATCTGTCAGCATATTACTTGAAACATCGGTAATACTTCGAGGTCTAGGTGTACCCCACATGTTAGGGGGGCGGCCGAATACGACCTCGTACGGGGACAGACCTGATCTGGAATGTGCGACCATGCGCATATAAAACAAGGCAACTGGCAGAGCTACTAGCCAGTCCACACCTTTCTCTTTACATACTTTTGCAATTCGGATTTTCAGGGTCTGATTATGTCTCTCTACGAGACCGGCTGCTTCAGGATGGCGTACACAATGGAACTTCCACTGGTACCCTAACAACAGGGAAACATGTTTCATCAACTCGGATGAAAATGGCTGGCCGTTGTCTGAATACACGACCCTAGGGAGTCCATAACGGGGGAAGAACTCACGAACCAACTGTTTGGCAGTGGTCGTGGCTGTGTAATCTGGGACTGGATATGCTTCTGTCCACCTGGACAAAGCGCATACAACTACAAGGACATACTTGAAACCTCGACATCGCTCCATCTGAATATAATCCATTTGGAGGACTTCAAAAGGGTGGTCAGGGGGCTGGAAACCACCTTGTTCCACCGGGACACTTTTACCTGGATTAAACTGACAACATATCATACAGGTACGGACTTTCTGCTTGGCTGCAGCTCGTAAATGCTTGTTGAACCAAATGTTCTGGATACTATCTAACATAGCTTTTTCTCCTAAATGTGCTGGACTATGTGCGGTATTGATAATGACTTGAACCATAGAGTCGGGGAGAAACCATGTGGCTTTACCCTTCGTTACCCATCCCTGATCTGTCTGGACCCCTCCTTGTTCGGACCATTTCTTGATTTCCTCGGGAGTAGCATGTAACTGGATATCTATGACATCTTGAGTGGGGTCCTTAACTGTCATACAGGTAGTCAGATCTGGAGTGTATGTCGGTGTCTTATTTACTGGAACGTCTGGTGTCTGTGCTGTAAGCTTGGCTGTGCGATCTGCTAGATCATTACCTTGGGAAATAGTGTCAGTAACTTTCGTATGTGCCTTGCATTTCATGATAGCAATGGATGTCGGTAAGTGTATGGCATCTAACAGAGCTTGAATAAGGAGACCATGCTGAATCTTGGTTCCATGAGAAGTCATGAAACCTCTCTCCTGCCAGAGCACTCCAAAGTCGTGTACGACTCCAAATGCGTAGCGTGAATCTGTGTAAACATTAACTTTCAGGTTCTTAGCGTGTATGCAGGCTTGTGTCAGAGCAACTAGCTCTGCTGCTTGAGCAGACAGGGTGTCAATACGGTGTGTTTCTATAACTTCAGTGTCAGTAGTCACTGCATACGCGGCTACTAGTTCTCCTGTACTTGTTCTCATACATGAACCATCCACATAAAGTGTCAGGTCGGGATCTGGTAATGGAATATCTGTCAGATCTTGTCTTGGCTTAGTCATAGTGTTAACTATTTCCACACAGTCGTGTGTGGCAGGATTTGAATTAACTGACGGTAACAGTGTTGCAGGATTTAGAACGTTGCAGCGTCTGATTTCTATGTGTGGCTGGAACAGTGTCAATTCATAACCTGTTAAACGTGCAATTGTCAAGTGCTGAGTCTGGGTTCGGTTTAAAAGAACTTCCACGGAGTGTGGAACTTGTACTGTCAAGGAGTGTCCTAATACTATGGAATCACTTTGTCTGATAGCTAGTGCTGTGGCTGCAACTGACTTGAGGCACGCAGGCAGAGCCTGGGCTACAGGATCTAGTGTGCTCGAAAAATAAGCACAGGGCTTGTATTGTCCTGCTTGATCTTGTGTGAGAACAGATATTGCTGTACCTTCACGTTCAGTGACGAAAAGTGTAAAAGGCTTACTGTAGTTCGGTGTTGCTAGAACTGGAGCTTGGCATAGAGCTTTCTTTAACTCATTAAAACTAAGTGTATGTTCAGATGTCCAAGGGAGGACAGTCGATACGGCTGCCTCCTGTGTCGTTAACTGTATCAGTGGTTTAGCTAGAAATGCATACTGAGGAATCCATTGTCTGCAGTAAGAAGTGAGGCCGATAAAAGCACGTACCTCCTTCTGGGTCTTGGGCTGAGGAAGACTCGCTATTAACTGGATACGGTCAGGTGTCAACTGCCTACCCCTCTTGGACAGTAAGTGGCCTAAGTAGATCACTTGCTGGACACAGAATTGAAGCTTAGAAGGGGACACCTTGTGCCCCATCTCGGCAAGGAAATACAAGACTGTAAGGGATGCTCGCTCGCAAGCACGTTCAGAACGGGCTGTGATCAGTAGATCATCGACATACTGGAGCAGGGCAGTGTCAGTTGGCATGTGAATATTGTCTAGTTGTCTTTTAAGTGCTTGACTGTAAATACTAGGACTTTCTGTGAAACCTTGAGGAGCTCGTGTGAACATATAGCTCCTTCCATTTAAACAAAAACCGAAAAGAAACTGGCTGTCTGGATGAATGGGGACACTGAAAAACGCGTTCTTGAGGTCTATGACTGAAAAAAATGAGGCTTCAGAATCAATGGCTGTCAATAGGGAAGAGATATCTGGGACAACTGGGTACTGGGGAATAATACATTTGTTGAGTTCTCGAAGGTCAATCACTAATCGATATACTGGGGGTGCATTTGGATCAGTACGTTTCATGACTGGAATGATCGGAGAATTACATACATTGGAGTCAGTTTCTACAACTACTCCTTGAGCCATGAGCTCGTCAATAATTTTGGATAAGGCTGCTACAGCCTCAGGTGGCAATCTGTACTGTCTGATTCGTGGCAACACTACACCTGGCTTGAGAGTCACACGATGGGGTGTGATTTGCATATAACCAACATCAGTTGGACCTTGCGCCCATAGATGCTGCGGAACATTGGACAATCTCGGATCAAAATCTCGTAATACATAGTAACCCTTGAAGTCACGTAGGAACAGTCGTATTCCCTCTGGGGAACAGCAAATAACTGCACCTAATTCTTTCAGTGTTTTAATGCCTAATAAATTTTCTGGACATGACTTCGTAAGTAACAGATCAGTAGTGCGGGACAATGGACCTACTTCTAGAGTGACTGGCTTAGATATCTCGTTTACAATAGGCTTTCCTGAAAATCCAAGGGAAACATTTCTAGAGCCTGAGAGCGGAGCCCCTGGAACTTCGGCATGACTGATGGTGGTCCTACTTGCCCCTGTATCAATCAAAAACTTTCTGTCTTTCCCTAATACTTGACTATGAACATAGGGACCCTCTTGATCTACAGGTATCTCGATGAGAGGCAAGCCTACCTCCCTCTCTAGGCTGTTTCATGAATATGGCTGATACTCTGGATACTCGGACTGTGCATACTGGTACATCTGCTGTGTAACATGCTGTGTTGCAGCGATAGGCTGCGGTGCTGGAACTGTCTGTTGTGCATTCTGTGGCTGAGAAGTCTGTGAAACTTGTTCTTGTCTAGGCGGACGTGGTCTTTCTTTAGTCTTACCAGTAGCTATATTGTGTTTCAGAACTGCACACTCGTTTATAAAATGACCTGGCTGTTTACAATAATTGCATGTCCCTTTAACGGGAACTGCAGGATGACTGGCTTGATTCGTACCCCTCTTCTGACTGTCTTGTGGAATAGATTGTGCAACTAGTACTTTCATTTTCGTGTCTTTCATACGTTTTCTCTCGTGTTCTTGTTCTTCTCTGATTCTATTCTGGTGATATTGAAGCATCTGTAACATCTGGGACGGGGTATTAGCTTGCCAGGTACTTTCGACTTTCAAAACTCGATTCTTCACTTGTGGACTTGAATTCTCGACTAATTTAGTAACAAAAAGATGAGGGTATGACTCGCTACTCGTTTTCAATCCACTGTTGATACTAAAGCATTTCTCGAATCTAGAATAAAAATCACTAGTGTCTTCGTCTTGTTTCTGTTTACAGGCTGAGATTGCATCCCAGTCTTCCTTTTTAGTGGCTAATAATCTTGGCAAAACTTGTATTAACAATTCTGGTAATTCTTTACATTTTTCTCCTAGACCGGTACCTGGTACTCGTATCTTATCTTCAGCTTCGAGAACTGCCCAATCGATCTTTTTCTCTCCCACCTCCCAATCTTTTTCCTTGAGTTTTTCGTATACCCCTGCGGGCAACAGGACTTTTAACATTTTAATTATATCTGGATACGTGTATTCTCCCATACGGAGCATGTCTTTTAATTCTCGGTGGAACCCTGCTGGATCTTTGTCATGGCAGGGAATTAATTTCTTCATCTCTAAGAGTTCCATCTTTGTAATCGGGGTGTAAACAAATACTCGTTGCATTTCACCATCTGTTGTCCTGACTGGGTGTACTTCTCGTAACGGATTCTGTCTGTCTATGTAAAACGGTTTACTTTCTGGAGGTGAGACATGAACAAAATGCGGGTTCAAGAACATACTATATTTGTGGCGCTGTTCTAGAATGACACTAATTAAATCGGTACCTAAACCTTTCCATCTATACTGGAGTAACTCGTTCAGGACATCGTGTAACGGACCTGGATCAGAATGTTGACCCTCATACAATGTAATGAGGTGCTGAACCATATACATACCCACCAGTCGCTGCTCGGCTGGGGGCAATTTCAGAAACATTTGTGCCACTATTTCGTCTGGAAAAGTGGTAGAATCAGTAATCCATCGGACTGCTGATCGGACTAGTTCTTGTTCATGCATAGTACTTAACTCACTATAACCGATTCGGGACTTCAGGATGTGATCGGTAGCTTGAAATACTTGTTCTAGAGAACCTTGTTCTGGTGCTGGATGATGAACAGTTTTCTTGTAGTCTAGACGTGAATGTCGGTCTGGAAATCTAGATTTTCCTACATACGCTATTCTGGCGGGATTCTCGTCCTCTACCTCTTCAGTAGAAGAGTCATTTTCTTTCTCGCTTACTTGTGCTGCTTTACGTTGTTCATGTAACTTTATTATTTCTTTACGAATTCTCTTGTACATACTCTCTATACTACTGATAGTCTTGTGTTTACCCTCGGCTATATTATCACTCCACCTTGTCAGGATTTTCATTTCGGCCGGATCTTTAGTCGGGGAATCTTGTTCTCTTATTAGACAATTAATCAGAAACTTTAATATCATGAGCTGGATCTCAGCTTTCCTTTGAGACATGGCTTCGCCAATACTTTCTGGATCATCCCCTGTACGGATGAAACGATATATTCGGTCTAGATCTCCTTTCATATCTGGTAGGGTGTCTAAATACCCGGTCACCCGTCTTACACGGATGGAATATATTACTGTACTATCATCACCTGCAACTGGATCATAGCGGCATTCAGTGAGAGCTCGTCGGATGTCTGCAACGGACTTATATTTGGGCGTACGCTGTAACGCACATTCATGTAACTCGGCCAACGTTCTACGTTGGTGTGGTGGCGGGGTACCAGGAGGACCTCCTCCTGCGGCCCCTAAACTGGAATCATCGACTGATACTCTTCGTGCTGGCAGAGTGGGAAATTGTAATGTAGGCTGGACCGGGGGTACCGTAGCGGGTGCTCCGGTGACTGGAGGAGCAGGATTTACATTATTTACAGGAGCTGGCGGAACAGGATTTGCATATTCCTGGACTGTGTCGTCCAAATAGGACGAGATGAAAATATCAGCTGCGGTCGGTTTGTGACGTAGCTTAGTCGGAACTAGTGGTGGCGGAAAATTACTGGATGCCTCCGGGGTCGCTTTTGGCAAGCCCTCGGCAAGAAGAGGATACATACCCTTGATGAGGGCATTCCTCTGTCTGTCTGACTGTTCTGTTTTAACTCGTTCACCTATCTCGATTAGTTCCCTTTCTTGGGCTCGTTCCAAAGATTCTCTACTTAGTTCTGACTTTCTGATTTCTTTTTCGGTTCTTTTATGAGATTCTTTGCGCCATAACTCGATGGCATCTTTCTGTGACTGTCTGGCTTTCTTTTTCCATAATGCTTCTTCTACTCGCATGATGCACTCGGCATCCCATGTGCCTGATACAGGCCATCTATACTTTTCTTCTAACTGTTTGGTATACTCTACCCATAAATCTAGATATAATATGGCACTTATGCCATGCTTCTGATACATAAAATGACCTGGACTGTCCCTAGGCGGGACAGGAACTGCTGCTTCTAGCAGACCTTTTCTGGTTTTTAACTGACGTAATTTTGAGAATAAAGGCATGACTGAACTGTAATCTAGACACAATACAATACACAACGAACACGATAACTACACCACTTTCATACCACGACATTAAAAATACATGAAGAACATTTAAAATAACAGTTGCGAACAGAATACTACCTGGAATACTCAGAATACATGAATTTTCTCGAGAACAGAACTGACTAGAACAGAAACTAGATGCACTGCTGAAACAGTACGAAACTTACCGGTCTCATAAAGAGACACGTCAGGACCCGCATCCACCAAAGTGGACACTTCGTTTTGGGTCTGTGTACCACCAACCCACGGACCAGAGTCAATTAAATTGACCCTGTCTAGATACTACCCCAGCAATGGTACTCACCAGGCAGCAAGAACGGAAGGCCTCGGACTGGACTGGACTGCTTCGACGCCGGACGGACGAGCTTCGGACTTCTGTTACGGGTGGGCCTCCGGATACCTCGGACCTTGGACTCTCGGCTTGGGCTCTGGTCGGGACTCGCCGCGTTCCTCCACCGCCTCGTCTGGATGCTGGACCGCCACCTCCGTCTCCTCCGTGGGCCTGAGGGATACTTGAAGCAGAAATATCTGCACGTGCACGGTATGGTTCCGTCACGGCTGCAGAGGGTCAGGGGGCCGGCGTGGCTTCACCGGCGCGTGGGGAAAGGGCAAGTCCCTATTCGGGCGCCATTATGTGGTATATAAATAAATAATACCGGATCTAGGTTTGACTGGACATAGCAATAACAGATAGCTCAATAAATAAGAGTCAAGATTCGAGGTAGTAGGAGTTTGCAGGTTTAATACAGCATAAAGGACAGGAACAGGACAACCTGCACGGGAACAGGATGGACAGCGCTGCCGGGGGCAGGATCAGAATCGGCGTAACATTTAATAACAGTGCACATATATATATACTAAAACAGTTACATTACAATGAATTACAGTAGGCGGAGCAGTGGGTGTGGTCAATAGCAGTCGCGAAAGATAAGGGTGAAAATGGGTGTAACAGGGGCGTATACATAGACATGTGATGCAAACGTAACAGAATATGTCATAAATGGGGCGGAAACATGGAGGGGGCTACCTAAGGAGCCGGGACCTCTAACCTAATGGTGCGCGCAAACTGACAATGACGTGTTACTAGGAGAAGCTGGGGGCTATGAACTCTGTGCTAGGAGCAGAGACTGAAGTCTGGAGAGTCAGGGCGACATGTACCTAAACAGTATCTAGTATCTAATGTTTGGAGAACATGTTGATAGAATCCAAAAGTTATCGGGGTAAAGGCTAACAGACTCTAAGAATGGTGCATGCATTATTCTACATGTAGTGCGTGATGAAGAATATTAAATGACCATTAAATGCAGTATTTCTCTTACATGGAGACGTAAAGGCTAGACAATGACGGAAACTATTGATGCGATTCAGTAGCTTAGGAATGCAGAGAAGGAGGGCTGGACTGATAACTAGAATCATAACATACTCTTGGCAGACTCAGAGGCAGAGCCAGGCTGAGCCGGGCACTGTGAGGCAGGAAGTAAGTGAAGGGTCGAGGATACAGGTGGGGGCTGTATCGCTCCTCAGCGAGGACTCAGAAGACAGGAGCTGAATCTGGTGTCCGGGCCCTTTTGAGGCCTAGAAACGGGGACTTTACAATGAAATAACGTGCACACTGAGAAACGTGGCAACGTAACTTTACATAGGCCTGATACTCGTAGCTTTCACGAGAACTGGAAACTGGCATACTAGTAATGGACACAACTGTAATTGCGTCTTTAATCAAACATGGGGGATACATATGCATATTTAATCATGCACACATAACATAAAATGGAGGACACGTAGGGACACAGAACATGGCAAAATTTACTTTTCCACAACGTAAGAAGTGTAAAGGGAAAATCGCCAATCCCCGTTTATATAATAAAGCTTATATGAAACTGGGGTTCACATTTTCTGGTAATGAAAACCATCCTTGTCCCCAGTGTTTAGTTTGTGGGGAAATACTTGCAAATGAAAGTATGGTACCAAATAAATTAACACGCCATTTTACCACAAAACACAGCCATTTGACAGGAAAACCAGTAGAATACTTTATTGAGCTTGCAATATCTATAAGGAAGCAGTCTGCATCATTCTCAAAGAGAATGAAGACATCAGAGAAAGCACAAAAGGCAAGTTACTTGGTTGCTCAAATAATTGCTAAAAACGAGGAACCACACACTGTTGCTGAAACCACCATAAGGCAATCTTGCTGTGCTATTGTTCGAACAATGTTTGGGCCAGAAGTTGAGATTGGAGTGAATAAAATCCCTTTGGCAGATAACACAATTGGAAGACGGATTCAAGATATGTCTGCTAACGTCAAGCTGCAAATGAAGGATATTTTTCAAGACAATAATATGATCTTTACATTGCAACTAGATGAATCAACAGATGTCAGTGGGTTAGCTCAATTACTGGTTTTTATACGCTTCATTCATACTGACAAAATTATTGAGCGATTCCTGTGTTGCCTAGAACTTCCATTGAGAACTAGAGGTGAGGATATATTTCAAACTTTAGATTGCTTCATGAAGGAAAATAATTTGCGCTGGTTAAATTGTGTTGGGATATGCACGGATGGTGCACCTTCAATGGTTAGCTCAACAAAAGGTTTTATAACTTTAGCAAAGGAAGAAAATGAAAATATCATATTTACTCATTGCTTTTTACATCGCCAGGCACTAGTCGCGCAAACCATTGGGAATCAATTAAGGGAAGTTATGGACAAAGTGATTCAAATGGTCAATTGCATTAAAAGCCAACCTCTTAAATCAAGAATATTTGCTCATATTTGTGAACAAATGTGGGCAAGGTTTAAAAAGCTCCTACTGCACACAGACGTTCATTGGCTCTCAAGAGGTCGTGTGCTTTGTCGTGTATACGAATTGCGGGAAATGATGCTTAACTTTTTGAGGACAATAAGCAGCACGAATTCTGCGGTCTAATTCAAAACAAACTTTGGTGCACAAAATTGGCATATCTTGCTGACATTTGAACATTTGAATACAATTAACACCAGTATGCAAGGAAAAGGAGAAAATATCTTAACAGCAGTGGGTAAAATTTGTGCTTTGAGAGACAAAATAAAAATTTGTGAAAGGAAAGTGAAAGAAGGCAGTTTTGAAATGTTTTCCAAAACAGATGAGTGCCAGATGAAATGTGATATCAGCCCGCTGATTGTTGACCATTTAACATTGCTTGGAGAGAAAGTTTCTCATTACTTCCCAAATGTTGCAATCCAAGACTATGATTGGATCAGAAATCCATTTCTTTCAAATGCCACTGGGAACTTTTCTCTTACTGAAGAAGAAGAATTAGCTGAAATAAAAAATTATCGAAGTATGTTCATTATGCATGCAGAGGGTGATTTGAACAGCTTTTGGGTTCGTGTTACAGAAATGCATCCAAACATAGGTACAAAAGCGTATGTGTGTTATATTACAAATCATATATTTAAAAAAAAAAATAAGAAACTGTTTTTGTGAGATATGTTGTGTCCCATACATTTTGATATTTACAATTTCTATGCCATATATGTATTTGTCCTTATCTCTTATATGCAGTTCATTCTACCTCAAAGTGCTGAATTGAAAAACATATGACTCGTCTTATTTTCTGTTGCCTTTTGGCGCGCTGCGCGGAGGAAAGTGGTCCTACCCGAGTTCAATGCACAGAGACCGGCTGATAAGTTGCATGATTGTTTTATCACTGACATTTCCCCCTTCCTGAACAGATTTTTGTGTAACTCATATTCAGCAAGGCAGCAGGCGGACTTTGTGCATGGTTGAAAGAGTTGGCAGTGCATGCACCCGCACTTTTTGTGCCGTAAATCACTGGGGCATGTGTCAACGTGTGCATGATTATGTTCTTCTTTCATGCACAAACCTAACCTTGCTCACACTCAGTTTTGCCATTCACTGTCTTTGTTAGAACAGATTCACAATTGCTTTATTAACCTTCCTGCTTTCTCAAAATTTGCTTGGAAATACACCATTTGCAAACTATTTTTTCAAAAAATTCTCGGGGGGAGAACCCCCCCAAATTCCCCTAAGGTGCTTCGGGCTCGCTCGCTGCGCTTGCTCGGGTTACCATGTCCCAAAAAAAACATTGCCAAAAAGGTGTGTCACCAACATGAAAAGTATGGAAAGCTGTGCCCTAGAGTCTTCCTCCGCAATGAAGTAATTTACCGAGCCACCTTCCGGCCAAGATAGGTGATGGATCATTCTGTATTCCCCAGGCTATTTCTTTGGCACCACCCCCAGGGGAGAGATGATTGGATCAGGCAAAGGCCATTCAAAGAATGCTCCTGCCGTCCTTACCTCGGCTACCTCTGTCTGTAATTTGGCTTCTACTACTTGAGGGAACTGTTTTGCTGACTTCAAGTTATCCGCCCCCTCGGACCTTGGTAACCAATCCTGAAACCCTCTGTAACTTCCCACTCTAACTGCAACACAGCTTCCTTTTCTGGGTAAATTAAGAGCTATGTCCCATGGCCTCGATTCTAACTGACATAGGCGCCCTTTGGTCCAGACTGCCCTCTCCCCTTGGACACACTTCACTGTTCTGCTGGTGTTGCCAGTGTGAAATATTGTGTAATGGGATGGTGTCCCCCTGCATTTGGAGCGCTCATGTTTGAATTTGCTGAGGTGTCTGGAGCAATAGCCCTTATTCAAAATTCCAGAAAGCACCCGTAGTGGGTCGAGTTGGTTTCTGCTGGTATCCTGTCTCGGTTGCTCCTTCGTGTCCAGAATCGCCTGCCCCCCGTGGGGCGGGGCAGGGCTGAAAGGGCCGGTAACTCACCGGCAGTCCACTGACCGTATGCGTGGGTGCCAAGGATTGTGTAAAAGACATCCACTGCACCCAGAGCTCCAAGTCCACCTCCCACCATGGCTTGTCCGGGTAAATGCTAACCCTGGTCCTAAACTCCTTGTCATAGCTTAACCAGGCAAACCCCCCAAAATGCATCTGCACCTTGCAGATGATGTCCATGTACTTAAGTAAAGCTATCGCCCTATCTAAATGCTTTTCGCAGTATATACTTGCATAAATCAGGAAAGCTGAAGTCCAATTTTCCATATCAATGGGCACTCTTGGACGTCTCGTCAGCTCCCACTCCTCCTCTTTGGATCCCTCCTTGACCTATATGTCCCTGTGAAACAGCTTAAAGACATCAACATACATGTGTCTCCATATCCTACTTTTCGTCTTTTCTGACAGGTGGGACCCCAAAGGCAGCCAGCCCCATGTATGGCAGTTTTTTGTCATACTTGTCCTCGGACTTGTCTTCCTTGACCGCTGCCCCCTCTGCGCTTTCCGTCAGGATACCTCGCCCCACCATTTTCTTAGACACGTCCCCAGATTTGTGCTCCGGCAGTGCTGCCCCTGTGCCCGGCCGCTACTGCTTCCGCTCATCCACCACCCCATCGCCTACGCCCACTGACCTACTGGTGGTCTTCTTCCCCCCTTCCCATGCTGCCCACCAGTCATTCTTACCTGGAAGCACTCTGTCTCCAACCGCCTTGTCTTTTTGTCGTGATCCACCACTTTGCGATCCTTCACGCCTGGTCGTCCCTGCATCCTTGGTCATGCCCTGCAAGACACCAACTCCACCAGTTGGCCTCTCCACATCATCATCCTCATCCCGCAGCTCTCCTTCCTCCCACTCGTCACTCTCATCCTCATAATCCAACACCAGTTCTGATTCCTCACCCAGCACCGCACAAGGTTTCTCCTTCGTCACATTCATCCGCTCTGACTTCGTGGGGCCTTTGTTGGCCATACGTCCTAGTGCGTGAGACCTCGCCGGAGGGCAGGCCACCGCGGACCCCCCTGCTGCTTCTGGCCAGCGCCCGCTGGTGTTGGCACCTTTCTACCGGCCCCTCCTGCCAGTCTTGCTCCTCTCACCCCCAGGCTGCTCCAACCTGGGGGGTCCCAAACACCACTGGGTCCTGCAGCTGTGTTGGCTGTCCCTGCACTACCTCTACTGTCTGTCCCTTCCGGGACCCACACCCATTGGCCCCCTAGCTGGTCCTTTGCATGCCGGCAGCAGCTCAACCTGTCAAGCTGCCACAACCGCCCCAACCCTGCTCGACGCGGCTTGCGCCTAGCGGCGCATCATGACCCAAGCCTGGTCGAAGGACGCCCGGCTGAAGAGGTCTGCCCTGCCCGCCTCGCCCAACTTAATTTAAGTGGCACTCACTGCCTCAGAATCAGGCCCAGCCGCCATCTGGCAGGTAGGCCTCAGACTCTTCTTTCTTTGAAGACTTTATTGTAAGCGCCCACAGGCCTCCCTACTGTTTCACTCCTGCAGTGCCTCCCATAGGGAAATACCCCCTGTGCGCTAGCACCAACCTCTAAAAGCTCCACTAACTTTTCTGCACACAGCAACCCCTCCCTAGCGGGGTTCGGTGTCAGGATGAGGCAAGGTCTACCTCTCCTGACACCTTTATACCCTAGCCTAAACCCTCCCCTTCCCCTAACTAAACCTATCCCCTGCCTTGTCCTCTGGCCCTTGCACGAAGCACCCTGGGGGAAGACTGGTCTGCTACCTTCACTTCCCCGGGGGGCCAACATAATGGCTGGCAGGAGGTAATGACAGCTTTGGGAGAGTAGCACATGGATTAACAAGCTGGCCTGTAGGAGAGGAGCGTAGAAGTTACACATTCGGTACGCCTTGCATGATTTAGAGTGAAAATGAGTCAGTGAAAATAAGTAATCACTTCTGTCTTCATTTGGTGCTTCCAGGAAGTGGCTCATTCAGATCTGCATGGCAATCGGCGCTGCACTGCTTGCATGATTGCAGACCTGATATGGACAGTAGATTCTTTGGACAAGAAGGGCAGGTGGCAAGTGGGCTGAGGCAATACAGATTAGCCCCTCATATACAGATTGCATTGTGCTCCACTGCTGGTGTGTTTAATGCTGTGGGGCATAATGTGTTGCCTCTGCATGACTTGGGACGTTCTGTTGTATGTGTGTGCCTAGACTGTTGTATTGTTAGGCTTCACGTTTTTGATACTGCAGAGATTAGATTCATAGCTTGCAGTGCACCTAACGAACAGCATGTTGCATCTGTACGGCTCTTACAGGGAGCTGGACGGATGACCGCATGATGTTGAAAAATCCTATCCATCAAGCTTTTGACATATTTCTACCAGGCGCGGGGCTTTGCGAAAGTCTGGAGCATGACTAACGATGGAACCCAAAGATCGAGGGTCTTGAGTCTCTGGCAGTGATGTGGAGACACAAGCAGAGACCACTTCAGCACTGGATAGCAATGATGCAGGATTGTGCCTCCCATCCTGAACAGGGAAGCCAATCTGCAGGTAACTCCTCTGATGTGGTTTCTCTGGCAAAAAAATACAGTCTGTAGGGAAGATAAGGGTGGTTGAACCGCAGTAAGCTGCTGTTCATGTACCATTACATAAGGCCCAACTGTCTGAGCTTCTATCAAGAGTTTCTTGGACATTATTTCTCCCTGTTTGCTGAAACAGTACACAGCAATTGTATTGGCTGTTTGAACCATGACTAATTTCAATGTTATTGAGAGAATAATAGATTTCAAGGTTAGACAGACAAATGAATGGTCTAAGCATGTCGATGCTGTAAGCATTTTTACCAAACTCCTCGAATTTCACATAATCTAGTTGTGTACCAAACTGAATCCTGGAAGCACCAGTGGCTGTTAAAGAGGATGCCAATTGTCAATTGGTATCCTCTTTATCAGTTTTTGTTCCTGGTACCTACATGGCAGAGTCACAGATATGTGACATTGAGCTCCAGCTTAGCCTCTCAACTTCCTGACTTCTGGCACCACAGATCTTCAAAGCAATCTGTAGGGGTTTCATGTGCCATACACAGAAGCGCTCTCAAAATTCAGGACACTATTCAAAACAGAAGTAAGGAGATATGACTGGCTAAAATGGGAAAATTGGTGTTAAGGATGTACATTTCTGGTACTGGTTACATTCTGGCGGACCTTGTGTTCAACTCTGCTCCCAGTTACAAACCCTCTGTAATAGGATGGCTGGTGATATGGTCTGGTCCATCTGGAGATCTATTTGCTCCCATCTATCCATATTCTGCCAAAGAAAAATCTCAGACAAAGATCAAGAATGAAGAGGACTCAAATAGCCCCAGTGTGGCCACATCTGGGGTGGTCTCTGGACCTTCTGCTGTCCATGACACACAGAAGACAAAATAAACTAGACAAACCTTTTCTTGCCATCACAGCATATACCTGCTACGTTTAACTACTCGGTGTAGCTGCTGATATAGGCCATAGGAATGAAAATAAGAAACAGAGCTAACAGGCAATGGTACCACTACAATGAACAGCTCATTCTAAATACCGAATTTATTAAACACTATTTTCTTTCTGTAAATGAGACATGCTACTGCTAGATATAATAAATAAAAAATAAATAAGGACAGACACCCACTGTCTGTGTTTGCACTGGACAAGCAAATCATCAACAAGCATTGCAAATGCAATAGGTCTCATATTGTTGTATTTCTATCTAGGACCCTAATTCGATATTCCCGATTTATGCCCTTATATGGCTATAACAAACAATATCCTTATAAAGGCATAAGAATCATATCCATATTTAGTAATAGCTCATGCAGTTCAAATACGGCAAGGCTACTCCCCTAGACTCCTAGAAAGTACAACGCGTTCTTTAAACAAACCAAGCCTCCAGCAGCCCGGGAAATCCCCCTGCTTTTGTTTTGATTTGAACAAGAACTCCTGGAGTCCAGAAAGAACTGTTAGTTCTTAGTGACTTCTTATGTCCAACCTTACGTCAAACCTGGCACCTTTCAGGTATAAATATACCAACGCTGCCTTAAGCAAACACACAGTGGTTTGGAGCAGAGCGGCTATCTACTTGCCCAAGAGCCCACGGATGCCGCCCCTCCCTTTTGACGCACTGAGAAAGACACTGTCTTTTTCTCCAGCCGAGAAAATCCAGCTCCGGTGTTTCCAGCCGCCCTTGCGGGTTGCTGGGATATCGAGTCCTGAGAGAGAGATACCAGACCTCCTACATTCTATTACCAAGGTACGGAGCTGACTAAACCCTTAAGAGAATTCTTGATTCAGATCCTTGGCAAAAACCAACTTAACTTAACCCCTTCCATGCTCATGACAGAACGGTTCCGTCATGAGCTACGGTTGAGCTGTGCTCATGACGGAACCGTTCCGTCATGACCACGCCCGTTTCTATTACCGCCCAGCACCGGAGGGGGAAACGCGGTCGCGCTGAAGAGGTTAAACTGCAACTTACTTACTCCTTCCCACGTATTAGGCTTAGGTCAGGTACACAGGGGTAGGCGTAGATTAGAAGCACCAGTTGAGTACGTTAGTCAATGTTTTTATGTATGAATATATTTTATCCATTTTAAAGTATCATATGGCTAAGAAACCATATCAATGCTTTTACAGTATTATTTCATAATACTCCTTTTACTGTACGCACTTTACTTCATGTTAAGTATTGCAATTGTGGCAATTCATTTCTCTTGCATGAGAAAGAAGACTGCTCAATAAATAACACCTTTTATTGAAAACGCCCGTTTCTCTATTTCTCTGCACTCTGGTGAAACTAAGTATGCACGATTGACTGAGTGAAATAGCTGTCTATTGTTTTCACACGACTCTAGAGATACACTCTTATTCTGAGGGAGCAAAGTTGTCATGTTTATGGTTGTCAGAAGCTAATCCCTTCTTGTCTATCCAGGGAAGTTAAACTCCTCCTTGTTTATTCGAGAAAGTTTCTAGTGACCTCTGAGCTAGCTGGCAAACTAATTAAGTCTAATATAGTCAGTAGAGACCTAGTCGACCTCAGTCCTACGTCTACACTGCTGTTTATATTATTCCAATGCGCAGAGCCTATTGGGAATATAGGAACCACACTATATGGCGCCCAACATATGGTAAGGCGATAATCTAACGCAAGACGTTAGAGTAACTCAGTTGTGCTTTTTCACACAGACCCTTTTCCCGTAAAAACTCCAATAGACGTCTGGAGTGGATAAAAGGTTAAAAATCCGCCGGAACTTAGTAGGAAGAGATTCCTATGTATAGTTTTTGGTTTAGTCAACGTTGAAGGATACAGTGTTCCAAAATATTGTGCACCTAATCTTTGTTTCCTTGAAACTTGATCTGCAACAAAACTTTCTGTCAGTAAAATGGTGGAAAGTGATGATGAAACAGAGAAAGTTAGAATAGCAGCTCAACTCCTAGCGGATGATACAAGTCTCCAAGAAAACGACCCGAAAGCTATACTCATTCTGGTCAATATAAGAAGAACTATAACATCACGAGGTGGTACAGTCATATTCGTGGTAGAGGCCCATGAATATCGGCAGACAGAGGTATTCTATTCATGGATACACTTTCCAGCAGCAAACGCTGTAACAAAAGAATTCCACTATTACAAAATAGAGGAACCTCCGGATGAATACACTCCTTTCGAGGAGGTTGAAATCCCACTAAATTACCAAGAGCACCTGCTCTGGTTTAAAGGTGCCCTAAAACATAAAAATCACATCACCAGGCTCGGTCCACTAGGTAGACCAGGAGCCACGTGGCCGGTTCTAGGCAGCTACACACCACATCCAGACATTGATAAATTGTCAGACCGGGAACTTTTAGCCCAGCTAGCCAAATACTAATTAAAATACATAGACAATTGGTCCAATATGTAATGCGGACTTCAACAGTCCAACCAGCAATTAACATTCCACAGCTGACCCCTCATCAGGGGAACACAAACAAAATTACACCACAGAACATACAATCATGTCTTGGTAAAATACCCTCAAAACGGGAACAAATTCCATTCTGGTTAGCACAAAAAAATAATTCAAATAGAGGCAGTATTTCCTGATACAACACCTAATGAGAAACACAGAATTCTGACTATCTGACTTACAATGGGGATCGCACCACATGTGGAGGACTGTGACACTTGGGGCACAGTCTTTGCTTCGATTTACACAAAAACACATGGTGTTCCGTCCATGGCGGTTATACCAGACGTACTAGGACAGATACAAAATGAATACGGTCCAGAACCTGCTTTAACTCTGGGTATGAAATTACTGAAAGACTTCAAGCATGTCTCGGCTATATTATTAGCCAACATAAAAGGAGAAGCAGCATCTGTGGCGATCCGCCAGAGACTGAAAGAAACAGACATAGCAGACCAACCATTTGAACTTGCCAGAATCATAGAAAAATCCTATGAAGAACTAGGAAGAGATAGTTTGGGTGGGAAACCAGTAAAACCCAAACTACTTGAAAATCCTGAAAAAACATTTATTAAAAATAATCTAAACACTCCAAAAAAGAGTTGGGATGGAAATAAACAATCCACACCCAAAGAAAAACGATTCCAGTCCAGAGGAAGGTCTCCTCAACGGAGAGAAAGATCTCCGGACCAAGGAAACAAGTTTCCCCAGAGGGAGCCCTCTGAAAAAGATACAACCTTAGAGATAGGGATAAATTAAGAAAACCTGATAGATATCAAGATATTGATACACGTCCCTCTCGATCTTTTCAGACTTCCTCACCGAAATCGGAAAGAAGAGGACAGTCAGAACACAAGGAAGAGCACGTCAAGTTCAAAGACAAGGAACCTGCTAATCAAAGTAAAAAATTACAATTTCCAAGAAAGAAGGTAGCCAGTATTAATATAATTAAACATGCCGAGGATACTGAGGACACAACTGAAAAACGGAGAGTGGGCCCAGACAATGCTAGACAGCGCAGCAGAAGTGACCATAGCTCGCAAGATGCTGATGAATCTTCTGGAGACAGTGGACACGAATGAATACATTCAAGTGGAAACTGCAGACACCAGAGTTAGCAAACCCCATAAGTTATACGAAATAACATTGCGTATAGAGGGGGACAAGACTAGGAAAGTAAGGGGTCTCTTTTGGGATAACCTTTTGAAAGGCTATGACATCCTTTTAGCTGAGAAAGACTGGCCACCAGAGTTTGTCAGGGAGTGCCCTCATTGGGAAGAAATGATTATGCCTGCCTTCTCAAATCATATTTCAACTCATAAAAAATCCATATATGCAAGAAAATGGGCAGTGACCCAAGCTCCTGCATTATATAAAAATCATGTAGGATGGGATGAGGATTCTCCTCACCACAAAATCCAGTTAAAAAGTCAACCCACTGCACAAAGGCAGTACCCAGTTGAACAAGAAGCTACAAAACAAGTCAGGGAGATCTTAGATCAACTTGAATACCAGGGGGTGAAACATGCACCTCACAAATGAGCAATCCTTTGTTTCCTGTCTCCAAGCCAGACGATTCATATCGTCTAGTTTTAGACTACAGACACCTAAACTCCTGTTGCAAAACATTTGCAGTACAAAACTCACACAGTGCAGCACTAATGAATAACATCGTGCGCAAAAAATATAAAACGACATTAGACATCTCTAATGGATTCTTTTGTCAAAACATTGCACCGGAAAGCAGGTATTTGACCGCTTTCTCAATAATGGGGTCGCAAAAACACTTCTGTCGACTCCCACAGGGATTCAAGAATAGCCCAGGATTATTCTCAGCAAGAGTAACAGAGTTACTACAAATATATGATGATGAAGCATTATCGTATGTTGATGACATCTATCTCACAGATGATGACCTGGAGACACACTTGAAAAGAGTGAACACCATAATACTTGGGTTCGCAGCTGAGGGTTACAAATTCAACTTTAAAAAGTCAAGAATTGCCCATCTAACTGTCCTGTTTTTAGGATATGAATTTTATGGCAAGACCGGAGGCTCCTATTATGCTTTCTTATCTTGCTTTATTACACACAGCAGCCAAGATAAGTAAAAAACTACAGTTCCCAGAGGGCCAGGGGACAAACTGGGCCATGGGACTGAAAAAACGTGAGAATACATTAGCCAATCACAATGAACCTATGAGATAAAGACCCTAACTGACTGCGCAGCTTCCTCTTTTCTTGCTGCTCGCAGTCAGATAAGTGCCTTTATCTTTGCTCTCAGTACTTTTTATGCTTTGTATGCATTTACTGTGACCGCTTGTATTACATTTTAATTGTGACTGTTTAGCGCGACCTCGCGCTAGTTCTTTCGCGCTGTTCGCGCGTTTCTCCTCGGAGCTCCGGCGCTTCTAGCTTGCTCCCCCCTCCCCCCCCCCGTTTTCAGACGCCGTTGGTAACGTCTCAGCGCGCGCGTCTTCGCGCGCCTTCTGACCTCTTTCTGGGTTCTTCTTTCCCTCCGGTCACCGTTCTGTGTGTGCCTGCTGCTCCGCTTTGTGCTCCGGCCTCCGTGCCTTTGGAGCTCCGTGTACAGACGTCGCTTCACGCTCTGCCCAGCCCACAGCTTGTACACGCCCCGCTCTGTCCATTAACCCTCTCCTACCTCCTGGGTGTTATTTTTGGCTCTATTGACAGCTGCATCATGGAACGTGATAGTTCCTCAGAGGAAATCCCTTCCCAGGAATCACATTCTTTTAAAAGGGATTTAAATAAATTTATTAATAATTCAGTGGAATCAGCTGTAGAAGTCTCTATGAAGAGAATGTCCAAAAACATGGAAAATTCGATGTTAAGCATCATGTCCAAAATGTTGGCCCAGTCTGCGGGGGAAAGCAGAAAGAAAAAAGTGGAATTCTCTGCTCAATCTCGTGTCCCCAAAAAAGCGTCTTTGATCAGCGAGTCTTCCTCGCATTTGACTGAGGACCCTGTTCCTCCCAGGCCTCCTTCTAAGGAGGGGTTTGTTGGCTCCGAGGGTAAACGCAAACAAAAAGAGAAACATGCAGAGTCTCCTAAGAGAAAATTGGTAATTTCCACTATATTGGACACTGATGACGATGATGATGATGCTAATTTCGATGACGCTGACCAATATTTTGACCTGTTTGATACTACTGACCCTTCCCCCCCCCCTGCTAAATCCCCCAAATCGGATTCTTTTTCTTTTGAGCCTGTTTTTGACTCTGAGGGTTTACCCATGTTTGATCCCTCCACTATTCGTCATCCTAATTCCACCGAATGGTTCCCTTCTCACCATGTGGGAGAATATATCTCTGCCAGGTTGCGCCTCCCTTTGGAGGCACCGGTAAGAGCCAGACTTAAATCCGAATGTCCCAAACCTTCTCTTCCAGACAAAATTACGATGGTCCCTTCCATCGACCAACCTCTCCTCACTTTCTTCTCCAAGTTCGGCAAGGACCCCCGCAGAGGGGTGGATAAAGCTTGGACCACTTGCCATGACAAACTATTGGATGTTGTGGGCCCTCTCGCCCGTATCTTTGATCTAGCGGAAGCTGCCCGCTTAGAAGGTTCTGAACTTTCTGCAGATGATGTTTCCATGTGGGCCCAACGCGCCTTCTGCCTTCTAGGAAATGCCAATTCCGCTATCACCCATGAGCGCCGTAAAGGTCTCTTAATCAAATTGGATCCCAAACTTTCTAATCTGGCTCCCATGGATCCTGGCCCCAAGGCAAATGGTCTCCTCTTTGGAGATTCTCTGGTTCGTGACCTTAGTAGATTTGTTTCTACGTTTGCTTCTTTGGACAAAGCCCAGCAAACAGTAAAGAAGGTCTTCGCCCCTCGGGTTTTTGGACGGGCCGGCAGAGGCAGGGGTCGCTCTTCCGGCCGTCCCTACAACCAAGGCTCCAGAGGTTCGTCCAACAACAACCAGGACTACAAGCCTCAGTTCTATCCCCAACGTGGCCGCGGATTCAGAGGCAGAGGCCAACGGAATTATCGTCAAAACTCCAACCAACAAGGTAAGCCTTTCTTCTTCCCCTCCTGTGGGGGGTCGCTTAAAACTGTTTCTTCAAAAATGGTGCACCCTCAGTTCAGATCCGTGGGTCTTAAGCACGGTACAAGGCTACCTGATAGAGTTCCTTTCTCCTCCCGTCCAAACTTCTCTTCCCCCCCCTCTCGTTTTTTCAACTCTGATGGCATCTCAAATCTCAAACGAAATCGAGACTCTTCTCCTCAAAAGAGCAATTCAAGTTTTTCCCGTCGACTCCTCAGGCTTTCTAAGCTCCATTTTTCTTGTTCAGAAGAAAAACAAGAAGCTCCGCACGGTCATCAATCTGAAATGGTTCAATCAGTTTGTGGTTTACCGCCATTTCAAAATGGAGACCATTTTACATTTGAGGGACACTCTTCGTCCCAACGATTGGATGGTCCGTCTGGACCTTCAAGACGCATACCTCACGGTCCCCATCCATCACTCTCACTGGAAATTTCTTCAATTCCAGTGGTCAGGTATCAACTATTGTTTCACCTCTCTTCCCTTTGGCCTATCTTCCGCGCCATGGTGTTTCACAAAACTTTTGAAACCAGTGGTCGCTTATCTTCGATCTCTTGGCATAAGGCTAATTATTTACCTGGACGATATCCTTCTCATGAATTCGGACAAACAATCTCTCCTTTCCGACCTTCTTTTGACTCAGTCCCTTCTCCTGGATCTGGGTTTTCTCATCAACAAAGACAAATCGTCTTTAACTCCTTCTCAGAACATGGAGTTCTTGGGATTCCTAGTGGACTCTGCTGCAGCGTCCCTTCGTCTCCCCCTTTCCAAGGTTTCCAAGATCAAAGCGGAGATCCTATCTGTTCTTCAGTCCTCTCTTTTGTCCCTCCGATCTCTGGCACGGATTGTCGGCCTTCTCTCTTCTTCCATTCAGGCCATCTTTCCGGGACCTCTCCATTATCGTGCTCTTCAGCGCCTAAAAATCCGTCATCTTCGTCAAGGCCTTGCATATTCAGATCTCGTGGCTCTAGACCCCGAGTCCCGCACCGAGCTTCAATGGTGGATAGACCATTTAGATGCGTGGAACGGGCGCACTATCTTCGCCACGGCCCCAGATCTAGTCTTAGAATCAGATGCAAGCCTGTCGGGCTGGGGCGCCCGGTGTGGACCAATCTCGACTGGAGGTTCATGGTCCGCAGAGGAGTCAAAGTTGCACATCAACTGTTTAGAGATGCTTGCAGGTTCCTTTGCGATCAAAAGCCTTTCCAAAAACAGGATTCACTGTTCTATTCTCCTCCGCATGGACAATGTTTCTGCGGTCCGCTACATCAACCATCTTGGCGGAACACGGTCCAAACCCCTGGCGGACTTGGCAAAGAGTCTGTGGGAATTTTGCCTCGCCCATCATCTCTCTCTGACCGCCGAGTATCTCCCTGGAGATCTCAACAGCGTGGCGGATTGGCACTCGAGATTTCTTCGAGATTCCAGCGATTGGAAGCTTTGTCCATCCGTTTTCCTCTCTCTTTCCCATCTTTGGGGCCCTTTCTCTATCGATCTTTTTGCTTCCTGTCTCAATTCCCAATTGCCCCGGTTTTACAGTTGGCGCCCGGATCCCCTGGCCTTGGCGACAGACGCTTTCCTGCAGGATTGGTCTCGTCATCTTCATTATGCCTTCCCTCCTTTTCTGATGATCAACAGGGTTCTTTCTCAGGCTCGCCGCCAGTCCTCGTCCCTGGTTCTAGTTGCCCCCTTCTGGCAAGCCCAGGTTTGGTTTCCGACTCTTCTCGAGATGGCAGTGGACTTCCCGGTCCTTCTTCCCTCTTTCGGAGACCTACTTCTCAATCCTCAGGGCGATCAACACAATCTCATTCTCGATTCCTCCCTGCAACTGTCGGCCTGGAAAGTTTCCGGCCTTCCCCTTCTGACGTCCTCATTTCACAAGAGGCTTCGTTCTTTATCAACCAAGCTTGGGCTCCGGGAACCTCCAAAGCATACAGATCCGCCTGGTCTCTTTGGACAAGCTGGTGTTTGGAAAGGGACCTCGATCCCATTTCAGCCTCTCTGTATTTCATAATTAACTTCCTTGGTTCACAAGCCAGTGCCGGTAAGGCTTACCGCACCATCAATCTCTATCGCTCTGCCATCTCCCTGTACCATTCCCAAATTGATGGTAAACCAGTTGGTGCTCACCCTATGATTTGTCGTCTACTCAAGGGTGTCCGTTGTGCGAAACCTCCGTTGGCTAAGTATACCTCTTTATGGGATGTTACAGTGATATTTAAATTGTTTAATGTTTGGCCAGACAATGCTGTTCTTTCACTAAAGATGTTATCTGCTAAACTCACTATGTTACTGTGTCTAGTTTCCATTAAAAGAGTTTCTGATGTTAAGGCTCTAGATGTTTCTGCTCGCCAATATTCTCCTTCAGGTGTGCTGTTTCAGATACGCAGACGTACTAAGACTAATTTGGATTCAGTGTTTTATCCTTATTTTCCAGCTCATCCCAAACTGTGTGTGGGTCAATGTTTAAAAGTGTACGAACACCGAACTGCTGATCTCAGAACGCCCTCTCATTCTCAACTCCTTATTTCTTTTATTAAACCCCATCTTCCTGTCTCTTCTCCCACTCTGGCCCGCTGGGTCCGTTGGGTCATGTCTCTTGCCGGAATTGACGTCTCCGTTTTCGGGGCTCATTCGGCCAGGGGAGCCATGGCTTCTACAGCCTTTTGGTCTGGCTCTCGCCTAGAAGACATTCTGAGATCAGCAGACTGGTCAAATGACAGCATATTTCGCATGTTCTATTGCAAACCTGTTCATACTGTGGCTTCTGATATTGTTCATATGCTTTAAACAAGCATAATAGGAGCCTCCGGTCTTGCCATAAAATGTAGATTTTTCTAGTATTCTTGACGGAAAATCTTAATTTTATTAAAGACACGGAGGCGAGTATTATCCCGCCGCAACATTTCTTAACTTCTGTTCTCCCTCCCTACAGCGAATCCAGCCTTGCCACCGGCTTCATCTTAGAAGATCTACCCTGCACCTTCTTCGATCTTCTCCTGCAAGTGCTCCGATTCCATTGCTCCCGGATCCTCCTGGACGCCTGTTTGGTCTTCTCCCTTGGATTCCCCTGATGCAAGACTTCTGTTCCTGGACTTTGGCTATATCCTTAATTTTATTCATTTTCCCTTTGTTTAATGACTATTCTTGATCTGCTCGCCAGCGAAAAGAGGAAGCTGCGCAGTCAGTTAGGGTCTTTATCTCATAGGTTCATTGTGATTGGCTAATGTATTCTCACGTTTTTTCAGTCCCATGGCCCAGTTTGTCCCCTGGCCCTCTGGGAACTGTAGTTTTTTACTTATCTTGGCTGCTGTGTGTAATAAAGCAAGATAAGAAAGCATAATACTCGCCTCCGTGTCTTTAATAAAATTAAGATTTTCCGTCAAGAATACTAGAAAAATCTACATTATCAAGTGAAGGCAAAAGCCTAGCAGACAACTTCTTAGAGAAGTGTGCTGTACTCCAAGCACCTAAAACGCTGAAGAACTTACAATCAATTCTAGGTTTCCTGAATTTCGGAAGAACATACATTCTAAATTATGCAGAGAGGGTTAAACCTCTCTATGAATTAATAAAACCTGATTTCAAACCAATTAATTGGACTCAGAAACACACAGAAATTTTAAGATCATTGCAAACAGACATGTTAGCTAAAACAAAATTACAAACTTGCGAAAACGTACGCAACCTTGTAATCCGGGTCATCCCAGGAAGATGCGGATTCATGTACCTAACCTCTAATGAGGGAGAAACGGTACCAATAGCTTACAAATCACACTTGTACACACAAGCTGAAATGAAATTCAGTTCTACTGAGAAAATTCTAATAGCGGTTCAAACTGCTGTAGAAAAAGAAAGAGCCCAAGCTCAAGGCAGAAGAATAACTGTTTAACAGCAGAATCAGCCCTTGAGGCATTAACAAGCCCACGCAATTTGAATGCTGTGGCATTAGATCCAAAATGGATACAATGGGAAAATTCTCTTGCTGTGGAAGACGTGAAATACTATTTTGACCCGAAAATGAATAAACTAGAAAATCTAGAATATGAAGAAGAATATCCTCTGCCAATCGAAATTCTGCCTCTCGAACAGTACACATGTGTAATCTACATGGACAGATTTGCACAACACTACGATGTAGAGGAAAAATCCTACAACGCAGCGTGCGTGATTGTTAAAGGTCGCTGGCGCTTTGGTAAATTCATACCAATAGTCACAAAAACTGAATCACTAAGAAACTGTTCAGCTCAGCGAGCTGAAATAAGATCTTTAAAGATGGCGCTTGAAAATGCCGATCGCGAATTCCCCACACTAATAGTGTGCGATTCGCATTACTGCGTCAAGTCTTACAATAATGACATGCAGACATGGATTCAAAACGGTTTCAAAGATGACACAGGTGCCACAATAAAGCATAAAAAGCTTTGGGAACAAGTAGTTCTTTTGCAGAAAGAACTACGAAAGACTCACGTGATACATACACTGAGTCATCCACGTGATGGCGTTCACGTTGCAGGGAATTCATTGGCTCTCAGAGCCACAGCGGAAGCAGCTCAACCGGCTTCCGTAGCCACAAAAAAGCGTTCAGAAAAATACATAGACGGGGAAACCATGCTGGCGGTAAAAGCGTCTTCAAAAGGCGACTATGCAGCATTACCTGTGAACTATCCACTCAATAATACATACTTAATTGATGCAAACTCCGTTCCTTTTGCTCAAATCCTTGGAGTGGGGGATAGAGTAATTCCAAACACGAACAGTAGAGTCTTTTTAATAGCAGATGCACACATGGGATTGGGTTTAAGGCACCAAGAGATCGTGGAATCTCTAAAAGAATTACAATCAGAATACTGGTGGCCGGGGATGAGCCTGCAACATTACAATTTTGCAATGGGCTGTCCAAACTGCAACAGAGATCGCAGTCGTGAACCGACCGGAGTATTGCCAGGACCCCTTTTTAAGAAAGCATAAGGCTATCTATACGTGAACCCATTAACAAGAAACACCAGTCTACAACGATGTAGCCTCGGATTATACTAATGTCTCCAAGAAGGATCCAAAGACTAAAGAAAATCAGATTTAGTAATGTCAGCCAAATTCACAGAACATGATTATTTACAAGGTTCATCAAATTATGAAGAAATGTATTGCTACAATCATTTTGGTCATCACTATTTGCATAAATCTGCTCAACCTAGAAATGTTTTTAATTATAATCAATGGGAACATTGTGCAACACCGCCTAAAGACAGCTCAAAAACATTTTATGAGAAATTCCCATACTTCTCAGGTTTTAACACAAGTGATGCAGAAAAGTTTTATTTTAAAATGTTAAATAAGACAGGAATGAAAACAATGTTGACAAATACTAAATTGATTTATTCTGAAACATTTTATGACAAAATGACTACATTTGGTTTTGAATTCTGGGAAAAAAACATTGAAACAAAAAACCATCTGGGGTACAAAAGACTGGCAGGTCCAAGGTTTAGAAGCATTATTTAGGGCCTGCATGATCCCAGAACAATTAATATTCTTGAATGACACCATTCAACAGACTACTTGTCTTGGCCTAGCTAAGATAAAAGACTTAAATAAACCGTCTATTGCGAAGCCCATACCTGATGGTAATAGCACTACGGATGTGGAAATAGACGTAGCCCATATTTTATACCAAAACAGAACACATCCTGATTGGAAAAAATGGTTGATCTGGCCCACAGACACAAATAACTGTCAAGATAGATTCCTGAACAAAACACAGGGGTTCAAAATGACCAGGCCAGACCCAAGATACTCCCAGAGACAACATCCATGGATAGTTACAACATACAGTATAGGGAAACAATGCCTTGAGTGGCTACAGAAATCCACACTGGCTGAACTTAAGCAACACTTGACTTTACTTAAAGAAGGTACTGACTTGCGTGATTTCATACTGGGACCACGCACACAACATCAAAAACGTTTCATATACGTCGGTATATACGCTGCTTACAACGAGGCTTGGAAAGTAACACAAATTGAAACAGCAGAAAAAATACGAGAAATTGATCGTATTAATTTGGAAAAATCACTTTCTGTTGTGGACAATGGGTTAACGACTCTGTCCTCCAGAATATATTCACTGGACAGCATTGTATCATCTGCTATTGATATAATAGAGCAGGACTTACTAATGCTACAACATGGTCAGTCCCAATTACGTTCTATTGTACAGCTTGGCTGGACGTTGCTAAATCTGCGTTCAGGCTACGTGCCATGGCGTTTAATCAACACAACGTCATTATTCTCTATCTTTAACCTTACTGATAAACAAATCAGTTTGGCACAAAAAGGAGCAGACTATATGATTCTGAGCATTGAAAAACTTGAGAGATTACCATTGACAATGTCAGAAAGACCTGTCATTGAATGGATAATACACGGAATAATCACAATTCCGATAACAACTTTCCAGTTTAAATATTGCCAGGAGTATATACCAGCAGGCCTTTATGAAAGGTTGGGTAAAGGATACATCAAGTCAACATGGAAATTACCTTATACACACAAATGTTATAGTGAAAAGAAAAAAGAGGTATTTCTTAGTGGTAATAATTGTAAAAAATCACTAAGTGGTACACTCCTGTGTCAAGGTATTAACTTGCATGGAGCCTGCGAAGGGTCTTCAAATAACCTTTCATGTCACCTGCACGGCACTCCTACAACACAGATAGAGCCATTCTTTAGACAGCTTTCCAACGGCAGCTACGTTCTAATAAATGATCACAGCTGTTGTGGCATGGTGCCAGGAAAAGCCTTTCTCGTGAGCGTTAGTTCCATGGTCACTTGCTGTATGCAAGTATTGTATCCAAACAGCACTCCAGACATGGAGGCGGCAATATGGCCTTATTTGAATATCTCTTCTATTCGAATTGATACTTTAAGCAGAATGAAGTCTATTCTTTTACAGACAACTGTGCCTTTGACCTCGTCCAAAGAGACGTATGATCTGCAAGTTGCAAGGACAGCAGCAGAGATACATTCCCTATTATCAACAAATTGCCCCGTGCATTTCGTAGAAATGTTAAGCCAAATCTTAAACATGTCAGATACCAATGGCATCGCACATTTATTTAAGACAATTTTTTCGGGACGGTTAACACCCTTTGAAACAGTTCTGGGCATCTTTCCTAATTGAGTCCATTCTGTCTTTGGCGGCCTACCTCTACTTTTGGAACTCGTGGCAGGAATTTTATTTTTGATTCTTCTGCTCCGATATGGCAAACCAAGCCACAGACAAAACTCCAGCAACGATGGGAGAAACGATCCTAGCTATACGCTATCGGGACCGCATCACTAAAGTCCTCGGATTAGCCCGGCTAAGAGATCTGAATATGACCTGGTTTCTTTCATTCAGACCAATCTGGCAAAATTGCATCTTACCTGTGCTTCGATGTATGCTATGTGGAGAAGAATGCGTGTTGGACGTCTGTCTTACACTACCATCAGCAGTACCAATGGATACAGATACCTTGCTAGGTCCTGTAACGGCTCATGCATCCTGTTGTCTCCAGCGGCTACCCATTCTGATGACGGCATTCGTTGAGACTTCGCCACTACGAGTATGTGGCAGTGGAGAACGAGATGAGAGCAACATCACGCAGGTACAACCTTCTGTGAGCATTGCTGATCCTAACATCGATGATAGCAATCATTCTCACACATGCACTGTTTCGGCATTTTCAAACTTGGTCGAACTTTCACCTGATGTTGTAGACCAATTTTTTGCGAGTCTGTCTGAGATGATGTTCTCCCCTGAACAACGGGAATAACTTTTTAAACAAACGAGCACACAGCGTTCCTTGAACTCTGAATTGGGCCTTCTGCTTGGATAAACAAAAGCTAATAAAAACATTTGGAACTATTTTTCCCCTGAAACGAAATTATTTTTTCTCTCTTCCAAAATATTTACTTTGTTTTTGGCACAATGTACTCTGCTTAAAGTAGAAATATTCTTAGAGAACAGAGCTTCTATTTTTAGGAACTCTAGAGACAATATTTTACCTCAGCCTCTAGCAAATGTACAGCATTTTCTATAAATATGTGATGGAATGGTCTTGACCTTCTTTTCTGTATTCAGAGCCATTTCATGTGTAAATTTCGCAATTCATTCAGCTGATATATATATATATGAACCTTAACTGAATGATACCACTGCTTGAAAAACGTACAGTACCAATACTCATTTTCGTGTATTCACCATATACCATTTTAAATACGATTTATGTATTTTGGGGTGGGTTGAAAAAACACACATGCATCATTATATGTTTACTATTGCTTAGTTTTAGTAATGAGGGACATTAGATCGTGGAGTGGGTGTTGTATTTCTATCTAGGACCCTAATTCGATATTCCCGATTTATGCCCTTATATGGCTATAACAAACAATATCCTTATAAAGGCATAAAAATCATATCCATATTTAGTAATAGCCCATGCAGTTCAAATACAGCAAGGCTACTCTCCTAGACTCCTAGAAAGTACAACGTGTTCTTTAAACAAACCAAGCCTCCAGCAGCCCGGGAAATCCCCCTGCTTTTGTTTTGATTTGAACAAAAACTCCTGGAGTCCAGAAAGAACTGTTAGTTCTTAGTGATGTCTTATGTCCAACCTTACGTCAAACCCGGCACCTCTCAGGTATAAATATACCAACGCTGCCTTAAGCAAACACACGGTGGTTTGGAGCAGAGCGGCTATCTACTTGCCTGAGAGCCCACGGACGCCGCCCCTCCCTTTTGACGCACTGAGAAAGACGCTGTCTTTTTCTCCAGCCGAGAAAAACCAGCTCCGGTGTTTCCAGACGCCCTTGCGGGTTGCTGGGATATCGAGTCCTGAGAGAGAGGTACCAGACCTCCTACATTCTATTACCAAGGTACGGAGCTGACTAAACCCTTAAGAGAATTCTTGATTCAGATCCTTGGCAAAAACCAACTTAACTTAAACTGCAACTTACTTACTCCTTCCCACGTATTAGGCTTAGGTCAGGTACACAGGGGTAGGCGTAGATTAGAAGCACCAGTTGATTACGTTAGTCAATGTTTTTATGTATGTATATATTTTATCCATTTTAAAGTATCATATGGCTAAGAAACCATATCAATGCTTTTACAGTATTATTTCATAATACTCCTTTTACTGTACGCACTTTACTTCATGTTAAGTATTGCAATTGTGGCAATTCATTTCTCTTGCATGAGAAAGAAGACTGCTCAATAAATAACACCTTTTATTGAAAACGCCCGTCTCTCTATTTCTCTGCACTCTGGTGAAACTAAGTATGCACGATTGACTGAGTGAAATAGCTGTCTATTGTTGTCACACAACTCTAGAGATACACTCTTATTCTGAGGGAGCAAAGTTGTCATGTTTATGGTTGTCAGAAGCTAATCCCTTCTTGTCTATCCAGGGAAGTTAAACTCCTCCTTGTTTATTCGAGAAAGTTTCGAGTGACCTCTGAGCTAGCTGGCAAACTAATTAAGTCTAATATAGTCAGTAGAGACCTAGTCGACCTCAGTCCTACGTCTACACTGCTGTTTATATTATTCCAATGCGCAGAGCCTATTGGGAATATAGGAACTACACTACAATATTTGTTGGAGTTATTGGCTGTGCCGTTACAAAACAAGCATTACAAATGCAATAGGTCTCGCATTTGGATGTTGTTTTTTTCCCTAGTCATGTTGCAGGGTGCAGTACCATATGTGGCCAAAAGACGTCCCATGGTACTGCACCCTGCGACATGGCTAGGTAAAAAAACATTCAAATGCGAGACATATTGCATTTGTAAATCTTGTTTTATAACGGCACAGCAGTTGTGACGTGCGGGCCGGCACTAAGGCTACCTCATCCGGAATTGGGTGAACACTTTTATCCGTCGTTTATTTCCTCAAGCATCAATGTTGAGGAAATAAAAGAGAAACATCTGTGCTCACAGTGCAGGGTTTTTGACACCCTCTTGGTGCCCGGTACTATGGCACCGGTCACACCACCCTGCTCAATCTTCCAATACTGTGTCCTGTTGGTAGTCTGAGTTTTAATGCAATATCCCTGTCTATCTTGAATCTCAGGTCTGGATCTCCTTCAGATCCCTGTCCTCCTTCACTTCAGGCTTTGGGAGTTGATGTCATCAACCCCTTTATGAATTCCTTACTAAACAAGCCTTTAGCCACAGCTACAGTACCCAATTGCTGGACGCAGGCCAAAATTGTTCCTCTTTTAAAATATCTAAGTGTGGAACCAGATAACCCTGAAAACTATAGGCCCATTTCACTTCTTCCAGCGCCCTCTAAACTTTTTGAAAAATGTGTGAATCGTCAGTGCTCCAACTATATTGAGAACATCAGATGACTACATCCCAGCCAATCTGGCTTCAGGCCAAGGTACTATACAGAGACTGCCTTTTGGAAGTCTCTGAACAGATTAAAAGTACCATTGATGCATGCGGTAGGGCTGCCCTGACATTGTTAGACCTGTGTTCAGCATTTGACATGGTTCCACATGCCAGGCTGCTAACCCGGCTTTCAGGAGATTGGCTTTAGGGACAATGACTGGAAAGAGATGAAATATTTCCCGGAAGATATGAGTCAAGAAACTTGGCTACCCCTTACTCTTTGGACAGTCAAAGTGTCTCAAAAGGGGTTCCTCAGGACTCAGCCCTTAGCCCCACAATGTTTAACACCTATATGTCTCCCCTTGCGCTGATTTGGTGGATTCTTTTGGGGCTAAAATAATCTCATCACCAATGATGCACAGATTATCTTTTCCTCTGGTAAGGGGGTACCAATCAAAGAGGCTGCTATTCAACCTTGTCTCTTTGTGGTTTTTCGCAGGATGAGCTATAATCAACTGAAGTCCAATTTCGAAAATACTGAGGTTATTAGTGTGGGATACAACTTTGATCTCAATCTAGAAGTGCATCGGCCAGAAGGGGCTTCCCCACCCAACACTCAAGTGGAGACGGTGAAAAACTTGGGTATCAAATTTGAAAAATACATGTCTTTCCACAAGCAAATCAACTCAGTGGTTGGGGTATGCTTTGGCCTCATGCATATGTTGAACCTTTTTTAGCATTAACTTTTGGTTCCGATTAGGATTACAGTGATTCTGGGACTAGTCATGTCCAGGTTGGACTATGCCAGTGCTTTATATGCCGGTCTGCCGCAATACCCGTTGAGGAAATTACAGACTGTGCAGAATGCAGGCACCAGCCTTGCCCTCAGTCTCCATAGAAGAGAGCATGTCACCTAACAACTGCGTAATTTACACTGGTTTCCCATAAACAAGCAGATTTTTTTTCAGGACCTCTCTGTTAATCCACTGAGCATTGCATAACTCGGGCCCTGACTACTTAAGCTCCAGGATTTTTTATTATAATCCTGTGAGAGCCTTGCATTCGGCCAATAACCACTGACCACAATTCCAAGGGTACACCTTGTTAAAGCAGGTGTATATAACTACTCCTTTTTGGGGCCATTGGGCTGGAACAATCTTCCTCTAAACTGGTCCAGATAAGCAAGGAAGAACTTTTGAGGAAAAAGCTCAAGACATAGCTTCTTGTTGTTCAATAGCCAGCTTCAGTTTTCTTTCATGCGCGCATCACCGCAAAGCGCCGGCATACCTTTTATGAGTAGCCGTGCGTTCAATAAATCCCTGTACATCAACATAAACATAAATATTTTCAGGGCTTAGCTTGTGCACAAGCTGTTGGAGCCAATTCAGCCCCGACCATTGAGTCGGCTCTGGTTCAGCTCACCCTGCTAAATTGTTGGCTCCACCCAGCTGTATGAACTGGACTATCTTTTTCCTATAGAAGGGAGGAAATAAAGGCATAATCTTGTTTAGCACCTTTTAGAAGGTAGAAAGAAGTCAAGTAAAGCTATAGAATATTTTCATTAAAACTCATATCACTATCAAAGATGACTCCCACATGCAAAGCACTTTTGGCTTGTACTGGTGGGTCAGCAAGTTCATACAGCCACCAATCATTTATTATAACTCAGAAACCTTGTTCAGCAGTAAGGAATTTGGAGACAGATGTACAAAATGATTTTACAATGGCAAACAGTCTGAATCGCAGTTTACAACCACAGAAATGATTTGTACTTTGTACTAAACCCTTTTTAGGAGTCGGTAAACTTTTACTGACTCCTAAAAGGAAATTTCCAACCCCATAATGATTTGCTATTTGGATTGAGAGTGTTATAGGCATCTCTTCTGAATACAGAATCAGTATGAGATAGTAATCTTATGCGACCGAAATCCGGTCTCAACATTGTGAAAGATTACCAACTACAGATATGGTTTGGTAATCCATTTGCAAACGGGAAGGGTCCCCTTGGGAGCCCTTCCCCTTTGTGAATGTATATAAAAAAGTGTGTTTGGGTGTGGGCAGTAGTCCAAGAGACCACTGTCAACTCTTAAAGAAACCTTACCCAAAAAAAGAAAAAATATTTTTGAGCCACAGCCCTATTTCTTTTAAGGAAATGTGCTGCATTAAAAAAACAAAATAAAGTTAACTTTATTTAATGGCTATCACAGACATAGTGGTTTGCTGGCCATAGGAAGCCACTGTCTCTGTAATAGTTAACAATCGAAGTGAGTCGTAATTCGCAAACTACTGCATTAATGTTCAAGAGGTTGGACTGATTATGACCCAGGCCAAATCAGAATTTTGTGAACTAACCTATTAGAATATTAGGACAGTTTGTAAAAGTCTGTACTGGTTGCAAAATCACTGGTCGCAAATTGAGAAGTGTTTGCAGCCAGTATTTTGTACATCTGGTTCTTGCTTCCATACAAGAAGCAATTTGCCTCTTAAGGTTCTCAAAACAAGACCAGTGTTATAAGAGGCTCCTTGCTAGCCTAACAATCAGGTGGGTGTCATTCCCATGTGCAAGAAATGTCAGGTATATGTATGATGAACTTAGCCAGGAGTGGCACATAGATACTGAACAGGGTCACAAGCATTAGGACACCCACCCAACACACAAGGCGTACTTTCAGATTCCTCTTAGAAATGATTCAAAAGGAAGGAGACAATCAAGCCAAGAATCAGGTCTCCTCCCCAGGCTCCCAGAGATGTCTGAGAAGAAAGGAGTAGTACACTGTGTCAAATGTCGCAGAGAGATCCTGTATTTGTGGTCCTACTGTATGCAAGTAAACTCAATTACAACTAGACAGCAATATTGTGTTGACACCAAAACAAAACTGAAAACTAAAAAAGGGAAGACATTTCATTCCCATGTTGTGCAAGGACTGTTTTGTTGAAATAAAATGAAATTTGTCCACATTTACTCTCCATACTACATCATTTATTTGACTATTCTTTGTCTGATGTTGTTATTCCTCTTGAAAAAGGTTAAATTGTTCCATGTAGCATTGCTCGGCATAATGAAGATGTCTCACACAAGGCAGTATTATTGTAAAATGTTCTTGGGGTTGGAGCAACCAGCCAGGAGTCGCAACTGGTGTGATGAGGTACCAAAGGGCAAGCCCACGCTACAGTATTTACATCTGGCAACCCCAATTGATGAATATTCGTTCCCTTTGTTTCAATATCTCCACTGGTTTCATTTAAGATCTTGGCCTTGGTGCTTAATTTAGTACCCTGCCGATTTGTTCAGTGTCTTGTATAATGTAGCTAAAACTACATTCAAGATATATTGTCTGCCTCTGTAATCTTGAAAGTGTTGCATTCTTGCAAGGTTTTCCTTTCTTTCAAAGGGCAACAGCATTAAGTCTTTCCATTAACCTAAGAGTGGGATAGGGGAAAGAATTTACACTAAGGCCCTATACAATTCCCATGAATTCCCCACCCTGGAGTTACTGTTAAGAGAGGTCGCAGTAATTCTGGGGATGGGTAAATAATAGGGATTACATGTTTTAGGGGAATAACATGGAAATCTGTGTTTCTTTGTTGATTCCAGCTTGTATCTCCCTGGAGATACACACAGAGATATCCGTTACTTTCAGTAGCCAGAAACTCTGTGTGAAAAAAACTAATACTCATGATTACAATAGGCCATGTCACTGCCATTACCATGTTCAAATGAATTTTAGTCCCAATGAGGGATTAGGTGTTAAAAAAACAGAGAAGTGTTTTCTTGCTTTGATAATCACTGCTAAAACTCTTCTTCCTTTAATTCCTGCTTCATTGAGAACTCAGGGCTCTTTCAATTCTTGGATACCCCAGTAGGATTTAAACACTTTTACAAACGCAAGAGAAATTAGTAAAAATGATCTATCACAGCTACACCTCTATCAGTGACATCTGAACTTAAGCTTTGAACTCTCACCTCACTCACTCATCAGGACAGAAAGCTATCCAATTCTACACTTTTCTATTGCCTACAGCGCTCTTCTTAACATTTTATATGACCTCTTTTCCTGCTGTGTTTTCTCAAGTAGACCAAATCAAGGTACTTGGGGATTCAGCTTATGAGAGAATTGCCTGGGCAAATAAAACGGTCCTCTTAGAGGTCACATACAAATCCCGGTCCAGTGCTCCAGGTTCTGCAACACCATCGCAGATGTCAGCATGCCCCTTGCCCTGGACTCCCAGTGACTACATCTTCCTCGGTGACCTTAACTTCCACCTCGACAACCCCAATGACAACAGCACCTCCTACCTCCTCAATAGTGTGAGCAGCCTCGGACTGACCCAAATCGTCCGCTACCTCATGCACACCTCAGGACACACGCTGGACCCCATCTTCACCTCCAGTAATCGCGTCAAGTACAGCCATGTCATAGAACTCACATGGACCAGCCACTCCTTCGTCCTTCAGCATTTCCAAACCCCACACTGCTACCCCCAAGATGGCCAGCACCCCTCACCACAGCTGGAGCAAACTTTCAGAGACCCGCTAGATGGACGCCCTCAACACTTCCAACCCAGCTGCATCCACCAACCTTGACCAGGGATTTAATAACTTCAACACCTGGATCACCAACTGTGCTGACAGCATCGCCCCTATCAAGAGCAACAGACACAGAAGATCCTCCAAAAGGCCAGCTGGTACTCCCAAGAACTCAGAACAGCAAAACATGTCAGCAAACAACTAAAAACGCTCTCTAGTAGGGATCACCACACACCTCCTACAAAGACTTCATACTATACAGAATGCCACAGCCAGACTCATCCTTGACCTCCCCGTTGAATCCACATCACACATCACCTTTAGCAACTCCACTGCCTCTCAATAATGAAGAGATGCCAATTCAAGCTGCTGACCCACGCACACAAAGCCCTACACAACCAAAGACCCGCCTACATAAGCCACCGCCTCAACTTCCATCAACAATCAAGAAGATTATGCTCCGCTTCCCTATCACTCGCCCACATGCCCTGCACCCACAGAAGCAGAACCGGACGATGTTCCTTTTCCTTCATTGCCGCAAAGACCTGAACCACCTGCTAACACAGCCCTGGACCATCACCTCACTTCCAGAATTCAGAAAGGCCCTCAAAACCTGGCTGTTTGAATAAGCCCACTGGGACCTGCAAGCTCCTGGATACCTTACTGGGTGATTAGCAGCGCTATATAAATCCTTGATTGATTGATTGAATGATTTGAGGTGGTCAGCTGTATGGAACATCCTAAACAGACCTCCAAAGTCTTGTGTTGTTATTAACTCATTTTATTCATATTTTAACAGCACTACAGCAGGGGGCGATAAGCTCAAACTTGTACAAGGACATCCTCACAAAGAAGCCATGACAAACTGATATCCCAGTGACCACTCTCGACGTAATTTAAAGGCAATGTGTACAGCATTCAAACAATAATCACTGTTGAAACAGTGGGGGCAGAACATAAACTGCACGATTAGGACATCAATGATTAACCCCACATTAAACCCATTCTCCTTCAAAAATTCAAAGGTGGGGCATTGGAACATGAGTACAAACTAAAACAAAATATAGATAAATCACCAAGACAGCGCAGTTACAACTAAGGAACAACAATCTAATCTCTGCATTAGCCAGTCTAGTCCTGGAGATCCTTTAGGTATGGCACAGCAACTTAGAAGTCTTCTCACTGATGAAAACACAAAATGTTGATGGAAATTGCACAGTATCCTCGATCAGCTAAGGAATTTTCCTTCACCATCTCCTCTCTGATGTAGCAAGCCTTACATATGGAACACTAAGATTTTTCGGCCTTTAAAACAATATTCTTTTCTCTTTAATGCTTGCATAAGGATCCCTTCTCTCAAAATCATGTCCTAGAGAATTGCAAAATTGTGCCCAAATCTGCCTCATTGCATCCGGTCCCTTTTGGAAGGTATTGTAAATGTTTTTTTCAGCTTGATGAGTATAGGGATTTAGTATAAAGGTGAGGAAAGATTCTACAGAACCTTAATGTCATCAATGTCTCCTATCATGGGCCAGCTGATTCCGGGGTCCTCTTATCATTCTATATACTCTCTAATCTGTCTTCTAGTCTCGCTTTTGATGTCAATAGATGTTATTAAAACTTCAAGGACCTACCGTTCTCTTTGCATGAAGCCTTCCATCTCTTAGCATTAGATTCCACCTTTCATAAAGCAGCCATAGCGGTGTTGTCTTCCACATTATGGAGCCTGTGTACTGAATTCAGCAGTGTCCCCCTTCCTTTTGATATCTCCTCCAAGGAGTCACCATCACCAAGGTCACCTCCGCTTGTGCTTTGCTGGATATGAGTCAGTGTGTGGGAGTAATCTGCAAAGGATGCACCACTCCTAGGTTTCCTTGGGTGAAAGCTGTGTGGTACTGGAGCACTCACTGTGTTAGAACTTCCCAATCTCCATTACGCATAACGTTTGCCATACGCCGCCATCGGCAGGGTAAAAATCCTCTGTCCTTCCATCAAATAATGAGAAGTCCAATTCGGCTTCATAACCTCTCACAGGTGCCAAGGTGCCAATATGAGCCCTCTAATGTCAATCAATCAATCAATCAATTATAACTCTATTCAATACTTTTCAGTAACATAAAAGTGTACTACAAAGTAAGTTAAAACAGTTAAAATGTTAAAATGACTCTTCAAATATACAGTGCAATTGAGTCGACAACAATTGTCCTATAAGGTTGCCCCTGCATACTTTCCTTATTTTCTATACCTGCCACTTGTCATCAATCATGTCACAACTGCACACTTTGGGGACTACCAATTTGACAGTATTTACTTTGATAGCACAAGATCTATGTCGCAGAAATGGTCTTTGTCTTACTGATTGATGGTGGTTGTGATGACAGGCATTACATTTCTTTTTTTATAAACAACAAAAGAGTGTAATTCGTTAAATGTGTGTAAGCACGCAAAAGGAGAAAGGTGGAAAGGAACAAAACTTCTTGGATTTGCTCAGGAAGCCCTCACTCACCACCCTGGGCGGTGACATGCTTCATCATCGGGCCCACCGGGAGAAGCCGAATCCCTCCCCGGTGTGCTACTACGCCAGGATACTGCGGAGCTGGTTTTTTGTGAGAGTTGTGTGAAAAAGAAGTGTTTAAAAATGCCCCGGTTGTATCCCACATAAAAACTTTATTCAGTGGTCAACCTGAAATATATAATTTGAGTGAAGCACCATGTGGGCAGAGGATGGCACGATTTGAAAGGCTGTGTAATAAGAACAATGGTTCCTTCAGGTAAAGTATGTCCTTTACGCCTTAGAGTTGAGTAAATTTGGCTCATGAGCCATCCGTGAATGCCTCCTAATGTCACTTCTCGACTGGGGCAAATTTACTCAACTCTAAGGCGTAAAGGACATACTTTACCTGAAGGAACCATTGTTCTTATTACACAGCCTTTCAAGTCGTGCCATCCTCTGCCCGCATGGTACTTCACTCAAATTATATATGTCAGGTTGACCACTGAATAAAGTTTTTAGGTGGGATACAACCGGGGCATTTTTAAACACTTCTTTTTCACACAACTCTCACAAAAAACCAGCTCTGCAGTATCCTGGCGTAGTAGCACACCGGGGAGGCATTTGGCTTCTCCCAGTGGGCCCGATGATGAAGCATGTCACTGCCCAGGGTGGTGAGTGAGGGCTTCCTGAGCAAATCCAAGGAGTTTTGTGCCTTTCCACCTTTCTCCTTTTGCGTGCTTACACACATTTAACGAATTACACTATTTTGTTGTTTATAAAACATTTCCCGGGGGATTGAGAGTGTTGTCTTCCCTCCCTCTCTTGTTGTTATATAGGCATGACATTTAATCATTTCCATTAGCAACACCCCAGAACATTCTACGGCTCTTTAATGACCTATCCTTTTCATTATATTTTTTGTGTTTGAAATGTTCCTATGTGAGTAATATTCGTGATCATTTGATTGTATGCAAATTTCAAAAACAGAAAACAAAAATACCTTTTTTCTTATCTACTTTTAAACCATTTGGCAGATCTAGAAAGGACCTTAGAAAAGTATGTGATACCTAAAGGGTTACACTGTAGGACAATACAAAAGGATGTAAAACATTAAAGAAAATGCAACCTAACAAATATTCAAAAGCAATCTGGTTGTTGATCATTAATGATAATACACCATTCATCACTACTTTGTCAGATCATTGAATCCAGTTGATAATCCGTCTTATGTGCTAGGATTTGCATAAATCTACTCCAGGTCTGAATCACAGTAGACCACAGAAGGAAATCGATGGAATTTAGATGAGCCTTCCTGAGGAATATGTGCAATGCCTCTTCGCATACCTCGATTTACCATTTCCAATTAATAGTGGGTTGGACTCTTTCAGTATTGACTGGTTCTTTAGTATTTATGTATGTATGCCAATTGCATTTCTATAGTGTGAACCTTGCTAAAAGTCAGCAGAACACCTTTTGGCGCTCTGATACCACGCCACCATGCTCCGATGTCATGCTAAAGTATTTTCTACTTTGAACTAAATAAAGTCACTGGGTGTTGCTGCATACTACCTTCAGTGTCTTTTTCTTGGTACCTGTGGTTGAGTGGTTCATCATGAAGTAGTAAAAATTGTGATGAGGAAAACACCCGAGAAGGTAATTCCAACTACAATTTGTTGATTTATAGTTTGGAGGGGCAGGAGACTCAATAAATCAGTAGTCCTCTGCCACAGTAAGTGTGATGTTCTTCTACCTCATTTAGAGAAGGAGAAGTTGTGATTGACCACTAGTGGAGCCACCACTAGCCAGCGGGAATCTCTGAATATGGCAGGTGGTCCACTGCTGGAGGTGAAGAGACCAGGCAGGCTGCACTCTGAAGAATAATTTACCCCACTGGTCCTCCTTGTCGAAATCCTGCATTCTGTCTCGCTGGCTCTATAAGGATAAACCAAAGGCACAGTTGGGTTGGGTTCATGTCCTCTTTATGGTGACAGGAAGTGGATGAACTATATTTAGGGATCAGGGGGTTATAATAAAAGAAAATGTATTTGTGTCCAGCAGCTTGGAAAACCCAAAGGCCATTTGAGATCAAACTAGTGACATTTTTTAGATGGAGTCTTTAAAGCACTGATTCAAGTCACTCTACTGAACTTATTTTAACCCAGCGTTATCTCAAACATTTCTAATGAGAGCGTTTGCTCAGATCAACAACACTGCCCATAACTGCCCATCCGCTTCTCCTTTTTACCCACCACTTGATCTTAATCACGTTGGTATCATGTCTCAAAGAAGTGTAGGGAGAGAAAACAATGCATTAGTGTATGATTCCTACTAATTGATTGTCATGAAATGTGATCTTTGATGAAAACTTTTCAACAAGGTTGTTTAGAACTTTATAAACTGCAAGTTTAAGTGTGAGACATGTGAGTATTGTTCCCAGGGCTTTAAGTGGGCTGGGTCTTACCGGGTCTGAGCACCAGCAGTTTTTTAAAGGAGGCCTCAAAACAGGTCGCTATCGGGCTCTGTTTTGTGCCCTGGCATAGGCTGTTAATTTTTTTTTCCGGGTTGCTGTGTCAGGATGCACATCACTAGTGGAGAAGTTACGGTATGACGTCATGCATGTGAGCATTGTAAGGGAAGGGAAATCCTTTAAAGAGTCATTTTCTCTCTGGATTTCCCTTCTCTTTTTGAAACTCGGGAGCAGCAACATTGTCGTGGTGTCACCAGGGCTTTAAGTGGAAGCTTTCTCAATATTATATACAACGAGCTATAGTTGCTGCTTCTTTATCTTATGTAACTAACAACCATTGACAAAGGCAATAGTCCTAACTTGTTGTAGGTATGATGTTACTTGTGTCATATATCTGGATGCAATGCCAGAAACAGAAAATACAAGTCGGACGACACCCCATGCTAAGAACAGATTTTTAGCGTACTTGTTTTTAAGCCACGCCCTTAATTACATTGACCACGCCCCTTTGAGAGTCCCCCAGTTATTTCATCCCACTTAAAGCCCTGATTGTTCCCTAGAGGGCCTACCTGGGGCTGTGAAATAAACAGAGATTATTCCAAGCAACTCGGAGTAACGCTCTCACAGGGCTACTTCGAACAAGATCTTAACGGCGGGAGAGAAAACACCGCCTCATAAATGACATTTGGGTAACAATTGTGTTTTGTGCCTGATTCTCATCTTGTTTACAACAAGGGGTGGTGATGGACAGAGTCTCTGAATTAAGCAGAATACTCTCACCCAGTCAAGAGATCAGGGCTAGATCCAACACCGTTTTTTAGCTCATTGCACCATCCCAGTTTCAGAACCCGGCTGTATGCAAAAAACAATGGGAAATTTATACCAAAATGTTTTTTCCTCCCATTTTTGCATTATTGCTTTGTCTAAATAACCCAATCAATGTTCAAAAGGAATGGTCCATCATCAAAAAAATCTTCTGTCCTTTTCTTATCGTCATCAAAAATAATTTTAGTCTTAGTAAAAATGTGTTTCGAAATTACCATTGTCACTAAGGACTTCTAGTAGGAGGCAGGGCAGGCATGCTTCTTTAAAAGAGGGAGACTGTGTACTGCGAAAAGAACCAGTGTGTGCTCAGTGGCAATCCGTTTGCAGGCCCCGCCGAGCCGGACAGCTGATGACATGAAACTCATTTGCAGAGGCTCATTTTAAAGGCTTAATAAAATTGCTATTGTGTAGAGCAAGAGCGACTGCGTCGATCAATATACCAGTCTATTATTATACTGAATAATGCATTGTCGTTTGATGGCAGCAAAATGTGACTTGCCCATTTTACAAGCATCCTGGGAGAGTTCTTACCCAAATAGTGTTATTTAAACAGCTCTGAGTATTAGGGTGAATAATGACTTGATCGCTATGGTGATAAAAGTGTTCCAATGGCCAGAGCCATTTGGCAGCCAGCACCGGCATGTGGAACGCCCTTTACTAAATGGTAGTGGATAATACATTTTGAACGAATGGAACAATTTTAAGCTCGAGGAGGCAATATCAAAAATAAAGAATGTTGCAAGTGTTAAGTAAATAAAAGGGACAAATGTGAAGGCGTTTCAAGTACAAGAACCTGCTCTTAAAGCTCGCGATATTATAAAGGCTGAATCAGCTGTTTTTGGAGCCAATCTAAATATCAACCCTGTTTCCTTGGTTTTGCCTAGAACATTTTAAGAATACCAGGGAAAGAGAATGATGAAGAAAAGGAGCTTGCCTCAACAACCTATCAAAATGCATGTTGTGCAGAACCAAGCCCATTTCTGTTTGGCAAAGTCGCGAAAGTACAGACAGCTTTATCCCTCCAAAAACCTCATGTTATGAATTCTTCAAGAAGAAATATAGGAATTAAAGAGGGAAAGCAGGATTTCGGTTAGCCTCCTTCTACTTTCATGTGTGTTCATGGTTTCCCATGGTTTGGATATTCTCCTCATCAAGATAGTTACATTGTCCCATGTTTGCTCCTATAACGATTTGGTGATAGGGACACCGAGCAGCCTTAAACTGTAAATACGATCCGTAGCATGCAGTGTGTTATTTTATGCACATTTTCTGATTACACCGCAACATTTTAGTTACTGATTTATGGCTTTTTGGGTGCCTTGCCCTCTAGTTGAGGCACAGTGCTGGTGCACTGTCATTATAACTTGTTTCTTTTAAAGCATTTCTGTTACCAAAGTAAAGATGTGCACAAAAATATGTTTACTTAAAGATGCAAATAAATGTGACCCTTTATCAAAAGTATCTACTGTCTAAACCCTTACTTCGGATTATTATTGATAATACTATTCTTTAAGAGTACAACTTGGTTCTGGTAATGTAGCCTGTTTAGCAAGAGGGTCATACTCCCAGATTTCATATTATTGTAGCCCAAGATGTTTCATTATTGGATTTTTTTTCTAGTGCAGAGGGGGACAAGATACACAAAGTCTCCCAACTATAACAAAGCGTTTCCCCTCACATAAAGCCTGTCACGCTTGACTTTCCCAATCCTTTTTATGTTGTGGCAATACAGGGCCTAACAGAAATCATGTTCACACTTTTTATCTTAATGCCAAATCCAAGCGTCAGTTATTCCTTGTTCAGTTTTTCTTACAGAAATTAACTTCATAATTCAATCCCTATCTTATCCTTTGTCATTAAAATCTTATTCTTGAACTGGTGGCAGTCCTGGATCTCCTCCTACATTCTTTTTTCAGCTCTTAATACGTGTGCTGTATTATCGTTAGTTGCACATTTTTTAGGTGTCGCCTAGCGATGCAGTGCAAAGTGCTGCACGCTATTGGCAAGATCTATTGTTACCGACTCGGCTCGGAAGGGGGACAGGACCTGTGCACACGTACGGCAAGACCTGAACTGGAGATGTGCATGCGTATGGTGCAAGCAGGAGTTGTAATAACGCTGCAAGCCGTCCGCGTGCACATCAACTGTCTGTGCCGAAGCTTTAACAGACAGGAGATGTGAACACGTACGGGTCGCATCGTTCTCACAACTCCTGCTTGCTCCATACGCGTGCACATCTCCTGTCCAAACGTGGTGCGCTTTACACACACAGCATGCCTCACCCCACTTACCGGCTCTTGTGGGGATCTGCGCTGCTCCTCGGCTGGTCTCGCGTCTTCAGCCGGTCACTGCAGCAGCACGCGGGGCTCCGTCTTGCTCACAGGAGCCCCGCCTGAAATCGTGCATTGGCCGCACCATGCGGCATTCAGGAAGGCGGTGTGGGCTCCCGCCGGACTTCCTCTACTGCTTGTTTTAATTTTTTTTGTCTTGGGTGCTTTGGCAGGCCCCTCCTTGGGCCGCACAAGCTGCACAGCACTCATTCAAGTATGGCGGCTTTTCAAGTCCGCACACGCCGCCACTGGGCACGAGCCGCAGGCCACGCGCCACCAGTCTGACTCGATACGTTGGAATGCGGGCGGGAGAGTTTCAGGTACAGCGCATGCGCGCGGAGGGGGAAGCTGGAGGCTCGAGCCGCAGCTCCGCGTCTGCCCGCCCGAGTGCAGTCAAGAGCCGCAGAAGGTTCATGTTGCTAAAAGGGCCTTTATCTGAAAGTCTTTTTTTGTTTTATAAACTACGCGAATGGAGGAATCCTACGGACTAAAGTTTGGCTGAAAACCTGAATTTAGTACACCAAGGAGTTTCACAGAAAAATTATAATTTACTTACTAGGTGGGTCATGATACGATTGCCCCAACATTTGCGAAACGCTCACAGACAAGAACTGAAATCTGGCAGTATGTCTGTTTTTAATGCCAGACCATGTATTCTTTCGTTTTTCTAAAAACTCAGATACCAGCTTTAAATAAAAGGCAAGAAACGCGTAGAAACAAACAGCAGAGATATGTAATGAGATTACGTATGCATAAACAGCTATTTACCAGACATATCTTTACACCCTCCGCTTGCTATAAACAGAGAAATAAAGTGCAGTACAAGTGAAAGCAGTTGGCAAAGAGGCGGCAGCCACTCCATGAATGTGTGGCGGCCACGGACGCAATAACATTTAATCACACTCAAAAAGATGCACACACTCCACGCACATACAGCTCACACAGCTAAAACACATACACACACACACATATTATACAAATACATTTAGACAGGAACGCTCACTATCTATCTCATTCTCACTTTTCCTCTCTCGCGCACACACATTTTGCACAGGGTTTTAAGGGGGGCGGGTTCATAGGTCTGGCATTACTGAATGTTTGAGCTATTGGTGTTGCATTATTATTAGCAATGCCAATAGCTCAAACTTGTATAATGCAAGACCTATCGCATTGCGAATGCTTGTTGTTTCTTCAGCCAACTTGCCCTCTTCTTAGCCCAGTGTTGCCTACCTTGTGCACCCCTGATTTACTTGAAATCTTGAATTTCAACAGCTTAATTTCCCCTTGCTCAACGATTTCTGAATAATTTCTCTTTGTTTTCTGCCATTCAGAAATAATCCTTCTCAGGTGGTGTCAGTAGTTTCCTTAAGTTTAAAGACAGTTCCAATATTTTCATGATGTTCATTAGATACGTCAGTGTCCCTAGAGAGGACAGGCAAATCTTGTCCTGTCCGAATAAGTCCATGATTAAAAATTCAATGGGTAAATAAAAAAAAAAAGTAACTTATCTCTTTGCCACGTCTTCCTCGCTCGGTCCTCCTTGTTGGGCTGGCCGGAACAAAAGGAAGCACCCAGGCTGAGATTTCCCATAGCCAATCAAAATGCTGCAGTGCAGCGTTGTGATTGGTAAGCACCCAGGCTACCCTGACCAATCACAGCGCTGCAATGCAGCATTGTTGTCATTACTCTGAGTGCAGAGGTTTTGCTCTCAGCCAGGGAATGGGGGCCTGAGAATGTTCTCCACACAGGCTGTATTGCAGCCTGCATGGCAAACAGAGAAAGTGTGCATGAATGTTTGGCCAGCCCGAGAGGGCCGGTCAAATATTCATGCGCACTTAGGGAGTGAAAATCACTCCCCCCTCCCCTGCTCTGTCAGCAGAGCAGCCCTGCACTGCCTGGCAAAACTGCTGCGTCCACATACATTTATTTTTCCTTACACTGCTGGGAAGCAGTGGGGCGACGCTCCTCCGCCTTAGCGGAGGAACAACCACTGGTCATCTAATAAGAAGCAAGCAAATTAGGTTGACCAAAACAAATGGGATTGACAAAAAGCTGAACCAAAGCACACTCTAAGTACTGGTATCATACACAGACTGCTAGGACCGGTCTGTAGGCAAGACCTAATAAAAAACACATATCAGTCAAATAGACCTCAAAATGTTGTAACAGCTAATTTCTAGTCTGCCCTTTCGAGGGACCTAAGCAGAGAAGAACTCCAGCTGCTCAGTTCCACTGAAGTTGTGCACTCTGACCTTATCGTAAGATGGTCCTTACTCAATCATTAATATAGGCTATATTTAGAATGCAAAGACAATACTGTCCCTGTGTCAAAACTAACTTGTATACAATATTTTACTTTTATTGCCTTTTATGTACCACTAACAACGCAAACCTATCCCTTTTTATAATATTTTTATTTGAGGATACAACTTAACTCAAAATTGTTCCAATCCCAGCTAAAACACTAAAGACCTCCACCTTCCCAGTTCCATCCCAGTTCTTCAGGTCTGAAGTTATTGTAAAATGTGTCACGATCACCAGAACATGACACAGTCACCTCTTGTCCATGCTGTACACTCCTTCATGCCATTCTCCTTTTGATCTACCCTAATTTTCCCTATTGATAACCTCACCACATGTTCTACCGCTACCTCCCCTGTGTGCAGCACTTGCAATCCCATACTCCATACCATTTTACAGACCTGAAACTCTCCAATGAACATAGTGGCAAATTGTACTCTAAAGGGCGAGCAACTACCTTAGGATTTTCACTGATAATGATCTATAACTGTCCTTTTTCTTTTTTCCCTTTGGCCTAACTTACCCCGTCATGATCCCCCAGCACATCTCTCTTCTCACTAGATCATTCTCCTAAAATACCTTTCTTTTAAATGTAATTCTAGGCAGGTTCCCATTTATTAAAGAAATAACCAGACTCTTATTGCGACACAATGCCTAAAGGTGCAATAATTAGACCATCTAAAGAAAGTTCTTTTTTTGGGCCAGTCATCCTTCCCTCCTTCACCTTCTTTTCCAGTTTTGCCTCATCACCTTACACTTTTCCTACACTGACTGCAAGTATGCCTCCCTAGGCTTATCTATAGTAAATCCTGAAACATTCCCTAAAAACCCAAGCTACCTTGTCAACATTTTCTTGTCAGTTTAGAATTACAGCCTTTGTAATAATTTTACAACCTCAACTTGAATATAGGCCTTTTAAAAGGTTCGTTTAACTATTCCCCTCATACCTTGGAGAAACCACCCCTTTAGTTGCCAAGGTATTGCATTGCTGTGTTTGTTATCCCACACATGGAGCATTAGTGTTTAAATTTGAAAGGCTGCCTTGCGCACAAACCTGTGTTAAATGCCCAACATGTGTCCCCCACGGTTGATCCTAGTTTACTCTGAGTCCCCACCAAGCCATGAGTGGGCACCCTTTAAAAGGGCACCTAGAATGCTGACCTATGCAAGCAACTAGCCACTTGTCTTAGCATTATGGGCCTCGTTGGGCCAGTGCAATTAAGGATCAATATACAATTCCCCCCAGATTATGGGTGTTTAGTTACCTTTCCTGGACCTGAATTTCTCACCATAGGGCAGTAAAGCAAAGTTGCAAAAATGTGTTTGAGTCTGTCTGATCTTTATAATAGGGACATGCTCTATTCATGTCATTTTTTGAAAGCCATGATGGTATATATTCAATGTTAGCTGGCACCCATGGCTTCTTAACTAGCTCCCTGTCTTCTTCCTTTGACCTTTTCACCTCACTTCCTTATGTAATATCCAAGAAAAGGTCGGTAAATGTACCCACCCAAATCTCCTTTGTGGACGCCATCAAATGTTAGGCACCTGCTATCTGTCTCTAAATTCACTTCTGGGGTAACTGATAGCTGGGCGTTGTGCATTCCCTCTACACAACCACACACAAAGGGAGCTTAGGTGTGACTTGATGGGCCATCCACATCCTGATGGGCCATCCTGGGCAGGATGAGAGGAGGAAAAGGACACAGCCTCACACTTACAGCTAAATAGGCTTTGCCCTGTCCCCACACGAAGGGCTGTATACCCTTCTGTAGTGAGTCTGGAGCCAGGGCTGGAAGGGCAGGGACTCTGTGCACTTCAAATGCATCTGTTTGAAATCTCCCCCACTTTAAAGGCCCAACTGGTTATAAGTACTAGACCTCTGGCACCACCAACTCAGTACACTTCTGGACCTGTGGATACTCTGCCAGGGAAAAGGACTGATGTGCTGCTACAAAGACTGTCACTCTGCTGGACTCCTACTTTTCTGGATTCCTGCTTTGCTGTGCTGACCTGCTGCCTTCTTGCCTGGAAGTGAGAAGGACTGCACCTGAATCTCTACAACTAAAGAACCAGAGTTGCCCCAAGGTCTTGCTGGCTTGTCTCCTGTTCTGAAGTATCAGGGACCTCAAAGACTTCAAACCACCCTGCTACAGCTCCTGGACTCTGCCATCTGTGAGTCTTGTCCTGCCAAGTGGTGCCAACCCTTGTCCTGAGCCTGTGGAAGTGGGTATAAAGTGCTGCTCAAGCACAAATCCACACATCAATGCTATGGCGCCTTCCGGAACCTGGCACGTATCCATTGACGCTGAAGCATCATAGCTGCTGCGAGGATTTAAGCATTGTATCACCGATGGCCTGGAGCTTTGCCTCCATCTCCGACACATCTCCGACTTTGCGCGGCTCAGAGCCAATACATCTCCTCCATCCTAGCGATTGACGACGACGCATCGCCTCCTCTGCTCCTTGCCTTTCCCTCATTGTTGACACAAACAAGGTACTTTGCAGCAAGACTTGGCTGGTCTCAGTGTCCGACCCACGCTCCTTCACGATCCACCTGAACATTTGGATTTGATCCAGACTAGCCTGAGAAGATAGCCTTCATTGGAGCTGTATGCTTTTAAGCACTATATTTCAGTTTATTCTTTAAAAAAACATAACTCTGGTTCTACATATTGGATTTTTACCATGTATTCTTGTTTTGTTCATTACATTAAGCTCTATTTATTTAACCAGATGTGGTTTGTTTTTGTGTGGTGTTTTCACTGTTTTACTGTTTGAAGTGTTGCACAAATACTTTATACTTTGCCTCTTAAGTTAAGCCTGACTGCTCTGCGACAAGCAACCAGAGAGTGAGCACTGGTTAATTTTAGGTGTGCTTGTGGCGTATCCAGACTAGGATTGTGATCTCTGTTTGGACAGGGTGCATACCTCTGCCAACCAGAAACTCAATTTCTCACCACCTTCACTTAGACAGGGTCATGGAATGTGGTCTCCTGTCTCAGCAGACTTAGCAGCAATACACACCTAGTAGCAGGACAGTCACACAGAAACAAATTCTCTAGAGATGCAAGGCAAGTTCTTAGTTCTTATTACCTAAGTAGATCTATCTCCTTCCCGTCAAGGCTCAGTAGCATGGATCGTAAGAAAGAAAGACATATATTCTGTTTCAGTTCCACTCTTTTATCTGTACAGGTGGCCAGAGATTCAGCAAGTCAAAATGTGATCACTAGATAGGCTTTCTTATATCTAGTGTTGGGGAGAGTTGTAAATTCCAAGTTTCCAATGATTTTTAAAGTTTGTCCCAAACTTTTAGGGGGTACCAATCCTCGCAGGGTGCTTTTAGCCACCCCTTTGCCATAACCAGTCTTTTTCTATGAAGTGTGTGCCGTTTGTCCAAACCACCAGGCCAAAGTCTTTGCCTCAGTGATATTCAGACTGGTTTGCTGTTTCAGTCAAGGCACAAAAGGGCTTGCTGGGACTGTGAAGAGAGTGCACCTTATTTTACAGTGAATTTCACAATGTGGGGGGGGGTCTAAATGAGCTGCACCGAGGAACATCAGCAAAAGGGTAGATAGCTATCTGTGAATGCTGTTATCCTCACAGACCAGCTTACAACCTGAAGATTTTCATACAGACATGGGGGATATCCCAACCTGGGTATACTACCTCACATATAATCATGCACTCACGTGGACAGGGTGCATGAGGTGTTGACTTATGGCACCAGTACAAGAATTAACTGTCACAAATCGTTAATAGTCTCAAAGTCTTAAAGCCTGGTTGTGACATGGCTCTTACCAACACTAATAGGTGTTCTTTGAGTGGTGCCCAAAAACCCTAACAGAGTCTAGCACGGTGTCAGTGAGTTGCATGCCATATTCATGCAGAACACTGGTGAAATGTTTTATTAAAATGCAAAAGAAATCTACTTAAAGTCACTTGTGCAACGTTAATGTACAGTTTATATTGATCTGGCACAACATTAAAATGTACACCATACAGAATGTAGTTATTCCTTTCAGTACTTAGCCTCAAAATGTGTAAGCAAGCTTAATTTTTTTCAAGCAGCTAAACTAAAAATGTGCTGAGATGTGCACAAAATGCTTAAAAGTTTATCTTACCATGACATGCCTTTAATAAAAGGCGTCACATCATATTGCAGAATGTTCCTGATTAATAATAACCTTTTGAAATCTTTCTAGAAACACTTTATTTTTAAATAAATGTAATCCTTATTTAACCCATTAAAAACAATGCATGAATAGGAAATGTTAATCTTTTAACATATTTTTCTCATTTTGTAATGAGATATGGTGCTCAATACTATGTTGCTGCTGATATTTCTATTTCACATAGCCTGTTATTTTGCTAACATACAATTATTTTTATTAGAAGGTTAAGAATGTGATCATATCCATAAAATGACGTGTAAGAATCAAAGGCCTCATATGTGAACATAGTTTAAGTAATGTTTCATACTTCGTGATAATTCTTTGTAAATTTATTGTGTGGCACTGTAAGAAAGGAAGAGAAGAGTCTGTTCTCAGAAGAACACTGAAAGCTGATTGGACGAGAGGAGAAGAAGATACAAGTGCAACTGCAACATTTCTTTTAAACTGTTTATATTAATGTGTGTTCCTAGAGTAGGTTAACGCAGTCAACACTCTATGCTGAATGCCTTTTTTCCATCTACACACGGTTCCCATTTTCACTATGCTGGATACTAACGGCTTAATGCTGAAGGCTAAACACTGATTTGCCATTCTTTGCTGTTTGGAGTTGCTACTGTTACTGCATGTCTATTTACTGCATTGCTAAGACTCGACTTAGTTTGGTGAACCTGTCTTTATGGGAAGCTCAGCTATTATTGACTGATTGAATCTGAGCTTTATGCTCTATCTCAATCTTGCCTCTCGAACTTGAACTCTCTATGGGTTCCTGCTAACACCATTTCGTCCCATTTTTTTTAGAATAGGGGGCCTCATTTATGAGGCCTTGCGTCAGTTTTGCGCTTCCGATGCGCCACTTTTTGTGACGCATCGGCGGCGTAAAACATGCCTCCTGTTGCGCTCTATTTATAAAGTGACGCATCTAAGCAGATGCGTCACTTTGTAAACCCCTGCGCTACATTATACCTGCGTCAGGTATAATTTATGCAGGGGGGGGCGTTTCCCCGCAAAAGGTTCGTAGAAGTGACGCAGTGAAATCTATAAGATTTCACTGCGTCACTTCTAGGACACTGTTGCGTCAAAATCTTGCGCCTGCCTCACAGCAGGCGTAAGAATGACGCAAGCCCTTTCACATGGGGCTTGCCCCATGTGAAAGGAAGCATTGCTAGAGTTGCGTCACTTTTGTGACACACTCCAGCAATGCGTCACTTTTGCGCTTACAGATACGTCAGAAATACTGACGTATCTGTAACTCCTTGCGACATGATGCGTCATACATTAAATATGACGCATCAGGTATGTCGCAAGGAGTGCGCACTGAGAAGTGACGCATCGCTGCTTTCACGCAGCGATGCGTCATTTCTCATAAATGAGGCCCAGGAATTCTTTCTGTGATGGAATACGCTAAATGCATTATTTGTTATTATTTGTTCTAACTATATGTTTTATGATCAGTTCTGTAATTTGAGTGATGAATTTAACTAATTGAATAAACAGAAAGCCCATAGAACTAACACCTAACAATCATTATTAACGGAACTTATAAAAAGTATTGTGATTTTGTGATCCTTACCTCCTGATCTTCTCATAAACAACGTCAAAAGTGTGTCACAGAGAAGGGATCAAACCTGTTGGTGTGAGATAGAGATGCTAAACCATTTATATATTTTACATGATTCCCACTCCAGCACTTGTTAAACTTCTTGTGGCATGTGTCTCTTGCACAAGAAAACATACTAGATCTGCTAGATGAGGAGCAGGTTGTCACATGACCACTGTGCCAGGAACTGTGCCAGGAACTTGAACATGCCATAGAACATTTATATTGAACTAACAACTGCGCATTGTACAATAACGTATTTAATTCGTTTTCTTTATGTTGCAGAATGAAGCCCTATATAAATATATATTGCCAATATACACATATTTGCTCGCTGACTCAGATAAGTGATTAAAGAGGTAACTTTATTATAAAAGGACTGTATTTGTTCATGTGAATAAAAATAATTTGTGCTTGTAAGTCTTTTGTGCAACTGCCCAGTAAGTTCCTATATATTTCACTAATGCATTGAGGTGTTCAATGCACACAGTGTTAGGAGTTGCACTAGATATATTTCAATGGGGTATTACATGATATATTGCAGGTACACACAAGTATTCTCCCTTGTTCCAAATTAGAGAGGTCTTGTCGTATCAGCGACCCATTTCTACCACAGCAGGGATAATGCAGTACACAACCTGTAAAATGATGAGCAGTAAATAAAAGTGATGACTTTTAACTCATAAACTAAGTCAGACAAAATCTGAAATTCTTCATGGGGTTATGTTTTTTGCATCCCCATCTACGGGCAGAACAAGCTACTCAACCATTTAGCTATATAAAAAAATGCGGGTAGCAGAAATCTGTAATTATTCCTTCACTTTTGAAGATGTACGCAGTGAGCCAAGACGCCTCGGCAGTAGTGCGCTCTACAAGTATTTTCATTCATTCATTCATTTATGTGAGGGTCACCCATGTGAGTAACCCAGTGACCTACCTGCTAGTAATGCTGCCAGTGTGGACAATCACTTTTAAAAAAAGGTAAGGCCCAAAATGGAGATCTGGTCAGTATAGCTCACTAAGGCCTGTCTTCAGCACTCTTCCCCAAAAGGTTTAAGGAACTGTCATTCGTTTTGGGGCTGGTTTGTTTGGACAATATTTCTGGAGCACGGCTGCCATAACCTTTGAACTGCGAAAATAATAACGATTCAGGACCTAAACTGTCTCTTTCATTGCGCAGTTGTAATGAACAAAGGGCAAACATATGTCATTAGGGGCCCCACTCAAAATTATAAAGCATGGCATTAAGTAATATAAAAAAGGGTGACCAGTAGACTCTAGGGGCCATATTTACAAACTTTTTGTGTTGAGTTTGCATTACAAAAGTGATGCATACCTGAGCAAAATGTTTTTGGTAGGATTTTGTAGTATTCTCATGTCATGGGGTTTCTCCTATGTTACTCTTTCCCTAGCAGCTCAGCCTGTGTGTGTGTTCTGAGTGAAATGTTGGTGTTTGGGCTATGTATAGAATGCCTGGGTGACTGGATGAGGAGTGACAGTTGGTGAGAGGGGCTGAGCAGCTAGCAGGCTGCTCCTGGTGGGGCTGTTGATGTCAACTTACAGACTGCCTACAGGACTTATACTGCTGTTTATGATGATCTACAAGTTACCTGTCAACCTGTGAATAAACCTACTATACACATCCCTGCTGCATAGTCCAGTGGCACTGCTATCAGTATAACGCAGAAACAAGTACTGCAATGTGGTTTCTGTTTGCGATTCCTGGTCTCACAGCTTCTGACCCCAGGCCGTCACATACAGCTGCCTAATGCCCCGCCCCCTAACGTGTGAAATGTGGAGCCCTTCCATGGTAAATACTACGGGCATCAGGTGGGTTATGTACTTTCAGCGATTGTACAATTTTCACAAGCCTACAGGCCCGTAGGCGGATTAAAAAGCTCACTCTGTGTTGTTTCCAAATTGTTCTCAGTTGTGTGCGGTCATCATAACCCGCCCATACACCGTGACAGAGCCTTTGTGTGCAAGCAGTGTCAGAGCTGTTGTATGTTCGCAGTGACAGTGCATTCATGTGCAGACAATCACAAGCACGGAGGAGAAGCAGTGGTGTGCATTCAGCCAGAGAGCTAGCTTTCAATGCGCAGCCAGCAACTGAGAGGTAGCTGCAGTGAGAGGCAGAGCCCCCGGTCATAGAGTAGAAAATAGCAGTTTTGTGCACTCAGGCAGTGAAAACAAAGTTCGTCACAGAGCACTCGCATAACCTCAGTCACACAGTAGCCAGTCACTCTCACAACAGTCATGGGTATTTCATTGCAGATCAGTCGGTTACAAAGCTGAGTAGTTTGAGCCATGGAGCAGCGGTGTTCAGTCAGTAACAACAAAGTCAAGTGTAGGCAGAGAAAGAGCAGGCGAACTTTGTGTGCGCTCGTTAATAACTGTAACCCGTGGACATGCCTGCCTTGCTGGGTAGGTAGGCGCTAATTAAAAAAATCAAAGTAAGATAATGGACCTGTGTGCAAAGAAAGTGGCGCGGCCGCCATTACATGAAAGTGCACAACAGAGCACTTGGTAAAAAACAAAGTGGCACATCCGCCATTACACAAAAGCGCACAACGGGCAATTGTTAAAAAAGCAAAGTGGCGCTTGGTAAACAAGGAAGTAGTCCCTAAATGAAAGAATAACAGCCCAGCAGCGGAACTAAACTGAAGTTGGTCGGTGCTGCTTTCTGCAAAACGGAAGCAAAACGGAAGTGACATATCGGATTGCAAGGCAATAATAAGCCAGATAAGAACAGCAATGCCAGAACTAGCCAATGGCAAGCGGGAGGAGAAATTACCCTCCATATTCTGTCTACTACAGGTCTTGAGACAGTGCATGCGCTGTCTAGGCTCGACCTAAAAATATGTTACGTTTACCTGAAGAAAACTTAGATACAGTGCAATGAACACCAAAGAGGGATTCATTTTGTATAAAAAATACTAATAACCACGAAAATAATCTTAACCAATAGAATTCTACAAATGTTTTTATACAAGTACATAAAAGAAAATTAGCATCAATATTAACCATGTTATCACCTTATACTAAAGTCAAATATGTTTTGAAGCATGCAAATGCCAGTTCAGTTTATGCACACCCAACAGCGATTTTTTTTTTATGAAGTAAAGTGTGCATACAAAAAACTATGGGAAAAGCGTTTGTAGGAGACAGAGAGTGACGAAAGCTCTCTATATGTAACAAAAATATTAGTTTTATTACATGCTACTGAAGTGCATCAGCATTCACGCATATGCAACTAGTGTCAAAGAAGACAGATGAAGCTAACATAAGAGCACATTTGAAGCAAAAAGATAAAGATAAAGATAAAGATTACCCACGTTATTGCCATTGCCTATAGTAATTCGCATTTACAAGTGCCCATAAGTATTGTTCTGCAAAAACAACATGAAAACAAGCCACACATTGCTCTTAGAGCCTGACCGAGGCTGAGAACTGCCTCAAGGACATAAAGATATCTAGGCACGCAGGCCACTCTGTAAACAAAAAAAAGTCTAGCAGAGCGAACAAGGGGGAGGAGTTGGCCAACCGGCTAGGGTGGTGGACCACCAATCTGGCGAACCAGGTTCGAGTCTCGACAAGTACGCACAACGTTCTGTGATTCTGGGCATATCACTTATCTCCCTGCGCCCAACCAAAAACATTAGGCTTTGTCAATGCTTTTTTACATATTGCACAGCAACTGAGCTGCTGTGCAATATGGCTTAAAGTTTAAAAAAAGCGCTACGATGCAGCAAGCATTGCCCGCATCATAGCACTTTTAAAATGTTGTACAGCAGCTAAGCATGGGCGGATCTAGCGGATCTCGCGTACGCGAAATTGCGGATTTACGGATTCGCAATCCGCGAAGATATGCGAACTCTCGCGGATTTGCGGATTTTCCCGTTTTTTGTGTTGGCGAGCGTTCGCGCCGATTTTGGGACAATTTCGCAATTGCGAACTTACTTTTCGGCACGCAACGGCCGCGACTATGTTGTTTCTACGTCTGGTTTATCTCACAGGTTCACAGCACCCTCTGTTTCACCACTGCCACCCTCTGGGACACCCATGCCACCCTCTGGTACATCCTCACTGCCACCCATTAGGTTTGTTTATCACTGTAGTTTATGGGGGGTGAAAAAAGCAAGCACACCTCCCCTACTTCAACTGCCATGAATTAATTTGGGGTTGATTAATGTGTCAGTTATTTAGAAAGTTCCAGTCTGGCTGGCACCTGCTTCCTTCTTTATCTGTAAATTGCTTTCTGTTGCAGTGAAATTTTTTTTCACAGGACCTTTATGGTCTACTTGTAGCTATTCTATGAGCCTGCTGTTTGGGTCATAGCAGGGTCATAGAATAGTTGCAAACTCTGGAGGGGCCCCTCAGGAAGCACTACAGTGAATGTTACAAATGTTAAGTTTGAACTTTTGCACCTGCTCATTGCTTTCAGTTTAGCAAAAATCGTTTTTTCTGCAATTTCGCGCGTTTTTTGGGGCGCGAATCCGTGCGAGATCGATTTCGGAAGCCGCGAATGCTTGCGAATACACAAATTTTTTTTTTGCGACGTGTATGTTCGCGTGCTTTTGTGCGTGTTCGCGAGGCGCTTGTAGCTATACGTTTGCCAAGTTACCCTAGCGGTCGTACACGGGCGCGGCCATCTTGTTTGCGTGATGTAATTCCGTTTCCGGCCGCTATGTGTAATCTCGCAAACTGTGCTGCTCGCTAGTACAATTTCGCGCGTGCTCGCGAGGAAAATCTCGCGCGAACTTACCCACGCGGTCGTGAACGGGCGCGGCCATCTTGTTTCTCATTCATTGCTATGGTTCTGGGCATGCTTTCTGTATCCTCTCTGAATCTCTGCTATCCTTTGCTTGTTTGAAGTTTATTTAATCTATTTTACTTATTATCTATCCCTCTATTTTTCTAGCTGTATATTTTTGTGTTTTCTGCTACTTTTAGTTACTTTTAAACTACTTTTTTAAACTCTTTTCTTTTCTTCTTCACTATTCTATTTCTTCTTTATCATTTAAGTTTATTTCTGCCCAGACCATGGTAAAGGGAGCCGGGAAGCACCCTGAGAAGGGGAAGGGTCCCGCACCCCGTGCCCGGCTCCCGTGCGGGCGTTTGAGGGGGGAGCAAGTGGTGCCACGGGAGGTCTTCAGCGCGGAGGAGGTGGCCGCGCTCATCTTCCACGTCCAGCGCCGCCTCCCCAAGACGATCCTGGGAGGCGGCAAGATCGCAACTGGCTATGGCATCCGGGAGCGCCGGAAGCGGTGGGAGAAGGTGTGCCGGGCCATGTATAAGCTCTCTGGGGTCCGGCGCACATATAACCAGGCCACCCAACGCTGGACCGATGTCATGGACCGGGAACGGGACTTGCTGGACGCGCTCGGCGTAGAGGTCCCCGGGCTTGGTGAGTAGTAGTAGCTATTCATCACTACTCTGTTTTATCCGGCTCTGTTATTTGCAAATCTTTGTTCTTTACCAAGAGCAATAATGCTGCCGATTACATTGTAGGTAAATTATATTTCAAAATCTTCTATGCATTTCAGGTGCACTGCTCTCCTTCTCAGTAGCCTTGCTTGCTACTATGCTTATTTGTTTTGTAAATTGTGTTCATTTCATTGGCCTGAGAAATTATGTATGAGTGTAGTGTAAAGATAAGAACTGCGTAATGCTAGACACTAAGGATCATATTTTCAATTACCGGCGCATCCCTGCAAAGTAGCAGGGATGCGGCAGTAATTGTGTGCCATGCCACCACCACCCATTGGGCCAAAACGTCACAGAAGCCTTACGCATCTGTGCCGTAAAGGCGGCGCATTGCTGGAGTTGCGTGCCAATGATGGCGCAGCTCCAGCAATGCTCTGGGGTACCCTATCTCCCCAATGCTGCATCAAGCCGTACGTCGGCTTCAAGCGCGCAGGGTTTGACTCATGCATCATTGTCTTAAAAGTGACTGATTGACATCTTGTAGATTTCCCTCAGCCACTTTTAGGATTCGTCCCTGCGCAGGTACGCCCTCCCTTGCGCCGGAACGCCCCCTGATGGCGCAGGGCTTTACAACGTGATGCATCGCCCATAATTTTTTTTTTTAATATATACGCCGCACCAACACCATGGCGAGTCTTTTGTTCTGCCGCTGCGTCACAAAAGTCACGCAACAATGGAGGAAAATGAGCCGCAAGGGACTTCTAAATCAGCCCCAACAGACTGAAGTCCAGTCCTTCCTTTAGACACATGGCTATAAGAAGAAATAGTGGTGGTGGTGGGTGGATTGATAGTTTGAGTATTCACTGATCTGCAAGCAGGATGGACTTTGTCTGTCACTTCGCGTGCTGCGGACTGCTGCCTGCAGTGCCAGGCCTAGGCAAACCTCTTTAGTAGTCTGTTTATTGAGTTACATAGGAACTTTCTAAGTCAACGGTCCGCAAATCAGGCAATACGAATAACGTAGTATACCACATGAGATAGATCCCGTGGAATAGTTGTCTATCTATTTGCTATTTCTCCAAAAAATGTTGTTATTGTTCTTTTGAAATGGTTGATTTGGTTGACAAATCTCATCCATGTTTTCTGGTCTTTCTTTCTTTCATGTTGTACATCAGCTCCCCCCAAGGGCAAGAGGACACAGGAGGAGGAGGGTGCTGTTCAGGATGCAGGCCAGGATCGGGCAGGCGAGGGCTCCTTTGCTGGCCCCAGTAAGTTTTAATTGTAATAAAGAGTACCTATTTTTTCCTAGCGTTCCTCATTCGATTTTTTCTAAATCGTCTTTGATCTTCTTGTAGACTGGATATAAATTCTTATCCTGGCTCGAATATGACTCCCTGTGGTATTACTAGATTATTCTTATTAGTCTGTCTGTGTAGCTAACTAAGATTGGACATTTGGCAATTCCATTGGACTCCCATTCTATTCAGCAATAGCTCTATGCACTGTCTCCTTACTGACTAGATAGTGTGGCAGAGTCATTCAGCTCCCGAAGTCACCGATGATTGATCCCCAATGATCTCTAGATTATCGTACGCAGGACAAGAGAGTACGGAGTCACAGCACAGTCAAGAAGTGTCAGAGGCACTCATGCTTGCAAAAATTCCAAAACCTTTAGCTCATCCACTCTAGTCTGGAGGACCAAAAACCACAGAGTCTATTTAAGTTTAAAAGCTTTATTAAAAGTAAACACATTTATTAAAATCTACTTTGTCATAAAACTATTTAACTGAAAACGGAAAAGTGCTTAGTGCTGACGATTAATTGGACACATTTCTTGTGGTCGAGCCGAGCTCTCACCTGGTTTGAACTTGATCCTGGTCGTGTTCTTAGGAGTCAAGCTTCTGTCTGTTAGGAGAAAAAGTGGTGCGTGTTAAAAATAAAAAGCAAGCATTCATCAGTTGTGCATAAAAGTGCAGCAAGACAACAGCCTTCCCTGGAAAAAGGGACATTTTTACTTTAGAGTAGACAGTCACAAATTATTACATTGTATTCTGTTTTTTTAACATTTCTCCTAGACCAAATATTATATAGTAGTGAGTGGTGTATTCTAACATTCTTAAATGTACTTTGTAGGTGTAACATCTGGTGACGGGGCCAGCGCGGAGGTGGCGGTGTTGGGCGAGGACTCGGAGGACTCTGGGGAGGAGGCGGTGCAAGAGCCGGCGGACGGTCCTGTGGGGGTTCGCACGGTGGTGGCGGGAACAGGTAAGCTATATATTCCTTACTTATTGAGATTGAAGACTGCATAGTGTGCTTTCTGCACGGGTGTATTACAAATCAACTAGGTAGTAGCCTCCTCGAAATGTACTTCGACTTAGCTGTGAAGTTTTTGGTGAGAAGAATCCCAATAAGTTCTTAGACGAACGTGATGGATGGGATGAACGAAAAGCGAAAGAAGGGTGTAAGTAAGTGGGACGCGAAATTGTATGATGGCTGGCAAAGAAGAACGATATGTGTTTGCTTGGCCCCCGAGGTGGCTGGGAAGGAAAGAATATGGTATGGTGCATGGCTGGGTCAATGATGAAGCAAGGATGGGTGGAAGGACATCAGCCTGGGTGGGTGAAACAGAAACTGTATGTGTGCGTATACTTTGAATGAATGGATGCCTGGAGCATGGTATTCTCTGACTCTTAGATAGCACATGTGTATCTATAGAGAGTAGATGGTCGCTGGATGAACTAAGTGTTACCTTGAAGAGCATGTACCACCGCACCCGCACGTCCGTTCCAGTGTAGGGAAGGCAAGGAAAAGAAATTGTAAATGTGTCCAATACTACCATGAATAGTAGCAGTACTTTGTATTGCAACTGCAAGCACAGCATATATTTGGTTATTATGGTGGACACTCCGTACCTCTCTTAATAACTTTAGTTTACTTGTAGTGCGTCATTCATGTGTGGGTGTATCACTGTTCACTCAATATTAAGCAAAGCACCTAAAGTCATCCCATATGTCATCAAATACGTCCCATGTGAAGTGATAGATAATCAAATTATTTAGCTTCTTCATTTTCCTTTTCTAGTACTCATTTGCACTGTAGGGTGAAAGGTAAATTAATTAAGCAGTAGCCCTTGTAACAGAGTATTCTCAGTGCCACCCGTAATAGAAAAGTAATAGCTTCACCACCCGCATGTACTGGACGGGTACAGTAACGCAAGTCTGTCTCACTCATCATGGTGTGCAACTGTTTTTCTTGGGTGTAAGTTCACTGTGCTGCCATTCTGCCGGCTTGCATAAGATAACGTACCAATTTTCCTAAACAAGAGAGAAGAAGAAGAATAAGACTGGTGTACTGTCATAGTCGACTGTAATGGAAGTCCATAGTGGTCGTAGAATTTGTTCATTAAACTACCACTAATGTTAGAGCAAGGATGCAGAAGTGGGAGGTTACATAGATACTGTCCTCAATAGTTATGTACTGTGCTTTCAATTTGCTACTTGTACTGTGACCCAACTTTCGGCTCAATCACTTTGTGTTATTAATGCTAAGGAGCATTGGTTACAGACTATGTCTTTCTTTCTTCATATAGTTGCTCCTTCCAAATCAACATCACGGAGGGAGCAGGCGCAAATGGCCCGGCAACGGAGGCTGGATGCCACTGTCGCCGAATATCGGCGGCTGGTGGCCCTGGAGGAGGAGGAGGACACGCAGTCGACCGGTGCAACAACAAGATCCTCGACTGGGACCGCTGCATCCTCCTCCGTGACCCCACGGGACGCCAGCATGCGCAGTGCTCCAGCGGGACCGAGCCGGGCTAACAAAGACAACCGCCACCGCCAAGCAACAGAAAGACCAGCTGCCCCCCACAGGAGCTGCAAGGCACGCCAACGCCGCCTTGGAGTCCGAATGTCCTACCTGGAGCAGGAGGTCCAGAACTATAAGAACTTGGTAGAGGGCCTCCGCTTCGAGCTTGCCACCCTCCGCAAGGAGTATGATGCCCATGCCGCAAAATGCACCAGGTCCAGCACCCTCCAGTAGTGGAGTGTCCCTTGCCCTTTTTTTATAGACTTTTGGGGGGTGGGATTTGGGAGTTGGGATCGTTTTGGGACTTTTCAAAGACAATCGTTGGGGTTAGGGTGGGTCTTGAGGGAGATTATTTTGTTAGGGCTACATAAATATACATTTTTAAACTTTATCTGACCTTACCTGTTTTTTACTGCTTTTCAGTCTGGTGGGTGGGGGACGGGGGTGTAACAGTAAGTTTGTTTTCCTGAACAGTCGTAGGACTTTAGTAGTACTACCGTCAATCTCTCGTCTAGTCCTAAATAATACTCCATTATACTACCTCCCACCAAACGCTTATCTTACCTGTAATTTGTGTTAGAAATTAGGGCTAGGCCCAGGGCTGGCTCCACGTGAAATGGGGATTAACGTTGGCAATCCTGGGCGGGTGAAATTTCCTCATTGCGGTGGTACTAGTGGTGTGACACAGTGGCAGTTGCATGCCTATGGAAAAAAAGAAAACGAAACCTGGTTTGTCCTTACTGTAGCATTACAACGGTTACGGTACCATCGAGAATATAGCAGGTGACAGTACACTAGAACAGTGCCATAATGTAGCCTAACAAATGGTAAAGTATTTGCTTGCAAGTATAACTAGTACTTGGGTTGAATTTATTTGACATTGGCTCCTACTATTAGAAGATATAGTACTGAAGCTGAGTAAGTCTAGAAGATATCCTCGTATTCCTTCACCAGCCTGTTGCTATGACCTTATCCTCCCCAGCAAGTGTGTGGAATTATTGATGTCATTTTAGTCAGACATCAAGCAAAACAACACAGCCCGGGGGAAGAGGGATAGGGTTTGGAAAATGGATGGGAATGGGGGTTTCTTTTTGGGTAGGTTTTGTTGAGAGAAGAAAAAAAAAGCACAGCATGGACAAACAATAATTGAAGATAAAGAGAATCTTTGGGTACAAACTAAAGCTAAGCACATGCAGTCACACTCATAGAATAAAACAATGGATACTGTATCTGTATTGCGTATGTTGTTGGAGTTGTCCTGTTGAATTTGGTAAGTAAGTTGCATGCAGCAAACAATTCCTCTTATTGGCGGCACTCCTCCATTCCAGCTGACGCTTCGTCCATCAATGTTGGTGACCACTGACAGAAGACACCCTGTCCACTGCCTGCCTGGCGGATGTTGACTGAAACCGGGCCTGTAATTATTGAACGGAAAACAGGAAGTGCTATTACAATACCACTGATAAATAAATGAAAGGTATGTACGCTGTGTGGTGCAAAAAGTGACACTTTGATTTCCCTAATAGACAGTACAATATTTTTGAAATTGCGTGCTCTGTCTGAGTCACCTTTTTAAGGATAAATAAGTATGGCCAAAATATTATAGCGGATCTTTCCCCTCAAGGTAGGTGTACTGTAAACTGTGTTTTAGAACAAAATTTGACCTTCCCAGCAATGCTCCCACCAAGACCCTTACTAAAGCCAGTCGCAAAAATGTAGAAGACCCCCAATCAGATCTCCAAAAACGATGCCTAGCAGAAAAATGGTGACAAAACGTACTTTGAAAGTAACAGTAGGCCCAAATACAGACCGTGGATTGTATTCAAACCACTTGCAAGCAAGCAAAAGTATCCATAGCCAGCATCGCTCCAACAGTGCTCTAAAACCCCAGAACTGCGTTGCAATAGAACCCCCCGAAACACATGCAATCCTGCTGCTAGGGCGAACCCTAACGAACCCTAACTTACAAAAAGTGCCAAAACTGGTGTTTCCTTATGGATTTTGTCCAAAACACTTCTATCCGGTATTAGGCCTTCCCAGGAATGCCCCAGGCAAGACCCGCCAACCCACCTGCAAAAAACCACCCGACAACACCCCCAAACAGCGAAAAAGCTAAATCTCATACTTACAATATCTCTCGGCCTTCGGTCCAAACGCGGCGCTGTGCAGCTAGGTCATCATCAATCATCATAACTCCTGTTTTCCACCACGGATTTCCTGAAAAGCAAATGCAAGCAAGATTAGACTGTCGCAGCAGTGCTTCAACAGAGACCCCGGCCGCAACCCACCCACGAACAGCAGGAAGCCCCCCAAAACGCTACATTGAGCAAGATGTCAGAAGAAATAGCAAAAAAAGGCTGTTCCTTAAGGATTTTGTCCAAAACACTTCTATCCGGTATTAGACCTTCCCAGGAATGCCCCAGGCAAGACCCGCCAACCCACCTGCAAAAAACCACCCGACAACACCCCCAAACAGCGAAAATGCTAAATCTCATACTTACAATATCTCTCGGCCTTCGGTCCAAACGCGGCGCTGTGCAGCTAGGTCATCATCATCAATCATCATAACTCCTGTTTTCCACCACGGATTTCCTGAAAAGAAAATGCAATCAAGATTAGACTGTCGCAGCAGTGCTCCCAGACACCAAAAATCACCCACAAACACCCGGAACCCCGCCAAAGAGCACCTCAAAGGCAAGCAAGTCATCAAAAACGGCAAGAAATTTCCACCTCATATTTGGTCCAAAACACTTTTGTCCATTATTAGAGCTTCACAGCAATGGGCCCAAATCCGTCAACTCACCCGCAAAGAAGTACAACACCCCCACAAGTGCTGAGTCTTTCTTCATTGGGCGTAATCCAGCACTCTGCTTTGAGGGAAATCGCAGTCTGGAGGAGGAGGATAGAGGAGCATGTTCTTCAGAACTTGTGAACCTGAGGAATGTAGACTGCGGCACCTTCAAATCAATAAGCAAACAAGTGAAGACAGTTCTGCTGATGGTCTTGTTTTTGGGATTAGGTGATTAAAGTTTGAATTAAATTAACTGTGCAAAACAAAGAAAGAGAGACACACAGGAATAAAAGTGAATAAGGACGAAAAAGAAAGTTCTTTATTCATTGTCTCATTTTCAGGGCTCGGTGTCAGGGAATAAGAAGAAGATTTCGTCATCATACTCTGCGAATTCAGGCAGGATGAGGTCAGTGCCACCGAACAGAGAACAAATCCCCTCATCTACGTTGCCGTCCTCCTCGTCTTCATGCGGCGTGCTTTCTCGTACTTTGTAATCTGGTGGTATGAGGTGCTGATTCATCTTGATCATTGTCAGCCGCTCCACATTTTTGGGCGAGAGGCGGCTCCGTTTGGGAGTTACAATGCCACCAGCAGCACTGAAAACACGTTCAGAAGACACACTTGCGAGTGGGCAAGACAAATAGTTTATAGCCAGGTTGGAGAGCTGTGGCCACAATTGTTTTTTGCCATGCCAATACTGCAATGGCTCATCATTAAGAAAGACCTCTGTTGAGTCATTCATATAGTCCTGCACCATCGACTCAAGGTCATCAACGGTTCCTCCACTTTGCTTACTTTTTGCTGTGCCTTTGACATTTTTTCGAGAACCATACCCAAGCAAACTTAGCCAATCCTTCTCAGCAGCCACTGTTAGTGTTGTGTGTGGTGCAGATGATCCAGTTGCCGGTGTCTTTAACGGCTGAGAGGTCACTTGTGCCCCAGCCACAGGTGCAGAAGTGGATTCTTGTGACTGGGGATGGCCTGCTGATGCTGATGTACTGCCTTCTCCTTCAATAACCTGCCGTTCTTTTTCAAACCTCTTGGCTGACCAGGCTAACCAATGTTTGTACTTTTGAACATCTGCATCAGCAAAAGGAAAGAATGCTTCGCCTGCCAGCGCCTTTTTGTAGCGTGGATCCAGAATAGTAGCACAAATGTAATGCTGATCTGACTTGATCTTTTGAAGACGTTCATCACCACGTAGGCGCTCTAATAATTTCTCAGACAAAATAAAATGGTCTTTTTTTTGTACATCTTTTTGAAACTCAGAAGACACCGCCATCAGTTGGTGCTCCAGCATGCACAACAATGGGATAGCTTTTCCCAAATTACAGTCCTCCTGGCTGACTGCACGCGTGAAGAACTCAAAAGGACGAAGCATGTCTGTCAGGCTTTTAACTATGTCCCATTGCGCCGCAGCCATCCGCAGGTCCTCCTTCTGAGTTGTACCCTCTGTTAAGAAATAGTGATCGAGTACCGTATACTGCTCATACAGACGCTCAAGCATGTAGAAGGTTGAGTTCCAACGTGTTGCCACCTCCTGGATGAGTGCTTTGACTGGTATTCGACTTTGAAGTAGCAGCCTCCTCAGATGCTTCCGGGCCTTAAAAGAATGGCTGAAATGGTTGCACATTTTGCGGCAGGTGGCCATTACCGCGAACGCTGCACTGTCTCTATCACTCAAGAATTTTTGAACTACCAGGTTGATACAGTGCGCCAAACACGGCACTCTAACATAGTCACCCAGCGACATGGCCTTAACTATATTGGCGCCATTATCCGTGGAAACATAACCAATCTTGCGTTTTATTGGAGATAGCATTTTCAAGACCTTTTTGTCAAACTCGTCCAAAATGTTTTGGGATGTGTGACTTTTCTCCAAGCCAAACATGGCTAGTGTTGCATGTTTCCGAGCAGCTTTGAAAACTTTGTCCGGGTCAACACCTGCGTTTAGCTTTGCTTTAACACCTGAAAAAGAGACCCAGTGTGCAGTGATGCACATGTAATCAGCGCCTGCGCCACTGGTCCACATGTCTGTTGTCAGATGTATTGTGTGAACAGCACTCTTATGCAAAGCTGCCCCAATCGCCTCCAGCACATCTTCATGTAGTGCTGGGACCGCAACTCTGGCAAAATAGAACCGGCTAGGAACCTTCCATTTAGGGCAGAGCGTTGCCACTAATTCTGGAAAACCTACCGCTTCTACAAAAGAAAAAGGGAGAAGGTCCACAGCTAGCATTTTAGCCAGCTTAGTGTTATACAGACGCGTCAGTGGGTGGTTGCGTTCATATGGCACGTCTGAAGTAAGCATTGTTCTAATGTTGCCCTGGACCAAGCATTTACGGGCTGATAATGACTTCGTTGACCCAATTTTGCTCGCTGGTGAACTTTTGTGCGTTGGTGTCTCACTCGCTCCAACACTCTTAGTGTGCCTCACATTGGGTGTGCTGCTGACAGGGGTACTGGGTGTAAGGGAAGTGTTTGACACGTCTTCTTCCCCCTCGTCATCATCAGATGCAACATCAACGTTTCCTTGAATTCGGCCTTTCTTGATCGCATCTAGGTGCGCAAACCATTGGACAGTGTGCTGTCTCCTAAGATGACCTCTCTGGCCTCCGGTACCATAGTTGGTACCTGGCTTACCACGACTAACTGCAAGCTTACAAAGGGTACAAATGGCAAACTTTGGATTTTTTTGACAAACAGTAAAGAAGTCCCAAACTGGGGACTTGAAGTGTCTGTGGGACCTGGAGGAGGCGGCGATACTGGTGGTGGTGGTCATGAAGCTAATGCCAGATGAAGTGGAGGATCTGGATTGCCCAACTTTTGTACGTTGTGCACTTTCACCGCCACTAATTAAGGTCAAGGTGGATGGAGGTCTCTTCTTGCCAGAAAGAAATATGGAAGCGGGACGAGTTGGTGTACTACTTAACTCCAATGATTGTGGTGTTTCCACTGCCTCCTCATCGACAACATCATCATCATCACGCTCAGCAGCTCTTCGGGCTAGGGTCAAAATGTCTGTTTGCTGCATGCCCGCTGGGGCTGCAGTGACCTTTATGATGACTGGGTCGTCGTTGGCAGAGTCTTCATCAGCAGCAGTATCCGCCACTTCTTGTTGAGCCTCATCACACTCCATAACTCTGAGACTTTGGACGAGCTTCCTTTTACGCTTAACTACCTTTGTCGGATCATGGTGTGCCTCACTCTCAGACGGCAGTGGTGCTGGTTCCCAAGTTTGATCCGTATCATCAGAAGGAGGTGTGCTTGAAGAAGATGTAGACACCACCCTTGATCTCTTCCTTGCTAGGGGTGTGGAAGACAATGAAGGATCATCAGGAGGAGTGGCTTCCTCAAATGATACCTCGCCTTGATTGTCGATTTCCTGATGTGCCCCTACTTTGGGAGGGACAACTATTGTGGGCACTTGTGACCCTCCATGCACCTCTGCTTGCGCATCTCCTTGCGCTGCCTCTCCTTCCACATGTACTTGGGCTTGTACTTGCACATGTGATTGTTGTTGCGGCTGTGGTTGTTCAACACTCGTCAGATGAGCTACAACAACCTGTGTTGATTGAGGGACATTGCTGCTGCTTTCTTGCGATGAGCCAACATCACTGGTCGATGGTGATTGAACAACTATACTGGCTGCCTCTGCAGCACTCAAGGGCTTGGACTTAAGTTGGCGTGGTGGTGGTGGTGGCACTGAGCCCAATGGAGCGGGGGTGCTGCTGCCAGCTTGGTCCCCAGCAGATCCCGCTGCTGCTGCAGGCATACTTTTTTTTTTACCACCAAAAAAAGGGGCGGGCGGCACACCAGTCTCCTTGGTAACTTGCTTCTTCTGCTCCTTACTGGCACCTTTCTTGCTAGAGGAGCTACGGGTTACTTTTTTTGGGGCCATCTTCTTCAGAGCAGGTCAGAACAGCAGGCAGCAGTTGCACGAGTTGCAGAGTTGTCTGTGTCCAGACGTGACGTCGCGTGACGTTATGCTGCACACACACACCGCTGCAGGACTTCTTCCTGGCACTGGTGGTTCTCTTGAGTCTTGTGCACCTAAAAGCAATGGAAGACAGAGGAACATCAGTTCAGTTATACACCCCAAAAAATCGACAAAACACAGAAAAATGAGCACAATCCCATGCCATCCATGATGTTTACATTGAAGACACCCCACAGAAAGACTAGGGACATGCAAGTATGCAACACTCACTACCCCTGGGCATAATGGATGAAAAGTAGGCAAAATAAGTGCAGGCCTCAGACACTGCCTCTCCTCAAAATGGCCCCTTACACCCCAAGCACATGTTGCCTGTACCAGCCAGCAGCACTCAAGATGGCCACCACCACCACCACCCACATGGCCAGTCCACATCAACAGTACACCCCAAAAAACACAGAAAAACTGCCAGAAATCACCACAATCCAATGCCATCCATGATGTTTACATTAAAGAGAGTGAGACCACACTACAGGCACACTCAGTCCATGCACCACTACCCCTGGGCAAAGGGCCCCACCAGCAGCCCCAAAAAAACGACAAAAAACAATAAAATCAGCACAATCCCAGCCCATCCATGGCCTCAATGGTGTTTAAATTCAAGAAGACACCCCTCAGAAACACTAGGCCCATGCAACACTCACTACCCCTGGGCATAATGGATGAAAAGTAGGCAAAATAAGTGCAGGCCTCAGACACTGCCTCTCCTCAAAATGGCCCCTTACACCCCAAGCACATGTTGCCTGTACCAGCCAGCACTCAAGATGGCCACCACCACCACCCACATGGCCAGTCCACATCAACAGTACACCCCAAAAAACACAGAAAAACAGCCAAAAATCACCACAATCCAATGCCATCCAGGATGTTTACATTAAAGAGAGTGAGACCACACTACAGGCACACTCAGTCCATGCACCACTACCCCTGGGCAAAGGGCCCCACCAGCAGCCCCAAAAAAACGACAAAAAACAATAAAATCAGCACAATCCCAGCCCATCCATGGCCTCAATGGTGTTTAAATTCAAGAAGACACCCCTCAGAAACACTAGGCCCATGCAACACTCACTACCCCTGGGCATAATGGATGAAAAGTAGGCAAAATAAGTGCAGGCCTCAGACACTGCCTCTCCTCAAAATGGCCCCTTACACCCCAAGCACATGTTGCCTGTACCAGCCAGCAGCACTCAAGATGGCCACCACCACCACCCACATGGCCAGTCCACATCAACAGTACACCCCAAAAAACACAGAAAAACAGCCAGAAATCACCACAATCCAATGCCATCCATGATGTTTACATTAAAGAGAGTGAGACCACACTACAGGCACACTCAGTCCATGCACCACTACTACCCCTTGGCAAAAGGCCCCACCAGCAGCCCCAAAAAAACGACAAAAAAACAATAAAATCAGCACAATCCCAGGCCATCCATGGCCTCAATGGTGTTTAAATTCAAGAAGACACCCCTCAGAAACACTAGGCCCATGCAACACTCACTACCCCTGGGCATAATGGATGAAAAGTAGGCAAAATAAGTGCAGGCCTCAGACACTGCCTCTCCTCAAAATGGCCCCTTACACCCCAAGCACATGTTGCCTGTACCAGCCAGCACTCAAGATGGCCACCACCACCACCCACATGGCCAGTCCACATCAACAGTACACCCCAAAAAACACAGAAAAACAGCCAAAAATCACCACAATCCAATGCCATCCAGGATGTTTACATTAAAGAGAGTGAGACCACACTACAGGCACACTCAGTCCATGCACCACTACCCCTGGGCAAAGGGCCCCACCAGCAGCCCCAAAAAAACGACAAAAAACAATAAAATCAGCACAATCCCAGCCCATCCATGGCCTCAATGGTGTTTAAATTCAAGAAGACACCCCTCAGAAACACTAGGCCCATGCAACACTCACTACCCCTGGGCATAATGGATGAAAAGTAGGCAAAATAAGTGCAGGCCTCAGACACTGCCTCTCCTCAAAATGGCCCCTTACACCCCAAGCACATGTTGCCTGTACCAGCCAGCAGCACTCAAGATGGCCACCACCACCACCCACATGGCCAGTCCACATCAACAGTACACCCCAAAAAACACAGAAAAACAGCCAGAAATCACCACAATCCAATGCCATCCATGATGTTTACATTAAAGAGAGTGAGACCACACTACAGGCACACTCAGTCCATGCACCACTACTACCCCTTGGCAAAAGGCCCCACCAGCAGCCCCAAAAAAACGACAAAAAAACAATAAAATCAGCACAATCCCAGCCCATCCATGGCCTCAATGGTGTTTAAATTCAAGAAGACACCCCTCAGAAACACTAGGCCCATGCAACACTCACTACCCCTGGGCATAATGGATGAAAAGTAGGCAAAATAAGTGCAGGCCTCAGACACTGCCTCTCCTCAAAATGGCCCCTTACACCCCAAGCACATGTTGCCTGTACCAGCCAGCAGCACTCAAGATGGCCACCACCACCACCCACATGGCCAGTCCACATCAACAGTACACCCCAAAAAACACAGAAAAACAGCCAGAAATCACCACAATCCAATGCCATCCATGATGTTTACATTAAAGAGAGTGAGACCACACTAAAGGCACACTCAGTCCATGCACCACTACTACCCCTTGGCAAAAGGCCCCACCAGCAGCCCCAAAAAACGACAAAAAAACAATAAAATCAGCACAATCCCAGCCCATCCATGGCCTCAATGGTGTTTAAATTCAAGAAGACACCCCTCAGAAACACTAGGCCCATGCAACACTCACTACCCCTGGGCATAATGGATGAAAAGTAGGCAAAATAAGTGCAGGCCTCAGACACTGCCTCTCCTCAAAATGGCCCCTTACACCCCAAGCACATGTTGCCTGTACCAGCCAGCACTCAAGATGGCCACCACCACCACCCACATGGCCAGTCCACATCAACAGTACACCCCAAAAAACACAGAAAAACAGCCAAAAATCACCACAATCCAATGCCATCCAGGATGTTTACATTAAAGAGAGTGAGACCACACTACAGGCACACTCAGTCCATGCACCACTACCCCTGGGCAAAGGGCCCCACCAGCAGCCCCAAAAAAACGACAAAAAACAATAAAATCAGCACAATCCCAGCCCATCCATGGCCTCAATGGTGTTTAAATTCAAGAAGACACCCCTCAGAAACACTAGGCCCATGCAACACTCACTACCCCTGGGCATAATGGATGAAAAGTAGGCAAAATAAGTGCAGGCCTCAGACACTGCCTCTCCTCAAAATGGCCCCTTACACCCCAAGCACATGTTGCCTGTACCAGCCAGCAGCACTCAAGATGGCCACCACCACCACCCACATGGCCAGTCCACATCAACAGTACACCCCCAAAAAACAGAAAAACAGCCAGAAATCACCACAATCCAATGCCATCCATGATGTTTACATTAAAGAGAGTGAGACCACACCACAGGCACACTCAGTCCATGCACCACCACCCCTGGGCAAAAGGCCACACCAGCAGCCCCCCAAAAATGACAAAAAACAATAAAATCAGCACAATCCCAGCCCATCCATGGCCTCAATGGTGTTTAAATTCAACAAAACAGTTGTATCATGCACCCCTAACCAACCCTGGTCCTACTGGATACTGTGGCTACCCACAATATAATTTATTTAATGTTCTGAAAAAGTTCAAAAATTGTACTTGCAGCAACTGTAATGCCCCAAACAAACTTACTTGTGAAAGTTGATTTCTAATCCAAAAGTGATCCAAAGACAGTCAAAAAGGCCTCAAATCCAAATATCCAGCAGCACCCACAAAAAGTAATCCTTCCAGCTCCAGATCCAAATGAAAGTGACCAGGAGATGGACAAAGCACTGGGAGGAGCCTGCTGGACAGGAACAGGAAGTTGGAGACTGTGGGGCACTTTCTTCCTCCCCCCCCCAAAAATGGACTTCTTGCAAAAAAAAAGGCCATGCAAATGTCAACCTGAGCAGTGATTCTGATAAAAATCATAATTTTCTGAAGGTTTATCCTGTTTGCTGGTGATTTTCTTGTGCAGAATTGCAAAATCTCTATTTCGCGAGTGCGAGATTGTTCCTTTCCGCCGCAACTACGTGTTCGCAATTGCGAACTCTCGTGAGGTGTGCTGTGCAAGGTGGCAAGCCGCGATTACGTATTCGCGGGCGCCAAACTCCCGCGGGATCACGCAGCAAGATCCAAAATGGAGCGGCACTCGCAAAGAAAAACAACTCGGCAAACGCTAAATGACGGAAAGTGAACGCCGTGCACCACGCCGCGCGCCGCAACCAAGCAAAAAATCCGCCGCGAGCGGATTCACCGATTTTCGACAAATTCGCGAGAGTTCGCGGATTGCGAATTTGCCGAAAATCCGAAAAATCCGCGATCGGAGCGGATTTTACGCCCATGCTTAACAGCAGCTCAATTGCTGTACAACATGTAAAAAATGAATATATGATGAATTCCCGCATTCTTTTTCTCCGCGGGGAATCACAACGCGGTTGTTATCACAACCGTGTTGTGATTCCGCATACCATTACTCCGCAAGTCGTAACAACAACTTGCGGAGGGGGGGGCGCTGGAAGTTGGAGTAGTATAATCTATTATTCCAACTCCAGTCTGTGCGGACACTAGGGAAGGTGTTGGATTTTTAATTCAACACCTCCCCCCCCCTCCGCAAGTTGTTGTTATGACTTGCGGAGTAATGGCATGTGGAATCATAAGGCGGTCGTGATAAAGACCGCCTTGTGATTATCCGCGGAGAAAAAGAATCGTTGTAAAGGTTGTTTACCGTAAAAAGAGTATATGATGAATTCCCGCATTCTTTTTCTCTGCGGGTAATCACAACGGGGTTGTTATCACGACCACGTTGTGATTCCGCATACCATTACTCCGCAAGGCGTAACAACGACTTGCGGAGGGGGGCGCTGGAAGTTGAAATAGTATAATTTACTATTCCAACTCCAGTCTGTGCGGACACTAGGGAAGGTGTTGGATTTTTAATCCAACACAACCCCCCCCCTCCGCAAGTCGTTGTTATGATTTGCGGAGTAATGGTATGCGGAATCACAACGTGGTCGTGACAACGACCGTGTTGTGATTACCCGCGGAGAAAGAGAATCGTTGTAAAGGTTGTTTACGTTAAAAAACATATTGACAAAGCCAATAGATTTAGCATAGGAGAAACCTATTGGCTTGCTTAGTTTTGATCTTATGTGGATGATGACCACTATGGCTACGCATTGCTTAGCAGTGCGATGGAGGAAGAAGGGGTGGTGAGAAATTATCAAGGTATATTTCTATTGCTTTATTGCAATTGTACTGCACAGACATCATTTATTTCCTGCCAGGTATTCTTTTCCTGCTAATACAATTAAAGTTGACTGTTGTGAAGTGCCAATTATTTTAGAGAAATGCCATGTTGCCAATATTTACATAGATATTCTTGGGTAAGAAGGAAATAGCGCTGCACTTGGGTCACCACGAGGTAGGTCATTGGGTAGAGGGCCTTAGTCACAGCTTGTAGTGATAGACTTGAACCCTTGCAAGGCCCGCTCACCAGTTCACCCTCTCAGGTCAGTAAAACACAGGGTTACTGTAACAGTGTACTAATGTAGCCCCAGCCTGAGGACGAAATGAGCCCCCGGTCACTGCGAAAGCCCAGACTCCACCTCTCCAATGTAAACCTATTGTTAGATTAAAGAACCATTGTCTGTAACTTTATGTGGGACAAAAAGGGTGGGGGTGAACAGAGTTCCCCAGCTGTATGAGGTCATTATATATTGTTCTCCTTAATTGCTGGCGGCAGGGCACATGCAAACTCAGCAGCTAAAGAAGAGGGGCGATGGACCAGGTGCTGTAGATAACAGGCCCTCCATGGACAGGGAAGCGATGGTCAGGGACGTAGGAAGGGGGGTGCGGTGGGTGCGGTGGGTGCGGTGGGTGCGGGCCGCCCCGGGTGTCATCACTGAGGGGGGTGACAAAATGGCAAAAATATGTGTTTTTAAAATAAAATAAAAACGCTTGGGCTTGCGGCAAAAAAAAATAATTATTCAACATTCAATGTGTGTGTGTGTGGGGGGGGGGTATGACAAGAAATTTCTTGTTGAGACTGACCCAACTTTTAAGAAATCTCTTTACATAAGATTAAGGCTGTGAACCCTACCACTTACAACTGTCACTGTCAAGTGGAAGGGCCCAACCAAAGGAAGTAAATCATGTTCAACATGTAGGGAAATAGAGGAAACCGATGAACACCTGTTGTTTTTTTTGTCCAGCATACAGTAGGCAACGTAAGCGCCTCTCTGTCGCACCCTGGGCATTCATCAGTGCTGCACTGAGAGTCTGTAGGTCAGGTATTACACCGTATATTCTTATCGTATAGATCTTATCTCAGATATCAGCTAGAAACGCTACCTGTGAAGCGCTGAGCACGCTACCTTTATTCACGGGCTGTGCGAGTAATTCTGCTCGTTTTTATTGTACTTTTAAAAACTGTTTATTTCCACTCTGTATTGCATACAGCATACTCTTAGGCCACTTGCACGCATTATCGCCACTTTTTCACGGCTCTAGCTGCCGTTAGGGCTTCAGACCGGGGTCAGGGAGTTCCTCCCACGGCGGCCATCTTGAGTGTGGGCTAGAGCGGTGTGAGCGCTCTAGTGTCCCACATAAAAGGAGCCCTGGGACAGCGTTCGCGAGATCTTATCTCAGATATCAGCTAGAAACGCTACCTGTGAAGCGCTGAGCACGCTACCTTTATTCACGAGCTGTGCGAGTAATTCTGCTCGTTTTTATTGTACTTTTAAAAACTGTTTATTTCCACTCTGTATTGCATACAGCATACTCTTAGGCCACTTGCACGCATTATCGCCACTTTTTCACGGCTCTAGCTGCCGTTAGGGCTTCAGACCGGGGTCAGGGATTTCCTCCTACGGCGGCCATCTTGAGTGTGGGCTAGAGCGGTGTGAGCGCTCTAGTGTCCCACATAAAAGGAAACGGTTGTCTCCCGCGCTAGCGGTCGCGTTTGCGGGAGCGCCGTCCCTGCGCCCGAGTCTCGCCTGAGTCAGCCCGTCTGCGCCCGTCAGCGTCCTGGAGGCGCTCGGGACGCGAGCCAGGCGGGTCTCATTTAGCACTTAGTAGGATGTACACTAAAGAGGAACTATTGTCCTATAATACACCTACTGCACCATGTCAGCGAGTCATCCCCTATTCCGCAGGGGCTATTACTAAATGTTTTATGTGCGGGTGGATTCCTGGTTTCACCGAAACCCCTCCGTGCAAGCTCCCCCCTTTAGGCAGCAAGTGTGCATTATTAAACACCAGGTCCCTTCCCCAACATGCTCTTGACATCCATAATCTTCTAACACACGATGAAACGGATTGTCACTTTCTCACGGAGACATGGCTCGGTGAGGGATCGGAACCTGATCTGGCCATCGCCATCCCTCCTACGCATGCTGTTTTCCGTCGAGACAGAAGTAAGGGCAGGGGAGGCGGAGTGGCGCTCATTATTAAGAGGCACATTCCATGTACTATCCTGCCTGTGGATGACCTACCAGGCTGTGAGACCCTAGCCTTCTCCTTGTCCCTCTCCTCCCATCAATCCTGCTTTGGGCTCTTGCTTTATAGACCTCCTGGCCCTCTCGGCTCTTTTACCGAGGATTTGTTCGCGATTATTTCCACACTCAGTCTTAGGGCAAAACACTGCCTAATCCTAGGGGATTTTAACATCCACATGGATAAGGTTGAGGATCCTGAAGTGCAAAAATTCCTGGATATGACATCTTTGGTGGGATTTCATATGTACTTGCAGGCACCTACACACGAGAAAGGGCACATTTTAGATCAAATCTTCTCGACCGTTCCGGTGTCCCTCTCCTCCCTTGCCCCAGTCCTCTGGTCGGACCATTTCCTAGCGGACTTTGTGATAGTACATCATTTAGCGTCCGTTCGCAATGTGCAGCGGCAAATAGCACGTATGCCTAGAGCCTTCCACAAAGTCACCCCAGCCATGCTTACTCGGGCCTTAGAAACCTATCCTTGTGTTCTCACATGCAGGTTGGAGGACGATGTAGTGTGTTTTCAGAACTGGCTCGCCGCACGTTTGGAAGCCTTGGCACCACCCCGCCTGGCTAGATCAGAACTGGCAAGAGCGTCGGCCCCGTGGTTTTCTGCTGCCTTGGCCGGTAAGAGAAGGCACTGCAAGAGGCTGGAGAGAATTTGGCGGAGGCAGTATGATACATCTGCTAAGCAGTCTTATAGAGAAGCAGTGAGGGAATATCATCAGGAGATCACAGCAGAGAAAAAATCCTTTTTAGCTAAAAGGATTGTGGAAGCAGATAACTCCTGCAAAGAGATCTTTAAGATTGTTAAAGAGTTTATCTCTCCCTCCTGCTGTACTCCCACGTCTGTCTTCTCGGAACCATGGATTACGGAGCTGGCAGCATTTTTCACCAATAAAATTCGTACCATCCAGTCGGCCTTGCAAGGAGCTCATAACATCTCGGATTCCGGCTCTGTGGCCGACGGCTCTCTTAGTCCCTGGTTACACTCATCTGCATTGGACACGGATACCTCGGGTCCTACCCTTGACTGCTTTCCTGGTTTAGAGCTTCATGCCTCGCTTGACCTCTTGTCCAACTTGAAATCTGGCTCTCCACTTGACCCTTGCCCCGCCAAGTGTCTTGCGACCTTGGCTCCTGCTCTTAACTCTATCATCAACCCTATTATTAACTCATCTCTGAGCTCGGGAAAAGTCCCCTCATCTTGGAAGCAGGCCCTAGTCCTCCCCCTTATTAAAAAGCCGAATGCAGATGCCAAATTGCATTCCAACTACAGGCCAATCTCGTTGCTGCCCGCTTTGGCCAAAATAGCGGAAAAGTATGTACACACCACCCTAGCCAACTTTCTAGAGGTCAATTCCTTGTTACATCAGTCACAGTCCGGGTTTAGATCTAACCTGAGTACAGAAACCGCTCTACTCGAGGTGACCGAGGCTGTGAAGGAAACTTTGGACAGGGGTGGAAAGGCCTTGCTCATCATGCTTGATCTGTCGGCGGCCTTCGACACTGTTCCTCACGACCTTCTCCTGACAAGACTCTGGGAGATTGGCCTGAGGGGAACGGTGTTCGAGTGGTTTCAATCTTTCTTGGCCGACCGCAGACAAACGATCTGGGCTCCCCCCTTCTCCGCCCTTATGCCGCAGCTTGAGGTGGGGGTCCCGCAGGGCTCCATACTCAGCCCCTCGCTTTTTAACATCTTTATCACACCTTTAGCGGCGCGAGTAGAGGAGCTAGGGGCTCAGATCGTCTCCTATGCGGATGATACACAGCTCCTGTTCATTTGTGACAGGGGCTGTGACTTCGATGGAGCGGCCATCCGGAAGTGTCTGGAGTTTGTGTTTGATTGGTTCGGGAAAAGCGGCCTCAAATGCAACTCAGACAAATCTGAGATATTGTTTTTTGGCTGTCCTGCCGACCCGAGATGGAAGCACTGGTGGCCTTCGGCCATGTTCACCCCTGCCAGCGATTCTGTTACACCTAAGAATCTGGGCATGCTGGTTGATAACACCCTCTCCTTCAAGGCCCAGGTAGCTGGCCTGACGGGGAAGTGCTTCGCCATCCTAAGGATGTTGAGGAAGTTTTTGCTGTACCTATCTTTGGAGCACAAGAAGATAACAGTGCAGGCCTTGATAGGCTCACGACTAGACTATGCCAACATCCTTTATTTGGGTCTTCCTGAATATCTGTTGACCCGCCTGCAGGTAGTCCAAAATTCGGCAGCCAGGGCAATCTTTGGTCTTACCAGAAGAGCCAGGGCGAGCAACCTCCTTGTTACTCTGCATTGGCTGCCGATTCGTAAGCGCATCTCCTTTAAGACCTTAACCACAGCTTTTAAGGCGCTACACAATTTCGGTGCTGGCTATCTGCAGCGAAGGGCCAACTTCTATCTTCCATCTAGACCCTTGAGGTCGGCTGCCCAGGCCAATGCAATCGTGCCGGCAGTGAGACGTGTTCGTTGTGGAGGTCGCTCTTTTAGTTATCTGGCCCCCCCGTCTTTGGAACACTCTGCCCCTGACGTTGCGAACGTGCTCCAATTTGTCTACTTTTAGAAAGGGACTTAAAACTCATCTTTTTGCCCTGTAAGCTGTTCTTGTGGATCTTTAGTGCCGCTTTGGCTGTCTTGTTAGTTGCTGGTATTTGTGTAATGATCTATAGCGCCGGGACGCTCTTCGGAGCAGCTGAGCGCTTTACAAAACCCCCAGTAACATAACATATTGTACTTTCAATTGCTAAGTACCTTGGGCCTCATTTATGAGGCCACTTGCGCCATCGGAACGTCACTTTTTGTGACGTTCCGTGGCGCAGAAGCCTGTGTGATATTTATCAGGCATCACTAAACCACTTTGTTTGGCGTACTGCTGCCTGATAAATATCAGTCCCTTTAACGCAGTGTTCTGTGTTAAAGGGGCGTGCAATGGGTGTTGCTGGGGGCGTTCCCAGCAACATCCATGGCCTTTTGACACTGCCCCAGATTTACGAGAAATCATACATTTGAGGCAGTGCCAAAAGCTTACGCCTCCCCAGGGGAGACGTAAGGGAGGCGCAACGGACAGAAATATCTTTATTTCTCCTTGTTTTTCCTTTTTCTCTGTGTGCTGCATTCTGCAGCACACATAGAAAGAGGAAAAGCCTCTTGTGATTATTTTTGTACTGAAAGGTTTCCCTTCCTGTACAAAAATAATCATCCCCACAACTCAGGCACCATTGTGCAAAGGTGCCTGCATTGGCGCAGGCCAGCCCATTGTGCGCCGGCGCAGGGGAAAAGGACAGGAATGCGCTGTATCTTATAAATACGGCGCATTCCTGCCCTTTTCGTTTGTCATAGGGAAGCGCAGCAGGAAGGCCTGCTGCACTTCCCTACGGCAAAACCTTATAAATGAGGCCCCTTGAACCTACCTATCTGGCCTATTCGGTCCAAGATCATGTCCCACTCGGTCCCCTCTTAGCAAATGCTAGACGTATTCTACGAGCTTTGGCCCTTGAACATTTAGGCAAAATCTTGAAGAATAGAGCACTTAATCTGGTTACAGTGAGCATCTATGGATCTAGAAACCACATAATTGTGTATGTTTTTCCGTTTATGATATTGCACTTTATCGGGTGGTTATGAGGAGACCGAATCACTCACTTTTGTAAGAAATAGTTAGCCCAGTTTTTCTTTGACTCAAATAACTGTTTTGATAGCCTAACTGTTTACATTTTTTAATCTCATCAAATCACTTTATTACATTTGCGCAATATGTGAATCTTTTTATGAAATTTTTTACACGTATCTTTGATGTGTCAGTCTGATTCTAATTTAATAAATGTGTCATTTTACGAACGATTGTACACTGTGATTTGTTTTTTGTGCCTTTAAAGTCTTTGACTGAAATAAAGTGTTTTGAATTGAAACTGAAAAAAGTTAAGCACTTAAATAAGCTATCCAGATGTTAAATATAAAAATGTTGCAGTATTGCGTCCCATACACCGATCTACAAGTTGAATAGATGTTTCATGGACTTAGGCGCTCGACCCTTCCAGGATCAGTGCTTAATTTGTAACAAATCAGGAGGCCACTGGAGCACACATTGCTCCTGCCAGCACTGTCAATGACAGTACCAGCACAACTACTAACATCACACTCGGACAAGTGTGACCGTTCAGACTATTTCGGGTCTGAGAGCTATAAGAGTAGCTTGGGCAGCAGGTATTAGTCATTTTTAATGTATATTGAATTAATTAACAACTGTTGTTGCGGTCGCTACGGTGGAGTTCCACGCCTCCACGTAGCACCTGAGCACCTGGTTCCTTCGCTCCTCCCCCCCCCACGAGGTTGATGGCGGTAGCAGCAGCAGACAGTGTCGTCCTCGGCGTTTTTTGGCGTTTTCGGCGCCCTGTCTGATTAATTTCGAGCAGTTTGAGAGAGCATCAGTGAAAGCCAGTGTAGCGTGTCTTTTGAGCGCTGGATTGTAAAGCAACGGAGCAGCGAAGGCACCGAGTCAGAGACACGGGCATGGACGGATACGGGCTGTGATTTGCTTCAGAACTAATTTTGGCTTTTTTGTAAGGAGCTGGAGTCTTGAGCTGGGTGAGTGGCACATCATTTGCTGCAGGCTTAAGCTTGGGCATTACCGGCCTCGTTGAAAAATTTCCGTCTTCTCTGCTCCGGACTACAGTAACCAGAATCCTCGGTGCCTTTTAGTTTCTTTTGTTCTCTTCTGTTGTTCGGCATTCACGCGGAGATTGCTGATAAGAGATAGGAGATCTACATATCTACAGAGACCTGCGGAGACGGAGCTTGCTTCACAGGGGGTGCCTTGTTTCCCTGGTGCGAGTTACCCGCTGAAACTGCATACAATCTGGCAGCGGCTACAGTTGGATTAACTGTTGGATTAACTCCGTGTTTTCAGCATACTCGGTGGCATTTGCAACAGGCAATCATAGCCGGCAAGTACCTGGACTTTCTTTTCCTTGGTTTCCCCTTTCACTCGGCTCCACGAGGGGGATGGTGTTGGAGGTGCCTCACAGCGTCCTTAGCAGTGGCCGGGGCATCTGAGCTGATTGAAGTGCAGAATAAGTGCTTGGGCGCTTGATGTGCTGCAATTACGCTGGAGTGGTCGCGGCAGACAAGCGGAGGTCACAGAGGCAGTAAAAGTACGAACGAAGAAGGACGTGCTTTCCTAAAAGATAAGTAGTCACCTGAAAAGTGCATGCAGTGGGGAGATTGTGTGTTTATCGAGAGATACAATCTGCTAAACTGCGCTGAGAAAAGGCCTTTTCATGTCATTGGAATGAGAACTGTTCAGAATTGCTGAACTTGGTGTTAGTTAGCGCTGAGCTTGAGCTTGATATTTTTCAGTGAGACCTGTGAACTGCGGTTTCTCTGGGAGGAGATGTTTTCTAGCGCCGCTACAGCTTAAAGTGTTGTTTGGCGGCTGGCTTGGAATACAGAATAATCTCAATATGGAGCTGTAAGGCATTTAGGCGCCGACGGGGGAAAACAAAAAACTACAAGTTCCAGCATCCCAGTGATTGGGGAAAGCTCTGCCCTAATCTGAAATTGATTGCTCTGCTCTGCCTGCTGCTTTCGTTTTACAAAAGGTGGTGAAATTGTGTCGCTGTGTGTCGCTGTGTGGTCAAGACTTTGATCAAATTGGTTGATTCTACTTTAGTTGAAGATCGCAGGTCAGTGACTTCGAGGTGAGAATACTTCAGCTCGTTTTCTGATTATGGGCAAGCAATTGACGGCGAGGACCAGAGCGATAAAAAGACGACAACAGCTGAAAGATCAATCAGAAAAAGCTAAACAGGCAGGATCTGTTACTGAGAAGGAAAACTCTTCTGTTGAAAATTCGGAGAGCTCTGAAGAGGGAGAAAATAATCCCCCGAGTGATAACATAATAATGGCTCATCAACAAGATTTTGGCAACCCCACTAGCAAGGGGAAGGAGGCACTAGAGTCACCTGTGGCTGGATTGGATATGGCCTTGTCAAGTTTAGCTGAAAAATCATCAGGAATGGCACAAGGTGTAAATTCTACAGGGGCACATGATCCACAGGTACCCAAAGATGCCCTGTTAATTTCCACTTCTAAAGTGTCTAAACAATTTCCGTTATTCGAGCGGAAGGGCACAGCTCATGTTACTACTAATGCAGTTGGGACCCGTGCAACTGCGTCAAGGGAATGTGAGCTGGGATTAGACCGGTGTGAGACAGGGGCCTCAGCCCCCTCAAATTCTATAGACTCAATGGCGTCAATGTTAACTAGTAACGTAGTCAATTTAGTAGACTCTTTATCTTTAGATACAAAAACTTCAAGTGAAAATGAGGTCTCAACTTCTCCGTCCATGGCTGTTCCTCCTGTTATATCTTCTATCTTACCACAATCAAAATTAGATTTGAATAACGATGCTATGGCTCATGCAATGATACAGAGCCCGATTCTGGAGATGGATACTAAGACCACTGGAGACTTTCAAATCTCAGTGAAAGACATGCTAAACCTGATATTAGGGGAAATACGAGAAATGAAGCAATTTCAAAAATCTGAATTGGCTGTAATTAGTAATCGGTTGGATAAAATAGAAGACTCAATGGCTTCCTTTACAACTCGATTCCATGAATCGGAGACTAGAATTTCAGGGTTGGAGAACAATATGACTGCTATGCAGAAGGAGGTGTCTACGATTGGCAAATCTTCAAAAGCCTTTGAAATCAAACTGGATGAGTTAGAAAATTATAATAGAAGGTCAAACCTTCGAGTGGTGGGCGTGCCTGAGAATATTGAAGGCTCGGATATGATGCAATGGATTACTTCCTTTTTTTCTCAAGAGGTAATCCCTGAGTTTAAGGGAGACCTAACAATCACACGTGCACACCGAGTCCCAGCACGTCCATTTCTTAATTCTCCAGTTCCTCGGACAATCATTGTTAACTTTGCTGATGTACGTGTCAAAGAGACAATTCTATCGCAGGCCTTCAAGAAAAGACAATTTAATGCTAATCCGACTACTAAATGTCGGATTTTCTCCGATATATCGGCTGCTGCTGCTAAACGGAGAAAAGAATTTGTAAAGATTTTGCAACTGTTTAAGGATAAGGGTGTTCAAGCTTCAATGGCCCAACAGGCAAAGTTAAAAGTTTTGATAAAAGGCAAATTCATTTATTCACTGATGTAGATGAAGCACGTGAGATGCTTAACCTGTTGCCGCAGAATTAAGCTTAAAATAGACATTGTAGATATGATTGTGGGGGGGAGGGTAAGTGAGGAACAGGGGGGTTACAGGGTTATAGGCGCAACAACAAGGCGCCTTCATGAGGGGGGTGAGTGTCGGGTGGCCAGCGTGGGGAGGAGATGAAGGTGTAGTGCAGGGCCACAGGGCTAGGTGCTGGAGGGGAGCACCTGTTAAGGGGAGTGGGGTGGGGGAAAAAGGGGGGAAAAATTGAAGATCTTGTTTGATGTTAATGGGAAAAGAAATAGGCAAGATGTGTCTCTTAGTATCAATGATGTATTTAGATGTCTATGGTTGGGCTTAGAGTGATCTCTTTCAATGTTAATGGGTTGAATAATCGGAAAAAAATGAGAGCGATTGAACTCTGGACTAAGTCTGAGCGGCCAGCTGTCGTATTACTTCAAGAAACTCATATCTCAACTGCCAAAATTGATTCTTTTTCTATGTTTAAAACTTGGTCGTCATATAGAGGGTTTTCATGCGCTCAAGAATCTAAAAGTGGGGTCGCCATTTTTCTAAATCAAAATTTAGATGCAGAAATTATTCAGTATGAAAATGGAGGGACAGGGAGGTGGTGCTGGGTCACGTGCTTAATAAAAAATAGAAGAAGACCAATTACTTTCGTCAGTTTTTATGCCCCAGTGGAAGATCGTGCCTCAATCTATGATGAGTTATTTCAATCTTTGTTATTAGTTAGGGGGGACATAGTGATAGGGGGGGACTTTAATATCCTTATGGATGTGAAATTAGACTCTACCGCTATGCCAAGGAAACAATCTAAACCTAAATCAAGAAGGACCATTATGCAGTATATATCATTATTAGATCTAGGTGACCCATGGCATACCAAATTTCCACAGAAAAAAGAATTCACTTGTTGGTCTGGGAGACATAGATCTTCGTCTCGACTAGATTTTTTTTCTGGCCTCAAGGTTATTAAATTTTACTTATCAAAAATCTTTTCATAATGGGTTTTCAGACCATGCAATGTTGTTAATCGAATTTGAAGTAGGCGAAGAAATTAAGTCTTCTAAAAAATGGATTTTTAATAAAAACGTACCTGCAGGATAATAATTGGATCTCTTATTTAAAAATCGAAATTGCCGAGTTCATAACACGTAATTTAGATACAGCTCCACTTCATATTGTGTGGGACTCATTAAAAGCTTTTGTCCGTGGTATCACAATTAGAAAAGATGCAGAGGAATGGCGCACTATTAAACAAACTAAAACCACACTCTACCAAAAAATTCATTCACTTACACTATTGCGCCAAGTTAATCCTTCTAGTGATGTACAAAAAAGATTAAATGAGGCTAAACGTGAACTTAATACGTTCATCTTCACACAGAGTGAACAGCAATTTTCAATAAAATCTCAGAGGATCTACGAGGAGAGTAACTTTTCTGGTAAACTTCTCGCATGGCAGGCAAAAGAGCAGGCTGCCGCAAATTTAATTCACTCTTTAAAGTGCCCTGTTACTCAGGCTGAAGTATCACAGACGGACGCTATTGGCACTATCATGCTGTCCCATTATAAACAAATTTATAGTCAACAGCAAATAATAGATCACTCCAGGCTTTCAAATTTTTTATCTAGATATAATATGCCCTTGTTAACTTTGGTAGATAGTGATTCAATGAGGCGTACATTTTCTAAATCAGAATTAGAATTTGTGGTTAAGAATTTACCAATCGGTAAAGCATGCGGCCCGGATGGGCTTCCGGCAGAATTTTTTAAAATTTTCTTCAGTAACTTTTCTGATTTATTATTACAATTATTTAATTATATGTTAATGGGGGGTCAAGCTCCGGATTCTTTTGGGGAGGGGATTGTTGTTAGTTTTCCAAAGAAAGGTAAAAATTTAAAAGACCCTAACTCGTACAGGCCTATCACACTACTTAATACCGATTATAAAATCCTTACTAAACTACTTGCAATACGTTTTAACTCGATTGCAGCGGATCTTATTCATTTAGATCAGAATGGTTTTGTGGCAGGCCGGCAGCTAGCTACCAACACCCATTTTCTCACGGAAGCGTTAGATTATTTTCAGGTTAAAAAAATCCCGGCCTTAATTTTATTATTAGACGCTGAGAAAGCTTTTGATTTGGTGATGTGGACAACTTTATTTTCTATTTTAAAACACTTGGGTTTCCCTTCACAAATTATTAGTTTAATTCAAAACTTATACACGGGTGCCAGAGCTAATATAGTTATTAATTCTGTTATGGTAGGCACAGTTTCGGTCCAACGGGGCACCAGGCAGGGCTGCCCCTTATCCCCTATTCTTTTTGCTTTTTTTATTGAACCGTTAGCCACAGCAATTCGTGAATCTGTAAATATTCCACCACCGATCTTATCTATGGCCAAAATTAAACTCTACGCCGATGATATCATGTTGATAATCAAGACGGATATCCAATCTCAGACTGCTGTTCTACAGCTTTTCGAAGAATTCGAGGCCTTAGGAGGTTACCGAATTAACAAAAAAAAAACTGAAATATTAGTGTGTGGTGGGGGGGAGGTGGATTTACATGCGGACTTAGTTGGATGTATTAGTTCAAAACCAAAACGGTATTTAGGGGTTATGTTTTCTAACTTGGTATCCGATTTAGTTAAGTTGAATTTTGACCCCCTTCTACATAAGGTGCAATCCTTATTTACTAGATGGGATCCACTGCCATTCACTATTATGGGTCGGGTGGCACTTATAAAGATGTCCATAATTCCACTTTTTAATTTCTTATTCTCAGCTATTCCGTTCTATTTACATAGTAGTTTTTTTTCAAAAGCAGAATCACTATTCTCAAGTTTTATATGGGCTAAAAAGCGTCCTAGGATTGCAATGAAGACACTCTACGTGGATATTGAATTGGGAGGCTTATTGGTTCCCAACCTTAGAGATTATTACAGTGGATATTTCGCCCAATATTTAGAACGATTTAAATTAGGAATGCAAAGTCCAAAATTATTTATTAATTTCTTTTTTGACCAAATCAGTCAAGAGGCTCAAATCCCAGTTCCTCTGCACATCCCTAAATCGCCAAAACTCACACGGTATAAAATGATGTATTGGTTTTTCAAACGTCGCGATGTTTTTCTAAAAAGGTATTCCCATCCGCAGTTCAATTCTAGAACTCCTTTAAGGAATGCTCTTATTTTTATGGGAATTAAAGTCGGAGTAGATATTGTTTCTCAATGGGAACGGGCTGGGTTTCGTACTTTGTCAGACTTCTTAAGAGAAGGGGCCTGGCTGTCACCTGGAGAGATGCAGCGATTAATCTCAGGAAACTTTATGTTATTAAATTCTTATGTTTCAACATTTAAAACCCTGGGACAAGTCGAGCCAAGAATGATTGACTCTCCCTCTCAGTTGAGGGACGATTTATTTTTGATTCCTCAGAGTAAGAAGCCAGGAGAATGGAAACATTGTTTAGCTCAACATATTGAAACAGATCTTAGTATAAGAGTCATTAAAAAATGGTACGATCAAGAAAATCATGCTCTTACTTTGAATACCTGGAAATGTATCAATGAGATGAATTTTAGTGTTCTTCGAGGTTCTAATTGGAGGAGAATTATTTTTTTTAGCAAATGGCTCCTCTATCGAACTCCTGCCGTCATCTCCAAAATGTTTGTAAATGTTAGTGCCACATGTTTTAGATGTTTGCAATATAGTCCTGCTAATTGGTCTCACACTATAGCTCACTGTGTTAAAATTGTACCCTTTTGGATTGACATTTTTGAATATTTACAAAAGTATTGTGGGATTCAGATTGTCTATAACGTTAGATTAATACTTTATGGATATGATTCGGATCTTGGATTGCTAGAACAGATGGTAAAATTATTATTTATTATGATGGCAGTAGGGAGATCTCTGGTGCTCCAGAATTGGAAATTAACACAAGCTCCTTCGTTTAATACCTGGCTTCAGAAAATGAGGAACGTTCGAATCAGTGAATTTCGTTATGCACAGCGAATTGGGGGGATAAGGAAATTTGATAAAATTTGGAAATCGTATTTTGAGTAATATTGGAAGATGCTTTCTGTAAACTATCATTTTGTACCCTTTGGTTGTTAATATTCATATTTGTATTACCTTGTTTTTTTTTTGATATGATACAAGAACTTCAATAATAAAAAGTTTTAAAAGAAAAAAAAAACTGTTGTTGCGGTCAACTCTATCTCAGACAAACACTGCCACCATGTGTCAGACGGTCATAAGTGCTGATGTTGACAATTAAGAGCCAGTGCTGAGCACCGGAAACCACCAGCCCAAATTATATAAGCACTGAGTATATTGCGCTGCACTGATGATCTGCTGTAAAGAAGGGGAAACAATCTGGTAACTAATAGTTACAACAATATGAATTTGTTAATAAAGTATTCAAAAATCGCTTAGAAACATTTATTACCAGATTAAACTGTTGATGGGTGAGCTAGAAATTGTTTAAAGTGTACATTTATCCATTTATCATAAGAGATGAATGCATGTTTGGAGGAACATCGTCAAGATATTAAACTGTGTAAACATGGATTTGCGAGACATGATGACAGGACAATATTTACACTTTATCATTCCGTTTTGATGTGAAAATGGATACTAGAAAAACACCAAAATGAAGAACAACGTAAGTGGAGTGAACACAATTTCTGTACCAAAGCAAGAGCGACCCCCATTAGCGAATCAGATACCTAAAAAAGTCACACGCAGTTGCCAATCCGGGCAGTTTTGAAGTTGGATGACATGCTGTGTAGGCGTTTTGCAAGGTATGGGACACTGTGTGCATTTTTGCTTGCTGCGGGCAATCTTTATGCTAATATCAGGAGATGAACAGTAAAATCAGAACCACTAGACCATAAAAAAAGGCTCACAAACAGCCAAAAACAACAGCTACTCACTGACCTGTCAGACCAGTCCTTCTAGCTCTGCCAGATTGCTCTGTAGGGAAGTCTGATTCTGAACTCCTGTCTTGTCCACATTACCTCAAGTGCATTAAAAGCATTGATAATGTGTGGACTGGTCCATAGGCTAGCTTTACAACAAGATATTGACTTACATTAAGAATGTTCTAGTGTTTTTGTAACGACTTTACCCTCATTTGTGATGGACACTAAAGAACTCTGATAAGTGACTCACTAAGGCAAACATTCACTGCTGACATCAGCTGTGATCCGGAGGTCACAGATTTGGGTGCCGGCAAGGCCACCTTAGTTTTCCAGTCTGTTGAGGGTACTATATTGAGTACCATTAAATTGAACAGCGCCCAGAAATGACAGAACTGTGGATAAAGCACTACCGAAAGATGAAGGGGCATAGTACCAAGCCTGGAGATATTGGATTATCACCGCTTTAGTGGCCGTTTTTGGCCGCTAAGCAGAGATAATTATATCGCCCTATAGCAAGCTGTCGCTAACTGATGTTAGCGACAGCTTTGAGGCGATAGCGAGCAGTTTGGGGCCCGCTTTGCATGTCAGCGATATTTATCGCTAATGACATGCAAAGTGGGCGTACCCAACCAGTTAGCGACTGAAAGCAGTCGCTAACGTCGCTATCGCCTATTAGCAAGGCAGGCGTAGCGATGGAAATATTCGCACTAAGCGCGAATATCTCCAAAAGCTAACGCCTGCTCAGACCAGTTCTTAGCCATAATATCCAATGGGAGGTGGATATTATGGCTAAGACCGTATTGGCGTTAATGCGTGAATATCGCTGTATTCTCAGCGATATTCACGCATTTCGCCGCTATCGCCGGATATTGTATCCCTTTAGAGATAAACGTTGCTGCTATCGCCCTGGATGCCGAAAAGGCCTTTGATAGAGTTAACTGGTCTTTTATGCTTTCCACTCTTTCTTGGTTTGGTTTTGGCTCCAAGTTCATTTCCTATATCTCTTTACTATACTCTTTTCCTAGGTCTTTTATCTTTGCTAATGGTCTTGTATCTTCTTCTTTTCCTCTTTTTAGAGGTGTCCGCCAAGGATGTCCTCTTTCTCCTCTTCTTTTTATTTTAGCGTTAGAACCGTTTTTATCCAAGATTAGATTAAATACAGCTATTACAGGTTTCTCTTATGAGGAGAATCAACTTAAGCTTTCTGCTTATGCAGATGACATTCTTTTATTTATTTCTCAACCTCAAACCTCTATTCCAGCTTTCCTATCTGAAGTTTCATCTTTTGCGGTGGACTCGGGTTACAAACTTAATGTAGATAAATGTGAAATTCTTCCTCTTAATAAATATTGTTTTCATGCTGACTTTTTGGTTTCTTCTTTTCACTGGAGTCCATCTAAGATAAAATATTTAGGTCTCTGGTTTACTCCCTCCATTAAAGATACGATAGCCTAAAATATTAAGAATTTGCCAACAACTTTGTCGGATTCCACGACTAGATGCCATCCTCTATTCCTGTCTTGGTGGGGTAGACTGGATTCTATCAAAATGATGTTGGTCCCGATAATTTAGTCTTTTCTTTCTAATCTTCCTGTTAACCTTCCAAAATCTTGTTTTAAAAACATTTATTCTATTCTTTCTAGATTTTTGTGGCAAAATAAAAGGGCTAGAATGTCCTTCTCCAAACTTAAACGTCCTGAACATTTAGGTGGGGTTAATTTCCCAGATTTTTCTTCTTATCATACTTCATTTTTTCTTTCCCATTCAGTTTCTTCTCTGTCTGAATCCACGTCGGATACTCTCCTATCTCCATTATGGGTTCAGGTTGAATCCTCCTTCTTTCACCCTTTTACTTTCAAAGAATTTATTTCTATATCGCGTCTCCCAAAAAAGATGTCTCTTCCTATTCTTAACAACGCTAGGAAGCTTTTTCTTCCTCTTTTCTTAAATGGCTTTGATGATCGGTCTCGATTTTTACAATCTCCTATCTGGCACAATCCTCTTATTAAAATTAAAAATAGGACCCTTTTCTGGGAAGATTGGCACTCTCTTGGTGTTTTTTGGACTCATCAACTTTTTCAAGATGGTATTTATATTCCTTTCTCATCTCTTCAATCTCGTTTCTCTCTTCCTTCCTCTTTTCTTTCTAAATATAATCTATTGCGCACTGCTGTTCTAAATAGTTATAATTCTTTTCCCGACTCGTCTTCTCCTACTGCATCTTCCTCCCTTACTATTCCTTTTCTTTTATCATCTTCCTCTGCCTCTCAACTTTATAAAAAGTTACAAGATGTTCCTATTACTAGAGATAAATCTAAAATAGAACAAGATTGGGTAACGGATTTGGAAGTCTCTTTTCCTATCCCATTATGGCATAAGATTTGAAATAGGTTAAGGAAATCTTCTAGAGCAGCTAATACCTCTCAATCTTTATTTTTTATTTATAATAGACTTCTAATCACTCCATCCAAATTGCATACTATAGATCCTTCTATCCCATCTACATGTTGGTCCTGCTCCAATACACATGCTGACCTCAAACACATGCTGTTCACATGTCCTTTAGTACATATCTTTTGGACCAAAGCATGGCAACAAATTAACACTATTTTTTCTACCCAATTTCCATTTTCACTCACTCACATTTTTCTAGGTAGTCTGTCTGACATATGGTCTTCCCTTACTCTCAACACTTCTATTGTCGATCTTCTCCTAGCTGTAGCATTCCAACAAATAACTAAATCTTGGAATGATACATCAAACGTTTCTTTTCAGGCTTGGTGGTATGGTGTTTGTTTTAACCATAGACTAGATAGAGCATATTACACTTGCTATTAAACGTGATTCATTGTGGTTACCTATTACTACCTTTTTAGACAAATCTGCTCAATCTCGACCGAGTCATACCCCTTCTACTGAAGAAGTCTCCAAACCTCCATGATGTCATTTTCATAATATTGCTTAATTGTTGTAGAAAACCGTTTTCTTTCTTATAATATATTGTTTTTCATGGAAGCTTTTCATTGCTTTATGCTTTCTATGCAAATTTATATAAAGATGTTCTATTTATTGTTTACCTCCACTCTTTTTCTCCTTATTTTTCTTTCTCTCATTCTCTATTTCCTTTTCTTCTCTTTTTCATTTTCTTTTTCCTTTCTATATTGCAATATATTAATTCTAATTTTGATTGCATTTTTTAAGTTATTGATACTGTAACCTTATCTTATTGCTGCCCGTTCTTTGGAGACTGTCTGCAGGAAGGGAAAGCCTGCACTTCTAGTGGATACCAGAGGATTTTAGAGCCTTTCGTCGCCACCCCTGACCTCGCGGTACCCGCTTCGCGGGTCCCGCAGCGCCTCGAACACAGGAGGCTGCAGACCTTGGACTTTGGATCAGCTGAGGACAGGAGGCGCGGGCAGGTGAGCAAGCCGGCGGGGCTGCGAGCACGCAGGCAGGGACTCCGATGACCAGGAGCCCCTGCGCGCCCATCTAACACACCTGGGCTGCTCTCCCCGCTGGCCACGCCCCCCGCCCTCAGTCCTGAAAAAGCGGCGGTTTGCACAACAAATCGGAACCCTTATCTTATTGCTGCCCGTTCTTTGGAGACTGTCTGCAGGAAGGGAAAGCCTGCACTTCTAGTGGATACCAGAGGATTTTAGAGCCTTTCGTCGCCACCCCTGACCTCGCGGTACCCGCTTCGCGGGTCCCGCAGCGCCTCGAACACAGGAGGCTGCAGACCTTGGACTTTGGATCAGCTGAGGACAGGAGGCGCGGGCAGGTGAGCAAGCCGGCGGGGCTGCGAGCACGCAGGCAGGGACTCCGATGACCAGGAGCCCCTGCGCGCCCATCTAACACACCTGGGCTGCTCTCCCCGCTGGCCACACCCCCCTGTACGCCAACCAATAGGCAAGTGCCCATTGAGTATACATTGAACCATTGTTCCCGCTAAAGCGGGAGTGAGCGGGAGCGCGCCGGGAGAAGCCCGGGACAAGGGCGGGACCGTCTGTGGCCGTCCGGGGCCGCTGGAGGCCGGGCTGGGCCACCCCTCTTTCCTCACCTGAAACTAAGTAAACTCTGTCGACGGAGGACTCGAAGACGGAGATGCCCTCACCAGCACTTTGTGAAACCCCTTCAAGGGTGGGGGGAACTAACTCAGGCACACTGGACAATTATTTCAAATCCTCCAAAGGGGACGGGCGCAAAGAAAACTCTCTGGAGAGGCGTAGGGCGGAGCGTCGCCGCTCTATTGAATCCATGAAGAGCACGCCCCTCACTGACATAACCCCGTACCCTACTTCCCAAGAGGATGGCACTGCCACTGATAGGCAAAATCTACTATCACCAGAGGACTTTCCTCTATTATTAAGGGAGACTTCGAACACCCCTGGTATCTCGCCTGAAAAGACTATAGAGATCGTCCCATCCACATCATCCCAAATGGCAGTGGATTTGGTTACCCAAACCCCCCCGGGGAATAAAAACAAGAAAAACAAGCCAAAGCACAGTGCCATGGTGGAGTTGCATGGCCCTCCACCCAGCAAACGTAGAAGAAAGACAAGGGGGGGACAGGGGAAACCTAAACTATCCCACTTAGATTTTGGGAAAAAACTTAAAACTGCACCCTCCCTTGGTAGGGATAACGATATGGCGCCTATTGAGATCCCTCTTAATGATACCAGTTCTAACACGGCCACTCCCATTAGTGATCCAGCGGCTAATACGTCTAAACCAGTACCTTCTCCTACATCCCTGGGAAGTATTGAATTCTTACTTCGCTCACTTTTACAGCCCATTAGTGAAAGTCTGAAAAAGGTGGAGATAAGGCTTACCATCTTAGAGGCTACTCTTACTACCTTGAACACCTTAGTTAGTAAGCAAACTAAATGTACGGGGTCTAATCCTCCTATACCCAATCCTCTGAGAACTGGAGATGAGCAGGGTATTACCATAGCCCCTCCTCAGGGTATACCCACTGCCCCCCCCTTGCGGCCACTTATGGCCATTCAAGTTCCGGCCCCACGAAACAACATAACTAATAGGCCTACTGAACCACTACACACTGTCCCCCATAGCTCTCAGACAGGGACTAATTCTGACCTTTTCCAAGCTGATAACACTTCCTCTCCCCCTCCGGCCCAACCCGCTCCAAGACCTCGGAGGCCGGACCTGCCGCCAGAAGCGAATAGGCTTACGGTGGTGTTAGCAGGGGCCCCTCAATTACAAAGAGGAGAAAATGAAGATTTCCAATCCCTGAAGAAAAAAGTCATCAAATGGCTGAATTGGAACCGACCCCTGCCACCGCAATTCAATAATGAGATTATCATGGTCAGAAGGGTCCCCTGGCTAGGGAAGACGAGGAAGTCAATAATAGGGGACTGTATTCTGGTAACCTTTAAAGACCCGGGCACTGTTCTGCACATCTGCGAAGGGGTAAATCGCTCGCTGGACTCCACTATCCAAACCCTGCCAGTATCCTTTTTTTTCCCCCCAATTCGCATGCATCACGATCAACAGCACGAAGAGTGGACAAGGGTGGAACGTAGACATAGGCATACAGACTATGCCTGACGACCAAATTTCCAATTACCTGACACACCCTATTTTCACTTCAATCGCTTCAACTGCCTGAATGGTTTGGACGGGGTTGATTGACTGCCAACTAGCAACCCTGCGACTCTGGCGACTGTCTCTCCAATACACCCCCATCCATCCGCCCCCACCGATGGTAATGTTCTTGAACAATTGATTGACCCAGAACCTGCAACCGTCCCTGTTCATCTTTCTGGCACGACACCCAGAACCCCAGGACTTTTGAGATTAATATGGTGGAATGTCGCCGGATTGGCCAACAAATTGACCGATCCCGACTGGGCGAACTACATTGAGACTGGAGACGTTTGTATGTTCCAGGAAACCTGGGCAAGAGAAGATCATGGGCATCAAGGTTTCCAGTCATTTTTCATTCCAGCTAGGTGGGAGGGTAAAGGACGCCCGTCAGGCGGGCTTACAACATGGGTTGCTTGTCATCTAGGCTGTAAGGCTACACGGTTATCAGTCAGCTCTGACGATATTCTTGCGGTCTCACTATCCTGGCCAAATCAAACTAAACTTGTTTTAATCAACATCTATTCCAGGCCTGTGGGAATTGCCAAGGAATCCCCGACCATAGCTGAACTTACGAACTATTTAACCGAGCTACCGAGGGACTCATTCTACCTGGTGGGAGGGGATTTTAACTCGCACTTTGAGCCACTACCATGTCTCCTAGAGGGATTCTCATTGGAAGAAGAGGTTAGATGGGCGGTGCCCGCGGTTGAAGCTCCCCCACCGAGGGCATGGACCCCACTCGCATTACAAGTCACAGCCCTCACCCTAAGGTTCGGACTTAGAGCCTGTAACGGGCGAATGAGATCCGACATACCCAGCAGAACCACCTACAATAGGGTGGGAAGAGAGTCTCGCTTGGATTATGTCATGGCCCAAGTAGAGAAGTGGTCAACCATTCGAGACTTTAGGGTAATGGAAAGGGTAGACAGTGATCATAATGCACTAGAGCTCGACCTAGCCCACCCTGACCCTCAGACTCCAATGATCGCTCTGGAGGGGAGCAAACCGGCGCTTCTCCTGGAAAACAGCAGGAGAAGAATCAGGTGGGAGCATTTGGCTGCAAGTGAGAAGAAACTTCCCATGCTTTATGAGGGAATGATTCCAATATTGGAAATTGTGGGGAGTTTGGAGGCGGAGGTGAATAATAAAGATGCCCAGGTTAAAATAGGTAAGGCTCACGAGAACCTCATAAAAGCAGCGGGCCCTATCCTCTTTAGTAATACACGGAAACCAACTAGGGGGCATCACTGTAAGTTCTCATGGTATAACCAAGCATGCAGAAGGGCAAAAGGGGAACTTGTCAGATCCATCAAGGAGGGTCTAGGGGGGGATATTTTAAGAGAAAGAAGACGGGCGTATAAGAAACTTGCTGCCCATGCCAAAGCTGAATGGGAGGAAAATAAGTGGGAAGAACTCACTAAGGCCCTAGCAACGAAAGATCAGCGGCTGTTCTGGAGGATAGTGAGTGGGGGGTCGGGAAATCTCCAAAGGGCAATCGAGCCAAACATTGCTCCAGAGGTCTGGCAGGCACATTTCCAGTCCTTATACAGCTCTGAACCAGGAGAACTAATCTCTGACACCGGGGCTGGTTGGCCAGACTATGAAGGGGATTTAATAACACTGGGCGAGGTTAAGGCTGCTATAGCCGGACTCTCCTCGGGAAAGGCGCCAGGACTGGATGGCCTGCCCGGAGACCTGTTTAAACAGGAACCTATTGTCTGGGCCCCCTATCTTGCTGCTCTTTTTAATGGAGTGCTCAGTGGCATGGAAATCCCTAGTACTTGGCTGGGGGCGGAGGTGGTGCCCATCTTTAAAAAGGGCTCGCCTCTCCTCCCAGCCAATTACAGACCCATTAGTTTAACTGATGTTGCGCAGAAACTGTTTGGCAGGGTTCTGCTGAACCGGCTTCAGGACTGGGCAGAGGAGGTGGGTGCCCTCAGTCCCTACCAGGCAGGATTTAGGAAGGGGGTTTCTACAGTGGACCAGGTTTTTAGACTAAACATTATCTACTGGAGGACAGCAATACTTGAGGGCGGGAGTCTCTATACCATCTTTGTGGACCTACGGGCCGCATTCGATCTGGTCCCCAGGGGGAAACTCTGGAGCGTCCTGGCAGAGATGGGCGTTCCTCCGGACATCCTATTAATCCTGCAGAGGCTGCATTACAACAATTATGCCCGAGTGAGGTGTGGAAGGTCCGGGGAGCTCACTGAAAGGTTCCCCGTTGACCGGGGGGTAAGGCAGGGTTGTGTGTTAGCTCCGACCCTGTTCTGCCTCTTCGTCAACGGGGTAATCGCCCACTTGAATGCCACTGACTATACCGACGCTCCCAAATTGAATGGCAACTGGGTGCCTGCAATAATGTTTGCAGATGACACCCTGCTGCTATCTAAAACCCCTATGGGGATACAGAGGATCCTCGACTCATTTGTGACCTTCTGCACCGACAGGGGGTTGGAAATTAACGCGACTAAAACAAAGTTCATGGTTTTGAACCCGAGCCAAAAACTGCGGCCGAACCCGATTCTAGGAGCAGTACGGCTCGAGAGAGTATCCACCTTTGAATATCTTGGTGTGACTCTTAACAAAACCATGTCCTGGGGATCCCATCAGAGTAGGGCGAACCTTAAATTGACACAAACTACCGGGGGTATTGCCCGGATGATGATTGGCTCTTCATACCGCCCGCTGGGGTCACTTATCCAGATATATAAGGCCCAGGCCAGGGGAGCGACATTGTACGGGGCTGAACTTTGGGGACACAAATCATGCCGCAGTCTGTCACTAACAGAGAACAATTTTATTAGGCAGATAGCCGCACTCCCGCCCAGTACCCCGCTCCTTCCCCTAAGGCTTGATCTAGGTCTACGACCAATAGCCGAAGAAATAGGACTGAGACCCATAGCCTTCTGGCGTAGGCTGTGGAGTAGTAACAATCTTGCTGCATACAGGGCGGAGTTGCTGGAATTATTGACCCATCCAAAAGCGCTCCGCATCCCGTGGATAAAATACATCCAAAACACTTGCATGGAACTAGGGCTATCCGATTTATGGTATGATCCACCCAGCGCCGTAACAAATATCTCCAAAAGATTTCTGGCTAATGCATACTTTGAACAAAAACGAGCGAGGGCCCTAGACAGCCAGGCCGAAGGGTCATTATCGTCGGCATTTGTACAAAGCAAGGACCTATATAGGTTTGAGGGGGTCCTGGATGCCATTTCCCCAGTGCTGGCCAGAAAGCTCTTCCTTCAATGGAGATACGGCACGCTGCCATTTCGATCATTTACTAGTTCCTGGTCATCCCCCCCTCCACCAAGCAGTGTCCGGCCTGTGATGCCACGGAGGAAAATGATCTACATGTGGCTTTTTTTTGCCCAGCCTATAAGGCTGCAAGGAAATATTGGCTGTTGCCGCTGATAAGAAATATGGGTTGCAGGGAATATGCGCCAATGTACAGGATTTTAAAATCTGATGTCTCAGGTCCTACTGTGTTTGCTTTGGCTAAATACCTTACTAATGTCTGGTACACTCGTAATCGCATTTTAAAGACCCTGGTTTCCCCCTAAATTTTAAGACTCAGAGCTTTTAACGCATTTTAGTATATTATTCTAATGTTTTATATTGTAATGTACTGATTCTTAATTTGTATATGTGTATTGTGTATCTTTTATGGCAAAATGGCCGAAATAAAGATTGGAAAGTGATACTGTACCACAAGTTTCTGTTTCGCAATCTTTATATTCAATAAACTTTTCTTTAAACTAAAGAGATAAACGTTGCTAATAGCACGTTATCTCTAAATATCGCTACTTGTTGGTAATATGCCCCAAAGTTCTTATTGTTGTTACATCAGCTCTGTTGGAAACTTCTTGGTCAGTGGTCCAGGACTATTATCAGTTTTTACACCAACGTTTCTGATTTGATTTGATTTAAATTTGTAAAGCTCTACGTATACTCTAAGGTGACTTGGCGCTGATGTCTGCACTTCCAGCTATTGCAAAATATCAAGATCAATATAGGAGTTGTTAGACCAGTAACGCAAAATGTCTCAAGTTTTAGGGTTATAAGCATTGCATTTTTTTTGTCAAATTCTTAAAATTACTTGATTAGTCTCTAAAAAAACATTTGCAATCAGTGGCCTGCGAGTGGAACTACAAGCAGAAAATGGTCCTCTATATTAAGAAAGAGAATTTCGAGACCACATCTTGAACCTTGGCTGATTCCAGGTTAATGGAATTTAATTCAGATCTTCAATAAGTTGCTTCGCATAGTATATGAAAGGAGTCAGGATACCCTGCTGGCTCTATCTGTTTCTAAGGAGCTACTCACCAACAAAGTGCTTGCCTGCCTCAGTATTGTAGAACTGGGTCAATCAATCAGGTTATTTGTAAAGCGTGACTACTCACCCGTAAGGGTCTGAATGTGCTGGGGGGTGGGGGCAGCTGGTCCGCCGGAGATGCAGTGATTCAGTTGATGAGCCAGACTACCTCCAATCAGGGATCAGCTTGCTAGCCCTGGAGAATATTTGGGAGTCAGGACTCCCATTCAAGAACGTAAAAGACCTGGTGAATAAGTCAACAAAGCTTGTCTCCACCGCAAATGATAAAGAATGTCTAAATAAGAGGGCCCATAACTGGTTCGTGATACAAAGCTATCCGAAATGCTCACCACAACCGTACTTCGGTACCAGCTTTTCCGGGCCATTAAAGGAAGGCTTCTTGGCACTGAGGATGGGGATCCTTCCTGTCAAACCACATTTGCCCCCCTGGAAACGTATATTCACATCTATACAATGTAGACTATGCGGCGAAACTAAAGAAAATATGCTGCATCTCCTATGCATATGTAAGTTCCTAGACCGGGAGAGGAGAGAACTGTTAAAACCGCATATAAATGAAATGCATATCCGGACGTGCAGACAGGCAGTGAAGGCGTGCTTCAGCGGGGCCAACGTTAAACTAACCTGCAGCTTCGTCCGCTACATGAAAACTGCCCAAATAAAGCTTCTCGCCGCAGCCTGAGCACAGTTGCGTGCACCTAGGCTCTTTTATCCGCCAACTCTCTTTGACTCCCACTACGCTCCGACCCTGAGGCAGTCGTCCACGACCACACAATAGACTATTAGATCTACGGACACTGGCGTCACCCCCAGACGGGGACTCACCCTTATTTCTTCCTTAAATTTTATACCTCCATCGCTAACAAACTGTATGTAATTTTAACCAGAAAATTGGTCGATTTTAATGCATATCCATCACGTTGTTTTTTAAGACAATATGAAATGATGTCACATATATGTATCAATTTATAAATTTTATATTGATGTGTGTACTGCTAAGATTTTAATTAATCAAGTAATAAACTTACTTACTTACTAGTTGATGAGCCAGTTCTTAAGGTCCTTCCTGAATTGAGGAAGTGACGGTGATTGCCTGAGGTGGAGAGCCAGGATGTTCCCGGTCTTTGCTGCGAGGTAGGAGAAGGATCTTCCTCCAGCCATGGTATTGCAGATACATGGGATGGTAGTCAGGGCAAGTTGGACGGAGCGGAGGTCTCTGGTGGGTGCGTGGAATGTGAGGCAGTGGTTAAGGTACCCAAGTCCTGCGTTGTGTAGTGCTTTGTAGGCGTGCATGAGGAGCTTGAAGGTGATTTTTTTTGTTGACTGGGAGCCAGTGGAGGTCTCTCATTTGGCTGGTGATGTGACTGCGGAGGGATAGGTTGAATATGAGTCTGGCGGAGGGGTTCTGAATGTTCTGCAGTTTCTTGAGGAGATTCTGTGTATTGCGGCATGGCGTGCATTGCCATAGCTGATTCTGCTGCTGAGAAGTACATGGGTGATCATCTTTCTGGACTCAGTGGGGATCCACTTTAAGATCTTTTGGAGCAGGCGTAGCATGAGGAACCAGGTTGATGAGACAGTGTTGATATAGTGGTTCATGGTGAGTGAGGAGTCCAGGATGATACATAGGTTTTGTGCGTGGTCTGTGGGGGAGGTTCCAAGTGCTGCTGTCCACCAGGAGTCATCCCAGAAAGAAGGGGTGGAGCCCATGATAAGGGCTTTGGCCTTCTCTGAGCTGAGTTTGAGGCACCTGTTCTTCATCCAGGTAGCGACAGCCTTTATCCCCTTGCGGAAGTTGGACAATGGCAGCGAGTTAGCCAATGAAATGTTGAAGAGAGTGAGGCTCAGGGAGGAGCCCTTAGGCACACCGCAGGTGATCTCTGTGGGTTCGGAGAGGAACGGTGATAGTCTGACTCTCTGTGTTCTGCAGGTGAGGTAAGAGTGTCTCCATTCCAGGCCTTTGTCGCGGATGCCAGCATCGTGGAGTCTTGCACCTTGGGTGCAGTGAGAGACGGTATTGAAGGCAGCCGAGAGGTCCAGGAAGGCGAGGGCTGAAGCTTCACCTCGGGCAAGGAGGGTGCAGACGTCGTCTGTGGTGGCAAGTAGGACGGTCTCAGTGCTATGGTTGCTTTGGAAGCCAGATTGGGAGAAGTCCAGGGTTTGATTTGATTCGATGAACTCAGAGAGTTGGGTGTTGATGGCCTTCTCGATGACCTTGGTTGTGAAGGGGAGAAGAGAGATCGGTCTGAAGTTCTTGAGGTCCATCGGGTCGGCAGAGGGTTTCTTCAGCAAGGGGTTGATCTCTGCATATTTCCAGTCTTCTGGGAAGGTGGAGGAGGGGATTGAGTACTTGATGGTGCAGCAGGGTTTGGGGGTAATGGTGGTACCGGCCCTGTTAAAGATGTGGTGCGGGCAGGGGTGCGAGGGGGCTCCGGAGTGGATGTTCTTCATGATCTTGAGGGGAGTCCATCTGAATATGGTCTGCTGGGGTCCGGTGTCGTTGGATGAGGTGGTTGCGGGTGAGGTGGGATGGTCCGGGGTATAAAGGCTGTTGAAGCTGTCATATATCTCCTTAATGTTATATAGAATTTTATAACGCGCTCAATTACTACTGGAGTATCCTGGCGCGTGGGGGCGATGCAGCAAAGCAGAGGCTACAGGAAAAGAGGCAAAGAATTAAGATGACATTTTAAACAGGTGGGTCTTAAGCGCTTTTTTAAAAAGCAGATAGTTCTGATTCGCGCGAAGGGCCAAAGGTAGAGAGTTCCAGGCCACAGCTGCTTTAACAGCAATGGATTGTCCGCCAAAACGAGAGCGTTTGAACCGTGGAACCGTCAGCCGGTATTGGGTGGCAGAGCGCAGGGGACGACTGGGAAGATAGAAAGAGAAGCGTTTCCTTAGATAGAGAGGGCCCTGATCATAGATGGCTCTGTGGGCGAAAGTGAGGGTCTTAAAGATAATCCGCTGCGACACCGGAAGCCAGTGCAGACTACACAAATGCTGTGGTGGAAGTAGGTGCCTAGGTTGTTGCAGAGGATTTGGGAGGGAGGGACATCTGCTGTCTCTGTGTTGGGTCTAGCAAATGCTTTGAGTACGGCAAAGAGTTCCGTTGAGTGCGATGGTGATGATCCTTTCTTATAGGGCTGCTTTCTTTGATGTTCTGATGAGGTGGTGGTGTGCGGTGACAGCGGCTTTGATGGCTGAGTGGTCTTCTGGGGTTTTGCTGCTGCTCCATTTCTTCTTGAGCCGTCTACAGGTACGTCTGGATTCATGAAGAGAGGGAGAGAACCAGCTGGCTTTCTTGGGGTGCTGCTTTCCTGAGGCTTTCTTCACAGGAGCCAGGGTGTCAGTGCAGTTGAAGATCCATTGGCGGAGTCTGTATGAAGAGATTTTGGCATTTGTGGATGTTGGGTGGGGGCTTTGTTGAGGCAGGTGTTAAGCTATTCTTCTGTGACCTTTTTCCAACATCTGCGAGGCTATCAGTGGGCGTGGTGGTGTATTATGGGTTTGGTGAAGGAGAAGTGGACGCAGTGGTGGTTGGTCCACAGGAGCTCAATGGTGTAGCTGAAGGTGATGTTGTTACTGGTGGAGAAGATGGAGCAGAGCATGTGTCTGGCTGAGTGGGTTGGGGAGGTGACCCGTTAATTGAGTCCGATGGTGGTGAGGTACTCCTGCAAAGACAAGGTGTTTTTGTCATTGGAGTTGTCCAGGTGGTTGTTGAGGTTGCCATGGAGGATGTAGTCTGTGGAGGCGAGAACATGGGGTTTGATGAAGTCGATGATGGAATCACTAAAGGGTGGGCAGGGTCCAGGGAGCCTGTAGATGAGGGTGCCTAAGATGGTGGTGTTCGGGTTGGTCTGGACCTGGAAGCGGAGGTGCTACATGTTGGTCGAGTGGTGTCCGCATGAGTGGTGAGGCGGAGGGTCCTTTTGTGTACGATGGCGATGCCTCCCCCTGTTTTGTTGATGCAGTCTTTGTGGATGATCTTGTAGCAGTCCGAGATGGCCATGGCAATGTCTGCAGCTGAAGTGGAGTTCATCCAGGTTTCGGTGAGGAAAACAATGTTGGGGTCGACTGCATCGAGCAGGTCTCAGATCTCTATGGCGTGTTTGTGGAGTGAGCGTGTGTTGAGCAGGATGCAGTTGAGGTGGATGGGTTTGATATCTTGCCGTTTGAGGTGAGTGGGGCTGTTGTACAGAGGCAGTCGAAGGGGAAGCTGCAGTTCTGACAGGAAAACAGGCCCTGGGTGTCTTTCAGCAATGCCTGGCAGCAGGCGATGTGGCATCTGGTGTTGAGGGTGTGGAGGGTGCTGGTGTCATAGCTGTGGATGGTCCAAGAACCAGGGTCCGTGTCGCTGGGTGGAGTCCAGGGGTGGACGGGGCACAGACAGGCTCGCCTTTGGTGGGTCCGCTGGCCATGCAGCGGCTGCCATAGGTAGTGTGAGGGGGAGGGCTGGACAGCTTGGAGGCGGGAAAGCAGGAAGCAGGAATTGGTGCTGGAGGGGGGCAGAGCCGCGGACGGCAAGCAAGGGCACTGTGAAAAAAGGGGCAAAAAAGAGGCAAGAGATGCAACAGAAGCAGAAAAAGTGAAAACGTGAAAAGTAAAAGAGAACCGGAAAAGAGAACGAAAAAGCAATCAGAAGGCAGAGAGACAGGGGGCAGAGCAGTGGCAGAGCAGAGAAGCTCCCCACTGGATCACCAGGGATGAGGCTTAGGTAGGTGCCTGCGGATGGAGGAGGGCCTTGAACTCTGACGAGCAAGGGTCAGGGGCGGCAGCTACCTCAGCGGAGGCAACCAAGTGATGACATGGAGTGCCACCTTTATTAAAAAAATACTATCCACGTACTCCAGTGAGGGAAGAGTGATGGGCAGTGGAAACAACTGGGAAAGCCCTGACAAGCCCAAGTCAGCCTTGCTATATTCAGCTGAGACCAACTCAAAAAATAGAAGGTGGTTAATGAGGCCCGAGTTCTTCCTCCACACACCCTCTTCAGAAAGAGTTACTAGTGCCACGGCCTCATACCGAAACTACCTTAGACCCCCACTGTCCAAGGTGCTAACTGCCCTGGTCTGAGAGGACACACTTTGTTTAGTTGTCGCACCAAAAGGTATTTTCCATTACATGATAACATCTGTTGACAACAGTGACTTGTGTTTCCCAGTTAATGCTTTCCATGTTAGCTAGTTTGGATGTTTGATTTGTGTCTAAAATAGAGATGAGTGTGGTGCATCTGCACGTCATGTCACACTAAAACTAATGTGTAAGGCTGCTTTAAGCGAGGCTGGAAATACTATGATGTTGGTAGCTCACAGGTTCATGGGAAGAGCAGATAAGCCATGCCAGGTTCTGTGAATAGATTGGTGTTTTGTGGTTTACTATGAGAGTTGATGCATTCCTGCAAGCAAAGGATCTAAGGGGCACATGCATCAAGGTATTCTTTTGCGAGTCCTTAATTGCGATTATTAAGGAATAGCAATTAAGGACTCGCAAAAGCCTATGCATGTAGGAATCGCTATAAAAATAGCGATTCCTAAACATTCCTTAATTGCGACTAGCAAATTGCAACTCGCAATTAAGGAATGGCTTCCCATTCATTCCTATGGGCCAATTGGCCTATAGGAATAAATGGCAAATTGCATGCGCAATTTGCAAGGACCAATTGGTACTCGCAACTTTTGCATGCAATTTCAAGGGTGCATGGGTGTCAAAAGAACACCCTGTGCACCCCTGAAACTGTGGTGTGCACCCATGTTGCGCACACACATGTCCCACGGGCATATGTGTTTAACCTGAAACATTGAAAAATGCACTTTAGTGCATTTTTCAAAGTTTTTGCAAATTACCGACCAGTTTAATTGCTCCGTAATTTGCGGCCCCAAATAGCGAAATCACTATTTCAAAGGGCTTCTTGCATTGCATTTAAGGTATCGCAAATTGACATTGTGATTACCTAAATTACATGAGCCCAACACTTTCATGCATCGCAAAATGGCCTTTTGCGATCGCAAACGGACGATTTTTGCGATTCGCACCGTTTGCGCTTGCAAAAACCTTTAATGCATGTGCCCCTAACTCTTATCTCCTCAGCTAATGTATATATGTATATGCACGTATGTGTGTGTGTGTGAGTGAAATTTCCTATTTTTTTAACCATATTTTATTGGCATTTAATCCATGTTACTACAAACAGTGCTCCATTCTGAATAATTCCTTAACATAAATGACGGATGATCTGTTAATCCTCTCAAGAGCAGAACAAGTCCCCCCTCCCCCTGGGTTGCAATTGAACAATTTATACGCGAGGGCAGCTTGCAGGTAGCTGCTTGTGTATGTGGGTCTCATCGGTCGTGTGGTGTCAGGGTTTGATTGTTTTAGAATTGGTGTCCCCCCAGTCCATTATCTAGGGCCGTGTCTGCCGTTCCAGGAGGCTACTAGTTCGTCTACTAAGGTTTCCCATTCTTTGGCCCTTACCATCTTGCCAATTCCCCGGCTGGCTTCTCTAAACAGTAGCCTGCTTTCAGCACCTCTCTAGTTCCCTTCTTCAGGTGGCGATCTCTGGACCTCTCGGGGGCTTCCAGTTTCTGGCTATCTCCCTCTTGGCTAGGACATAAGCAAGGTCCTGAAACGTCCCTGTCACTTTGTTCTTGGCTGTATGTGGAAACCACTCCAAGAGGAAGTGCTCTGGTGCTTGTGGCAGCTCTTTATCAATCAAGTCGCCTATAATCTGCCGCATGTCCCCCAGAAGGTCTGTAACAGGCCGCTGATTCCGCACCAAAGTATCTCCTAATGAGGCTCGCGTTAGATATGCTCTATGCAGTACATAGTAGTTAATTAATCTAAAACGTGCGTTCCTGGACGCCTTTGGTGTGTGTTCTAGAATTTTCTCCCAGTCCCTCTCTGGTATCTGTTTACCAAGGTCTTCTTCCCAGTGTAGTTTCAGTCCCTGTATTGGATGCTGTGCATCTTTCTGTATGGCCTTATATAGGCAGGATGAAGTTTTAATTCTTCTCGCTGAGAGCGCTACATACCTCCAATGTACCCATATCTTGCGTGTCAAGGCCCTATGCTTCAGGAAGTGACCCCCAGGGATGTCATATGCAGCCTGGAGGTCCTCGAAGTGTAAGAGTGCGGAGTCTCTGTATAGGTCTCCCATTTCTCTCAGTACTACTTCTACCCAGTCTTCTAGCCCTGCCCAGTGTTCCCCCTGTGGGAGATATCGCAACATTGTCAGTGGTATGTCAGGGGAATAGGGAGTCGCAGCGCCCACCTTCCTTAGGTATCTGGACCAACAGCGCACAATCACCTTGGTAGCAATAGTGTCCTCTGTCGTAGTGCAGCACACTCGTAAAAGGATTTTTGCTAGGTTGGCAGTATCCGATGCATCTGGACAGCGTTCCCTGTCTGGATTACGGTCTGCAGCCAGCCATTGGATCAGCCAGTATAGCTGTGCAGCTAAATAATAGCTCTCAAGGTTAGGCACCTCCAGCTCGCCCTCTGCCGTAGGGCGTTGCAGTGATGACAATGCTACTCTCCGTCTGCCTCTACCCCAAATAAAGGACGTGACCATCGAGTCCAATTTTTTCAACATCGCCCGTGGGATCCACACTGGCAGTGTCCTGAAATAATACAATAGGCGTGGCAACGTTAAGGACTGCCACTTTTCCAGCTACGTGAAGCTGGAGCGTGCTCTAGAAGTCCATTGCTGCTTTTGCCGCCCTCACCGCCTTGCCCACATTGCCTATTTTGACGGCTTATCATTGAACCCATTTTTTTGTTAACTCTACTGTAACATTATTTGCCATCAACCACTTACCACATCATACACACTAAGGCAGATGAATAAAAAACGCATTTCAATACTAGACGCCCGTCATTTTACTGAGTGATGATAAATTAACGACAGTAACATTGTACTTTCCCGCCACCACACTTCCTATATGCCTGCACTTCAAAAGGCCCCTATGGGTTTTTTTTTCTAGAGGTACATGAAAACGATGTATTCCAGTCAGTCATTGCATATGCACAAAATTGCCATATTGACATCAAATTACATATCGTGATTGGTAGACAGGATCAGCTGGTATAAATGCCTGCAGATGGCGCTTTGTACCTTGAAACAACTAAAAGTACTTTGCTTCTTGCATAGTCCTTAACTGAGCGTAGAAGGATGCCTTTGGTAAGAATGCAAACACACACATTTATGAATATTCACAGACTTTACCAATGGTTTTTCACAACAAATGTGCACACCTATTCTTTGTGCCAATGAAGGGTAGAGTTGCCGAATGTGAATCTCTAAAAGTGAAAACTATACTCAAATATTAAAAGGAATCCCACAGTCACTAGTTTTGTGATTTTGAGATAGACTGGTGAATCAGGCCCTCTGATGCCAGAAGTGCAATGAATATGAACATCTGAAAATCATTGACTGGCTTTTCGTGCAGGTTTATCCATTAATCAGTGATTGGTTTGAAAGGCTCAGTTCCTTCCGAGATCTCTCAGCTGACCAGAAACAGAGCTGCCTTTGTATGAACTGAAGCTCTTTCCATCGCTGAGTGATCACAAGATTATTTATTAATCTCCCCTCTAACATTAACTTCTCCTGAATAAAGAACACTCCTCATATTATTGCCAACGGTCGATGCTCACACACACACACACACACACACACACACACACAAAGCCTCACACAACTCCACGTGCCCGGAAAACTAGTGCAGTACTTTGAACGAGAAGTGTGGCTTGTTTTGACAGGGGTAACTCGAGTTCTTCTCAGGGTTCTCCAATGTCAGTCCCGGGGGTCCAAATCCATGCCAGGGGGCAGATTTATGAGGCCCTTGCGCCACGTTTACGCCGCTGTTGCGTCACGCAAGGCGGCGTAAACGTGGCGCATCCCTACAACCGATTTACAACGTGACGCATCTAGGCAGATGCGTCACGTTGTAAAGCCCTGCGCCGCTTGTGGGCGTTCCGGCGCAGGGTGGGCGTTCCGGGGCAGGTGCGCCTCGCAAAAGTGGCTGAGTGAAATCTATAAGATTTCACTCAGTCACTTTCAGGCCAATGCTGCGTCAAAACCCTGCGCCCGCTTGAAGCAGGCGTAGGTCTTGACGCAGCATTGCAAAGATGGGGCACCCCCGAGCCTTGCTGGAGCTGCGTCGCGCTTGCGACGCAACTCCAGCAATGCGCCACCTTAACGGCACAGATGCGTCACGCATCTGTGCCGTTTTTGCCCCATGGTGCGCCGCATTGTAAATGCGGCGCACCATGGGTGGCGGAGCAGCGGCGCAAGATAACTGGCGCATCCCTGGGGATACGCCCGTTATCATAAATCTGCCCCCTGATGTTTAGCATATTCACATTTGGATAATTCAAGTCATCTTAATATTCCTGCATGGATCTGGTCCTCCTGGACCGACATTGGAGAACCCTGTTCTAGTGCCAACTTCAAACTACACCAGGGAGAGCAAAGAGAGAAAGGAAGCAGGTGTAGGTTGAGAAGAGCAAGCACTAAAACACCAGCCGATCTGATTTTTTTTTTTATAATGAACAGTTTTTAGGTGTGAGTATTAAGGTGTATTGTGCGCATCGTTTTGGAACACAGAGGGATGATAGTGTGATAAAGTGATTAGGTTGGCCTTTACTTTTTTTTGTGTAGTCTACTAGAGAGCACACGTGTCTGGTTGCAAAAGACCTATTGTGGGCTTACCATAAATGTACAGGAGCTGTATTGCCACTATCATTTGCTTGTGTTTCATTCAATGGCGTTCTTTGTACCAATTTGCCCTTCTCGCGTTTGCCCTTCAGTGGAGTTTAATCTTTTTACCACCGTTCTGATAGGCTGGCTTCTATCCTGCTGCTTCTCACTTTCAGAGAGCTACTTTTTAGGTCTAGCTTGATAGCACAGCTCTCTCCAGACCGTATATGGTCAACATAAAAAAGAGAATCTACGAGCACTACAGAGAGGAGCGTTGGTTCTGCCCACATTTTGGTAGGCTGGGGTACATCTTTTGATTGGGCGGAAATTGTGTGCTTCCACAGAAAAAGTGCTTTCCCTTCACACAGCTGTGATTATTTTGTGTGTTTATCCAGCTGCATGAGTCAGCAACGTGGCTAAATAGAGATGGCTCACTAACATAAGCATAAAGTCTCAAGTTTACACAGGGGTGGAGCTTGAACTTTCAGAGGCATGCACATGGCACTGTTAAAGTGTCTTTGATAAGCAGATATTTTATGATGTTTGTTTTTTCTCTGGAAGAAACACATATCCCCTACATGTTCCATTATTAATGTTAGACTTCAGTGATCAGTTGCATGCATGCATTTGTAGGTCTGCCTTTATAGCACATCTGTCACCTGACCCTATGTGATCAACAAAAAAGAGATTTCAGAGTACTACTGACAGAGCTTCAGCTCCATCAGCCTGTTGCTTTCCCTTAGTAGAGGATTTGATTGGGCTGAAGTGTGTGTGCTTCTACCGAAAAAAGTATGCGTGCTTTTTAGCTTGTGGCAAAGCATATACTCAATAGAGTGGGACTGAGTTGGTTACGGTGGCAATCCAATGATCATAGCTATTGGTCTGATCTTTTTATTACGGACTATTATGAAAAAGGCAGTTAACCTGATGTATTTATTGTGAAAAGCATATGTTGAAATCAGTAGGCATTTAAGGCTAGATTGCTATTGCTCTCTGATAAAGCCTACAGATATGTATTTTCTTGCATGGATTTTCACATATTACCATATCAGGTAAGGGTTTTAGTGTTGGTTACCCATCTGACAAACTGTGGATATAAAAGATTTCCACTGTGAGAATCCTTGCTAAGCCCTTTTAGGAGAAATACTATTTTGCTTTGTCAACTGTGATTTTGTACACATTTGTAATTTACATTGTTAGCAAATTTGTTAGCAAAATGTATAAAGCGCATGGCTACCCCAGCACCGGGGCGTCCAAGCGCTGGCAGATCGAGCGGCAAAGGTAAAGTGGAAGCTAGGAATGTGAGAAGTTAGCCTGGCAGATGATGTCCACTATTCTAGCGGGCACCTTGCACCAGTCTTAACGACCCTTATTGATGGTGGTTGTAAAGTCAACCTTATAGACAAGCTATCCTAGTGGTAGCATGGACCAGCAGTCTTAGGCTAAAACTTCAGAGAGCATGTGAAGCCGGCTGTTTTACTATATATAATCCCTTGAATACCAAATGAAAGGACACCACACAAGGTAAATATCAAATATATATGTATTTATTACTAACACAACCCCTCTGCACTCTTTATGAGGTCAGAGTTTGAGATACGTTACAAGTTACTCATTAAGCATACTATAAGTTGCACAAATACAATTCTCCCTAGGAGCCTCACGAACCATATACTAAGTAAGTGGTATAAGGACCACTTCAGGAATGGTGAATAGACCTAGGGCCTAGGGAATCGCTGGGGCTACACTACAGAACCAGAGGTTAGGAAGTAGGAGACCCACGGGAGACGCTGGCAGTGTGGGAACGCAGTCGCGAGATACCATAGCGTTATAATGGGAACATAAAAGTTACAAAGTAGTTGATTAAGGACACTTCTGGATGGACTACGGTAAACCCCTTTTAAACTAGGACACTTCGAGAGTCAATACCCAGGGGAGCACCGGAGTACTCAAGTTACCTCACCCAGGGAAGCCGGGTGCATAGGTGTCTTTTCGTGTCGGGTTTTGTCGCTGTTTCCTATGGAGAGCTGCAAAGAAGTGCAGCAGGCGACCAGGAGAAAAGTATCCGGGTGGATCCAAGGGTGGATCAAATATGGGAAGAACCTGAAAGCAGAGGGGACAGAGTCTGGGTCACTAGCCAGTGACCAGGAAGGAACCAGGAAGGAACCAGGCGATGTTGAGATGCAATCAGGTGAAGAGATGAAGCTTGTCTCTGCAGCCACGAGGACCAGGAGGCGTCGACAATGACCAGGAGCTGGATTCGAGCTGACCTACAAAGGATCTAGTTGACTTCGGTGTCGGTATCCGGATTGGACCCAACAAGCCTTGGCAAACACAATCCATGCAGGAAGGGAAGATGGGCTTCAGTTCAGACCAGCAAGTTCTGGGGAGCTTCTCCTCTGCAGGAAAGCTGGAGTAAGCCTGTAGCAATTAGGCCAGTGGTGTAGATTCAAAGAAAAGTCTTCAGGGGGCTAACTAGCCAATGGGCTAGCAACCGGGAAGACTTGTCAAGCTGAAATGCAAGAGCAGGCCCCACAAGGCACTCGTGGAGTGTGGAGGGCTGAGCTTCAGTGCAAATGGTACTCTGGTCTGGGGCTTCTCAAACCCCAAAGCACAACTTCAAGGGTGCCTTGGTCGTTGCACTGTTAGCAAAGTGCAGGTAGCCCAGGGTGTCCGGTCCCACGTCTCTCGTGTCCGCCACGGGTCTCAGCTTTGCTGTGGATGTGGATCGGAGTCGGAAAAGTCTGGAAGTCCAGTTCTTGAGTCACTGAGTCTTCGGGTTCCGGCAGGAGCATCAACAAAACAAACCGGCAAGTTACTGGTGGTGCCTTTTTGCACAGGGTGGTCACTCCTTGACCACAAGGGAGATGTCTTCAGTCTTCTAGATGGTATAGAACGTCGAAGGTCCAAGAGTTCCATTTCAGAGTTTCAGTCCAGGATAATCTAATGTCTCTAGACACAGCTCCTATCTTTATACTAATCTCAGGGGCTGGATTACCTGCTAGGTCCCTCCTATGGGTGGACCCTGAGAAGGGGGTGGTTACACCCCTTTCTCTTTGTCCAGTTTCGCACCAGAGCGGGGCTGGAGTGCCCCAGCAACTGGTTTGAACTGGGCTATGCATGGAGCACCTTGTTTGCCCCAGGCAGTGTCTGGAAAAGCATCTTTCCATTCAACCCACCCTGCCCCAATACACTACAGGCTGTCTTGGGAGGTTCCAGCACCTCCCTCAACAGGAAACCTATTGTCCAGGCCTCCCTTGCCGGAGTTGCATCCACCTGCAGGAGGTCAGACTCGTGTCTGTGGCAGCAGCATCCATTTTGTGATGCTGAGGCTCTGTTTAACCTTAATCGGGTAAAGCAGTAACTACATGTCTTCTCCCTCTAGAAGGGTGGAATGCTACCCCCACCGCCAGAACTGGGGGGGGGGGGCAATGTGGGGGGGTAGTATTCCAAAGTTTTTGACACCTTACACAACATGTTTTGGTAAAGCCAAACGAAAGTTAGCATTAAACGCGAGGATTATAATGCACTTAAGAGTATATGGTATGGCAATATCATAGAACAGCTATAAGGACATGGTTCCGAAAGCTGCAGAAGGGCTCAGCTCATGCTGGAGCACCCTCTTACATAAAACCAAGCACTCTGCCTCCATGATTGTTAAGGCCCGCCATATGATTGACTTATAGGTGCATATGTGTCTATATATAAGATAGATATAGATATACTATATCTAAGTAAGGGGTGATTACACCACCTTACCCAAGCTGAGTGATCAGCCTGTGGTGTCAGTTTGGATGGCCAGCCAGGGGTGGCATAGTACATGCTGCAGCCCCTGGTAGGCCTTGGATGCACCTATGCCCTGGGTACCTATGGTACACTATACAGGGGCTTACAAAGGTGACCCAATACCCAATCAGGTATGTACCTAAAGTACATGGTATCAATTTAGAGAGAGAACAGCTGGGCTATGGGTCTGATTAGCAGGCCCACAGCCACACTAAAGTCGAAAAACCAGAGAATCACAGCAACAAGTGGGGGTGACCATAGGAAGCAGACCCTACTCTCCTACACAACCACCCCCCAAACGTAGGGACATTAAACTAACCTTGACCAGTTGAGTCTTCATGTTCTAAGTGGGAATATCTGCATTTGCATGGTCAGTCCCAGGTCTATGGTCCACTGTAAACTCCATCCCCTGTAGGGAAATGGACCACCTAAGCAGTTTGGGATTTTCACCCTTCATCTGATTTAGCCCAGGCCCAAGAAAGCTCTGACCTGTGTCTGGGTGGTTGGAGGAGCCCAGTCCTTTATGGTCTGGATCTTTCTCTCCAGTGGTTGAACCTGACCCCACCTACAAGGTGACCCAGGTACACAACATTACTCTGCCCTATCTGGCACTTGGTAGCCTTGATAGTTAGGTCTGCCTTCTGCAGGTGGATCAGGTGATCTTCCTAAGTGGAGCTAAAGACAGTAATATCATCAAGATAAACTGCACAGTAGTCATCCAGACCTGAGAGGACTTGGTTCCCAACCTTTGGAATGTGGCAGGTGCATTCTTCAGACCAAAGGGCATTACCACAAATTGATAATGTCCTCCTGGGGTTGAAAATGCTGTTTTGGCTTTTGCATCATCAGCTAGTCTGATCTGCCAGTAGCCAGCTGTCAAGTCAAATGTGCTCAAAAACTTGGCAGAAGCCAATCTGTCAATGAGCTCATCTGCCCTAGGTATTGGGTGGGCATCTGTCCTAGTGACAGCACTGAGACCTCTGTAGTCCACACAAAACCTCATCTCTCTCTTACCATCTTGGGTGTGAGGTTTAGGCACTAGGACTACAGGACTGGCCCAAGGGCTCTCTGAGGGCTCAATAACTCCCAACTCCAACATATTTTGGACCTTTGTCCTGATACAGTCCCTGACATGATCAGGTTGCCTGTAGATGTTACTCTTCACAGGCAGACTGTCACCAGTGTCCACCTCATGGGTGCACCAGCTTGTCTGACTTGGAGTCAGTGAAAACATATGTCTGTAGGACTGGAGAACGTGTCTGCAGTCCCTCTGTTGCTGATCAGTGAGGATGCCTGCCAAGACTACACAATCAACTGACCCATTGTCAGGGTTCTGAGAAAGCAGGTCTGGGAGAGGGTCACTCTCCTCCTCCTGTCCCTCATCTGTAGCCATGAGCAAGCCCATGTCTGCCCTGTCAACATATGGTTTCAATCAGTTGACAAGTAGCACCCTGTGGGGGCTCCTGGGAGTTCCAAGATCAACCAAATAGGTTACCTCTCCCTTCTGTTCAACAACAGTTTGGGGTCCAGACCATTTGTCTTGGAGTGCTGCTGGTGCCACTGGGTCCAACACCCACACTTTGTGTCCTGGCTGGTAAACAGTCAGCACATCCTTTTGGTCATGCCAGGCTTTTTGGAGTTCCTGGCTAGCCTCAAGGTTTGTGGATGCCTTTTTCATGTACTCGGCCATCCTGGAGCGGAGACCAAGTACATAGTCCACAATGTCTTGCTTAGGCTTTTTGAGAGGTAACTCCCATCCTTCCTTCACCAGACAAAGGGGTTCTCTTACAGGATGCCCAAACAGAAGTTCAAAAGGGCTGTAACCAACCCCCTTCTGTGGGACCGCTCAGTAAGCAAACAAAAGGCAGGGCAGAAGGATGTTCCATCTTCGCCTAAGCTTTTCAGGTAAACCCTTGATCATGCCCTTTAAGGTCTTGTTGAATCTCTCCACCAGACCATTGCATTGTGGATAATAGGGTGTGGTGAACTTATAGTTCACTCCACACTCCTTCCACATAGCAGTCAAATATCCAGACATAAAGTTTGCACCTCTGTCTGAGACAACCTCCTTCTGAAAGCCCACTCTTGAGAAAACTCCCAGGAGGGCTCTTGCCACAATAGGTGCTGTTGTGGTCCTTATGGGAATAGCTTCTGGGTATCTGGTGGCATGATCCACTACCACCAGAATAAACCTGTGTCCAGATGCTGTTTGGGGATCCATTGGACCAACAATGTCAATCCCAACTCTTTCAAAGGGAACCCCCACCACAGGTAGTGGTATTAGGGGGGGGCCTTTGTGGTGCCACCTGTTTTGCCACTGGCTTGGCAGGTGACACAGGAGCGACAAAACTCCTTGGTATCTTCTGACATGTGGGGCCAGTGAAAGTGAGGGACAAGCCTGTCCCAAGTCTTGTTCTGGCCAAGATGTCCTGCTAAGGGAATATCATGGGATAAGGTAAGAAGGAAGCCCCTGAATGCCAAAGGTATGACCAACCTCCTGGAAGCACCAGGCTTGGGGTCTTTAGCCTCTGAATAAAGGAGCCCTTCATCCCAATACACTCTATGGATACCTGTAGCATTCCCAGCAGCCTCAGCAGCAGCTTTCTGTCTGAGGGGTTCAGGAGAGGGGCAGTCCAACTGTGCCTGCCTCAGATCTGCCCTTGAAGGTTCCCCTGTCCCAAGAAACTCAACCTGATCAGGCCCAAGCTCTTCTAGGACAGTTCCTTCTTGGGTCTCACAGTCAGCTTCCTTGGAAGACTGATCCCCATCCAGAGGCAAAGGGGAAGGCACTGCCTTAACCCTACTGCGCTTTCTCTTGGTAGGCAACTGGTCCATAGTTTCAGGATCCAGTGCCTGTTCAGTTTTGCACTTTTTAGCCTGTCACCTAGTCACAGCAAGGACATGTGCTGATATACCTAACATCTCTGCATGAGTCCTATACTCCACTTCAGACCAGACTGAAGGTTCCAGATCATTGCCAAGCAGACATTCTACAGGGAGGTCTGAACTAACAACAACCATTTTGAGGCCAGTTACCCCTCCCCAGGAGAAATTAACAATTGCCATACTATGGGTGTTAGTGACATTGCTTGCATTGGTCACTAGGTAATTCTCACCTAGTATAAACTGTCCAGGGTCCACAAAGTTAGGTGTCACCATGGTGACACTGGCACATGTGTCCCTGTAGGCCCGAGCCACTTTATTCTTAATTAAAGGAGTCTGTCTGTACTTGCCCAATTTACTGGGGCTCACAGTAGAGGACATAGCCATGTCCACATCACAGACAAGAACAGCTTGAGTTGGTATTCTGACTAGGCCAGAATACATCTCAGCTCCCAGGGTTAACCCTACTACACCCTTCTGTTGAGAACCACCAATATTAGCTGAAATTGGGGAACAGTTGCCCTAGGGGCAATGGTGGCTGGAGCTGCCTCCTTCTTGGTGCAATCACTGGTCCAGTGAGTATTACTTTTACAAAAATTACACCATGGTTTCTTTGGACCTTCTTTCTTTTTGGATTTCTTGGAACCCCCTCATTAGAAGCTTTTTGGGGACCTGGTGAAGACTTCTGGTCTTTTGCTTTCTCCCCACCCTTTTGGTCTTGCTTCTTCTGATCACCACCTTGGTTCTGTACCTTCTGCTTCACCCTGGTTCTGACCCATTTGTCTTCATTCTTTCCTAATTCTTGGGGAGAGGTCAGATCAGAGTCACTCAGGTGTTGATACAACAACTGGTTCTGACAATTATTAAGAATTTGTTCTCTCAAAATCAAATTATACAATCCTGTATAGTCTTTGACCTTACTGCCAGCCTTTCAGAGCCTTAGTGGCACAATCTACAAAGTCAGTCCAGTCCTGAGTCTGTGTCTTCTGGGTGTCTCTGAACAGCAACCTATACTGCTCAGTGGTTAAGCCAAACCCATCTATCAGAACACTCTTCAGGACAGTGTAGTTGTTAGCATCCTCTTCACTAACTGTGAGGAACTTGTCTCTACCTTTTTCTAAAAAGGAGAGCCATAAGATTGCTGCCCACTGACTTTGGGGTACCTACTGTACTTTGCAAGCCCTCTCCAAAGCAGTTATCCACTTGTGGATGTCATCACCATTTTGGTAGGGAGGGACAATCTTATTTAGGTTTCTATTGTCATATGACCTTTCCCTATCTCTAGGGATGTTGCTGCCACCAGTGGGTGCTAACCCACTCAATTTTCTCTCTTTCTCAAGAGCCAGGGTCTCTTTCTCAAGGGCAACTTCTTGCGTCCTAATTCTAAGCTTGGTTTCTCTCATCCTTGCCTTATGTTCTCTTCTCTCAGGGGAATTCATTCTCCTGAGAGTTGAGGCATCTGACCCTATTAAGTCACCAGACTGGTTGAAGTCACTGGAAAGTGATCTCCCCCTTCTGTGCTCAGTGTTAAGCCTACTTGGGGGTCTGGTTTGGATTCTCTCCCCTCCAGTCCCATGTAGCTTGACCTGGTTCAGTTCTCCAACTCGGACCTGATCATCATCCTCTTCATCATCAGCACCTCCTTGATTGTCATCATGGGAGTCTTCTGTTGAGGGATGGCCCCGCCTCCACTACCTGTCTGATCTGGGGTTGCTGCCTTTTCTGCATCATACTGCACTAACAGATCTATTTGGTGTCTCAAGGTTGCACTCTGTCCTTGTCTCAGTCTCCTGAGTGAACATAAACTTCTAAGTTCATTAAAAGTAAATGTATCATAGTTAGAAGGTGCCCTGGGAGGGTCAACTTCTGTGGGGAGAGACACGCTAGGCTCTCCTCTTAAGGACATTTTCTAGTGAGTTGTGGTGTGTGCACCTACCTACACTAAGTGTTATCTACTAGAACCTCTCGTGGAGTTGTAGTCAGGGTGTGCTAAGCCCTTTGCTCTACAACTACTAAGTTCAGTAGAACTTAAGTATGATAAGAACTTGATTTATATGTACCTTCAGGTACCTTAATGTGATCTTTCAAATGATATCTTAAGATTATATGGTAAAACAACAGCAAGCTCTTATCCCATTCGCTGCACACCAATGTGAGAAGTTAGCCTGGCATATGATGTCCATTATTCTAGTGGGCACCTTGCACCAGTCTAAACAACCCTTATTGATCGTGGCTGTAAAGTCAACCTTATAGACAAGCTATCCTAGTGGTAGCATGGACCAGCAGTCTTAGGCTAAAAATTCAGAGAGCATGTGAAGCCGGCTGTTTTACCATATATAATCCTTTGAATACCAAATGAAAGGACACCACACAAGGTATTTATAAAAAATATATGTATTTATTACTAACACAACCCCTCTGCACTCTTTATGAGGTCAGAGTTCGAGATACGTTACAAGTTACTCATTAAGCATACTATAAGTTGCACAAATACAATTCTGCCCTAGGGGCCTCACGAACCATATACTAAGTAAGTGGTATAAGGACCACTTCAGGAATGGTGAATAGGCGTAGGGCCTAGTGAATCGCTGGGGCTACACTACAGAACCAAAGGTTAGGAAGTAGGAGACCCACGGGAGACGCTGGCAGTGTGGGAACACAGTCGCGAGTTACCATAGAGTTATAATGGGAATGTATAAGTTACAAAGTAGTTGATTAAGGACACTTCCGGATGGACTACGGTAAAACACTTTAACCTAGGACACTTCGAGAGTCAACACCCACGGGAGCACCGGAGTACTCGAGTTACCTTACCCAGGGAAGCCGGGTGCATAGGTGTCTTTTCGTGTCGGATTTCGTTGCTGTTTCCTATGGAGAGTTGCAAAGAAGTGCTGCAGGCGACCAGGAGAAATGTGTCCGGGTGGATCGAAGATGAGAAGAACCTGAAAGCAGAGGGGGCAGAGTCTGGGTCACTAGCCAGTGACCAGGAAGGAACCAGGAAGGTACCAGGCGATGTTGAGATGCAATCAGGTGAAGAGGTGAAGCTTGTCTCTGCAGCCACGAAGACCAGGAGGCATCGACGACAACCAGGAGCTGGATTCGAGCTGTCCCACAAAGGATCTATTTGACTGTGATATCGGTATCTGGATTAGACCCAACAAGCCTTGGCAAACACAATCCACGCAGGAAGGGAAGATGGGCTTCAGTTCAGACCAGGAAGGTCTAGAGAGCTTCTCCTCTGCAAGAAAGCTGGAGTAAGCCTGGAGCAATCAGGCCAGTGGTGTAGATTCAAAGAAAAGTCTTCAGGGGGCTAACTAGCCAATGGGCTAGCAACCGGGAAGACTTGTCAAGCTGAAATGCAAGAGCAGGCCCCACAAGGCACTCGTGGAGTGTGGAGGGCTGAGCTTCAGTGCAAATGGTACTCTGGTCTGGGGCTTCTCAAACCCCAAAGCACAACTTCAAGGGTGCCTTGGTCGTTGCACTGTTAGCAAAGTGCAGGCAGCCACGAAGACCAGGAGGCATCGACGACAACCAGGAGCTGGATTCGAGCTGTCCCACAAAGGATCTATTTGACTGTGGTATCGGTATCTGGATTAGACCCAACAAGCCTTGGCAAACACAATCCACGCAGGAAGGGAAGATGGGCTTCAGTTCATACCAGGAAGGTCTAGAGAGCTTCTCCTCTGCAAGAAAGCTGGAGCAAGCCTTGAGCAACCAGGCCAGCAGTGTAGTTTCAAAGAATAGTCTTCAGGGGGCTAACTAGCCAATGGGCTAGCAACCGGGAAGACACGTCAAGCTGAAATGCAAGAGCAGGCCCCACACGGCACTCATGGAGTGTGGAGGGCTGCGCTTCAGTGCAAATGGCGCTCGGATCTGGGGCTTCTCAAACCCCATTGCACAACTTTGAGGATACCTCGGTCGTTGCACTGTTAGCAAAGTGCAGGTAGTCCAGGGTGTCCGGTCCCACGTCTCTCGTGTCTGCCACGGGTCTCAGCTTTGCTGTGGATGTGGATCGGAGTCGGAGAAGTCCGGAAGTCCAGTTCCTGAGTCACTGAGTCTTTGAGTTCCGGCAGGAGCGTCGACAAAGCAAACTGGCAAGTTACTGGTGGTGCCTGTTTGCACAGGGTGGTCACTCCTTAACCACAAGGGAGATGTCTTCAGTCTTCTAGTTGGTATAGAACGTGGAAGGTCCAAGAGTTCCATTTCAGAGTTTCAGTCCAGGATAATCTAATGTCTCTAGACACAGCTCCTATCTTTATACTAATCTTAGGGGCTGGATTACCTGCTAGGTCCCTCCTATGGGTGGACCCTGAGAAGGGGGTGATTACACCCCTTTCTCTTTTTCCAGTTTCGCGCCAGAGCAGGGCTGGAGTGCCCCAGCAACTGGTTTGAACTGGGCTAAGCATGGAGCACCTTGTGTGCCCCAGGCCGTGTCTGGAAAAGCATCTTTCCATTCAACCCACCCTGCCCCAATACACTACAGGCTGTCTGCGGAGGTGCTAGCACCTCCCTCGACAGGAAACCTATTGTCCAGGCCTCCCTTGCCGGAGTTTTGTCCAGCTGCAGAAGGTCAGACTCATGTCTGTGGCAGCAGCATCCATTTTGTGATGCTGAGGCTCTGTTTAACTTTAACCGGGTAAAGCAGTAACTACATGTCTTCTCCCTCTAGAAGGGTGGAATGCTACCCCCGCCGCCAGAACTGGCGGGGGGGGGGTAGTATTCCAAAGTGTTTGACACCTTACATGACATGTTTTGATAACGCCAAACCAAATTTAGCATTAACCGCGAGGATTATAATGCACTTAAGAGTATATGGTATGGCTATATCATAGAACAGCAATAAGGATATCGTTCCGACAGCTGCAGAAGGGCTCAGCTCAGGCTACGAAAAAATCACCACTGGGTATGGGCTCCCAACAGTAAGGCCAAGCACTGACTAATGCTAAACAAAAATAATGCCAATACTGTTCTCCTTATTATTGTTCCTTTTTGTCAATACATACGAATCAAACAATATGAAAAAACACAACTTCTTGTCAGAATTAATCTTTTTTGTTTTATTCTTTTACTTGAGATTCATTATCTTGGTTAGATTTCACCAAATTTAAATTTCAAGAACATCTATACTAAAAATACAAAACATTGTTCACACATTTTTTCATAAAACATTCCCCTCTACACATTCATATTCATTCCATACTCACAGTAACTTCATCCCTCAAGCATTCTATCTCTCACATACACAACCAACACATACTATTTACACTCAGATTACAATATTCACAAAAATGCCATAGACCGTTAATTTGTTAAATTTCTAAAAGTTAGAGCATTCTTTTTAAACAAAGTTTTGATAATCTTATGGCTCAACAGATAAGGTCTACGCGTTTCGAACTCGCAATCGGTTTTGGAGTTCTCATCAGGACCAAAGCTGTGAAAGAAGGAAAAGGAAAAAACCTTTCTTTCGTACTCATTATTCTCTCTCAACAGTGAAGACCCAACTCTACCACTTAACGCTTCTCTTTTCTTACCTCTATTGAAAGAAACTTGTATGTGGGCATTATATAACACAACGCTGAACAATCTATTAAGGAAATAACAAGAAATACCAAAAGTCACCTCAGTGAAATCTCTCTACTGCACAGTCCCACTCACAGATTTTATATACAAATTTACCTGCTTTTTGCAGTCAGCAAACACACACTTTTCATACATGTGCCGTGCCCTACAGGAAAAAAGGGGAAAACGTTGTTTAGCGCTGGGCTAGAATTCGGTGGATTTAATCTTTAAAAAAACGGTACTTGAAAAACGGTACTCGAAAACAACACAGAGGCTTACTTTGTTTGTTAGACCGGCACCGTGTGGAGGGGTGATAGATGCTTCACATGCTGCCTGTGGTGAAAGAAACTCGATATTAGTGAAGGCCCTTAAACACCTCTTCTTTAAATATCTGTAACGGGTCATTTTGAAAGCATTATCTCACCTTGTAGAGGCGCTCGCCGTGTTGAAAATTGGTCCAGCCTGTCGATTTTTCGGATAGATCATCATTAAGTAGCGGACAAATCTTATGCAACGCGCGCCGCTTCCTGGTCGGCAAAGGATCATGAGAGATGTAGTTATAAGCTGCATCAAGACTTCTTCAATTCAGACTGCCGCCATATTTTAATGTCTAAGTTGCTAATTTCTTTGGAGGGCGGATAGATGTTCATGTTTCGGATATGGTTTTGAAGAAAGCAATTTCAATTTATATTTGAAAGGCTAATTCTGAAGATCCTTATCCGGCCGCGGTCCACTATTGTGGAACGAGTGATGCTTCTCAGTCGGCAGGGGATCATGGGAGAGTGGTTTATTAGGGCTTCTGCAGCCGCCATCTTTAAACGTATTACTTCATGACATGCCCGAGTGTGCGGTACCTATTTTTGTGTGGGAGGGCATGTTGAAAAAACACTCCTATCGTCTTTTTGTCCCAATTGACACTGTATGAGGTCTAAGTTGATTGTATTAGGGAGATTGATGGTCATATAGACCCTTATATAGTATTTTTTCAATTTTCACAACATGGGATATCAGTTGACTGTGTTAGGGCAAATGATGGTCATTTCTACCCCAGGGCGGGGTCTACCACCAGTGTGTTGTGAGTTATTGACCTAGCCAAATTAGTTTAGTTTGTAGATTTCTGTTAGCTCATTTAGACCGTGCACCACTGAATTAAATTTAACAATCAGCATCGCTTCTCTTCTTGATAGCTTCGCCTCCAGATCTCCACCTCTTATATCTTGTTCCACTTTTGAAATCACCGTCCACTTCAAGTCAGTTTCTAAATGATTGTTCAAGCGCCAATGGTTGACCAAAGGGGCTGTTTGCACATTTTTTTTAATTCTTGACTTGTGTTGTGAGATTCTTGTTCTCACCTCTTGGTTTGTCTTGCCAATGTATAGCATATTGCACGGGCATTTTATTCTGTACACTACAAAGCGGGACTTGCAATTAGTAAACACCTCATGTTTCCACACGATGTTGTTATGTCTTAAGACAGTGCCTTCTTCTGTAGTTGCGCAGAAAATACAAGTACCACATCGATGGTGCCCTTGTATCGGTGGTAGACCAATCAGCGTCCTTATTGTGGTCTGTTCTTTTTGAGGAAGGGCCGCCGAACCAACTGGTTAGCTATGCTGCGGTCTTTGCTAAATGCAAACAATGGCACATTGTTCAAGGATTCATTAAGGTTTTTTACCAGATGCCAATTGCTGTTGATGACTTTTTTTAGCATATTGGAATTTGGACAATATGTTGATACAAATACGATTCTGTCCAATTCTTTTTTAGTTCCCTTTTGAAGGAGACACTCCCATGGTGTCCACCACGCTCTTTTCATTGATCTCTTCAGTAATTTTTTGGGGTACCCACTTTGTAGTAAATTCTCGGTCAATTTTGTTGCATGACTCAGATATTCTTCTTTATATTGGCAATTTCGACGAATTTGAAGATATTGTCCGTAAGGTCGCAGTCTGAAAGAAAATCTACCTTACGGACAATATCTTCGAATTCGTCGCTGCCGACTGAGAAGCGTCACTCGTTCCACAATAGTGGACCGCGACTGAATAAGTATCTTCAGAATTAGCCTTTCAAATTGAAATTGAAATTGCTTTCTTCAAAACCTTATCCGAAACATATGAACATCTATCCGCCCTCCAAAGAAATTAGCAACTTAGACTTTAAAGATGGCAGCAGTCTGAATTGAAGAAGTCTCGATGCAGCTTATAACTACATCTCCTATGATCCTTTGCCGACCAGGAAGCGGCGCGCGTTACATAAGATTTGTTCGCTTCTTAATGAGGATCTATTCGAAAAATCGACAGGCTGGACCAATTTTGAACACGGCGGGCGCCTCCACAAGGTGCGATAATGCTTTCAAAACAACCCGTTACAGATATTTAAAGAAGAGGTGTTTTAGGGACTTCACTAATATCGAGTTCCTTTCACCCAGGCAGCCTGTGAAGCATCTATCAACCCTCCACACGGTGCCGGTCTAACAAACAAAGTAAGCCTCTGTGTTGATTTCGAGTACCGTTTTTCGAGTATCATTTTTTTAAAGATTAAATCCACCGAATTCTAGCCCAGCGCTAAACAACGTCTTCCCCTTTTTTCCTGTAGGGCTAGACACATGTATGAAAAGTGTGTGTTTGCTGACTGCAAAAAGCAAATAAGTTTGTATATAAAATCTGTGAGTGGGACTGCGCAGTAGAGAGATTTCATTGAGGTGACTTTTGGCATTTCTTGTTATTTCCTTGTTATTTCCTTAATAGATTGTTCAGCGTCGTGGTATATAATGCCCACATACAAGTTTCTTTCAATAGAGGTAAGAAAAGAGTAGCGTTAAGTGGTAGAGTTAGGTCTTCACTGTTGAGAGAGAATAATGAGTACTAAAGAAAGGCTTTTTCCTTTTCCTTCTTTCACAGCTTTGGTCCTGATGAGAACTCCAAAACCGATTGTGAGTTCAAAACGCGTAGACCTTATCTGTTGAGCCATAAGATTATCAAAACTTTGTTTAAAAAGAATGCTCTAACTTTTAGAAATTTAACAAATTAACGGTCTATGGCATTTTTGTGAATATTGTAATCTAAGAGTAAATAGTATGTGTTGGTTGTGTATGTGAGAGATAGAATGCTTGAGGGATGAAGTTACTGTGAGTATGGAATGAATATCAATGTGTAGAGGGGAATGTTTTATGAAAAAATGTGTGAACAATGTTTTGTATTTTTTGTATAGATGTTCTTGAAATGTAAATTTGGTGAAATCTAACCAAAATAATGAATCTGAAGTAAAAGAATAAAACAAAAAAGATTAATTCTGACAAAAAGTTGTGTTTCTACATATTGTTCAATTCCTATGTATTGACAAAAAGGAACAATAATAAGGAGAACAGTATTGGCATTATTTTTGTTTGGCCACAGCTCATGCTACAGCACCCTCTCACATAAAATCAAGCACTCTGCCTCCAGGATTGTTGAGGCCGGCCATAGGAGTGACTTATAGGTGCATATGTGTCTATATATAAGATAGATATAGATATACTATATCTAAGTAAGGGGCAATTACACCACCTTACCCAAGCTGAGTGATCAGCCTGTGGTGTCAGTTTGGATGGCCAGCCAGGGGTGGCATAAAACATGCTGCAGTCCCTGGTAGGCCTTGGATGCACCTATGCCCCGGGTACCTATGGTACACTATGCAGGGGCTCACAAAGGTGACCCAATACCCAATCAGGTATGTACCTAAAGTACATGGTATCAATTTAGAGAGAGAACAGCTGGGCTGTGGGTCTGATTAGCAGCGCCACAGACACACTAAAGTTGAAAAACCAGAGAATCACAGCAAAAAGTGGGGGTGACCCTAGGAAGCAGACCCTACTCTCCTACAAGGAAGACAGACAACCCAGAGAGACCAGTACAGGCGTGGCGGGGCAAGAAAACGCTCCAGCTAGATGGAAGCGAACAGCCAGGTTTTAATCTGTGTTCTGCAGGCCAGGTGGTCATGGGTGCATAGGGCCGCGATTGGGATAGAGTTCCAAAGGAGAGGGGCTAGAGACCTAAAAGAGCTTCCTCCCGCTCTGCTCCTGCGCACCCTGGGAGTGCAGTCCAGGTGAAGATCAGCGGAGCGCGGAGCCCGTGTGGGTACATACAATGAGCATAGGCCCTGCAGAATCTGGGGGCCTTGGCTAAACAAGATCTTGTGAAGGATGCAGAGAGTTTTAAAAAGGATTCTGCGTTCAATCGGGAGCCAGTGTAAGCGTCGCAGGAGATGGGAAGTGTGACAATATTTAGGGAGGGCAAACAGAGTACAGGCAGCAGCGTTCTGGGCCCGTTGTAATCTGTTTGTGACCATTTTAGAGGTACCCAGTAGAAGTCCATTACAGTAGTCCAGACGAGACAAGACTACTGATTGAATGATCATCTGACGGATAGGGGCAGCAAAGCATCCTAGAATGGGCTTCAACCCACGTAGGTGGCCAAAGCAGGTGCCTGACACTTTTTTGGCATGCAGTTCAAAGGACAGGGAATTATCCATTAGGACCCCTACATTTTTTACTGGGTTCTTTGGTTTGGGGAGAGGGCCCAACTCAGCGGGCCACCATTGGTGGTCCCAATTGTGCGAGTCTCTCCCAAACAAGAGCACCTCCGTTTTAGAAGAATTAAATTGGAGGTAATTGTCCGCCAGCCAATCTGAGATTGTCAGGATGTCTTCCTGGAACCTAAGTTTGTTTACGCCGGGGTCTTTGGAGAAAGTAAACAGCAACTGCGTGTCGTCAGCGTAGGATAGCATCTTAATCCCCCGGGCCTTGGCCAGAAGGGCCAGAGGGTGGATGTACACGTTAAAGAGTGTGGGGCTCAGCGCAGAGCCCTGTGGGACACCGCAGTTGAGAGGATGGATATTGGACTGATGAGGGGAGACATGTATCTGGAAGGAACGTTCACATAAAAAAGATGCAACTTGTAATTTAATAACTGTATGTCTGATGGTTGTCTTGTGGGAACGTTATGCTTTACAGTGTGTATAAGTTTTTTATAGTGACAACCTATAGACCCAATTGGTGTGCAACAAAAGTTATGCCTGATGCCATAGGTCTGGTCTGTTTGTTATGAAAAGTTATGATAAAGGCATTAGACTTGGCGTATTTATTATGAAAATCAAAAGTTAAAGCCAATAGGCCTCTAACAGTGAACTGTTTTCATAGGATGTATGACATTACAACGCGTGCTTTTACCACGCATGCCTTTACAATGCTGTTTTTACAACGCATGCCTTTACAACGCATAGTGCTTTGGGCCGCTGGATAGTGAATAGTTTAATTTACTATTCCAACTCCAGTCCCCGTGGATAGTAGGGAAGGTGTTGGATAGTAAATTAAACCTATTCCCTATCCTAGAGCGCCCCCAGCGCAATGCGTTGTAATGGTTTGCGTTGTAAAAGTTGCATCGTAAAGGCACTGCGTGGTAAAAGTTGCGTTATAAAGGATGTTTCCTGTTTTCATACTATGGTACAAGGTGGTGACAGGTATTTGGTTACGAGTACTCTCACTGATTACCATGTTAGGCAAGGGTTTTGGTGTGGACCCTGAGAGTTGAAGATTTTCACTGTGATGATTCTTGATAGGGGATATTGAGAGGGGTTGTATATTGTTTTGCCAACAGTAACTTTGTACATATTTGTCATTTTATAACTGCATGCATGATGGTTGTCATCTTATGTACACTTCAGTAGGCCTGTGATGGATATGTTGTCAAGCCAGTGATAAATGATATATGCCTTGTTGGTTCACTTGGAGAAGCTTTGTCAGATTCCTTATGAGTGACCTGTTTACAATTAAAGTTATGACACAGCAAGTAGGCCTGACTTATTGTGAAAAGCATTTATTAAAGGTAATAGATTTTTAAGATTTTTAAGCGTGGTTTGTTATTAAATTGTGCTTCAATTTATAAGCAGGTATTTGTAGGGGTGAACGAAATTTGCGAAATTTGCTTTCATGTATTTAGGAGAAATTTCAGACAACTGAAAAGAAATGCAAATCCACAAAGTAGCACTATGTATCAGTGCAAAATATGTTCTTGCCTCAATTTTTGGGCAAGGATGCCTTTCGCTAAGAAAATAATTGCACACAAATCACAAGTCCCATGAACAACATCTGCTTTTATCTGGCTGTTGCAGTTGTTCCTGTGTTATAATTTTGCTATGAAGGGCAGTGTCATTAATCAAAGTGGCGTAATGGCATAATTGCGGGAATTTCATGTAAGAAGTGTTATGCTAAATCAGCGAAAATATGCTAATTATATTGGTGTAACTTACATTTTGCATGCGCTTAGTACTTTGCTACAAGGAACTTCACAGTTAACCACAGTATACAAGGGTTTTGGTGACCTATGCGAACAAATGCCTACCATCCTACCAGTTGGCTGTTGGTAGGGGACAGGTAGGATCCAAGTGGGCATTTCTCCTTGACCAATGTGTGACTATAGGAGAGGATCCACCTCAACAGACAATGAGGCAAAACACCACCAGAAAATAAGTATCTAATCCAGATGCTTAACCTCAGAGAGGTTGGTCCTCTCTATTTTTGCTAACGACCCCCTTACTCTCACTTCCAGTTAGGGTTAGGGAGGTAGTTAATAACTCTGTTGAATGCCCAAGACCTGTTAGGCTTTTAGGAAAGGGCAGAAACATGTCGGTTGAAGCCAGGGAAATGCAAAAATCACAGTGTCTACCTCCATACCCCGCTATTACTCAGAGGTATTTTTTAATCATACCCAGGGTACCACGTAAATAAAAGGATAGTTTTGTGGAATACCCTGAGGTATTTTTAGTTAGTAACTGGACCCATTTTATCCAGAAAAAAGATAAGAATATATAAGAACTCCCTCGGGATAGCCCAACGTAAGGTTGAGTCCGCCCTGGTGGTTTCACCTTAACAGGGTGGGACAAGGTGGCCTATGATGAAGCATGTCATATTACGTGAGTGAGCTCACCTCGTCCAATTCTTGGAATTGCCATCTTCAGTAGGAGATATTAAAGCATAACTTCCTTTCCAAAAAAAGATAACAACTGAATCACCTGACCCGTATATCCCTACCATAGGTCGAAACGCCATTGAAACTATGTAACAAACAAAGGAATTGTGGAAATTGCTGTAAGGGACAATCCTATTAGCTACAAGTGGTTGTTTGTTACCTATGTATCAGTAATGTTTTACTTTCTCATTATTGTATTGGTTCTTGTTATGGCTGTAAGACTGGGGGCACACTTCACTGTATCTTTGTTTCTGTGTCCATAAGTATACATTGACTATATGTTTGAGGATAAAAACTGGTTTGCCTGGACATGAATACTGTGGTCTGTTGTGATTTACCTGATATGTGTAACTTAATGCTTGAGATTATTTAACATCTCAAATTTCCAATATTTATTTGAATGCTATTAACGAGAACCACTATTGCTAATAGTTTGTGTTGAACCCAGGTTCCCATGGGTGTAAGGGTTGTTCTTGTAGCCTGATAAAACAGTGAGATAAAAGGCCTCTACGGGCCTTATGTTGATGCATTTGAGGATGAAGATTGCTCACATCAAAGAAGAAAATGGCTCTTCTTAGGAATACACTAGGCAGAGAAGGTCTAAGACAATTTAAATTGTTACTTGCTTTGCAGAATGCTTCCAGCTTAAATTCCTTTGACTATGCCATGAAACAAGTATAACTTAGATATGACAAGAAATTAATAGAGTGATGGAATGCTATAAGTTTTATCAATGGAAACTGGAAATTGGGGCAAATATCGAGGACTATGTAGCGGTATCAAGGACATTAGGAGCAAACTGTCCTTTTGCAGCTATAAACTATGACTAGGTTTTAAGGGATCAAGTTCTGATGAGAACAAATAATAGGAACATCCGAGAGAGGTTATGGGTCACTCCAACTTTGGCTCTTGAGGCAGCTGTTGACAAGTGACGGCTGGTCAAATTATAAAGTGATAGGGTGAAATTACCTAATTGATTTTGAATGTGTGCTGTTAATGTTCCATACCCGCTTTTAGGGGATGGGGACAGTTGCTACTATATAAACATGAATAAACAAGCCCCCCCATCTCTAAACACTAACCTGTATGAAGGGGGTGAAGAGGCTGCAGTACAGCGCTGCCAGGAAGGTTTGCAGTGATATTGCACAAGCACTACTGAGAAATAGCCTACAGTGCCTGCTGCTATTGCTTCTTGCCACCAGCTGCACCCTGTGTCAGAACTGAAATAGGTAGGGTCATTAAAGCTGGTTAACTCTCGTTCACGCAGCATGACGCTATCAGCTTTGTGTGAAGAGCTAGTATACAGCAGTAGGCCTTGCAGCCAGGACCGGGAGCTCACTCTATGAGAAAGTGACTCTCTTAAGTGCACTTCATGTGGAAGGCACTCACAGAAGAAGTGAGTACTGCTAATTCTTTCTTTTGTCGAGCATCTACATACTGCCGATTGGATGTTAGGAAGGGGTACTGGTGAGTCAATCTCCTTCCTTGACTCCTTCCCACCCCCTCACAAAGCCCAACCAACAGTGAAGAGAAAGCAAAAGGACGTTGTAGCCCACGACTTTCCTCCAAGCCTGCCCCACCCATTACTCCCTTGACTATGCTTGTCTGCCCTGCCCCCAACCATTGAAACCAATGGCACGGAGTTGGCCACGCCCAGGGCCACAAACAAATCACCCTATTGCTGATCAAACCACTGGCACTAACAAGGGGCCACACCTCTTCAATGACACAAGCACTCTCACTTGTGACTCAGGGGCGAGTGAGAATCTCACTCGGCACATGCCCTGTAACGAAAAAAAACAATCATCTCAAGCCTGATGGAGCAGCCAGTCCTTTCACTGGGCTGCTTGTGTGTTTTATTCTTCTCCTCTCATCTTCTGTGTGGCAGGCCAATTCACCCACATGCACCAACTACCCCTGCTGTTGACCTAGCAAAATGAATTGAACACTCTGAAAAAAATATGGTAAAATAAGAGGTGCTTGTTCCTATGAAGTGAGTATTATTGGAAGGAAACATTATTCTGAGAAAAGTACTGTTGTGTTTTGTTTGTGTTACACAGTGTATTCTTATATGCCATATAGTTTTAATCATTTACCATATGTTTTGGTTATATAGGTTGTGCACTTTTTATAAAGTGGAAAGGTTTTTGGTGCTGGCTCTTCTGGGTGCATGTTGTTAGGCTCGGGATGAATGGAATGTTCAGAGGAAGAATGTGAGAAGTGGTTGAGTAAATAAAGGGTGGTTGAAAGACATTGGAAAGTAAAGTGCAGGAAGTGGGGCTCGACGAGCAGACAGGCTTATCTCAGAGGCAGTGTGTAAAGCATTTGCGAACACATACAGTAACCCAGTGACAACACAGATGGACACCACACCAGTTGTATATTGAAAATAAGTATTCTTTATATAGATTAAACACAAGACCACAAACGACAAAAATCCACAATACTGTACTTAAAATGATAGAATTAGCTTAGTTCCCTTTAGATGTTAAAATGCGACACTTTGAGTTCAATGTACCTTAGGATGCGTAACACTATACAACGAAAGTGTTGCAGAGATGGTGATGTGTAGGTTCCTTACACGCAGGAACGGTGATGCGTCGGTTTCTTACTGCTCCTCCGTGGCGGTGCGACCTACAATGCCGTGATGCGATGAAGCTACGGTGCAATGCAAACAAAGATGGCGTCTTCTTCTTGGTGCGACACGATATGTGCACGCCAAACGGCCGTGCGGCAACTCACGATTCTTCTGCTCCGGTGATGCGAGGCGCTTCGGCAATGCGATGCGACAGCTGCAGGGGCGACACCCTTCTTCAGTGATGCGACGACAGCAGCTGCGGCGGCGACACGCTTCTCTGGTGATGCGAGACGCTTCGACGATGCGATGTGACAGCTACCGCGGCGACACCCTTCTTCAGTGATGCAACAACATCGGCTGCGGCGGCAACACGCTTCTCCGGTGATGCGATGACTGCAGCTGTGGCGGTGACACGCTTCTTCCTCGTGAGTCGTGCTTCCAGCTCCTTGCGACACGCACTCCCTCAGAAAAGCCCAACACAACTGCAGGCACTTCCAAAGAACTCTTGGGGAGCTTGTTGGTGAAATCTGTTGTCGCTGAGAATTCAGCAGGAGGCAAGCTCTTTCTCAAGCCTTTGGAGATCCTTCACAAGTTGATGAAAGTAGACACAAAGTTCCACTCTCCTCTCTTTGGAAGTTAGGCAACCACTGCAGGCCAATCCCCCAGGCAGCACTTCAGCTTAGGGATAGCCTCTCCTCAGTCTCTAGGGTCTGACAGCTAAACGAAACCAGCTAATTATGGAATCACTAAACCATACATCAATTTACCATAGGGAGCACTTGCACTGTGACACTGAATAGCAGTGGAACAGTGCCTCCGCCTGGACCGTGGGAACTTCGGAGGCCGGTTTCCTGCGCACCCCTGCCTCTTCTCTTTAAGGCAAGCACCTGGGCCTCCCTCTCAGGCTCCAGATGCTCTTGACCACCCTTACTGGCTGCCATGGACCCTGTGGTGACACACGCCCAGTCAGGCAGACCCAACATCTCCAAATGAGCACTTCGCTCCACCTTTGCCCAAGGTGAGCTCTCCAAATCATTCCCTAACACACAGTCAACAGGGATGGCTGGCCTCACAACTACTTGAAGAGTACCAGTGACCCCCCACCCCTTCTCAAAGGGATCCTGAGCCACCTTGCAGTGGCTCTCTGTGTTGTCAGCAGCAAACACTGGGTAAAATGAATTGGGGACAATTGATACAGATTGATAATCAGGGTATATCAATATTGTTGCCACAAAAAGTGTTGTTGGATTCTTCCTTTTAGAGCGGGCCTCTAACATAACTTGAGCTGGTGCCGAGTGAGGTGAGGCTTACCCCTTGCGAAGCAATGGTAAGCCTTTGTTAATACAAACTCTCAATATAAGTTATATTGAGGTATAATGACATTAGAAAGCAATGGTATACATAGAGATGTTATGTTTATTTATTATTTTTCCTAGATGCAGTCCAGTCATCATGCTTACATCAAGGGTTAGAATCCGAATACAACAGCAGTAATACTATATGTATGACTTCTTTTTGCTCTTTGTGATTGCAGTGACAAAGGTTATTATAGGTCCTGACGAAAGCTAGGGAGAATAATCCTAGTGGCTGAAACATGTCGACCGCTGGAACAGTGATTAATTCCTAACTGTTTCGTATCTTTTTCTCACTTTCACACTGATTTTAAATAGGAAAACACATGAGAGATTGCTAGCACTAGCATCAGTAAGGGTAGGATACTATCTCAGGGGTTTATCCTTTTTAATCACTTTCTTTCATAGTTTTGTTTGCACTGCACTTTAGAGATTATCTCAAATCACCCACCCTCTAAATACAATCCCATCTGATTTTTTCATTTTGTAAGAATCTCACAGAAGGATACAACTCTTTCTTCCTGTTCGCTCTGATAATTAAGAGAGGTAGAAGAGGGTTGTTTGGGACCCCAGATGATGACACTGTGCACATGATTGTGTATTGATGGGATACCAGTTATCCTGAGGTGATTCTGAGTATTATTTCTCTGTTTGCTTTCTTTGTTCTACCGCCCACTCAACATCACAGTGAGTTGTGAGTGCCTCTATATTTGTCTCTAGAGGTATACAGTCATCTTTGGCAGTCAGGCAACCACTGCAGGCCAATCCCCCAAACAGCACTCAGCTTAGCGATAGTCTCCTCCTCAGTTTCTCTGGTTCCTCCCCTCAGCATAGGTTTCTTCTTGTTTCCCAAAAGTGATATGAAGTTCTGGGGTCTGGGTCCCTATATTTATACTAGCAAATCCTTTGTCTCTGGAGGCAGAGAGTGTCTGTGCCTAGTCCAAACCAGTTCTGTGCAGTCCTGGAGCACTTTGTTGACAAGACTCATTCTTTCCTTTGACAGGGTGGGCCAGGGACATCAGACGCACCACAGGAGGTGGAGCCAGCATTGTGGGAGGCAAGTACAGCCCTATTCAGGTCCCAGGTGCAACTCCCCCCACCCATCTGCATGCAGATCTCTCTATTCAGCCCTGTGCTGACTCTCCCTGCCTCCTGGAATCCCCCAGCTCCTGCCACTCAAACTCCAGACAAGGAATACACAACCTAGCAGAGGCAGGCTTGGATCGTTAGACAAGAAAATACCTACTGTCTAAAAGTGGTATTTTCAAACACAGAATGTTAAAACCACCTCCAGTAAAAGATGCATTTTATCATTCTGAGTTCAGGCATACTAAACTCGAGTTTCTATCTAGTTTCCCGAGTCAGTTAGGAATATAAGATGTAATAATCAAACTGCCCATTCTGGCCTATGGGGAACAGGTAGCCTTGCAATAGTGAAAAACGAAAATGGCTGTAATTCACTATTAGGACGTTGCCACACACATCAGGGCATGTCCTACCTTTTACCTACAATGCACCCTGCCCTTGGGCCTACCATGAGGTTCATTAATATGCAGAAAAGGGAAGGTTTAGGGACTGGCAAGTGGGTGCACTTGCCCAGTCAGTATGGCAGTACCAGACTGCACACAGGCTCTGCAATGGCAGACCTGAGACACACTTTTACAGGTTGCTTCTGTGGGTGGCAAAACCAGTGCTGCAAGCCCACCAGCAGCATTTGATTTACAAGCCCTGGGCACACTCAGTGCACTGTACTAGGGTCTGACAAGTAAACCAAACCAGTCAATCATGGAGTCTCTAATCCATACATCAATTTACCATAGGGAGCACTTGCACTGTGGCACTGTGCCCAAAGCATCTATAACCAGCAAAAACACATGAGGCGACAGCAAAAAATAAAAGGGAGACCCACACCAAGGTGCCAGGACAAAGAGCTACCTTTAGGTTTGAATATAACATTTATCGAAATAACTCCCACATTTTCTTCACTTTATCATCCTTATCTCCCTCAGTCCAAGCACAAGTTTAAACGTGCCTATTTACTGTGAAGAATGTCGGGGGTGGGATGCACACCATGATATTCCAGCTTCAAATTTGGGCATGACACTGAGCCTAGCTGCACGCTAAACGGGATTACAGATGGATTAAATGGTGAAAAGCTGGAATATCATGGTGTGCATCCCACCCCCGACATTTCTCTATTGAACTTAGCCCAACACTGGGATAGCACCCGTTTGTGTACATGGATTAAAAAGGAAAATAAGAGCAGAGCAAGAGTCCACACGATGACTTCAACATCTAAATTCATGAAAGAGACAGTGTTTTAAAGCTGAAATCGGGTTCACTGTTTGTATGAATAAAAGCAGAGCAGAGACATTGCAAACCAGTCACGGGGGTATACAACCATAATAGAAGCTGTCCGTAGACGATGAGTCTTTACACACACAGATATTTTCAGTAGTGCATGATGGGAATGCGAGTTCCGGTTAGTAGGTCGGAACGTCATTAGTGCAATAGGAGGCAGGTGAGGGTTGAATTGGGAGGAGCAAGAGAGAGAATGTCTGGTTAAATGTACGGAAGGGAGAGGGATTCTCATACACTTTTTTGGATACACCGAGGACGTTTCAAAATTAGCAGCGGGATGTTGCAGGTAGGAAACAGTGCTAAAACAAAGGAGGAAAAGAGTTTAGTCTAACGTTCGGTATGAAGGATAATAGATTAGAGGGAATGACAGGTATTAACTGAGGCACAATGTGGGAACTTGCTCGGTATAAATCAGGAAACGCAAACAGGAAGTGTTAATTAAAGTAACTGTGAGTTAAGGGCAAGGATTTATTAGTGGGCAACGTGCAAGTGCTAACGCGGGATTACTGGTTATTAGTTACTTTACCAGCTCCCAAACCAAGTCGACTGGATCGTTGGTACCTGTCATTGAGTAAAAGGCAATCTAACAATAGGTCAATCAATTAAGAACTTACACCACTCTAAATGACCACTGACCAAATTTAAGTTTCAAAGATTTAATATAAAGTCAAAGATAACTGAAGATACAAACTTCTCAAAATGAGATTCAAAAGATAAATTGGTATCACTATGAACATGAACTTTTGAATAGTCTGAGTCTGAAAAACAGAATAATGAGTACAAATTCAAATAACATGAGCGTTGCCAAAATGGATACAAGTTGCAACCTCAAAGTCATTACAGAAAAGAAAATTCAGGTTAGTCTGTCCCTACACTATACTAAGTGACATCTCTACTTAACAAGATCTTTACCCCTCTAGGTGTCAGCCGTGGTGACTTCCTAAGAAGATCACGCACTTCTCTTTGTCTATTCTCTGATAATGGGTCTCTCCTGATCAGCCTATCTGCCTACCCATCCGCTTCCTTAGGCTCCCAAAATCATCTGCTCTACTCTCCTCCCGGGTCGCTTTCCCTAATACCAAATCACATTTCCAATAGAAACGCCCCTTGGGACGCCCCTCACGTGGTACATCTTTGCGCGGTAAACTCCATGATGGTACTCTTCAAGACCCTCGTTATAGTTGACCTTGGTTCCCAGGCTTCTTCTCCAGTGCGCCGATACCCCCTGAAATTCCTGGAAACTCCTACAGGCCTGCGCCAAGCGCCACTGAACAAAGCCCCTTTCATTCTAGCTGATTAGGACCCTCGCACCTGCATACAGTCCGTCCTGCAGTGGGCCTCAAATTCCAGACTCCACCATATCTATAGGTCGTAAAGCACACGCGAAGCTCTGTGCTGGACACCTCTCGACTTCTCCTCTAACGAGCACATGGCACATCAAAGGAGATGACATTATCAGTACAGGCCTCCTTGATTTACATGAAGCGAGTCCCTGCACTCTAAAACATTAACTTGATTTAAACAACATTCTTAACTAGCATACGTTTCTAAAACAACACATCTATAAAGCATATATTTCAAACTTAGTTCGATAATACATTTTTGGAAGAACCATGTTAACCCCATCTCACATTATTTTAGCAGCACGTTTAGATTTGCTGTGAATTGCCCTAAGGCCTACACAATATACTGGTTTTCAGAGTTCTATTCAACTCTAACATGATTCCTTTAACATGAGAACATGAGGTTTTCATATTCATTCCAACACTTCTACATTAATCTCACACAGTTATGATTATTGTTACTCTACTTAAACATTCTATACACTTCACTACTGAATATAAGACACTCTGTGTATTTCACTTCTAAATATAAAACACTCGTGTGCAAAAGCATGTTTAAACTAACTACGTGCTTGTAAATATGGTGCACTTATACATTTTTCAGACTTGTGCTCTCTCAATCCCCCCTTTGATGACCTTCAGGGGTCATCACCATCAAGACACCATCACAAAATGTAGAACCCTTCAAAGTGAAGTCGTGGCAGTGCCACCTCTTTTCATTGTCTCTAATGCCTTTAGACTCCTGTATTGAGTGTCCTGCATCGCTGTCAACTTTTCCTCCTGTTTCCTCATAGATCTCTGCAACCTATTTGCTCTATACCACTGATACAAACGCACCAATCCCCACAAAGTGATTACGCAAATCACAATTATGATGATGGGTTTCAGTATGTACCAAACGATACCCTTTCCTAAGTTGGCAAACCAACCTCCAACTTTACCCATTCCATGACCTACTTTTTCCCACACGTTTATCTTTGTCAGATCCTCAATTTCGTAGTGTATGGCAGTGATGTTTCGTATATACTTCTCTAGAGGTTTTGAATTGTCTGGAATGTAAGTGCAACATTCCTGAACCTTCAAAGCCTTACAGACTCCTCCCTCTTTAGCTAACAGAACATCCAAAGCAAGTCGGTTCTGAAGAACCATTGCCCTAATCGATTGCATCTCACCTTCCACCAGCATCAATGATCTAGCTGTACTGGCGGAAAGCCTATCTACGACTGTAGCTAACCTCCTAATCTTAATGTCATTCAGTATCACTCCTAGGATAGGGAATGCAGCACCGAATACATCCCCAATTACTTCTGCTGCACCCAGCCCTCTCTTCCCTCTAGTTGGTATTCCTTTCTTCGTCGTTTCTAAATTCTCAACATGATATATTTTAGGGAAGACAATAGCCAGATAGCATGATCAGTACCAATTATCTGGTAGCTTTACATAGGCATTTCTTCCACATACAAAATATACATTTGGAATTTCTTGCATCTCTTTCAGGAAATCCTTGGAGTAGTACTCCAATTGGAAAGCATGTTCACAACTGACTTGACCTACATACAGATTCTCATAATAGGAGTAACTCCTGTGGATGCACAGTTTCCCCCATTTCTCCTTGTCTAAAGCAATTGGACCAAAGCTACCCTTTCTTTGATGTATCCTTTCCTCCTTGGTCCAATCTGTTTCCCATTGTCCGGAAGCCTTTAGAATCTTCTGCCTCCTGTATCTAGTATCTACCTGCCCTATAAACTTTTTCTCAATTTCTGACACTTGACAAGTCAGATTATTTCTTCGAGCATGTGAAGTATCTAACGTTTTCCATGGAATGAACCATTTGTGTAATCTGTCTTCGCTTTTGTAATAGTCCCACTTGTTCAAATGCTTGTAATTTGGGACCTCTGGCAATGTCGAGTCGAAATTCGAGAAATAATACTCAAATCCTTCTCGTCCATAAAATATGCTCAACAACAAACTGCACGTGATTCCATATGTCAATGGAAGATGATGGTATCTGATACCCTCATCCACAGAAGCTGGTAACTGCATACAAACGTAGCAATTCTTCGCCTCCATGACATCGATGTACTCATAAAGCAATTTAGCATAAGCATTTGACCTGAAATTTCCCTTTTGACTCATCTGTGTGTAACCTTTTTATTTCTGCATCTAACAACGCTTTGTCTTTATCATTGATGTTTCCCTTATCATTAACAGTAGTAGTTCTCGGTGTTGACACTCCCTTGACTTCTTTGACTGCTGTTACTTCTCTCTCGTGTCCCACTATGTATGAGACAGTAACCACTAAAACTATCAGGGAAATCACCACTCCCAACAGTGTGCCAACTATACATTTTGCCCTGCGGTTCGGGTTGCCAGCCTCCATGTTCTCAAACAGTGTAGCTCTTGACGTTCCTTCAGCATTCGCTTCTTCTTCTCTCTGAACAAAGTCTTTCTTTTACATAATGTCTCTCTTTGGAACACTTGGAAGCCGACAATTTACTCCGCAAAACAGTTTAAAGTCCTGTAGAAAACAGACAACCCTAGCCCTTCTCCATCCGCTAAAAGGAAACCCCTACCATTTTTCTTCTTCCACTCGGCGCTAGGTTATCTTGCAGTAATTTTCAAAGTCCTTTCAAAAAGTCTTTTTGCAACAAAGTGTTAGTCCAAAACAATGAGCATTCCAAGAACTTCCACTACTCGCTCAAGCATTTCTAACCGAAGGAGAGTTCCCTCCAACACTGGATATCGTGAACAGCAAACTGGAAATTCAACTGTTTCTAAAATCAATTTTCTTATTCCGCTTAGGAGAGGAGGATAGACGATGTTGAGTGTCAGCAACCTTTCAGTCTCCGCCCCCGGTAGCAGGAACAGTATTTGTACAGTGATGATTGGGTCAGTTCTGATCAGGTTCACTTCCCTGACCCTCCCGGTTCTGTGCCCCACCGACATCTGCAACGAGGTAGGTCCAATCAGGAGTAGAGTATCTTCTACTAGGCACTCGCACCCTCCTTGATCTTCTAGGGCCCTCCTCGGTTCCCTCCTGGGTATCTTCTTCCTGATCCGAGTCTTCGGATATAGGAACAAGTGTTTCTTCCTGGGCCGACCTCAAACTTAGCCTCCTGTCTCTTCCCGGCCAAGTGGCAGCCTCACACCTTGTTCTCCTATATCTCATCCTCACACTCGGTTCTTGATCACTCTGGTACTGATCTGTGTCTGTTTCGTATTCACTGCTGCTCTCTCCTTCAGTTGCGTCTTCAGTCTCACTGCCGCCCTGCCTTCGCTCTTCTTCTGAATCCGATGCGTTCCCAACTTCTTCCGACACCCCCTCAGCTGCTTCGATCCCTTCTTGCGACTCTTCTTCCACTTCTGGGCTTTCGTCTGGGATAGGAGCTGTTTCTTCTAGAGGTGCTGGAACTCTTCGAGTATGGGATGCATGGATCCAATTTGGCAGCCCTCCGTACTTCACCGCGGTGTTCGTGATCAGGATTACCTGAAAGGGCCCACGCCAGCGAACATCTAGGCAGTTCTTTCGGACGTGCTTTTTGACCAACACCCAGTCCCCTGGGTTCAGGTCATGACACAGGTTCCTCGATGCTGGAACTTCAGCCGCATGCACCTGAAGGGACACAGAATGGATGGCGTCAGACAATCCTTTACAATAATCCAAGATCAGATCATCTGTAATATTCAATAGGGCAGCAGTTGGAACTGTGGGAAGTCTCATGGCCCTCCCCATCAGAATCTCGTGTGGAGAGAGACCTGTCCTCCTGTCAGGGGTACTGCGCATGCTCATGAGCACTAAAGGAAGAGCATCTGGCCAACTCAAAGATGTGGATGCCACTACTTTAGCCAATCTATTCTTCAGAGTGCCGTTCACTTGTTCCACAATTCCTGAAGCTTCTGGTCGATAACTACAATGCAGTTTTTGATCGATATTCAGTGTGGAGCACAACATCTTCACTATTTCGCTGTTAAAATGTTTTCCTCTGTCCGATTCCAGAGAGGCAGGCACCCCGAAGCGCGGTATCAACTCCCTGAGCAACAATTTTGCCACTGTGAGTGTATCGCACCTACGTGTAGGGTACGCTTCAACCCATCTGGAAAATACGCATACAATCACCAACACATACCGAAGGCGATTAACTCTTAGCATTTCGATGAAATCTAGTTGCATTCTATTGAAAGGCCCCCCCGACCTCCCAATGTGACTCAGGGTGACTGGTGTTCGTTTGCCTACGTTCAGTTGTTGGCAGGTAACACATCGCTTACATACTGATTCTGCTGCTATTCTAAATTTAGGGCAATACCAAGTTTGCCTAAACACTCTCATCATAGCATCCCTTCCTAGATGTACTGGACCATGTATTTCTCTCGCCATGGGATTAGCTAATTCTTCAGGTAACACAGCCCTCCCATCTGCTGAAACCCAAAAATCCATTTCACTTCGCACGCAACCTGCTATTTCCCATGCCTTTTTCTCTGTTTCAGGTGCGTTCTCCTGCATCATTCTTAAATCCTCCCAAGTGTCTACAGTTTCTAACATCATACTTAATTCAGTCTTTTCTTCAGCACCATCTATTTCCACTTTTGAGAAAGAATAATTTTGTTCTGCACAATAACGTGCGACTTCATCAGCGTATCTGTTGCCTTGTGACACAAAATCTGTATTCTTAGTATGAGCTACACACTTTACTATTGCAATGTCAACTGGACCTTGTAATGCTTCTAACAACAGTCGCACAAATTCTCCATTTCGAATGGGCGAACCAGAGGAGGTCATGTAGCCTCTCTGAGACCACAACTGCCCGAAATCATGAACCACACCGAAACCATATTGGCTGTCAGTGTATATGGTGACTCTCTTTCCGTTTCCTGCTATGCAGGCACGAGTTAGGGCAATAATTTCTGCTACCTGTGCGGAATGTACTCCTTCCAGGCAAGCGGCTTCCACAACTCCAGTAATGGTACAAACAGCATAAGCTGCTCTCAACCGACCAGTATCGTCTCTTAAACATGAGCCATCAACAAAATTAATTTCATAGGGGTCAGACAACGGCTCATCCACAATATCTGGTCTGGGTTTCGTGCATAGTTCAGTCACATCAAGGCAATCGTGGTCTTCACATCCTTCGCCTTCTATTACAGTAGGTAATGGCATTAAAGTAGCAGGATTCAAGACAGAGCATCTCCTGAGGGTCACGTTCTCCGCGGCAAGAATAACTTGCTCGTAGCGCGTGAGCCTACTATTGGTCAGATGCTGCGTCTTCGTCCTGGTCATTAGCAATTCAACTGAATGTGGTACATACACCACCACTGGATGTCCCATCACAATACTCTCGCTCCTTTCAATGCTGACACCCGTTGCAGCAACGGATTTGAGACATCCGGGCAACGCTGCGGCTACTGGATCTAATGTAGCCGAAAAATATGCAACTGGTCTACGGGCATTTCCGTGGGTCTGTGCCAAGACTGACAAAGCACATCCCTCTCTCTCACAACAATAGAGTGAAAATGATTTCTCGTAATCAGGCATTCCCAGAGCCGGAGCACGACACAAATCGTCTCTCAGCTGCAAGAACGCCACCAAGCATTCTTCGTCCCATGGTACCGGATCACTCACCTCCTTGTGCGTCAGTTTCTGTAAGGGCTTTGCTTTCAGTGAAAAGTTAACTATCCACTGTCGGCAGTAACCCACCATTCCTAGGAACATTCTAACTTCTCTCTGTGTTGTAGGCGCATTCATCTTCATTATCGCCTCAATCCTCTCTGGGGACACCTTACGTTTTCCTTTCTCTAACCGGTGCCCTAGATACTGTACTTCTGTCAGACAATACTGCAACTTGCTCGGAGATACCTTATGTCCATTTTCGGCTAAATGGTTCAGTAAGGCAATTGAGTCTATTTTACAGGCTTCCTCTGTCTCTGACGCAACAAGTAGGTCATCTATGTACTGGACCAGAACCGAGTTCTGGGGCAGTACTAGATTTTCGAGATTCTTCTTCAACAACTGGTTGAAGATGGATGGGCTGTCTGTGAATCCTTGTGGGATTCGACACCATGTTAAAACGCGATCTTCCATTTTAAAAGCAAAAAGATATCTGCTCTCTTCATCCAATGGGATGGAAAAGAAAGCCTGGCAAAGATCTATCACTGTGAACCATTCTGCTTGACATGGTATTTGAAACAGTATCACTGAAGGATTCGGTACCACGGGACAACATGAAACGACTATGTTGTTAATTTTTCGTAAATCCTGCACTATCCTGAATTTCCCGCTAGGTTTCTGCAAACCCATAATCGGGGAGTTACAAGGACTACCCACAATTTCTTTCAGTATTCCCTGTTGTATCATTGACTCGATCACAGGTTTTATCCCTGCAATCGTTTCCTGGGACAATTTGTATTGAGGCGTTCTTGGAAACTCAGCATTTGGTTTTATTAGTATTTTTACCGGTTCTACCCCTTTAATCAATCCTATTTCTTCTCCTGTGAAATCCCATACCTCTGACGCCACTGCATCTCGTAAGTCTTGGGGCAGATCTTCTACTGTCAGAGTAGGATATAGTTCTACACAGGATTTTGAATTGGCCACCTTAAAGGTAGCATCATCGTCGGTAGTCTGTACCTCCACTCCTTGCGGGGTGCAGTATATGGTGCAGTTCAATTTGCACAACAAATCCCTTCCTAACAGACATACCGGACTCGAGTCACAAACCACAAACTGATGTTCGTTCATATGGTTTCCTATCTTCACAGACACTGGTTCCGTCAATGGACTACTCAGCCTTTTATTTGCGACTCCTACCACCTGAATTGTTTCCCCTGACATCGGCAAGTCTGGAACCACCGCCGACCTCAGAGTTGATCGGGTAGCCCCAGTATCCACCAAGAACGTTGTGGGACACCCTGCCACTTCTGCCTCAACAAATGGCCCTCTTTGATCCACCTCTAGGACTGCCCCGAGGGTACAGTCCTCTTCACTGCTCACACGTTGTCCTGTCAATGGATCAATGTAATAACACTTTTCTTCCTCGATGAATAGAGGCATTTGCTTAAAGACCTTTCCCCCTGTCGCTACCTTCGGTGGCTGTGGGAACTGGGCCCGTGGAGCCGAAGTCCCCCCTTTGGCCACCTTGCTTCCTGGAACTGTCACCTTTGGAGTTGGGACTTCTTGAACCTGCTCTTCTACTTCTAGCTCTCCATTTTAAGGGTTAAACGGGACACACGCGTCGCCAATGCCCCACCTGGTGACACTGATGGCACTTTGTCGTTTTCTTTAAAGTGGCAAAGTCTATCCTAGGTTTCTGCCCTTCTTCATTATCTTTGTTCTGACTGTTTGGCTTTCGTCCCATCCCCTGCTTCTGCTGGCCACCCTTCCCAGCGGACTGCATTTGCACCACCATCAATTTCTCCTTTAGATTCTTGGCTTTAGAATCTATCTCGTCACTACAGTATCTTGCATAACGTGAAATCTCATCTAGTGGTTTGTTCTGCCAACAGATTAAATGTTGCTGTATCATCAAACAAATATCAGGTCTCAACCCCAAGACAAACTTTGACACAAACTGCCCTATATCTTTGGGATCCATTACATCTAGTCCACTGTATTGCTTGAATGTTTTCAATAATCTTTCATAAAACTCGTGAACTGTCTCCTTGGGTTCCTGCCTCGTTCAGTCTATTTTCACCCAATCTATATCCTGTGGTGGTACCTTATCTTTCAACCAAGCTATTACCCTTTCATACTTTCGCATGACAATCTCGGACGGTCCATTAGTCCGAGCATCCCTCACTGGTTCAGTATTTGGCCATTCAACACTAGTCTTGCACGGGGTCCACAAATCAGATGGGACCACGATGTCAAACAACGTGTTCAAATCAATCCACAATACTTTCGAGATCTTGACAAACCTTTCTACCTGCTTATACCACTCAACTGGATTGTCCCTTAACTTCGGAAATGAGTTGGTAAATGCAGCTAAGTCTCCTCTACTCCAGGGCACATGTACATAATTTCCGTTTGATATTTCTCGCAAAGGGAATGCCTCCATATGCATTGCCCTTCCCTCTGGGGTCATCACATTTGTACTTCGTCTAACCGTGCCCTTTTTCGACCACCTTTCTTCCCATTTGTCCAATTCTCTCCACACTCTTATCCCTGATACCAGCTCTCTTATGTGTGTTTTTAATCCAGTAGTTCTCTTCTCATCTAGATCTTGGTCTGCGTACTGCAATCTGTGGTTACTCTGCAATGCCCTTGTCCTAGATAAATCCACGGCATACCTGTCTGCCAAATCAGTCAGTTTCTCATGAAACGCTCTAGCTTTCCTAGTAATATCCTTTGCCATGAACAATAACTCATCCTGTTCATACAATTCTATCCTTTCCAAAGGCAATGTTCCATCAATTATCTCATCAACATCTGATTTTAAACTAGTGACATCAAGTCTCTTTGCCTTAATTTCAGCTTTCAAGACACTAAATTTAGTTCCTCCATCCGCATCTCTCCCATCCCAGCTCCGAGATCTACGTTTAGGTACTGGTGAGTTATAGGGAGTCCTCCCCTGTTCCCATCTCTCTAGGTCCCATGCCTTTCCATCTTCTCGAGGTGGGTGGTGAAACACTCCTTCACGCCTCATGGCCCCTCTCTCCCCATCCTGGCTAGTTTCACGGGATGCATGGTAAGATATTCCATTACTCCCTCTTTCTTCACTACTTCCCTGTGATTCCTGATTATTCGAGGCGTGGCGGGACCTATCACTGTTCTCCTTTCTCCAATGTTGAACGTCTTCTCTGAGTACATGATGAAGGCACCTAAACCTATTCTGAAAAGCCTGTACCATTTGGTCTCCACCTTTCTCCCAGAGACGGGACATCTCTTCACACTCTACACTCCTACTATTTTGTTCCTGCTGCTCCCTCTCATCCGTAGGACGTGTAACTCCTCTATTCTCTTGACTTTGGCCTTCCCGCCCCTGGCTGCTTTCGCTGGCCCCACAATGAGATACAGTCCCGTTACCTCTGGTTTCCCACTCTGGTTCTGTTCTTGTCCTGTTGCTCGGGGATACTGCGGACCCGTCCCACTCCCTCAAATCAGCTCTTAATTCTGAATAGGGCCTTGGCCGCGGTCCCCTTAGGTCCATCGGTCCTCTCTGACCTCCCTGTCCTGTGTTGGGACCTACAGATGTATCTAATGGGGTGTTCCACGTTACCGAACCTGGCAATTGCTTCCATGCATTTGTCACATTATTCCTCCTTTCCATCTCAATCCTTTCTCTATCCAATTGCCTCTGTTCTTCCTCTCTATCTCTCTCTGGGTTATAGATCGATACTATAGGTCCTATGGTAACAGGCACTTGAAGAGCGTCTGGCAATCCAAAGGACTCAACCCTTTCGGTGGCTGGCGGTTTCTGCACCACAAACCTTCCCACTACACTCTGTACTGTGCTAGGTTGAGGTGTCTCCCCACCTTTAGTAGGTGTCCATTCCGATATAGGGAGTGGTGTATACCCCTCTATGGCATTCCCATCTTCCCTTGCGAGCCCCCTATCTTCTATCACCCCCACTCTCGGAGGTGGTCTATCCATTAACAATCTGTTTATCAGATTGTCTTCCGACTCGCTTTCCTCGTCTTCCTCCATGAGGTTTCCTCCTCCTGCCACCTCCCTCATCGGATACATTTTTTCCACCTCAATAGCCTGTACCCTCCACCGCTTTGCTTCCTCATCCCATTTAGAATCTCGCACTGCTCTTACCGATCGCGTCAGTCTTTGTTGACGCCTGTTCAAATTTCTGTCGTGTGCAGCCCTAATCCATGCATTAAGGGCCTCAAACTGTGTTGGTCTGGGCGAGGGTTTCAGTGAGGACATGGTTGCTTTTAGCCGATGTAACACCTCTAACTTAAACGTCCCGTACTTCGGGAACTGCATTTCTTCATTCCCTTCCGTAAGCTTATTCCAAGCCCCAATCCATAATATGGTATGCAACCCCACATTCGTTGCCATATAATGAGCTGGTGTACCCTCCGGCGGAGCCTCTTCCCCATAATAATGTTCACTTCGTTTTCATTTAAAAATCCCCTTTAAACACTTAAAACACTTCATGATTTCGCTCTTTCTCCTCGTTCGTTTACTTCCTGATGATATTCCACCAATCTCAGCCCCGTTCTCACTAACTGGCCTATCCGTACGCGACTTTCCTCCTACGTCACTCTAGCCGCCCAACCAGAGCGCGGCTCTAGCCGACGTCACACCAACCGCTCAATCACAGCGCGGCTCTAGCCGACGTCACCCGTCCCCCTTCGCAGCAGTTCCCCTCCTTTCTCAGCTCGTCTCCTCGGTCATGCACGCGTCCCATTCATACTCTGAAAAAAATGATTACTTCCGTCCAAGCGATCACCTTTCTTGACTGTACGCCCACAGTCTTTCTGTAGTTGTCACCTTAACTTGGCGAAATGTCTTTCCGTTTACTTCCAGACAATCGCCTTCTCCGATAGGTTACTCACACGCAGTAACTTTCGACCAGCGTCCGTTACTCATACACTCACTCTTACACTCCCCCTATCTTGGATCCACGGCGGTCAATGGTACCTCGTGACCTCCGTACTATGGTCGACAACTACCCTGGATGTTCGATACACCCAAAACCACTTAAGCTCTGGCCTGAACTTAAGATTTCACCAGTTCACCCGTTTACCAGGTAACCAGTTTACCAGGTTGCGCGCGCTCACAACCTTCTCTCATTCACACTACAGGCATTCAACTCCGCAAGACATTACAATACAAATACAACACAAAACACCGCAATCTGTTCACGCATGACCCTTTTTATACTCACTCTCCTCCGATACTGCTGCTTTTCTCGCACCGTCTGCACCTTTCGGCACACGATTCTTCCGCTGCTCGTCTCTCGACGTCTAGGGGCCTTGGGGTAAACTAACCTCTCTAGATTACCTTCCTCAAGAAGATAACCATCCTCACTCTGCTACCAACTGCTAACGCGGGATTACTGGTTATTAGTTACTTTACCAGCTCCCAAACCAAGTCGACTGGATCGTTGGTACCTGTCATTGAGTAAAAGGCAATCTAACAATAGGTCAATCAATTAAGAACTTACACCACTCTAAATGACCACTGACCAAATTTAAGTTTCAAAGATTTAATATAAAGTCAAAGATAACTGAAGATACAAACTTCTCAAAATGAGATTCAAAAGATAAATTGGTATCACTATGAACATGAACTTTTGAATAGTCTGAGTCTGAAAAACAGAATAATGAGTACAAATTCAAATAACATGAGCGTTGCCAAAATGGATACAAGTTGCAACCTCAAAGTCATTACAGAAAAGAAAATTCAGGTTAGTCTGTCCCTACACTATACTAAGTGACATCTCTACTTAACAAGATCTTTACCCCTCTAGGTGTCAGCCGTGGTGACTTCCTAAGAAGATCACGCACTTCTCTTTGTCTATTCTCTGATAATGGGTCTCTCCTGATCAGCCTATCTGCCTACCCATCCGCTTCCTTAGGCTCCCAAAATCATCTGCTCTACTCTCCTCCCGGGTCGCTTTCCCTAATACCAAATCACATTTCCAATAGAAACGCCCCTTGGGACGCCCCTCACGTGGTACATCTTTGCGCGGTAAACTCCATGATGGTACTCTTCAAGACCCTCGTTATAGTTGACCTTGGTTCCCAGGCTTCTTCTCCAGTGCGCCGATACCCCCTGAAATTCCTGGAAACTCCTACAGGCCTGCGCCAAGCGCCACTGAACAAAGCCCCTTTCATTCTAGCTGATTAGGACCCTCGCACCTGCATACAGTCCGTCCTGCAGTGGGCCTCAAATTCCAGACTCCACCATATCTATAGGTCGTAAAGCACACGCGAAGCTCTGTGCTGGACACCTCTCGACTTCTCCTCTAACGAGCACATGGCACATCAAAGGAGATGACATTATCAGTACAGGCCTCCTTGATTTACATGAAGCGAGTCCCTGCACTCTAAAACATTAACTTGATTTAAACAACATTCTTAACTAGCATACGTTTCTAAAACAACACATCTATAAAGCATATATTTCAAACTTAGTTCGATAATACATTTTTGGAAGAACCATGTTAACCCCATCTCACATTATTTTAGCAGCACGTTTAGATTTGCTGTGAATTGCCCTAAGGCCTACACAATATACTGGTTTTCAGAGTTCTATTCAACTCTAACATGATTCCTTTAACATGAGAACATGAGGTTTTCATATTCATTCCAACACTTCTACATTAATCTCACACAGTTATGATTATTGTTACTCTACTTAAACATTCTATACACTTCACTACTGAATATAAGACACTCTGTGTATTTCACTTCTAAATATAAAACACTCGTGTGCAAAAGCATGTTTAAACTAACTACGTGCTTGTAAATATGGTGCACTTATACATTTTTCAGACTTGTGCTCTCTCACAAGTGAAAAAATGTTTAAATACATAACTTTGGTCTACATTGTAAACATTTATGTGTACTGATTGTGGTTTTTGTGATTTTTCTAGTGACCCCTGACGAAGGGCTAATTGAGCCCGAAATGCATTGGGCAGTAACATGAATAAAAGCTGCGTTTTATGAATAGCGCTTTGGTCGTGTTCTTAATTGAGGTCTGGACGGGCACTTTGGGAACATAAGAAACTTGGAAAAAGGCGCGCATGCTCACGTGTGGACTAACATTGTAGATTGAGCAAAAAGAAATACATTTTAAAGGTCAAACATGAATAAGATAACAACTGAGCAAGGAAATGAACACGCCTGCCAAGGCAAATTGTTGCTGTGCACAGGTTTGGGGAGAAAGGTCTCCCCTTGCATCGGAGTTTTTATTTACTGTGAAGGCCTTCTTGATGTCTCAGTTTCTCACACATAATCACAAAAAATAGTAAATATTTTCCCTCGCTCCATTATCTATCCTCTTGCTCCTCTAATTTCCTTTCCTCTTTCCCATCTGCCTTTTTCTACCACAGCTCAAACCTTGGTTTTCTGTTTGACTATTCACTCATAGTTCTTCACCAAATCTCTTGCATCTCTAAAATCTGTGATTTTCATGTAAGCAGGTTTTGGAAAAAATGCTCAATTTCCTTTCTCTATTCTTGCTCTCCTTTCTTTAGTTGGTATTCCTAAATATATCACTGTTTATGTCACGATTATTCAGAGTTCTTGTGTTCATCTCTTAAGGCCTGATATAGATTTGCAGACCACTACTCCGTCACAAATGTGATGGATATCCCATCTCCCTTATTACAAGTGCATTAGGACTTGAAAGAAGGTGGTCGAGGTATTCGTAATATTTGTAACATAGTACTAGTCGGCCAAACTCTAAATTGGCCCTTGGTCTCTACCCCTTAGCATACATAGCTCACATTGCATTACTCAACTTTTGTGGCTACCTTTGTTTCTTTAATTTAGGTTTGCTTTTCTCTTTCTTGTTTTCAAATGTGTTTACAATTTGGCCAGTGGCGGCTCCTCAAAGGAGTGTTGCGGGCGGTGGGTGAGACGGGGCGGGCAGGGTGGAGGTAGTAAACTACGGTATACGGCCGAATGGAGATAAGTAAATAAATAAATAAATAAATAAAACGAATTATATTGTGCGCATTTCAACGCCAAATGGCGATGCATTTGGCTCCATCTTAGCTAGGTTCCTTCGTTTGTTTATATATTTACTCAAACTCTCCACTTAGTCACTCTCATACATGTTCATGAACCTCCTTGTGCTTTTTCTCACTTTAGCTTGTGTGTTTTCCTAGCACTTAAACTATTGGGTGAGCTTCCTGTTCACATAAGGATGAGACCAACGCTATCTGTGTATTTTCAAAGTTGCTGAAAGCCCATTTTTCTACCAACCATTGATTTTTGTGATTGATAACAGTTGTATTATCAGTGTTCCTTAAATAGTTGTACTGTTTTACCAAACATTTTGATGAATAGAGCTCTAATAAATCCAGTAAGTTCAAATACCTTTCCAGTTATGGGGACCTACAGTTCCTGGGCCCTGCACTGCATTCACTGATTCTCACCTGCACCAACAACTCTGATTAAGCGTTAGTTTCTGATTTGCCTTTAAATGTTTGCATGTCTAGAACTGTGAGTTATAGAGATAAGGTTCAAATAGTTCCAGATTCATGGTGGCAGCCATGGCACAACCCACAAGACACACTTCAATGATTTCTTGTGAATGGAAAAAAACTATGTCTCACTTCTTTACAGCAGGAAGGGTCATACATGCTCACACAATGTCAGGAGGGTCAAGCGGTAGTGCAGGATCATCAGTAAGCACCAGTCGGTTAACCGTCATTGTGCATCATCAGTCTTCAGGTGATGTAGATGATGTCAGAGCTGGTGTGGACAGGTGATCTGAAGATCATCATGGTCAAAGTCATCTTCTACACAGGTATCAGTCTTTGTCCTTCAGGACACAGCAGCTTCTTTCTTCTCTTTGGGCATATGATGGAAAATGTGTACCGCTTTGGCCGCCATAAGTGTGGCAGGGTATGCTCAGACGTGAGTCCCTTGCTCACTTTGCCACTGGATTCAAGCAAGCCGGGCTGAAGACGGCTGTAATGCCAGAAACCGGTCCTCGGAAGCTTGTTTCCGGTCCAGGGAAGGCATGGCTTGGCAGTTCGGGCTGGACTGTTCCCATGAGGCACAGAGTCAGACTGATTTGCATATAGCCATGTCTGAACTGGGATGGCAGAGTGGGCTAAAGAACGGTGATGGATCAAACCCAGATCTTTTGACTGGGTGTGAGTGTTTGATTGGCTCAGATGCTCCGTCCATCACCACCCCCTTTTGTACCGGAAAATGTGATAAGGCACTTCAACGAGGCATGGATCCACACAGATTCAAATTTACCAAACGGGTGGGTTACAAAAATGTCTTTTCTGACTCACACTAAGACAGGATGTGATCGAGGAAAAACAACTGGATTCTTGTGGGTATTCTACAAAAGCCCAGATGAAGGAATGGATTTTTCAATCATGCATAATTAATATAAGTCTGTGGCCACTCCTGTGAGGCCACCTCACACAATCATGCATTACACACAAGCAGAATTAATTGGATTTTGAGGGCTGACTCGACATCAGCATAATGTCCTTTTCCAGATCCCAAACCAATCTCCCACCTGTGGAAAAGGAGGAAACTACCTATTTTACTCTACTGTACTTTTTAGTGGGATCTGCCTGAAGATTTATCAAGGAGTAGGAGATCACAAATCCCTAAAGCAGGTTCTCTTAATGTACTTCTTACATTTTACATTCTCAACGTACCTCACCAACAGGTCACTATATCCTACTCTAGTATAGAACATAATTTAAAAATAGAATCTGCAAACCTGTCCTGAGTTCTATAGACTTCACCTCATGAATTATGCCAGGTGAGGGAACCAACAGCTCACTGTGCTGTGTCTGAGTCTTCAAAAAGTACATAAACATGCACAGGGACCTCTCTGCTTCCCAGAACTATGGGGTACCTTGGAAAACTGTTCACTGGGAAACGGATAACCCCTTCTTAGGAGAATAACTGCCGACCCCAGAGAACTCAAGAACTGCTGTCCCATCTCTCTGCTCCTCTTTCCCACCAGTGTCCTCGAAAAGGACATCAACCGCCAACTAACAGAACACCTGGAGAACAAGAATCTTCTGGACACCGCCCAATCCAGACCCCGCACCAACCACAGCACCGAAACCACCCTGATCGCTGCTACCAATGATGTCAGAACCCTCCATGACCTGGGAGAAACAGCAGCCCTGATCCTCCTCGACCTCTCAGCAGCTTTCGGCACCATATCTCACCACACACTTATGAAGAGACTTCACCATATTGGAATCCAAAGAGACGCCTTCAAATGGATCGCCTCCTTCCTCACCAGAAGAAGGTAGAGAATATGCCTACCAGCTTTCACCTCAGTACCTAAGAACATAATCGGAGGCATCCCTCAAGGCTCAGCCTTACACTGTTCAACACCTACATGACCCCCTTAGCCACCAAGGTCAGAACCCATGGACTAAACATCAGATTCTACACCGACGAAACCCAGCTCATCCTTTCGCTATAAGAAAACCCCTCCACCACAGTGGCCAACTTCAGCAGGTACACAACGAGCGTCGCCGACTGGATGAAAGACAACTGCCTAAAACTAAATTCTGACAAAACGTGCTTCAGGTACCACACCTCCCTGTGGTGCGGCGAGTGGTGGCCTTCTGAACTAGGACCCTCACCCACTCCGATGGACCATGCCTGCAACATTGACATTATGCTGGACTGCAAGCTCATCATGAAAAACCATCTCCGCCTGCTTCCTCACCCTTCGCATGCTTCGAAAGATATTCAAATGGCTCCCTGTCAACACCAGACGAACCGTCACTCAAGCCCTAGTCACCAGCAGCTGGGTTATGGCAACGCACTCTATGTAGTGATTGCCTCCAACTCCTGAAGAGGTTGCAAACCATAGAGAATTCAGCGACCAGACTCATCCTCGACCTAAAGAAACTCTACTGGCTCCCTATTCAGAAGAAATGTCAAATCAAGATGCTGATCCACACCTACAAAGCCCTACACAACCAAGGACCAGCATACATTAACCACCGCCTTAACTACCACCAACCCTCCAGACACCTGCACTACACCACCCTCTCCCTCGCTCATACTCCCCCATCCGCCGAAGCAAAAGTGGAGGACTCTCCTTCTCACTCTCATTCTCCTACCACGGTGTGAATTCATGCAACGACCTCCACCTTCACCTTCGGACCTCATCCTTTCTGTTGGAATTCAGAAAGGGACTCAAGATCTGACCGTTCAACTGAATCCTCCCAAACCAGCAGGTTCACAGTGCCCTGGATACCCGCTGGAGTGATTTTAGCTGCACTCTATAAGTCCTATTTGATTCATTGATTGAAGTTGTCTGCAACTAGGTCAGTGGCTATGGACAATTATTTTAGGAATTTGCATATGGCATGAACTCTCATCATCAACAAATTTGTTCAGAGAGTTCCATAAAACATTTTCAAATGATATTAAAACGCATTACATAGAAAACATTACATAGAAATATGTTGTCAAGCTACTATAGATATTTCGTAACAAAGAGGAGTACACTCATAGACATTTTCACAGGCATTTTCAAAAAGGCACCTCACATTTTATAGTCTATACCATGAGTTTGCACAGCCTTTGTGTTTTCATTCATTATAAAAACATACATCGTTTCTTTAATTAAAAAAATCTTGTTGTGCCTGTCTAATTAATATTAAGTTGGTCATTTTATATAAAATAAAAGTCTGTGGGAATAGGTTCTCGATAAAATGCATGTACTTCATTTATTACATGCTATCTATTTTAATAACAGTCCTAAAGAGTGTCATTCTAGACATATCGTTTACTATATTTTCGTTGAGTGTCAATGTTTTCCGAGACGTTTTAGAGACACCCGCGCTGATCTTTAGTTTTTCATAGTTTATGTTTTAAATGACCCAGATTCTGTAGAATATTTATCGAGTTAGGAGATTTATGGTGCGTTGGAAAATTAGACATTCTTTTTCTATAAAGGTTTTCATACTCTTAAATGGGATATAGACTGCGCAAAAGTTATTTTAAAAAACAGTATAAATCATTGCGTATAAGAGTTAGAATGGTATGAATAAATAAAAGCGGAACTTAAAAAAATCTTCGTCAGGACATAAAGGAAATCGTCAAACGTCTCGGCAAACAACATTAATCATGCAGCTCAGCCACCAAGGGAAGGGCTGGACACAAGGCGCCAGGCCTTCTTTGAACAGCTGCGAGACCGGTGCTAGCACAGAGAGGCAGACTCGTGCAACAATAGGCAGCCAGGAAACACCTTCAAAGCAGACAGGGAGGGTTGTAGCGGAACCGTTGACATGCAGGAAAAAGTGTGGCCCGTTTCCGAAGCAACGGGGTGATCTGATCTTCGTCAGTGTGAACATTTGCATAACCACAGATCAATCACTGACAGAAGATCTACTTATGAAAATTGAACTAAGAGAAGAAACAGAACCAAGTTATGTGGCGGTAAAATTACATTAATTTAAAGGGGAAGTGAAGTTAGCCTCGGTTACTAGTAAGCTTTCTAGTACTAATGTTTTTAGGGACGTCAGACTCCTGTATTTTATTCATCAGTACATCTTATAGGGGGCCTCATTTATGAAAAGTGTCACATCACTGCGTGTAAACAGCGATGCAACACTTTTCAGTGCGCCCTCCTTGCAACATCATGGATGCGCTGGTGCTCCATGTCGCAAGAATGTACAGGTACTTCAGGAATGGCGTATATGTAGGTGCAAAAGTGATGCATTGCTGCTGTGAGGCAGGCGTAAAGATTTGTGTTGCAGTGAGATCTCAGAGATTTCACTGCAACACTTTTACGAGCCTTTTTTAGGGGGGGAACACCCACCATACATACATTATACAAAGTGACGCAAAGTGATGAATGCCGGAACTTGATTGTCGCAAGGGCAGAAACATGTTGACCACTAGATAGGGTATATATCTATAACCCTATTTTTCACTTGCTTTTTAATTACTACCACATAGGAAGGAAGAATAAAGTTGTTGCCCCTATGTAGGTCGTTTTTAATTCACCTTTTAGTTTATTTTTTGCACTCTGCCCCTCCTTGCCATTTCGAGTTGGTAGATCCAACACATGCTCTGCACTCCTGCTCGTTCCTTCTTGGGTAAGTCATAGCCAACACGGGGTAGCTTGCGTTCCCCTTGTGTTGGAGGAACCCAATGAGGAAGCATATCACCCTCGGGTGAGTGAGGGTTTTCGTCCACAACTTTGTTGTGCCCTACTCTTTTTCGTCTTTCTTTCACATATTTTTCTCTCTCCTAATAGTGCTACCCTATATATTGTGTGAGTTGTATGATCATGGAAGGAATATAGGATAGAATCTCTACATTGTAGAATAGTCTTCCTACAAACCCCCTTGTGTGAGATACATGGAAGAATGACAGCCAGGAAGTGACTGTCCTTGAACTTCCACCCATCGCTTTTGGGCCACTACAGCAGGGTAAGCTGTAAGGCATCCCAAAACAATCCCTTCGAGGCATCCTTCACTAGCTTGGTAGTCTGCAGTGGTTGTATCCATGAAGAATGTCATTGCATTATGTTTGATACTCCCTTCATATTATTGTGTCAGATTAGTTTGTTTCAGCTGATAAGGAGGCATTAAAGCAAACCACCACACAGATGGGATACAAAACCCATACTACTCTACTCATCCACTTGTAGCAGGTGTCACATCCTATTACCTCTCCTCATCCACTCACACACAAGCCTTTCAGTTTCACCTGCTCCACTGAAAGCTGATGTGAAGTTCACCATGTTGCCAGGGCAACCTTGACTATCGCTCTAGTTGCAGGTTTATGTAGGTGCAGAGGCACCTGCATGATGTCAGGTTAGCCCATTAACTGCTGACAGACTTGTAGACTTGAGGGCTTTTACTGAGCTATAAAAGTACTTTAGTTTTAGCTTGTGGTATGTGCTACAAGGGCAATTGAAAACTCAGGAGCTGCTAGAGGTAGGATCAATATGATCATGGTAATCACGATCCATCAACAGTTGTGGCATCGAAGACAGCTGCAATAATCCATAATGTTGCAGCGAAAGAAGCCTAGTTCCTGGAGAACCTCAGTCAGAATGAGACTTCCTAGAGAAGCCTAAGGAATGGAGCCACATACTTCATTGCAGGGGAAAGTAATAGACCTCAGAGGAAAGACTAAAGGATTCAAAGAGCAGCCTGCAGTAGAGTGAATAACTGTCCTGAGTCTATGAGAACAGACATAGTTCAGAGAGGAGGCTGCATGCTTAGGAGTATATACTACAGGACAGTCAGGAACAGAGTCTGTGAAAACAGAAATACTTCAAAAAGGAGGCTGCAGGCTCCAGAACGTGAGCAGTTGGCACCCTTGAGTGAACCAGGCAGCTGCCCACCTTTGCTACCACACTTCAGCCACCGGCGTCACGTACACCAGAATCATGTGTCAAGCATTATGATGTATCTTTGTGTGTTTTTATGAAGTGGACACGTTACTTATTACAATAACACGGCAGGGTGCAGCAACCTATTGAATAAAATGGGAATCTACTAGTATTTGTCTTTATGGTGCGTACTTAGGAAAACAGGACTCTGAGTTGCTTCATTTGGTTACTGACTGTGTACTTGATTATGATGGACTGCAGAACTTGTTAGTGGGAACACAATCTCTTGTGGCAACATAATTAGCCTTGAAGATGTTTCAATGTTTTATTGATACATGCTGTACCCCTTGATGTTATATCTCAAAACAGGTCCACTGGTTGGATGAATCGGGAATGGTGTTGACCTCGATTTAATAGGGCAATGTGTCGCAGAGGCAAGGTACAAATCAGCATTTCAAAATACAGTCAAATAAGAAAAGAATTGGCTCAATAAGAGAGTTCTAGGACAGTATTAGAAAACGTATGAAGGTTTACTACAAGAATTCCAAGGTGGAATTCAGAAATAGTAAAATTCAGGTGCAGCAAATCTCATTTAAATGTGTAAAGTCATTGCATGAAAGCTGTAAGTAACATGACAATACAGAATAATAGGCAAAATAAAAAATAGACAAAGGGCCTGATTGCAAGTTTGGTGGATGAGATACTTCATCACAAACGTGATGGATATCCCGTCCACCACATTACAAGTTCTATAGGATATAATGGAATTGTAATTTTGTGGATCACATTTGTAACAGAGTAACCCTGTCCTGTCCGCTTAACTTGTAAACAGGAAATAAGTCTCACATATGCAGCAAACTTAGCAAGAAATCGGACAGTATCCCTAGTAACAAAGTTGTCTGGCTCACCCCCAAAATCGAGGGTGTAAGGAAATGCATATTTTTGTATTGCCACCTGTTGGAAATGGCCCTTTCTGCTGGGTTATCCCCAAACATTTAACTTCTTCCTCCTATTTTTTCCTGACTTGTTTTTGTTGGTTTTAGGACTCTGGGGACTTTACCACTGCTGATCAGTGCTGAAGTCTGTGTGCTCCCTGTTATCAATTGTTATTATGGATTGGTGTTTCCATGATTGGCATATTTGATTTACAAGTAAGACCCTAGTAAAGTGCACTGAGTGTAACGGGGCCTGTAGATCGAATGATACGAGTGGGCCTACAGCACTGATTGTGCCACCCACACAAGTAGCCTTTAAAAGGTAGCTCTGGCCTGCCACTGCAGTGTCTGCGTGCAGTTTGTAACTACCATGTCGACCTGGCAAGTACACCCACTTGCCAGGCTCTAATCTTCCCTTTTCTTACACATAAGTCACTGGTAAGGTAGGCCCAAGGTACCCCTGTGGGCAGGGTGCTGTGTATGTTAAAGGTAGGACATATACTGGTGTGTGTGACATGTCCTGGTGGTGAATTACAGTGTATTTCGTTTTTTACCACTGCAAGGCTATCTGCCTATAGGAAAGAATGGGAGTTTTCCTTATAACCTCTTATAACTATAACTTTCCATTGGGACAAGATAAAAAGATAGAGTTTAGTATGCCTGAACTCAGAATATAAAGATGCATCTTTTAGTAAAGATGGTTTTTATATTGTGAGTTTGAAAATACCACTTTCAGAAAGTGGATATTTTCTTGCTTATGCATCCTCTGTGCCTCTGCTGGTTTGTGCATTGACTGTCTGGCTTTGGAGTGACAGGGGCGGATGGGGATGTGCATTTTCTCAGACGGCCACTGGGGATGGTGGGTTGATGTGTGTCCTGCCTTTCCTGAATGAGTCAGGTCAGGGCTGAATAGACATGGGCTGCATTCTGAGTAGTGGGAGGAGTTTTCACTAGCACCTGAACAATCCTGGTCTGCATTCAGAGTGGTCGGAGGAGATTTCCCTTGCACCTGAATAGGCCCTGTCTGCCTAGGACAATGCTGTCTCCACCTCCTGCCAGGAAGCTGCACCAGAGAGGACAGAACTGGTTTGGACTGAGCAATGACTGAGAGAACAAAGGGATTTTGAGTATAAATATTGGGACCCAGACCCCAGAACTTTTGAACTCACTAGAATCAAGGATCCGGCAAAGAAGAAGAGCTGGAAGAGCTGCCAGGAGGAGTACTGCCGTGTTGCTGTGTTTTGCTTTGTTGGGTTAGCCTGCAGTTGCTGGACTGAACTTTCTTTACTTGTGCTGAGTATCTCCATGGGATTGAAGAAGAGCTTGCCTCCTCTTCTGAAGTCTCAGGTGCTGCAAAGACTTCACCAACTTCTTCACCGCTTCTGGGATCGCTGTTCCAGTTGCCACATGGAAGGGAAAAGGAGCCAACTCCATCGCTGGGTCTGTATCCTGATGGCACCAGAGAGAGCACCGTCCGCATCTCGCACCGCAACCCTGGTCTCACCGACGATGATGAGCAATGACGCAGCTTGCACCGTCACTGCTGCTGACTTCGACACCCGTGACCGCTTCGTGGCTTGGGGCATGACTCGTAAGTTTCACGACGCTCCGCCTTGTACCTAACAGCAGTCTGGGCCAACAGATGCAGCTCCTGCTAACCGACTTTGTAGTTTGCACCGCAACCTGCCAGCACTGCATCAAGCGGTATACACCCGTTACAACGGATCTTTTACTCCGCAGACCCATTACAACGCGACCATTACTCCGCATACCATTACAACGCATTGCGCTGGGGGGCGCTCTAGGATAGGGGATAAGTATAATTTACTATCCAACACCTTCCCTAGGGTCCACGGGGACTGGAGTTAGAATAGTAAATTATACTTACCACTATCCAGCACCCCAAGGCGCTATGCGTTGTAACGGTATGCGGAGTAAAAGTCGCGTTGTAATGGTCTGCGGAGTAAAAGTATGCGTTATAACGTCATACATCCCATCAAGCACCCCCTTGCCCTGCACCGTAAGCCTTGGTCTCACCGACGTAGTCTGGACAATCCTCACCAAGCGGCTGCCTGCAACGTATCCATTTTGCAACACAACCGCTAGGTTTGCCATGACTGTCTTACACCAACGTGCCCGCCGCAACGAGAAAGGTACTGTTCATAAGTGTGTCCATTTCTTCACTGGCCTGTGCCGACACGGTCGGCTGGAAATGTTAGACTCTGTTGTTTTCAGCATCGCGGTAGCCAAAGACGAAGCTACCGACTCATAAGAGATATTTATGCAATTATGAGGATATTTTGCAAAGTATATATTTTTAAGTACTGTACGTTGGATACTTATTGTTTTGGTGATGTTTTGGATATATAAAAATATTGGATTTTTTCTAATCTGGTGTGGTGTCCTTATGTAGTGTTTTAATTGTATTACTGTTGGTCATGTGCAAATGCTCTACCTCTCAGATAAGCCTGATTGATCATTCCAAGCGACCACGGGGGTGAGCAGGGGTTATTTTAGGAGTGTAATTCCCTTACTCTGACTAGGAAAATGGGTCTTTACTTGGACTAAGGTGCAAAACATTGCCAACTAGAGATGACCTTTTCTAACATCACCCTCAATTTTTTGGCATGATGCTGCTGGTTTTGGTTTTTCGACTTTGAAAGTGCACTGAGGCCTACTAACCAGACCTCAGTGGCAGTGCCCTGACTAAAAGGTGTATGTTGAACTAGCTTATACTCAATTGGCCTAAACTAACTTACTTGTAACTCCCTAGCACAGGCACCCAGGGTACCCAGGACATTTAAGTTAGAGCCCACCCTCCGGGGATTGCAGCACTGGTTGTGCCATCATGGGGTGACACAAGTAAAACATGTCTCCCAGTCTTTCACTGCAGACTGGGAGCGCAGTTTTGAAACTGTTAGCCCAACTTCGCCGTGTAAAGCCATGACTAAGGCCAAACATCCTGTTTTAATATGTATAAGTCACCCCTATGGCAGGCCTAACCAACCCTGGGGCAAGGTGCATTTTACATGTTACGGTAGTAAAAACGCTGTCATTTTACTGTTGTATTAGCGAGTACAGGGTTACACACTAATCTCCCAACTGTGTTAACTCCTGAATGGTGCAACCAAAGGTGGTGCTTCCAGGTATCATACAACTCATTACATTGAGCCCGACTTGATGCCCAAGTCGAAATTAATGTAACTCGTTGCAGTGTGCAACTTTTACAATGCTGCCACTTTGTTGCCGTAAATACCCAGTTCCCATCCACGGATGCACACTAGGTCTATCTTGAGACAGCTTTCTGCCCTCATGGGGAGATGTGCAAATGACTCCAAAGAAAGAAGACAATAGCAGCCTTCATGGGATAGAGGTGTTACCTCTCCCTAGCAGGAAGCCACAGGAGTGTTGACTACGCCTGTGAGGAACTTGTGGAATTTCTCTCTGTGGAATTCCAAGGAGTTACATAAAATCTCAGTGAAATTCTGCACATTGTGCTCCTATTTTTGTATTTGTGGCACAAGAGTGCGTAGCCGTAAGAGTTGCTTTGGCTGCCTCCTTGAGTAGAAAATATACTCGGGAAGCAGCCCTCTGACCGCGACCACATGCATTAGAAAATCTTGTAGTAAGTCCTCCTAATAACCAGAAATTGTGCTATGGGAAGCCAAATCTTGATTGCATTCGCCAACTCGCAGTCTGGAGCCTTGCAATATTCCCATTGTGATTGTGTTGTTCGAATGAGAAAAAAATCCTGCCACATAGAGATTAGCAAAAGTTGATGGGAACTCTGCGATTCAAGAGTAACGCGGAGTCGTCAAATTTCTCCAATTCTGCTCACCAAATTGCATTCCACCCAGGCCTAATGCTGCCCTAAAAGGTGAGCTTCAAAGTAAAAAACACCTTTGAAAAGCAAATCTGGAACACTTGGGAGAGGGTTTAGGTAAACAGGCTGGCACTTGGACAGGAGAGGGGAAACCAGTTGCCATACCAGATTCCAGGGGCATGTAGCTCCCTTGTTAGCTGCAACTCTGCATTGGGCTAGGGAGCTCTGGACGCCAAGAGAGGGGTTATGCCATGTTGGAAGTGAACAGAATGGTGCATCCTTGGATAGCCAGATACCACACTTTGCATGAAGTGATGACCAGAAGAGAGGAAGCCTGGTAGCCCAGTGGTCACCAACCACATCCTACCCTGAGGATATTTCTGGGGAGAAAAAGGGGACCCAGCACCCAGAACTCTAATCTCAATGGACTTGAGAAAAGGACTGAAGAAGGACTGTCGTACTGCACAGAGAAACAGGCAAAGAGAGGCTGCACTGGCATGGACTGCACCTGCTGAACCTGGTGGTTAGCAAAGGCGAAGGGACTGTGCCTCCTGTGTCCTGCTTGTGGAGAAGTTGTCTTCAGCTCCCCCCGCTGAAGCAAGAGACTTAAAGGGGCGTTTGGCTGACTTCCTGTTCGCAGCACAGGGCCACAACAGCTGAAGAAGCCTGCTGGGTCAAGTTGATAGCCCAGATATTCGTACTGCTGTCACTCACTGTTGTTCAGCACCAGAGACCAGAAGCCAATCCTTAAAAGTTGCACATGAGTCCACTGAGTTGTGGGAGTGCAGTTTGGTCACCCAGAAGAAGAGTTATTGTCCAGGAAAGGATTTGGCTGTAACCGTGAAACCAGGCAACTGATAGCCCAGTGGCAACTAACCTCCTACCAGGATCGAGAGGACTTCGAGTGACATCAATCCCTGTGGCAAGAACCACCTCACCAAGTTCATGAACCAAAATGTTGTAGCAGAAAGACCCCTGAAGGACTAATTCCATAGGAACCTATAGCAAAGGGATAAAAGTGCCTTTACTGGGTGACTCATAGCCAGGCTGAATAGAACTGGCTGCTTTTAGAGTAATGGGAGAAATTGTTGCTTGCACCTGAATGGACTGTGGCTGCCTCTCACAAAGCTGTCTCTCCTTTCTGGAGTGAACCTGGCCTGAGCCAGGCGGTACTGGTTTATGTATGTCAGAGGAACTTTGTTTGTGCCAACTTCAAAGGGAAATGTGGTATAAATATTGGGGCCCTGACCACAGGACTTTAGAAGTTTTTGGGATTAAGGTAGCTGCCAAAAAAAGAGCTGGAGAAGCTGTGATGAGAGGCTCCCATTTTGCTGTGTTGGCCTGCAGTGGCTGCTTCTGTCTTGGGAAGTGAAAGGATTGGACTGAACTTTCTGCAACTTCTTTTTCTGAGTATCTCCAGGGGCTTGAGGTAGAGCTTGCCGATCAAGAAGTCTCAGGTACAGCAAAGACTTCACCTTCCTCTGGGTACCTTCATCTGGAACTGTGTGTTTCAGCTGCCACAGAGGGAATAAGCAACCCGATGCCATCAACGATGCCGCTGCCTGCTCTGTGAGCTGAAGGCACTGCCGAACTTCGAACGGCAACAGTGGTCCCACCGACTACGCCATCCAATGCCGCCACCTAGCCGCTGCTTGCACCTGGACCTGTGGGAACTGCACTCTGCACCACCTTGCTTCATGCAGCCACCCTGGTCTCACCGACAACGACGCTACAAGCTGACTTCGATGCCGCTGCCTGTGCTGTGGTTTTGGGCGCCACTTGTAAGTTGCCCGAACCAACTATCTGTCCCACACTGCAGCACTGCCTGCTCCAGCACCCTCGACTCCATATCGCCAACCGACGCCACTGCTTGCATCGCGACCAGTGGGCCCCGCACACTACATTGCCCTTCTCGCACCGCAGCTTCGGGTCCATCGATGACCCCGCTTCAATAACAACAGCACCATTGCTTGCACCGTGACTTGCCAGCACGGCAACGAGCACCGCTCCACTTCACACTGCAGCCTCAACGCCTGCTGATGCTCGCGGCTTCAACCTCAGGGAGTTCGACCTGCGCGCATGTTACTTCAAGGACCCGACGACTCCTGCACTTATCTCAGGAACCAACGCCTGCTGATGCCAGCTCGTCAGAACTCATTACGAGGTCCAGACGCCCTGCATGTATTTCTAAAGGTACTGTTTTGTGGGTCTTCCCGACACCATAGCCAGCCTGAACCATTGGATTTGTTTGGTTCCGACTCCATGATAGCCCCAGACGGAGCTATCAACTTCAGGTAACTAGTCTATTTTTGCATTATTCACATCTTGATAACTGCATGTTGTATTTTTATCGTTTTGTCTTGTCTTACACAGATAAATATTGGCTATTTTCTAAAACTGGTGTGGTGTCCTTTTGTAGTGTTTCCACTGTATTATGTGTGTTTTGTGCAAATGCTTTACACTTTGCCTTTGAAATAATCCTGACTGCTTGTGCCAAGCTACCAAGTGTAATGATGTATAAATGACATAATAATGTGAGATGTAAAAGAATGTCAAAGATAAATAATGTTCAGGGAAACTAGATTTCATCCAATGCCTTTGGAAGTTACAAAAATACATGGCACAGCAATGACTGCAGAAAATTATAGTAGAACAATCACAAGAAACAAGTCTTTCTTTAGAAAAGTTGCAACAAGCAATGAACAGAGAAACATACAACCAAATGATCAACAAGATGAGTGGATACAAAGGAGATCAGAAAAGAATTTCAAAAAGACCTGAGAGACTAATTGAACAATGTTTATTTATTTATTTAATTTATTTTTCTTATTTTAGGGTGGAGGGGGGACAATATAATCTATACTACTATTATAAAGAGAGAGCCCAAACCTTTGAGGTGGGTAATCTCAGTAACCACAGCACCAATCACAACACCCAATACAGCATTGGAAAGGGCAGTTGCAGCAGAAAGACATAGGCTATGCAGACGCCCACCATATACATTTAAAAGGTAAAAGAACCGTGCCAGCAAAGTAGTCCCTTGTGGGCGTGTCTGCGTTGTGCTGTGGGCGTGTGCTGGGGGCGTGACAAGAAAATGAAAATTGGAATGTTTGTTCTATGCTGTCACTGACGCCATATCTGTGAACTGTTAACTTTACCTCACAAGTTTATCAATGCATTGGTGTACTTGCTGAAACAATAAAAATATATATTTTTTTAAAACGCTGGGGACATGTGCTATGTGGGTTGCGCATACAAAATAATCATATTGTGTGCTGTGGGCGTGTGCTGGGGGCGTGACAAACGCTGGGGGCGTGTGCAATGTTCCGCCCTTCATGCCATGTGGGTCGTCGTGTGCTGTGGGCGTGTGCTGGGGGCGTGACAAACGCTGTGGCCGGCGTGTTTGCTCCGGCGCGCTGTCACCCCCCGCTTTGCCTGTCACCCCCCGCTTTACAATGCAGCAGGCGTCTTAGAATGCACACGCCCACACACAACAACGCTGAAGGGCACGCACACCTCATGACGTGCACAAACGCTAATCCCACTGAGATGAGATTAGCGTTCGTGCACGTCGTGAGGTGTGCGTGCCCTTCAGCGTTGTTGTGTGTGGGCGTGTGCATTCTAAGACGCCTGCTGCATTGTAAAGCGGGGGGTAGCGTTTGCCGTCCTTCGGGTAAATCTTTTTTATACCCGGACAACGTCGGGACGGGCAGCTTGTGATGTATAAATTAGATCATAATGTGAGATGTAAAAGAATGTCAAAGAAAAAGAATGTTCAGGGAACATTCATTGGATGTACCAGGACAGATGTGGAAGCTGATTTACAAGCTCCAGTAAAAGGATATTAATTAATTACATTTATTGTGTCCTATGGATTTATTTACACCAAGGGGATGAGCAGGGGTTATTTTAGAAGTGTGACTCTCTTACCCTGACTAGGAAGAAATGTCCCTACTTGGACAGGGTAACAACCGGCCAACTAGAGTCCACCATTTATAACAAATGTCAAATGAATTGTAATGTAATAGTATTTTTTTCAATATTGACACGTCATATAATGCAGAGAAGATTACATCTATTTGCACCTTATAAGATTGCACCCATGTTATTGAGCAAAAATGTGAAACCATGTGATGCCCACACAATGCATTCTGGGTACACTATTTTGTAATGTATGTTGTAAAAACAATATGGCACTAGATTGTGACCAACGTTGCGGCTGGCAATCGAAAAGCATACATTGTCCTTGTGCCTTAAAATAAACTGATCATCACCTGAAAACGCAGCTGGAGTGCTGCTTTCATGTTCGTATTGGAAGATGAGACGTATGCATATGGTAGCACGACTGGACAGTGTTGTCATAGATGATGTAATTTTGGATGTCATCAGTGATGATATCAATGCTGTTATAAGCATGTCATGATTGATGTAATATGTATGGACATAGGCAATGTATCGTTAGGGCGCAAGATGCTAGTTACTTCAAAGGGCGTGTTATAGTTACTTCAGTTGACTATAACTGGTCAATTGCAGTGTTTGTTTGAAGTTTAAAATGCTATATTGTAATTGACACTTTCCTTTAAAAATAAAGTCACTTTAACCTTTGTTTATTTCAATGAATTTCTAGTTTTGTTTTTTAGCGTACTTATGTTGTCACTTTAACCTCTGCTTTTTTCAGTGAATTCCAATGTTTTTTTAAAATGTAAAATCACCACGCTATATACAAGCATTTACAATGCAATGGTCTTGCCTTTGCAAAAGTTAGAGCTATTGGCAGTGTAAATGACAAAATTTGTATCTATGTGTTGGTTTTGAAAACAGATAAATAAATGGCAATGTCATTTACAATGCCAATAGCTTAATCTCTTGCAAATGCGAGACCTATTGCATTTGCACCCACACACACAGAGAGCCACACACACACAGAGCCACACACACACAGAGCCACACACACACAGAGCCCACACACACACACACACACACACACAGAGCCACACACACACAGAGAGCCACACACACACAGAGCCACACAGACACACACAGAGCCCCACACACACACAGAGCCACACACACACACACACACAGCCACACACACAGAGCCACACACACACAGAGCCACACACACACAGAGCAACTCACACACAGAGACCCACACCCACACACAGAGACACACCCACATACAGAGCCACACACACACACAGAGCCACACCCACACACAGAGCCACACACACACACAGAGCCACACACACAGAGCCACACACAACCACACTGAGTAGTCAAAACCTGTTCACAGATACATACTGTGGTACTGTAAACCGGGAGCAAAAGGGTTTATGCTTCAGGGAAATGGAGGCCTAATTGCCCAGTGAACAAAAAACATCAGAAGGTGCTGTCCTTGACCCCAAACAGTACATCGTCGATATGAGATGGTAAGAATTCCATACCTCTAACATCCATGTTCACCTTGACCACAGATGTCCAGCATTATTCCAATCTATGCCATATTTTCAGGATAAACGCAATGAAAATGAACTCTATTATAACTAAATGTTGATACATTCATCATAAGGATATCCTGAAATTCTTGCACGAACAGTACACTTTTACGCCTACGTTAGACATTCCTTGCTCAGGCTATGCCCATGGGACGTAATGTGGCTTTCCTCCTCTGAACTTGAACCCTTTCTAACTCAACATGTTACAACTCCACCATAGGAGGGTTATGTGCAGAAGGCGACCCCCTTCACTTATAACAAATTCCCCTTCTGAACCTCACCTTTCCTCTGTCTATAACTTGTTCTCTCATTATGAATGTCTCTTCAGTTCCACCCAGAAAGCAGAACGAACAGGGACCTTATATGGGTAAGCCTAGGATGCCCATCAGATATTCAGCCATCTACAGTGGAGTCCTAGCTGCTTGACAATTAATGTATTGTTTTGCTCAGTGTGAACCTGAACAATCGGGATATTAGAGCTTTATGTCAAGCATCAAATGCATATACAAATAGAGAGATCGATAATAGAGTTCATAACAGAATAGTGTATAATTCATAGAAACATCAAAGCTTTACAATAGCCAAAGAACATGCATGGAGCAAGATTTCGTGAGGAGAGGTATAATAGGGGCCAAATGGTAAGTCAACTTTCACATGCACAATGTCAAAGGCTTTTTTGCATTCACTGATTGGTTGAACACACATTCGGTGACTAAGCAAATCCTTGCACATATATTCAGACACCTCTACAGTTATAATTGCAAAAAGAACAATTGATGGACAGAATGCTGAACACTGTCAAACATTCACCCAGTACAGAGATCTGGGTCTAAATTCGTCGTTTATTTGCTCCTCATGCCATTACAGTTTAAACCCAGCCATATGCAAATCAGTCTTGACCCCGCTTTCCATGGGAATAGTCCAGTCCAAATTGTCATCACTTGGCGTTCTACGAACATAACACAGGTTAACAGCATCCTACAGCAATACCCAGGAAGACCATTTGATACACAAACTTCCATAGTCAATCCCAGGCTACTCTACAGACAATCATTGGTTCTATAGTGAAACCCAAGCTGCCCACCAGACAGTGTTCTCTGTAACATCAAAACCAGGCTGTGAGACAGTCAGCACTCTCCAGCAAAGCACTCTCCGTGTAGCAAACAGCACGATGTTTTATCCACAGCGAAGCACCGCAGCACAGGCATCTAGAGCAAAATAAAGGCTGCCTTTGCAACATTCAGGCGTTACACAAGCAACTTCAACGAAACAAGGCTGTCTGTCACAGGCTCAGTGCTCCACACAGTAAACAGATGCTCGAGCATGTTTATAAAAACACAGACTGGTTATCGCTCTTCCACCTACAACGCAGGACTGGCGGGCACTGAGCTAGACAATAAACTGTGCACTGCAAAGGATGAAGTCAGAGATACATTGTACATTCACGAAAAGAGACAACGTGTGATGTTAAGTGTAGCACTGGAGATGCTGGTGTTAGCGGCAGGCTTTGTGCAGAGAGGCCTGCTTCCACCCGGCTCACTGGTTTTGACAGCAGAGGAGGCACCGGCTCTTCCGGGTACAGGAGCCGGGCCTCACAGCCGGGGGCAGAGACAGGGCTGGCCCTGGATGGGTGTGACTGGTCTTAGGTGACTGTTCTTAGGAGTGCCCGCAGTGCAGGGGGCAGCCTCGGGGGTCGGGGCGAAAGTGACAGCCTACAAAGGGCCTGCGGTACACCGGGCCTCTGACAGCACTGGGCGGCGCTGCGCTCTCACTGGGGCGGAGTGGGGTCGCTGTTGCTGTGTGTCTCTGCTTCCTTGGTGGTGTCTGGGCTACAGCTGTCATCGCCCCGGGTGTCCCTGCCACTCCGCCCCGCAACCGTGCTATCAGGTCTACTCTCGGCTACCTGTCTCGGCTCCTCCACGTCCCCTCTCCTTTCCATGATGGCGGCGCTTCCCCCCTGCACAGGCTGGCGCGCTTGCGCCCGGCACTCCTTGACAGGGTGGCGGTTGGCTGCAAGCCGTCGCTGGCCCTGCGGTTCAGTAGCTCCTGGCGTCCCCAGACGTCTTGAGATGCGCCGACCGTTTAGCGATCACTCGCCTGTTTCTCTGCCCTTTGGTGTCACGCGAGGAGGGCTAAACAGGAAAGAGAGTGATTGAAACCGGGACGTTGGGTGTTTTAAAAGCCTCGCACACCTTAAAGGCTGTCACAACAAGCGTTCGCCATGTCTGTAAGCCCCGTCCTTTTCAGACTGGGGGCGTGTTTTTCTTTCTCCCCTCTTCTCCATTGGCTGGAATGTAAACAACGGGCATGTTTTTGACTGTTGTTTACCATTCCAGTCAATGGAGAAGAGTGTATAAAGAAACTGAAAAACACACCCCCAATCCGAAAAAGACGGGGCATAGAGCGAGAGAATGACGTCACTGAGACCTCTTCTCCAATGGCTGGCCGCCGTTTAGGAGGCCAGCCAATGGAGAAGAGGGGCAGGGCTTAACCTCGCTACTCAGAGTCATTAAATCTCGCCAGCGAGACTGCGCATGTGCGCAGCCTACGCTAGCCGAGACCTAAAAAGGCAGGCCTACTGACTTTGTTAAGGGTTGAGTACATCAACATACAAGACAAGCCAATTGGCTTTGTCAAAGAGTCAGGACATCAATGCAATATATGTCAATTCTTTTTTTTTTTATTAAGGAAGCGTTTGTTATCAAAACAACATTAAACATGTGTTGGATTCTTTGTTTAACACCCTCAAGCCATATAACATAGCCATAAGACAAAGCACAATGGATTCCTGCGTTCCCATGCTAAAGAGCAAAAACTCCAGCTCTGGGAATGTTTAAAGATGTTATCAACTTTTCCTGGGATCATGCTATGAAGGCCCCAGGAGACATAGGGTTAATTGTTTAACACTCCATGCAGCCCTCCACAGCAGTTAAATAACATGCTGGTTGTGCCCCTGCCAGATTGGGGCATCACCACGAATGGCAATATATGTTAATAAACCCCTAAGACCATATGAAACACTCCTTGTCAGAAGCAGTGAATAATAAATGAGCGGCTCTGGCTGCTCTTCCTTCTTGTGTTCTTTTTTTATGGTTTTTTGTGTGTGTGTCCCACACAGGACACCCACAACTCCTTTTTTTTGGGAGGGCGGCCACAGGGGGAGAAACAGGTCCATGCAGCCCGCCAACTTCCCAACCAGCACCCATGCCAGGTTTAGCTGGAGTTGGCATTTTTTAATCTTCTTTGGGTGCCGCATTCCATCTCGGGGGACTCACAACATTTAACTTGCTAGGAGCTGCAGAGAAAGGTACATGGCCCAGTATCCCTGCCCGCTCCCCAGCCAACACTTATTCCAGGTGCAGTGGAGCCAGCTTGAGGAGAGAGAGAGAGTAATTTTGTGTTCTCTGCCTGCAAGAGTACAGGCAGGGAGATTTTAGTGCTCCCTGCCCATGAACTCACAGGAAGGGAACGACAGTGTCCCCGGAGATGTGATCCCTATACAATGTTATGCTACGGACCCAGATAATGGGGTGATTGGGGCCAATTATTGGCTCTATGGGGAACCATACCCCCTCCCCCAAAATATATGATGGTGGGGCCCCAGGGGATGGGGCCCTAGGGCCTAATGGCAGCTGAGGGTGTGAGGGTCACCATGTCCTCCTCCCCAAATGTATGTGTTGCTGGACCCTGGAGGTTGGGGTTCCCAGGGGCCATTAGATGGCTTTGGTAAGATAAATAAATATATAAATACAGAGATCCTGGGGATGAGGTCCCTAGGGTCGTTAAATGGCTCAGGCAGAGAGCATTACGCCCATCCCCTTTTATTTACAGCGCATAAACCGCCTGGGCCCAAGCCTATCCGGGTTACATAAACATAAAAAAGGAAGGAGACACCTTTATTTTCTTTTTGAAATGGTATAACAGATCCACGGATCCTCCGCATATCCGTGGTACTGTTTGAATAAAATATGTTTTTGGCCCAGGGCTTTCTGACAAGTTTGGTATAGGCCCTTCTTGCCATTTTAGCTATAACTGTGTCTACTTTTCCTATGAAAAATACATGGGGTAAATGTCAAACAGGCAGAACGGGTTATGTTGTGTGCTTTAGAAACCATTACTGGTGAATTTCAGTAGTTTAAGTGTTCCGCCACACCATAATTTTGTTTTTTCTGTATTTCTTTCAGTGAATGTCACTGTTTTTCTATGGTGTATTTTTCAACCCCACTATGCAAGGCAAAAGGCCATTCACAACAGGTCAGGCCCTGTGCCTAACCTGTGGCTGTAGGCCAACTTCTGCTGCACATGACCTTTCGCTGTACGCAGAGAGTGCTGGCTGCAGAGTGCTGGCTGCAGCACTTGGCTGCAACCTCCATTGTGCATGGCCTTTTGCGATACACGTGTGAGTTAGCTGCAAAACCTGGCTTTTGGCCAGGCCCTGCAACCCTCCTGCCAGTGACTGCCAACACGGATATGCACGGCCTTTGGTTCTGCGCAAGGTAGTCCGGCCAATGGGAATGACTGTTCTATAGGCCAGAACTTTCTTTTAAAACATTTTTTCAGGTTCACGGATCCTAAGTAGGATTCAGAAATGTAAGGCAAGCTTTACACCTGTAGCTTTCCACAGAATTACAAGTCCAATTTTAAACTTGTGAATCACCAACACCTAAAATGGTGGCCAAGGACTGTGGTACCAATGCTGACATTGTAGATGTCAGGAATTCATGAGTCAGAAAATAGAAGCGCAAATCACATAACTTTTTGAGCATTTTCTTTAATGTTAAACTAAAGGGAGCTATTGGGGGCCCCCTCAGTGTGCCCTATGGGTCAGGGTGTGCCTACCCTGCCCCTTATAAGCCTTTTTTGCAACCTGCAGGACTCTGCTCAAGTCCTGTAATGGCTGCCACTAGAGAAATGTTGTTCCTGTGGAAGTCAATTCAATCTCGTGGAATCGCAATTCCCAATTTGGAATCCCAGATCCAAAAAGAAAGATGGGAGGAGAGGTTACCTCGTCCAATGAGATGCTTTTTCTTTTAAATAACTAAATTTGCGAATAGTGAATCCCCAATCTCAGAAAAAAACCAAAAGTTTTAATCCTTTAAAGATTGCTTTTTTAAACGTTCCAATCTCAAAAACTATGGAATGGATTTTCACTAAACCAATAAATACGTGCTTTCTGGGTGAAGTTTTACTTTCTTGCCAATGCTCTATTACTTACCGGTAATCTTCATTACTCCGGGTCTCATTGTCCTCGTCCCTTTCATTACAAAGTGGAGATGACCATCTCCCGACAGAAAAAAACAAGAGGAATGCTGGGACACTAATACTGCCCCTCCCACTGGGAGTACGTAAGCAGTACTTACCCAGCAGCCCTCCTGTACTAACAAGCCCAGACAGGAAGGCCGGCCGTCCAGGAGGGAGGAAGGGGCGTATGAATGGGACGAGGACAACGGGACCCGGAGTAATGAAGATTACCGGTAAGTAATAGAGCATTACCCCCAAGTCCCTTATGTCCTCGTCCCATTCATTACATAGTGGAGAATACCAAAGCAGAAAACGGCCTTCCGCACGCACAAGCACACCCAGGAAACCACAACAAAAGCAGCAACCAAAGGGAGCACCGAGAAGGAGGAAAGGAAGACCGCAGGAAACAACCGTCCCGCAACCCAGAACAGGACAGCAGGGATAAGGACCGGAGACAAAGAAAAGGCCAGGGCTCCAAAAGAAAAGGAGGCCGCCAACCCGAGAAACCGGCAACCAGGACCGGGACCAGGAAACAAAGGACCCACCAAAACCACCCACCAGAGAAGGCCTCCAAGGCCAGAACCAGCAGGAAGGCACACAGGACTCGGTAGACCCACAAGGAAACCGAGACATCCTGGAAGAAAGCCAAAGAAGAAACGGCCAACAGAGAGCAGGCACACCAAAAAGAAAGGAGAAAGCACAGGCCCGAAAACCAAAGGACTCGGCCCCAAGAGACCAGAGGCGGAAACCCGACCGAGGAGGACCAGAAAGCAACAAGAATCCAGGAGCCGAACAGGAGCAAGAACCCGCCCCAAAAGGCAGGGAGGGGGAATAACCACAAAACCCCAGAAACCAGCCGAAAGCCCACCAAGAAAGGAGAGGCGAACAATACAGGAAACCAACCAAAGAAAACCCAACAAGGGCGGGGACAGAGACATCGACCACAACCCCAGAAAACCCCAACCCAAAAGGGAGGGAACACAAGGCAGGAGGGGAGTACAGAGCAACCGGGAAACCCCAGCATCCGCCCAACGAGGCATAGAGGGCAGCACAAAAAGAAGGTGCCCACACGGCACAGGACTGACCAGGAACCCCACACCCAGGCCTGGCAAGCAGCAAGGGCAGGAGCAGCGGAAAAGAAAGTCCCAGGGAGCACAGCACCCAGACCACAACCACAAGGCCCGAACCCAGCAACACCAGAGAAGAGCCAAACAAACAGCAAAAAAACAGGGTAACAAACGCAAACAGAACCAGGAAGCCAGGACCAGAGCCAACCAACCCGACCACGCAGGAGGAACAGCAGGACCAAGCAAACCCCAGAAGGAGTCCACACAGCGCCCAGACCAAAACAAAAGGGCAGGAGGAAACAGGAACCATCAGCACAAAACCGCCGGACCACACAGAAGGCTAAAGCGGAAGCAGGATGAAGCAGAAAAAGCAGAGGACCAAGCAGCAGGAAAACCACAGACAACCCGCAGCCAGGAGGGAGGGACCCGCAGAGGCAAGAGCACCACAGAACCGCACCCCAACCAGAGAGTGAGGGGGGCGGGGCACCCAAACAGACCCACGCCGGGAACAAAGCCCGGGGAAGCAAGGGGGGATGAAGCGAGCCAGGACCCCAATACCAGGAAAGAACCAGGAAACGTCCGGCAACTCCCAGAGCAGGCCGAAAAGGACAGCACAGCCTGAAAACCCAGGAGGCACGGCCCGAGGCCACACAGAACCAGCTAGAAGCCGGCAGAACCGGAGCCACAGAACCCCACACAGGCCCACAACACTGGGGAAACAAGCCCGGGAAGAGAACCAACAGCAGGAGAAGGCCCAGAAGGAACCACCAGGACGCAAAGAGAGACCAGCAAGGAAGCAGAGCCCAAAAAGGAGCCCAACACGCAGGAGCATCAAGCCCCTGCCGAAACCTCAGCCAGGTACCCACCAAAGGAACCAGACGAGACCAGAACAACCCAAGGAGCAAACACCCCTGATTGCAGACGGACCAAGAAGCCAACAGCACCAAGCAGCCCCAGGAGGCCAGGCAGGCACCAACCAGGCCCCACCAAGCACAACCACCGAGCAGACAGCGGAGCACGGGGAAAGCACACCAATCCGGAGAACAGGAGGTACGACAGGTCACGGCAGTATCAAGGAGGCCCCAGTCAGGAACAAACCAGGCAGGCACCACGGCAGAAACAGGAGAGTCGGCCAGGAAAGTCCAGAAGTAAGCCAAAGGCAAGCACAGGGAGAGCCAGTGCAGAAGCATCCAGGCCAAGCACACAGAAGGCCCCGAGACAACACCAGAAGCCCCAGGACCGAGCAAAGGGAAGCCCACAGTACCAGGAAGACCCAGACGGGCGCCCAACCAAGCACCTACCAGGCCCGACCCAGCAAAACCGCAGAGAACAGACGAGAACAGGTGCAGGCAGGGAGGAACAGAACAGAACAGCCGCACCCAAGGCAGCACAAGCCACCCAAGCGCAGGTCAGAGGGAACAGAGCACCCCAGAGAGCCCCCGGCACGACACCGGCAAGCATCCAAGGAGAGGAACCAGGTGCAGCCCAAGGGACCGGAGGAACAGGGCCAGGAACCAGGAGCCCCAAACTCCTACCAACCCCACAGAAGCCAGGAAGCGGAGGCAAAAGAACCAGGACACACAACCGGAGGAAGGCCACAACAGCCAGCCCGCAGCGGAGTCAAGGCCACCCACTGAGAAGCGAGAAGCGACCCAGACAGAAGAGCAGCAGAGGGCAAGGCGCAAGCAAGCAGGCAGGGAGATCCCAACAACACAGAGAAAATCCCAGGAGCAAGCAAAAAAGGCAGAGCCAATGAAAAAAAGGAACCAGCCCCCACAGAGGCGACAGGAACCCATGCCAACCCCGGAAAGGAAAACCCCCAAGCTCGAGCGGCCAAGAGCAGGGGCACCACCCGAAGAAGGAAACCAAAGGGAGAAGCCCTGCGACACGCCCGCCCCGAGAGAACAGACAAGAGCTGGGGCGGGCAGGCGGCAAGGCTGCAGGCCAGGAACAGAAACGTGACCACGCAGACCAAAAAGAGGAGCACAGGAACCACAGCGCCCGACCGACCAGCACCCACCAGACACCCACGCATTGAGGTGGGGGGAGCATCAGAGAACACCAGCGCGCTTGAATAACAACAAGCACACCGAAGCACCCGCCACTGAGCACACACAGGAAGCAAGCAGAACGGGCACCAGTGGCAGCAGCAGGACAACCTAAAAAAGAAGAGGGGATGAAGCACAGCACCCAATGCATGCACCCCAAGTAGGAGGCCCTGGCACAACCCTCGGCACCCCCAGGAGACCCCGACGCCAGTACACGGCACAACCAGAAGGACAGCCAGCCACCACTTCCAGGACCAGCCCACGAGACACCTAGAAGAAGAAAGGGGGCGAAACAGCCAGAGCGGGGGCCAACAGCACAACAAGGCCCCCCCAGCACAGGGAAAAAAAATCACAGTCCCAGAGAAGGGAGCAAGTGACGCCACAGCCACGTTCGAGCAGCCAAAGAGATCCCAGGACTCCGCCATGCCAGCGAGGGACAGACATCACATCCGATAAGACTTGCAAAGGAACACGGCACCCCAGCGCCCAAGACCATTAGTCATAACTCCAACCAGCAGCACGCCAAAAAAGAAAGGCATCCCAGGGACGCCAACCCCCCGAAACCCAACCAGCCGAGTGCGGAAATGCCAGGGCCAAAGGACGAGACTCACAGGCACCCCTGAAGAAAGTACCGGGCGGGCTCCAGCCACATGAGAGCCCAGCATAACCAACTCCGAAACCCCCACCTACACAGCAACCATGCCCAGGAAGGAGCAGGGGGCCTGCCCGGAGGGCGGAGGGTCCACAGGAAAGGAAGTGCATACAGAGGACCCAAGAAAACATGCACAGTCCATGATCCTGAAGCCCGGTACCCAAAATGGCAGCCCCAGCGAGAACAGGACACCCCATACACAGAGCCAAGCAACCAAAGCCCCGGGCGTGCCACAAACAGAGGGGCAAAACCTGTGTCCAAAGACGGGACAGAGAACACCCAGCAAAAGCTGCTGCTGCTGCCGCCAATGGGCAGCGCCGGCCCCGATTCCGAGGCAGACCGGGAGCAGGGCGGGGGCTGCAGAGGCACAGAGCCGGGCCGGAGACTGGAATGTAAATTGCTCCGTGTCAACCCGGGGACTCAAACCCCAGTAGTGTATTTACATTCATGGCGCAGTAGCATGCAGCGCAATTCCATCACATATAACAAGCAAATGCAAGCACTGTTTGAAGTATCAGTGCGCCACACAAAACCCCAGGCGCATCACGGGAAGACACAGCAATCATAAGCCAGGCACGGGGAGAACAAGTGATCTCAGAAACACATTACGTCCAGCGCCATCGCCAAGACTCGAACACTGCACCCCAAATCGAAGTCAGCAGACGCATGCCAGAAGGAAAGAAAAACCCCGCAAGCGGGACTCACCCAGAGTGGGTGCCAACTCCAGGAACAAGGACCCCACTCCACCTTCTCCTCTGCCAGGAACAGCAGGAGCCCATCCATCAAGGCACGTCTCCCCAGCCAACCTAAGGAAGACGAGCCTGTGACCCGGAAGCAACTTCCCGAGAACTCCAGCCCCAGCCGCAAAGGACCGGTAGGTGCACGGAGTGCACAGCAGAACACCGGCCCCAAGAGAGACTGACTTCCAGCAAGCCCGGCAGGCCAGGAGGCAGACCAGGGAACCCCGCGCCCGCACAGCCAGGCAGTCGGGTGGGGGGAAGAAGAGAAGCAATGCCACTCCAGCCCAGCAGGAGCAGCACCAGCACACCATCCAATCTGTCGACAGGAGGGCTGCTGGGTAAGTACTGCTTATGTACTCCCGGGGGGAGGGGCAGTATTAGTGTCCCAGCATTCCTCTTGTTTTTTTCTGTCGGCAGATGGTCATCTCCACTTTGTAATGAATGGGACGAGGACATAAGGGACCTGGGGGTAATTTTGATATGAGTTTGTTCCATCGTTCGGGCTGTAGGCATATGCAAAATTTCCTATCGAAGCTAAAATGGAAAAATACTTTTATCACCCTCCATTAACTTTTTCCTCAGAACAAAAATAGGCAATCTAGACCTTAGTCGACCTTCCAAAAAGATTTGACAAAGTTCAAGCAAATCCATGCAAGAGGTCAAAAGTAATAGGTAAATTAATAAAAGCATTTTATATGAAATATGTGTCTGAACCATAACAACACATTAGCACCAACACTGTCTAATGTATGTATGTATTTATGTATGTTGACTTCCGCCTGTTGGAAGGAGGAGTCTCCACTTCACCGGTAATATATTAATGAGTAAGGATTAGTGCTGCTTCACAGAAACACAGTCAACATGTTTCAACTGTAAAATAATTTAGCTGGAAGGCCAGACCTTAGTACTACTTCCTTAAAAACTGCTCTACATAATCAAAAAACAAGCCCATTTTCTGTTTCATTTCAAAAGAACTATAGCGTTCAAAGTGAGTTTGTTTGTCCCAGGAGCCCCTTTTAAACTTTCATTTTGAGGTGTACCCATCCCAAGGACATGTTGTACAAAGACTCAAGTAGCAATCTTTATTTCAAATGCCCTATTTTCTTTTTATCGGCATTTGATATAATATCAGTTAGACAAAAACAATTGCGGCATTGCACATGTCACCATTTTGAAAATAACTTAGTACACCAATAAGAGACACATTCAAGTCTATTTGTATATATACATTCTTTCTAACACCCATTGATCTACAGCAAACACAATGCATGGGGTAAAAGCAGCGCTCATTGTCTGTTGTGCCACCATTGGGAATTGTGTCAATGCAATGCGTTATCTAGTCTTTATGTATTTTTGATTTTAAGATAATCTAACCTAGTTTGGGAAGGAGCTTCTGAGGGGATGCCTCCTATATAATACATAACAAAGTCACCTGTCAACTAACCTGTGCAGGGTGGTCTAAGGAATTCAATAATCTAGGAATGGTCTGGGTAAACTCGGTGTACGGGGCGGGCGAGGGTCCAGGGTCCCTCTCCATCAAGCCATTGGCCAAGCGATGTCCCATCTTGATCATGTTTGAGCGTGGGTGGGCTAGAGGGGCGGATGCTACTGTCACCCCACGCAGATGTAGAGGCACGCCAAGTGACTTCTGCAGTATCTTCCCTGCTCTCAGGCTTCTCAGCAGGGGTCATCCCTCACACTAGTCTCCCCGGATGCAGGTGTGTGCTCCCCATCTGACTGGGTTCCAACCTGACTACCCTCAACGACACTATGATCATGATCCGGGTGTTCCCAGGCATCCAGGACTTCCTTCCACTGTTCCACGATGGAGCGCTGTCTGAGCCCCTCAATTCCTCTCTAGCTAGGACTAGTCCCTCCGCCCCAACCCAGTGAGTCAAATCTTGCATCCAGATCCCCGCCATGGGGCCACCAACGGACTTCAAGGCCATTGCTGTCCTCCTCCTGGCCAGGACCAACATGAGATCAATAAACCTGTTTCCAACCTTCCGTTTGGGCGGTCAATCAATCAATCAATCAAACACATTTGTATAGTGCACTACTCACCCGCTAGGGTCTCAAGGCGCTGGGAGGAGGGGGAGTCGCTACTGCTCGAACAGCCAGGTCTTGAGTTGTTTCCTGAAGGAGAGATGGTCCAGGGTCAGCCGTAGGTGGGTGGGGAGGGAGTTCCATGTCTTGGCCGCCAGGTAGAAGAAGGATCTTCCTCCGGCAGTGGTTTTTCGAATTCGTGTGACGGTGGCGAGGGGGCGAGGCTGGCGGATTGGAGCTGGCGGGTGGGTGTGTAGAATGTGAGGCGGCTGTTAAGGTATTTGGGGCCCATGTCGTGGAGAGCCTTGTGTGCGTGGGTGAGGAGTCTGAACGTGATCCTCTTGCTGACGGGGAGCCAGTGCAGGTCTTTCAGATGGGCAGAGATGTGGCTGTGACGGGGGATGTCCAGGATGAGTTGTGCAGAAGCGTTCTGTATGCACTGGAGTCTTTTCTGGAGTTTGGCTGTGCTTCCAGCAGAGAGGGTGTTCCCGTAGTCCAGTCGGCTGGTGACGAGGGCCTGGGTGACCGTCTTCCTGGTTTCGGTGGGGATCCACCGGAAGATCTTTCGGAGCATGCGCAGGGTGTTGAAACAGGATGACGAGACGGCGTTGACTTGCTTGGTCATCGTGAGGGAGTAGTCCAGGATGAAGCCCAGGTTGCAGGCATGGTCCATTGGCTTGGGGGCGGTGCCCAGGGCAGGGGGCCACCAGGAGTCCTTCCAGGCAGACGGGGATGGTCCCAGGATGAGGAATTCCGTCTTGTCTGAGTTCAGTTTCAGACGGCTGAGCCTCATCCATTCCGCAACATCTTTCATTCCTTCCTGGAGCTGGCTCTGGCGGTGGCAGGGTCGTTGGTGAGGGAGAGGATCAGCTGGGTGTCGTCAGCGTAGGAGATGATGTTTAGGTTGTGTTGGCGTGCGATGGCTGCAAGGGGGCTCATGTAGACGTTGAAGAGGGTGGGGCTGAGCGAGGATCCTTGCGGAACGCCGCAGATGACTTTGGTGGCCGTGGATCGGAACGGGATGAGGCGGACTCTCTGGGTTCTTCCGGCGAGGAACGGGATGATGCACTCCAAGGTCGTTCCTTGGGTTCCGGTGTTGCTAAGGGTCAGATTTTCAATTACCGGCGCATCCCTGCAAAGTAGCAGGGATGCGCCAGTAATTGTGCGCCACGCCACCACCACCCATGGTGCGCCGTATTTACAATGCGGCGCACCATGGGCCCAAAACGTCACCGAAGCATTACGCATCTGTGCCATAAAGGCGGCGCATTGCTGGAGTTGCGTTGCAACGATGGCGCAGCTCCAGCAATGCTCTGGGGTGCCCTATCTCCCCAATGCTGCGTCAAGCCGTACGTCTGCTTCAAGCAGGCGCAGGGTTTGAGTCACGCATCATTGTCCTAAAAGTGACTGATTGAAATCTTGTAGATTTCCCTCAGCCACTTTTAGGATGCGTTCCTGCGCAGGAACGCCCTCCCTTGCGCCGGAACGCCCCCTGATGGCGCAGGGCTTTACAACGTGATGCATCTCCTATATGCGTCACGTTGTTAATATACACCGCACCATGGCGCCTCTTTTGTTCTGCCGCTGCGTCACAAAAGTCACGCAACAATGGAGCAAAAGAGCCGCAAGGGGCTTGTAAATCTGCCCCTACAGACTCAAGTCCAGTCCTTCCTTTGTACACCAGGCAATAAGAAGAAATAGTGGTGGTGGATTGATAGTTTGAGTACTTTAATGACTGGTTAATGTAGTAGGAAACGTTTTAGTGTTGTCGCTGATCTGCAATCACAATGGAGTTTGTCTGTCACTTCGCGTGCTGAGGACTGCTGCCTGCCAGTCCTAGGCGAACCTTTTTAGTAGTTTGTTTAGTGAGTTACATAACTTTCCAAGTTGACGGTCCGCAAATCAAGCAATACTAATATCGTAGTAGACCACATGAGATAGGTCAATATATCCCGTGGAATAGTTGTCTATTTGCTATTTCGCCAAAATATTTTGTTATTGTTCTTTTGAAATGTTTGATTTGGTTGACAACAATCATCCATGTTTTCGGGTCTTTCTTTCTTTCATGTTGTACATCAGCTCCCCCCAGGGGCAAGAGGACAGAGAAGGAGGGGTTATCGGCTGCTGCTGCTGTTCAAGACCAGGATCGGTCAGGCGAGGGCTCCTTTGCTGGCCCCGGTAAGTTTTAATTTTAATATAGAGTACCTATTTTTTCCTATCGTTCCTCATTCGATATTTTCTAAATCGTCTTTGATCTTCTTGTAGACTGTATCTAAATTCTTATCCTGCCTCTACTATGACTCCCTGTGGTATTACTAGATTATTCTTATTAGTCTTTCTGTGTAGCTAACTAAGATTGCACATTTGGCAAAAGGTGTTAAACGAAACTCCCATTCTAGTCAGCAATAGCTCTATGCACTGAGTGCAGTCCTCTGGGATTGTTCATAATGTCTTTTCAAGTCTTCTAAATGTTTATACTTTGACAATTACCAACAATAAAAAGGTGAATGACCACCAAGAAAGAATGAGATACTACTTTACTTTTGGTTTGGATAGGAGGACAATCCATACTACTACTGTTGCAGGGACAAATCTGCACAAACAGAACTATGGACACTAAATAGTGCATTGTTTATCAATTATAATAGGCGCAGGTAGACTTTCCACATACCTCAGTGATATCAGACTTTGAAGAACCCCCAATCTCCTTACTGACTAGATAGTGTGGCAAAGTCATTTAGCTCCCAAAGTCATCGATGATTGATCCCCAATGATGATTATCCAACGCAGGACAAGAGTACGGAGTCAGAGTCCAGAAGTGTCAGAGGCACGGACTCATGCTTGCAAATTGCAAAACCTTTTGCTCATTCACTCTTGACCAAAAACCACAGAGTCTATTTAAGTTTTAAAGCTTTATTAAAAGTAAAAATATTTATTAAAATCAAGCTTGTCATAAAACATAAACGGTTGATTAAAAATGGAAAAGTGCTTAGTGATTTATTTCACACATTTATTGTGGGCGAGCCGAGCCCTCACCTAGGTTTGAACTTTAATTTTTCTTTTTGGTGCTGAATCGTTGGTCACTCCGTCCTAGTGATGATGATTTGTTCTTAGAAGTGAAGCTTCTGTCTGTTATGAGAAAAATGGTGCGTGTTAAAAAGCAAGCATTCATCAGTTGTGCCAAAAAGTGCAGCAAGACAACACCCTTCCCTGGAAAAAGGGACATTTTTACTTTAGAGTAGACAGTCACAAATTATTAGATTGGTTTCTGTATTCACATTTCTTCATTCCTAGGCAAAATACTAGTGAGTGGTGTATGTCTATGACATCTAACATTCTTAAATGTACTTTGAAGGTGGAACATCTGGTGCTGGGCCCAGCGTGGAGGTGGAGGAGGACACTTCTGGGGAGGAGGCGGTGCAAGTGCCGGACGAAACTGCTGTGCGGGTTGCCACGGTAGTAGCGGGCAGTGGTAAGCTCTTATATTCCTTACTTATTGAGATTGCAGACTGCATAGTGTGCTCTCTGCACGGGTGTAGTATATATGTTCTACAGTTAAGTTACTATACTGTTAAGCAGACTTTCAAATTTAGAACAAAGTTTTTATCAACCAGGTAGTAGCCTCCTCTAAATTTACTTCAACTCAGCGGTGATTTTTTTTTCGAGAATCCAAATCAGATCTGAGATGAACTTGATGGATGGGATGAACGAAAAGCGAAAGAAGGGTGTAAGTAAGTGTGGAAGGACGAGCAAGTTAAAAGTAATGATGACTGACAAAGAAGAATGATACATGTTTGATTGGTGCCCGAGGTGGCTGGGAAGGAATATGATGCATGGCTGGGTGAAGGATGAAGCAAGGATGGGTGGAAGGAGAACAGCCTGGGTGGGTGAAACAGAAACTGTATGTGTGCGCAATATATGCTTTGGTTGAAATTCAAATGCAAGTCAAGCACGGATGTATGGCTTGCGGTTTCCCAAATAAAATGAAAAGGTTGTTTTCCGTGAAAAAACGTAAGGTTTGTCCAGATGAGAGACATGAAGAAGAATGGTTGACATATAGTTTGAATGGATGGATGCCTGGATCATGGTACTATCTGACTCTTAGATAGCATATGTGTATCTAGAGAGAGTAAACGGTCACTAGATGAACTAAGTGTTACTTTGAAGAGCATGTAACACCGCACCCGCACGTCTGTCCCAGTATAGGAAAGGCAAGGAAAAGAAGTTGTAATTTTGTCCGAATACTACCATGAATAGTAGCAGTAGTTTGTATTGCAAGCACAGCATATCCGGTTATTATGATGGCCACTCACTACCTCTGTTAATAAGTTTAGTAGAACTCGGTCATTCATATGTGGATGTATCACTGTTGACTCAATAAAAAGCAAAGCACCTAAAGTCATCCCATATGTAAGCAAATACATACCATGTGCAGTGATAGATAATCAGATTATTTATCTTCTTCATTTTCCTTTTCTAGTATTCATTGGCACTGTAGGGTGAAAGTTAAATTAATTAAGCAGTAGCCCTTGTAACAGAGTATTCTCAGTGCCACCCGTAATAGAAAAGTAAGAGCATCACCACCTGCATGTACTGGACTGGTACAGTAACGCAAGTCTGTCTCACTCATCATGGCGGGTGTCTGTTTTTCTCGGGTGCAAGTTGCGCTGGCATTATGCCGGCTTGCAGAAGTTAACGTACCAATTTTGCTAAACAAGAGAGAAGAAGAAGAATAAGACTGGTGTACTGTCATAGTCGACTCTAATGGAGTGAGTCCATAGTGCTCGTAGAATTGATTCCTTAAACTCCCACTAATGTTAGAGCAAGGATGAAGAAGTGGGAGGTTAGATAGATACTGGCCACAATAGTTATGTACTGCGCTTGCAAGTTGCTAGTTCTACTGTGACACAACTTTCTGCTGAATCATTTTGTATTAATCTTAAAGAGCATTGGTTACAGACTATGTCTTTCTTTCTTCATATAGATGCTCCTTCCAAACCAACACGGAAGGAGCTGGCTAAAAGGGCCCGGCAACGGGGGCTGGAGGCCACTGTCGCCGAATATCGGCGGCTGGTGGCCCAGGAGGAGGGGGACACGCAGAGTATGTCGACAACATCCACGGCGATACCTGCATCCTCCTCCGCGCTCCCTGGGTCAGCCAGTCAGCGCAGCAGGTCTCCAGCGGTACGGAGCCGGGGTACCGCAGCCACCCGCCACCGCCGAGCAGCAAAGAAATCAGCTGCCCCCCCAAAGCAGGTGCAAGGCACGCGTGCACCGCCTTTCACTTAGGGTGTCCTACCTCGAGCAGGAGCTCCTCAACACCAAAACCCTGCTCGAGACCCTCCACAAGGAGCATGCCGACCTGGCCCGAAAAGTCAACAGCAGCCAGCAGTAGGAGGAGACTGTCCCTTGCCCCGTTTTTAAAGACTTCTGGGGGGTGGGAATTGGGAGTTGGGTTTTCTACTTTTTTGGACTTAGTTTTCACGGACATTCGTTGGGGTTCGGGAGGGGGGTGGGTTGGGTCTTGCGGGAGATTATTTATGTTAGGGATATATAAATATACTTTAAACTTTTTCTTAGCATACGTGTTTTTTACTGCTTTTGAGGCTGGTGGGTGGGGGTTTAACAGTAAGTTTGTTTTCCTGAAACTTAAGTGGCATCTTGATTCAAGTTGTGTAAGTACTAGTAATTGCCCAAATGTTTTCAAAACTAAGTGCCTGTCACAGAGTAAGTGAATTCAAAGTCCTAGGACCGTCAGTCTCTCGTCTCTCCTAATACTCCATTATACTACCTCCTCCCAGACGCTTATCTTACCTGTAATTTGTGTTTGGAAATAGGGCTAGGCACAGGGCTGGCTGCACAGGAAATGGCGATTAAGGTTGGCAATCCTGGGCGGATGAAATGTCATCATTGTGGTGGTACTTCTGGTGTTACACAGTGGTAGTTGCAGCATCTGAAAAAAAAGAAAATGAAACCTTGTTTGTCCTTACCGCACCATTAGAACGGTACGATAGAGAATATAGCAGGTGACAGTACACTAGAACAGTGCCACAATGTAGCCTAACAAATGGTAAAGTATTGAAAGTATAACTAGTACTTGCGTTGAATTTCTTTGACATTGGCTACTACTACAAGAAATAGTACTGAAGGTGAAGGATACAGCAGCGTAATAATTTGCCACGTCTAGGAGGAGGATGTTCTTGATGACCAATCAAGTTGATGGCGCACATGAAAATCTGCTTTCATTTGCCAATAGTGACTCAGTGTCAAACTGAGTAAGAATATATCCTCGGATTCCTTCACCAGCCTGTTGCTATGACCTTATCCTCCCCAGCAAGTGTGTGGAATTATTGCTGTCATTTAGTCACACATCAATCAAAACCACACAGCCCGGGGGAAGAGGGTTAGGGTTTTGAAAATGGATGGGAATGGGGGTTTTTGGGAAAGTTTTGTTGAGAGAAGAAAAAAAAAGCACAGCATGGACAAACAATAATTGAAGATAAACAAATCTTTGGGTACAAAGCTATCCATAAATCTTTTAAGTGACATAAAGGAAGTGCATGCACTACTGCATGCATGGTTACTGAAAAGTAAGTAGTACTTTCGACAACCGTGAATGAAAGAATGCGACAGTACAGGGCTGCAGTAATAATTATGCGTTTTCACTTGCCTATCTCTGCACTCAGAGAAACACTTCTTACATTAAATTAGGTTTAAAAAATAGCAGAAGTAAAACCTATAGAATGGCTGTAGGGATGAATTTAGAAGCAGAGATCAAAGAAATGCAGAGTCACACTCATAGAAGTTCACAGCAATAACATTACTTAAAAGATAATTAGAAAAGAACGGATACTGTATCTGTATGTTGTTGTAGTTGTCCTGTTGAATTTGGTAAGTTGCATGCATCCAACCATTCCTCTTATTAGCGGGACTCCTCCATTCCATCTGACGCTCCGTCCATCAATGTTGGTGACCAGAAGACACCCTGTCCACTGCCTGCCTGGCGGATGCTGAATTGCGGCTCGCTAATGTGAAGCCTGACTTCATCCTTTTTTCCCATTGCACAGGCTGAAACCCGGCCTGTAATTATTGATGGAAAAACAGGAAGTGATATTAGAACACCACTGACAAATAAATATAAGGTATGTACGCTGTGTAGTGCAAAAAGTCACACTTTGAGTTTCCTAATAGACAGTACAATATTTTTGAAAGTGCGTACTCTGTCTGAGTCTCCTTTTGAAGGATAAATAAGTATGGGCAAATTAATTTAGCGGATCTTTTCCCTCAAGCTAGGTGTACTGTAAACTGTGTTTTAGAACAAAACTAGACCTTCCCAGCAGTGCTCCCAGACCCTTACTAAGCCCAGTCGCAAAAATGTAGAAGACCCCAATCAGATCTCAAAAATGTGCGATACTGCTACCTGTCAGAGGCCTAGTAGAAAATGGTGACCAAACGTACTTTGAAAGTAAAGTAGGCCCAAATCCCCCCTTACCCACCATGGATTGTATTCAAACCACTTGCAAGCAAGCCAAAGTATCCATACCCAGCATTGCTCCAAGACTCGCAAACCCCCCCACAAACACCAGGAACCCCCACAAACAGCCCCCCCAAAAACGGTAGAGTCAGCGAAATCTCAGAAAATGCTAAAACTTTTCCCCCAGGGATTGTCTCCAAAACACTCTCTTTCGGGTATTAGACCTTCCCAGCAATGGCCCCAGAACTGTCAACCCGGGCGAAAACAAGTTTAACACCCCCAACAAGCCAAAAGGCAAAACCCGGGAAAAGCCACACTTAGAAAACTTTCAGCCTACCTGGATTCAGGCCAAATGCGCTCTGCAGCTAGGACCTAACTCCCCTTTTCCACCATGGATTTCCTGTAAAACAAATGCAATCAACATTAGAATGTGCCAGCAGTGTCACAGACCCCAAAACCCACCCCCAACAACCTAAAAGCCCCCCAAACAGCACCCCAAAGACAGGAAAGTGATCAAAAGCGCAAAACCTTTTTCTGCTCCGATTTTCTCCAAACCACTTTTAGCCGGTATTACACCTTCCAAGCCAGGCCCCCAGACCCGTGAACCCAGGCAAAAACAAGTTTCACCCCCCCAAAAAGCCGAAAAGCAAAATCGGGAAAAGCCACACTTAGGAAACTGTGGGCCTACCTGGAATGCAGTCCAAATGAGCTCTGCAGCTACGCCCTAACTCCCCTTTTCCACCATGGATTTCCTGTAAAACAAATGCTATCAACATTAAAATGTGCCAGCAGTGCTCACAGACCCCAAAACCCACCCCCAACAACCTAAAAGCCCCCCAAACAGCACCAAAAAAGACAGGCAAGTGATCAAAAGCGCAAAAACTTTTTCTGCTCCGATTTTCTCCAAACCACTTTTAGCCGGTGTTACACCTTCCAAGCAAGGCCCCCAGACCCGTGAACCCGGGCAAAAACAAGTTTCACCCCCCCCCCAAAAAAAGCCAAAAAGCAAATACGGCAAAAGCCACACTTAGGAAACTGTGGGCCTACCTGGAAGGCAGTCCAAATGAGCTCTGCAGCTAGAACCTAACTCCCCTTTTCCACCATGGATTTCCTGTAAAACAAATGCAATCAACATTAGAATGTGCCAGCAGTGCTCACAGACCCCAAAACCCACCCCAACAACCTAAAAGCCCCCCAAACAGCACCCCAAAGACAGGCAAGTGATCAAAAGCGCAAAAACTTTTTCTGCTCCGATTTTCTCCAAACCACTTTTAGCCGGTATTAGACCTTCACAGCAATGCCCCAGACCCGTCAACTCACCCGCAAAGAAGTAGAACACCCCCACAAGTGCAGAGTCTTTCTTCATTGGGCGTAATCCAGCCATCTGCTTTGAGGGAAATAGGAGTCTGGAGGAGGAGGATAGAGGAGCATGTTCCTGTGAACTTGTGAACCTGAGGAATGCAGACTGCGGCACCTTCAAATCAATAAGCAAATAAGTGAAGACAGTTCTGCTGATGGGCTTGTTTTTGTGATTAGGTGATTAAAGTTTTTTTATATAGATTTTGCAAAACAAAGAAAGACAGACACACAGGAATAAAAGTGAATAAGGACGAAAAAGAAAGTTAGTGATTCATTGACTCATTTTCAGGGCTCGGTGTCAGGGAAGAAGAGCTCGTCCTCAAACTCTGCTAATTCAGACGGGAGTAGGTCCGTTAACAGGGAAGAACTTCCCTCATCTAAGTTGGTATCCTCCTCGTCTTCTTCCTGCGTGCATTCTCGTATTTTGTAATCTGGTGGTATGAAGTGCTGATTCATCTTGATCATTGTTAACCTCTCCACATTTTTGGGCGAGAGGCGGGTCCTTTTGGAAGTTACAATGCCACCAGCAGCACTGAAAACACGTTCAGAAGACACGCTTGCGAGTGGGCAAGACAAGTAATTTATAGCCAGGTTGGTGATCTCTGGCCACACATCTGTTTTCCCATGCCAATACGCCAATGGGTCATGAGAAAGATGGACCTCTGTTGAGTCATTCAGATAGGCCTGCACCATCGACTCAAGGTTCTCCAGGGTTCCTACACTTTGCTTACTTTTTTCTGGGACCATTTTAGAAGCAAACCCAAGCTCAGTTAGCCAATCCTCTTCTTCACACAATATTACTGTTGTGTCTGGTGCAGATGATACGGTTGCTGGTGTCGTTAATGGCTGAGAGGAAAAATCACTCACTTCTGCCACAGCCACAGATGCAGAAGTGGATTTTTTTGACTGCGGATGGCCTGCTGATGTACTGCCTTTTCCTTCAATTTCCTGCCATTCTCTTTCAAACCGAGTGGCTGACACAGCTAGACAATGTTTGTACTTTGTAACATCTGCGTCATCAAAAGGAAAGAATACTCTGCCTGCCACTGCCTTTTTGTACCGTGGATCCAGAATAGTAGCAGAAATGTAATGCTGTTCTGTCTGGATCTTTTCAAGACGTTCATCGCGAAGTAGGCGCTGTAATAACTTCCCCGCCAACTCAAGTGCTTCTTCCTTTCCATCTTTTTCAAACCTAGAAGACACCGCCTTCAATTGGTGCTCTAGCATGCGCAACAATGGGATAGCTTTTCCCAAATTACAGTCCTCCCTGCTGACTGCACGCGTGAAGACCTCAAAAGGACGAAGCATGTCTGTCAGGCTTTTAACTAGCTCCCATTGCTCCACCTGTATCCTCATGTCTATCATAGGTGTACCCAGTTTAAAGAAATACTGATCGACTACCGCATACTGCTCATACAGATGCTCAAGCATGTAGAAGGTTGAGTTCCAACGTGTTGCCACCTCCTGGATGAGTGCTTTCACTGGCACTTTACGTTCATGTTGCAGGAACCTCAGCTGCTTCCGGGCCTTAAAAGAATGGTCGAAATGTGTACACATTCTTTGGCAGGTGGTCAGTAACTCGGAGACTGGACTTTCTTCACTCAAGAATTTTTTAACAACCAGGTTTATACAGTGCGCCCAACACGGCACTCTGAAATAGTTACCCTTATTCATGGCCTTAACTACATTGGCGCCATTATCCGTGGAAACATAACCAATCATGCGTTTTCTTGGGGACAGCCATTCAAAGACCTTTGTATTAAACTCATGCAAAATGTTTTCTCCTGTATGAGTTTTCTCCATGGCAAACATGGCTATTGTTGCATGTTTCCGAGCAGCTTTATAAACGTTGTCCGTGTCAACACCTGCGTTTAGCTTTGCTTTAACCCCTGAAAAAGAGACCCAGTGTGCAGTGATGCACATGTAATCAGTGGCTGCGCAACTGGTCCACATGTCTGTTGTCAGATGTATAGTGTGAACAGCACTCTTCTGCAAAGCTGCCCCAATCACCTCCAGCACATCTTCATGTAGTGCTGGAACCGCAACTCTGGCAAAATAGAACCGGCTAGGAACCTTCCATTTAGGGCAGAGCTTTGCCACCATTTCAAGAAAACCCACCCCTTCCACAAAAGAAAAAGGGAGAAGGTCCAGCGCTAGCATTTTAGCCAGCTTAGTGTTATACAGACGCGCCGTTGGGTGGTTGCGTTCAAATGGCGCATCTGAAAACAACATGCTTCTAATGGTGGGCTGGACCATTTTACGGGATGATGATGACTTCTTCGACCTAGTTACGCTCAGTGATGATCAACTTTTTCGCATTGGTGTCTCACTCTCTCCCACACACTTATTTTGGCTCATATATCTTCCAGGGGGTGTGCTGCTGACAGGGGTACTGGGTATAACTTAAGAAATGTTTGACGCTTCTTCCTCCTCGTCATCAGCAGATGAAACATCAACGGATACAATTTGTTGACTTGCAATTTGGCTGCCTTGATCTCCCTTAGGTGCGCATGCCATTTGACAGTGTGCTGTCTCTCAAGATGACCTCTCTGGCCTCCGGTACCATAGTTGGTACCAAGCTTACCACGACTAACTCGAACCTTACAAATGGTACAAATGGCTATGTTTTCCCTTGTTGGGCTAACACTAAAGAAGTCCCAAACTGCGGACTTCAAATGTCTGTGGGGGGCAGAGGAGGCGATACTGGGAATGATGCTAATGCCAGATGAAGTGGAGGATGTGTGTTGCCGAAATTTAGTACGTTGTGCACTTACAGCACCACTAATTGAGGAAATGGAGGTCGAGGTGGATAGAGGTCCCTTCTGGCGAGAAAATATGGAAGCTGTTGGTGGTGGTGTACTAGTTAACTGCATTGGTGGTGGTCCCATTGACACGTCGCCAGCATCACGCTCAGCAGCATTTCGGGATAGGGTAAAAATGTCTGTTTGCTGCATGCCCGCTGAGGCTGGAGTGACATCTATGATGACTGCGTCGTTGTCGTGAGAGACTTCATCAGCACATTCAGTAGGACTATACGCCACTTCTTGTTCAGCGTCATCATCACACTCCATAACTCTGAGACTTTCGGGGACCTTCCTTTTACGCTTAGCTACCTTTGTCAGATCATGGTGTGCCTCACTCTCAGACAGCACTGGTGGTTCCCAATTTTCATCCATATCATCAGAAGGAAGGGGTCTTGAAGAAGATGTAGACACCATCCTTGATCTTTTCCTTGCTGGGGATCTAGTAGACAATGAATCATCAGGAGGAGTGGCTTCCTCATATGATACCTCGGCTTGAATGTCGATTTCCTGATGTGCCCCTACTTCGGGAGGAACAACTATTGTGGGCACTTGTGCCGCTCCATGCACCTCTGCTTGCGCCTCTCCTTGCGCCGCCTCTCCTTCCACATGTACTTGGGCTTGTACTTGCACATGTGGTTGTTGTTGCGTCTGTGGTTGTTGAACACTCGTCAGATGAGTTACAACAACCTGTGTTGATTGAGGGATGCTGCTACTTTCTTGCGATGAGCCAACATCACTGTTCGATGGTGATTGACCAACTATACTGGCTGCCTCTGCAGCACTCAAGGGCTTGGACCTAAGTTGGCGTGGTGGTGGCGGCACTGAGCCCAATGGAGCGGAGGTGCTGCTCCCAGCTTGGTCCCCAGCAGACCCCGCTGCTGCTGCAGGCGTACTTTTTTTTTTCCCAAAAAATGCGGCGGTCGGCACACCAGTCTCCTTGGTAAGTGGCGCAACTTGCTTCTTCTGCTCCTTACTGGCAACTTTCTTGCTAGAGGAGCTACGGGCAACTTTTTTTGGGGCCATCTTCTTCAGATGTCAGAACAGCAGGCCGCAGTTGCACAAGTTGCAGAGTTGTCTGTGGCCACACGTGACGTTGTGCTGCACACACCGCAGCAGGACTTCTTCCTGGCACTGATGAGGAACGATGAGGCTGATGATTCGTCTTTCTGCACCTAAGAGCAAACGAAGCCAGAGGAACATCAGTTAAATAAATGTTGCATATGTAGCGCTTCAATTAATAGTTTGCAAGTAAGCATTTTTATTATACCCACCCCCCAAAATGGAAAGACCAATAAAATGCACCACTGACAGAGTACCCCTGGGCATAATGGATGAAAGCATGGCAGACTGGGTGCAGGCCTATGGCACAACAAAGCATACTGCCTGGCTTCAAAATGGCCCAAAGACCCCCACCCACATGGCCAGGCCCTGCCTGTACCAGTCCTCAAAATAGCCCCCACCCACATGGCCATGCCTCATCAACACCCCAAAAAATCGAAAAACACACAAAAATCACCACAATCCAATGCCAACCATGCCCTCCATGATGTTTACATTAAAGAGACCCCACAGAAAGACTAGGCCCATGCACCACTGGGTACCCCTGGGCATAATGGATGAAAGCAAGGCACATTGGATGCAGGCCTATGGCACAAAGCACACTGCCTGGATTCAAAATGGCCCCTTGACCCCCACCACATGGCCAGGCCCTGCCTGTACCAGTCCTCAAAATGGCCCCCACCCACATGGCCATGCCCCATCAACACCACAAAAAATCGAAAAACACACAAAAATCACCACAATCCAATGCCATCCATGCCCTCCATGATGTTTACATTAAAGAGACCCCACAGAAAGACTCAGTCCATGCACCACTGAGTACCCCTGGGCAAAAGGCCCAACAACAGCCAAAAAATCGAAAAACACATAAAAATCACCACAATCCAATGCCATCCATGCCCTCAATCATGTTGAAATTCAAGACACCCCACAGAAAGACTCGGTCCATGCACCACCGAGTACCCCTGGGCATAATGGATGAAAGCATGCAGACTGGGTGCAGGCCTATGGCACAACAAAGCACACTGCCTGGCTTCAAAATGGCCCCTAGACCCCCACCCACATGGCCAGGCCCTGCCTGTACAAGTCCTCAAAATGGTCCCCGCCCACATGGCCATGCCCCATCAACACCCCAAAAAATCGAAAAACACACAAAAATCACCACAATCCAATGCCATCCATGCTCTCCATGATGTTTACATTAAAGAGACCCCACAGAAAGACTCAGTCCATGTACCACTGAGTACCCCTCAGCAAAAGGCCCCATCAACACCCCAAAAAATAAAAAAACACACAAAAATCACCACAATCCAATGCCATCCATGCCCTCCATGATGTTTACATTAAAGAGACCCCACAGAAAGACTCAGTCCATGCACCACTGAGTACCCCTGGGCAAAAGGCCCCAACAACAGCCCAAAAATCGAAAAACACACAAAAATCACCACAATCCAATGCCATCCATGCCCTCAATGATGTTTACATTCAAGAGACCCCACAGAAAGACTAGGCCCATGCACCACTGAGTACCCCTGGGCAAAAGGCCCGAACAACAGCCCAAAAATCGAAAAACACACAAAAATCACCACAATCCAATGCCATCCATGCCCTCAATGATGTTTACATTCAAGACACCCCACAGAAAGACTAGGCCCATGCACCACTGAGTAACCCTGGGCATAATGGATGAAAGCAAGGCACATTGGATGCAGGTCTATGGCACAAAGCACACTGCCTGGATTCAAAATGGCCCCTTGACCCCCACCACATGGCCAGGCCCTGCCTGTACCAGTCCTCAAAATGGCCCCCCACCCACATGGCCATGCCCCATCAACACCACAAAAAAACGAAAAACACACAAAAATCACCACAATCCAATGCCATCCATGCCCTCCATGATGTTTACATTCAAGACACCCCACAGAAAGACTAGGCCCATGCACCATTGAGTGAGTACCACTAGGCAAAAGGCCCCAAAAACAGCCAAAAAATCGAAAAACACATAAAAATCACCACAATCCAATGCCATCCATGCCCTCCATGATGTTTACATTAAAGAGACCCCACAGAAAGACTAGGCCCATGCACCACTGGGTACCCCTGGGCATAATGGATGAAAGCATGCAGACTGGGTGCAGGCCTATGGCACAACAAAGCACACTGTCTGGCTTCAAAATGGCCCCTAGACCCCCACCACATGGCCAGGCCCTGCCTGTACCAGTCCTCAAAATGGCCACCACCCACATGGCCATGCCCCATCAAAACCACAAGAAATCGAAAAACACACAAAAATCACCACAATCCAATGCCATCCATGCCCTCCATGATGTTTACATTAAAGAGGCCCCACAGAAAGACTCAGTCCATGCACCACTGAGTACCCCTGGGCAAAAGGCCCAACAACAGCCAAAAAAATCGAAAAACACACAAAAAGCACTGGGAGGAACCTGCTGGACAGGAACAGGAAGTTGGAGACTGTGGGGCACTTTCTTCCTCCCACCCCCCCCCAAAATGGACTCCTTGCAAAAAAAAGTGCAGGCAAATGTCAACCTGAGGAGTTATTCTGATAAAAATCATCATTTTCAAGGTTTATGCTGCCTGCTGGTGGATTTCTTGTGCGAAATTGCAAATTTTGCAATCTCGCAATTGCGAGATTGTTGGTGCCCGCCGCATCTACGTGTTCGCAAGTGTTTACTCCCGCGATGCGTGATCACGGGCCTTTATGACGTACTCGCGTTGACAAACCCTCGATGTGCAAGGTGGCATGCCGCGATGACGTAATGGCGGTTGACAAACTCCCGCCGGATCCCGCAGCAAGATCCAAAAAGGCGCAGCACACGCAAACATGGAGAAAAACAACTCTTCAAACGCTGAATGACGGTAAGTGAACGCCGCGCGCCGCAAAATTGTATAATATAGTATTTGTCAAGCGCAACCAAGCAAAAAAATCTGCTTCGCGTGAATTTGCGAATTTTCTGCAAATTCGCGAGAATTCGCGGATTGCAAATTTGCCGAAAATCCGCGAATTCCGCAAGCGGAACAGATTTTACGCCCACGCTTACAATTTAGCCAACAATAAGGCGGAGTGCACCCCCGCCTCCACAAAGCCTGTTTCCTCCAACCTCAAACCATGCAGCCACTGTGCAACCCACTGTATCTGGGAGGCCAGAAAGTATAACTTGAAGTTTTGCATTCCCAGGCTGCCCTCCATCATGGGGTGTTGCAGTGTTTCTAAGGACACCCTCCGCCGTCCCTTAACGCATATGAGATCCCGTAGCAAATATTCTAATTGACAAAACTAGCCGGCAGGTACTGTAGTCGGGAGATTAATAAAAAAAAATACAGTAGATCCTGCAGCATAACCATTTTAAACAAGGAAATTCAGCGCATAATCGGCAGCCGTAAAGAACACCAGAAAGGGACTCAGGAACTAAGAGATCTGAGGGTCCTCCCGAGGTTACCTTCCTGCAGATCCTAGAGGGTGTGAAAAATATGTATCCCCAAGTATCTAAAGGTGGACTGTGCTAAGTTAAGATCGGCAGGAAGGACTGAGGGGGCGAAGAAGTGTCGGGTATACAAGGAATAAGTAGGTCTTATTTCTATTAACGGTCAAATCTCCAAAGAGGTCCAGGACCATAGCGGAAACCCACCACAGCGTCTGTCAAATAAATCAGGAGGTCATCGGCGTATAGGGAGATAATATGTTCATGCCCTCCCACAATCAGTCCCATACCCTCACCTCCCTGTCTAAACAACCCAGCCAGAGGCTTGATTGCTAAAGCAAAAAAGAGCTGTGATAAAGGACAGCCCTGAAGGGTGCCACGCAAAATACCATATAGTGAAGACACCATTTTATCAGTCTTCAAGCGCACTTTAGGGCTCTCATAAAGCAGTTTCACCCACTTCACCCAACCACCTCCAAGACCCATGGTTTCCATGACCTCATACAGGTAGTCCCACCGTATTGTGTCGAAAGCCTTCTCCGGATCTATCTATAAAATGGCCACCAGCGGAAGAACCCGCACCCACAGGTGGAACTCTACAAAGTATAATCTGCGCAGATTAAATGAGATGTTCTGGGATGGGATAAACCCCTTCTGATCAGTATGAATTAGGGTAGGCATGTGCAGAAGCAAGCAAAGTGCAATGATCTTACTAATCAGTTTAAAATCCATGTTGATTATGGAGAGTGGGTGGAGGTGCACAGCATGAGCCCCTCGAGCGCTTGTCTTGGGTAACAGGATTACGACAGCATCTCGCAAAGACTCAGGAAGGCCCCCAAGTATCGAAGACTCGCATGCAGAGTCTCCAACTGGGTGGGGGCAACTTCGAGGCATACACAGATTAGAATTCTGCAGGGAGGCTGCCTGGGTCTGGAGTTTTACCCGTGGCCATACTTTTAATAGCCGCACGAATCTCCTGTACCATCACCGGTCCTCAAAGGAACCTCCCTTACCTGACGATCCAGCACCGTAAGCTGTAGTGTACTCAAAAAACTCAAAAAATTCCCTCTGATTTCAAATGCTCTCTTTATATACGTTTTACAAACCTTGGTCTAGAAACAGAAACCCATTACCTGGTCTGAAGGAGGATTTATTTTTACCTACAGACGTTCTGTTGTAGTGTAGTTCCTATTATCCCAAAAGGCTCTGCGCATTGGAATAATACCTCCAATAGTATAGACCTAGACCAGACGTTAACTAGGTCTTCTACTGTCGATATTAGACTTAAAGTTTTGGGTTTGCCAGCTAGCTCAGAGTTCACTAGAAACTTTCTCGAATAGGCAAGGAGGAGTTGAACCTCCCTGGATAGACAAGAAGGGATTTAGTTTCTGACAACCATAGAACATGACAACTTTGCTCTCCCCTAATCAAGAGTGTATCTCTAGAGTCATGTGAAAACAAAAGACAACTTATTTTACTCAGTCGGTACGTGCATTCTTAGTTTCACCAGATTGTAGAGAAAAGGAAGAGACGGGCGTGTTCAATAAAAGATGTTATTTATTGATCAGTCTCTTTTCTCGTACAAGAGAAATGGATCGATATTATCGCAATACTTATGGTTAAGTAAAGTGCATACAATAAAAGCAGAATTATAAAATAATACTGTAAAAACATTGATATGGTTTCTAAGCCATACGTTATTTAAAATGGACAGAATAGATACATACATATAAACATTTGACTAATCGTACTCAACTGGTGCTTCTAACTACGCCTACCCCAGTGTACCTGACCTAAGCCTAATACGTGGGCGGGGATAGAAAGTAGCAGTTTAAGTTAAGTTTGTTTTGCCAAGTGACTGACTCAGGAATTCTCTGCAAGGGGTTATTCAGTTCCGTACCTTGAATCTAGGATGATTGAGGGATGGTATCTCTCATCTTTGGTCTCGATATTCCAGGCTGCCTGCAAGGGCTGCTCGGAAGCGCCGGAGCTGGATTTCTCGGCAGGAGAAAGGCAGCGTCTCGTTCTCAGTGCGTCAGGAAGGCGGGGCAGCGTCAGTGGGCTTCGCTCTCTGCTGAGCTTCGGCAAGTCTCGCTGCTCCGATCTCGTCACCACCGCGTGTGTTTGCTTAAGGCAATATCGGTAATATTTATACCTGTAAGGTGCCGAGATTGACGTAAGGATGGACATAGATACGTCAATAAGGATGTCATACGAGCTGGTCGTTAGCACATTCTTTTACTGAAGTTCTTTGAGAAATCAAAACAATGGCCGCAGGGATTTTCCCAGGTTGTCATAGGTTTGATTTGTTTTGAGAACTCCGTATGCCTTATCAGGGGCTGGAGGAATATTGCTTGCCTAATTAGATGGCAAGCGTTATCAGATAACGCGCTCCTGTGCCGTGGTCTGGCGTAATCAGATAACGGTTTCTGCATCATGGGATGGCTGCTAGTTAATTTGTTAACCAGAATAGGGTCAGGAATAGGGGGATCGATACAGAACCTATAGGAATACATCACACCCACTCCACGCTAACTATGGCCATATTTATGAATCTAGGCATAGTAAAACATACTGTAGAGTATCGTGTATACCTTACCACCCCAAAATACACATAATGCATTTTGAAATTATGTAACATACGGGAAAAAAATAGTCATATGTACTATATGCACTCAAGCAGTAGAATAATGCTAAAATAATCACGCATATGTATACATTATTAGTAATTGAATATTAGAATTACACATGAAATGGCTCTTAATACAGAAGAAAAGTTCGAGACCACTTCATCACAGCTCAAAAATATTTATGAATATACCAGCGGGCAGCTAATGTCTATGAAGTTTCTAAAAATAGAAATTAGTTCTCTAAGAATAGTTCTTACTTTAAGCAGAAGAAAAGTGTCCTGTAAAAATTCAAAAAAAAATGTTGGGGCTGCTAAAAAAATTGCTGTCCGTGGACTGGAGGAAAAGTTGATCTTGCTACTTTATTATTAAAGTTGAAGGCCAAATTCAAGGTGTCGGGAACGCCGTGTGCTAGCTTGTTCAAGAGTCATTTTTTCTGCTCTGGTGAGAACATCATATCATTGAGACTGCTGAAAAAGCTGTCAACAGCTTCCTGTGAGAGTTCCACTAACTCGGAAAAGGATGTAACCATGCATTCATGTGCATGATTGTCTCCATTGACGTTTTGAGTAGTATTGCTGACAGAAGGTTGTACCTGATCGATGCTGCTTTCATCTTGATCTTCACTACCCCTTAATCGTAGTGGTGAAGTTTCCACGAATGCCGTCATCAGGATTGGCAGCCGTTGAGGGCAGCACAATGCATGAGCCTTTACCGGACCCAACAATGTTTCTGCATCCATTGGCGCATCCGATTGTAGCATCAGACAGGTGTCCAACACGCATTCTTCTCCGCACAGCATGCACCTTAGTACAGGTAAAACACATCTTTGCCATATCGGCCGAAATGAAAGAAACCAAGTCATGTTCAGGTCTCTAAGCCGGGTTAGTCCCAGGATTTTTGATATCCGGTCCCGGTATCCAATGGCTCGGATTGTTTCTTCCCTTATCGCGGGTGTTTTGTCTGTGACATGGTTTGCCATAACGAAATATAAGGACTAAGAATAGGATTCCTGCAATTAGTCCCAAAATGAGGGGAACTCCTCCAAAAATCGAATGGACGAAGTCTGGAAAAATACCCAGTATGGCTTTGTTTTTTTTTTTGTTTTTTTATTTATTGAAAGTTCGTAGCAGCATAGTGTACATTAAAACAGCAATATGTAATAAATGAGTATACATATAGATAAATACATAAATACACATAGTACATACAGTAGAAACAACCAATAGCAGGAGGCAGTATTTACAAGCAGAGACAATTAAAAGAAGAGAAGGGCGGGGTTGAATGAGCCATTAGGATCATAGTCAGAGCCAACCCGCGGTATAAACTATAGGGTGCCACACCTGGACTTCCTCCACCTAGCCACTGGTGCCCATATCCGTAGGCCCATTTCTCTGGATTTAATTCCTTTGAGGGCATACAGTTCTGACTCAATATTGTGAATCCCTAACAGCCTACAGATCCACATTTGAAAGGTTGGGGGTTCAACATCCTTCCAAGCTGCAGCAACTAATATCCTGAAAACGGCTGTCGATATAAAAACCAGCGCCTCTGTCTCTATACTCAGGCCCAACTTTGCGTCACAACCAAGTATTAAAAGAGATGGAGATAGGTCTATTCTGACAGCTAGCAGCCCCTCTAAAAACTTTTCAATTTCCTTTTTAATGGGTACCAGCTTTCCACAATTACAAAACATATGCAATACATCCGCTGGCCCATTACCACACCTGGGACAGTTATGATCTGATCTCTTACCCCATTCAAACAGTTTAGCAGGTGTGTAATATAAGTTAAAAAGGGTCTTAAAATGCTGTGCTCTTAGATTTGATGATCGCAGAAACCTCTTATCCATTGCAAGTATGGCTTTGAATGGTGTTAATGCCATCGAAAATACTGTCTTAAATACATTTGAGACTCCACTGGTATCAGAAATATTTAAGATTTCATTCAGGATTTCTGCGAAATGTATGGGGGAATTAGTTGATAATAATGAGTGAATCTCTGCAGTCGTTCTTGCGACTAGGAGATCATACGTTTCTTTTGATGACGTGAGCCTGGTCGGCGTCTGAAGAAGCACTGTTTTCATTCTGCTTAAAGTATCAACTCGAATAGAAGTAATTTTCAAGTTAGGCCATGCCCTTGCCTCCCTGTCTGGAAAGGAGCTGGGGAACAATAAGCGTCCACAGCACATGACCTTCGCAGTCGTACTAACGAGATAAGGAACCCCGGGCAGTAGACTACAACATCTGCGATCCACAATTATAATGTAACTCCCGTTATAGAGTCTTTTAAAGAATGGTTCTGTCTCTGTTGCAGGTGTGCCTAGCTGGTGACATGAAAGGTTATTTGAATTCCCTTCACAGGCTCCATGCAAACTAATTCCATTACACAGAAGTGTACGGCTTAGTGACCTCGCACAATTATTGCCACTAAGAAACACTTTCTGTCCTTTATTACTGACACATGCATGTGAATAGGGCAAGTTCCATGTTGTCTTAATGTACCCTTTACCCAATTTTTCGTACATGCCAGCCTGTATATATTTTTGGCAGTATTGAAACCTGAAAGTAGATATCGGAATATTAATTATCCCATGTATTATCCATTCAATGACAGGTCGTTCTGACATTGTCAATGGTAATCTCTCGAGTTTCTCAATGCTCAGGATTGTATAATCAGCACCCTTTTGTGCCATACTGATTTGTTTATCAGTAAGGTTAAAGATATTGAATAGTGACGTTGTGTTGATTAAACGCCAAGGCACATAGCCTGAACGCAGATTTTGTAACGTCCAGCCAAGCTGTGCAATAGAACGCAATTGAGACTGACCGTGTTGTAACAACAGTAAGTCTTGCGATATTATGTCGATTGCTGATGACACAATGCTGTCCAATGAAAAGATTCTGGAGGACAGAGTTATTAACCCATTGTCCACTACAGAAAGCGATTTTTCCAAATTAATACGGTCAATTTCTGTATACTTTCTGCTGTCTCAAATTGAGTTATCTTCCAGGCCTCGTTGTAAGCTGCATATATAGAGGCTGCTATGAAGCGTTTTTGACGCTGTTTGCGCGGTCCCATAATGAAATCACGCAAGTCAGCACCATCAGTAAGTAAAGTTAGGTGTTGCTTAATTTCTGTCAGTGTGGAAGTTTGTAGCCATTGAAGGCAGAGTTTGCCCACACTGTAGGTGGTGATTATCCCTGGGTGTTGTCTTTGGGAATATCTAGGGTCTGGCCTGGTCAATGTGAACCCCTGTGTTTTGTTCAGGAATCTGTCTTGACAGTTATTAGTATCTGTGGGCCAGATCAACCATTGTTTCCAATCAGGATTTGTTCTGTTTTGGTTTAATACAAAGTTTACGTCTATCTCTTCATCTGCAGAGTTATTGCTGTTCATTGTTGGTTTTGGAATAGACGGTTTATTTAAGTCTTTGATTTTGGCTAATCCAAGACAGGTAGTTTGTTGAATAGTTTCATTCAAGAATATAATTTGTTCTGGGATCATGCAGGCTCTAAACAATGATTCTATACCTTGTACTTGCCATTCTTTTGTACCCCAAACACTTTTTACTTCAACATTTTTGTCCCAATAATCAAAACAAAATGTATTCATTTGTTCAAAAAATGAGTCCGAATATATCAATTTCGTGTTTGTAAGCATGGTTTTTGTTCCTGTCTTATTTGACAATTTGAAATAAAATGTTTCAGCATTACTTGTGTTGAACCCTGAAAAGTATGAATATTTGTCATAAAAGGTTCTTGAGCTTCCTTTTGGAGGGGTTGCACAATGTTCCCATTGATTATAATTTAAAACATTTCTAGGTTGTGCTGATTTATGTAAAAAATGGTTACCATAGTGGTTGTAGCAGTACATACTGTCATAATTAGATGAACCCTGCAAATAATCATGTTTGGTAAATTCAGCAGACATCACTAGGTCAGACATCATGTCATTAATACTTTCAAAGTCCCAATCATCAGCAAATGAGTTTGGTTTTACAAAGTCACTCAACGAGATCTTGATTTGGTGTGGATATTTGAGGATTTCAACCGGACCATAGATTTCATAGTCAGTATTGTCCCATGCTACCCCACCCGGTATAGGATTGGCTGTGAAGTTGACTGAAGAAAGTTCTCTTTTCTCGACGTGTGAAGACGTGTGTGGCTTGAGGATCAAGTTGATTTTCTGGCTTGCTGTGTCCATTTTTGCATATTTTCCTTCAATGAAGCGTCCCAAACATAGTATCATGATGAGCCAAAGTATCAGGATAAATACACCAAAGGACACCCAAAATTCAATCCATGGAGAAATCAGATAGGTTTCTTTCAGCTGTTTCAAAAGTTCCTTAGCTTTGTCTTTAAAAGTTTTTGTTGATGGCTGTGTCTTTGATTCACTTAGATCTTCAGAAGAATCATCAAAGTTGATGAAGTAGCCGGATGCCGTTCTGTCTATTGTTCCAATTGCTTCAGGATTACTGTTTCTTGCAGCTTCAGCATATTCATTTGTTACTTCATTGTAGGTTGGTGTGTCTCTACTAAATGTTTTTATTTGGGTTTTCAGAGGTGTGAGTTCCATTGCATTGTTGCATATTCCTTGTTGTTGTTCTGTAGGCGTTTCGAATGTGATTAGCCTTTTAGTTAGCACCTCTGTACTTGTAGCAAACCTCGGTGTTCTACTACTTATCGGGAGTCCACTTGGCCTACTGTTTGTTATCGGCCACATGATTGTGGTTTTACCAGGTCGATGGATACAACTCGGTTCTCCTTTTTACCAGCAAGTGGCGGTAGTACAACTGATCTCGTCCCGTTGATGGACAAGACAGGAACTGCTTTTCTGTAAGAAGGCCCAAATTCCTTCTTTACCTCGATCTTTTCTCTGACTAGATCCCCGATTTTTGGAATCCAGACAGGTCTTGCTGGGACAGGTGGTGGTTCTTCAGTGGTTGTTGGCTGCTGTTTCAACTTTATGTTGCTCAGGTCTTTTCTTGTTTCGTTTAAGTCCTGTAAAATAGCCAAACGATCTTTGATATCAAAGCTTTTTTCTTTCACCACTGAAGTCTGACTGTCAAGATCTAAGACTAGCATCCTAGTCCCAAACAGTAATTCGTACGGACTGAATCCCCTCAGAGAATTTCTTGGCAAGTTGTTTAGACTACGTTGGACACTTATTAGATGTTTGACCCACCCAGCTCCCGAACCTAATACCTTTGCTGTTATAGATTGCTTTATGCCTTGGTTTTTTCTTTACACCATCCCGTATCCCTCAGGAAGGAAGTGAGAAGAATCCCGCTTCGCTATGCTCATTTGGCCGTGCTTTCCCACAAGCTTGAGAGCTAAAGTGAAAACATTGGTCAAACGTAGCATGCTCCTAGCGTATATGCCATTTAGACTCGCAAATCTTTGTATAACAGTCCCGACGTCAGCCGAGTGCTGGGGTCTACATTTATAAGTGGAAACTAGTCTTTATTTGTTAATGGGACGCATTATTTACACTTGTTTCACTGATTACTGTTTAGCCCTTATTGAGTGAAACGCCATGGTATTACCCTGTTCCTCTCGCCGCTGCGATCTCTGTTGCAGCCCGGGCATTTTTTTACAAAAATTTGATGATGCAGGCTCATGCCTGGCCACCAGTACACTGATTGTAGTTCTTCCAGAGAATCTTTTAGTTTGAGGTGTCTGAGACCCTCGCCCATATGTGCGTCTGCTATTAACAAAGTTCTCCTGTCCTTGTTTGGAATTACTCTATCCCCCACTCCAGGGATTCGAGCAAAAGGAACGGAGTTCGCATCGATTATGTATGTATATTCGAGTGGGTAACTGATCGGTAACGCTGAGCAGTCGCCTTTTGATGACGTTTTCACCGCCAGCATTGTTTCACCGTCAATGTATTTTACTGCACGCTTTTTCCTAGCTACGGAAGCCGATTTAGTTGCTACCGCTGTGGCTTTCTCAGCCAATGAATTCCCTGCAACGTGAACGCCATCACGCTGATGACTCAGTGAGTGTATCACGTGAGTCTTTGGTATTTCTTTTTTTAACAGAACTATTTGTTCCCAAAGCAGTTTTTGCTTTATTGTTGCACCTGTGTCATCTTTGTAACCGTTTTGAATCCATTTCTGTAAATCGCTGTTATATGATTTGACGCAGTAATACGAATCGGACACTATGAGTGTCGGGAATTCGCGATCTGCATTAACTAGCGCCATTTTCAATGCTATTATTTCAGTCTGTTGTTCTGAATTAGTTTCTACTGAGTGTGTTTTTGTTAATAGAGGTCTTAGTATACCTCCGCGCCACACTTCTTTTGTAATCTCACATGTGGGGTTGTATGCTTGTTCTCCCCAAACGGATGGTTGAGCATGTCCGTCTGTATAGATTACACAGGCGTACTGTCGTAATGGCAGAATGTCGATTGGCAGAGGGAATATTCTTTCATATTCTAGATATTTTAGTTCCTCTAGTTCTGGATCAAAGTAGTATTTTACTTTGTCCATTGTAATGGAATTCACCCATTGTATCCATTCCGGATTCAATGCTGTTGTTGGTAAATTACACGGGGTTGTTAATGCCTCAAAGGCTGATTCTGCTGTTCTGACTGTGATGTGTCTACCGTCAGCTTTATCTTTTTCTCTAGCTATTGCGGTTTGAACTGCATGAACAATGTTTTCTTTAATGCTGAATTTCTTTTCAGCTTTAGTGTACAAGTGTGATTTGAATGCAATTGGTACCTTTTCTCCCTCATTAGAGGTCAGGTATGTGAATCCGCATCTTCCTGGGATGACTCGAATCACAAGGTTGCGTGTGTTATCACGTGTTTCTAGTTTTGTTTTAATTAACATATCTGTTTGTAAGGATCTCAGAATTTCTGTGTGTATTTGAGTCCAATTGGTTTTTTTTAAATCTGGTTTTATTAGATCATAAAGGGGTTTGAGCCTTTCTGCGTAATTTGCAATGTATGTTCTTCCGAATTTTAGGAAGCCTAGAATTGACTGTAGGTTTTTTAGTGTTCTAGGTGCTTGGAGTACGGCACATTTCTCTAGGAAATTGTCAGCCAGGCTTTTGCCTTCACTTGATAATTCATATCCTAAGAACAGGACTGTTAGATGGGCAATTCTAGATTTTTTAAAGTTGAATTTGTAACCCTCTGCCGCGAACCCAAGTATTATGGTGTTCACTCTCTTCAAGTGAGTATCCAAGTCATCGTCTGTTAGGTATATGTCGTCGACATACGATAATGCTTCGTCATCATATGTTTGTAGTAACTCTGTTACTCTCGCTGAGAATAATCCTGGGCTGTTCTTGTACCCCTGGGGTAACCGACAGAATTCTTTTTGAGCGCCATTTATTGAGAACGCTGACAAGTATCTGCTCTCTGGTGCTATATTTTGACAAAAGAATCCATTAGAGATGTCTAATGTTGTTTTATATTTTTTGCGCACTATGTTATTCATTAGTGCAGCACTATGCGAGGTTTGTACTGCAAAAGTTTTGCAACATGAGTTAAGGTGTCTGTAATCCAAAACTAGACGATATGAATTGTCTGGTTTGGAGACAGGAAACAAAGGGTTGTTCATTTGTGAGGTGCAAGTTTCAATCACCCCCTGGTATTCTAGTTGATCTAGAATTTCTTTTACCTGTTTTTTAGCTTCTTGCTTGATTGGATACTGCCTTTGTGCAGTAGGTTGTGATTTTAACTGGATTTTGTGAGGAGGAGACTCCTCATCCCATCCTACATGATTTTTATATAAAGCAGGAGCTTGAGCTACTGCCCACTTTCTTGCAAGTGTATATTTTTTATGAATTGGAATATGATTTGAGAAGGCAGGCATAATTATTTCTTCGCCATGTGGGCACTCCCTGACGAACTCTGGTGGCCAAACTTTTTCAGCTAGAAGGATGTCATAGCCCTTGGAGAGATTATCCCAAAAAAGGCCCCTTATTTTCCTAGTCTTATCCCCTTCTATACGTAAAGTTATTTCATATATTTTGTGAGGTTTGCTAACTCTGGTGTCTGCAGTTTCCACCTGAATGTATTCATTCGTGTCCACTGTCTCCAGATGATTCATAAGGACTTTGCGTGCTATGCTCACTTCTGCTGCGCTGTCTAGCATTGTCTGAGCCCACTCTCCGTTTTTCAGCTGTGTCCTCAGTATTCTCGGCATTGTTGAATACTTTAATACTGTCTACCTTCTTTTTTGGAAACTGTAATTTTTTATTTGGATGAGCAGGTTCCTTGTCTTTGGACTTGACGTGCCCTTCCCTGGGTTCCGATTGTCCTCTTCTTTCCGATTTCTGCGAGGAAGTCTGAAAAGATTGAGAGGGACGTGTATCAAAATCTTGATATCTATCCGGTTTCTTTATGTTATCCCTATTTCTAAGGTTGTATTTTTTCACAGATGGCTCCCTTTGGGGATACTTGGGTCCTTGGTCCGGAGATCTTTCTCTCCGCCGAGGAGACCTTCCTCTGGACTGGAATCTCTTTTCTTTTGGATTGGATTGTTTGTTTCCATCCCAGTTCTTCTTTTGACTGTTTAGATTATTTTTAATAAATATTTTTCAGGACTTTCAATTAGTTGGGGCTTTACTGGTATTCCACCCAAACTATCTCTACCTAGTTCTTCATAGGATTTTTCTATAATTCTGGCAATTTCAGCTGGTTGGTCTGCTATATCTGTCTCTTTTAACCTCTGGCGGATCGCCACATTCGCTGCTTCTCCTTTTATGTTGGCTAGTAATATTGCCGAGACCTGCTTGAAGTCTTTTAGTAATTTCATACCGAGAGTTAAAGCGGGTTCTGGACCGTATTCGTCTTGAATTTGTTTTAGCACATCTGGTATTACCGACATGGATGGTACACCATGTGTTTTTGTGTAAATGGAAGCAAAGACTGTACCCCAAGTGTCACAGTCCTCCACGTGTGGTGCGATTCCCATTGGAAGACAGATAGTCAGAATCCTGTGTTTATCCACAGGGGTGGTGTCTGGAAACACCGCCTCTATTTGGGTGATTTTTTGTGCTAACCAGAATGGTATTTGTTCCCGTTTAGCTGGTACTTTACCTAGGCAGGACTGTATGTTCTGTGGTGTAATTTTATTTGCGTTCCCCTGATGAGGGGTCAGCTGTGGATTTTTAATTGCTGGTTGGATTGTTGAAGTCCGCATTACATATTGGACTAGTTGTCTATATATTTTAATTAATTGTTTTAGTTGTACTAAAACATCTGCTGCAGACATTCTTTCGATGTCTGGATGTGGTGTGTATCCGGCTAGGACCGGCCACGTCGCTCCTGGTCTACCTAGTGGACCGAGCCTGGTGATGTGTTTGTTGTGTTTTAGGGCGCCATTAAACAAGAGCAGGTGCTCTTGGAATTTAAGTGGTACTTCTACTTCCTCGAAAGGAGTGTACTCATTAGGAGGTTCCTCTATTTTATAATAGTGGAACTCCTTCGTTACAGCATTTGCTGCTGGAAAGTTTATCCATGAATAGAATACTTCTGTCTGCCGATATTCGTGTGCCTCAATTACGAATATGACTGTACCACCTCTTGGTGTCAGTCCATTTTCTATAAGTTTTAACGTTATAGAACTTCTTATGTTGACCGGGATGAGTTTTATATCCGGGTCCGCTTCTTGCATAGTATTATCAGCTTCTATTAGTTCAGCTGCTACTCTAGCTCTCTCTCTTTCATCATCACTTTCTGGCATTTTACTGTCAGGAAGGTTATTCTGTTTGTTTGCAGATCAGGTTTCTTGTGGAAACAAAGATTAGATGCACAATATTTTGGAACAGTGTATCCTTCAACGTTGATTGAACCAAGAACCATACATAGGAGTTCCCTCCTGCGAGGTTTGGCGGATTTTACCTCTCACCCACTCCAGACGTCTTTGGAGTATTATGGGAAAAAGGGGTCTGAGTGAAAGAGCACGACTAAGTTACTCTAAAGTCTTGCGTTAGTTTTATCGCCTATCCAAACACGTTGGGCGCCATGTAGTTAGTTCCTATTATCCCAATAGGCTCTGCGCATTGGAATAATACCTCCAATAGTATAGACCTAGACCAGACGTTAACTAGGTCTTCTACTGTCGATATTAGACTTAAAGTTTTGGGTTTGCCAGCTAGCTCAGAGTTCACTAGAAACTTTCTCGAATAGGCAAGGAGGAGTTGAACCTCCCTGGATAGACAAGAAGGGATTTAGTTTCTGACAACCATAGAACATGACAACTTTGCTCTCCCCTAATCAAGAGTGTATCTCTAGAGTCGTGTGAAAACAAAAGACAACTTATTTTACTCAGTCGGTACGTGCATTCTTAGTTTCACCAGATTGTAGAGAAAAGGAAGAGACGGGCGTGTTCAATAAAAGATGTTATTTATTGATCAGTCTCTTTTCTCGTACAAGAGAAATGGATCGATATTATCGCAATACTTATGGTTAAGTAAAGTGCATACAATAAAAGCAGAATTATAAAATAATACTGTAAAAACATTGATATGGTTTCTAAGCCATACGTTATTTAAAATGGACAGAATAGATACATACATATAAACATTTGACTAATCGTACTCAACTGGTGCTTCTAACTACGCCTACCCCAGTGTACCTGACCTAAGCCTAATACGTGGGCGGGGATAGAAAGTAGCAGTTTAAGTTAAGTTTGTTTTGCCAAGTGACTGACTCAAGAATTCTCTGCAAGGGGTTATTCAGTTCCGTACCTTGAATCTAGGATGATTGAGGGATGGTATCTCTCATCTTTGGTCTCGATATTCCAGGCTGCCTGCAAGGGCTGATCGGAAGCGCCAGAGCTGGATTTCGCAGCAGGAGAAAGGCAGCGTCTCGTTCTCAGCGCGTCAGGAAGGCGGGGCAGCGTCAGTGGGCTTCGCTCTCTGCTGAGCTTCGGCAAGTCTCGCTGCTCCGATCTCGTCACCACCGCGTGTGTTTGCTTAAGGCAATATCGGTAATATTTATACCTGTAAGGTGCCGAGATTGACGTAAGGATGGACATAGATACGTCAATAAGGATGTCATACGAGCTGGTCGTTAGCACATTCTTTTACTGAAGTTCTTTGAGAAATCAAAACAATGGCCGCAGGGATTTTCCCAGGTTGTCATAGGTTTGATTTGTTTTGAGAACTCCGTATGCCTTATCAGGGGCTGGAGGAATATTGCTTGCCTAATTAGATGGCAAGCGTTATGACCTAATCAGATAACGCGCTCCTGTGCCGTGGTCTGGCGTAATCAGATAACGGTTTCTGCATCATGGGATGGCTGCTAGTTAATTTGTTAACCAGAATAGGGTCAGGAATAGGGGGATCGACACAGAACCTATAGGAATACATCACACTGTAGTCAGGTAGGCCCAGGCCACCTTCCTCATATTTCATATTCCCCACCTCCCTATTCAACCCGTTTTTGAAAATTGATCCACACCATTTTCTCAACAAACCATGTAGCCTTGTATTTGCATCTTCAGGATAAGTGGTCAGACAGCCATTAAATATGTACAAACAGGAGGGAAGCATGACCACCTTGCATATTTATTGTGGTTAGGGGCACCTGGGGAAGTGCCCAATAGCTATCAAAGTTAATTATTTCAGATGTATGGTGATATCTGTGAGTACCAAAAAGGAGGTGGGAATCGAGATAACATTTCTCACCAATGTGCTAGGATGGTGTAGAACTATTGCAGAGACCTACGAAACAAAGCGGATAAAGTAGGGAGCCAAATCTTAAAGTGCATTGATATATGGTATTGTCATCCAGGCTTAAATGTGTCTTTAGCACATAATCGTGTATTCACCATTGCGATAACAGATATGGTTTCGTTATGTGATCTTATTTTACCCCCATGCCGTACAATATGCCATTTCATTATAAAGTTGACTCTTCAAGATTTACATCTAAAAGAAAGGCAATGTTTATTTTTCATAAGAGCTCTCTGTCCTGAGAAAGACAGCAAAAATTGTAAATGCAACCAAAACGTTCCATCAATATTTAAAATCCGCTATTTATGATTGTAGAGGACATAATGGATAAGGGGTCTATTTCTTATTCTTTGTGATCAAGTTCCATGCATTGTCATCAAGTTTTGTTTATGTATTACAGATGTCTTTATTAAAGTGTTATGCATGTAGAAAGCTGAGAAAGAGTGTATGAATGGCAGTGAAGAGGGAAACATGCATTATGTCCAGGAAATTACTGTGTGACTTTAATAGATGATTTTAACGAATAACTGTTTCATATTTATGTAATAAAACGTAGTGTTGTTGTGCTTCAGTTCGATATTTTTTCTGTAAATATAGCAGCATATTTATTCATGCAGGCGCAGAGACTGACGTTGCGATCATTAAGATCATTATTTATTGGGAAATTGCAATATCGGTGACAATAATAAGAGTAAAGGTTAATACCAAATTACAGAGCAGGGCAGGGCTAGTGGTGTTATAGTAATTCACGTGCAGTGCAACATTTCGTTTTAAATCACAAACCCACCAAGTCTGGTCTTCTCTTGTACACCATGCACTGGACTACAGTGGTGTTTGGCGAGGCTGGAACCTGGGAGATTGAAACACACTGGGAAAAGGGTGAGACAAACTGGTACTTAGACACACACGCATGCACTCGTGCACGCGCACACACACACGTGTTACAGACAGTGTACGTAATGAATTGAAGAACTACGTTCCAAAATTGAAGCCTAACACTACTTTCCAGATGAAATTCCTAAAGTGGAACGAACACAAATGCATTTTGAGAAAGTATTTTAATAGCAGCTGTAATAATTCCGTCTGGTGCCAAAATTCGACTTCTTGGCAGGGTGGCCTATACTCAGCAGACAGAACATCTGGAATGTACATCACACGGAACGGAAATAACCGAAGGGCGTGCTCCAAAACATATCACATTTCTGTGCAGTGAGCGGAGCATGATTTTTTTTCTAGAGTTCCACATTACAGGGTATACTGTGGTTTAGCTTTCTACGATACATTTGCTATTCCTCTTTTTGTGCATTAATCAGTCGTTTCAATATCTTAGGCAGTGCGTTGTTTTAAATATCATGTTATTTGTAGGAGAATGTTTGTAGACGGCAAGAATTTTTCTTTTTCTCTAATGAGCAAGAAGATTTCAGTAGAATCTGGTGGCCGGATTAAGGAAGAATCTATAAAGCGCTTGTGTGTTGTGCACGAGAATGTGCCATGCAATAGTAAAGTGTGCATACTGGTGCAATGAAAATTGAAAAGTTCATGCGGTCCCCTGCGCAAGCTCACACAGACCCTGCGAGCTGCTGCACGGATTTACCCATCTCACTGCGTCCTTCTGTGCTGTAGGTCCACTAGGGTGGGTTCAGTTACAGACTTTACCACTCTTCTCCCGATCGAGGGATTGGATGTTGTATGCATGTTGCTTGCTCTACAGGTGAAAACCCCCAGTTGCACTGGAGGGCGTAAACATTCACCCTCAGGATAGGCTTTGAAAAAGAACCAGGGCGTCCGTGACAGCACTTCTTGGGGTGGGGAGGCCCGGAAGTTTCTCTTCCCGCAACCTCCCAAACCCTCCTCTGGTGAATGTACTGATTTCCTTCCATCTCTTGGGACATTAACAATGTCTCTAGGCAGAGGCGCATCTAGGGGGAGGGGAGGGGGGGGGGCGGGTGGAGACATAGGGCGGGAGGGGGAGGGCTACAAAAAATTTCGGGGGGAGCTGATTCTACCAGCAATAGCCAGAGTGGGGATGCAGGGACTCTAAGAAGGAGTGAAAAACAACATAGCCTCGTTGACAAGTAAATGGTCTTTTAAAGACCTGTGAAGTAATCGGGTGCTACTGCAATAGATGGACGCCTGACCAGCCAGCCCACAGCAGCTCAAAAACTGTCTGCGTGTGCCCGGGAAGCTGTCTCAGCCCGGGCTGACGCACAGGACGAGGGGGTCGTGAAGCCCTTTGAGCCCAATGGGCATTGCGCGCCTGTGTCCAGGCGACATGTTCAGCCACGTGTATTTGTCTGTAAATGAGGTTTGCATGTGGGCAAAAGCAATTCACTCATTAGCAAGATGGCCCTATGTTTAAAGCACCACCTCTGCAGTGGTGGCAGCACATAAATAACGGTGATGGATCAAGCCCTGATCTTTGGACTGGGTAAGAGTGGTCTGCTTAATTCAGACACTCTGTTCATCACCACCCCCTTTTCTGTATCGTTTTTGGCCACTATAGGTGTGGCAGGGTATACTCAGACATGAGTCCCTTTCTCACTGCTCCATCAGGATTCAAGCAAGCCGGGCCGAAGAGGCTGAAATGCCAGAAACCGGTCCCCGGTAGCTTGTCTCCTTTCTGGTGAAGAATTGGCTTGGTAGTTTGGTCTGCCCTGTTCCCATGATGCACTGGGCCAGGAACAGACTAATTTGCATATAGCCAGGTTCTGAGCTGGGATGGGGCAATGAGATAAATAACGGTGATGGATCAAGCCCTGATCTTTGGACTGGGTAAGAGTGGTCTGCTTAATTCAGACACTCTGTTCATCACCACCCCCTTTTCTGTATCGTTTTTGGCCACTATAGGTGTGGCAGGGTATACTCAGACATGAGTCCCTTTCTCACTGCTCCATCAGGATTCAAGCAAGCCGGGCCGAAGAGGCTGAAATGCCAGAAACCGGTCCCCGGTAGCTTGTCTCCTTTCTGGTGAAGAATTGGCTTGGTAGTTTGGTCTGCCCTGTTCCCATGATGCACTGGGCCAGGGACAGACTAATTTGCATATAGCCAGGTTCTGAGCTGGGTGATGGATCAAGCCCTGATCTTTGGACTGGGTAAGAGTGGTCTGCTTAATTCAGACACTCTGTTCATCACCACCCCCTTTTCTGTATCGTTTTTGGCCACTATAGGTGTGGCAGGGTATACTCAGACATGAGTCCCTTTCTCACTGCTCCATCAGGATTCAAGCAAGCCGGGCCGAAGAGGCTGAAATGCCAGAAACCGGTCCCCGGTAGCTTGTCTCCTTTCTGGTGAAGAATTGGCTTGGTAGTTTGGTCTGCCCTGTTCCCATGATGCACTGGGCCAGGGACAGACTAATTTGCATATAGCCAGGTTCTGAGCTGGGATGGGGCAGTGAGATAAATAACGGTGATGGATCAAGCCCTGATCTTTGGACTGGGTAAGAGTGGTCTGCTTAATTCAGACACTCTGTTCATCACCACCCCCTTTTCTGTATCGTTTTTGGCCACTATAGGTGTGGCAGGGTATACTCAGACATGAGTCCCTTTCTCACTGCTCCATCAGGATTCAAGCAAGCCGGGCCGAAGAGGCTGAAATGCCAGAGACCGGTCCCCGGTAGCTTGTCTCCTTTCTGGTGAAGAATTGGCTTGGTAGTTTGGTCTGCCCTGTTCCCATGATGCACTGGGCCAGGGACAGACTAATTTGCATATAGCCAGGTTCTGAGCTGGGATGGGGCAGTGAGATAAATAACGGTGATGGATCAAGCCCTGATCTTTGGACTGGGTAAGAGTGGTCTGCTTAATTCAGAAACTCTGTTCATCACCACCCCCTTTTCTGTATCGTTTTTGGCCACTATAGGTGTGGCAGGGTATACTCAGACATGAGTCCCTTTCTCACTGCTCCATCAGGATTCAAGCAAGCCGGGCCGAAGAGGCTGAAATGCCAGAAACCGGTCCCCGGTAGCTTGTCTCCTTTCTGGTGAAGAATTGGCTTGGTAGTTTGGTCTGCCCTGTTCCCATGATGCACTGGGCCAGGGACAGACTAATTTGCATATAGCCAGGTTCTGAGCTGGGATGGGGCAGTGAGATAAATAACGGTGATGGATCAAGCCCTGATCTTTGCACTGGGTAAGAGTGGTCTGCTTAATTCAGACACTCTGTTCATCACCACCCCCTTTTCTGTATCGTTTTTGGCCACTATAGGTGTGGCAGGGTATACTCAGACATGAGTCCCTTTCTCACTGCTCCATCAGGATTCAAGCAAGCCGGGCCGAAGAGGCTGAAATGCCAGAAACCGGTCCCCGGTAGCTTGTCTCCTTTCTGGTGAAGAATTGGCTTGGTAGTTTGGTCTGCCCTGTTCCCATGATGCACTGGGCCAGGGACAGACTAATTTGCATATAGCCAGGTTCTGAGCTGGGATGGGGCAGTGAGATAAATAACGGTGATGGATCAAGCCCTGATCTTTGGACTGGGTAAGAGTGGTCTGCTTAATTCAGACACTCTGTTCATCACCACCCCCTTTTCTGTATCGTTTTTGGCCACTATAGGTGTGGCAGGGTATACTCAGACATGAGTCCCTTCCTCACTGCTCCATCAGGATTCAAGCAAGCCGGGCCGAAGAGGCTGAAATGCCAGAAACCGGTCCCCGGTAGCTTGTCTCCTTTCTGGTGAAGAATTGGCTTGGTAGTTTGGTCTGCCCTGTTCCCATGATGCACTGGGCCAGGGACAGACTAATTTGCATATAGCCAGGTTCTGAGCTGGGATGGGGCAGTGAGATAAATAACGGTGATGGATCAAGCCCTGATCTTTGGACTGGGTAAGAGTGGTCTGCTTAATTCAGACACTCTGTTCATCACCACCCCCTTTTCTGTATCGTTTTTGGCCACTATAGGTGTGGCAGGGTATACTCAGACATGAGTCCCTTTCTCACTGCTCCATCAGGATTCAAGCAAGCCGGGCCGAATAGTCTGAAATGCCAGAAACCGGTCCCCGGTAGCTTGTCTCCTTTCTGGTGAAGAATTGGCTTGGTAGTTTGGTCTGCCCTGTTCCCATGATGCACTGGGCCAGGGACAGACTAATTTGCATATAGCCAGGTTCTGAGCTGGGATGGGGCAGTGAGATAAATAACGGTGATGGATCAAGCCCTGATCTTTGGACTGGGTAAGAGTGGTCTGCTTAATTCAGACACTCTGTTCATCACCACCCCCTTTTCTGTATCGTTTTTGGCCACTATAGGTGTGGCAGGGTATACTCAGACATGAGTCCCTTTCTCACTGCTCCATCAGGATTCAAGCAAGCCGGGCCGAAGAGGCTGAAATGCCAGAAACCGGTCCCCGGTAGCTTGTCTCCTTTCTGGTGAAGAATTGGCTTGGTAGTTTGGTCTGCCCTGTTCCCATGATGCACTGGGCCAGGGACAGACTAATTTGCATATAGCCAGGTTCTGAGCTGGGATGGGGCAGTGAGATAAATAACGGTGATGGATCAAGCCCTGATCTTTGGACTGGGTAAGAGTGGTCTGCTTAATTCAGACACTCTGTTCATCACCACCCCCTTTTCTGTATCGCACCTCTGCAGTGGTGGCAGCACATTATATATTTTAGACAGTGCTTGAATAGTAAACTAAAAATAAGTGTGGGGGGTTTAAATGTTTCTCTTCGAAGCCAGCTTTCCAGCACTGCTGAACACAGGGGTTGAGGAATAACAAAGCTGCCTAGTCTTGACTCCACCTTATGCCTCTTTCTTCCAACACCCTACAATTCCTGTTTCCTTATTTCACAATTGAGTTTTTCACCCCAACTTTATCTATTTCTCACTATTTTCCTAACTCCACTTCCTTCTTTTTCATGTTCCCATCTTGATGGTAAAAAGTAAGTCCTGGCCTTCAAAAATGCGGCTGCCCGTGGCCCACGCAGGAGGCCACTCAAGAGGGCGGCCCTCTAGTACCATCTAGGCACTAACCCACCCCCTTCTCTAGTTGCGGGGACTCAGGGGGGAGTCCCCCCAGACTGGCCTGTGGCGCGCTAGGTGCGTCACTTCCCGCATGCTGAGGTTGGGGGAGGGTATATGGGCCTCCCCTGCCATTTTGTCATCCTCTTTGCACGCTGGTCACTCCGCTGGTCACTCCGTCTTGTTGGTCATATTGTGGGATTGCTGCCGAATCCCTACACGTGCGGGTGGTCCGCGTTGTTGTGGTCTCCTTTGCCCCAGCGGGACACACTGTGTTGGCAGCACGCCTCGGGCGTCGTTGTCATGCTTTGTTAGCCCTTTTACTGTAATGTTTTCTTTTAATCTTCTTACTTCTTCGAGCGTTCTCTGCAAGGTTCTTATTCTTGCTGAGGAAGAAGACCTGTGCAGGCTGCGCCCTGACTTGCTCCTGTGTTCCTTTACTACAATAAACTTCTTAACTTCATTTTTCTTGTGTATTGGACTTTACAATTGGCGACGTGGTGACAGGAACACCAGGAAACAACCGAACCCTCTTCATTGAATTTTTACATATTTTTTTCGTGATATCTGCATGGCTTCTTTGGAACTTACGTATTACGGAATCATTTCCTGAGGCATCTTTTTCTACTGAGCCTACTGAGTGCCATTCCTTTGGGCATCTTTTTCTACAGAGGGACAATTGATTTTCATGAGCGTTGGAGGCATCGTTGGAATGAGTGTCCGTTAACCTTCTGAGAGGAGAGAGGGAGAATTTCATTTGTTTCCTGTTAATCTTTTAGGAGGAGTCAGGTAGACTTTCACTTTTCCAGCTTGCCAAAAAAAACTATTTTGTGAGACCTTTGTCTACTAATTTGGATAATCCCTTATAATTTTTTCCGTTTACTTTGAGATTCAAGGAGCGCATTCTTAGCAGTGCGCGCAGAACTTTAATAGTAAATACCTTCATGATGCAGCGGAGCGTGAAGAGCAGAACCGGTGAAATCTGACGCAGGATTCCAGATTGACGGTCTCGCTTACGACGCTCATTTCTTTGAGGCGCTAACACGTAATGCAAGTACTCTACGTAATGAAATTAAGTGTTACGTGGCGTGACAGCCATCTTGAAACATTTTGTTTCCATAGATACATAGAAGAATTTGTCTCTACCGGTGAAAAAGACAGCGTTTATTTTATTTTTTGATGTGAAGCCTTCAAGTAAGTGTTACTTACTAATTATTTATCCTCACAGCGTATACTTTTGTGTGAAAAGCGGATCTTCCACAAAGTTTTGTTTCACATAATTTAGGTTCTGTGAATTTTTTTCACTTGGTAACCATCATCTTTCTGCAACTCGAAGTATCTCGGTGAATACAATTTTTTTTAAGAACTCCGTCGTTTATCTAAGCATTCTATTCCTTCAGAACTTAGTGTACTGGTTACATTTTTCTCCTTTCTTTTCCCATTTTTCTTGTGTTTTCTCTTCATTACCTTGTTTATCAGTTTACTTCAATGGCAACCCAAATTACACCATCCAACCTCCACAAGCCTTTTGGCCAACGGGTACTGAACCATGTATGAAATGGTTACAATGGAAAGCCTATTTTTGCAAATGCGGGCTGAGGACAAAGTGCGATATATTGCATATAGTGGTAGATTGCCTTATGACGGTAGAAGCAAGAAAACTATTTCTACGACCATTATTTATAAAATATGGAATAAGGTCTCGAGATCAAGGCATTACATTACTGATAGAAATGGAAAACCTGGATACGGCAATTGCAATAGGAAATTATATGAGAGTGGTAAGTGTTTTGCTAGGGAAAAACTTAAGCAATGTTAGGGATGAAATTAACTATAAATGCCCCCTACTTATTAGCTAAAGGCTTAAGACCGAAGAAATGTTACTACAAACTGTCTAATCTATCGTTGTTAATGAAGATCGATAAATGTAAAGAACTTTTAATCTTAGGAGTTTTTGTTACTTATGTTTTACTAACGTTTTATGAAATTTGTATCTTTTTAATTGATTTTATGGAAAATTAGAAATTTAGAGGTTGCAAGGGGCGACGGCAGCTACTGTTCTACTATAGAAATACTAAGCAGAGCGGTCTGGAAAGAAATGGTGTGATTTTAAAACGTTATTTGTGTACACGTTTGTTTTAATAAGTATGTACAGTGTGTATTTTACAAGATCTCGGTGTTTAAAGACTACTGTCTAAATAAACAGAGTTTCTCTCTCTCTCTCTATTTTTTAAACTTTATTGAAACAATTGATGAAGAAGGCAAAATGAAACCGGAAAGTAAGAAAAAATTATTATTATTACATTCGATTGGCGCAGGGGGTTTAAAGATTTATGAAGAAATGACGAAAACAAACAGTGGGGGTGAATCTAATGTATTTTCTGATGTTTTAAATGACTTTAATAACCACTTTCCCCCTAAAGTGTGTATAGGCATAACGAGGTATACGTTTTTCCATAGAAAACAGGAACCTGGTGAGTCTATTGATGTTTATGTTGCTGCTCTTAAAAAAATTGCAGAAGATTGTAAATTTGATCATCTTCAAGAGCAATTTATTAGGGACCAAGTTGTAATACACACTCGTGATCCAGGAATCCAAGATAGACTTTGGATTAATGGAGATGTAGATCTTAAAGATGTTTTAGCTATTGTTAGAAAGGCTGAACTTTCTAGCAGTTGTGCTAAAGCAATTAAGCATGAGTGTAAAGAGGTAAATGAACAAGTTGTTTCTAAAAATCCAAAATAAGCCTAATTTTAAACAAAAATCTCAACCCAAAACCAAAACATCATATTTTAAAAAGAATGAAGAACTTAAATGTTACCGTTGTGGCAGTGATTCTCATTTAGCTGATAACAAACTTTGTCCTGCCCTTAAGGAAACATGTTCTAATTGTGGTCTAATTGGTCATTACTCTAGAGCATGTAATATGAAGAAAAGTAAGAAAGTCAAAGTTTTTTGTGAGTCTACTTCAAGTGATGAGGAAACCATAGTTAAGAAAATTATGCATTGTTCTGTTAAAGATGGTTGTAGTGATATCCACATGGATTTTTAATTTTTTTTTAATATTAAGGATCTTACTGACAAAGGAGTTAAAAAGAAACCTATTTCTAACATGTCAATTGGGGGTGTTTCTATTGGTATTAATGCAGATTCAGGCTCCCCCTACACCATTATTAGTGAAAATGTGTGGAAATCTAAGTTTTTGCATTTTTTAGGTGATAAGCTATATACCCCTGATATTTCACCTGAAGGTTATTCTGGAGAAAAGATTGACATGATTGGCTTCAGACCCTCAAATTCAGATATAAAGGATACCTGTCTGTGTGTGTGTGTATCCTCCTGAGGCGGAAGCCGGGAGGTCGTGCATGTTGTAGAGACGATTTTAACTGAAAAACGAACGCTTTTTAAAAACTGATGTAAGATTTATTAAATCTATTCTCAAGGGCTCAGGCTTGATTGCAAAGCCTTTTTCTTCCCTTACTCTCCTCCCTGCTGACCGGGCCACTCGCAGCCGAGTGTTGACGCTGTCGAGGCGGTCCCGGCCAGGATCAGCACGGCAGACATCTTGGGTGGGCTGGAGTGCTTGTGACGCGCTCTAGTCGCGTACTTAAGGGTCCCCCTTTGAGTCTAACACCTGATACCTGTCTGTGTGTGTGTGTATCCTCCTGAGGCGGAAGCCGGGAGGTCGTGCATGTTGTAGAGACGATTTTAACTGAAAAACGAACGCTTTTTAAAAATTGATGTAAGATTTATTAAATCTATTCTCAAGGGTTCAGGCTTGATTGCAAAGCCTTTTTCTTCCCTTACTCTCCTCCCTGCTGACCGGGCCACTCGCAGCCGAGTGTTGACGCTGTCGAGGCGGTCCCGGCCAGGATCAGCACGGCAGACATCTTGGGTGGGCTGGAGTGCTCGTGACGCGCTCTAGTCGCGTACTTAAGGGTCCCCCTTTGAGTCTAACACCTGATACCTGTCTGTGTGTGTGTGTATCCTCCTGAGACGGAAGCCGGGAGGTCGTGCATGTTGTAGAGACGATTTTAACTGAAAAACGAACGCTTTTTAAAAATTGATGTAAGATTTATTAAATCTATTCTCAAGGGCTCAGGCTTGATTGCAAAGCCTTTTTCTTCCCTTACTCTCCTCCCTGCTGACCGGGCCACTCGCAGCCGAGTGTTGACGCTGTCGAGGCGGTCCCGGCCAGGATCAGCACGGCAGACATCTTGGGTGGGCTGGAGTGCTTGTGACGCGCTCTAGTCGCGTACTTAAGGGTCCCCCTTTGAGTCTAACACCTGATACCTGTCTGTGTGTGTGTGTATCCTCCTGAGGCGGAAGCCGGGAGGTCGTGCATGTTGTAGAGACGATTTTAACTGAAAAACGAACGCTTTTTAAAAATTGATGTAAGATTTATTAAATCTATTCTCAAGGGTTCAGGCTTGATTGCAAAGCCTTTTTCTTCCCTTACTCTCCTCCCTGCTGACCGGGCCACTCGCAGCCGAGTGTTGACGCTGTCGAGGCGGTCCCGGCCAGGATCAGCACGGCAGACATCTTGGGTGGGCTGGAGTGCTCGTGACGCGCTCTAGTCGCGTACTTAAGGGTCCCCCTTTGAGTCTAACACCTGATACCTGTCTGTGTGTGTGTGTATCCTCCTGAGACGGAAGCCGGGAGGTCGTGCATGTTGTAGAGACGATTTTAACTGAAAAACGAACGCTTTTTAAAAATTGATGTAAGATTTATTAAATCTATTCTCAAGGGCTCAGGCTTGATTGCAAAGCCTTTTTCTTCCCTTACTCTCCTCCCTGCTGACCGGGCCACTCGCAGCCGAGTGTTGACGCTGTCGAGGCGGTCCCGGCCAGGATCAGCACGGCAGACATCTTGGGTGGGCTGGAGTGCTCGTGATGCGCTCTAGTCGCGTACTTAAAGGGACGGGCATGCCTCCGCGTAGCGGACGCGACCAGCGGACGCGCCGGACCTGCGCCGGAGTCGTGCCAGAGTCCTGCCCGTCTGCACCCGTCCGCGCTTGGTCGGGATCAGGGGCCAGACATGTTAGTCGACGACAGGTATTCTCCTTTAAGGATTTGCGAGATTTTGATACGGGCAGGCAGAGTCTGGATCCGGTTATTGTGTCCAGATTAAATGATTTGAAAATTCTCCGATCTGATAAGGGTCCTCCCGGAATAGCTCCTCTCTCTCTGAAACTAACCTGTTTAAATACTAGATCCCTTCAAAAGCACCATCTTGAGGTTTTCAATCTTCTCCAGGATGATGCAATTGACATTTTGACACTTACGGAGACATGGTTGGGTGATAATTCCCTGCCAGACATCATAGTTGCCCTTCCCAGCAACTATGACGCGGTATGGCATAACCGAGCGGGAAACACACGGGGAGGGGGGGTAGCAATTCTGTTTAAGAAAAATCTAAAAGTTGTTAAAATAATTGCTGAAACTATAGAGTTAGCTGAAACACTTGGAGTTAAGATCATGCTGAATAATGCATGTTTAGTGATTCTCACTGTGTATCGTCCCCCAAACTCTACGTCAGCCTTTAATGATCTGTTTGCCCCGATTATTTCTGATCTATGTACTAGATATCAAAGAATCGTGGTGACTGGAGATTTCAATTTGCATTGGGACAAAGTTCATAAAGACCTGTCATTGAGACATCTAGAGAATACCATGTACTCTTTAGGGATTAGACAGCTGGTGGATGCCCCTACTCACATCAAGGGGCATATTTTAGATCTTATTTGGACATCAGACCCAAGGGTAAACCTTGTGGATATTGTACCTTGCATTTGGTCGGACCACTATTTGGTGAATTGTGAGATCCCGATCGAATGCTATATGTCACAAAAACCCACCAAACTGAAAAAAGTCCGTCATTGGACAAAAGTAGATTCTTAAACTTTGACCGACAGCCTTCCCAACCGTGCCCAATCATTAGTCTTAAAAGGAGATTTGGACCAAGACTACAAGGATTTAATGCAGAATTTGAGTCAGGCAATAGACCAGATAGCCCCTGAGAAACTACAAATAGTAAAAGGAGTAGCAAAAGGTGCCCCATGGTTTACTCCACTTTTGAGAGACCATAAAAAGAAGCTTCGGTGCATAGAAAGGACCTGGCGAAGAACTAAAGACTGGACAGATAGGGAACGATATAGAACCTCACTTAAGACTTATAAGAAACTGATTATAGCAACAAAAGCAGATTTCTACGAATCCCGTATAAGTCAAACGGACAACATTCATAAGGAAACATTTAAAATCTTAAAGGAGCTAAGTAAAAAATCAGAAACGTCGGAAATATTAATAACGGCCGATAGCTTTCAAAATTTCTTCCTTGAGAAGGTGGAAATTATCCTCTCTGAAATTAAGAATAGTGCCCTGAAGGGCCCATGTCTGTTACAGGAAACTCAGTCTCCCCCCGAAGCATATCTTTTTAAGTTTCCTGAACTAGACGCCCTAAGCCTCGAACAGATCATGAATAACATTAGATCAGGCTCCCCAGCAGATCCATGCCCCCCTAGGGTCTTTCGTTTAGCGCGCCCCATTCTGGAAAGTCACAGCATCTCTATCCTTAATAACTCATTGGAGACCGGCCAACTACCTTCAAGTCTTAAGGAGGCACTGGTGAGGCCTCTGTTGAAGAAGCCTGGAGCCGACCCGGCCATGTTGAAAAACTATAGACCGATCTCCCAACTGCCCTTTCTGTCCAAGATTTTAGAGCAACCTGTGCTGAGGTCCCTGTCCTCATTCCTGGAATTACACCATCTTCTCCAGGAGCGTCAGGCGGGATTTCGTGCACATCACAGCACCGAGTTGGTGATGCTCTCGGTGCTGGATGAGCTGAGAGGTATGGCTGACAGTAAAAAACCGAGCGCCCTGATAATTTTAGATCTATCGGCGGCGTTCGATACTGTCAGCCACTCCCTGCTATTGGACAGACTGGAGGCTTTTGGGATAAGGGGTCAGGTACATCAATGGCTCCAATCTTTTTTGCCTGGTAGGACCCAGAGAATCCAATTGGGGGATGCCATCTCTAAAGCGGGTACTCTGGAGTGCGGAGTCCCTCAGGGCTCCGCACTATCCCCATTGCTCTTCAACCTGTACCTCCAGCCGCTGATTGACTCCCTAGCCAACATGGGTTGTCGTGTATTCAATTACGCTGACGACACCCAGTTATTGCTGAGTATTGATAATACGACTCAGGCACAAACTAATGCCCAGAATATCCTCAGACATACAGTTGGCTGGATGACAGCCAATCTGTTAAAAATAAACCCGGAAAAAACGGAGGTACTGGTGGTCTCTACCCAAGCCTCGCCCTGGAGCGATCTTTACTGGCCCCAGGAATTAGGGCCCTCACCAATACCGAGGGAAAATGTAAAAAGTCTTGGAATTAAAATCGACAATGAGTTGTCTATGGCCAGTCAGATCTCCTCAGTAGTAGGGATGTGTACTGGTCTGATTAGGCAGCTACGAAAGTTGGCCCCACTCCTTTCCTTTTCTGCTCTCCGTATGGTAGTTTCTGCTACCATTTTTTCGAGGCTAGATTATGGGAACGCTCTTTATCTTGGTCTACCTAAACTCCTGATTAACAGACTGCAGGTAGTTTTGAATCACGCGGCGCGTTTGATCTTCAAACTACCCAGAAGATCTCATGACTCTGATCTATTACGCATGCTACATTGGCTCCCCATTAAACAGAGGGTGGAGTTCAAGAGCCTGTGTACAGCCCATAAGGCCATCTATGGGCAAGCACCTGCATATATTAAAGAGCGTGTGGAGCTATATACCCCTAAGCGAGTACTACGGTCCGCAGAATCCCAGCTTCTGGTCTGTCCCCGCTATAAGCTAAAAACGAAAGGCGGCCGGTCCTGTTCGGTTCTGGTTCCACAGATTTGGAACAACTTACCAGAATCACTTAGGAAAGAAACGAATCTCTTGCGTTTTAGGAAGATGTTAAAAACTTCTTTATTTAGGGAGGCACTTGATTCAGCTAAATAAATTTAATTACAGGCTCCGTCTACCTCTCCTTCATGCACTGTTTTGTTGTTTGTTTTAAGCGCCTAGAGACCTGTTGATGATTTGGCGCTATAAAAGACCAAGTTAACAATAACAATGAAGGAAGAGAATCATTGGGGAAATTATATGTGGCTAAACATGGACCTTCTGTACTAGGATGGAAGGATCAAGGAAACATTATAGAGCCAATAGAATCATCCAAATGGATTTCTCCTATTGTCGTTGCCAGACGGTCTAACTGCAAAATTCACCTCTGTATTGACCTTCGCCATGTCAATGAGAATATTGTAATAGATAAGTTTCCCTTACCCAAAATTTCAGAAATGTTGTCTTTAGTGAATGGTGCCATGTTTTTTTCCAAGATTGATTTATCATCGGCATATCACCAAATTTTCCTTGATGAGGAGAGTAAACAGCTTACCACATTTATCACATCTATGGGATGCTTCCAATAAAAAAGAATGCCGTTTGGTTTGGCATCCGCTGCGGCTATTTTTCAACGACTAATGCATCATCTTTTTGGCAAGCATCCCAAGGTGAGATTTTTCGAAGATGATATCCTTATTTTTGGTAAGGATAATATTGAACATGACTCAGTTCTGGAAGAAGTGTTGAGTACTTTAGAAGAAAAGGGTCTGACAGTAGAATACTCGAAATGTAAATTTGCTGTGAAGTCTGTAACCTACCTTGGTTATGTTTTATGTGCTGATGGTGTTGCTACAAAACCTACATTAGTAGACGTTGTAAGAGATGCTCCTCCACCTTCCAACAAAGATGAAATAATTTCTAGGGATGGTGGAATTTTATGCCAAGTTTGTAGAAGGTTGTAGAGGGTTTTTCCAATAAGGTTTTTAACATCAGACAACTCCCAAAAAACAACACTAGGTTTGTTTGGTCCAATATATGCAAGGATGAATTCAATACCTTCAAGGAAGCCATCATTCATGCTCCTGTGTTATGCCCTTTTAATGTGGACAATAATTCCATAGTCACAGTTGACGCTAGCAATAAAGGGTTAGGAGGTGTTCTTTCTCAAATCGATGAACATGGTAAAGAATGAGTATTAGTTCTGTTAGTTCTGAAGCGTCTAGAGCACTTTCTTCTCATGAATGCAAATTTTCTGTCATTGAAAGAGAAACCTTAGCAGTAGTTTGGGCTTTAGAACACTTCTGGAATTTTGTTTGGGGTAAAGAACGTATAGTTAAATCAGATCATAAGCCTTTAGTCAAACTTCTTACTATTGAAGGGTTATTTAAAGCCTCAGCAAGGATAGCCAGGATGTCCATGCGTCTACAAGATTTTATTTACTAGATAGAGTATGTCCCGGGTAAGAGTAATGTTTTAGGGGATTTCCTTTCTTGCATGCCTTTAGATTTACAACAATGTAATGTGAATGAATGGGATTCTTTACAAGTTGCTTTTATCCATGATGAGAGTCAATTTTGTGTTGAAAAGGAAAAATGGATTGAGGAATACCTAAATGAAAATGATTTAGTTTCTATTATTTCTCTTATTCGCAAAGGATGGCCAGAAAAATCCAAGGTAACCCCTAATCTTAAACCATTCTGGGAGGTAAGAAACAAATTGTCTGTTAATGATGGTACCATTTTTCGTGGTGATAAAGCATTCCACCCACGTCATTAAGAAATTTGATTTTAGAATTATGTCATGAAGATCATTGTGGCATAGTAAAAACAAATAGAATTTTAAAAATGGTACTGGTGGCCAGGAGTTGATATCAATGCCGAACTAATTGTGTGTGATTGTGTTCTTTGTTCTAACTCTGATAAAGTGCTTAAAACTTTGAGACCGGACATCTGTGAACCCATCATTCCTGAGGGTCCTTGGCACACAGTTGCCATAGACATCATGGGTCCCATTGGTTCCAACCCAAAATACATTATTTCTATGATTGATACTTTTTCAGGATGGCCTACTATCACTATTGTAGAGAAAATTGACTCTACAGCGGTTTTACAATTTATTGACAAAGTTTTTATGGAAGAAGGTTTTCCTGTTCAAATCATTAGTGATAATGGTGTACAATTCGTATCCAAATTAGCTAAAACATATTTTGAAAGAGTAGGTGTGAAACACAAGACCACTTCCTTATATAATCCTAGTGGGAATGGTATGTGTGAGAGATTCAACAAAGTTTTAAAAAATGCCATCCAAATTGTTGTCATGAAAGGAGTTGATTGGGAACTTCAAGTACTTTAGGCTGTTTGGACTTACAGAACTAATACTCATGAAGTGTTAAAAATGTCTCCTTTTGAAATTATGAGAGGTCGCACAGCAAGAACTAAATGTAATCCTGAATGGTTACACAAGTGCTAGTCTTGATATTTGCATGAATTCTGTTAAAAATACCATACTTGAAAAACATTTACAATACAAACGCACTTTTGATGATAAATTTGGTGCAGGTTTGGTAGACATTAAAGCTGGAATGTGAGTCAAAGTTAAAAAACCTTGGAAAGTTCGCAAAGGTGAATCTCAATTCTCTAGTCCTATGTTGGTTAAAAAACTTCTACAGAATGCTGTCCTTTTAAGTGGTGGTAAGGTTCGGAATATCAGAAGAATTGCTATCTTCAAAGGAAAAAATGATGTAGCTGTTCCAACATCTTCATTTCCTGGTAGGACTTTTGATGATATTGAGAGTCAAACCATTCTGTCAGATTCCAGTTTTGATCAAATTGTTGAGAAGGAACATGGTATTGTTGTGTCGTCTGAAAATCTCATGTTGAGAAGGAATATGGTGATATTGTGTCGGAAACTTAAAATCCTAATTAACACCTGCAAATGAAAATGCTGGATCATCAGATGAGAATTTTGATGTTGTTGAACCTGTTACCATTGATAATGCTGTTAGGAAAAGAGTACACTGTAAACCCAAGTGGTTAGAAGATTTTGTATGCTAATCTATTGTGTAATTTTTTTATTATTATTATTATTTATTTATTTTATTTTCCTGCTATTAAGGAGGAAGATGTGTCATGTTTTGTTAGCCCTTTTACTGTAATGTTTTCTTTTAATCTTCTTACTTCCTCGAGCGTTCTCTGCAAGGTTCTTATTCTTGCTGAGAACGTTATATGCCAGTTTCTGAGGAAGAATACCTGTGCAGGCTGCGCACTGCCTTGATCCTGTGTTCCTTTCTACAATAAACTTCTTAAATTCATTTTTCTTGTTTTAGTTCGACTTTACAGTCGTGTACCTGGTACCAGGCGGAGGTCATCGTGCACGGGGAGTTTGGGGGCAGGGAAGACCCTGGGGGCCTTTTTCTTTGCCGCTGAGCATCTGGGCCAGGGGTGAGAGTCATGCCAGTCATGCAGTGTACTCTGAGCATCGGGCTTGCACTGCCAGAGAAGGGGGTTTGAGATTTGGCGGCAAGTGGAGTGTGCATCGAGTTCTAGCACTGCTCACGTGTCAGGCCCGTGGTTGCCATCGGCGCGTTTGGAGTTGTGTCCTCTGAACCCCCCCTCCCCGCCCCCCACCTTGTGGGTGCCATTGTCCGCGGGATACACTGGCCTGCTGTGCTACAGCGCGGCTCCAGAAATCATTTCTAATTAACACTCACCATTACCCTGAAACCTTAAAACACACAAATCATGCATCAGTGGGGCCCATAACACTGCACATTTACCCTGTTCACTTACACTCGGCTTCAAGGCTCTGGTGAATCGCAACAGAGAAACGCTGTAACATTTAGGTGGAGCGTCTAAACCTATTTAACTATTCATTATTTACACCTGCAGATTTAAAACATTTTACCATGGTTTTATTCAGACTTAAATTATTCAGACACACCACCATAGTGGCAATGGATCTACTAGAATGAAAATTAGGCGTAGGAAGAATTCAAAGACCAGCTCTTACTTCTTCATTTATCTAATTTTTATTCAAAGCAAAACTTTATCATGTCTGACATTTAGGCATTAGTAAATCTTTATTCAGTAAAATCTTAGGGGCAGATTTATGAAGGCCTTGCGCCGCCGGTGCGTCATTTTTAACATGGGAAAAAGTGACGCACCGGCGGCGCAAGGCCTTCATAAATCTGCCCCTAAAACTTTATTTCAAAATGATCCTTTTATTTAGAGCTCAAGAAAATCGCTTTATTTTAGAAAACAGTTAAAGATTAGCAAAGAACAGATAGTTCCAATTTCATTCTCTCCTAACATCCCTAACTAATGCCCTCATCTTATCCTTCAGTCCTGCAAAGCAAACAAATAAAAAACATTAAAGTTCTTACCTCCAGGAATCGGTCAGCAATCTGGCAGCATCTCCGATAGAAATTGGAAAGGCGACCCCAACTAGACAAAACCAGGGGTTTTTATACCCTATTTCTCCAACTTAATCTATCTAAATTGTATCTAACATCTCTTATTCAAAATGTCATTGGACAAATTCGGGGTGGGTGAGCATCATCTCAACCTTACGACATAATTTTCTCGATGGTTCAGTAAGGAATAAAGGGTCTTTGTTTAGGACAGTCTTTGGCCTAGCCATTTCCTTGAGTGGCAACATCAAGCAAAATTCTCATGATCTCAACGTTCAGTCGCCCAGGTTTGGCACCCATCCTAGCTTCCGGGCCACAGCAGCCTTGAACCTCTTCGAGCATCTGACTTGCAGGTTTTGGCGCACCTGCGCAGTTCAGCTCTTGTTCACAGTTTACCCCAGAAGCCATCTTTGCACAGGCCTCAGAGGCCACTTTTGAAACTATACTGAAAACAAACACAGATTTATGTTAATTATTGAATTTAAACCCATTCTGTTTACCTCCCACCTATCTAATGTTTCCCAGTTAGTTGTTACCTAGCAAATAAGCCACATAAATGCATTTTATACTTACATTTCGACCTCTCCACCACATAAATGAATACAATAAACACATTTAAATTGCGTTTTGATTATTTTCCAAGCGGTGCATTAATTCACAACACAATAACAATACATATTAGCTGGGTTTATTTGCATCATGCAAGCAAGTTAGTTCTCCCCGTGTGTAATAATAAAAATAATGTGTGCACTTTACTTTATGGTTGGTTAATTTCGTAAAACATGCAATCAGTAAATATTAATGTTATGGGACATTAACTTTACGAGGGGTACACAAAATTTTGCGTTTGCCACCTCGCCCTATCAATTCCCTCATCTGGTGATTCCATCACCAAATAACCTTCAAAATTTTGAAAAATTTAGCAGAACATATTTCAACTTCTTTTTGTTAATGTCATCTATACTTTTGTCTCTTTCTCTTTTGAATTTTTGAAAACATTTTCTTTTATTTCTTCCATTTCTATCTCATTCTTTTCTCTCATTCTTGCCAATCGTTCGTCATTCCTTTTCTTCATCAAATTTCTGAAATGTCTTCTACCTTTATATATACAGCATAACCTTATCATAAGAACTACTACCACTAAGACTGTTATTGGTATTAGTATTTTACCTATAATTGAACTACCTATTTCTTGAAACCAATGCTTACTTGCTGAGAAACTTTTACCCAGTCTTTCAACGACACCTTCAACCTCCAGTGGTTCAATTTCTTTATGCAAATCTGTAATATTTGTAATATACTTTTCAATGTTTTGACTTTTATCTGGAATATAAGTACAACAATGTTGAACTTTCAATATTCCACAGACTCCTCCCTCTTTTGCTAAAATTATATCAAGGGCAAGTCTGTTTTGCATAACCATAGCTCTCATAGCAACCATTTCAGTATCTACCATTAGGAATCCTCCTGCTGTATCTGTTGATAATTTATCAACTATTGTGGACAATTTTCTGATTCTATTTGCATTAAACGAAATTCCCACTGCTGGTATCAGTGCTCCAAATACATCACCTATTATTTCTAACACAGTCTCCCTTCTTTTTCTACTTAAAACTTTACCTATCTCATGTTTTCCATTAGTACTTCTATCTACATGGAAAATTTTAGGAAAGACCAAACCCACATAACATGTCCCATACCAATGGTCTGCCAGTCTATAATAGGCTCTATTCCCACATATGAAATAAATTCCAGGGAAAACAGGATCATTTCCTCCTTTAAATCCCCAACCCCCTATAATTCTATAGGTATCTTCACATTGACTTGCACCCACAAAATAATTGTCATACATTGAATTGTCTCTCCTAATACAATATTTTCCCAACATTGGTGCGTCTATATTGATTGCCACATTCACATTTTAATCCTCAATGTTCTCATCATCAAATGTGTAATATTTTGACTTTGCATGCTTCATTTTCTCCTTTCGTTTGTAAACAACTCTCCTTTCCTCAACCATGTTTAAGAATATCTTTTCTTCAACTCTCATTTTACATGTCAAATTATTATTAAATGCATACTCGTGTGTTAACTCATCTACTTCTAGAAAATATTCTCCCATCACTTCCGAATGTTTTCTTTTATTTAGTGTGTTGTCAATCTTTAATTTTGCAAATATTTCATCTACATTGGAGTAATGATACTCCAGTTTCCCAGTCTTATAAAACAAACTTGCAATTACACTACAAGTTACTCCATATGTAAGAGGAAGGTGATGATAGGTCACCCCTTCTGACACTGATGCTGGCAACTTTACACAAACATAACAGTCATCAACATTCATCATTTTGATGTACTCCAGCAATAACTTTGAAAAGGTATTTTTAGTGTAGTCACTAATAGACCTATCTTGATGCAACTCTGGCTTGTACACATAAGTCTCATGCACTTTCTCTTTCTCATTTGGCTTACTTGAACTCACATTCGGTTTTAATTTTGTTAAATTAGTTTGGAATCACAATAGCTAAAACTATCCATAATATAGTCATTAACCCCATACATATAGTAAACCACCTGCACCATTTTCTAAAAAAAGAACATTTCGTTTTTTGCCATTTTCTCTAACAGTTTCTTCGACCTTATGTCACCTATAATTTTCTATACCACACAACACTCTAACACGTTTTCTTCGACCGTGTGTCAATTTCTATTCTAAATAATGCTATAATTAGATTTTCTAACAAGTTTTCTTCGACCTTGTGTCAACTCCGACCTCTTCTATATTTTCAAAAAATGTCTCACAGGACTTCAGACTTTTTACTTTAATATCATATACTTTGAACACCTATCTTTTCTCTTAGATGACATTTTTATTCACTTTTCAAAAATGATTTTGGGTCATACAGATTTTCTTGACTGCTATTTATTTCACCAATTGGTGGAAGAACAATATATGTCCACTCAGGTGACTTGTACCTCTGGTTTGGACGTCTTACTCTTTTAGGCCTTTGGATAGTCTCTATTTTCTTTCCCAATGTTTCTTTCTGGCTAGAGATCTCATTCACTTGGTCTTCTTGCTATTTTGCTTTGTTTACTATTTTGAATTTTAATCCTCCAGCTCCTTTAGGCCAATTGTCTCCTTTGCAGACTTTCTTAGTCTTCGGCTCTACAGTGTTATGCTCCACTCTCCAAGCTATTTTTCTTGTGCTTTTTCTTAATGGAGTCTCATCTGTACTGTCATCAGTTTCACTTTCAGTGTCTTCTACTGTATCATTTATTATGATTTTCACAATGTCTTTTTCTTCATCAGTTTTAGTTTTCTCTACTGTTACTCTGTCAGGAACTCTTTCATAACTGGTACTTGGAGTCTCATCCTTGTCGTGAGTTACTTCCTCTTCCCCAGTTTCAGGATTTCCATTCCTACTTCCAGAGTTTTCAGTTTGCGTTTCAGTTTTCTCCTTTCAACAGCTCTCGCTTCACTTTCTTTTGCGTCTTACTGGTGCTTGTCTTTACCGATTCTCGATCTTCAGATTGATCTTCTGAATCTGGTATTTCAACAATCTCCCTTTCACCTTCACCTTCAGACGCAGAACTGGCTTCTGATACTTCCAGATGTTGACGTTCTTGTCGATCTTCAGTATCTGGATCCTTTTCTGGTTCACCTTCAGAATCAGAGTCAGTTGTACTTTCACCGTCGTATGGGTATTCAGGTTCAGGCACACGGATGGTGTGACTAGCATGAACCCACCTTTTCAGTCCAGCACACTTAACTGCAGTAGTACTGACCAAGATCACTTGACGTGGTTTTTGTCACCTTGGTACCAAACAATTCCTTCTGCGATGAACTTTCACTCGTACCCAGTCCCCAGAAACTAGATCATGAGCTGGAATTTTCTCTTTGGTATTTGATTCAGTTCCCACCTGGTGGAGCACAGAAGTTACTACATCAGATAGATTCTTGCAGTAATCCAGAATGATGTCATCATTTATAGTTAGTAACTTATTAACTGGTACATAAGCCTGCCTCATCACCCTTCCCATCAAGATTTCGTGAGGACTTAATCCAGTTTTTCTGTCAGGTATGCTTCTTAATGTCATTAACACAAGTGACAAAGCATCTGGCCACTTCATTCCTGTTGCCAAACACATCTTTGCAATTCTATTATTAATTGTTCCATTCACCTGTTCAACTACTCCTGAAGCCTCAGGTCTATATGCACTATGTACTCTCTGGCAAATGTCCAGAGCTTCACAAATCATCTGCATTAAATCATTTTGGAAATGCGGGCCTCTGTCCGATTCAATCGTGACCGGGAACCCGAAACGTGGTATTATCTCACGCAAGAACATTTTAGCAACAGTTATTCCATCATTTCTTCTCGTGGGGAAAGCTTCTACCCATCGAGAGAACAAACAGATTATCACAAGAACATATCTGAGTCTGTTGCATGGAGGTAATTCAACAAAATCCATCTGAACTCTTGTAAATGGGCTACCCTCCCGTCCTATGGTTCCCAAACTTACAACAGTTTTTCTGTTTGGATTAAATTGCTGGCAGACCAAACATCTTTGACACAAACTTTCAGCAATCATTCTAAATTTAGGATTATACCAAGTCTGCTAAAGAGACAAATCATAGCGTCTCTGCCAATATGTGCTTGACCATGGTACATTGGGGCCATATCTGAAATCATGCTATCGGGCATTACTGGTCTTTCATCTTTGTAAACCCAAATTTCATGTTCCTCCCTTTGTCTGCAACCTGATTTTAACCAAATATCTTTTTCTTCTGTTCCTGTCTCTTCCTGCATCTGCTTCACTTCCTGCCAAGTTTCTACTACAGTGGTTAGCATTAAAGGACTTGGAACATGTTCTTCAGTTTCTCTCGATTGATTGAAATTTGATTTTTGCCACAATGTGTTGCAATTGCATCAGCATAACTGTTTCCTCTGGTGATATAATCCTCACCTTTCTTGTGGGCAGAACATTTTACCACAGCCAATTTTTCAGGCAACTGTATCACATTAATCAAGGTTTTCACAAACTCTGCATTCCGAATGGGTGTTCCTGCAGAGGTCAAATAACGTCTTTGGGACCAAAGCTGTCCATAATCATGAACAACTCCATAACCATATTGACTATCAGTCACTATGGTTACTTTCATCTCTTTTCCCAACTCACAAGCTCGTATCAAAGCAATCAACTCCGCTATTTGAGCAGAATTAATTCCTTTCAGACAAGATGCTTCCAGAACTTCTGCCACGGTACAAACAGCATATGCAGCACTTAGAACACCACTCTCTGTTCTCAAGCATGATCCATCCACAAACATTACAAAATCTGATTCGAGCAAAGGGTCATCTTTAATGTCTGGACGATATTCCAGAACATCCAAACACTTGTGATCAAGCTCACCTTTCACTTCTGCTTCAACTGTATCAGGTAACAGTGTTGATGGGTTGATATTCACACATCTTGCAATTGTCACATTCTCAGCTCCCAAAATTATTTTCTCATAACGTGTCATTCTGCTGTTAGTCATGTATTGAGTTTTCGCTCTTGTGAGGAGAATCTCCACTGAATGAGGTACATAGACTCTCACAGGAAATCCCATCACAATTCCTTTACTTTGCTCCAGACTTACACTGGTTGCTGCTACTGCTTTCAGACAACCTGGCAAAGCCTTTGCAACAGGGTCCAAAACAGCTGAGAAATATGCAATTGGTTTTCTCATTCTTCCATGCCTCTGAATTAATACTGACAGAGCACATCCTTCTCGCTCACTGCAGTACAGTTCAAATTCTTTCTCATAATCAGGCATTTCCCAAAGCTGGTGCTTCACACAATTTAGTTTTGAGCTGTTCAAATGCTTCCATCTATGTTTTGGTCAAAACAATTGGGTCTCTGATGTCTGCCTTTGTCAGTCTCTGCAATGGTTTTGCAATCAATGAAAATCCACTTTTCCGCTGTCTGCAGTAACCCACCACTCCTAGGAACATTCTTACCTGTCTTTGAGTTTTAGGGAGCTGCATTCCTTGTATCATTTTGATTCTCTCAATTGTGACCTGTCTGATTCCCTTTGCAATCTTGTGGCCTAAATACTGTACTTCTTTCTGGCAAAACTGCAATTTTGATGGAGACACTTTATGTCCCTCCTCAGCCAAATGATTCAATAATGCCACTGTATCAGCTATACAGGCATCTTTTGTTTTTGATGCTACCAAAAGATCATCAATATACTGTACTAACACTGATTCTCCAGGCATGCTCAAATTTTCCAACGATTTCTTTAGCAGCTGATTAAAAATCGATGGACCCTCAGTGTACCCTTGTGGAATTCTACACCATGCTAAGATACGATTTTGGAAACGAAAAGCAAAAATTGGTTGGCTTTCTAGATGCAATGGAACAGTAAAGAACGCATTGCACAAATCAATCACTGTGTACCATTCTGCATCATGTGGTATTTGGTACAAAATCACTGCTGAATTGGACAACATGGGACAACAATTTTATTGACTTTTCTCAGGTCCTGCACATTCTAAATGTTCTGTTTGGCTTCTTCAATCCCATAATTGGCAAATTACAAGGACTACTCTCAATTTCTCTTAAAATTCCTTGCTCAATCATTTTGTCAATCACTGGAGTCATTCCTTCAATTACTTCTGCAGTCATTTTATACTGGGGTATATTCGGATAATTTGCACCTTCTTTTATGGATACTTTCACAGGATCAGTTCCTTTCATCAAACCTATATCTTTTCCAGTGAAATCCCATACACTTTCTTTCACTGCCTCTTTCAGTTCAACAGGAATTTACTCTTTATAAAAAACAGGAAACAGTTTGTTTTGTTCTGTCTCAATCATGAGCATTGTCAGTTTGTATAAACTATCTTCATCTGGAGTCTGCAATTCTATGCCATCTGGTGAACAGTATATGGCACAGTTCATTTTACACAATATATCCCTGCCTAACAAATTAACAGGACTACTGTCACACACCACAAACCGATGCATATCTTTATATTTCCCAATCTCAATTTCAACTGGTTTTGTCAAAGGAGCATTGATTTGTCTGTTAGCTACACCTACAACCTGCATTGTCTCACCCGAGAGAGGAAGATTTTGAATTTCCACTGATCTAACAGTAGAACGGGTAGCACCAGTGTCCACTAGAAAAGTTATTTCCACATCATTCACCTTTCCGCTCACAAATGGACCTGACTGATCTACCTCAAGAGTGGCTCCAAGCACACACTCTTCTTCCTCCCTCAGGCACCGTCAGAAACTTTCATCCGACTCACTGCCATTCTCTTCTTGAAACCAATATTGAGGACACGCATTTACTCTTTGCGGTCTTTTTACCTGCTCACCACCGCTGAATCCTGTCTCTGCACTGTATCTCTGCTGATTCCCACTGTATGGCAGTGGCAGCTGTGGCACCTGACTTTGCTGATTTGCTATCTGCGGTTGCTGCTGATTTACCTCAAACTGCACCTGCGGATTCAATGATGTATGTTCCCCATTAATTCTAGGTGGAAATTTACACTCTCGTTTCCAATGCCCAATCTGGCCGCAGTTGAAACATGGCATTTTCTTTTTCAATTCATCAATACTCCCCACCAATTTAGGTTTACCTTTAATCCCACCTTGATTCCCTGCATTCTTATTCTCCATCTGTGCTACTTGTTGTTCAGCTACTTTTACTTGTGCCCACATGGCTTTCTCTTTCAGCTTCTTTTGTTTTGCATCAATCTCCTCACTACAATATTTTGCTTGTCTCAGAACCTTATCAACTGAAATCGACTGCCAATCCATCATGCTATGTCTAATCATGTCTGAAATTTCTGGTCTTAATCCATATACGAATCTATAAACAAAGTGACTCATGTCTTTCTCATTTAATTCCTCATAACCACTGTACTGTTTGAAAACTAACAACAACCTTTCATAAAATGAATGCACAGTTTCTTTCGGCTCTTGTGTTGTTCTGTCTATCTTTACCCAATCAGTTTCTTTTGGAGGTATTTTGTTTTTCAACCATACTATCACTTGCTCGTATTTCCTCATCACGTCTGGTGAAGGAGCTCCCGTTTTCTCATCTCTGGGATACTCCTCCCTTGGCCAATCCAGGGATATTTTACATTCTGTCCATAAATCTGTTGGTACCACTATGTCAAATAATCCATCTAAATCAATCCACAGTACTTTTGACACCTTTACAAATCTGTCAACTTGTCGATACCATTCTACTGGCTTCTCTCTCAATCTGGGGATGTAGTGTAGTTCCTATTATCCCAATAGGCTCTGCGCATTGGAATAATACCTTCAATAGTATAGACCTAGGACGGAGGTTAACTAGGTCTTCTACTGACGATATTAGACTTAAAGTTTTTGGTTTTGCCAGCTAGCTCAGAGTTCACTAGAAACTTTCTCGAATAGGCAAGGAGGAGTTTAACCTCCCTGGATAGACAAGAAGGGATTTAGTTTCTGACAACCATAGAACATGACAACTTTGCTCTCCCCTAATCAAGAGTGTATCTCTAGAGTCGTGTGAAAACAAAAGACAACTTATTTTACTCAGTCAGTTCAGTGCATTCTTAGTTTCACCAGATTGTAGAGAAAAGGAAGAGACGGGCGTGTTCAATAAAAGATGTTATTTATTGATCAGTCTCTTTTCTCGTACAAGAGAAATGAATCGATATTATTGCGATACTTATGGTTAAGTAAAGTGCATACAATAAAAGCAGGAGTATAAAATAATACTGCAGAAGCATTGATATGGTTTCTAAGCCATATGATATTTAAAACTGATAAAATAGATACATACATATATACATTTGACTAATCGTACTCAACTGGTGCTTCTAACCACGCCTACCCCAGTGTACCTGACCTAAGCCTAATACGTGGGCGGGAGTAGATAAGTAGCAGTTTAAGTTAAGTTTGTTTTGCCAAGTGACTGACTCAAGAGTTCTCTGCAAGGGGTTATTCAGTTCTGTACCTGGGATCTAGAATGGTTGAGGGCTGGTATCTCTAGTCTCTGGTCTTGATATTCCAGCTGCCTGCGAGGGCTGCTTGGAAGCGCCGGAGCTGGATTTCTCGGCAGGAGAAAAGCAGCGTCTCGTTCTCAGCGCGTCAGGAAGGCGGGGCAGCGCCAGTGGGGTCCGCTCTGTGCTGGCCTCTTCGGCAAGTCTCGCTGCTCCGATCTCGTCACCACCGCGTGTGTTTGCTTAAGGCAATGTCGGTAATATTTATACCTGTAAGGTGCCGAGATTGACGTAAGGATGGACATGGATACGTCAATAAGGATGTCATATGAACGGGCTCGTTCGCACATTCTTTTGCTGAAGTTCTCGGTGAAATCAAAACAATGGCCGCAGGGATTTTCCCAGGTTGTCATAGGTTTGATTTGTTTTGAGAACTCCGTATGCCTTATCAGGGGCTGGAGGAATAGTGCTTGCCTAATTAGATGGCAAGCGTTACGACCTAATCAGATAACGCGTTCCTGTGCTGTGGTGTGGCTTTAATCAGATAACGGTTTTTTGTACCGTGGGATGGCTGCTAGTTAATTATTAACCAGAACAGGGTCAGGAATAGGGGGATCGATACAGAACCTATAGGAATACATCACACCCACTCCACGCAGACTATGTCCATATTTACAAATCTAGGCATAGTAAATATACTAGTAGAGCACGTGTATACCGTACCACCCCAAAATACATCCATATGCATTTTGAAACCATGAAATATACGAAAAGATAAATATATGCATTATATGCACTCAAGCAGTAAAATAATGCTAAATCAATTACGCATATTCATACATCATTATTAATAAAATATGAAAATAACACATGAAATGGCTCTTAAGACAGAAGAAAAAAAAAATGCGAGACCATTTCATCACAAAATAAAAATATATATGAACATGCCAGAGGGCAGCTAATGTCTCTAAAGTTCCTAAAATAGAAATTTAGTTCTCTAAGAATAGTTTCTACTTTAAGCAGAAGATAAGTGTCCCGAAAAATTGCAACATATTTTAGGGCCGTTGAAAAAATTATTATGTTCCGCTGTCCGTAACTGGAGAAAAATTGTTCACAATACTTTATTATCAAAGTTGAAGGCCAAATTCAGGGTGTTGGGAACGCCGTGTGCTAGCTTGCTCAAAAGCCATTATTTCTGCTCTGGTGAGAACATCATATCATTTAGACTCTCGAAAAAGCTGTCAACAGCTTCCTGTGAAAGTTCCATTAACTCGGAAAAAGATGTTACCATGCATTCATGAGCATGATTGCCTTCATTGATGTTTCGATCAGCATAGCTGACAGAAGGTCGTACCTGATCGATGCTGCTTTCATCTTGAACCTCACTACCCCTCAATCGTAGTGGTGAAGTCTCCACGAATGCCGTCATCAGGATTGGTAGCCGCTGGGGACAGCACAATGCATGAGCCGTGACCGGACCCAACAAAGTTTCTGCATCCATTGGCGCATCCGATTGTAGCGTCAGACAGGTGTCCAACACGCATTCTTCTCCGCATAGCAAGCACCTTAATACAGGTAAAACACAGCTTTTCCACATTGGTCTAAATGAAAGAAACCAAGTCATGTTCAGGTCTCTAAGCCGGGACAGTCCAAGGATTTTAGATATCCGGTCCCGGTATCCAATGGCTAGGATTGTTTCTTCCCTTGTCGCAGGTGTTTTGTCTGTGACACGGTTTGCCATAGCAAAATAACAGAATCAAAAATAGGATTCCTGCCACTAGTCCCAAAAGGAGAGGAAGTCCACCAAAGATGGAATGGACAAAGTCCAGAAAAATACCCAGAATGGCTTTAAATGGTGTTAAAGCCCCCGAAAACACTGTCTTAAATACTTTTGAGACTCCACTGGTATCAGAAATATTTAAGATTTCGTTCAGGATTTCTGCGAAATGTATGGGGGAATTAGTTGATAACAATGAATGAATGTCTGCCGTTGTCCTTGCAACTTGGAGATCATACGTTTCTTTTGATGACGTGAGCCTGGTCGGCGTCTGAAGGAGCACTGTTTTCATTCTGCTTAAAGTATCAACTCGAATGGAAGCAATTTTCAAATTCGGCCATAACTTTGCCTCCCTGTCTGGCATTGCGCTGGGGAACAATACTCGTTCACAGCACATGACCTTCGCAGTCGTACTTATGAGATAAGGTATTCCGGGCACCAAGCTACAACATCTGCGGTCTACAATTATAATGTAACTCCCGTTCGATAGTCTCCTAAAGAATGGTTCTATTTGTGTCGCAGGTGTGCCTAGCTGGTGACATGAAAGGTTATTTGAGGACCCTTCACAGGCTCCGTGTAAACTAATACCATTACACAGAAGTGTACCGCTTAGTGACATGGCACAATTATTGCCACTAAGAAACACTTTCCGGCCTTTATTACTGACACAAGCATGTGAATAGGGCAAGTTCCATGTTGACTTAATGTACCCTTTACCCAATTTTTCGTACATGCCAGCCTGTATATATTTTTGGCAGTATTGAAACCTGAAAGTAGATATTTGGAATATTAATTATTCCATGTATTATCCATTCACTGACAAGTCGTTCTGACATTGTCAATGGTAATCTCTCGAGTTTCTCAATGCTCAGGATTGTATAATCAGCACCCTTCTGTGCCATACTGATTTGTTTATCAGTGAGGTTAAAGATATTGAATAGTGACGTTGTGTTGATTAAACGCCAAGGCACATAGCCTGAACGCAGATTTTGTAACGTCCAGCCAAGTTGTACAATAGAACGCAATTGGGACTGACCGTGTTGTAACAACATTAAGTCTTGCGATATTATGTCGATTGCTGAAGACACAATGCTGTCCAAAGAGTATATTCTGGAGGACAGAGTCATTAACCCATTGTCCACTACAGAAAGTGATTTTTCCAAATTAATACGGTAAATTTCCCGTATTCTCTCTGACGTTTCAATTTGAGTGTTTTTCCAGGCTTCGTTATAAGCTGCATATATAGAGGTTGCTATGAAGCGTTTTTGACGCTGTTTGCGCGGTCCCATAATGAAATCACGCAAGTCAGCACCATCAGTAAGTAAAGTTAGGTGTTGCTTAATTTCTGCCAGTGTGGATGTTTGTAGCCATTGAAGGCAGAGCATGCCCACACTGTACGTGGTAATTATCCCTGGATGTTGTCTTTGGGAATATCTAGGGTCTGGCCTTGTCAATTTGAACCCCTGGATTTTGTTCAGGAATCTGTCTTGACAGTTATTAGTATCTGTGGGCCAGATCAACCACTGTTTCCAATCAGGATGTGTTCTGTTTTGGCTTAATATATGGTTTACGTCTATCTCCTCATCTAAAGATATATTACCGTTCATTGATGGCTTTGGAATAGACGGTTTGTTTAAGTCTTTGATTTTGGCTAGGCCAAGACAGGTAGTTTGTTGAACAGTGTCATTCAAAAATATAATTTGTTCTGGGATCATGCAGGCTCTAAACAATGATTCTATACCTTGTACTTGCCATTCCTTTGTACCCCAAACACTTTTTAGTTCAACATTTTTGTCCCAGTATTCAAAACCAAATGTACTCATTTGCTCAAAAAATGAGTCTGAATATATCAATTTAGTGTTTGTAAGCATGGTCTTTGTACCTGTCTTATTTGTTAATTTGAAATAAAATGTTTCTGCATTACTTGTGTTGAACCCTGAAAAATATGAATATTTGTCATAAAAAGTTCTTGAGCTACCTTTTGGAGGGGTTGCACAGTGTTCCCATTGATTATAATTTAAAACATTTCTAGGCTGTGCAGATTTATGCAGATAATGATTACTATAGTGATTATAGCAGAACATTTTATCATAATTAGACGAACCCTGCAAATAATCATGTTTTGTAAATTTAGCAGACATCACTAGGTCGGACATCATATTATTAATGCTTTCAACGTCCCAATCATCAGCAACTGAGCTTGGTTTTACAAAGTCACTCAATGAGATCTTGATTTGATATGGATACTTCAGGATTTCAACCGGACCATAGATTTCATAATCAGTATTGTCCCATGCTACCCCACCGGGTATAGGATTGGCTGTGAAGTTGACTGAAGAAAGTTCTCTTTTTTTGACGTGTGAAGACGTGTGTGGTTTGAGGACCAAGTTGATTTTCTGGCTTGCTGTGTCCATTTTAGCATATTTTCCCTCAATGAAGTGTCCCAAACATAGTATGAGGATAAGTGCACCTAAGGCCACCCAGAATTCAATCCATGGAGAAATCAGATAGGTTTCTTTCAGATGTTGAAAACGTTCCTTAGCTTTGTCTTTAAAGGTTTTTGTTGATGTTTGTTCCTTTGATTCACTCAGGTTTTCAGATGAATCATTGAAGTTGATGAAGTAACCGGATGCCGTTCTGTCTATTGTTCCTATTGTTTCAGGATTGCTGTTTGCTTTATTATTATGTTTTGTTGCAGCAGCATAGTCATTTGTTACTTCATTGTAGATTGGTGTGTCTCTGCTAAATGTTTTTATTTGGGTTTTTAGAGGTTTAAGTTCCATAGCATTGTTGCATAGTCCTTGTTGTTGTTCTGTTGGCATTTCAAATGTGAGTAGCCTCTTAGATTGAACCTCTGTGTTTGTAGCAAACCTTGGTGTTCTGCTACTTATCGGGAGTCCACTTGGCCTACTGTTCGTTATCGGCCACATGATTGTGGTTTTATCAGGTCGATTGATACAACTCTGTTCTCCTTTTTACCAGCAAGGGGCGGTAGTACTACTGATCTTGTCCCGTTGATAGACAAGACAGGAACTGCTTTTCTGTAAGAAGGCCCAAATTCCTTCTTTACCGCGATCTTTTCTCTGACTAGATCCCCGACTTTTGGAATCCAGACAGTTCTTGCTGGGACAGGTGGTTTTTCTTCAGTGGTCGTTGGCTGTTGTTTCAACTTTATGTTGCTCAGGTCTTTCCTTGTTTCGTTTAAGTCCTGCAAAATAGCCAAACGATCTTTGATATCAAAGCTTTTTTCTTTAACCACTGAAGTCTGACTGTCAAGATCTAAGACCATCATTCTAGTTCCAAACAATAATTCGTACGGACTGAATCCCCTCAGAGAATTTCTTGGCAGGTTATTTAGACTACGTTGGACACTTATTAGATGTTTTACCCACCCAGCTCCCGAACCTAATACCTTCGCTGTTATAGATTGCTTTATGTCACGGTTTTTTCTTTCTACGATTCCGTTTCCCTCGGGATGAAATGGACAAGAGTACCGCAATGCAATGCCCATGCTGGTCATAGCCTCCTTATAAGCTCTAGAGCTAAAAGCAGGACCCTGGTCAGAATGCAGCATGCCAATTGCGTATGTGCCGATAAAGACTCGCAAATCTTTTATAACAGTTCTGGCGTCAGCCGATCGCTGGGGCCACATCCATATGAATCTCGTGCATGAATCCACTGCAACCAAGATATATTTATAGTTACCATCCCTTTGTAAGGGACCACAGTGGTCCAGGTAAACACAGGCTAATGGTTTATCCGAGATTAGAAGGGGCGTCTGCGCTGGTCGTCTCACTGTTGATACTTTCATTTTTTGACATATTTCACATTCTAGAACATAGTTCCGTGTTTGTCTTCTCATTTGTGGCCACCAGTATCTCTGTTTTAATAACGATACTGTGGCTGAGACGCCAGCATGTACAGAAGCAAGTCCTTCGTGTGCCGCTATGATTAGTCCTAACCTATGTTCCATGTTTGGAATTGCCCTATCCCCCACTCCAGGGATTCGAGCAAACGGAACATTGTTTGTATCAGTTATATATGAGTACTTCACTGGAAAGCCTTTCGGGAGTGTTTTTATCGAATCTTTTTCTGTAGCGCTGACAGCTTGCAATATGTCGCTGTCTATTCTTGTTTTTGACCGGGTGATGGCAGCTACGGAAGTCGTTTGCACAGCTGCCTTCGCAGCCTCATCAGCCAATGAATTCCCTGCAACGTGAACGCAATCACGTTGATGACTCAGTGTATGTATCACGTGAGTCTTTGGTAGTTCTTTTTGCAAATGAACTACTTGTTCCCAAAGCATTTTATGCTTGATTGTGCCTCCTTTTGCATCCTTAAAACCATTCTGAAGCCAGATCTGCAAGTATTCATTGTAAGACTGAACGCAATAATACGAATCGCACACTATGAGTGTGGGGAATTCTCGATCGGTATTTTCAAGCGCCATCTTGAATGCCAGTAGTTCAGCTCGCTGAGCTGTACAATCTCCTAGAGATTGTGTTTTAGTGACCGCTGGTTTAAATTTCCCGTCGTGCCAGCGACCTTTAACAATCGCGCACGCAGCACTGTAAGCTTGTTTACCCCCTACTGCGGGTTGTGCTGACCCGTCTGTATATATTATACAGCCGTAATGTTCTAGAGGCAGAATTTCGATTGGCGGAGGACATTCAAATTCGTATTGGAGAAATTCTTGTGTTTTTAGGTTGGGATCAAATTCGTATACCACGTCTGTTGCAGCAAGAGAATTAGCCCACTGTATCCACCTTGGATGGAGTGCTTTAGCATTCGGAATGCTTGCCTTTGTTACCGCCTCCAGGGCTGGTATCGGTGTCACGATGATTATTCGTTTACCTTGTGCAAGGGCCCGCTCCTTTGCTACAGCAGTCTGTACCGCGGTCAGAATTTTTTCCGTTGGACTAAATTTCATTTCAGCCTTTGTGTACAAGTGTGATTTGTATGCAATTGGTACCTTCTCTCCCTCATTAGAGGTTAGGTACGTGAATCCGCATCTTCCTGGGATGACTCGAATCACAAGGTTGCGTGTGTTGTCACGTGTTTCTAATTTTGTTTTAATTAACATGTCTGTTTGTAAAGATCTCAAAATTTCTGTGTGTTTTTGAGTCCAATTGATTCTTTTAAAATCTGGTTTTATTAGATCATAAAGGGGTTTGACCCTTTCTGCGTAATTTGCAATGTATGTTCTTCCGAAATTTAGGAAGCCTAGAATTGATTGTAAGTTTTTTAGTGTTCTAGGAGCTTGGAGTACCGCACATTTCTCTAGGAAATTGTCAGCCAGGCTTTTGCCTTCACTTGATAATTCATATCCTAAAAACAGGACTGTTAGATGGGCAATTCTTGATTTTTTAAAGTTGAATTTGTAACCCTCTGCTGCGAACCCAAGTATTATGGTGTTCACTCTCTTCAAGTGAGTATCCAAGTCATCATCTGTTAGGTAAATGTCGTCGACATATGATAATGCCTCATCATCGTATGTTTGTAGTAATTCTGTTACTCTCTTTGAGAATAATCCTGGGCTGTTCTTGTGCCCCTGGGGTAAACGGCAGAAACTTTTTTGCGAGCCATTTACCGAGAACGCAGTCAAATATCTGCTCTCTGGTGCTATATTTTGACAAAATAATCCATTAGAGATGTCTAATGTTGTTTTGTATTTTTTCCGCACTATGTTATTCATTAGTGCAGCACTATGCGAGTTTTGCACTGCAAAGGTTTTGCAACATGAGTTAAGGTGTCTGTAATCCAAAACTAGACGATATGAGTTGTCTGGTTTGGAGACAGGAAACAAAGGATTGTTCATTTGTGAGGTGCAAGTTTCAATCACCCCCTGGTATTCAAGTTGATCTAGGATCTCTTTTGCCTGTTTTTTAGCTTCTTGCTTAATTGGGTACTGCCTCTGTGCAGTAGGTTGTGATTTTAACTGGATTTTGTGAGGAGGAGAGTCCTCATCCCATCCTACATGATTTTTATATAAAGCAGGAGCTTGAGCTACTGCCCACTTTCTAGCAAGTGTATATTTTTTATGAATTGGAATATGATTTGAGAAGGCAGGCATAATTATTTCTTCGCCATGAGGACACTCCCTGACAAACTCTGGTGGCCAGTCTCGTTCAGCTAGAAGGATGTCATAGCCCTTGGACAGATTATCCCAAAATAGTCCCCTTATTTTTCTAGTCTTATCCCCCTCTATACGCAATGTAATTTCATATATTTTATGAGGTTTGCTAACTCTGGTATCTGCAGTTTCCACCTGAATGTATTTATTCGTGTCCACTGTCTCCAGATGATTCATAAGGACTTTGCGAGCTATGCTCACTTCTGCTGCGCTGTCTAGCATTGTCTGAGCCCATTCTCCGTTTTTCAGCTGTGTCCTCAGTATTCTCGGCATTGTTGATTACTTTAATACTGGCTACCTTCTTTTTTGGAAATTGTAACTTTTTATTTGGATGAGCAGGTTCCTTGTCTTTGGACTTGACGTGCTCTTCCCTGTGTTCTGATCGTCCTCTTCTTTCCGATTTCTGCGAGGAAGTCTGAAAAGATTGAGAGGGACGTGTATCATTATCTTGATATCTATCAGGTTTCTTTATATTATCCCTATTTCTAAGGTTGTATTTTTTTCCAGAGGGCTCACTTTGGGGAGACCTGCGTCCTTGGTTCGGAGATCTTTCTCTCCGCCGAGGAGACCTTCCTCTGGACTGGAATCTTTTTTCTTTAGGATTGGATTGTTTGTTTCCATCCCAGCTCTTTTTTTGAGTGTTTAAATTATTTTTAATAAATGCCTTTTCAGGACTTTCAATCAGTTGAGGTTTTACCGGTATTCCACCCAGACTATCTCTTCCTAGTTCTTCATAGGATTTCTCTATGATTCTGTCAATTTCAGTTGGTTGGTCTGCTATATCTGTCTCTTTTAACCTTTGGCGGATCGCCACGTTTGCTGCTTCTCCCTTTATGTTGGCTAATAATATAGCCGAGACCTGCTTGAAGTCTTTCAGTAATTTCATACCAAGAGTTAAGGTGGGTTCTGGACCATATTCATCTTGAATTTGTTTTAGCACATCTGGTATTACTGACATGGATGGTACACCATGTGTTTTTGTGTATATGGAAGCCAAGACTGTACCCCAAGTGTCACAGTCTTCCACGTGTGGTGCGATTCCCATTGGAAGACAGATAGTCAGAATCCTGTGTTTTTCTACCGGGGTGGTGTCTGGAAACACCGCCTCTATTTGAGTGATTTTTTGTGCTAGCCAGAAGGGTATTTGTTCCCGTTTTGCGGGTACTTTACCCAGACACGACTGTATGTTCTGTGGTGTAATTTTATTTGTGTTACCCTGATGAGGGTTCAGCTGTGAAATTTTACTTGCTGGTTGGACTGTTGAAGTCCGCATTACATATTGGACTAATTGTCTATGTATTTTGATTAGTTGTTTTAGCTGTATTAAAAGCTCTGCTGCAGGCATTTCTTCAATGTCTGGATGTGGTGTATATCCGGCTAGGACCGGCCACGTTGCTCCTGGTCTACCTAGTGGACCGTGCCTGGTGATGTGATTATTATGTTTTAGGGTGCCTTTAAACAAGAGCAGGTGCTCTTGGAATTTGAGTGGTACTTCCACCTCCTCGAAAGGAGTGTAGGTATCCGGTGGTTCCTCTATTTTATAATAGTGGAACTCTTTTGTTACAGCGTTTGCTGCTGGAAAGTTTATCCATGAATAGAATACCTCTGTCTGCCGATATTCGTGTGCCTCAATTACGAATATGACTGTACCACCTCTCGATGTCAGTCCATTTTCTATAAGTTTTAAGGTTATAGATTTCCTTATGTTAACCGGGATGAGTATTGCATTTGGGTCATTTTCCAGCAGAGTATTGTCTGCTGCTAGGAGTTCAGCTGCTAGTCTAACTGTCTCCCTTTCTTCATCACTGTCTATCATTTTACCGACAGGAAGGTTATTCTGTTTGTTTGCAGATCAGGTTTCTATGGAAACAAAGATTAGATGCACAATATTCTGGAACAGTGTATCCTTCAACGTTGACTAAACCAAGAACCATACATAGGGGTCTCCTCCTGCGAGGTTTGGCGGATATAACCTTTCACCCACTCCAGACGTCTTTGGAGTATTATGGGAAAAAAGGGGTTCGGTGTGAAAAAGCACGACTGAGTTACTCTAATGTCTTGCGTTAGTTTTATCGCCTATCCAAACGTTTGGGCGCCATGTAGTGTAGTTCCTATTATCCCAATAGGCTCTGCGCATTGGAAAAATACCTTCAATAGTATAGACCTAGGACGGAGGTTAACTAGGTCTTCTACTGACGATATTAGACTTAAAGTTTTTGGTTTTGCCAGCTAGTTCAGAGTTCACTAGAAACTTCCTCGAATAGGCAAGGAGGAGTTTAACCTCCCTGGATAGACAAGAAGGGATTTAGTTTCTGACAACCATAGAACATGACAACTTTGCTCTCCCCTAATCAAGAGTGTATCTCTAGAGTCGTGTGAAAACAAAAGACAACTTATTTTACTCAGTCAGTTCAGTGCATTCTTAGTTTCACCAGATTGTAAAGAAAAGGAAGAGACGGGCGTGTTCAATAAAAGATGTTATTTATTGATCAGTCTCTTTTCTCGTACAAGAGAAATGAATCGATATTATTGCGATACTTATGGTTAAGTAAAGTGCATACAATAAAAGCAGGAGTATAAAATAATACTGCAGAAGCATTGATATGGTTTCTAAGCCATATGATATTTAAAACTGATAAAATAGATACATACATATATACATTTGACTAATCGTACTCAACTGGTGCTTCTAACCACGCCTACCCCAGTGTACCTGACCTAAGCCTAATACGTGGGCGGGAGTAGATAAGTAGCAGTTTAAGTTAAGTTTGTTTTGCCAAGTGACTGACTCAAGAGTTCTCTGCAAGGGGTTATTCAGTTCTGTACCTGGGATCTAGAATGGTTGAGGGCTGGTATCTCTCGTCTCTGGTCTTGATATTCCAGCTGCCTGCGAGGGCTGCTTGGAAGCGCCGGAGCTGGATTTCTCGGCAGGAGAAAAGCAGCGTCTCGTTCTCAGCGCGTCAGGAAGGCGGGGCAGCGCCAGTGGGGTCCGCTCTGTGCTGGCCTCTTCGGCAAGTCTCGCTGCTCCGATCTCGTCACCACCGCGTGTGTTTGCTTAAGGCAATGTCGGTAATATTTATACCTGTAAGGTGCCGAGATTGACGTAAGGATGGACATGGATACGTCAATAAGGATGTCATATGAACGGGCTCGTTCGCACATTCTTTTGCTGAAGTTCTCGGTGAAATCAAAACAATGGCCGCAGGGATTTTCCCAGGTTGTCATAGGTTTGATTTGTTTTGAGAACTCTGTATGCCTTATCAGGGGCTGGAGGAATAGTGCTTGCCTAACTAGATGGCAAGCGTTATGACCTAATCAGATAACGCGTTCCTGTGCTGTGGTGTGGCTTTAATCAGATAACGTTTTTTTGTACCGTGGGATGGCTGCTAGTTAATTATTAACCAGAACAGGGTCAGGAATAGGGGGATCGATACAGAACCTATAGGAATACATCACAGGGAAATCATTCGTAAATGACAATATATCTTGTCTGCTCCAAGGCACATGTACATATCCTCCTCCAGGAATTGCTCTCAAAGGGAATTCAGTTGCCACTTTTCCCTTTTCTCTAATGGGGAAGGCTAAAGTAGATTTATCACTATTTTCTTCTTTCTTCTTTGCCCACTTGACTCTCCATTTGCGCAACAACACAATCAAATCTTTTATCTGAACTTGTCTTCCTGCAATGTTCATATTTTCAAAGCCTCTTTCTGCAAAATCTACTCGATAAGATTTCTGCAATTACTTAATTTTGGAAAAGTCTATTCTTCATTCACTTGCCACTTCTTCTAATTGATCGTACATTGTCTTTGTTCTCCATGTTATGCTTTTACATAAAAACATGAGCTCATCATCCTGATAAGTTTTCAATCTGTCTGTTCCAATGGTTCCAATTATTAATTCTTCCATATCTACCTTTAATTTTGACACATCCAGCTCTTTTAATTCCTGCTCGTTTAATTATTTTTTTTTATTTTATTTTTTTATTTTTTTTTGAAAACCTTTATTGAACAGAGAAAGCTCACAAATACGGGCCTACAACCCACCAGGGCTGGCCACCACATAGCAAAAACAGCAGGAGACATATATCAGGTGTCACAATATACAAAGGCAACAAATCAGGGGAAAGAACAAGCATCTTAGAGCAATCTCAGGAGCAAACAAATAGAAAGGTAGTTTTCTTTTTAAAGAACGGGTTTGGGAGGTCAGGAGCCTGGCGGGCCATAACACAAGCCAGAGGGGCGGGGTCGCGGCGGGCAGCAACGCAGCGATCTTAAAAACACAGGAGAAATAAATACGACAGAGGTATACCAATGAGTACCGGGCAAAACAACGGGTAGAAGGAAAAGCAATTGTGCACACAATCCACTGCCCGCCCACCGCAGCCACCACCCGTCCCACCGATCAGCACAATAAAGGACCCAAATACCAAAACGATACGAAATGCACCCCCAAGTAGAAGAAAACCCCACAAAAGGGGGGGAGGGGGAAGGGAAAGGGGGAAAAAGGAAAAGGAAGGGACCCCAACCCAACCACCCGCCCCCAGGTGACAAAGCAGGAAAAACAAAATTCCGGTACAAATCGACCACAAAATAGGAAGACAAACATAACAAATCACCATCTTTGTAATACCGGAAAAATACACCAGAAAGACACCCGGGGGACAGACGGCGATACAGAGCCCCGAAAAAGGGGATACACAAGGGCCATAGAACCAAGCAGGGAGAAAAAAGGAGGAGAGAAAAGACCCCTCCAAAAACAACAACAGACCCTCCCACCCACCCCACAAGCCCTCCCTACACCCCTGCAGAGGGCTACGGCCTACCCCCCGGCAGCGTGCCTGTCGCCCTAAATAGAACCCGAAATATAGAAGAAAAGGAACAGGGTAGAAACAAAGACAAAAGGGAAGGGGCAGGGGAAAGGAAGGAACAACGCACACGGGGGAGGGCGAAAAATCAGTATCATCTGCTTCCATCCCGCCACCTGCTACAAGGGAAGGGTATAGCCCATGGGAAGTTAACGATATTAGGAAAGGTTTCAGGAGTCCCATAAAATTACACGAACATCACAACAGCACTTGTCAATCACATAACAAAGAAACCAGACTACCGCATATAAAAGTCGTTTCAGCCCTGTCCGCTTCTGTCCAAGGTTGTAACCATCCGAACAAACAAAGAGCAAACGATGAGGGACACAGGGCTCAGGAGAAAATTTCGCGGCAGTCCAAAGAAGAAACTTGAAAGAAGATATTGAAGATCCAGGAAAGACACAGTACAACAATCGTATCGCCGACAGAGTTCCAAGGACAGTTCGAACGAGGCAGGCCCAGCCGGGCCGGAACATACTTCTCGGTCGGGGAGTCGACGCGAAGAGAGACTGGAAGGATCGTCGAGGCCAGGCCAGGATACAAGCGGACCGTAGCCCAGTGGCCGAGGCAACCAGACAGGACAACGAGGGGCGTCGGAGACTCTCCGAGCCAAGGATGCGGTCCCCGCCGGGGGCACAGAGTCCAGGAGCACATCAGTCGCGATCATCAACGAGGAGGCCAAATCCGATGACGGGGGCCCGCATTGTTCAAAATGAGGGTCCGCCCCCACAGTGGAGACAGACGCAGCCACGGTAGTCCGCCAGGAGTTCAGTGCATCCAGGACAACTCGGAGCGCAGGAAACTCTTTACAAGATCCGACATCCGGGCCATGCGGCGGGCCCCCAGTGCTCGCCCGGGCCCGGCAAAGACTCCCAGGGCCGGCCGCCATCTTAAGAGCCCAGCAAGTCCCCGGTCGTCGGGAACCCCGGCCGGGGTAACACCAGAGCAAAAGGAGGTCAGCCGGACTGCGGCAGGGCGCCCCAAGGCAGGAAGGAGAGCCACCAGAAGAAGGATGTCCGTCGGTCCCCCCGTACCGCCGGCCCCGTTCTCCGAGCCCGAGCGGAAAAATTCAAAATGGCCGGGCCGGGGAACAGAAGGGGGACCCAACCAGACAATTGAGTAGGCTCTCCCGCGAGGAGCAGCGTTCGTACCTCTGGGCCCAGGCCAGTCGGGTCCGTCAAGGGGCACAGCCGGCCAATTCGCACATCAGCCTCCGCGTCCAACTCCACAGCGCCAGCAAGGGCCGACCAACACGTTCCATCACGGCCCAGCGTAGCAAGGAGGCCCGGCCAGACCGCCCCGGAGGCTCCGAGCGGGATCACTGCACAGGATCGACGGCACTCAGGATCACCGGAGCAACGGGTAAGTGTCCGCTAGGTGACTGGAGTACCGAAACACAGCAAGGAGGGCTTCCCGGGGCAGGAGCAATACAGGATAAATGAAGATAAACAGGCGGCTGGACGGAGCCGAGCTAAAACGCGGCCATCACGGTCGCGAGCTAGGCTCCTCCTGCTCGTTTAATTTTAATGATTTTATCCATTCACTCAACTCTTTTTCTGATGGTCCCCTGGGTGTCTGCGTTAAATCTATTTTATCTGCACTTTTCTCTGGAGTAGCAGAATCAGATTCTGCTCCTGTTGGGTATCCGCATGACAACATTTGATTAAAAGTTAACTCTGGTGGATTTACACTTATATTCTGCCTTATTTCTGATAGATCAGGACAAGTACTCTCTTTTGCTCTTTGTAAACTTTGTTTTAATGGAATGGTTACTCTAGGCTCTTTTATTTTCTGATCTTCGAATACCGGTATCACAGGTCTTATTGTTACTGGTACAGTTACAGCTTCCATATTCCTAGTAAGGTTCTGAGTCAATTCATGTGCAGAACGCTCATAATCAGACATATTTGGCTGTTCATTACTTTGTCTTTCCGCACTTAGTACAATTCTGTGTGAATCATTACTTTGTACAGAAGTTCCTGTAATTCTAGCTTCTCCTATTGGTGTACTCAGGACATATCTTGTTTCTACTCTTTCAGGAAAATCTCTAAAATGTGATGGTTTTCTTGGCGATTCATTAACTCTTTCTTATGCCATCGGGGCGTTTGGGGTAGTCCATAAAGAACTTGGCTGATATGGGGGTGGTCTCCTATTTAATATTTCTTCTAAAACAGCATCCTCTGATTCGCTGCTTTCTGTGATGAACCAATCAACTCCTACTCTGTCTCGGTCACGTGGACCAATCCCAGCACGACACTTTTGACGTCACCAGTGCTCCGGCTTCTGCAGCGCCGACTGACCCCTTCCTTACAGGGTTTTTTCAAGAAGCCGTATTTACAAGATATTTTACAAAATCAGTTAGTAACTTACACAAAACAAATCCACTAATCTGTTTCGCTAATAAAGTGATAGAGTTTTCAATTGCACAAGTATTCTGTAACTGGAGTAGACGACGTTTATCTCCTCAGAATTTTTTAGACTCGCCGATAAAGCAACACTACTGGCTTTACCCTTCTATCAGACAATAAGAAACTCGCTTCTCAAGCAAAGCACATACATAGATCTTTTTCACCTCCTTAGAGACAATTCCAGAGTTTCACTTGAACGCGTATTGCAATTTCATTTACACACGTTCATACGGAAAACCCTAATCATATATACATAAACTCTGTGTTACCAGTAGGCAGCACGTCCACTAACCCAACACAGAATTCCTCTATTGTTAGCAAAAGAGAGACGCCACTCCCTTTACCGTTCAATCAAGCTCGGGTTAAGACCTATTACTCTCCAAGCAGTAAGTTTTAGTCGGGAAGCACGGAATGATCCCTATACTTGAAGGCTGAAATTTCATAGACTGTCCTCACTATACATTTATCCTTTCACACCTAAGGTCCCTAAACAATGATATGCGACGATACCACCGCAGTATTCTGCAATACTCCTTTTTTTTAAACAGACTAATTCACTGTGCGACTTTACCTAGCCACACTTCCTCCGTCTGTAGACAGAGGCACAGGCTTCCTCCTACTCTATGAAGCCTTTCCAGGACTACATGTAACGTAATACAAACTCAACAGATGATAGTCATAATTCTGTACATCAAACTCTATATAGTACTTTACCATAACCCTAGCTAATTTCCTTATTAACCACTACTCTGCAACCAAGTTAATACTGCTACAGCGCGGCTCCAGAAATCATTTCTAATTAACACTCACCATTACCCTGAAACCTTAAAACACACAAATCATGCATCAGTGTGGCCCATGCGATTTTTAACAAAGGAAGGAGAGAGAGAGTATGGATTGGTTCTCCCTAAGCAACGTTTATAAAACAAGAAGAATCCATAAAGTTATGGGTTGACGATGTCCCTACTGTGGTTGGGAGCACGTCTGATGTTTTTAGGTACCCCTCACACACCAACAGGCCCCTTGGTGTCATGCTTCATCATCGGGGTCATCGTATCCCTCTACGGGATACGGCGTGCTGCGACCTGCGAATGCGCGGGAGCACTCTTATGGCTATGTGTGGTGTATAGTGAGGGTTGTTTTTATCATATAGTGAGTGAGTGTAGTGGTGGGGTTGGGATAGTGAGTGGAAATTAAAAAGGACCTGACTCGTGGGTAGACTCAAAAACTTTAATGGTTCCCCGAGTTGGTACTAATAAAAAGATATAAGAGGAAAAAGCGTAGTATTATGTGCGCCGCCTCTTTGTGTGTGTCAACATGTTTCGATGTAAGAACATCTTCTTCAGGACAGGGTTACACAAAATCCCCACCTTACTCACGTTTTTCTAATTTGTGTATATACAAAAAAAGTGATATTTACAAGTGAAGGTCTATCATTGTACCTAAACTTTTAGCCGCTATTTTGCAGACTGTAAAAATAGGAGTTCATTGCTCCATGAGACCGTGTCTAACGTAGGGGTTACCCGGGCTTCCTCTGACACAGCAGAGCCGGCGTAAGGGGCAGCGAAGAGGGATTCTCCTCATAGACCCGCAGCAAGGAAGCCCGGGTAACCCCTACGTTAGACACGGTCTCATGGAGCAATGAACTCCTATTTTTACAGTCTGCAAAATAGCGGCTAAAAGTTTAGGTACAATGATAGACCTTCACTTGTAAATATCACTTTTTTGTATATACACAAATTAGAAAAACGTGAGTAAGGTGGGGATTTTGTGTAACCCTGTCCTGAAGAAGATGTTCTTACATCGAAACATGTTGACACACACAAAGAGGCGGCGCACATAATACTAAGCTTTTTCCTCTTATATCTTTTTATTAGTACCAACTCGGGGAACCATTAAAGTTTTTGAGTCTACCCACGAGTCAGGTCCTTTTTAATTTCCACTCACTATCCCAACCCCACCACTACACTCACTCACTATATGATAAAAACAACCCTCACTATACACCACACATAGCCATAAGAGTGCTCCCGCGCATTCGCAGGTCGCAGCACGCCGTATCCCGTAGAGGGATACGATGACCCCGATGATGAAGCATGACACCAAGGGGCCTGTTGGTGTGTGAGGGGTACCTAAAAACATCAGACGTGCTCCCAACCACAGTAGGGACATCGTCAACCCATAACTTTATGGATTCAGTGTGGCCCATAACACTGCGCATTTACCCTGTTCACTTACACTCGGCTCCAAGGCTCTGGTGAATCACAACAGAGAAACGCTGTAACATTTAGGTGGAGCGTCTAAACCTATTTAACTATTCATTATTTACACCTGCAGATTTAAAACATTTTACCATGGTTTTATTCAGACTTAAATTATTCAGACACACCACCATAGTGGCAATGGATCTACTAGAATGAAAATTAGGCGTAGGAAGAATTCAAAGACCAGCTCTTACTTCTTCATTTATCTAATTTTTATTCAAAGCAAAACTTTATCATGTCTGACATTTAGGCATTAGTAAATCTTTATTCAGTAAAATCTTAAACTTTATTTCAAAATGATCATTTTATTTAGAGCTCAAGAAAATCGCTTTATTTTAGAAAACAGTTAAAGATTAGCAAAGAACAGATAGTTCCAATTTCATTCTCTCCTAACATCCCTAACTAATGCCCTCATCTTATCCTTCAGTCCTGCAAAGCAAACAAATAAAAAACATTAAAGTTCTTACATCCAGGAATCGGTCAGCAATCGGGCAGCATCTCCGATAGAAATTGGAAGGGCGACCCCAACTAGACAAAACCAGGGGGTTTTATACCCTATTTCTCCAACTTAATCTATCTAAATTGTATCTAACATCTCTTATTCAAAATTTCATTGGACAAATTCGGGGTGGGTGAGCATCATCTCAACCGTACGACATAATTTTCTCGATGGTTCACTAAGGAATACAGGGTCTTTGTTTAGGACAGTTTTTGGCCTAGCCATTTCCTTGAGTGGCAACATCAAGCAAAATTCTCATGATCTCAACGTTCAGTCGCCCAGGTTTGGCATCCATCCTAGCTTCCGGGCCACATCAGCCTTGAACCTCTTCGAGCACCGGCAGTTCACTCTGACTTGCAGGTTTTGGCGCACCTGCGCAGTTCAGCTCTTGTTCACAGTTTACCCCAGAAGCCATCTTTGCACAGGCCTCAGAGGCCACTTTTGAAACTATAGTGAAAACAAACACAGATTTATGTTAATTATTGAATTTAAACCCATTCTGTTTACCTCCCACCTATCTAATGTTTCCCAGTTAGTTGTTACCTAGCAAATAAGCCACATAAATGCATTTTATACTTACATTTCGACCTCTCCACCACATAAATGAATACAATAAACACATTTAAATTGCGTTTTGATTATTTTCCAAGCTGTGCATTAATTCACAACACAATACCAATACATATTAGCTGGGTTTATTTGCATCATGCAAGCAAGTTAGTTCTCCCCGTGCGTAATAATAAAAATAATGTGTGCACTTTACTCTATGGTCGGTTAATTTCGCAAAACATGCAATCAGTAAATATTAATGTTATGGGACATTAACTTTACGAGGGGTACACAAAATTTTGCATTTGCCACCTCGCTCCATCAGCTGTGGTGAGCGCCCGGGCGTTGTTCCCCCCCCTCACCTGCAGTCCCCAAGGCCAAGTTTATTTGTGGTTGCATGGGGAGGGCCTGCCATGTGGTCCAGCATAACCTTTGTGTCCCCTGGGGCTGTGGATCCTCGACAGGGCACTCGCTTGAAGGACATTTAGTTTGCTGTGCCGGGAAGCCTATTAGATGGTGACCGGCACTGCCGCCTTGGCTGTTGCAGGGGCGGGCCTGTGTCTCTTCGCTGTGTTGATGAGTGTAGGACTAGAGCAGGCGGCCCATCCTGAGATCGGTGACTGAATTGGGCGGTGGGTTGTGTGATTGATTGTGTGATCGGGGCTGCTCCGGGATCCCCCGGTGTGTGCCTTCACCTAGGTGGAGAATTTGAGCAGGAAAGTTGGCAGTTAGTCGTCTTATGCACCTCCCTCCCCCCGCTTTGTGTCCCCTGTCTGGGGCAGTAGATATGTCCCCTGCCGCAGCAATGCAGCTGTTGCATGCGCATGGGCCGGGAAGAAGGGTTAGTGATGTGTAAAGAGAGCTGCCGACTTTGGTTCTGAGGACCGGGGTTCGAGCCTCGGTGTAGGCTTTAACTGGGGTGGCCTCAATTCAGGGCCCCTGTTATTTAATTGTCCTCGGGTCCCCGATCCCCGATCCCCCCCCACCCCCGGATCTCTAAGGCCCACACAAGATCTGCGAGTCGGGTTGTAGATCCCAAAATAACTCCAGCTCTGTGTGATATCCAAGGGGGCATATTATCAAGTAAGGGCGTTACATTATCTCCGCTTTCATCGGCAGGAGACTGCAGATAAAGCGGCGATAATGGGCTTGGTAATATGCTCTATGAATTTCAATCGAAGCCCATGTTAGATGTCTTCACATCTAACATGGGCTTTGATTGGAATTCATAGAGCATATTAGAAGTACGCCCAGGTAAAAATTGGGTGCTTCTTAAGGTTCGCATGACCAATGTGGTTGGTCGTATCTCCCAGCAGATTCACTGAAGGTGTATTGCAGCTAAACATAAAACTGGGTATCTGGGATTCCAACACTTTTGCGAGTTTAAGCATCCAGGGTCAGAGATGGTTAGCAGGCTGATCCGACGGCAGTTAAGCAAGCGAGGTGCACTGCGAAGTTGTCACTACACGAAAGGGGGAGGTGTCGCCAATAGTGGGACAATACATATATGGTTCAAACCAGGTTTGACACCAATAAGGTGTTCACCAGGGTTTAGCAATCATAAGGGTCTGTGCAATTGTCTGGTCAACGGGGCAAAGTAAGTGCATCCCAGAACCAAGGGTAGGTGACCTGTTGCTGTAGTTAAGTTCAAAAGCCCGCACGGTCAGCTATATTAGCCACGCTGGGTGTGGACGCTGTCAGCCAACATAGCATGCTGCTGTTCCAATAAAGAGGTAAAACAGGGTGTCGAGCACAAAAGGCTACCATGCAAAAAGAACATTTGGCACGTCCAGTGTTCAACAAAAATTAAAATGTAACGGAGCAGGTAATTTTCCACCGCTGGGGCTGCTCAGGGTGGGCAGTGTGAACCCCCCACCCACCCCCTTACCTGGGAGTATTCTAGGATGAGGGTAAAGTAGGAATTAGCAATCCTTAGTGTTAGGCACCACATTGCAGACAGTGCGCACTGTACTAAATCAGACAGATTCTCGAAGCTAGTATGCCTCGGGGGTTCCACCTCTTGAGGGAGCTGAGCAGGTGAAATTCCCATAAGGAATAAGGAATGCATGGCAAGGGCAGGATGGCACCCCTGCTCACTGTCACATACTTCTAGTTATGAACATTCCTGTGCGTCATGATTTAGAAAGCAAAGAGACTGTTCAAATGTTAAAGATAATCCTTCTCACCCTAATAGCCAAAGAAGGCAGGTGGGTTGTGGGAGTCGTTACCTAACAAGGGGGCTGCTGTCCCATAGATGGGGTACACAAGTGTTCAGGCACATACAGTGCTAGAAGGACGGCAGCTAGGTAAGAGCAGCCAATAGATGGGGCAATGTGAGCCATGGTGTCTGAAACCGTCCCGCCCAGAGTTGGCCCAGGGCTGAGTCATGTGATGCAGTGGAACTTTCCAGCATGGGGTGAATAGTTCTTGGCACAAGTTCACAGGCCAAAAGGGCCTTTGTTTCATCAGACACTAGCTGATCCAAGATAATGTCAAGGGCTATTGTGATATAGATGGGGTTCATCTATCACCAGTAGGGATGGATCTCTTCCTTCTAGATTTGCAGGAGGCTCTAGGGTTGAGAGGTTGCAGGTAAGACCATAGCTGTTTTGGTGGGGGCTCTGGCGGCGACGGAGGCCACCTCCAGAGCTGTGGCGGAATTGCAGGGCAATCTGGAAGCAAATGGGCATAAAAGGATACCTCTGCAGGGCACAATAGGGTTCCAGTTAGTCCTTCGGGCGGTTGTGGGACTGAACAACCAAGGGCTTGCCTTGCTACGCTCCTCCCTGAAAGGGGGGTGAGTAATAAGGGACCAATGGGTCACGTGATCCGGAAAGAGGATCACACCATAAAGTGTAGCACAGATTGGGTTCTCCCCAGTGCTGCTTGGCTCATCAGGCGGGCAGGCAGCATAGTTGGTTCCAGCTGCCTGCTCTTGGATCGCCCATGAGGTAACCCACCATATTGCATACTGTTGTATGGAATAAACCTGCAGCAATATTTACCCAAACAAAAGTTGTCTTGTGCATTTATTTATTTAGCATGCATGCTATGTGTTTGTGTGGGTGGGGAATGCTGCCAATAGTGGCACTATGCGGCTGCCCGTGGCCCACGCAGGAAGCCACTCAAGAGGGTGGCCCTCTAGTGCCATCTGGGCACTAACCCACCCCCTTCTCTACTTGCGGGGCCTCAGGGAGGAGTCCCCTAAGACTGGCCTGTGGTGCGCTAGGCGCGTCACTTCCCGCGCGCTGAGGTTGGGGTAAGGGTATAGAGGCCTCCCCTGCCATGTTAGCATCCTCTTTGTGCACAGGTCACACCGTCTCCCACCCTACTGCTTACCTGGTGTGGGGAAGGCAGGCACGATACATAGAATGTTGTAATGTTTTCTTTTTCATTGCAGCCGGAGTTACAGGGCGATTTGGAAGCAAATGGGTACAAAAGGGTACTTCTGCAGGGCACAATAGGGGTGCCAAAGCCAAATACCAGGAGCCTCATGGGAGGTTCCTGGAAAACCGCATCGGCGTCCCGTTAGTCCTTTGGCCAGTTGTGGGCCTGAACAACCGGGGGCCTGCCTTGCTTCACTCCGCCCTGAAAGGGGGGTGAGTAATAAGGGACCAATGGGTCCTGTGATCCGGAAAGAGGATCACACCATAAGGTGTAGCACAGATTGGGTTCTCCCCAGTGCTGCTTGGCTCATCAGGTAGGCCGGCAGTATAGTTGGTTCCAGCTGCCTGCCCTTGGATTGCAGGTAAGATAACCCACCATATTACATACTGTTGTATGGAATAAACCTACAGCAATATTTACCCAAACAAAAGTTGTCTAGTGTATTTATTTATTTAGCATGCATGCTATGTGTTTGTGTGGGTGGGGAATGTTGCCAATGGTGGCACTATGCGGCGGCCCGTGTCCCACACAGGAGGCCACTCAAGAGGGCGGCCCTCTAGTGCCATCTGGCCACTAACCCACCCCCTTCTCTAGTTGCAGGGACTCAGGGAGGACCAGACTGGCCTGTGGCACGCTAGGCGCGTCACTTCCCTCACGCTGAGGGTGGGGGGAGGGTATACAGGCCCCCCTGCCATTTTGGCATCCTCTTTGCAAGCTGGTCACGCCGTCTCCCACCCTACTGCTTACCCGGCATGGGGAAGGCAGGCACAATACATAGAATGTTGTGATGTATTCTTTTTCGTTGCAGGCGGAGTTACAGGGTAATCCGGAAGCAAATGGGTACAAAAGGGTACCTATGCAGGGCACAACAGGGGTGCCAGAGCCAAATACCAGGAGCCTCATGGGAGGTTCCTGGAAAACCGTGTCAGCGTCCCGTTAGTCTTTCGGGCGGTTGTGGGCCTGAACACGCAGGGGCTTTCCTTGCTACACTCCGCCCTGAAAGGGGCATGAGTAATAAGGGACCAATGGGTCATGTAATCCGGAAAGAGGATCACACCATAAGGTGGAGAACAGATTGGGTTCTCCCCAGTGCTGCTTGGCTCATCAGGCAGGAAGGCAGCATAGTCGGTTCCAGCTGCCTGCCCTTGGACCGTCCGTAAGATAACCCACCATATTGCATAATGTTGTATGGAATAAACCTGTAGCAATATTTACCCAAACAAAAGTAGTCTTGTGTATTTATTTATTTAGCATGCATGCTATGTGTTTGTGTGGGTGGGGAATGTTGCCAATGGTGGCACTATGAATGTTGGTGTCCACCACTTGCAACCACGGCACAAATCATGCACTGATTTAATAGGGTGTGATGAAGGGCATTTTGAAATATGTAGTTCTGGTTATCAAAGGGCAAAGGGCAGTGAGCACACCTTTCATCCTATAGGCCATATTCTACTATCTCATAAGGTAATGCCAAAATCCCCTAAACAAGAAGTGACCATGTACCAGAGAAGCTACACACAACAGATGAACCAGCTCCTCCTCCCAGCCTTCTGACAACATACCCGGTAGCAAATTACAGCTGAAGCCTGAAAATGAGCCTTGAAACCAGACATTCTACCTCTGTGGCATATTCCGAAAAGACCAAAGAGAGCTGTATATCCTCCCAATAAACCTTGAGATGGCAGAGATCCGTCCTCACAGATTGGGGTGGTATCTACAGTGGAACAATCTCAGAAAAATAGATGCTTGTTGAAAGACAGGAGAGTTCTTTTGGTCTGGTCAGTTCTTGTTCCCAGTTCTAAGAGTTCTCTTTGAACCTATATAACAATTAATAACATTTTGTGTGTGTTTTTCAGATGCACTAATGGTATTTCTGCAGGTTTAGCCTGACTCAAAAACAAAATCATTGGGAGAATAAACACCTTAAATAAATAAATTCTTCCAGTAGTAGAACTATTATTTGAATGTCATCCACGCCGATCCAAGTTAGTTTTCTGCAAGAAAGTTTTAAAGTTGGCTGTAAATGAATTCTGGGATTCTGGGTACCTATGCCCATCGATATGTTTTTTTTTTATAAAGATCTGTGTATTCTGGAGACCTCCACACTGAAGTCCATGTGTTTTCATCATTATTTTTCAATTCTGCATCCTCAAATAATTAGCCTCCGGTAGATTAAGAAATAACTCTCTAATGGAGCTGTATAGATGTAAGCTTATTTATTTATTTCAATTTATATAGCGCATTATCACCCCAGGGTCTCTAAGCGCTTGTACAAGAAAAAAACCAACTCTACAAAAAACAGGTAGCCAACTTACAACACTCCCCATGCTTATCGGAAGAGTATGGTTTTTAACATTCGGCGGAATGGCAGTAGATTAGGCTCCTTACGGAGATTAGGTGATAGTTTATTCCATGCTGCAGGAAGCAAAGTGGAGAAAGCACGCCCGCCCAAGGTAGACAGGCGGAAGCGTGGATTGACCAGGAGAGTGGCTTCAGAGGACCGCAGCACCCTACCAGGGGTATAACCAGATAGTCTAGTTTTAATATAGCTGGGCGCGTTACCGTAAAGTGCCTTGTGGGAAATCTACAATCCCTTAAACTTTAAGCTTGTGTCGCTAAAACAGACACACATTTGACATGGAGTGTTATGGGGGGAGTTCCTTCCTCCTGCTCTGCCACTGAGGTGGAAGTTCCCGTTAAAAAAGACTGATGGGTGGGGGCAAACCATTCCTAAACATTTCACCCAGGAAAGGGAACTGCAGCCATTTTGAAATTATATAGTGTATGACTTGAAATGTAGGAATTCACAAAGAAATCCTTATGAAAGTTCCGCATGCCTACACTTTTGCAGAAAGTAAATGGGTGTTGTGCCAAAAACTGCTTGGTTATTTTTGGCTTCTGAATTCCCCATTGAACCCATTTCAGGTAAACTATGAAGTTGTGCCACACCACCTTGAAATTCTAGAACGAGGATATTCTCGCCGATAAAGCAACACTACTGGCTTTACCCTTCTATCAGACAATAACAAACTCGCTTCTCAAGCAAAGCACATACATAGATCTTTTTCACCTCCTTAGAGACAATTCCAGAGTTTCACTTGAACGCGTATTGCAATTTCATTTACACACTTTCATACGGAAAACCCTAATCATATATACATAAACTCTGTGTTACCAGTAGGCAGCACGTCCACTAACCCAACACAGAATTCCTCTATTGTTAGCAAAAGAGAGACGCCACTCCCTTTACCGTTCAATCAAGCTCGGGTTAAGACCTATTACTCTCCAAGCAGTAAGTTTTAGTCGGGAAGCACGGAATGATCCCTATACTTGAAGGCTGAAATTTCATAGACTGTCCTCACTATACATTTATCCTTTCACACCTAAGGTCCCTAAACAATGATATGCGACGATACCACCGCAGTATTCTGCAATACTCCTTTTTTTTTAAACAGACTAATTCACTGTGCGACTTTACCTAGCCACACTTCCTCCGTCTGTAGACAGAGGCACAGGCTTCCTCCTACTCTATGAAGCCTTTCCAGGACTACATGTAACGTAATACAAACTCAACAGATGATAGTCATAATTCTGTACATCAAACTCTATATAGTACTTTACCATAACCCTAGCTAATTTCCTTATTAACCACTACTCTGCAACCAAGTTAATACTGCTACAGCACGGCTCCAGAAATCATTTCTAATTAACACTCACCATTACCCTGAAACCTTAAAACACACAAATCATGCATCAGTGTGGCCCATAACACTGCGCATTTACCCTGTTCACTTACACTCGGCTCCAAGGCTCTGGTGAATCACAACAGAGAAACGCTGTAACATTTAGGTGGAGCGTCTAAACCTATTTAACTATTCATTATTTACACCTGCAGATTTAAAACATTTTACCATGGTTTTATTCAGACTTAAATTATTCAGACACACCACCATAGTGGCAATGGATCTACTAGAATGAAAATTAGGCATAGGAAGAATTCAAAGACCAGCTCTTACTTCTTCATTTATCTAATTTTTATTCAAAGCAAAACTTTATCATGTCTGACATTTAGGCATTAGTAAATCTTTATTCAGTAAAATCTTAAACTTTATTTCAAAATGATCATTTTATTTAGAGCTCAAGAAAATCGCTTTATTTTAGAAAACAGTTAAAGATTAGCAAAGAACAGATAGTTCCAATTTCATTCTCTCCTAACATCCCTAACTAATGCCCTCATCTTATCCTTCAGTCCTGCAAAGCAAACAAATAAAAAACATTAAAGTTCTTACATCCAGGAATCGGTCAGCAATCGGGCAGCATCTCCGATAGAAATTGGAAGGGCGACCCCAACTAGACAAAACCAGGGGGTTTTATACCCTATTTCTCCAACTTAATCTATCTAAATTGTATCTAACATCTCTTATTCAAAATTTCATTGGACAAATTCGGGGTGGGTGAGCATCATCTCAACCTTACGACATAATTTTCTCGATGGTTCAGTAAGGAATACAGGGTCTTTGTTTAGGACAGTCTTTGGCCTAGCCATTTCCTTGAGTGGCAACATCAAGCAAAATTCTCATGATCTCAACGTTCAGTCGCCCAGGTTTGGCATCCATCCTAGCTTCCGGGCCACATCAGCCTTGAACCTCTTCGAGCACCGGCAGTTCACTCTGACTTGCAGGTTTTGGCGCACCTGCGCAGTTCAGCTCTTGTTCACAGTTTACCCCAGAAGCCATCTTTGCACAGGCCTCAGAGGCCACTTTTGAAACTATAGTGAAAACAAACACAGATTTATGTTAATTATTGAATTTAAACCCATTCTGTTTACCTCCCACCTATCTAATGTTTCCCAGTTAGTTGTTACCTAGCAAATAAGCCACATAAATGCATTTTATACTTACATTTCGACCTCTCCACCACATAAATGAATACAATAAACACATTTAAATTGCGTTTTGATTATTTTCCAAGCTGTGCATTAATTCACAACACAATAACAATACATATTAGCTGGGTTTATTTGCATCATGCAAGCAAGTTAGTTCTCCCCGTGCGTAATAATAAAAATAATGTGTGCACTTTACTCTATGGTTGGTTAATTTCGCAAAACATGCAATCAGTAAATATTAATGTTATGGGACATTAACTTTACGAGGGGTACACAAAATTTTGCGTTTGCCACCTCGCTCCATCAGCTGTGGTGAGTGCCCGGGCGTTGTCCCCCCCCTCACCTGCAGTCCCCAAGGCCAAGTTTGTTTGTGGTTGCATGGGGAGGGCCTGCCATGTGGTCCAGCATAACCTTTGTGTCCCCTGGGGCTGTGGATCCTCGACAGGGCACTCGCTTGAAGGACATTTAGTTTGCTGTGCCGGGAAGCCTATTAGATGGTGACCGGCACTGCCGCCTTGGCTGTTGCAGGGGCGGGCCTGTGTCTCTTCGCTGTGTTGATGAGTGTAGGACTAGAGCAGGCGGCCCATCCTGAGATCGGTGACTGAATTGGGCGGTGGGTTGTGTGATTGATTGTGTGATCGGGGCTGCTCCGGGATCCCCCGGTGTGTGCCTTCACCTAGGTGGAGAATTTGAGCAGGAAAGTTGGCAGTTAGTCGTCTTATGCACCTCCCTCCCCCCGCTTTGTGTCCCCTGTCTGGGGCAGTAGATATGTCCCCTGCCGCAGCAATGCAGCTGTTGCATGCGCATGGGCCGGGAAGAAGGGTTAGTGATGTGTAAAGAGAGCTGCCGACTTTGGTTCTGAGGACCGGGGTTCGAGCCTCGGTGTAGGCTTTAACTGGGGTGGCCTCAATTCAGGGCCCCTGTTATTTAATTGTCCTCGGTTCCCCGATCCCCGATCCCCGATCCCCCCCACCCCCGGATCTCTAAGGCCCACACAAGATCTGCGAGTCGGGTTGTAGATCCCAAAATAACTCCAGCTCTGTGTGATATCCAAGGGGGCATATTATCAAGTAAGGGCGTTACATTGTCTCCGCTTTCATCGGCAGGAGACTGCAGATAAAGCGGCGATAATGGGCTTGGTAATATGCTCTATGAATTTCAATCGAAGCCCATGTTAGATGTCTTCACATCTAACATGGGCTTTGATTGGAATTCATAGAGCATATTAGAAGTACGCCCAGGTAAAAATTGGGTGCTTCTTAAGGTTCGCATGACCAATGTGGTTGGTCGTATCTCCCAGCAGATTCACTGAAGGTGTATTGCAGCTAAACATAAAACTGGGTATCTGGGATTCCAACACTTTTGCGAGTTTAAGCATCCAGGGTCAGAGATGGTTAGCAGGCTGATCCGACGGCAGTTAAGCAAGCGAGGTGCACTGCGAAGTTGTCACTACACGAAAGGGGGAGGTGTCGCCAATAGTGGGACAATACATATATGGTTCAAACCAGGTTTGACACCAATAAGGTGTTCACCAGGGTTTAGCAATCATAAGGGTCTGTGCAATTGTCTGGTCAACGGGGCAAAGTAAGTGCATCCCAGAACCAAGGGTAGGTGACCTGTTGCTGTAGTTAAGTTCAAAAGCCCGCACGGTCAGCTATATTAGCCACGCTGGGTGTGGACGCTGTCAGCCAACATAGCATGCTGCTGTTCCAATAAAGAGGTAAAACAGGATGTCGAGCACAAAAGGCTACCATGCAAAAAGAACATTTGGCACGTCCAGTGTTCAACAAAAATTAAAATGTAACGGAGCAGGTAATTTTCCACCGCTGGGGCTGCTCAGGGTGGGCAGTGTGAACCCCCCACCCACCCCCTTACCTGGGAGTATTCTAGGATGAGGGTAAAGTAGGAATTAGCAATCCTTAGTGTTAGGCACCACATTGCAGACAGTGCGCACTGTACTAAATCAGACAGATTCTCGAAGCTAGTATGCCTCGGGGGTTCCACCTCTTGAGGGAGCTGAGCAGGTGAAATTCCCATAAGGAATAAAGAATGCATGGCAAGGGCAGGATGGCACCCCTGCTCACTGTCACATACTTCTAGTTATGAACATTCCTGTGCGTCATGATTTAGAAAGCAAAGAGACTGTTCAAATGTTAAAGATAATCCTTCTCACCCTAATAGCCAAAGAAGGCAGGTGGGTTGTGGGAGTCGTTACCTGACAAGGGGGCTGCTGTCCCATAGATGGGGTACACAGGTGTTCAGGCACATACAGTGCTAGAAGGACGGCTGCTAGGTAAGAGCAGCCAATAGATGGGGCAATGTGAGCCATGGTGTCTGAAACCGTCCCGCCCAGAGTTGGCCCAGGGCTGAGTCATGTGATGCAGTGGAACTTTCCAGCATGGGGTGAATAGTTCTTGGCACAAGTTCACAGGCCAAAAGGGCCTTTGTTTCATCAGACACTAGCTGATCCAAGATAATGTCAAGGGCTATTGTGATATAGATGGGGTTAATCTATCACCAGTAGGGATGGATCTCTTCCTTCTAGATTTGCAGGAGGCTCTAGGGTTGAGAGGTTGCAGGTAAGACCATAGCTGTTTTGGTGGGGGCTCTGGCGGCGACGGAGGCCACCTCCAGAGCTGTGGCGGAATTGCAGGGCAATCTGGAAGCAAATGGGCATAAAAGGATACCTCTGCAGGGCACAATAGGGTTCCAGTTAGTCCTTCGGGCGGTTGTGGGACTGAACAACCAAGGGCTTGCCTTGCTACGCTCCTCCCTGAAAGGGGGGTGAGTAATAAGGGACCAATGGGTCACGTGATCCGGAAAGAGGATCACACCATAAAGTGTAGCACAGATTGGGTTCTCCCCAGTGCTGCTTGGCTCATCAGGCGGGCAGGCAGCATAGTTGGTTCCAGCTGCCTGCTCTTGGATCGCCCATGAGGTAACCCACCATATTGCATACTGTTGTATGGAATAAACCTGCAGCAATATTTACCCAAACAAAAGTTGTCTTGTGCATTTATTTATTTAGCATGCATGCTATGTGTTTGTGTGGGTGGGGAATGCTGCCAATAGTGGCACTATGCGGCTGCCCGTGGCCCACGCAGGAAGCCACTCAAGAGGGTGGCCCTCTAGTGCCATCTGGGCACTAACCCACCCCCTTCTCTACTTGCGGGGCCTCAGGGAGGAGTCCCCTAAGACTGGCCTGTGGTGCGCTAGGCGCGTCACTTCCCGCGCGCTGAGGTTGGGGTAAGGGTATAGAGGCCTCCCCTGCCATGTTAGCATCCTCTTTGTGCACAGGTCACACCGTCTCCCACCCTACTGCTTACCTGGTGTGGGGAAGGCAGGCACGATACATAGAATGTTGTAATGTTTTCTTTTTCATTGCAGCCGGAGTTACAGGGCGATTTGGAAGCAAATGGGTACAAAAGGGTACTTCTGCAGGGCACAATAGGGGTGCCAAAGCCAAATACCAGGAGCCTCATGGGAGGTTCCTGGAAAACCGCATCGGCGTCCCGTTAGTCCTTTGGCCAGTTGTGGGCCTGAACAACCGGGGGCCTGCCTTGCTTCACTCCGCCCTGAAAGGGGGGTGAGTAATAAGGGACCAATGGGTCCTGTGATCCGGAAAGAGGATCACACCATAAGGTGTAGCACAGATTTGGTTCTCCCCAGTGCTGCTTGGCTCATCAGGTAGGCCGGCAGTATAGTTGGTTCCAGCTGCCTGCCCTTGGATTGCAGGTAAGATAACCCACCATATTACATACTGTTGTATGGAATAAACCTACAGCAATATTTACCCAAACAAAAGTTGTCTAGTGTATTTATTTATTTAGCATGCATGCTATGTGTTTGTGTGGGTGGGGAATGTTGCCAATGGTGGCACTATGCGGCGGCCCGTGTCCCACACAGGAGGCCACTCAAGAGGGCAGCCCTCTAGTGCCATCTGGCCACTAACCCACCCCCTTCTCTAGTTGCAGGGACTCAGGGAGGACCAGACTGGCCTGTGGCACGCTATGCGCGTCACTTCCCTCACGCTGAGGGTGGGGGGAGGGTATATAGGCCCCCCTGCCATTTTGGCATCCTCTTTGCAAGCTGGTCACGCCGTCTCCCACCCTACTGCTTACCCGGCATGGGGAAGGCAGGCACAATACATAGAATGTTGTGATGTATTCTTTTTCGTTGCAGGCGGAGTTACAGGGTAATCCGGAAGCAAATGGGTACAAAAGGGTACCTATGCAGGGCACAACAGGGGTGCCAGAGCCAAATACCAGGAGCCTCATGGGAGGTTCCTGGAAAACCGTGTCAGTGTCCCGTTAGTCTTTCGGGCGGTTGTGGGCCTGAACACGCAGGGGCTTTCCTTGCTACACTCCGCCCTGAAAGGGGCATGAGTAATAAGGGACCAATGGGTCATGTAATCCGGAAAGAGGATCACACCATAAGGTGGAGAACAGATTGGGTTCTCCCCAGTGCTGCTTGGCTCATCAGGCAGGAAGGCAGCATAGTCGGTTCCAGCTGCCTGCCCTTGGACCGTCCGTAAGATAACCCACCATATTGCATAATGTTGTATGGAATAAACCTGTAGCAATATTTACCCAAACAAAAGTAGTCTTGTGTATTTATTTATTTAGCATGCATGCTATGTGTTTGTGTGGGTGGGGAATGTTGCCAATGGTGGCACTATAAATGTTGGTGTCCACCACTTGCAACCACGGCACAAATCAAGCACTGATTTAATAGGGTGTGATGAAGGGCATTTTGAAATATGTAGTTCTGGTTATCAAAGGGCAAAGGGCAGTGAGCACACCTTTCATCTTATAGGCCATATTCTACTATCTCATAAGGTAATGCCAAAATCCCCTAAACAAGAAGTGACCATGTACCAGAGAAGCTACACACAACAGAAGAACCAGCTCCTCCTCCCAGCCTTCTGACAACATACCCGGTAGCAAATTACAGCTGAAGCCTGAAAATGAGCCTTGAAACCAGACATTCTACCTCTGTGGCATATTCCGAAAAGACCAAAGAGAGCTGTATATCCTCCCAATAAACCTTGAGATGGCAGAGATCCGTCCTCACAGATTGGGGTGGTATCTACAGTGGAACAATCTCAGAAAAATAGATGCTTGTTGAAAGACAGGAGAGTTCTTTTGGTCTGGTCAGTTCTTGTTTCCAGTTCTAAGAGTTCTCTTTGATCCTATAATACAATTAATAACATTTTGTGTGTGTTTTTCAGATGCACTAATGGTATTTCTGCAGGTTTAGCCTGACTCAAAAACAAAATCATTGGGAGAATAAACACCTTAAATAAATAAATTCTTCCAGTAGTAGAACTATTATTTGAATGTCAGCCACGCCGATCCAAGTTAGTTTTCTGCAAGAAAGTTTTAAAGTTGGCTGTAAATGAATTCTGGGATTCTGGGTACCTATACCCATCGATATGTTTTTTTTTATAAAGATCTGTGTAATCTGGAGACCTCCACACTGAAGTCCATGTGTTTCCATCATTATTTTTCAATTCTGCATCCTCAAATAATTAGCCTCCGGTAGATTAAGAAATAACTCTCTAATGGAGCTGTATAGATGTAAGCTTATTTATTTATTTCAATTTATATAGCGCATTATCACCCCAGGGTCTCTAAGCGCTTGTACAAGAAAAAAACTAACTCTACAAAAAACAGGTAGCCAACTTACAACACTCCCCATGCTTCTCGGAAGAGTATGGTTTTTAACATTCGGCGGAATGGCAGTAGATTAGGCTCCTTACGGAGATTAGGTGATAGTTTATTCCATGCTGCAGGAAGCAAAGTGGAGAAAGCACGCCCGCCCAAGGTAGACAGGCGGAAGCGTGGATTGACCAGGAGAGTGGCTTCAGAGGACCGCAGCACCCTACCGGGGGTATAACCAGATCGTCTAGTTTTAATATAGCTGGGCGCGTTACCGTAAAGTGCCTTGTGGGAAATCTACAATCCCTTAAACTTTAAGCTTGTGTCGCTAAAACAGACACACATTTGACATGGAGTGTTATGGGGGGAGTTCCTTCCTCCTGCTCTGCCACTGAGGTGGAAGTTCCCGTTAAAAAAGACTGATGGGTGGGGGCAAACCATTCCTAAACATTTCACCCAGGAAAGGGAACTGCAGCCATTTTGAAATTATATAGTGTATGACTTGAAATGTAGGAATTCACAAAGAAATCCTTATGAAAGTTCCGCATGCCTACACTTTTGCAGAAAGTAAATGGGTGTTGTGCCAAAAACTGCTTGGTTATTTTTGGCTTCTGAATTCCCCATTGAACCCATTTCAGGTAAACTATGAAGTTGTGCCACACCACCTTGAAATTCTAGAACGAGGATATTCTGCACCAGTTTCTGAAAAAAAGTTACCAGAAAGTGTTGGGTCGCAATATTGATGTTTTACTATTGATCTACAATAATATCGACTTTGCAGTATTCACTACCACCACTTTATCAAAGTAAGTAGATGTGGAGTTGGAATAGTAAATATAGTCGATTCAATTTATGCTTACCATGACAACACAGTGGCAGTCAATATTTTTGCAAGTCGGTATCTCAGTAGTCGATATTGTGACATACAACTCTCCCCATCAGGCTATGGTCGAAAGGAAACGGTGCATGACCTAAGCCTGGGATAACTGCCTGCATCCTCCTGACAAGTGATCTGGAGGGTCACACATTTTAGAAACCCCCAGTGCATTTGTGCTTCATAACTACAATACCTCAAGCTCATTCATTTGCCATTGCTGTAAAATCTGAGCGAGCTCATCATTACACCGAACCCAGAGATTTCACCCAGCTGCCTTTGTTCTGCAGACCCAGCTTTGAATGCTATTTGAGATTTCACCATCTCTACCTGCCTGCGAGAGGACTCTGACAAAGTGATGCTCTTTGTTGGATATTGTAGGAGGCTGGCTTAGTATATGGTGCACACTTATTTAAGTGAAGCACCTTGTACTAATCCAGACAACCCTTATGATGGTTTTAGTGGTCTTAGACAATCTTAGAAAGCTCTCTAAGTGGTAGCTGTGGAGAGCAGCCTTCAAGCTTATCTTGCAGGAGTGTTATGCAGCTTGTTTTACCAGAATTAATCATGTAGTATAGGTTAAACAAAAAAGAACCACACAGTGTATATATAAAAATAAGTCAATTTATCACACAGCACTCACTAACACATTGGTATATCTCCTACCAGGAGATATTAGCACAAATACACACAATACTTCAATTGCAAATTGGCAACTAAGCACAATACACAGTGGTCTCCAACGGGAGACCAAACCATGTACTAAAATAGTGGAATGTGAACTGTGACCGAAGTCGAGACTTAGACCAAGAGACTCAGAAGTGCTGGGGACCACCCAAGGTAAGTACCCAGGAACCCCACGGAGGCTGTGTGTAGAGTGGAAACACAGCGGCGTACTCAATAGAAGTCAACAAGAAAGTCACGGTTGCAGTTTTGAAGAAGGAGGACCTTTCCCAGTGGACCCTGAAGAAACCCTGTGGAAGACAGCCACCCCACCCATGGATACCCCAGGAACCAGGATACCTACACCAGGGAAGCTGGGTGCATAGGTGCGAAGTGACGTCAGAAACCGCCGTGGACCACAATGGAGGACTTCAGTAAAGATGCCGCTGTGCAAGAGTCCGGTGGAATCCAAGGGTGGATTCTTAAAGAGAAGAACCTACAAGCAGAGAGGACAGAGTCTATGCTACCCGGAGTTGACCAGGAGACATGAAGGAGCTATGCCCACTGATGTCAGAAGATGCAGGAGTGATGATGGTGACCTTGTTGCTGTAGCTGTGAGGACCAGGCAATGCTCAGGAAGACCAGGAGCTGTATACAAGCTATCCCATATCAGAAGTCAAGAACCAGGGGGGCGGTGTCTGGTGGGAGCACCAACAAGTCTTGGCAGCTGCAACAGGTGTGGAAAGCGACGACCTGAGACGCGGTCGGGATTTCTCACAGAAATCGCCACTATCCTAGAATCCCTTGCAACCGAGAAAGCTGTAACACTGTTAGGAGATTATAATTTCCACCTAGACAGTCCTGAAGATAAAGACACCATGGCCCTTCTGTCAGAAATGGAGGTTTGTGGCCTATCACAGTTGGTGACAGGACCTACCCATAACGGAGGGCACACCTTAGATGGTATATTTACCAATTTACAAAACTTATCAATAACTGACGTCCTCCCTATGACTTGGACAGACCATTACCTGATATTAGGCACGATAAAAATTAGCGAGGCACCTTCCTTTAAACCGCCCCCTTTAAGGCAGGAATCTTTCAAAGTATGGAAAGATATTAGCATTCCTGACCTTAGAGTATCTCTGGACAACTCCAAACCTGTTTTCTCTACTGACCCGGAGACAGCCACAACACAGTATCAAGATTGGCTGGTCCACGCTACTAATGAACTAGTACCAATCAAACAAATGTCCAAAAACAGAAATTCTCCTTCGGCACCCTGGTATACAGAGGAACTTAAAATGCATAAACAGCTTTGTAGAAATAGGGAGAGGCATTGGAGGAAAAATTATGATGAGGAAAGTAAAGATAAGTATAAGAAGCTGCTAACCCAGTACAAACTTTTGATCCTGGAAGCCAAAAAGAAATATTATAAGGAGCAAATTGAGAACTGTAGTAATTCCAACAAAAAGCTCTTCGATATAACTAAACAACTTGCAGGAGCAACTCCTGATCTAAACCCCCCAGCCTCACAAATGTTTTGTGATTCAATAGCCTCCTACTTCTTTACTAAAGTAAATGATATTTTTTCTTCATTTACATCATCTGATCATCAAAAAAGTAACGATATAATGAGGCCACATACTGACAAAACATTCTCGCAGTTTGCGGAAATCTCGGAAATTCAAACCCAGGATATCATTAAATCCATTAAGTCCGGCTCAGCACTGGACCCCTGCCCGTTGAAAACCATACGCCCATTAATGGATATCCTGATCCCGGCTATAACCCAGATCTGCAACCTAATGTTCCGAACTGGAATTTTTCCCATCCCTCTAAAAAAAACTTTACTGAAGCCACTCTTGAAAAAATCGGGCCTAGATAAAGCAGAGTTAAAAAACTACAGGCCCATAGCTAACCTTCCATTCTTAGCCAAAGTGGCAGAAAAAGCCATGAACACTCAACTTGCGGAGTTCATCGAGCAAAACCAGCTGCTCGATGAAACTCAATTTGGATTCCGTAAGTTTCATGGTACAGAAACAGCGCTTATTAAGGCAGCGGATGACATCCGACTGATTCGAGACCAAGGGGGATCAGCACTATTGGTGCTTCTAGACCTATCGGCCGCTTTCGACACGGTCGACCATAAGATCTTGGTCAATCGTGTCGAGGGGATGGGCGTAAGTGGCCTAGCCAAGAAACTACTGACATCATTTCTGGCGGACAGATCTCAGGCAGTCGCCTTGGGACAATTCAAGTCAACAGAGTTGTCCTTGCCATGTGGGGTACCCCAAGGTTCATCCCTGAGTCCGACACTCTTTAATATCTATGTGTCGGACCTCGCTAAAACCATCAAAGCGCATGGGATGAACCTTACCTCATATGCTGACGACACCCAGTTGATCTTGACGGTCAGAGATGATGGGGAGGCAGTGGCAGAGAGTTTTAAGGCAGGAATGCTGGCTATCGGTCGATGGATGTCTGGAAGCCGCTTAAAGCTGAATTCGGAAAAAACCGAAGTGGTAACTTTTGGTCACCTTAGCCCTAGCTGGTCTCCGGCATGGTGGCCACCATCTTTTGGAGCCTTGCCTAAACCTACTACAAAGGTGAGAAACCTAGGTGTCACCTTCGATGATAACCTGAACTTTGTGGCTCATGCCAACCAGACGACCTCGGTGGCTTTTTACAAGCTACGCCTGGTAAAAAAGATCCTGCCATTTCTCCCTGAATCTGTAGGCAGAACCCTGATAAGTGCCCTTGTCTTGTCGGCACTAGACTACTGCAATGGCTTGTTTGCCAACGCCCAAATCAGAGTCATAAAAAAAATGCAGCTAGTACAGAACGCTGCGGCCAGGTTACTCTCAGGTGTCCCTAGATTTAAACCAATAACTAACACCTTGAGAGATCTTCACTGGCTGCCTGTAAAGAACCGAATAAAGTTTAAAACCTTGTGCATTGTATATAAAGCCTTACACCAACAAGCCCCACAATTTCTGAGAGATCACCTCATGCCATATCAACCTTCCCGGCCACTTCGGTCCGCGAAGATGAACGATCTGGTAGTGCCACGTACTAGATTAGTTAACTGGGGAGATAGACGCTTTTTGGTGGCTGCCCCGAAATTGTGGAACACACTTCCGCAATCCATCAGATCTAGCCCAAATCTGCTGTCATTCAGGAAACAGCTGAAAACATGGCTGTTTAATCTCTAGAGTCCAGAAGCCAAAGTGAGGAGAGCCTGCAGATTACAGCGCCGAGACGCCTGCCGGCATTTGTTCGCGCTATATTAAATGTAAAAAAAAAAAAATAATAAAAAAAAAAAAGCGAAGAAGGAGAAACATTGGGACCAAAAAGGTCCAGGGTCTTCACCACAAGCAGGAGAGTCAGAGCAGGCCACAAGTAAGCAGGGGAGCCACAGCACGAAGGCACAGGAGTTGCTAGAGGACCTCGAGCAGCTCACCAAGAAGGAAGACCCACGGTGCAGAGGATTCAGTGTTGATGCTGTACCTGGCACGAAGAGATACTGGAGGTTGGAGCTTCTTGTATCTGGATGATCTCTGGAGTACAGAACCAACAAGCATTGGCAATGGCAAACCGACGCTGTGCCCAGGGGTTCAGTCCCAGTGGTTCTGCCGAGGAATACCGGCCTCAACATTGCAGAGAGCACAGATCAGGTCGCGGGAGAGTTGCAGAACCACCACCTGTGTTGCTGACCCTTTAAAAGTTTGCGGGACGTCAGGAGCAGCAGAACAGTCAGCTCCGTTGTGGTGCCTGCAGATGCAGGGGAGTGACTCCTTCACTCCAAGGGAGATTACTTTAGGTGTCCTTGATGCCCAAAGGTCTGTTGAAGATCCTGGAAGAAGGACAGGCACAGACGGCAAAGAATACCTGCAGAACAGTGAGACCAGCGACAGAAGGAGTGTTCCTTGGTGCAGTGTTGGTTTCAAGTGAAGTCCAGGTATTTGGACAGTCAAAGAATGATGTGGGTTCAGGCTTGAGTCTTGTCCCACGACGAATCTAAGGACCCACCCACAGGAAAGTCCTTTTAAACCTTACGAATGGGGTTAGGATGACTCAGTGGTCCCTCCCAGAGAAGGGGAGGAAACTCCAGATTCGTGCCAGAGCGGGAGCCAAAGGCTACCAGAACTGGTTCCAAATGGTGTATGCAAGGAGGTCATCAAGTGTGCCCTTCAAAGCAGTCTGGTGGCGCAGGCAAGCGCCCCCACCCCAGCCCACTACACTAAGTCCTGTCTAGGAGGTGGTTACACCTACCTGTGACAGGAAGCCTATTGTTCTACCTTCCCCTGCTCGAGCTCAGCTCTGCAGCAGGAGGGCAGAATCATGTCAGGGGCAGGCAGCAGCACTAGTTTGCTGGCAGCAGGGCCGGCCTAAGGCATGTGCAAGCTGTGCACCTGCACAGGGCCGCCAAACCCCAGGGGCCGCCACGCCAATATATATCCTTAGATACATATTTGCGTGGCAGCCCCTGGCAGGGATTTGGCGGCCTCGGGCCCCTACCTACACTCCCTGCTCAGGGCCTCCGTGAGCCCTGCTGGCAGACCCTGGAAGGCTGTTACTGTGCATTCTGGTGGCATCCCGGAGGAGCCCCCCCAGTGCATGGAATCATACCTAAAACACAGGTAACCCAACACTGGTAACAGTGTTGGGATATGATTCCTACATGCTTGATACCAAACATGCCCAGGTTCAGCACAGCCACTATATAGTTGCCATCACATAATGACGGATGGCCACTGTATCAAAATGGCTGGCCGCACTTACAAAGCCTGGAGAATCGACTCCGGGCTTTGTAGGGGTCTCCTGCTCATGCAGGGGCACCTACACACTTATAACCCAGCGCCTTGCCTTCAGGGTGACTAAGGGTGACTTATAGGATTAAGTGTAGTGACCTCAGTTATAAGAAATTTACACCTGTCGTAAGTGATGCTAGCACAGGCTTACACAGGCCGCAATGGCAGGCCTGTAGTCACAGTTTGAGTGGTCTCTCGTGGGTGGCATAATACATGCTGCAGCACAAGGGGGACCCCTGGTGTACCTATGTCATGGGTACCATAGTACCATATACTAAGGACTTATAGGGGTACACCAGTTGCCAATTGTGGAGGTAAAAAAGTACTTACCGTGTCAAATTTAGGGAGGAAGCATTATGACTAGGGTTCTGACTAGTGGGATCCCAGTCAGACTAGTCAAAAAACATACCGACCCCAGCAGAAAGTAGGGGTAACCATGAAAGCAGAACCTATTTTCCTACAGATATTTACAATATTTACAGATTATTTTTGCCATGGCTGTTCCTGTAATTACCTATTGAGCTGTTTAGTTAAATGTTTGGAGGTTTTACCCCAGTTCTGCAATTTTTGATGCTGTAGTTGTTACCCATTTTTGTAAAAACAATTGGATATATTTTTATTCTTCCATTTTGTGCTGCATTTTTACTTCTGAGCCTTTAGTGATAACTAGTTAATACATCTTTAATATTTTTATATAATCTTTTCTGTCTGCGCCTTAAGTTCTTTATTTGTTAACCACATTAAGAATGTGATAGTTTATTCCTGCATCTGTCACCACCAATGGCAGTTTTACTCGGACCAAATCCCCTCATGATAACCAAAGATAAATAACAAAGCTGATGGCCCACTTTAATTTCTTAAAAACTAGCTTCCAGCTGTTGAAAGCTAAGATACATTACATTTCTACCCTTTGCCCCATCTCTGTCTTACCAATGTCTTCTTTAGAAAGAACCATGAACTAAGTTGCAGACTTTTCTGTAGTCCACAGTGTTTTTCTCTATGCCCCCCTGAAAATGGCCATCTCTGACAGCAGTTTGATGAAGAGAGTCCTCCAAGCCTTCCATTTTAGAGTTTGACTGCAACTCACTAGTATAGTATTGTGGCTAGAAAGGTTGAGTACAAAATGGGCCAATCCACCATCTTAAAGGTTCAAGTTTTGTTAGGGAGATACCGTCTGGTGGAATTCCTTGTCCTCGATTCAGTGGTGAGCAACCATCTTTATTAAAGGCTTGTATATGGATAGTGCTTCGTGGGAAGTCCACAGCCAGCAAACATGTCTAGAACAATGTCCTTCTCTGTGCTTTCATGACACAACAAGAATTTGTTGTGAGGCGGCTGAGCTGCCTTCATAGTGCGTTGCCTGCTGAAAGAGACTTTGTCAAAAAGCTTCACTTTTTTTATGAGATTTCAAGCAGGTATTTATTTTGAATAGGTGAACAAACATGGCATGCTAACAGTATTCCTTCAGGAAACAATTGAACAGACCACATGGAACAGTATTAAGTATATCCTGTAACCTGTAGTTGTATCCAGCATTTCTCTTATCGGTGCCTTTCCCCGAAATGCTCAATATCCAGTATGCTGGTCAATGTTTCCTTGCAGCTTTATAAGTTTATGTTGCATTTATAGATATCGGGGTTTTCCAACATTTAAGTTCAGCTCATTGAAATGCTCAAAATGTATCATTGCTCTCCTCGCTCTTCTGAGAAGAAGCCTCCTGTTTAACTCAGCTACCAGTAGTTGAGCATCTGCGTCTTAAATAAATTTTGGTTTATGTAGCACACATTACAGTTCACTTTCGCTGTGCTTGGGTACGAGAAATGATAATAGAGGACTTTAAAGCTTGACCCAGACATTCTTAAAAAGGAAGTGAACGTGTGGCATCGTTATTTACAGACTGCTTATATGTGGGTACTATAATATAGCAGGCTCTTATGTAGTAGTCAACTGTTCAAAACAGAGCCTAAATTCACACAGCTGTGCAAGACTGTATAAAACCTGTTACCTTCAACAAGGGTAAAATCGGTATTTTACAACCTACCTGCCATCACTTCTGTTGGAAATGGCCCTTTCTGCAGTGTCACCCCCAAACGTTTTCCATTTTCCCTCCCCTTTTCTCTGAATTGTTTTTGTTGGCCTTAGGAGTCTGGACACCTTACCAAAGCTTGCCAGTGCTAAAGTGCTTGTGCTCACCCTCTTAAATATCATTTGATTGACTGATCCATAACTGGCATATTTAGTTTACCTATATGTCCCTAGTAAAGTGTCCAGGGCCTGGATTTTAAACGCTACTAGTGGGCCAACAGCACTGATTGCGCCCCCCACTTAAGTAGCACTTTGAAACCTGTCTCAGGCCTGACACTGCAGGGCCTGTGTGTGCAGTTTACACTGCCATGTGGACTTGGCATTTATAACCCTATGCCACGGCTTAAACTCCCCTTTTATAACATGAAAGGCACTCCTAAAGTAGGCCCTGTGTAGTCCATAGGACAAGGTGCTGTATTTAAAATGTAGGACATGTACTTTTATGTTTTGCATGTCCTGGTAGCGAAAAACTCCAAAATGTGTTTTCACTACTGTAAGGCCAACCTCTGCCATAGGTTAACATGGGATATTCCTTATTACATCTAATAATCTCAAATTCCCAATTAGAGAGGCGGTAGAGCTGTCAAGTTTAGTACCTATCGAAAGGTGATGATAAATCCTCTTTACTGGTAATGTCAAATTAATCATTACAGTGTTAAAATGGCACTTTTAGCAAAAAAGTGCAAAAGACCACACCACCCCAGTTTGGGCCCGCCATATGCAAATAATATTGACCCTGTTCCTTATGGGAACAGCCCAGCCTGAACTGCCAAGCTAGGTCCTCTCTGGACCGGAAACAAGCATCCTGGGACCAGTTTTAGGGCATTACCCTTCATCAGCCAGGCTAGCTTAAATCCAGCGGTGTAGTGAGCATGAGACCCACGTCTGAGCATACCCTTCCCACCTAGGGCGACATATGAAAAAGAAACAATTGATGGACGGAATGCTGAACAATGCAAACATTCCCCCCCAGTCACAAGGATCTGGGTTTAATCCACCATTCTTTTGCTCACCACACCACCCCAGTTTGGACCCAGCCATATGCAAATCAGTCTTGACCCTATCCCTTGTGGGAACAGTCCAGCCCGAACTGCCAAGCTAGGTCCTTCCTGGACCGGAAACAAGCATCCTGGGACTGGTTTCAGGGCATCATCCTTCATCAGTCAGGCAAGCTTGAATCCAGCGGTGCAGTGAGTACGGGGCCCACGTCTGAGCATACCCTTCCCACCTAGGGCGACATATGTAAAAGAAACAATTGATGGACGGAATGTTGGACAATGAAAACATTCATCCCCAGTCACAAGGATCTGGGTTTAATCCACCCATTCTTTTGCTCACCACACCACTCCAGTTTAGACCCAGCCATATGCAAATCAGTCTTGACCCTGTTCCTTGTGGAAACAGTCCAGCCCGAACTGCCAAGCTAGGTCCTCCCTGGACCGGAAACACGCATCCTGGGACCGTTTTCAGGGCATCACCCTTCATCAGCCAGGCTAGCTTGAATCCAGTGGTGTAGTGAGCACGGGACCCACATCTGAGCATTCCCTTTCCACTTAGGGCGACATATGCAAAAGAAAAAATTGATGGACGGAATGCTGGACAACGCAAACATTCACCCCCAGTCACAAGGATCTGGGTTTAATCCAACATTCTTTTGCTCACCACACCACCCCAGTTTGAACCCAGCCATATGAAAATCAGTCTTGACCCTGTTCCTTGTGGGAACAGTCCAGCCCGAACTGCCAAGCTAGGTCCTCCCTGGACTGGAAACAAGCATCCTGGGACCGGTTTCAGGGCGTCACCCTTCATCAGCCAGGCAAGCGTGGATCCAGCGGTGTAGTGTGCACGGGGCCCACGTCTGAGCATACCCTTTCCACCTAGGGCGACATATGTAAAAGAAACAATTGATGGACGGAATGCTGGACAATGCAAACATCCATCCCTAGTCTCAAGGATCTGGGTTTAATCCACCCATTCTTTTGCTAACCACACCACCCCAGTTTGGACCCAGCCATATGCAAATCTGTCTTGACCCTGTTCCTTGTGGGAACAGTCCAGCCCGAACTGCCAAGCTAGTCCAGCCCGAACTACCAAGCTAGGTCCTCCCTGGACCGGAAAAACACATCCTGGGACCGGTTTCAGGGCATCACCCTTAATCAGCCAGGCTAGCTTGAATCCAGTGGTGTAGTGAGCACGGGCCCACATCTGAGCATACCCTTCCCACGGAATGCTGCACAATGCAAACATTCACCATTGGTTTTAGAAACATGCCATATTTCTGCTCTTAGCCCTGTGTGCCTGCAGCCTGTCTCCAATGCATATCTGGGGAAGGGTGACAGTGGACTTTGTGCATTCCCTCTACACAGTCACACACAATGGTGGCTTAGATGTGACTTAATCTGCCATCCTGGGAATATGTGAGGGAGCAGCTAAGAATTACATCACACACCTGAATAGGATGTATCCTGTCCTCACGCAAAGGGCTGCATACCTCCATGTAGTGAGTCTGCAGTCAGGGCAGGAAAGGAGGACCTCTGTGCACTTCAAAGCCTCCTTTGAAGTCTCCCCCACTTCAAAGACACAACTGGGTATAAGAACTGGACTTCTGACCCTACCACCTCAATACACTTCTGGCCCTGAGGATACCCTGTCAAGAAGAAGAACTGCTATGCTGCTGAAGGATTGCCACTCTGCTGGATTGCTGCTCTGGAAGAACTTCTTTCTTGCTGTGCTGGCCTGCGCATCATTCTCGGAACTGACGCATGGCCGCTGTTGCGTGGAGCAAACCAATGCATCGCCTGTCGGAACCAGTGCATTTCCCTCAGAATAGGCACATCTTCTACTGTCGAAGCAGAGTCTACGCATCCCTTTTGAAACCAACGCATCGCCCTCTGCACCAACACATCTTCGCTGGTGTGTGGAGAAAACCAATGCACCGTCTTCGCTGTGTGGGTCGTCGCCGATACATCACCTCATCTGCACCCCGCATCGCGTCTTTGTCATCGATGTAATCAGGTTCTACCTCAGTGGACTAAGCCTGGTCCCTGTAGGCGGCCTGCTCTCCATCAGGGTTGGGCTGAACATTTGTCCCGGTCCACCACGACCAGATATCCCAAATAGGCGCTTATTGCTTCTAAGCACCATTTTACAGTTTATTCTTTAGAAATTCATATCTCAAGTTCTGCTTATTGGATTTTTGTCAGTTTGGTGTTGTTTTATTTATTAAATTAAGAGCAATTTTTCTAACTGGTGTGGATTTTTTTGTTTGCTGTTTTCATTTGTTTTACTGTTTGAAGTGTTTCACGAATACTATACACATTGTCTCTTAAGTTAAGCCGACCTGCTCTGTGCCAAGCTACCAGAGGGGGAGCACAGGTTAATTTAGGGTGTGCTTGTAACTTACCCTGACTAGGATTGTAGTTCATTCTTGCACAGAGTGCACACCTCTGCCAACCTGAAATCCAATTTCAAACACCTTCTCATCTCTAATTAGAAAACAACATCAAAACTATACTGTAATATTTATGTTTTGTTGTCATTTAGAGTTCAGACAACAAAGATTTACTAACTTGCAAGTAAAAAAAAGAGAGACAAAGCGGAATGAAAGGGAAAAATAAAAAGATAAACTGGTAGAGAACCAGAAGATAGATAAAAAGACATCAGGTAAAATAGATCCACGGAGTGAAATAAATTGACATGAAGGGAAAATAAATAGTAATAAATGGTAAAAATAAACCGTGAAACAAGACAGAAAGGCAAAATAAATGGCAGAGCAGACTTAATAAAGAGGGTAAGGCAAAATAAAAATACAGCAGGCAGGTAAAATGAGGGTGGAGAAAGCAAAAGCTGGCTGTACAAGTCAGGGGGCCTCTATGAGGATGTCCACACGTACGGGCTTATTTATGAGAGACCTACGTCACATTTGCACCATGTAAAGTGGTACATGCCTGATGCAGGGCTCTCATGAAGATTTATGAAGCCATGCAAAGCCACCCTGCGTGGCTTTGAGTGACCTCATAAATCATGAGTAAGGAGATGCAGCGCAAATCACGGTGTCGCCTTACTCTGCACCCGGGAGGCGTTCCATGGGCGTTATGGTGGTGCGAGGCTGCCAAAACGGTGCCAGCACATGCAGAAAGAACAGGAATGCACCGTATTGCTTAAATATGGTGCATTCCTGCCCTTTCATTTTAGCGTAGTGCAATGCAGCAAGACGCCTTGCTGAGCTGCCCTACGCCAATATGCCATAAATGAGGCCCATAATGTGAGAATGGACTCCTCGCGGACTACAATGTTTCATTGCCATTCATCAGCCCTGCTTGTTGTGAGAACATTTTCTTAGATGTATTCAGTGCTGGGTATGCATCTGTATTGACTGAGTAAAGAAGAACGAACGCAGGGCCGATTCTGCCCGATTTAAGTGAAAAGATAAGACACATTTGAATGCAGTGCCTTTAAAGGAAATGCACGTTAATTCCATGTTTAGTATCGGGCTCAATGTGACGAGCAGGATGCGTAAATATTTACATTAAAAGAAACGCAGAATGTTCGGATTTCATTTAATTTTGACATAATTGCTTTTCCATAACTCTTTGTGCTTTATATGCTTTATTTTATACGGAAAAATACAATGAAATGAAATGAGAACGAAGGGTTAAAATACAGTGAAAGGAATAATATACCTCTCTGTCATTCATGCAATCCGAAAGTCCACTCTCTAAAGTAGATTCTACAGTCTGTGTCAAGTCACAAAGGTCTATTATGGCACTTTCAGAATGCATCATTTTCACTTTGTGCCTCGGGAATCATGATGAAACGTCGCGAGTATGACCTCCTAAATCTTCTAGGCTGCCATCCTGTGAGAGTCGTCCATCCTCAAGACAGAAGAAGAGCCTCAAACGCTACGGTGCCTTGAGTAAGAAAGGGCCACAAATAAACACATATGTAGGGCAACCTCCCCCCCCCTCCCAAAAATCCTTCTAACCTAACAGGAACAGACTAGGTGACTAACACACAAGGACAAAGTCTTGGGGGGTGGGGGCGGGGGGTTGTTCGGCAAGAAATTCCTACCTGGGCAGAAGCCGCTTGTCTGGGCATATCAGTTTATAAACATCTTACTTTATTGTAATTTATAATGTTGCAATGCAGAATCGCTGACAGCAATTAATCATAGGTATACCTATCAAGTGCGCTTGGCATTTGCCCCCAATAACTCTACAGTGCAATATCCTGTAAAAATATTCCGGGCTGTAGACCGCCGTCATGCGACCACCTAATAAAGGAAAAATAACCATCGCTTCAAAATCAGTATTTTTGTATGACCTAGTAGAGTCCAGTTTCAAAAATCTTGTCGACGTTTCCAAAGAAGTTGTGTTTTCTTTACTTAGGGTATTTATTATCTACTTAATCAGCAATAGGTGCATCATTTTTCTGGCTTGAATGATACAGAAGACTCTCAACGTGTTTCTTGGAGTAGCCTTCATCAGGAAAACATCTCATCAAATCTTTCTACAAAAGGTAATAAACAGAAGCACATTTAAAGTCGGATGTTTAGAATAAAAATGTATTGAACATATTTTTGAATAGCTTAAGTAAACATCTATCCTTACAATAAATCTCGTTTGTATTACATATCGGGCTTCAATATTGAAAAGAATGAGTCTGTGTCGGATGTCAATGCAGGCCTCCATCATAAAAACACAACGTACCTTATTTTCTGATGTTTTAAGCCAAACAGTTTCAGGTATAGAAGCATACCTTGGAATGATCCTGGTCCGTGGTTCTTGTGATTCTAGCTCTTTTTGGGTTCCTGGTTTTCAACCTCTAGGTCCCTATCGTCATGACATGATCCACCTGGCACTGATCCTCCTGGTCATCCTGGTTCTAGTTTTCCCAACTCCTCCGATTCTTAGTCCTCCAGATCCTGGTCCCTCTGTTGTTCATTCTCCTGCTTGTGGTTCTCCAAGTGGTCCTCATCTCATTTAAAGTCCTTATCACTCTGATCCTATGCCTAATCTTTTGTTCCTTGTCCTAATCCTCTTCATCATGAACGTCAATAAACCAAAATGCCAAGGGTAGCGGAAGTGACATCACATGCATTTTGACCTCACACACTTACACACTCTCTCTCTAATGTAAACACACAAACACTCACAAGCAAGCACACAACATACATTTAAAAGCATTGTTTTTATCGACTTCAGCTCCTGGGAAATGTCTTACTCCAGTTAATGGTGCTACATTTTTAATTTTTTAATATTCACTACAAGTGTAATAAAATAATTGAGAGTAAACAAAGATAGTGGAACCTCAACTGACGTCTATAAGGATGAGCTGCCACTGTGTTCCTGGCACTGATTTTGTCACCTCTGATGCCAGTGGTCACAAAGGCAGTACCATGGGTTGCTAGAGGCAAGGCAAGGGTCACAACTGCGACCACAGCGACACCTAAATGACATCCCAGCTCTTCATTCTAGTCCTCCTGGTGAGTTGATTGTCCTGTTCCTTATGGCCCTGATCATCATAATCCCGCTCCACATGGTGTTAGTCCTCTTGGCTTCCTCCTAACTGGCCTTCTGAATCTTGGTCTCCCTGACCCTAGTCTTCCTCATCTTCTGGTCCTGGTCACCTGGTCCATGTACTCCTGTTCCTGGACCTTTTGGTCATCCTAGCTTTGCTCTTCCCGGTTCTCCTGCTCCTATCCTTTTAATCGTCTGGGGGTTTGCTCTCCTTGTCCTCTCGTTTGAAGTCCTCCTGGTGATCCTGCTGGTCCTCCTTCTACTCTTCCTCCACCTCCTTCTCCTCTCCCATGTCAGCCAGGTATGTCTCCGAGCCTGTCACAGCTTGTCACTAAGGTTATGTCTTCTTTTTTAGTTATGTTGGAATTATTATGTGGAGAAGGGAGTTCAGAGAACAGAAAACGAGAGCTCATTAGGACCCTGTCTCATTCCATTCTTTTTTCCTTCACTGGGACGACTGGCCCTCTAAAAAACCCGGGAGTTAAAGCACTGCTGTAGGGATCTGTGTATACCCAGCACATTTCAGGGTACAATATTGTCAGTTAACTCTTCTGATTAATGTACTTGCTGGAGACATTTGTGTGGTGGTAACCACACCCTAACTACATGGCATGACTGTTGTTGTGCAGCATATTTTTGTGCTACATGAAGTTCAATTATCAGTTTGTTAATGAAGGGAGATCGTTTATTTGACTTTTTACCAATGTAGGGTCATTCTGTCTGTTTGCACCAGTATAAATAATATTATATATATATATATATATATATATATATATATATATATATATATATATATATATATATATATATATATATATATATATATAATTTCAGCGTCTTTAGTACATTTGATCCACACATTTAAGATGATAGGCCCGATTTGTTTCTGTGGTGCCTTCATCAGGGGGACAGTAGTCAACAGATGTAGCTATACTTTCCTTAATGATGCAGAGAACAAGCTCACCTGGCATTCCATAACATTCATTTAGAGTATTTACGTTGCTAATATGTCTGGCAGGGCGGGCCAGTCTCAGCTCTAAAATATATACGCTATCTCAAACCACAGGTTTGAAGCACCAACAAATGTCAAGGAGGTTAATGTGCCTGCTTCAGAACATGGGATGAAATGTTGCAGATTTGTGTTTTCTGTAAGATAGTTCAGTTTGTTAATGATCTGTTTCAAATAAATTAATTACATTTGTAAATTAGTTGAATAGCTAATGCACCAACGTCAAACTGCTCCACGTAACCTGCGAGGCATACGTTTGATAACTTGCAGATTTCACCTCAATCTATTATTGAGATTAATAATATTGGTCGATTGGGTAGTATGAAACACTGACTATTAGGTGCCAAACAAATCAATTTGTATAGTGTACTGTAGTTATGAGTGTCCTTAAATACATAGACAGATGCATGCCCTTGCCACCGAACACAGTACTGGACTGCTCAGCTTCCTTTACACAGTCAACCATCCATCCCTCATATACACCCTGGAGACTCAAATATGATTTAGTGGCAATGCCCTTCACTGGTTCGCTCCTCCTTTCTTTGGAACTGACACCAGTTTGTTCATATGAGCACTTTCAGGTCCCAAAAGATCCTTATCACCTGCAGAGTCACCTGGGTTCCATACTGTTTCCTGTCATCTTCAACCTCTATATGAAGCCCTTTTATGCTCTACTCACAGATAACAGTATCAAGACCCACCAACATGCTAATGAAACACAACCCATTTTGAAGCCTCCTCTACAGACACTCAATGCCTCAAACTCTGTCTGCACATCATCCATACCTGGATTCCCAGTCCCTACCTGAAGCTCAACCCAATCAAGAGAGAATTCCTGTTATTTGCCAAGAACAATAAACAAGATTTAGTACAAACCTGACACAATGATATGAACCTTAACCAATGCGAACCCCAACTTTCATCCAATGTCAAGTGGATTTACCCTGGGCACCAAACTCGCCCTCAAGGAACACATTGACAAAAAACACAAAGACCACCTGCTACCAGATCTCTCTGTTCTAAAGGAAGTGAAGCCTTTTCTTCCAGAAAACGTCTTCATAACTTTTGTTCAAGCCTTGGTATATTGGTATCTATATGGTAGTAATGACTGGCACTTATTTTCCCTCATTGGACATTGATTGTGAGCAAGACCGAGAAAAACAAAGGGGAAAGAAGTATAAAGAGAAAAACAAACAAAAACATTGGAAAGGGGGAAAGCAGGAACCTGCAAGAGTGAGACAAAGGAACAAGAGTGTCTGGTAGTAGATGGAAGTGGCGCCATTAGTGAAGAGGAAAATGATTTTAAGTCTTCAATAACCAAAAATGTTACGTTTCCATGAAATTGATGTCGTAAATTTAAGATTCAACCGCATGTCATAATAAGCGTTTTTAAAGTTTTGGAAAAAGCTTGAGCCTCTTTATTAGTGAACCGTTTTTGCCTACGCACAAGGGAGGGTTTATTTAATAGTCTGGAGTTATGTACTTTAAGAGCAACATGTGAGAAAATGATGTATTTTAATAAGAAGGTATGCTGTGGATAAATGACAATTATTTGTATATACGCCAGAACAATGGCCAGTGTTTATTTATTTATTTATTTTATAGTATTTATAAGGCGCACAGCTACCCACAGAGGGTTTCCCGGCGCCGAATTAAAGAAACACAGGGCACAGCTAGAGAGAGAACAAGTCCGAGGGTGTTTATTTGTCGAACAACCAGGTCTTTACACTTTTCCTAAAATTCCTGTAGTTTTCTTCTTTACGTATTTGTGTGGGCAGTGTATTCCAAAGAGTTGGACCCAGGTATGAGAAGGATCTCCCACCCATTCTAGCTCGTTTATACCAGGGTACCGTAAAGGTCGCTGATGTAACAGAACGAAGGTTTCGATTGGGAAGGTAGGGCTTGGCAAGATCTTGAAGGTACTTGGGAGCGGTCCCGGCTTTGATTTTAAACAGGTAGCTCAGGGTTTTAAAGCGGATCCGGTTTTCAACCCTGAGCCAATGAAGGTCCCTAAGATGTTTTGTAATCCTGACGTGTCTGGGGATTTTACAAAGCAGTCTGGCCGCAGCATTTTGTACCAGTTGCAGGCGTCTTACTACTGCTTTGTTTGCACCCAGGTACAAGATGTTACCGTAGTCAAGCCGAGAAGTTACCAAGGCATTGACTACGGTCTTCTGGGTGATAGGTGGCAGCATCCAGACGATTTTACGTAGCCATCTAAGAATGGTGAAGCATGTGCCCGCCACTTTGTTGGCTTGCTGTGTCATGGAGAGGTTGTCATCAATGATGACTCCGAGATTTCTGACCTGCGTGGCTGGAGGAGGAAGCTTGCCCAGTGATGACGGCCAGTGGGGGTCACTCCAGAGGTCTTTATTATTCCCTAAGAGGAGGACCTCTGTTTTGTCCCCATTTAATTTAAGCTGGTTAGCCGACATCCAACAAAATATCTCATGCAGGCCCATTCTAAGTGCAGAAGGAGCAGACGTATCAGATTTGGAGAGGGAAAACAAAATCTGAGAGTCGTCTGCATACGTCATTAAAATAAGACCAAAGTTCTCTGCAAGATTGGCTAAAGGGCGAAGGTACAAGTTAAACATCAGGGGACTCAGGATAGATCCCTGTGGTACACCGTGGGGAGAATAGAAAACATCCGAACAGGCCTCATCTGGAAGGTGCGTAGGGATAAGTATGATTTAATCCATTCTAACGCCCTGCCCTCGACACCACACTCCTCCAACCTGGCAAGCAGTATGGAGTGAGAAATGGTGTCGAAGGCCGCACTTAGATCTAACAGAACAAGTGCTACCGTTTGTCCATCATCTCTGAGCTCTCTTATCTTTTCAGTAATCCCAAGCAGGGCGGTCTCGGTAGAGTATCCACTCCTAAAGCCGGACTGGGACGGGTGAAGTAGTTTATTGTTTTCCACATATGTGGAAAGTGCCTCGTGAATATGCCTTTCCAACATTTTGGAAAAGGCGGGGAGCAACGATATTGGCCGATAATTGGCCAGTATCGTGGGATCGGCGGTCGGTTTTTTTAACAAAGGGCTGACTATGGCGTGTTTCCATAAAGCAGGAACTGACGCCTGTTCCATGGAGGCATTCAGTATTTCTGTGATGGGCGTCAGGGTAGAGTCCTCCAATTGGCTCATGATACTGATGGGAATGGTGTCACGAGGGGAACCTGATTTAATTGATTTTAAAAGTTTCCTCAGTTGATCTAATGTAATGGGAGGCCAAGCTTCAAGAAGACAGTTTTCTTTAGAGATTAAGGAGGTTTCCTCTTGGTTATGAGTGATAGTGCTATTTTTATTGATATTAGAGACGATCTTCTCGATTTTTTCAGTGAAAAAGGTCGCCAGATCCTGACACTGCTGGGTGTTAAGTGGGGCCGCCTCCGCTCTAGAGTTTTCTCCGGCCAATTCCTTAACGGTGTTGAAAAGTGTCTGGACTTTGTTAAGAGCTGTATTTATAGTAGTGGTCACATAGCTTGCTTTAGCGTTCATGCAGGCCGAATGATAGCTGTTTCTGGCCTTGCGGTAGATCTCTTTTTGATGCAGTTCGTAGTTCTTACGCCACTGTCTCTCTAGGTTTTTACAGGTAGATTTTTCTTTCTTGAGGGCCTCTGTAAACCAAGGGGCCGGGGGACGATGTACTTTCCCTTTATAACGGGATAAAGGTAGACTGGCGTTCACTGCGTCATTTAGCCATGTCTGTATGGCATCAGATATATTTTCCATGTCTCCGTCAAGGCATGGGTGATCTTTATTCAATGCATTATTGAGATCATCTAAATTTAGGTTTTTCCAGTTTCTCCTAAACGAAACAGAGGGGGTAGTGGATGGGCGTTTGGTGGGTTTAAGAGAAATACAGAAGAATATGAGAAAGTGATCTGACCAGCAATGGGAGTGGTATTCTGCCATGATAATTCATTCATATTGGAGATGATAGGGTCAAGCAGGTGTCCCGCTTTGTGGGTAGGGCCCTTATTGCCCAATGACATGTCTAATGCCATGAAATCATCTATGAGATTTTTACAGATCTTATTGTTGTCGTCATCCAAATGGAGATTCAAGTCCCCGAGTACTGTAAAATTTTGAGCTTGTAAATGATAAGGTAAAATAAAATTTACCAGATTTTCTGACCAAGAAGGGTTGTTACCTGGTGGTCGATAAATAAGTAGGCCAGAGAAAGTAAAATTAGGACTAAGAATAATTTTAAAAGATGCCGCTTCACAGTTAGGAATGTCTACAGGTTCGAAATTGCATACAAAGTCTCTGCTATAAATAATAGCAATGCCCCCTCCTGTTTGGCCAGCACGGTCCCTCCTTACGATAGCATAATTCGGGGGGAGTGCCGTGGCTACATCAGGACCTGCACTATCGTGGAGCCAGGTCTGCATTTGGCTTCTCCTCCAGTAGGAGGTGGAAGATGTCTAGTTTATGTTTGGGTAACGATCGACAGTTTACCAAATAGAATGTAAAAGTGCTAGAACAGTCTTTCTGTCGGAGGATTTTATGGGAAGGGCCGTGAGAGGTGTCCGGGTAAGGCTGGTAATTGGACAGAGTAATAGAGCACTCAGGGCACGTATGTGTTCCAGCACACAACGGGTTCAGCGTTATACATTTCTCATGTCTAGCGGGGCGTAGCGCTCTAAGAGACTCCCCAGAAAGCGTCATACCTGCGTAATGGGAGGCAGAGTTTTGTGCCCTATGTCCCGTCCTGGCCCGGACGGGCACAGACGGGCTGACTCTGGCTAGACTCCGGCGAAGACGAGGCGCGTCCGCTAAAACGCGTCCGCTATCGCGGAGTGGAACTGTTCCTTTTATGTCGGAGACTAGCGCTCTCTCACCGCGCTGTCCCGCCCTAAGATGGCCGCCACAAGATTCCCTAATGCTCGGTGCCTTGCCCTAATTCGGCAGGTATCGAGCGAGTGAAAGCAACTAACAAAGTGCGGGTCAGTGTTTCAATGTGAAACCCATTGTTAAAAATAGCATTTACTGTTTAAACTTTATTGGTAGAAACGATTTAAAACACACATACTTGTTTGTATTTTCAGATGCCCCTGATGGAGGGAAAGTTATTCCTGAAATGTATTGGGCTTGATAAATAAAACATGACATGGAACCCACCCCATGCTTCTGAGCCTCCGTTGAACAGTGTTGGTTATGCATTGAGTAAAATTAATTGAAACTTAAGAAAAGACAGGATGAAAAGTGTAAGAAAAAAACGAACAAAGGAAAAAGCAGTTTAAAAGAGATTAATTTAATTCATTGGATTCAGGCAGTGACGTGGCAGTGCATGCTTGGTGGAACCAAAGTTGGTTCCTTCGTCGTTGAGTTTAGTAGATGGAAGTAGCCACGAAGTTGATTCAAAACTATGCAGCCTTGGTATTAGTTGTGCCAACATTTGAAAGACCCGGCCACAGGTTTCTGAGCAGAGCTTTGGGCACCAACACTCATTCTATTACCAATTACGCACTGGCTAATGACCTACTCCTTGGCCTCCCAGACTCTACACTGGGCATCCATCCTAAACACTGCAGATCATCTCATCCTGGGACTGAAGAAGCATGATCACTTCACCCGCATCCTGATGGAACTCTGTTGGCTCCCCTTGCCGGTCCGCACCATCTTAAAAACCAGCCGGATCATTTATAAAGCCATCTCGAGAAGCGCTCCCGCTTATCTTGCAGACAAGCTCCCCATGTCTTGTGGTTTGTGAAGCAGACGCAGCTAAGATGCCATGCGACTGCAAACAGATTAAGAAGTGTAAAACATAAGAAAACAAGGCAGCAAGCCTTTTCCATGACTTCTCCAATTCTGTTCCACATTAGGAAAGAGTTGACTCACCTCTTAAAAGAGCAATGCATCCGAAATGCATTAACCATCCACAACCCAGCTACCTCTCCTATTATTTGTTGGCTTTATGCTAGTCCTTACCCTGTACAGTGCTCCACTGCCTTTTGGCTCAGTTAGCGCTACAGAAAGAAATACCATGTACATACATATATACAAACAAGATTAGATGTACAAATTAATTAAACTTAAGAAAGTCTGAAAACCACCTTTTAGGTCTCTGGGAAACTCTTGGCAATCTTAAAATAACATGTTGACTGTATCTTAGTTCTCTCTGCCATGCCATGCGTGACACACCCTGGACAAAAGAAACTGATGATTTCTTAAGTTAGTGTAAGAAATGTTATTACTGGTTGAGAGAGGCCCAACTCTTCTCAAACAGCAGCCGCAATTCCTGTCATGATGAAGTCACAAGCAACCCCAAATTAACCTGTGCTCAAACCTCTGGTACCTTGGCACAGAGTAGGCAGGCTTTACTTAGAGACAATGTGTAAAGTATTTGTGCAACATTTCAAACAGTAACACAGATAAATCACACAACAAAAGGATCCCATACTAGATTGGACGAATAGAGTAGATGACAATAAAACAAGGTAAAAATGACAAAATCCAATTCGTAGATCCAGAGATATGCAATTTTAAAGATTTAAGTGAAAATATCTCAAAAAAGTCCAAAGCGCCATTGCGGCTATTGAGTTGTGCGAGACAGGGAGAAGGTCACAAGTTCAGCCGACCGAGATGGAGCGTGGGTCGGTTACAGGGACATAGATATTCCTTCTGAAAAGTTACCTTCTCAGTCCATTGCAAAGAGTCCCTTTCGTGGTGGATGGGGGCCATGAAGAGCAGAGAAGCATTGCGAGAGGTTGTCGATGTAACGCAAAGAGCAGGCCTGGTGTTGCAGAAGATCATTACTAGAGCGCAAAAATCCTGTTGTCATGGCAAGTGGGTGGCCTGGAGTGCTGTGGATTTGGGTTAACAAATTTCACGTTGGTGGGCTGTGCAAGTGACAAGGTTTCGGCACCAATAGGCCTGCTCGTGGTCACTAAGAACCCTAAAACGTCAATTCATACCAAGATTCCAGGACCTGAGGAGCACCACTTGGGGGTAATAGGCTTGCTCCAGGTGGATCTGAGGTTCCGTGATTTCGAACCAGACTCCATTTTGTTTGAGTCGTTCGTGACGCCATTTTTGTGTTGCCCTCACGTAGGCCGTGGAGGTAACCAAACGAACAAAGTTGCATGGGCCTCATTGTTCATGTATGCATTAACAGGCCCTTTTCTGACTTGTGAGTGAACTGCAGGACGCTGACCTCTTCACCTGAAACTGACCCTTCGCGAGGCCAATTTCCCTTGGTTTGATTCTTGTCTAAAATTGCCAATCAATGTTCAGGATATCGTTAAATTTTTGTTTCTTTGCACATATCTTATCCTAATCCGCATCTGAATTGTTTCTTTCCTTACGACTTTTCATTACATGGGTAGTGCTTTCAATTATGGGTTTGTCCGGCTTGCAAAAAATGAATTTGGGACAGTCCTAATAATTAACTTTTGGGTTGGGTTACTGTAAATTGGGTTTTTGTTAATGTGATACTCAGTTAGAAAATGTGTCCTATTGGTCAGAATTTTGCGCAGTGGGTGTACATTTGTAATGAGAATATGGTGTATAAAAGGTGATGTCTTGCTCTATGAAAATTGAGCAGTTTCCTGAGTTGTACACCGTGTTGTATTGCTTGGTTTACTGTTACTAGCTGCAGCTAATAAATTTGATCTCTGACGCCATCCAGAAGTATTCCGTGTCTCTATTTGCCAACACAGGAGAACCCGAAGACTTTGGGCGTGTCCCTGGCGCCGCTGGGTTCTAAGAAAACCCGGTTCTTCAGTTGGCGCCCAACGTGGGGTGACTTCAGCGGTACCGGTCCAAGCCTGAGGATCGTGAGGAGCCACGTGAGGAAAGTCTGGCGGAAGGCCGCCACTTCATTGACCCCTGCATGTCGACGTGGACCGAAGGTCTTTTTTGCGAGGCTTCCCGCTTTCCAACAGCTATGAAGGACTGCTGCCCTGACTGTCGCCCTGTCTTGGACCCTTGATTGATCCTTTGTAAAGCGAGACGATAGACGGTCTTCTGGTGGCGTGACAGATATTTTGGTTAAGTATAAGTGGGTCGCTCTCACGACTTTGTTTTGGGTTCTTGGTTTTGTTTGATTCGGCTGCTGCAGCAATCGAAGCCGAGGGGCTCGTATATTTGCGAGTGTATCGATAGTTGATAACCCCTTGAAGTTTTAAGCTAGATTAGTGAGCTATAAGATGCCTGGTCTTAGCAAAATTAGGAAATGGTTTAGTTGTGGTTGCAACAGGGATTCCCGATTGGAGGACTCGTGTCCGATACCTCCGGTTGGAACTCCGACTTATGAGCTCTATTCAAAACACGGAGTGGGTCCTATTACTTATAATGAAGTATGGGTCCGCTATACTAAAAAAGATGGTGTTTTACGATGGCCCCAACATGGTAGTTTCGAATCAAATATTCTAGATAATTTGGAAGTTGCGCTATTTAAGAAGAAAGCCCGGCCGGCAATGTATGACTCTTTCCGCATTTGGCGAAAGGAAGCCAAACAGAGAGAAATAAAACAAGCAAAGAGAGATAGGAAAGATAAGAATATGTCAGTACTACAAGCTGCTAGGCAGTATAGGGATGATGGAGAAGAGCGAGCGATTGAAGTTTTAGATAGGCAGTGTTGCATGGCCATAGATAAATGTTATCCGGCCTTGCCGCTTTCTCCTCCGAAAGCGATTGAAGATCTTGAAAAAGATCCTTTGATCTCTCATTTGTTGAGATTGCCACCTCCTTATGTGCAGGGTGCTACTGCGCCTCCATTACCCCCGGTTGTTCCACCCTTTGTTGTTCAACCGTCTGCTGTTGTTCAGCCACCCGGTGCTCCACAGATGGTTTTGCCTCCTCCTGCGCAATCCGCTCTAGGGTCGCCATCTTTGCTACCAGCCTTGCCTCAAACTCCTTTGCCTTCTACTTCTGCATCTTCGACTCCTACTGTTCTTATCCCTACACCTTCTCTGCCCCAAAATACTTATTCTCCTGTTCTTATGTCTGCTTCTTCTCCTTCTGTTAGAAAATGAATGACAGAGACTGTCTCTAATTTGTTGTCTCCATTGCTTGGGTCATTGAATATGATCCCTGTTTCGGAACGTAAGCAGAGTCGTAGTCAGCTTCCCGGTCCCGAGGAACGGGCAGTGTTGGATTTGTTGGCTCGTAGATGGATTTCAAATGCCTCTAGGTATAATTTGCAAGCGATTATGGATGTTTTCTTTCAATGAGAACCGCCTAAGCAAAGGTATGTTTTTGATGTAATGTGTGTGTTTCTGCGTCAGGAATGGGAAAATAACGAGTTGGGTTTGATTCCGCAGGAACTACTTGATGTTCAGTCCGAATTTGCTAAAGGGACGATAGTAGAATCTGATGTTACAGATGCCGTGGAGAAGATACTTGTTTTTAGATCTCAACTTCCGCCTCAGACATTGTATGAACCTGATTCCTTCGTTAGGAGGAAAGTGAAGCAGTATCCTATGAGAGAAGTTCCTCCCGTATGGAGAGACGCAGTTCAGGCTAATGTAAATTTGGGTATTGTGGCCGCACAGGCTCATTTTCAGCGAGTATGGGTACATGTCCCTTGGAAGAGAGCAGAGGTCTTGGCTCTTAAGCAGACCTTACCTGACACTCGTAAGAATCCTGCTGGTTATTACAAGGAGTTGTCCCAGACAGTTAATGCGTGTGTCATGAATCAAGCCAACATTGATATGTTGATGGGTAATGTAGTTCCGCAACATTTGTGGGCGAAAATTCGCCATGAGAATCATGTTGCAGAATTAGGTGATACTTGGGCGAATATTGTTGCTGCGGATGGTCGACAGGTAGGAGGTGCTAAACCTGAACCTTTAGTTGCAGATTTACCCGGTAGAATTATTAATTTGATGAAGACTATGATGCCTCCCCTACGAGTGAATTGGGATAAGTTGGCAGCATGTAAGCAAAAGAAAGACGAGAGTGTGTCTGATTTCTTCACTAGGTTTGAAGAAACGTTTATCGATCATAGTGGTCAGGACATGAGTACTGAAGGTGGTCAAAGGTTGTTCGCAGATAACTTTGTCTTTAATTTGCTCCCCGAACTTTCTAATAAGTTAAAGGACTCTGAGGGTTCATGGGCTGTTTTTTCGTCGGCCCAGATATTGGCTACTGCACAATATTATGAGAATAGGGATAAAGATGAGAAGGATAACGCAGAGAAGAAAACGAAAGATTTAAAGACGAAGGTTCTTTTGCAGCAAGCTTATCCACCTCGTCAGAATCAGCCTCAGTTTCAGCAACCTCCACAATTTCAGAGGTTGTTACTGAAGCCTGAGCCTTATGTTCAGCGATTCTTTCCTGGCCCTAATCAGTGTGCTTATTGTAGAGAGGAAGGTCATTACAAGAATAGTTGCCCGGCTTTGTTACAGCGTGCGAATGGTGTGTCTGGTCAGAGAGGTCGTGGTGGTTTCCAGCACGCCCCTAGGGGTAGGGGACGTGGTGTGATCCCCCAGAATGAGCGTTCCTCTCCCCTACAGAATTCTGCGAATTATTTTGACAGACAGACTGTTCCTAGTGGTCAGTCTGCTCAGTACTATGCTGAGGATTATTATGTCGAGAGTGAGAGTTCTGGTTATAATGATAACTAGGACAGCCAAGGACAAAGTGAGGGAGTAGTGTCAGTTCCAGTAGATCAGAGAGGACCTTATGTTGAAGTGATTACATCAGGTGTGGTAGAACCTTTTCGTTTGGATACTGGTGCGACACAGAGTTCTATTATGCACTCTAAACTTCCTGGCACACCTTTGTCTGGCTTGACCAATGTTTCAGTAGGATTTTCAGGCGCCTCAGTTCGTAATCCGGTTTCTAGTCCTTTGTCCCTTTCCATTGGTCCTTGTGAATTGGAAGCTCCACTTATTCTAACGACTGGTTGTGGAGAGAATCTGTTGGGTTTGGACTTGCTGAAAAGATTGTATGCAACATTGCATTGTTCTCCTTCGGGAGTACAACTTACCCTGGGTAAGAAAGTGATTTCTCCGATGTATTTGTCTAAAGATTGCCTTCCACTGGAATTGCGTTCTCTTCCTGATACACTTTGGGCTACAGGTCCCAATGATGTTGGTCTCTTGCAGATTCCACCCTATGTTGTCACCCTCAAATCGAATGCTACGCTACCTCGTATCCCACAGTATAAAATATCTAGTGATGGCGAGAGAGCTCTTCTAGCAATTATTTATGATTTGGTTGAGAAGGGTGTAGTTGAAGAAACGAGAGGTAATGTGTGTAACAGTCCTGTTTTGCCTGTCCTTAAGCGTACTGATGCTTCTCAGCCACCTGTGTACCAGTTTGTGATCGATCTTCGAGAAGTGAATAAGATTGTGGTGCCACAGTTTCCTGTTGTCCCTGATATCACTGCTTTGTTGACTCTGATTCCTGCTTCGGCAGCCTGGTTTTCTGTTGTCGACCTGAAGAATGCTTTCTTTAGCATTCCTATTGCTGAGGAGAGTAGGGATATTTTTGGCTTCTCATTAGGAGGCCGAAGCTTCCGGTTTAAGAGAGCTCCTCAAGGTTATTGTGAAAGTCCCTCCATCTATAGTCAGGCGTTGAAAACTCAGCTTGATGATTTTGTATTGCCTTCTGGTGCTACTCTTATTCAGTACGTTGATGATTTGTTGATTACTGCTGATGACGAAAAGATTTGTAAAGAGGCTACTCTTTCTCTGTTGCGGTATTTGTCTGACCTTCATCATAAAGTGTCACCTTCAAAGTTACAGTATTGCCGACAAGAAGTAACCTACTTAGGTCATCTCTTGTCGAAGGAGGGAAGAAGGTTGACCCCAGAATGAATTCAAGCGATTGCGCAAATGAGTGTGCCATCCACACAGAGAGAAGTGCGTGCCTTTTTAGGAATCACATCGTATTGTAGACAGTGGATCCCCAATTTCTCATTGTTAGCGAAACCTCTGTTAGCATTGACTCTGAAAGATACTCCACATCCTCTTCCCTGGTCTGGCGAATGTCCGAAAAGTTTTTCTGAATTACGCGATGCATTGTGTTCGGCTCCTGTGTTGGGTACTCCAGACTATAGTAAGCCTTTCACGTTGTACGTGCACGAGAGAGAAGGTTGTCCGTTGTCAGTGTTGACACAACCATTCGGGGACAAGCAGCGTCCATGTGCATATTTTTCAGCTACGTTAGACCCAGTTGCTAAGGCGTTAGCGAGTTGTTTGAGAGCTACAGCGGCAGCGGCTGTTTCTATCCGACAGTCTGCTGGTTTGGTATTGGATAATACGTTGATTGTGATGGTCCCACATGCAGTGGATACTTTAATAAACAGGACCAAGACACAGCACCTTACTAGTGCACGTCTTTCAGGTTATGAGTTGACACTGTTGGCTAGCCATGTTCACATTAAAAGATGTAATGTGTTGAATCCAGCTACGTTGTTGCCGATCTCTACAGAGACGGATGCTCAAGAACAGCATGATTGTTTTCTTCGTACAGAGGAAGAAGCGAAAGCTAGAGTTGACTTAAGGGATACTCCCCTGACGGATGTTGATGGTACCTTATGGGTAGATGGTTCGTGTTTCAAGCTTCCGAATGGTGATACGACTGTGGCATATGCTGTCACAACTTTACATACAGTTGTTGAAACAGCACGCATAGCACAGAATTCTGCGCAAGCAGCAGAGTTGATTGCATTGACTAGAGCGTGTGTGTTGTCAGAGGGAAAGCGAGTGAATGTCTATACTGATAGCCAGTATGCGTTTGGTGTTGCCCATAGTTTTGGACGTTTGTGGAGAGAAAGAGGATTCCTTACTTCTCATGGTGCGAAAATTCAGCATGGGCAGTTAGTGAATGAACTTCTGGAATCACTTACTCTCCCAAAACAGATTGCAATTGTGAAGTGTAGTGCGCATAAGAAAGTTGTGGATGATGTAGGTCGAGGGAATGCGTTTGCGGATGAAGTTGCGAAGGAAACGGCGAAAGACATGATGAGCCGTATGTATGTTGCTAGTTCAGGTGGTTGGGAGCCTGTTATGTCCTTGTGGCTCTCAACAGGAGGCCAGCAGACTGGCCCTGAGTTCAGGTGCAGGTCCAATCCCTCTGACTCAGACAGGGCAGCATTCCAGCAAGGCAGTAGTTTAGCAGGGCAGCAGTCCAGCAGTGTTGGCAGTCCTTTCAACAGGACAGCAGTCCTTCTTCCTGTCAGAGTTTCCAAATGCCCAGGAGTGCACTGAAGAGTTGATGTCTGATGTCTAATATTCACACCTGATTGTGGCTAAGGCTTCTGGATATGTGCTGAAGCATCTTCCATGAACTGTTTGCATAATTTGCATGCTGATCTGGTGGCAAAAGTGTGTTTAAGCCCAGACGCTAAATATCCCTGGTATTTAACCTCAAGCGCGGTGTGCACGAAGGGTGTCTTTTAGCCCCCATACAGTTAATTTTATACATTAATGACCTTTGTCCTCACTTGACTTCTGTTCAGGTTGACACCCCTAGTGTGGCTGACACACAGGTGCCTGCACTCATGTATGCGGACAATGCGGTCCTACTGGCTCAGAAACCAAAAGCGTTGCATGTACTAGTGGACCGTTTCATCCAGTTCATGGATTGCGTTGACCTAACCACTAACTCTGGCAATTCTCACATCGTGGCCTATGGACCAGGTAAATCACCTTTAACTCCTCAGGATCGTAGCAGTCCCAACTGACTAGTTCATGCCTCAAACTTGGCAGGACAGCTGGAGCCATTCTCAATTTAGCTAAATCGAGAGGGAAGGGGATGATCACTCCACTTCCAAAAATGTACAATGCCCAATGCATCCTGTCTGCTACATATGGGGTGCGGATATGTGGATTGCATAAATGTTTCCCCCTTCAGCTTGAAGAAAATCGCATATGCAGAAGGTTTTTACAGCTTCCCCCTGCCACACCTAGGCTTTATCTTACACGCAGAGTTAAACCTTTGCTATAGTGAGGATAGTGTCCGATTGGCTCCTTTGTTACTCTGGGTCAATATATGGGCAAACCCTCTAGCGAAGTTCTGTAGGGACATCATCACAGATTGTCTTGGTCTGGATAATTGGAGCTCTATCTCCTGGCTGAAATAATATCTCCTTAACATTCCAGGAGCTCTAGTTTTCTTTAGGGGTGTGCAGTAAACTCCACTCTGCCGGCCGAATTTGCGGAGTTTAACCACACCGCACTCTGCTTAGATCATGGAGTTTGGAAAAACTCTGCCGTTTGGGCCGTACCGGAGTTTACCGGCGCCCACAGGGGACTAAGATAGGTGTGCAGCCTTGCTGAATAAAAAGGCTTTTTGTTTTAATATGAGTGTCCCCCGAGTTCCCAACCTGCTCTTGGCAGAGCACTCAATGCCTACCTCATCCCAGACAGCAAGCCAACAAAGAGAGCCTACCAGTACCAGCCTATGTTTCCTGCCGCTTCCTCGCCTCTCTTCCTCCTGCAGTCCAAGGACAGGGGACTGAATGGTTATACAGGTTGCCTCGTGTGAAACGCAGTCAACAGGGAAACACACATCTATAAATATATATTTTGTAGTCTTTCTCTTTAACACTTCAGTAATTGAGTGCCAAACTGTGCATGCTTACAGTCAAGGTTGCCATGTTAGGTGTGGGTAAACACGGCACTGTATTCTAGAATACTAACTCGGGATGGATAAAGGGAGGTTTTAGCAACCTCCTGGGGCAGGAGGGTTAACCCTAACGCTTCACAGAGTTGCCATCAAGGGGAGGTTTGGTGTGAGAGAGAGGGAAGGAGAGGACAGACTGCTCTGTTGAGACGACACCTGTGTCCTTCAACAAGAGCCAGTACAGCTAGAGATTCGACCCAGGACCTCATCTGGTCTCAGGATTTAAGAGCCCGTGTACGTGTGCAGGTAAGTGACCCTGCAAACCCTAGACGCCACCAGGGTGCAGCATGGGTGTGACCAGAAGTTTTCAAAGTAATGGCTGGCCCTGCTGTGGGCTTGCAAAGGTTTCCTTGTGCAATGTTGAGTGTGGCGATGAGGTGGAGTTTGGTATATGCCAGGCCTCTGTGAGTGTTTAAGGTGAGAGTGTGGAGTTCACCCAACAGTGGCTGTATTTTTCCATGTACGCTTCTGGTTGACGAGACGCACCCAGTGCCAAGGGGTGTAGGGAAGAGCACTGACTTCTTCGTGGGAACATTACAAAGAACTTCAAAACTTTTGATAGAGTTTTGGTTAGGGCAGAAGTAGTCTTTGGTTCCCTGACTGCCCGCCCGATCAGATGTGGTAAGTGCTGGGTACCCTTGCCCGGTTTATGATGCAATAAGCTTCTGTGTCCAGCTTCGGTTGTGGGAAGGTAGATGTGTGGTTTGTGGTCTGGCACACAATGATTGAGGTGTAATGTGGACTCTTCCTGAGACGTTGCCCGTTTCGGTTAACGTGCCTCAGTGGATCTGGATTTATGGCATCACCAAGTAAGCATGAAGTACTCCACCTGCTAGCAGAACTCTGCGGAAGTCCACTGAGTTTTTCGGTAATTCCGCAGAATTCTGCAGAGTCAAATTCTGCTAGCTCCGCCCAGGTCTGGTTTTCTTCTTTTTTCCTGTCCTCCATAAATTTAAAGAAAACAGACAAATCACAGGTAAAGAGCTTGTTTTGGGATCTTGTGCTGAAATATGGTTGCAAAATGAATTGGCGAAAACTATGAGTTCTTTCAGACTCTCTCAAGCCCAGAGCCTATTGTATACCTTTCTTTAGTATTAAAGCAATGGGAAAGATCTTCCTTTTCTGAATTAGATCTGGCTCAGTGTGGCGACTCATGAGGTTCGAAAAGCTTACCGATGCCTTGGAAGGAATTTCCTGGGCTTGTCCTTGTGACTGGGTTTCTACGCAATCACTACTGCATTATATGTTCTTTTGCAACTATTTTAGTTATTCGCAAAGACATTTTCTTAAACCCCTATTAAAAATGTGAGGGTACCATAGATGTGAGCAGGCCCAGCACAAGTTGAAATCTCTGAATACGCCAATTATCTATTATAGGGTGAGTGGTTTTCTTAAAAGTTGCAATTCGAGCCAGAAATTCAATGGAAGGGTAACAATGTCTGTGTTATTGATGTAATAGCACCTCAGTTGTAGATATGTATTGTTTTTGATTTTGATCATGCTGCATTTACATTTCATACGCACTTTGCACTTTTTAGGTTTCGACCTGGCGAGGGGCACGCAGTGCCACTCCCAGATCGAAAACTATTGTCTACAGTAGGGATGTCGGCACCGCCTCTGCCTCTCATTGGCTAGCTCCATAAATGGAGGCTAGCCATTGGGAGACAGAGGCTGTCAATCGCGCTTTCTCTCGAAAACGCGATTCGGGGGCGTTTCTGGTGCTTTTTTTAAGCCCCGCCCCTTTGTCCCGGGCCGCGCTGCGATTGGCTGCCGGCCCGGGACACCCCCGTGAAGTAATTCCCGGGCCGCGCTGTGATTGGCTGCCGGCCCGGGACACCCCCGTGATGTCAGCCAATCACAGCGCGGCCCGGGACCTGACTTGTTTTCCCTTGTTCTGTGTATTCGGCTGTTCTACATGTTTGGTTCAATAACCGTTGCATTGAGTCTGATTTTATTTCCCACAGTGGTGATTTGCAGCTGCAGCAGCCCGCACCGCCGCGTGAGTAATCGGAGCAGAGAAAGTATTGCCGGGGTATAATTGGTCTTACAGAGCTCTCAAGCATTAATTCCTAGAAATGCTTGGTGCAAGTGGATTCCCGGCTGTCCAGCCAGCGCCTATCAATCGTGCCCTGTGTTTATTAGGCCTTCCGTCCACATCGATCGATCCCGGAGACGGGCCAGACTTTTGTTCCCTAGCGCTTCCCGCACCAGGCAGCGAGGCCCCTACACCACCACCACCGGAGGACTGGGCGTCTCGGGGGGGGGGGCGTCTCGGTTCCGGGGCCGCGGCACATGTCGCCGCCTCTTCCCCAGGGATCGTGCGCTTCGTACCTGGGGGGCCGTAGAGTGTTCTCCCGCATCGCCCCTCCGGTCTCCGTACCGCCTTAGCTCCGGTGCTCGCGGCGAACTGCGGGCGGCGGCTACTGCCTGTGCCCTTGTGCAGCAGCAGCTCCTCTCCCGCCGGGAGACAGGGCTGGCGGGGAGATGCTGTGGCGGCAATCACCCCCCCTCTAGCGGCACCATCCCCGCCAGCAGCACACTCACAACGCATACCGCCTGCACTCAGCCCATGTGGCGATCACACGAAGCACCCTCTCAGCCGCGCTCACCGGTTTAAATCCCATACACGCCCTTCAGAGTAGAAGACCTGTTAAGCCACAGGCCTGAGCGTGAACTGTAATTAGAAAATGCAATTAAAATGTAATTTAACATTTTGTTGTGGAGTTTTTTTATTCATTGATTTTTGTAGGTGGGCAATATCAGTTTATAGAGTCCTGGGGAAACTTGATACCAGGTTGCACGTAGTAAATAGCTCCATGTCAGTCTCATGTACGCTGGATCGTACTGCTGTACTTTTCCCTTAAACGTGGATTTTGTGTGTACGTTTAGTGGTGCGGTTTCAAAAACTTTATTCACTTTGAAAGCTTGTGATATGTAGATTTCTTTTTCGTATCTGTTTTGCTTCCAGTGGTTGACGGGAACTAACCACGTATTTTTTCTTCCATTTAACCGTTCTCTGGTTTCGTTATGTTGTTCCGGAAATTAAAAGTGCATTTTGCCTACTAAATGCTCTGACTTTAAGCGTGTCTTAACAACAAGGTCAGCCTTTTGGAAAGGAGAAAGGGCTTCTGTCACAAAACAGATGAGCTGGAACGGCAAAGACCTTTAGGAGACTACTCATAGTGAGAGCTTATAGGAGTTGTTTATGTTCTATTATTAGTCGATCGGTATGGATGCATAAGGATGGAGTACCAGAAGACCTGTTGTATTGGGGTACCATTTCATTTACATTATGTTTTACATTTTTGGAAGGAATTTTTTTTTCAGTTTGTGGAAATATAAAAGACACATTTCTTGTTTTAAATAAACACTTCGTATATTTTACAAATATGTCCGTTACCTCAAGTGGCAGGCCTTGTTACTAGGAATAGGTAGGTTTAGGTTGGAGGGAATTCTTTTTTGGAGAGGTGTGATTGTGGGACCTGTAATTCCCCTGTGCCCTCAATGATTTTGTGATTAGAGTCTGGTTGTTTATGTATTGTCTGCTCGTGGAATAATATCGGTATTGTCACAAAGTATGTACTGAATAGCAGTTTCTTTGTCTATTTATTGGGCAATTTTGGATATTTTCGGACACTATGTCATGTCCCATATTTTGGGAGCTAATCTTGAGTAAACTTGCCCAATATTTTGTGTGTTTGAACTTGAGGATTTCAAGTGTGAGGTTTACAATACTAGCTTGGTATATGGCTCTGTTTTTTTGCCAGCTTGTCTAAGAGTGCTGCTGCTTTAAATCAGCAGTCAGCCGCCCATGGATTTATTTTAGCTACATAGGTGCATAACATAGCATGACAGAGGGATCAGACACCTTAAAGGCCATCGTCACGCGCGCCTTGAATGGAAATGGTGGGCAATTACGTCATTTCTCTGTTAATCGTACGCAGTGGCGTAGCGGGAGGGGGCGGAACTTCGTGCCAGGCATCAGGTGTTTTGGGGGCAGTGGCCTCCCCCTTGCCCCCTTCTACCTGCGGCCGCAGCTCTACTACGTCTACGCCACTGATTATACTCGCTGCTTGAGCCTGGCACTGACAGCCTGCTTACAACATACGATGGCAAGAAGAAGGCCTTGTCTGCTTGAAAAAGGTAAGGCTACTAACGGCTGCAGAGTTTTTTTTTTGGTTTGCAACTTCTGCAATTTTTTGCAATTTAACAAAGGTCGCGAAATTCTTTTCAGTTTCCTGCTTGTGCATAGAAATTCTCCACGAAAGATAAACTTGCAGAAACAGTTTCTAAAAACATTTTCGAGTCTGTAGTTGAAAGCTTTGCAGCAGGGTGAGCTTTCAAAGAAATGTCCGACACACATTTTACAGCTTTGCTGTGTCTGATTAGAGCGACCATGTTTTTTGAAATGCCGAAAAACAATTAGTGGAAAAGGCCTATTGAAAAACTTTGCAACCTTCAAGGAGGGAGAAAATAAAAATGAACTACACAAAACTTTGCTGGCGGAAAGACACCTCCTTGGGAAATGTGTGTGTGTGGCTCTGTGTGTGTGTGTGTGTGTGTGTGTGCAAATGCAATAGGTCTCGCATTTGCGAGAGATTAAGCTATTGGCATTGTAAATGACAATGCCATTTATTTATCTGTTTTCAAATCCAACACATTAATAAACAAGCATTTACAATGCAACGGTTTCGCCTTTGGAAAAGTTAGAGCTATTGGCAATGTAAAGGACAATGCCATTTATTTATCTGTTTTCAAAACCAACACATAAATACAAATGTTGTCATTTACAATGCCAATAGCTCAAACTTTTCCAAAGGCGAAACCGTTGCATTGTAAATGCTTGTTATGTATGCTGCTAGTCTGATTCATAAACTGCTGTTAGACTCTGCTGAGTGTTTTGCCTGTTAAAAAAAGGGCTTAGCTCATTATTTTAATGCTATGTTACATTGCAGGAGATGATTATGCTGTTTTTAACCTGTTTTATGATCTTTTCGGTGTACTCTATTGATATGTGTCTTTTATGGCCTTGATTGACCCAATAAACATTCTTTACATTGAATTGAATACACCTGATTCTTCCTTTGAAGTGGGAGAAGCTCCTAGAGATTTCCCTTTGAAGTTCACCTTCCCTGCCCTAGCTTCTGGCCAACTATAGGGGGTAAGCAGCCCTTTGTGTGGAAGCAGGACACAGCCTATTTAATTGTAAATAGGGCCTTCCACAGCTTCGCCCTCCAATCCTGTAGTGATGGCCCATCCAGGCACACCTAAGCCCTCTATTGTGTGTGGCTGTCCAGGAAAAATACACAAAGCCCAACTGTCAGCTACACCCAGTCATGTGACCAGAGACAGGCTCCAGCCACTAAATGGCTAAGGCAAGAAAATGCCAACCTTCTAAAACTGAGCCAAAAGGAATGTGTTTTTCGCGCCACCCCTTCGCACATCTTAAACTGCGGGATAGACCCCAAGTCTTTTATCAAGTTTATCATTCTTCTTGTATAATCTTATAGTACAAAGGAAGATCCCTGGACAGGTTAATCCTATAACACTCACTCGCAGTCTATCATTACAATGAAAATAGTGTCGGGATCACTGATCACAGACTAGTTTGTAACATTCATGATATTTTATTATAAAAAACATATATTTGAAATAAAATTTCAGCATGAAATTAATTATGCTGAAAGCATAAAATGTACTAGACAGTTTTCATATACAATAAGACACCACAATATCCAATGAAATTAAAAAAACGATTGAACACAATTATATTAAATTATACAACACAATCTTTTAAAAGAAACACATTTTCCACAAAAACAGTACATTTTTCAACTTTGAAAAAAGATAGAAAAGATCAAGAAAAGATAAGAAGTAGAAAGAAGAAAACCCCACATAGAGAAAATACCAAATTTTTCAACTGATAATTCAATTCAAACGCCTTCAATCAAATGTGTGGAGATTTCTGGTATTACAATCAGCAAAATATCCAGAATCCCAGAGGCTTGAATTTCATACAGAAAAAGCGTCGACGCGTTTCGGTGTATCAGACCATTAATGCGGTTACACCTTCATCAGGACAATTTCATTTGGGGTCATCTCATTCAGTCAGCAGGTATCCATGCTGTGTATGAGAAAATTATTATTCATATATTCAAGTATTAATGTCGCTATTATAACCAGATTTTCAAATTATATTGTCCTAGGCCAATTTACAACAACTAACTTCATTTTTACATGTCCATATCAAACCATTGTTTTTCAGATACACTATATACATGTCATTATATTATTAACATTTGTTTAGTATTTTCCACTTGGCTTGATTAACTCCTCCACTGGATTACATTACAATATAGTCGGTGACCAGTGCCTTTGTCCCTTAGTTAATGGGATAGGAAAAGGATACTAACCTCCAAATGAGGTTAATTCTGAATCGCGGTGTTGGACAATTTTTCACCGCCTCCAGAAGGATTGGAAAGGTACAACTTGATCCAATTCTAATAAAAGAATTAAATGATTCACGTATTAGTGTACATCCTGTTTATTCTGTCTATGGTCACTAGATAGTTAAATCTGAAAAGTGGCGTTACCGATTTGAAAGGACTTTTATGCCGACTGGCTTCATTCACTCCTCGATTCTAGAGCATTACTCTTTGTTAATAAGTTCTTCATATGGGTAGACGCAGAAACCTTTAAACAGTAACAAAGGAATCCGTTTAGTTGTGCCTAGCAATTACACAAAACACTACTTGACTACAACCTAAAGGCTCTCGTCACTACATACCTTGTATTATTGGAGGTGTCACTTTCCCCGTGGTTCACTTTATTTTTCTGACACTTGTCTTGCTTCGAGATAAGGATTTTATAGATATTCACGTGTGTCTGTTAGGGAAACACGGCAACTTATTTGTTATACCGGGCTGACATATTAATACTCAGTTGCGTCGCATCTGTCTATTTCTTTAACTCTTGGTGTTGCTAATTTGGCGGCAAGCACTCACGCTAGTGTTTCAATTCGGGAGCCTTTACGTGCAGGGAAATTTATACTTGTATTTTCCGCTAGTACTGGGATCCCCCGTGAAGCTCTGCTCGCGCTGGTGTTTCTATATATAGTGCGGAAGCCTTTACATGCGGAGAAATTTGTATTTATATTTTCCGCTAGTACTGATATCCCCTATCAAGTTCTGCTCCACCTGGAGGCAGACAGTATGTCCTGTCTTCGGCAAACTTCTCTTAACTAGGGTTTTTTTTAAAGACACCAAATGGGCTTTCTCTAGCTTCAGCTTACAACCCCGGGTTTTTAAGTGGGCAAGAGTATCCCCTACTAACCGCTATCTTTGCTTACCTTTTTAATCTTCCTGTAGTGCTCGCCACGGGTACAGCCCTTCGCGTCCTCTCCGTTTTGTCTACTGGTGTTTTTCCGCCTTATCTACGTTTATATACTCAATCCCCCTCGTTTGATGTATCGCAGCTGTGGATTTCACAGCCACTATACTCTAGCGCATGCGTCAGAGGATATTCGCGTTCCTCATACGGGACGGCCATTTTGGAGAGGGGATATATCCTTCTGTGGGGCTTTTTATTTTGACCTAAACCGATATCACCAACGAGTGTTCAGAATTGTATTTAATATTTAATACAAAGTATTTGACTACCTTTATCTGAATATATCTATTCGATGTTACAAAAATAAAGATAAAGAGGCCCCTAACCTGTACGTGAACAGGATGTGTCACGACGGCAGCGGCCATCTTGGAATGGTTGTTGAGTTATAAATTCGACGTTTCCGTCACTGGTTTTAAGATAAGATACATTTCGATTTAAAAGGATTTAAAGGGATTTAATACAACATGAATTCAATTACGGTTACTGTGAAGCCAAACGTGGGAATTCTTTTATAGCAGAGAATCCCATTCCTCCCTGGTGTTCAAACCATTTTTTATGGTATTAAATTTTATTATGTACCACTGTTCTTGCTGTTTGCGTCTTTTTGTGGTATTACCTAGCCTGGTCTGTTCCTTAATTTTTTCCAATATCACCCATTTGATATCGGTGTCACTGTGGTTTTTATCTCTCCAGTGTTCTACCAGCGGGGCATTTTCTTTTTGAAGTCGAATTGCTGACTTGTGTTCCCCTATCCTGACCCTAAGCTCTCTTCCTGTTTCCCCTATGTAACCTAGTCCACATGGACATAGGATCAGGTACACCAGATTCTTACTCCTACAGTTGTTTAGTGTAGTTATCTTATGTTTAGTTTCATTTAGACAGATCTCTTTAGTTACTAGGCACAAATCGCAGATACTACATGATCCACACTTGTTGTTGCCTGTTGCTTTGGTGCCCATAAGGGTCTTTTGTCCTCCTACTGTATCCTCTCTATATGTGTGCACTAGTGATGATCTTAGATTTTTATTTTTCCTGTATGCATAGAGTGGCCTTGGTAACTTAGTTTTGGTCCCCTCATTCAGGATTTTCCAATTGTGATTGATAACGTTCTTAATCTGATTTGCAATCCCTGAAAATTGACTTACCATCACAATTTTATCCATATTCTTATCTTTTTCTTTTTTATCTAGGAGACTTTCTCTGTCGTAATAGCGTGCTCTTTTTAGTGAATGACTTATGAGTTTTTTAGGGTACCCCCTTTCTATAAATTTCTCTTTGGTGACCTCAGCATGACTGTAAAAGTCCTCTAAAGAGGTACAATTTCGTCTGAGACGGAGGAATTCTCCGAAGGGGATATTATCCTTCTGGCTTTTTGAATGGTAACTGTTATAATGTAAGACCGTGTTACGGTCAGTTTTCTTTTTAAACAGTTCCACCGCCAATTGATTGTTGTCTGCCTTAATACTGATATCTAGGAAATCCACCTTTCTGTTGCTATATGGGGCTGTGAATCTTAGGTTTTTATCACCTAAATTGATCCACGTTAAAAATTCATTTAGTAATTCTTCCGTACCTGACCAAATAAAAAAAATATCATCTATGAACCGTACCCAGTTTTTGATGTTCTCATAGAAGGGACTGATCTCATTATATATATGTTTGTCTTCAAAAATACTTACATATATGCACGCCGGACTTGGAGCACAGGTTGCGCCCATGCTGGTCCCTTTACATTGAATATAGAGGTCTTTCTTGAAGAGGAATATGTTGTTTAACAGTACCAAAGATACACATTGGACTATAAAGTCCTTGTTTGCACCAGTGATTTCTGTCTCTCTTAATAGGGTTCTGACTACATTGATTGTGTCTTGTTGCGGGATGTTTGTATACAGTGACTCTACATCAAGAGTCACCATATACTCTCTGTCATCCTTGAATTCTAATCCCTCCACCTTTGTGATCATGTCTGCGGTGTCTCTGATGTAGGACTTTTGTTGCTGAACCAGAGGTTTCAGAAACTTGTCAGCATACACACTTAGGGGTTCAAGCAGGGAGTCAATGGAGGCCACTATTGGTCTTAAAGGTGGATCTTCCATGCTCTTATGGACTTTTGGAAGTCCGTAGAAGGCTGGTGTTTTGGGATTTTCATTCTTCAGGAATTTAAATTCCTCTTCTGTAATTATTCCATTTGTCACGGCATTGCTCAGGAAGGATGCTACCTCTCGTTTCAGGGATTCTAGTCTATGTTGAGTTACCCTGGTGTAATGGTCTGGGTTCGACAAGAGAGATAGGGCTCTTTGTTCGTAATCCCTTGTATTAAAGATCACTACCCCTCCGCCCTTATCTGCTGGCTTTATAGTTATGCCAACGTCTTGGGACAGGGAGTCCAATGCCTCTCTCTGGTCCTTAGAGATGTTGTGCTGTAAAAAGTGTTTTTTTCCACAATTTTGCCTATTTCCATTTTGACCATACTTTCAAAAATTTCTACATTTTTATCAACCATCCCCAGACTCGGTGTGAAGGTGGATTTCGCCCGCAATCCAGAGTCTGTGGGAGGGGCCCTCTCTGCCCTGTCTTCAAAAAATCTACGCAACCTAATTTTTCTAAAAAATGATCTCAGGTCCTTTTCTAGTTGGAATTTATTTAGGCCTGCTGTGGGGACAAAACTAAACCCTAACCTTAAGACTTCTTCTTCCTTTTTAGTGAGAACTCTACTGGATAGATTGATGATAGGGGTGGTCACTATTTCCAGTATACCTTGTTCCTTGTTCTCTTGTATTCTTGAGGTGCCTGGTTGTTCTGATATTCTTGCTCCTGATCTCGAGCTTGGGGTTTCCTCGTGTATCCCCCTCGTCCCCTGTTTGAGAATCCCCTTGAGGGTCTCTGTGGGCGCTGATCTAAAAAATCATCATAGTGTCTACTTTGTTGATTATACGAACCTTCTTCTCTCAAGGGTGTCTCTTCTTCCCCTCCACTACTTTCTGATGACCCTGAAAAATTCATATGTCTGGGGCGTCTTTGTTGATATCTAGCCCTCGCTCCTCTATCCCAATTTTGTTCTGGTTTTGTTGTGTAGTAATCCTTTTTGAGGAATGGATAAATTACTTCCTGACTAAACCTATTTACGTCTTTCCTCAACTACTGTGTTTTCTTATTAATTAGGTATTCGCAATAACCACTCATATCCTGATTAATTTCCTCAATCTTCTTCTTTGCCTCCTCTAGTACATTTGTTTCACTTAAAGTCTTTTCTAGTTCTTCTATTTCCCGTTTTTCTATTAGGATGGTGCTCTGCGCAGTTTCTATTATCAAGAGCATCCAATCCCGACTACACCTGTTCGAGATGAAGGTCCAGGTTTCTAGAAATTTGGGATTATTTACAAAAAGTCCCGGCTCATTCCGTACTTGGAGCCCGACTGGAATGGTTCCTGCTCTTACATACTGTGTCATAAAATCAGCATGTAGCTCTGTGCGAATAATTTTCTTTTTCAGGTTAACTAACTCATTCCACTTCTCTCCCCCATTTGGGATTACTGTTACGGAATTACCACTTCTGTTGGAGCCAAGAATTTTATTTAGTTGCTCGTCATTGAAGCCGAAGGTCTTCAGTGAATCAATTTTTATGATTGGATGATCTGAAGCAAGATTACAAAAGGGCAGAAAACCCTAATTTAGCTACACCTCTCCAGCACTAGGCCGTACATACAAGTCGATAAATCGAGAGAAGACCCCACAGGTTCCAGGGAACAGGGTACTCAGGACAATTTAAAGTCAAAGGAAGATCCCTGGACAGGTTAATCCTATAACACTCACTCGCAGTCTATCATTACAATGAAAATAGTGTCGGGATCACTGATCACAGACTAGTTTGTAACATTCATGATATTTTATTATAAAAAACATATATTTGAAATAAAATTTCAGCATGAAATTAATTATGCTGAAAGCATAAAATGTACTAGACAGTTTTCATATACAATAAGACACCACAATATCCAATGAAATTAAAAAAACGATTGAACACAATTATATTAAATTATACAACACAATCTTTTAAAAGAAACACATTTTCCACAAAAACAGTACATTTTTCAACTTTGAAAAAAGATAGAAAAGATCAAGAAAAGATAAGAAGTAGAAAGAAGAAAACCCCACATAGAGAAAATACCAAATTTTTCAACTGATAATTCAATTCAAACGCCTTCAATCAAATGTGTGGAGATTTCTGGTATTACAATCAGCAAAATATCCAGAATCCCAGAGGCTTGAATTTCATACAGAAAAAGCGTTGACGCGTTTCGGTGTATCAGACCATTAATGCGGTTACACCTTCATCAGGACAATTTCATTTGGGGTCATCTCATTCAGTCAGCAGGTATCCATGTTGTGTATGAGAAAATTATTATTCATATATTCAAGTATTAATGTCGCTATTATAACCAGATTTTCAAATTATATTGTCCTAGGCCAATTTACAACAACTAACTTCATTTTTACATGTCCATATCAAACCATTGTTTTTCAGATACACTATATACATGTCATTATATTATTAACATTCGTTTAGTATTTTCCACTTGGCTTGATTAACTCCTCCACTGGATTACATTACAATATAGTCGGTGACCAGTGCCTTTGTCCCTTAGTTAATGGGATAGGAAAAGGATACTAACCTCCAAATGAGGTTAATTCTGAATCGCGGTGTTGGACAATTTTTCACCGCCTCCAGAAGGATTGGAAAGGTACAACTTGATCCAATTCTAATAAAAGAATTAAATGATTCACGTATTAGTGTACATTCTGTTTATTCTGTCTATGGTCACTAGATAGTTAAATCTGAAAAGTGGCGTTACCGATTTGAAAGGACTTTTATGCCGACTGGCTTCATTCACTCCTCGATTCTAGAGCATTACTCTTTGTTAATAAGTTCTTCATATGGGTAGACGCAGAAACCTTTAAACAGTAACAAAGGAATCCATTTAGTTGTGCCTAGCAATTACACAAAACACTACTTGACTACAACCTAAAGGCTCTCGTCACTACATACCTTGTATTATTGGAGGTGTCACTTTCCCCGTGGTTCACTTTATTTTTCTGACACTTGTCTTGCTTCGAGATAAGGATTTTATAGATATTCACGTGTGTCTGTTAGGGAAACACTGCAACTTATTTGTTATACCGGGCTGACATATTAATACTCAGTTGCGTCGCATCTGTCTATTTCTTTAACTCTTGGTGTTGCTAATTTGGCGGCAAGCACTCACGCTAGTGTTTCAATTCGGGAGCCTTTACGTGCAGGGAAATTTATACTTGTATTTTCCGCTAGTACTGGGATCCCCCGTGAAGCTCTGCTCGCGCTGGTGTTTCTATATATAGTGCGGAAGCCTTTACATGCGGAGAAATTTGTATTTATATTTTCCGCTAGTACTGATATCCCCTATCAAGTTCTGCTCCCCCTGGAGGCAGACAGTATGTCCTGTCTTCGGCAAACTTCTCTTAACTAGGGTTTTTTTTAAAGACACCAAATGGGCTTTCTCTAGCTTCAGCTTACAACCCCGGGTTTTTAAGTGGGCAAGAGTATCCCCTACTAACCGCTATCTTTGCTTACCTTTTTAATCTTCCTGTAGTGCTCGCCACGGGTACAGCCCTTCGCGTCCTCTCCGTTTTGTCTACTGGTGTTTTTCCGCCTTATCTACGTTTATATACTCAATCCCCCTCGTTTGATGTATCGCAGCTGTGGATTTCACAGCCACTATACTCTAGCGCATGCGTCAGAGGATATTCGCGTTCCTCATACGGGACGGCCATTTTGGAGAGGGGATATATCCTTCTGTGGGGCTTTTTATTTTGACCTAAACCGATATCACCAACGAGTGTTCAGAATTGTATTTAATATTTAATACAAAGTATTTGACTACCTTTATCTGAATATATCTATTCGATGTTACAAAAATAAAGATAAAGAGGCCCCTAACCTGTACGTGAACAGGATGTGTCACGACGGCAGCGGCCATCTTGGAATGGTTGTTGAGTTATAAATTCGACGTTTCCGTCACTGGTTTTAAGATAAGATACATTTCGATTTAAAAGGATTTAAAGGGATTTAATACAACATGAATTCAATTACGGTTACTGTGAAGCCAAACGTGGGAATTCTTTTATAGCAGAGAATCCCATTCCTCCCTGGTGTTCAAACCATTTTTTATGGTATTAAATTTTATTATGTACCACTGTTCTTGCTGTTTGCGTCTTTTTGTGGTATTACCTAGCCTGGTCTGTTCCTTAATTTTTTCCAATATCACCCATTTGATATCGGTGTCACTGTGGTTTTTATCTCTCCAGTGTTCTACCAGCGGGGCATTTTCTTTTTGAAGTCGAATTGCTGACTTGTGTTCCCCTATCCTGACCCTAAGCTCTCTTCCTGTTTCCCCTATGTAACCTAGTCCACATGGACATAGGATCAGGTATACCAGATTCTTACTCCTACAGTTGTTTAGTGTAGTTATCTTATGTTTAGTTTCATTTAGACAGATCTCTTTAGTTACTAGGCACAAATCGCAGATACTACATGATCCACACTTGTTGTTGCCTGTTGCTTTGGTGCCCATAAGGGTCTTTTAAAAGATTGTGTTGTATAATTTAATATAATTGTGTTCAATCGTTTTTTTAATTTCATTGGATATTGTGGTGTCTTATTGTATATGAAAACTGTCTAGTACATTTTATGCTTTCAGCATAATTAATTTCATGCTGAAATTTTATTTCAAATATGTTTTTTATAATAAAATATCATGAATGTTACAAACTAGTCTGTGATCAGTGATCCCGACACTATTTTCATTGTAATGATAGACTGCGAGTGAGTGTTATAGGATTAACCTGTCCAGGGATCTTCCTTTGACTTTAAATTGTCCTGAGTACCCTGTTCCCTGGAACCTGTGGGGTCTTCTCTCGATTTATCGACTAATCTTATAGTACTGCAATGTGTTATCCATTGTTAATCCAAACGTTTAATGTAATCACTGCAAAGCATTCAAAACCACTGCGAGGACAGCGTATTTCTCAAAAGGTCTTTTAATTATAAAATCTTCAACTTCATTCAGCATGCCCATCCGGGCTTCAGGTAAAGCATGTAGAGACATATGGTTCATCATCCAAAACCGCATGAATCCTACCCAATGCATTTCGGTCTCTCATAAGACTTTCGTCAGGGGTTAACTGCAAAAGGAAAGAAACAGACATCTAAACCTGTGGTTGAAAACCAATAATAAATATACAAAGATACAAATAAACCACTCTTAACTTATACCTTTAAATTTATACCTTTAAATTATCCCAAATTCGATCATTACAGCCTGCCCAGTCTCTACCAAAACATACCCATTTATACTTACTCCGGTGTGCGTATGCTAAAAGTGCAATAACTCAATGTTGTGAAAAAAGTGTGTTGATTAAAAAATCAGATTAATGAAAAAACATTTCCTTTAAAGCGCGCAAAATCTTTATTTTTCGTAACGATGAGTTTTTGCACTTTTAGCATATCTTCGTATATTTATTATTGGTTGTCAACCACAGATTTAGATGTCTGTTTCTGACAAAATGTGTTATTTTCAAAATCCTATTGTAAAATCTGACTTTACCATAAGAGAGGATTTTTCATTACAATTCCAAAGACACCGAGAGCATTCTGGATATATATGAGCTCATAACAACTGTGGCGAAAGGATGGCTTCTAACGTATAGTGAAGCAAACTACTATAAGAAAGTCAAATTTAAGACACTTGGGGCTGCAGCGGCAGTATGGACTTCGGTCCGGAAAAGGCTAGATATGGGCAGGATGAATTATTATACTCCCCTATTTGATAATCCTTCATTGCTGACGGTGTTTCACGATAATGTAATGAAACGGTGGGATGCGCTCGGCATTAAGAATATAGGGAATTTTACAGATGCCACTGGTATAATTACTTTTGATAAAGCACAGCACTTATATAATCTAGAGCGCAGGGACTTTTTTAAATATCTGCAGATTAGGTCCGCCTTAATAAAAAAACAAGGGGGCAGTATGGCAGTTTATAGAGAAGAAGTTATGCAACAAGTACGGAGCGAGGGGGGATGTACAATCTCATATATATATATGAAGAACTAAGTCAGCACTCAGAAGATGATTGAGGGAAAACCACTGAGAAATGGCAAAGAAAACTGAACCTAGCTAGGAAACACAGTACTAAAGGTAGCAAACCTTCAAGCACAACACTTTAAAACTATCCACAAGCTTTATTACACTCCACATAGAATAGCTTGCTGGGAGGGAACAAGTGGTATAACCTGCCCACGATGTCAAAGTATTGAAGCTGATACAATACATATGTTTTCCTCCTGCCCAAGCCTGGATCCGTTTAAAATATCTCTAGAAGAATTTTTGAATAGGGCAATGGGGATCTCTATAAGCTTAACCAACGAAGTAATGGTATTGGGTGTCGTAAAGGAGGGGGTCCTTGTAGATCACCAAGAATTTATTTTTCTAGGGATGGCTATAAGTAGGATATGTATAGCCTTTTTATGGAAAGATCCAAATCCTCCAACATTCCAGCAATGGATCTCACGGTTACTAGCTATATATAATCTTGAGAAGGCACTGTATGAGAAGAAGGGTCGGAAAGCTAAACAATTAGGGAAACGCATCTGGACCCCAATGATAGAGTGGAAAGAGGGGATGGAAGCAAGTTAGGTTGCATCAGCAATTTAGAATATATTTGGTGGTTAAGAGGCTGGATTACGCTTTTGTGTTATTTGAAAATTCTATATAACTCTGTAAATATTGATTTTCTGTTTTTTGCGTTTTCTAATGCTTTTCACTTTTGTTTATTTGCTTTTGATGAGAAGCTTTGACTGAATACTCACTCTGTGTTATAACGAAATTATGAAATTATGTACTGATGATGATACGAAAAATAATAATAAAAAAAAAAACAATTCCAAAGACACCAAACATGCACTGAAAACCTGTTCTCATTTGGAAATTACAACATATTAAATGTAACAAAGTATCCCAATGTTATCCTATAGGAGAGGTAGGCCTTGCAGTAGTGAAAAAAGAATTTGAGTTTTTCACTATCAGGATATGTAAACTTAAATACACTGCACCCTGCCCTCTGGGCTGTCCAGGGCCTACTCTAGCGATAACGTATATGTGCTAAAAAGGAAGGTTTGGGCCTGGTACAAGGTTTAATTTGCCAGGTCGAAATGGTAGTTTCAAACTGCACTCACAAGCTGCAATAGCAGGTCTGAGACAGGTTCGCAGGACAATTTAAGTGGGTTGCACAACACGTTTTGCAGGCCCACATAGCATTTAATTTAAAGGCACTGGGTGAATGTAGTACCACTTTACTAGAGACTTACAGGTAAATTAAATATTTCAATTGGGTGTAAGCCAATTCTACAGTGTTTAGAGCAGAGAGCACGAGCACTTTAGCACTGGTGAACAGTGGTAAAGTGCACAGAGTCCTAAAGCAAGCAAAACAAATTCAGCAAAAGGGTGCAGGGTAAAGGCAAAATCTTTGGGGGGGTGCCCCTGCAGAAAAGAGCAGGTCCAGCAGTAGGTATTTACAAATAGCAGGTTATTTGCATGCCCTCAGTGAATGAGTGTTGGTGTTCCTATTCTGCCCTCCAAACCATGGCCCGTAGACAAAGGACGTTTCACATTTGCTTCATAGAAACATATATGTAACCTTATCGACAACGCAGCAGCAACAATGGAAAAGTGAGGAACAAAATAAAGCAGAGTCGAAATGGAGAAGAATAAAGGAGAACGGTGTCATTAGAACAGAAGTGCTGATGGAGGGGCGTGACTGGGGAGGGAGATCTGAATGAAGTAAGAATGAGATGGATATGAGAGTGTGGCAGCGCAGGCAGAACTGCAGCCTCTAGTTACGGTGGTGGGCGTACGCTCCTGCTCCGACCGCACAGCTGACAGCAGTGGTCCTCTGGGAGGGACGTGAACACTGGAGACCAGACACGCCCGTGGTGCCTGCAGTGCACTGGAGTCAGGGGCCAGCCCCCGCGCGCCCTCCCCAGTCCGACTGCCCTGCTCCAGTGTGCCCGTGTGTACAGGTCAGACACGGCCGGTCTGTGAGGCGGAGCAGGCAGCGGCAGTCTCCCGAGCCTGGGAATGGCGGCAGCGCCGGGGTTGACGGAGGTGGCGCCGTGAAGGGGTGCAGCTCACACCGGGCTCTGCAGATACCAGTGGCCGAGCAGGGTGGCATGGGCAGTGGGAGCAGCGCAGCTAGGAGGAACCGCGGACGCAGCTCCGGGGCCGCCCCGAGGAGCCGGGGCCCCAGTCCGGGCAGCAGCAGCTGCAGCGACCCCTGCCGTGTCCCGGCAGAAGAGCCTCCACCCAGCCGGACGGTGGGACCGCGGGACTGTCCCGGACCCCGCTTGGCTTCGGGCCGCCCTCCAGGCACGGGAGAGGATGACTCGGATGGGGACCTCGACAAGGCGCTGGCGGAGTTTGAGGACCTGTGTGAGCCGCAGGGTGGGCAGCCTCAGACGGATCCAGGCAGAAGGAGCAGCCCAGAACCACCCGTCGGCACGTGCGACCCAGTGCCCGGCTCCAGCCCTACTCTCATCCCCAGCCTGGAGCTGGAGGGCACCGCTGCCGGTACGGCACCAGGATGGGCACTGCCGGACCGACCCCCGCGGGGCGTCGAGGTGCCCAGCTGGGGACGTGGACACTGCAGCACATCCCTCCTCCCGGAGCAGCGCGGGAGCCACCCAGGCACTGTAAGTATTGCCCCTAGTGCCTATGCTACCAGTACTGGCCAAAGCGCACTAGCGCAGAGAAGCAAGAGCAGAGAGCAAGCGCTCAGAGTAGAGTCAGCACAAACATGAGCGTAGCTACAAACGCTACAGCAAATGCAGTCGCACCGCGTCCCACCCAGTGAGGGCTCAATTCCCCATCCAGTTACATCCTTTACCATCCAGGTGTTTTCCTGTCTGGATAGTTAGGGCACCAGGCGTTCTTCCTTTGCCACCGTTCACAGTATAAGATTAACCCCCATGGTCCACGGTACAGCGAGCACTGACCTCTGCAGAGCGAAACAAGGGCAGAGAACATACTGGCTCCGCGGCACTGTAACTCACCGAACCATGCAAAGTCTGCTGGGACACCGCCAGGCACTGTTAGCCACTCATAGAGTCAGAGGGAGGGAGGTCTGAGCACAGGCAGGCGCTTTAAGCCACTCACAAGGGGTCTGGAGTTCAGCCAGGCACTGCGAGTCACCCAAACTAACCGTGACATTTGAGCAAAGTCAGGCACTCTACTTCACTTACACTTCAGGGCCACTTGAACACAACCGGGCACTGTAAACCAGCCACACTCACAGGAGGACTGAAACTCAGGCAGGCACTGCGGATCACCCACATTCACAGACATATCTGAGCAAAATCAGACACTGTCCATCACTCGCCTCACACTTACAGGGACACTTGACCCAATCGGATACTGTAACACGCATACGCTCGGGTGTGTGTGTGGGTGGGGGGCTAGGCACTGTAAGTCACCTGCACGATACCCAACCTCAAAGGGAGCCTTAAGCACACTCGGGCACTGTAAGTCAATCAGTCAATCAGGGTTGGTAAAGCACAACTACTCACCTGTGAGGGTCTCGAGGCGCTGGGAGCGGCTTCGTTGAGTGCTGGGGTCATCCTTAGGTCTTTCCTGACTGGGGCGGTGCGGGAGATTGCCAGATGTGGAGGGGGAGGGTGTTCCAGGATTTAGCTGCGAGGCAGAAGGACTTTCTTCCTGTCCTAGTCTTGCTGATATGTGGGCCAGAGGCCAGAGTCACTTCAGTGTGCACGAGCGGGAAAGGAGGCATTACAGCCAAACAAGAACCAGAGCACTGTCTCACACCTGTACCACCGAACTCGTGTAATCAGTAATTATAATCCTCCTGTTCAATGCATTTTGATGACCTATTCCTTCAAAACCTCTGTCACCTTTTACACCATGTTACCCTAAACCTATTGCTATATCAACTCCGTCCCTTCTAGAAAACTCCACCGAAATCCATTACGTTATTTCCGAAGCAATTAGAAGTTGGGCTTGGCTCTGTGCACACAATGTCACAGTTTCTCACGCACAGAGCAATGTTTGCAATGGCATGTCAACATTGAGCTAACTGGTCCTCATTTGGAATGCCCAGCCTTGATTTGACCCTATGTGTCAGCAAAAATGTCCTCTCCAGCTGTATCAAACGGGACTTTTAACCCAAAATTCACATATTCTGCACAATGTTATGAGGATTTGTAAAGCATGCCTGCACAGGAGTGTGTCATGGTGCTGATCAGGTGAGAATCTAATAACTCCTTTGTCGGATGGGAAGCTATTAAAAAAGCCAGGTCTTCAGCTTCTTGCAAAACTCAAAAATCGAGGAGGCGGCTCTGGTCGTTCCGCTCTTTAGTAGCTATGTAGGATAATTCTCATCCGCCGGATCTGATTTTGTGAATTCTTGGGATGTGTACAATTTGGAGTTTGTCCGAAAAGAGCTGCCTGGGTGGTGTGTGAAAAGAGATGTGATTGTTGATGTGAGCTGGCCCATGTTGTGTAGTGTTTTGAAAGGGCCGATATTGGTGAGTGGTTCCATGCGCGAGATGTCGCACATCCTTGAAGGAGGGCACTTGGTCAGTTAATGTTAGGATGTAGTCTATTCGTGATTGGCTGTTGTGAGCACCTGAATGAAATGTGAGTTGCGAAGGGTCCGGGGTATGTGCTCTCCAGACATGTGCTACGACCATTGCCTCCAGATAGTCTACTGGGTGAGAGCTGCTTCCTAATGCATGTCTCAGGGTTTGCAATCTTTTTGCCCCAATAGCGCCATATTTAAGTCCCCTCCCTACTATCAAATCGCCTTCTGGCAGGTCAAGGATTAATTTACTTAATTCAGGCAGGGTAATCTTCTGCAGTGTTGGCGGGATATAAACCAAAAGGATATTAAGTGGTTCACCTTCCCATGTACCTGCAATTGCAGCAAATCTACCCAGTGGGTCTATATAAGATCTTCCTAATAAAAAGGGAAAGTTGTTGCATATAAGTATTTCTGTCCCTCTGGGTATGGTTGTAAAGCCTGTATATGTCACTAATGTGTATCCCCATCTGTTTAACGCTTTACATGTGTTACCTACAAGGTGGATCTCCTGTAGTAATACTACATCAGGTGTGTGCCGTTTAATAAGTTGAAGGAATATCCCCCTCTTCAGCTTATCACCGAAACCATTGACATTCCAGGAAAGTAGCCAAAGGGAAGGTTGCATAATATCAGGTATCAGTGGGGATTGATTTGTGGGCATATCTGCTCTCTTTTTTTCCGAATACTACAAACTTTCCGGTAGTAGTGTTGAGAACGTTCTGATTGGACATCATTAGCGTTCCGTCCGCACCGTGTTGTTGGAATTTGGGTCCGATATTAGGGAATAAAGGGCCCGGTCCCCAGAAGTTTCATTTCAGGTCATGCCTCCCCTGTAAAATCTTTATTGAAAAGAAAGAAATCCCATATTTAACAAAGTCAACCATAGTTTCAATATGGTGACACTGACAATGTATATAACACTTTTGCAACATTCAGCGGGTTCACAGTAGGCTACTATTACTTTTTAACATTCTGTATGACTAAGCCCATTTCTGGAGTTGGGATTGTTTTTCAACACGAAAGAATAGCTCAGACTAATATAATTCCTGCTGTTCTTTGGGCTATCATTTTTAGCATGGCTACTTATGGTTACTTTGGGATTTTAGTCGTCGTCCTTGAGTATACCATTCCTTAGCATGTCTACATTTGACTTTAGGGTCTGTGCAGACCACAGCCCCTGTAAAACATGTCTAAAGTTGGGATTTTCAGCCACTGGCGAATCAGGAAAACATTGTCCTCTGGTGCTTCCTCGAATTACACTTGCCTGTGGAAAAACACATCCAAATGTTTAGTTGAATTTTGAGTTCTATATAAACACATTCAGCAACATTTGCTTTTCGTACACAAAATGGTAGATATTACCCGTGAATCAGGATTCCAAGTTATGCTTTAAAACCCTCACCTTTGGGTTTTTCCTAGGAGACATTGTGAAAATTAAAACCAGGTGTAAATTGTCTGAGAGAAAAGTGCTTGGAATTTGTTATCAATACTTCTGAAGCTGGACATTCACAGCTCATAATGAGGGCCTTACTGTCTACCAAAAGTCAAGGATCTAACTTTGTATCTTAGACTGAGGATGGGAGAATTGAAGCAGAGGATTGGTGGCAGGATGTGCTGAAAGTATTCCAGCTTTTGTGTTTCATTAGGTATGATTCTTGTTTCTGCGAAGTCTTTAGATCTCATGGAGCTGTGGTGGACAAACAGGACACAATAAAAGTTGGACGAGAAGCTCAGAGGTACAGAAATAGGCTCAACCTGGGGCTGGGATTCAGTGCAATTGAAAAGAGTGAACGTGAGTTGGAAAAAGAGTGGTGCAATAGATGATAGTCCATTTGGATCCGTGACTTCGAGAGGTCTTCTGCTGGTGGAAGTTTGATGGTATAGTGTAACTGGACCCTTAGTGGCCTGCCACACTGGGTTATCTGGATATTGTTAAGAAAAGGGAGTAGTTAGCTCCATGGATAACACTGCTTGCTGTGCAAAAGAGTCTATGTTCTCCAAGGATTTCATGGGAACGTTTGTGGGTTCACAACAGAATAACATAGATGTAAGGACAAGAAAGACTACAATCAAGGAAGATGACCGAGATTGTTTGGGAAATCCCCAGAAAGGGGCACGAGCTCTGCTAAACTCCAGTACCCCAATGCACACCTGCAAGAGCCAACAGTAAGTATTTCTTGTCATTATAAGCCATTTGTTAGTTTTTCCCTGTTGACTTTTTCATCAGAGGAAAGATGAAGGCAGCCAAACATCATGACTGTCCCACCTGTTGATGAGGGACTGTTCTAAATGTTCAACTATACTTCATTCATGTTTACCACAGAATACCAGAGCTCAATGCTGGGTTCAACGCTTGCTTCTCATGAGAACTCAGATTTTATTATTCGGTATAGGGACTTAGATGACTGGTGATTTTTTTCTCCATGGGCTTCGCAATTTCTGCTGCATGCTCCCAATGCCAACTACATAGCCATGGACCCAGCAGCTACAGCGTAGTTTTCTACATACCCTTGCATTCTCTGGTGGTTTTGTCTTCAATGTGTGAAGTCTACCACTCAGCAGCTCAACAGCACTGTAGCACATGGCTCCACCATGCATCTTCACCTATGTGTTCAGCATTTCTCTCATGTGCAAGTGTGCCTAGGGGATTATCACAAGCCCATGTTACATCCTCAGGCTCACTCTTGTGCTACCACCCTTTCTCAGAGATCCATCATTATATTGAGCAGTTTCAATTTCCAGCTTGGTCCATCTTGGTCATGTTGGCTCTAAAAGAACTAAAGCTTATTCTAAGTAGACCACCACATATGCTTCTTGAAGTAAAAGAACACTGGGTTTGAATTTCTGGTTGCATAATAGGCAACCACCAGGGTGAAACTACTTCCTACAGTTAAAGTACAGTTAAAGAAACTGACTATTGACAGCATAGTCCTCTGGAAGGGAATGCCATCCACAGGAAAGACCAAGTTGGCCATCATATTTCATCTTTCTTTTTCAATGTTCAAGTAGATTAGCCATCTTCTACAGAAATACCTCACTTCTCTGCCCTTTCTGAGAATTCTAGGCCTTTACTACTTTTATTGAGGTGGCACTCTCTGATAGGACTGCGTAGAAGGGGTACCTGAGGGTCAGAAGCTCGACTAGGATTCAACTGCTTAAAAACTGTAAAGTAAGTCCTGCCACGACTACACAGTAAAGTCCACATTTGTAAAGCGCACAATCACCCGTAAGGGTCTCTAGGCGCTGGGGGGCCGTCGGGAAGTTTAAGCGAGCTATTGCCCAGAGTCACATGGTGCTGGATGTTATGAAGTTAGCACACTAGTAGCTGGGAGTGGGAGGAGCTAGGGGGCGAGAGGAAGAGGAGGAGTGAACACAGGAAAGGGTCAGTTAGAGCAGGGACAAGGTAGGAGTGAGATGTAGAGAATAAAGCTCCTGTGAACACCATAATAATTGTTGTGTTTATTGTAGCTGGATGCTACAACTGGCGACGAGGGTGGGATTGAGCAAACCCCACTGTGCAGAGCCTCGAACGCCTTGTCCCTAGCAGCTGTCGCGCTGCAAACGCACTGCACACTGGAAGCGTGTGTCCCGAGTGCAAGCCTAAAAGAAAGCAGGAATCGGGAGCCCACTCCGACCCTGTGGAGTGCCCCAGAGGTGTGGACGACGCCCACGACGTGCCGCCAGTAAGCGCTGCTGCGAGCGCTGAGATCTGTGTCCAAGCGAGATTGGACGTCGGAAAACCTCACGCCCGATGCGCGAGGTTTAGGAGGCCATCGGCGGAAGAACGCGGGAACTGCGGAGGCAAATCGGGAGCCCACCCCGATCTCACCTGATGTCCATGGTGTTGGTGGAGAAGTGAATCCTGGCGTGGACTGCCCCAAAAGCCGACCGCCGGTGAGTGCTGAGTGCCCCCGAGTGAATGAGCCTGGAGAGCCAGCCTCGTGTGTGCCTGCAAGGACGGCGGCCATTTTGAAGTCAGGCGCTGGAGTGAAGATAGTAAGGACAACCCTGTACAAGGCAATGGCGGCCATTTTGAAGTCAGGCGCTGGAGAAAATAAGGATTGGCAAAGTAAACAAGCATTGGCGACTACGAGAAACAAGCATTGGCAAAATAAACAAGCAGTGGCGACTGAAAGAAACAAGCATTGGTAAAGCAAACAAGCATTGGCGACTACAAGAAAACAAGCATTGGCAAAATAAACAAGCATTGGCAACTGAAAGAAACAAGCGGTGGCATAGCAAATAAGCACTGGCAAAGACAAGTGAGATCGTTGCAGAATGTCCGAAGAAGATGCTCAACCTCCACCCAGTGGATCACTGTTGCGAGCACCCGCTCCTATCAAGGTAACAACGGAAGGGAGCATGGGCCCCAAATGGCAAGAGTGGCTGGAAGAGTTTGAAGATTATATTGAAGGTTCAGACATCACTGATGAGAAAAAGAAACTGATTGCTCTGCGCAACCTGGCGGGGCGAGAGATAGTCAAGATACTCAAAGACCTGCCCGCTGCTGACGTCGATACTTATGTTAAAGCGTGTGAGGTCCTGAACAAGAAGTTTCTTCACAAGAGAAATGTGGACTATGAACGACACACATTTCACTCTGCCAGGCAAGGGAAGGATGAGCCCATGAGTGCCTTCATGGTGCGTCTGCGGAGACTAGCCAAGTACTGTGAATTCGATTCTTTCTCTACTGACGCTGCCATCAAATCCCAGATAATAGACGGATGTCATTCGGATCAACTAAGGAGACGACTACTGAGGAAACCGCATGGATTGGATGAAATAGAGGAGATGACACGAGCTTATGATCAGGCGGAGAAGTACGCCGCCGTCATGGAAACGGAACACAAAGGGAGTCATGAACAGGCGCGACGCGTACACGCCAGAAGTGACAGTCGAAGAAGCTCCAGAGATAAACAATGGAGATCACACACATTCTCCCGTCAAGAGCAATCAGGCTATCAACGTCGAGAACCATGGAGGAAGGAGAGACGACAAGAAAGAGTGAGAAAGTGCTACCGATGCGGATATGATTACCCTCATGTGGACAGCTGCCCGGCCATGGGCCAGAGATGTCGAAAGTGTGGTCGCACTAACCACTTTGAAGCGATGTGCGGGGACTACAACAAAGAGAAGCGAAGTGGCCACTCAGGTACCACACGATCTGACACACGAAGCAGAGCCACAAGAGTGTCGCGGTCCGACACTCGAAGACACCATGCGCGAGCTGTCCAAGATCAGACGGAGCGGTCCCCTGTATCGTCACATTCTAGCAGAGAGTCACGTCGGTCTCGGTGGGAAAGGAGGTCACCTTCCAGAGAATCCAGACCTTCGTCCCGAGACTCTGTTTACACCATTGAATATCTGAATTTGGCAGCAGACCCGGACCAGCTTAAGAGATACCCTCGGCTGGACATTAAAGTTGGAAATCACGAATCAAAGTTTGTATTAGACTCTGGTGCCTCCTTGAATTACATTCCAGTGACTGAATATGAAAGGATGAGTCCACGACCTCCCCTGATATTCGCACCTGTAAGAGTCTTCACGTGGATGGCTAAGAAGCCACTTCCCTGCCTAGGGAAATTCTCGACGACACTTACACACGACAACACAACCATTTCAGCAGTCATCCATGTTATCAAGGGCCCTGAAGCAGACTGTCTTTTGAGCCTACCAACTGCTGAACGACTCCACCTGGTGGAAATTCTCTTCAGAGTTAGCGACATCCGAGACGTGACTCGCCTGTTTCCCAAGTTGTTTCAAGGCCTGGGCAAATTGAAAGACTGTCAAGTGCGATTGCACATCAACGAACAAGTCAGGCCTGTCGCCCAACACCCTAGGCGAGTACCATTTCACCTACAGGCCGCTGTTGAGGAAGAGCTCCAAGATTTGTTGACTGCGGACATCATTGAACGCACTGATGGCCCGACCCCATGGGTTTCACCGGTCGTCATCGTTCCCAAAAAGGGCACGGCCAACAAAGTCAGACTCTGTGTGGACATGCGCCTGCCCAACACTGCGATAGAACGAGAGCGGCACCCGGGGCCACACTTGAGCGACATGATCGCAGCACTCAACGGAGCCACTGTGTTTTCCAAATTGGATTTAAATAAAGGTTACCATCAACTGGAATTGGAAGCAGGGTCCAGATATATCACTACTTTTGCAACTCACCTGGGGTTGTTCAGATATAAAAGACTGAGTTTCGGTGTGTCCTCGGCGGCCGAGATATTTCAGGAAATGATCCGACAGGTCATTCAAAATATTCCAAACACGCTCAACTATAGCGATGACATCCTTGTCTATGGTTCTGATGTCAGAGAGCACGACATTGCGCTCAATCGTGTCTGCCATGCCCTATTGGCAGCCAATTTGACTCTGAACAAAGAGAAATGCGAGTTTCACCAGAACACGCTGAAGTTTTTCGGTCACATCTTTTCTGGTGCTGGCATGAAACCTGATCCCGACAAAATCATGACATTGAACAACACCAAGAGTCCCCGGGATGTTGGCGACCTCAGGTCGTTCCTGGGAATGGCCAGTTATTGTGCTCGCTACATTAAAGATTACGCTACAATCAGCCACCCCCTCCGCATGCTAACCAAGCAGGGTCAGCCGTTTGAATGGACTCCCCAATGTGAGCAGGCATTCAAAGAAATCAAGAAGGCGGTGGAATCAGCGAATCACTTGTCATATTTCAACCCAAAGCGAAAAACCGAAATAACTGTAGATGCAAGTCCGGTAGGTCTGGGAGCGATCCTGGCACAATATGAAAATGACACAGATCAACGCCGCATCATTGCCTACGCGAGTCGTAGTCTGACTGAGCCGGAACGAGCCTACTCCCAACCTGAAAAGGAAAGCTTGGCCGTGGTATGGGCCTGTGAACATTTTCATGTCTTTATTTACGGAAAGCATTTCACCCTGATCACAGATCATCAAGCTCTCATCACCATCTATGGAAATCCAAGATCCAAGATGCCACCGAGGATCGAAAGGTGGGGCCTACGATTACAAGAATATACCTTCACTATACTTCACAAACCTGGGAAATCTGAAAATCCTGCGGACTACATGTCCCGGCATCCTCTCCCATCATCAGCTTCCCGAGCTTCCATTGCGGAAGAGTACATTCATTTTGTAACGGATCAAGCTCTTCCCCCAGCTATCCCTCTGGAGACTATTCGGGAGATGACGTCACAGGATGTCATCTTGCAGAGAGTCCTTCACAAAATCCGCAACAATAGATGGAGGCATGATCCTCAAGACGATGAAGCTGATTCTTTGACTCAACGTGAACTACAAGCCTTCCGGCATGTGAGTGGTGAACTTTCTGTCACGACTGATGGCATATTGTTGCGTGATCAGAGGATTGTAATCCCTACACAACTGAGACAGGGAGTGGTTGCTCTTGCACATGAAGGACATCGAGGAATAGTGTCGACCAAACGAGCACTAAGGGAACGAGTGTGGTTTCCGTTCCTTGATCAACTAGTGGAAGTCACCTTAAAAGATTGCCATCTCTGCCAACTCACCAGCAAGGGTGACCCTCCAGCTCCTTTACATATGACCAGCCTGCCCAGTGGTGTGTGGCAAGAAATCGCCATAGACTTTTATGGACCCCTGTCATCGGGCAAATATGTGCTGGCCATCATTGATGAGTATTCCAGGTATCCCTTTGCCTGTTTTGTGTCATCTACGAACACTGCCAGTACCCTCAAGGTCCTCGATGAAGTCTTTGCAGCGTGGGGAGTTCCCAAGATCGTTAAATCAGACAACGGACCTCCTTTCAACGGAAATGACTTTGCTGCTTTTGCGAAACACCTTGACTTTCATCACCGCAGGATCACGCCTCTCTGGCCACAGGCGAATGGGACAATTGAGAGGTTCATGGCCACCCTCAAAAAGACCTTCCAACATGCTACCGTGGAAGGGAAAGACTTACAAACAGCACTCAATGAAGTTCTTCGAGCTTATCGTACAACTCCTCATGCTACGACTGGCAAATGCCCGGCGACTCTCATGCTGGGACGTCCCATGAGGAATCGCATTCCCACGTGGGATGGAGCCCTGGAAGTATCATCATCTGAGAAGGACTCGCGGGAAATGAGAGCCACTGATGACCGCAACAAAAGAAAAATGAAGGCCTATGCCGACAACCGGAGGAGAGCACGGTCATTATCATTAAATGAAGGGGACAGTGTCATCGTCAAGCAAGATATGCAGAAAAAGACTGACTGTACATTCAAGGATGAACCACTGGTGGTCACCAGAAGGCAAGGGACTATGGTAACTGCGGAGTCCGAGCAGCGGCGAGTTACGAGAAACATCTCGCACTTCAAGAAATTGCCAACTGATACCTCAAGAACCATGGTGAGTGACACACATAATCCCCTAGTTGAAGAACCACAGTCAAATGGTCGTGAGAACATTGCTCCGATCCCTGAGACATTGAATACTGATGGTCTGAGGGCCAGGTCGCCAAGACCTCATCGTGACATACGTCCACCCAAGAGACTGATTGAGGAGATGGACTAAGAAGTCAGTATGCTCTGTTTGTTTTGTTACAAAGGGGGGAGATGTTATGAAGTTAGCACACTAGTAGCTGGGAGTGGGAGGAGCTAGGGGGCGAGAGGAAGAGGAGGAGTGAACACAGGAAAGGGTCAGTTAGAGCAGGGACAAGGTAGGAGTGAGATGTAGAGAATAAAGCTCCTGTGAACACCATAATAATTGTTGTGTTTATTGTAGCTGGATGCTACACTGGGCTGACCTGCCGCCGGAGCCGGGGATCGAACCGTGGTCCCCAGATTCCAGCGTCAGTCGCCCTGGCCGCGGCGCCACACCTCTTCCAGTGCATGCACCTTTCTTGTATGCTCTTTTAATCCCAAACCTTCCTTTGTCAACCATCCCGTCACTCATGGAAAATCTTATAGATATGTAGGCAGGGGACATGATAAGCTTTTGAACAGGGACTACAGTCCCTGGAACTACTGTACTGCATTCTATTGAAAGTTGGGAGTAGCATAATATAGGGTGTAAATAATTAATTCTAATTCTGAAGAAAGAGTGTTATAATTTGACAAAAATATATATGTTACAATTTTATGTCATAGGCATAAATCTGATGCTTAATTTGTAGCTAAAATGTATATAAATGAAAATCTATATTTTTCACCTTCTACACAGTATGCTACTGAGGGTGTCAGTGATTTGAACTAAGTACCAGTGGCAGCTGGTGACATTTGAAAGTGGTAAGGCGTAAAACAATTGTCGTACTTCACTGCGACGTACTAAACCACCTACGGGTTCTCGGGGGTTCTCCCCCTGAGAACCTTTTGAAAAAAAAGAGTGGATAAATGGTGCATTTTCAAGCAAACCAGAAGGTGTGGCAGGCAGAGGTGCACCTTCAAAAGCAGGCAGAAATAGTGGCAGGCAGTGAGCGGCACGGCAGGTGTAGGCAGGCACACCCAAAAGGATGCAGTCAGAGGGCAGGTGCCAGGCAGTCAGAGGTGCACCTTCACAGGCACGCAGAAAGAGTAGCAGGCACGTAGTGAGCGGCAGATGATGTAGGCAGCCACACACAAACTGTTGCAGTTACAGTGAGGAGCAGCCAGGCAGGCAGAGGTGCACTGTGACAGGCAGGCAGGCAGAGTAGCAGGCAGCACTTAGCAGCGCATGTAGAGAGGCACTCACAAAGTGATGCAGTCAGAGTTACAGACTTGGGTGCCAGGACGCAGCACCAGCAAACAGAGCCCCAGGGAAAGGCGGGTGGAGAGAACACATCAGAGGGTGAGGCGGGCTGACCGGCTGAGACTAACAATACAGGCATGCTGGCTGTCATGGGGTAGGGGCGTGTCTCGAGGTAAGAAGCAACATTTTTTTTCCGATTCTGCGCACCATTGGTAAAAAAAAAAGGATGAAAAAAGAAGCGATTATGGGGCTGCTGCTGGCGGCCACGTCATTCCCAAGGTGCATGCATGCTTGAGGACCTACGCATGAGCATGCAGGATGAGGTATGCATTCGTATGTGATAACTTGTGCATGCAGATGCCTGATGACAAATACACCTTCATGCCAAATGATATATGCATGATTATGCCTGATAACATATGCATACCTGTGGCTGATGAAGTATGAGCTGTATGCAGGCGGACGTATGCACATACGCATACCTGTGGATTTGTGCACCTATAACATGGTGTATGCTCCATTTTACTGGTTGTTTAATTACCTGTCCAAGACAGTTGACCGCATTTGGCACAATAATTTAAAAAAATGTAATTTGAGTTGTACAAATGCACTTTTTGCTTTGCGCAGTGAGTCAACAGCAAATGGCAGCTGCAAGGTCCTTCCTAAAAAAGTGTGAAACAAATTAACTACAAGCAGCATGGGAGTGGTTGGCGAGCAGGTGGTGGGCAAGTAACATGGAGTGGGTGAGGCGACCAAGCAATGGATGAACACTAAGAAAGAAAAGTAGAGAGGCGTGAGGAAAGCAATGACCAATCTTGGTGGGGCTGGGTGAGGGAGCAACAGCAAGGCTGCTGTTTGGTTTGGAGGAACCAGCATGCAAACACAAAGCAAGAAAACACCCGTACTTTTATGGAGTGCTGAAATTAAAAACTGAAGTTCCTTAGATGTGAGCAGTGCAAGGCTATAAGTCAGCCTATCAAAAGGATTACAAGGAAGCCATGCTCCATGGGAGGGACAAACCCAAGAAGAAGAAGGCGGCAAGTCATCGAATATGGAGCAATCAAACAAGATTCGCAATTTACAGCCTACGTACAGCAATCCCTTTCACACTTCATTTACCGCAGCAAGATTGTCAGATAGTCTACTTTACAAAATCCTGTCACTTTGCAGTGAGAGAAGGAAAAGTAAACACCAGTCCCTATGTTAAAAGAATAAGCAACAATTTTTCAGAAGACAAAGCCTGACATGTGACCATTTGACTATGCACAGCAAATGTGACAAGATAAAAACAAAATTGAAAGATGTCTTTATTGCTCATTCATTTTCTGAAATCCAGCATGATTATGGTGGGGGTGCTGCAGCACCCCTACTTCTAGCACCAATGATTCTCTGAGTGCCATGACCAGCCAGTCACGAGAAGGCTAATTGCTCCACAACTGATTGATTCTTAGGATCAGATAATTGTTTTGCTACATTTCTCTCGTTGCCCTGGTCGTTCTTTGTCATCAATGAGGTCTGCCCAAAACTAGTAGTTGTACTGAAAGTTTCTGCTCAAATATCCCTTGTGTGGTGCTGTTTTTGCACCTTTAGAGATGGCAAACCTTTTGAAATCCTACAGGTCCCTGTTACCCCAACTCTCAAGTAACCTGTCACCAAGTGTATTTTCTCCACTGACCCGTGTGCACGTGTGTGAGGAAAACAGAGAAAAATAATGTTCACTAGAAAGCTGAAACAAAGAACTTGTGAATTCTCCTGGACAGCCAATGCAATAGAAGTCAATCAGCTACCATGAGACTCCTTGAGGTAGACATTTTCCTCTAGCTACCCAGGCTAGACGATTAGGAAGAGTGGTGTACATAATCAAACAAATCCTATTTTTTTTTAATTTTTTTTTAATTTGTATATCAGCGCGCAGCTACCCAAAAGGGTTTCCCGGCGCTGTACAGGAACAGCATAGAGAAGAGCAGCCTATTGGCCGAAAAGCCTTGTTTTCAGGGATCTACGGAATACAAGGAGGTTAGGTTGCATGCGGAGAGGCAGCAGCAAGCTATTCCAAAGGGTAGGGGCCAAATACGAGAAAGAGCACCCCCCATATGGGAAAGCCTGATTTTAGGGACTCGAAATTTTTCTTGAGTAGAGGATCTGAGGTTTCGAAGAGGGACATAGGGACAGGCTAAAAGTTGCAAGTAGTGGGGCGATTGTAAGTGTTTAATGCGGAACATATAAGTTAGAGCTTTAAACTTGACCCGTTTTTCCACTGGAAGCCAGCGGAGATCAGCCAGCAGTCCAGATGTGGGTGAGAGTTTGGGAGCGCGGCAGAGTAATCTAGCCGCGGAGTTTTGAAATCGCTGTAATTTCCGTGTAACCTCTTTGTTTACGCCCAAGTAAAGCACGTTCCCGTAGTCCAGCCGAGAGGTGACAAGGGCTTGGACTACGGTACGCTGGGCATGTGATGGGAGCATCCACACAGTCTTTCTCAACCATTTCAGAATGGTAAAACAGGTGGCAGCAACCTTAGTTGCCTGCTGACGCATGGAGAGAGAATCATCCACGATGAAGCCAAGGTTACGCACGTGGGAGGAGGGTTGTGGGAGAGGACCCATTTCAGGCTGCCAATGTTGAGGGCCCCAGAGGTTTCGATCTTTACCCAAAATCAGGATCTCCGTCTTATCGCCATTAAGCTTTAAAGAGTTGGCGTTCATCCACGTCACCACTTTACAAAGGCCAGATCTAAGAGCAGAGGGCTGAAAGAGAGAAGAGGATCTGGGTATCGTCGGCATAGGAGAACAGCGATAGGCCGGATTCCTCAACCATTTCTGCCAGCGGCTTAACATAAATGTTGAACAGCAAGGGGCTGAGAATAGAGCCCTGGGGGACTCCATGAGATGAAGCATGGGGCTTTGATTTTGATGTGGTAGAAAAAACCTGGAAGGTGCGACCAGTAAGAAAGGAACTTAGCCAGTTAAGGGCAGCCCCCGCGAGACCCGATAATTGAAGGGCCTTAATGAGTACGGTATGGGAAACCGTATCAAAGGCCGCACTAAGGTCAAGTAATATCAAGGCCATGGTTTCGCCAGTGTCAATCTTTTGAGGTCAAATAACAAACAAGAGCTAGCTCTAATCAGTGAGGCTGAGCACTTATATCAAAATAACAGAAAACATTGCCTACACTGATGAATTATTTGACTCAAACAGAAGAACAGATTGTTTCCACTGGAGTTTTTATCTATTTAATAGCTCTTTTACTTATTTTGAATAGAAACACGAAAATATTTACATTTTACAAAAAAATTTACATTTTACAAAAAAACATTAGACACAATCAATTCCAAAAGGATAATATAAACACAGTCACTCTATTCAGACATATCACAGTCATTCAAAATGCTCTACTGTGTTTAAGATTCAACGTTTTCACTGTGAGCAGCAAAGCCCTCCAAATAAAACCGCCGACTGTGCGAGTTCCCAACACAAGCCGCTTGGTTTCTGCCAAACAGATCTCCACCCTCTCTGGTTGAGCATTTAAAAGATTTCCCGGCTTCCTGTGAGCCAAGCACCACACTGATTCAACCGTGACTACTGCGTCCCCAGGGACAGAAAACCCTCCCTCCCATTATCTCTGAAACACGCCTCATATTTGAGTAAGATATTTGCTGGCCCTGATGAGAATCCCTCCCTGTCGAGCTGCTGGGATTCGAAACGCGTAGGCCCTCACCTTAGGAATTGCTCTGCTATGAAATTCTAAACGTAGAGTGATTTAAAAAAAAATAATTTCACTCCATAGTGCATGATATTGTACATAGTTGTGTTTAAATTGTGCAGAAAACAGAAAAGTGTAATGAATATATATTGTCGTGCTATACTGATTGACAACTCAAAGTGCTGACTCGCAGAGCAATTTCTATTTTCTTTTTCATCCTTTCCCTTCACACCGACACACCGGGATTTTCGAGTGTGTCAGGCCTTGTATGAGTGGGTGCATTTTGAATGACTGTGATATGTCTGAATAGAGTGACTGTGTTTATATTATCCTTTTGGAATTGATTGTGTCTAATGTTTTTTTGTAAAATGTAAATTTTTTTGTAAAATGTAAATATTTTCGTGTTTCTATTCAAAATAAGTAAAAGAGCTATTAAATAGCTAAAACCTCCAGTGGAAACAATCTGTTCTTCTGTTTGAGTCAAATAATTCATCAGTGTAGGCAATGTTTTCTGTTATTTTGAATCTTTTGAGGTAGCATTTTGGTCACCCCAAGGAGAGTTGACTCCGTAGAGTATCCGGTCCGAAAACCGGACTGGGAAGGGTGCAGAAGCCCATTAGCCTCAATGTACTTAGACAGATGCCCATTGATATTTCTTTGCAGGATCTTAGAGAGGGAAGGCAGAAGTGAAATAGGACGGGAATTGGAGGGAAGAGAAGGATCAGCATTAGTCTTTATTAACAATGGAACAACCATCGCATGTTTCCAGTCAGGGGGAACAGTCAAATTCGTGAGAGATGAATTGAGCAATTGAAGAATATAATCAAGGGAAGGCGATTCAATTTGTCGCAGCACTGTAATGGGCAATAGGTCACAGGGAGATCCGGATTTAATTTTACTGAGGTGATGAGTAAGTGATTTCATGTCCAGAAGTGGCCATGAATCAAGAATGGTCGTTGTTTGTGTTTGGACACAGCAATTATCGGGCGTTGAGGTGGAGCAGGTAGAGAGCTTTGCAGGGGGAGAGAAGGAGGGGTTGGCAGAGCTGGCCAGATTGGAATAAATGGTTTCAACCTTATTAAGAAAGAACTGAGCCAGATCTTCACATTGTGTAGTGTTGAGGATAGGAGGCGGTATCGAGGTGGCAGCGCCGGATAAATCCTTAACAAGATTGAATAGAGTTTTAGCACACTTATTCACCTGGGTGATGGACAAAGAGACATAGTTAGCGTGCGCAGCCCAGCAGTGGGAATGACAGGACTGCTTAATAGTCAGGTAGACTGATTTAGCTTCTGGTGAATACATTTTTCGCCATCGACGCTCTGCGTTTTTTACATTTAGTTTTCTCCCCTTTAAGTTCATCATTGAACCAGGGAGCAGGGCGGCGATGGTTGTTAAGCTTCTTGGTTGAAGGAGGAAGGCTAATGTCGAGGGTGGATTGGATCCAGTTATAGAATGCTGACAGATCCAAGGTGATATCATTACGAAACTTAGGGACATTATTAGACAGCAATGCATTAAACTTGGTGATGTCGAGGTTTTTCCAGTTCCTAAAGGGTATAGCCGTAGACATACTATTGGCAGGGGAAGGATGGGGGACGACTAAATTAAAGCCCACTAAGAAGTCCAGATAAGCAGGATGGCTGCTGGGCAATGTAAAGAGGTCAAATTGGAAAAAATGGGATCGAGAAGGTGGCCTGCTTTGTGTGTGGACCCCCGATTGTGAAATATAATATGCATCGCCGCCAAATCATTAACCAAAGTGCTACCAATAGTGCAATTAGGTTCCTCTAAGTGGAGGTTGAGATCGCCAATGATAATAAAGTTGGCTGAATGTAGTAAAAGTGGAGCGACGGAGTCGGGGAAGTTGAGAGCCCATGAACCAGCAGGGCTTGGAGGGTGATACACCAATAGCCCAGTTAGGGTGAACTGAGGGGACAGAGTGAGTTTAAAAGTAGCTGCTTTGCAATCGGGGATTAGTAGTTCATCAAATTTACAGCGCAAGGTTTTTAAAAAAATAATAGCGATTCCTCCACCCACCCTGTCTCCTCTATCTTTTCTCACAATCACATAGTTAGGGGGCAGGGCTCTGGCCACATCAGGTCCCGAGCAATTGTTAAGCCATGTCTCTGTTAAAAAGATAGCATTGGGTTGTAGATCTACTAAGAGATCAAAAATGTCTGCCTGATGTTTGGGGAGGGAGCGGCAGTTAATACTAAAAAATAGGAAACTGTTCGGGGTAGCAGGCTTACATTTCTTAGCAAATTGGATAGGCGAATGGGTGGTTATGTTAGATGTTGTAGTGTGGCTAAGTTCAGTAAAGCCAGTTTTACAAGAAAATTTGCAATCTGGGCAGGCAGAGATGTTGGTCTCAACATCAGAATTAGCATCCCAGCAGACGTACAAAGGGCTAGGAGACGTGCAAAGATTAAGCAGCTGGGTCGAGGAAAATTAAATTTTGGTGTTATTTTGAGGGGCAGGGGTTTGGGCCCCGGGTCCCAGCCTGGCGCAGACGGGCGCAGACGGGCTGATTATAAAGGGCCCGCCTGGGCAGGGAACGCAAACAATAGAGCGTCCCTTGCCAAAAGATGGCGGCAGCAAATGGCACAACCCGGAAGTGGGTAAAAATTAGCGAGCAAACTTTCCCCTTGGTCTTCCTCCACTCAAACAGTCCGCTCTTGACTGCGGTGAACCAGGGGGGCCAGAGGAAAAAATGCGCGACCCCACACCAGCGTGAAGACAAAAACAAAAGTCCCCACAGGCACACTCAGGTGAGATTCAAAAAATTACAAAGACAGTTTTCCCAACAGTTTTAAAAATAATTGCAAATCACGAGCCTAGACAAATGTTAAAAAATTAGGAAAGTGCAAAGTGCAAGATAGTAGTCATTGGCAAGGGCAGCTCGCACCTCTTAGCTGTTCGAGTAATTATTTCCTGAGTTGTTTTCCTGAGTTGTTTCCTGAGTTGATATTTGCTACCATAGAAAAGTGTGCAATAGCCCGTTTGTTGCCAATACCATTTGCATCTTAAGTTTGGAAACAGCTATCTTTGCAGGGATTGCTCCAACAAACTGGTTGCGGCAAAAAGCATATAGTTTGTCTGGGGCGAAAAAGCTCAGAAGGTAAACTGATTTGGAACTATTGCAGCAAAAAATAAAAAAATAAAATAATTTTGCAATGGAGTGTGAAAACAACGTGCCCCTCGATGGGCTCAGCTTTTGTCTCCCATGTATTTCCCCATCATCTGCTCTAATTAGTGTTATGCGCTATTAATATTGATCCTATTTTTCTGTTCTCTCCTCTCCGTTTCTTGTCAACTGCCTTCATGCACTTTCCGTCCAGCTCATACAAGGCACCACATTCCATCCATCATTTCCTCTAGCCCTTGTTCCCCACCTATCCATTTACTTCTTTATCGTCAGTCTCATTCTTACAACATCTTTTAATTTAGCTGGGAACTCCGCTTGAATTCTTATTTTCCTCCGCTTGAATTATTATTTTCTCCCCTCACCTCGCGAACACCAATTATTGAAGACACAATTGCAAATCCTGACTTACAGACGGAGGGGCATATAATCAAGCCCGATATTGCCGCTTTAGCAGCCGTTTTCGTCCGAAAAGCGTCGATTCAAATATCGCTCTATTATCAAGGACACTCTAACAGGCTTTAGCGCATGTATCCTTGAGATAGTACCCGGTTTTTTATCTTACTTTGCATGTCAGCGATATACATCGCTAATGACATGCAAAGTGGGCGTAACTCAGCAAAACTACATGAGAAACACTTGCGTAATCAGCTTCGCATTATTTACAAGGCTTCACCGGACCGGCGATGCTGGAATAAAAGGGGCGCTAAGCCCCCATTATTACAGGATTTTAACTCCTGCTAGAAATCTGACTTAGCCATCTCTTCAATGGCAGGTGGATTGATGGGCTAAGTACACCATTGCATATCATCAAGTATTTCCTTTACGCTCTTGATTTATCGCAGGTTTTCATCCGCTATTGAAGTTTATCGCCGTCTATTACTGGAATTCACATCGCCTATGAGCAGCGCGTTGATAATACGCTGATAACAGGGCGACGTATTCCAGCGATATGCAGCAATAAGGAAAACAGCTCTATACTCGGTTTGCGATAAATATCGCAAATCGTTGCTAATATGCCCCTTAGAGAGTGATTTTGACTTTGGCAGACAGGGTACTCCATCACAAACGATGTCCACCAAATGGACCAACTGCATGCCCTATTTAGGGCTGGGTCAGAAGGAACGTCAGTTTTCTGATAACAGAGTGTTGACAGAAAGCTTGGTTGACAGTAAGCTTCCTCTGACGATGGAGCCATAGGAAGAGCATTACACGGCCCACCCTCTATAGGGTGGCTAGTGTGATGTCCTTTTTGTTGTCCCTCAAATAGAGATCCCAACTGGGCAGGGAACGGTTGAATGTCAGGGTGGCTGGCATAATCTCCTCTGCCACCCTGAAGGACTTAGTACCATCCGCCAAACTTTGGATCAGACCCAAAGATTTTGCTGCCTCACAGATTTCAGTCTGCATATATATTTTCTAATTTAAAAAAAACTATGAATTGTAAACTGTAACATCCTCCAGCGACAAACAATCTGCTAGTGTAAGCTTGGATGTGATTTGTATAGATTTCCAGTTGTAAGCTGTGGATTGTAGTAACTTCGTTTGAAAAAGTAACTTTCTGAAAATTGCAAGTACAACACTACTATTCATAAATTTACTAACTTCTTTGTAAATTGGTCCTAAAGTTGATTTACTGCAAGTGGACTATCCTCAATTCCCACTCCACCTGTATTGGATCTCTATTTAGAGTTTGACAGACAGTATGCATTGCAAACACAGCAAAATGATGGACGAAGTGCTGAACCTTTTCAACCACTCACCCCCAGTCACAGATCTGGGTTTAATCCATCATTCTCTTGCTCACTATGCCGACCCAGTTTGGACCCAGCCATATGCAAATCAGTCTTGACCCTGTTCCTCATGTGAACAGTCTAGCCTGAACTGCCAGGCCAGGTCCTCCCTGGACTGGAAACAAGCATCCCAGGACCGGTTACTGTCTGATGGCTGATGAGGGGTAATACCATGCAACCGGTTGAAAAGTTTCAGCACTTTCATTCATCTTGTTGGGTTTGACAGTGTACATTGCCTAAATCTTTGCCAATCTCCCATGTTTTCAGACTGTAATTAGAGTAAGATAAACTATGCTGTATCTGCCTGCTGTTAGTCCCAACGTCCAACAAGCTGTGTGTGGTCGACTCTGACTGCTCATAAGAGTTGGCCTACATAGTGTGGCTTTTGGCTATTCCAGATCATTTGGTCCTGGGCCCGCAAACCCAGTGTAAGCTTCTCTGACCCATACCTCTCCTTCAGGGGTCCCTAGTTCCAAAGCCATGACCACAGGCCCCCTCATAGTGAGACATCGGTTGGTGAAGCTTATCTTGGATTCATCGTATTTGGTCACGTTTTGGATCCTTTATGGAATTCGTGTCTGCCTTGATACTAGATCCAGATAAAATCTAAATTATGCTCACTTAATTCCTATAATATTGAGAAATTTGTGTTACGCTTGTTACATGAAATTCTCAAAATTATGCTATTATGCCATGTTATGTAATCACACAGCAGTTTACTACAAATTATAGTGGAAGAGTGCTATAACAAGAGTTTCTGTTGTTTACGACAATTATGTTTTATTGTGCTAAGATATAGCTCTAAATGGCAGATTTGTATTTTGTGTAGCTACGTATCATTTTGCACAGTTTTCCTGAAATTTTATAATTTTCACCCATCCCTGCATTATACCTACAAGGGCATCTGTGTTCCTCAATTCTCAAACAGGTACTGTGGACCCATGTACCATTTTAGGAGTTGTGGTAACACAGTCCCGAAAAGAATCCACAATCCTTTGAGTCAATGTTATTATCAGTCAAATGAACTGCATTAGAAAGTCAGAAACTAAGACTTTTTAGACATTTTTTCAATAAGAGAACTGATTGAAAATAGAAATACTGGTTTATGAATAATTAGTTAAGAAAAAAGAAATCTGTAGCTCGCTATGGATATATGATGTTTAACTTATATAATTTGTCATTCAGATGGGTTACTGACTAAGGGCCTAATTACAAGTCTGGCAGTTCGAGGACCACCAGACTCCTGGTGGTGCGGCGGTGGTCCGACCGCCCTATTACGCGTCGAACCGTAATAAGATTGCTGGCTCTGCCAGGGAAACGGAAGGAAGGGCCATTGTAAAATGCCGGTGGTGCCACTGCGGCATTGCCCTGCATATTACAAGTTGCAGGACCACCAGTGTTTTCATGGAGGTCTTTCCTCCATTAAAAGGCGGGGGTACTGAAAAAAATTGGGGCACTACAGGGGCCCCTGTGCCCCCTCAGCCTTAGGATGCATGCCGGAGGGGCACAACATGTGCCCCCCTGTGTGCATGCCCCCCAGTTTCTGCATAGCATGGACCTTACAGCCCATGCCGTGCAGGAACCTGTGTGGTGTTCCCATTGCCATGCCTTTTTTAAAGGCACCGCCGTCTTTGAAAGAGGACCCGCCACGGGATCAGCACTCCGCCCACCCGCCAGACCTCAAAATTACTTGTAATATGGTGGGCAAGTGGCAGCAACTCTTGGTGGTGTGGGGACATGGCAGTGGTGGGCCACCTGCCCCCGCACTGCCAAATGTCATAATCGGGACCTAAGTGGATAGCGCAACCTGCGCAAGGCCCTTAGCATTGGTTAACCTTACATTAGAGGTAGATTTAAATAAAGGTAAGAATCAGTTTTCACACAGAGTCGACCTCTGGCATTAGCTAAATAAATCCTCTTTCCCATACCTCAAATAAACAAAGAGTTACTGGAGAGGACGACTCTTGGGGGGCTTTCAGAGTAGCAGGCCATAATTTGGGACATTAAAAGAATTGAGTGCAGTGTAATCTGTAAGAAAGTACTGAACACCACCCTATCCAGCAAACCCAGTTTCAGCCCCCGGTAGCCTGATCATTCCAATGCTTTCCCTATTAGGTTTTTTGTAGTTACCTTTAACACCCATTGGGGTGCATTTACAAAAACAAGACATTGTAAAATAACAGAAAATGAACTAACATTGTCAAGCAGGATGTTAATCGAGGGATGCAAAAAGTACTGGGAAGAAATCTATGGCAAAAATGTGAACAACAAAATAGATCCAGGGGTCTGTGTACACAGCTAATTAGAAAGCTCAGCGAGTTAAGGGCTTGCTCCTGCGATTTGTCTTAGATCTGCAGGCCACACATTAAAATCCTGGCATTCTGATCCATTGATAAAATGAATATCAGTAGGTTGTGTCTGAGTAACACTTATTAATTGCAGCACTATAGAATTGCTACAGCCAGTGTTAGTACGTAAAGTAGCTGACGCGCTCTTATAAATTCTACGACTTTTCCCACTAAGAACTCACACCATACGCAGTCCGCCTATAAGCTCCCTGTCGTGAAAACTCTGCTCAATATTTTGTCTTGTGATTATTAGGAGCTCCTCCGGTCCCTTGCATACATTTTTTTAATGCCAAGATGCCAGCCTGCCTTGGAAAACCTCTGGTCCCTCAGGTAAGAATGGCAACGCTTCTTGCAGGGAGGATGTGCGGCAGGCTGTGTCCCTCAAATGAAGCTGTGTTGGGCTTCCGTGGCTCAGCTCTGTTGTGGCTCGATTATTTTGATTTTTGGGGGCTTTCTGGTGGGGGAGCCGCCCCATACTTCTATCTAACATTTTGTTTGATGGGAAGTGCCCCCAGTAACTCCAGCAGCACACCACCTGTAAGGTGAGTGCTGCTCAGTGGCGGCTGGTGACATTTGAAAGTGGTAGGGCGTAAATACTGCACTGTGGCGAGCGAGCGCAGCGCAGCGAGTAAGACCGAACCACCTATGGGGGGTCGGGGCTTTTCCCACGAGAACATTTTGAAAAAAGTGGGCAAATGGTGCATTCTCAAGCACATTTGAGAAAGAGGTGGCTTGGCGAATACATCTCTGGGAGTAGCCAGACAAGTCTCCTTACACTTGCACAGATACATCTCTCTCCCTGCATTCGCATAGGCACAGTCACCCTGCACTCATAGACCCATTACTCACCCTTCCCTGACACATCACTAAGCCAGCATTCACCCATCCACATCACTCACCCTGGCCTCACACAGGCACCCTGCTCACCCTGCACTCACACGGACATCACTAACCCTGGACTCACACAGGCAAACTGCTCACCCTGCACTCACACAGACATCACTCACCCTGGACTCAAACAGGCACACTGCTCACCCTGCACTCTCACAGACATCACTCACCCTGGACTTACACAGACATCACATACCCTGCACTCACACAGGCACACTGCTCACCCTGCACTCACACAGACATCACTCACCCTGGACTCACACAGGCACACTGCTCAACCTGCACTCTCACAGACATCACTCACCCTGGACTCACACAGGCACACTGCTCAACCTGCACTCACACAGACATCACTCACCCTGGACTCACACAGGTACACTGCTAAACCTGCACTCACACAGACATCACTCACCCTGGACTTACACAGACATCACATACCCTGGACTCACACAGGCACACTGCTCACCCTGCACTCTCACAGACATCACTCACCCTGGACTTACACAGACATCACATACCCTGGACTCACACAGGCACACTGCTCACCCTGCACTCTCACAGACATCACTCACCCTGGACTTACACAGACATCACATACCCTGGACTCACACAGGCACACTGCTCACCCTGCACTCACACAGACATCACTCACCCTGGACTCACACAGGCACACTGCTCAACCTGCACTCTCGCAGACATCACTCACCCTGGACTCACACAGGCACACTGCTCAACCTGCACTCACACAGACATCACTCACCCTGGACTCACACAGGCACACTGCTCACCCTGCACTCACACAGACATCACTCACCCTGGACTCACACAGGCACACTGCTCAACCTGCACTCACACAGACATCACTCACCCAGGCTAATTCTAAAATGTGGGAACTCATTTTAGAGATGTTTATAAATAGTCACAAATTAACATTTCCGTTTTCCCCTATGGACTTTGTACAATTTCTGTGGAAAAATATGCCCTGTGGCGGAGACTCAAAGCACTCGAATGTCGAATTTGCTGCCTTGTACTGTCAAGCCACCTGCTAGTCGAGTGGTGTTTCTTTAAACTCATGTGTAAGTAAGACTACATTAGTATGCTTGAGATTAGGCTGCATTTCAAAAAAACTGATGCGATAATGCGGTGTCCCACAAAGCAAGTAAAATATTCGTAATTGAGTGCTATGCTGCGACATGGATGGATGGTGACACTTCACAAAATTATAAAAAACAAAAGCTTAATCTATAAAACTTCGACACAGGCACAGCAGTACTATAATTATTAAAACATATAATAATCATGCCGTACTTCCCTCTAGGGTTAAGGGCTGCTGTTGTAAATATCCCACTAAAGAGAATCGGGGGGAGGGGACAAAACGAATGAAAGAGTAATTTCCCCCCATTTCATATAGGATGCTACTACCTCTTCTCTCTCTGTATAAATAATTATTGCGTGCTCACTCACCTTGAACACGTCCTTTCCCCACTCCAGTCACAACATTTATTGACAGTCGGGAGGTCACAGTTTTGTCTGGAGCACCGGTGATGATGTGCTGCTGCTGCTACCACCTGTGAGTGCTGGGGCAAGCTGGGAGCGTCTCCGAGAAAGTGAAGGAGGGTGGGTGGAATAGTCAGGAGCCTAGAGGCCCAGGATGGTGAGGACTGCAGAAGGGCTACAGGCACGCAGACTGGAATACGAGAGGCCTGCTATGTGAGAGAGTGCGCGCAGGCCACCAAACACATTGCAGCATGTCTCCGTCTAATGAGGGGGCTTTCTCCCTTCTCCCTCCACCCGCTCCACTTGCATGCCCTCGACACTGCGGCAAATCACGTCTTCGGTGCTGAGCGGACTACACCACAATACTTCAAGGCACCCAGAGAGATGACTGAGGCACCTACAGAGCTCTGGGACAAGTAATGGGCAGAACCCAATGAACACTGCGAAGTGACCTGGGTGACACAGGAGTTTGAGCTCAGTTACACTGCACCGCCTAAAAAGACCCATAATGAAGACATAGGCCAAAGTGGTCATTCCAGGTAGCGTTCCACAGTGCACTTCCGGCAACAAGACAATCTGCCAAGACAGCAGACCACGTCATCGGGGTGAAGACAATCTGCTTGTGGCCCTGCACAGGAGGATAAGTGCACTGTGCAAAGGTAGTCCGATTTAACTGGGGGAACACCGACAGCTCGCATGGGGCATTGGAGTGCCTGCAGGCAGGCGTTGATGAAATAACCCAGCAAATAAACCACCCCAGAAGACCCACCTGAACATAGCTGCCAAGGTTCCAGAATGCTATGTGTGACATTTTCGTAATTTTAGTGTAATTATGAGTGACATTCAATGACTATGAGTGACACTTTCTCGCAAGCAAAATCAACCAATGAAGACAAGGGAAACATATACGGAAGGGCACTCATCTAGTATGCTTGTTAGCTGATCGTACAGTAAAACAATTGTGTAACTGTGCAGTATATTTTAAGTGTTTGGTCTGGAGGAGCTCAAATTGAGGATTGAAAACATGCCACAATAGTTGGTATTGGCTTTGCTAATAAGAATACTTTTTTTAAAAGAGTTTTTTATAGCGCGAACTAGACCCGAGATTTCTGGTATCAGAGCGATTTAGATGAGCACCAGTTTTGTTACAGAAGAACACGTTCATTTTTGTTAGGCACTGCGGAGATTAAGTGATTTGCCCAGAATCACAGGATGTTGAGCTTTGTTGCAGAGACTCGAACCGGTTCCCCACCAGCTTCAAAGTTGACCGCTCTAGCTGTAAGACTAAATCTTAGGTTTTGTGATATGCATTACCACCTTCTTTGCAGCAGGCACATTAACCCATTACGCTACTGGTGAGTCAACTTGCACTGGGCAAATCTCTGATCTTTCCCAGGAGGAACATAAAACCCCACGTTCTCTTTGACTTAACAATGGAGTCAGTGCTGGGAAAATAACTTCTGCTGCTTGGCCTGTACACTGCAGCTGCAGACTGTGGGGGTCACTCTCACTGAAAACAGCTGCTTAGACTGTGGGCAGTGCTCTGATGTGCTGGAGACAGTTACAGTCTGAAGAGAGCAGGACGGCACAGTGATATAGATGATTCTGGCGCTCCTCTCTGCATACCATAGAGTACTGCGTTGCACCTTATCTGCTGCAGTAGCTTGTGATTTTGTTAAGGCATGAACAGCATGCTTTTTTTCAGAGAAGGGTCTGAATTTTACACATCTGTTTTAAGGCGTAGTTCATTCACGTTAAGCGTTACTCTGCCTCTTCGGAACGGATAATTAGGGAGAATGGTACTCTGCCTCGAAGCTTGTTTTGACCCATGTCAGCTGTTTGCGTCTCGTCTACCGTTTAACATGCATAACATAACAATCTCGAACCTCAGTCAACCCGATCTCCTTTTGTAATAACTATGGTAGCTGATCCCAGCTCCTTTAGGCCTCTGCAACAGTGGGAACGAAGGTGTGACCAATGTTCTCATCCTCTACGAGAATATCTTATTGAAAGTTCTTTGTTTAAACTAGAATTTCAGTATAGCACAAACTGAAACAAATCAATGCAGGATCAAAAATGTAATCTTCAAATGTTTAGCTTTTTTTCTGCAAAATGTACACGTGATGGGGGAAGTATAGTATTATAGCGCTACGCTTTGGCTCTTTTATCACAAAAAGTGATCAGAAATCAATTGTGAAATATTCACCACATTTGAAGAGGGCATGGTGTGGCTGGCACGCAGCTTCACAGTCTTCAGGCCCTCGGCACATTCTGTTACCGTGATAGCCCCTGGAGAACACTCCCTCCCCCCTCTACCCGCACACCCTTGCAGCAGGGGAAGGCAGAACGTGTCACGGAGGACTCCCTTGAATTTATTTCTGGTGGCAGCAATTCCTGGTGGCCCGGGCTGGTTGCAATAAGATTTTAAAATTGAAAACATTCTGCCTGCGCCGACTGGAGCCTTTCAGTCCCTGACACAAGCAAGACAGCTGGTGAACTTCGTCCTGTAGCTGCACAATCACTGCATGGACGCCTAGTAGTAGTAAACTTCGCTGTGTTTAGCAAGCCCTCCGGCTGCACACACTGACCAATTAGTGGCGGGGGAGGTTGGACAGGCCAGTCTACCTTACATAACAATCAAAACACCGTCCAATCAGGGTGAACAATCCAAGCTTAGTAGAACTCACATAGGTTGCTGTGCCCCGTCTGCTTTGTGTTTCTTTAACCTAACGAAGCATCAGACTCTAACAACCATAAAAAACGCTAATACACTCAGCTTTGAAGTACGCTGATTTGCGTGACAATCGTTTTACATGCGGTAATGCGGTAATGCAACCTAAAATGCGTTAGTGTCACACAAGATGTGTGACACTTGGCAGGGCTGCCTGAACATTACTTTTACCCACTGCACACCATGATGGGAGGAAAAGGTGTACCTTTACGTTACTAGAGATGTTCCTAAGTAAAAGTAAGGGTGAGGGAGGGATGTAATTAGTAAATGCTCACAGTATCCGGCTACCGGCTTTGATGTCCCCAGTTTCTTCAGCCCGTCCAAAGGCAGCAGGTCGGCTGAGTCATTGTAATCGTGCATGAACTGCACCAACTTCTTTATCCTCCTCTGTTGCTACTTGCTCCCTGATCTCGGCCTCCTTCCTCCCCGAGTCCGACAGCATGCCCGTCTGCCCGAGTAGAACATCTGGGTGGCGGACCCCAGGGGGGCATACACTTACAGCGCTCATCCATTCTCTCAGCTTTCCTTAACAGTTCCCGCGACCCGCCCTCATTATAAAGCAGGAGAGGAGACTAGGTCGGATCTCACCCAGCTGGCAGCTCTACCGGTACGTACTCAGAGAGTTTAGGCGGGGCCGCGGGGAGTACAGTTTGGCTTTGGTTTTTTTTAGTTGTTAACTTCAGTGCCACATCGGGGCTTGCTGTGCTCTGTCGCACATCCTGGTGGTGGCATCCTCAGACTGTTCTGGTCACGGTGGTCTTGCAGGGCAGCTTTCATGAACTGCTCACTGACTGACACTCGCAGGCGCAGCAATCTTCCGGGCATCGCTGACGCTGTGGGACACCCAGCGCTGGAGATGCGGCCGCAGCGCTCCTCGTGCACGTGGTGGGCCTAGTTTAAATTCTAGGGCTCGTGCGGAGGTAACTCAGCCAATCCTGGCGCAGCATAACATCGCCACTGCGCCACGATTGGTTAAAGAGCAGGGCTTATACTGCCCAGTGGCGTAACTGGGGTTGGTGTCACCCGGTGCGGGTAACTCATGGTGTCACCCCCTCACGACTTACCGCATGGACCACCTCTGTCGAAATGTACGGCGCTAGGTACTGTCTTACTCCCTCTAGCTCCCTCTCTCTGTCTAGCTCTCTCTAGCTCCCTCTCTCTGTCTTACTCCCTCTAGCTCCCTCTGTCTCCCTCTCTCTCTGTCTTACTCCCTCTAGCTCCCTCTCCCTCTGTCTTACTCCCTCTAGCTCCCTCTCTGTCTTGCTCCCTCTAACTCCCTCTCTCCCTCTCTTACTCCTTCTAGCTCCCTCTCTCTCTCCCTGTCTTACTCCCTCTAGCTCCCTCTCCCTCTGTCTTACTCCCTCTAGCTCCCTCTCTGTCTTGCTCCCTCTAGCTCCCTCTCTCCCTCTCTTCCTCCTTCTAGCCCCCTCTCTCTCTCTGTCTTACTCCCTCTAGCTCCCTCTGTCTCTGTCTTACTCCCTCTAGCTCCCTCTCTCTCTGTCTTACTCCCTCTAGCTCCCTCTCTCTGTCTTACTCCCTCTAGCTCCCGCTCTCTCTCTCTTACTCCCTCTAGCTCCCTCTCTCTCTCTTACTTCCTCTAGCTCCCTCTCTCTCTGTCTTACTCCCTCTAGCTCCCTCTCGCTCTTGTTTTACTCCATCTAGCTCCCTCTCTCTCTCTCTCTGTCTTGCTCCCTCTCTCTGTCTTACAACCTCTAGCTTCCTCTCTCTCTGTCTTACTCCCTCTAGCCCCCTCTCTCTTACTCTCTCTAGCTCCCTCTCTCTCTCTTACTCCCTCTAGCCCCCTCTCTCTCTGTCTTGCTCCCTCTAGCTCTCTCTCTCTCTTACTTCCTCTAGCTCCCTCTCTCTCTGTCTTACTCCCTCTAGCTCCCTCTCTCTCTTGTTTTACTCCCTCTAGCTCCCTCTCTCTCTCTGTCTTGCTCCCTCTAGCTCCCTCTCTCTGTCTTACTCCCTCTAGCTTCCTCTCTCTCTGTCTTACTCCCTCTAGCCCCCTCTCTCTTACTCCCTCTAGCCCCCTCTCTCTCTCTCTTACTCCCTCTAGCCCCCTCTCTCTCTGTCTTACTCCCTCTAGCTCCCTCTCTCTCTGTCTTACTCCCTCTAGCTCCCTCTCTCTTACTCCCTCTAGCTCCCTCTCTCTCTGTCTTACTCCCTCTAGCTCCCTCTCTCTTACTCCCTCTAGCTCCCTCTCCCTGTCTTGCTCCATCTAGCTCCCTCTCTCTATCTTAATCACTCTAGCTCCCTCTCTCTGTCTATCTCCCTCTTGTTGTATAGCTCCTATATATCCTTATATCGTGTTAAGTTAGCATAGGTACATTTGAGATTTAAACGCCATTTTTCCTTTCTTGCAACTTCTGCACACGACCCTTAATTGTTGACTTAGCTTTCAACCCAGTGGTTTGCCGTGGTGTATGTGAGAATAATATGTTATTGCTCTGATATCAGTTTTGTTTAATAAACCATGTCTGCACGGAGAGTGCTGAAGTTTCAGGAGCAACACGATATGGAATTGTTATGAGGTCTGATCTCCACGCCTTCATAGTCATAACACAAGTGCAGCCTTTGCCAACTTGGGCTTGAGGCGGGATTGATATTGCTTTGCACGAGAATTGTTAACACACTTGGTGCGGTGCACATGCAGAGAGAGCTGGTGTATGCTGATGTGATTCCTTCATGCTAGGACACTAAGGTATGGGCCCGCCCTAAAACAACCCAAAGAGACCTTCTTAGCTAATAATATAATATATGTGTTAGGGAGGGTGAGATATAAGTGTTGTTAACTCTTATTCATTACAGCATGTTAACATGCTGTCACCATTCGCTTTTTATGTCTTAGTAACTATGCTGATAATTTTGCTACTGATAATAAGTATACTTGTATTATCTAAGATACTGCGCCTGAGAAGACGGCATTAGTAAATAAACATTTCAAATGCACATGTGTCTTCTTTACTCCATGTTCTGGTTTGTAATGATAATATAACGAAAGAGTGTTCATGAGTCCCACGTACCCTGAGGTACTGTAAGTTCATGTTCTGGTTTGTCTAAACATTGGGAGTTTGATATGTCCAATGAGACACTGTAGCTAGCTCGGTAAGGGGTGAGTTGGTTGCTAAGGTAAGTTTTGGGACATCCTAATTTGCCGAGGTTCCACTCCTCTGTGCACAGTTCTGTGTGAGTACAGAAACCCTGCAACATGGCGCCCAACGGTTTCGGTGGTCTTATATCATGACACTCGAGTAGTTTATCGTTCATGCCTTAACCCCTTCACGTCCGTTTCCGGAAAACGGGGTGTTGGTGAAACCTACCTATTTTTTGAAATAGGTCTTTATTCAAGCTTGATTCTTACTTAAACGGTTTCTTTGAATTACTACCCAGTTGTGCTACAAAGTATTCTTTGTGTTTTCTTGTTTCCAATTCTGTAATGGCGGCAGCGGTGGCTATTGCGCAGCATAGTCGCGTAGCGGTACGCAACCATCTTCAGACGTACCAGGTCCCAGTAGATGGGATGGCTGTGATTTTCGTGGTAAGTGCAGATCCGGCGTTTCCTTACGAGTTGTTTTACTCTTGGGTTACGTTTCCGGCTGTGGACGCTAATTCTGGTTTGTTCCACTCCTACACCGCCTCGGATGTCCCGGCTGAATATACGCCATACAGGGAATTGGAAATACCTATTGATCATTGGCAGCATCGAGTTTGGTTTGATGGCGCCCTCCCCCACTCTTTGTCCCGTGCGAGGTTAGGTCCACTCTCAATTCCAGGTACTAATTGGCCTGCGTTGGGTGGCTTTACCCCGCACCCGAATCACGGGGCTTGCACCCTGGCAGAAATTCGCAGGCTGCATGTAGTTTCCATTTCCGTGATTCGTGCTTTAGTTCAATATATCGGTCGACATCTTCCTGGTGGGCCCCAGGGGGGTGCGGCCGCCCCCATGGAACGAGGCGGAATGCGTCTCAATCCAGTGATGGTAAATTCGGTTTTTGGTGCGCGTCCTGTTGACAACGATGACTTCCCATTCTGGCTAGCAGAGAAGTTTGATCAACTGGAGGCGGTTTTTCCGAATTCTACTCCTGCTGATAAACATAGAATGTTAACGATTACTCTACCGAAGGATATTACTCCTGAACTTGCTGACTGTGAAAGCTGGGGAAAAACTTTTGCGGCAGTTTATACGAGGTGCTTCGGCACCCCGTCTATGAATGCCCTGCCTGAAATCATTAGACGTGTTCAGAATGATCACGGTCCAGAGGCAGCGGTGGAATTGGGTATGCGCCTGTGTGGTTCATTTGAGATTGTAAGTGATCTCATTCTCTCCAATGTTAAAGGAGATGCAGTTAACTTTCAGGTGTCGAATGCTTTGGCTGCTCTGCCCGATGCCGACAAACCCCGCCAGTTAGCAAAGATTGTAGTGGCCGCTTATAAAACGATAGGCCGCACAAGTAGAGGTCTGAAATATTTTCCAGTGAAGGATAAAAAACAACCTCAGGGACAATCTGCTGTGACAGATGCCCAGCCCAAGTCCAAAAAATCGAATTGGCCTAAAAAACAGACACAGGGGAAGCAGGCAATGCAGACTCAGGGTACTTTTCCTGCGATACAATCTCCTGCGCCACCCGAAAAAGTTTATGATTTGCGCGACCGCGCGATGATTAAATCGCCTGATCGTTTTCAGGGTTCTGATCAACGCTCTCCTCGTTCCTTTCAGGACACATCGGCCCCGAAGACCGGTGGAGGAGGAGGGGGTGGACGTGGACGTGGTGGCCAACAAGGACGTGGTCAGTCCCGCCAGACGGACGGCGCAGTGAAGCAGGAGGATTCTACGCCTAGGCGTCCGCAGTTTGCGAAAAAGAAAGTCGCAGCCTTAACAGCGCATCGATATGCCACAGATAGTGAGAACGCGGCTTCGGAATCTGACGTGGGCTCTGACCTTGCTGGACAGCGCGGCGGAGATAACCATAGTCAGAGAGGCGCTGCGTCCACTACTGAGGGTGACAGCGACTGATGTCTACGTTGTGATAGAAACAGCGGATACGAGACTTGCTCCCCCTGAAAGACTATATGAAATTGTCCTGTTAATTGAAGGTGACATACAGCGTACCGTTAAAGGTGTATTTTGGGAGAATCTTTCTTCTACATATGATATTTTACTTTCGGAGGCTGACTGGCCCCCACCTTTTGTGCTCGCGGCGCCGCGAGGGGAGGAGGTGATCCTACCCAGTTTCGCGAACACTGTCTCGAAAGAGCATGCGCAGCATTTTGCAGAAGAGTGGGCTCGGGCTCTCGCGCCGGCTCTGTACCGTAACCAATGTGGTTGGGATAAATTGTCGCCTTGCCACGAAATTCCGTTGCGGTCTCAGCCGCAGCCTCAACCTCAATATCCCATTCGGCGTGAAGCAAAATCTTCCGTCGCGGAAATCCTTGTACAATTGGAATATCAGGGAGTTATTGAAACGTGTGTGTCACCGATGAATAATCCCCTTTTTACTGTGAACAAACCTGACGGATCATATCGTTTGGTTTTGGATTACCGGCATTTAAACTCGCATTGCCGTAACTGTGCTGTACAGAATACCCACGGCTCTGCCCTAGTGGATAGTCTCGTGCGTAAGCGTTTCAAGACAACGCTTGACATATCCAATGGTTTTTATGCCCACAGATTGGACAGCTTTAGCTCCCAATGGACCAGTTTTACGAGCGCTGGAGTCCAAAAGCAATTCCGGCGTCTTCCAATGGGCTACAAGAATAGTCCTGGTGTATTTACCGCTCGAATTGTCTCTATTCTGGAGGCACTCGACCCTGATGCTTTTTCGTATGTGGATGACATATATCTCACAGACGACGATATTTGGGAGCATCTGTGTCGTGTGAATTCTCTTGTTTGCAACTTCGCAGACATGGGTTACAAATTCAACTTTGCAAAATCGCACATTGCAGAACACACAGTGTTGTTTTTGGGCTATGAGCTCAACAATGAAGGTAGAGGTTTGGCTCCTCACTTCTTAGAGAAGTGCGCACAATTGCGCGCTCCAACAACACTGAAAAAATTACAGTCTTTACTGGGCTTTTTGAATTTCGGTAGGACTTACATTCCGGAATATGCCCAGCGTATCAAGCCTTTGTATGCTTTGATACAACCAACTTTCTCAAAATCATGCTGGCTGCCTGAGCATTCAGCCATTTTGCAAACCTTGCAGGCTGATCTGCTCGCTTCTAAATATTTACTGACTCGTGATAACCACACCAACCTGGTAATAAGAATAATTCCTGGGACGGTGGGTTTCACATACCTCACTTTTAATGAAGGTGACACAGTACCTATCGCTTACAAGTCACACTTGTACACTTCGGCTGAGATGCGGTTTCCCACAGTGGAAAAAGTTTTAACTGCTGTACAGATGGCAATTCTAAAAGAACGGGCTCTGTCACAGGGGAAACGCATGCTAGTGGTAACACCCTGTCCTCATTTGGAGGCAGTCACGAAAGCCAGTGTACCAAATTCAAAGGCTTTGCACCCTCGGTGGATTCAGTGGGCTGCGTCATTGTCATCCACGGATGTCATGTTTATTTTTGACGCTTCCTTACGGTCGCAGGAGTACTTGCAGTATGAATTCGTTCATCCTGCTCCTCTGGCGATGCGACCTTTGGAGGACTTCCATTGCATCATTTACACTGATGGGTCGGCGCAGGTTGCGCATGGCTCTAAACATGCCTACGTTTCCGCATGCGCCATTGTGGTCGGTGCTATGTTGAATGATGAGTTCATTTCCAGGGAGGTACACACGTTGCCCCTGGGCGATTGCACCGCACAATTGGCAGAGCTTCGTGCTCTATTACTAGCTTTGGAGTACGCAGATCCAAGTGTTACTACTCTAATTGTAAGTGATTCTTACTACTGTGTCCAGTCTTACAATGAAAACTTGTTCTTTTTGATTCAAAATGACTTTCATGATTCCAAGGGTAGCACAATAAAACATAAAATGATCTGGGTTCGAGTGGCAGAGCTTAAGGCTATGTTGCCACTCGTTTATGTGATTCATACTCTCGGTCATCAGCGCGTAGGAGTTCACGCTGTTGGCAACTCGCTTGCTGATGAAGCAGCGAAATCAGCAGTATCTACATACTTAGTTGCAGCAGTTACTAGGTCTAAAACCAAGATTGATAGCGACATCTTGGCAGCGATTGCTGCCTCTGAGAAGGGAAGTAAACATCCTGCGGGATTCCCTTCGAAGTATAAATACCACTTAAGTCCCGAAAAGGTTCCTTTTGTGACAATTCCTGATGTTGGGGAACGGCTGATTCCCAACTCGGATCGCAGAGCAGACTTGATTACAGCGGCTCATGAAGGTGTGGCGTCTGCGCATGCGGGCGTCTCGGCCACTGTAACTCAATTACAATTACGTTTCTGGTGGCGGGGACTGTACAAACAGACGCGTGATTATGTCCTTCTTTGTGACATATGTCAGCAGATTAAACCTTCAACTGCTACGCGTCCGCCTCAGACTCAGTTGTACATTTCTAATAAACCGCTAGGCTGTGTTTATTTAGATCACTGCGGTCCATTTTCATCTGATACTGCGTATAAATACATCTTAGTAGCAGTTGACTCATGCACACGCTTTGTGTGGGTATGGCCACATCGCAGCGCTGATTCACGGACTGTCATTAGAGATTTGCGTATCTTTATAGGGATTTTTGCCTGTGGTACCTTCCATTCGGATCAGGGTCCGGCTTTCGCCTCTAAGGCGTATAAGGATGCCATGACTTCGATGGGGGTCCAAGTCAAGTTTTCGTCACCCTACAGACCTGAGGGTAATAGTGTAGTTGAACGAATGAACCGTGATTTAAAGCAATCTTTGACAGCCCGAGTTATAGGCACTGGCAGAAACTGGCTGGCTCACCTCTATGGCGTGCAGCGTGCTCTTAATAATCTCCCTAGAAGGTCTCTGGGTGGGCGGACCCCATACGAAATGCTCTTTGGCATCAAGATGTACGTCCCTGACCTTGACGGTCTAGACTCAGTGGTTCGCGCCACTTCCTTTGACGCAGATGAACATTGCAATGTTTTACAGAATCTACAAAAGACCAGAGACACTCTTGCAAAGGAACATTTGCCCTCCACATCGGATGATGCGTTGCAGATCCCGGTAGTTGGCTGGCTACCCCAAGTTGGAGAACTGGTTCGGGAGAAGATCGACAACAAGAAAGAGTTTGGTCCCTCCTATCGAGCTCCAGTCCCAGTGCTTGGAGTGAAGGGCACAAGAACAGTCATTTTACCACCACTTCCAGGTCGTAAGGAAAACAGGTTTATTTCTATTGACAATGTCAAGATACACAGAGTGGCCGATTCTTCTTAGTATGACACCGGCTGTTTCCTGTCCTTCCATTGTGAGAAATTCAATTATGCCCACTGCTTCTGATAATGAACCTGAGGTGGCCATCGAATTACCTGCTGTTTCCAGTCCTTTATTAAATAATTTGCCCGGAACAAACATGGATGAGACAGACTATACATACCCCACTGATTTGTCCATGCCTGACCTGCAAGCTCGTTTAGCCACGGAATCCAGATTTTCATTTGACTCTGCTTCACTTGCCTCGAAAAAACCCTCTCAAATTGCGGAATATGCTAGCCTGTTTAAAAAACATTTTTTGATTCCTCCTTGGATATACATTTGGCTGGTCCTTTTTTCGGTTTACCTTTTTATGTCATTTGGTTTTGTGTTTTATTTTTTTCGGATTATGAATGGACACTATGTCGAGGAGAGAACTTGCATTACTCATTTAAATGGAACATTGGCCCCACTTTCCTCTTCACATTCTACACACAGGTTAAAAAGAGACTTGACTTTGGTTAACATCACAGCGTGGCCTGTTCTGGATGGAATCGCGTGGGATGCAGTTCGTTTTCAGATTCATGGCCCAACGGAAGTCGTTAATGTTCCTAATGTACTAAGAGTTAATATGGGGGATGTGGTGAAACAAAACATTCGTTCTGATGATTGGGATGTTAATGCTGTGGAAAGTTTGTTTTCTGATTTGAAATACTATGCTGCTTTTGATGCTGAGGATTTATATTTAGAATCTGCTAATTATGGTGAATTGTTCTGTTACCAACATTATGGCAATCACTTCTTACACAAAACATCTTCCCGAAGGGAGGCTGTTAATTTTACTCAGTGGGAACATTGCCCAGCTCCTACACAAGGAAGTTCAGAAACGTTTCTTAAAAAGTATACTTATTTCACTGACTTTAACCAGTCCAATCCCGAGTCCTTTTATTTTAAATTTCACAAACAGCCACTGTCCAAGGTTAGACTTACCGATACAAAATTGTTGTACTCGAAGGCCTTCCTAGATCAATTAGTTACTGGGGGCTATGAGTTATGGAAGGGAACTATAGACCTTAAATCAGTTTGGGGTTCGAGGGCCTGGCAGGTACGAGGCACTGAGGCTTTGCACCGTGCATGTCTCATCCCGAATCATATGTTGTTTTTAAATGAAACCATTTCCCAGACCACATGCTTTGGATTGGCTACATCTAAAAGGTTAAACACCCCGTCTTTCCCGGAGTTGGAGGAATATGAGAATTGGAGTAATTTTACTCAATTGTCCACTAAAAATATACAGACTCTGCTTCTTAATTCCTCCTTTAACATTTCCAGTATGAATCCCAAGGGTTGGCTGCTTTGGCACCGTAGTGCTGATTCTTGCCAAAAAAGATTTTTAAATATAACTGACGGTTTTAAGACTGTTAGATCTGATCCCCGTTTTGATTTGAGTCATACTGTCACCTCTTACTCTGTGGGCAAGTTGTGTCAAGCTTGGCTGAAACATTCAACTTTACCTGCGGTTAAGTATCACCTTTCCAAACTGAATGCGGACGTGGATTTGAATGATTTCATTAAAGGCCCAGCTAGTGGCAGGTCGAAAAGGTGGTTATATGGTGTTTACAATGAAATTTGGAAACTCTCACAGATTGAGGCTGCTTCACGCCTTAGGGCTATTGATCAGGCAAATCTTGAGAAAGTGCTTGCAGTGGTTGACAATAGCATTAACGTGCTTTCCTCTAGAATTTACACATTAGATAATATTGTGTCGTCTGTTGTTGATATTGTGCATGATGAAGTGTCTGTATTATACCATGGTCAAAATCAATTACGTTCAATCATGCAGTTTGCATGGACACTTCAGACTCTAAAAATGGGTAAAGTTCCCTGGGGATACATGAACGTTTCCTCTTTATTTGCACCGTTTAATTTGACAGACAAACAACGCTTGCTTTCAATGCGTGATGCTTCCTTTTCTATGCTCCATATTGAAAGATTGGAGTCTTTACCTTTTTCTGTGGCAGAAGCCACTGCTGCTACGTGGCTTATCCACGGTTTAATAACACTGCCTTTTGCTTTATATAAGTTTTCAAATTGTATGAAATATGTGCCAATAGGTCGTTTTGAACCCTTAGGTAGCGGTTTTCTTCATGAGGTCTGGTCACTCCCATACACATACAGATGTTTCAAGGATGAACAAGAAGTTTATCTAACAGGGGATGAGTGTTCTGAGACGCCAGATCATTCTTTAATGTGCAGACACATACAGTTACACGGTTCATGTAACAAGGACCGACCGAATATGGCTTGCGTTTTACAGGGCACGCCAGTTCCTGCTATCATCCCCACGTTTAAATTGTTAGAGAATGGTAGTTATTTAATGCTCAATAATGAAAACTGTTGTGGTTTAATTAAAGGTATAGCTTTCATAGTAACAGTTAGTGAGCGAGTTATTTGCTGCAGAAATGTTCTTTATCCTCCCACACGTGAACATAGGGAGTCTTCCATTTGGCCACAGATACCGACCTTGGGAGCAGAATTCAGCGGCATGGCTAGAATAAGAGCTCTATTGTCCCAGAAAGAGGTGGCCTTGAGCTCGGCCCGTGAAACTTTCGTGCTTCACATTGCTAACACCCGTACGGAGGTTCAGGCTCTTTTAAACACTGATTTGCCTTTGCATTTCGGAGCCATGGTCCGTTCTATCTTTAACGCATCCTCCACAACGGGCCTAGCACATTTTTTTAAAGTTGTTAGCGGTGGTCTCGTGACTTCCTTTGAGAAGATTTTTGGAGTCATCCCTGCCTTCTTCCATTCTATTTTTTCATCCTTATTTGGAGGGTTCCCGTTTTTGCTTGCTTTAGCGGCTGGCGCATTGGTGGTTTTCTGCCTTTTTAAATATGGATGCCCTTCCTGTGCAAGACCACGCACAGCTACTACAGACGCGGTTTCGCAACCGCATGCTTGATTACTATGGCACACTGCCGTTAGCGACTCTAAGCACGGCGTTTGGATTATCTTTTCGGTTCTCCTATTTCACCTGTGTCCAGCCTGTATTTCGCTGTCTGACCTGTGATTTCCTTTGGGCCATTGATTTGTGTCTCTGCGGACCAGTATCTTCTGACGTCGATTTTGATCAACTGATGAGTCCTATCATTGCTCACGAGTTGGTTTGTTCTGACGAAAGGATTATGGCCTTGGCGGTGGCACATGGACTAATGGGTCCCTGGGATGTGTTGTCGGCAGCGCAAAATTTCTTGGAACGAAGTTTTCTTGAAAACCCACCGAGCTGTCCTCTGATGGTTATAGAGGATGCGGTGCTGGAAGATCACGTATGTTCCTTTCATCTTTTAAATTGGATGGCTGAACTGTTTTCGGATGAGGACAGTGACTTCCTCCTGGAGGCTGTTGCAGCTTACTTTTCATATACAGTCTTATCATAGACGCTGCCTCAAATTGACATGCTGATTGATGGCATTTCCTTCTTTTATTGACTTTTAGTCAAGACATTTTTTTCTTGCCTATTGGCTTGAGCCACATTATACTTGTGGGCTTTTTTTTTTAGCATTATTTTTTATAATTGAATTTTTATTCATGCTCGTTTATATTTGGATTCTGCTCTCATGTGATGGCACTTCTGTTATCTTATTTAGTCCGTTCTCGGATCATGGGGGGGTGTTGTATAGCTCCTATATATCCTTATATCGTGTTAAGTTAGCATAGGTACATTTGAGATTTAAACGCCATTTTTCCTTTCTTGCAACTTCTGCACACGACCCTTAATTGTTGACTTAGCTTTCAACCCAGTGGTTTGCCGTGGTGTATGTGAGAATAATATGTTATTGCTCTGATATCAGTTTTGTTTAATAAACCATGTCTGCACGGAGAGTGCTGAAGTTTCAGGAGCAACACGATATGGAATTGTTATGAGGTCTGATCTCCACGCCTTCATAGTCATAACACAAGTGCAGCCTTTGCCAACTTGGGCTTGAGGCGGGATTGATATTGCTTTGCACGAGAATTGTTAACACACTTGGTGCGGTGCACATGCAGAGAGAGCTGGTGTATGCTGATGTGATTCCTTCATGCTAGGACACTAAGGTATGGGCCCGCCCTAAAACAACCCAAAGAGACCTTCTTAGCTAATAATATAATATATGTGTTAGGGAGGGTGAGATATAAGTGTTGTTAACTCTTATTCATTACAGCATGTTAACATGCTGTCACCATTCGCTTTTTATGTCTTAGTAACTATGCTGATAATTTTGCTACTGATAATAAGTATACTTGTATTATCTAAGATACTGCGCCTGAGAAGACGGCATTAGTAAATAAACATTTCAAATGCACATGTGTCTTCTTTACTCCATGTTCTGGTTTGTAATGATAATATAACGAAAGAGTGTTCATGAGTCCCACGTACCCTGAGGTACTGTAAGTTCATGTTCTGGTTTGTCTAAACATTGGGAGTTTGATATGTCCAATGAGACACTGTAGCTAGCTCGGTAAGGGGTGAGTTGGTTGCTAAGGTAAGTTTTGGGACATCCTAATTTGCCGAGGTTCCACTCCTCTGTGCACAGTTCTGTGTGAGTACAGAAACCCTGCAACACTCTCTTCCTGTCTTACTCCCTCTAGCTCCCTCTGTCTCCCTCTCTGTCTTACTCCCTAGCTCCCTCTCTCTCTGTCTTACTCCCTCTAGCTCCCTCTCTCTGTCTTGCTCCGTCTAGCTCCCTCTCTCTCTGTCTTACTCCCTTTAGCTCCCTCTCTCTCTGTCTTTGTCCCTCTAGCGCCCTCTCTCTGTCTTGCTCCCTCTAGCTCCCCGTCTCCCTCTCTGTCTTACTCCCTCTAGCTCCCTCTCTCTCTTTTACTCCCTCTAGCTCCCTCTCTCTGTGTCTTGCTCGCTCTAGCTCCCTCTCTCTATCTTACTCCCTCTAGCTCCCTCTCTCTGTCTAGCTCCTTCTCTCGCTGTCTTACTCCTTCTCTCGCTGTCTTACTCCCTCTAGCTCCCTCTGTTTCCCTCTGTCTCTCTGTCTTACTCTCTCTAGCTCCCTCTCTCTGTCTTACTCCCTCTAGCTCCCTCTCTCTATCTTACTCCCTCTAGCTCCCTCTGTCTCTGTCTTACTCCCTCTAGCTCCCTCTCTCTCTTGTTTTACTCCATCTAGCTCCCTCTCTCTCTCGGTCTTGCTCCCTCTCTCTGCCTTACTCCCTCTAGCTTCCTCTCTCTCTCTGTCTTACTCCCTCTAGCTCCCTCTCTCTCTCTGTCTTGCTCCGTCTAGCTCCCTCTCTCTCTGTCTTACTCCCTTTAGCTCCCTCTCTCTCTGTCTTTGTCCCTCTAGCACCCTCTCTCTGTCTTGCTCCCTCTAGCTCCCTGTCTCCCTCTCTGTCTTACTCCCTCTAGCTCCCTCTCTCTCTCTTACTCCCTCTAGCTCCCTCTCGTCTTGCTCACTCTAGCTCCCTCTCTCTATCTTACTCCCTCTAGCTCCCTCTCTCTGTCTAGCTCCTTCTCTCGCTGTCTTACTCCTTCTCTCACTGTCTTACTCCCTCTAGCTCCCTCTGTTTCCCTCTTCTCTGTCTTACTCTCTCTAGCTCCCTCTCTCTGTCTTACTCCCTCTAGCTCCCTCTCTCTATCTTACTCCCTCTAGCTCCCTCTCTCTCTGTCTTACTCCCTCTAGCTCCCTCTCTCTCTTGTTTTACTCCATCTAGCTCCCTCTCTCTCTCTGTCTTGCTCCCTCTCTCTGTCTTACTCCCTCTAGCCCCCTCTCTCTTACTCCCTCTAGCTCCCTCTCTCTCTCTTACTCCCTCTAGCCCCCTCTCTCTCTGTCTTGCTCCCTCTAGCTCTCTCTCTCTCTGCCTTACTTCCTCTAGCTCCCTCTCTCTCTGTCTTACTCCCTCTAGCTCCCTCTCTCTCTTGTTTTACTCCATCTAGCTCCCTCTCTCTCTCTGTCTTGCTCCCTCTAGCTCCCTCTCTCTGTCTTACTCCCTCTAGCTTCCTCTCTCTCTGTCTTACTCCCTCTAGCCCCCTCTCTCTTACTCCCTCTAGCTCCCTCTCTCTCTCTTACTCCCTCTAGCCCCCTCTCTCTCTGTCTTACTCCCTCTAGCTTCCCCTCTCTCTGTCTTACTCCCTCTAGCTCCCTCTCTCTTACTCCCTCTAGCTCCCTCTTCTCTGTCTTACTCCCTCTTAGCTCCCTCTCTCTTACTCCCTCTAGCTCCCTCTCCCTGTCTTGCTCCCTCTAGCTCCCTCTCTCTCTATCTTAATCCCTCTAGCTCCCTCTCTCTCTATCTTAATCCCTCTAGCTCCCTCTCTCTGTCTAGCTCCCTCTCTTCCTGTCTTACTCCCTCTAGCTCCCTCTGTCTCCCTCTCTGTCTTACTCCCTAGCTCCCTCTCTCTGTCTTACTCCCTCTAGCTCCCTCTCTCTCTCTGTCTTGCTCCGTCTAGCTCCCTCTCTCTCTGTCTTACTCCCTTTAGCTCCCTCTCTCTCTATCTTACTCCCTCTAGCTCCCTCTCTCTGTCTAGCTCCTTCTCTCCCTCTCTTACTCCTTCTAGCTCCCTCTCTCTCTCCCTGTCTTACTCCCTCTAGCTCCCTCTCCCTCTGTCTTACTCCCTCTACCTCCCTCTCTGTCTTGCTCCCTCTAGCTCCCTCTCTCCCTCTCTTCCTCCTTCTAGCTCCCTCTCTCTCTCTGTCTTACTCCCTCTAGCTCCCTCTGTCTTACTCCCTCTAGCTCCCTCTCTCTCTGTCTTACTCCCTCTAGCTCCCTCTCTCTGTCTTACTCCCTCTAGCTCCCGCTCTCTCTCTCTTACTCCCTCTAGCTCCCTCTCTCTCTCTTACTTCCTCTAGCTCCCTCTCTCTCTGTCTTACTCCCTCTAGCTCCCTCTCGCTCTTGTTTTACTCCATCTAGCTCCCTCTCTCTCTCTCTCTGTCTTGCTCCCTCTCTCTGTCTTACAACCTCTAGCTTCCTCTCTCTCTGTCTTACTCCCTCTAGCCCCCTCTCTCTTACTCTCTCTAGCTCCCTCTCTCTCTCTTACTCCCTCTAGCCCCCTCTCTCTCTGTCTTGCTCCCTCTAGCTCTCTCTCTCTCTGTCTTACTTCCTCTAGCTCCCTCTCTCTCTGTCTTACTCCCTCTAGCTCCCTCTCTCTCTTGTTTTACTCCCTCTAGCTCCCTCTCTCTCTCTGTCTTGCTCCCTCTAGCTCCCTCTCTCTGTCTTACTCCCTCTAGCTTCCTCTCTCTCTGTCTTACTCCCTCTAGCCCCCTCTCTCTTACTCCCTCTAGCCCCCTCTCTCTCTCTCTTACTCCCTCTAGCCCCCTCTCTCTCTGTCTTACTCCCTCTAGCTCCCTCTCTCTCTGTCTTACTCCCTCTAGCTCCCTCTCTCTTACTCCCTCTAGCTCCCTCTCTCTCTGTCTTACTCCCTCTAGCTCCCTCTCTCTTACTCCCTCTAGCTCCCTCTCCCTGTCTTGCTCCATCTAGCTCCCTCTCTCTATCTTAATCACTCTAGCTCCCTCTCTCTGTCTATCTCCCTCTCTTCCTGTCTTACTCCCTCTAGCTCCCTCTGTCTCCCTCTCTGTCTTACTCCCTAGCTCCCTCTCTCTCTGTCTTACTCCCTCTAGCTCCCTCTCTCTGTCTTGCTCCGTCTAGCTCTCTCTCTCTCTGTCTTACTCCCTTTAGCTCCCTCTCTCTCTGTCTTTGTCCCTCTAGCGCCCTCTCTCTGTCTTGCTCCCTCTAGCTCCCTGTCTCCCTCTCTGTCTTACTCCCTCTAGCTCCCTCTCTCTCTCTGTCTTGCTCGCTCTAGCTCCCTCTCTCTATCTTACTCCCTCTAGCTCCCTCTCTCTGTCTAGCTCCTTCTCTCGCTGTCTTACTCCTTCTCTCGCTGTCTTACTCCCTCTAGCTCCCTCTGTTTCCCTCTGTCTCTCTGTCTTACTCTCTCTAGCTCCCTCTCTCTGTCTTACTCCCTCTAGCTCCCTCTCTCTATCTTACTCCCTCTAGCTCCCTCTGTCTCTGTCTTACTCCCTCTAGCTCCCTCTCTCTCTTGTTTTACTCCATCTAGCTCCCTCTCTCTCTCGGTCTTGCTCCCTCTCTCTGCCTTACTCCCTCTAGCTTCCTCTCTCTCTCTGTCTTACTCCCTCTAGCTCCCTCTCTCTCTCTGTCTTGCTCCGTCTAGCTCCCTCTCTCTCTGTCTTACTCCCTTTAGCTCCCTCTCTCTCTGTCTTTGTCCCTCTAGCACCCTCTCTCTGTCTTGCTCCCTCTAGCTCCCTCTCTCTCTTGTTTTACTCCATCTAGCTCCCTCTCTCTCTCTGTCTTGCTCCCTCTAGCTCCCTCTCTCTGTCTTACTCCCTCTAGCTTCCTCTCTCTCTGTCTTACTCCCTCTAGCCCCCTCTCTCTTACTCCCTCTAGCTCCCTCTCTCTCTCTTACTCCCTCTAGCCCCCTCTCTCTCTGTCTTACTCCCTCTAGCTCCCTCTCTCTGTCTTGCTCCGTCTAGCTCTCTCTCTCTCTGTCTTACTCCCTTTAGCTCCCTCTCTCTCTGTCTTTGTCCCTCTAGCGCCCTCTCTCTGTCTTGCTCCCTCTAGCTCCCTGTCTCCCTCTCTGTCTTACTCCCTCTAGCTCCCTCTCTCTCTCTGTCTTGCTCGCTCTAGCTCCCTCTCTCTATCTTACTCCCTCTAGCTCCCTCTCTCTGTCTAGCTCCTTCTCTCGCTGTCTTACTCCTTCTCTCGCTGTCTTACTCCCTCTAGCTCCCTCTGTTTCCCTCTGTCTCTCTGTCTTACTCTCTCTAGCTCCCTCTCTCTGTCTTACTCCCTCTAGCTCCCTCTCTCTATCTTACTCCCTCTAGCTCCCTCTGTCTCTGTCTTACTCCCTCTAGCTCCCTCTCTCTCTTGTTTTACTCCATCTAGCTCCCTCTCTCTCTCGGTCTTGCTCCCTCTCTCTGCCTTACTCCCTCTAGCTTCCTCTCTCTCTCTGTCTTACTCCCTCTAGCTCCCTCTCTCTCTCTGTCTTGCTCCGTCTAGCTCCCTCTCTCTCTGTCTTACTCCCTTTAGCTCCCTCTCTCTCTGTCTTTGTCCCTCTAGCACCCTCTCTCTGTCTTGCTCCCTCTAGCTCCCTGTCTCCCTCTCTGTCTTACTCCCTCTAGCTCCCTCTCTCTCTCTTACTCCCTCTAGCTCCCTCTCGTCTTGCTCACTCTAGCTCCCTCTCTCTATCTTACTCCCTCTAGCTCCCTCTCTCTGTCTAGCTCCTTCTCTCGCTGTCTTACTCCTTCTCTCACTGTCTTACTCCCTCTAGCTCCCTCTGTTTCCCTCTTCTCTGTCTTACTCTCTCTAGCTCCCTCTCTCTGTCTTACTCCCTCTAGCTCCCTCTCTCTATCTTACTCCCTCTAGCTCCCTCTCTCTCTGTCTTACTCCCTCTAGCTCCCTCTCTCTCTTGTTTTACTCCATCTAGCTCCCTCTCTCTCTCTGTCTTGCTCCCTCTCTCTGTCTTACTCCCTCTAGCCCCCTCTCTCTTACTCCCTCTAGCTCCCTCTCTCTCTCTTACTCCCTCTAGCCCCCTCTCTCTCTGTCTTGCTCCCTCTAGCTCTCTCTCTCTCTGCCTTACTTCCTCTAGCTCCCTCTCTCTCTGTCTTACTCCCTCTAGCTCCCTCTCTCTCTTGTTTTACTCCATCTAGCTCCCTCTCTCTCTCTGTCTTGCTCCCTCTAGCTCCCTCTCTCTGTCTTACTCCCTCTAGCTTCCTCTCTCTCTGTCTTACTCCCTCTAGCCCCCTCTCTCTTACTCCCTCTAGCTCCCTCTCTTTCTCTTACTCCCTCTAGCCCCCTCTCTCTCTGTCTTACTCCCTCTAGCTTCCCCTCTCTCTGTCTTACTCCCTCTAGCTCCCTCTCTCTTACTCCCTCTAGCTCCCTCTTCTCTGTCTTACTCCCTCTTAGCTCCCTCTCTCTTACTCCCTCTAGCTCCCTCTCCCTGTCTTGCTCCCTCTAGCTCCCTCTCTCTCTATCTTAATCCCTCTAGCTCCCTCTCTCTCTATCTTAATCCCTCTAGCTCCCTCTCTCTGTCTAGCTCCCTCTCTTCCTGTCTTACTCCCTCTAGCTCCCTCTGTCTCCCTCTCTGTCTTACTCCCTAGCTCCCTCTCTCTGTCTTACTCCCTCTAGCTCCCTCTCTCTCTCTGTCTTGCTCCGTCTAGCTCCCTCTCTCTGTCTTACTCCCTTTAGCTCCCTCTCTCTCTATCTTACTCCCTCTAGCTCCCTCTCTCTGTCTAGCTCCTTCTCTCCCTGTCTTACTCCTTCTCTCACTGTCTTACTCCCTCTAGCTCCCTCTGTTTCCCTCTCTCTCTGTCTTACTCTCTCTAGCTCCCTCTCTCTCTGTCTTACTCTCTCTAGCTCCCTCTCTCTGTCGTACTCCCTCTAGCTCCCTGTCTCTATCTTACTCCCTCTAGCTCCCTCTGTCTTACTCCCTCTAGCTCCCTCTCTCTCTTGTTTTACTCCATCTAGCTCCCTCTCTCTCTCTGTCTTGCTCCCTCTCTCTGTCTTACTCCCTCTAGCTCCCTCTCTCTGTCTAGCTCCTTCTCTCGCTGTCTTACTCCTTCTCTCACTGTCTTACTCCCTCTAGCTCCCTCTGTTTCCCTCTCTCTCTGTCTTACTCTCTCTAGCTCCCTCTCTCTGCCTTACTCCCTCTAGCTCCCTCTCTCTCGGTCTTACTCCCTCTAGCTCCCTCTCTCTCTGTCTTACTCCCTCTAGCTCCCTCTCTCTCTTGTTTTACTCCATCTAGCTCCCTCTCTCTCTCTCTCTGTCTTGCTCCCTCTCTCTGTCTTACTCCCTCTAGCTCCCTCTGTTTCCCCCTCTCTCTGTCTTACTCCCTCTAGCTCCCTCTCTCTGTCTTACTCCCTCTAGTTCCCTCTCTCTGTCTTACTCCCTCTAGCTCCCTCTCTCTATCTTACTCCCTCTAGCTCCCTCTGTCTCCCTCTCTCGCTGTCTTACTCCCTCTGGCCCTGGGACCCAAACTGCTCGGCAAGTGTCAGTGAAACCAAACTGCAAGTCAACGATGCCATTGCCTGCCTGCCTGCCTGGTATATGCATAACTGGGTTTGGTTTGGCTTCGGTTTCGTTTCGACTTTCCTCACAGAACAACAACGCAAACCCAAACCCTTGATTATTTGACTTCTGTGACCCATCCATTCCGTGCACGTGCAGAATGCAGATGGCGGATGGTGCCCGAAGCTACGGCGGGCGGGGGTGCGGTGGTGGCGCGCTTCTTGCACTAAAGCAGGACGCAGGTAGACTCGTCAGTGTAAATTGGTGTCACCCCCCAGATGGGGTGACACCCGGTGCGGTCCGCACCCCCCGCACCCCCCTAGTGACGCCACTGATACTGCCCATAATGACACCCGGCTCCCCCGGGTCTCTGCCTGTGTTCCTGCTAGAGGAGGAGGAGGAGGAGGGAAGGGGCTACTGCGTGTGTGCGCATGCGTGGGCAAGTAAAAAAAAATGACTTGTCCTAAATGCGCACACACTGCTGCCCTCCCTGCCACACTGCTATCTGCCAGCCTGCCACTCACTGCCACAGGCCCGCCCCCCACCCTTCCGCGATCGCGATGAGGTCACTACAGTTAGTGACTCATTCCGAAAATAAATCATTATGACTGTCGGTGCTGGCCGCGCTGCGCTCGTAATTCTAATTTTTGGTATGCGCTGCGCAGTGTCAGTGACGTGACAGTCGTCCATGGGCCATGGCTAGAGGGGCAACGCCCCAACGCCCCCAATGGACGAACCGCCACTGGTGCTGCTGTCTAAGGCACAATATAGCAGGGTGTGAGACTAGTAGGGCTCAACCACCGGTGAGGTAGCAGCAAATAATCTACATTATTTCACACTTGATACAATGTCACAACCCGTAGACTGCCATAGCACCACACTCACATTGTTTGTCCTCTCCACCATGTCCCTTTCCAGTTTATGTTTTTAGGTCTTGGCTGGGCGTGGCAGGGCAGAGCCCTGCTCCGCCTCTCCTAGAGATCTTGTAAATACAAGATTTGTAAAAGGGACTCTAAGCCCCACCCCTCTTTTCCATTAGGTAGCATCAGCGTTTATGGTAACGTTGGCTTCCCATTGGAAAAGAGGGTTTTTGGGTGCCACCATGTCAGCTTTTCGTACTGCTCCTCCGGGCATGGTAGCCTGCTTTGTGGCTGCCGTGAAGACTTTTCTTATCTGCTTGTTTATGGTCTGGCTTGATGCAGCACAGCTGTCAGCAGGCTATCATGTGAACATCACTAGAGAGGGGCTTTAGCTTCGCCCGCATGTTGAGAGCCAGGAGTACATGTTTTTCAATAGTCAGAAGTTCTGTGCTTCCTTCCACAAAACAACGAACTTACACCCCACTTAGCTATGATTATTTTGTTTATTTATCCAGCTAGCTGAGCTTAAACTTTCAGGGGCAAGTACACTATTGTATTGCTATTGAGGGGCGTAACGGAGGACACCCGCGGTGCAGTTGAGAGTGGACTTATAGGGGAGGCCCGTGGGCTGGGCTGCTGCAAAACAAATAAAATACTCAGAAGCAGCAAGGCAGTTGCAGCCCACTCAGCATATGTTGCAGGGGCCCCCCATGTGGTTTTGTTACACCACTGTTGTGATTGAGGTGTCTTAGATAACTAGATAATTTATGGTGTTTCTCTCTGGCAGCAGCCCAAATGTGCAGAGGACAGTCATTAATGTACATGGATTTTTAGGTCTGGCTTGACATTGCATTCATCAGTGTTAGATCTGGGGGTCTCTAGTTGGCAATGGTATTCACCTTTGTCCAAATAGGGACCCTTACTTCTAAGTCAGGATAAGGGGATTGCACTCCTTGATAACCCCTGCTCACCCCCTTGGTAGCTTGGCACAAGCAGACAGGCTTATCCCAGAGGCAGTGTGTTAAGCATTTGTGAATATACACAGTAATACAGTGATAATACTACAGAAGGACACAACACAGGTTTTATAAAAATAAGTATTCTTTATATAGACTTAAACACAAGACCACAAACGACAAAAATCCACAATACTACACTTAAGATTACTTAAAAGATGATCAAAGTCTCTTAGTTCAAGTTGATGGTAAATGCGACAAAGTTCTCAACAAAGTACCTGGATGCGTAACGCAAAGTGAACAAAAGGCTCGCAAAATGGGAGGTGCGTCGGTTCCGTGACCCGGGGGAACAGTTGCGTCCTTCCTCAGTGCTTGCGCAGAGTAGGGGACTCCTCGTGAGCCTTACCGGTGCGGAGGTGATGCGTAGATTTTCCGCCTGCGGGCCCATTGCGGTGCGCAAGATGGCGCCTTGATGCGATGCGACGATCCGGTTGCGATGCGAGAAGATGGCGCCCTTGATGTGGCGATGCGATGACGATGCGATGACGCCCTGGCAGCCTTGCGATGACTCTGTATTCTGGAGCCGTGACAGGCCCTGCAACGCGCTTCTCCGGTGAGGCAATGGCGACTCTCTCGATGGCGTCACGCTTCTCCGATGATGCGACAGCAGGCAGCTTCGATGAACACACGCTTCCAGGGAGGTGCAACGAAGGCTCGCTTCTCCAGTGTTGCGATGAACTCAGCTGCGGCGGCGACACGCTTCTTCTCGATGCATCGCGCTTCCAGCTCCCAGCGGCACGCAAGTGACTGGAGTCAGAATTCCCAGCAAGGAAACTCATGAGGGAGCTGGAGGTGAAGTCTTTTGTCCCCGAGACTTCAGCAGGAGGCAAGCACAGTTCAAGCCCTTGGAGAATATTCTGTAGATGAAAGTCCTTACAAAGTTCCTTCTCCTTTCCCTTGGCAATAAAGCAACCACTGCAGGCCAACCCAGCAAACAGCACACTGGCAGAGGGGCAGTCCAAACTCCTGCAGCTTCCTTGGTTCTTCTCCTTGGCAGAAAGGTTTCTTGTTCCAGAAGTGATCTAATTTCTTGGGATCAGGGTCCCAATATTTATACCCCAAAATCCTTTGTTCTCTGAAGGCAGAGAGGCTTCTGCCTAGTCCAAACCAGTTCCTGAGCACTTTGTTTACATGACTCTCTTCTTCCTTTCACTGTGCAGGGCAGAGACATCAGCCGCCCCGCAGGAGTTGGAGCCAGCACAGGGGAGGGAAGATACAGCTCTGGAGCACTCTGTTGACATGATTCCTCCTCTCCTTTCACAGTGCAGGGCAGAGACATCAGACAAGCCACAGGGGGTGAAGCCAGCATTGTAGAGGGAAGGCCCAGCCCTATTCAGGTCCCAGGTGAAACTCCTCTCTCCCATCTAGATGCAGATCTCTCTATTCACTACTGGGCTGCCCCAGCCGGTCTCCTTGAATTCCCCAGCCCTGTCACGCACAAACCCAGACAAGGAATACACAACCCAGCAGAGGCAGGCTCAAATGGTTAGGCAAGCAAATACCTGCTTTCTAAAAGTGGTATTTGCAAACACAGAATATTAAAATAAACTTAACTAAAAGATGTATTTTATTATTCTGAGTTCAGGCATACTAAATTCGAATTTCTACCGTGTTCCCTGAGTCAGTTAGGATTATAAGGATGTAATAACCGTAACTGCCCATTCTGGCCTATGAGAACAGGTAGCCTTCAATAGTGAAAAACGAAAATGGCTGTAATTCACTATTAGAACATGCTACACACATCAGAGCATGTCCTGCCTTATACTTACAATGCACCCTGCCCTTGGGCCTACCATAGGGGTGTCTAATATGAAGCAAAGGGAAGGTTTAGGGACTGGCAACTGGGTGCACTTGGCCAAGTCGACATGGCAGTGCTAGACTGCACACAGGCCTTGCAATGGCAAGCCTGAGACACATTTTACAAGCTGCTTCTGTGGGTGGCACAACCAGTGCTGCAAGCCCACCAGCAGGATTTGACTTACAAGCCCTGGGCACACATGGTGCACTGTACTAGGGGCTGACAGATAAATCAAATAACCCAATCATGGAATCCAATCAGTATATCAATTTAACATTGGGAGCACTTGCACTGTGGCACTGATTAGCAGTGGCACAGTGCCCAAAGCATAAATCCAGCAAAAACATATCAAATCAGAGGAGACAATCCGTCAAAAACGGAAGGGAGACTCACGCCAATGATGCCAGGTCTGACAATCAGTATTGCCAGTTGGCATTGCCAATGATTGTATTTCACATGGGCAGTCCGTTGACTTGAGTGTTGGGGCTCTGCCCCCTTTACTCCCCCCCCAAGCTTAAGCTTCTTTAAGTTAAGCAGTAATCGTGCTACTTTTAAACATTGGAATTATCTCCCGAACTGGGAGCTGCAGCACTCTCCTCGTGATGCTGGCAGACTCTCACTTGACATCTGCCTTCAAAATCATTTGCCAAGCTGACGTTCCCATAGCCCTAAAGACTCTGAGGTCATCAGCTCGGCAAATCATTGTCTCCTAGGTTGAGCTCCACCCCCTGAGGACATGGATATGAAGTTAGCCCCAGGCGCTTCAGGATCAAGCCCTGCAGTGCCAGGGGTTCCGTGTCAATCAGGGACTAGAAAGCATTTTCATCCCACCCTTTCCAAACTCCTCACAGGGTTAGGTGGGGTCAGTGATGTCAGTGATGTCACTGACCCCACCCTGTGACAGGTTGGTAACTGGGGGTGAAACTATTGGTGGCAAGTGAGAAATGGAGTCTGCACTGTAGATCTTAACATAATTTGAAGACACAAGGCGCAGAATAAAAGTGTCTTCTTCGCGCGCTACTTTTAGTTTGAGGCAGCACATCGGATTTGCAGGCAGCCGGGGAAAGCAGAGGGTGGCAAAGCAGCCAGTCTGCAATTACCACCCAGACAATGCTGGAGCCACGAAGCAGAAGAGAACATTTTTAAAAAATAAAACAAAACAGTGAGACAAATAAACAAGGAAAGCCAGGCTGGACTATCTTTTTGAGCCAGGATTGCAATGTCAATTACTTTGCTGATTGAATTGGAACAAATAAGGCAAAAACATTCGCATTTTCATATCACTATTGGATAAATGACACGTATTCACTTATGTCACCTGGTCACGTTATTCACTCTACTTTATGTCACCCTTGTCTTTTGAATTTTGACAGCCTCAAAAAAATAGATGATATACAGAGAAAAAGTAAACAACTTACTTCTCTGTGAAAATTGTTTGTCTTATGTGTTCCAATTCAATCTGTAAAGTAATTGATGTTATTTAATCGACTGGTTCAATATGATTAGGATTTCATGACCTTAAAAGCAATTTTCTTACCTGACAGAACCATTTGTAGCTCTTTACATACATAACCAGGCTCTGAGGGACACAGGGTCACCCCATTGTTATTGCACAGGATTGCAATGTTGGCCATAAAAGTTATCTAGAGTGCCGCCCGTGGAAGGTAGATGCTATTGAGCCTAATAATTAAAGTGCCTCCCAGCAATTGGTCGATTTGATCTATGACCTATCAAACTCCCATGCTAGTTTCATAGTGTTGGGCGATTTTAATTTATGGCCCACCGGCCCTCAAGATCTGGCTTTTAGAGAACTTTGCCAAGCGTGTAGCAATGTACAACTAGAGCAGCTTGTGCTGTCACCTACTCACGCTAAGGGGCACACTTTGGATTTGGTATTTGCTGACAAAGAGCTGGTTGTAGTTAATGAGGTCATGGATCAATGTTGGACCGATCACGCACTGATTCTCATGTCCATCTCCTTGCCTCGAGGACCGTTAAGCATAAATGGTCCGGGCAGGTTCAAACTCAGCAGGCAATGGTCACGCCTACTAAGTGGGTCGAGTCTACCCACATTACTGCCTAGAGCTTTCATCGTGGGGGACAGTGTGGATAAGAGCTATGCTGCCCTTTGCCAGCAGATCTTGACATCTCTAGATGAATTGGTCCCCTTACGGAGGGTGAGGGACAAACCCATGAGAGCCAATGCCTGGTTTACTAGCGATCTTAGCCAGCAGAAACTTCGCTGTAAACAGGCAGAGCGTGCTTGGAGGAGAGGATACAGGGAATCAGATAGGGCGGCCTATAAAGAGGTCTTGCAGGAATATAAAGCCCATTTAAGGATGGCCAAAGCTAAGTTTCTGGAAGACACCTTGGCTAAGGCTTCTAATAAGTCGCAGACTCTTTTTAAGCTGGTTAATAATCTAGCTAACCCAGCCTGCGCAGTACCAGCTATTCCGGCCTCTCAGGAACTGTGCGATTCTCTGGCCTCTGCGTTCGAGGAGAAAATCAGGACAATTTTGAATGGACTTTTGGCTTCCGGTCAGCCTGGCCCGTTACTGCCTCTCTCCTCAGAATCTCTCTATTCTTCGGACTCTGAGTGGGTCGACGACAAGGAAGGGCAACCTCAGCTGTCCTGTTTTCCCATCCCCTCTTTGGAGGAATTTTGCGTACTGGCCAATTGCGTTTCCTCGGGTTCACCACTTGACCCAATGCCACATAAGATCTGGAAGTCATTCCAGGCAGAGCTGTTTCCTCCACTTTACACCATCCGCTGTCAGTCGTTGGCTACAGCTTCAGTCCCAGACAGTTGGAAGATGGCAGTAGTAACACCTTTGCTAAAAAAGTCTTCTTTTGACCCTCTATGTCCGGCCAATTATAGGCCCATCTCGCTTTTACCATTCCCGATAAAAATCATAGAGAAGCTGGTCACAAGAGCCTTATCCAACTTCCTTGAAATCAACTCTTGTCTGGATTTAGCCCAATTCGGCTTTAGGCCGGCCCATGGCACTGAGACCGCCTTGGTCGCCGTGTTGGATGATCTGCGAACACGTGTCGACATGGGTAAGGCAGCATTCTTAGTGCTGCTTGACATGTCGGCCGCGTTTGACACGGTGGACCACGCGGTTTTACTGGGCCGCCTTCGGAGAGCAGGTGTAACCGGCTTGGCCTTAAGCTGGTTAACATCCTATCTCTGCAAAAGACAGCAAGCCGTGGCATTGCCACCGTTTCGTTCAGCCGTGCGTCAGGTGAATCAAGGTGTACCTCAGGGTCAGCGATCAGTCCGATCCTCTTCAACCTATACCTCCGACCCCTAATAAGTTTGATAAAGTGATTTGGCATATCAGTCATCAACTATGCCGATGACACTCAACTGATTTTTTCATTTGAGGGCAAAGAGACAGTCTCGAGGGACACCTTTCACCGGTGCATGTCGGCAACAGCAGAATGGCTACGACTCAACTCGCTTCAATTCAACGGGTCGAAAACCGAGGTTCTTCACTGCTCCTTGGATCGGCTTCCTCGCCCGCTGCCGGACGACTTTTGGCCAGCCTCTATCTTGGGTACGGTGACCGCGGCCGAGTCGGCTCGCAACTTAGGGGTCTTGTTTGAGCCTAGCCTGCAGCTTGACGCCTCTGTCAACAGGACCACGGCGACTTGTATGGGCTTGCTTCGAGCCTTACGAAAAATCTTGCAGTTACTTCCTCTAGGAGCCAGGGCAGAAGTGGTGCGTAGTACCATCCTCAGTAGGTTAGACTACTGCAACACACTGCTTCTGGGGGCTCCCAATATCCTGGTATCAAAGTTACAGAGGATTCAAAACAGGGCAGCCAAATTGGCTTTATCTCGCCCATTTTCTGCATCGTCATTGGCAGCACTCTCTGATCTCCACTGGCTACCTGTCCAGCAGCGGATTCTTTTTAAGGCCTCATGCCTTGTCTTCAGGGCTTTGCATGGACTGGGACCAACGCTGCTTCAAAATCTTTTCTCTTGGTACCAAGCCGCTAGACCCTTGAGGTCTTCTTCGGCGTTCTTGGTGATGGTCCCTAAGATTAACAGAGTGAGGATGGGCGGCCGTGCCTTCAGCTTTGCGGCCGCCAAATTGTGGAACATCTTACCTCTGTCGCTGAGGAGTAGGCAAGATCTGACTTCCTTCAAGAAGGATCTTAAAACCCACCTCTTTCCAAGAGCAATGTAGTGTATTACACCTGATGGATTGTTATGGTCACAGCGCCAGGATACCCTTTGGGTGGCAGTTGCGCTTAATAAGTATACATACATACACATACATACATTCACAACATTGATAGCTCGCAGCATTCCTTTAGCGTTAAGTTGTGTTGAATGGGATGTAGCGTCACTGCTAGAGCGGCCGCCTTTGGAACTGACAAACTAGGTTAAAGTTCCTGTGTTGTGTCTAGGTCCTGTGTTTTTGTGCAGATCACTTAATCTTCATGAGCCTTTAAACGATAAATGAATGCATTATATGCCGTTGCTCATGTAAAGCACTGCAATGCCCACGGACCAAGTTCGCACTAACAAAACACTGGTAGAAATGGGCCTTATATTTACTGTGATTAAATAGGAGGACATTTTTAAGATTTTATTTTAAAAAAATGAAAGACTGAATGAATGTATCACACTTTTTAATGCAACATCTACAGGAGCTAGGAAGTAGGAATGTGACACGTTATCATGTCTGACAACTCAGAGGCTAGGAAGACATGGGAAACTTCTGTTACACCTTTTCCCTAATTTGTGTTATAAAAAAACACAAAAAACATTCCTGAACTGTTAATATCGAAAATGAAGTGTCTCTGGCTGATGGGGACAGGGAGGGGATCCTGTGCTATCAAATTATGGTAGATTCAATCTGAGAGTACAGGTACCAGGAAGAAATATAAATGTGTGGCACTGGTTAATTAGCAAATCTAAAGGCTGCATGGATCAGGATACAGCTTTAATCCATTAAAACATTTGAGGCTTAATGGTGACAAAGATGTATTCTTCACAGAAAATGTGTTACCACCAGCTGAGTTCTGGAGTGTTATTTTCGTGAAATACAAAAAAAGTCTGAGATTGAGAAAATATGATTGTGTATTATTATTATTAAGATACATTTTGAAATTGCTTGTTTTATCTCAACACTAAACAATTTTGCAACAACTGCTCATTGTGAGGAATGCATTTTTAAAATAAAAGTGAAAAAAAAACATTGCAGGATGGCCAGGACAGATAGCATTATAGCATTTTTTTCCTTTACTTTGAGCCATGTAGCCTTGCTGCTGTACAACATGGCTGCAATGCTTTTAAGGACAGCTATCAGTGCTGTCAGTGTTTTTTACGCATGTTCAGCAGAGTGGCTGCTGTGCATTATGCATGAGAGTTATACAAAAAAAGGACTGACATTGACCGCTGCCACATCATAGTGCTTTTTTAGACTTTCAACTGCGCTGCTGTACAATATGTAAAAAAACCATTGAGCAAGCCAATAGCTCTTGTGGATGAGACCATGTGGCTTTGCCAATGCTTGTTAGTCCACTTCAACTGCTGGGTTTTAATGGAATCTGTAGAACACTCAATTGTCCCTAACCCCTGTATGGCATCTAGCCGGCGGCACAGTTATTCAGGTAAGTCTTTTTGAGCCTCAGTGAAATCAGCTGATGGTCTGGGGCCTCTAAACGGTCCCTAAAGTGGGGGCATAGTTGTTCCACATAACTGATTCTTCTCCTTCCCTACGGGCTTTTTAGCATCAGCAGCCTGTCAAAAACATTGATAGTCACAGTGCACTTTATGATTTATATCACTGGCTTCTTGGCTTCGATAATGTAGTGCTTAAAGGGTTGGGCGATCCTGGTCGATGAGTTTTAGGACAAGAAAAGTTGGTTTTCAGGTTTTAAATAGCAGTGCTCTGTAATATATAGGTAGGTAAGATGTTATTGGGCTTTAAGGGATGTTGTTTATGCTGATGTTAGGAATGTTCATGATGTTGATGATGATTAGGAAAAGTTGGACAATATCATAATATTGATTTGCAGAAAGTAAGGGAACATGTTGAAGAAAAGCAAAGGAGTTATAAAATGAATTATGACAAAAAAATGCATGTGAAAGAGGGCTTTCTTAGAATTGGTGATTGGGTGTTGGTTAAAAAACCTATTAAAGTGAGTAAAGGACAGTCCAAATTTTCTGAACCAGTAAAAGTTTTGAGAATTAACAAAACATCTGTTTTGTTACATAATAAAGGGTGGTGGAACAGTAGTGCATTGGTCAAGGTCTCTTCTGAACAAGCCAACATTATACTACAGAAAGTTAACTCAAGTGCACATTGTCAAAGGCAAGATTGGTTTGATCTTGATAAATTAACAGAATCAAATCAGGCAGAGTCTCAAGAACATCAGACTCGGAACATGTCCTTGACAGAGGGGATTCTTCTAGTAGTAATGCGTCAGAAGTTTCCAGAGCTGTTCCTGCCTGTTCCAGCGAAACTGTTATTGGTAGTGGTGATAATGTTACAAGATGTAGTACAATATTAAGATCTGCTCCTGTTCATTCTAGAGAGTATATGTATTATTATTAGTTTTTTTTTCATGTACGTATTTCTTTAATTTTTTATTTTTTTTCACATCAAGCTCTTTTTAAAAAAAAAAGAGGGAGGTGTGTAATATGTAGGTAGGTAAGATGTTATTGAGCTTTAAGGAATGTTTGCTATGCTGATGTTAGGAATGTTCATGTTGTCTTGTTCTAGAGTTAGAATATTCTGTTAGGGACAGCTGTGTGATTATTCAAGGAAGAAGACTTCATGTAAGAAGTACTGGTCGTGGGTCCTAAGATGAATAAAACTATAATTTAAGATAAAGTCTCTTTTCGATTACTTCATCTTGAAAAGCATACTACATGCTCACACACTCTTGATATTTATGGTACTCGAAATACTGTATTCTATCAAATATTAAAAACATCATAAATGTACAACAAGAATATTTGAACACAACTTTTGACAGGCAGAGAGCATTATGACTATTTGTGAACTAGAAAGCAAGAGAAAACATTAGAAAATCAAAGTATTTCAGATGTTTCTGTTCATTTTGTACTTCTGCAGTTCTGTTGCATTGTCATAAATTCCAAAGCACAAGTCAAATTAGTTTGGCTGGATCTTCAGTCTGTATTTCAGTCAGATTCGCTTGCCTGATAAGTAAAACTCCCCACAAACTTCTACGCCTCACCATTTGAAAAAGTCACCATCCGCCACTGATATTTCAGCTGTAACCTTCACAGTCCCCAGAATAGTCCCTTGCTTATGAAGTATTATGACTTTTCCTCTTTCCTGCCCAAATGACTAGATTACTGCCCGTGATATTTTTTGAACTGATGACCAGACAATTGGTGGACTCTCGGAGGCAAGGCTAAAATATATCAACACACCACCCTCTCCTCCCCATGCACATAACTGTCTACAGTACCATAATAATTATTTCATTGTTTCCGATTTCAGAAGCACCCCGTTTTTCCTTTGCATTTGCTTTGGATAATTTTCTGAAACCTGGTGCAATTAGGAAATTTTGTACCATTGATGCGCCACATTGCCCTTTTGTAACATAAATAATGTTCATCTTTTACTAGCACTATCCAGATCTTCAAAGCGGACCTCAAATCTCTTCTATTCCAAAGACACTTTCAGAACTAATTACCTCCTTCTCAGACCCCGCCAGGAACTTCTTTAGTCATTGTAAATTTGTCTTATATATTTATATTTTTGTTTGTACATTCTGTGCTTGTTGTGTTTGATATTGTGTTCCTTTTACTTGCGCTGTTTTGATCCTATGACCTGCTATTTTCCACCAGGAAGTTTTTTAGTCATTGGAAATTTGTCATATATATTTTTATTTTTGTTTGTACATTCTGTGCTTGCTGTGTTTGATATTGTGTTCCTTTTGCCTGCGTTGTTTTGATTCTATGGCCTGCTATTTTTGTTTGTTCCATTTTGTAACAATTCTCTCATGTAACGTAACTGGTTCTATTGTAGTGTGCTCTTACACCTTCGGGTAAAGTCCGCGCTTTATAAAAATGCATTAAAGAAATAAATAAATAAATTGTTAAATTCAGATTCCAACGAGCATGTGATTGCAGTCAGAATCATAGTATTAGACAAAGCAGACACCAGTGTAATAGTGCCACCCGCTGGTCAAAATAAGAACTGTCCTGGTGCCTGTCGGTGCAGCAGACAGTCCTGCTCATCATCATCAATCTTCCCATGGTTACAAAACAAGTATTTTTTCTCAGAAGGACTAACATTATTCTGAAGTCTAATAGCAAAATGTTGTGTGCAGCATGAGGTGTAAGGACATACAATGTTGCGCCCAGGGCACAAGTCCTAAAAAAAGAAGTGGGGGGGCTGACTTGGTTGGCAGTATGCAAGTGACATTACGGCGTGCAACAACATGGTGCGCGACATCACGGCGCATGACATCACGGCGCATAACATCACACATGGCTTTACAGGAATTGACATCATAGAAAGTGGCATCACAGGCCACGACTTTACAGGGAGTGGCATCACAAGAAGTGACATCAGATCTAAAGCCTTCACATATATGATTAGCAGGTCTATCATGTGTACGTTTGAGCGCATTGCGAGGATAATAGCACAGTGAGCTATGGAAGATGATGTGTGACTTCTACACCTTGCAATCCCCCAGTTTTATGTAACACAACCTGTATATTAATTTACAAACTTATATAATTTATTGTAGATGTAATATGCACCTGTTGATGTAAAGCACTCTGACACCCTGCATTGGAATGAGTAGGGCTATACAAGAAAAAATAGTGGTACACAAATTATTTCAACGCCTCCTCAGGTGTAGTAAGCTCTATATAAATGCAATTTGCTTTGTGTAAATACTGGGAAAGACCAACACATCTGATATTCTTACAGCACATGCATATCTCCTAAACAGAGACTGAACAAAGTGAAAAGCTGCCTCTCTTAAGTATGTGTGAAGTGCTAACAAGGTGTGAACCTCTGTTTCCCCTCTGCATCAGGTGTGAGGCTCCTGACTGCTCCCAGCCAGGAGACCGGAACAAAAGGAAGCCTGATTACCGCTCAAATTCGGCCTTTGTTAGGGGCTCAGCAGGAGTCTTAAATAAGAAAGCCCCGTCCCCGCCTGCAAGTTGGTGCTTGTTGCAGATGGAAAGCAGACAACGTACAGGCGCTGCTGAAAGAGTCCCGGTTTTTGGAAATTACATCTAGACAAGTTCAGCACATTATGCAGTGGGACCCAAATTCTTGGCAGGGTCGACAGCGTTCACCCTGTGAAAATAGTGGGTGGATGCCAGGGTAAAAAATGTGCCATGTTGCGGCATATTTACAAAGTGACGCATCTAGGTAGATGCGTCACTTTGTTAACCCCTGCGCCACATTAAACCTGCACCAGTTATAATGTATGCAGGGTGGGCTTTTGACACAAGTGAGCCTCATAGAAGTGACGCAGTGAAATCTATGGGGCAGATTTATAAGAAACTGATGCATCTGTACAGATGCGTCAGTTTTCTTGTGCCTGTGTGAAAACCCCTTGCGCCACCATAGATGCGCCGTATTTACAATACGGCGTACTATGGTGCAAGGATTGACAGATGTGTCAGAAATTCTGACGTATCTGTTGGCGGAATAGTCACGCATTGCTGGAGTTGTGTCGCAAGCACGACGCACCTCTAGCAATGTGTGTGGCGGCCTATTCCCAATACACTGTGTCACGGTTTTGACGCAGTGGCGTCCTAAATGTCATGCAGTGAAATCTTGTAGATTTTGCTGCGTCACTTTTAAAAGGCTTTCCTGCGTGGTACTGCCTACCCTGCATACATTATACCTGATGCAGGTATAATGTCACGTTGTAAATTTGCCAAATTTTTTTGCCACCGTTTGTCACTTTAGTGACGCAATGGCAGTGCAAAAGTGTCACAAGTGGCTTGTAAATCTGCCCCTATGAGATTTCACTGCATCACTTCTAGGACACAAATACGTCAATATCTTATGCTTGCCTCACAGCAGGCGTAAGACTGATGCAATTCAGAAAAGGGGGTGATGATGAACAGAGTGTCTGAATTAAGCAGACCACTCTTACCCAGTCCAAAGATCAGGGCTTGATCCATCACCGTTATTTATCTCACTGCCCCATCCCAGCTCAGAACCTGGCTATATGCAAATTACTCTGTCCCTGGCCCAGTGCATCATGGGAACAGGGCAGACCAAACTACCAAGCCAATTCTTCACCAGAAAGGAGACAAGCTACCAGGGACCGGTTTCTGGCATTTCAGCCTCTTCGGCCCGGCTTGCTTGAATCCTGATGGAGCAGTGAGAAAGGGACTCATGTCTGAGTATACCCTGCCACACCTATAGTGGCCAAAAACGATTCAGAAAAGGGGGTGGTGATGAACAGAGTGTCTGAATTAAGCAGACCACTCTTACCCAGTCCAAAGATCAGGGCTTGATCCATCACCGTTATTTATCTCACTGCCCCATCCCAGCTCAGAACCTGGCTATATGCAAATTACTCTGTCCCTGGCCCAGTGCATCATGGGAACAGGGCAGACCAAACTACCAAGCCAATTCTTCACCAGAAAGGAGACAAGCTACCAGGGACCGGTTTCTGGCATTTCAGCCTCTTCGGCCCGGCTTGCTTGAATCCTGATGGAGCAGTGAGAAAGGGACTCATGTCTGAGTATACCCTGCCACACCTATAGTGGCCAAAAACGATTCAGAAAAGGGGGTGGTGATGAACAGAGTGTCTGAATTAAGCAGACCACTCTTACCCAGTCCAAAGATCAGGGCTTGATCCATCACCGTTATTTATCTCACTGCCCCATCCCAGCTCAGAACCTGGCTATATGCAAATTACTCTGTCCCTGGCCCAGTGCATCATGGGAACAGGGCAGACCAAACTACCAAGCCAATTCTTCACCAGAAAGGAGACAAGCTACCAGGGACCGGTTTCTGGCATTTCAGCCTCTTCGGCCCGGCTTGCTTGAATCCTGATGGAGCAGTGAGAAAGGGACTCATGTCTGAGTATACCCTGCCACACCTATAGTGGCCAAAAACGATTCAGAAAAGGGGGTGGTGATGAACAGAGTGTCTGAATTAAGCAGACCACTCTTACCCAGTCCAAAGATCAGGGCTTGATCCATCACCGTTATTTATCTCACTGCCCCATCCCAGCTCAGAACCTGGCTATATGCAAATTACTCTGTCCCTGGCCCAGTGCATCATGGGAACAGGGCAGACCAAACTACCAAGCCAATTCTTCACCAGAAAGGAGACAAGCTACCAGGGACCGGTTTCTGGCATTTCAGCCTCTTCGGCCCGGCTTGCTTGAATCCTGATGGAGCAGTGAGAAAGGGACTCATGTCTGAGTATACCCTGCCACACCTATAGTGGCCAAAAACGATTCAGAAAAGGGGGTGGTGATGAACAGAGTGTCTGAATTAAGCAGACCACTCTTACCCAGTCCAAAGATCAGGGCTTGATCCATCACCGTTATTTATCTCACTGCCCCATCCCAGCTCAGAACCTGGCTATATGCAAATTACTCTGTCCCTGGCCCAGTGCATCATGGGAACAGGGCAGACCAAACTACCAAGCCAATTCTTCACCAGAAAGGAGACAAGCTACCAGGGACCGGTTTCTGGCATTTCAGCCTCTTCGGCCCGGCTTGCTTGAATCCTGATGGAGCAGTGAGAAAGGGACTCATGTCTGAGTATACCCTGCCACACCTATAGTGGCCAAAAACGATTCAGAAAAGGGGGTGGTGATGAACAGAGTGTCTGAATTAAGCAGACCACTCTTACCCAGTCCAAAGATCAGGGCTTGATCCATCACCGTTATTTATCTCACTGCCCCATCCCAGCTCAGAACCTGGCTATATGCAAATTACTCTGTCCCTGGCCCAGTGCATCATGGGAACAGGGCAGACCAAACTACCAAGCCAATTCTTCACCAGAAAGGAGACAAGCTACCAGGGACCGGTTTCTGGCATTTCAGCCTCTTCGGCCCGGCTTGCTTGAATCCTGATGGAGCAGTGAGAAAGGGACTCATGTCTGAGTATACCCTGCCACACCTATAGTGGCCAAAAACGATTCAGAAAAGGGAGTGGTGATGAACAGAGTGTCTGAATTAAGCAGACCACTCTTACCCAGTCCAAAGATCAGGGCTTGATCCATCACCGTTATTTATCTCACTGCCCCATCCCAGCTCAGAACCTGGCTATATGCAAATTACTCTGTCCCTGGCCCAGTGCATCATGGGAACAGGGCAGACCAAACTACCAAGCCAATTCTTCACCAGAAAGGAGACAAGCTACCAGGGACCGGTTTCTGGCATTTCAGCCTCTTCGGCCCGGCTTGCTTGAATCCTGATGGAGCAGTGAGAAAGGGACTCATGTCTGAGTATACCCTGCCACACCTATAGTGGCCAAAAACGATTCAGAAAAGGGGGTGGTGATGAACAGAGTGTCTGAATTAAGCAGACCACTCTTACCCAGTCCAAAGATCAGGGCTTGATCCATCACCGTTATTTATCTCACTGCCCCATCCCAGCTCAGAACCTGGCTATATGCAAATTACTCTGTCCCTGGCCCAGTGCATCATGGGAACAGGGCAGACCAAACTACCAAGCCAATTCTTCACCAGAAAGGAGACAAGCTACCAGGGACCGGTTTCTGGCATTTCAGCCTCTTCGGCCCGGCTTGCTTGAATCCTGATGGAGCAGTGAGAAAGGGACTCATGTCTGAGTATACCCTGCCACACCTATAGTGGCCAAAAACGATTCAGAAAAGGGGGTGGTGATGAACAGAGTGTCTGAATTAAGCAGACCACTCTTACCCAGTCCAAAGATCAGGGCTTGATCCATCACCGTTATTTATCTCACTGCCCCATCCCAGCTCAGAACCTGGCTATATGCAAATTACTCTGTCCCTGGCCCAGTGCATCATGGGAACAGGGCAGACCAAACTACCAAGCCAATTCTTCACCAGAAAGGAGACAAGCTACCAGGGACCGGTTTCTGGCATTTCAGCCTCTTCGGCCCGGCTTGCTTGAATCCTGATGGAGCAGTGAGAAAGGGACTCATGTCTGAGTATACCCTGCCACACCTATAGTGGCCAAAAACGATTCAGAAAAGGGGGTGGTGATGAACAGAGTGTCTGAATTAAGCAGACCACTCTTACCCAGTCCAAAGATCAGGGCTTGATCCATCACCGTTATTTATCTCACTGCCCCATCCCAGCTCAGAACCTGGCTATATGCAAATTACTCTGTCCCTGGCCCAGTGCATCATGGGAACAGGGCAGACCAAACTACCAAGCCAATTCTTCACCAGAAAGGAGACAAGCTACCAGGGACCGGTTTCTGGCATTTCAGCCTCTTCGGCCCGGCTTGCTTGAATCCTGATGGAGCAGTGAGAAAGGGACTCATGTCTGAGTATACCCTGCCACACCTATAGTGGCCAAAAACGATTCAGAAAAGGGGGTGGTGATGAACAGAGTGTCTGAATTAAGCAGACCACTCTTACCCAGTCCAAAGATCAGGGCTTGATCCATCACCGTTATTTATCTCACTGCCCCATCCCAGCTCAGAACCTGGCTATATGCAAATTACTCTGTCCCTGGCCCAGTGCATCATGGGAACAGGGCAGACCAAACTACCAAGCCAATTCTTCACCAGAAAGGAGACAAGCTACCAGGGACCGGTTTCTGGCATTTCAGCCTCTTCGGCCCGGCTTGCTTGAATCCTGATGGAGCAGTGAGAAAGGGACTCATGTCTGAGTATACCCTGCCACACCTATAGTGGCCAAAAACGATTCAGAAAAGGGGGTGGTGATGAACAGAGTGTCTGAATTAAGCAGACCACTCTTACCCAGTCCAAAGATCAGGGCTTGATCCATCACCGTTATTTATCTCACTGCCCCATCCCAGCTCAGAACCTGGCTATATGCAAATTACTCTGTCCCTGGCCCAGTGCATCATGGGAACAGGGCAGACCAAACTACCAAGCCAATTCTTCACCAGAAAGGAGACAAGCTACCAGGGACCGGTTTCTGGCATTTCAGCCTCTTCGGCCCGGCTTGCTTGAATCCTGATGGAGCAGTGAGAAAGGGACTCATGTCTGAGTATACCCTGCCACACCTATAGTGGCCAAAAACGATTCAGAAAAGGGGGTGGTGATGAACAGAGTGTCTGAATTAAGCAGACCACTCTTACCCAGTCCAAAGATCAGGGCTTGATCCATCACCGTTATTTATCTCACTGCCCCATCCCAGCTCAGAACCTGGCTATATGCAAATTACTCTGTCCCTGGCCCAGTGCATCATGGGAACAGGGCAGACCAAACTACCAAGCCAATTCTTCACCAGAAAGGAGACAAGCTACCAGGGACCGGTTTCTGGCATTTCAGCCTCTTCGGCCCGGCTTGCTTGAATCCTGATGGAGCAGTGAGAAAGGGACTCATGTCTGAGTATACCCTGCCACACCTATAGTGGCCAAAAACGATTCAGAAAAGGGGGTGGTGATGAACAGAGTGTCTGAATTAAGCAGACCACTCTTACCCAGTCCAAAGATCAGGGCTTGATCCATCACCGTTATTTATCTCACTGCCCCATCCCAGCTCAGAACCTGGCTATATGCAAATTACTCTGTCCCTGGCCCAGTGCATCATGGGAACAGGGCAGACCAAACTACCAAGCCAATTCTTCACCAGAAAGGAGACAAGCTACCAGGGACCGGTTTCTGGCATTTCAGCCTCTTCGGCCCGGCTTGCTTGAATCCTGATGGAGCAGTGAGAAAGGGACTCATGTCTGAGTATACCCTGCCACACCTATAGTGGCCAAAAACGATTCAGAAAAGGGGGTGGTGATGAACAGAGTGTCTGAATTAAGCAGACCACTCTTACCCAGTCCAAAGATCAGGGCTTGATCCATCACCGTTATTTATCTCACTGCCCCATCCCAGCTCAGAACCTGGCTATATGCAAATTACTCTGTCCCTGGCCCAGTGCATCATGGGAACAGGGCAGACCAAACTACCAAGCCAATTCTTCACCAGAAAGGAGACAAGCTACCAGGGACCGGTTTCTGGCATTTCAGCCTCTTCGGCCCGGCTTGCTTGAATCCTGATGGAGCAGTGAGAAAGGGACTCATGTCTGAGTATACCCTGCCACACCTAAGACTGATGCAGGCACATTTGAAATGGGACTTGCCCATGTGAAATGACCCATTGATGGAGTTGAGTCACTTTCATGACAGACTCCAGCAATGCGTCATTTTTGCACCTACAGATACGTCAGAAATACAGATGCATATGTAACTCCTACCGACATGATGAGTCATACTGTAAATATGATGCATCCAGCATGTTGCAAGGAGGGCGCAATGAAAAGTGACGCATCGCTGTTTTCATGCAGCCATGGGTCCCTTTTCATAAATGAGGCTCTCGATGTTTTGCAACTCGGAATGGTGAAAAGCCTGCCACATAACTGCTCTCTCTCCCTTTCCAACCTGCAGATCTTGTAATGATGGCTACCGCACCCAGGAGAAACCAAACCCTGCCATATTGGAAATTCCCCTGTGCATTATTTCCGTATTATTTTAGCAGGGTACTCAGAAAGAAGCTATATGCTGCGCTTGGTAAGGGCTAATCAAATACCACTTGGGGAAGAGATGAAGACCTCAATGGTGAATAGAAATGTAAGGAATACCCTGGAATGTGTGTGTATACGACATGGAGCACCAATAGAAGTAACAATAATTTAGGCGCTTTTATCAAATATTGTTAAATTTCGTCTTCGCTGTTTATTTCCCCAAAAAAGCCTTTGCTGATAATATCAACGTGGGAGTGTCAAGGTTTTCAGAGCACAGTGAGAGCCCATAGTTTGCATTTATAAAGAGTCAATCGTCATATCCCATATGGGACATTTGTAATAAAAACTCGCTAAAATTATATCAGTGAGCAGCATAGTACCCTTTATCATAAGAAATGAGGATGCAATTACATTTGTGGAGACACAGTCAGTTGCCATTAAGCCCCATGTTTACAGTTAGGGAATGTTTATTTTTAAACCGCTAAATAAATATAATTTTCAGTGTACTTTATTAGGTTTGTGTATAAAACATACCAACAACTACATTAAAAATGAAATTGAATTCCATCACAATTAGCAATTAAAACTACCTATGGTGACAAAATACGTATTTTTTTTATTTTGACATCAAATTTTGCAAGTTTTCCGCCCAAAAATAAATATTTTATTACTAAACTGATCAGAGCACTTTTTCAGGAGAATGTTGTGCCATGGAGAAGACAATTGAAGAGGTAGCTTGTAGAGAGTAACTTTAATGAGGAAACATGCAAGAGCAGAAAGAGGAAGTGAAAGAGACGCAAAATTAGTGAATTACTGGCAACCTTGGAGCCCTGATTATTTTTCTTATATGACCTAGTACATTGGGAGCTATCTGTCGTTGGCAAAGAAACATTTTTTAGAGAACGTTCATCCGTTTCCAATGTTTCAGATAAGTTATTTTCTCTATTTTTTAGGACTTGTTCACAAGAAGCACAAAGGATGAACAGAATAATAATCTCTCCAACAAGTAAGTATATTGTATGTTGATGGTTCATTCTTCCATTGTTGGTAAGTATAAATGTGAATTTTTTTAAAAAGCTGTAAGGTCCCTCATTCTTGGGGAGCACATCAGCACATTCCTGCCTTCTAGTATATATACTGTTTTGGACTCTATTCAACCCCTTACAGCTAAGAAATTGTTTATACACTCTTGTGATATCCTGCCTATTGTATAACTCTGTGACGTGCTCTGATACCCTAACGGGTCAAGTTTGCGCTCTATAAAACACTAAAATAAATAACAAATAAATAAATAGACACGGGACGGTCCAGCTCTATGCATTCACTAATAACTGGGTGGGAGCCACTAAATCACTCTGTCCTGGGTGCACCAAAGCGGAAGACACCGAGATCCAAGTGATCTTTTTCTGTCCCGCATATAGTCTGCCTAGATCTAAATGAGTCCTTCAATTTTGTAGAAACCTGGGTATAAGAAATTTTAGAGAGGTTTGCAGGATATTAAAATATGATACTTACCCGGTATTCGCTGTTGCAATCTCCAAGTTCTTATTTGCAATGTGGTGCAAACGTAGACACCTACTGAAAAAATAGAGTTTAGAACTTTAGTAGTCTTGTTTTATTTTAGATCAATCCTTGATTTTAAATTGTCTTACTTATGGGATTAGCTCTTCTTAACTTCTTTTGTTTAACTTATATTTTTAAATATTGAAATAATTGATGGTATTATCTAATATTCATTCAAGGTACCCTTGGCAGAGATTCTTATTCATGTTTAATGTCCCCATCTGATATTTACTTGAGGAGGGTGGGACCCCCTATCTACTGATGTTTGAAAACTTAATGGGATTTCAAATGTTAAATTGCATCTATATTTCCTTTTAGTAGGATTGTGTTTTTTTTATGATGCTGTTTTTATAGTGTTACATTCTCTGTGCTTTTATGGCAGTAACATCCGAAATAAAGATATTTGACTGACTGAGTATATATATATTTATAAATATTCACACGTACTATGGAACTGACGGGGTTTGTCTCATTGTTTTAATTTCCAGTAAGGTTTAGTAAAACTGCTTGAAACGTTTTGTGCTAAAATTTCGATTGCGTCATAAGCCTTCACCATCAGAAATGATTAAATATAAACATGTGATATATACGCCAAGTTATGTGATTATCTGTCATTACCATTACTATTGCAATTGCCAAAAAGATTGTAATTGATGAGATGTCTTCTGAGGAAGATGGCGGCTGTGCACTTGCGCTCATCTGGTTTGAGTTTTGTGTCCAACCTCTTTCCACATAATAACTGAAGCAAGAAAATAATAACACTAAGGCATAGTGATTTACTGGCTACCGACCCTGAAACTCGTCCACCGCCAGCGAAGTGAGCCCCGGTTAAGCTCACCGCTGATAATCGATAAACAACCTTTACAACGCAACTTTTACATCGCAGAGCCTTTACAACGCAACCATTACAACGCAAACTATTACAACGCATTGCTCTGGGGGGGCGTTCTAGGATAGGGAATAGGTTAATTTACTATCCAATAACCTTCCCTAGTGTCCACGGGGACTGGAGTTGGAATAGTAAATTAAACTATTCACTATCCAGCACCCCAAAACACTATGCGTTGTAATGGACTGCGTTGTAATACTTGCGTTGTAAAGGCATGCGATGTAAAAGCATGCGTTGTAATGTCATACATCCCTGATAATCACCTCCTCATCGCTCAACTTGATCTCCGGTTGGGCAGCACAGCCGATATTGTTGCATCACCCGTGAAATCTAATGTGGAAGCTGCCTATGTGTGCTCTTCTCATAACCATTCCTCTTGCTCTACTTCACTTCTTTCAGCACTGCCTGAGACAATAGAGAGAGAAGAGGCTTCTTCTTCGTATCACTACTACCAAAGACCTTGACATTGTTACACCATCAGCCCCCTCCTGCATCATCAGCCTGCATACACATTACAACCTGTTGCATACCTCACTGAGGAGGGGAGGTTAACTAAGTGGCAGCCATCGCACAGAGGAGCCTCCCTGGTCCGCTCAACAACCATGGAGATAAGAGTCAATCTTTTGCAGAAGTCTAGGGGAAAAAAACGTCTGCACCAAGAAGTTAAGGATCCCCCTACAAACAATATAAGCTCCTCTGAATAAATCCATCAAGCTGGTAAAAATAATACCTGTGCAGCGGGGCAGTTAAAAATACACCAGAAATTAGAAATAAGCATATATGAAAACGATGCATTATTCTACTGATCTGTGACTTGCAAAGCATATACAGAATAATGAATTGAAACATTCATTTCAATTAATTCATTCCTTTTTTGAAATTCATATCCTCCGCTTTTTGGTCCAGCTTAAGAGTTGTATCCACTCACCTTCCAAATTCTTCCTTTGTTTCTCCCTCCTTTTACAACACCCTCACATCTTGATGGTTCACACCCTCTAACTAAGGTCTGGTTCTCCCTCCTTCACCTACACAACACAGAATTCACCGCTGTGTGAACCTCAAAACGGGTTTTTCCTTCAAATTCCAAAGTCAAAATCATTCTGTGGCTTATCTCCATGACCGTGCCTTTGAAAAGGCCTTACATTGCCTCTGGTCTCCTCATTAACCACCTCATTCATGACAGATACAAACCATCCACTTAACACTGACAAGACACGAATGACGGAGTCTTAAAATAATCAATCATAACCTTTTGCCTATCTTCATCATCAAACCTCTCTGTGCTTTTCGTATAAAGTCTTAAATCCAGATTAACTAACATTTACAGAGCACAGTTCTGCACCAAAGGCGGCATTACTGTGTTGGGTGAATGGGAAAAAAGTGTGCATCACCATATTTAGTAAATAGTTTTAGTGCTAGGCTAAGTGTTGCGCTATGGCGCAAAGAAAACCCAGCAACAACATGCGCACCATCTGTTACATTCTCCATAGATATATTATCCATGGGCAACCCATGTGAAATGTGTAATTTCCCTATAATTACACCTGCTGTGCATAGGCATATCACGTGATATCTGTGTGTCCCTTGTTTACTCCTCGTTTCATTTGCACCCAAGCTGCAACTAGCAGACGTTGGTTCTCTCATGCTGTGCTCATCTTATAAGAAGGACTCTACTGGAAATAAAGAAATGTGGAACAGCTCAGTCTACTAGCAGGACTGCTTGAGTGAAAGACCTTATGAACTCATTACCATATCGCCTCCATGAACGTCAGAGGCTCCATCCTTGTCAGGAAACTATTTAAGCTAGTCGTAGATTTCAGGACCCCTCATCCTTCCCACCGCTCTCTCCCGTAAGACTGTTGTAGAAAAAACAAGAACATCACAACACTTCTCTCACCTCTTTCTGACAGTAAACAGCCTGACGATAAACTCAGGAATCATCTCTTACTACAATCTCATCCTCTCCTCGAGAAGTTGTAGACCAAATGTAAAAGGCAGGGCCCAAGTCACACCTCACTATCACTCAACTGCTGCTCTGCCATTCAGTACTTATGTACAATGTTTCCTGTTCTAATGAATCCTTTGGTTATAAGACGGTGCCTGCAATAACTCACAGAATACAGCAAGCAAATAAATACATTCATTAAATATAACATATGTTTTGGAGGGAATACCAAGCTGAATTATGTTTAAGGTAACACATGCTGCAAAGTCATACTTGTGGGCAGGAGCCTTTGGGGACGGGCATCCACAAACCCGTGAATATAGTAAGACGACATTGGCCGGCGCGGTTTTTTAATCACAAATTTGAGAGGAGAAGGAGGGGCCAATACACAGTCAAAAGGTCAGAAGCTGCAGCCCCTCACAGTATCATCACTGGAAACGTAGAGTTGAACTCAGTGGCGTAACAATAGCCCATGAGCCCCTGTAGTGTGGGGGGCCCGAGCTCCAGGGGGCCCCCTCAGTGCAGGACCCTGGCCTGAGAGCTCCTGAGGAAGTCCGGAATGTGGCTCATCCATCTACATTGCAGGGAAGCCCCCTCAAGTTTCATAACGCCACCGGTTGAGCTGATGAGGACATTGCATAGCAGGAGTGTTACAATCGCGATTTGGCCTCCCCATGAGCTTCCCTTATAGGACATGATGTGGCCCCGGGCAGCTGCAGGAGGAGCAAACCACACAAATACGAGGGGCCAGCGTTGGCTACAGTCAACAGTGTCAGCTAGCGCGCCGCGAACTCATTCGCTATAGGGAATATTCAGCGAACAGCAACAATGAGCAGAAGGCAGCACCACAATGGGACCAATCGCTGAATGACCGTCCGTCAGGCCCAGCGATAGGAAGGCTGAGACCTCCCGGTAATGAACTGCAGCAGATTATTAAGGAATCCAGGGAAGTTGTGGGACAGTGGAGACCCGAGTCGTTCCTGGAACAGGTGATGGGACCCCCGCAGACAGGACAAGGCAAACAAGTGCGCTGCGAAAGAGGGAGATTGCAAACAACACCCTACTCACTAGGCACCAGGGTAAATTGTATGTGACAGAAACAGTGGTTCCTGCAGAAAAATGCTTATCTATATTGATAATGATATGCACAATCGCAATGATTACGAGTTACATCGATGTCAGAAGGAAAGGAGACCGTGAACACTTCCGTTTTTATTTCCAATAGTTCTTTTATATTTCAAAGAGCATATGAATATATACACAAAGGAAAAATACAGTAGTGCTTAGTGTCCCCAGTGTACATGGAACAAAAAAGACATAAACTAGTGAGTTTGTGACATGTATAGCTTGGTTTCCATAATTTTTAAAGACGACCATCAATAATTATACAATGATCGCTGCCACTGTGTTCAATAATCAGAGATGATCAAATGGTTCGCTTTAATAGTTGGTGACAATGTTTGGACCCTTCACACAATATAGGGTCTCTTCAGGACCTATGGATGTAGGGACATCTGTGATTCAAAGAAATAGAATGACTACAATATTTGTAAGGAATGCAAAGGGCCATATTGTACCTGAAAGGAGATTGCGCAGCCACGTGAAGAGTGTGAAACATCGGTCAAGTCAAAGAAGAAATAAAAAGAATACTCACACGGGACCCAGCCGGGTGCTACACTAATGAGTAAGAAATAGAAAAGATAGACCTATTTCAAGTGTAGTCACTCACAGCATCCTTAGTGACATTCTCTTTCTTTGAATCTCAGATGTCCCTACATCTATAGGTCGTCTTTAAAAATTATGAAAACCAAGATATATATGTCACAAACTCACTAGTGGCTGTCTTTTTGGTTCCATGTACACTGGGGACACTAAGCACTACTGTATTTTTCCTTTGTGTATATATTCATATGCTCTTTGAAATAAAAAAGAACTATTGGATATACAAACGGAAGTGTTCACGGTCTCCTTTTCATTTGACATCTGGCATCTTTCCCACCCATGACATAATTTGTCTTGACAGAGACAACAAGATGGGTGGCGGCCTAGCCTGTATACACCAGAGTTCGCTTGCGGTCTCCCTTTCAGAGTCATCTTCGCTGGTAACATGCGAATACCTTTGTCTCAGTATCTCCTCTCACAATCATCTGGTCTGCAAACTACACTCATTCTAACATCCCCCAGGCGATAATCTCCCCTTAATTGAACAACTGTTGGAAATCATCGCGGGCAATGTAGACTCAACCCAGTCTCACATCGACCTGGGAGATTTTAACCTTCACTGGTCTAACACTAATGATCATGCAGTTACATGCCTAAAATCATTTTTACTCGACCACAACCTGATTCAACATTGTGACCAGCCTACTCACACTAAAGAGGAAACCTTAGATCTCATCATCTCCAAAGGTCAATCCATCTCTTTGGATTCCATTATGCCTTGTGATTGGTCAGACCATCACATCATTTCGATCCATATCAACTCGGAGGTTCAATGGAGTAAGACACAAAAAACCAAACTGAAGATCTGGAAAAGGGATCTCAGAGATTTCAATACAGCTGAACTAGCTACCCGCTGCAATCAAGCCCTCTCTCCACATTCTGATTTATCTGAAGTACACGCTCTCACTGAATTCTACAACTCTTTCATTTCCAATATCATGGATCTGATGGCCCCACTCCAACAAAAAAATGTGCCTGCAAAAATTTCCAAACCATGGTTCAATGGCAACCTAAATTCTGAACGGCGTAACCTAAGGGCCTTTGAACGGTCCTGGAGAACCACCCCTTCAGCTGACAATCTAAAAAACCTTAGAGCAGCAAGAAGTGCATATAACAAACAAATCAAGGCAACCAAGGCGGACTATTTTAGACCCAACTTAACCAAGCGGCGAATCGACCGAAAAAACTATTCGAACTGGTTAAACAACAATCGATAGCCGCCCCTAACCATTCAGCTTCAGACATCATACCTCCCTCTTGTGTTGTTTGGCTGCCTTTTTTATGGAAAAAAATAGGCTTATCATCACTGATCTGGAAACCAGGAAGACACTATTGCCACCCAACTAACCCGCACTCATACGGGCTGCGCCTGACAAGACAACACGATCTAGATGGGGTATCAAGAATAACGCTTCCTGGGTCACCTTTACCCCCCTTAACGAAAATGATATCAAAAAGGTACTGCGGATTATCACCCCATCCAATCACTTCAATGACCCGTTACCGCCTAATATTTTCAAATTAGTTAAGGACGAAATCACCCCCTTCTGGACAAAGATAGTCAATGCTTCCTTGTCACAAGGTATGATCCCAGAATGCCTCAAAGAGGCAGAGGTAACGCCTATAATGAAAAAACCCACAGCCGATAGTACAGATCTTAACAACTTCCGACCTATCTCTAGTATTCCTACCCTTGTCAAACTCCTGGAGAAATGCGTCCAATCACAACTATGTGCACACATTGAAAATTACCACCTCCTGGACCAACATCAATCTGGCTTTCGTAGTGGACATAGCACCAAATCAGCCCTCACTCACGTGATTGATGATATATTAACAATGCTTGATCGAAATGAATCCTGCCTCCTTATCCTACTTGACCTCTCCTCCACGTTTGACACTGTTAATCATGACAACCTCCTATTCATTCTGGAACATAGGATGGGCCTCTCAGGTTAGGTGCTGCATTGGTTTGGGTCCTTCCTGCAACACAGAACCCAAAGAGTTCAAGCGAATCACTCATTCTCCCAGTCATCCGCTGTCATCATGGGCGTTCCCCAAGGATCCTCTTTATCTCCCATTCTCTTTAATCTGTTCCTGGAACCTTTAGCTAACGTTCTAAATTCATTGGACACTAGGTTCCACATGTATGCAGACAATACCCAACTCTATTTAAAAATCTCCTCTCCGGAAGACATCACCTCACTCAATTCTACCCTCCTGACTACCCAAAATTGGTTGACTAAGAACCACCTTCTGCTAAACACCTCTAAAACAGAATTCCTCCTCATATCTCCTCCGAAATATACTCCTAATATCGACCTATGGATGAACCAACTAACCGCCTTCAACTGCTCCCCCTGCATCATCGATTCAGCTAAATCCCTAGGAATTACTCTGGACAAGCATCTGAATATGAAGTCTCACATCAGCAATGTGTGCAAGGGAACTAACCACCTTCTAAGAACACTCCGGAATCTGAAACCTTTTCTACCGCAAGCAGATTTCAAGCAAGTAGTCCAAGTGCTTGTCCTACCGAGACTTGACTACGGCAGTGCCACGCTATGTGGACTCCCCAAATACGCTTTGGCCCCCTAAAGGCCTCTCTGAACGCAGCGGCCAGATTGATCATGGGCACCAAGCGCAATACACACATCTCTCCGGTTCTAAAATCACTAAATTGGCTACCCTATGAAGCTAGAATTCATCTGAAGATTGCCTGCCTTTCACACAAAGCCCTCCACTTCAAAACCCCTACCTACCTCGCACAAAAAACTAAAACTATCTGGAGGAGGTAGATCGTCAAGGAGTTCTAATTCCTTCCTCCTGAAACCACGGACCTTCCGCAAAAAAAGAACTTGCCACCGAGCTTTCTCGGGATTTGGTCCTAAAATCTGGAACTCTCTTCCACCCGAAATTCGGAGGATCTCTTACAAGGCCGCCTTCAAATTGGAAGCAAAGAAATTCCTCATGAAGAAGTTCTTACCTTAATAGAAGGGACATTATGTATACCTTTCTTGTACTTTATTTTCCGCCCGAAAGGTGTCGTTCATTGTATAGCATGATTCACCCTTGTATATGATTTTTCTTCCCCAGCGCGCGTGCACCCAGGATTGTAAATGTTTATTAGCTGCTTACCACTTGATTCAATGCTTAGTATAAGCCCCATATAACTCATGTTTACATTTTACTATATTGTTGACTATTATTCATGTTTGATTATTCACTTAATACCCTTATATCCCCACGCTACTTCATATAGCCCCCTTTGTCCTCCCTGAACTATAATTGATTTGTTATGCGTGAACTATTGATCTTATGTTTATTTTACTACCCATGTTTGACTCAAGTTCTGATTGTTACCTTCCCTACAACTGTAAAGCGCTCTGATATCCTTCGGGATCTAGTCCACACTATATAAAACTTTATAAATAAAAAAAAAATAACCGGTAATCATTGCGATTGTGCATATCATTATCAATATAGATAAGCATTTTTCCACAGCAACCATTGTTTCTGTCACATGCGAAAGAGGGAGAAGCAGCGAGTGCAATGGGTAGCCATGGGCCAAAGGTTGCAAGCACTCAATGAGCAGCAGCAGCTCAATGGAACAGGGATCAAGCAAAAAGGACCCTGCACCCACACAGTACCCCCCTAAGGACCACTGTCCAGCAACAGCAGCAGCTATGAGGAAGGCCTTGAGACTCATGTGGGCAACTCCTGGAGGGTGCCTGGAGCCTGCTCTGCGGCACCCAACAGGTAGGAATCCCATGAGGATGGCAACTAGCCAAATAGACATTGTGAGCCTCAGGGAAGTGATAACATGGGAGAAGTAGATACCCAGGCACTAAGTGCTTAAAGGCAGGAGGATGCTGGGGCAGCAACTGGCATAGCTAACTAGGGCATGCAGGCAGGCATCATCAATTTAGCACAGCATGGAACCTCACGATCATAGGTCCCCCTAAGCAACATCAGAGGTGGCATACATGGGCCAAACAACAGCTGGCCCTGTCACAGTGGGTCTAATGTGTTGGCGTAGCTGAACAGAGGCCCCCAACCGCTAATCCCATACACAGGTGTGATATGGTGGCCCTGACAAGGAATAGGAGGCATACCTCCCCTAAACTTCGCACTATATGGCTCGTCAGGCCTGGGGTGCTGGCAAGATCAGGGGCCAATAGGCACTATGGGAGCAACACAGTGGTATGCGCAGTAAGTGGTGGGATCCCACACCAAGGAGCTGGATATGCCCCCTATACCTGACAAGGCGGCGAGAGGAAGCAGACAAGGAACCAGCAACATCGGGCAGCCTCAAAAGGTCAGCCCAAGCCATTGGACTGGGCAGATAGCATTAATAGCAATCACGTTACAACTAGTGGCCAGCGCAGGGAACCCAACAAAGAGATAGGGTCGGAAGGACCATGGGAAAGTAAGGTGGGAAATGTGGACCCCACCAAAGCCTGGGCCAGCGGGGCAGTGACTGGTGCAGCTAGCGGGAAATCAGCCAGTGAATATATTAGACCATCACCCAGGGACTCACCTACCATTGCATGAGGAACGTGGTTGGTTAGCCTTATTCCTCTGGTCATGAAGGAGAGCATTTGGTATAAGGAATTAATTGACATTTTGTCATTATTATAAGTGCAACAGGTGCGGCTGGACTTAACAATGCAGGACAAGAAGTACGAGGAAAAAAGAGACAAGCACAAACCCAGAATATAGCAGTCCATTGATAACTGGCTCCAAGCACTCAGAACACTAGCATGCGTATTTGTGGAGAAGTACCCCATAGATCAGCTGTCCTTTTCCTATATGAGCAGAAGGTCCATGAACTGCAGCGGAAGTATCAGAGTGAGGTATGGCAGCAATACAATGAGGGCTTTAGGGAAAAAATGCAGACCTGGCTCATCATAGACTGGGAGCATCAGAACATAACAGGCTTTACACACCACTTGGTGACAGCGCGAGAAGGGGTAAGCGTGCAGGAGTCACATTTTAAAGAACACAGGTATAAAGGTAAACAGGAGGGCCATCAGCAGAGCACCAGACATAGGGCCGTCCCTGGGGGAAGGTTGGAGGAGGGCCATACAACAGCATGCTGGAAATACAACAAAGATGAATGTAAGTGCGGCCAGTTTTGCTAATTCAGACACATTTGTAGCAGTTGTGAGAGTTCCCTCCCAGTGGTGGGTTGTAAAAAAGGCAAGGGCGCCATCAATAAAAAAAGATACCCAAAGGAGCTGAAGCCCCTGAGGATTTGACCAGAGGGTCACCGGCGGGGGGATTAGGTGACGTGGCACCTATCCCCATCTGAGTCAAAGAACCTACACCAATGCTCAATAGAGATCACAAGCTTGAGGATGCACACATGTTAGTAACATGTTTCAAGGAAAGCTTCATCATTCCTTATAAGGGTCCACAGGTAGATCGTTTTAACCGCATCCCTAAGTCAGTATCTGAAAATATAGAAATAGCAAGAATAAAAGTGGCAAGGGAGTTCAGCTGGACTGGGTGGTGGGCCCATTTGCACACCCACCGTTTGAGAATGTAGTCATCTCTTTGCTTGTCGTGGTCCCAACGAAGGAGGCTGATAAGTTCTGCCTCATACACCACATCTCATTCCCCAGAGGCTTATCAGTCAATGACGAGCTGGATCAGGAGCTGTGCTAAAAATCTTACATCACACTAGACGATGCCGTTGATATGCTGAGAAAAGCAGGGAGGCAGGGCTTTGATGGCCAAGACAGACATAAAATCCACCTTCCGTCTCCTCCCTGTGCACTCCAGCAGCTACCACCTATGGATTTTCCAGCTAGATGGTGCGAGAAACGTCTCCCCATGAGTTATGCGATTTCCTGTTCTTACTTTGAAACCATTAGTACCTTCCTGGAGTGAAAATTGGGTGAAAGGGCCCCAGCAGGGTGGCGCCTCCACTTTCTGGATGATTTTCTCTTCATTGGGGAGCTGCATACTGAGAAATGAAGTATCCTACTGGGTCATTTTATCACACTAGCAGATTAACGAGGCATGCCTCTGGCGCATGACAAAACAGAGGGCCCCACCAGCCTGCTAATGTTCCTATGTCTAGGGCTAGACTTGGAGGAGTTAGTTTGTAGGCTGCACTTCCAAAGGTAAATGGCTTGAAGCACACTATTGTCAATCTGCTAGTCAAAAGAAAGCAACCATCAGCAATATTCAACAGTTGCTGGGCAAACTGACCTTTGCTAGTAGGGTGATCCACGTGGGAGAACATTCGCCCGGCGCCTTGCACGGCTGACAAAGGAACTTGGCAAGAAACATCATAGAGTCAGACTAACACCTGGTGAGAAGGAGGACTTGCAGCAGTGGGACACTTGCCTCTCTGGCTTCAACAGAACTCTGGCTCTCAACCAGGCAACTGGAACTGTTCACGGACGCGGCAGGGGAATTAGGTTTTGGGACATTCTTAAGAATGGCACGGTGAGCGGCAAGAAGGCCGGCTTCATGGCACGCGAGGCAGCTGACAAAGAACATCACATTACCTCCTCGTCCTGTCTTCCTCGCCACAGTATTCACATATGACCCTCCGGCTCCACACAGAACTCCAAGTCTAAAAAACAGCGCTCTAGTCTCCCCTCCCTCCTCCAAGATGGCCCCCAGTGGCTCCAGCCAATCCCATTAAGGGATACATAGATAGCAACACAACCTGTTCTTTTTTTCTGCACTTCTCCAAGTGCTGTGTTCCCTGCTGGTCAGGTGAGTGGGACGGGGTCTTGCTTGAGCGACCCCTTCTGTCCTTCGGTATCTAGTTGGGGGAAAGTAGTGTTTGGATTCTTTTACCGCTGTGTATTCCTTTCATGTGTTGTGTTTTCGTTGTTGTATATTTTTTTTCCCCTTCTTCTGCCTCCACGCCGCGTGTCCTGCTTAGCGGACTTTCGTGGCGTTTGTTTGCGGCTGTGTTTTGTTTTTGTGTTTGGGCGGGACGTCTTGTGTCCTGTCTGCCGCTTGTGTTGCAATTTCCCTTCTACCGGCCGCGCGTCCTGCTGAGCGGACGTCGCGCAGCCGGGTGCGTTGTTAATGGGGGCCGGAGGCTTCCGTTCGCTTCCTTACCTGCTGCCGGTTTGGGCGTCAGCGTGGTTTGCTGCCTCTTCATTTCTCGGCTGCGTTACGGGCGCATTCGGGGCTCGGTTTGTCTCGGCACACTACGGTCTAAGGCTGTTTTTTTCTATGTGTGCGCGCGGCTCTTCCGGCTGCTCTTGTGCATTTTAGCCTGTGACGTGGTGTGGTTTGGTCGGTTGCTTAGCGACCTCAGGTCCTTCTTTAGCCGGGCTGTTCTGCTCTACGCCTGTGTTTGTTTTTGCACTCATTCACGTGTGGGGCTATCATGGAGGATTCCTCTGGTCTTGGTGCTCCTGATTCTTTGAATGAGGCTTCTGGTTCTGGGGTGCAGGTTCCTTCTATGGAATTGTTGCAGCAGATGATCAATTCTGCTGTGTCTGCTGCGTTGCACGGTCAGGTGCCTATTCCTCCTCCTAAAAGGGCGAAGATGGATGGTGCTGCTGCTGCTGATTCTGACGTTGAGGATGAGGTTGATGTCAGGGGTCGCTTTGTGCAGGGTGCCGACCTTAAGGAGGTGCTGGGTCACATTCGTGAGAACTTGGTGTTTCCAGCTTCTGTTGTGCCTCTGGAGGACGTTCTGTTTTCCCAGTATCAGCGTCCCGAGCCTGATTCTTTGCCTCTGAATTCTTCTGTTTTGAAGGTCTTGGAGAATGAATGGAAGGATGTGGACAAGGGTTCTTTTCCGCGTTTTTTGGGAAAGCCGTATCCGCTTCAGGATTTTGCTGTAAAATACCCTTCCACGGTGAAAGTTGACTCTTTGTTGGCCAGCGTGTCTTCACATGGAACTGTTGTTTCGGAGGACTCTTCTCCTGTTGACCAGGTTGACCGTAAGGTGGATGGTGCGGCTGCAAATTTTTCTATCAGGGCTGCTACGTATTCATCTTACACTATCCAATCCTTGCTTAAGGATTTTCAGTCTCTGTCGGAACTGATGGACCAGGGGGAGGATGTTTCTTCTACCCTGGCAATGATGGAGCAACAGGTTTGTCTGCTTTCGGATATCTCCTTTGATTCGTTGGGGGCGGCGGCTTCTGCGGCTGGGTCCTCTGTGGCTGCACGCCGACAGTTGTGGCTCCGTTCATGGAAGGCTGATGCTGCGCAGAAGAGCCTGCTTATGAAGATCCCTTTTTCTGGGATTAAGCTTTTTGGTTCGCCCCTGGACGAGATGGTGAAGAAGACGGCGGAGGACCGTAAACTGCTTGCTCCCGAGCGGCCTGGCCGGTTCCGTGCCTTTGGTTCGCAGAGGTCTTTTGGTTCTTCTAAGAGGAGTCGGGCTGGTCAGCCCTTTCGTGGAAGGGGGCGTGGCCGGGGTGCTCCTTCCTTCGATAAATCCCGGTTCTCCGGTGCATCATCCTCCTCCACTCCTGCTTCCAAGTCCTGACTGGTTGGCTCCTGGTGTAGGTCCGGTTGGGGGTCGCCTCACTTACTTCATGGACTCTTGGCGAGAGACTGTGTCAGACCAATGGGTGCTTCAGGTGCTCTCGGAGGGTTTGCGCATTGGATTTGTCCGGACACCCCCAGACTGTTTCAGGGCCACTCCTTGTCCCAGGGATCCTGTGAAGAAGTTGGCGCTTTTGGAAGGCATTGCTTCCCTGGTGGTCAAGAAGGCGATCATTCCTGTGCCCAGCGATCAGTTGGGGAAAGGGGTGTATTCCATACTTTTCCTGGTGTCCAAGCGCACCGGGGATCTTCGGCCTGTGATGGACCTGAAGTGGGTCAATACTTTCATCCCTCACCAACGGTTTAAAATGATTTCCCTTCCTTTGATCCTTCCTCTGGTGTCTCAGGGGGATTTCCTTGCATCGATAGACTTGAAGGATGCTTACCTGCATGTTCCTATTCATCCGGACTTTCAGAGGTTTCTCCGGTTTTGCGTTCAGGGTCATCATTACCAATTCCAGGTATTGCCTTTTGGGCTCTGCTCTGCTCCCAGAATCTTTACTAAGATTCTGGCTCCTCTTATTGGACATTTGCATGGGGAGGGCGTTAGTGTTTTTCCTTATCTGGACGACATTTTGATTTCTGCTTCTTCTCTTCCTAAGGCGGAGTTGCATGTCCGGAAGGTGTGCCATGTCCTGGAGCATCATGGGTTCCTCGTGAATGTGCCAAAGTCCTCCCTGGTTCCTGCGCAATAATTGTCTTTCATTGGAGCTCTGTTCAATTGGGGGTGGGGGTTCTGTTTCGTTTGCCTCTTCTGTTTTGTCTGCGGGGGTAACTTGAGAGGTTGTCCTTTTTAATTGTTATGCCTCTGTGTATTAAAATATGTTTCACTGCACTGATGGTGTGGTCTGTTTCCTTACATGAAGATGATTACTTTGGTATCGGCTCATATGTGAATACTGTGGCGAGGAAGACAGGACGAGGAGGTAATGCCCCGGTTACTTACCGGTAATCTTCATTACTCCGAGTCCGTGTCTTCCTCGCCACAGTATAGTTTCCCTTCCCTCCCGGCCCTGGTGGTGGCTTCATGTCTGCGGCTTGGTTTTTCAGGTTGTGTTGCTATGTATGTATCCCTTTATGGGATTGGCTGGAGCCACTGGGGGCCATCTTGGAGGAGGGAGGGGAGACTAGAGCGCTGTTTTTTAGACTTGGAGTTCTGTGTGGAGCCGGAGGCTCATACGTGAATACTGTGGCGAGGAAGACACGGACTCGGAGTAATGAAGATTACCGGTAAGTAACCGGGGCATTACTCAAGCTCTGTCCCACCATGGTAGCCTTTTCTGTGTGGAAGGAGAGCCTCACTAACTGACAGATTACACTATGGTCAGACAACCACGCGATGGTGCAGGCACACAATCTGGGGGTGGCACACTGCCAGAGGGTGTTGGGCTTGTTGCATCACCTAGTTAGCTGCCAACTGACCTCAAACATGGAGATCAAGGCCAAGCATATGTCAGGTAGCGATATCGCTCTCTCTTGCTTTCAGCGGCAGAGATTCCAGAAGTTGGCGCCGTGAGCAGACCAGGATATGACGCCCGTCGTGAGCAGACCAGGATATGACGCCCGTCCCAGCGTCCTGTGGGCCATGGCAGACCTGACCTAACAGCATTGGTTAAGCGGGCACTAGCACCTAAGACAGTGGCCAAGTACCCTTAAGAGCTGCACTCAATTCCAGAGCATAACAGGAGTGAGTGGGTACGATGACATCTCAAGTCAAGAAGTCGAGCAATTCATACTGTAGGCATTTTTTAATAGAAAAATAAAATCATGTGCCCAGGCGCATATTAGCATAGTGGCATATTTCTCTAAATTGCTTGCAGGTACTTATCCTACAGGCTCTTTTTACTGCTGGGCAGCAATGCAAGTGTGGGGTTGTATGCAAGCAAAGACTGACGACCCCAGGCAACCTATTGATTGCACCAGACTAAGGTAATTATTGCTGGTTCTGCCAGACATATGCGGGTCAACAGGCGAGGTCGGCCTGTTTCGAGCTGCGTTCATGCTGGCTTCTTCGGGGGGGAAACAGGGTTAGTGAGCTAGTTGCCCCATCCAAGATCAAGCCGGGCAACGCACGCGTGCATAAGGCGCAAGGATGTTCAACAGGGGCAGGATCACAGGATACTGTGGCTTAGGTGTTCAAAAAATGACCAGGAGGGAAAAGGAAAACTCAAACGCCTGTACTGCCTAGGAAACCCCAAAAGCTGCCCGGTATGCCTAACACGGGCGTACATTCAGATCAGGCCTCAGGGGATCACCCTTTGTTCATACACCAGACTTCAAATCTCTGTGGTACTGTGGATCGCGCTAGGTCGGGCCGATTTGCTGGCCAGGGAATTTGAGTCACATTCATTTTGCATAGGCATAGCAACAACTATTTTAAAAGAAAGGGAGAGGGCCTACTATCCAAGGGACAGGGTGCCAAAATTGGAACAAATAAAAAAATATATTCCCTTGGATTCAACTGTTAAACAATGAATCACATTCAACCATACACTATACAAAATCCTTTCATAAGAGAATATCTTCAAAAAGGAATATCTTCAAGAAACCCATATGTATTTATAAAAGTCACAAATGTATTCAATGTACATCAACAAAAATCACTAATACAAGTAATTAAAAAGACAGTAAGCACTGTCCACAATTCATAAAAACAATACATATAATAAATCAATACACAAGTAAAGAGACAAGTGACATATTAAAAATCATCAGCAAACCATTAATTTGATTGAATCTAAAACGCAGTCATATCATATAGAAATGTAATTGACTCGATAGTTCCTCGAATTTAATCTCACAGGAGCGTTGACACGTTAGATATAGATATAGCCAGTGCTTTAAATGGGCCGGTACTCACCGGTACTGAGTATTGGCACTTCCGAAATGTTGGGTCCTCAGTACCGGCACATCTCTGTAGCACAGGGAGAGTACCGGTACCCTCATCGACGGCAGGCTCAGGCTAGGCATCTCCTCCAGGGCAGGGCAGGGCTTCCCAGCAGCTTGCAAGTAAATGAGCCGTGAAGTAGCCGCCCTTTCGCAGAGTTGCTGCTCAAGATTAGAAGTGCCCATTTCATTGTTCCCAAACTGCAGGGGTTTGAGTGGGCGCTCGTCACACAGTGATTAACAGGGCAGGGTCTCTAGACAGACCCTGCTCTGTCAATATGTTGTGCAGCCATGAAAGTGCCAAACTGGGGTGTGTTGCACGGAAGCGTTGTGATTCTGGCCTCCGGTAATGTGCTTTGCAGGCGGTTGATTCACCCTTCATTAAACCCTGCTGTGTTGCCTGAATTAAGTCAGGCAGCACAGTAAGAGATTCTTTCAAACTGTTCTCTGTCCCTGGTATCTTGAGAGGGCCGGTGTGAAGGTGAGCATTCACAGCAAAGTAAATGTTCGTGCTCAACCGACTCTCTCTCAAAACCGAGACATTTGGTCATTTATGCAATAAGTGTCGGACACCGGGACATTTCCCGGAAATCGGGACTGGCCTGGCAAATCCGGGACGTTCTGTCACTCTAAATTAGTGGATGCCGGCACTTTTAATTTTCCACTTAAAGCACTGGATATAGCACCACCTTCATCAGGACTTTTCTTAATAATTGTCTCTTTATGAGGAATAGCGCAAAAGCACGTGTACCTTCGAGAATGGATGCTAAAATGCAGAAAGTAATATCTGTGTAGTTATCACTCTAGACTCTTCTAAATGGGCGTTTGCGTACTCTTATTCATTTTGCATGTGAGTTGACAATAACTTCACCATTCACAAAGGGGGGAGTCCGTGCTAAACAACATCGGAAACTCTCTTCAAATTGATAAGGAGTGTGGACGCCTTAGCGCCTTCCTGAAAGCAACCTCGGTCGATTGTGTGTATCCAAAGTTAAACAAGCATTTGCAATGCAATAGGTCTCGCATTAGGAAAGTTTGAGGTATTGGTATTGCAAATGACAAATATTTTATTTATGTGTTGGTATTAAAAGTAGGGAAATTACTAGCTTTGTCATTTACAATGCCAATATTTTTAACTTTTGCAAACGTGACACCTATAGCATTCTAATGCAATATGTGTTGTATTTACATGACTTTCAAGTATTAATATTACAAATAGCAATGGCTTTTATTTGTTTTAATAATTAATACTTAAATAAAAGTTATTGTATTGTATAATGCAATAGCTTAAACGTTTGTAAATAACTTATGGGAAGATTATGTTCAGTGTATTTTACTGTGATGAAAATCCAAGAACAGAAGTGAAATATTAACATTATTTTGTAACATTTCTAATAAAGCTTAAAACATTGAGAGAACATATTAGAACCAGTTGTTGTTGATTGGTTGCAAAGAGTGGTGCTGTGGCGTTCAGTGATGCTGTGGCCTTCAGTGGTGCTGAGTGATGCTGTGGCCTTCAGTGGTGCTGAGTGATGCTGTGGCCTTCAGTGGTGCTGAGTGATGCTGTGGCATTAAGTGGTGCTGTTGCATTGAGTGGTGCTGTGGCATTGAGTGTTGCTGTGGCGTTGAGTGGCGTTGAGTGATGCGGTGGCGTTGAGTGATGCGGTGGTGCTGTGGTGTTGAGTGGTGCTGTGGTGTTGAGTGGTGCTGTGGTGTTGAGTGGAGCTGTGGCATTGAGTGGTGGTGTGGCATTGAGTGGTGGTGTGGCGTTGAGTGGTGGTGTGGCGTTGAGTGGTGCTGTGGCGTTGAGTGGTGCTGTGGCGTTGAGTGGTGCTGTGGCGTTGAGTGGTGCTGTGATGTTGAGTGGTGCTGTGGCGTTGAGTGGCGCTGTGGCGTTGAGTGGCGCTGTGGCGTTGAGTGGTGCTGTGGCGTTGAGTGGTGCTGTTGTGTTGTGGGGTGCTGTGGCATTGAGTGGTGCTGTGGCATTAAGTGGTGTTGCGGCATTGATTGGTGAAGTGGCATTGAGGGGTGGAGTTGGAGGGTGGAGTTTGAGGGTGGAGTTTGAGGGTGGAGTTTGAGGGTGGAGTTTGAGGGTGGCGTTGGAATGTGGAGTTGGAATGTGGAGTTGGAATGTGGAGTTGGAATGTGGAGTTGGAGCGTGGAGTTGGAGCGTGGAGTTGGAGCGTGGAGTTGGAGCGTGGAGTTGGAGGGTGGAGTTGGAGGGTGGAGTTGGAGGGTGGAGTTGGAGGGTGGAGTTGGAGGGTGGAGTTGGAGGGTGGAGTTGGAGGGTGGAGTTGGAGGGTGGAGTTTGAGGGTGGAGTTTGATTTGATTTTGAGGGTGGACTTGGGTTCTGTAGTTGTCTTGCATGTGGATTTGGAGGGTGGATTTGGAGGCTGGTGTTGTAGTTGGAGGTTGGATTTGTAGGGTGGATTTGGATGTTGTAGTTGGAGGGTGTATTTGGATGTTGTATTTGGAGGGTGGAGTTGGAGGGTTGAGTTGTAGGGTGGAGTTGTAGTGTGGAGTTTGAGTATTGTGAGGGTGAGGGTGTGAGGGTGAGTGAGGGCGTGTAAGGATGAGGGTGTGATGGTGTGTGAGGGTGTGGGGATGTGTGGGTGAGGGGGTGTGAGGGTGAGGGTGTGTGAGGGTGATGGAGGGTGACTGAGGGTGAGGGTGTGAGGGTGATTGAGGGTGTGAGTGTTGTGAGAGGGGTACGGGTGTGAGGGTGATTGAGGGTGTGTGAGGATGTGGGTGTGAGGGTGTGATGGTGAGTGATGGTGTGTGAGGGTGAAGGGGTGAGGGGGTGAGGTGTGAGGGTGAGTGAGGATGTGAGGGTGTGTGAGGGTGATAGGGTGAGGTGAGGGTGTATGAGGGTGAGAGGGTGTGAGGGTGAGAGGGTGTGTGATGGTGTGTGATGGTGTGTGAGGGTGTGTGGGAGTGTGTGAGGGTAAGTGAGGGTGTGTGAGGGAAAGTGAGGGTGTGTGAGGGTGAGGGGGTGTGAGGGTGAGGGGGTGTGAGGGTAAGGGGGTGTGAGGGTAAGGGGGTGTGAGGGTGAGGGGGTGTGAGGGTGAGGGGGTGTGAGGGTGAGGGATTGTGAGGGTGAGGGGGTGTGAGGATGAGGGTGTGTGAGGGTGAGAGGGTGTGTGAGGGTGAGAAGGTGTGTGAGGGTGAGAGGGTGAGTGAGGGTGAGAGGGTGAGTGAGGCTGAGGGGGTGTGAGGTTAAGGGGTGTGAGGTTGAGGGGGGTGAGGGTGTGTGAGAGTGGGATGTGTGAGGGTGAGTGAGGGTGTGTGGGTGAGTGAGGGTGTTTGAGGGTGGGTGAGGGTTGTGCACAGAGGAGACGAGTAGGGTGAAAAACAGAGCCATTGCTGGGACTTTTCTGGTAAAATACTTGATGAGAACCCAGGCCAGTATAATGCTGTCTTCTGCGTGCAAGTCTGGGAAGTCATGGTGTATTCGGCAGTGGTGCAAGTACGGTGAAAAACGGAGCAATTGCTGGGACTTTTCTGCTCGTAACTAAAAAAAAAAAAAGCTCTCGGCATTGCTGTGGCGGGCGGGGGAGCTGCAGCCTTTGAAGACTGATGCCTAGGGCTAGGCAGACAAATGGTGGTGCGCAATATGCACGGGGGGGATACCAGAAACTAACCACTGAAATCTGCAAGACTAGTGTGACCAACTAAGCCCAGAGAGAGTGCAGCCACAACTAGTAACAATCCAAAAACATAACATTGTGCACGCAGATACAATCCATGCCTGTGACACTAACAGCTCTGAATATCTGTGACAGCGTCACAGGCGGATGAGAGAAGGGGCAGAGGAAACAGACTAAGAAGTATGGAAATCTAAAGCCGAGCTGGAGAGTGAGAGCGGACGCACTAAGGCTGGTCTGTCTGTGAGAGAAAGGCAGGCTGCAGTATTAAGTTATATCAAGAGAGGAGCTGGGAAAGAAACTGCAGACAGAAGGTTTAACAGAAGTGCACAGAGCCACTTCACAGAGAAGGAATAGCAGAGGAGATATTGGTAGCAGAAATGAATACCAACGGGTGACACTGGTTCTGAGACGCTGCGGGCTCTTAACGACAGATGAAGTCAGCAGCATTCCTCGATTTCTTAAAGTTTGTCGGAGGGGAGGGGGGCCGTGGGCTTTGCAACACTCATGAGGCGGTTTTATACATTTTGGTTATCCATTCGTTGTGGGCAGGAGATGGGGAGATTACCAGTGACGGAGGGTGCAGACCTTTGCAGCTGTGAGCGCATTCAATTAATGAAAAAAAAGAAAAGGAGACACGGCCGGCCGGTCGTGAAACTGAAAGCACGGCCGGCCGGCCGTGAAAAAGCCTTTGATGCAGCAGGGGGCAATTAGGCGAGGAGAATGGCTGGGCTGAGGCAGAGCGCAAAGCCTTTGATGCAGCAGGGGTCGGAGCGGGAAGAGCTGCTGGCGGCACCAGGCTGACGATTTGATGCTGTGCACGCGCATTTTAACTCATTGCGCTTGCGCATTGAGTTAAAAGCGCACATGCACTGCTTCAAATCGCCAGTCTCGGTAAGCTCTGTTTAAGCCCCTTTATATCTCGCTCCGCTCAATGCGCATGCGCATTGATAGGTCACGAGACCTAAAAACGATATTGTAGTCCGTGTGTTCATAAAGATATCTATGGTCCCTCGGAGTGCTGTTGTATAGAAGGAAGACGCCTCCTTCTGCTATTTATATGCCTCCTCTGTGTTCCCTTCAGTCACGATTTCAATTGGTACCTCAGGGTCGAGTGAGCCCTCGTATTATACGACGTCCGACGCTGCTCAGCAATCAGAAACATAACATGTGGGTTTCTTGAAGATATTCCTTTTTGAAGATATTCTCTTATGAAAGGATTTTGTATAGTGTATGGTTGAATGTGGTTCATTGTTTAACAATAGCAACAACTGTGGCAACCCACAGCCTGAGTGACAAGTGCATTAAACACCTCGGCAGGTGGTCTTCTAGAGCCTTCAAGACATGCATAAGACCCTCTAAGTCATGTGTCTTTTACTGCATGGGCCTCGGATGTCAGGTGAACCGTGTGGTTGCTGGGCCACTCTTATGTGATGAGGGCACTGCAATGGGCAGCCCCAGGGAAAGCATAAGAGGTGATTTGGTTACACAACACGGGCGTGGCCTGGATGGGCAGGTCTGTGATGAGGTGGGCCCAGCTGCTGCCGACGGTGAAGGGGACGTTGCAAACAATGGACAGGTCTGACGCCGTGCTGATTACCTGGGGGGCAATGATTTGGCTGACCTGGTGCAGAGGCGACTCTTCAAGGCAATGAAGGTGGACTTCTATGCAGTGGCAAGACTGGTCCGCCTGGCGGAGGTCATGGCGTCAGAGCTGATAGCACGCTTTGAATAAAGGGGAGCAATTGACCAGAGGGCAGTGTAGAGGTCCAAATGTAAGTCCAAATGTAAGCTTAACATCTCCACGAATAAGTGAGTAGGTTCGGTAGGGGCAAAGACTAGGGTTTCGTTAAGCATGGTCTCATTAACCCTTAAGACCTCGGGCAACTACGCGTAAGGCAGGGTTCACCTCTCCAGGATAGGCATGGACATGTTCCTGTTGAACACCGTGGGAGCGCTCGAGCAGTTAGGATTTTCTTAAAGTGGCGCATAGGTAGGACATGGTTAGGGGGAGCTGACGACGTATGTAGAACCGCCGGCAGCATGATGGAGACAACACCCAAAACTGCCAATAATAGCACAGTAGGAAAGATACGGTCAACAGGGCTCTTGGGATGCCTCCACGGCAGGGACACTAAAGGGCAAGCCAACAGCCAGCAAAAGGGTTGGTGCCATGGGAACACAGCACTTGCAGCCCACACAAGGACAGAGGGCCACCAACGCAGGACATCAGTCGCAAGGGAAGCCTATAGGCCACAGCGTGTAACACCAATGGACCGCAGGGTAAAGTACTGTGCGGGAGGTGCTGTCAGAGCTGTGATCTGAGAACTTATGGTGATGGAGTAACATGATTAGGGACAGATTTTCAAGTGATTTGGGATCTCTGATGGAGACAATGTTGTAGGAGAGTAGGATCTGCTTACTATGGTTACCCCCACTTTTTGCTGCTGTTTAACTGTTTTTCGACTTTAGTCTGGCTGTGGCCCTGCTAACCATGACCCCTGCCTAGCTGCTTCCTCTCTAAATTGATTGCATGTACATTAGGTACACTCCAGATTGGTTACTGGTTTACCCTTGTGAGTCCCTAGTATATGATAACTTAGGTACTAAGGGCATAGGTACCTATGGTTTTGTGTGAGAGGGTTCCCATGCATGAGCAGGACCCCTCTGCAGCTTTCGGAATCACTTCTCTGTAGCTGTTCTGTGATGCAGCCAGACCATATACTCTTAAGTGCATTACAACCTCGCGGTTAATGCTAACTTTGGAATGGCTGCATGGAAACATGTTGTGTTTGTTGTCAAACACTTTGGAATCCTACACCCCTGTCAGTCCTGGCGGCGGGGGTAGAATTCCACCCTTCTAGACGGAGATACATGTACACACTGGTCTAACCGGTAATAGTTTAAAAGAGCCCCAGCATCACAAAGTGGATGCTGGAGCCACAGACACAAGTCTGCCCTCCTGCTGCTGGATGAACGCCGGCAGGGGAGGCCTGGACAATAGGTTGCTTGTCACAGGGAGGTGTAACCACCCCCCCAGACAGGCTTTAGTGTATTGGGGCTGGGTGGGTGCATTCAGAGAATGCTTTTCAGACAGTGCTGGGGGCACACTTGGTGTCCCTGTGCATATCTCAGGTCAAACCGGTTGCTGGGGCAGCCATCCCCTGCTTTGGCACGAAACTGGACAAAGGGGAAGGGGTGTAACCACCCCTTCTCCAGGCCCTCCCACAGTTGGGACCTTAGAGTTAGTCCATCCCCTAAACTTAGTATAAGTATAGGAACCCTGGGGCATATTACCAACAACTAGCGATAATTATCGCTATGTTGGCTTAGCGGCTATAATTTTATCGCCGTGTAGCGACGATTTTTATCGCTTAGGAGCCTTGATATTATCAAGGTTTATCTCCTAAGCGATAAAAATCGGCCGAAATGCATGAATATTGCTGAAAAGTCAGCGATATTCATGCATTACCGAGCAAATGCTCTTAGCCATGTTATCCACCTCCCATTAGATAACATGGCTAAGAACTGCTCAGGGCAGGTGTTAGCTTTTGGAGATATTCGCGCTTAGCGCGAATATCTCCAAAAGTTGGTAATAGGAGATAGCGATGTTAGCGACTGTTTCCAGTCGCTAACATCTTGGCATGCCCACTTTGCATGTCATTAGTGATAAATTTCTCTGACATGCAAAGCGGGGCCCAAGAGGGTCGCTATCTCCTACTAGCGGTCGCTAACTGGTGTTAGCAACAGCTAGGTAATAGGGAGATAATTTTATCTCCGCTTTCTTGGCTTTTAAAGCCAAAAAAGCGGAGATAAATCCCTTGATAATATGCCCCCCTGTCCTTAGGACTTTAGATTACCCTGGACGAAACTCTGCAACATATATCCTGGAACTTCGACATTCTATTTCGACTAGAAGACGGAAGAATCTCCCTTGGGGTCAAGGAGTGACTTCCCTGTTCAAACAGGCACCAAAGAAGCATCTTGCCGATCTGCATTTCCGAGGCTCCTGCCGGGTCCCGAAGGATTTACGACACCGAACCCAGACTTCCAGACTTCTCCGAGGCAGACACGAGATCCCAGCAAAGCTGAGACCCGCAGCTCTCACGAGTGACGTGGAACCGGAACCTCTGGACACCGTGCGCATTTGCTAGTGCACCTACTTCCTGAGGTTTCCCGAAGTTGTGCATTGGGCTACTTGTAGTCCAAGCCCCGAGCACCATTTGCACTGAAGATTGTGGGCCTACACTCCACGAGTTTTCCGTGGTCCCGCTTTTAGCATTTCAGCTTGAGGCTCATTTGCGATCCCTGGTCTGTCAACTGGTGGGTCCCCACGAAAGTAACTCTTCTATTTCTTGGGCTTTCCTGGTTGCTCCAGAGGTGCCCTGACTCCCCTCCAAAGTGTGAGTCCCTCAGACCTTGCTGGTCTGCACCAAAGCCAATCTTTGCTTTCTGCATGGGTTGCTGTTGCCAAGGCTTGTTGGGTCCAATCTGGAAACCGACATAACAGTACTTGACATCCTTCATGGAACAGCTCAAATCCAGCTCCTCGTCCTCCTCGACGCCTCCTGGTCCGCGTGGCTGAAGAGTCAAGTTTTACCTTCTTCACCTGAAATCACCCGACATTGGTTGGCATTGTCTCCTTGTCTTCTTGGTCACTGGCTTGTGACCCAGACTCTGTCCCCTCTGCTTTAAGGTTCTTCAGATCTTAGATCCACCCTTAGATCCATCCGGGCACTTTCCACTTGGTCGCCTGCAGCACTTCTTCGCAGCTCGCCATAGGAAACGACGACGAAACCCGACACGAAAAGACACCTATGCACCCGGCTTCCCTGGGTGAGGTAACACGAGTAATCCGGTGCTCTCGTGGGTCTTGACTCTCGAACTGTCTAGAAATGAAGGGATTTGCTCCTAGTCCAATCCTAAGTGTCCTTAACTTGTAATTTTTCAACCGCGACTTTCCCCATAGAAGTTAATGGTGATTCGCGGCTGTGTTTAGACACTGCATGCGTCCCCGTGGGCCCCTGTGTCACTACCTTGGGTGGTTCCTGGTGGCCCCAGCAGTTCTACAGGCTCTAGGCCTTGTATCTATGTCAGTCGTGGTTCTTATACCACTTTCTTAGTATATGGTTTGTGAGGCCCCAAGGGCAAAACGTATACTGTGCTAATTTACTGTGTGCTAAATAAGTTTACTTGATGTACTTTTGCCTCTAGCCTCATCAAGAGACTAGAGGGGTGTGTTTAGAATAAATACATATGTTTTATATATACCTGGTGTGGTTCTCCTTTCATTTGGTCATTCATGAGATTATAGACTGGTGAAACAAGCTGCTTTACATTCCTTCAAGACTTAGCCTGAAGGCTGCTCTCCACAGCTACCACTAGGATAGCTTGCTGTATAGGTTGTCTTTAGAATGTTAATGATTTGTATGATGTGGGGATCATATTACAGACCGTTGATTTGTGATGATTTATGACCGATATTTATGATGTCAAAAGACTACTGCCGTTTACCCACCAGAAAGGTCTCCTTACTCATTACTCAAGGACTGGGGTGGAGGGTGCAAGGCAGCCGCGGTCCATGCAGGTAAGAGCAGTGGGGAGATGGAGCCGGATGGAAGGGATTTCGATAGACGATGACAAGGGGAAATTAATTATTTATTTAGTTTTTCCTCGTGATCGTCCATCGAATCCCCCCCAACTTGGCCCCGCAACCCCACCGCTCTTACTTTCACTGGCCGGGGCTTGTGCCAGGTAGACAGAATAAAGCCCGAGAGGTTGCTCGCCCATCTGTGATGGGTTATCGCAGTTGCAGGTTGTTTTTTAACCCGTTGACCATGGCACAAATTCTGCTGCGGTGCGGGCATTTTAATCAGAGGGTGGGGTTTCGACGGCCCCCTCTGCACATACCCACCGTCACGTGGAATGGCCGGGGGCCGTCCTCAGCATCGAACGGTTTAAAGCGAGTCATGGTCTCCCACCTCTGAGCAGATGTTACAAAAGAGAGAGAAAAATAGGACCCGAATGTGTGATCAACACTTTAAATGTAGAGCACATGTTCACCAGGTCATCTCTTTCAAAACCGGTACACGTGCTTACAATTACAAAAATGTTGAGGACACTAGGACAGAGATGATAAAATGGACTTGGATCCGGATTGTCGGGTCAACTAATGTTTAAGAGAAGGGGTAGATCAGTCTGCTCCGAGTAATTGGTGTTATACGGCGGGGGTGCCCTTGAAAATGTGTGTGCCCCCACATACTTGTAACTTTGTGGGCATTCATAAACCTTTTCTTTGACCATTATTACTCTGGAAACTATTGAGTAGGCATGCTTAGCAAGGGCTGGAGAAAATCAGCTTCAGTGGTGGGAATGGGCACGGAACACCCCCAAAATTTGTGATTTATAGGAGCAAGTGTTTCTCCATTGGAAAACTATAATTTCCTCTCGGAGAAAAATTCTATTTGCATTTGCCTTCAGATTTAATCATAAGTGACTAAACAATTCTGTATTTGCTTATATAGCATTTACAAAGATTTAAAGGCGTGATCCTGAGAAAAATGCAACAAGCGTAGCTTTGCAGGAGTAAAACTGAAAACTTTTGTGAATTCCAAAACAGTTGCAGCAAACATAGAGTTGTACTTTTTTTACCATGTTCCAATAATCAAGCACAAAGTACAAGATTCACATTGAAGTCATAAATCCGGGAAAGAGTATTTCAAAAGTTGTATGTGTTAGTTTCCTGCTTTTTGTCAGAACTGACATTACAGAATATATGCTGTTACACACATCTCCAGCTCTATGTGTGTGGCGTCTTCATTTGACCTAAAATCCACCTGCATATGGTTTAGAACTTGGAGAAATGTTTTCTTGTTTTATTTTTTTGTTCGTAGTATTTGTTATTTGGGAATACAAACATAGGGAATATGGAAAAAGGTTTTTATAGATACCTTTTTCACATCATAAGGAAAACGATTTTACCTCAAACGCCTTTTCTTTCCTCCCATACATGCTACTATGAAAATGGGGCATAATGGTGCACTTTCCTGCACTATTGCAGTGCTCACTCTTGGTGTACGTTTGGTTGTATTGATTCATATAGGAAAGCTAGTTAGATGCCTGTAAAAGACCACAATGTTAAAACAGTGTGGGTATTTACTTAAAACAGCCTGCTTTTCACTGGCCATCCTACTCCCCCACTCCTGCCTACTGCGGTTTGTATTTGTGATGTGGCCCAGTATCACCATATTTGCTGAGCCGCTGCTCGATGGCAATATAGCACACTCTACACCTTGGTGAGTTTTGACCATGAGGTCTCGCACCAGGCCCGTTTATTTTATCTCACATCCCTACGTCACAGCTGTAACTATTGGGACTCAAACGGAAGGGCTCGCTCACTAAACGAATATATGACGTTACAACGCATACATTTACAACGCATGCCAATAAAATACAGTTTTTACATCGCAACATCCTTTACAACGCATTCTTTTACATCGCATGCCATTAGATCTAATTTTTAGAAACCACCTTTACAATGCATTCCAACACATCACATTATACCATTACAAGGCATACCATTACAATGCATACCATTACATCGCATTTAAGGTGAGTGTTGGATGGTGTAGGGGTACTAATTCCTATTCTAACTCCAGTCAGTGCAACAGTAGGGTAAGTGTTGGATAGTGTAGGGGTAAAAATTACTATTCTAACTCCAGTGAATGCAACAGTAGGGTAAGTGTTGGATAGTGTAGGGGTAAAAATTACTATTCTAACTCCGGTGAGGGCAACAGTAGGTTAAGTGTCGGGATAGTGTAAGGTTACTATACGTTGTAATGGTATGCGTTGTAATGACTTGCAATGTAATGCCTGGATTGTTGTGACATGCATTGTAATGTCATGCGTTGTAGTGACATGCGATGTAAAGGCTGCGTTGTAATGACATGCGATGTAAAGGATGTTGCGATGTAATGAGTGCATTGTAAAGGTAGTGCGATGTAATGACTGCGTAGTAAAGGTTGTTTCCCTCACTAAACACCCCTTCTGTGGACAGCATAGTGAGATCAACCAACTACCATAAACATAACATTCCTCCTTTACCAACAAAACGATCCAAAGAGAGGAGCAAAGAAAAGAAAAAACACAGAAACCGAGAGATAGAGAGAAAAAAAAGAGAGAGAGAAACAAACAAAACACCAGAACAATGTATTCAAGGCAATAAAAAATCCTTCAATCAAGAAGATCTTGCTGGGTTGGGTCGAATATGGTATCTTTCAATCCCTTGGTAACTGGCATCTCCTCTCATTTCATCCGGTACAGTAGGTGATGGTGAGGTGCTGAGATCAGATGGCTTAGGTGAATATAGTTCTGGGAGACAGCATCTCGCAGCTTTAGAGAGTGGGGCCCGACCCTGGTGACTTGGGAGTAGGAGGATGACCAAATGGCAACAGCTCTACCTCAGTAGGCTCTTCTGCTTCCAACAGTGTCCCTGTATCTTTTATGGAGCTGTTCACAGGAGTTTGATAACCCTTAAAGAATGAGACATTTATGGTGACGATCTCTCCAGCTCATTGTGCCGTGATCATGGTTCCTTTCACTGTTTGAACCTTCCACGGAACAAGCTCAAAAGGTCAGGTGAACGGTCCCCAGGAATGTCTGTTCTTCACCATCACCAGTTCACCCACTTTGATACGACTCTGTTTGGCTCTGCGAGTTCGGGACATGTGTTCATTCCTTATTCGATGCTTCTGCAACTTGTCCGCAACCTGCTCTTGCATCTCTGAAGGACTTTCCATGTGAGGAATTACATCACCACCAGTGCAATTCATGCATAGAGAGCCTGGACTGACATGAGTTGTAGAATGAGTAGTCAGACGATACACCCTCAGAAAGGCATAAAGGGCATAGTCCATTGGCCAAAGCAATTCTAAGAAACCTTATTTAGAGTGTGCATGAAATGTTCTGCTTCTCCGTTTGCTTGGGGCAAACACGGTGTAATCGTCCGGTGGCCAACACCCTGGGATTGTAAGGCTTGGCATAAGGAGCACTGGCGAACTGCCTGTTCTTCCAGGGTATCAAGACTAGGAAACCAAACCTTACACCTCAGCTGAGACTTCGTCTTGACAACCCCTTGATGGGCCAGGTGGGTGAGAACAACCACCCGCTGTTGTAAAATCCCGGGAACCACCAGACGTGACCCTCTCATGAGATAGCCTTTAGGGGACACAAGTTCAGACCAATCATTGTGTAGGGAGACTGCATCACCCTCGCGTCATCCATGCAATATGTATCTTTTTGAAGCAGAGTACTCCATTTCCTGGAATGTACAGCAGAGATGCCCAACTAAAAGCACATGTCAGTGGCTGTAGCTTCGATGATCTCTTCAAGGGAGATATGCAGTGGTCGGGAGCGTCAAGCTCTTCGCTTTCTGTAGCAGGACGAGCATGCCTAGACAGGTAGTCCTCAGGGTTCTGAGCCCCCCGATAAAAAGCAACTGTAAAAGAATATTCCTGGAATTGTAGAATTCTTTTTTCAATTTGGAGCGGAGGCTTGACGGAGGACCCCGTGAACATAGAGATACAGATAACAATGCAGACAACCCCAATGTACTGCAATGGCCTCTTTTTCAATGTGGGAATAGTGCTGCTCTCTCTCAGTCAGCGCGTGGCTGGCATATGCTACTGGTGCCCATTGCCCGTTGCCCATTGCTCTGCTTCTGAGATAACACCGCCCCAAGGCCAATTGGGTTGGCATCAACGGACAGTTCGGATTCTTTGACAGGATCAAAGAAGACTAGGGTTGTGTCCGCCGACAGTGCCAGTTTTGTGGCTTGGAAAGTGTTCACCTGATCAGGCCCCCAGTTCCAAATGGTGTTGGTTTTGGTTAATTCCCTCAGTGGGATAGTAAGGTCACTGAGATTACGAATGAACCAGCCACAACATGTGATCATACCAAGGAAGCTTCTCACTCCGGTCACAGTGGTGGGTGATGGGGCAGCCTGGATGTCTTGAACTTTTTTTTTTTATTATTTTTTTTTTATTATTGAGCGGAACAGAAACCAGGTACAGGACGGATAAAAACCAATCTTTACAAAAATGGAGAAGAAATCACAAGAAAAATACAGCTTCTTCTAAAAAAAACACAAACAGTCAGGCAATCAATGTAGCTATTACTTCGTAGAAAAAAAGAGGTGCAAAGTCCATATTTTGCTTTTCCAATCTAAAGTGCAAGTATACAAACCATTAATACGTTTTTCACTTTCTAAAGTGCAAGTATAATACAGTACAATACAGTCTATCCAATAGAAGCAAGTTGCAGGATGAGTAAAAAGCGGCCTCCTTTTAACACCAAGAGCAATCAATATAGCTGTTAATTCACATACCAAACATATATACACAACCCATAAATTACTTATCGATTCTAAAGTGCATGTGGAAAAACCATTCATTCATTTTCAATTACTACAGTGCTAATGCAATACAATACAGTACAGACCGTCGGATTAAACTAAACCTCTGCTATTTAAACCTGCAAATATAATACAGTACTATACTAATTTAACAGTCCTAAAGTGCAAATGCTGAAGAACCCTAAAGTGCTTTATACCCCAAAGTGCTAGTGCATACCCACCCATTATATTCAGCTTGCCCCAGCCTCGAGACTATTTAATACTCCTGGTTTAAGCTCGCAATTGAGACCCCCTTGCATCCTCCAAATTCTCCAAATAGTGCCAGTTCCTTTCAAATCTCCTAATAGCCCCTACTCTGCTTGAATATGCTTTCTCAAAATTTCGTGCCCTTCTCATTTTGTTAAGCCATTTCAGGTGTGATGGGGCTTCTTTAGATTTCCAATTTTGTAGGATTAATGATCGTGCAGGTTTCCTCATCATCCTTGAGCCACCCTCTATTATGACAAATCCCAAAAAGGGCCATTTCGGCTGAGGGCAAAAGTGCTTTCCCCAACGCAGCCTCAATGTCTAAAAAGACCGTCTCCCAGAAACGCTTCAAGTGGGGGCAGGTGTAAAAAATATGGAGCCAACCACCCTGGCCGTCAGCTAGACATCTAAAACACTTATTCCCTAACTCCGGAAACCTCTTTCCCAACGCTTCCGGAGTCCAATATGTTATGTTATTCAGTTTTTGTATAGCGTACAGCTACTCACAGGGAGTGTCCCGACGCTTTCCACCCTCAACTCATAGGAAATAACACAACACAGCTAAAAACCAACAACAAACAACGCAGAAACAGTGAAAAATTAAAAACCAGACTAAGAGTTAAAAAGCCAGGTCTTCAGGCCCCTCCTAAACTGGAGCAGATTGACAGTACTCCGAAGAGAAAAAGGAAGCAGATTCCAGAGCTGGGGGGCTCTGCAGCCAAAAGACCGCCCTCCCGCACGGGCCTTTCTCACCCGTGGGACCACCGCTTTAAAAAGAGCTTCAGAGCGGAGGGAACGAGCTGGACGATAGAAAGATAATCTCTGCTGCAGATAGCCCGCTCCTGAACCATGCAGAGCTTTATGCATCAGGGTCAAGGATTTAAACTGGATCCTCTTCCTGATGGGGAGCCAGTGAAGCGTCTGGAGCAGGCCAGAAGCTCGTGCTCGTCTCCCTAAGCCAAAGATCGCCCGGGCAGCAGAGTTCTGCACCACCTGTAGGCGCTGGACCAGATAGTCAGGGAGGCCGAGAAAGAGAGCGTTGGCATAATCTAGCCTCGAGCCGACCAGAGCCTGCACAGTAATCCTCCTGTGCTCCTCAGATAACAAAGGCAAAAATTTGCGGAGCATTTTCAGTAATCCGTAGCAAGTGCCGGCCAGGCCAAGAATGTGAGTTCGGAGCGACAGCTGATTGTCTAGCTTGACGCCCAAATTTTTGGCCACCACGGAGGACTGTGCCGGAGGACTCATGTCGGGCGGCCACCAATGCTGCCACTCTGGATCGGCAACGCAACCAAAAAATAAAATCTCGGACTTGCCTGAGTTGGCCCTCAGACCGTTCCGTTGGAACCAGTCGAAGACCAGCGCCAGGCAGTCCCGGATTCTCTCTCCCACAAACTCTTGATCTTTCCCGCATGTGAAGAGGAGTTGCGTGTCGTCGGCATAGGAGACGATCTGGGCCCCATACGCCTCCACCAAGGCGGCCAAAGGGGACATAAAGATGTTGAATAATGTGGGGCTCAACACAGAACCCTGTGGAACCCCAACTCCCAATGGCGGCATCTCGGCGGAGCTCTGGGAAACCCAGACCGTCTGGCGGCGGCCTTCCAGGAAAGAAGTAAACCACCTGAACACCGTCCCCCTCAGGCCGATGTCATAAAGCCTGGCTAAAAGCGCCTTATGGGGAACGGTGTCGAAAGCCGCCGAAAGGTCTAGCATGACCAACATGGCCCTTCCGCCGACATCCAGAGTCTCCCTAATGATCTCAGTCACCTCTAACAAGGCTGTTTCCGTACTAAAATTAGGACGGAAGCCCGACTGAGATGGATGGAGCAGATTATTAGCTTCCAAAAAACTAGAGAGAACCCCATGGGCATGCTTTTCCGTCAGCTTCGCCAGTGCAGGTAGCAACGAGATTGGCCTGTAGTTCGCCAAAACTTCGGTGTCAAGGCCCGGTTTTTTTAGGAGGGGGATCACCATCGCTCTTTTCCAAGAGCTGGGGACCCGTCCCTCCCTCAGGGAGGCATTGAGGATGAAGTTGACCAGAGGGTTCACCACTGCCGCCATCCCGGCCAAAAATTTAGCAGGGCAGGGGTCAAGTGGCGAACCAGATTTAAGGTTGGCCAACAACGTAAAAGAGGCCTCACTGGAAACAGTGGGGAAGTCGGACAGCACCGCCACCGAAATCTGCGGCAGTCCACAATCCTAGCCAATATGCTAGCCAACGAGACAAAAAGGACATTCTCTTAAAATTAGCGGCACGCAATGACCTATTACCCAGCCGACTAATCGTTTCCCAATCTTTACGTGTTAGGTTGCATTGTGTTAGGTCATTAATTTTAACTAAATAGCTATCTATAATTGGGAGTTGTCCTTCACATGAAAGCTTCTTGTACCAGTTTCTTATCCCACAACTTTTGGCTTCATACAACAATTTCATCATCCCATTTATTGAATCTAAATGATCACCTATATTATTCCGTAGAAAATGTGCAATTTGTAGATATTCAAGAAGCAGCGAAGACCCGGGAGTACTTGCTCTACCCAGAACTTCTTGCCATGTGATTATTCTATTCTGGACAAAGAAGTGCCTTATCTCCCGAAATCCCATTCTTTCCCAGTTCATTATGTGGCTACTGCTAATTTGGAGGCCCAAACCGCCACATTCTCAAATGCTTAGAAACTGAGAAGCTGAGGAGCTAAGATTTTTTTTTAAAAAAGACTGTAGTCTAAATACATAATCTTTAATAGTCTTGTATCTTGTCCTTTTCGGTAGCTTTGCCACCTTTAAAAATACCTGGACTTGTGAGTCAGCCTCCTGTACCATTTTTTCCAAAAAGAAGCTATCATGATTATTCTTTGATCCTATCAGGCCTGCCACTATGTCAAGAAAGGCCGCTTCATAGTATGTTTTTATATGCGGAAGAGCAAGACCCCCCTGTTCAGCTGATAGTTGAATTACAGATAATTTGACCCTCGAAGCTTTCCCAACCCAGATGAAACTCCTAATCAATGATTCAATTTCTTTAAAAAAAGCGGGAATTAAGTTTAATTGGAACGTTACTAAACAAAAATAATAATAAGGGTAAAATTGACATTTTTATCAGTGAGACTCTGCCAATCACTGTGAGTGGAAGAAGAACCCATTGGGCAAGGAGATTCTTAATTTTATTTTTCATCCTCTCATAGTTTAGCAGGAAAAGCTGATGGAGATTACTGGTAACATATATGCCTAAATACCTTACAGGATCTTGCTTTGAGGCCTGTACACGTAGCCAAGATGGAAAAGAACTAAGGCTGGTATTCAAAGCAAGAACCTCTGTTTTCTTGGCATTTATTTTATACCCTCCTATTTGTTCATACGCTTTAAATTCCCTTAGAATATTTTCTATATTTCCTTTCTCTGGTTTCAAATATAGGATGACATCATCTGCGAAAAGTTTGAGTTTCGCCATCCCTGGAATGGGGGGGGGGTGATAACAGGGTTGTTTCTAATCTTCATCACAAGGGGTTCAATAAAGAAAGTAAAAAGTAACGGAGACAGCGGGCAGCCTTGTCTCGTCCCACGATTGATTTTGATTGAGCCTGCCTTACTTGAGTTTATTATTACCTGTGCTGAGGCATTTTGATAGATATTCTGCAACATTACAATTACCTGCTCCGGAAACCCGAACATAACCAAGGAGTGGAACAGCGTTGCCCAGTTGACAAGGTCGAACGCTTTTTCCGCGTCAACCATTAAAATACATGCTGGGGTTGAATTTATGTTAAAATAATCCAAAGCCTGAATCAAAAATTCCGTATTTGAAGCCATTGAGCGGCCTGCTATAAATCCTGACTGGTCGTTGTGGATAACTTCTTGTGCAGCGCACACAAAACGGAGAGCCCCGATTTTCATAAGGATTTTATAGTCAGAATTTAGCAGGCTAATCGGTCGGTAGGAATTAATGTCCTCAGGATTTTTATCTTTTTTGGCAAAGGATATAATTGTGGCTTCTTTGAATGCTGAGGGTACCAATCCTCCTAGTTTTATATGATCGTATAAATTCTTTAAGGGAATTAAGAGATCTTTTAGAAACAATTTATAAAATTCGATTGGAAACCCATCTTGGCCACAGGCCTTCGCCCCAGCCATTGAATTAATAGCCAGTGCGATTTCCTCTATAGTTATTACGCATCCCAGTTGCTCAACCCGATCGGCTGAAATCTTTGGAATTTCTATATCCTCAAAGTACTCCTGTATTTGATCTAGCCCTGAAAGATATTCAGTGGAGTATATTCGTTTATAGTGGTCCAAGAAGGCCCTTTGAATTAAATCGCTCTTTACAATTTCTTGGCCATTTAGGGGATCTTTTATTTTAATTATTGAGGCAGATTCCTGACGTTTTCTTACAAAATTTGCCAAGAGCTTCCCAACCAATTGGCTGTCCTCATAGACTTTTTGTTGATAAGTTGTGGAGCTTTTAATTTCCTCGAGAAGAAAAAAATCCCTTAGTTCCGCCTTTGCTTGGACCAATTGATTCGGGCATAGCTGTAGTTGTAAAACATATTCTTTGTCAACCGCCCTTTGCAATGTTGTTATTTTCTGTCTCCTCTCCCTGGCCACGACCGAGGTATAGGATATTATTAGGCCTCGAGCTGCCGCCTTGAATCCTTCCCAGACTGAGAAAGGTTCAGCTGTACCCTCATTGATTTTAAAATAGTCCGTAATCCACTCTCTAAAAGCTGTTACCCAGTTTTGATTCTGGAACAGGGTACGGTCCAGCTGCCACCTAGACTGATCCCTGCTCGCTACTCCCAAGCCCACCATGAGTTCTATCTTCCCATGGTCTGAGAAGGGGTTTCCTCCTATCGAAGAGGCCAAAATCTGGATGGATCTTGAAATAAAAAAAAAATCGATCCTGGATGCTGTTTGGAAGCGATGTGAAAAGCAAGTGTAAACTTCGCTTTCTGGATTCAACGTACGCCACGGATCTATTAGTTGGTATTCAGCAATAAAGGAGCCCAGGGCCTTTTTAGTATTAGGCTTTAACTGTTTTTTGTTCTTATTGGAGGTGTCTTTTTTTATGTCTTGTATATAATTAAAGTCACCTCCCATAATGATCTGCCCGGGAGCCCCCCTCAAAAGGTAATTGATTTCAAGAATACTAGATACCTCATCCACAACCTGACCATAGTAGTTAACAAAGTTCAATACTTTTGACTGAATTTTAACACACACCCAGAGCCACCTCCCCCTGGGATCCCTTCTAATCTTCACTTCTTCCCAAGGAATTCTTCTTGACAAGAAGATAGCAACACCTCTCTGTGCTACTCCAGCTGATGCAAAAAATGCATGCGAGAAATATCTTGGGAGGAATAGATTAGGGGTATTGGACTTTAGGTGGGTCTCTTGGAGCATTAATACATGTGGGTTTTGGGATACTGCCCACTTAATGAGAGCGCCATATTTCTGTTTATTCAAAACCCCATTGGCATTCACTGACAGGATACTACATTTAATCATTTCCATCTAGACATTTTTCGCCTTTTTACTCCAAAATCAATTTTTAATTTCAGTCCCTGCCTAGCACTTCCGCTCTTTTTTACTGCATTTCCCCCCCCCAACCCCCCCCCACCCCAAGGAACCCCTCCCCTGGGATGTGGATCTTCCCTTCCTTCCCACGCAAACCACGTCCCCCCTCCCTCCTTGTGACCTGGGTGTCTTCTCATCACACCCTGCATGACCCTGTGTAGCCCCCCCCCCCATCCGCAAAACAGTTAGTACGGTTCATTCATGAAATGCTAATTTATGTAACACCTCCCTAGAAAAAGCCTTCTTGAGGCTAGGAAAAGCCCTTGCTTATATCCAGATCTCATAGATTGCTATACTTGCAATGTTTTGCAATGTTTCGGACACTAGTTAAACCCCCTGTAACCGGCTGCTATTCCTTAAGCTCTAGCAGTTGTCTGTGATGAGATCTCTTTGAGGAGGGATTGAGCTTCTTCGACGTCCGAGAACATATAGAATTTTCCTTTCACAAGGACTTTAAGTTTGGATTGTTGCGCGATTGACGCTTGAGCGCCATTTGACTTAAAAAGATGGAGAATTTTCACAAATTCTTTTCTGCGGCGCGCCGCTATGGCTGTCATGTCGGAAAAAATTCTACATTTTATTGTCTCTGTAACCGAGAATTGTCTCTGTTGAAATGCTTTTGTAAGAATTTTTTCTTTGATTCTATAGTCCGCGAAGTTCATTAGAATAGTTCTCGGGAATGCTGAATTTACAAATCTCTGTGCCGGAACTCGGTGGGCTCTCATAATAGTTAAGTCCCCTTCCAATTCGGGAAGGACATTTCGATGGATGAACGAGTTGACCCAGTGCAGCATGTCACCCTCTTCGAGACCCTCGGGGACACCTACTATCCTTAAGTTCGATCTTCGTGAGTTGTTCTCAAGTTCATCAAGCTTAATTTCCAACTTTTTCTCTAGGTGGCTTTTTTTTACTTGCTGTTTCTCTGGCCTCTATATTTGCTCTATTTTTTTGGTCTTCCAGAGCTGATATTCTCTCCTCCGCCTCTTTTAATCTAATAGGAAGGCCCAATATTGACTCTTCAAATGTTTCTAATCTGGAGTGCAGAGCGGCTATCTCGGCTTGTTGATTCACCTTAATCTCGCGGATCTCATCAAGAATTAAATTCAGCATCTCGCGGATATCCATTTGATAGCTCCTACCCTTATCCAGATTGTCCATACTCCCTTTCTGAGATGGAGGTAGTGGAGTTGCAAATGCTAATTTTGAAAGAGCAGGGCCCCCTAAAACATCTTCTTGCAGTGGAGTTGAAGGAGACTGATTGAATACTGCTTCTGACATTAGCTCCTCCCTCAAACTTGTCTCTGCCTCTGACTCATTCCCAGGAATTCCATTAGTTTGGTCGAGCCTGCCAGTCTCTTCCACCTGGTTTATCAGAGGAGAGTGTAGTCTCTCAGGTAAATTTAAATTTAAAGAGTCCGTGTGTGCCTGTTCTAGCTCGATTGTGGGAGATGAGAGAGGCATTGAATGATTCCCTTCCAGGGGGACGGACAGCATTTGCGGCATAGGAGGGATTTTCTTTTCAAACAGAGGAAAAGTTATTTTTTCTTTTATTCCACTCATGCTATTCTCACATGGAAGGGGCCCGGTTTCTGCTTCCACCACCACTTTTTCTATAGGGCTGTTTCCCAAGGCACCATTTGCACAACTTGCCACCCGGGTTACCTCTTGCACCTTTTCTTTTGGAGGGGAAGTTAAATTGACTAGAGAGTCATCATCCGAACTATCCATCGCACTGTCTTTTTCTTGAGGGGAGATCGTATTCCCTTCTCCCTTATTAGCTTTCGCTTTTTCCTTTGCCTTAGCCGCCATTCGGGCAGCTTTCCTGGCTAGTGCCAAGCGAGTTTTACTTTTCAGACGGGCTGAGTTTTCCATCTTGGCAGCTTTTTTTTCCCCCACCAACTCAGTTACTGGCTTGGTTGCTTACTTGCTAGGTTACTTCTGAGCCGTGCTCACTTTTCCCTTTCTTTCTCCTTTTTTTTCTTTTCCCCTCTGTTTTGTCTTCTTGGGTTTTGGAGACAAAGAAAGAAAAAAAAAAAAAAGCACTGGGAAAACGACTTCTTTAGTGCAGCCTCTTCCCTATAAAGAGCAAAAGACCACCGAATGTATAGCAGAATTTGTGGCAGGCAGTGCTCTCGTTCTGTGATCCAAGCTTTTACTGGCATTTGAGGCTCCCCCTCGCTCAAACAGTTCGAAAAACGTTTCTAGTTCAAAATCTTCAAAGACCCTCCTGGGCAGCAGAAAAAACAGTGCCAGCACGCCTCTGCAGCCTTTACGCCTTTGCGCCTAGAGGACACCTGCAGTCGCGAGGGGGGAAATATTGCTGAGCCTCCTCAAGACAGCGTCTCTCCCCGGCTGCTTCTGCAGACGGCGCTCACCTTTTCACCGTTTCATTCCGCCGTCGCCGCCGAATTTCTTTCTTTTCACTTCTAAAACAGTTTCTTTCTCGCCGCCATTTACTGCTGCCAAGCTGCCGAGTTAAGACGGGTTGAAGCGCATACCCGCGTTCAACACCATTCCGCCATTGCCGAGAGCTGAGCCCACATTGCGGGAGGGCGGGGTCACAGGTCCTGACGGCTATCCGGAGGCGTGGAGCACCGGAGCCATCCCCCAAACATCACAGTCTCGTTAGGTCTGAAAGGGGGTTTTGGTTAATTCCCTCAGTGGGGTAGTAAGGTCACTGAGATTACGAATGAACCAGCCACAACATGTGATCATACCAAGGAAGCTTCTCACTCCGGTCACAGTGGTGGGTGCTGGGGCAGCCTGGATGTCTTGAACTTTGACAGGATTGGGTGACACTCCGTCCTGGGAAAAAATTGTATCTGAAAAAACGCTATCTCTTTTTGGAGAAAAGAACACTTCTCTCTATGAAGCGTCCATCCATTCTCTTGGAGGCATTGAAAGACTGCCCTCAAGCGATCAAAATGTTCCTCTAGCCTAGGGGCGTGGACTGAAATATTATCACTGATGTTGAGGCCTCCCCCTAAGCCGGAAAGTACACTCCTGATGGTGTCCTGAAAAACCTTGTCTGCACTCAAGATACCAAAACTGAGGAGCTTATATCTCCTCAGGCCCACGTGGGTGGAGAGCATGGTGATGGCCTGAGATCCGAGGTTCAACAGCAGTTGATGATAACCAGCTCGTAAGAACATTTTCAAGAACTATCTTGAGCCACTCACTTCTGACACGATATCATCCACAGTGAGTATCAGATGCCATTCCTACTTGATAGCCAGGTTGGGTAGGCACATGTCTACACATGTCAGAACCTACCCGCTGGTTGCTTAGGTTTGCGTGCTATAACTATTGGGGACAGCTAGGGAGTCAGGCCATCAACCTTCTCAATGATATCGGCCTGTTCCAGTTTGATTAATTCCTCTTCTGCTTTTGGTCTTAGGTGGAACACTACTCATCGATGCTTCAGGGCTACGGATATGCAGACATATTAAGCAGTCTTTAAGGCAACCTATGCCCTCAAACAACGAAGCAAAATGAGTTAAGTCATCCACACTTTCTTGGTGTATGCTGAGAGCAAAAGCAACGAGTTGAAGGTGTTCTGCTGTACGGCAGCTCAGCAACATCCTGGTGCCTCCTTTGATGACATGGACCTTGGCACGAGTCAAGCGGGATTAATGGGTGATCTTGGTTGTGAATTCTCCAGCTAAATGAAGTGGAGAGGTAGACCCATAGGCAAATACTTTCGTAGTGGTGGGTGTCAGGGTAGGTGGTGCAGGCAGTGTGAGCATCATGGTCTGGGCCATGATGTTGATGGATGCTCCAGTGTCAATCAGTGCCTGCACGTGGGCCACTCCATTGACGTCATCATCGTCCTCTTCGTCTACTCAGATATCTGATGCGAGTAGGGCATTGACTGGCTTGGGCCTTTGACCGTTGACCTACTTAATGGCAGCCGCTGTGCATCCGCTGTGCGTACCAGGCAGCGGGCATGCCGCTGGCACACCGAAGGAGCGCCAAAGGCAAGCCCGTCTGCGACCCTCCACGACCAGCGCCAGGAACCCTGGACCTCCGCAACACCAATGCTACGACCCAGCGGCACTCCACGCTCTCATCCCGGGACGCGACAACAACTGCAAGCTAGCATCACCAGCTGACACAAACGGACCCTTCAGCTGTCACCGCTGCTGGCATACCTGCAGCACTGCCAAGACCACAGACCCGGCAAAACCCACCCGCAAGACCACTACTCGACCGAATACCCTGCAATGCATCCTCCTCAACGTTCGATCCTGCCACAAACATGCCACCGAAATCTGGGACCTCCTCGACAGCACCACCCCGGACATAGCGTTCTTCATCGAAACATGGACCAACACCACCTCAGGACCAGACATCACCATCGCCATTCCCCAAGGATACAAGATCTCCAGGAAGAACCACCCTACCCGCCCGGGAGGAGGAATCGCCATCGTCCACAAATCAAACCTCTGCTTGAGCACACTCCCTGATGAGCCCACAGACCTGATGGAACACCTTCACTTCAAGATACTGGCCAGTCCTACCACCACCCTCCGAGGAACCCTCATCTACTGACCCCCTAGACCCCGCTGACTTTTCGCCAACTCCATCACGGACATCATCTCCCCGCATGCCATCGTGTCCTCCAACTACACCCTACTGGGAGACCTCACCTTCCACCTCAACAGCCAACTGGACCCCAGCACCACATCCCTACTGGACAACCTCCATAACATTGGACTCCACCAGATCGTGACCGTACCCACGCACTCAGCAGGACACACCCTCAACCCCCCTCTTCACAACAGGTTACTCCTTCACTTTCAGCCACACCGGCGAACTCTCATGGACTGACCACCGATGCGTCCACTTCACCTTCAGAACACCTACCATCCACAGGCACCTGCACCTGCTCCCATGCAGAAACTGGACCAGAATCACCGACGACCAGCTAACCTCATCACTCAGCAACTCCACCCCAACCATCATGGAAAACAACGACCCCAACACCGCAGCCCGAACCCTGCACAGATGGATCTTCGACAGCGCCAACACCATAGCCCCCCTCAAGAAAAACAGCAACACCCACGCCAAGAAAGCCAGATGGTTTACCACCGAACTTCAAGAGTCCAGACGCACTTGCTGCCGCCTCAAAAAGGCCTGAAGGAATACCAAAATCCACAGAAGCCTACAACAACTTCAGAGCCACCACCAACGCCCACCACCAACTCATCAGAAAAACTAGGAAAAGACGATTGAAGACAGAATATCCACTGATGCACACAACAGCAAAGAACTCTTCAACATCATCAAGGAGTTCGCCAAACCCACCAGCGAGTTCACCGACATCCCTCCCTCACAAGACCTCTGCGACAAACTCTGCACCTTTTTCCACCACAAAATCAAGAGCATCTAAGACAACTTCGACGAAGACAACCAACACACTGAACCCTCACCAACCACCCCCGACACCCTGAAGCCAGCAATCGACAAGTGGACAGCCCTCACCACCGAAGACACACTGAAGACGATGAAGTCAATCCAATCCGGAGCACCCAAGTACCCCTGCCCCCGCCACATTTTCAACCGTGCCGCCTATACCATCGCACCCATGGTCTGCCACACTTCAACTGCTCCCTAGCAACCTCTACGTTCACCGACGACTGGAAACACACCAAGGTCAACCCACTCCAGAAGAAACCCTCAGCGGACCCCACCAACCTCAAAAACTACAGACCCATCTCTCTGCTCCCGTTCCCAGTGAAAGTCATCAAGAAAGTCATCAACAGCCAACTCGCCACATTCATCGAAGAGCACGACATCCTCAACTCCTCCCAATCCGGCTTCAGACAAAAACACAGTACGGAAACCGCCCTCCTCGCTGCACTAGACGACATCCGCACCCTACTTAAAACCGACTTAAGACATCCTTAAGTGAGGATTTTGTCTTAAGTCTGTCTTAAATCTGTTTTAAGTCTATCTTAAGTCTGTCTTAAGTCAAACTTAAGACAAAATCATCACTTTACTACTACTAAATGCCTTCTGTGAATACCAAAAGTAGTAGTTTAGGATTTTGTCTTAAGTTAGTTCTGTGAATCGGCCCCTAACATCCTTGCTGAAAATATTATTGCTAATTTTAAACTCTGCAGACAGAAAATGGGAAAGGCAATAGAACAAAAGGATAAAGTTCTGAAAGGAAAGAAGAGGCATCTGAGAGGGTTGTATGACACAACTATGCATTCCTATACCACACGTTCTTTAACAACCCGGTCGGAACAACAAATGCATCTTAACCACGCATTTCTTTACCATGCAAGTCTTTATAACGACTTGCCTTAAGGAAACCGTTGGACTTTGAAACAATATAATTTACTATTCCAACTCCAGTCCATGCAACAATAGGGAAAGCGTTGTACTTTAAAGTCCAGCGCCGCTTTACCTAAGGCATGTCGTTGTAGCGACATGCATGGTAAAGGAATGCGTAGATAAGACACATTCATTGTTCCGACCACATTGCAAAGGCAACGTGTGGTTCGGCCATCATTGTAATTGCTGTTCCCATCCGAAAGTCTGCCAGGATTTAAAATTGTCTGCTGAGGAACACAGGCGTATAGAGGATTCCCATATTAAAGAAAGCAGGCCAGACTTGAGGTTGCCTTACAACTTGTATTTTTGCCCTCTTTACTCAAGTGGTACCCAGGACATACTTTATGTATATCAGGTCTGTTGAGCATTAAGTTCTGGTCGCAAAATGTATTGTGTCCATTCTTTTAAAAATATAGTATCAAATCCTTAAATGAGTCTGTCAGCTTCATGCTGTCTCCTCCAAATGAGTAATATTGATGCACGTATTTGGTTATGATCTAATGTACACAATTATTATACATTGTTGACCTCTTCCAGCTCTAAATCAAATTAATAGAGTAAAGTGTGCCAAATTACATTTCGCAACTCTCCCAAGCTAAGTGAGTTGGTGAGAAAATAACTATTCAAGTAGTTGATTTGACATTAACAAGCGATTGACTGTACTTTGTGTAACTTTTATTTGGCTCCTTACGTTCTCATACCAAACATGTACTTCTGTTTTCTATGTGTAGGTGTCATAGCAGAAAAAAGATGACCTCCGGCTCACAAGGCCCAATCTCGTTTGACCTATCAGAAGAAGAGCTGATGGCCAGCATTGAACGTGAATACTGACTCGCCAGTCCAATCTCCAGCCACACCTGCTGTGGAGAATGATTTTAATGAAGCATTGACAAAGAGACTGCTCTGCTGAACAACACTTTTATAGCACTTTATATTCACTATTTAAAGACTCATTTATATGTATTGCTTGTATATAACTGCTAAATTATGCGATCGATCAAAGCCCGTTGTACATGTATTGTGAATTTTCGCACTTTTGTTGTCTTACCTTTTACATGCAGTAAGCGTTCCAAAAGTTTAGCGCAATATCAAAGATCAAAATTACCTGTATACTTACATTCTGATATTTAAGGACATATTTATGAAAAGTGTGGCGCAGGGCAGCGCAACAAGTCACCTTGCTATGCTGCCCTGATCCACAGGGAAAGGGCAGGAATGTGCTGTATTTAATAAATACAGTGCATTACTGTCCTTTTCCTTGAACTGGCGCCACTTTGGCCGCCTAGCATCAAGACAGGCCCCCTTGCACTGTTGTAAGCAAGATTGTTTTTGTACAAGGAGGGGCACATAGAACACATAGAAAGAAGAAATAGCGAGGAGAAATAAAAGATATTTCTCCTCATTATGCCTCCCCAGTGGAGGCCTATCTTTTTGACACATTCCTCGGTTTACAAGTCTTTGTAAATCTAGGAATGCAAAAGATTGGGAGTTGCGTGGTAACACCCACCGCAACGCCCATGGAACGCCTCGGTTGCGCAGAGTAATGCAATGCAGCAATTTTCTCTGCGTTGCCTTTTACTTCAGATTTTTTTAAGCCATTCAAAGTCACACAGGGTGGCTTTGCGTGGCTTCGTAAATCTGACTTAGAAGTTTGGTTCACGCATGTACCATACTGCGCTGTGCAAGCATAGCTCAAAGCTCTCATAAATATGCCCCTTAGTCTTTTGGTAAGGCTAATAATTAGCTGTCTTAACTCTAAGAGAAATTTAAAAGAATATTTATTTTTCCTACTGAGTCCATTCATACCACAGGCGCCTATAGAAGCAGCACACTCTAGTTATACATTGTTGGAAATTTTATTAAGTGTGCAATACAACAATTTCTTTGGTTGCTGCAACTTTTAAAGATTCAACTGTTTGCTGCAGGATGGGTGATTCAGAAAATGGAATGTCTTATATAGCTTTATAGGACTATGATAATAAAAGAACTACTATAGTTGATACTATGCAGTAGTTCATTTATCGCTAACCGAGGATACCCCAAAAACTAAGAAGTGATGGTCAAAGGTAACTGTAACTAGTCACAATAGCAACAATCCAGCATTGACAGGATAAGGCCTCACCTACTTGAAGATAACCCTCATTACTCCAGCTATCTCATCACTACTTCTAAGATGCCTAAAGAAAAGTAAAACTATCCCTGGCCTATGGGTTCTTTCCGTTGCCTGGGTGTAGTCATAAATGTCGACCTGACATGCAGTTACTCCTACATTGTTACCAAAGCTCTCCGGCCAAATCGGATCCACTGAGAAAAAAGGATGGGCGTACTGTTTGGGACAAGGAAGACAGAATCTGAGTAATGGAGATTACCAGGTAATGATCAAGAGATTACCTGCTCAGGCTCCTCCTCCCCTAAGTCCTTGCTTTGTTATGTATACCCAGCATTGTTATCTGCTTTGACCCTTGAAGCAAAGGACATATGGCAGGCTTAGTAAACCATCAGTAAATGGGCTTCTTACTTTGAAAAAAAAAAAGTCCTGCATTACAACAGGAAAGACACTTACTTGAACAAAAGATGCCATATTGGAATTTTCTACTTTAAGCATGTAATGGAATAAAAAAGAGGGCCCGGGCCAGGATTCTTCCCAACTGGTATACTGGAGAGAAGTCCCACAAGACTCTTTCATGGAGCTGATGTACTTCTAGTTCAGGGTTCCATGGTGTTACGTTCATGCCATATTTTCAAGAGAGACACATAAAATAGATTACCTACATAAAATCCAGATAGGATTTTTTTACAGAGAAAATGGTCCTCCTAAAAATATGTCACAGCACCAAGCCACCTGGACCTATGCTGAATGAGCCTGTTCCAGTAGACTCTCACTGGTTACCACCAGGGCCCATATTATCCACGGGCGCATTTTCCTGGATTGCGCTGGACGCACCATTCATAAGGTGCGCCTAGCGCAATCCTGGAAATTGTGTCGCATTATGGTGAATGAGCCGCCCCCAAAGCAGCCGTGAAATCGAGCTGGACCCAGGGCAGCTCATTCCTGTGAAAAACAGAGCCGCTGCTTTGAAGCCGCCAGTGTTTCACAGTGCAGGCAGCAACCCACCTGCACTTTTTAACGGGGATATCTGGGTGGACCATATGGGCCCCCTTTGCACCCTTCAGAGGGCTGCTCTCAGTGGGCGAACTGAAAATGTGCCACCTTTTAGGTGACGCACTGTCAGTGCGCCTCCTGAGAGCTTCTTTGCCTCTGCTCCCGCATCTGTAATATGGTGCAGACGCAGAGGCAAAGCTATTCCCTCATTTGCATGGGGCACGCCCCAATGCGAATGAGGAAATGCCAGCTGAAGATGGTATAACAGAAGGAGCTGCACAACCGTCTCTGGCCCCTTCTCTAATACCAAAGTGCCACGGGTGCGTGCACAGTTGGCACAAATGCCCGCTGTGACCCCAGGGCACCTTGTGTAATATGGCGCTAGGTATGTCACTATGTGCCGATTACTATGCCAAGTAAAATCATCATCTTTACCCAATGGCTAGTATAGCTGGGCATATGTTTAGGCCATTCTAGTTACATGAATGTTGGCAAAGAACCAGTCATAGTGGCAAAAGGTCACTTACTGGCATTACTCAGTAGCTCATTTTATATCCAGCATGTGAAGCTAAGGCTTTTCCTATTAAGAACGATTTGAAGAAAACTAAACTGAGAAAAATCCTAATTTTAAGACTTTTGGTATTCACAGAAGGCATTTAGGTGTCCTAAAGTTCGGAGTCCTAATTTTACTACTCCTAAACTGAGAAAAATCCTAATTTTAAGACAGAAGGCATTTAGGAGTCCTAACTTTACTACTACTAAACTGAGAAAAATCCCAATTTTAAGACTTTCAGTATTCACAGAAGGCATATGGGGCATATTATCAAGAAAGGTCGTTACATTATCGCCGCTTTTAACGGCAGGAAACTTCCGATAAAGCGGCGATAATGGGCTCGATAATATGCTCTATGAATTCCAATCGAAGCCCATGTTAGATGTCTTCACATCTAACATGGGCTTCGATTGGAATTCATAGAGCATATTATCAAGCTAATTATCGACGCTTTATCGGCAGTTTGATGCTGATAAAAGCAGCGATAATGTAACGACCTTTCTTGATAATATGCCCCTTGGAGTCCTAAAGTTAGGACTCCTAATTTCTGTGAATACCGATATGAGTAAGTGCCTTCTGTGAATACCAAAATGGTAGTAAGTTTAGGATTTTGCCTTAAGTTAGTTCTGTGAATCGGGCCCCGAATGTTTGCTAGTTTTGGGGAACTCTCAGTTAGCATCTTCGTTTAAATCAGACTTTTTATATTCTTAATTATTGTCCTAGCTGCCTCACAGAAATCAAAGAGTGACTAAAGCTAAACTCGTAGCCTGTTCCAAACAATCAGAGGGAAAGCAGCTCCTGTCGCCCATCACAGAGGGAACATTAACCTGGTACTAAGCGGGGGTCCGGAAGTGTTAGCAAGCAGGGAAAAGCACAGATTATATGGTTCTAGGATCCCCGTCTGTCTGGTGTCAGACTCTGTGTTGCTCACCTGCAGCCTCATTGAAAGCAATATGTTCACAACTTTTCTCAGGTTGCACAACCCCAACAAAATATAAAGGTCTTGAAAGTTAGACCACTCAGTCGATGATGTAAGCTTGGTCAGGATGCTAGGGCTCAGCTATAAACGTGAAAGTTAAAGACAAGCAAGAGGCTGGATCTAAGTAACCATGATTGCTGTACAACATGAACTCCCACAATAACACAACAACAATTGACTACATGTTGGTACATTTACAATGAATTTCCAACACTTTTCCTTTGTCGGCTCACACGTTTCTTTCGTCTGCAACTGGTGTGGACTTGTGCTCGGATAAACCAAAATGTAGTGTTTTTGACAAAGACTGATTGTTGGCTTCTGGTGCTTTTTTATTTATGTAGGTAAATATTCCTTTGCAAATCCTGTCTGTTCAGTGTGCCTTTGCATTTCTTACTTATAATGACATTGCTAAGACGTGGACAATAATATGTATATGAAAATATAATAAATCACATCATTGCTGCAAAAAATATTTTCTGGAATGAAAAGTATGTCCTTCAGAAGTATTTTAGTTGTAGGGCACTGAAATGTTAGGCAGTAATGCTTACTCTGTTAAGCGACAGTGATTAATAATTTATGAAACTCTGAAACCATTCCCCTGGACCTTATAAGTGCAATTAGTGTTTTAAAAGAGCATTTAGTCTGTGAGTGTTATATTAAAGAAAATGCACATTTCTGTATTTTACGTCATACAGCATACTGTGGCCCAGAGTTCAGAACAAGCTGGCACGTGATGATAAATAATGCTGAACACATAGGGCTCTCTCAACACCATGGATTTTACTTGGAGCTTCAGCAGATATGTGCCATATTTAGAGCTTGGTGGGTGGGATGCGCCATCACAAAAGTGGTGGATGTTCCCGTGTTATAAGTACATCATAGCCTATGGTAAATACTGCAGACAGGATTACCGGCTAGTTTTTTGATAGAGTATCCCGTCCGCCAAAGTCTAAATAGCACCTTAAATATTTGTGTTGATTATTCCTTATTCAAACGGTAAACCTAAGATATTTTCCAATGCTTGTGAGATAGTATATTTCCAAATCGAAAGTTTGTTTTTTCTGAACCGTGAATGACCCTGATGTGTGGGGAGCTTTTTCCCTGTAGATAGGGGTCATTTAACATTTTTTCTTCCGGGCTGGGAAAATAAGTGACCTTCGCCACACTCTCTATAGGGAGGGATGATCATCACTAGGACTTCGAGGATCTGTGGTGGATGGACTCCTGGGTCAGACTTACAGTTGGCAGAGCCAGCAGTAGCCCAGCAATTCCCCCAACTCTAAATAGAGCAGAGGAACTGTGGGTTTGGGGGTTGAAGGAACCATTGTTTTTCTGTGTTCCGTTTTTCCCGCTACACGAACCCTAAAAAAGGCCCTAAGTCACCATCCTGTCACCTTTTTGTCCCAGGCTTATCACAACGGCAACAAGGAAGCAGGCGTCTACGGAGAGATAGATTGAGCTCTTGAAATAAAACATGTGTAACATCTGCATTTTTATATAACATTTCAGGTGTGGAACTCGTCTGAAGTTCACCATCTCAGACAAACATGCATCCTATTTCCCTCGTGAACTTAATTTTATAATAAAAAATGAAAAATGTTTTAGTGTCAATGGATAATGATTGTATCTGGTATTTATGCCTTAATTCAACCTTGCATTACATTCTTGTACTTTTGATCTGAGACCTGAGTCCCTTCTCACTGACATGACCAAGATATGTTACACTTTCAACTCAAATTTTAACCTTCTTCCTTTTGATGTTGACACCACACGCTTCCAATTTATTAAGGACCAAAAATACATGAATATCATAATCGTCGTAGAGCTATTGGCCAATATATAATCTTGAAAATAACAGCCAGGAATGTCTTAAATATTCTGTAATCCTGATCATAACTGAAACACTGCTAAGGTCAACCCACATACTGTGTCATAACAAGTATGAAATTGCATGGAAATGGGTTTCCTTCTACTTAGAGATAGGCTAAAGATAAAGCAAAGATCCAGAACAATGCTGCCTTCTTCAACATTTCCACGTCACTGATTTTTAGCATGCGAGGGGCATTCACCCAAATCCTGCTATTATTATCCCTAAGAGTGACACCTATTCTAATCAAAGCATTTGGGGGTAGATTTACAATAAGTGACGCATCCCTGCATATCAGCAGGGATGCGCCACTTCTTGTGCGCCATGCCTCCGCCACCATTGATGCGCTGCATTTACAATGCGGCGCACCATGGGGCGAAAAAAGCACAGATGCGTGACGCATCTGTGCCGTAAAGGCGGCGCGTTGCTGGAGCAATGCTGTGGGGGGCCCTATCTTGTTAATGCTGCGTCAATCCTTACGCCTGCCTCAAGCAGGCGTAGGGTTTTGACGCAGCATGGGCACCAAAGTGACTGAGTTAAATCTTGTAGATTTCACTCAGCCACTTTTAGGAGGCGTTCTTGCGCCGGAACGCCTCCTTCTGGCGCAGGGCTTTACAACATGACGCATCTCCCAGATGCGTCACGTTGTAAATACCCCGCACCATGGGGCATCTTTTGCGCCGCCACTGCGACACAAAAGGGATGCAACGGCGGCGTAAAAGAGGCGCAAGGGGCTTGTAAATCTGCCCCTTGGTTTGAAACTTCAGTAATCAATGCAGCTATGCTGTAACCTGAATTGGTTCAAAAACTATAACACTCATCTCAGACAGCTGCTTAGTTTCAACACACTCACCTATAAGAAAATTCTGTGTTATGAACTCTTAACTTGGTTCCCCTTTTTACCACAATCGTGTTACACATTTCACAAACTCCAATTAACTACATCAGGATTAAACTCCTCGAAGCTCCAATTTAGTACACTGCCCAGTCAACATGACTACTCTTGTACTACCAGCCTTCATTCCACCTTTCACCCTGCCTGATCCCAAACATCTATTGAAAATCAACAAATCAACTTTACCTTCCACAGACCATAATTTAAGGGCATAAACATTAGTTTTCACGTATGAAAGTTTTAAATGTATTAACGACTGTGATGACTATGACGAAGACAGGACAGAGACCGGACACTAGGACCCTGTGGGTCACAGGGCGGTGACCAGGTCACCAGACCACTTCCTGTGGACGGACAGGAAAAGGACACTTGGTAGCAGGACGAGGACGAGGGCGGACGTGCCCAGACAGACGGACGATATATATATAATAAAGGAGTACCTCTAACCACAACCTGTGTCCAGTGTGGTTTCCTGCACGCGTGGCGCGACAAGGTACACGACATCTGGCGACGAGGTGGTGACGGACTGCATGCTGTGCCGATCGGCGGAACATCGTGTCCAACCAGGAGCCCACCCTGGATTGCGTCGTGATCAAAATATGAAGAGGGAAGAGTGAAGCGCCATCGAGAAGAAGAAAGCGGCGACGTGGGAGCCCACCCCGACCGCCGCAACCGAAGCGGTAAGCGCCAGCCAAAGAGCGCGAGCTTCAAAAGAAAATAAAGGGAAGCCAGCGCGAGCTCTCGCGAGAGTCTCGGCGGCCATATTGGGGCCAGGCGCGAGGACCAATAGGGACGAAGAACGAGCGCGGCGGCCATTTTGAGGTCAGGCGGCATCGTGATTGGCCGCGAAGTCTCGCGAGAAGACGGCGGCCATCTTAGAGTCAGGCTGTACAAGCCAATAAGAAGAGAGAATAAGCGCGGCGGCCATCTTAAAGGCAGGCAAAGCGAGGAAAACAGTGGAAAGTGCTATTAGGAAAGAATAAAAGCACCTAGAAGAATAAATAACGACAACAAGTGGAAGAAAAGGGGCAAATAAAAGGACAAAAGCAAGAAAAAAAACCAAAACAAGCACAAGCAAAGACAAAAGAGAAATAAAAGGACAAAAGCAAGAAAAACCCAAAGCAAGCACAAGCAAAGACAAAAGAGGCACAATAAGGAAATAAGGGTGAACAAGCAGCAGTAAAGCAGAGAATAGAAAAGAACAAGAGACATGTCGGAAACAAAACAAAGCGCACAATTCCGCAGACCAGTGCCTTTCACTGTATCGGAACCACAAGTGGGCATCAGATGGGAGAAATGGATCATAAAATTTGAACGATACATGAAGGCGACTGACGTGGTGAAAGAAAAACAACTGGATCTATTCCTAAACTACGTGGGGGATGAGGTGGATGACCTCCTCATAACACTGCCACAGAGTGAATTAGAGACCTATGAGAAGTTAAAACGATGTCTAACGGCCAAGTTTGACCCCCAAAGAAATGTTGACTTTGAGAGATATTCCTTTCACATGGCATATCAGCAACCGGAAGAGTCCATGGATGATTTCGCAACAAGGCTGAGGAAGCTAGTAGCACATTGCGAATTTGAAAAGTACGACAATGAACAGGCACTTCGCCTCAAAATGATAGAAGGCTGCCGAGACACGGAATTCCGCACAAGATTACTAAAAGAACCGATCAAAATAGTGCACAAACCAGGCAAAGACCAAAACCCAGCTGACTATATGTCGCGGCACCCGCTCCCGCACCAAAAGGGTGGTACCACAATGGCAGAAGACTATCTGAACTTCATTATAAAGCAAAACACTCCAGCGTCAATAACAAGTGAAGAGTTGGAGCGGGAGACAAAAAGAGACCCAACAATGAAAGCAATAGGGGCGATAGTGAGGCTCCAAAGATGGAGGCATATCAATAGCAACACTGTCACAGAAGAAGGGGTCGACAAAGAAGAACTGCTGGCGTTCAAAAAGATTGGCGAAGAGCTGTCTGAGACGGAGAACGGAGTCATGATGAGAGGTCCAAGGATTGTAATACCGCATCGGCTGAGGAAAAGGACCGTTAAGATAGCTCATGAGTCACACAGAGGAATGGTAGCGACAAAGAAGATGTTGAGAGAAAGAGTGTGGTTCCCAGGCCTGGACAGAATGGTGGAAGAGGAAGTGTCACAATGCCACACCTGTCAAGTAACAGGGTCGTCTAGTAAGCCCACACCATTGAAGATGTCGGAACTGCCTTTGGCAGTATGGACAGAACTAGCAGCAGACTTCTATGGGCCACTAGAGACTGGAAAGTACTTGCTGGTAGTGATTGACGAATTTTCAAGATTTCCAATAGTGAGGGAAGTGTCGTCGACATCGGCAGGTGCCACCCTACCGGTGTTAGACGACATATTTGCCGCCTGGGGATCACCACAAACGCTGAAAACAGACAATGGGCCTCCATTTTCAGGAGAGGAATTCCGCAGGTTCATGGACTACCTGGGAATCAAACACAGGAAAATAACTCCTCTGTGGCCACAAGCCAATGGAATGGCAGAACGGTTTATGGGGACCATCAAAAGAGCAATTCAGAGAGCAAAGCTGACACAGATCTCAATTGGGCAAGCGCTTTGTCAAGTGCTGCGCGACTACAGGAACACCCCTCACAGCACCACGGGCAGATGTCCGGCAGAACTGGTGCTAGGAAGAGCAAGCAGGACAAGGCTACCACAAACAGAGGCCACAGCGGACAGTAACAGAAAAGAGATTGCCGAAAGAGACGGTCAAGAGAAAAAGAAAATGAAAGAATACGCTGACAAAAAGAGAAATGCAGCTGAACACAAGCTAAAAGAAGGAGATTTGGTAATTGTGAAACAAACACAGCAAAGGAAATCTGACAGCCCGTTTTCAAAAGATCCTCTAGTAGTGACTGGAGTAAAAGGGTCGATGGTGACTGCGATCTCAGATCGTCGGAAAATAACAAGAAACAGCTCACACTTCAAGGAGCTCAAGATGGAAGAAGGGGAAAGGGCACTAACAACACCGGAAGGGGAAGACAGAGAGCAAGGAACAGACGGAGAGATGACAACACACAAAGAAGAAGGCGGAGAACATGAACAGAGCGGAGAACAAAGACCACGAAGAGAGTGCAAAAAGACAAAGAGACTGATAGAAGAAATGTAGAGACTATCTTTCTTTCTCTCTCTCTCTCTCTCTCTCTCTCTCTCTCTCTCTCTCTCTCTCTTGTCCATAGTGTGAACAACATAACAGGAATTTGTGCATGCCGAGAAGACTTTGTTGTGACAGGGGGGGAGATGTGATGACTATGACGAAGACAGGACAGAGACCGGACACTAGGACCCTGTGGGTCACAGGGCGGTGACCAGGTCACCAGACCACTTCCTGTGGTCGGACAGGAAAAGGACACTTGGTAGCAGGACGAGGACGAGGGCGGACGTGCCCAGACAGACGGACGATATATATATAATAAAGGAGTACCTCTAACCACAACCTGTGTCCAGTGTGGTTTCCTGCACGCGTGGCGCGACAAGGTACACGACAACGACACGAAGCAAGGATTAAGCTTTACAATTTCAACTATGTTAGTCATTACCTGGATTCCAAAGTATCAACTACAATGAAACTGAATAATGGTGAGAGGAGTTGGCCGAACGGCTAAGGAGGTCACCCTCGAATCTGGGAACTGGGTTCGAGTCTCAGCAATGACGTTGAGCAAATCACTTAGGGGCATATGTAAGAAGCCGTTTGTGATATGCAAATGCCGGAATTCGCAGAATTCCGGCGTTTGCGAATCACAAACGGCATTTTGGTATGTATGGGCCACATAGCATAATAAGGAATCGCAAAAATTGTGATTCCTTATTTTGCTCAAGCATTTAAGGATTCACAATTTTGGGATTCCTTAAATGCTATGTAGGGGCGCCTTGCAAATTGCTATTTTGGCTTAAGGAATCGCAAAATACCGCCTACTCCAAGTAGATGGTATTTTGCGATTTCCTGTTAAAATGCATTTTTTTTTTGTACAAATTCAAAGTGCCATGTAACGCACAGACATGTCCTTAGGGCATGTAAGTGGGCCACATGTACTTACATGCACATTCCAGGGGTGCAACAGGTGTCCTTTGGACACCCTGGCACCCTTGGAATTGCGATTCTCAAATTGCGATTTTCTCATAGAAAATCGCAATTTGAGAATGGATCCCCAAACATTCCTATGAGCCTCTTGACCCATAGCAATGAATGTGACACTCATTCCTTAATTGCGATTCGCAATTTGCAAATCGGAATTAAGGAATTATAGAGATTCGCAAAAAAATTGCGATTTTTCAATTCTCAAATAGCGATTCCTTAAAAATCGCTGTTTGAGAATCGCAAAATGTAAATTACTTACATATGCCCCTTAATCTCCCCATGCCTAACAAAAATAAATGTGGGTCCTCATGTAATGTAACTGGTGCTATTTAAAGCGCTCTGATACCTGATTCGGGTCAAGTTCGCGCTATATAAAACTCTGCAAAAAAAAAAAAGGAGAGAAGAAATGACAAATCATGTAACGCAATATAACTACTCAACCATAATGAAGACCACAACACAGCTCTGCATTGCCGTTTTGTAATTTTCCCTTGCGGTGGTGAGCAGATGTAACACAATCCTGTGTGTCAGAAAGTGTTTTATTAGTTGAGGTATGATGGGAGTCAACCTCAAGTAATAAGGTCTCTATTCTTGTTAGATCCAGTAAATGTTTCAGTAATTTAACTCTGAACTCAAATATCTAGTAGCTATAGCACTGAGCAGACAAGCTTAATTTAGGAAAATGTGTAAGCATTTGGAAGTAGCTAAAGAATTAAAAAGTCAAAAATACAGCACAATAAAACCTCAATTTAATTTTCAAGTTTATTAAAATGGAGAATACTCTAATGAAGAAAATTTCACCAAATGACAACAGTCCAATAAAGGTAAGAAGATATGAATTTTTAAAGTTTTAAATAAAAATAGCACCAAAATGCTTTTAAAGCCAACCACTGACAGCTGGTTGTGCTCGACTGGGACCTAGGCACAATTTAAGCCCAATCGCAATAGAGCACGGGTTGGATACAGAAACCAGACTTGTCCAGGTCAGCAGTTTTACCTTCTGAGTTTGCCTTTGAAATGGGAGTCAAAAATTAAAGGGGGCAAGGCAGTTGCCAAGAAGAGCGCCATGAGACTGGATAATCATTGGATGGGGTCCCGGTGAAACCGTTAACTTTTGGCAATAAATTAAGAGTGGGAGAAATTCAAAATTCACACCCAGTGAAGGTCCCTCGCCAGTCGCATACTTTTGGCACCTATGCCCAGTGAAGATTTTCACCTTCGGAGGTAGTCACTTTTTTGGAGCTCAGTATTCTCTAGAGGGGCAAGGTTGCAAGCTTTAGCTAAACAAGGTTCTATGAGGCCAAACACCATCATTGCGATGTTCCACATAAACTCATTTGCTGCTCAGAAAAAGGTTGGATCTGGAGCAATGTAATTCTTTGGTGAAGCAGCAATGCACATTTATCCGATTGACATTGCAGGTTTGTCCCAGTCCTAGGGAGGTCTTTGGAGTCAAAAAGTTATTAAATCACAGGTTCCTCAGGAAGTTAGAAGGAGTACATTTTGACACAGGCAGGGGTTCGAGGACTTCAGGAACAGAACTTGGAGATCAAGACTCACTCCTGCAGAAATGTATGACTTTACAATAATACATTTACCACACATGCCTTTACCACACAACATTTAAGACAAATGCCTTTACCTCAGTTGCCTTTACCACACAATATGCCTTTGCCGAGCATGCCTTTGCCAAGCACGGTAAGTATAGTTAAGGTATGTTAAACAGCTAACTATATATATATTTAAATATTATCCAGTGGCGGTCACTACTGGGTAGTTATAGTTAGGTCTGGGCTTCCTCGGTAAATCCCTTTTTTGGTTTGCTAATAACTTTGGCACCATTTAACAAATCTTCATGATACTTTCCAAAAAAAGTGGTTTTGAATTGTTTCTTCATGGAAAGTTTCAGTGTGATCCATCATGCGGGGGCAGATAGAAAGAGGGCTCAAAAAATTCAAAATCACCATGCATTTTGCGTAGACTTTTTTGAGCAGAGCTATTGCAAAAACTGCTGAAAGGAAGTGCATCAAATTTGTCAGGAGGCTAGATGCTGGCCCAGAAAGCATGTTTTTTGTGATTTGGTGTATATCCATTCAGTGGTTTTTGAGAAATTGAGGTACAACAATATTTGTCTATCTGCACGATTGGGCTTGAGGGGCTCACATATGAGTCCACAAGCTCCACTTCATAAATTAGAGTGTTCTGCTTGATTTAGGGGGCTTTTTGCCTTGGGCCAACTCGCTCTTTGTAGGAGTGAGGCTCCCGTAGGGATGGCATGCCGATTGGGTGGCTGCGACATGAAATTAAATGTTGGTGCACCCATTACAGGGCAGCAGGCACTTAGTCCCTTGTCCTGAAAATAAGTTTTAAAAAAAGATATAAGGGGGCAGGTTAGGAACACACTCAATTAAAAGGTTATTTTTGCTGTGACCCTCCTTGGGTATTGCGCAAGTCTCCTCGAGCAAGGCATGGTGAAATGCTAATTTGCGTGCAAATCCTGTGGACACGCTTGCTGGATAACCTACCATGACCGGCAGCCTCTGAGTAATTGATGCCCAGAGAGGTATGTGTGATTGGGACTAAATAGTGGAATCCACCCGTTGAAACTCCAATCACTTTGCAGATTAGGTAACAAAGGTCCTGAAAAAAAGCTGCTAGGTAATTTATATGACTAAATTAGGAATGAAACATGTCGACCTAACAGCAACCTTAGATAATTAACTCTAGTAGGTAGCTTCACGTATATTAATGTAGTCAGGAGGACTTGATCATTAAAATTATTTCTGAGGAGAACCCCCTGGCGTATTTTTAACACCACATTCACACCTATACACTTACTACACCAATTTGCACCCAAGACTCACAAACCCACACCTCACAAACGAGTTATAAAAAGTTCTCCGGTAAAGAGCCCGCATTGAATCGGCCAATCAGGCATTTCACCGCTGGCCTAAAGTGGAGCAAAAGCCCAATGATGAAGCATGGCACCTATGTAGGTGTGTGAGGGTATTTGTTCCTAAAGAGTCACACTCCCAGCTGACTCTTTTGAATTGTACCTGCCTAAGTAGACAAAGACATCCTATTAGGAACTGCATACCCTTCTTATCCTGACTAGTTACCTGAAGCATGCATGCTGGACCTCTATGCGCTCTGGGTCCCTCCTTATTGATATATAATTTGTAGAATGTAGTGTCATAGTGTGGCGTAGAGTACAATAGCATGGAGTGGATTGGCATACAGTGAAGTGGTATAGAGTGGAATGGCATACAGTGGAATAGCGTAGAGTGCTCTAAAGTGGAATAGCATAGAGTGGAGTGGTGTCGAATGGAATTGGTGTAGAGTGGAATAGCATAGAGTGAAGTGGCCTAGTGTAGCGTGTCATAGAGTGGAATAGCGCAGAGTGGAGTAGCGTAGACTGTAGTGGCATAGAGAGGAATAGCATGGAGTGAACTGTCATAGAGTCAAGAAGCGTAGAGTGGAGTGCGGTAAAGTGGAATAGTGTAGAGTGAACTGGCGTACAGTGTAGTCACGGATTGGCATAGAGTAGAGGGGCATAGAGTGGAATAGCATAGAGTGGAGTGATGTTGAGTTGTGTGGGGTAGGGTCATGGAACATAGAGTGCAATAGCGTAGAGTGGAGTGGTGTAGAGTGAAGTGAAGTGGCATAGAGTACCGTGGCATAGAGTGAATGGCATACAGTGGAAAAGCGTAGAGTAGAGTGGCATTGACTGGAGTGCCATAGAGCAAAATAGTGTAGAGTGTAGTGGCATATAGTTGAGTGATATAGAGTGGGGTAGAATCAAGGGGCATGAAGTGGAATAGCATAAAGTGGAGTGGCGTAAAGTGGAGTGTGGTAAAGTGCAGTGGCGTAGAGTGAAGTGGAATAGAGTATAATAGAGTGGAGTGGCATTTTGAAGAGTGGAGTTGTGTGTCGTACAATAGTGTGGAGTGTTGTGTCATAGAGTGGAGTAATGTAGACTATGTTACGGTGGAGGAGCATAGAGAGGTATAGTGGAGAATGGAGTGGCATTGATAGGAGAGGTGTACAGTACAGTGGCATAGTGTGGAATAGCGCATAGTGCAGTTGCGTAGAGTGGAGTGGCATAGAATGGAATAGCGTAGAGTGAAGTAGTATAGTGGGGAATAGCGTGGAGTCGAATGGAGTAGAGTACAATAGCGCAGAGCTGAGTTGCATAGAGTGGAGTGGTGAAGAGATGAGTGGTGTACAGTAGAGTGGCATAGAGTGAAGTGGGGTACAGTCAAATACCAGAGACTGGAGTGGCATTGAGTGGAGTGGTGTACAGTGGAGTGGCATAGAGTGGAATAGAATAGCATGGAGTGGCATAGAGTAGAGAGGCATAGAGTGCAGCAGCATAAAGTGCAATGGCATAGAGTGCATTGGTGTAGGGTGGAATAGCGTAGAGGTGATTGGTGTAGAATGAAGTGGAGTGGCATAGAGTGGAGGGGTGTAGAGTGGAATAGCATAGAGTAGAGTGACATAGAGAGGACTGGCATAGAGTGAAGTGGTATAGACGGAGTAGCGTGGAGTGGAATAGCATGAAGAGACATAGAGTGGATAGGTGTAAAGTGGAATAGCAAGAGTGGCATAGAGTGGAGTAGCATTCAGCAGAGTAGCATAGAGTAGAGTGGAATAGCGTAGAGTCGAGTGGCATACAGTGGACTGGCTTAGAGTTTAATAGCATAGAGTGGGGTGGCGTACAGTGGAGTGGCATACAGTAGAATGGCGTATAGTGGTTTGGCATAGAGTGGTGTGGCGTCAAATCGTATAATGTAGAGTGAAGTAGCATGGAGTTAAGTGGTGTAGAGTGGAATAGCGTAGAGTGCAGTGCCATAGAGTGGCGAGTCATACAGTGGAGTGGTCCAGAGTGGTATAGAGTTGAGTGGAGTGGGGTAGAGTGGAGTGGAATAGAGTGGAGTGGTGTAGAGTGAAGTGGTGTAGAGTCAAGTGGGATAGAGTTGAATGTCGTATAGTAGAGTTGTGTAGAGGGGAGGGGTGTAGAGTGGAGTGGCATAGAGTGCAGTGGGGTATAATCGAATGGTTTCGAGGGGAGCGGCGTAGAGTGGAGTGGCATAGAGTGGTGTAGAGTTGAGTGACGTAGAGTGGAATAGTGTACGCACCTCTCTCCATTCCACATTGCTAAGTACTAGGCCTCAGAGTCATGGTTTCTCTTTGAAACTGATGACTTCTTGCAACTAGCTGTTGGAGAGGTAGTCCTGCCCTGAGTTCTTGCATCCTCCTCCTGACTCTGAATAACTCTGTCTCAGTTATTAGAGATCCAAGCAAGATAGAAGCTAGTAGTGCACTGCTGTTAAAGAACAAGTACAGATACAGAATTGCAGTGTTTTGCAAAGGTTTTGGTTTGTTAACTAAAGTAACTGTTCTGGTCTCTAAAGATCGAGAAAAAAAGGAGAGGACCCTGCTAGTAAATCTGGCTAAGTGTGAAAGGGCCAATCACCTCCAGGAAAAAAATTATCACCAGTTATTCAGGCCCTACACATTACAAATCATCTCAAGCAAGTTCCCAAATTAAAATTAAACACCCTCCCTTACTGTCTGCCACCACATAAATCATCAATCATCATCACTCACAATCACTCACTCACTGTTGCAATAGTTAGACTTACCTCTTCCAATCCAAGCACGGATCGTTTAGGTAGTAGGCACACAATTCAAATTCAATTCAATTCAACACATTGGAATTTGGTATTGGCACTCTTATTAATCAATGATCTTCTGGGGCAGCCCAACTAAGTGATGCAAAAAAGGATAGTGTCATGGTTCCTTGATTGCCCCCCCTTATCCCCGCTTGCCTGTTGTCCGTGTTGTCTGTGTGCTTGTACGATGCTCGTATGGGTGCAGGGATCCTCACTTCCGGTCTCGGCTGTTAGCAGTTCAGTCGCCGGCCGGAAGCGCAACTGCGTCACTAGAGCTTCCGGGGAAGGACGCTTATCAGGTGCGACTCCCCGGAGCTCGGCGCTTCGTGTACTTTCCTACGGCGCGTTCCTTTGCTGAATGCTGTGTTTCGTACCCGGACCCAGACCGCGCAAGGAGCGCTTTCAACTCCGTGTGGTAGCGCAGGAGCGCATCCGCATTTGTTTCCCTGACCGCGTAAGAAGCGCTTAACGTGAATACCATCATAGCGCCAGGAGCGCTAGACTATTGACCTGTGCAGCGCCAGAAGCGCTAGACTATTGACCAGTACTGCGACAGAAGCGCTAGACTTTTGTCCAGTGGTAGAGTTTGGAACTTTGGCAGTTGCCTTGTTTACAGCGCAGGAGCGCTTGGAATTTTCCTTTGTTTATAGCGCAGGTGCGCTTGGTATTTCCTTTGTGGTAGCGCAAGGAGCGCTATGCACCTACCTTAATTGCAGCGCAGGAGCGCTTGATTTTCGTTGTATCCGCTTCCTAGTGAGCTAGTGGATACCTTCCTGTCCTTATCCTTGATGGCAGCAGGGCGGCTGTAGCTATGAGGAGGTAAGCTGTGTCCCATATGCGCGTTGTGGTTGTGTTGCATGCTAGAGAACGGTGGTTGATTACTGTCCCCTTGTCTCCCCGTTCAGCTGGTGCCCTGGGACTACCCACGAGAGGGACCTTCGCCCCCACCTGCAGACCCAGCATTCCTGCCCAGACCTTTTGGCTGCCATCCTCACTCGCACCCCATTCCTGGTTGTGTTACCCTATCAGAGCAGGGTGGTGTGTGTGTGTGTGGGGTTGGCAGTTTGTGTCGTCTCTGCGAGGACCCACCACAAGAAACAGGTACTTGTGGGGGGAGCCCGGACAGAACACGAAGCCGAAGTTAATTACCTCACCCAGGCGACATGGGCGATCCCGAGATCACGTTACAGGATATAGCAGCAATGCTCGCCACCATGCAGGCAGAAAACCTTAGCTTACGTCAGGACATGACGGCCCTACAGGGCCAAATAGCAGCGGGGATCCCTAGCCCCTGGGGTACCACTCCTTCCCCCAGGGTACGGCAAGAAGGACTGCTCCGTCCTCCTATCTTCACATATGGAGGTCCTTCAACCACCTCATCCCCGGAAAACGCCATTCAGGTGATCACTCCCCATCCTGTGCAACTAGCTCCCCCGGAACGCTTTTACGGCGATAGTAGCAAGTATAGCGTCTTTCTCTACCAATGCCATCTGCACTTCATGGCCAGGGCTACAGCCTTTCCGGATGACGCCTCCAAAGTGGCGTTTATCCTTTCATACATGGGTGGTGACGCCGCACAGTGGTCCATCTCCCTGGTGGACAACGATGATCCGATGCTGTACGACCTAACAAGGTTCAAGGAAGCACTGCGATGTATGTTTGCCCGTCACACCTTCGTCCAAGCAGCAGACAACAAGCTTCTTCACCTAAAGCAGGTCAACACCGATCTGCTTCATTACGTTACGACCTTCAACAGGTTGGTCATCGAGGCCCAATGGCCCGAAACTAAGAAGATCTCCGTGTTTTACAGGGGCTTACGCGACGACCTAAAGGGCCTTATCTCGCAGATGTCCGACCCACCGGATGAGTTAGGACCGTTTATAGACCTGGTGGTGAAGGTCAACTACAGAGTACAGGAGCGAAGGAACGAGAAGGGCAAAGGAAGTGACAACCGTTTCCTAGCAGTTAAAGAGAAAGCCAAAGAAGAGGCTGGTCCTCCTGGAGAAACCCCCAAACCCATGCAGATAGGTGGAATAAGAGGTCCAATAACCAATGAGGAACGCGAGAAAAGGAGAAGACAAAACCAGTGTCTATACTGTGGAAAAAGCAGACACTTCATCCGCGAATGCCCTGTGAGGCCCACTCGTGCCAGAGGAAGACGACCATATACCCTGCCTGTCATCAAGGTGAGTAACTCAGGAAACGGGGAAGCCCAGTAGGTAGCGTGGTCCATCTACTGGGTTCCTCCCTCTGTGAAGAAAGGACCCCCACCTCAATTTCTGGTAACCGTCACCTGGGTGTGGAAGTAGTGCTCCGTGCCACAACAGGGCAAGAATGGCGGGTTACTGCCCTTCTGGACTCAGGGGCCACGGGTAATTTCATCGACACCCAATGCATGATGAGGCTGGGTATCGAGACGGTGAAAAAAACAAGACCAGAAACCGTCAAGGCAGTAGACGGGACTGATCGCACCTCTGGTCCCATCCTGCATCATACTGAGGTCCTACGCATGGAAATCATGAATAGCCACGTGGAATCCATCACCTTTGACGTTATTGACGCCCCCCAATTCAAGATCATATTGGGGTTGCCATGGCTGGTGCGTCATAACCCGCGAATAGATTGGACATCCGGTGTGCTGGTTCTGGACTCCACCTTCTGCAGCACTGCCTGTTACCCATCCATCGCTTCCTCGGGTACTCGCGCGGTGCAGGTTCGCACCCTAGCCCTAACCGGTACCTGGGCATGCGAGGGAGGCAGACATTGTCTCCAATGTCATGAAGGAATTGTGAATGATTCTTCAATGCACACTGGTCCAACTGCAATCCGGCAATATATAATTGAAAGAAAATTGGTGGGGCAGCATACACCTGACCCAAAAATAATATTAGTCCAATAGCGGCAAAAATAGAAGTTCAACTAGAAATAATTAAAAAGTTCTATGGGGGCACTGGCATACTCAGTCTGGGAAGTAGAGTATGTCCTCCAACTCAGGTGGTTCACCCAGAAGTTGGTAAGATAACACATTTGAATCTGACCAATCCTCCTCTTCCTCCCCTATTGTTACAGGAATGGTGTAATTGTGTCAAGTAAAATGTGTGTCCTTTTGATCATAATCAGTCTCTCTATGTTTAGAGGTGAGAGACTGGTCCTTCTCTCTGTAAGAACCACATCAGCTGCACTGAACACATTCTTAGGAGACACACTGGCTACAGGATCAGCTAGATACTTTATTGCGAGCTTGCTGAGCTAAGGCCATTGGCAGATCTTCCTATTCCAATACTTCAATGGGTTTTGGTCCACATAGACCTATTTCAGATATTTTTGGAACATCCTGTGAATGGTTATTGGTGCTGCTGGAGAACCGGCCTTATGGGCCTAGCGGCGCAGGGCACGCCTAATATCTCCGGGTTCACCTGCCTTGTCAGAAAGAGACACAAGACACTCTGTTAGGCGTAGAAAATCAGGTTTATTAGCTGCAGCTAAGCACAGTTATCCAAGAAGTACAAAAGTATATTCTTAGGAGACTGCCACTTAATTCCGTGGCGCACAATCTTTTATAGTACACATATTTACAATGTCTACTCCCAAAACATACAGAACGAATGAATAGGAAAAGTTTGAAAACAAGCTATTGAGTATCTTGAATACGCCCTTCCTTCAGACCCTGTGTTCTCTCCTCCCCTCAAGTTAATCAATGCTAGTGCATGTAATTCAATTTGCAGGTGGCAGGACGTATTTGCGTGTTTCAAAGGATAGTTGTGTAATAGGAGAATACAAGGAGAGAATAGCGAAGGCCAGTCAAACAAGATAAAGTGAAGGAAGAATGGTGAGACCCAAACAGTCAACTAAAACAAGGGATCAATCAGTCTAGACATGGATTAACAAACTCGGCCTGACCCTGACATCGGTTGAATAGACAAGGACAAGGGGTTACTTTTTAACAGAAGAGACGCATAGCAGCTGGAAAGGCAAAAACACTCCGTTCGCCGTGCTGCCTGAGTAAAGGCAATACAAAATGGCGACTGGACACAAAATGGCGGCTGAGTACGAAGCGAAGTCGAAAATCACAGAACCTCAGACCCTCATTTTGCCATTACTCCGGCAAAACACAAAGGACTCATGTTAGTCTGAGTCAATGTCAATGGTCATGAGGTCATTGAGCTGTTGCTGCAACATCATTTTAATGTTCTCTGTTTTCTGTGACACAGGCTTTGGGACACACAAGGTGGCACAAAGACCACAGATGGCAGGGCCACACTGCAAACAAAGACAACAAGAGAAAAGGATGGCTAAAATCATCCCAAGGAAAGTTAACACTTTCCATCCCCAAGTGGACAGTAGTCCCCAAAACCATCCCATCACAGACCAATCTCCTGTGTCCTGGTGAATAGACTCGGAAATCACGTGTAACTTAGAAATGGCTTGGTATACTGTAGGAGCATTATCAGGAATGTAAATGCAGCAACTAGACCCAATCAATTTACAGACCCCTCCTCTATCTGCAAGGACAACGTCTAAAACCATTTGGTTTTGCAAAGTCATAAGACGATCGGCCTGAAGTTCGGCTGTCAGATTACTCAAGGATCCGGAAGTTACATTTATCGTAGCCTCAACAACACAAACAAGCTGTCTAATGTTTCTGCTATTGGCCATTGGGCCCCAGAAAGGAAGAAACCCTTTGATAAAGTCTCCTCATTCTTGTCCAGCTGTGTCTTTAGAATCAATAACCACTCAACCATATCTCTTTCTGTGATGACCTGAAGGAGCAGTGTATGTAGGTGGAAGAAGGGAAGCCACATAACATGTTCCTGAAAAATAGGTGGGAAGCCATGTATAGGCTCTATCATGACAAACAAAATATGTACCTTGAGATGGTACCAGCGGTGAAGAAATCAAGGGTGAATAGATGTATGTATGGGAACAAACACTCTTTCCTGTTTATTCTTATTATTTTGACCATTTATCTGCAGACACAAGTTACCTTCATGAGGTATGGTCCAAAATGGCAAAGTTCTTCTTTGTCTAGCTTTATCAGTAAGGCTAGTAACGTTCCAACCATCATATGCTCGTTTCTCATCAACAGGAATGTTACCAATGTCAGCAACTTTAGCCATAGTCACTATTCCTTTTATCAAAGAACTATGACTAAAATCCGCTCCACAATTATATGAACCACCCGGAGGATGTCGAAGTTGATTCTGGTATGCATTGGAAAACATAGCCAAATAAGCCCAAGCGGAACCTTCATAAGAAAACGGAAGGACTAAATATGGCATCCCTTTCTCAGCATTATGGGGCATAAGCCCACAAACCCAACAATCAGTAGTGTTGACTACCAGTTGATGCTGATGTAACAACTGGATGAATGAATTGTTGAAGTATTCCGTTCTCCTAATTTGCTCATGATCTGGGAGTGTATAGAACTTGTGTGGGGAGAGAGTAGTAGAAAAAGGCAAAGAAACAGAAGTTGGAGCAGGTGCTGGCTGCATAATGTGGACAATCCAACCCATATAAGCTAATAAAATACATAAGCATACTAAAATACACAATGCTACGTCACATCGACTAAACAATAATTTCTTGTACTTCATTTTCATTTGAACTTTTTTATCATTCCCTTCCACTTTATTATCCATTCTCTAAAGCGTTGCTCACGGTAATCTTCCTGGATCACTTAGTTGTGGTTATTAGCCGTCCTATGACACTGCAAGTCCTGCAGACCTATGTCACTACTCAGGTCACAGCCTAAGACTCATACCGTGACCCTGCAACTTGATGGATAGTGAAAAGGAAAGGTCTTTATAAAAAAAAAAAAAAAAACAATCAGAAGGAAAAAAAAAGGTTCAATTGTCTTTTGTCAACCTAGGTCTTTGGTTGTACCGTGTCTTGCCAGGTATTGTTTGGTCTCGAAACAAAGTCTCTGGGTTCGTTGTATCTAATCGCAGATTTGTTGGTACAGCTTCATGTAACACGTCGTCATCTTCTTTTTCAGAACTTGTCCAGTCCAGGCGTGCACTACTGAAAGGTACAAATCGGGGTACTTTTTCACTTTCACAGTCACCTACACCTTCTCTGACCCACTGGTCTTAAGGTAAAGGCAAGGGTACCCTCTTACAGTGCACGCCGTGGACCCAGTTTTTCTTCCCGACGACCTTCACTGCTGTACGGGTGACGAGAAACACCTGTCGCGGCGGTCCCCAATGAGGTTCCAAATTCTGCTTTCTCTGGAAGTTCTTTAAACAAACAAAATCTCCTGGTTGAATGGAATGACCTGGACCTGAGGAAGCCTCTGGCAAAGCGTTTTGAACCTGTTGATGAATAACACGTAATTTAGTGGTGAGGTCATGCAAGTAATCAACCAACAATGGGTATGGTATATCAGAATATTTTTTAGGTCGAGGGACTCCCCAGACATTGGCTGGGCGCCCAAAAATGACCTCATAAGGACTAAGTCCTAAACGAGAATGTACAGTTGTTCTGGTAGAGAGAAGTGCCAAAGGCAAAGCATCGGGCCAAGCAAGACCCGTGCTGGCCTGAATCTTTGCTAATTTAAGCTTGAGAGTGCCATTATAGCACTCTACCAACCCCGCTGACTGAGGGTGGTTTGCCGCATGAAATTTCTGCTTAATACCAAGACCCGCACACACCTTCTGCATAATTTGACCTACAAATTCACTTCCATTGTCACTCCAGACAATGCGCGGCAAACCAAACCTCGGGAAGAATTCCTTTAAGAGGACTTTGGCGGTGGACAAAGCAGTATTATCCTTTAGGGGGTAGGCCTCTATCCATCTGGAAAAGGCACAGACCACCACCAGGACATACTTGAGGTTATTGGAACGTTCCATATGAATGTAATCAATTTGTAAGACCTCAAAAGGATACGTAGGGGGAGCAAAATAGCCTGCCGGAGTTGGGGCTCCCTTTCCTGGATTATGCATCAAACAAACAATACAATGTTTCACCACATTCTCCGCACACCTGGGTATACCTTCATTCTGCCATACTGGAGCCAAAAGCTTGCATATCCCTTTCGCACTGATATGAGCTGGACTATGCACCATAGTAAACACTGGCAATACATAAGCATCTGGTAACAACCAACGTTGGTGTTCTGACAATTCCGTCCAACACCCTGTCGCATCCAACATTCCCGTACTTTCTCTCCACTTACTCAATTCCTTCTCAGTTGCTTCTTCTTGGATCATTTTCACACTTTCTACTGTGTCCTCACACATATCTCCTTCTCTGACCCATCTTGCAGGACCTGCAACATACATACGACTCTTAACATCTCTCGCTGTTTCCTTCGATACCTCGTCTGCAAAAGCATTCCCACGACCCACATCATCAGTGATCCTTTTATGTGCACTGCACTTCACACTCGCTATCTGAATAGGCAAGGCAAGTGATTCAAGAAGGTCAGTTACCAACTGACCATGCTATATTTTAGTCCCATGGGAAGTAAATAATCCTCTTTCCTTCCACAAACGACCAAAGCTATGAGCCACGCCAAAGGCGTATTGGCTATCGGTATAAACAGTCACTCTCCTTCCTTTTGCCAACACACATGCTCTCGTCAGTGCAATCAACTCAGCTGCTTGTGCTGAATTCTGTGTAATGCGTGCAGTCTCTACTACTGTATACAAAGTAGTAACAGCGTAAACTGCAGTCATTTCGCCATTAGGAAGCTTGAAACAAGACCCATCCACCCATAGGATCCCATCCGGGTCCACAACTGGTGTGTCTTTCAAATCTATCCTGCCTTTAGTTTCTTCCTCTGTATGAAGAAAACAATCATGCTGTTCTTGTGTGTCTTTCTCATCTGGAATAGGTAACAATGTTGCTGGATTTAAAACATTACATCGCTTGATATGTATGTGACTAGCCAAAAGCGTCAACTCATACCCAGACAAGCGAGCACTCGTGAGATGTTGCGTTTTCGTTCTATTCAAGAGAGTATCCACTGCATGTGGTACCATAACAATAAGAGTGTGATCCAGTACCAATCCAGCAGATTGACGGATGGAGATCGCTGCTGCTGCTGTTGCTCTGAGACAACTAGGCAATGCCTTGGCTACTGGATCCAATGTAGCCGAAAAATGGGCACATGGCCTTTGTTTGCTCCAAATTGTTGCGTTAAAACTGACAATGCACAACCTTCTCTTTCATGCACATAGAGTGTGAAAGGCTTACTATAATCTGGAGTACCCAACACAGGAGCAGAACACAAAGCAGTACGTAAATCAGAAAAACTCTTCTGACATTCATCAGTCCAAGGAAGAGGTTGGGGTGTATCTTTCAAAGTAAGTACCAACAAAGGTTTAGCCAACAGGGAAAAATTCGGAATCCACTGTCTACAATAAGAGGTAATGCCCAGAAAGGCACGCACCTCCCTTTGTGTAGATGGTACAGACATGCGTGCAATTGCATGAATACGTTCTGGGGTCAATCGCCTTCCCTCCTTCGACAAGAGGTGACCTAAATACGTAACCTCTTGGCGACAATATTGTAATTTAGAAGGTGACACCTTATGATGTAAATCGGACAAATGACGCAAAAACGAAACAGTAGCATTCTTACAACAGATCTAACAGATCATCCACATACTGAATAAGAGTAGCACCTGGAGGCAAAGAAAAATCATCAAGCTGGGATTTCAAAGCCTGATTATAAATGGAGGGACTTTCACAATAACCTTGAGGTGCACGTTTAAATCGAAAACTTCGGCCTCCAAGAGAGAAACCAAAGAGATCCCTACTCTCCTCAGCAATAGGAATGCTAAAGAAAGCATTTTTAAGATCAATAACTGAGAACCAAGCGGCCGAAGCAGGTATCATTGTGAGCAAAGCAGTGATATCCGGGACAACAGGAAACTGAGGGACAACAATTTTGTTGACCTCTCGAAGATCAATCACAAAACGATATACAGGAGGCTTAGAAGGATCAGTACGTTTAAGAACAGGCAGAACAGGACTATTGCAAACATTTCCTCTCGTTTCCTCAACCACACACTTCTGAACCAAATCATAAATGATGGCCAACAGAGCTCTTTCACCATCGCTGGAAATTTTATACTGAGGAATACGTGGTAGCTTAACATCAGGCTTGACAGTAACCACGTAAGGTGGAATTTTGAGCAAACCAACATCATTCGGACCCATGGCCCAAAGCGTAGCAGGAAGTGAACGCAATTCAAGTGGCAGTTGATCCTTAGACAAATACATAGGAGAAACCAATTTATCACCCAAAGTAAGATGTACACCAGAGGGGGAACAATACGACGTTGCATGTACACGTTTCAATAAATCCAAACCCAACAAATTCTCACCGCAACCAGTCGTTAAAATGAGCGGGGCTTCCAAATCATAAGGACCAATGGAGATGGGCAAAGGACAAGAAACCGGGTTGCGAACTGGGGCGCCAGAGAATCCTACAGAAACGTTCGTTAAGCCAGACAAAGGTGCCCCAGGGAGTTGAGTGAATGATAGAACTTCTCATTGCACCAGTATCCAAAAGAAATGGCTCTGAAACACCCAATGCAACAACGTTAACATAAGGCCCATTCTGATCCACTGTAACTGATACCACTCCCTTGCTTTGTCCATGGCTGTCCTAGCTAGTATGAAAATCCTGATTTTCACTTTCAGTACAATAATCGTCATTGTAATATTGTGCAGACTGAGAATTCTGCTGATCAAAATAATTCATAGTATTCTGAGGGGGAAAGGAACGCTGTCCCTGAGACAACGCACCTCGCCTTCTATCCCTAGGTGCTGACTGAAAACCACCACGGCCTTGTGGCCCTGATAGTCCACCATTATGCTGCAATAAAACCGGACAACTACTCTTGAAATGACCTTCCTCTTTACAATAGGCACATTGATTAAGACCCAACAAAGGTCGCGGAACAAAAGGTGCAGGTTTCTGTAACAATCTTTGAAACTGTGGAGGCTATTGCAACTGACGCTGAGCAGAACAAGGGGGATAAGCTTGTTGCAAAAGAACCTTCGTTTTCAACTCTTTAGTCTTTTTCTCCATTTTCTCATTTTCTTCCTTATCCCTATTCTCATAGTACTGAGCAGTAGCTAATATCTGGGCAGACGATGAAATGGCCCACAAACTCTCAGAATCTTTCAACTTATGTGATAATTCTGGAAGTAAATTAAATACAAATTTATCCACAAATAATCGCTGGCCACCCTCCGTACTCATATCTTGACCACTATGGTCAATGAACGTCTCCTCAAAACGAGTAAAGAAATCGGAGACACTCTCATCTTTCTTCTGTTTACACGCAGCTAACTTATCCCAGTTAACACGTAAGGCAGGCATCATCGTTTTCATTAAGGCAATGATCCTACCGGGCAATTCTGTAATCAAAGCATCGGGTTTAGCACCACCTACTTGTGCTGCATCTGCTGCAGTTATAGCAGCCCATGCACCACCTAAAGCTTGATCATGGTCCTTCTTACGAATCCGAGCCCATAATGCTTGTGGGACTACATTTCCCATCAGCAAATCAATATTGGCCAAATTCATGACACACGCATCAACAGTCTGGGACAGCTCTTTATAATACCCAGCAGGATTCTTACGAGGGTCCGGCAAAGACTGCTTAAGCGCCAAGACTTCAGACCGTTTCCAGGGGACATGTACCCATATAGGCTGGAAATGGGCAGGGATAGGCGGATTAGCACCTGCTTGTGGAACTGCATCTCTCCATATTGGAGGAACTTCTCTCATAGGGTAATGTTTCACTTTTTGTCTTACTGCAGGATCAGGTTCAAGAGAAGCCTGAGAAGAAAATAAAGACCGAAAGGTGACAAGTGTCCTTACGGCGTTTTCAACCTCAGAATCCACAATGAGTCCCTTATCAAACGTAGCCTGTACATCTAACAGGCCCTGGGGAGCGAGACCCAATTCCATATCTTCCCAACCTTTAACAAGGGTGTCACACATGACATTAAAAGCATATCTCTGTCTGGGCTCATCCCACTGGGAAAAGGTGCTCATGATATCGGGCACACTATACTGTGGACCACTAGTGATCCATACACGAGCAAGATTATCCAACACAGTTCGTTCGTCAGTACCTGGAAGTTGACTACGATATTGTCTTCGAGACAAAGCAGGAGTCAGGTTAAAAGATCCAAAGAGAGGGGAGAAAAGGCCAGAGACAGTATCGACCAACCGTCTTCGAGCTGTAGGGGAATCTGACAGTAGAACGGGAGACAATGTATTAAGCACTGCAGAAGAAGAACCAACGGTCATAAGAGGAACTGACGGTAAAGGAGACTGAGGTACAGAAGTCGGAGGCAAAGGGGGTGGAGGTGGAATTACTGGAAGAGGCAATTGTGGAAGAGCCGGGACCTGTGGCAGACCGACAGGTGGCTGAACAAGCGGCAACAGTGGGGGTGCATTAGCACCTTGTACATAGGGCGGAGGCAATCGCAACAAATGTGACATTAAGGGATCTTCGTCACGATCTTTATTCTGTGGGGGAGTAGGCAGTACAGGATAACATCTATCTACTGCCATACGATGCTGTCTTTCTGATACTTCAATAATCTGATCAGTCTCATTATTCTTAAGCTGTTGAGCAGCCTGTAAAATCGTCATATCTTGCGCTTTCCTATCTCTTTTCGCCTGTTTAATTTCTTTCTGTTTGGCTTCTTTACGCCATAGGCGGAAAGAGTCAAACATTGCCGGCCGGGCTTTTCTCTTAAACAAAATTGCTTCCAAATTATCTAATATGACAGGCTCAAAGCTACCATTTTGTGGCCATTGCAGAACCCCATCTTTCTTTGTATATCGTGTTAGAAATGCGAACCCGGGGGAGGCAGAAGGTGTCTGACTGACCACCCCTAGGTCTACCCCTCCTTCAGAGAAGGGACCGAGCGATGTCGAGAGGCCTCCGACGGGAGGGCCCTCTCCTAGAATCGTACAGCAGAGTAACCACACCACTACAAATATACACCACACGTAGATAGAGTTTTCAATCTTTATCGGGCAATAAGTATCGTTTCAATATATACAGCAGATCCCGAGATCTGGAAAGTCTCGTGGCAAGGGGCAAGGTAGCGGGACAGTCTTATAGATGGTCGGTTGCAAGGAGACTCTACGCACAGCTCTCAATCCTCGAGCTGGGGGTTCCGGAAGGTTGGGCCGCGGCAGCGCCAGCAGGCTCCAAGATGGTTCAGCGAGTGTGGACCGCGGCAGCGCCAGCAGGTTCCAAGATGATTCCGCGAGTGTGGACCGCGGCAGCGCCAGCAGGCTCCAAGATGTTTCAGCGAGTGTGGACCGCGGCAGCACCGGCAGGTTCCAAGATGGTTCAGCGAGTGTGGACCGCGGCAGCGCCAGCAGGTTCCAAGATGATTCAGCGAGTGTGGACCGCGGCAGCGCCAGCAGGTTCCAAGATGGTTCAGCGAGTGTGGACCGCAGCAGCGCCAGCAGGTTCCGAGATGGTTCAGCGAGTGTGGACCGCGGCAGCGCCAGCAGGCTCCAAGATGGTTACAGCAAAGATGGACCGCGGCAGCGCCAGCAGGCTCCAAGGTGGTTACAGCGAAGATGGACCGCGGCAGCGCCAGCAGGTTCCAGGTAGAGCAGCAAGGGGAGTTCGTCTCAGGGTCAGCCGCGACAGCGTCAGCAGGGCTTCTCGACTCCGGGATACAACAGCCGTCCTACTCCGGGGCTGGCCCAGATATAGGTCTGGAGTCCTTTGATGTCCGGACCCTCTCGCCTGGGGGTCAGAGAGGCCGGGATGATGGTGTCCAGACACCCAGCAGGGGGTGGGGCCAGCGCTCAGGGAGGCCGGAGGCCGATCGAAACCAGGCATCCGGGGACGGTTGGAGAGCCATCGAAACTCCCCTCTCCTTGTCTCTGGTTGAGTGGCCACTCTACCACCCGGAGGGTTCTTGGTGCCTCGATGGCGGGCTCGCTGGGGCCGTGGCCGCGGCTGGTCCGGGACCACGTGTCTGTGACGTGATGGGCCCAAGATGGCGTCGGGCCTGGAATGAGGGTCCGGGGTGGGCACCGGACCGGTAATGCTGGGGCAGCCCGAGTGTGCCGTGTCAGTGGTTGTGGGCCGCCGGGTGGCGGATCTGGTGGTTTGGAGGGCATGCAGAGGTGTGCCCGAGGCCGACCCGGGCTGGATGGAGGGCCGATGTCGTCCAGGGCCCACCATGCGGGAGGGGTAGGACCACGCCACGAGGCCGGGTCCAACACACGTCCCCTCCAGCTGAAGGCAGGGGAGAGTCACCCATCTTCTTGGGGATTCTCCTTGCCAAGGCGGAAGAATCTGGAGAGGCCGTCAGCGTTGGGGTGGTCGTTGCCAGGGCGGTGCTCAATGGTGAAGTTCATCCCTTGGAGGGAGATGGACCAACGTAGCAACTTCGGGTTCTCGCCCCGCATCTGCATCAACCACCGCAGGGGCCGGTGGTCGGTCTGTACTCGGAAGTGGGTGCCGAAGAGGTAGGGCCGGAGCTTCTTTAGGGCCCATACGACGGCGAATGCTTCCCTCTCGATGGTGCTCCATCGTTGTTCTCGGGCCAGCAGGCGCCGGCTGATGAAGGCCACAGGAAGGTCAACTCCGTCAGAGTTCATTTGGGACAGTACGGCCCCAATGCCGTGTTCCGAAGCGTCAGTTTGGACGATGAACTCTCGGCTGTAGTCGGGGGCCTGGAGCACCGGGGCGGAGCACATGGCAGTCTTTAGTGTCTCAAAGGCTACTTGGCACTCGGGGGTCCAGTGCACCTTCGGGGGTAGTTCTGTGAGGGGCCCCACAATGCTCCCATAGTCCTTTATGAACCGCCGATAGTATCCAGTGAGCCCCAGGAAGGCTCGGACGGCGGTCTGGGTGACGGGGGGCTCCCAGGCCTGGATGGCGTCGATCTTGGGTTGAAGGGGAGCCACTTGGCCGCTCCCCACTTGGTGTCCCAGATAGGTCACGGACCCTTGACTGATCTGGCACTTGCTGGCTTTTATTGTTAGTCCGGCCCGTTGGAGGGCCGTCAGGACCTTCCAGAGGTGGGTCAGGTGCTCGTCCCAACAGAGGCTGTACACCGCAATATCGTCCAGATAGGCGGCACTGAACTCTTCCAGCCCTGCCAGCACCCGATTCACTAGTCTCTGGAAGGTGGCCGGAGCATTCTTCATGCCGAAGGGCATCACGTTGAAGTGGAAGTGGCCATCGGGGGTCGAGAAAGCGGATCGCTCTTGTGCCCCTGGCGTGAGGCCGATTTGCCAGTATCCGGCCGTGAGGTCGAAGGTGCTGAGGTACCTGGCGGCTCCCAGGCGATCGATCAGTTCATCCGCTCGGGGAATGGGATGGGCGTCGGTCCTGGTGACGGCATTCAGTCCCCGGTAGTCAACACAGAACCGCAGCTCCGGGGGCACCCCGGGGGCGGCGGCCTTAGGGCCCAGGACGACGGGACTGGCCCATGGACTGTCTGAGGGCTCGACTACCCCTAGGGCTAGCATCTTGGAAACTTCGGCTTGGATGCAGGCCCGGACTCGGTCGGGGACTCGGTAGGCTCGGTGCCGCACGGGCGGACTGTCCCCGGTGTCGACGTCACGAACACACCACTGGGTGACTCCGGGGGTGAGGGAAAATAAGTTCGCCAATTGACCCAGCAGTTTCTGGCAGTCCGGGCGCTGTTTGGGTGTCAGCGCGGGAGAGAGGGAGACTCCCTCGACGGAGCCATCTTTCTCGGAGGTGCTCAGGAGGTCTGGTAGAGGCTCGGAGTCGTCCTCTGCTCCGTCATCGGTAGCCAACAACAGGCTCAGTTCGGTGCGGACAAAGTGGGGCTTGAGCCGATTGTCGTGTAGGACCCGGAGGGGGTTCCGGGGGGACTCCATGTCCACTAGGTAGGTGACGGGGCTCTTGCGCTCCACCACGTTGAAGGGCCCCGTCCATTTGTCCTGGAGGGCGCCGGGGTCGACCGGGGACATGACCCAGATCTGCTGGCCCGGCTCGAAAACAATGGACGAGGCATTTTCATCATACTAGCGCTTCATCTCCTCTTGACTGGCCCTCAGGTTGGTTTCGGCCAGTTCCCGGAACTTCCGAGTCTGGTTGCGGAGAGTCAAGAGGTATCGGAAAACATCGGGCGGAGTATCGGAGGCGGCCAGCTCCCAGCCTTCCTTGACCAGGCTGAGGGGGCCTCGCACCGGGTGTCCATATAGTAGTTCAAAGGGGCTGAACCCCAGGGACTTCTGGGGTACCTCCCGGTAGGCGAACAGGAGGCATGGCAGCAGAACGTCCCATTTGCGCCGGAGGGGCTCTTCTAGGCCCTTGATCATTCCTTTCAGGGTCCTATTAAATCGCTCCACTAGTTCATTCCCTTGAGGGTGATACGGGGTGGTGAACTTATACGCGACCCCGCACTGTTGCCACAGGGACCGCATATATTTCGATATAAAGTTTGTGCCCCGATCACTGATGACCTCTCGGGGGAAGCCAACTCTGGAGAAGATCCCCATTAGCGCCCGACCCACTACGGGGGCTGTGATAGTCCGGAGGGGGATAGCTTCTGGGTAGCGGGTGGCATGGTCCACCAGGACGAGGATGAAGCGGTGCCCCTGAGAGGTTGGAGGATCCAGGTGCCCCACGATGTCGATCCCTACTCGCTCGAAGGGAGTGGTCACCACGGGAAACGGTTGGAGTGGGGCCTTGATTTTCCCCCCACTCTTTCCGCTGGCTTGGCAGGTCGGACAGGTTCGGCAGTGGTTGTACACATCGCGGCGCATCTTCGGCCAATAAAAGTGGGTCACCAGGCGGCTGTAGGTTTTGTCATGCCCCAGGTGCCCGGCGAGGGGCACATCATGTGCCAGGTTTAAGAGAAAGTCTCTGAAGTGGAGGGGGACGACTAGCACTCGGCCGGCCCCCAGCTTGGCGATCTTTTGTTCACTGTACAGGAGGTCCTGGTCCCAATAGATCCAGTGGGACCCCGAGGAGTCTCCTGTGGCTTGCGTGGCGGCTTGTTGTCGGAGTCCCTCAAGGGAAGGACATGTCTTTTGTTCCCGACGGAACTGCTCGCGGGTGGGGCCCCCTTCTTGGCGCCACTGGGCTAGTTCGGGAAGGGGCCCGAGCTCGGGAAGTTCTTCATGGCTGGGGCCCTGCGGCCCCAGTTCGGGTTCGGCCGTGGCAGTGGCGGGTGGCGGAGGTGCCGGCCATTCAGCTTCTTCGGGCAGATAGTCTTTGGTTGGGACGGCGTCCCGGGTGGACATGGATCGGGTCGTTACGCAAACCCATTCAGGAAGGCCTAGCATCCCCAGATGCTCTCTTCGCTCGATCTGTGCCCAGGGGGAACTTTCCAGGTCGTTCCCTAGGAGGCAGTCCACCGGGGCATCGTCTCGGACGGTGACTATCAGCATGCCGGACACTCCTCCCCACTCGAAGGGGATGCGAGCCATCTGGCACAGGCTCTCGGAATTGTCCGCTGACCGGACAGGGCACAGAACGTGGGGCAAGATTTGTTCTGGGGTCACCAGATGGCAGCGGACGGCGGTTATGCTGGCCCCCGTGTCACGGAGAGCCTCGGCCCGGCGTCCGTTGATGGTGACCCACTGGCGGTACTTCTGGGTGTTGATCGGAATCTGGTCTCGGGGGATCATGTCTTTGTCACCCAGGGAGGCGAGGCACATGGCCGCGGACTCCCATTCTTCTGGTTCCATAGGGACCTCTTCTTCTTCCTCCTTTTCTTCGCTCAGAGCAGCTGCAGTGATTTGTCGACCGGGGGGCCCGGTGGTGTCGGGCCGCTGGTTCATGGGGCAGAGAGGATCATTGGCATAGTGACCCGGCCGCTGGCATCTGTGGCACGTAACGTTGGGGCGTGGCCCCGGTCAGGCTGGATGGGCCCCCCTCGGGCTGGAGGCTGGTGTAGAGGAGGCGGGCGAAGACCCCGGCGGGAGGTCTCGGCCTCGGCTGATGCCAGACCCGCCGCCTCGCGGCCGGTGGTTCCCCGGGGACCCTCGTCCGTATTCTCCTGTGGTGTTCCGGTGGACGCGGTTGCTCACCCACCGATCTGCTTTGACCGCTAGCTTTCGCGGCTCGGTCAACTTGCTGTCGAGGAGGTGCTGTCGTAGTTCAACGAAGCAGTTGTTGGAGAGGTGCTCCCATAACATAAGGTCGACCAACTGCTGGTAGGTAGTGACCTGACTGCCTTTGACCCACCCCTCGAAGGCTCTGCTAAAAAAGTTCACATATTCTACCCAAGTGGTACCGGGGATTTTTTTACAGTCTCGGAACCTCTGCCGGTACATTTCGGGGTGAGTCCGTAGCGCGTGAGTAGGGCCGTTTTCATGTGTTCATAGGAGGTCATTTCGGTGTCAGGGAGTTCCAGCAGGGCGTCCCTCCCTTCGTTGACGAACTTTCCCCACAGGCCGGCGCCCCAATCCTTCAGGGGCACCCGATGGGCGGTCATGGCCACCTCGTAGGCTTTGAACCATTGTTGGATATCATCGTTCTTGTAGTATTCTTTGACTACATCTTTCGGTAGGTGAACCTTGGTGTTCACGGGAGGGGCCGAGGTCTTGGCCCCGGCCGCGCTATCTTCGTTGATCTTGGCCTTGATTTCTAGTTCTCTCAGGCCTCGTTCGTGTTCATATGCTAGTCGTTTTTCTTCGAGGTCACGTTGTCTCCGTTTCTCTTCTAGATCCCCCTCCAGCCGTAGTTGCTCGAGGGCTATCTTTTTCTCCGCTAGCTGGAGTTCTCCGTCTAGCCGGAGTCGTGCAAGCTCCACTTCGTGTAGCCGGTTGCGCTCTCGTTCTCGAGCGTCTTCATAGATGAGGTCCGCGTTTAGTGTTGCGGTTCTTTCCCCCGTCGGGGGTGCGCTGGTTTCCTGTTGCCCGTTCGGGCCATTCTCCTCTTGGGGTGGTCTGTCTCGGGTTTCCACCCAGGCTTGTAGGGCCGATTTGAAGTCCTCTTTTGTGCTCAGGCCAGTGGTAGCGATACCCATGTCTTTACAGAATTGTTTTAGTTCTTTGTGGCTGTATTCTTCTATCTTCTCTTTCTGGAATTCGGCAGGTAGGTTGGTTCCTTGGGTCGTCATGGTCTCTCTGTGTTTTTCCGTCGTAGCGGGTAGATCACTCTCTGTACGATTTTGCGTTGGCTCGGATCCCACCGCTGCCACCAATGTTAGAAAGGCGAACCCGGGGGAGGCAGAAGGTGTCTGACTGACCACCCCTAGGTCTACCCCTCCTTCAGAGAAGGGACCGAGCGATATCGAGAGGCCTCTGACGGGAGGGCCCTCTCCTAGAATCGTACAGCAGAGTAACCACACCACTACAAATATACACCACACGTAGATAGAGTTTTCAATCTTTATCGGGCAATAAGTATCGTTTCAATATATACAGCAGATCCCGAGATCTGGAAAGTCTTGTGGCAAGGGGCAAGGTAGCGGGACAGTCTTATAGATGGTCGGTTGCAAGGAGACTCTACGCACAGCTCTCAATCCTCGAGCTGGGGGGTTCCGGAAGGTTGGGCCGCGGCAGCGCCAGCAGGCTCCAAGATGGTTCAGCGAGTGTGGACCGCGGCAGCGCCGGCAGGTTCCAAGATGGTTCAGTGAGTGTGGACCGCGGCAGCGCCAGCAGGTTCCAAGATGATTCAGCGAGTGTGGACCGCGGCAGCGCCAGCAGGCTCCAAGATGGTTCAGCGAGTGTGGACCGCGGCAGCGCCGGCAGGTTCCAAGATGGTTCAGCGAGTGTGGACCGCGGCAGCGCCAGCAGGTTCCAAGATGATTCAGCGACTGTGGAACGCAGCAGCGCCAGCAGGTTCCAAGATGGTTCAGTGAGTGTGGACCGCGGCAGCGCCAGCAGGTTCCGAGATGGTTCAGCGAGTGTGGACCGCGGCAGCGCCAGCAGGCTCCAAGATGGTTACAGCAAAGATGGACCGCGGCAGCGCCAGCAGGCTCCAAGGTGGTTACAGCGAAGATGGACCGAGGCCGGGTCCAACATATCGGATCCATGTTTCATTAAAAATAATAGGGCCAAGACCATGTTTCGAATAGAGCTTATAAGTGGGAGTTCCAACCGGAGGAATTGGACAAGAGTCCTCTAGCCGGGAATCCCTATTACAGTCTAAGCCCAGGCATTTCGTAACGGACTGGACTGATCACGAACTTCAAGGGGGGTTTAAGGAAATGAGCACAGCACAAAAGGACTTACCCCTTGGCTTCGACTAATGCAAAAGTCGAATAACAAAAACAAAACAAAAGAGTGGGCGCTACCCACAAATACTTAACTAAGTGTTTTCTTACGCCAACAGATGTCCGTCTAACGTCTCGCGATGCCAATCATCATCAGAGGGCCAAGGCAGGGCGGCAGTCAGGGCAGCAGTCGTCAGCAGCCGTTGGAAAGGAGTAGCCGCGCTGCAAAAGACTTTCGGTCCACTTCGACATACAGGGGTCGCTTGAAGTGGTTCGCGAATCCTCCAGAATTTTCTTGCGAGGCTCCTCACGACCCTCGGGCTGAACCGCTACCACTGAAGCCGCCCACACATTGGGCGCCAGTTGGAGAACCGGGCCTTATGGGCCTAGTGGCGCAGGGCACGCCTAATATCTCCGGGTTCATCTGCCTTGTCAGACAGAGACACAAGACACTCAGTTAGGCGTAGAAAATCAGGTTTATTAGCTGCAGCTAAGCACAGTTATCCAAGAAATACAAAAGTATATTCTTAGGAGACTGCCACTTAATTCCGTGGCGCACAATCTTTTATAGTACACATATTTACAATGTCTAGTCCCAAAACATACAGAACTGACGAATAGGAAAAGTTTGAAAACAAGCTATCGAGTATCTTGAATATGCCCTTCCTTCAGACCCCGTGTTCTCTCCTCCCCTCAAGTTAATCAATGCGAGTGCATGTAATTCAATTTGCAGATGGCAGGACGTATTTGCGTGTTTCAAAGGATAGTTGTGTAATAGGAGAATACAAGGAGAGATTAGCGAAGGCCAGTCAAACAAGATAAAGTGAAGGAAGAATGGTGGGACCCAAAGAGTCAACTGAAACAAGGGATCAATCAGTCTAGACATGGATTAACAAACTCGGCCAGACCCTGACATCGGTTGAATAGACAAGGACAAGGGGTTACTTTTTAACAGAAGAGACGCATAGCAGCTGGAAAGGCAAAAACACTCCGTTCGCCGTGCTGCCTGAGTAAAGGCAATACAAAATGGCGACTGGACACAAAATGGCGGCTGAGTACGAAGCGAAGTCGAAAATCACAGAACCTCACTGCCATCTGCTCAACCTTTTTTACCATCGCCTCTGCACTGGACTTAAGGCCTGCTGATTGAAACCAATGCAGAGGTTGAGTCCAGTCATTCTGTTGCTGTTGTTACCGGTGTTCTGGTTGATGGTATTGAGACAAGACTGCCATCCTTGGAAGTTAAAAGCGGCACCCCAGATCCGCGGGTTGTGACCTAAGTTCCAGCCATTCTTCTTCCAGGTCTCTGGCTTGCTCAACCATCCACCTGTTGTATTTGGAAACATCCTCTTCAGAAAAAGGAATTAAAGTGGGCAGAATTTTTTTGTACCATGGATCTAGTAGTGTGGCACAGATGTACTTTTTGGACGAGATGATGTCATGTTACAGCCTTGTATTACAAGCCAAGCTTTCAACCGAGGCATGCGCTTCTGTGTTTTTGTTCACATCTTCTTTAGTTAATCCTGTAGCAGACACAACAAAAGGATAACTAGAAGCATTGTGATAACCTCCTTGCCATTGAGAAGTCACTAAGGATGTAGATTCAGCTGCTGCACTGCTGGAGACAAGGCTGTTTTGTGTGAGGATGTCACCATATTCTTCCTCATTATCATTACCTCCAACATTGATTGCACTTGTGGCTGATGTTCCCCGGCTCTCCTGCTCACCTTCACGAGCACGTTCAGCAATTGTTTTAAGGTGCTCCTCCCACATGATTGCATGGTGTTTTTTCATATGGGTTGTTTGGCCTCAAGCACCATAATGTGTTTCAGGCTTACCTCAACGAACATTTGTGTGGCAAATGCTGCATACTACAATGTGTTCCCCCTCTTTGTGAACCGTAAAAAAGTCCCAAACTGGGGAGGAGTACTTTTTTACTGTGCCACTGCCAAAGCCTGAAGAAGAACTGGAGGTAGGTGCATACTTCTACTGAGGTAGTGGGTACCAGTACAGGTCTCTGCTGGGGCTTTGCAAATAACATAACATAACACATGTATTTGTAAAGTGCACGTTAACCCCAGCAACGGGGAATCATGGCGCAGAAATAACAGATGTATATTGTTACCCAACTACTGGTACTCATTTTATCGACCTCAAATGGATGAAAGGCTGAGTGGACCCACCAGGATTTTAACCTGTGACCATGAGGTCGAACACAGGCCCCTGCAGTGGATGCATTAGTCCACTGAGCCACCAGATCTGGCATAATACGATACTTGATGGTGCTACCTATGCCACATCCCTTGTAAATAGAATGAAGAACAATGTACGACTCCTCTGTGTCACCTTCCACAATGACTGCCTCGTCGTCTGCATCCTCCTCATAATCCCCTTCCATAAGTCTAAGGGCCTTATTATGACTTTGGCAGTGCGGGCTGCCATGCCAGCGCCCCTTCCCGCACTGCCAAAGCCATAATTAGACGACCCGCCACATTCCGACTGGAATCCAGGATCGGCAATCCTGGGTGCCTGTTTAAAGGCTCATAGGAGAGCCGTAACAGGCACCCCAATGGGAACATCGTTTCAGGTTCCTGCAGGGCAAGGGCTGTCAAGGCCATGCCCCCCAGGAACTAGGTGCATTCAGCTTTCAGGAACTTGCTCCCTGTAGGCCAGTGCATCAGGCACATGACGTGGTGGTGTTTGAGACCATCTTAAAGCTCTTAGTTGGCAGTTGTACTAAGCTGCACAAGTGGAAGAGATTGGAGGACTGATGTGTGACTGCAAAGACCTTCTGTTTGGCAGTACTGTGGGTGATGTCTCTTCTCTTGTGCACCTAAAAGCAAACAAGCAAGTAAAACATTTAGGGTGAAACGTGGCATTGTTGAAGTTTGAGTTAGTACAGACAAAGGTAATATTAGTGTGGTTGTTTACTTAGGTATCAATGACCACTTTAAGGTCAAACCACACCACTATAATATAAAATGTAATTCCCCATCAGAATAATACACAATGTACAGTAAGATAGAACTCTTTCCTTCATGTCCATGTATTCTAAAGGAAATACCTATGGCACTCAGGGAGCTGCATGGGTAAATGGAATAGGAATCTTTTAAAAAAATGGAGGTTAGTGGGCACCTATGGCAGGCAATGTGGTCCAGGGGAACTGGAATAATCATTATTACACTAATTAATGATGCTGATGTGTCTAAAGTGCACCACAGCCAGGGTGCCCAGGAGGATATGGAATTATAAACTTAAAAAACTGAATGCTGTTGCATGGCTGTGCGCCTACGGTGGATGGATGGATGAATGATGTATTGACCAAGGCAAAATGGAAAAAAACTGAAAAAACTAAAAGTAAAGAAATTTAAAAAATGTCACATTTAAAAATAAAATAAAGGTAAATATAACATTAAGTTAAATAAAAAATAAAATAAAGAATAAAAAATGTAAATTACAAAATTACAAAGATAAAATAAAAAATGTGTAATTTAAAAAAAAAATCTATTATTATTGATGTTTATATGAGAGGATCAGGAGAAACCTATTGCAGGTGCAAAATAAAACAAAATGCAAAAAATGCATGTAATATTATATAAGCACTGTTCATCAAAATCATATTCTTAATATACATACTACAATGATCCTCAAGCACATTATTAAGCAGATATCTCATCCATCCATGCAAGCCTATGGCAAAGGCACACTGGCTGGATGCACAAATTGGTTGCCAGTCTGTGTCACATAGTGAAATATCAACGACAAGAAAAGAGGCATGGGGAACAAAGAAGACATGCAGGGTTAAGGCAAAATGAAACTGGCTGGCTGGCTACACAAAATGGCAGCCAGCCACATGGTCAAACAACAACAACAACCAGCAAAGAGGCATGACCAGAACAAATGACACATGCAGGACTATGGCAAAAGCATAGTGACTGGCTACACAAAATGGCCGCCAGCCACATGGTCAAATCACCAGCAGAAGGCATGAAAAACAAAGAATACATACATGGACACTGACTATACAAAAAAAATTACCCCAGGCGAAATGGCATTGGGAACAAAGAGAAATGGTTGCCTATGGTAAACACACTGGCCAGACAAAGGAGGCATGGTAACACAGGAGAAAACAGCATTAATACAGCAATGCTAAAATGAAAATTAACTTGGCTAAAAAAGTTTACAACATACATCCTCCAAAGGCATCAAATATATTTTCTCACCTATACATAGTTTACAGGGAAAAAAATGAAATACCCCTCCCAAAAACACATTTTGTAATATAATCCAATGCCATTCATGGCCTAACAGATGTTTTAATTCAACAGACACCACAGAAACAGTTGTTTCATGCACATATGAGTAGTACTGGGCCTACTGGCCCATTGGCAGACTAGGCCAAAAAGGAAATTAAATTAATATTGTGGCGCAGTGCGGCTCCAAAAATTCTTCATAAAACCATCACCTTATCCCACGGAGCTACCCACTATTTTCTTACAGCTGGGCCCATCATTCTTTACCTTGCATTCATTCACTCATTTAATCTGCTCCGTGGATTCAGTAATGATCTAAAAGAGGAGTTGCAGTGCTATAGCGGAGTGCCTAGACTAAGTTTATACATTATTTACAGCTGCAGTTTTATTTCTATTACCATGGTTTCTGTAAGAGGACCTTTTTAGAAAGACGCCACTATTCATTTATTTTATTTGATCTGCTAGTAAAGGTTAACTATGGACAAAGAGACCAGCTTAATTCTCCCTTTATTTAATTTTTATTTAGAGATTTAATCTCCTAACATGACCTCTACGTTTTATTAAAATGAAAATAATTCAATTATGCAATAAATCCTGAAAGAAAAGTTCAATTTCAATAACATTCATTTATTAACATGACAGCTTTAAAGAAATTAAAAGGCATATTACCCAAACATAGAAGCGTAGACATCAGTATAGAATGTAATAGTTCCAAAACGAAAATCTCTCTGTCTTTCTCTCTCTCTCTCTCTCAGGACTTCGCACCCATTCATAAGCTAAAATTGAGAAAAATGTCAAAGTCCCTGAGCCACAGGAAAATTGCGCAGACCGACAGCATCTCGGGGTGCAAAGATCAAGTCAAAAAGCGAGCTCTCTTCAATGTCCCAAATGTCCATCTTTCTTTTATTCGCATAGGCCTCAATTTAGGAACTATTACAGAAACGAATAAGTGTAAATTTACTGAATAAAGCCCTTTCTGTTTACCTTCCCCCTTTTCTAATGATAACCCGATTAGTATTCACCTAGCTTTAAGCACATATATGCATAGTTTGACTTACCAATCTTCATGATATATGCCACAAATAAACGGACCAAAAGCCCATCCATGCAATTCTCAATTAGATTATAATAAATGTGTATTGTTTATGACACAATATACGACAATTAGTAAGTTATGCTTTGAAAATCCACGCAAATTAGTATCCCACGTGTATTTGTGTGTGTGCATTTTACTCTATGTTGGTTAATTTCAAAACCACACATTTAGTACTTATTACTGTTATGGAAAGGTAATCTTACAAGGGGTATACAAATATTTTGGTTTCCGCCTTGCTCCATCAATTTCCCCCTTTGGTGATTTTATCACCAAATACCTCCCAAAATTTAGAAATTTTTTAACTCAACATGTTTCAAATTCTTTTAATTAGTACTTGTTACAATTCTGTTTCTTCTAATTTCTTTGTATCTTGATAAAACATTTCTTTATACTGCTCCATCTCAATATCACCTTTTTCTCTTTCCTTGTCTTGTTTTTCTTCAATCTTTTTCTTCAAAGACCTTTTGATATTTCTTCTCTGCCTACATTGACAACTTAGTCTCAAAGCTAAGATCACCAGTATTATTATAGTTACTGGGATTAGTATCTTAGATCTACTTATTTCATAAAACCAATTTCTAACTGCTGATAAACTTCTACCAAGTTTCTCAAGAACACCTTCTACTTCTAATGGTTCTATTTCTTTATGCATGTAGGCGGTCCGGAAGGAGGGGCAGATACACCAGTGCGTGGTAAGTAGGGCTTTATTTTTATGAAAGTATTTTTCTTTCGCGGTGTCAACCTTTCTCGGGCTAGAGCAGCTGGGTCCAAGGTGGTAGTCGAGGCACAGGATCTTCGGGGGCTGGTCCGCCTCTGCCCGGAGTCTACGGTGTCCTCTTCGACTTTCCTCGCCGTGTCCCAACGCCACATGTGGAGAAAGAGGACTCTTTAGTAAGGCGTTCGGGGGGTCAGTAAACCCAAAAGGGAACCCGGGAAGTGAGGGCACCGGTGCTAGTGTACATCACAAACTCTCTCCGATGTGCTATATGTGAGGGGATATCGGTGGGGGAGAGGAGGTAAGGGAGGGTAGGGAAACAAAGGGATGGGAAGTCTATTTACAATATTCACACGGCGTCTCCTCGCCTCTCAAACCAGCCTGACACACGCTCACGTACCTGCCTGAGCCGCACTCCCCCTTGAGCGTGGCTGGGCGCTGCATGATGTAGTTGGCCTCCAGGCACCGCTTCCGTCTTCCACTCCTCCTCCGATGTTCCTCTCTCCGCTTCGTCCTCCACTTCTCCCGCTCGTCTTCCCGTACTCCTCTCCAAATCTTCCGCTCGCTCTCTACTCTCCACACCCGTCTCCGTAGTGTTTCCACACCCTGCTCGTTCCTCTTCCGGGGCTTTAGCCAATCCGCACAGTAGCGCGTCACAGGTGGGCGTGTCCTCCTCCTCCGATCCGACCCAGTTAAAGGGGCCTTCCTCGTATTCCCTCAGCTGTTGTGTCCACCCAGCTTCGGACTCGGTATCCCAAGGGTCCTGAAGCGGTGGAAGAGAGGGGTTTGGAGGCAGGTCAGTGTTCCACCAGGCGGTGCTTTGGCCATTACCCCCTTCTTGACCCGTCCCACGGTTACAATGCAATTGTGTAATGTTTGTAATGTATCTCTCAATGTTCTGACTCTTATCGGGAATGTATGTGCAGCAGTGTTGAGCCTTTAGAATTCCACAGGCTCCTCCCTCTTTTGCCAATATTATATCTAAACAAAACAATGCCTGCACCCCTCTTATTTAGTAAACCATGGTTATTCAGATACAGGAACACATTAGTGTATTAAATATACAGTAGGATTTTGTGAACAATTTCTTAACGTTCCTGGGCATTTGACGTTGTCTGATGATAAATCCTTAAGTTAAAAATCATCAAGTAAAAAACAATGATGGAAATGTGAAATGTTGTTGTCACATTGTTGTTAGGATGTGTTTTGTTTACGTAATGAATATAATTTTCTTTTTTTGTATGAAATGTGTATATATATGTAGTTAGTTAGTTAGATATGTCAGTGTATCCGTTTTTCTGTGCATGAACACACGTATGAAATTCTTTCTAAAATAAAAAGTAAATGGTACAAATTGAGGTACCGGATCAACCCAAAATAATTAATGGTGTGGTCTATATCTGAATAACCATGGTTTACTAAATAAGAGGGGTGCAGGCATTGTTTTGTTGCGTTTATTCATGAATGGTCCAGCCCACCCTCATCCCGCCAGGACCTAACTCCTTTTGGTTTCAAAATATTATATCTAAAGCAAGTCGATTTTGCATTACCATACTTCTCATAGCAAACATTTCAGTGTTAACCATCAAAAATACTCCAGCTGTATCTGTTGACAATTTTCTAATTTGATTTGCATTAAATGATATGCCTACTGCTGGTATCAGTGCTCCAAAAACATCACCTATTATTTCAATTACACTTTCTCATTTTCTACGACTTAAGGGTTTACCTATTTCATTAGTTCCATTCGTACCTCTGTCAACATGGAACATTTTTGGAAAGACCAATCCAATGTAGCATGAGCCATACCAGTGGTCAGGTAACCTATAATAAGCTTTGTTCCCACACAGGAAGTAAATTCCCGGGAAAACAAGGTCATTTCCACCTTTAAATCCTCATCCCCCTTTGATAATATATGTATCTTCACATTGACTTGTACCCACAAAATAATTGTCCTACACAGTGTTATCTCTTTGAATACATAATTTCCCTAACATTGGTGTATCTATACCTATAGCCACATTTACATTATGTCCTTCAATATTATCATCTGAAAATACCCATTTTGTAGATTTACAGCCTGATTCATGTACATGCCGTTTTGCGTGTCCCTAATAGCGAATCATAGCGATTCGCTATTGAGGACACGCAAAACGGCATTCATGTAGGAATTGCTACTTAAATAGCGATTCCTACATGTTCTTTATTTGCGAGTAGCAATTTGCTACTCGCAAATACTCCCCATTCATTCCTATGGGCCAAGAGGCCCATAGGAATGAATGGGGATTTGCGAGTAGCAAATTGCTACTCGCAACTAAGATAGCGATTTTAAGGGTGCCAGGGGTGTCCAAAGGACGCCCTGTAGCACCCCTAAAATGCACTTTTGGACAGGTGTTGCGCACACACATGTCCAAAGGACATGTGTGTGTGCTACATGCAACTTTGAAAAATGCTTTTAAAAGCATTTTTCTGAGTTTTTGCTATTTACCGACAGGTCTGACCTGTCGGTAAATAGAGGCCCCAAAAGTCCAAAATCGCTATTTTGTTTTGTGTCATGAATAGCATTTGAGGAATCTCTATTAGAGATTCCTTAAATGCCATTCCACGCAAATATGCGAATTCTTACATAGCGATTTTTGCATTTGGTATCATGAATACCAAATGCAAAAATCGCACTCGCAAAGGGCCAGATTCTCAGAATCTGGCCCTTTGCGAGTGCAATTTACCTACATGAATCAGGCTGATAGTCTGTTTTACTTTTTCTCGTCTCTTATATTGTTGTCTCCTTTCTTCTACCATATTCAAAACAGCTTTTTCTTCATTTCTCATTTTACAAGTCAAATTATGTTTAAAACCATAATCATAAGTCAATTCTTGGGTTTCCAAAAAATATTCACCAAAAACCTTAGCAGGCTTAATTTGGTTTAGTTCTGCTACAATTTTCAATTTCGCAAACACATCATCTGAATCAGAATAGTAGTATTCTAATTTTCCAGATCTATAAAACAGACTTGATATAACACTACAAGTCACACCATATGTCAATGGCAAATGGTGGTAGGTAACACCTTCCAACACAGATGCAGGCAACTTTACACAAACATAGCAGTCGCTGGCATCCATGGTTCTCACATATTCAGACAATAATTTTGGAAAGGTATTTTTAGAAAAATCGCTAATCGAATTATCTTGATGGATTTCAGGCCTATATACATGTAATTTCTCATTCTTCAAAACATTATTTTTATCTTTCAGACCCTCATTTGTTTTCAGTCTTTCAATGTCAGGAGTAAAAGGAATAAAAATAGCAAGAACTAACCATATCAACGTCAATATTGCAGTACAAATTAACCACATTCTACACCATTTTCTACAAATAGAACATTTAGATTCAGTCACTTCATTTGTAGCCATTTTTTTTATATAGCAAAAATGTCAAACTTTTTACTTTCAACTGTCTCTTTACAGCCTTATTCCACTTACAATGTTCCTTCAAATTCAATTACAACTTTCGCTAGGATATATATCCCCTTCTTTTTACTGTTACATTTAGAAAATCCTTTTGCTTTCTTTATGCTACAGTTTACTCACTTTCCTTTTCAAGACCTTGGCTATATAAGTTCTCTTGGCTGCTGTTTACTTCCCTTATTGGAGGCAGCACCATGTAGGTCCACTTAGGTGATTTATATTTTTGATTTGGTCTTCTCACTCTTTTTGGCCTTTGCCCAACTTCTATTTTCTTCCCCAACGACTCCTTTTGACTGGTTATTTCATTTACTTGATCCTCTTGCTCCTTTGCTTTATTAACCAGTTTAATTTTTAGTTCATCAATTTCTTTAGGCCAATTATCTCCTTTTCTTACTCTTTCTATTTCAGGTTCAGTAGTGTTTCGTTCCACTCTCCAAGTTCGTTTTCTCAAACTTCTCCTCAATTCAATTTCATCATCACTGTCATCTGTCTCTGTTTCAGATATTTCTATAGTTTCATTTATAATGAATTTCACAGGATCTGATTCTTTTTCGGAATTTAAACTGTCTTTGGTCAGTTCTTTCACTCTGTTAGCAACTTCTCCATAGCTGGTACCTGGAAGCTCATCCTCTTCGTGAGTTATTTCCTTTTCACCAGTTTCGAGATTTCGGTTCCTGCTTTCAGAGCTTTCAGACTGTCCTTCAGTATTGTCCAAATTACCAGCTTTCTTTCCACTTTGCTCAGTGTCCTTGCTGGTATCAGTCTCGACTTACAGGTCGATCTTCAATATTTGGATCTCTTTATGGTTCACCTTCAGTATCTGAATCAGTGTTGCTTTCATTTTCTTCCTGCAGATTTTCAGGCTCTGGCACACAAATAGTGTGATTAGCGTGCCCCGATCTTTTGAGTCCAGCACACTTAACTGCAGTTGTACTAACAAGAATGACTTGCCGTGGTCTTTGCCATGGAGGCACCAAAGAATTTCTCCTCCTGTGAACTTTTATCCGTACCCAATCTCCAGGAACTAGATCATGAGCTGGATGGTTTTCTTTTGTTTGTGACTCAGTTCCCACCTGATGGAACACAGAAGTTACTATGCCAGACAGATTTTTGCAGTAATCCAGTTTGATATCATCATTTATGCTCAACAGTTTATCAACTGGTACAAATGCTTGTCTCATTACTCTTCCCATCAAATTCTCATGTGGGCTTAATCCTGTTCTCTTGTCAGGAGTACTCAGGGTCATTAGAACAAGTGGCAGGGCATCTGGCCATTTTAGTCCTGTGGCCAAACACATTTTGGCAATTCTGTTTTTTATTGTTCCATTTACTTGTTCAACCACCCCTGAAGCTTCTGGTCTGTAAGCACAATGCAACTTTTGATGAATGTCCAGTGCTTCACAAATCATTTGCATTAGTTCATTGTGGAAGTGAGTTCCACGATCTGTTTCAATAGTTACTGGGAAACCGTAGCGTGATATTATCTCACGTAACAGGAGTTTGGCAAGAGTTACTCCATCATTTCTCCTAGTGGGGAATGCTATAACCCATCATGAGAATAGACAAATGATCACGAGCAAATACCTAAGTCTGTTACATGGAGGAAGCTCAATGAAATCTAATTGCATTCTAGTGAATGGACCTCCCTCCTGTCCAATGGTTCCCAGACTCACAACAGTTTTTCTTCTTGGGTTCAGTTGTTGACAAACAAGGCATCTTTGACAAAGGCTTTCAGCAATCATCCTAAACTTTGGATTACACTATGTCTGCCTAAACAACCTAATCATAGAGTCTCTTCCAATATGGCCTTGACCATGATACATTCGGGCCATATTTGAAAACAAGTTATCTGGCATTACTGGTCTTTCATCTTTATAAACCCAGATTTCATCCTCTTCTCTTTGTCTACATCCTGCCTTTATCCAGTTATCCTTTTCTTCTTCACTAGCTTCTTCCTACATTTGTTTTACCTCCTGCCATGTCTCCACTACTGTTCTTAGCACCAAAGGACTTGAAACATGTTCAGTTTGTCTATCCCGATTAATGGATGTTTGATTTTTGGCACAGTATTTTGCAATTGAATCAACATAGTTATTACCTCTTGTTATATAATCATCTCCTTTTTTATGGGCTGCACATTTAACTACTGCTAGCTTATCTGGCAATCAATCAACATTTTCACAAATTCACCATTTCTGATGGGGGATCCTGCCGAAGTCATATAACCTCTTTGGGACCACAGTTGACCACAATCATGGATAACCCAAATCCATATTGACTGTCAGTCACTATGGTGATCATGGTTTCTTTTCCCAACTCACATGTTCGAATCAAAGCAATCAATTCGGCAATTTGAGCTGAATGGATTCCTTTCAGACATGATGCTTCCAAGACATCTGCTACTGTACAAAACAGCATATGCAGCGCTCAATACACCCTCATCTGTTCTCAGACATGATCCATCCACAAACATCACGTAGTCAGATTCAGGTAAAGATACATCTTTGATGTCAGACCTTGGTTTAGTACAATATTCTAGTACATCCAGACATTTGTGATCCACTTCATCTCTTACTTCCACATTCATGGCATCAGGTAATAATGTAGATGGATTCACATTTACACATCTTGAAATTGTAACATTGTCTGTACCTAGAATTGTCTTCTCATATTTTGTCATTCTGTTATTGGTAAGATACTGTGTCTTACTTCTAGTGAGGAGAATCTCCCCGAGTGAGGTACATACACTCTCAATGGAAATCCCATCACTATACCTTCACTTTGTTCAATACTCATGCTTGTGGCAGCTACTGCCTTTAAACATCCCGGCAATGCCTTTGCAACGGGATCCAGAACAGCAGAAAGGTATGCAATTGGCTTTCTCAGCTTTCCATGTCTCTGTATTATGACTGACAAAGCACCACCTTCTCTTTCACTGCAATATAGCCCAAACTCTTTTTCATAATCTGGCATACCTAAAGCTGGTGCTTCACATAGACTTGTTTTTAGTTGCTCATAAGCTTCCAGTTCTGCCTTATTCAGAGTTATTGGGTCTTTTACATCTGCTTTTGTCAATCTTTGCAAAGGTTTAGCTATTAGTGAAAATCCACTAATCCATTGTCGACAATATCCAACCATTCCAAGAAACATTCTCACCTGTCTCTGTGTCTTTGGAGGTTTCATTCCCTGTATCATATTGATTCTTTCTAAGGTGACCTGTCTGATTCCCTTAGCAATCTTGTGTCCCAAATATTGTACTTCCTTTTGACAAAATTGTAATTTTGACGGTGACACTTTATGTCCTTCATATGCCAGATGATTTAACAATATTACAGTGTCTGTAACACATGCTTCTTTTGTTTTTGACGCCACTAACAGATCGTCAATGTACTGCACTAGAACTGATTCTCCAGGTAAACTCAGATCTTCTAATGATTTCTTTAACAATTGATTAAAGATTGAGGGACTTTCAGTATACCCCTGAGGAATTCGGCACCATGTTAAAATACGGTTTTTGAATTGGAACGCAAATATTGACTGGCTTTCAGGGTGTAATGGAACTGTGAAGAATGCATTACATAGATCAATAACTGTATACCATTCTGCATCATGTGAAATCTGATATAAAATTACTGCGGGGTTTAGCACAATTGGGCAACATGGAACGACTATCTTATTTAACTTTCTCAGGTCCTGTACTATTCTGAACATTCGATTTGGCTTTTTCAATCCCATTATTGGTGAATTACAAGGACTGCTTTCTATTTCTCTCAAAATCCCTTGCTCAATCATTTTTTCAATCAATGGTGTTATTCCTTCAATAGTCTCAACTGTCATCTTGTATTGAGGTGTATTTAGATAGCTTACTCCTTCTTTTACAGAAACTTTTACAAGATCTACATTTTTCATCAAACCAATATCTTCTCCAGTAAAATTCCACACTTGCTCTTTTACTACCTCTTTCAGTTCTTTGGGTATTTTTTCTCGATCAAACAAAGGAAACATTTTATTCTTTTCTGCTTCAATTAGTGTCATTGTCATTTTATAATACAGACTATCCTCATCTGGAGTTTGGAGCTCTATGCCATCTGGTGAGCAATAAATGGCAGAGTTCATTTTACAAAGTATGTCCCTTCCAAGGAGATTTACAGGACTACTGTCACACACGACAAATCGATGCATGTCTTTGAAATGTCCAATCTCTATTTCAATTGGTTTTGTTAAGGACGTTTTAATCTGCTGATTTGCTACACCTACCATTTGAGTATGTTCACCCGAGAGAGGAAGATTTTGAATTTCCACTGATCTAACAGTAGAACAGGTAGCACCTGTGTCCACTAGGAAAGTCACATCTACATCATTCACCTTTCCATTCATATATGGACCAGACTGATCTACCTCTAGAGTAGCGCCAAGCACGCACTCTTCTCCCTCTCTCAGGCACCGTCAGAAACTATCATCCGACTCGCTTCCGTCCTCTTTCAGCGAATATTGTGGACTCACATGCACTCTATTGTTTCTCGTTACCTGGTCTCCTGCGCAAAATACTGTCTCTGTACTGTATCTCTGTAGGTTTACATTGTGAGGAAGTGGAGGTTGTGGCACCTGACACTGTGGATTAACTACCTGTTGCGGTGGCGATGGTTGCAGAATTATCTCATTCTGCACCTGTGAATTCAATGATGTATTTTCCGGATTAACTTTCGGTGGATACTTACACTCTTTTCTCCAATGTCCCATCCTACCGCAATTATGACACGGATATTTCTTCTTTAATTCTTCAATACTTCTAGTTAACTTTGGTTTGCTAGAATTTCCTTTCACTCTATTTTGATTACTTTCTGCATTCTTATTTTCTGAGTTACTTGATGTTCTGCAACCTTTACTTGTGCCCACATTGCCTTCTCTTTGAGTTTTCTCTGTTTTACCTCAATTTCATCACTACAATATTTTGCATGTCTCAGGACTTCGTCCACGGAACATGACTAGCATCCCATTAAATTATGTTTATTCATATCCCCTATCTCTGGTCTCAATCCAAACAAAAAGCGATATACAAAATGACTCATATCTTTTTCATTCAATTCCTTATATCCACTGTACTGTTTAAATACCAATAACAGTCTTTCATAAAATGCATGAACTGACTCTTTAGCCTCCTGTATTGTCCTGTCTATTTTTACCCAATCTGTTTCTTTTGGTGGAATTTTATTTTTCAAAAACACTATAACTTGTTTATATTTTCGCATCACTTCAGGTCCAGGAGCACCTGTCACTTTATCTCATGGATATTCCTCTTTTGGGCCAATCCACTGTAATCTTACACTCTGACCATAAATCTGCTGGTACTACTATGTCAAACAACCCATCTAAATCTTCCCATAAGACTTTTGAAACCTTCACAAATCGATCTACTTGTCTATACCACTCTACTGGTCTCTCGTTCAATCGGGGAAATTCATTTGTGAATGATAAAATATCTAGTCTGCTCCAAGGTACATGTACATATTCTCCTCCAGGTATTTCTCTCATAGGAAATGCTTTTACCACTTCTTCCTTTTCTCTTACTGGGAATGCTAATGTTGATTTGTCATTGCTTTCCTCTCTTTTCTTTGTCCAAATCATTTTCTCCTTATCCATATCTCCCCATTTTCTCAATAACACAATTAATTCTTTTATTTGAGTAATTCTTCCGCTGTATTCATGTTTTCTATATCTTTGTCAGTAAAATCCACTCTATACGGTTTTTGCAAAATTTGATATTTCGTAAAATCCACATCCATCTTCACTTGCTAGGCTTTCAAACCTTTCATGCATGCTTTTTGTCTTCCACGTAATACTTTTACACATAAACGTGATCTTATCATCCTGATAATTTTTCAATCTCTCTGTACCAATTGTTCCACTTATTAGTTCTTCCATATTAACTTTTAACCAAGCTACATCTAGCAATTTTGATTCTTTCTCTTTCAGTTTTAAGGTTTTGATCCAATCGCTTAATTCTTGCTCTGTTGGTCCTACTGGAGTTTGTGTTAAATCGATTTTCTCTACACTCTTCTCAGGAGTTACCGAATCTGACTCTGCTCCTATTGGGAATTTATACAGAAGACTCTGATTAAAAGTCAATTCTGGCGGTGTCATTTGGTTAGTACGTTTAATTTCTGACAAATCCGGATAAACATTTTCTTTTACTTTCTGTAAACTCTGATTTAAAGGAATAGTTAAAGATGGCTCTTTTGTTTTCTGGTTTTCAAACACTGGGATTACTGGACCTATTGTTACTGGAATAGTTACAGCTTCTATATTCTTAGTAAGCTCCTGTATCTTTTCAGCTAATTCATTTGTTAAACGTATATATTCAGCAGTACTCTGTTGTGCTTCAACTTGTTCCTCTGCTCTATTTCCCATATTTTCCATTCCGTTTCCTTGTTTAGGTGTCCCTGTATATCTTGTTCCGTTTAATGGTACATCTGGTTCATATCTAATTTCTACTCTTTCTGGGAGATCTCTAAAATTTGAGAATCTATTAGGAGTTTCTGCTAGTCTATCCTCTAACTGCGGAGCACTTGGGGTTGTCCCCATAGAATTTGCTCGATACGGCAGTGGTCTCCTCTTTAGGATCTCTTCCAATACTACATCCTCAGACCCACAATCTTCATAACTCCTTTTTCCTGTCTCTTTTCTGTACATTTCCGCCCTTTTTCCTCATCTACCTATCTAACTGGATACATCCCATCACACATGTTAGCATCTCTCCATCTTCGCATTCTAGTCTCATGTGTCTCTCTCCAAAAGCTACGACCTCTATTCATTGGTCCTAGGTAGTCTCCGAACCTTTCTTGCTCTAAATCATGCATTTCATCTTCCCACTCAGCCAATGCTTCAAACTGTGTTGGCCTAGGTCTTGGTTCAAGCTTCATCATTTTGTCTCTCAAATTTCTTAATATTGCAAGACTAAAAGATCCTTCTTCTGGGAAAGCTAACGCACCATCATTTCTGGTATATCTTGCCCAATTCTCTAATCATATACATGTATGGTAGCCATATTTTGTCATCATGTATGATGCAGGCGTTTTTGGTGGAGGAATTATTTTTCCCTCTCTAGTTTCAATTACTTTGTCATTTTTAAATAAATGTAAAAAAATTTGGAACCATGAAGGTTTCTCTTTCTCCATTCCGTAATAAAAATCCATCATGTTATAATTCTCTTGTCTTTTCAAAAGATCGCTCTCTCTTCCGTAAACTGCTTCGTAACACCAGCCTATCGCAGCGCGGTTCACACTATCACACCAATTAGAACAAGATACTTTTCGTTAGTGCTCAACCAATTATTTCGCTGTTTTCGCTGATGCACCAATCAGCCCTTACTCTGTCTTGGTCACGCGGACCAATCCGAGCGCGACACTTTTGACGTCAGCCCTGCTCCGGCTTCTGCAGCTTCGAATGACCCCTCCTTTACAAAATGTATCGGCACACTGTATTTACACTTCTATACAGCAAAATCAGTTAGTAACTACATAAAACAACTCCATTGATCTGTTTCGCAAAACCAAAAGGATAGTTTCCTCAATTATACAAGAATTCTGTATTTCCAGTAGACAGCGCTTACCTCTTCTCTACCACTGAATTTTCACTTTTGTCAATAAAGTAGCACTTCCCTCTACCTTACGCTTCTCTCAAGCTTAGGTTAAGCGTTCTTACTCAATCAGGTCGAGTTTTAAGACAGAATACACAATGATCCCTGTACTCAAAACCCAAGATTTTACAGGCTGCCCTCGCTATACATTCACCTCTTTTACACGTAAAAATCCCTAAACTTGTAACACACGACGATGTCACCACTTTGAAACAGACTTCACTTGCCACACTTCCTCTGCCTGCAGACAGAGTGAGCAGCTTCCCACACTATCCGGAAGCCTTTTCCAGACTAATACAACCTCAACAGATGTTAGTCAAAAAATTCTGTACATCACGATTCTATATATTCTATTCTACACATCATATATCCTAGTTAACCTATAGCAACCAATGCTCTGCTACCAAGTATTACTGGAGCAACGCGGCTCCAAAATTCTTCATAAAACCATCACCTTACCCCACGGAGCTACCCACTATTTTCTTACAACTGGGCCCATCATTCTTTACCTTGCATTCCTTCACTCATTTAATCTGCTCCGAGGATTCAGTAATGATCTAAAAGAGGAGTTGCGGTGCTATAGCGGAGTGCCTAGACTAAGTTTATACATTATTTACAGCTGCAGTTTTATTTCTATTACCATGGTTTCTGTAAGAGGACATTTTTAGAAAGACGCCACTATTCATTTATTTTATTTGATCTGCTAGTAAAAGTTAACTATGGACAAAAAGACCATCTTAATTCTCCATTTATTTAATTTTCATTTAGAGATTTACAGCCTGATTCATGTACATGCCGTTTTGCGTGGCCCTAATAGCGAATCATAGCGACTCGCTATTGAGGACACGCAAAACGGCATTCATGTAGGAATTGCTAATAAAATAGCGATTCCTACATGTTCTTTATTTGCGAGTAGCAAATTGCTACTCGCAAAAACTCCCCATTCATTCCTATGGGCCAAGAGGCCCATAGGAATGAATGGGGAGTATCCCTTATTTGCGAGTAGCAATTTGCTACTCGCAAATGAGATAGCGATTTTAAGGGTGCCAGGGGTGTCCAAAGGACGCCCTGTAGCACCCCTAAAATGCACATTTGAACAGGTGTTGCGCACACACATGTCCAAAGGACATGTGTGTGTGCAACATGCAACTTAGAAAAATGCTTTTAAAAGCATTTTTCTGAGTTTTTGCTATTTACCGACAGGTCTGACCTCTCGGTAAATAGCGGCCCCAAAAGTGCAAAATCGCTATTTCTTGATGTGTCATGAATAGCATTTGAGGAATCTCTATTAGAGATTCCTTAAATGCCATTCCTCGCAAATATGCGAATTCTTAAATAGCGATTTTTGCATTTGGGATTGTGAATACCAAATGCAAAAATCGCACTCGCAAAGGGCCAGATTCTCAGAATCTGGCCCTTTTGCGAGCGCTATTGCCTACATGAATCAGGCTGTTAATCTCCTAGCATGACCTCTACGTTTTATTAAAATGAAAATTATTCAGTTATGCAATAAATCCTGAAAGAAAAGTTAAATTTCAATAACATTCATTTATTAGCATGACAGCTTTAAAGAAAATAAAAGGCATATTATCCATACATAGAGGCGAAGATATCAGCATAGAATGTAATAGTTCCAAAACGAAAACCTCTCTGTCTTTCTCTCTTTCTCCCTCTCCCAGGACTTTGCACCCATTCAAAAGCTAAAATCGAGACAAATGTCAAAGTCCCTGCGCCACAGGAAAATTGAGCAGACCGACAGCATCTCGGGGTGCAAAGATCAAGTCAAAAAGCGAGCTCTCTTCAATGTCCCAAATGCCCTCTTTTATACCCTTTTTCACTAACTTATCTATCTAGGGGCCATATTATCAAGCAAGGGCGATACATTATCACCGCTTTAATCGGCAGGAAACTGCCGCTAAAACAGCGATAATGGGCTTGATAATATGCCCTTGTGAATTCCGATAGAAGCCCATGTTAACACCACAACATGGGCTTCTTTGGTAATTCTCATGGGCATATTATCAAGCCCATTATCGCCGCTTTAGCGGCAGTTTCCTGCCGATAAAAGCGCGATAATATTTCGCCCTTGCTTGATAATATGGCCCTAAATTCGTAACTCTTAAGTTCTAGAATGTCCGTGATTAGTCCATTTAAAGTCGGATGAGCATCACCTCATCGTCTTTCATTATAATGTTGTGCCTAGTCATCTTCACATTGCGGCAAACTGTGGTGTTATTGTCCAAACTTTAACTTCCTTCAAAGTGTCCTTCAAATTGTTATTTGCAGGATTTTTCCCATGAACCAAATGCTGACTTCACTGTCTTTTGGCTTAGGCCCCACAAAATGGCCACGCTGTCCTTGACCCATACTGCTTAGTCACAGGCAGCTCGCATCTCCGATCTGGCGCCTGCGCACTTCTACCGCCATCTCAGAATTTCAGTCAGCGTCCATCTTTCTTTTAATCGCTTCGGCCTCAATTTAGGAACTATTACAGAAACATACACAAATAAGTGTAAATTTACGGAATAAAGCCCTTTCTGTTTACCTTCCCCCTTTTCTAAGGATAACCCGATTAGTATTTACCTAGCTTTAATCACATATATGCGTGGTATGACATACCAATCTTCATGATGTATGCCACAAATAACCGGACCAAAAGCACATCCATGCAATTCTCAATTAGATTATAATAAATGCGTATTGTTTATGGCACAATATGCGACAATTAGTAAGTTATGCTTTGAAAATCCAGGCAAATTAGTATCCCACGTTCATTTGTGTGTGTGCATTTGACTCTATGTTGGTTAATTTCAAAACCACACATTTAGTACTTATTACTGTTATGGAAAGTTCATCTTACAAGGGGTATACAAACATTTTTGTTTCCGCCTTGCTCCATCAATTGCAAATTTGTTTTAAAAACATGAAGAAAATGTAATAACTGTGCAACATTTTCCTTTAACAAAGAAGAAAAATTGCATGCAAAAAAATAACTAGGCCCATGCTAAAACTGCAGGCCACCCACCACAATAAATTAAAAAAATGTAATAAAAGTACAAATACATCCAGGTGCATGCCCTCAATCAAATAAACAACAGCCTTATACAACAGTTTTTTTAACTTACCTGTGAAATCACAAATACAAAGTCCTTGGATCCAATGGTATATATACAGCAGACAAAGAGAGTGATCCTTTCAGCTCCAAATCCAAATAAACAATGACCAGGAGATGGACAAAGCACTGGGTAGAGCCTGCTGGACAGTAACAGGAAGTTGGAGTCTCTGGGGAACTTCCTTCCAGCTGGAAGAAAAAGAAAAAGAATGTTTCTCGCAAAAAAAACATATCCAATGGCCAGTTGGAGAAGAAAATCCACTCGAAAAGCCTCTCAGCTGCTTCTCAAGCACAAAAGCTATTTGAGTGGTGAGTTTGTGATCGGTACTACATTGGTGCTGTCCACTGCCAGAAGCTGTGCAAGAGAGCATGAAGTATCGCTAGAGGCTTAAGATTGTCCTGGCGCTCGCTCGCAAGCTCCAAAACAAATCTTGAGTTCGCGAACGGAAAAAAAACTCCTCTTCGTTCCCAGGAAGGCGGAATTCAGGAACCCCTCGGTCCTCCGCAGAGTTTGAGAAGTAATGAACGGACCAGAGATCCTGATGCTGGATATGAATCCCTAATTTTGTAGGAGGAACTTTTGCTCAAGGCTCTGGACCTTTACAGCCTTAAATAGATGAGGAATTATCCTAGGACCGGACGACAAATCTTCGCCTTCATGAACACCCAAATTTGGATTTTAATCACAAGGAGGAATCACTAATTTGGAAATGTATAGATTTATGAGTATTATTTGAATAAGGAATTACCCTTTAATAATAACATTCTGGAAAAGAGGAACATCTGCTCACAACCCTTCTCTCGCTCCTCCGCTGAGTGCCTGAATTCCGCAAACTCCACGAGAGGAGCTGAGTTTACCGCCCGGGCCTAATTGCTATGTCATATTGCTCATTCTCTCTTGTCAAACAACTGTCCACATGTGGTAAAGTGTCATGTAGTGATCAATCCCCATTCAATGCCCTCTTCTGAAAATGGTTTGTGTTCTTTTCTGAATGTTGTCCTGTTCTTCTCAACCAATTGAATTGATATGTTGAGTTTCACAAATCAAACTGTGTTGACCCACAAATTGTAAGGTATCAAATTTACTATGCTGAATATAAGTGGTAATTGCAATAATTGACTCACGCCTGTTTACATGATGACTAATGGCAAACATACATCCAAGTTGTGTAAATGTCTGTTGTGAAGTCAGCTAGGCCTTGTACTTGTCAATTACTCATTTCACCTCTCCACTGTATTGGGTTGAAAGGTTGGGAAATGTTAGGTATACTTCCTAATCATGTCACAAATGAAATGAAATAAAATGCAAAGGGGTTTTGTAGAGCGCAGTAGCTACCCTGAGGCGTACTAGCGCTATGGACAGAGCGGATGTAGACAGGAAGTAGCCGGTCCCCAAAAAATGATTTGAAAAGGAAAGTTTTCAGATGTTTGCGGAAAGGTAGCAGGTTTGGCTCTGCTCACAGGGAAAGGGGAAGTGAATTCCACAGCTTGGCTGCATTATAGGAAAAAGATCGGCCACCACATCTTGCTTTCTTGATCTTGGGAGCAAGGGCCAGATGTGATGAGGCTGAACGGAGCTGTCTTGAAGGCTGTAGGGGGTGATTTATGATTGGCAGATGGCCGGGCCGGTTTTCCGGAAAGTCCTGTGAGCAATGCACATGGCATTAAACTGAATTCGTTCCTTGACTGGGAGCCAGTGGAGGTCTTTTAGTCCCGAGTTGATAGAGTGTCGTCGAGGAATTTGAAGGAGGGTTCGAGCAGCACAGTTTTGGATGATCTGGAGCCTGTGGATAGTGGATTGGGGGGCCCAGATACAGGGCTTTCCATAGTCTAGAAAAGACAAACATTTCAGGACCTCTCATTACCTGCTTATTTGAAGTTGAACTGTTTGAAATTGCAAAACGTTATGGTAATATGAAAGCTATAATCATAATAATCTCTACCTTTTTTTACTCCTAGGTATCTACATTGTTTTTCTCAAAAGATTTGGATGCATAATCCCCACGTTTACTATTTAAAATGTTCACAGTTTCTCACTAGGTCCAACTGCCAGAGCACATGTCCAGGAATCTGCCATTGAAGAGACCTCCACTTTAGCCGAGGATCAAACCTTCAGTGAGAACAGCACAGTGGAATGGGGCACACTGGGCCAAGGGCACAGGGTAGTGGGGGTAGGGATCACGGGAGGGATTCTGTGGGCCAGCATAGTGAGGCCACTGGGGTCACTCTCAGCCAGACAATCATCAACCAAGTCTTGGGAGCTTATCAACAGTCCCAAGACATGATGGGCCAGGCACTGACCGAGCTCCAAGAGATGAAGCAGTTATAGAGGGAGCTTAATTTTCAGATGGAGGCTCACAACTCCAAAATGGGATCCCTGACTGATTACAGCAGGACATTTACACCCATATGTGCAGGGATTTCCCAGCCCCATCTACACCATTCTGTGGTCCTACAGCATCTGGCCCATCTACATCTGCCACAGCCACAGGAAAGGAGGCCATGCCACAGTGTGGAAAAATACAAACTGGGGGGGCACTACCAACCAGAATATAAGATCCTTAATTATTGCCCGGCGATGTCGCCTCTTGAACCCACACAGAAGTTAAACTATTGAAGAGGCAGGCGCTGGAGACTGGAAGGCAGGAAACAAGGTTTTTATTCTCTCCGGAGGAGAACACAACGAAACGGACAGAAGGTATCGTTCAGAGGTGCTCTAACTGCATCCCGGAGGCCTGGCCTCTTATACATGAGTTTATCTCTTTATTACATGTTACACATTCTCGTTGATACTTTGATGTACGGAAAGACATCCTCAGAATCCTCCCTTCCCAGCCCGTTCCCATGCAAGGCTATAGTGGAAGTCCCCGCCCCTGTTCACAGCAGGTGATGATCATTGCGCAGCTGGGCATTCCGCTGATTCACGGAGTGTGCGGGTTTCGATCGGATCTCGTGGGGTGGAGGGGGCTTTGATCATCTCGGGGATCCTTTGAGGAGGGAAGCTTCCTATTGTATGGGGAGGGGCAAGAGGTTGGTATCGGCAGAGCTAGGTGTCGGTCTGGGAACGGGGAAGACAAACGGGCACACGGGAAAAAGGGGTCTGCATCAAAAGGGCCGGAGATCATGACGGGGAAACAGGGAGGTGTCGCGCTGGGAACAGGATGAGGGCCTGGGGCAGAGCAGCGCCGATGAGGGGTTTATGACCCAAGGCAGGTGCAAGCAGGGGGGTTGCTAGCGAAGTTTGGAGGGAGAGAGAGAGAGACGCGCTGGCTCTCGGCGAGAGCCGGGAAGCCATGGTGTCCAAAAATGGCGGCCGTTTTACGCGCACAAAAGGTTTAAGGAGAGCAAGAGGGCGCCGATAATGTTGACAGTTTTCAGCCTAACTTTTAACAGTCCTCCCTTTTCAACATATCTAGCCAACTTGCTTATTCAATGTCAATTTTCATCAAATTCCTAACTTCGGTATCATATAATGCCCTCATACGTTCGCTTCCAATGTCCACAGTTTTGGGAAAAATACAACTCGCACATAAAGAACACATAGGTGGCAAACATTGAATTCCTAAGCATAGGCCACATATTACAACTACGGGAATCAGGATAATGGTGAGCAGTCTCCAGCCCCAGCTTTTGACGGTGTCCCAGAACCAACCACCAAGCGACCATTCCTCTTGCTCTTGGTGGACTTCCGAAGAGAGTCTGTGAAGATGTTCGATGGCTTTGTACACTGAGGGTGAGTTGTCCGGTATGTATGTACAACAGCTGGCCCCAATAATGCGGCATGCTCCTCCACGGTCCGCCAGAACTACATCTAAAACGAGGCGGTTCTGAAGGGCCACCAAACGGACCGCTTGGAGCTCGGCAGTGTTGTTGGCAAAGATGCCCGCTGTGATGTTCATGGTTGTCTCGACTGCCTGAGTCAAATGTCGGATGGCACGGCTGTTTGCCATCGGGCCCCAGAGGGGGACGAGTCCTTTCATAGCATCGAGGAACTGTGCTCCTGTTGAGTCGGCTTGCTCAACGTCCTTTGCTCGTTTTTGCCTGTGGTGATTCGCTGGGGCCACATAAGTTGGAGGAAGGACGAAGGAGATGTAGCAAGTGCCCCCCCAGCCTTTGGGGAGCCAGGTGTAGGCCTTCGTGCCACAGACGAAATACATGTTTGGGGAGGACACAAAGGAAGGTGGATCCGTGGAGTCCAAAGTTCTAGTAAAGCGGCAAGCGCTGTGACCCACCAGCTGTGTCCCAAGTCCTTCTACACACATGTGGCCTGTGACGTTGATGACCGTCAGGGCTACAGTCAGAGTGGCAGCCGTTCGTTTCCGCAGATAGGAGAAGGTGGGTCTGGTTGGATTGTTGAATACCTGCATTTCGATTCGTTCTTTGGCCGGAATGTCCATTTGGATTGAGTCGCTGGGGTTCAGCGGGCAGAAGTGTGTCTTTGTCTTGTTTCGCCCGGCCCCATGAGAAGAATGTGCTGCAGCTCTGCTGGAGGTGGCATTTTCCGTATAGCTCTCTTGCAGGAGGATCAGCCAGGCAAGGCAGGAGCCGTGGACGGAGAAGGGTGAAGGGATGAATGGTATTGAATGTCCAGTGGCATGGGGTAGCAACCCACAGATCCAGCAGTTGGTGGCGTTGGTGGCAAGATTGTGCTGGTGAAGTAGCTGTACGAAAGAGTTGTTCCAGAACTCCTTTCGCCTCTCTCTTAGTTGAGGAGAGAGCGAAATTAGATAATGTTCCTTCATGGTGGTAGGCTGAGCAGTGGTTAGGAATGTTTCGTGAGCAGGTGTGTGTTCTTCCATAATCCAGAGCGTAGTCATGAGGAGAAAACAGAGGAGGATTACGATGAAGAGTGCAATTGTCTTTGAGCTATGGAGTCTGTCTGTTCTCGGATTTCTGTAGTGGGTATTTCCTGTTGTCTCAGTCGGCTTCTTGTTTGGCGCTTCCATCATCTTCGTCTTCAAGGTGCTCGGTAGTGGGCAGGACCACAGACTCAGTTTTAGCTTCTCTCCAGGTAACCCTTTGGTAGTTTGGGTCGCCGTTCTGAGATTCTCTAACCTAGTCCGTGGCCTACTTAGCCGAAGCTCCCTCCTTTCGACGCAGGAAATACCCTTCTCGAGATGGCACAGTGGGGTCAGGATGTTTTGAAAGTTCAAGTGTCTCTGTATCAGGGTAGCAGTTCAACGATGGTCGGTCCCGGTTCAGGAGCTCTTCTTGGGTGTTGACGGTGTCTGTCGTGGCCAGGGCTGGAGAGACCTTTTTGCAGTGATGAGCGTGCAGCCAGTGTTTCTTCCCCTCCACTCGAAGTGCGGTCCGAGTGGTGATCAGCACTTGCCAGGGGCCCGTCCACCGGGGTTCCAAACTCTTTGATCGCTGAAAGTTTCGGATCAGCACGAAGTCCCCCGGCTGGATGGCGTGACCCGGACCCCTGGAAGCATCGGGGATGGCCTGCCGCACCTGCTGATGAAGGACAGACAAAGTTTCAGTCAATTTGTACAGATAATCAGACATTAGGACATCCGGAACGTCATGAATGGACGTTGGTTTCGGGGCAGACCAGACGCTCATGGGTCGGCCGAAGACAACTTCATAAGGGGTTAAGTGATGTCGGGTGGGGGTAGAGCGCATCGATAGCAATGCCAATGGGAGGGCGTCTGGCCATTTCAGGCCCGTCGTAGCCACTATTTTGGCCAGTTTAAGCTTTAGTGTGGCGTTGTGTCGTTCGACCAGCCCAGCAGATTGAGGGTGGAAGACTGCGTGGAATTTCTGTTTGATACCCAGCCCATTTAGGATGAGCTGGATAACGTTGGCTACAAAGTGGGGGCCATTATCACTCCATAAAACACGACAGAGGCCATAACGGGGGAAAAACTCTTTTAACAGGACCTTTGCAGTGGCCATAGCGGTGTTGTCACGGGTCGGATATGCTTCCACCCATTTGCTAAATGCGCATACCACAACAAGTACATATTTCAGGCCTTGGCATCTGTCTAGCTGGATGTAGTCCATCTGCAGGACTTCAAATGGGTGGTTTGGGACCCCAAATCCCCCCCGGGGTACTACAGTTCCCTTCCCGGGGTTGTGTTGCAGGCATATTAAGCATTGTTGGACCAGGCGTTTGGCGGAATCTGGGATCTTGTCATTGTGCCAAACCCTGGAGACAAGTTCGATCATGGGGGCTGATCCTATGTGGGCTGGGGAGTGTGCCATGGATAGTATGGGAATCAAGTATGAATCAGGTAGTAACCATCTGTTCGTGTCTTTTGTCCGCCAGCAGCCTTCATCGTCTTTCAATCCCACCCGTGCCCATTCAGTCAATTCGTGTTGTGTGCTAGCCATTTGTATGTCTCTAATTGTGTCCTTGGCGTCAGTCCAGTTTTCTGCTTGTGACCTGGTCACGTACATACGTGTTGTCGTTCTATTTTCTGCTGTCGTTCGGGCGGTGATGTCGGCTAGTGCATTTCCCTGTCCAATAATGTCTGTCACCTTCTTGTGTGCCTGGCATTTGATAACGGCAAGTTTGTTGGGGAGGAGGACAGCTTCGATTAAGGCGGAGACTAAATCCCCGTGCAGGATGGGTGTGCCGTGTGAGGTCAAGTATCCTCTCTCCCTCCAGAGGAGCCCAAAATGGTGAACCACCCCGAAGGCATACTGGCTGTCGGTGTAAATGTTCGCCGTGGTTCCTGTTGCCAGGATGCAGGCTCTCGTCAAAGCAATCAGTTCCGCTGCCTGGGCAGATCGCTGGGTGATGCGGGCTGTTTCTACTACAGTTCGAGCTGTGGTGACTGCATAGGCAGCGGAAGTGGTACCATCGGAGAGCTTGATGCAAGAACCGTCCACCCACAACTCCCCGTCGGGGTCAGGGAAAGCTGTGTCTCTGAGATCGACCCTACTCCTGGTCTGTTCGTCCGTAAGAGTCACGCAGTCATGTACGGGGTGCACATTGGGGTCGTTCTCTGGCAGGGGTAACAGAGTTGCTGGGTTCAGTGTGGTGCATCTTTTCAGGGTGATATGGGGGGCAAGCAAGGTTAGTTCGTATCCAGTCAGTCGTGCACTCGTCAGATGTTGAAATGAAATGAAAAATTGCATTTGTATAGCGCATAACTGCCCTAGGGCCTCGCAGCGCTTGAAGATAAAATGGTTTAGCGCAGGCTCGGGGCAGATCAGCAGGATTTAGCAAACAAATGCGTTTTCAAGGCCTTTCTGAATGAGAGGAGGTTGCTATTTCCTCGGATGGCAAAGGGGAGGGCATTCCAAAGTCTGGTCGCCGAATGGGAAAAAGAGCGGCCACCCCAACGGGCTTTGTTAATTTTAGAGGAGGTGGCCAGCTGCAAGGTACCAGACCGAAGGGGGCGTGCTGGGACATAAGGCGTGACCAAAGGGTGCAGAATCGCTGGGCCTACACGGTGAAAGGATTTGTGCATAATGCACAAAGCTTTAAACTGCACTCTGGCAGCCATTGGGAGCCAGTGGAGGTCTTTCAGAGCCTTCCTCGCCGACTGCCGACGGGAGAGATTGAACAGTAGGCGGGCCGCACTGTTTTGTGTGACCTGAAGCCTCTGCAGTACCGAAGCCGGTGCTCCTAGGTAGAGAGCATTCCCATAATCCAGGCGAGAGAGAATCAGGGCCTGGACCATGGTCCTCCTCGCCTGGAAAGGGAGCAAAGGGAGCACCCGCCGGAGCATCCTCATTAGTCCAAAGCAAGTGGCGGCAGTCTTAGTAGCCTGGACCGAGAAATCAAGGGCGGTGTCAAGCCAGATCCCGAGGCTCTTTATCTGGGACTTGGGGGCAGGAGGAGCGCCAAGACATGGTGGCCAGACGGGTGCAAGAGCAGACGGGGAGGGATTTCCGAGTAGAATGATGTCTGTCTTCTCCCCGTTAAGCTTCAAACAGGAGGCTTGCATCCATCTGGCAACAGCCTCTAGACAGGGGCCTAAGGTGTCGGATGATCCATCTGCGTGGTCTAACGAGACCACAAGCTGCGTGTCATCCGCGTAGGTGACTATACGCACACCAAAGGGATGGACTATCCTGTCCAGAGGTTCCATGTAGGCGTTAAAGAGGGTCGGGCTCAGGGAGGAGCCCTGAGGGACCCCACACCTGAGAGGGTGTTTGGGAGAGACTATCTCACCCTCGAAGACCTGGAAAAAGCGCTCACTCAGAAAGGAGGTAAGCCAGTCTAGAGCCGCGCCCGACACGCCCATGCCCGCCAGTCGGTGTAATAGCGTGGCATGGTTCACCGTGTCGAACGCGGCGCTAAGGTCTAACAGGATAATGGCCACCTTTCCTCCCCGATCCAAAGTCGTTCTTGCTTCCTCTGTAACCGCTAACATAGCGGTTTCTGTGCCATGTTGAGGGCGAAAACCTGTCTGGGAGGCACGCAACAGACAGTTGGACTCCAAATAGTCTGTTAAGATATTGTTGGCGTGCCTCTCCAGCAGTTTACTCAGCCAGGGGAGCAACGAAATGGGGCGATAGTTGGACAAGTTGCTCTGGTCCAGGGAGGGCTTCTTGAGAAGCGCCCTCACCATGGCGCACTTCCAGGGGAGTGGGACCGACCTGGCCACGATGGAGGTGTTTAAGGCTTCCAGGATGACAGGACGAATAACGTCCAGTGCCTTGACAAGGATCCGGGGGGGTGCCGGGTCATTGGGAGACCCGGAAGAAACTTTAGAAATTAATCTATCCAGGCTGCCGGCATCAAGAAGCGGAATTATATCCAGTTTGCAGAGAGCCGGAGAATCAGCTGGCTTAGATGGGACGGAGGGGGCGTTGACCGTAGGATTACTAAAAGAAGAGTATATGGTCGAAATTTTCTTGGAGAAGAAGGCAGCTAGCTCATTACAGCGGTCTTGTGCCCCTTCAGCAGTAGGACGCTCAGCCGGGGGTGAAATAAGGGACTTGGCTATCCTAAAGATTTCCCTAGGCGCGTTGGCTGCAGCACTAATTTTCCCTTCGTAGAAGGAGGTTTGCGCCAATTTAATCTCTGATTTATAGAGCCTTATTGCGGACCTATAATCATCTTTCCTAGACAGAGAATGGTCCTTCCTCCACGCTCTCTCTAGTTTGCGGCAGTCAAGCTTTAATAACCTCAGAGCAGGAGTGTACCAGGGTGCAACTTTAGGTCTTCTGATGAGTTTACAGGGGCGTTTGGGAAGAACTCGGTCTAGGGTGCTGGAGATCCAGTGATCAAAGTTGCTAGAAGCAGAGGCAGGGGTCAAGGCCCTTCTCGGGGGGTCTTGAGTGAGAGCCAATGTCCAGTCGGTGAGGGGAAGTGAGGACCATTTCCTGCCCATGTACTTGGTAGAGGCCTCACGGGGGGAACAGGAGTTAGAAAGCCAGGTGAACGGTATCAAAAAATGATCAGTCCAAGGCAGTGGAACAGGGGACTCTACATTAAGGTTGGTATTACTGTATATGTGATCAAGGAGATGTCCCTTCTTGTGGGTCGCCTGATGGCCTCTCTGGCAGAGGTCTAACGCTTGCATGTTGGCACGCAAGTTATTAGCTGCCATATCCTGGGGGTCATCTGAATGGATGTTAAAATCCCCAAGCAGGGTGAGGTTAGATGAGGTCAAGACTGCGTTGGCAGTGAGATCAGTAATTTGAGTGATAAAATTATTCAGGGAACCCGGTGGGCGGTAGAGTAAAATACCAGAAAAAGTGGTGGTAGGGGAGAGATCAAGTGCAAAGTGTAAGCTCTCGCAAGTCAGCAGGGAATTAGGAGTGACCCGACACTTAAAGCTGTCCCTGTATATAATTGCTAGGCCTCCGCCTCTCCCCGATTGGCGGTCGAGGCGCTTAAGTGTGTAGCCTGGAGGTGTGGCCCATATTAAGGACGGGTCGTTGTCAATCTGAAGCCAAGTTTCCGTTAAAAATAGGGCGTCAGGATTAAGCTCATCGATCAACAGATGCAGCTCTGTGAAATGTTTGGGTAGCGACCGGCAATTAAGGAGATACATTCTCCAAGTCTCTCCCAAAGGGAGGGAGTCGCTATATGGGCGGGAGGTGCTCCATGTACAATGTTTACAGTGATGGTCGATATTAGCTGGGGAGACAGAATGGCAACAGGAAAGACTGACGGGGGGACGTAAGGAGTGTAACCTCGTGGAGTTATAGGCAATTCGAGTACCCACCATGGTGCCGGTCACCACCCCAGACCCGGGCCAGCGAGAAGCGTCTGGACGCGGACTGGCGCAGACTGGCTTCTCTTTGGCGCCTCTTCGGCGCGTATACGGCGCTACCGCTGCGCGTCACCGCTGCGCGGGGTGGGAAGAGGTCATATAGATTAGGCGAGGGTGGAGACTAGCCCGTCAACCTCCCCAAGATGGCTGCCCAGGATGGGACAACCAGGAAGTGGTGTCGCTTAAGCCTCCCTCCACACAATCAGCACAGGCTGTGGTGGACCGGGGAGTAGCGACCAGAAAACAAGTAAGAGCACAGAAATGTAATTTTAAAAACACATATTCTCACAGCAATAGGTTTTTAAAATTGTTAAAACGAAATAGCAGCTTGCAGAAGTGTAATTTTAAAAACACATATTCTCACATCAATAGGTTTTTTAAATTGTTAAAAACGAAATAGCAGCTTGCAGAAATCCTGGTCACATTCAAGCGCTAGCGCTATGATCTTCGTTTGGTAGGTGATCGTGCGCGCAATATTCCCGCCCTAAAATAGTGAGGGCGAGGGGGGAGACTAGCCCGTCAACCTCCCCAAGATGGCTGCCCAGGATGGGACAACCAGGAAGTGGTGTCGCTTAAGCCTCCCTCCACACAATCAGCACAGGCTGTGGTGGACCGGGGAGTAGCGACCAGAAAACAAGTAAGAGCACAGAAATGTAATTTTAAAAACACATATTCTCACAGCAATAGGTTTTTAAAATTGTTAAAACGAAATAGCAGCTTGCAGAAGTGTAATTTTAAAAACACATATTCTCACATCAATAGGTTTTTAAAATTGTTAAAAACGAAATAGCAGCTTGCAGAAATCCTGGTCACATTCAAGCGCTAGCGCTATGATCTTCGTTTGGTAGGTGATCGTGCGCGCAATATTCCCGCCCTAAAATAGGGCGGGAATGTTGCGTCTTGGTTTGGTTCAGGAGGGTGTCGACTGCATGGGGTACCAGTACCGTGAGGGAATTCGAGAGTACAATCCCCTCACTCTGTCGGATAGAGACTGCAGCAGCAGCTACAGCTCGAAGGCAGGCAGGCAAGGCTCTGGCGACAGGGTCAAGAGTGGCAGAGAAGTAAGCGCACGGTCGTTGCTTAGGACCGATGGCCTGGGTCAGGACAGATAAAGCGCACCCCTCCCTTTCGTGAGTGTAAAGGGAGAAGGGCTTTCTGTAATCAGGGGTACCCAGGACAGGGGCTGAGCAAAGGGCATCTCGTAGTTCTGTGAAGGAGGTTTGACACTCAGGAGTCCAAGGGAGTGGGAAAGGGACGTCTTTGTTCAAGAGAGAGAGCAGTGGTTTTACAACGAGGCTGAAGTTTGGCAACCATTGTCGGCAGAAGGAGGTGAGGCCTAATAGGGAGCGAACCTGCTTCTGGGTTTTAGGGACAGGGGTGTCTAGAATGGTCTGGATTCGATCAGGGGTGAGTTTCCTTCCATCTTTGGACAGAAGGTGGCCTAGGTAAGTGACCTGGGGTAGGCAGAATTGCAACTTCTTCTTGGAGACCTTGTGGCCATTTTCCGCAAGGAAGTGCAAGAGTTGAATGGTGGCGGTAACCGCTAGAGGGGTGGTGTCGGCTGCCAAAAGGATGTCATCGACATATTGTACCAACACCACCCCGTCGGGTAACCGGACTTGGTCTAGTTGCCTTTTGAGGGCCTGGCTGTAGATGCTAGGGCTCTCCGTGTAGCCTTGAGGGGCTCGGCAAAATCTATATGAGCGGGATTTTAGGGTAAAGCCGAAGAGATATCGGCTGTCGGGGTGGATGGGGATGGAGAAGAATGCGTTCTTGAGGTCGATGACGGAAAAGGTGGTTGCAGTGGATGGAATCAAGGTCAGGATGGTGGTGATGTCTGAGACCACAGGGTACTGGGGTACTACCACTTTGTTGATCTCTCGGAGGTCGATGATGAAACGGTATGCTTTCTCATCTCCCTCTCCCTGCTTCTTGATAATGGGCAAGATAGGGCTGTTGCAAACGTTGCTAACCACTTCCTCTACCACTCCTGCGTCTATCAGTGACTGGATAATCATTACCAATGCCTTCTCGCCCTCTGGCGATATCCGATATTGTGGGAGTTTTGGGAGTGTTGCATCTGGTCGGACAGTGATGTGCACTGGGTCAATTAACATACGCCCTACGTCCGAATCCGCTTTGGCCCACAGATACGGAGGCAGGGTGTCAAGTAGGGACGCGTCGACGTCGGTGATGGAAAACATGTGTCGGGGGGAACAATGTTTGAGCAGAACGGGGTTGTCGTAAAGAAACACTCGAACTCCATCTTGAGAACACCTAATCGTCGCTCGGAAGTGTTTCAGTAAGTCAAGTCCCATAATGGCGTCAGGGCTATTGGAGGAGAGCAAGAACGTGGTGTCGGTGGTGTTGTTTTCTACGTCAAAGAGAATCGGGGCAGACAAAGGGTTGGTGGAGGGCGTTCCATCGAAACCTGTCGATGTTATGAGTGAGCCAGACAAGGGTGCCCTTGGAATCAGTCGTTTAGATAACGCACTACGTGTTGCGCCAGTGTCTACCAGAAATGGAGACTTGGTACCCAGGACCTTAGCAGTGACATAAGGGCCCTGCTGGTCAACATAGAGCTCGACTGGATCCCTCCCTCGCCCTTGGCTGTCCTATGCAAAGGTGTGAGTGTCGTCATAGTCAGATTGTTGATATTGGTTCTGTCTGGGTCGATCGAACGTATTCGGTCTGCTTGATCTGTCATTAGTCGCGTCATTTGGGGGCCCTCGTTGTGTTCCCCTAGGTCTCGGTCCGTTTGCTACCTCCCTGGGGTCTTTGTACCTGATCATTTCCAGGAGAACTGGGCACTGGGATTTCCAATGGCCAGTCCCTTTGCAGAAAGCGCACTGGTCATCTCTAAGGTCTGTGCGTCCACTGTAGGGAGTCAGAGTGCGGTCCTGGGGTAATGCAGTCTTAGGGACGTTTGTCTGGTAGTTTCCCCGGTATTGGTCTCGTCCTATAGTCACCCCTTGCAGTTTGGCAATCATCACCCTCTCCTTTAGGTCTTTCTTCTTTTTCTCTGTCGCCCTATCGTTTTCATTTTTCTGATGCTCATAGTATTGGGCCATCTGAAGAATCGCTGTAGGTTTGGAGGCTGCCCAACTACTCTCGCTGGCCTGTAGTTTCTGGGAGATGTCCAACGATAGGCCCTTAACATAATTCTGGACAAACAGATGGTGTCCGGTTGCAGTGGTCATGTCCTGGCCGCTGTAATCAGAGAACACCGTTTCAAACCGGGAGAAGTATTCCGATACATCCTCCTGGGGTTTTTGGCGACAGGCCGTTACTATCGACCAGTCCACTTTCTTTTCTGGGATTAGGGTTTTTAATTTCTCTACAATTTTATCTGGGAGGTCTAGAATGGATTTCAACGGCTTTTGTCCTGGTCCCCGTTGTTTGTCCAAGTCATCGAGTTGTGGCCAGGTATGTCCGAACAGCTCAAGGTGGTCGACTTTCCGGATTTGCTTCCACACATCAGCTGGTAGACATAACCCGAAGAACAAGTCGATGTCAGCCAGGGTCATGATAGTCGAACCCAGGGCTGTACCTAATTCAGTATAGAAGGCAGTGGGGTTTTTTCGTAGGTCGGGTAGAGATTTCCGGAATGTCAGTATCTCTTGCCGGTCCCATGGCTGGTAGACCCAGTTGTATACTACCCTTCCCTTCGCATCTTGGTTGTTTGCATCATCGTGAGTCCCCGTACCCCGAGGAGGAACCCAGTAAGGGGCAGCCTCACGTATCGGCATCATGGTGTTAGATTGCTCGGTTGGTGGTTCGGTCACTACGGGGGCCGCGGATTTAGCTCCCGGCTTTCGTTCAGTGAGGTGGCGGAAAACCTCAAGCGTACGCGTAAAGAGGTCCGACACATCACACTCGCCCTCATCCCCGATATCGACCTTCCGGTACAGAGTCCTTAGGCTCTCGGGACCTTTGTCTCGATATCGGTCCTCGTATGCATTCAAGACATGATAACACAGTCGTACGGTAAAATGTCGTCTGTGACTCCCTGTATACGAGCTGAACATATCTGTGATGTACTCTTCATCATCCTTCCTTTCTACCAGTGTCCTTGCTATTTTGTCGATCCCCGCTCGCTCATCTTTGTCTAGCCTGTTTGTTCTTGCAAGGCCAGTCCCTCGAGTCTCATGCTCGTCTAACGTTGTCGTTGATGTGGGTTTTAATACAAGGGGTTCGGCTGGCACAGAGGCCATTGGGGCCGACGCTGCGGCGGTACCTTCGTTTGTACCTGGGGGTGGCGCGTGCTGCGCCAGGGGCCGAGAAGGGGCATATGGAGGGGGCATGTAGATGATAGGGGGACCTAACAGCAGGTCCTCATTGGCTTGTCGTTTTGAGGGTAAATCAGGGTAGAGCATGGAGGGGGTTCTAACCGGACACTGGCTTGGCGTTTCCCTTTCTAGTTTCTGTTTAGCTTTCTCTCTTTCCTCTATCTCCTTTTTTTGCTTCTGAGCAGCTAGGTGGGCTGCTTTTTGCAGCTCTTTTTCCAACCTACTCTCAGTTTTCTTTTTACGCTGTTCAGTTTCTTTTCGCCACATGCCGAAGCTATCAAGCATAGTGGGTGTTGTCTTGTTTTTACCTAGGGTAGTTTCTAGCATTTTTATTTTATCATCATCGAAGGATCCTGTCAGGGGCCATTGACTTTCTTGACCCTGTTTTGTATATTTATGCCATAGTTTACTATAGGCAATAGCGGTCAATCCATGCTTCATGAACATGTCCTTATTAGGGGTGCCTTCCAGTGGGGCTGGATGGTCCATCTCTAATAAGCGGTCCGGGCTAAACAGGCTACCAATCAGTGGGGAGAAGACAGACATGACGGCTCGTAACGAGGGACTAAAAAGTCAGCACTGCCTATCTTATCACTAGGTGCAAAGACTGGACAGAATATTTCTATTCTACGTTGTTTGCAGGCAGTGAATACCTCATGGATCACAATAACCAAAGACCAACAAATAACAATGGGGAGAATGAGTAGGTCCGCAAAGATTTGCGTTACCTACCTTTTTCGCTATCTGCAAAAAGGGTGGTCTCTTCCCTGTTTGCAGACAGGGAATCTCCAGGAAACAATAATTTTGCGAACAACAGTTCAGTTTCAAGCAATTATAGGGTGAGGGAGAAAAAAATAAGCACGGCTGCTACCCTACCTATCCTCCGCTGCTTGCAAAGAGAGAGACCTTTGTTTCTCCGTTTGCAGACAGTGAATCCCTTGTGGATCAAGATAACAAAAGACCGACAAATAACAATGGGGAGAGTGAGTAGGTCCGCAAAGATTTGCGTTACCTACCTTTTTCACTATCTGCAAAAAGGGTGGTCTCTTCCCTGTTTGCAGACAGGGAATCTCCAGGAAACAATAGTTTGCGAACAACAGCTCAGTTTCAGGTGACTATTGAGTGGGGGAGAAAAATAAGCACGGTTGTCTGCCCTACCTATCCTCCACTGCTCGCAAAGGGAGAGCCTGTTGTCTCTCCGTTTGCAGACAGTGAATCTCCAATTAAACAAAAAGAGCAATACTAGTATTTAACAAACAAGCAAATTTTCCGCAATTTGTCGTGGTAACACGACCTTACCCGGACCGCATGGACAGTTTCCTGACTTCCGAATCCAGCGCCCGATCGTCCTCTCTTCTTCGTTATCCTCGCGGCACTCCTGATGGTTCCCAGTCAGGACCGTAGATCACTCGAGAGAGGTCTGTTCGGAACCAGTGAAGTTCGGATGATCGGCTGTCAGACGAGGGTCTATCGGACAGACGCGTTCCCGATCGTTGCAGTCGTTCACTTTGTCGTCAGGACCTCTCCCACTGGATCCATGGGTCGCTGATGGGCCCCACGCTTGGGACGCCAATTGTGGAAAAATACAAACTGGGGGGGCACTACCAACCAGAATATAAGATCCTTAATTATTGCCCGGCGATGTCGCCTCTTGAACCCACACAGAAGTTAAACTATTGAAGAGGCAGGCGCTGGAGACTGGAAGGCAGGAAACAAGGTTTTTATTCTCTCCGGAGGAGAACACAACGAAACGGACAGAAGGTATCGTTCAGAGGTGCTCTAACTGCATCCCGGAGGCCTGGCCTCTTATACATGAGTTTATCTCTTTATTACATGTTACACATTCTCGTTGATACTTTGATGTACGGAAAGACATCCTCAGAATCCTCCCTTCCCAGCCCGTTCCCATGCAAGGCTATAGTGGAAGTCCCCGCCCCTGTTCACAGCAGGTGATGATCATTGCGCAGCTGGGCATTCCGCTGATTCACGGAGTGTGCGGGTTTCGATCGGATCTCGTGGGGTGGAGGGGGCTTTGATCATCTCGGGGATCCTTTGAGGAGGGAAGCTTCCTATTGTATGGGGAGGGGCAAGAGGTTGGTATCGGCAGAGCTAGGTGTCGGTCTGGGAACGGGGAAGACAAACGGGCACACGGGAAAAAGGGGTCTGCATCAAAAGGGCCGGAGATCATGACGGGGAAACAGGGAGGTGTCGCGCTGGGAACAGGATGAGGGCCTGGGGCAGAGCAGCGCCGATGAGGGGTTTATGACCCAAGGCAGGTGCAAGCAGGGGGGTTGCTAGCGAAGTTTGGAGGGAGAGAGAGAGAGACGCGCTGGCTCTCGGCGAGAGCCGGGAAGCCATGGTGTCCAAAAATGGCGGCCGTTTTACGCGCACAAAAGGTTTAAGGAGAGCAAGAGGGCGCCGATAATGTTGACAGTTTTCAGCCTAACTTTTAACAACAGGAAGAACCACCTTCAGCCACCCCAGGCCCAGCAACCGTGGATTCGTCCTCCCCCACAGGAGGGGATGTCGCCCAGATTATCAGGAGGTAACCATGGAAAGACGTCTACCACCACCAACAAGAAATCCCAACACTCATTTCCTACAGTGTTTGACTACAATTCACTCTGTGGACTATTTCAGGACACAATTACCTTTCTGATACCAGTTATATTTTGCACATTGGACTTCAAATAATTTTGGCTCTTCAACTATGGTATCACTCACCATGACTGACTTGCTTTTTCATTCTCATCTTGTTAATTTCTTCATGTTTAGTAAAGCTCGATGCTTAACTGCAGTCCGCCAGTGAAGTTTGCAGAGTTTTAGAACTCCGCACTCTGTTTGGAGTACAAAGTTTTACTAAACTCTGCAATCGCAGAAGAGTGGAGTTTACCGGTGCTGCTGGGAGACGTACCTTCCTCCCAAATCGGTGTCCTGCTCCTGGCTCCAGTCGGCTTCCGCTGCTCCGGTTCAATTAACAGGAAGAACTGCAGTACGCATGGTGTACAGCGTGAAGGTATTGCTGACCCTATCATGGGATTTCATAGGGTCAGGCATGCCTCCATGCAGTACGTCATGTGCACTGCAGTTCTTTCTGTTAATTGAACCTGAGCAGCGGAAGCCGAGTGGAGCCAGCAGCAGGAGCAGGACACCGATTTGGGAGGACGGTAAGTCTCCCAGCCAGCAGGCCTTACTTTGCGAAAGGTGGTGCGGGGCCAGGGGTTTAGCAGATGGTGGCGGGAGGCTTGATGTTAGACCTGTCAGCCCTAGGGTGGTCTTCCCCTATATTTTTTCCCTTTTTCCCCTCGTTATTGACCTTCATTTTTCTTGGACATAGGACTATGGGTGCCTTACCGCTGCTAAACAGTACTGAGGTGCAGGTGCTCTCTCCTAAAAAACATGGTAGCCACAGGCCCCTGCTACTGGTGTGAGGCCTCTGTCCTGTCTGCGCACTAGTGTTGGAATAAGGCTGGGACTTAACGCTACCGTAAGCCTGACAGCACCGCCGCTTGTCACCATAGACGGACAGGACAGAAGGGACAGTGAACACTACAGAGTCCCTAGATTCTTCCAGAACCTTCCAACCCCCCAGAATGTGCCGCCTTTTTGGTCACCTGATTTAAGGGTATAAAAGGAAGGGAGGGAACCCCAGACCCTGTTACACCACTGGACCTGGGGACTCTCTGCTTGAGTGCAGACTGCTGCGCTAGGGAGGTTGCTACACTACTGAGGCTGACTGCTCATAGGAACTGCTGCCCCAAGATAGCTGAGTTGTCCCGCCTGCCTACTGATCTCGCCCTGCCAGAAGGGGAACCAGGACCAACCCCTCCAGGGTGTTTCCACGAGCAAGGCTGATTGACTGCCTTGATTTTGGGAAACACGACCAACTCCAAATACTGGTCTCTGCAACCCTGCCGGAAGAACTACCTGGCGGTAAAAAGGACAATCACACTTGTCTAGAAACCTGTGCTCTCTGTATCAGCTGCCAGTCTTGGCCCCCAACTGCGCTAAGCTCTAGAAGTCCTGTTGTGCCCAAGATCACCACCGCGGCCCCTGCACTGAGAGAGGAGAAGTGCTGCTGTGCCCAAGATCGCCACCGCAGCCCCTGAGGTGAGAGAGGAGAAGCGCTAGGTGTTAGGAACTCACCGCCGCTGGCCGGGAAACCTCCTGAGAGAACTGAGAGAGAAGAGCGCTACTGGGGCCAAGATCAGCGCCGCGGCCCCTGAGTCGGAGTGAGGGCCGCCGCGTTCGCCGTCAAGGTCGGGAGGCGCTACAGCGGAAGGCGCAAAGGAACATCCAGCCCCGGCCGGGGAGCGCCGCTCTGGGAGTGGGCGTGAGAGGGAGAGTGTCGCCTGGCAACCGAGACTCTGGCCGCGTCATCTTCAGCATTCCCGGGAAGGCACGCACTGATTGGCTCCCGGATGAAGAGTCATTCTTTAGCTCTGGGGCTCGCCCAGGCACACGCGAGAGGAGCTCCAAGGAGTGCAGGAGCCCCCAAATCCACCAGACCGGTTTCTCTGAAGCGGGGGGCAGTGGATGGCAGCGAATCAATCGCCTCACCAGGTAAAAGCACTGAGTGAAGTGAGGAGTGGGCTGACGGAGGGGCGTCCTGCACATACTAGCCCGGCGCCGCTTTGCTGCCTAAATCCCCCCACAGTGATTGGACTGGTGAGTCGTGTTAGCTGTGATCTACCCTTACAAAGAGACTCACGCACGTCTGCAGTTGGGATAGCCCCAGGGGCTCCTGAGGCCTCAGTACATCGTGAGGATAGTCAGTCAGGGGTAACCACTATGCTCAGAATGCCTTCTACTGTAATGTTTTCCATGAAATGCTATTGAACCCCTGCATGAGAATTAATGCTTGAATCGAATTAATGATACAAGAATTGTGTACCTTACATACAGAGAGAACTGTACTGTTTTCAAACCTGACAAGAAGTTAGATAAAGATACTTGTTTTCCTACATAAAATTGGAGTGGTGTCCCTTTGCTTGGGTGTGCTTTACTGTGTCAGTGTGGATGCATGTTGCACAACTACCTCACACATTGCCTCGCGCCAAGCTACCTCATTGGAATTGGTGGTCCCCACTTGGTCTGAGGTGCAGACTCTGGCCAACTGGAGACCCCGGTTCTAACATTGGTGGTTTAGCAGGGGAGGTGCAGGGTGGATTGGGGGGAAATGACTGACTCCGCCAGGCCTCGGAACTCTGCAGAATTTCATGGAATTTTCCAGTAACTCCGAGAAATTCCGCGGAGTACTACTACGCAAACTCTGCCCAGAGTTAATGTTTAGTTTAATACATTCACAACTCATAAATTTGTGTTGTATATCTAAACTCTATCAATGCTTTTGCTTCCTTCCATCATAACTTTACAATGACAAAAATCAAATGATTGTGCATAGATAATTTGCAAGTAGGTAATGTTTTTCTCAAGTTCCCAACCATGACTCACAAAAAAAATACCATTAAATCATCTACTACGTTTATTCCATTTGACCAAAATTGTCGGTCAACATTTTCACTAACAAAGTAATCCATACGTGACACAATACTAATACTCAGTGCCAGTTTTTACATTTCTAGTTCCACATCCTTGCCAACATGGAAGAAAGAAACATATCCAAAACAATCACATTGAATAGGCAATTTTCATTGACTCATGCCATCAGCTGGAGGCAGATCTTCTGGCTCACATAAAGAATCCCACATCAATAACACAAATAAACAAATAAACAAATAATGGCAGTACTACATTTTGTAGACACAGGATAATTCCAATCCACTGTTCCAGTATCTGGTGGAATCCCACAACCAGGTTTCAGTGGAGTGTCACAAGACGTATGTCCGAAAGTGATGAGGCACATCAATAGCTACATGTATTTTATACACAAGGAGGATTTTGCCAACATGAAGGGAGATTAGCATGATTTGGCTCCATTACCACATGTGGTTTGGGCTTATGATGGCACACATATTGCCTTGGTGCCACCACACAACACCAAACAACTCCAATGTAATCTTCAATTCTTCCATTCAATCACAGCAAGTTGCCATTGGTACAAGATTTGTACACCCAAAGTCTGTGTCTGTCTTTCCTCGGATCAACCCATGTTCCCTTTGTACTTCGAAACAGCACCATATACCTGCATATGTCATAACTCTGAAATGTCCAAAGGAAGATGAAATGATGAAGAAACCTAAAACAAATCAAAACAAAATGATTGCCAATCAAACATAACATAATAGACACATTACAAGTCAACTGTTTGAGGACACAGTTTCACCAAACAATCAGAGATAGACAATGTAACTGAACACAGTTGTCATTGTGTCAAAACTTTGATCACAAACTCCTTTGGCCTAAATTTCCCTAAACTTGCCCTTCCTAACAAATTACTACCACATACTTCTCTCATCATCACATCAATAGTTGGTGTAGCGGTGAAAATAATAACATGTAAGGATATACTTACACTCATGAGAATAATTTGTCAATGACATCTTGACATAAGTCATCTCCTTCCTGTTCACCACTATCATTTTCATTTGCCATTTCAAGATCCTCATCTGGAGGCTCTTCATGGTCCCTATCCTCTGTGACGTAAGGGGTGTTCCGTCACGGGCGATGTCCCGGAGCAGACCACAGTGGCTTTGCAAACCTTATCGGGTGAGTAGAGGAGGGCTATACCAGCTTTGTCCAGACAATGAAATCTTGTCTTTAGGTGTACGAAGGCCTGTTCCACTGGCTGCAGTGTTCTTCCATGGTCCTCATTGAGGCACACTTCCCCTGGCATTGTTGGATTTCTCAGTGGTGCCAACTAACATGGTCGGTGGGGATAAGCTGAGTCTCCTAGGTGGATAATAAAAGTGCCAAAAAATATAACACAATTTCAGATTATTCAACTAGAAATTCCCCAACGAATATTATGAAAGAATATACTGACCAATAAGCCAGGCCCTCCCGAGGTCCAAGTTGTGACATTTGCAGGGGAATGGAGCTGTTTCGTGGTACTAAGCAATCATGGACAGAGCCGGGGAAACGTGCACAGACACTTGTGATGTACAAATCCGGTAAGCAGATAACTTGCAAATTGATTCAATGGAAGCGTTTCTAATTCAAGTAGACTTGTTTTCTAGAGGGTGGTGGCACTAAGGCAGTACGTGTGCCATCAATTGCTCCAACCACATATAGTAGGCGACCCAAACCATAAAAGTACCCCTTCACATTGGCTAAATTCTGCTGCTGTGGAAACTGGATGAAGTTGTTGCTGTGTCTCATCATTGAAGAAATAACTTCTTGTAGCACACCACTGAAAGTTGGTTGTGATATTCCACCAGATACTGCCACAGTGTATTATAGGGATACTGTGGCCACAAAATGAAGTACTGCCATGAGTTTGATAATTGGTATAATAGATGTGGGATTTCTGTTGTGAGGCTGTAGATCTGATTCCAGCTGATGACGTAAATCCAGTATAGTTTGCTCTATTCACTCTGAGCTTCTTGATTATATCTCTATTCTTCCATGGTGGCAAGGTCTGGAAATGGGCGGTATACCTGAAGTTCATATGTCTGCATTGGAATTTTTTTAAACATTTTTCACATTTTCCACAGCAACATATTTAATAATTTTTTATATGTTTTTATTGCAATGTAAACAGTTTACACAGCTGTGCGCCTACAACCCAGGGGGCCGGCAGCATACGCAATATGTCTGTGAACTTGTTTAACACAGCTGTCATGCCTACATCCCTTGGGCCCGACGGCAATTGGAAGTTTCGATACATTGAAACACTCCACTTTTTGAATTAAATTTCTGTAGGTGCGACGCTACTCTGTCTCGTAAACTACTATAAACCCCAATAAACCTCATAAACCCCCCTTATCTCCCCTCCCTGCCATTACTCTAAATGGTAAACAGTCAAAATATCGAGTAAAAAATATCGAATGGACATAATATTGAGTTTAAAATATAGAATGGACAAAATATCGAATGGACAGAATATAGACATCAAAAATATCGTTTTTAAGGTAAGTAATGTAATATCGAATGTTAAAAATATAGAAAGTTAAAATATCGAAGTATATAATATAGGTTAATAAAATTATCGAATTTTTAATAATATCTAATTTTTTATAGTGTTTTTTATGTTATTATATGTGTGAAAAGTGTGTATTTATGTTATAATTTATTTTAATTAATGAATTTTGTGTTTTTTAATTTTTGCGTAATTTAATTCTGTAGCGGGTTGTGGGTTTATAGGGGAATAGGGTGGGAAGTAATTTAATTATAATTAATTAAATATGTAAATGTATTTATTGGTATTAATTTTTAATTAATTGTTAATTATTTATATTTGGTAAATAATTACATTTTAATTGGCAATTAATTTTAATTAATTGATTAATTGCTAATTATGTTAATTTTACTAATTTATTTTCTGTAGCGGGTTGTGGGTTTATAGGGGAATTGGGTGGGAAGTAATTTATTTATAATTAATTAAATATGTAAAATTATTTATTGGTATTTATTTCGAATTAATTGTTAATTAATTTTTTATGGGTAAATAATTATATTTTAATTGCCAATTAATTTTAATTAATTGATTAATTGCTAAATATGTTAATTTTACTAATTTATTTTCTGTAGCGGGTTGTGGGTTTATAGGGGAATAGGGTGGGAAGTAATTTATTTATAATTAATTAAATATTTCAATTTATTTAATTGTATTTAATTTGAATTAATTGTTAATTAATTTTTAATTGTTAATTAATTAATTGTTAATTTGTAATTAATTTGTATTAATAGGTAACTAATTGTAATAATTAATTTTAATTTGTAATTTTACTTGATTATTATATTATATTAAATTGGTAATTACTTTTAATTAATTTTTTATAGATATTAATTTATATTTTTTTAAATAATATATGAAGTATTTACTTTCCCTACTGTTGCACTCTCTGGAGTGGGAATAGTAATTTTTACCCCTACGCTATCCAACGCTTTTCCTACTGTTGCACTCTTTGGAGTGGGAATAGTAATTTTTACCCCTACGCTATCCAACGCTTTCCCTACTGTTGCACTCACTGGAGTGGGAATAGTAATTTTTACCCCTACTCTATCCAACGCTTTCCCTACTGTTGCACTCACTGGAGTGTGAATAGTAATTTTTACCCCTACGCTATCCAACGCTTTCCCTACTAATGCACTCTTTGGAGTGGGAATAGTAATTTTTACCCCTACGCTATCCAACGCTTTCCCTACTCTTGAACTCTTTGGAGTCGGAATAGTAATTTTTACCCCTACGCTATCCAACGCTTTCCCTACTGTTGCACTCACTGGAGTAGGAATAGTAATTTTTACCCCTACGCTATCCAACGTTTTCCCTACTGTTGCACTCTTTGGAGTGGGAATAGTAATTTTTACCCCTACGCTATCCAACGCTTTCCCTACTCTTGAACTCTTTGGAGTCGGAATAGTAAGTTTTACCGCTACGCTATCCAACGCTTTCCCTACTGTTGCACTCATTGGAGTGGGAATAGTAATTTTAACACTCTTGCTATGCTACGGTAATAATATTGTATATTTTTTTAATAATATTATGTTAATATATATATATATGTTTTAACAAATAAAATTGTATTTTTTTTATAACTTAAATTAATTATTTAATAATTTTAAGGTTATTTAAGTATTTTTAAGTATATTTTAGTTATTTATTTTTAATATTTTTTTAATTTTACATTAATTTTAATACATTCGATATGTTTACAAAGTACATATTTTTAAACGATATTTTTGGTTCGATATTTTTGTACTTACCTGTTTGTAGATAGGACATCGATATTTTTGTAGTCGATATTTTGGAGTCGATATTTTAAATGCCTATATTTTTGTAGTCGATATTATGTCAGTGATCCAATCTAAATGCCAGTTCAATAATGTATGCATTCCTGTGCGATTGCTATGTAATTGTTATACGCTCCTACCATTCCTGTCCATGTATTGTGTCATGTCTACTCTGTTAGTTGCACCAGCACACCAACCATCTCTGTGAACATCTCGAGTGAAAAGATCCCTCCCCTTCTCAGATCTGAGACACACTTTAATTAACGTCCCAGAGGTCCTCACCTCCAGAACCCAGCCACCTCACAAACGGTCCCCATATATCCAAAGACCCAGACCTGGAAGGCATTTGTTTCCAATATTAATAGTTAATTGATCCCTGCAGTATGTGGCTGCATGTAGCCATCCCGCTATCGTATGGGGGTGTTGCTTCTTCCAATGCATTGCAACCTGACGCTTTGCCAACAACAGCAGCATAGCTGTTAGTTTGCGGGAACCCTTCGGAATCTCCAGTACAAATCCCATTAGTGCCACCAGTGGGGTGAGGTGTAGCTGAGCTTCGGTGATGTCTCCAATGTGTCTACGTACCTCAACCCAATACTGTGCTATTGTCCTGCAGTACCAGGCCAGGTGTGTGAATGTCGCATTTTGTGACCCGCACCTCCAACATCTCGTGTCAGATTGTAAGCCCATGTGATGTAATTGAAGCGGCGTTCAGTATACTCTATGTAAAAACTTAAAATGTATGAGCCACAGCCTATAGTTCAGTGAAAGGTGTTCTAGCTGTGAACAGCAGAATTGCCACTGCTTGTCAGTTATTATAGCACCAGTTTCACCATCCCACTGTGCTTTGGGCGTGCTTATGATGATGGGGGACGTATCTTGCGTTGTGCTATAGATACAGGTTATCAGCTTACGCTGGGATGAATTTGACAATACATCTTCTAGAGCTGCCAAAGTGGGGGATACTTGCGGGAAGTTAGCATATCTAGCCCTGCTTGCAGCTCTGAGTTGGTAATATAGCAACATGGCTGATGCCGAAGGCGACTGTTGTTTGCACATCTGTTGGAGGGAAAGAAATGTGTCATCGGGATATAGGTCGCTTCCCATCGTCAGATCATGTGCCTTCGCCCTCAGTGTGGTGGCCCGGTCCGGCAATGGTGCTAGAAGTGGATTAACCCCCAATGACATAGAGGGGGCATACAATTCGCTTTGACCTGCCCTCTTAGCTATACTCCTCCATGCCCATCGCGTTGTTTCCACTGTGTCTCTTTCCATATGAGGCCTCTTGTAAGGTTGGTATACTGCTGTGTTCAGTGGGGTAGGCGCAACTTTATCTATTGCTATGGCTATGTGAGGTTGATAGGGCGTAGGGTGGTGCCAGAAGTGTAGGTATTGTGTCTGTGCACTATATGCATAGAGTTCAAAGTCCGAAGCCGCTAACCTACCTTGAACAAAAGGCAGTGTCAATAAGTTCCAGGAAACCCGGGGTTGTCTGCCCGCCCATATCAGTCCGATGATGCTAGTAGGGAGACGTTTCAAAAAGTGAGTGTTCAGTGGCATTGGTATATTTACAAATAAATTAAGGAGTTTGGGGAGTATCACCATTTTTGTGACAGCTATACGGCCCGTCAGGGATAATGGAAGTTGTTTCCAGCACTGGACCTTACTGTCAATCCAGTCCATCACTCTCCCGTAGTTGGCCAACCATATTTCTTGTATGGATCTACTTATCCAAATGGCGAGGTAGCGTGTTTCATCTTCCGCCCACTGAATAGGGAATTCTGTTTCACATGGGGCATTGCCGTCAGTAAGTGGCAGCATCACAGATTTCGCCCAATTAATGTGTATCCCCGTTAACCTGCCAGGTCGCACCATTTCTCTCATAATTACATCAAAATGTTCTCTGGGGTTCACGAGATAAATTGTCGTGTCATCTGCGTACATTGATATCAGTAAACCCCTGGATGTAAAACCTATACTCCGCTGTGTGTGATGTTGTCGGAGCCTGGGCGCCAGTGGTTCGGTGGCAATTGCGAATAATAGTGGCGAAAGCGGACTCCACTGCCGTGTCCCTCTCGTGATGACAAACAGATCCGACATCCGCCTGTTTATCCTCACTCTTGCCATCGGGGTGTTGTAGATTATTTGCATTTGTTGCATGAACATAGGGCTCATTCCCAATTGGGGCAGAAGAGTGAAAAGAAACTTCCACTCTAACGAGTAAAACGCTTTTGTAGCATCCAATAAAGCAGCCACTGCCTGTACGTGAGGGGCCAGGTAATGCAATAGTCCAAATATTGTTCGTAAGTTATGCGCCGTTGATCGGCCCGGGATCAACCCGGATTGATCACAATCTGCGGCAGCATCGGCTGTAGTCTGTTTGCAAGTAATTTAGCGTAAATCTTGGCATCTAAATTGATTAACGACAGTGGCCGATATGAATCCGGCCTGGTGGGGTCTTTATCAGGCTTCAATAACGTGATTACTGTGGCTTCCCTAAGAGTAGGGAGCAGAATACCTGTGTCCATCGCCTCTAGATAGACCTGTAGCAGATGGGGAGCAAGTATATCAGCGTATTCCTTATAAAAGCCCGCTGTCAACCCGTCTGCACCTGGGGATTTGTCAGCCGTCATGCCACTTATCACCTGCCTCACATCTTCTACCGTAATTGGTAAGTTCATATATTCTCGGGCGCCCCTTCTAAACCATGCTAACGCAACTGTGTCCAGGTAGTCTTCAATAGCTGACTGGGCAGGGTTCGTCTGGGAGGTGTATATATGTTTATAAAAGTGAGTCATTGTGTGCAGAATGTCACTCGGTGTTCTGACTGTCTTGACACTCTCTGTTTGTAATTCGGTGATATAGTTAGCTCCCCTCGGGGTTCTAAGCAGACCAGCCAAAGTTTTCCTTGCTCTTTCTCCCTCCCCATATCTTCTTGTTTGTGTATATTTATACATATACGCCTTTTCCCGTTCCGCTTCCGATTGGTAATCCGTTAATTTTGATCTCAGGTGAGCTACAGTAGCAGAAGTTGGGGTGTTGTGGATTGATCGCTCTAGTTCACCTTTTTCGCGTTCCTACCTGTGCAGCGTGTTACGTATGTCCCTGAGTACCCCTGTTTTAAGTGTCATGCAGTTTCCCCTAATAACCACTTTAAACGCTTCCCACAGCATACCTGGTGAGTCCATTGTCCCCTCATTTAATGTGAAGTAGTCATTAATTTTTTCTCTTAATTCTTCCCGGAAACCCTGCTCCATTAACGCTCCCGTTGGAAAACTCCAGCTGAAGGGTTGGCGATACGGTGGTGGGCCTTGCAATGTTATCAGGGCTGGCGCGTGATCAGATAAGGTGCGGGGACAATGTGTAGCATCTGTCACCCAGGCGTGTATGTCTCTAGAAACTAGGCAATAATCCAATCTGGACCATGCATTACGATGATGAGTCATGCATGTACCTTCCCTAACTGTCGGTGCAGTATTCTCCAGGTGTCTACTAGGCTGAGATCCTCAATGACTCCCTGCAGCACTTCGGTCGCTTTCGGGTGGTGTTCGCGTGGTGCGCCCTGCCTGTGCACTGCCTGCGAAAGAACAACATTAACATCTCCTCTCCACAGAACCGCCGTGTCTCCTAGTGTCTGGATCCTCTGCCCTATGGAAGAAGGTGGGATCTTCTGTGTTCGGTCCGTAAGTATTTATGATCACCACTGGGGTGTTGTAAAGTGTGCCTTGTAACAAAATATATCTCCCTTCTCTATTTATGAGTTTGTGGTGCCTTTGCCATTGCAGCCCCCTGAGAATTAGGATCGCCACTCCTCTCGAGTAGTTTAAAAACCAGGCTTCTACTATCTCCCCCTATCTTGTGTGTTTAAGTGCGGTAACTGCTGCGGCCGTTAAATGGGTCTCCTGAAGTAAACATATCTATGACATGCCGCAAGAGATAAGATTGGACCAGCCACCTTCCTGCGGTCGTTAAAGCCTCTCACATTCCAAGAAAGACACTTAAGCGCTGTCATGTGGAATACATGTGATATGCAAATGGGTGACCAGTGGTTTCCGAACCCAAGGTCGATACATGGGCAAAGGTATGCAATGCCAAGATAACATTTTACGAGGCAAATCTATGTACTAAGCCGCCCCCAACGAGCAGACAGATATGTATCAAACAGTATTGTTCCATGAACAGTGGCATTTGACTTGGTAGGAATATGAAATAGAACATTTTCCCATCCCCCATCCACCCACACCAACCCCCCGAACAGGTTGTGAATTACCCTCCCTCTTCCCCAATAACTGTAAACATATGGTCCACAGTAGTGAACACACTGGAATCATCCCAGTGGGGTGCATGAGTTCGCCGGCAACACTCCCCTGTACTTGTGACAGGGTGGCCGAGTGTGGAACACACATCCCCGATCCTAGAAGATAGAACGTTCCGTACTACAATGTTCATCCGTTTAATCATGTAAAGCAATATATATTCTAACCGCCCTCAGACACATTCAAATCCACCATGATAACTTCCACCCAGGAGCGGCACAGCGTAGTATCACAATGTTCAGGGCGTGATACTTATCTGCGTATCCGACGTTCGGGCATCTGTCCCTCAGTCGTTGTCACTCAGGTTGTATTTAGTCTGTGAGTCACTGGTCGCTACTCTCTGTTTGTGGTCCTTGGCCATCTGTTTGGCGTATGTCAACGCTGCTTTTGCGTCCATGAAGAAGGTAGGCTTTCCAGGCCCCTGGACCCTCAGTTTAGCGGGGTATATCAAGGAAAACATGGTGCCAAGTTGTTGAAAGGTTTTCTTTGCAGGAATGAATTCCCTCCGGGCTGCCTGAACTTGGAGCGTGAAATCTGGGTATAGCGCTATGTTATTACCTTTGTATTGTATTTCACCTCTCTCCCTTGCCATTCGTAGTATTGTGTCCCAGTCACTGTAGTTCAGTACTCGTGCCAGTATGGGTTGTGCCGGCGCACCAGGTCTCGTCGTGGTCCCAACGTGCAATGTGCTTGTTCGATAAGAAACATGGCTGACAAATCCTGTCCGAATAGGTCTGTCATCATCGTCTCGATGTATTTCTCCATGTTCTGGATATTGGTTGATTCCGCAATTCCTGTGATTCTTACATTATTAAGCCACAAGCTGGCTTTCAAATCCTCATTCTTCTGCTGGACTGCATATAGGATCCCGTCCATACTGCGTAGCTTCTTGTCCATTTCCGTTTGTCCCTCTTCCGTTTCTGTAACTCTTGTTTCCAGTACGATCACGCAGCCCTCCTGCTTATCCATTCTCTGCGTTATCCTGTCCATCCTCTCAGCCAGTGAATCCATCTTGGTATCTAGGCCCTGAAGACTAGATTTAAAATCACACATTTTCCGGATGTCACCGGCTGGTGGTCGTTTCGCAGTGTGGTCCTCAGATTGTTCTTGGTGGCCAGTGTCTGTATCCGCTCCTTTGGCAGTCTTTTTGTCGAAGTTTAATCTCGACTGCCTTGTATCTGGTTTCCCCATTTTGAGCCCTCAGCGCCTCCTAGCCTAAGTGCCTCAAGATTGATAGCTCAGTACAATGTCCTCGTTTAGGCGGCAATCTTTGGATTCACTCACTGTGTGGGTGGCAGGGTAGGCACTCTTCCATCAGCTGTGTCCCGTCAGACCTGTGCTGTGTCGCCTGCCGGTGCTGCAAGTCCCTACTGTCTTTGCGTTCCCTTCCACTTGTATGGCCTACCGTGCGTAGATCGTCCACGCCTTCGGGGTCTAGCTGCTCCCTGGGAAAGCGCGCCTGTGTCAATGCACTGCTATGGCGACAGCGGGCCTCGCGCTAAATGCCTCACCTTCCGATCAGTTCATAGCGTTGCACAGCGCTATCGTGATTTTTAATACAGTTGCAACAGTATTGGCATTGTGTTCTTGTGAGGCTAGTCTGCTCGTTGTTGTGAGGATATCTGCAGAGAGTTCTCCCCCCCTTGCAGCTTAAACCGGGAGCGCTATGATTGTCTGGTGCAATTACCAGCCTACTTCTAAACACGCAGTCACGGCCGCGCTGCCCAGACAGCGGATCCGCTGTGCACCAAGCCTCCCAGCACCTGCTTACTTATATGTCGGGCATCACTTCAATCCGCCGATAGGGCACCGTCCTGTGCCCTATCAGCTCGTCGTCTGCCGTGCGGGACAATGAGTGTGCAATCAGCTGAGCAGGTCCTTTCTTTAGGCACCGCTCCACCACGGTGACTCTCCGGTTGCTTCAAAATGGCAGCTCCGCAACCACTGCACTCCCCGTGCAACCATCCGGTCGGCCAGGACACGGGCTATCGCTCACCTCAGCCAGAGCACTCCGGTTTGCTTTTAGTGATCCGCTGCTCCATCCCGTGCGGACGCCTGTGCTCTCTCGGACCTTCCCACCAGGTTCGACTCCGCACCACGGTTCATCCACTGATGTACACAGGCAGAGCCCGCCTCAGTCTGGTGCCCTGCCTGGGATCCGTGCGCTCCCCTGACCATCGCAAATACTCTCTCTTGTCGCCGGGGCTCGTCCTTCTTAGTGCCTCCGCTCTGCGTTGTTCGCGACCTCCGGTGCCCTCTCCACGATACTCGGGACGAAGCCGAAATCCAGGCCCCGGCTTTTCTCGGCGGCTGCGTGTCTAGGCCTCATGAGGTCTCAGGCGCTCCTCTGTCCCCACACGTTGCTGTATCCTCACAATAAGGTCACAACTGGCTGCCGGTTCGTACCTGCGACGATCCCCAATGAGTGGACCCTGGTCTTGCGTGTTATTGGACTGATTGTTGTTGGATTAATTACATATTTGATGATTGACACTAAAGCCATATAGTTCTACAAACTATATATGGTTTGAATACATATTTTAATCAAACATTTGCTTCTTGTCCTTTGTTCTTCGCAAATTACATTTATAGCCTAAAATAAATGTAAAATAAAAAAATGTGTAAATCATATATTTCAAATGTATTTTTTACATATTATTTTTAAACATTTTTTGCCTCCAATAATACTATCTACGAAAGTGTTAGCAACACACTGCAAATATCGCATTTCAACACAGTAACTCACTACATCTAAATGTTTTTTTACATAAATTGTATCCATCAAAGTTTGAATATGTAAACAAATTAGCCTCTATTCTGAGTGGTGGTTACTCTAAGGAAGACACAGGTAAACCCCATCAAATATGCCCTGACTTACCTTAGTTATGGTGGTTCCCCTGCTTGTCCTCTGAATAACCAACAATATCGCACTAGGAACAAAGAGGAAAACCAAACAAAAACCGACTCTCTCTACCCCATGCAAGAAGAAGGCGGACCAACTCGAATGTGGACCCAATCCGGAAGCCTCAACAGAGGAGAAAAGGAAGTTACCGAGACGCAAGGGGACATTGAAGAGGAAGGGCTGCGTTGTGGAAACCCGGAAGATGCCAAGTACAGCAGATCAAGGGAAACTGTTGGAGACCTGGAAAAGACCGACTGTAGAGGTCTACCAGGACGGTGGAGAGATCGAAGACATCGAGGTCCAAGAGGACTGGAGGGAGGAGTGGTGGAATCCCATGGGAGATCCTATGCGCCACCGTAACTCAGAAGAGTTGGAGTATTTGTGGTACTTGCTCCAGGCGGGGAAAGGGAGTTAGAGGGAGGACTGGGTTAAATATGGGCTGGGGTAAGGGATGTGGGACGCAGTGAAGATTGTGTCAAGAAGGTTTTTTGTTTCTCCTCCAGTCATACTGAAGGTCATTATTTTTTTTTCTTCTTCTACTTTTGGGGCCTGATATATTATGCTCTGTTTTCTCACTTCTTTGACATAGCTCCGGGGAGTAGTGAAGACAAACTAATCTTGCAGCGTGTTTGCCAGTTCCACCGCATAGTGTATGTGGGTATCAGTATCAATACTATCCAGGCATTGGAAGGGAGTGAACAATAGCCCGGCTACTGGTATAATTGAGCCCGCATCAGTTTTTTTTATGTTCACCAGGAGAGCATATCTTGACAAGTATACTTTAAGGGCTGTAAGTTTTTTTCCTCGGTTGTCCTATAAATTGTTTCTTACACTATCTCATTTGGTTTCTTTTTCTATCCCTTTCCTTCCTTTGGGGAACACCAGTAGCCAGAGAAATAGGGTTAGGGCCACAAACAAAACTGTGGAGCTATCCTGCATATGAGGCACCAACCTTAAGTTTAGGTATTTCTTTTCTTTCATTCCTGAGTGTGGTGTAGGATGCTATCCTAAATCTCCCTCTACTAACTAAAGATAATTACCACCACCTTCTTCTTTTCCTGAGATTCCTGGGTAAAATGTTGACAGACAAGTCAATATGTAACAGGTAAAAGTAGAGCTTACCATTGATTGCCTCCACAACAGTGTTGTTTTTATTCATCATCAAGTAGCAGCAGCAACGGCAGGACTTGGAAGGCTGGATCCATTGCGGAACAGGAAGTGTGAAACTGAGAAAAGTTGGGTTTCTGCCTTATATGCCTTCCATTCTGCCAACTCAAGTGTGGAGGTTTTACTGCTACAATCACGTTAGCAGAAGGCACATCATGATTGGGCTAGTGAGGAAACTGGTGGTCCTACCTCCGACAGAAGCTTTTGCTCTCCTGAAATCAATGCGGTCGATATTTCTTGCCAATGACGGTGGGACTGCGGCTGTCTTTCGTCTGTGGACCTGCTAACATCTAAATAGGGTGGGCGGACCGCCAAGGTAGAAAGACCACCGAAAATGCCACAGTGGGACTCGATCTGCCAAGATCTAAATCAGACCCTTTGTTACCAAAACAAAAACATTAGAACTATATCTAACAAATAAAACAATCAATTCCCTACTCAAACACTACAAAGGAAGCACTTGAAATGAAACGTCTCTTACACTAACAACTTTTCAGCAACTCATTCCATGACCAGATGAAACCCAGTGGGCCAGATGGCTCACTGTCAGGCCCATGTCCAACACAAACATTCAAGAATATACTGCAATCAACTCCAGCTGCAATTCCACCAATTAACAGATTCAATAAACGCATTGACCTCAGGGACCTTTTAAACAGAACTCAAAACATTATGCATATGACCACTCATTAAGAAAAATAATCTGGACCAGGCAGACCAAATGACAGATCACTTTCAGCAAAACTAAAAGAATATGTAGCAAGCAAAATAATCAACCCTCATCCGAGCAGAGCAAAGGAAGCACTTTAAATGAAAAGTCCCCTACACTAATGTCTTTCAAGCAACTCACCCTTGTGGAGTTGTAAAACCAGTGGAAATGAAGTGAGTAAGGTGGCTCACTGTCAGGCCCACGCCCAACACAAACATTCAGGAATATACTGCAGGCAACTTCAGCTGCAATCAGCGTGGCGGCCGGCACAGGTAAAAGTGGTGGGGTGGGGGCGGGGTGGTAGCGGGGGGAAGTCAACAGACAACAGAATAGGTATAGTTTTTGTATATCAAAAAACACCTATCCGTCGTCCCCAGCTTCCCCCCTGCCATTGAAGAACTTGGTAATTTTCGCTCTCAGGGAATACTTACTAATATAACACGAACTTGGCACAAGACTCTGAAAATATGAAAAAGACATCTTTATTAAACACAATTAAGTGAGGCTACGTCACCCAACAGTCTGCTGAATGTTCTCAGCACAGACCTTTTATACCATTTATTATGCCCTAGGCACACATTTGCTCTTCCCAGTACATTATTGTTGGTCACTCCCAGGTCGTACTGTATGATGACAAACCCACTTTTCAGTTTGTCCAGCCCAAAATTAATCATCAAACAAACCCATAATAAACATTCTTCTTTAGACAAGCTGGACAAGACCCATAATGAAAAGGCCCGCAGCCCACATCATAAATAGACCATAAAGAAAGAACAGAAACAGATAGCAGCAAGATAAAGGGGTGTGTGCGTGTACAATAAACATTGCAATGTCCTGCTCTTTGATCTCTATCTGACCAGCTGCCTAACAAGGAACTGGCTCAACGAGGTCAGCCTCGGGCAAGGGAGTCAGCTTTTGCCAGGTAATGTAGGAGTCAGCACAAACCCATGCTAAGGTTATGTCCTTAAATACTTGTTCTGCCACAGTGAGGGCCTACTGTAAGGGCAATCAACAAAATGTCTGCCGTTCACAAAATGGAAGCCAAGGGTACCAGGACGAAAATGACGATATTGAGGTGAAATCGTTACTGGAATATGACGAAAATGCTTGTACATAGTGTCCTAGCCATTCTCGGTCTTTTGATACCAAAATCGGCATGCTACGACAAAGTTTACTACACGAGTCCAGAATTTTCAGAACCACAGACGCTCCTTTTGCCCTTACATAGGCAATAACCTATACTCACGCTAGTCTGAGTCCAGGTCTATTTTTATCAAATCATCAAGATGTTGCTGAAGCATAATCCTATTACTTAGCGACTCTCTCGGGACAGGTCTCCTTACACACGCAGTAGCACAAAGGCCATATATGGCAGGACCAAATAGGAAATGCCTCTATCTGTAGTATGTGGTACAAGACCACACACCCAACAATTAGTGATGTTCACTACTAACTGGTGTCGATGCAGAAACTGTACAACAAGAATTATCAGTAAACTCTGACCTCCTAACTAGTCCATGTTCAGGTAAAATCTGGAAAAAAGTATGCAAAGAAGTAGAAGTAGGAAGAGACATAGGTTGGGAGGTGGGTACAGATGTGAATTGGGCAGCAAAAACAATCCCACCCATAAAAGACAATGCCATGTTTAAAAAAACACTAGAAAACACGTCATTAAGAACATATAGACAAAGTATTGACCGCTATTACAAATGAATCATAATTTTCCACAACCCTAAGCAAAAGGTAAATCCTAAAATTATCTAGTAACATTTTAGGTCTTCCTATGCCTTTCTGTAATTCATTATATGTTCAAGTGAAACAGTGGTGACCCTCATTAATGCTCTGAGGTGAAAAGGGGATACTCTTTCACAGAAAATGGACTTTATTCTGCTTTTACTAAACAGAATACTACTTTAAAATAATGCCAGCAGAACAATAAAATCATTCTCCTAACACGTAGTCTATACAATCACACGGAAACTTCTTGTGAAACCAACTATGCCCAGATTCTGTTCAAAAAGCCTCTCTGGCAGACTTCTATTGTCCAATCAAGTCTGCTCCCGTTGTTGCATGGGCCTTTGGATTCAGGCCTCCCATGCTCTTGATGCTTAGTATCTGTTGGAGTGCCCTCCTGGCAAACACTCCTAGCTCATTCACAAAGTCTCAATGTCTCAAGGCAGTGCACCGTGTCTCTCCTCTGCGGCAGACACTACAAATTTTTTTAATAATGCTCTTCTCGTGCAGACCCAGGACCATTCTCAGACTCCAACACTCATCATTCAGTGTTGGAGGACGCTCAGGCCGCTCTTTCATGGGCACCAGAATGGAGTGCCTTTTGCCACTCTTGGATCCTCCGGTGCACTGCACTTCCGTTGAAGCAAGGGAAAAAGGGGTGCGTGGCCAAAACTCAGGCCAAGGGGCTCAAGGGACTGCACACTGTCAGAGGTTAACCAGCACATAACAGGCGCTCTTTTGTACTGAAATCTCAAGGGACTGTGGCAAAACCAGCTCCTTCTTTTTTTTTCTGATGTTGAACGCCTTCTGATGAAGCAAGTGCGATGCTTTAAACAGTTCACTGTACAACAAGAGGACTGCAAACAGGTGACCTGCGATCTTCAAAGGGGTGGCCACAGCCATGGGACAAATCTGCGTTGAAATACACTGTCATTCAAAGGCAATACAAAAACAAAGGCAATAGGCAAAACAGTCCCTCTAGTCTCTTCAATTGGGTTTCCGTGTGAGAGCATATCTTTCATCATCATAGCGACATGGGAATTCTATCTGAATGGATGTCCTCACACATAGTGGCATGTCTAATGGGGCAAACACATTTTATCTCAATGATACACATAGTGTTCTTAAATTCCTCATCTAGAACATCTCAAAAGCGGGATCACATACATGTTATCATAATAATTGTGCATCAGGTGGGACTATGCAATGCAAAAGCTAATGATCAAGATGTGGGAACAAAAGACAAGAACTAGAGAGTCCTGGTATTTCCATTATTTAAAATACATCTGGTCCATTAAAATTAAAGCAGCAGAAAAAGGAACTAAAAACCAAATTAGAATAGGCATTGAATTTGTCATATTAAAAAAAAAAGTAATGTGTCTCCTATTGAGGTGGAAAGCTTATCTTACTGTAGTATTGAGTCAGTTAATCAGTCCTAACAGTCCTAACAGTTAGACTGGAAAAACATCAGAATAGGCCTAAAGAAAATTCTTAGAAACCAGTCTAGTTATGCAACAGGGAATTATACATAAAATGGGGGTCCATGGTACATTACTGCAATCTGAAAGTGCGAACCTGAACAATACACTGATAATAATAAAAGCTGACTGGTGAAAGGAATACGGAAAAGAGAATAGGACACAGCTAAAAATCCCCAATAACTAGGCCTGATGTGCTTGGGTGATAGTCAGGCATGTGACAAAAAATGAAACCTGATTTCTTTTATGGTCCAAAGCCATAGGAAGGCCAATTAGGAAGCAGAATAAAAGTGACTAATGTGATATAGAAATTAGGTCACCATGTACAAGAGTCACAAATCTATAATTTATCCTTACGTCCAATCAGGATATATAATTTTAGGGCTGCCTGTTCCTTACAGAAAAGGGCAGTATCGTGACTACAAATGACACAATTCGCTGTTTATTTTTCTTCAATACTTATAGCCAAATTTGACATACACTGGTGAAGTGTTGTCTGTCTGGTTCACAATATGTAAAGAAATCATATCTGTGAATTTTAGTATCAGCGAAAATTTTACCCAACTGTTGACAGCGACACGTATCATCATACATGTCACAACAACACGGATGAATTTGTAATAATTTCTTAAGCAGCAACATACAACAAAAAACATGCAAAAACGCACAAAACGGACATCAAGCCATCAATATACTCGCTGCAAAACATAGCATATATAAATGAGCGGTGACGCATAATACCGTGTAAGGATACCCTCCTGTTTGACAGTAGATCACCAATAGTTGGTATCTGCTGTCAAATACAACTTTTGGACACATAGAACCAGCAAGACCAATTCATGATAGAACAAACTACACAAACATGAAAAACGCATAGACATTTCTTTTCAAAGGAGTTGCGCCCAAAAAAAAAAAATCATTTCAACCAACCAAACTCACGTGTCTTGAGCCCCCAGAGCAATCCATGAATGATCTGTGAGCAGAAACGAAAAGGAAGAAAAAAAATACACAGCACACAAAAGAGAGACATATACAATATGTATAGATAATACATATAATAAAACAGACATCAATTGTAACTTTTAAGTAGAAGACAAAACATGATACATATTAACAAACACAAAAATAAATTTCCATTACTTAACTGTTACCATCTTGTCAGTCACCTTGCAATATGAAGCCTTTTTTAACTTTTAGAGGTAAAATCCTTTTCCTGACACCTAAAATTAGCCTTGTGCCACAATCTCCATGATAAAAAAAACTTCTTACTTGGCAAATCGTTTTTACTTATTCATGTAGGCTTCAAAATTTTAGTAAAAGGCTGCATCCTATTTTTTGTCTAAGACTTAATGCAACATTTCGTTTTCTGTCAAATTAAAAACGACTAGCAGACATTATTTTTTTTAGAGCAGAAATACAAATGTCATGATGGGACTTTTAAAGAAACCTTTCAAGAAACCTTTTTTTTATATTTCCCTTTGGAATTAGGTCTTTAACTTTAAACCAGAAATTCCACCTTTCAGAGGCCTGTTTAGCAAGGTTATTCTGCATTTCACAGAGACAAGGCTCGAATTTAAAAGGTCACAATGTCAACATGACAAAGACAGAAGGCCTACTACATTTACTGTGAAGGGTTCACACATACCAGTTTTGAGAACAAATGCTTGCTACCACCCTATACATTGGTACTCATTTTAAACACCTGGGGCCTTATTTATGAAGGCCTTGCGCCGCCGGTCCGTCACTTTTAAAATGGGAAAAAGTGACGCACCGGTAGCGCAAGGCCTTCATAAATAAGACCCCGAACGTCTAAATGGGCCCCGCTAAAGTTAGAACCTTCAATCCTGATATTAAACACAAAGTTCTGCACCGGGCACATTGGCTCACCGAGCTATGAAAAACAATCTCAATAACAACCCGCAAGTTTGTATTATACCCAAATGTATGCATTTACTGAAGCCAGAGACACTTTCACTATGGTAAATGACAAGAATCTGTATTAAAAACCCATTTACCTCAATTTCGACTTTTATCTTTGGGGCACTTAAAAATAAATATCCTATAATTGTTTTACATATTAATCATCCTCAGGATGTTCTTTACACGTTACAGATATTTGACATTAGTCATATCTCATGTAAATCCTTGGAAAAGTGAGTTTTTTATGCCTGCGCCAAGTGAAAACCAACATGCAAATTACCTAATTACACCTTAACACATAACTTAAATCAAATTTTAATACTAGGAGGTCATAGTATGAGTATTAAGCTTTATAAATATCAAAAAACGATTTTAAAAAGCATTTATTTTTTTCTCAAATAATTTTTCCATAATTAGTAATTTTTCGTTCAATGAAACCAATTGTTTGTTTTTATGATAACTCCACATATAAAGGTAAGCTGCATCCCTTTCCTATCATTTTTAGATGCATTCATTTATGCGCTTACGCACAAAAAGCCTAACTTAAAACATGAAATTTTTCGCGCCATTTTTAAAAGGCAATCAGTATTTAGCAAAAGAACCAAAAATATACTTTAAAAAAATTGCTTAAAGAGAAGAAAACCCCATTTGGAATGTCTTCCAGTGATACAAAGTGATGAACCTTATTTTTGTAACCCTCTAAAACACTATTCTGAAATGAAAAAAATCCAACTGTGCTAAGTCCTGGGCTAAATAAACACTCCAATGCTATTTATGGCCTTCGAAAAACAACATCTGCTGCCTTAAGGCAGGAAAGGCTGAAACCTGAAAGAGTGCTGAAACCTGAGCACGCTTTCAGTTTTACTGAAAACAGACATTTCAAGTTTTTAAAAATGCACGTGCAAAAAGATGCATTTAAATATAGCAAGAAAATTTTTTTCATGTACTACACATGTAAGTGAAAAAATGCTATAAATTTGTTTCGCTACAAAGGACACAATTATTTTTGAGGCCCTTCGTATTCCTAGTGAATGTGAATTTTAACTTATCTATTTTAAGCATTTAACAGTTTGCACATATGCGTTTTTGCTTAGTCTGTAAATTAAATAGCAACACATAGCGATTTTTAGCATGTGACATAGAAAATTGCTGGAGTGTTATTTAATTTCTACTTAATATTTAATTAATCTGACATTTTACTTAACAGACTGAAAACATCAAGAAACCTACAAACACATTGAGCTCATTGCAGACATAAAGAGAAAAGATTTAAACACTCAGGACACACAATACAGCGCTGTAGCTATTACTGAAGTTACACTAATGAGAAAAACCACATAGACATTATAAATACACATTGAACCCACAAATCGACACTCAGGACGAAAACAAAGCCATTTGTAAATACTAGCTGTAAGTCATATTTACAAGAAGCACGTCGCAATAGGGTTCCAAACGACTGCAAAAACCATAGCCCAACAGACTGCTGTATGTGCACGAAGCCACAATACACTTAATTCACTAGCTTTGGCTGGCAGAAAACCAAAAATCGTTCTGCATATCTCCATTCAATAAAACTGCGCAGAACAAAGGATCCTTGTTTTGTATTATGTCATATTTTAATTCCCTGGGGATACAAAATCACCAAAGAAGAAATATGTTTTTAAATCTAAACCTATTTAGATAGGTTTAGATCGGCTAATCCAAACGTATACAAAGTGGGCCAACACAAATCTCCAAATTCGCTAAGATCAGGCATCTTATAGCTCACTAATCTAGCTTCAAACTTCAAGGGGCTATCTCTATCGATACACTCGTAAATATACAAGACCCTCTGCTTTTGAAAATTGCAATATTCAAATAAAACTAAGGACAAATCAAACTAAGAATTTCAGTCGCCTGGCACGATCACTCCCACAGAAAGTCACTTCTCTGATGATTCCCGCGTTAGGGCGCCAACTGAAGAACTTGGTAATTTTCACTCTCAGGGAATACTTACTAATATAACAAGAACTTGGCACAAGACTCTGAAAATATGAAAAAAACATCTTTATTAAACACAATTAAGTGAGGCTACGTCACCCAACTGCCTTAGCAATTGAATGAGGCAGTCTGCTGAATGTTCTCAGCACAGACCTTTTATATCATTTATTATGCCCTAGGCACACATTTTCTCTTCCCAGTACATTATTGTTGGTCACTCCCAGGACATACTGTATGATGACAAACCCACTTTTCAGTTTGTCCAGCCCAAAATTAATCATCAAACAAACCCATAATAAACATTCTTCTTTAGACAAGCTGGACAAGACCCATAATGAAAAGGCCCGCAGCCCACATCATAAATAGACCATAAAGAAAGAACAGAAACAGATAGGAGCAAGATAAAGGGGTGTGTGCGTATACAATAAACATTGCAATGTCCTGCTCTTTGATCTCTATCTGACCAGCTGCCTAACAAGGAACTGGCTCAACGAGGTCAGCCTCGGGCAAGGGAGTCAGCTTTCGCCAGGTCATGCAGGAGTCAGCACAAACCCATGCTAAGGTTATGTCCTTAAATACTTGTTCTGCCACAGTGAGGGCCTACTGTAAGGGCAATCCCCAAAATGGCTGCCGTTCACAAAATGGAAGCCAAGGATACCAGGACGAAAATGACGATTTCGAGGTGAAATCGTTACTGGAATATGACGAAAATGCTTGTACATAGTGTACAAGCCATTCTCGGTCTTTTGATAGCAAAATCGTCATGCTACGACAAAGTTTACTACACGAGTCCACAATTTTCAGTACCACACCATGTCCTGCCCCACCCCACCACGCTCACCTGTGCCTGCCGCAGCTGGCTGCAATTCTACCAATTAATAGAAATAACAACTCATATATCACAGACAACTCTCCAACAGAACTCAAGAAGTCGTATACATGACCACTTGTTAAGAAAAATAACCTGGCCCACGCACTTTCTAACAACTAAAGATCAATCTTGAAAGTTCAAATCTTTGGAAAACAGGCCCTACCAACTAAAGGTCAATCTCAAACAGTAAATTCTTTAGAAAACTAATAGAACAATCCCCTTCAAAGCTAATAGGTCTTGCTTTTTTGACCTATTGTCTTTGCAAATGCTGTTTGCTGATACACTGCAGCATCAGACACAATTTTAAAATAAATAAAAAAGGTGATGATGTGCGTACTGGTCATGTCATTTCATAGCTGGGCTCATAAATGATGACAGATGAGCGCATATGCGTTATCATGCAAGCCTGTGTATGAGTAGGAACTCATGCGGACTATAAAATAGCACAAGCACTTTTTTACATTTAGCAATCACAGAAGGATCAGTAAATTTGGGGGGAAAAAGAAATGTAATTAGCACAAAAGTGTTTCTTGATGGAAGATTGGCTGGCAGCCATTTGCTGCTTGGCCCACCAAAAACATGTAAATGTATTTTTTATAAAAAAGGACCTCGGAGGTGGGCGCCAATGGAGTAGCTGGTAGGGAGAAGCAATGGAACGTGTGTGGTGGGAACCAGAAATATAAAACCAGGGGAGGGATGGCAAAAGCAGCACACAAGGAAGACAGCAACATGGGAAATGGGGAGAGAAGCACACAAGGGAGACAGTGATGTAGAGCTTGGAAGTGGGACGCAAACAAGCCAGAAAGAGCAGCCCACAAAGGATAGAGCTACGCAGGGGATTGATATTTGGCGTGGGAGAAAAACACAAGGGCCAGAACTGGAAACCACATGCACTCTCATGGAGTACTTAACCAGAAAAGCAGTTCCCTAAAACGAGCACTGGAAAGTTACAAGTAAGTCAATCAAAGGGGAAAGAGATAGACAAACACAAGAGGAAAAAGACAAGCCTTTAATTAAAAAGCAAGAAAATTAGATTGACAATTAAGTCAACCAATAGGAAGCAATGGGCGGGCTGTGAACCCATTGTGAATACTTGGTAATCCCCACAGTAATTCTTTCACAACCAGATAGCATGCACTTTCTGGTAGGCGAGACCTAAAAATAAATGAATGCATTTTCCTAATCTCAGCAACGTACCTTTTGAGTTGGAAAATCTATGCTAAAGCCTTAAATGACACTCTGCAGGATAAACCTCACTATGTGGCTCCTATCATGTTACAAAAATATCACCAGTAATAAAGGCAGGAAGAACTTTACCCAAATGGGGCCATGCGTACGCAAGCCAAGTTTTCTAATAGTGTGAGGAGTCCCACTAACTCGAGTACATGAAAACTAACATTCACAAATGGAAATTACAAAAAAGTTGCATAAAATCCACATTAGAAAATGTATAAAACCAAATTGAAACAGGGGACCTCATGTACGGGGATTTGATAAAGAGCAGTGCAGCAAGTCACCTTGCTGCACTGCCCTACATCAAAGTGAAAGGGCAGGAAGGCACCACATCTATCTAATACGGTGCATTCCTGTCTTTTCCCGCAGCGCTGGTGCCGTTTTGGCAGCCTAGCGCTAATGCAGGCACCTTTTCATCATGGTGCAAGGTTGCCTGTGTTGTCTGCAGAATTTTTGTGCAGGAAGGGGCATCCTAAGAGGCATTTTCCACTTTCTATGCATGTTACAGAATGCAGCATAAATGGAAATAGGAATAAACTAGGAGAAATAAAGTTATTTTTCCCCGTTATGAATCACCTCGGGAGGCGTAAGGATTTGGAGCTTCCCCAGGTTTACATGGTCTTGTAAATCTGGGGAAGCATCATAATCCATGGGAACACCCACTGCAAAGCCCATGTAACGTCTCCCGAGGGCAGAGTAAGGCAAAGCAGCGATTTGCGCCGCCTTGCCTTACTCTATCTAGATCATTCAAAGCTACTCAAAGTGGCTTTGCGTGACCTTACAGATATGATTTTGTAGTTTGCGCCATTGGAGCATCACACAAAGTGACGATCCGAAGGCACAAGTAGGGTGACCAACCGTCCGTAAATTTCACAGACTGCCTGTAATTTGGGCCTCTTGTCCGTTGTCCGTCAAGACTTCTTTCACGGACGCCTTTTGTCCGTAATTTCAGCTGCCCCCTGCAACAGCATGAGAGTCCTGTAACTCTCACTGCAGGGGCAGCTCGTGCTCCTGCTGTGATCAGTGGCCTGCAGCAGCCCTCCCCGACCTGGCACAGACTACTATCAGGCCCATTATCATTCTGTATGTCGGCCTAATTATCACATACAGAATGATAGTGGGTCAGTGACAGCATTTGCTAGGCCTCCTCTTGCACTCACTGCTCTTCTCACGGATCGATCATAACAATTTGACATTTGTAAATGGAAATCTACACAGGTTAGTCTACCTGAAGGCTAAATTTTCTGATTCTCTTTTTAAAAATGTTGTTTTTTCCAATAAAAAAGAGAAATACTTAACCAACTTTGCAGCACAAACCTTAACTTTTACTTTTAACTTTATTGCGGGAAAAAAAAAACATGAAGAAAATGAAATAAATTGAAGCGGATATGCAGTGATAATTTCAAGCTGAAAAACAGACTAGCTTTTTAATGAACGATCAGCAGCTTCCATATGCCTTTATCTACTGTATTGGTTATTGCTGCACAACCTCAGTTCTTTGTTGCGACTTGCGTGAGAAGGCTTCCCAGAATGCTGTAGGGTTTTTGCCACCCCATTTTGACACGCTTTTTGCCTGCATTCTTAATGTATCCTGTTAGAACATTTCAACGCATTATTTTTGTCCCACTTTTTGCTACTTATTCCATGACAGTAAATTCATAATTCCTTCACTATTTGTAAAGGAAGAGCCATGCAATGTCTACAGTAGAAAATCTGAAAATTACATTTGTATTGCCATCTGTTTGCCACTCAAGCACCATGAGGACTGAGAATTTTGCCTGAAAATATTAAAGGAAACTCTTAACGACAGAGATGACATCTGCCTCGGAGGTAAAGTAGAATATCTGAGGAGCAGGAGATATGGAAAGAGCAATCTAATGCAATTCTGGAAGAGGCTCCTTCCACTGCAACCTTACCCTCTCAATGTCCAAGGTCCAAAAACATATTTTCTAGCAGGAGACAGATTTTTATATTATGTACATTGTAAATTGGGTTATTACTTTTAACACAGAGATCCTTTTGTTACCTGAAGTTCATAAATTGTTATCCTTGTAATATAGCACAGTGAGCTATGAAGGACATCCTACACCTTGTAACCCTGTCTCATGTAACTCAGCTTGTACATTGATTTACACATGCGCACGATTTATTGTCAATGTATAATGTGTATGTTAACTAAAGAGCTCTGACACCCTGCATTGTGTTTCGTAGCACTATAAAATAAATAAAATAGTGCTATTGAAATTGTTTGTGTAAATACTGAGACAGACCAACACACCTGACATTCTTACAGTGCATGTATCTGTTATATACAGGGACTGAACAAAGGCAAAATCTGCCTCTCTTAAGTACCTGAGAAGAGATAACAAGCTGTGTGCCTTTCTTTCCCCTCCGTGGCATTTACTTTTAAGTGTGAGGTTCCAGGCCGCCTCCAGTCATGATATTCAGACAAAAGGAGGCCTGATGGCCCTTTAACTTCGGCCCAGCTGGAGGTAAAAAAACCGCCCTCACTCCCTGCACGTTGCTGCTCATAATGAAACTAACAACGTACGGACGCTGCTGAACATGTCCCGGTGTCTGGAAATTACCCCGGGACAAGTTCTGCATATTTCTGTGGGGCCCAACTTCTTGGCAGGGGGGACGGAGTCCACCCTGTGAAAATAGTAGGTGGAAGCCATGTACCCCTGACATGTGCCCTGGTGTTATATAGCTTGCACCACATATGGAATTATTTCATGAGCTTTGCACGATATAGCTTATATTACCCCACTGATCGTCATTTTAGGATCCATGAAAGGGTGAAACGCTGAAAGGCACCAGCAAAGTGTCTGAAGTATTACTTGCAGGTTATTATGTAAATCACTGCAGCATGTGCTCAGCTATCTTACCGAATAGATGTAACACTGTAGAATGCTTAAGTTGGCATGCGTAATGAGAAGCTAGAGTACTCACTGCCCGTTTTCCTCAGTTATGTTGCTTTTACTTACTTTACTCTTATTTATATTTTGATGTTGTTGTTGCCTATCATTCTGTTGCCTTCTTTTGTGTGGCTACATAAAGAAGACAGACTAACATAAGGAATGATGTAAGGTAGTCTATCCCACAGTGCAGCTAGCGTATCCGACTTGCAAAAGGTGTTTAAAGGCCTCACGTAGGAGGCATTTTTGCGATTGCAAACCCTGCCAATCACAAAATTGAATGCATGTGTGGAGTAAGGGAGATGTGAACAGAGAATTTTAAGGATAATGTGGATCAATGATGTCACTGTAGGAATGGTTCTGTAGGTTTGTCGGATTGACAGCTCTCTGGATAGTTCCTTGCATGTACAAGTGTTAGTGTGCGTTTGTTGTGAACAGGGGGCCTCATTTATGAGGCCGTGCGTCACTTTTACGCCGCCGGTGCGTCACTTTTTGTGACGCACCAGCAGCGTAAATAATGTGCCTTGTTGCACCATATTTACAAAGTGACCCATCTAGGTAGATGCGTCACTTTGTAAACCCCTGCGCCACATTATACCTGCGCCAGGTATAATGTATGCAAGGGGGGCGTATTGACGCAAGGAAGGGTCGTAGAAGTGACGCAGTGAAATCTATGAGATTTCACTGCGTCACTTTTAGGACGCTGTTGCGTCAAAATCTTGCGCCTGCCTCACAGCAGGCGTAAGACTGACGCAGGCCCTTTCACATGGGGCTTGCCTCATGTGAAAGGGCGCATTGCTGGAGTTGCGTCACTTTTGTGACACACTCCAGCAATGCCTCACTTTTGCGCTTACAGATACGTCAGAAATACTGATGTATCTGTAACTCCTTGCGACATGATGCGTCATACATTAAATATGACGCATCATTGGTGTCGCAAGGAGGGCGCAGTGAAAAGTGACGCATCGCTGTTTTCACGCAGCGATGCGTCACTTTTCATAAATGAGGCCCAGAGTATTTTAGAATGATCTGGAGAATTCACTTAACCGTAATGTTCTGGACCTGAGATTTGATATTTCAGGAGGCTGGGGGTGCAGTGAAGGAGAGAGCACAGGGAGGAGGGACTGCAGGACTAAAGCACTGGAGTCGAAGGATACCACAGGAGATTGATGGTCCAGAGACAGAGAGTATCAGGAGGAGAGGGAGCATACGTGCAATGCAAAGGTGTCGAACGATAGCACAGGAAACGTCTAGCACACAAACAGTGTGCTGGAACCGAGGGAACACAGGCAGCACAAGGCGTTGACTGACTGGGACCTAGGTGGAGATAAGGGAGAGCACAAAAACAGTAGAACCTGGCAGGTCCGAAGATAGTGCTTGGGGCCAGGGCAGAGAGAGATGGGCAGCCATTTCAGACAGACTAACAGCTATGCGGTTATACTGAATAAGCAGTTTCCTATGTCATTATCATATGAAATCTCTTTATAGATGTAATAACTACACTTTCACAATTGCTTTATTAACCTTCCTGCTTTATAAAAAATATTCTTGGAAGGCACCATTAGCCCACTCTTTTTTCAAACTTTTCTCAGGGAAGAACCCCTCCCACCCCCCACACCCCTCCTAATGAGGTTCAGGCTTGCTCGCTGCGCTCGCCACTGGGCACTCATCACAAACTTTTACGCCCATCACTTTCAAATGTCACCAGCGACCACAGCTCCTGCGGAGCCCAGGGCATGGCAAACTGTTTTTGTTTATGTGCTCCTGTCACCTCACCAGGGGCCAAGCTCTGTGGGGGGTGGAGGTTTCATTTTGGAAAATGTTACCCAGGTGCCTTCAATATGCAAACGCAGGTATTTAAGTTTCACTCCGGCACACTACATACAGATGCAGTACAAGGTTCTCTCAACCTAATATAAACTTATTTTGACTTGTGCTTGTGTTGGTTGTCTGTTTACTTATGTAATATTGTGCTACCTCCTTTGATGTGTCTGTAAAATGTACCTTTTTATCCCAAATTTTTGTCCTGAATTACTTTGCATTAATAAATTTGGCAGGACGTTTGTGGGACTATTTTAAATCCCGTTGAGGAAAACCAAATTAAGTAAAAGCTCAGAGCTAGCCATAAGCGTTCAAGTAGGGTAGGTTCAAAGACATAGGGGCAGATTTATGTTAACTGGCGCATCCCCAGGGATGCGCCAGTTAACATGCGCCACAGTGCGACACTGCTCCGCCACCCATGGTGCGCCGCATTTATGATGCGGCGCACCATGGTGCAAGACAGTGAGGATGCGTGACGCATCTCTCGGCGTACGGGCGGCGCATTGCAGGAGTCATGTCGCAAGTGCGACATGACTCCTGCAATGCACAGGAGCCTCCTATTCAATGCATGTTGCGTCACCCTTACGCCTGAAGCAGGCGTAAGGAATTGACGTAGAAAGTGACTGAGTGAAATCTCATAGATATCACTCAGCCACTTTTAGGAGGCCCCCCCCCCTGCGCAGGAACGCCTCCTTATGGCGCAGGGCTTTCCAACGAGACGCATCTCTTAGATGCGTCACGTTGTAAATAGGGCGCATTGTTTGCACCGCCGTTGCGTCACATTTAGTGACGCAATTGCGGCGCAAGGAGGTGCAAGGGCATCATAAATCTGCCCCGGTGTACATATCGGCACATAAAATAAATATTGACGCAACTGAAGGATGAGATGCAAAATATGGAACGCTTCACGAATTTGCGTGTCATCCTTGCGCAGGGGCCATGCTAATCTTCTCTGTATCGTTCCAATTTTAGTATATGTGCTGCCGAAGCGAGCACAAACTATTAAAGAAAGCCGTCCTTATATAAACGATCAGATTTCTGTATCTTTGTAACTTAGTGCAAGATAACATTTCAATATTAATGTAGTATGTTACAGTCGCTTCATTTCCATCTAAAAGTAGAAATTTAGTAAACTCTATCTAAAGATAGGAGCCTAGTAGTAGGATCCTGGTACTTCGGGAGGTCTTATGGGTATGCAAATGAGGGCAAGGTTCAGGCACGTGTTTTATAAAAGACGACGTGGCGGCCATCTTGGAAAAGTAGCTGGTGCGTTAAAGCTTATTCTCGTGCATTAAGCTGGTTATTACGCATTAGAATTGCATAAAGATGACCGTGGGAACATTATGATTTTGTGTTGTTTGCGTCTATTGCTCTGAATTTAATTGGTAAAATCGATGACTTTTTATGATGAGGGAATGCTAAAGTAACCACGATAAAACTAGCACATGATATAGCCATATTTAGGCTGTACATGTATTGCCCATATGAAGTTGAACAAGGCTATGTTTCTGTGCACATTGAGGAACTCGTGAAACATTCCGTTCGTTTTGAAATTAGAAAGACCTAACGAAGAGAAATGAGAATAATTATTTATATCCTGACAAAGTCGTCTCGTTTCTGCATGAATGTCTCGCAGCTATCAAGAGGCACATTTTGAGCTGCAGGTATGTGATTGTCTGTCAAATGCTTTCCATCCAAAGGGAAATTATTATTCCCGCAATCTCGTAAAAATGCAAGTTTCCAACACAAAGCACCTTAGTGAGAACTAACACTTTTTCAGTGGATTCCTTCAAACTCCATGCAGGCATTTGTTTGTTAGACTGGTGAATGAAGTCAGAAGAGGGCGACTCCTTCCAAATGCTGATGAGTTGGCAAGTTTGATACAGTCTCCGAAGGTCTTCAGTAAAATGAATAGTAGCACAGAACGTTTCTGCCTACGCAGGCTTCTGTGCTTCATGTTATTCCTCAAAACAGTGTGCCCATTCTTGGCTATCAACAGTCAAACTCCTTTGCAGCAATCAATGTAGCGCGCGTTTTCTTTTTACCGTGAAAATATTTCTTACCTGCACAACATCCTTTCAAATTGAGCCAAAGCAGAATTTGCTTTTCACGCTTCCAAGATGCCAAAATTAGTAATACCAAGTTTGGTGCATACATTTATTAAGATATTATTAAGATAAGAGACAAAGTACAGTGGGGCTTATTTACAAGCCCCTTGCGCCACCGGTGCGTCACGTTGATTAACGCACTGGCGGCGCAACCTGCTGCGTGATATTTACAAGCACACGTAAAGCCACCCTGCCTGGCTTTACGTGTGCTTGTAAATATCGCCGCTTTTCACGCAACACTTTGCGTATTAGGGGCGAGACATCGGTGTTGCTGTGGGTGTCCCCACCCAACACCCATGTCCAGTGATGCATTTCAAGATGTACGAGCAATCTTAAACCTGGAAATGCATCAGAACACTACGCCACCCCAAGGGTCAGGAAGGAGCCCCTTCCTGCACAAAAACAATCTACCCACGAAGCAGGCATCCTTGCACCATGGTGCAAGGGTGACTGCGCCGGCGCATGGCAGCAGTTTGTGCGCCAGCGCAGAGAAAAGCACAGAGATGCGATATATTGTTGTAAATATGTCGCAGCCTTGTGTTCGAAATTAACGCAGCACAGCATAGCAAAATGACCTGCGGCACCGAGCTGCGCTTATTTCCCGTAAATAGGGTCCAATATACTTTGTAGTGTGTGTCATAGTAACCCCAGCAGAAAGCTCCAAACTAGGAGCTAGGACATCACCAGAATGCGAGATGCAGAACTTGAGCCTGCCTGAGATGGAAAATTAGAAGTGCAGGGACTCTGTATGAGCATACATGATTGTTTCTGAGAAATGCTGGCACTCTCCAATTAAAAGTATTACTTTTTTTTTGAGAAGTGCACTTACTCTCCCTCTCAAAATAAAAAGTACCGGTACTTAATACTGGACAGTACCTGCCCATTTAAAGCACTAGTCTACAGCTGTTTAAGTAACACTTTACAATACATTAGAAGCTGAAGAATCACAAGTATATGTGATGTGTATGTATGTGTGTCTGTGAGAGCAAGAGGGTAATGGTTTATATGAGAAGGTGTGTTAAAGAGAGAAGCAGGATTAAGGTGTGTTATGAGGGAGCAAGAGGTAATGTGAGAGAAGGGTGAATCAGGAGTGGATTTTGGGGCAAAGGATGATGTGAGACAAGGATCCTTTTACACCACATTCTTGGTCTTTCCGTGGTAGAGTTTTCCAAAACACCTTTTTTCTTGGGAACAACTCCAAGGAGTCTGTGCTTAATGGAGGGAGTCTCGGGTTGACCAGCCCCCCTTTCTCTATTCAGAAAAGGAGTAAGGCCTGAAAAGTACCAGAGAAACAAAATCTAATGTTGCATTTTTTTTTTACCAAGCAGTTAATGAGAAAATCCTCTGCCACCTGATTTACCACACATCAAAGCACAGAGATAACAATGGGATCTCCTCAGTGCATTTATTTATTTATGTGTCTTATAAAGCGCAACTGTCACCGTGCAGGCATCCTGGCGCTAAAGGCTCAAAAGGGCGAAAGTGTCAGACAGAACAAGACAGCGCGGGCAGTCACACATCCTAAGGAAACAGCCAGGTTTTAACCGTTTTTTCTGAACGGGAGAAGCTCATTGATTTGCCTGATTTCGCACGGGAGCAGGTTCCACAGCTTTGCTGCGGCCACCTCAAAAGATCTGCCCCCAGATCTGGACTTCCTAAACCTAGGCACTCTCACCAACCTGGCCGCTGAGGAACGGAGCATCCTGGATGGGGAGTACCACGCAAATTTAGATTGCAGGGGAAGAGGGCCTATTCCATGTAAGGCCTTAAACACGAGGCAGAGGGCCTTAAATTGAACCCTCTGTCTCAAGGGGAGCCAGTGCAGCTTCGCCAGGGCCACCGGTGCATGTGCTCTCCTAGGAAGCCCCAGGACCAACCTAGCGGCCGCTGATTGCAGTCTTTGGAGCCTGTCCAAAAGGAAACCAGGGGACTCCAATAGCAAGACGTTACAGTAGTCCAACCTACTGGGGATCGTGCACCTTGCCACCTGGGCTCGCGCCTGGGATGGTAGTAATGGCATGATCTTCCGCAAAGACCGCAGAATAGCAAAACAGCAGGAGGTCGTCTTTTTGACGTGTGTCTCCATGCTGAGCTTCTGATCAAGCATGACCCCTAGGTTGCGAACTGAATTTACTGGCCGCACTTTCGTCTTTGTCTCCGGAGGCCAAAAAATTTCTGGAAATGGCCGAGAGATCTTATTCCCAGTGCTAAAAAGCACCTCCGTCTTCCCAGCATTAAACTGGAGGGAATTATTCTTTAGCCAGCATGACATATCACGAAGACAGTTGTGGAATACTTCCACAGGTGTTGAATCCTCTCCCTCGAAGGAGAGGATCATCTGCGTGTCGTCAGCGTAGTCTATTATTTTAATTTTGTAGGCTTTAATAAGTGAGATCAGAGGTCTTAAATATAGATTAAAAAGAATGGGACTAATTGCTGATCCCTGTGGCACCCTGTGTAAGACACTGGAAAAGGCCGATTGGAAGGGAGGCAGGGATACTGCCTGCTGTTTGTCCTGCAAAAATGACCGAAATCATCTCAGAGCGCTGCCACCCACCCCATCATCACTTAAGCGGCCCAGCAAGATCTCATGGTTAACCGTATCAAAGGCGGCAGACATGTCAAGCAGGATCAAAACCGCTGCCTGTCCCCTGTCTGCACGCCTTTGAAGCTCGTCCACAGCAGTGACCAACGCTGTTTCGGTCCCATGAGACGGCCGGAAACCAAATTGATCTTCCTCTAATAAGAGATGCTGTTCCAGGTGTTTGGAGAGAGTTAGACTAACCCAGCGCTCCACAATTTTAGTGGGGAAAGGTAGCAGGGAAATGGGTCTATAGTTCTTAGAGCAGCCCGGGTCTAAGGAAGGCTTCTTCAGCAGGGGAGGTATCACAACCTGCTTCCACTGGGCTGGAACAATACCTGTGTCAAGAGACTGATTGCAGATCAGACGGAGAGTGGGAAATAATTCCTCCTCAAACTCCTTCCAGGTCTTATGTGGCACCGGGTCCAAAGTAGAACCAGACGAGATCCCCCTAGCCAGCCTGCTGAATGCTTCCTCTGTGAGTAGCGGGAACTCTAATAGAGGTTCACCCAACGACCAATCCTGCTCATTGATCTTGTCTACCAGTGCCCCATGACCCGTGGCCACTGGACAGTCAGTCACAGTAGAGTCCTTCAAGTCCTCAATGATTAGCTCGATTTTCTCCTTAAAGAATTTGGCCAGGTTCTTGCAGAGTTCCTGAGACGGAGCAATGGAATTCTTAGAACACTCAGGGCTAGTAAGATTATTTAATATATTGAAAATGCTCCTAGAGCTATTGGTAGCATTACAAATCACAGATGAGTAGTAGTCGGCCTTAGATTTCCTAATCTGATTCTTGTATTCCAAGATTTTAAGCTTCCACTGCATCCTATAGGATTCCTCATATTTGCGCCTCCAGCATCTCTCCGCTTGTTTACAGCCACGCTTCATATTCCTCAGCGTGTCGTTAAACCAAGGGGCAGAGTTTTTTTCCTTGCATCTACGAACTTTAAGGGGGGCATGAGAATCCAGCACCTCCGTGATCTTGGTGCAGAGTGAGGTATAGTTCTCCTCAGTTTGCTTATCCAAAGCAAAGCACTCTTCCACTTCAAACACCCGGCCGGAGGACTTCAATCGGGCATGAGCCTTCCAATCTCTACACAGAAACTCCTGGTCACCCGTGGAGTCCTTGTTTGAGAACCCTTGCTTTTGACATAAAATTTGACGAGGGAGTGGTCAGTCCAATCCATAGGCAAAATTTCCCCCATGACCACCAAGTCTGGGACACTAAACACCAAATCCAGGAGGTGCCTTGATGACAAGTAGTTTCTGGGACCTTGAGGATTCTATTTGATCTATGTTTCTTACACCATCTCAAAGTATTTAGTCAAAACAGACGCGCCTACTTGCGGAATTTGGTTGAAAGCCTTCTTCTTCCCTTGGTATAGAATGCTCTGCCTTTATCGATGTAGGCTGTATCTGCAGGGATTTAATGTAATGATTGTGAGAACAGGGGGGTGAAGGTCCAGGAGGTTCTGGATGCCTCAGGATGTAGGCAATATTGGTCTAACACCAACTCCAAGTACCTGACACTTTTAGCTAAAATAGATTAAGGGGACATATTTGGAAAATCTGGAAGAACCTAGGGCTGGTAGTTAAATATTAATTTGTGTTAAATACTTTTCTAACATGGCAATTTGGCCTCAGTTTTGTTCCATACTGGTTTGGTAATAGTTTAGATAGCTCTAACAGGTTCAGAGTGATTTGGTTTTGGATTTGCTGATTTCAGATAGCATTTCTAAGTGGAAAAATACCAACTTTTATTCATTTTCCAATTTATATCCAGTCTTGACATAAAAATATGACCAAAGTTGGTCAAATACAGGGTAAGGGGAACCTTGCATAAAACCCTGTTATTCTTTGAGTGTATATGATGCACAAAAACCTGTGTTTCACGCTGTACATTTTATTGCATACCGACGTGGAAGGAAGTTGTGAAATTGTGGGAGGAGACATTCCTTCATTTAAATATAGTTAAGTATTTTTATATTCACAGAAGAAAAGAACTGTCTGGGACCTGGATTGGATGTATCTGGAATGCTATATTCATGGGAGGAACAGTCTCGATCCTGGGTTTAATGAACCATTATATTACTATGACTAGGAGGGCAAACTGTCTGGGACCTAGACTGGATGTATCTGTATGATAACATGGGTGAAAGTGACGTATCTGGGGCCTGGATTTCCTGCGTCTGCGGGTAACATGTTTGTCTCAGTAGACGGGTAACATGTTTGTCTCAGTAGCCTGGGTTCTCAACACCTTTATGCAGTACTGGAATTGGAAATAAAATTACTCTGGGTACCCATATATCGGGGGTCCAGGTGTGGCAGAGGTAAGGGGTGGAGTCATGAGGTGCGGAGTCATGAAAAGCAGAGTGCGTCAGTCAACTTATACATTTATGTTTTTTTAAATATGTTGTAAAGAAATTGGCAACAAGGAAACGTGATAACAAACATGTGTTGCTTCATTAGTTGGTCTCAAAGAGGTTGCATTTTAAAACATTTTGAGGGATAAGAAATCTGAAGCAGAGATCTGCAAATTTCAGTGGATAATAATAATGGTAAGATAACTCTGCTGGTTAATGCACTTGATGGAGAGAGCAGTGGTGTAGCTATCTCTATGGGCGCCCGTGGCGGTCCTTGTGTTTGCTGCCTGCGGCGGCCGCAGTGAAAAGCAGGTGGGGAGAGGCAGGCTTGCCTTTGCCGCCACAACACAGCAGGTGACAGTGGGGGGAGGCCGCCGCCCCAAATATGTGTGCCGCCCGGGGCAGACCGCCCCCCGCACTCCCCAAGCTACGCCACTGGGAGAGCGATCTGTGTTTTATCTAGTCACAGTTTTGTGAATTAGCATATAGGGTTAATGCGCCTGCTGCAAAGCAGATCCTGTAAACTGTAGATCACAGATTTGGATTTTATGTTACTAGGTAAGTGGGTTACTGCTTTTGTCACTGAGATTCTTGTGTTACTTCCAATTCATGTTGCAACCCCTCTCACTTCACACAGTGTGCTGTCAAGGAGCTACATGGAAATTGCAAGTCATGGGTTTACATCCGTATTGGTTTTTTTTCTCAATATGTTATTATTTTAATTTTGGAAAGAGGGGTTCCTTTGAATAGTAATGTAGTCTTTTTATTACAGACAACCCCAACCATTGTGTTACGTTTAAGAGCTGACTTTGTGCTTCTCCCAACCATGCACTCAACATACAACATCTACAAGTATGGACTATATGTGACTCCTGCACCTTATAACCTTCTTTGTCTTATGTAACATTTCCTGTACATTGATTTGCACACTTGTATTCTTTATAGTGTGTGTGTGTATGGGTGTGTGTGTATGGGTGTGTAATGTAAAGAACTCAGATAGCACACAATGGGATGAGTAGAGGTATAACAGATTTACAAAATAAATGAGTGAGGGCCATATGCATCATAGTTCCGTTTTGCGAATTCTAAATAGCGATTTTTAAGGAATCGCTATTTAGAATTCGCAAAACGGTATGTATGTAAAAAAATCGCTTCTTTTTAGTAATTCCTTAACATTCCTAATTTGTGATTAGCAAATTGCTAATCGCAAATTACCCATTCATTTCTATGGGCCAGGAGGCCCATAGGAATGAAGGGGAAGTTTGCGATTAGCAATTTGCTAATCGCAAATTAGGAATATTTTCAAGGGTGCAGGGGTGTCTCAAGAACAACCTGCTGCACCCCTGAAAATGACATGTGGGGGCATATGGCGCACATACATGCCCTAAGGGCATGTATGAGCGTCATATGGCACCTTTGGTTTTTTTGAAAATTGCTTTTTTAAAAGAATTCGCAACTTACCACCAACTAGAAGTTGGTGGAAATTTGCGAATCCTTATGGGCATTTTTAAAGTATTTTTTCTTTGATACATTGCATTTAAGGAATCGCAAAATTTGCGATTCCTTAAGTGCAATCGCAAAATAAGGAATAGCAAATTTTGCAATTCCTTATTTTGCAGCAAAAATGTTACATACATACCATTTAGCAAATTAGCGAATTTCGGCCTTTGCGAATGCTAATTAGCTTGATACATATGGCCCTAAGTGTTGTTTGAATTATTTGTGTAATTGCTCATACACACAGATACATCTCGCATTCTTACAGTGCAAGAGCTTCTCTTACATAAGGGTTTGAACAAAGTTAGAAACCTGCTTCCATTCGTAGTTTCTCTTAAGTACTTGTGCTGTGATGACAAGCTGTGTTATCTGTTTCCTTTCATTGCACTGGTGTATAGTTATTTGGCTCCAGATGGCTCCTGGCCAGGATGATACTCCAAAAAAAAACATGAGGACTGATGATCATTTAAATCATGCCTGTATTTTGGGCCCAGCTGGGAGACACAATCTGAAAACCCCCTCACTGCCTGCAGGTTGCTGCTCCGAACAGTAGCAGACAATGCATGGCATTGATGAAATGTGTTCCATTTTTGGAAACTGACACCTAGACAAATTCAGCATATTTCACTGAGTCTCTGGCTCAGAAATAGCTGCTGGAACCGAGAGAGGGTGTCTGGAGCCTGTATTTGCTGTGCCATTCTGCTGTGCAGTCAGCCTTTTCCTCAGTCACATGCTCACTCACTCACCATCACCTCGCAGTCCCAGATTGTGACGTCTTAGAGCAACTCAGGCAAGGGTCTTCGTTTAGAATTCTTCCTGTCCCACAAGCAAAGCACTGTCTCACTCACTGTCCCATAGTAGAGACCACAATCCCAGGTAGCTACTTCTTCCTGATTGATAAATATAACTCTGGGCACCCTCAGCTAAAAAGAGAGATGGCGGTAGGTAAAGCTGGAGGAACTGGTATTCTTCCCTTTCGTTGTCCAGGTGCTCTAACGTCTGTACGGCAAGAGTTTTCAGGGTTTGAAGAGGAGTGACTCAGAAGTTAATGGCCTTTCCCAGGCACTAGTCAAGCTGGGGGAGGTCTGTACTAGGCTACTAGACTACATGACCTCTCCCTTGGAACTAAAGCTAGTTTAGCAGGCCTATTGTCACAGCTGAGGCAAATAATATGTTTGAAGTATACTTCAAACGTAGGGTTGAACCTGTAAAGCAGATGCAATTTGGAATACACAGCTACTCACACATAGTAAAGTCAATGTTAGTCAATAATATATTTATAGGGGGGCAGTGCTTTCCGTGGCATATGACCACTACCATAAGAGAGCCCTGGTTGTCCTCAGAATCTATGAAATAAACAGGCAATGGAAATATGGTGTGTATTAACCTGTCTCAAATACTGACCTTCAGTTGCATCAAAACATGGTTGGTTACAGTTGTAAGTTCCTCTTGCCCTGTGGTACTGAATTTCCACTGGCTCCCAGTAGGCAGATTGTATTCAAATATAGGTCACTTGGAACGTGTAATACTTGACAGACACATATCTCAGTTTGATGGATCAAGAGTCACGAGTAGTGAATAAAACCCTTTTACCCATGGGTCCTAGAGGCATTGTGTAGCTTCTGGGATTGGACAAGGCATCAGGAGCAAACCATGCCACTACAAGGGCTAAAACTACTGAAGTCTTGGAAACCAGGGAGCTTATGTGTGTCCTCCGACACCTCTACATCCCACCAGAACAGGCAGGGACTCGATCACCCGGATAAGGTTGGGCCTGATCACTACCCAAAGAGACGCCACAAACAGTGGGCCTGTGGAAAGGGATTAAAGCCCCACTGGGGACAATGTCCTTCCTGGCCTGGTCACCGTTCCTGCAGTCTTAGTTTCACAGTGTCTTCCTGTGCTTTTGTTAGGGACTTCCAATCAGGAGTGAACTATAGGGTTATAGCAAATTCAGGGTTATTTCTAGGCTTACTCCCAGTAGCAGGGGAACAGCAACAGCACCCTAGTTCTAACAAACATTTTTTTAACATGAGTGCGTGAGAGAGCACTTTTCTAAAACATGCCTTACGGCAAACCCTCTACAGCATGGGTACTCACAAACTTTCTCTCAGGGGCCAAATTTACAGTGTGGTTTGTGGCCGAGGGCCGCACCGGTGGGGGCATGGTCAGTGAGAGAGGGGGCGGTGTTCGAGCCCAAAAAAAACTTGTGACCATGAGGTTGAACACAGGCACCTACAGCGGATGTCTTCGTCAACTGAGCCACCAGACCCAGCATACACACATATCTCTCTCTTTCTCTCTGTCTCCCTCCCTCCCTCTCTCTCTTTCTCTCCCTCCCTCTCTCTCTTTTTCTAGCTCCCTCCCTCTCTCTCTCTGTCTCCGTCCCTCCCTCTCTCGTCTCCCTCCGTCCCTTGTCTCCCTCCCTCCCTCTTCCTGTCTCCCTCCCTCTCTCTATCTCTGTCTCCCTCCCTTCCTCTCTCTGTCTCCCTCCCTCCCTCCCTCTCTCTCTGTCTCCCTCCCTCCCTCTCTGTCTCCCTCCTTCCCTCTCTGTCTCCATCCCTCCCTCTGTCTCCCTCCTTGCCTCTCTCTCTCGCTCTCTCCCTCCCTCTCTCTGGCTCCCTCCCTCTCTCTGGCTCCCTCCCTCTCTCTGGCTTTCTCCCTCTCTGTCTTCCTCCCTCACTCTCTCTGTCTCACCCCCCTCTCCCTCCCTCCCTCTCTCCCTCTCTCTCTCCCTCCCTCACTCTCTCTGTCTCCCTCCCTCTCCCTCTCTCCCTCCCTCTCTCCCTCCCTCTTTCTCTCCCTCCCTCTTCCTCCCTCTCTCTTTCCCTCCCTCTCACTCTCCGTCTTCCTCCCTTCGTCTCCCTCCCTCTCTCTTTCTCTCCTTCCCTCTCTCCATCTTCCTCCCTCCCTCTTTCTCTCCCTCCCTCTCTCCATCTCCATCCCTCCCTCTCTCTTTCTCTCCCTCCCTCTCTCTGTCTCCCTCCCTCCTTCCCACTCCCTCCCTCTCCCTCCCTCCATCTGTCTCCCCCCTCCCTCTCTCTGTCTCTCTCCCTCTCCCCCCCTGCCTCTCCCTCCCTGTCTACCTCACTCTCTCCCTCTCCCTCCCTGCCTCTCCCTCCCTCCCTGTCTCCCTCCCTCTCTCCCCCCTCTGTCTCCCTCTATCTCCCTCCCTCTCCCTCCCTCTCCCTCCCTCTGCCTCCCTCCCTCTCTCTCTCTCTCTCCCTCTCACTCCCTCCCTCTCTCTGTCTCTCCCTCTCCCTCCCTCCCTCCCTGTCTCCCTATCTCTCTCTTCCTCCCTCTCCGTCTCCCTCTCTCTCTCTCCCTCCCTCTCTGTCTCCCTCTCTCTCTCTCCCTCCCTCTGTCTCCCTCCCTCTATGTCTTCCTCCCTCTCTCTGTCTCCCTCCCTCTCTCTGTCTCCCTCTCTCTGTCTCCCTCCCTCTCTCACCATCTGTCTCACTTCCTCCCTCCCTCTGTCTCTCTCCCTCTCCCTCCCTCCTTCCCTCTCTGTCTCCCTCTCTCCCTCTCCCTCCCTCTGTCTCCCTCCCTCTCTGTCTCCCTCCTTCTCTGTCTCCCTCCCTCTCTCTGTCTCCCTCCCTCTCTCCGTGTCCCTCCCTCCCTCTCTCCGTCTCCCTCCCTCTCTGTCTACATCCCTTTCTCTTTCTGTCTCCCTCTCTCTCTCACTCCTTCTCACCCCCTGTCTCCCTCTCTCTCCCTACCTCCGTGTCCCTCCCTCTGTCTGTCTCCCTCCCTCCCTCTGTCTCTCTCCCTCCCTCCCTCCCTCCTTCTGCATCCCTCCCCCTCCCCTGACTGTCCCTCTCTCTTCCTTACCTGACTCTGACCTTCTCCATCCCTCACCCTCCTCTGACTCTCTGACTCTCTCCCTCCCTCGCACTCCCCTGGCTCTCCCTCTCCCTCCCTCCCTTGCCCTCCCCTGACTCTCTCCCTCCCCTGACTCTCTCCCTCACCGAACTCTCTCCCTCCCTCTCTCTCCCTCCTTCGCCCTCCCCTGACTCTCTCCCTCTCTCACCCTCCCTCGCCCTGGCTCTCCCTCTCTCTCCCTCCCCTGACTCTCCCTCTCTCTCCCTCCCTCGCCCCCCCTGGCTCTCCCTCTTCTGACTCTCCCTCTCTCTCCCTCCCCTGACTCTCCCTCTCTCTCCCTCCCCTGACTCTCCCTCTCTCCCCCCCCCTGGCTCTCCCTCTCTCTCACTCCCTCGCCCTCCCCTCACTCGCCCTCCCCTGACTCTCCCTCCCTCTGTCTCTCCCTCCCTCCCTCTGTCTCTCCCTCATTCCCTCTGTCTCTCCCTCCCTCGCCCTCTCCTTCCCTCGCCCTCCCCTGACCCTCCCTCCCTCCCTCCCTCGCCCTCTCCTGACTCTCTCCCTCTCTCTCCATCTCCGTCTCCCTATCTCTGTCTAGGTGAGGTGTAATAAGTCTATTAGAAATATCACGAAAAGCAAGAGCTCTTTGCTGCACACATCGAACCACCTTCCCAGCCTTCCCAAAATCTGCAGCACATTATTAATGACACCCTAATGTAGAGGGTACACGAGAGCTAGCTGGACCGCTGCAGCAGAGATCAGGTGTAATCCGGAGGGCAGAGATTCCTAATAAGGCTGGGCTGATTCAGACTTTCATCCCTTCAGTGTCGATAAAACAAATGCTACTCAAGGGAGCACGAGCTGCGCAGAGTGATCTCCAAGTTCATCGGTTCAATCAGTCGCGGGGTTTGTCTTTGAGTCCTGGTCACTGTAATTGTCCAACAATTGTTACCCCCTCTCCCCCGCCCCTGTGTGGCAGCCCGGGATGAGACAGCTTGCCTGGAGCGCACACAGCCGGAGCACTTCACAGGTCTTTAAAAGACCATTAAATTGTTAATGAGGCTATGTTCTGTTTAACCTCTTCTGAGGCCCCTGCAGCTCCACTCTATGGCTGAAATCTCCCGGCCCCCTAGAGCAGAGCCTCTCCGAGTCCAGGCTGCATTAACCGGTGGTGTTTACTGACACTCTTGAAAACATTTTTTTTTAAAAACTGGTACACTGTCTGCAAGGTCCGCGGGCCGCCAAGGAAGGCTTGCCGGGCCGCTGGCAGCCCGCGGGCCGTACTATGAGTACCTCTGATCTACAGGTTCTAGTCTACTAACCTGTCTATAACTTAGTAACCATTAAATTAAAACTAGTAGCTTTTCAGTAGCATGCAAAATGCATTGTGGCGGGGTGTGTGTTGTTTGTAGGGTGGCAGTGTATTACCCAGTGGATATGGTGATGTGGTGGGTTGGTATACCTAGATCGTATTCTCTAACTATTTCAGTAAACATTTGCGAACTTTCTCTGTAACCTTTTCTGTTCATCAGAGGCATGGCTACTACAAAGAAAATCAACAGAAACATGGGCCCGGCTGTGTATAACAGGTATAATTCCTCAATATTTTGTAGGGAAACCTATGCCAATAAGCCGCTAGCATCATCCAGTGTGTAAGTAATTAAGGAGGCAACCAATGTTGAAGTTGGAGGGGCCAGTGTGTATGCCAAAGTCCAAGGATCTTGGCAGGGACCCTGCGCCCAATCAAGAGCAGAGTATACTTCACATTGGAAAGAATCAGTCTGTTATAGTAGAAGACATATTCCTGAACAAACCTGCAGGCTTTCTGAACAAGAGACGAGGTCAAATAAGTATATGTAGGTTTCGAACACCTGGTTATGTCGTTGAGAGCCATAAGCCAGGCAGCTGCAGCACCACTGGTGGAAGAGGGGAATCAAGCATACGGCTTGTCCTTTGAGGGTCTAGCCTGCACAGAGCAAGAAACCATTGTATGGATGTACGAGTCTAGCACCCACATCAAGTTATTGTGTACGGGCATGTAAGGGGTACTCTGCCATACTCACAACTTACCCATCCCATACGAGAGGGGGACTGGGTTGAGTAGCTTAGGTATGTGTGGGCAGTAGTGAACTTTTACAAAGAGGGGGTCAGTCATAAAAAGGCTGTACCATGACCAGTTGTGTCAAAAGTGCTGCTACTGAAGGGCCAAAGCATGGCCATAGCTGGAGGGATGCCATCCTCATGGACTTTTCAGGAGGGCAGTTGGGAGTTTTACAAATCTAGTGTAGTTTTGAGCTCTGACTGGGGGAGCAAAAAAATTCGATTTGCGGCCACTGTTGATTAAGATACTGGGAGAGCTAGGGAATAAATAACAAAAAAGATTAAACAATATTTTTGACAGCAAGATGCAGTTCTTTATTGATATTCTCTATTTAATATCAGGTTATATCACTACTTTACCTTTAATCAAATTGTTACAATGGACGCAGGGCAAAACTGTTATGTTGTATTAGGTTATGTTATGTGTATTTATCTGGCATGCGTTCTCAAAGTACCTGCAAGATGCCGAAAAAGATAAACTGGATAAACTAGGTGCCCCCTTCGTTTCACCGGCATAGCACGCAAAGCTACCAACCTGACTAGTATGTCTGCACCCAAACGCCCCTGGGCAGGTAACAAGTAACTGCTGGTGGTACTTTGGGCCTTGATCCTCTACAGCTCTACGTCATAAAGGAGACCTCCACAAACTGACTGTAAATAACTGTATGCAACATATGCCTTTTTCCTTAGAGGAAACCATTGCAGCGTAAAGACTCATTTAAGTGAACATTTTACTTACCTGTAAAAATCGATATTTAATAAAGTACTTACTTGATAACAAAGTTCTTGGAATCAGAATGTATATAGAAATATGACTTCTTTTTCTAAATTGGTTTCGGATTTTTTCTTGAGTGTGTGTCTAATTTTTTGCCTCTGTGAGTATAATAAATGCTTAGCACTACCGTCTGATAAGCTCACCACGCTACCACAAAAGAGAGCATTTAGTGTAATCATTTTTGCCTCTGTTAACCAATAAGGGTTGTGTTATGTTGTGTTTTATTCTTTAGTACAGCTTTAAGGCTCGAGCTGTTATATGCTTCTAGAATGTTATCCTTGCATGCATCGACTGTATTCTCTTTGGTAGTCAGTTACGTCCTGCATTGCTTGGCTATGAGATGTGTTGCTGGCTCCGCCTGTGCTCCTATATTTTCTGACTTCAATAAACTACTTGAAGATTCTCCTCTTGGACTCCTTACTTAACAACTGGCGACGACGAGGGATTTGAACTTTAATCTCTTTATTATAATTTTTTTTCAAAAAAAAAAAAAGAGAAGAAAACATCTTATCACACTTCAACCCATACCGGTGGATTCATCAACCCTTTCTACTCTCCCCGCGCCTATGGACCGCTACTTCGTCCTCTCCAGCACAACCACAGATGGACTTTGTAAGACTGCTTAAGGTAGGCCAAGAAAAATCGTTGCCACTTACGATCTTTGACGGCACCCGCCAGCATCTTTCAATTACCGAACAAAGTTCCACTCGCGCTCCATGCTGCGCGACCACTGCTACCTGCTACGCGACTCTCCTACGTCATTACACTCGCAATAACGGAGTGACGGAGGCGCGTAAGGTCACGCTGCATGACCCTGCATAGCGGCCATTTTGGGGAATTACTTCAGCGATCGGCGTTTGTCAATTTCACACGCCGCTTCACGCTGCCTTTCCTCCACAGTGCCGACACGGAACAGGCACATTCATTATTACAAGCGGAGTTATTTATTGACTATTCTTCACGAGGAGCACAGGTGAGACTGTCGGAACACTAAAATTTACATTTACGTACGTGTACTATTTTTCTTTCATATTAATTCATTTATGGATACTGGTGATCAAACCAAAAATACTGCAATGGCCCAACAAAATTTTGTTATTAGTCCCCCACAACCTTTTTGGGCCACAGGTTCTCAACCTGACATGAAGTGGGTGGAATGGAAGGAGTATTTTAATAATTATATTTGTGCCATTGATGAAAACGGTAAAATGAAGCCTGAGCAACAAAAAAGGATACTATTACATTCTTTGGGGCCTAAAGGTTTAAAAACTTTCTCACGAATGCAAAAAGTGGTGAATACTGACCTAAGTGAATTTGATAATGCAATTGCTGATATGGACAGGTATTTTGCTCCCAAAGTATGCATAGGTGTTGTAAGACACAAATTTTTCCAAAGAAAACAGAAGAAAGAAGAATTGGTTGATGAGTGGTTAGATGATTTAAAAAAACTGGCTATTGACTGTAAGTTCGACAACCTTCATGATGACCTCATTAGAGACCAATTGGTTATGCATAATGACAATTCACCAATTCAAGATCGACTTTGGGTCAATGGTGATGCACCTCTTGATGATGTACTTGCAATTATGAGGAAGTCGGAAATGTCAGGGAGGTGTGCTACTATTGTCAAAGACACAGTGAAAGAATTAGACAAAACGTCATCTGCAGTTTTCAAGATTCAAAGTACAACAAAGAATCAGACCAAACAACTTCACAACAAGAACTATAATCAACCATTCAGAAATCAAGCAAGGGACAACAAGCCAGAGGACAGGAAATGTTATCGTTGTGGTAGCAAAGATCATATGGCTTATTTCAAGTCGTGCCCTGCCTTACGGAAGAAGTGTAGTGTCTGTGGTCTAATAGGGCATTTTAGCAAAATGTGCCGCAAACGCGGCAATGTCAAATGTATTTGGAATGATGATGGCAGTGCAAGTGAGAGTGGTGAGGATGAGGATGTTTGTGTCAAAAATGTAAGTGGTAATTACATGTTAAATATCACTGATGAAGCAATGGAAGGTAAACCAATTTGCGAAGTGTCCTTGGGTGGCATTAAGGTAAATGTATATGCTGACTCGGGATCCCCATACACGATTATGAATGAGGAGGTATGGAGGAAGAAATTTATTCACAAATTAGGAGATAAGTTAAATCCTTCAGATGTCAATCCTGTGAGTTACACAGGTGATAGAATAGGTTTATTGGGTTTTAGATGGCTCACTTTCCTATTTAAAGGTAGACTTTCTAGAGGTAAAGTGTACATAGCAAAAACGGGACCATCTGTCCTTGGTTGGTTCGACCAGAAAAACCTCCACATCATCCTAGACCCTAATAGTAAGGAGAAAGTCTTAGTTGTAGATGAGGGTAGTAAGATCGAAGACGCCTTGAAACGTAAGTTCACTAAAGTTGTGAGCGGTCAATTAGGCAAATTAAAGGGTTTTGAGCACAGGATCATGCTCAAGAGTGACGCTCTACCGAAAGTACATAAGGTCAGACCTATTCCCTTGCTGATAAGGGATGAAGTAAAAAAGGAAATTCAAGGTCTCATTACCAAAGGTGTTATAGAAGAGGTAGATTCCTCAGAATGGATTAGTCCAGTAGTTGTAGCTAGAAAATCCAATGGCAAGATTCGTCTGTGTATCGATTTACGCCACCTTAACAAAAATATAGTAATCGAACGTTTTCCTTTACCAAAAATTAACGAGATGGTTTCTTCCTTAAGAGGGGCAACGTGGTTCTCCACGGTGGACCTTTCGGCTGCCTACCACCAGGTAGTTCTAAATTCTGAATCTAGACACTTGACGGCTTTTATCACGCCGTTTGGCTGCTTTCAATTCATAAGGATGCCATTCGGCCTGGCATCAGCCGCAGCTGTTTTTCAGCGTCTAATGCACAAATTATTTGGCAATATGGAGGGCATATGTTTCTTTCAGGATGATGTTTTGATTGCAGGTAATGACAAGGAGGACCATGATACTAAACTCTGGAAAGTTTTTGAGACACTTAATTCTGCAGGGTTAACTGTTGAATTGTCCAAATGTAAGTTCGGTGAGAGAAGTGTTTCTTACCTTGGCCACATAATCAGCGAGGAAGGTGTCAGGCCGAAGGCATCTCTTATTGAAAGCATTGTTGCTTCGCCTGCACCTGAATCTAAGGAAGAAATCAAATCCTTTTTGGGAATGGCAGAATACTGCGCTAAGTTTGTTAAAAACTTCGCTTCTAAAGTATACCATATAAGGTCCTTACTTAAAAAAAAATGTGAAATTTGAATGGACCAAGGAGTGTGAACGTGAGTTTGCTGAGATTAAGTGGGAACTACAGAAAGTGAATGCCTTATCTAGCTTTGATCCCAATTTAGATTGCTGTTTGACAACCGATGCTAGCGACAAAGGTTTGGGCGCTGTCTTATCACAAATCGGGGAAAATGGAAAAGAGAGGATCATTTTGTTTGCTTCCAGAGCATTGTCACCAGCAGAGAGCAGATACCCTATCATAGAAAGGGAGGCCTTAGCTTGTGCATGGGCTTTAGAACACTTTCGTGCCTTTGTGTGGGGTAAGATGGTCAGTATCAGGACAGACCATAGACCGTTAGTCCACATTTTGTCCTCTGAAGGCACGGCAACTGCTTCGGCTAGATTAGCCAGGATCTCCATGCGCATGAAGGAATATATATATAACATCACTTATGTACCTGGGAAAGACAATGTGGTAGCCGATTGTTTATCAAGGCTACCTTCCCCTCTAGAGGAGTGCGTGGATGACCCGTGGGGGAAATTCACTGTGGCGTTTGTACACGATTCTGGAGCTCCAGCCATCAGCAGGGAGGATTGGTCTAAAGAGCATGGACTGGACAAGGATTTGGTACAAGTTTCAAAGTTTATCTGTCAAGGGTGGCCTAAAGAAAGGTATTTGTCAGGCAGTTTGAAGTCTTTTTGGGAGATCCGTTCTGAATTATCATCAGAAGGTGACATGTTGTTGAGGGGTGATAGAATCGTCCCACCTGTAAGTTTGAGGAAAAGGATTTTACAAATGTGCCATGAGGGGCATTTCGGCATAGTAAGGACAAAATTAGCGGTCAAAAAATTGTTTTGGTGGCCGAAAGTTGACAAAGAAGTTGAGACCTTTGTTAAAGCGTGTCCTGTTTGTAGTTCAGCTGACAAGTCTTTGAAGACTTTGAGACCAACCATGAGTGAGGGACTTATTCCTAGTCTTCCGTGGGAGACTATTGCGGTGGACATTTTTGGTCCAGTTGGGGATGAGAAAGAATACGGATTAGTTGCTATTGATCTTTTCACCAAATGGCCTATAGTTAAGTTCGTAGGGAATGTGGACACTAAAACTGTGTTAAAGTTCTTAGACAAAATTTTTGTAGTGGAAGGACTACCAGTTAATATCCTAACGGATAACGGAGTTCAATTTTTATCAAAGGATGCTAAAGAGTACTTTATTAAATGTGGCATCACACATAAAACCACCTCGTTGTACAATCCCAGCGGGAATGGGACAGTAGAGCGCTTTAATAGAGTTATTAAAGGTATTTTGCAAGCTGCTAACAACAAAAACTTGGATTGGAAGTTGGAGGTACAGAAGGCTGTGTGGTCCTACAAAGTCACTTTGAATAATTGCACTGGTATCTCCCCCTTTGTTATGATGAGAGGTAGATTGCCCAGATGCAAGTTTAATCCAGGTTGGGTTTTCAAAGACAGTATTCAAGAGTGGTCCCCGGAGGAAGTTAAGAGAAGTCTGGTTAGGGCTCACGATAAAAGCAAGACTTACTATGATAGACGTCATGGTGCTAAGGATGCTGTTATAAACGCAGGCGACTGGGTAAGAGTTAGGAAACCTTATAGAGTAGCGAAGGGTGAGAACAAATTTGATTCACCTAAGATGGTTGTTGAGGTTCTCAGGAATTCTGTCAGACTTAACGATGGCAAAGTTTGGAATTTAAAGGATGTTGCTTTTGATAGTTGCAAAGACCACGGGGTAGAGAACGTGGAGCCAGGGAAGGTATCTTCTGGTGATTTTGGTTGGATTGAGGATTATTTTGAGAATACTGAATTACAGTCTCAGCTAGCCCCGAATTTGTCACTTCCTCATTTAGGGGAAGGGGAGGAGGTGTTCAGTGATCCAAATGTGTTGGATACAAATGCATCCTCTTGCCCTGCTCTCACTCATGCTGATCCTGTTCCAGCCTTACCTGTCTCTGAAAACACTCTCACTCATGCTAACTCTGTTCCTGCCATACCAGTCGCAGATAACTCTAAGAGGTTGAGAGTTTCACCTGGTTGGCTTAAGGATTATGTTAGGTAGACCTTATTAGTAAACTCCTGTTTTTTATTGTCCTTACGTCCTCTCCCTTTTTCCCGTCTACCCCTTTTTCCCTGTTTTCCTTTCGTTCCTTGTAAGGGAGGGGGATGTGTTATGTTGTGTTTTATTCTTTAGTACAGCTTTAAGGCTCGAGCTGTTATATGCTTCTAGAATGTTATCCTTGCATGCATCGACTGTATTCTCTTTGGTAGTCAGTTACGTCCTGCATTGCTTGGCTATGAGATGTGTTGCTGGCTCCGCCTGTGCTCCTATATTTTCTGACTTCAATAAACTACTTGAAGATTCTCCTCTTGGACTCCTTACTTAACAGGTTGCCTGGACTCTCTACACAGTGTACCTCGTTATGATCCAACATATAGAGAGCCAGCTTCCTACAGAATTAGAAAGCAGCAGTGGTGGAAGTGGGTGGTGACCTCTTAAGAAAAATGTGGCCACCTGTACTTATTATTATTAGAAATTAAGCACTGTGCCAATAGTTGTCAGCATGACTCATTAAAATGTTTGCTGTGGCTGTTTCACAAAGAGGATATATGTGGGGCTGTAGCCTGTAAAGCTATAAAAGTATTTTTTATTTGACCCTAATTTATGATCATGGGATTGGTGGCAATTAGCACTGTGTGCTCTAATTGGGCTAAACTTTTTTGAATTTGAAGACAGTGTTTGACTTACTTTTTTAATTACTTAGTTATTGGGATGGTAGGTTTGCTTCTTTGCTATTCATTTGAAATGTAATGCAGTAATTGTTTGCTCTGGCCTACGCAGAATTCAGTGAGCACATGTGAAAGGTTCAGAGTGTCTGTCTGCTCCCGGATGGCCACCTCACTCCAGGTCATTACAGTTCTGAAAAGTTCACCTACAAATAAGTTTATGTGCATTAGTCTAATAAGTTTGATGGCAGTAAAAAAGATTACAACACCCAGAAAGGATTAGGCTCACATAAAAGTCCAGGACTGGAAACAATGTCCATAATGGCCTGAACGGAGGTGATCACACTAATCTGCTCTGGAGCAAGACTTCAAAAGATCTTTTTGTAATAGCAGCCAATGGAAAGAGACCGTCCAGGACTTGTCAGGAACTGAGGAATCATTGTGAAGATCCAGCCAATACTTCCAGAAGAGAGATGAATAGTAAAGCACAAGTTACTACTTGTGTAACGATATATCTGTAAGAGACATTAGTTAGTGATAGATTCCTTACCGTAGAATATCCCCAGGTGTCAGATTGGATCCGGAAACTTTTGCGTAGCAGTACCCTTGCGCGTCGGTAGGCGTCGTTTGCGGCTCCACGTCCGTCGTCGGCGTCGTTGGCGCCAGGATGACGTCGCCGGAGTACTTAGACGCCGCCCTCGCGCGCTGACGTCAGCTTTTCCACGCCAGAAACGCAGAGCCATGATAAAAACCAACACTGGTGCCATGAAACTAGGGCCCTGAAAGGGGATGACTTTAACCCTAGATATCGGTTCGCAGAACGGGGAGGATGGGTGGGGCGGTAAGGAATCTATCACTAACTAATGTCTCTTACAGATATATCGTTACACAAGTAGTAACTTGTGCATCTGAAAGAGACACGTTAGTGATAGATTCCTTACCTTAGAATAGATTCCCCAGCAATACCAACCCCGGTGGTGGGTCTGCAAACCAATAATCAAACCAGAACGTCCTGGAGGACGGAACGGCCAAAGAAGCCATCCCTTCGGACTTGGCTGTCCAGGCAGTAGTGTCTTGCAAACGCGGGCAGCGAGGCCCACGTAGCTGTCTGACATATGTCCTGCAAGGGAACTCCCCAGCCCAGGGCAGTAGTAGCTGCCGTGGCCCGAGTGGAATGGGCCCTCAGCCCAACAGGAGGTTCCTTCTTGGCCAAAGAGCAGCACAACATGACCCACCGAGAGATGGTCCGTTTGTGCACCGCCCGTCCCTTTTTAGCGCCCACGTAACCAACAAAGAGTTTGTCATCCACCCGGAACTGGCGTGTGCGATCCAGATAGTATGAGAGCGCATGTTTTGGGACCAGATGGTGGAGCCTCTCTTCCTCTTTCGAGGGATGCGGAGGCGGAAAGAAGGTGGGCAAGGTGATGGACTGCCCGATGTGGAAGGCTGTGACTACCTTGGGCAGGAAAGAGGGTCTTGTCCGCAACACAACCTTGTCCAGATGGACAGAAAGGAAAGGAGGTTTAGAGGAAAGAGCCTGGAGCTCACTCACTCTCCTGGCAGAGGTGATGGCAACCAGGAAAGCAGTCTTAAGTGTAAGAAGACGGAGAGGACAGTTATGAAGCGGCTCAAAAGGAGCGCACATCAGGTAAGTTAGAACCAGGTTCAAGTCCCACTGGGGCATCACGAAAGGAAAGGGGGGAACATATGAGTGATGCCCTTCAAGAATCTGTTAACAATCGGGGACTTGAACAAAGAAGGCTGGTCAGGTAGTCTCAAGAAGGCGGAAAGGGCAGAAAGGTAGCCCTTGATAGTGCCCAGAGCAGAGCCCTTCTGAAGAGGCAGATGAATCGGGGGATCGACAGACATGCTGAGTAGCTCTGGATACCAATATCTTCGTGCCCAGTCCGGAGCCACAAGGATAACCTGGGCCCGGTCGCGCCTAATCTTCTTCAGCACTCTAGGCAGAAGTGGTATAGGCGGAAAGGCGTACAATAGACTGCAACTCCACTCGCGACCAAAAGCGTCTCCGAGCGAGTGCCGCCTTGGAAATTCCAACGCGCAGTACTGATGACATTGCGCGTTCTCTTCTGTGGCAAATAGATCTAACCAAGGCTCTCCCCACTGCTGAAACACGCCTTGCGCCACGTCCGAGTTCAGACGCCATTCGTGATCCATCATGCACCGACGGCTAGGTTTGTCCTCCCTGGCGTTCAGCGAACCTGCCAGGTGTTGAACCACCAGGGTCACGCCCTGATGTTCCAGCCACTGCCAGAGGCGCAGAGCCTCCTAGCATAGGGTCCACGACCCCAACCCGCCCTACCCGCCCTGTTTGTTGCAGTACCACATGGCGGTTGTGTTGTCCGTGAACACCTGCACTACACTCCCTCGGACAGAAGGGAGGAATGCCTTCAGTGCAAGCCGGATCGCCCGCAGCTCCAGAAGGTTGATGTGGAGCCGGGACTCCGCCGGAGACCAGAGGCCTCTGATCTCCACCTCTCCCATGTGGCCCCCCAGCCCTGGAGGGACGTGTCCGTCACAACTACGTGCTCCGGTTGGGGTAGGGAGAGGGATCTGCCGCTGACCCAATCGCGGTCCGTGAGCCACCACCGCAACTGTCTTGCAGTGCCCTCCGAGATCAAGACATGGTCCGACAAGTTGCCCTGATGCTGGGCCCACTGAAACTTCAGGTCCCACTGCAGAGCCCGCATCCGCGGTTCAAGATGCTGACTTTAGCTCAGGTCTTAGCTGCCCTAGACCCAGGAGACTGGATGGTAGCGTTGGACTTGCAGGACGCCTATTTACACATCCCCGTCCTGCCGGCCCACCGGCGTTACCTGCGGTTCACGGTAGGCCGCGAGAACTGATGATGGCCTCCTGCATCCTTCTGGTGCATCACGCCCGGTGGCGGATGCGGGCTCTGCAGTGGGACCTGAAGTTTCAGTGGGCCCAGCATCAGGGCAACTTGTCGGACCATGTCTTGATCTCGGAGGGCACTGCAAGACAGTTGCGGTGGTGGCTCACGGACCGCGATTGGGTCAGCGGCAGATCCGTCTCCCTACCCCAACCGGAGCACGTAGTTGTGACGGACACGTCCCTCCAGGGCTGGGGGGCCACATGGGAGAGGTGGAGATCAGAGGCCTCTGGTCTCTGGCGGAGTCCCGGCTCCACATCAACCTTCTGGAGCTGCGGGCGATCCGGCTTGCACTGAAGGCATTCCTCCCTTCTGTACGAGGGAGTGTAGTGCAGGTGTTCACGGACAACACAACTGCCATGTGGAGGCCGTTGACGTTCCGTAGGTCCAAGATAGGGCATAGGCCCCCTTTGCCCTTCTTGGGTACCAGAAAGTAGTGGGAGTAACAACCACACCCTACTTCTGGCCCAGGAACGTGCTCGATGGCCCCCTTGGCCAAGAGGGCCGTAAATTCCTCTTGCAGAAGTTTCAAGTGATCCCCTGACACACGGTGATATTGGGGTGGCATGGCTGGAGGGGACACCTCAAAGGGAAGAGAGTAGCCCCTTCGGACGATTTGCAGCACCCACCTGTCTGAAGTGACAGTGCGCCAGTGGTGGTGGTGATGGCGGACCCTGCCACCCACTGGCGCCACATGGGCCTGAAAGCACGGACTAGGAAGGTTTTGAGGCGGATGCTGCCGGGGCAGGTGTGGACTGACCTCGCCGTTGTCCCTGACCGCCACCACGGAGGTTTCCACGCTCGCCACCACGCTGGATGGAAGTCTGCGGCCCGTGGCTGGCAGGACGTGTGGAGGCGCCCCTTCCTTGGCCACGAAAGGGGCGAAAGGCAGCCGATTGCTGGCGCGGGGCCGAGAGGCCCAAGGACTTGGCCATAGCCCTGGAGTCCTTAAAGCGCTCAAGCGCATGGTCTGATAAAGAGGCGACGGCCACCAAACGGCATGTCCATAAGGGTGTTTTGGACATCAGCCGAAAAGTTGGCGGACCTCTACCAGGCATGGCGACGAATCGCCACCGTCGTTGCCATCGCTCTGCCCAGTGAGTCCGTGGTATCCAGCCCACACCGGATGGAATACCGCGCTGCATCTCGACTCTCCGCAAGGGCTTGGGTGAGTTTAGTCCAGACCTCCTCCGGACATTGTGGCAGCACGTCCGTGACCGTGTCCCACAGAGAGTGGGTGAAACGGCCCAAGAGGCATGCGGTGTTGACTGACCGCAATCCCAAACTCAAGGAGGAGAATACCTTCTTCCCGTATTGCTCATACCTCTTGGATTCCCGATCGGGGGGAGCCTCCGGGAATGCGGTCTGGGAGTTAGAGGCCTGGATAACCAGACTCTCGGGAGTTGGGTGGGTGGACAGGAAGCAAGGGTCACCCGGAGCCGGGCGGTGGCTCCTGGCCACGTTGCTGTCTACAGGCGGACCTGTAGCGGGCTTGGACCAAGTGCCCAGAAGAACGTCTGACAAGGCCTCATTAAACGGCAGCAGAGGCTCGGCTGAGCTTGCCTGCGGCTTAAGGACCTCAGTGAGGAGGTTAGTTCTCACGGCCGCGATGGGGAGCTCAAGGCCCAAGGCCTTGGCAGCCCTCGTCAGCACCACACTATAGGCAGCCCCTTCCTCCGTAGCAACGGTAGGAGGGGAGACAAAACCAGTGTCGGGCGAAGTGTCCAGACCACTGGCCTCCCCAAGCACACCTGTCCAGTCCTGAGAAAACTGGCACTCCCGTGCCAGAGGGTCCTCGGACCCCTCCCAATCCCCCTCGTCACCCATCGCCTGGTATTCAGGTGCAAAGGATGGGGCCGGGTCGTAGAAATAGAAATTTCCCATCGGCGTCGAATGCGGCGCTGCTCTGATGCCGGACCCGAATCGAGGGTAGGACCAGGGACGTCGTCGTCCTGGGACGGCGCCGGGGGCGACACCCTGGGGGCCGGCGCCGGCGAGGTCGTAAGGTCAACCGGCGACGACCCGGGTCCGGAACCGGACCCGGCGGGACCCTGCGGCGTCAGGACCGAAATCGCCGACGGCGCCGGGGTCGAAGCACCCGGCCCGCGTGGGGACCCAGTCGGGACCGCGGAATCCGATGGAGTGAGCGACCTCATGGCCACGAGGAAGGCCTCGATCTCCTCCGGCGTCGCGTCCTGCCCAGGGACCAGCGGGTGTGGAGCAGGCGGCGACGCCTGCGACTCCGGTGGACCTGCGAGGGCGGTGTCGCCCGAACCCCCGGCTGCGTCGCGCGAGCGTCGGGGGGAGTCCGAAGAGCGATGACGCCTCTTGACTTCTTGTGCCTCTTACCTGAGGACTTCGAGCCCGAAGACAGGTGACGACTCCCGGAGCTATGATGACTTCGACCCTGCGACCGGTTCCTCGACCTCCTCGCGGACCGGGACCTCAAGCGGCGCAGGGCCGACTGCCAGAGCTCGAGTCGCTTGTGGGACCGCTCCCGTCTAGCTTTGGGCGTCAGGGCCCGGCAGTCGGAACAGGACTTGTCGTCGTGGTCGGGGCCCAGACAGTGAAGGCACCGGCGATGGGGGTCGGTAACCGACATCAGTCGGTTGCAGTCGACGCAGGGTTTGAACCCGGGCATCCCTACCGGCACCGTTGGAGTCGAGAGACTTCGAAAAATGATCAAAAAGGATCGAAAAAGTTAGTCAAAAATTGACTAAGGGTACCACTTTTTCCGGATCTGCGGAAAAAAGAAGAACTGACATCAGCGCGCGAGGGCGGCGTCTAAGTACTCCGGCGACGTCATTCCGGCGCCAACGGTGACGACGACGGACGCAGAGCCGCAGATGACGCCTACCGACGCGCAAGGGTACTGCTACGCAAAAGTTTGCGGATCCAGTCTGACGCCTGGGGATATTCTAAGGTAAGGAATCTATCACTAACGTGTCTCTTTCAGATTTAAGATTCACAGTGCCCTAATACCATAGCGGGTGTGTAACAGTGAAATCCTTTGCTCTTTTCTACTGTAAGTGCGCTGTGAGAATAGTGATGGAGCTCGCGTGGAGGAATACTCAGGAATGAAAGCTTCCCACTATACTGGCAAGTCCCATAATGCCTTCCTGAAATCTGGATTACCTGAAACTTTATCTATCAGGCACAGAGGTTTCTGGCTGGCTGGGACGCATCGAAGCCAGACAGAATCCACCGTCCATAAATAGGATGAATACAATACACATACCGATAACCTGTGCTCATCTTGGGTAGCTTGACACAGAGCAGTCAGGCTTATACTCAGGGGCAAAGTGTAAAGTATTGGCACAACACCAACCGCACAATACACTGAGTACATTACAAAAAGACTCCATGCCATATGAATACAAAATTAACACTGGTCTTAGTATAACACACACATTGAAATCAAAACGACATACACATTGGATATATGCTTTACAGTTATATGCAATTGTTGAACTCTCCCATTTGCAACAGAACAGCATGAACATATATGTACTAGTCATGGGTATTCACTTGCCCCCATTATCCCCTCAGCCTTGCAAGCAACATAAACCCATGTGTATACTTCCCGGAGGTGTTCACGATCCAAGCAATCCCTCCCACATCAAAAGTGACAGAAACGTATATGCAGGCTGTTAAGAGGTATTCCACTTTCTTGCTATCTCATTAGTATAAAACACATCATTGCCAGTATCGCATATCCCATACAATTCTAATGGTCAAGAAATCATAAGTTTTTACTACGCCTCGTGACCCAGCCACTCAAACTCCACCAGCCAACGATACATGTTGCACCCACTAGAAACACTTTGTTTAGTTTGTCAGGAACACCTAAAGTGGAAAGAAACAGTTTGATTTCATCCCTCCAGATTAGGCCTCCAGGAAGGATCACTATCCCTTCCCCCATAAGGCAAAAGACTTTGACACTGGAAGCTGGTGCACTTCCAAATTGGAGTGAAGTTTCCCCTCAGGTGGAGGTGCAAGCTGCAGTTGCTACAGGCAGCCTGCTGTGGGTTCAGACAAGGCACAACAATATTCTCAACACCTCCTTGTGGCATTGGTCTGGGGAGAATGAGCGGCAACCTCAAACGGAGGTCGCAATGTCAGGTACTGTTGTCCTCACAATTTGGAGGTCGAAGGCAGTTCAGGCATCCCGCTTGGACCCCATGGGCTTGGCAAACGTCCACCAAAGCCCCTTTGGACAACACACGCTATGGAGTGTGTAAGAAAGTGGGTTTCTGTTGCAGTAACTCCACCACATTTTGCCAGGTTTCTGATGCACTTTTGACAGAGTGTGCCCAGGGTCCCTGCCAATCAGGTTTCCAGGGCCTGAGTTCTTTCCCAAACTGTACCATTGTTTCCACAATCGGCCCACCTCTGGCCCACATATAAGTCCCTTGTACTAGGTACCAGTTTTACCAAGGGCCTTGTGACCAAAACGGGTCCCTTAGGGCTGCAGTCCGTATTGTGCCACCCTAAAGTACCCCATACCAAACACATACACACTGCCATTGCAGACTACGTGAGTCAACATGGCACACCTTCCTGGGTGCCATGCCCAAACACTATTGCCTGCAGCATAGGTAAGTCACCCCTCTGGGTGACTTTACAGCCCTAAGGCAGAGTGCCCATATACCAGATAAGAGGGCATAGTTTCTTGAGCAATATGCCCCCTAGTGTCTTAGTCCATTCTTGGACACTGTAAGTGCAGTGAAGCCATTTTGAGTAAATGGGCTGGGAGTTTGCCAAAACGAACTCCACAGCTCCATGATGGCTTTACTGAAGACTGAGAAGTTTGGTACCAAACTTCTCAGCTTAAAAAACTCACACTGATGCCAGTGATGGATTTATTATAAAATACATACTGAGGGCATCTTAGAGACGCCCCGTGAAAAACGACAAACTTCTAGTGTATTGGCTCTGACCGGTCCCTGCCACCCAGCCAGCCATCACCAGACAGGTTTCTGACCTCATGGGGTTTGAGCCGTTGTGCTCTCAGAGGTCAGTAACAAAGCCTGCTCTGGGTGGAGGTGCTTCTCACCTCCCCCTAGCAGGAACATCACTGTGTGTTATGCTGATTTGGGCATTTCCAACTAGTGGAGATGCCCGTCCCCCCCTGTCCCAGCCCCACTTTATGGTGGCAGGACATTTGTAAGCAGAGTAGGAGTGTCCACCTTGACCTGGCACACCCCAAGGGTCGGAACTATAACAAAAGGGGGGAGAGAGAGAGAGAAGTCGATCCAGTCTCCCTGGGCAACATGAATAAACAAATTGGAATCCACTCAGAGGGTGGCAGTGGTCCTTAATAGAATGGGGAGCACATAGTGTTGTTTAAATGCCCCTCACACACCAACAGGCCCCTTGGTGTCATGCTTCATCATTGGGGCCTTCGCACCCCTCTACGGGATGCGGCGTGCTACGACAAAACGACTACGCAGGAGCACTTGATAGTGAGCTATGTGAGGGTGTGTAATAGGTGATGTGAGTGAGGTGAGGTGAAAAAGTGAATAAAAAATACCTGGCACTTAAGGAAAAAAATATTTATTCCGTCCTAGGCTGGTATTGGTAAAAAGTGCAAAGACTGGCTGAAACAATACGTACTAGGGTATATCAACCAACAACAGTGTCAACATGTTTCGGAGCACAAGGCTCCTTCTTCAGGACGAGGATATGCACTATTATCCTCACCTTACTCACATGAAATGTGAAAGTGTTCAAAAACATATTATAAAAAGATACAATGTGTAATATACCTATCAATGTTTTAAGAGAAGGTATGCTCGTTGCGCCCAATTGGCGTTTGAAAAATCTGTAAGAGAAAGACACAGATAAACATACTGGTCGGATGTCCAGGAACATTGTAAACACGCTAGTTGGACGTCCAGGAACATGAGGAAAAAGTAATTCTTTTTTAATAAAGGTGAGTTTACAGAACTCAACTGTGGTTCTGGTACCTTGTGAGAAAAAGACACTATACGGGGGACACAGCCTTAGACACACACACACATACATACATCCAGTCTCCCTCGTATAAATGGGAAGGCAAAAAGAATTGTTAGCGATGTTGTAGGCTTACTTAGGTTCAAAATGCGGAAAGGCCTCATGAGCCTATGCGTAGTATTGGGGGTATCACTCCGCGTTGCCCAGTTGACAACCTAAAAAGATAGTAAATAGCTGTATTATGGTAGATGAAGTATAAATTAAAATAAAATGAAATGGAACAGGGTACTGATGTGAGGGAGGGATCCTCAGTCTCAATTCGCCCTACTCACGGTGACTGCAAAGAACGATCGCCTGCCTTCCCCTCAACGCTGCTCCGGTGAAGTGAGCTGATTCGGCAAAAGGCTTGCTTTATATACTCATCGGTGTAGTCAATTAGTCGCAGTAAATTGGCTGATTAATAGCGGAAAGGAGCCCATATAAGGTACAAATATATGTTACACATCCGGTAATGCCTGTGATTCTCAAGAGCTGCGCTCGGCATAGTCGCGCTGGCCTGGCGGCAGTGTATCACCGGATGCGCATGCGCATACTCAATCGAGTGGATCTAAGAGCTGCGCATGCGTCAAAAACCGAATAGCCAGCGCATGCGCAACAGAATGCCACTACCAATTCGAGTGCTACTGATCGTGGTGACCTCAGTGTTTTTTAGGCATGTCTCACTCAATTGCCGGTCACATTTTGCAACGTTCCATAGTGAACGAAACACAATATATATAAAGGGGCGAAATAAATCCAAAAGCGATTATTAGGGAGTGTTGCATATTGAGGTGGCCCAATAGAGGTGGTGAAGTGAACCATCTATTTTACAATCAAAGAGGGGAGGTGTTCAATAGGTATCAACATATGTCATTAATGAACATAAGCGATCGTCACACCATTAGAACCATGAATACTCTGGTAGATAGTGATAAGATGCACTGTTGGACGTTCTTTCATCACTCATTTTTCAGTCACACCGTATTCATTAGTTAGCGTAATTGGCTCCAGGGAATGGAGTCGTTGAGCCCTGCGTTGTCGGTGCCCAGACGGAACACCCAGCGCTGTTCCTTCTCCAACAGACCTGTGTCTGAGGGGAGTTGCTCGATCACTGTCCATTGTAAATCATTAACACAGTGTTGAAGTTCTAGGAAATGAGCTGACATCTTTGTGGTCGCCTTCTTACATCTAATGTTGCTCTTATGCTCATTTATCCTGACTTTGACTTGCCTCGTGGTCATTCCCACATACTCCTTGCTGCAGGGACACGTGATCAAATAGACCACATTTTTGCTATTACAGTTTGTAAAAGTTCGCTGTTCCCAGCTCGTCCCATTGGCAAAGGAGAGGTTCTGACTCTTTTTTGTAAGATGACAACAGTTGCAATTGCCACACGGATGGTGGCCCTTTACCCCTTGTAGTCTCGTTTGCTCCACTTTATGTGGTTGTGGTCTAGTATGGACTAGAATATCTTTCAGATTCCTGCCACGTCTGTGGGCGAACATTGGTTTTTCCAGGGATAGTGTGCCACATGTGAGTGTCCGCCAATGTTTATTCACCAGTTTAGTCAATTGGTTGGTAACCGGGCTGTAGGTGGTGACACAGACCGTCCTGTTCAACTGGTTATCATCAGTGGGTTTGTCTTCAAGGAGAGCCTCCCGATTGTTATTCCTAGCTCTTTTCATAGCCTTTTGGATAACAGGGTTGGGATACCTCCTTTCTTTCAACTTGGTACAGAGGTCTTTAGCTTGACTTTTGTATTTCACCAGGTCGCTGCAATTCCGACGCAGGGAGAACCTTCCATATGGGCAGTTCCTCCGCCTGCGTCGGAATTGCAGCGACCTGGTGAAATACAAAAGTCAAGCTAAAGACCTCTGTACCAAGTTGAAAGAAAGGAGGTATCCCAACCCTGTTATCCAAAAGGCTATGAAAAGAGCTAGGAATAACAATCGGGAGGCTCTCCTTGATGACAAACCCACTGATGATAACCAGTTGAACAGGACGGTCTGTGTCACCACCTACAGCCCGGTTACCAACCAATTGACTAAACTGGTGAATAAACATTGGCGGACACTCACATGTGGCACACTATCCCTGGAAAAACCAATGTTCGCCCACAGACGTGGCAGGAATCTGAAAGATATTCTAGTCCATACTAGACCACAACCACATAAAGTGGAGCAAACGAGACTACAAGGGGTAAAGGGCCACCATTCGTGTGGCAATTGCAACTGTTGTCATCTTACAAAAAAGAGTCAGAACCTCTCCTTTGCCAATGGGACGAGCTGGGAACAGCGAACTTTTACAAACTGTAATAGCAAAAATGTGGTCTATTTGATCACGTGTCCCTGCAGCAAGGAGTATGTGGGAATGACCACGAGGCAAGTCAAAGTCAGGATAAATGAGCATAAGAGCAACATTAGATGTAAGAAGGCGACCACAAAGATGGGGGTGACCTAGTTCTAGGGTGACCTAGTTCTAGTTCTAGGACACCCCCGCGCCGCACGGCCACCAGCTGCTGCGTGCTCCTCCCTGCCTTACTGCCTCGCCGCCCGGCTGCCGCCGCGTGACCACGCCCCCTCCTTCGAGCGGCGTGGTCCGTGCTCGCCGCTTCTCTCCCTGGTGTCATCGTTATTAGAACTGTGGTATATTGTTTAAGTGGTACTTCTGTTTTGCCTGTTTTTCCTGTTTTGCCTGTTTTTCCTGTTTTGCCGTTGCTGTCAGTATCTGCCCTCCGTCTTCCCTCCCCGCTCCCCGCTTCCCGCCACCACCGCTAACCCCGCCCCTTTTTCCTTCTGTACCCTCCCCGCTCCCGCCTCCCAGCTGCTCCGCCCCCCCGAGCACTTGGCCATATATGGCGACCGTGCGACGCAGGTGAGTGTGACCTAGTTCTAGGACACCCCCGCGCCGCACGGCCACCAGCTGCTGCGTGCACCTCCCTGCCTTACTGCCTCGCCGCCCGGCTGCCGCCGCGTGACCACGCCCCCTCCTTCGAGCGGCGTGGTCCGTGCTCGCCGCTTCTCTCCCTGGTGTCATCGTTATTAGAACTGTGGTATATTGTTTAAGTGGTACTTCTGTTTTGCCTGTTTTTCCTGTTTTGCCTGTTTTTCCTGTTTTGCCGTTGCTGTCAGTATCTGCCCTCCGTCTTCCCTCCCCGCTCCCCGCTTCCCGCCACCACCGCTAACCCCGCCCCTTTTTCCTTCTGTACCCTCCCCGCTCCCGCCTCCCAGCTGCTCCGCCCCCCCGAGCACTTGGCCATATATGGCGACCGTGCGACGCAGGTGAGTGTGACCTAGTTCTAGGACACCCCCGCGCCGCACGGCCACCAGCTGCTGCGTGCTCCTCCCTGCCTTACTGCCTCGCCGCCCGGCTGCCGCCGCGTGACCACGCCCCCTCCTTCGAGCGGCGTGGTCCGTGCTCGCCGCTTCTCTCCCTGGTGTCATCGTTATTAGAACTGTGGTATATTGTTTAAGTGGTACTTCTGTTTTGCCTGTTTTTCCTGTTTTGCCTGTTTTTCCTGTTTTGCCGTTGCTGTCAGTATCTGCCCTCCGTCTTCCCTCCCCGCTCCCCGCTTCCCGCCACCACCGCTAACCCCGCCCCTTTTTCCTTCTGTACCCTCCCCGCTCCCGCCTCCCAGCTGCTCCGCCCCCCCGAGCACTTGGCCATATATGGCGACCGTGCGACGCAGGTGAGTGTGACCTAGTTCTAGGACACCCCCGCGCCGCACGGCCACCAGCTGCTGCGTGCTCCTCCCTGCCTTACTGCCTCGCCGCCCGGCTGCCGCCGCGTGACCACGCCCCCTCCTTCGAGCGGCGTGGTCCGTGCTCGCCGCTTCTCTCCCTGGTGTCATCGTTATTAGAACTGTGATATATTGTTTAAGTGGTACTTCTGTTTTGCCTGTTTTTCCTGTTTTGCCTGTTTTTCCTGTTTTGCCGTTGCTGTCAGTATCTGCCCTCCGTCTTCCCTCCCCGCTCCCCGCTTCCCGCCACCACCGCTAACCCCGCCCCTTTTTCCTTCTGTACCCTCCCCGCTCCCGCCTCCCAGCTGCTCCGCCCCCCGAGCACTTCGCCATATATGGCGACCGTGCGAACGTGCAGCGTTGACGCGCAGCGGGCGCGCCGATTGTGCGCCGAAGGCGCGCCAAAGGTAAGCCCGTCGGCGCCCGTCCGCGCCTGGACCGCGCCCAGTGCCAGGACCCCTGGACCCCACCGACGGAAGCCGACCCGACGAACCTACAACGCCGCCGATCTCACCGCACTCAACACCGGCCGCATCCCAGGATGTCACCGAGCCGCCCCGAAGCACACCCACGGACCCTTCAGCTGCCACGCCTGCAGGTTCACCTGCATCCGGACCTGCCCTGCACCAGCACCCGCCAAGCCGAACACCAGCAGCAACCACCTCAAGTGCATCCTGCTCAACACCCGCTCCGTCCACAGACACGCCATCGAACTCTGGAACCTCCTCGACACCACAGCCCCTGACATCGCCTTCCTCACGGAGACCTGGATGAACGCCTCCTCAGCGCCCGACATCGCCACCGCCATCCCAGAGGGCTACAAGATCACCCGGAGGGACCGCACCGCCAACCAGATGGGAGGAGGCATCGCCATCATCCACAGGGACACCATCCGCATCACGACCAACACCGACGACACCCTAACCACCGCCGAACACCTGCACTTCCAGATCCACACCGACCCGAAGACCACCCTCAGAGGCACCCTGATCTACCGACCCCCGGGACCACGCACACGATTCAGCGAGGACATCGCCGACTTCATCAGCCCGCATGCCCTCCCCTCCGCCGACTACATCCTCCTCGGGGACCTCAACTTCCACCTGGAGAACAACAGCGACCGAAACACCATCACCCTGCTCGACAACCTCGCCAACCTCGGACTCAAGCAGCTGGTGTCCACCCCCACCCACCTCGCCGGACACACACTCGACGCCATCTTCTCATCCAGCAAAGACATCACCTTCAGCCACGCAACTGGACTCCACTGGACGGACCACAGCTGTGTCCACTTCACCTTCAATAGAACGACGATCCACCACCACCAGCAACAGGTTGCCCGAAGAAGCTGGAACAAGATCACAGCCGACCAGCTCACCGCTTCCCTGAGCCAGCAACCCCCTGCCGGCTCAGCGAACCCCAGCCAGGCCGCCGACAACCTCACGAAATGGATCAGCAACTGCGCGAACGAACTCGCCCCTCTGAGGACCCCGCCCAGCAGACCCGGCAGCAGAAAAGCCCCATGGTTCACCGACGAACTCAAGAGCTCCAAGAAGAACTGCCGAGCCCTCGAGAAAGTATGGAGAAGCGAACCAACACTGGACAACATGACCACCCTCAAGCTCGCCACCCGGAAACACCACCAACTGATCCGCGCCACCAAGAAAAACACTTACAAGAACCGGCTAGACAACAACGCACACAACTGCAAGGAACTCTTCAACATCGTGAAAGAGCTCTCCAACCCCAACGCCGGAAACAACGACATCACCCCATCGCAAGACCTGTGCAACTCCCTCGCCTCCTACTTCCACAACAAGATCGCAGACATACACAACAGCTTCAGCATCCAACCGACGCACGCCACAACCGCAGCAACGCCACCCTCCACCACCCTCCGCGCCTGGACCCCGATCAGCACCGAAGACACCATCCGCACAATGAACTCCGTCCACTCCGGATCTCCGACCGACCCCTGCCCTCACCACGTCTTCAACAAGGCCGACGTTGTCATCGCACCCCACCTACGGGACATTATCAACACCTCCTTCGACACCGCCACCTTCCCTGAGAGCTGGAAGCACGCCGAACTCAGCGCTCTACTCAAGAAACCTACAGCGGACCCCACCGAACTCAAGAATTACCGTCCCATCTCGCTCCTCCCGTTCCCGGCCAAAGTCATCGAAAAGACCGTCAACAAACAGCTGGCCGCCTTCCTCGAGACGAATGGATCCCTCGACCCCTCACAGTCTGGCTTCCGAGCGAACCACAGCACCGAGACCGCCCTCATCGCTGCCACCGATGACATCCGAACCCTGATGGACAACGGAGAAACAGCGGCCCTCATCCTCCTGAACCTATCCGCGGCTTTCGACACTGTCTGCCACCGCACCCTAGTGCAGCGCCTCGGCAACATCGGAATCCAGGAGAAGGCACTGGAATGGATCACCTCCTTCCTCGACGGAAGAACACAGAGAGTCTGCCTACCACCGTACAAATCAGAGGCCACCGAAGTCATCTGCGGCGTCCCTCAAGGATCCTCGCTGAGTCCCACCCTCTTCAACATCTACATGAGCCCCCTCGCGGCCATCGCACGCCAACACAACCTCAACATAATCTCCTACGCCGACGACACCCAGCTGATCCTCTCCCTGACCAACGACCCCGCCGCCGCCAGAGCCAACCTGCACGAAGGGATGAAAGATGTAGCCGAGTGGATGACGACCAGCCGCCTGAAACTGAACTCTGACAAGACGGAGGTCCTCATTCTGGGCTCCTCGCCCTCCGCCTGGGACGACTCCTGGTGGCCCCCCGCCCTGGGCACCGCACCCAAACCGACGGACCACGCACGCAACCTGGGCTTCATCCTGGACTCCTCCCTCTCCATGACCAGACAAGTCAACGCCGTCTCCTCGTCATGCTTCAACATCCTGCGCATGCTACGGAAGATCTTCTGGTGGATCCCCACCGAGACCAGGAAGACTGTCACCCAGGCCCTCGTAACCAGCCGACTGGACTACGGCAACGCCCTCTACGCCGGAACCACCGCCAAGCTCCAGAAGAGACTCCAGCGGATCCAGAACGCCTCAGCCAGACTCATCCTCGACATCCCACGAAACAGCCACATCTCCGGACATCTGAGAGACCTGCACTGGCTCCCCGTCAACAAAAGAATCACCTTCCGTCTCCTAATCCACGCACACAAAGCCCTACACGATCAAGGCCCGAGCTACCTCAACAACCGAATCAACTTCTACGCTCCCAAGCGCCACCTCAGATCAAGCAGCCACGCCCTCGCCGCCGTCCCCCGCATCCGTAGAGCGACAACAGGAGGAAGGTCCTTCTCCTACCTGGCCGCCAAGACCTGGAACTCCCTCCCGACCGACCTGCGCCTGACCCAAGACCACCTCTCCTTCAGGAAGAAGCTCAAGACCTGGCTGTTCGAGCAGTAACGACACCCCCCCCCTAGCGCCTTGAGACCCTACGGGTGAGTAGTGCGCTCTATAAATGTCTTGATTGATTGATTGAAAGATGTCAGCTCATTTCCTAGAACTTCACCACTGTGTCAATGATTTACAATGGACAGTGATCGAGCAACTCCCCTCAGACACAGGTCTGTTGGAGAAGGAACAGCGCTGGGTGTTCCGTCTGGGCACCAACAACGCAGGGCTCGACGACTCCATTCCCTGGAGCCAATTACGCTAACTAATGAATACGGTGTGACTGAAAAATGAGTGATGAAAGAACGTCCAACAGTGCATCTTATCACTATCTACCAGAGTATTCATGGTTCTAATGGTGTGACGATCGCTTATGTTCATTAATGACATATGTTGATACCTATTGAACACCTCCCCTCTTTGATTGTAGAATAGATGGTTCACTTCACCACCTCTATTGGGCCACCTCAATATGCAACACTCCCTAATAATCGCTTTTGGATTTATTTCGCCCCTTTATATATATTGTGTTTCGTTCACTATGGAACGTTGCAAAACGTGACCGGCAATTGAGTGAGACATGCCTAAAAAACACTGAGGTCACCACGATCAGTAGCACTCGAATTGGTAGTGGCATTCTGTTGCGCATGAGCTGGCTATTCGGTTTTTGACGCATGCGCAGCTCTTAGATCCACTCGATTGAGTATGCGCATGCGCATCCGGTGATACACTGCCGCCAGGCCAGCGCGACTATGCCGAGCGCAGCTCTTGAGAATCACAGGCATTACCGGATGTGTAACATATATTTGTACCTTATATGGGCTCCTTTCCGCTATTAATCAGCCAATTTACTGCAACTAATTGACTACACCGATGAGTATATAAAGCAAGCCTTTTGCCGAATCAGCTCACTTCACCGGAGCAGCGTTGAGGGGAAGGCAGGCGATCGTTCTTTGCAGTCACCGTGAGTAGGGCGAATTGAGACTGAGGATCCCTCCCTCACATCAGTACCCTGTTCCATTTCATTTTATTTTAATTTATACTTCATCTACCATAATACAGCTATTTACTATCTTTTTAGGTTGTCAACTGGGCAACGCGGAGTGATACCCCCAATACTACGCATAGGCTCATGAGGCCTTTCCGCATTTTGAACCTAAGTAAGCCTACAACATCGCTAACAATTCTTTTTGCCTTCCCATTTATACCAGGGAGACTGGATGTATGTATGTGTGTGTTTGTCTAAGGCTGTGTCCCCCGTATAGTGTCTTTTTCTCACAAGGTACCAGAACCACAGTTGAGTTCTGTAAACTCACCTTTATTAAAAAAGAATTACTTTTTCCTCATGTTCCTGGACGTCCAACTAGCGTGTTTACAATGTTCCTGGACATCCGACCAGTATGTTTATCTGTGTCTTTCTCTTACAGATTTTTCAAACGCCAATTGGGCGCAACGAGCATACCTTCTCTTAAAACATTGATAGGTATATTACACATTGTATCTTTTTATAATATTTTTTTGAACACTTTCACATTTCATGTGAGTAAGGTGAGGATAATAGTGCATATCCTCGTCCTGAAGAAGGAGCCTTGTGCTCCGAAACATGTTGACACTGTTGTTGGTTGATATACCCTAGTACGTATTGTTTCAGCCAGTCTTTGCACTTTTTACCAATACCAGCCTAGGACGGAATAAATATTTTTTTCCTTAAGTGCCAGGTATTTGTTATTCACTTTTTCACCTCACCTCACTCACATCACCTATTACACACCCTCACATAGCTCACTTTCAAGTGCTCCTGCGTAGTCGTTTTGTCGTAGCACGCCGCATCCCGTAGAGGGGTGCGAAGGCCCCAATGATGAAGCATGACACCAAGGGGCCTGTTGGTGTGTGAGGGGCATTTAAACAACACTATGTGCTCCCCATTCTATTAGGGACCACTGCCACCCTCTGAGTGGATTCCAATTTGTTTATTCATGTTGCCCAGGGAGACTGGATCCACTTCTCTCTCTCTTACCCCCCTTTTGTTATAGTTTCGACCCTATGGGTGTGCCAGGTCAAGGTGGACACTCCTACTCTGCTTACAAATGTCCTGCCACCATAAAGTGGGGCTGGGACAGGGGGGGACGGGCATCTCCACTAGTTGGAAATGCCCAAATCAGCATAACACACAGTGATGTTCCTGCTAGGGGGAGGTGAGAAGCACCTCCACCCAGAGCAGGCTTTGTTACTGACCTCTGAGAGCACAAAGGCTCAAACCCCATGAGGTCACAAACCTGTCTGGTGATGGCTGGCTGGGTGGCAGGGACCGGTCAGAGCCAATACACTAGAAGTTTGTCGTTTTTCACGGGGCATCTCTAAGATGCCCTCAGTATGTATTTTATAATAAATCCATCACTGGCATCAGTGTGAGTTTTTTAAGCTGAGAAGTTTGGTACCAAACTTCTCAGTCTTCAGTAAAGCCATCATGGAGCTGTGGAGTTCGTTTTGGCAAACTCCCAGCCCATTTACTCAAAATGGCTTCACTGCACTTACAGTGTCCAAGAATGGACTAAGACACTAGGGGGCATATTGCTCAAGCAACTATGCCCTCTTATCTGGTATATGGGCACTCTGCCTTAGGGCTGTAAAGTCACCCAGAGGGGTGACTTACCTATGCTGCAGGCAATAGTGTTTGGGCATGGCACCCAGGAAGGTGTGCCATGTTGACTCACGTAGTCTGCAATGGCAGTGTGTATGTGTTTGGTATGGGGTACTTTAGGGTGGCACAATACGGACTGCAGCCCTAAGGGACCCGTTTTGGTCACAAGGCCTTGGTAAAACTGGTACCTAGTACAAGGGACTTGTATGTGGGCCAGAGGTGGGCCGATTGTGGAAACAATGGTACAGTTTGGGAAAGAACTCAGGCCCTGGAAACCTGATTGGCAGGGACCCTGGGCACACTCTGTCAAAAGTGCATCAGAAACCTGGCAAAATGTGGTGGAGTTACTGCAACAGAAACCCACTTTCTTACACACTCCATAGCGTGTGTTGTCCGAGGGGCTTTGGTGGACGTTTGCCAAGCCCATGGGGTCCAAGCGGGATGCCTGAACTGCCTTCGACCTCCAAATTGTGAGGACAACAGTACCTGACATTGCGACCTCCGTTTGAGGTTGCCGCTCATTCTCCCCAGACCAATGCCACAAGGAGGTGTTGAGAATATTGTTGTGCCTTGTCTGAATCCACAGCAGGCTGCCTGTAGCAACTGCAGCTTGCACCTCCACCTGAGGGGAAACTTCACTCCAATTTGGAAGTGCACCAGCTTCCAGTGTCAAAGTCTTTTGCCTTATGGGGGAAGGGATAGTGATCCTTCCTGGAGGCCTAATCTGGAGGGATGAAATCAAACTGTTTCTTTCCACTTTAGGTGTTCCTGACAAACTAAACAAAGTGTTTCTAGTGGGTGCAACATGTATCGTTGGCTGGTGGAGTTTGAGTGGCTGGGTCACGAGGCGTAGTAAAAACTTATGATTTCTTGACCATTAGAATTGTATGGGATATGCGATACTGGCAATGATGTGTTTTATACTAATGAGATAGCAAGAAAGTGGAATACCTCTTAACAGCCTGCATATACGTTTCTGTCACTTTTGATGTGGGAGGGATTGCTTGGATCGTGAACACCTCCGGGAAGTATACACATGGGTTTATGTTGCTTGCAAGGCTGAGGGGATAATGGGGGCAAGTGAATACCCATGACTAGTACATATATGTTCATGCTGTTCTGTTGCAAATGGGAGAGTTCAACAATTGCATATAACTGTACACTTTCACATTTCATGTGAGTAAGGTGAGGATAATAGTGCATATCCTCGTCCTGAAGAAGGAGCCTTGTGCTCCGAAACATGTTGACACTGTTGTTGGTTGATATACCCTAGTACGTATTGTTTCAGCCAGTCTTTGCACTTTTTACCAATACCAGCCTAGGACGGAATAAATATTTTTTTCCTTAAGTGCCAGGTATTTTTTATTCACTTTTTCACCTCACCTCACTCACATCACCTATTACACACCCTCACATAGCTCACTATCAAGTGCTCCTGCGTAGTCGTTTTGTCGTAGCACGCCGCATCCCGTAGAGGGGTGCGAAGGCCCCAATGATGAAGCATGACACCAAGGGGCCTGTTGGTGTGTGAGGGGCATTTAAACAACACTATGTGCTCCCCATTCTATTAGGGACCACTGCCACCCTCTGAGTGGACACCCCTAGGGTCACCAGGAGCTGAGGTGATACCCTCTCTTGAAAATTCTCTATCTTGGTTTGGATAATTAGGCACAATAATAATAGGGATGTGCCCCTATTCCCAAAGGGAGGGGGCACCAAAAGGGTGTAGTCACCCTATGAGAAAAAAGTAATTGGTTACTTTACTGCCTCGACCTCAGTAACGCCCTTAAATCTAGTATTTAAGGGCTTCCCTGAACCTTGTTCCTCAGATTCAACCACCTAAGAAGAAGAAAGACCGAAGAGTGTGCAGTTGCGAAGGAGGAAGACAACAACTGACTTGTCCCCCGCCCTACCGGCCTGTCTCCTCCTTCAAAGACCCTGCACACAGAAACTGGAGTATCCCACAGCCAGCAACCTCCAAGAACCCAGAGACCTGAGCTGCCTTCAATAAAGACCCCTGTCTCCAGTGAATACCAGAATCGTCCAGCAAGAAACAACCCCAAAAACTCCAGATCCAGGCAGGTCGCGATACTTGCACCCTTCTCTTCCCAGGAGATCCTGGCCTGGGATCTAGCATTGGACAACCTCTCCTGACCTTCTCCACGACACCTGCAGCCTCAACCTGAAAAGTCCCAGTTGCAGTCCCTCCTTCCACAGTGGTTCCTCTTGTTGATGTCCCAGCATCGAACCAGTGTTGTATGGTTCCAATCCCAAAAGCGTCTCTAACTCCTGAGGGCAGAGCTCCAGTAATCACACCCAAAATGGCCTCTGAAGATGCGATCAGTTCAAAAGGCCACCTTTGAAATGCACAGGCCCTCTCTAAATTTTGCAGGTGCCATTCCACTCCCTCGTACTCGTCCCAGAAAGGCCCCTCAGAGCCAGAGGTCTTCAGTTTCTCATGAGCCCCTAGTTTATGGCTGTCTATCAGTAATGCACAGATGTAGCTGCCCCCCTGCATCCAGATATCGATTGGAAACAGTATGACAGACACACAGAACCATGAGCACAGAAATTCCCATTTTCCCAAAGTGGCACTGCCACATTAGTAATGTCAAATCCACTCGCACTACCGGAGAGGATTTGCCATTACTAACTCATCGAAATCAAGCACTATACTGTTATTCTTCTGCACGTAGGAAATACTGCTCAATAGACTTTCAACTGATCCCCCATGCTAATCAAAGCGAGAAGCAGGCCCCACTGCATCGTATACACCATCCGGTACCATTCCCTACCAGTGCATGTAGCGGACTCATGTACATGCCCTGCCTCTTCCCAACACAGCACCCTACCGCCAGGGATGTCGCGAGAGACATGCAAAACCTTGGCAAGTAGCTTTTTAAATGCCAAGCCGAGTAACAGTAATCCACACACCCAGGCCCTACCAGGGCAAACCTGTGGCACGTTTGAAGAGCTACCTCAGTGGGTGGCACAACCAGTGCTGCAGGCCCACAAAGGAGAATTTAAGTTACATGCCCTAGGTATATGTCTTACCCCTAGGCAAGGGACGTACAGCTAACTCAAAGCAGCCAATCATGTATTCATCAACCACCAGTATCTATATGACAAGCACAGCGCTTTGGCACTGAATGGCAGTGTTAAAAGCATTCAAAGTCCTAAAGCAAGCACATAGATCAGCGAAAAACCAGTAGGGACAAAAGCAAAAAGTCAAGGTAAAGCACCCTAAAAAGGGCCACTTTCAACAGTATCTCTATAGATGTGGGTGACAGCACATGTCTGATGTGGGATTGTGAACTTGAGAAACTACTTAGGGGTTGGTTCAGGGGTGCGTGTCAGTGACTGAGATAGTAGAAAAAAAATTACGTCTATGCAGAGCTTTTTCTTCAGAACTTGTTTGGAAAAGTAATAACTGAAGATTCCCTGTTTTGTTAAAGAAGGTTTCTCAAATTGCCTGCTGAAAAAACTTGGAGATTGTCTCAACTGCCAACCTGATTCTTAGCACACCTGCACATCCTTTTGAAACATATGCAGATCATGAAATGAGAGAGCTGTTACCTGCCACCAAGAAGCCGAGTTCACCAATGTATTGTAGATTTTTTAGTGGAATGATTCTAGCTGAATCTAGTCTCTAGCAGCACTTTGAGCAAGACCAATTTGGTCTCTTGTACCCCTTACAGAGTGTAATATATGTCTAGAATTGGCATCCAGGGATCATTTACACTGGTGGTGATTCTGAGTCAACAGTAACCCGGAAAACTACTAACCTGTGATTGAAAAAGAATAACCTGAGATTATAGTGTGAAGTGAAAGGTGAACTTGCATTTGAGGTTTATATGACAAATAGTGGCTGTATGGTTTTGGAAAAGGCGTTAAGCATAAAAAACGTTTTAGGTTACCTCCAAAAAAGGCAAATTGTAATTTTATACTATTATAATATTTCTCTATGCAATCTTGAACCTGTGATGTGAGGAAACATCTGAGGAAACATCCGGGGAAGAGGAAAGGTAGAAAGTGCAAATAGCAAAGAGAATGAGGGATTTGTTCACGGAACACATTCGCCACTGTGGACACAAAGTACCCCAACATTTTACACACCACAAAATCTTACCTCCATCAGAATGCTTACTTTCAATATATCAGAGATGGTGTTAAACTGCATTTTCATGAGCCAAATGTTTCCCCTTGTAAAGGCACCACCCAATGCATCAAAAATCAGAAAAACAATTATGTAAATCGGTTCACTCAATAACTGAGTTCTAGTTCAATAAAAAGTTAAGGGTTTTTATTACATAAATCAAAAAATAAGCAATCCAGAGTTAATGCCATGAATACTCTCAAAGAAAGGACAATACAGAGATATGAAAAATCATAAGTTATTCAGAATCCAAAGTGGGCAGCGAAATTGGGAGAATAACAGACTGTACCCCTAGTAGAACTGGAGAACATTTTGGCTCACCCCAAATATCAAGGGTTTTATGTATTGTGTGTGCATATGAAATTACAGAAACTTCAGAATCACTGTGGTGTGAGAAAATGTATAATTTCATCAGCAAATCAGAGCACATGAAAAATAAATATCATATTGCCTCAACACCTAAGCACTATGCCTCTACATGAATAATTATTCAGCAACCTCTATGCTCATGTTTTCCGGAGATGCTAGAACAAACTAGATAAACTGACAATAACATGTTATATGAATCAACAAGGCACAGTGAACCAGCGGAAGGACCTTGGAATTATAGTTGCTGATTGTTACTGAGCTTGAGAAGGTTACAGCCTGCCGGTGTGCGGCAGAATTTGCAAGGAGAGATGAAGGGGGGGACATGAGTTAAAGTGTGGCTTGCATCTTGGAAAATATGCTGTTAACACCTACATTGAGGACTATTTAACACATATTTGAAAATTGAATTTCTAAACATCATAGAGAATTCGTCTCAAATGCAATAGTACTATATCAGTGTATACATGTGTAATTGAGTGGGAAAATACATTCTGCATAAAAATATAAACCTATAAAAATGTTTCACACCATATCTGTAGATGAGTGACATTCTATGAGGAAAAATAAGAGAGGATATCAATGGTAAATCTAGATATTGTTGTTTAAACCGGTAATGATGTAGCTTAAATGCAAAGAATACAGGATGGAGGCTTGTACTTACTTGGTCGTAGAATAACCCATTCCCAGATAGAGAAAGCATAGAGAAAGAGTTAGCACAAGTAACGCAATAATCAAAAACAATTGTTGCTAAGAGTGAAGTGATACTACCTCTTCTTTTTCTTCCAGAAGGAGACATGCAACATATTTCTTATATATTTTAATTTCTTTTTTTAGTTTCTTGATTGTTCTTAAACCCCTTCCCCTTGGGCTTATTCAATCAATCCCATGTCTACAATTTCTGTGAGGGTTGTGTGGACACGAGAGATTTAAGGGTCCATGCTGCCTCTGCAATCTTGGTAGAGAGATGAACGTGTCTCCCAACACGAACCTGACAGTATGTTCAGTCTTCTGCTGACTTGAAAACGTTGTGAAGCAATTACTCTGTTCTGAGACCTGACCTCCGGAGCTGACCTTGCCCCACGGAGGCATTTCTGATGTCAAGTTTGGGGCACCCATTGGACCATCCCATCAGCATATCTGACCATCCTATCAGCATACCTAACCTCCTGAGTCTTTATCTGACGTAGCCATCACAGGTATCATGTTGGAATAATGTTTTATTCAGAAGCCTTTCAAATTCTGAAGGTAAAAAGTTTGACAAGTTCATTCCACCAAATTTAGGTCAATTGGGTACTCTCACAGGTAAGCCCAAATATGCCTCTAGAACTAGCGCTAATTTATCCTATAGACATATATTGATTTTGACTTTCCCATTGTTTATCATAAAACTATTTATATTTCTTTATAACTTTTGATCCATCATCTCTGACTGTTGGGCCAGCAAAGCACCTTTGTGGCTCTGAGACACTATAAACAGGACTCGGTGTGCTTTCAATTTTTCATCTCTGCAAACATAGTGTTTGCAAAGTGTATTTACTGTAATGACAGAGGTCACAGAATGTTGCTCTGAGGTCAGGAGAGGCATTCTTTTTTCTAAGTGATTACAGTCCTTTCGACAGGCTGCAAAGATTTGCAGTGGAGGTAGTATGTTTATTGTGTAGTTGACTGCTGTCTACTGGCCTCTCATAGTAAAAGTTCTGTCTTGTCTCTCTCAACTGGATCTTTTGCTCCTCCCAGGCGGGACAAGCATGGCGAATGCTTGTTTGGTCTGGATATATATGGCTGGGGGAGCAAGATGTCTGTCATGCTTGATATTATATAGATAGGGATCCATCTTTGAGCTCCTGCATGACTCACAAAATAGAAAATGATGATAAGCCTACTCTGGTTCATTATTGCTTGCAGGTAAGTCTGAAAACGTTATTGCATCCAATTGAAGTGAGCAACAGCCCCTATAGCTGAAGGGTGTAGGGTGGCTACCTTTTAAATTGCAGATCCTGCCTCTTGATATCTTTCAGGTCTTCTTCCTCAGGAATGTCTGCAGACAGAATTGTTTTGCACCTGGCTGGGGCCACAGCATGCCTTTTTTGCCATCTCCTCCCAGGGCACACTCAACTCTACATCCTTTCCTGCTGATACTGTGGATCAAACTTCAGTCATCTCAGCCAGTGTGGACCCCGATAAACACCCTCAAAACAAGATGTAACTTAAACAAAATAGAGCATGAATACAGAATACAAGCCTAGTCTTAAAGTTGAAGCAGCTGGGGCAGTAAGAGACCTGAACATCCAGAATATTTGCTAGCAGTGCTCTTTGACTCTGTTTTTGAGCCCCTGCAATTAGAAGCGCTGCAGGTGCTGGAGACGAAACCCATCCAGCATAGTGAGTCACAGTACAGTAACTTCAGATCTGATGACGCTGTGCAGAGGGATTCAAGGAAATAACTTACAACAATGCTGTTAGACCCAGGAGTAGGATCAGCTTTACAGCAACTTTTAGTGAGATCCCATCTGGGATCTTGGTGCGTGGTCGTATTGGTGCTATTCTACTCCCATGGACTTCTGCTTTGAGACTACCTCTTCTGTCCATTTGTGACCACTGACTGCAGTGCCAGGGTGGGTTTCTGACTTTGTCTGGGGTGTTGTGGGAGTAGGGTTCAGCAAGTGTCACAGGATTCAGGCACAGGGAACAAACCTCACAAATCAGTTCTCCTGTGTATTCTGCAATCTTACTGCCATTTGAGTGAGGTCATGTACACTTCATCAGGTGAGACAAGCAGGAGCTGCCCGAAAACTCCGGAGAGTTGTTCTTAAAGCTATTCTGTCCATGTGCAGCTGCCCGAGTGGAGAGATCAGACATTGCTAATGTAGGAACTTTAATAGATTGACTTTTCTGTGTGAGAATCCTTTTATATGATTTCAGCTCATGTTGTTTCTTCAAATGAGCAAGTACATATTTCATTTATAGTTTTAAAGTAATTTTTACGTCTGGCTTGACAGCGCAGCTTTTACCAGACCTTGTGTGATCAACAGAAAAAGAGTTTTAGGAAGCACTAATAAGAGAGGGACTTTGGCCAGCCCACATATTGGTGACCTTAAGCACAGATTTGTAGTGGGAAGAAGCTATGAGCTTCCACTGAAAAAGAGTTCTTGTACTGCACTTTTTGCCATGTGGGAAAGCCATTGATCAAGGCTATAAGCTTGAACTGTTTATTAAGAAAAGTTACAACAAAGGGCGTAGGCTTGACTTATTTATTGTGAAATGTAAATGTTAAAGCCAATCGGCCTTTAAGGGTTGGTTGTCGTTACACTGTCTTACAGCATGTAGAAAGGTATTTTGTTACAGGAGTTTTTACAGACTACCATAGTAGGCACATCTCTTGGTGTTGGTTACACTGTGGGGTGGTAGATTTGCACTTTGCTTGTGGGAAACCTATTATACAATACAGCATGAGTAACATGGTTATGGTGACACGCCTATATCAAGGCTCTAGGCCTAATCTCTTTATTATGACAAGTCATGACTAAGGCAGTAGGACTGTCTTTAGTGTGAAAAGCATTTGTTAAAGCCAAAAGGTCTTTAAGGGTGGATTGTCATTACACTGACTTAAAGCTTGTATACTGGTATTTTGTTACAGAAAATGTAACCGATAACTGTAGTAGGCAAGGGTTTTGATATTAGTTGCTACCTGTGAGAAACCATGGGGGTTTACACTTGTAGAATCGTTTTTAGGAAAGGATGTTTTTTTTTGTCAAAAGTAAATTTGCATATATTTGTAATTTTTTTACTGTATGCAGACTGTTGTTTTGTGGCAAATCTTGTGGTCAATACAGTAGTCCTGATTTATTTTATGAGGCCACGCCAATGGTAAAGACTATAGTCCTAATTGGCTTATTGTGAAAAGGTATATCAGATGCCATAGCTCTTATCTGCTTACGATGAAAATGTATGATAAAAGCAGTTGACTTGGCAAATTTATTGTGACAAACATATGTTAAAATTAAAAAGCCAAAAGTTCTCAAGGGTGGAATACAGTGTATTGAATACTGTAGATAGGCAGGTATTTTGTTGGTCCCCCACCTGGTGGCCAACCTATTTGGGATCTCCTCCAGTACATGTCACAAAGGTCAGGAATCTGAGTGTAATGTTTGATGACAAACTTTCGTTCATCCACCATGCGAACGCGGTCGTTTCCTCATCCTTCTACACCCTTAAAATGATAAGGAAACTCCTACCATTCCTCCCCCCAGCACCGGAAAAACCCTCATGTGCACACTGATTATGTCGAAAGTCGACTATTGTAACGGACTCCTCCTAAATGCCCACGAGAAAGTCCTGAACGAAATGCAGCTAGTTCAGAACTCAGCCGCCAGAATTCTGTCCGGAACCTCCAAGTTTAAATCAATCTCTCCAGTCATACGCCAACTTCACTGGTTGCCAATCAGAAGTCGAACCAAATTTAAAGCACTTTGCATCGCATACAAAGTGATCAACAACTCTGGACCTTAGTTCCTAAAAAAAGTACTTTGCCCCTACACCCCCAACAGACCCCTGCGCTCATCCTCAGCTCATCTTCTCACCATTCCTCGCACAAAGGAAACATCATGGGGAGATAGACGTTCACAGTTGCTACAGCTAGACTATGGAACTCCCTCCCCCTTCACATCAAAACCAGTCCCACCCTTCTGACCTTTAGGAAGCTAGTAAAAACCTTGCTCTTCAACCAGTAGTCACCCATCTTAACTGCTCTTCTATTCACTCCACAGCACCGAGACACCCCAGGGTATGTGCGCGCTATCTAAATTGCATAAATAAATAAATACATTTTGTTACATAGAATCTCACAGATTACCAAAGTAGTCAAGGACCTGGCGTTGGATCCACTTTTGAGGAAGACCCTTTTAATTTAAAAAAAACTTGACACACAAATACAAACATAGTGGGTCTTGGGTTCAGGCATCCTCTGTCTGTTCAAGTGTCACTCAAATTCTGGTTCTTCCCAAGACAGCATAATACATGGGCAATGGGTTAGCCAATTTCTGCCATTGGCTCTATTGCCCTGTAAGTAACACCATTTCTCCTGATCACATGTGCACATTTGCCTGAAAATGAATGTGCTTCAGTGTCTGGGCTGGTGACCAATCCCATAGTTTTCAATTTTTTCGTTTACAGGTCCCTATTCATTTCTTTCTAAGAGCGCCGAGCAACTCCCCTAATGGTCCAACCAAGACACTCGCTTGCCGCACATTTCACATAAAGTGCTTCATCCTGTGTGACCAATTATTCTAAACTGGTTGGTCATCTTGGAATAGTATTGTTTATAGTGTATCTCTGCTTTACCTTTTCAAGATGGCCATTATGTTTAGAAGCATTATTTTGGTCACCTTCAATCACTACATACTACTGACATTTGCTTTCAAAGCCTTGCATGGCACCGGGGCAAACTACTTTAGGAAAAGAGTGAGCTTTTTTACACCTGGTAGAGTTTTAAGATCATCCCATTAACATATGATGAGCGTGCCTAAATTTGCTCGCTCCTGCAGAGGAGGTCGCTCCTTTCAAGTCCAGGTAGCACACTTGTGGAATAAACTCCCAAGCGCAATCAGGCAACTGTCTGACATCTGGCTTTTCAGGAAACAACTCAAAACATGGCTGTTTCAGCAGTAATCTTTTTTCCTTTCCCCTTGTGAGTTGGCTCTTTCCTTCCCACTTCCGCCTTGCTTCCGCTAGCGTCGGGACACTCTATTGAGTAGCTGCGCGCTTTACAAATATGCGATAACATAACATAACTACAGCAGCGACACACTATACACTTTAGCAAGCGAAGACGGCGGTCCAGTGTAATGATTTATCAGTGGCTACCTTGGTACGGTAGGGTGCATAGTATGTCATTTTTTTTCCACTCCACGATGCTAAACAAGTTGCTTCTAAAAGTGGCAGCTAGATTGGAACTTTAACACAACGATACACTATATGAAATGTCCAATGGTATGTTTAGTTTTAATTTTGTATTGCAAGCATATTCCTGGCAAGTTTAGATAACAGTACAATGAACAATTGGTCACAGTAGCAATTTTTTTTCAAAAACAAAAGAAATAGAAAACGGCATTCCAATACCAATGTAGCATAGTCTGCAGTGAATGCAATTTATTTTCAAAGCAAACATTCCCTTCAGTTTCGGCAACGCAGTTGCTCTTTTATCTAATGCCAATTCAAGTATTTTTCGGTGCTCTGGCGTTGGGAAAGGAAAGGATGGGGTGTTTGAGGTAAAAGTGAGTAAGTGAAGGTAGTGGACAAGGGAAAGGTGATGTGACATATATACATCTGATTCATATAGTAGGACCAATCTGGCCTAACACAGGTCAATTGTTCCAGTGATACCACATAGCATTGCATAGACACTGATAATGAATTTGTCGTCAGGCTTGTGCAGTAGTAATAGTCAACGTTTCGACCCCTTAAAAGTTCAAGGTGAATCAAGCCTTAGCATGGGGTCTTCATCAGGACTGTTTGAACAGGGAGCACCTAGAGGCAATTGGATACTCCGTGTTAGGGGTGTGTGATTTAAATGGTAGGTAGTGAATGCTTCGCAAACATATAATCTGTTATTTTCCCTTCCCCGCAATTACTGGTCCAGGTGGTAATAAGTGGCAGGAGGCTAACGGGAATTATAACCGGCCACTTGGATTGGGAACTGTCGTTGCCTGACATGAACAGATCCTCTTTCTTGTTGGCTTCCTGAAGCCTGGTGCCTGATAGTAGACAACCACTACAGGCGCCTTTCGGAATGATTTCTGCATTATCAGCACTTTGACAGACCCAGCAGGAACTTTTAGGGAGTGAGGGGAGGAAATGAATTTAAAAATAATCTAAACATAAAAGCTCACACTATAAATGCATTAGCATCACTACTTATGGAGAATATACTGTATATTTCATAATGCAATATAAAGTTTACTTTTATGTTCCATTCAGTCCTGCAGTACTGAATGACCCCCTAAGGGACCAGAGGTAAGTGTGATGGGAAAATGCCCAAACCTTTTTTAGTAACTGTGGTAGATTTCATTTATGTATGTTTAGAGCAATTTTTACACTGAATATAAAACATATTTTCATATAAAGTTACAGTTACGCAGTTTAGTTTTTTTTAAATTTATTTATTAAATACAAGTTTTAAAATTCAGTTAAAAAATACAACACAATTATGAAACGTGTCAATTCCAGCAATACTTATAATGAAGGCTCAAAGTATAGACATTAAGCAAAATTGCTCAGGCTTTAAAGTGCACTAGGAAAGTTTGTCTGATCATGCTTAATCCATATACATTGAAAAACCATGAAAAAGATGAAAAATTAAAAAGTACTGTTTTCATTATCTGTCTGCACTGGTAAGTATGGCACTGCTTCCCAACACAAAAGAAAATCCCAGGCTACAATAAAGAGTTTCACCTCTAGTTATTGCGTGGAACACATCATTCAACCACAATATTTTTAAGTACAAACATCGTTCAATTGGAATATTGTGTGCCCTGATCATACCAGGTGCAGGTAGCTGCACACGTTTATTGTGCATGTAGGCAGTGAAGGTCACATTGATTTCTAATGGGCATTCAGTCTATACCTTGTACATTTAGCAACATTTTAGAGGTAGTGACACAACTTTGACCACTGATGCTCTTTCTGAAGAGAACACACCTAGTTTTTCTACTTCATCTGACCGGCTGTAAAAACAAAAAAAATTCATGGAAATAGGTGAAATATCACAACTACTGAGAAATGATACTGCACAGAAATAATGGTGGTATGTCTGAATACTGGAGTCAGAAATATCATCTAACAAATTTTATGTTCTAAATAACTGTCTCATTAGTTGCAGATTTTCTATTATTAACTCTTAAGGAGAAATAGTTCTGTTACCGATATTTAGGTCAAACAGTTTGTGACTATGGTACTCTGGATACATATCTAAATTATTTGAGCCAAGGTCGAGTAAAAAAAAAGGCTCATGATTGGGTAAAATAATCTGTACAAAGTGGTAATTGTATATGTTAAATGAAAGTATGTATGTAAACAATAACTTTATTTTGTACATAGCCCTTCATATTGCCTTTTTCATTAAGCACTGCCAATATCAGGTGTTACTACAACCTAATTTGATGGTACTCTATTAACTGGACTGGGAAAGGATGGAAGCTGAGTTGGCTATGACATGGTTTAAATTGTAGTCTGCAGCTCGCAACAGATGTCTGTATTGAGGATTTAATTCAGTGAGCAATCTAGTTGGTTTATTTCATTTGGGTAATCTGCAATCTGTTATTAATATGGCACTCTACTTTTTCAAAGTCAGCGTAACAAACAAATCTTTGATTTATTATTATTTCACCAGTATAAATCAGCCATTCAGCAGCTGAAAAAAAAGTAGTTACTCTTGAAACATGTTTCATTGTTAAACCATTACAATTTAACAATGAAACATTTTGATGTTGAAAATGTTTATGAAGAGAGTTTCACAACAAAGCAATCTGTATGTTCTTGAAAACCTTCAGTCGGATTTAAGATAATGCAGTGGATTGAGCACCAACACAGAGATCTGCAAGTCACTGATTGAATCCTAACTAGGGATGGGTGAAGAATTCCACTCTACCAGCAGAGTTCGCAGAGTTTGCCTACTTCGTGCTCCATGCGGAACACGGAGGCCCGCAAAACTCCGCAAAGCAACGCAGAGCAGAGTTTTTTGTCTTGCACGGCTCTCTAACGATAAATTGGCGATTGCTTGTGAGACAAAAATCGCGCTGGACCTCCTCTCTGTAAGATTTGCTTGTGGCAGGTTGCGACCACTCGCGTTGAGAAATCTGCTGCTCGTGTTGAGGAAGCTGCCGCTCGAGTAGAATGTCTACTCGAGCGGCAATAAATAGCAGTGCCCTCCGGTGTGATGCAGAGTGCCGTTCAAGCTGATTTTACAGCATAGGACAATCTCCTGGTGCTTAAAATTGGTGGGAGCAGCACATCTTAACATACTCTGCCACTGGCGGAACTCCACGGTGCGAGGCAGAGTTCTTCTGTCACTTTGTGGTCTGTTGTGGAGTAAAACTCCATGAACTCTGCCCAGGCCTAATCCTAAATGACTGGACTCAGCTTTCTCTTGTCATTAATGTAAGCAGCATGGATCTGGGTAATTGTCATGTCTATCACTCAAGAGCTTGGTGAAGGCAATTTAGTTTAAAGAGCATGCTATGTAAAGTCAGTTGTTTTTTAAGTGTTTGCTCTTTCAGATCTGTTCGGGAAATATATGTATTATGACTACTTTTTCCAAGTTTGAAGGCTACGACATAATTTTGTACTGATCTTAGTTGCAGGTCCTTTATGTAGCCATAGCGACAGGACATTTATGTCACTAACTGGATTATGTGTAGAAACAAATAGAGATAATGGTTTCTCAGTCTACACATACTTTCTTATGAACAACTTTCGGGGATATCCATGTAATCATTTACAGTAAGTGTTCCACACACTAAATAAGAAGCATACTCTTTTATCACATGCTGTAAATTAAACGGTATCTCGAACAAAAAGCCACGATATGCACTATTTGATAATATAAGAGTTAATGTACTACTACCACTGTACCCGGTCAGAAAAATGTGTATATCACACTCCTCCTGATAGATGGCTGACAAATTTAACCAGTGAAAGACTGCCATTGTAAACATTAGACTAGGAGCTCTTGCTGGTAACAAACTGAATGTGCATGGATGAGACCCCGCCAAACGAATTTCACTGAAAATATGCCTCAAAAACCTTTTATATTGACACCACAATTCTCAAAATTAGCATTTGTCTTGTAAACATGGATTTTGGTTTTGTATTTCGGGCCAGGTGCTACTAGAAACTTTTAATGGCCATCTGATGTTACAAATGGTAATTCACCTATCGATTAAGCCTAGTATTTGTCAAATAAAAACAAGGATGGCAAATTCCTGTCTGTTTTATCATTTACTTGTCTCCCTCTAGACATATAGTGGGCCACTGCCACAATGCGACCACATTCTACAGACATTTATATTATCACATGTATCCCTTTAAATCTTCTTGCACCATTACTTTTAATCATGCTTGTGGCTAACTGAAAGGGCCAATGTGCTCGCTGTACAAAATTACAGTAGGGGGACGAAATGTGGCATGTTGGAACCCTTCTGGGTCACACTTCTACTGTTTTTTTAAATGGTGCATCACAAGCCTGTATAACCATTTAAAAGACAACCAAAGCACTCAACCCTAGCCTCAACATCTAACAATGCATGCAGATCCACATTATAATGTATACTGAGTCAAAAAGCAAGAGGGCTCACAATGTTATATACCACGTTACAGTCCAGTACCAGTATTTCAACTATGCCTAGACCTTTGAAGGCCAAGGTGCCAATCATTATTTCCAAAAGATGTACAAATTTAGAAGTGTATTATACAACAAAATCAGTTTCTATACAGTGAAATAGGAATAGTGCAACATACACCCAGGGGTTATAGCTCCAAGTCCCTATAAAATGTCAGTGAGTTTTCTTCTTTAACGGGCCTTAGTCATATTTTACCAGAGCTTCCCACTTTAAAGCATTTAACATATAAAAAAAATAACATGATAAAAGACTTAAAAACTTGAAAATAAATTTTAATATAGAGTTCCTGATCAATGACAAGATAATACCTAAAGAGGGCTAAATAATGAAAAGCTATTTTCAAGTTAGCAGAGCTACTTTGAAAACAAAGCTGATCACCGCTTTTCCAAAACTCCTTGAATGAAAAAATGCCCCTTTCCTCTTAACTCAGCTCAGGCTCCAATGGGTTAACTTGATATGTTGGTCTACAACGTTTTCTTGTGAGTTATTGACAATAGTGGTGCTTTCAATGCTGAAGTTCGAATGTGAATGGAAACATGGCAATTCGCCCAAGCAGAAACTCACTGAATAGGGCCCCAACCGGTAGGACAGATAAAGTCATAAATATAGTTTTAAAACAGAGTAAAGCTTTTAAAACAATCTCTTGTTCGGCTCCTGCTGAGTCGCTGCAGATTTGTAATATTTGTTGAAGTTCATATACGGTATTGTTCATCCTTTGCTCTCCTTCACACTGAGGACGGCATGGGAATGAGCATGCTTATAGGACCCCCATTACACTTGAGTTTGTCGGAAGTAGCAATTCTGTTCAATTTGCCCACCTCTGTCTGCCAGCTGGGGATCTTCTTGGTCGACATGTGCCTCCGAGCATGTTTCGTCAAGTGATCACTGCGCATGAAACGTCGATCACACACGGGACAGGCAAACTTCTTTTCCCCGGTGTGCGTTCTACGATGGCGGGAAAGTTCATCTGAGCGTGCAAACTTCTTATCACAGCCTTCCCAGTTACAGCTGAAAGGTTTTTCACCTGAAGGAAATCAAAGAAATGCGTTGAGTTAATTCTGTAACTAGAACTGTGTTTATATTTACATAGGCAAAGGTATTGCAATGGCTTTCCATTGACTCACACTGGGTTAATGTTTAAAAACTTATTTGTACAGTACCCATTTTTTCTTCAAAGGTTTTTAGCAACTTCATCAATGGCATTTGTTCTTGTGCAACACCAACACAATTACGACAGGACCGGGTGTCTAGAATAATTGTGCTTCGCTTGATACGATTATGTCTCAGTTGTGGATATATTTATACAGGAGGACACGGGGATGGCATGAATGTTACATATCTCGTAACGAGTATGTTTGTTGAGACAATGCATCAGCAACCTACTGAAGCAGTAAAACTTTGCCTACCACTGATTGTGATACTAATCCTACCCATGCTGCACCTATCAAAATGTCGAAGCTAATGTAGCCGTGGTCAGGTTGCGATGCTTCAATGCTAGCATGGAGGACGGAGTTGTTACCAGACTTTGATACCATGGGCAGAGATGTACAGTGCGTTCCCTAAGAGGGTCAATGTGTGTCACTGCTATGGATGCTCAGTACTACTGCAGACATCATGGCACTCCTTCAGCAATATAGCTGTAGTGAGATCACCATACAATACCACAGGGAGTCCACACCATCAGTCATATATTCAGTACAGGCCAAGGGAAGAAATGCTGGGATTTAATACTGTTATAATATAGAAGCGACTGGAAGAGGAAATATTGCTGTGAGGACAGACCTGGAATCAAGCCATCTTAATCAAGTTATTCAACACGCAAACAGATTACAAAAACATAGTACGTTTGACAGGGAATTGGCGGTGAAAGCTCTTTGAGGAACCATGGACCTACAGTGTAAATGCTGTGTGCTGGACACAGTTGTGATTTGGCATGCATATTCACAGTACAGCATCACCAATCGCCCTCCAGTGGTGCCTGGCTAACAATCGGTAAAGCTGAATATATACTAGGCAGTGTTTTGAGGAAAAATTGAATGGCACAGCAGTGCACACAGGCACTTCTGGATCATTTCACCTCGTCCACATTTACCAGGCATTGGAAAAAGGGTCAGAGGTTCTTCCTGAGGATACTGGTCTCCCAACAGTAAGTGTTAACTCTGGACATTACTAACACCCTAAGTATCACTCCATGACTCCTGGCAGTAATGCATTTTTAGAAGATCAAGGACGGAATCTGAAAATTGTTGCAATAGAGCTCCATTTTATGGTTTGGTTTTCTGAATAATCTCCGATTGAACTAGTGCATGGAGGAAGAAGTTCATTTTGAAGGGAAGCAAAGACCATTTAAGATTATGTGGTGATGCTTAAAGGGATGTGGCCCCTACTGGTATTATAGTACGGGTTTCTAGTATAGGAGACCAACCATAGTCCAGGAACCGGACATGCAACTCGCCCATCATGCTTCATAAAATTTCCAGTTAAGGTAGAGGACATTCCTGTAGCAGCGTATGCTCTAGTCTGGATTGACGGCCAGCAGGGGAGAAACAAAACGAGTACAGGCCTGACTGGGTATATTATGGATTGCATAGTGCACCTTTCATGGCCTGTGTTTAGTAAAAATGTTTAAAAAACCTAAAACTGTCTACTGTGACCATAATCTCATTTCAAACACGCCACTGGATTGTTTGATAAGTAAGTTTTGTAATTGGACGAGCCCACAAATGAATGAATGCTTGGATTACTAAAACTGTACGTTAAAGTATTTAATATTGTTGTCACTGTGACCACATAGGAATGGTAGTCTCTCTGTGGATTGTATAAACTGGGTATAATTTACAATGCACCACAGGGGTATTCTTTAGTGAAAAGGGTTAGCTATTATGACCCTCACCATTGCCCTATTTGCAGGAGTCCGGAGTGACGTGTCGGTGCTATATAACATCCTTTCTGTAGAAATGGAAAGGGTTGGACATGACCACCTACCTCCCCGCCTAGTGACACCAATACCTGTGCTCCATAAATATTACATTGGAAATATTAGTACTGGATAACGATAGGTCTGTGCACTCACTGCTATGCATGTGCCAGGGGAGGAGATTGCCAAAATTGCTGTTGATGAGCACGTCCCTTGCCTTATTTCTTTCTATCCCACTGCCGTGATGGACAGGAGTGCAGAAGAAATTTATAAACTAAGAATTGTTCCAGAACCAGTTAGCAGTTCCCTCTGATGCTGCATTTTAGTGATGTAACTTACGAGGACTGGTGTGGCCCAAATTCTCATACATGATTTATTTGTTATACCAGATATAGCCTGTTCAATTTTTCAATAAAGTACTCAGAACAATCAATAGAATCCTGAAAACCTGCGTATAAAGCAGTGTCCAATTATCTGCAACTAAAAGAGCTATTTGAGCATTATGCGCGCGAGACCGATAATTAAGGAGAGGGTGATACTGTGACCATGTATTCTAAAACCTTAAGTACCCCCTACCGTAATATTTTTTTAAAGAGACAGTGCAAGTTGCCTCAGTAGACTCAAGTTTCAGCAAATCCTCAATAACTGCCTGTTCCAAAATCAGCCACGAGGATTCTATCTTTTCACTAAATACAATATTTTGAGGAGGCGCAGAAACTGCAGCTCTCTGCAGGGACTGTTTGCCACACGCCACTGTGTTCAGTATTATAATGCTTTCTGGATTATTTTTTTAGCAGTAGGTCCCATATAGATGTGAACATCTTTTGTGAAATACTGGACATGTTAACTGCTACTCATGCAGCCGTTTCCCACATGTTTTTGCAGCTACAGTAAAAGTGGTCACTGATCCGTTCACTCCAGTCTTCTTACTGTTTATGGTTGCTCCAGACTGGCTTTGCTTCATTGGTTGAACAACTTGGGCTTGCTCACTGTTTTCAATGCTATATATTGCCATGCTCATTGCACTGTTTATACCTGACCTAATTTTGCCCACTGATGGTTTAAAGTCTGGGGAACTCTTACTATACTAGGTTTAATTTTGCATTTTAGCAAAAAAGACCCACTGCTATGTTGCCGACAGGCACTGGGTGTATTGCCCATCCCTTGAATGCAGTGGATGATATAGTGTTCTGTTTATGGGTACTAGTACTGAAGGGTCGTGGCTGTGCCATCACCCATCCAACCTGTTCAGAATCTAACCTAGAGGAGTCCTGTCTACAAAGGACAGTAAATTGTTCTGAGCGACTGCCTAAGAAGACTGATGTTAAGCCTGGGTCATGATGTAGAAAGCCATGACGAGTCGTGGAATGAGGTGCAATGTGAGTTCAGAATATGCTTCTAATTACGATGGGATACGTGTGAGGAGGCTTGATTTGGCAATGACAAAGCAGTTCTGCAGTCAGAGAATGCAATAAGCTTGGTTGACCAGGCGTTCTAGAAGTACATTGATCTTAGGCCTCTTGCATGCAGTGAGAGGAGAATTACACCAATGTGACCCTGTATGGTGAAAGGACTGCATTGCTGGTCGAGGTACACATGGCACTCCCACATCTAAGAAAGTTGCGCCCGAGGATGTTACCTGGCCAGCACCAGCAGCAATGTTCATGTTTGTCCAGGGGTTGTGCATTTCCACACAAAGCCCTTTAAACGTCCTGTAAGTCCTTGGTGTAAAACCGCAATTAACATTGTGGGTAGTTTGAATGGTCTGCCACTGTAGTGCCTGGTACACATACATTATTCTAAATTAAGTAAAGTTCACTAACTTCATCATTCTTTTTTGTTAGGTTGCCTAAACCAACGTCAAAAGCCCATAACGGCAGATTGTTTCAAAACCAAATAGAATAATTTTAGACTCTTTTTGAAACACTTTCAATCCAGAGACACCCAAATTAGCGATGGAAAAACCACAGTTCATGGGACTTAAACTGCATCTCATTGAGGAGACCAAATAAAGCTGAAACCAGTGTGAGGTTGCTTGTGTTCCCATTCAGATGAGTTGATGCCTGGCAATTGTGTGCTGCTAAATTATTCCTACTAAGTATGACTAAGCCTGGTGAGCACCGAGCTGATCCCAGTCTGTAATGGCCAACTGAGCAAAAACAAGGAGCTGGAAGGTGACCTGGGGTGACCAACATCCCATCCATCACTTTTTGTTTTTTCTCAGTGAGATGTTCTAAGTGGAGAAGGTATGACTAAATGAAGATCCAGGCTCTCACTATGCCTAGGACTGAAGCTGCTCCTCCCCGCAGAGGCCCTGCAAGGCTGACATTGGTCTGGAACTACTTCTGTCGTCATTCAAAGGGCACATAGCTTGACAATTAGTGCTGGACTCTTTGAAGGCGGACCAAGGCTGGTTTGCATAAGGTTAATGTAATGGCACAGTGAGCAAAAAAAATTGACTAGAATACGGTTCAGTTACTGAGGTTGAGTTCTGCTAAATGTGTATAATCTTTTACTGCCTTTGAAATCAAAGTTGGTGTCGTAGGTCTTGATGCTGGAAAAACGTAATAAAAATGTATCAAGTATTAAAGTAATGGTGGCTCATTCCAAAATAGCTATGTCACTGCCTAAATTGTCTTATCACCCAGCGGTTTCTATTAAAAACACCAAAAAGTCTGATCTCAGGAACCTTCTCTGGAAGAATTAATCCTGTTTTCCCAATGGGGCAGGAGGTGATGTTGTAGGGATCTGAAAACATGGCAGAGCTCTAAATTGTATTCATGTCTAAGGGCCCTATTACGATTGCGGTTTTTCCGCATCCTCCGGGCCGGCGGAAGCCACCGCCGGCCCGGAGGATGCGGAAAAACCGCAGCGCACCCACCAAAGACCCACCGCCACATTAGGATGGCTGGTGGGTCCTGGTTTCCATCCGTTGGCTTACAACCGTGGCGGAAAAGCTCTAATATGGTGGCGGTGTCTCTCAGACACCGCCAGCTATATTAGGATGGGCTTTAAAAAATGCTTTTCCGCTGCGGGTTTTCCGCCGTGGAAAAGCATGTGGAACTTCACTGCAGGGGCCCGTTGTGGGCCCCCTGGGTGAAGGGGGGTGGGGATGCACATGGGGGGTACCTATGGTACCCCCCTGCATTTGTATGCAGAAATCGGCAGGTACCGCACGGTGCCTGCCGATTTCTGCATACAAATGCAATGTATGCATTTTTACCATTGCGGCGGGTGCAGCTTGAAGCCGCACCCGCCGCAATGGTAAAAATAGAGGATGTGACCGCCAGGGTGGCGGTCACATCCTAATTGGACAGGAGGGAACTCCGCAGTCCTCAAGTCCGTCCGCGATCATAATGGGCCCCTTAATCCGGAGACAGTGTACTATCTGCTGGATAAACAAGATATGTCCATCGCTAGAAACACCCCCTCCAATCCTTGTAGGTTGCTAATGAATCCCTTTAGTCTGTTAATGAACAGGCTGATGTTGCAGGGCCCCACAATAACTTGTGCAATGATTGCACATTCCTTTTTCTTTATGTGGGCGATGGAGTTTCATCAAAATCCTAATAAAAAGCCCATAATTCTGTCTCAACAGGCTGCCCTGGTATTACTATGTTTAATGCTAATCAAAGACTTAGCCAGTGATATTAACTTTCCTTGAACCATTAATATGAATCATGTCAAAGCACAACTGCATGCAAGCAGAACCCTATCTGGCAACAGAACATTGGGTCCAGACTCATTCAAACTTGGTCGCATTAGCATTAAGGACATGACAGTTTGCATCCACTCTATTCTTAATAACCTCAATTAAATCATTGAAATCCACAGTCTCCTTGTCGAAGCTGCCTGTGATGGGAAAGAGCGGGTTAGTATCATTCACATAAAAATGAAACCTTGGTGTACTCTACTAGTAGATAGTGGAGAGGGTTCCCACAGATGGAGAGAAAAAGGGGGATAAAGAGTAACCTGTGGGGTCGCAGGGCTAACTTTGGATTCAGGTGCAATGAATCCGCCACTTTGGATATTTCTTCCTATTTCTTGGACTATTACATAAACCACTCAGTGGTATCACTTTCCTGACCTACCACTCCTGCATCCTATGTAACAGGATGCCACTGTCAGCGGAAAGGTCACCAAAGCAACTGAACACTTGCCTACTGCCCACAGCAGATATTTCCTCTAGTCAATTAGAGATGGCTCCATCCTTGTGCTGGGCCTGAAGCTCAACTGTCTCTCTTTCAAAGGAATATTTAGTGCTAGGTGCCACGTGAGTTGTTAAGTTATAACTTTCTCCATGATCTTGGGAATGGGGGGCCCGCTAAAGGTCATTCGTTTGTTGGTCTACGAGGCCAACAAATGGCTTTTTAACGAGTGAAGCAATTGTTAACAAGCAACTTCCAACTTCACTGACAAACCACATGTCCCCCCAAACCATTAGGTCACAGGAGTTGCCTAATGAGGTAGCCTGTCATAACCCCTTTGCCCCCCACCACCTCCCAGCCCACCCAATACCTGAACCGGCCTGAACAGCCGCTTCTGTTTTTAAAGACTTTTTTGTGAGTGTTTGTTTCTCGAGAACAATTATTACTAAAAAACAGCCTTCAATATTTTCCCGCCGAAATGAACCACTGCAGTGATGCAGGCCATGCAGTAGAGCCCTAAGGATTTCTGCAAGGTGGGGGGTTCCTCCTCAGGTTGCCGCTGTGCATTTCGCCGAAGAGTGAGGAATTTTGCACTGGTGACCAGCCAATTTTGCACAGAGAGACCAGTGCAAAAATCGCTTAATCACCAATGCAAGGCTCTAATAAGCACATTGGTGTGCACAGCTACACATGAATAGTGTCGCAATGTCAGTTTCTAAAGTAACATACTTACTAACCTGCACCACACATTATATCTAATTTTCTTACAGCTATAGACGCCACTGGGAAAACTGAGCTAAAAAATTGGTACACAAAATAAAAGGATAATTAACTAATGTGTTCAGAAGACTGGAAGAAGTAAATTCTCTATCCTTTCTGTCCCGTTTTCTCAGTAATTTGGTACATGTAATGGAACTACCTCGTAAAAACAAAATTAGGAAAAGGACCACAGAGAACTTGGTAAATGTTATTGTCAGGCTCCTATGCAATGCTTTAAATGTTAACACATACATGGCATCAGCTCCAAAGTAAGGCAAATTTTGACTTAAATGTGGTGAGTCACAAAATGTGATGTTAGCTTGGTTTTAAAAGCAATCTTGGTGCAAATAAATAGAAACTAAACATAGCAGCAATGAGGGAGAAATAGTACCTAAACTCTTAGCACAAGTGAAACGGCAATATAAATAAAAAGCTAACCTACCTACCAACAGAAACAGAAAAAAAGTGGTTAAAGTAAGAATCGAACAACACAGTCACAAACATCACGAGGGAGACTGTATTTTTGCCAGATGACACACCATCTACCTGTAAGAGCACAGCAAGGTTCTTTCCCAGACTATGACTCAGCCCTGATGTAATCTAATGAAATACACAGTAAAATAAACAAACACTCGGTTTCTCTGCCACTTAAACAGTAGCATGAAGAAATCTTGTGCAACAATGCCCTCTACCGCCATCTTGTACTAAATGTGTAGCCCCATAGAAATCGAATACTAGATACAAAAGTTTGATATACTAACCAGTGTGAGTGCGGAGATGAGCTTTCAAATGGGAACTTTTAAAATAAGTCTTTCTGCAGCCTGCAAAGTTGCAGACATAATTCCGCCGTCTGGAGAAATCTATTTGGGGGGCACAACTTTGACCAGAGGTAATGAAAACAGGTGCTGGTGCTAGAGGCAATAGCTTTGTGTGTCCAACAGTCATTAAAGGTGGCTGGCACTGCGGAGGTTGCGTGACAGAGGCTTGAGGAAGTACAAACATCACAGTTCCCTGAGGCACCGACGTTCCCATGAGGATTGGCTGAGAGGATGCAGCTGGTCTTGGTATGACTGGTTTGCTATTTGTGCAGGTCGTCTGTGCAGGTGGCTTAATGAAGGCAGAAATCATACCTGCGTGTCCACCAACAGGAATCATTTGGCAGAGAAGTGGGGGGCTCGAAACAGGCACGGAAACCAGATGGGAGACCCTTCTTTGTTGATCATGTTCAAAATTCTTTAAACCCTGCTCTTGAACAGGACAGCTAGGTTCCTGGGTTTTAACAGAAGGATGAACAGGGGAATTGTGCAAACAAGGCTGGCATTCTGGAAAATTGTCACTATACGAACTTTCCGTGCTAGGCACATCTTTTAAGTAATTGGAATGCTTCAGATATTGTCCTTCACAATGTTGAGTGGAATTATAGTTGCCCAAAGAAACTCTGGTTTCCACCTGCGGCGTGGGAATGTGATGGGGAGTGCAGGCAGAACTGTCTGCGGTGTGACGGATCACGCTTGTTGCCATGGCGCTGCAAGAGTGAGAAGCAAGTTGCTCAGTGGTACCAAGCTTGCAAGAAGTCTGTGTCTCCATACATTTGGCAGGTGTTTTGGCTCTAACGGCAGATATGGCTGCACACACCGTCGAGTTCGCTTTAACGGCTGCTGGCTTGCAGTACGTGACTTGTGATGATGGAAGCATTGTTGCAGAGGGTTCCACAAATTCAGGGCTGTGTGGCGGAGTCATACACTGTAAAGAAACACATTTCACAGAATTAGACCCTATATAAAACTAAAGAAGCAAAGAATTTCCATCCTGGCTAGATACACTGTATTGTAACCTTTACAGAATGCAATGATGTAAAAGAACATTGCAGCAGATCAAAAAAATTAACCAAAGTTCAAATGTGTGCCTCTACATTCCATTCTATAGGGCAGCAGTGTCTAACGTTGTTGCAGAGAGCACACTGAAGCCAGATGTTTATCTACATAAGATATGTTTATTCACAACTAAAAGGAAAGTTCCACCCAACAAGTTTTTTCGCCATTGAATGTCCCATAGTACAAAATCCTTGAATCATCAAGTCATTTTCCCCCCAATTGTATTGTATTTCAGCATTTATTTAGTGCTTACTATCCCTATGTGGGGCACTGAAGCGTTTGCCTACATGAGTAGCATACTACACCGTGTATGGTGTGTGGTTGGAAGGCTGTTCTTTTTTGTTTTGATCCTATGTGGGGAGTGTTTCCATGTTGTGTGTGATGACCACTGAGGTGCGGGTATTGTGTTATGGGACGCAGCCCGTAGCAGTGTGTTGGATGAGAGATTGATGTGCAGTTTTATGATTTTGTATGCTGGTATCTTTGAACGGATTTGCAAGTCCCTTTTATGTTTTTTTGTATAATATAGTCTGCTTAGCTTGTTGCTGCACTTGGTGGTCCAATCTTGAGATTTTGTTGTGAATTCTTGTATTGCCAACTTTAACAGCTGAAAATGACCACTTGTCAGCTGCCATCTTGCTAACTCCTCGCTACTGTCTGACACATTTCAAGTGGAAAAAGGCAAATTATACTTTATTGCTTTGTGTGGATGCACACAGAGAAAGCCCACAAACACAGTCACAAAACGTCATTGACTAGAACTTGCAAACTGAAACTAATAGTATTAACAAAAAGACCTCAAGAAATGTGAAATCAGGCAAAACCTTGCTGCTGTCTTTCTACAATTTATTGCCAAGAAACTCCAATGATATACTGATTATAGCACCTCAGTGTTTAAGTATTCAAACAATATTTGAGGTCTCAGGAAGAGATGACACTAGGACATTCAGGTTTTATTTGGAGTATCTTACTTTAAATGAAATACTTTTAGCTATAGTAAATATAAACTTGTTATTTATTTAAAAAAAAGAAACATGGTTCTGATCCGACATTGAAAACTATGTATGAATACTGTGCCTACTGTAACTGAGTTTCAATTCCAAACCTACTTTCACCTTCCAGAGTAAGCCTTACTGCTAACCATGCTACACTTGGAGTCTGATCTACTAAGTACCTGGTCAATCACACTGGAGCGAAATAATACTCAGTCTACTGATACACCCGTGGTAAAGGACAGCCCCTATGACGGACACTGCCCAGTAATTGTTGACTTTCCAAGGACCCAGACTAAGGTTTTTCACAACAATGCCTGATCTACCAGTCACAATGCTATAAAACAGCGTAATTTACATCATCAGAAGTGACATTGTTGTCTACAAAGCTGGCACAGATTATTCGCACATTGCTTCATAAAACCTTTTCTCACCAAAGCTGAGACTGAGAATATGTTTTGAGTATCTTAAGGATGGCTTACGTTATATTGCATAGCGATCCAGCTGCACAGCAGCCCACTTTCAGAATGTTATAAAACTCTGAAATAAAACGTGTTAAGTCACAGTAGTGAAGTGTGTTTTTTCCTACACACCGGATTGTAAATAGCTGCATGGTTACTAAACTAACTTCAAAGCACTAAACACTATAGTGAAAGAACAGCATGAAAGAAATTAAATTATGCACAAAGCCCATCTTTGCTACAATGCGCAGAATTAACCTGATCCATGTCAAAAGACCGGGAGGAGCCACCAAATACATGGTATTACTTAAGATGGTACATTTGTTTTTAAAGCCACCTTGATTTCTTGGGGACAGGATTCAACCACTGTTAGTCCTTACTAGTTCAAACACTCCTGTAGCCCGTCTGTCAAGAATTGTCAGTGAATAGACCTGGCTTACGGGCGTTTTGAGGCTTTGACAGACGATACTTCAATGGGGCAGGGAGGTAGAAGGATGTACCCCACTACCCTGGAGAACTAAGGTCCTTCATATGTAGAGATCTCCCACTTCATGGCAAAGATCTATGTGCCTTCATAGGAGCTGCCACCACGACAGCTCCTCTGAAGACACTGAATCTTTGCTCAGATTCCATGTTCGGTGTGCCCACGCAGCAAAGTTTTTGTTTTCCATAAACAAACTCCTACAGTGGATCTAAAAAACCACCAGTCTGTGACATGCTGAGAGCTTTCTCCCAGCTGGTGGGTTCAACTATTTTTTTCCTCTTCTGGACTGCCAGGCTTTCCCTGTTGTTTCAAACAGGAAACAATTGACCTATTTTGACCAATGTCAGTCAGTCCAGTGGTCAAAAATGTCCAATGGTGCAGCCAACGTCATCTCCGCCAGCATAAACATGATGGGTTTGCAAGACTCCAAATTGAACGAGTGAACCAGGAGTTCGGTGGAAAGGGTGCTCTCCCCTCCCTCCCACCCCCCCCCCCCGCATTTGTGGTGGAGTCTTGACGTCAAACTCTAAATAAAACTCTTAAAGCTTTCATTTGCAGGACTAAGCCACATCTAGCTATAAAAAAAACGTTGTGAATCAGGCCCCTGAGGAAGAAACATCAGCAACACTAAAGCATTGTTAGATTGAAGGCCCGAGGATTGTGTCACACATCACAAAAATATTACTTAAAAAAAAAAATCAGGGTTCGTATGAAGATGGGCATTGCCTCAACAATGTGAGGGACAATGTGAAAACGGGAATACGGTGAAACATGCTTTTTTTTCAATAAAAAATGTTTTACCTAATTTTGTTTTCGAAGGAAAAGTACCAGAACTGAGGTATTGCTTTTATCTGGTTTCTGGATTTATTAGTGTTGTTTATCAAAGAGCGTTGCATATATAACTTTTTAGATCGCATATATATCAACATTTACAGAAAGGGGTTACATTAACGTGAGTTGATGGTAAATAATGGTTTGGATAGGAGACATGCATGCCGACAGTAGATCGTCAGCATATTTAGAATTACTTATACTTACAATGTGGTAGTAGTCACTGCTTAGCAAGGGAATAGACAAAGTGTGGAGAAAAGACAGAGGATTCAAGGGCGCATGTGTTATGGGCTTGTTTGAATTACTAGAGGTTACATGTTTTTTATAGCTTCCATGTTTGTTGTTATAAGATAAAAAAAAGTCACAATATTTTAGAATTAATACAGGGTAATAAAACATTTTGCAATAAAATACGTTGCTTTTCTTATTAATCAGTTTCTTTGACGGGCATGTTGATATTTCAAGGATAGGAGATGTTAAAACCTTTGGCATCTCAAACAAGTTATTTCATTTCCTTTGTGGCCCATAGCTTTCAGCTAAGTTGTTATAAAGTGGCATGTGCATCAGAATATGAAATTAAGTTAAAATTTTAAACTGTGCAAGGTACTAGAGTCCTATAGTTTTATTTTAAAAAAGCTAGTTTGAAATTGTATTTAGGAGAAGAAAAACAACTTGAACCTCAAGAAGGCACATGTTAGTATAGTTAGAATTTGGTTGGCAGATAGCCATCCTTGCTCTCAGAAGTTATATACTTCTTGGGTGGCAAGCTAAAGATTCTGTAAAAGCTTGCTTTTTGTTCATGGTTCAATCCCTCAAATGAAGTACAAGGCTTGAATGTGCCAAGGCTTGTAAACACAGGCATTTACACATGCAACTTCCACATGTTGCATCGACAAATGCTCATTAACACATTGAAGCGTGCCCTATTGGCTTTTCCAGTGCAGGGGAAAACATACTAAAATGGATTGTTTCTGCCAACCAGCATGATAATTGAGCGTACTTTTCAGATGTAAAATAGTCCCTTGTGCATTCCAATGGAAGCGCTACCTGTAATGTGGAATGATACACCAAATATCAAACAGGATGAAGAGCCAGGCAAACCCTCCTGTAGGTGCAGTCAAAGTCCATTTTATGTGGATTTCAAATAATTGGTAACTGTATACCTGGCAGACAGCTGTGGTGGCACGTTAAGATATAAAAATAGAGATTGTATCACTGTGCCAGGGAAGAAAAAATGCTAGGTCGTTTATTCTGCCGAAGGAAGATGAAGAGGGAAATTGCATGGAATAGAGAATGCGTGTGAGCATAAACCAGGTGAAGGCATGTTATATAGGATCCCATAAGACTCCCTTCCTTACTGCTTGATCTGCATGTTTATGATCACTGTTTGAGGGAGGAATAGAAGAGGCAGGGCGCGATACATAGCATAAAAATGTGGATGAATCTCCATTAACAAACAAGTGTCTTCTACCTGGGTGATCCAAACATCATGGGTAAGTCGAGCTTTGCACATTGTAATGCATTCTCACAGTGCAAGAGCAGAGCTCAACATCTCCATTGTGGGCAGCAAACCTTACTCAATTTTACATGCTATCTGCACACATCTTTACTGAATGAGAATGTAGTCCTGGAATACAATGATATATAAAATGTAATACAATGTATACAGACTTCCTATATTTAAAGGGTTATCTTAGAAACAAATCTCTTACCAGTGTAGATAGCGAATGAAAATCCTTCAGATGGTCTGATGCATTTTCACTATGTATTGTTATGTCACTTGAATCTGAAGCAGGTGTTAGTGGTCTCATCTTCAAAAGGTCACCTTTTTGTGACCTTTGGCCCCAGGAGCTCATGCAAACCAGCGCCTCAACTGCTTCAAAGTCATTCTGCTCCAAGGTGCTACACGTAGACCTCTCGCTGTCGTGACGCTTTCTTTCCATTATAGATTCACAAATATCCATGAGGTCAACCTTTGGAGAAGCAAATTACTTAGTTATACACAAATATCAATCCCACATATGTTTTAATACCATAATGACAATTAACAGTGTGATTGGGGCTTATTAGAGGTGGGTGATCACAGCACATCTAACAAAAAATATGGGGATATCCTACACTCTTGCACACTTCTTGAAGGGACTGCCCTGAAAAAATGGACAGACCCAGCCAGCAAAAATGTCCCCCATTTTCTGGTAGACAAGCGCATGATCACTGGTTATATGAGCCTTGGAAGATGACGAATGGGCTGGGAGTCTAGCGACAGGAATCGCATAGATGACAGAGCTTACCCTATGCTACCATGACACAGAGTTTAGGTCAAAATTTTTTTCCCATGAAGCAGCTCCCACAACGTATTTCAAAGTTTATTCCATAATCTTTAGCCTCTCATAAATAAAATCCAGGCTCAAGTGTCACATTATGTAGAACACGTCACATAACCAGCAACACCAAACTCGCACACTAGCCAATTGTCGGGCAATGGGAAAGAAACGTCATAACCTTGAGGACGCCGCCACTAGAAGTAATAACACGGCACAGTATATATCAGAGATAACAATGTGCACGGGATGGCTTTCGCTATAAGAATAAATCAAAAGGTTTCCTATGTACGATTTTAAAATTTGTTGCAGTGCGTTCAAGTCAGGCCAGCATAGTCTACAGTGCTGGAGCGCCGACGCCAGGCTTCAGCCGGCTTGTGCCTGTACTGCATTAGGAACCTGGGCAGCGGTTCATGTCCTCGGATGAACTGGCGCGTTTACAGCATTATTAGGACAAGTGAGACGGGAAGCTGCATAAGCGCACAGCTTGGACTGCTGGCCCAAAGGATGAGAGACACAAACGGTCTGGTTTAGCAGCCTAGTGTGAGAGACAGCCATCATCACACTCGCAACAAAGAAGACCTTCCCTATACAGCGAACAGCAGCGTGTGATGCTCTGAATTAGAATCAATAGTGTGACAATGTGGCACACAAATGTTGGCTCTTGCGAAGATGCAGCCTGATGTGGAGTTTAGAAGAAGTAAAACGCTTCCTGGTATAAGCTAAACATCACACAGACACTTAGCAGTCCTTGCCTGGAGGATTTCATCCCAGAATCAGGCACTGGCATCGACTTATCTAGTCAGTTGTTTGACGCCAAGCAAAATCCCCGAATTATATCATGTTCCTTTATGGAAGAGCAAATTTAAACCTGTCCCTTGCATTCACAGATAGGCATCTCGGAAGGTGTTCTCCAGTTTGATGTAATGGCACTGCGCTTCAAAAGGACAGGTCATGGCAGGTACTTATATGCCTTGGATTTGAGAGTTTGAACACCAGGACTTACCAACGTGAGTTCAATACTTCAAGGCCCTCGTTAGGAGTGGAGCAGAGTAATTCCAATTATTTCCCTGCCCTAGAATCACCATGACCGGGGGTCCCGATAATTCCAGGGGCAGGAAAATAACAAGAATTACAAGTTTTTAGGTAATAACGTGGACATTGGATACACCATGCTGAGACCCATATGATTTCTCCAATAATTCAACGGGAGACTGCCCTCTCATAGCAGGTGAAATCTCCAGCGGGTTACCACTCGCTATGGTTGATCCAGTTAAACTTATAATTCTAATGGGCCAAGTAACTGCAGTACCATGATCCATCAGAAATAATGGGCCATTAGGAATGAGGGCCATAATGTGGGCATATTGGCACTTCTCAGAAGCAAGTACATGCATTTGTACGTTTCAATTTCAGGCACATTATTGACTCACATTTAGGGCCCATTGTTTCTACAGAGGGAGTCCGTCAAGGGTGCATATTGGCCCCATTCTTCTTCCTTATGTACACAAATGGCCTTGAATCAGCCTCAAAAGAGCAGGAACTAGACTTCCCTAGAATAGGGGGTAAGCCCATACTGTTGTTGTCATATGCGGACAACACAGTTTTAATGGCTTTAACTGCCAATAGTCTTCAGAAGTCTTTGAACACATTCACAAATTTTATTTTAGCTTTAGATTTAAAAAGTTAATTTTACTAAATCTTATGTCATGATCCGTGGACCAAGTCATACCAAATCTAGAAAGTTCATGGTGGAGGGAAAGACAATTGATAAAGTTTCGAATTTTAACTACCTAGGGAATGTTTTTAATAATAAACTGACTTGGTAACACCTCATTATATCTAGGGTACAGAATACTAGCCGTGCTGTGGAAGGTCTTTTCCGCTTTGCATGTAAGCTGGGCCATAAGCCCGTAGCGGAACGAATAACCTTATATAAATCAAAATGCCTGTCTACTGCCACATATGGGGCGGGAGTATGGGGTCACCAAAAAAGTTTGAAACTCCAAACACTAGAGAATAATTTCCTAAAAAGATTCCTGATGATCCCAAAAAGCGCTCCTACGACATTTTGTCATTCTGAGGTAGGGGTTGATTTTATCTCGGATCGAATAAACATTGCCCCATTGATACTGTGGGTGAAAGTCTGGCAGACGGAGGAATTAAAGCTCACCAGAGAAATTATTAAGGATTGCATGTTACTGGATAATGCCTATGAAATTGGCTTAGGGAATTTTTTTGACAACCCTAACAGTATAGATATAAGCACAAAATTGATTATAAAAAATGCATATCGCGCTGAGCTTGATAATCACCGCTGGTCAGCAAGGCGATTATTTCACACCGATCTCACTTTTTTATATCAGCAATTTTACTTGTCTTTTACTAGGAACGTACAATTTAGATTTTTGTTGACCAGATTTAGGCTTTGCACATTGCACTTCTTAGGGGCCTTCCTAAACAGGCCGGATGGTGCAATAACCTTCCATCCTGCCCCTGTGACAACCTGTCTCAACAAACCACCCTGCACTTTACCCTTTTTTGCGCACTTTACAAGGTCCCAAGAGTTCGGTTTTTATACCACTCTTAAAAACCATAAGACCATGTAATTTTCAGGAGGGTTTTAACTTTTTGTTATCTTTGTCTACTGAAGTAACATGTATGGCTGTTTTAAATGTTATCAGGATGGCACTATCAATAAGGAAACAATATGAAATGTAATCAAATTCTGGCATCTCCTTTTAGGAATTGTATTTTAAACCTGTCTGGAATTTTTAAATATATGTGAGTTATATGGTTTTATTGGACTTTTATGTATATACATTTTCCATGTGTGATTTATGTATGTTATACTTTTATGGTTAATTTTAACCGAATAAAGTTATTCTTGATGATGACTCACATTTAAGAGTAACAAAGTTTGTTTTTTATGACATTCGACGAATATAAAAACGGGGGGGAAATACATGTAATTGGACATTCTTACCAGGGTAGACCTGGTGGGTATTCAAGGCATGAGTAATTATCAGCTGTCCCAGCATCTCACTTCTGAAAAGTCCTGATGAGGGAATTTAATTCCTAGATACTAGTGCATCTCACACCTGGGATATTCTGATGGGACTTCTGAGGTGTAGTTATTCTCATCTCTCTCTAAATCTCCCATCTGGGTGTACCTGGTCAGAGTATTTGAGGCCTCAGCAATTTTCAGATAACTCTCCATCTTTCATCTAGACTGAGTTCTCAAGGGTATTTTAGACCTGACTAATCGTTTGTCAGCCGTGCGTATCAGATTTAGGCAGAATTGATCAAGTTATCTGAGGTATGAGTAATTTCACAGAAGCCTCTGTATCTCACACTCTGGTGGGCCAGACAGGGATGACTTTCCACATAGTCAATCAAAAGTTATAATTAATTAAATGTGTGGTTGTGCACAGATTAACAGCACTGGGAACCTAGTTCTGCCCAGTACAGCTTAGCAGGAATGTTCAACAGACCACTTGCACACAGCAACATCTAATGGATGATGCTGGGAAAGTGATACAAAAAATCACAACCATGCTATGTTGAAGTTCATTTTCAATCTCAAGCACTGAGTTTTTAAACAACAGTGTTTCACACCGCCACTTGTAGCTTCACTTTCCCTATGTAAGCATGGGCTTACAACTTCTTCATCCAAAACAACTGCCAAAGGTGATGTCAGACGCTCTTAATGGAAGATTGGTTTTGACTGATTTTGTATTAGACGTTAATGCATGCTGTTATGATTATATAAATGAAAAGCACTATAACGATGAAAAAACGTCGGTTCGCCTTTATTATCCACTTGAACATGCAAAACTATGATGAGGATGATGAGGATAACTCACAAAGAAGCCAATCCACACTGTTTGGTGAAGACGAAGTGACATCACACACTCTTTGACCACCAGTGACATCACAAAACTGTCCACCTAGCCCACCCTGAACCCCTCCGCTGCCTCTTATTTGCTAATGAAAAAGTAGAAACTCTGTGTTCCTCATTCTGCATGCATCATCATGAGACCAGGGGTTGCAAGGATTAATGTCAAGGGCTGCAAAGAGCAAGCCAGGGTTAACAGAGGCCACCCAGGTTACCCATAATTGTGCTAACCAATTGAAATGATCAAACCTTGAATTTCAACTGCAATGTCCCAAAAAATATCTTGTAGATGGAGATTGACATCTATATATATTATACTACCCGTAGTTACCCTAATTGCCTACATCTTGCCCCCGCTTCCGTCATAACATCTCCACCTACTTTGACCCAGTTCTCCACAACAGTGCCCTGCCCTCTTATTACCAAACCTAATCGTGCAAACAACATCTAGGGTCACTGTCCACCCTCGACTCTTTCCCCTCAGGACCCAGCCTATTGCAGCAGGCCTACGGGGTCTCGAATAGGAAGAGGGCGTGCAGCTACCGCCCACTCCAAATATAGCTCGAGCACGACGTCACGTATGAAAATAGCCACGCGAGGAGTGCGTGCGCTGCGGCGACGGGGCGAATGGAGAGGGCGCTGCCCCGCAGTGACAATAGCACCTGCACCGCCAGCAAGGCTCACAAAAAAAGCGCTCGCGTCATTTGCATTAAACGGTACAGTAACAAAATCATTGCAGTATGACAGGCGGTGCGCGAGAAGAGGTGGACCACACTTTACCGTTGAGAGCTTTTAAGCTGTTCACAAGTGTTTTCCTGGAGTTCCCACGCTGAATATGCAGTGAGCACGCGCCAACCACCCTTCACATCATGAGCCGCCTTGGGGAAGCTTGGCATCCCACAATCACATCATGTATGCAAACGTACTGGGCACAATTAACTATTTAAGCGGGATAACACACAACCAGTGTGGAGACTCAATATTATGGCTCCGGTAGTTTAAGACTATTTTCAGATGACGATGGCAGTAGAGGGTACCACCATGCATAAGAATTGTACACATATTACATAACGCCTGTTGTGTTCTCATTTCTAATGTAACCTGCTGCCACGACCCACACCCACTGCTGCAATGATGCCAAAACCACATCCTATGCGCCACTCGATATCTTCACATAAAACTCCCATGTTCAGAAAATAAACATAGCAAGACACACGTTCTCGTACACAAGCTAGGCAGACAATAGAGCTAAGACATGCATGGTGAGGATGACCTGTGGTGTCACTGTCATGCCTGCTGTCAATGGGTTAAATGCGGCGTTATGGTCTGTTAAATGCAGCCAAGAAATTACTGGTTGAAGTGTCGTTTTTCGGGGCCGTTGGCATCGGGCTGTGACAGACTAGGATGTTGTTTCGAAGATGGGAATGGGCTCTAAAATACAAAGAGGCACTTGTTGGTGTGATGCAAGTCAGAGATGTCACCCGCGTATATTACGGACGGGACACTGGGTTGTCAGGTGCTGAATGCATCGAGGCAATTGGCTGAGACATACAAGGTGGCACTTGCTGTACAATGGCAATGCTCTGCGAGATGAGCCGTGCCAGTGTTTCTGGATCTGTAGGGCGTGTGGTGGTACTGTAGGGTATGTGTGGCAGTGATGGTACTGTAGGGTATGTGTGGCAGTGATGGTACTGTAGGGTATGTGTGGCAGTGGTAGTACTGAGTGCTTATATAAAGGAGATGTATGGGAGGAAGGGGCACTGGACTGTGGGAGGACTGGTGTGTGAGTGGGAGCACAGGGTGAGCTAGAGCGGTGGAAGGATCTCTAGGATGGAGATACACAGCGTCTCTGGGGCTGGCAGGTGGGATGGTGGCTCGGTACTCACAGAAGGCGAATCGTCCATGGCTGCAGAAGGGGTCGCGCACAGCACAAAGAAACAAAGGAGTTGCCCGCCCCAGCCAGGCTGTGCATCAGCAATAACAACCGTGCCCTCAGCATGCAGGGTTGGACCTCCTCCCTGTACCAAGAAACCCGAGGAGGCGAGGCTAAGGCGCGGAGAGGAGGAGAGAGCGGGCGGAGAGGGGAAAACAAAACACACATCACTGCAAAGACCAGTCGGAGATGATCCACCAATGAGAGTGCTTATCTTCCAGTCGCTAACCAATGAGAGAGGCGACTGGCGCGTGCTCCAGGCGTGAAGGCAGCGTGGCTGCAGGAAGCCCGGAGCGTGCACCAGAAGCGACGTCACTGTCGAGGCGGGCGGCTGAGTCTGCAAGTAGAGTGAGGCTGAACTCGTTGAACCGCTAGCCTGGAAACTAGGGGAAAGGTGGCGGGGCGGGGAGCGCGTGTCAGTTACTCAGGCTCCGCCCCACTCCTGCCCTCAGGCACGATGCCAGAGACTGGGGAATGCCCTGTTCCGAGGCTCCAGTTGCAACACATCAACAGGGAAGAAGTAGGCGTCGCCTACACACCCCGAAAACTGGTGGAGATAAACACCGTGGGGGTGGGGCGGCGGTGGAGGTCTCTAGCGGGGTATGGTCTAGGTTTACTGGGACATTATTTCTACAAATGTTGTTCTCGCTACGCGTGGCTGGTTCTGAAAAAATATTGCTTTTGTTAGGACTATAGGTTGAAAGTTTTAGAATTAAAATAGGAATAATATTTGCGCCACAGCACAGGCCCCGCTCGGGTGTGGGAGGGGAGGTACGTTTGAGTCCTTTGGAGGGAGTTTTCTAGCAATGGCGGGTGGTATTTGGCAAGACTAAATATGACAAGACTCGCATTCAACTTGGAGATCCCTTCGAAAGGGTTTTAGGGCGTTAAACTGCATGCCAAATGACTACTGACACAGAAGTGTGTGCTAAAGGCCACTTTCACGAGGCAGGTACGCATCACATAAAAACCTTATCAAAGCTATACAAAGTAGAATTAAGACTTCACGAGTACATTGTACTCATGCACCACCCTTAGGTTGACCAACTGGCATGGGTGCAAATTTAGGACAGTGAGTGTAAAAGTTCAGGACAAAGGGTAAAAATTCAGGATAAAACTTCGGGACAAAAGGTAAGTTTTATAGACAAGTCAGAGGAGGTCGCGCAATTGTATAAAAGTAAGTAAATAGACAACCACTTTAGTACAAGTCAAAATAAGTTTATATTAGGCTGAGACAATCGTGCACTTCACGTTTTTCAGTATGCCCACAGCTTGCTACCTTAGACGATTCAAAACTCGCATCTCGCTTCAGCAGGTATTAGTCACCAGACAATGGTGAACCACACCTGAATACAAGTGTGGCCGCTTTTATTGTTGATTGAAAACTACTGGATATACAAGGAACTTTGCAATGCCAGCCCCCAGTAACAAAACTGCTCCACTCCTTCTTTCCAGCCTCCCAGGGAAACACCTGATGCCCGGTCCGGCCACTCCGTCCTTGCTACCACCCTCCAATGGTGCCCATCATCTTCACATAGAGCTGTATTTAATTTCTTTTATAGTGCTACTCATCCAAAGTATGTAGGGCAGTGGGTCGCAGTGCGTTACATCACACACACATCATATAGAGACAATGACTCCTATAAACGTGAAAGACAATGTATAGGAAATGTTACTTAAGATAATGTGTGCTACAAGGTGTAATCATTCTTTTATCTATTATTCAGTCTTTCAACGTTCATTCTGTCCTTCCAACTGTGTGCCCATCTACATCCAAACATATTCAACCATTTGCAAACCTATCCAACATGTATCCTTCCATCCATCATTTCACTCATCCATCCCTCCACCCACACTTTCACTCATCCATCCATTATTCATCCATCAACCCTTTCATCCCATCCAGCTTTCACTTATCCTTCCGTCCTTCCACCCACCCATCTACTCATCCATTCATGAATCCATCCATTGACGCTATTACTCATCCATCTTTCACTCATCCATCCCTTCTCTCATCCATCCACCCTTTCACTTCACTCATCTATCCATCCTTTTTTCCATCCTCCCCCCTTTTAGTCACTCATCCGTTCTTACATCCACCCTTTCACTCATCCATCCATTCACCCTTTCACTAATCAATTCATCAATCTATCCATCCTTTCACTCATCCATCCACAAATTCACTCGCCCATCATCTACCCTTTGTCTCATCCATCCATCCTTTTACTCACCCATCCACCCTTTTACCCATCCATCTACCCTTCCACCCATATATCCATCTATTTACATTTTCTCTCATCCATCCTTCCACTCACTCATCCGTTCTTTCAATATCTATCCATTCACCCTTTCATTCATCCATTCATCCTTTCACTAATCCATCCAGCCATTCACACATTCCTATACTTATATACTCACCCACCTTTTCACATTATGAGCTGAGCCTTTGTCTTCAGAGTTGCGGACAGAAGAGGCCCATCAAACTATTGACCTCCCTGTAGTTCCTAAAGCAAGGGCTTGAATGGGGTGGGGGAGGGTTCACCATCCCCTGCACATAGGCAATCTGAAAACGTAGGAGTTATGAGTCATGCATGATGCACAGTGCCAGGACCTGAGGTGACTGTGACATGGTGTTGTTGCCAGGACCTTAAGTGCGGTAAAAAAAAAACTGGGGGATCTCTACAAACGGGGTGTTCTATGTAATTAAGGGCATAGTTTAAAACACCTAGGCTAAAAATCAGTGCTTAGCATAGTGTTCCGCCCGACTGGTATTATGTTGTTTCTGTCATTGCATCCAGATTATATAATGAGCAAGTATCATTACACCAACAACAAGCCAGGACTATTGGCTTTGTCAATGGTTATTCGTTTCTTAAAATAAAGCAGCAACCATGGCTTTGTTGAATATAATATTGAAAATGCAACAGTTCTATAGTGATGAGACAGTGAAAGAATTATAACCTGTTCTTTTTCACTTGTTTCACAGGCTTCTTTATATAAACTGTATTCTCATGTTGCATCATGGGCGTTTTACATTTTATCCATCTAACAAAATGCCCTGCTGTATACTGAGGCAGGAGTAGGCTGTAGGAAGGTGGATCCCTGACTATGGTTACCCCAGATTTTTTGCCTTGTGTATAGCTGGTTTTTGACTTAGTTGGCCTCGGGATCCTGCTAATCAGGGCCCCAGACTATCTGCTCTCTCTGTGAAATGGACTCCATGTACCACAGGTACATAACTAATTGGATATTGGGTCACCTTATGAGCCCCTGTATAGTGTACTATAGGTACCCTGGGCATAGGTGCACCCAAGGCCTACCAGGGGCTGCCGCATATCTTTTGCCACCCCTGGCTGGCCATCCAAACTGACACAACTGGCTGATCACTCAGCTGGGGCAAGGTCGTGTAATCACCTCTTGCTTAGATATAGTATTCCTATGTCTAACCTTATATCTGCACACATATGCACCTATAAGTCACTCCTATGACAGGCCTTAACAATCCTGAAGGCAGAGTGCTTGGTTTTATGTAAGATGGTGCTCTAGCATGAGCTGAGCCTGTCTGCAGCTTTCGGAACCATGTCCTTATAGCTGTTCTGGGATATTGCCATACCATATACTCTTAAGTGCATTATGTACCTCGCGGTCAGATGCTAACTTTGGTTTGGCTTTATCAAAACATGTCGTGTACGGTGTCATACGCTTTGGAATACTACCCCCTCACCAGTTCTGGCGACGGGGGTAGCATTCCACCCTTCTAGAGGGAGAAGACATGTTACTTCCATTAATCCCGGTTAAAGTTAACCAGAGCCTCAGCATCACAAAATGGATGCTGCTGCCACAGACACAAGTCTGACCTCCTTCTGCTGGGAGTCCTTTCAACGAGGGAGGCTTGGACAATAGGTTTCCTGTCACAGGGAGGTGCTAGCACCACCCCAGACCGGAGATAGTGGATTGGGGCAGGGAGGGCTGAATGAAAGGAGATACTGCCTGGGGCACACAAGGTGTCCCATGCATTGGCCAGTTCAAACCGGTGCTGGGGCACTCCAGCCCCAGCTCTGGCGCGAAACTGGACAAAGGGAAAGGGGTGTAACCACCCCCTTCCTGGGTCCCACCCATAGGAGGGACCTAGCAGGTAATCCAGCCCCTAGATTTGGTATATAGGTAGGAGCTGAGTCCCAAGACTTTAGATAATCCTGACTGAAACTCTGATACGAAACTCTGGACCCTTTGACATCCTACTCGACGTAGAAGACTGAAGAATCTCCCTTGTGGTCAAGGAGTGACCACCCTGTGCAAGCAGGCACCATCAAACGCTCAACGGTTTGCTTTGTCGTGCTCCCGCTGGAGCTCGAACACAGAGTCTGACAAGAACCGGACTTCCAGACATCCAATAGCCCGTTCCACAGCCACAGCAAAGCTGAGACCCGTGGAGGCGACGAGAGACGTGGGACCGGCCATCTTGGAAAGCCAGCGAATTGCTTTCCATGCAACTTCTGAGGCACCCTCGAAGTTATGCATTGGGGATTGATATATCATTTGAAAGATCACATTAGGTACCATAGGTACATATAACAAGACTTAAAATACTTAAGTTCTACTGAACTTAGTTGTTGTAGAGGAAAGGGCCTAGCACACCCTGACTACAACTCCTAGAGAGGTTCTAGTAGGAAAACACATAGTGTAGGTAGGTGCACACATCACACCTCACTAGAATCATGTCTACCACAGGTGAGCCAAGAATGACTCTCCCTGTGGGTGGTGACCCTCCCAGGGCACCCTCTAGATATGAAATGCTCAATTTCCAAGAGATGAGGCACTTGTGCACCTCAAGGAGATTGAAACAGGGTTCCAACCCTACCATTTCCCATCTCATAGAAGTCCTAGAGGGGGCTGATGCTGAGAAGGCCTCTAGACAGGGCCCCTCAGGTCATGCAGAAGAGGTCTTGCCCTCTACAGATGATGCATCAGATCCCACTATTGTAGGAGAGGAGGGAGATGAACAAGAGGAAGACTCTGAAGAAGAGGTTTTCCAAGATAGCCAGGTCCAAGTTGGGAGACTTAGCCAGGCTAACCTAAGCCTACATGGGGCTGAACATGGGCAAGACCCATACAGACCTATTAGGAGACTTAACCAGGGGAATGGGAGGAGGAGGTCTCACTCAGGTGACTCCCACCACTCTCAGGCCTCAAGGGGATCCAATACCCTTGCTCAGAGAGGGATGACCTCTCCTGAAAGGAGAGAGCATCAGGCTAGGATGAGGGAAGCTAATCTGAGGCTTGAGAGGCAAGAACTAGAAGTTGCCCTTGCCAAAGAGAAGCTTTCCCTAGCTAGAGAGCAGAAATTGAGTGGGTCGCAACCCACTGATGGCAGCAATATCCCTAAGGATAAAGATAGGTCCTATGACAATAGACGCCTGAGTAAGATTGTGCCCCCCTACAAAGATGGGGATGACATCCACAAATGAATAGCTGCTTTGGAGAGGGCTTGCAAAGTACAGCAGGTACCCCAAAGTCAGTGGGCAGCAATCTTGTGGCTCTCCTTTTCAGAAAAAGGCAGAGATAAGTTCCTCACAGTTAGTTATGAGGATGCTAACACTTACACTGTCCTGAAGAGTGCTCTGATTGATGGGTTTGGCTTAACCACTGAACAGTGCAGGTTGATGTTCAGGGATACCCTGAAGACACAGACTCAGGACTGGACTGATTTTGTAGATTGTGCTACTAAGGCTCTGGAGGGCTGGTTATTGGGCAGCAAAGTACAGAACTTTACAGGATTCTATAATTTGAATATGAGGGAGCAGATCCTTAGTAATTGTCAAAACCAGATTCTACACCAGCACCTGGTGGACTCAGATCTGACCTCTCCACAAGAATTGGGTAAGAGGGCAGACAAATGGGTCAGAACCAGGATTAGGCCTAAAAATCAGGGTGGTGACCAGAAGAAAGATTCTACCAAGCCTCAAGAGAACAGTGTGGATAAATCAAAAGACAAGTCTTCCACAGGGCCCCAAAACTCCAATGGTGGGGGTGGGTCCCGAAACACTTCCTCCAACCAAAAGAAACCTTATTGCCATGTCTGTAAACGGCCTGGCCACTGGAAGACTGACAGCAGTTGCCCAAGGGCCAACAAGAAGGAAAACATTGCCCCAAGTAATACTCCCAGACCTCCTGTTACTGTTAGTAGTAATCCCCCAGGTGGTGGGAGTGCGCCCAAGAATTTGGCTGGGCTAACTTTGGGAACTCAGGTGGACTCTGGCCTAACCAGGTCCCCTAACATAGCTGCTCTTGTCTGCGAAGATGGCATGGGGTTTGCCAACTTCACTGCTTGTCCCAACACTTTGGGCAAGTACAGACAGGAGCCCCACATAAATGGCCAGAAAGTTGAAGCCTACAGAGACACAGGGGCTAGCATCACTATGGTGACTGACAGTCTAGTCCCCTCAGGACAACTTTTACATGTGTTCACCTATCAGGTGACCAACATTGATGGAGTGCAGAAAGATCATCCCATGGCAATAGTAAATCTCAGCTGGGGAGGTGTCACTGGCCCAAAGAGAGTAGCAGTGTCTACAAACTTGCCTGTAGATTGTCTACTGGGAAATGATCTAGAGATCTCAGCCTGGGCTGGGTAGAACAAGAAACCCATTCCAAAATGGTAGGCCTTCCAGAAAAGGTTAGTGGGGCTGTGAAGGCTACAGCCCCAGCTCAAGCAGAATTCCTTCCTAAAGAGGATGGAAGGGCTGTGATGGTCACAGCCCAAGCTCAGGCAGACTTCCCTGAAAAGGTTGGCAGGGCTGTGATGGTCACAGCCCACACACAAACAGAGTTCCTTCCTGTAAAGGTTGGTAGGGCTGTGATGGTCACAGCCCAAACTCAAACAGATTTTAGTGTTGTGAAGCCTGAAACTATGGATCACTCCACTCAGATAGAGAGTATTGGGGAGGAAGAAAAGTCTCCCTCCCACCAGACATTAGGTGAGAGTCAGCCTCCTCAGGGAACAGACCCTACCCCTTGTGAAGAAACTGCCCCAGAGGTAGCCAGGCCTGGCGTGACAGAGCCTCTGATGTCAGTGGACCCTTCCAAGGTGGGACCCAGTCTGGAGCAGGTAACCTGCCCCTCTCTACCTGCCTCAGTCAGCCCAGGGCTGTAGAGGTCAGGGAGGCCAGTGGACCCCAAGGGGCCCTCTGTCCACAAGAACACCCCCATCAGCAGATTAGGGGCACCAAAGCTAGCAGCCCTAGCGAGGTGAAAACTTCAGAAACTCCTGAGGGATCTCCCTTACACCTAGTTAGGAACCTCCCCCAGATGGACACTGGTGGGCACAGCCAAACATGGGACCCAAAGGCCCCAAACCTGACCTGTCCCTCCAGTAAGCCAACAACAGGGACCCAGCCTCCAGCTATGGGCAGCCAGAGGTTGACCCTGAGAGCCCAGTGCAACTCAGTCATGGAAAGAAAGGCATGTATGGTGGATAGTGATTGGAGAAAGTTAAGCCCTACATTAGTGGAGCCTCACTTCTGTACTCCATCTCAACACCAGGCTTTTACTTTGCCAAAACACATGACCGGTAGAGATTCCCTATGGTGGAGACCCTCTGATACCCCTAGGGTGAGGGATTGCTTAGTGGACCATGAGACAGGGGGTAACCATGCTAGAGCAGGTACTTCCTTATATGGCCACTTAGGCAACATAGGCTTACCTGGTCAAGGATAGCATTATCTCCTTTCGTTGGGGGGGGGGGGTTGTGTAGGAAGGTGGATATCTGACTATGGTTACCCCAGATTTTTTGCCGTGTGTATAGCTGGTTTTTGATTTAGTTGGCCTGGGATCCTGCTAATCAGGGCCCCGGACTATCTGCTCTCTCTGTGAAATGGACTCCATGTACCATAGGTACATAACTAATTGAATATTGGGTCACCTTATGAGGCCCTGTATAGTGTACTATAGGTACCCAGGGCATAGGTGCACCCAAGGCCTACCAGGGGCTGCCGCATATCTTTTGCCACCCCTGGCTGGCCACCCAAACTGACACAACTGACTGATCACTCAGCTGGGGCAAGGTTGTGTAATCACCCCTTGCTTAGATATAGTATTCCTATGTCTAGCTTAATATCTGGACACATATGCACCTATAAGTCACTCCTATGGCAGGCCTTAACAATCCTGAAGGCAGAGTGCTTGGTTTTATGTGAGATGGTGCTCTAGCATAAGCTGACCCTGTCTGCAGCTTTCGGAACCATGTCCTTATAGCTGTTCTGGGATATTGCCATACCATATACTCTTAAGTGCATTATGTACCGCGCGGTCAGATGCTAACTTTGGTTTGGCTTTATCAAAACATGTCGTGTAAGGTGTCATACGCTTTGGAATACTACCCCCTCGCCAGTTCCGGCGACAGGGGTAGCATTCTTCCCTTCTAGAGGGAGAAGACATGTTACTTCCGTTAAAGCTAACCAGAGCCTCAGCATCACAAAATGGATGCTGCTGCCACAGACACAAGTCTGACCTTCTGCTGCTGGGAGTCCTTCCAGCGAGGGAGGCTTGGACAATAGGTTTCCTGTCACAGGGAGGTGCTAGCACCACCCCAGACAGGAGATCGGGGATTGGGGCAGGGAGGGCTGAATGAAAAGAGACACTGCCTGGGGCACACAAGGTGTCCCATGCATAGGCCAGTTCAAACCGGTACTGGGGCACTCCAGCCCCAACTATGGCGCGAAACTGGACAAAGGGAAAGGGGTGTAACCACCCCCTTCCTGGGACCCACCCATAGGAGGGACCTAGCAGGTAATCCAGCCCCTAGATTTGGTAGATAGGTAGGAGCTGAGTCCCAAGACTTTAGATAATCCTGACTGAAACTCTGATATGAAACTCTGGACCCTTCCACATCCTACTCAACGTAGAAGACTGAAGAATCTCCCTTGTGGTCAAGGAGTGACAACCCTGTGCAAGCAGGCACCAACAAGCGCTCAACGGTTTGCTTTGTCGTTGCTCCTGCAGGAGCTCGAACACAGAGCCTGACAAGAACCGGACTTCCAGACATCCAACAGCCCGATCCACAGCCACAGCAAAGCTGAGACCCGTGGAGGCGACGAGAGACGTGGGACCGGCCAACTTGGAAAGCCAGCGAATTGCTTTCCGTGCAACTTCCGAGGCACCCTCGTAGTTGTGCATTGGGAATTGAAAAGCCCCAGCCCCGAGCACCAACTGCAGCGAAGATCACCTCTCCACACTCACCGAGTGCTGCGTGGGGCCCTTTTGCAATTTCCTGCTCGACGCGTCTGTCCGGTCACTTGCCCGTTGGATAGTGTCCTCTGTGATGACGAAATTTTACATTTCCAATGCTGGTCTGGTTGCCCCAGACTGGCCCTTGCTCCCCTGAAAAGGAGCAGCCCATCAGACCTTGCTGGTCTGATTCAGAAGCCATCTTCGATTCCTGCGTGGGTTGCATTTGCCAAGGCCTGTTGACTCCGAATCGAGATCCGACACCGCGGACAGCGAGAGCCTTTGTGGGACAGTCGGTATCCAGATCCTGGTTGTCGTCGACACCTCCTGGTCCACGTGGCTGCAGAGACAAGCTTTGCGACATCACCTGATTGCTCCCCGACATCGCCTGGTTCCTTCCTGGTTCCATCCTGGTCACTGGCTAGTGACCCAGACTCTGTCCTCTCTGCTTTCAGGTACTCTTCATCCTCGATCTACCCTTGGATCCAACCGGACTCTTCTCTCCTGGTCGCCTGAGCATCTTTTATCCAAGGCTCCATAGAACTCCACGACGAAACCTGACACACTTTGACACCTATGCACCCGCTTCCTGTGGGTGAGGTAACGCGAGTACTGCGGTGCTCCTGTAAAGGTTTACACTCCTAGTGTCCTAGTTTCAAGTGGTTAGCTTCTAGTCCAGTCGGAAGACTCCTAAAACTTTAACTTTCTAAGTTTACGCACCCATTGACTTCCATGTGTGCACGCGTGTGCATTTAAACACTGCACCCGCATCCCGTGGGCCTCCTGCTCCCTAACTACTGTTAGTCCAGTGTAGCCCCATCGATTCCCAAGGCCTTAGGCCTTACCATTGTTCGTGACGTGGTTCTTATACCACTATTTTAGTATATGGTTTAGCGGGCCACCAGGGCCTGTCCATATTTGTGCAACTTTTGTATGTTATATTAAGTTACTTGTTATGCGCTTGTGCTCCTGTGCTCATAAAGAGTTAATTGGATTGTTTTAGAAATAAATACATATATATTTTGAATATATAACCTGTGTGGTGTCCTTTCATTTGGTATTAAAGGGATTGAATATGGTAAAACAGCTGGCTTCACATGCCCTCTTGAGTTTAGCCTAAGACTGCTTTTGTCCATGCTACCACTAGGATAACTGGTCTGTAAGGTTGACTTTACAACCATCACCATAAGGGTTGTTTGGACTGGTGCAAGGTGCTCACTAGAATAGTGAACATCATATACCAGGCCAACTTCTCACATAGGCCACTAAATGCTTTAACAGCACAGACTGCCCCATTGTCATTCTGTATGTGGCAATTAGCCGGCATACAGAATGACAATGGGCGCGGAGGAGTGCAAGGTGGCCCCATCAGGGGGGATAAGGCTTCTCGCAAAGAACAGTGCTGCTCCATGTAATGGCTTTAATTACAGACAAAAGGCGTCCGTAAAAAGGATCCTCACGGACAACGGACGTTAGGTCCAAATTACAGACAGTCTGTGAAATTTACAGACGGTTGGTCACCCTAAACAACCCTGCCTCTTCAATCTCCTAAAGGTCTTTTTGGTTTATCTCAAATATCCTACACAGTGACACCATTTTGTCTTTGTCTTCCCCCAACTCTTGTGGCTAACGTGATCTCTTTACTTGTAAACAAATAAACTCAGCTCCCCCTTCCTCCAAGCTAATCCACCCGTCCTGCAGCACAACCAACCCAATTTCATACCTAACCTACAGTGTAAAACCTGCCATCACCTGTTTAATAGTGAAGAACTTAAACTCTATCTCATTCATAAATAAGATAACAACAATGCAGCTGTTCTCCCACAATCACATGTTAGAAATGGGATTCCTGGTTGGCTGAGGTATGCACACAGGCCAAGCATGAACCACCACTCTAGTCATGGTAAGCTAGATACACACTAAAAGATAACCTATGCACACCCTATGGTAGCTTGGCATAGAGCAGTCAAGCTTATGTAAAGAGACAGTGTGTAAAGTATTGGTGCAACACACACCTACAGTAACACAGTGAATACACCACAAAAAGACTCCAAACAGGTTTAGAAAAGTAGATGATTATATTCTAAAGAAAACAAGACCCAAACAACAAAAATCCAGCGTATAGAAGTTATTGTAAAGGAATAAAATCCGGTAAGGCGCTTAGAAGCAAGTAACTCTGAAAAAGGTTACTTTAGGTCGCGCTCGACTGGGGCAAAGTCAAAGTTTGGGCCGACTGCGATTGAGCGCAGGCTGGCTACAGAACCCATACAGTCCCCAGTGCACAAAGTACCTTTCCTGGTTGCAAACAATGAAATGAGTTGATCTTCTCCATACAGTGAAGGCAGTGAGCCCAACGGTCGGACCTCGCAGTCGAGACTTTGGTTCAGTGCTGCGTTGTCATCAAACCTTGCAGCCCGGTCCTACGTCTTCACTAAGCATTGCTGTCTCCGGATTGGTACTGAGTCGGCATCGAAGAGCACTTCATCGATTCCGATCGGCACAGTGGGGCCAATTTATCCATTTTGTAGTAAAACAGCTACAGAACCCAGTTTTCAGACCCAGTACATGGAGAGGGCACCTCAGGCACAGGCAGGACTCACAGAAGGCAGAGCACAGCAGCACCATCAGAATTGCAGAAAGTCTTTTATGTCCCTGAGTCTTCAGAAAACAGGAGGCAAGCAGAACAAGCCCTTGGAGTTCTCTTGGAGGGTAGGCTGAGTACAGCTCACCCTCAGCAGAGTCAGGGAGCAGCGGTTAGCAGGGCAACAAGCAGAAAAACAGTCCTTCCAGAAAAACGAAAAGCTACAATGGCTCTGTCGGAGAACGGCAATTGCTTTGGGTATCAAGATCAAATCATATAATAACAAGTCAGAAAGAAAACCTGCCTATGAACATTCAATTATGTGCCTAACTATGAGGTCATTCAATAAAACAAAGCAAAGCCTCCCAGGACAGACCAAAGACATTTCAATACCAATATGTAAATATTTTATTAAGTCACTAGCAGCCCGTCCCGACGTTGTCCGGGTATGAAATAGAATGTGTGTAATGTGTGTATTTGGCAAGGGCAATTTATTTTAAAATCTCGCGGTAGACAACATTTTTTGTTACATTAGAAAAGGGACGGAGAAGGCCCAGCTGCAGCCCCGGTTGATGTTAGCAGGTGCGTGTAATTGGTGTAGTGATCCGCCGCCTGAGCCCGGCCACAGCCCTGGTTGATGTTAGCAGGCGCGTGTAATGTCGTTGAATGAGAGAGTTATCAGCCGCGGGTAAATCCGTTTAATGAGAGAGTTGAGTGACAGCGAGTAGGAGAGGCTGCAGTAATTGTCCCCGCAGACACACTCATTTGCGTGTTACCCTGCTTGAGGCCCAGATGCAGGCCTGTTTGATGTTAGCAGGCGCGTGTTCCCCCGCCTGAGGCCCAGCTGCAGCCCTGGTTGATGTTATCAGACGTGTGTAATCAGTGTACTATCCGCGGCTCAAGCACAACATCGAGATCAAATCAACAGGAAGTACAAACACATATTTATGCTCAATCAATTTAAAAGCAACCCAGTTGAGTCCTTTAATTAGCACAGCAGTCTTTCAGAGAGAGGTTCGGTTCAAGGTCCATAAGTGTCTAATTTGATGGGATCAGAGCCCAGGACTCATACCCAAAAGTGCCTTTGATATTGGGGGTGACTTCAAAGTAGCTCTCTAAGGTGCACGCGGATCCCTTTCAACCCATTCCTGTCTGCCAGGGTATCTGTGGGGGGTAAATCAGTGCTTTGTGTGTAGACAGGGCCTATTGAAGTGTGTCATCCCCTCCCATTCCTCCCTGCCCAGGAAGTCCCGTCAGAATGCTGATGAGTGTTCAGGATGCAGATGAGCTACATCTTCCTGTGATTGTGACTATTGTGACTATCTAGAGGGAATGCACAAAGTGTAGCTGTCACCCAACGCAGACATGTATTGGAGATAGACTGTAAAGCACTCTGAGTTATAAGCACAGAAAAATGTCCACTTTCTAAAAGTGGCATTTCAAAAATAGTAATTGCAAGAAAGTGGCTCTGTATGTACTGGACCAAAGTGAGGTACAGGGTGTACCGAGTCAACAGTCCCCAGAGGTTTGCCAGAGGCTAACGTTAGATATAATCTTACTCTCTAAAGTGGTAGCTTGGTCGAGCAGTAAGGCAGTATCAGAGGACAGTGTAAAGCATTTGTTGTACACACTCAGTCAGCAAATGGTCTCACACACTCAAGAAATGAACTCTAGGCCAACTGGTTTGTATCAAAAGATATACTTGTTTTATTTTAGAACCAACAAGGTATCAAAATAGAATTAATTACTTTAATTATATACTTTTCAAATAGGCAATAGACTTTTTGATTACAATAGTTACAGTTGTTGCAATAGACAACACAATTTCAAACACGATGCAACATTGAGCTCAATGGGAATTTCTAGTTAAATGCAATTAGTTACTTTGTAGATTACTTTTCTAACCACAGGACTGGATCCTAGATTCAGTCCTGGGACATTTCCTGTAAACAGTTAAGTAAAACCGTTTTGGTTACAGTGGTGATTTTTAAGGAATATTATTGTATTTTAAAAGTTGACAGAAACTTTTTTGCATAGAATCACCAATGTTATCCTATGGGAGGAAATTCACTTAGCAGGTAAGTAGTGTTATGATTACTTTTTCTTACTCAGTGTTGGATCCTGGATCCAGCGCTGGTGCATCTCCTGTAAACAGTTGAAAGAATGCGTTTAAGTCATACAGGCGATTTTTAAGGAATATTTGTAGTTTCTGAAAATTGACACATGGAAACTTGTCTGGTGAAAACCAGAGAATGGATTCCTATGGAAGGAAATCCAAGTTACTGGTAAGTACGGTTAAGATTACTTTTCAGGGTCAGTGCTGTGCTACAAGATGAAGCATTGGGTTCTCTCCTGATAACAGGTGAGTAAATCTGAATTCGTTGTTCAGCTGATTTTAGGTGAATATTTTAAAGTTTCAAAACTCCACACTTCAAAGAATTTCCAAGTGAAACCAGTCAATGTTACCCTATGGAAGAAAAGTGGGTTATCGGCTTTTGGGTAAGTACTCGACTGGTAGAGTTAAGGTTCTGGGCATAGACTCAGGGGTCTCCCAGAGTCAGGTAGGTACAGTTGGTACACCCTCAGCTGCACAGGGGCAGCCGGGTGCAGAGATAGTTAGGCCCAATGTTATCCAATGAGAGGTAGGGGGCCTTTGGTTGGTGGCTGCTGGCAAGCAGGCCACACGGCTGTGGGAGCTGAGCTCCTGGTCACTTGTTCAGGGCAAATGGGGAAGTAGATTAGGACAAAGGTTGCACTGCCAGGGGCACTCAGGCGGCTGGGCGCCGAGTGCCTTTGAGCCGCCGGGCGCTCACTGTTATTTAATGGAGATCGTGGAAAGTGAACAAAGGCTGCAGGCTCGGGGACGGAGATTCTTCAGGAGCGACCAACACTTCGAGGGGTAAGTTGGGATCTTGGAGGATATTGGGCACAGGGGACCGGAGTTGGGCACAGGGGACCGTGGGGCGCCAGATGCAGGGGTGTCTTTTGACGTCGGGAAATCTTACCCTCTGCTGGTCATGGTTGGAGGGGTCCCTGGTTGTGTGGCTCCAGGCATCGTCTGGGTCGTCGAGGAGGGTCCTTGGGCACTGGATTTCAGGTCACAATAGCCGGGGGGACGTCCTCTGGGTCTTTGTCCAATCAGGCACAGGCCGGGCTCGATGGGTGCGGAGTGGGCTGGATTCGCGGATCCTGGCTGGCACCATGGGTGTTGCTGGTTTGAGCAGAACACTGCTCATGGAAGTCTCAGTCTCTAGATGAGCAAGGCAGGCAGGTCCTCCGGGGTTTTCAAGGTTGCTCTCCGCAGGAGACGTCGGGATTTTGCAGGAGCAGGTTCAAAGATCAACAGGCCAGTAAGGCTGGGGCCAAGTCAGTTGTTGTCGTCCTTTTGTTAGCAGCTGCACGGCAGGTCATCCTTCTTCTTGTTCTTCTTCTTGTTTTGAAATCGGGATCTGAGGAAGGGAGGTTCAGGGTTCCCCTAAATACTAAGTTTAGGGGCTTTACAGGTAGGGTGAGGGCAGGGACCAATGTGAAGAACCGGGGTTTAACCCAGCGGCATCAGGGACACGCCTAAGATCTTCGAGTTCACCTGTCTTGGTATTCAAAGACACGGAATACTTCTGGATGGCGTTAGAGACCACCCACTGCACAAAATTCTAGCCAATAAGATACATTTTCAAACAAAGTATCACATAGCAAAAACTCAATTTACAGTTTCCCAACCCAAAAGTTAATTATTAGGAATGTCCCAAATTCAATCTCCACAAGCCGGACAAACCTATAATTGAAAGCATAACCCATGTAATGAAGAAACATAAAAAAAGAAACAGTAACAGATGCTGAACAAGATAAAGCATGTGCAAGGAAACTAAAAAGTTAACGATGTCCTGAACATTGATTGGCAATCTCAGATAAAGATCGATCAGGGAAATTGGCTTTGCGAGGTCAGTTTCAGTCAAAAAGAAACCTTGTTAATGTATACATGAACTAAGAAGGCCAGGCCACTTCGTTCGCCAGGTTACCTTTGCAGGCCTACGTGAGGGAAACGCAAAATGGTGGCACAGAACAAAATGGAGTCAGACTCGAGAATTACAGAACCTCAGACCCTCCTTTTGCCATTACGTAGGCAATAACCTAAGACTCATGTTAATCTGAATCTAGGTCTATATCAATATTCATTAGGTCATCAAAGTGTTGCTGTAGCATCATTTTATTATTCTCTACTTCTCTCGGGACAGATCTCCGAACACACATAGTAGCACAAAGACTACAAATGGCGGGACCACACTGGATGCAAAGACAACAAGAGAAAAGGATGGCTAAAACCATACCAAGGAATGTCAGAATCTTCCATACCCACTTAGACAGCAGTCTCCAAAACCATCCCGTCAATGACCAGTCTCCTTCGTCTACATGGATAGACTCAGAGATCTTATGCAACCTAGAGATGGCTTGGTATACTGTAGGGGCATTATCTGGTATGTAAACACAGCAACTGGATCCAATCAATTTACATACTCCTCCTCGATCTGCAAGTATGATGTCTAATACCATACGATTCTGAAAAGTCATAAGGCGGTCCGCTTGAAGCTCAGCTGTAACATTACTAAGAGCACCTGCTGTCTCATTAATAGTAGCTTCAACAACGTGGACAAGCTGTCGAATATGCCTACTATTGATCATAGGACCCCAAAAGGACAGGAAGCCCTTGAAGAAATCTCCTACTTCATGTGCTGCAGTATCTTCCTGATTGAAGACACCTCTACCATATCTTGTTCTATGATAGTCTGAAGCAGTAGTGTATGTAGGGGGAAGCAAAAACGCCACATAACATGTTCCTGAAAAATCAGATGGCAACCATGTGTAGGCTCTGTCATGACAAACAAAATATGTGCCTTTAGCTGGCACAAACGGTGGAGAAGTCCGGGATGAATAGACATAGGTTTGAGCACACACACTTTTACCTAGCTGAGCTTTCTGATTCCGACCAGTACCTTGCAAACAAAAATGGCCTCGGTGGGGTACAATCCAAATAGGGGGAGACCTTTTTCGTCTCTTTTTCTCTGTCAAGCTGGTACTATATCCAGTCACGTTCCAACCAACATAAGCCTGCACCTCATCCTTAGGGATAGTATTCCTAAGGATAGGGCTAGTATTATATGCATCAATATCTCGGATCATAGCTACTATTCCCCTTATTAAGGCACTATTGCTGGAGTTATCTTTAAGGGAATGTAAGGGGCGTACCTCATTTGCATAGATAAACATGGTCTGTAAAGCCCACACAGACCCATTAAAAGAAAATGGCAACACCAAATATGACATACCTTTATCTTTCGTATGAGGCATAAGACCACAAACCCAACAATTAGTGGTATTTACTACTAACTGATGCTGATGCAGCAACTGTATGAACGAGTTGTTCACAAATTCTGATCTCCTTGTTTGCTCATGTTCAGGCAACGTATAAAATTGATGCAAAGAAACAGTAGTGAAAGAAAGCATAGGTGGGGAGGTGGGTGCAGAGGTCTGTTGTGTAACATAGACAATCCAACCCACACAAGCTAATGTGATACTTAAAAACATCAAAAAGCACAATATTATAAAACATTTGCTACATATCAATGTACAAAATCTTGTCTTAAGATCTATTCTCTCAACATCTCTTTCAGTTACAACAGACTCCATCCTCTAACGTGCTGCTCGCTGCAATTTTCCTTCTTCACTCAAGTGTGCGTCCAGGCGTCCTAGACGTCCCTAGAACCGCAGACCTTTCGTCAATACGCGGGCCACCCCTTAAGTCTTATACCGCGACCCTGCAGCTGAACCCGGATGGTGGCTCAAAAAAGAAAAAGAAAAATAGTCTCTTGTCTGAAAGAGTGTAATTCACAAAAAAATTCAAATTTTATTTGTCCTTTTTAGACCTTAAGTTGTATCGTTCTTTACCAGGCACAGTTTGATCCTGAAAGAGTGTCTCTGGATGCGTAGTATCAAATCTCAAACACGGCGGCACAGCTTCTTGCAAGACTTCATTATCCGCACGTTCTGACTGAGTCCATTCCAGATGTGCATCGCTAAAAGGTACAAATCTTGGAACTCTTTCACTCTCGGAATCGGCAACACCTTCCCGGACCCACTTATTGTACGGTGAGGGCAAAGGTATCTTCTTGCAATGGGTCCCATGTACCCAGTTTTTCTTGCCGAACACCTTAATAGCAGTCCGAGTTGATAATAGGACTTGGTATGGACCGGTCCATCTTGGTTCCAAGTTCTTTGACCTCTGGAAATTCCTGGTTAGAGTACAGTCGCCAGGTTGGATTGTGTGGCCTGCCTCTACAGAAACTGAAGGCAAAGTGTCATGGACCTGTTGGTGAAGAACATGCAATTTAGCAGTCAAATCATGTAAGTAGTTAACCAACATAGGGTACTCGTTATCACTGTACTTCTTAGGCCTCGGCACACCCCAGACATTCTCCGGGCGTCCAAAAACAATCTCGTATGGGCTAAGTCCCACGCGAGAATGTACTGTCGTTCTCGTGGACAAAAGTGCCAATGGTAAGGCATCGGGCCATGTAAGACCAGAGCTCGCTTGCACCTTGGCCAACTTCAGCTTCAGAGTGCCATTATAGCACTCGACCAGGCCTGCTGACTGGGGGTGATTTGCAGCGTGAAATTTCTGTTTAATACCCAGACCCGCAATACTTTCTTCATAATCTGACACCCAAATTCACTTCCATTATCACTCCATACCATCCTCGGCAAGCCATATCTGGAAAAAAATTCTTTGAGCAAAACCTTGGCTGTAGACAAGTCAGTATTATCCTTTAGGGGGTAGGCCTCTATCCATCTGGAAAAGGCACAAACAACCACAAGTTATAACTACAAGTTATTGCATCTTTCCATATGAATGTAGTCTATCTGCAGCACCTCGAACGGATACGTTGGAGGAGCAAAATGACCCGCTGGAGTTGGGGTTCCCTTTCCAGGATTATGCATCAAGCAAATCATGCAGTGTTTAACCAAATTCTCAGCACACTTAGGAATTCCACCATTCTGCCATACCGGAGCCAACAACTTACATATCTCTTTTGAACTAATGTGAGCCAGCTCATGAGCCATAGTAACCACCAGGAGCACATATGCATCCGGCAACAACCATCGCTGGTGCTCTGACAACTCAACCCAACAGCCTGTTGAATCCAACATTCCCGTACTCTCTCTCCACATACTCAATTCTTTCTCAGTAGCTTCTGCCTGAATCATCTTCACACTTTCTGTTGCATCTTCACACATTCCTCCTTCCACAACCCATCTTGCAGGACCTGCAACATACATCCAACTCGTCACATCTTTCGCTGTTTCTCTCGCTACTTCATCTGCAAACGCATTGCCTCGACCCACATCATCCGTAACCTTCTTATGCGCACTACACTTTACCATCGCAATTTGGGTCGGCAAAGTAAGTGATTCAAGAAGTTCACTCACTAATTGTCCATACTGAATTTTCGTACCATGGGAAGTAAGAAATCCTCTCTCTTTCCACAAACGACCAAAACTGTGAGCCACGCCAAATGCATATTGGCTTTCAGTAAAAACATTCACTCTCTTTCCTTTTGACAACATAAACGCTCTAGTCAATGCTATCAACTCCGCTGCCTGTGCTGGATTCTGTGCAATACGTGCTGTTTCAACAATCGTATGCAAAGTTGTGACAGCATATGCTGCAGTCGTCTCTCCATTCGGAAGCTTAAAGCACGAACCATCTACCCAAAGGGTACCATCAGGATTCGAAAGAGGAGTATCTTTCAGATCAACTCAACACTTCGTTTCCTCCTCTGTCCGGAGAAAACAGTCATGCTGTTCCTACAAAAATTGGCAACAATGTAGCTGTATTCAATGTGTTGCACCGCTTGATGTGCACATGACTAGCCAAAAGCGTCAACTCATAACCTGACAAACATGCACTGGTAAGATGTTGAGTCTTTGTTTTGTTCAATAGGGTATCCACTGCATGTGGAACCATCACAATCATGTATTATCCAATACCAAACCAGCAGACTGTCAAATAGAAACAGCCGCTGCCGCTGTAGCTCTTAGACAACTAGGCAATGCCCTACCTACCGGATCTAAAGTGGCTGAAAAATACGCACATGGGCGCTGCTTGTCTCCAAATTGTTGCGTCAACACTGACAACGCACAACCTTCTCTCTCGTGTACATAAAGTGTAAAAGGTTTACTATAGTCGGGGGTACCCAACACCGGAGCAGAACACAATGCATCAAGCAATTCAGAAAAACTCTTCTGACATTCGTCAGACCAAGGAAGAGGGTGTGGTGTGTCCTTAAGAGTAAGTGCCAACAAAGGTTTTGCTAACAAAGAAAAATTCGGAATCCACTGTCTACAATACGAGGTGATACCTAAGAAGGCACGCACCTCTCTCTGTGTGCATGGCACAGTCATTTGGGCAATCGCTTGAATACGCTCTGGGGTCAATCGTCTTCTCTCCTTCGACAAGAGATGACCTAAGTAGGTGACTTCTTGTCGGCAATACTGCAACTTCGAAGGTGACACTTTATGATGAAGGTCAGACAGGTGTCGCAACAAAGAAAGAGTAACTTCTTTAAAAATCCTTTCATCATCAGCAGCAACCAACAGATCATCAACATACTGGATAAGAGTAGCACCAGAAGGCAATGCAAAAGTATCAAGCTGAGTTTTCAAAGCCTGACTATAAATGGAGGGACTCTCACAATAACCTTGAGGAGCGCGTTTAAACCGGAAACTGCGACCTCCTAAAGGGAAGCCAAAAATATCCCTACTTTCCTCAGCAATCGGAATACTGAAGAAAGCGTTCTTCAGATCAATAACAGAAAACCAAGCAGCTGAGGCAGGGATCATAGTCAATAAAGCAGTAATGTCTGGAACAACAGGAAACTGTGGCACAACAATCTTATTGACCTCTCGAAGGTCAATCACAAACCGATACACAGGTGGCTGAGAAGAGTCAGTACGCTTAAGGACAGGCAGAAAAGGACTATTACACACATTGCCTCTCATTTCTTCAACCACACCTTTCTCAACCAAATCATAGATGATCGCTAAAAGAGCTCTTTCGCCATCACTGGAAATTTTGTACTGAGGAATGCGAGGTAATTTAGCATTCGACTTAAGGGTAACAACGTAAGGTGGAATCTGCAAGAGACCAACATCATTTGGACCTGTAGCCCAAAGTGTATCAGGGAGAGAACGCAGTTCCAGTGGAAGGTGATCCTTGGACAGATACATCTGGGAAATCACTTTCTTACCCACTGTAAGATGTACTCCCAAAGGAGAACAATGTAATGTCGCATGCAATCTTTTCAATAGGTCCAAACTCAACAAATTCTCGCCACAGCCAGTCGTTAGAATAAGGGGAGCCTCCAATTCACAAGGACCAATAGAAAGGGGCAAAGGACAAGAAACCGGGTTACGAACTGGGGCGCCAGAAAATCCTACCGAAACATTAGTCAAGCCAGACAAGGGTGCGCCAGGGAGTTTAGAGTGCATGATAGAACTCTTTGCTGCACCAGTATCCAAAAGAAAAGGTTCTGCCACACCTGATGTAATCACTTTAACATAAGGTCCACTCTGGTCTACTGGAACTGACACTACTCCCTCCCTTTGTCCATGGCTGTCCTAACTATCATTAAAACCAGCACTCTCACTTCCAACATATTAATCATCAGTGTAGTACTGAGCGGAATGAATGGTCGGAACATTCTGCTGGTCAAAATAATTTATAGAATTCTGAGGGGAAAAGAAACGTTCATTCTGGGGAAACATACCACGTCCCCTACCCCTAGGTACTTGTTGGTAACCACCACGACCTCTCAGACCATACATACCATTCGCACGCTGTAGCAAGATAGGGCAACTATTCTTGAAGTGACCTTCCTCTTTACAATAAGCACACTGATTAGGGCCTAGTGGGAGTCGCGAAGCAAAAGACTCAGGCTTCTGAAACTGTTCTGAAACTGTGGGGGTTGCTGAAACTGACGCTGATTAGGGCGAGGCGGATAAGCCTGCTGCTGAAAAACGTTTGTTTTTAATTCTCTAGTCTTCTTCTCTACTTTATCCTTCTCATCTTTATCTCTATTCTCATAGTATTGTGCAGTAGCCAATATCTGGGCTGAAGAAGAAACAGCCCATGAACTCTCAGAATCTTTTAACGTAGTAGAAAGTTCAGGAAGTAAATTAAAAACAAACTTATCTACAAACAACCTCTGACCACCTTCTGTACTCATGTCCTGACCACTATGATCAATGAATGTTTCCTCGAACCTAGTGAAGAAATCAGACACACTCTCATCTTTCTTTTGTTTGCATGCTGCTAACTTGTCCCAATTCACCTGCAAAGGAGGCATCATAGTTTTCATTAAATTAATAATCCTACCAGGTAGTTCTGCAACTAAGGGTTCACGTTTGGCACCTCCTACCTGCCGACCATCTGCAGCAGTAATATTAACCCATGTATCTCCTAACTCTGGCGCGTGATCGTCATAATGGATCCTCGCCCACAAGGGTTGAGGAACTACATTACCCATCAACATATCTATGTCAGCTAAATTCATAACACATGCATCAACTGCCTGAGACAACTCCTTGTAATAACCAGCAGGATTTTTACGGGGGTCAGGCAAGGTCTGCTTAAGAGCCAGGACCTCAGCTGTCTTCCAAGGGACATGCACCCACACTCGCTGAAAATGAGCCCGTGCAGCCACAATACCATGAGCGGCATCAGCCAAAACTTCTCTCCATACAGGGGGAACCTCTCTCATAGGATACTGCTTCACTTTTCTCCTAACAGAAGGGTCAGGTTCGAACAATAACTGAGGTGGAAGTCTAGACCTAAAAGTGAGTAGTATCTCTGCCGCTTCCTCAACATCGGAACCCACTATCGTTCCTTTAGCAAATTCAAACTGAACATTAATCAATTCCAATGGAATTGAACCCAACTCGTTATCTCCCCACTCCTGACGAAGGAAGGTACACATGACATCAAAAACATACCTTTGTTTTGGTGCCTCCCACTGTAGGAAGATATTCATAACCACTTGTGGACCGTACTTGGAGGCATTCGAAACCCATCTACGAGCAAGGAGATCTAACACTGCCCGCTCTTCGGGACCAGGAAGCTGACTACGTCTCTGCTTACATTCAGAAACAGGGGTCATATTTAGTGACATGCTAAATGGTGCTGGCTATGTGTCTGCTACTACAAGAACGATAGAAGACAGACTGGACAGTTAACCACTGTGAAAAATGTCCATCAGTTACGCGATTTTAGGCACCCAGTACATCATTTGGTCTACTCCACAGTAGTATCACCACCACTCTATCTCCATAGATGTATATTGGGGATACAGAGTGATGGGTGGATGTCTGGAAAATGAGATTTAATCGTAACTTTGAGCAGTGCACAAAAAATGAGTGTGAAAAGAATATATAAGTGTAAAATTGGATGGTGCATGCAATTATTACTTTATTCTGGAGTCAAGCACCTCCAAGTTTAAAAACAATAGTGCAAAAAAGTCAGGTGGTTCAAGCAAATACCTTCTGACTGGGCTATCTGGTCGACATGTTTCTGCGGTGCCTGGTCAGTCATTAGACCATCCGCCCGGACGGCTGATTGAAGAACCGACGGAGAGAGCGGTGCTTCATTTTCCTGAGCTGTTTGCCAGGTGAGGTGAGGCCATTCGCCTTACAAATTAAGGAGGATAATGGAAGTGTACAGGTGACACTTTTTTCATTCACTAATGTCCTGTTTTTCACACTCACTTTGTTTAGCAGTAGCAATTTAGTTTATGGGTCCTGAGGAAGCGGATGGTCTAATGACTGACCAGGCACCGCAGAAACATGTCGACCAGATAGCCCAGTCAGAAGGTATTTGCTTGAACCACCTGACTTTTTTGCACTATTGTTTTTAAACTTGGAGGTGCTTGACTCCAGAATAAAGTAATAATTGCATGCACCATCCAATTTTACACTTATATATTCTTTTCACACTCATTTTTTGTGCACTGCTCAAAGTTACGATTAAATCTCATTTTCCAGACATCCACCCATCACTCTGTATCCCCAATATACATCCATGGAGATAGAGTGGTGGTGATACTACTGTGGAGTAGACCAAATGATGTACTGGGTGCCTAAAATCGCGTAACTGATGGACATTTTTCACAGTGGTTAACTGTCCAGTCTGTCTTCTATCGTTCTTGTAGTAGCAGACACATAGCCAGCACCATTTAGCATGTCTCGAGCTCACTTTTTAGACCCACAGTTATTTGTTGTTCTTTAATACTTGTGTGGGGAGTATAACTGTGCTCTGGTCTTTAAATATTTCCCTTGAACCCCAAAAAAACTGTTTGTTGTTTGTAGTCATATTTAGTGACCCAAAGAGAGGAGACAAAAGACTAGTGACAGTCTCAGTGATTCGTTGCCGAGCAGAAGGAGAAGAAGTTGACATGAGGACAGGAGACAAAGTGTTTTGAGGCAAGACAGACTTAGGGACAGAAATAAGAGAAGTCGAAGATAAAGGAGTGTAAGGCAAAGGAGTTTGAGGCAAGGCTGGTGACAAAGCTGGCGGCCCTGGAGGGGGCTGCGCCGCAGAAGGAAGAACCACCTGTGAAGCAACAGGTGGCGGAACAACAACAGGGGGTTGAACAACAACAAGGGGTGCAACAACTGGAGGTAACGGAGGTGGAGTAGCACCCTGCACATAAGGGGGTGGTAATCTCAGTAAATGTGACATCAAAGGATCCTTTTCAGGGTCTTCAGTCACATTTGAAAGGGGAGGTGGCAAAGCCGAGTAACATTTGTCAATGGCCATGCAATGTTGTCTATCTGACACTTCAATCGCACAATCTTCTTCATCTTCCTTAGACTGCCTAGCAGCTTGCATTACCAACATATTCCTTTCCTTCCTATCTCTCTTAGCTTGCTTAATTTCTCGCTGTTTGGCTTCCTTACGCCAAAGGCGGAAAGAGTCAAACATCGCCGGCCGGGCTTTCTTCTTAAATAGCGCAACTTCTAGGTTATCTAAAACATCTGATTCAAAACTACCATGTTGGGGCCATCGTAAAACACCATCTATCCTTGTATAACGGACCCATACTTCATTGTAGGTAATGGGACCCACACCATGCTTTGAATAGAGCTCAAAGGTTGGAGTTCCAACCGGAGGTATCAGACACGAGTCCTCCAATCGGGAATCCTTATTACAACTACAACAAAACCATTTCCTAATTTTGCCAAAACCAGGCATCTTTAGCTCGCTAGTCTTGCTTCAAACTTCAAGGGGTTATCAAAAATGATACACTCGTAAATATACGAACCCCTCGGCTTCGACTATTGCAATGGCCGAATCAAAACCAAGAAACAAAACAAAGTCGTGGGAGCGACCCACTTATACTTAACCAAAATGTCTGTCACGCCACCAGAAGACCGTCTAACGTCTCGCCTTACAAATCATCACAAGAGGGTCCAAGACAGGGCGACAGTCAGGGCAGCAGTCCTTCGCAGCCGTAGGAAAGGGGAAGCCTCGCAGAAAAAACCTTTGGTCCACGTCGACATGCAGGGGTCAATGAAGTGGCGGCCGTCCTCCAGATTTTCCTCACGGGGCTCCTCACAATCTTCGGGCTTAGACCAGTACCGCTGAAGTCACCCCACGTTGGGCGCCAGTTGAAGAACCGGGGTTTAACCCAGCGGCGTCAGGGACACGCCTAAGATCTTCGAGTTCACCTGTCTTCGTATTCAAAGACACGGAATACTTCTGGATGGCGTCAGAGACCAAGTTTATTAGCTGCAGCTAGTAACAGTGATCCTAGAAATACATCACGGTGTAAATTCTCAGGAGACTGCTCATTTTACTAAGGCGAGACGTCTCCTTTTATACCCAATATTCACATTATAAATGTACACCCACTGCACAAAATTCTAGCTAATAAGATACATTTTCAAACAAAGTATCACATAGCAAAAACTCAATTTACAGTTTCCCAACCCAAAAGTTAATTATTAGGAATGTCCCAAATTCAATCTCCACAAGCCGGACAAACCTATAATTGAAAGCATAACCCATGTAATGAAGAAACATAAAAAAGATACAGTAACAGATGCTGAACAAGATAAAGCACGTGCAAGGAAACTAAAAAGTTAACGATGTCCTGAACATTGATTGGCAATCTCAGATAAAGATCGATCAGGGAAATTGGATTTGCGAGGTCAGTTTCAGGTGAAGAGGTCAGTTTCTTACGGTTCATGTCAGAGTCAAAAAGAAACCTAGTTAATGTATACATGAACTAAGAAGGCCAGGCCACTTCATTCGCCAGGTTACCTTTACAGGCCTATGTGAGGGCAACACAAAATGGTGGCACAGAACAAAATGGAGTCAGACTCGAGAATTACAGAACCTCAATGGGTCCCTGCCCTGGGGTGAGTACACCCCCTATCCTGCTCCTCTCCTGTGGGAGGGGGCAGGAGCCTATCTCTGATTGGGCAGGGCTCCTCATCCTCAAGATGGCCGGAGCCCGGAGTTGTGCTTCACCTCGCCTCTCCCACCTGAGGGGTGGAGTTTGCACAGGCTGGCACACCCCCTTTCCTCACTGAGGGTTTCCCGCCAGTCTTCCCGCCAGAGTGGGGGTCAGAACTGGTGGGGCCAGTTGCTGAGCACAGCAAGTCTCCTGGAAACGCTCACAAAGGCGGCATGCCTTTGAAGCTTCCCCTGCCCATCCTAGGGGGAGGAGACCTAGCACCTCGCCTAGGACGTGCATAGTTGCAGGCCCAGGAGAGCGGATGGCACTCTACCCAGGGGTCCAACAACATGTCTGCTGTGTGGCAGCCTAGGCAGCCTCTCAGGCAAGACGTGGATTGTAGGTTAGGTTTCAAGGGGCATCTCTAAGATGCTCTCTGTAGTGCATTTTACATTAAATCCCACACTGGCATCAGTGTGAGTTTAATGTCCTGAGAAGTTGAATATCAAACTTGTCAGTCTTCAGTGTAGCCATTATGGTGCTGTGGAGTTCATAATGACAACCTCCAAGCACCATATACTCTTAATGGCATCACTGCACTTACAGTGCCTAGGAATGGCCCTGGGTACTGTAGGGTCACATGGTTCATGCACCTGTGCCCAGACCACTGGCTTAGGGCACCCAGCTAGAGGGGTGACTGATGTATGCCAGGGCAGTGGGTTTGTGGGCATGGCACACAGGGATGTGTGCCATGTCGACTCTTTGTTTAGTTCTGCACCAGGACACTCAGCCTGCAAAGACAGTGTGTGTGTGTCAGAGTGCAGGGCCCCTAAGGGTGGCACAATAAGTTCTGCAGCCCCTAGGGGTCTTCTCTGGTCACAATGTCCTAGGTACTCAGGGAACCATTTGCCAGGGGCTGACATGTGGCCAGAGATGCCAATTGGGTTTTAGTTTCAACACAGTTTTAGGGAAGGAACACAGGCCCTGAGCACCTGATTGGCAGGAGTCCAGGGCACACTCAGTCAAAGCACATCAGCAATTCAGCAAAAATTGGGGGCAACCAGGCAAGAAAGATGGCACTTTCTCATAGTAATGCCAAATCCAACTTTACCAGTGTCATTACCATTTGAAACATGATTTAGCTTCTCCTTTCTGATCAGCAATTACAGCTTATAAGTGTTTTAAGAAATTCCCAATGCTAAGTTATGAGAGGAATATGCCTCACAATAGTGAAAAACAAATGTAGCTGTTTGTCACTACCGGTTAAGCAAAACATAAAGGTGCATGCCCCACCTTTCATTTACACAGCAACCTGTCTTTAGGGCTACATAGGGTCTACTTTTGGGGTGGCACGTGTAATAAAAGGGGAGTTTCAAGCTTGGCAAGTAGTTTTAAATGCCAGGTTGAAGTGGCAGTGGACTGCAGACACACAGGCACTGCAGTGGCAGGCCTGAGACAGATTGGAAAGACTGATTATGTGGGTGGCACAATCTGTGCTGCAGGCCCACTCGTAGCATTTAATATACAGGCCCTGGGTATATGATGTACCACTTTCCATGGGACTTACAAGTAGATCAAATATGCCAAATAATACCATGTTTAGAGGAGAGAGCACATGCCGTTTACCACTGGTCAGCAGTGGTAAAGTGCCCAGAGTCCTAAAGCTAATAAAACATGCGGTCAGGGGTACTTGCCAGTTCTATTCCTCTTTGAACCCAGTTGAATCCCTCTGTCTTTGCTCTTAGGTGCCACTGAGCAAACTCATGGGGAATCCTTCTCCTTACCTGTGTACCGCATCTGTGCCGCACCTAACTTTAATTTGGTTACAGATGCATCCCAGTAGGCAGATAGTACCTCCACGGTCAACAAAGTGATGTGGCCTATTCCGCCCCTTGGGTCTGACTTCTGTCCCCAACCCAAGGAAAACTCTGTCCATAAGAACAGCAACCAACAGAGGCCACTGACAACTGTCAGTGTCAAGAGCCAAGTCTCAGGCCATCCAGGGGTCTCTGTGCTCTGTGGGTTCTCAGAGTGAGGGGGAGGGGGTATGTAGCCCCAGGTGCCTTGCATCTTTTCTCCACTCCACCTCCCACCAGTTTTGGAGTGGTATCCTGCAACTGGTCTTTCAACCCGGGATCTGTACCCTAAGGTTGAACAGGTGTCAGGGGTAATTCCTTACTCCCACTGCCCCTCCATCTCGGGTTCTGAAGCCTCCTTCTGGAAAACAGAACGATCAGGGTGTTTGTGGTAGCTGCCCCACCCCAAGTTCTCATGACACTATTGAGCCCACCTCAGTTGCTGTGAACCTCCCTCGCCCTTGGTTGGGGGAACCTGAGCCAATCTCCTTAGGATCACTCCCAATTGCCTTTTCAAACACTCTGGTACTCACCCAGAGGTCTGCCTCCTTTGCAAGTTCCCTGGGGTCAGAGAACTTACACTCAAATAGGCGTTTGCATAGCCCTGGAAAACTGAACATGTGCTCTGAGGCAATCAAATTGTACAGCAACACTAACAGATGATGGACAGAATGCTGAACATTGTCAAAAATTCACCCTAGTACAGAAGGCATGGAAGACAAATGCCCACCGATGTCGGAGGAGGCAGGAGATTTGACAATGCCCTTGAGGCTGTACTTTGCAGACCAGGCAATGCTGTGGAAGACCAGGAGTTGTTCACAAGCTGTCCCACATTGGCTGTCAAGAGCCAGAGGTTCGGTGTCCATCGAGAGCACTAACAAGCCTTGGCAACAGCAACAAACTTAGCAGAAAAAAAGGTGCTGTGTTGGGACCAGCAAGGTCTAAGGGACTCACCACACACAGGTAACTCAGAGGAGGCCCAAGCAAACAAGGGAGCCCACTGTAATCAAAGAAGTCCCTCGAGAGGATCCACATGTATGGAGCACAGGCACAGATGATGCAGAAGACTGGCAGGACGACGAGACCAGGAGCAGTTGCAGTTTTGAGTCCCAAAGCAAAGTCCAAGTGCCTAGACGGTTGAAGATAAAGTGGTTTCGGATCTGAATCTTGTCCAACGACAAATCTAGGGACCCACCCACAGGTAAGCCCTTAAGTACCCTAAGGAAAGGGTTGGGACAATTCAGGGGTCCCTCCCAGAGGAGGGGCTGGACAGAGGGGAGGATACTCCCATGTCCTTTGTCCAGTTTCATGCCAGAGCGGGAGCCAACAGCTCTCTGAACTGGTTCCAACTGGAGTTTGCAAGGAGGGCACCAAATGTGCCCTTCAAAGCAGTCTAGTGGTGCTGGCAAGCGTCCCCACCCTTGCACAATACACTAAATCCTGTCTGGGAGGTGGTCACACCTGCCTGTGACAGGAAACCTATTGTCCTGCCTTCCCCTGCGTGAGCATGTCTCTGGTCTGCAGCAGCCATAGCTTGATGTCTGGGTCTAGAAGACTGGTACCAGAAGCACTGAGGGCATACTAGATGAACTTTACAGTGCATGGAATCATACCTTCAACACCGTTTATGGTGTTGGGGTATGATTCCAACATGTTTGATACCAAACATGCCAGGGTTCGTTACAGCCATTTTAGAGTTAGCCAGCGCATAGTGACACATGGCCCCTGTATATAGCGTAATGGCTGATGAACTTACAACCCAGGAGAATGGATTCCATGGATTATATGGGTGTCCTGCTTATGCAGGAGCACCCTCACTCTTATAACCAACAACCATGCTTTCAGGATTGTAAGGTCTGCCTTAGGGGTGACTTATAGGTTTTAAGTGCAGTGACCTCAGATATAAGGAATCTTATATCTGTCGTAAGTGGTGCTAGCACCAGCTTACACAGGCTGGAATGGCAGGCATGTAGTCACAACTTGAGTGGTCTCCTATTGGTGGCAATATACGTGCTTCAGCCCACAGGGGACCCCTGGTGTACCTATGCCCTGGGTACCTTGGGACTTGTAAGGATACATCAGTAGCCAATCTGGGGAATTCCTAAGTACTCACCATGTCCAATTTAGGGAAGAAGCACAGAGACTGGGGTCTTGATTAGCAGGATCCCAGTCAGACTAGTCAGAAAAACATAATGACACCAGCAAAAGTGGGGGTGACCATGAAAGCAGATCCTACTTTCCTACAGGTGACTATAGCAACACAAAAAGATAATGGACCGAATGCTGAACATTGTGAAATATTCACCTCCACTACAGAGATCTGGGCCTCAAGCCATTGTTTTATTGCTCACCATGCCATTCCTATTTGAATCCAGCCATATGCAAATCAGTATTTGCCCTACTACCGATTGGGACAAGTCCAGCCCGAACTCCCAGGCCAGGTCCTCCCTTGACCGGTAACAAGCATCCTGGGACCAGTTTCGGGGTACCACCCCTCATTACCCAGGTTAGCTTGAATGCAATGGCATAGTGAGAATGGGACCCACATCTGGGCATACCCATCCCACTTGGAGCGACTACAGCCACACAAAAAGATGATGGACAGAATGCTGAACATTGTCAAACATTCACCCCAGTACAGATTGCCGGGTCTAAATACACGATTTCTTTGTTCAACATTGCAGTTCCAAGATTTAACCCAGATCTGTGACTTGGGTGAATGTTTGACAATGTTCAGCATTCCGTCCATCATCTTTTTGTGTTGCTATAGTCGCCCTAAGTGGAAAGGGTATGGCTAGATGCGGGTCCTGTGTTCACTGTGCCACTGGAATCAAGCTGGCCTAGCCGATGAGGGGTGATACCGCAAAACCAGTACCAGGTTGCTTGTTTTCCAGTACACGGAGGCCCTGGTTTGGCAGTTCAGGCTGGATTGTTCCAATGGGGAGAAGGGGTCAATAATGGTTTGCATATGGGTGGGTCTAAACTGGGGTGTCATGGTGAGCAAAAGTTCAATGGATTTAACTCAGATCTGTGACTGGAGGTGAACATTTGACAGTGTTCATCATTCTGTACATCCACTTTTTGTGTTGCTGTGGTCGGCCTAAGTGGGAAGGGAATGCCCAGACGTGAGTCCCATGTTCACCGTGCCACTGGATTTAAGCTAGCCTGGCTAATTAGGGGTGATACTCTGAAACCGGTCCCAGGATGCTAGTTTACCATTCCAGTAGAAACCTGGCTTGGCAGTACAGCTGGACTCTTCCCACAGGGAGCAAGGTCAAGACTGATTTGCATATGGCTGGGTCCAAACTAGGGTGGCATGGTAAGCAAAAGAACGATGGATTTAACCCAGATCTGTGACTGGGAATGAATGTTTGACAATTTTCAGCATTCCGTCCATCATCTTTTTGTGTTGGTATAATCAAATTGTACATCTGTTCAATAGGGTTTACCATACTACCCTTCACCCAGCCATTCAGGGTTCTGGAAAAGTACCCCACAAAATCCTCTCAGAACTGGCGAGACAGTTTCTGACTGCCCCTGAATCTCAACCTACACTCTTGTGGGGTGAAACGATACTTAATTACCAGGGCCTCCTTCATGGGGATATGCCTCAACCTGTCCCCCTTTTCTAGGGCCAGTAGAGCGTCCTTCCCACTGTTGCAAGGATTTCTGCTCATACACAGAACTGTGCACAAAGACCAAGGACATTAGTGGATATGACTTCATATGTCAGCTTACCAATTCTCCTCAGGAATCCTGTGCTCTCTAGAGCTACCTCATATACCTGAAACCACTTGTGTATGTCATCCTCCTCCTTGAAGTAAGGTACCAAGGATCTGGGTGTGTGGACTGTATCTCTAGCACTGGGTGTTTTTCTGCCACCAATATTGTTGTTGCTGGACCCTATCTGCAGGGCTCTGTTTTTCAGACTTTTTGCTCTTCCGAGGCTCTCTCATCCTTAGCTTTTCTCTCCTCTTCAGCCAGCTGCATCTTCAGCTCCCTCTCATCATGTCTGTCCTTGAGCTCCTCAAGAGACAGGGGTTGGTAGGAGAAACTGCTCCCCGCATAGTATTCAGTAGGGGACTCCCTCTCTTTGGGCTTCCCTATCTCTTTTGGAGCCTTTGCCCAATCATTTTTCAGCTCCTCTCCCTTCTTCTTAAGGCCACTGCCCCCTTGGGACCCTGATTCTGTGGTACATCCAGAGTTCAAAATTCTCAAAAATGCTGAAGTAATCCTCTTCAGACTCTTCTGGCGTTGCTAATAGCATCCTGTGGACGTCCTCCCAGGCTCCAAGGTCGACTGGTACTCCAACTTGGGATCACCCTTTGGGATTGTCAGTCCCACCTCTCTCTGCACAACCTTCTCAGCTCAGCCTTGCTGTAGCTCTCAAAGTTGTTGATGTCTAACACCATATGTGTCAGGTCCCTGGTATATATACTGCACCCTTATCTTAGGGTTTACATCCTCTGTTGTTGCTTGCAGCCTCCTGAATTCCTCATAGGCTCTGAGGGTTATCTGTAGGCCTGTTGTGGAAGGTTTCCTGCCCACATACAGCCCCCTCACCTTGCAGAACTCTCTCAGAAAAATGAGAACAGGAGAATTTGAAACTCATAATGGTCTTTGTATAGACTTGTGGTGAACAATGTGTTATATGGAATTGCACAAACACCTGTCCCATCCTCACTGCTGATCACCAATGTTAGAAATGGGATTCCTGGTTCACTGAGGTATGTACCCAGGCCAGGCAGGAGCCACCACTCTAGTGAGGGTAAGCTAGATGCGCACTAAAAGCTGGTACAAGGCCTTCGAAGAAGGTGAAGGCCCTACAGAGGAGCACAGTTAACCCGCCAGAAGCCTACTAGTAAGTGCCTAAAGAAGAGATACTGTGCCACAGTGTAACACAGAGGTATCATCTGTATAAAGTGGAAAGGCTAAAGGCTGCGACATCCAGGTATGAAAAAGTGCTAAAGGCAGCGACAGCCAGATGCAAGATAGTGCTAAAGGCAGAGACGAACAGGCGCAAAGAAACCCTAAAGGCAGAAATAACCAGGTAGAGAGGTAGAGAGAGTAATTGTAATTGTAATTGCATTTATATAGCGCTTACTACCACTGACAAGGCGTCAAAGTGCTTTTTCGGTGAGTAGCACGCTGCTCTGGAACCCAAAAAGGATTGGTGGTGAGTCAGTACAGTAAAATATGAAATTAATTTGAGCAGTGGATAAGTTAGTCTGTTATTTGATTTAAAAGGATAGTGGAGGGATGGAAGAGGGAAAGGTTTGCACTTATATAGCGCTTGCTATCCTTGATGAGGTGTTCAAGCGCTTTTCGACGAGTAGCACACTACTCCGGAACCCAAAACCCAAAAAGCATTTGTGATGAATTAGTATGGGGAAATATGAAGTTAATTTGCTTTGAGCAGAGGACATGTTAGTCCGTTATTTGGATTGAAAAAGGATAGTGGAGAGATAGAAAAGGAAAGGGAAGGATTTGCATTTATATTGCGCTTGCTGCCCCTGATGAAGTGTTGAAGCGCTTTTCGGCAGTGCAAGTGTACTTATCAGCATGAGCGAGGGAAGTGCCATGCAAAGTCGAACAGGTGTGACAACCAAGCCCGGGTGAGCCACAGAGTGGTATAAAGTAGCAAGTGGCATTCGATACAACAAAAGGCCTTCAGATTTGTGAAGTGGAGAAGTGTGGCTCACTGGTTAGAGGAGGCAGACCTGGAAGCAGAGGTCAGCCCGGGACCAGGGTTTAATTCCCGGCTCGGCGGGGTCTTGAGTCCTAAAATGTCCATGGACTCGGCAATTCTCGCTCCGGTGCCTACTCGATTCACGGGTTCACACTCTGCGACTCTGGGCAATAGCTTGCTTAATCTCCACAATGGCCCCTCGTGGCGGGATGCCTGGCTTTCACCTTGCGGATACCCTGCCGGGGTTATCTCACAGGGGAATACCAGGACGGGTTCCCTAAGCAAGCGCTTAGAAACCGCTTGGTGATTTGCGCTATATAAATTCCTGTACATAGTACAGCGCAGCCGCATTCCTGAAGCTACTACCACCATTCAACAGCTGAAAAGCAGAATATAGGTGCCAGATGGACTGCATGGATCAAAAAGTTTGCTTGCTTCTTAGATGCTCTACAAGTAGTAGATGACAAGAAGATCATCAAGTACTTAAGGAAACATGCAGGTTATAAAGTGAAAGGTGTGATAAAGAAAATATCACCAGCTGATGAAGTATTGTAATGTCAAATCAAAGAAACGTTAGAAGCCAAGTTCAAGCCAATGCCGAATGTCAACTCTGAAAGATACTTTTACAACCAGGCAAGACAGCAAGCTGGTGAAACAATGGATTAGTTTGTCAAAAGACTTGATACACTCATCAAGCACTGAAAGTTCAGTGAATTTAATGATGAAGAGGCCATGCGTCTCAAGAGTCATTGATTGTTGCCTATCCGATTCTTTCAGATGACTCATACTGAGAGAGACACTCATTCTAAAAAAAAGTACTCATGGCTGCTAAAGCTGAGGAACGGGCTGATCGACAGGCTGCTAACATGAAATCTGGAAAAGTCCAGAATGAATAAGCGTTGATCATAAAAAGTAAGCAGAAACACAAAGTGGAGGACCAAAAGATGATGTCTCAGAAGAGAAAGAAATTGTGTTTCTGATGTGAATTCTTGTTCCCACATGAAGGTAAATGTCCCACCAGGGGAAAGATATGCAAAGGTTGTGGGAAAGAAAAGCTTTTCATTACAGTCTGCAAAGCGAAAGAGAAACTAAGTGCATCACGACAAGAAGACAAAATTGGTGTCAGAAAGTTCCACAAGCAGTTTAGAACGTCCTCAAGGCCAAACAGAAACATCAATTGAGACAAGTAGAGGCTAAACAAAGTCAATAGTCATCAAATTCATTCTCCAAAGGTTTTTCAACATCATCATCGAGCCACAGTGAAGAAGATGGATTTGTAATGGTGATGTAAACCCCACAGCTACATGCACAGGTAGGATTGGCTGCTTGCAAAGAAGAACACAAGTGAAACAGAGATCATCAAGTGAAGCGACCAAAGTCCTTTGGCCAATGCCCCAACATCATGCTAAAGGTGAATGGCTGCCCTATAACTTTTATTATAGACAGTGGTGCATCGATCAGTATCATGCTGGCAGAAAAATACAATGAACTGTCTCCAATGCCACATCTAACCATTGGAAACAAGGGCTCACATGTGGGCTTCTTCTACTCCATTGCAAAGTCAAGGGTCATTCTTAGCAAGAATGATGCATAAGAAAATTACAATACACACACCAATCCATGCACTCCAATGTACTTTGTCGCGTGCATGTGTACTCAGGTTCTGCACTGCTCCTCACATGGGACTGATATCCATCAACTACCACCCCAATGCACATTCCGAAATAATTAGTCAAATCCCGTTGTTATTTCATGAACTAGGGAAATTTAAGACAATGAAGGTGTGGTAGACCTATCATCCTTATGGAGGTCTTTCCCAAAACTTTTTGCCGGCTTTCCTCCTCTTTTTGCTGCATCTTTTTGTTGGCCTTAGAACTCAGCACTTTACCACTGTTGACCAGTGCTAAAGGGCATGTGCTTCTCCCCTAAACATGGTAACATTGGTGTATAAACAATTGACATACTTAGTTTACTTGTAAGCCCCTTGTAAAGTGGTATACCACATACCCAATGCCTGTAATCTAAATGTTACTAGTGGCCCTGCAGCACTGTCTATGCCACCCACACAAATAGCCTTTCAAACCTATCTTATTCCTGCCAGTGCAAGGCCTCTGTGAGCAGTTTACTGCCACTTCGACTTGGCACTTAAAACCACGTGTCAAGCCTTAAACTACCCTATTATTACATATAAGTCACCTCTAAGGCAGACCCTAGGTAGCCCTGGGTTCCACAGGTTTCATAATCCACACTTTCTGCTCAGGCAGCAATTCCACAGTGGTAGAACTTTAGTCATACTACGCTTTCATCACAGTCTGGCTGGCTTCTAAGTTGTCTGAGCACATGTTTGATATTTTTGTCCTGGTAAGGACAAACAACTAAATTAGTTTTTCACTACCGTAATGCCTGCTCTTCTCATTGGCTAACATTGGGAATTCCTTAATACACATGTTTAAGCTGTAATTCCTGCCCAGAGAGGAGTAGCTACATCATGTTTTATATCTTTGGAATGGTAATGATAAATCCTCTTTATTAGTAAAGTTGGATTTAATATTACTATTTTAGAAATTCCACTTCTAGGAAGTGGGCTTTTCTCTGTTCTCATTGCTCTGTGTGCCTGCAGCCTGACTCCAATACACATCTGAGATGGGTAACAGCTACACTTTGTGCATTCCCTCTAGACAGCCACAAACACAGGATGGGTGGGTGTAACAGAGAACTCATCTGCATTCATCTGCATTCAGATAGATGTTCCTGGGCAAGAAGAGGGAAGGGGAGCTGACACTTACACCTGAATAGGCAGTGTCCTGTTTTCCATACAAAGGGATGATTAGTAATGTACTCCCTCTGACCCTACAAAGGCAGTACACTACTGGACCTGTGAAGAACACGGTCAGGAGTAAAGGCTGCTGTGCTAAAAGGATTGTCACTCTGTTTGACTGCTGCTCTCGAAGAACTGCTTTTCTACCTTGCTATGCTGCCCTGCTGCTTGCTGATCTCTGCTCTGCTAAGGACAAGGACTGGAGCCATCTCAGGTGAACCCAGAGTGACACCAATGGCTTACTGGCTCCCCCCTGTTCTGAGGTCTTAAGGCCATCAAAGACTTCCTTCAACTCTGCAACAGCACCTGGACTCTGCCATCTATGAGCTCTGGCATGCCAAGTGGTTCCAAACCAGTCCTAGGCACTTGTAAGGTCATTTCTGCTCTTCAGTTCGATCAAAATCTATGCACCGATGGCTTAGCACTGATCGAAACTGACACATTGCCTTTCGACACAGACATAGGAGCAGACATTACCTCGATGAACTGCATAGTTGGACGATGATGAACAGCGCAGCTTGACAACGATGTGGTGCCTGCATAGTAAATGGGTTCGTCGATGAAGCCTTCATCTCCTGCATGGATTGGAACCAATGCATCGAGCCTTTGACGTCGATGCTTGCTCCATCCACGGTACTTTTTCAACAGGACCTGCGTGAATCCTATAGCTGGCCTGTCCTCCATCGGGGTCGGCCTGAACTTTGAATTCACCCTGGCCCAGCATAACCTCTAAGCTCTATTTGCTTCTAAGCACTATTTTTTGTTTTATTCTTTAAAAAATCATAACTCTTGGGCAGGAAAGCAAGCCAGGACTAGTTGGAAGATTCTGACTCAACCGTACCATCTAGGGAGCTTCGAGGCGCCAGACCTTCACTTATACTTCCTCTGTGCTCAGGCTCAGCATGCACATTGCTGGACGAAACCTCACGTGCATATCCCACACATTGCAGTAGAAAAATATAGCATACATCCCAGGCTACTGACTGCTCTTATAGCGGACACGATGACGTACACCCCACAGGATACGATACAAACAGCTCAGTGCACCCCCAGGGCGTGGCACGCACTGGCACACAGAGCACATAAGCTCCCTATTTATGCACGGGCGTTACCCTCGGCGCGACACCCCAAGCTTACTGTCACGCAGGAAAAAAATGTACACGCTACTAGCTGTGATGGGGCTGACCACTATGGGTAATATGTTCCCACATAACAAATTCATCGACTCAGCGGACCCCTCCCTCTTCGCACATCAGTCCCCCTTGAAGAAATTTGTGTCTCTGCGATTACGAGTGGCAATCAGAACACTATACACTACATTTCCAGAAGAACCCATGCAATTGCACACGTAACAAATATTATTAACTGCACCCACACGTAAGAATTTAGTGACACGCTTATAAAACACAGCCCAAGACGAACAGGCTGAGTTGTCCAATGCCGCGGCAAACAGATGGGAAATAGCACTGGGCGAGACAAGAGACAAACATGACTGGCAATACAGCTGTACACAACTCACGCTTCTCACGTCCAATTGCAACCTGCAAATTATTCACTTTAAGTTCTTCCATCAGCTATACCATACACCGGCTAAACTACACAAATTTGGACTTAGAGAGACGGATCATTTCCAGAGATGTAATACGCTAAGCGCTGACTTTTTACATATGTCATGGTCATGCCCCCAATTGCAGATATATTGGAGCAACATCACGGCCACACTAACTGAGATGCTGTCAGAACAGATTCCCAACACCCCCTTGGTGTGTATACAGGAAACTCAAATTTGCCAGGCGCAGGAAATTTCTGGCAGTTGCATTACTGCTTGCCAAGAGACTTATAGCTATACGGTGGGGGAGCAAAAGACCCTCAAGACTTAAAGACTGGATTACAGATATGTCTTACTGCAAGGCGACATTAGAGACTTACGCAGAGGACATCCCACAAGCCTCTAGGCCCAGGGATTTCTGCCCAATATCTGCAGTCACACTCAGAGCCCGAGCCCACAGACTGACCTACCAGACCACACTTTAACAAACAAACATGATAGGCGAAAATAATTGTAGACGACACTTACACACGGAGTGCTGTAGCAAATAGAGATGGTGGGGGTTTTTCCAATGAAACAGGTAGACATCCACTGAAATGAAGGACTAGGAAGTCATGGATGACGTGTATACAACACAGATTGTACTCTCATGTGATATGTAACTCTAATCTATACAAAGTATGATGTGTTTCATGATATGTAACTGCTGGTTGGATGAAAAATTCTTTAAAAAAAAAAAAAAATCATAACTCTTAAGGGATGTTTGCCTTTTTGGTCTTGTTTCTCTCATAAAAATATGAACTATTTTTCTAACCCTGTGAGGAGTATTTGTGTGGTGTTTACATTGTGTTACTGTGTGTATGTGTGTGTGTGTGTGTGTGTGTGTGTGTTTTGCACAAATACTTCACACATTGCTTCTTTAGATAATACTGAGCTATCCGTAGGGTGAGCACAGGTTCATCTTTTAGTGTGTATCCAGCTTACCCTGACTAGAGTGAGGGTTTCTGCTTATACAGAGTGCATACTCTGCCAATCAGAAACCCAATTTCTAACAAGGTGCAACTTCACATTAATGAGGACATTCATCCTGTTGCTCAGTGATGCCGTCAGATGCTTTTCATTTGCAGGAGGCTGTTGAGAAGGACTCGAAATATTATTAAAGCATGCCATCATCGAACGCTCTACAGGTCAGACACCATGGGTTTTGCCCATAGTGGTAGTGCCAAAAAAGGAGAGTGGCGGTACGGTGCACATTTGTGTTGATATGCACCAGGTCAACAAAGTAATCGAGAGAGAAAGACATCCAGGTCCACACATAGTGGACATGATTACGCAGCTGAATGGAGCCGAAGTCTTCACCCGTCTTGATTTGAACAAAGGATACCATCAACTCAAGCTGGAAGAGAACTGTAGGTACATTACTACTTTTTCAACTCGTGTTTGTTTGTTCAGATACAAAAGAGTCAGTTTTGGTTTGTCATCAGCTACAGAAATCTTTTGGGATATCATTTGCAGAGTAATTCTATCTGTCACACCAAGACAGGTGAACTCGAAGATCTTAGGCGTGTCCCTGATGCCGCTGGGTTAAACCCCGGTTCTTCACATTGGTCCCTGCCCTCACCCTACCTGTAAAGCCCCTAAACTTAGTATTTAGGGGAACCCTGAACCTCCCTTCCTCAGATCCCGATTTCAAAACAAGAAGAAGAACAAGAAGAAGGATGACCTGCCGTGCAGCTGCTAACAAAAGGACGTCAACATGTCGACCAGATAGCCCAGTCAGAAGGTATTTGCTTGAACCACCTGACTTTTTTGCACTATTGTTTTTAAACTTGGAGGTGCTTGACTCCAGAATAAAGTAATAATTGCATGCACCATCCAATTTTACACTTATATATTCTTTTCACACTCATTTTTTGTGCACTGCTCAAAGTTACGATTAAATCTCATTTTCCAGACATCCACCCATCACTCTGTATCCCCAATATACATCCATGGAGATAGAGTGGTGGTGATACTACTGTGGAGTAGACCAAATGATGTACTGGGTGCCTAAAATCGCGTAACTGATGGACATTTTTCACAGTGGTTAACTGTCCAGTCTGTCTTCTATCGTTCTTGTAGTAGCAGACACATAGCCAGCACCATTTAGCATGTCTCGAGCTCACTTTTTAGACCCACAGTTATTTGTTGTTCTTTAATACTTGTGTGGGGAGTATAACTGTGCTCTGGTCTTTAAATATTTCCCTTGAACCCCAAAAAAACTGTTTGTTGTTTGTAGTCATATTTAGTGACCCAAAGAGAGGAGACAAAAGACTAGTGACAGTCTCAGTGATTCGTTGCCGAGCAGAAGGAGAAGAAGTTGACATGAGGACAGGAGACAAAGTGTTTTGAGGCAAGACAGACTTAGGGACAGAAATAAGAGAAGTCGAAGATAAAGGAGTGTAAGGCAAAGGAGTTTGAGGCAAGGCTGGTGACAAAGCTGGCGGCCCTGGAGGGGGCTGCGCCGCAGAAGGAAGAACCACCTGTGAAGCAACAGGTGGCGGAACAACAACAGGGGGTTGAACAACAACAAGGGGTGCAACAACTGGAGGTAACGGAGGTGGAGTAGCACCCTGCACATAAGGGGGTGGTAATCTCAGTAAATGTGACATCAAAGGATCCTTTTCAGGGTCTTCAGTCACATTTGAAAGGGGAGGTGGCAAAGCCGAGTAACATTTGTCAATGGCCATGCAATGTTGTCTATCTGACACTTCAATCGCACAATCTTCTTCATCTTCCTTAGACTGCCTAGCAGCTTGCATTACCAACATATTCCTTTCCTTCCTATCTCTCTTAGCTTGCTTAATTTCTCGCTGTTTGGCTTCCTTACGCCAAAGGCGGAAAGAGTCAAACATCGCCGGCCGGGCTTTCTTCTTAAATAGCGCAACTTCTAGGTTATCTAAAACATCTGATTCAAAACTACCATGTTGGGGCCATCGTAAAACACCATCTATCCTTGTATAACGGACCCATACTTCATTGTAGGTAATGGGACCCACACCATGCTTTGAATAGAGCTCAAAGGTTGGAGTTCCAACCGGAGGTATCAGACACGAGTCCTCCAATCGGGAATCCTTATTACAACTACAACAAAACCATTTCCTAATTTTGCCAAAACCAGGCATCTTTAGCTCGCTAGTCTTGCTTCAAACTTCAAGGGGTTATCAAAAATGATACACTCGTAAATATACGAACCCCTCGGCTTCGACTATTGCAATGGCCGAATCAAAACCAAGAAACAAAACAAAGTCGTGGGAGCGACCCACTTATACTTAACCAAAATGTCTGTCACGCCACCAGAAGACCGTCTAACGTCTCGCCTTACAAATCATCACAAGAGGGTCCAAGACAGGGCGACAGTCAGGGCAGCAGTCCTTCGCAGCCGTAGGAAAGGGGAAGCCTCGCAGAAAAAACCTTTGGTCCACGTCGACATGCAGGGGTCAATGAAGTGGCGGCCGTCCTCCAGATTTTCCTCACGGGGCTCCTCACAATCTTCGGGCTTAGACCAGTACCGCTGAAGTCACCCCACGTTGGGCGCCAGTTGAAGAACCGGGGTTTAACCCAGCGGCGTCAGGGACACGCCTAAGATCTTCGAGTTCACCTGTCTTCGTATTCAAAGACACGGAATACTTCTGGATGGCGTCAGAGACCAAGTTTATTAGCTGCAGCTAGTAACAGTGATCCTAGAAATACATCACGGTGTAAATTCTCAGGAGACTGCTCATTTTACTAAGGCGAGACGTCTCCTTTTATACCCAATATTCACATTATAAATGTACACCCACTGCACAAAATTCTAGCTAATAAGATACATTTTCAAACAAAGTATCACATAGCAAAAACTCAATTTACAGTTTCCCAACCCAAAAGTTAATTATTAGGAATGTCCCAAATTCAATCTCCACAAGCCGGACAAACCTATAATTGAAAGCATAACCCATGTAATGAAGAAACATAAAAAAGATACAGTAACAGATGCTGAACAAGATAAAGCACGTGCAAGGAAACTAAAAAGTTAACGATGTCCTGAACATTGATTGGCAATCTCAGATAAAGATCGATCAGGGAAATTGGATTTGCGAGGTCAGTTTCAGGTGAAGAGGTCAGTTTCTTACGGTTCATGTCAGAGTCAAAAAGAAACCTAGTTAATGTATACATGAACTAAGAAGGCCAGGCCACTTCATTCGCCAGGTTACCTTTACAGGCCTATGTGAGGGCAACACAAAATGGTGGCACAGAACAAAATGGAGTCAGACTCGAGAATTACAGAACCTCAATGGGTCCCTGCCCTGGGGTGAGTACACCCCCTATCCTGCTCCTCTCCTGTGGGAGGGGGCAGGAGCCTATCTCTGATTGGGCAGGGCTCCTCATCCTCAAGATGGCCGGAGCCCGGAGTTGTGCTTCACCTCGCCTCTCCCACCTGAGGGGTGGAGTTTGCACAGGCTGGCACACCCCCTTTCCTCACTGAGGGTTTCCCGCCAGTCTTCCCGCCAGAGTGGGGGTCAGAACTGGTGGGGCCAGTTGCTGAGCACAGCAAGTCTCCTGGAAACGCTCACAAAGGCGGCATGCCTTTGAAGCTTCCCCTGCCCATCCTAGGGGGAGGAGACCTAGCACCTCGCCTAGGACGTGCATAGTTGCAGGCCCAGGAGAGCGGATGGCACTCTACCCAGGGGTCCAACAACATGTCTGCTGTGTGGCAGCCTAGGCAGCCTCTCAGGCAAGACGTGGATTGTAGGTTAGGTTTCAAGGGGCATCTCTAAGATGCTCTCTGTAGTGCATTTTACATTAAATCCCACACTGGCATCAGTGTGAGTTTAATGTCCTGAGAAGTTGAATATCAAACTTGTCAGTCTTCAGTGTAGCCATTATGGTGCTGTGGAGTTCATAATGACAACCTCCAAGCACCATATACTCTTAATGGCATCACTGCACTTACAGTGCCTAGGAATGGCCCTGGGTACTGTAGGGTCACATGGTTCATGCACCTGTGCCCAGACCACTGGCTTAGGGCACCCAGCTAGAGGGGTGACTGATGTATGCCAGGGCAGTGGGTTTGTGGGCATGGCACACAGGGATGTGTGCCATGTCGACTCTTTGTTTAGTTCTGCACCAGGACACTCAGCCTGCAAAGACAGTGTGTGTGTGTCAGAGTGCAGGGCCCCTAAGGGTGGCACAATAAGTTCTGCAGCCCCTAGGGGTCTTCTCTGGTCACAATGTCCTAGGTACTCAGGGAACCATTTGCCAGGGGCTGACATGTGGCCAGAGATGCCAATTGGGTTTTAGTTTCAACACAGTTTTAGGGAAGGAACACAGGCCCTGAGCACCTGATTGGCAGGAGTCCAGGGCACACTCAGTCAAAGCACATCAGCAATTCAGCAAAAATTGGGGGCAACCAGGCAAGAAAGATGGCACTTTCTCATAGTAATGCCAAATCCAACTTTACCAGTGTCATTACCATTTGAAACATGATTTAGCTTCTCCTTTCTGATCAGCAATTACAGCTTATAAGTGTTTTAAGAAATTCCCAATGCTAAGTTATGAGAGGAATATGCCTCACAATAGTGAAAAACAAATGTAGCTGTTTGTCACTACCGGTTAAGCAAAACATAAAGGTGCATGCCCCACCTTTCATTTACACAGCAACCTGTCTTTAGGGCTACATAGGGTCTACTTTTGGGGTGGCACGTGTAATAAAAGGGGAGTTTCAAGCTTGGCAAGTAGTTTTAAATGCCAGGTTGAAGTGGCAGTGGACTGCAGACACACAGGCACTGCAGTGGCAGGCCTGAGACAGATTGGAAAGACTGATTATGTGGGTGGCACAATCTGTGCTGCAGGCCCACTCGTAGCATTTAATATACAGGCCCTGGGTATATGATGTACCACTTTCCATGGGACTTACAAGTAGATCAAATATGCCAAATAATACCATGTTTAGAGGAGAGAGCACATGCCGTTTACCACTGGTCAGCAGTGGTAAAGTGCCCAGAGTCCTAAAGCTAATAAAACATGCGGTCAGGGGTACTTGCCAGTTCTATTCCTCTTTGAACCCAGTTGAATCCCTCTGTCTTTGCTCTTAGGTGCCACTGAGCAAACTCATGGGGAATCCTTCTCCTTACCTGTGTACCGCATCTGTGCCGCACCTAACTTTAATTTGGTTACAGATGCATCCCAGTAGGCAGATAGTACCTCCACGGTCAACAAAGTGATGTGGCCTATTCCGCCCCTTGGGTCTGACTTCTGTCCCCAACCCAAGGAAAACTCTGTCCATAAGAACAGCAACCAACAGAGGCCACTGACAACTGTCAGTGTCAAGAGCCAAGTCTCAGGCCATCCAGGGGTCTCTGTGCTCTGTGGGTTCTCAGAGTGAGGGGGAGGGGGTATGTAGCCCCAGGTGCCTTGCATCTTTTCTCCACTCCACCTCCCACCAGTTTTGGAGTGGTATCCTGCAACTGGTCTTTCAACCCGGGATCTGTACCCTAAGGTTGAACAGGTGTCAGGGGTAATTCCTTACTCCCACTGCCCCTCCATCTCGGGTTCTGAAGCCTCCTTCTGGAAAACAGAACGATCAGGGTGTTTGTGGTAGCTGCCCCACCCCAAGTTCTCATGACACTATTGAGCCCACCTCAGTTGCTGTGAACCTCCCTCGCCCTTGGTTGGGGGAACCTGAGCCAATCTCCTTAGGATCACTCCCAATTGCCTTTTCAAACACTCTGGTACTCACCCAGAGGTCTGCCTCCTTTGCAAGTTCCCTGGGGTCAGAGAACTTACACTCAAATAGGCGTTTGCATAGCCCTGGAAAACTGAACATGTGCTCTGAGGCAATCAAATTGTACAGCAACACTAACAGATGATGGACAGAATGCTGAACATTGTCAAAAATTCACCCTAGTACAGAAGGCATGGAAGACAAATGCCCACCGATGTCGGAGGAGGCAGGAGATTTGACAATGCCCTTGAGGCTGTACTTTGCAGACCAGGCAATGCTGTGGAAGACCAGGAGTTGTTCACAAGCTGTCCCACATTGGCTGTCAAGAGCCAGAGGTTCGGTGTCCATCGAGAGCACTAACAAGCCTTGGCAACAGCAACAAACTTAGCAGAAAAAAAGGTGCTGTGTTGGGACCAGCAAGGTCTAAGGGACTCACCACACACAGGTAACTCAGAGGAGGCCCAAGCAAACAAGGGAGCCCACTGTAATCAAAGAAGTCCCTCGAGAGGATCCACATGTATGGAGCACAGGCACAGATGATGCAGAAGACTGGCAGGACGACGAGACCAGGAGCAGTTGCAGTTTTGAGTCCCAAAGCAAAGTCCAAGTGCCTAGACGGTTGAAGATAAAGTGGTTTCGGATCTGAATCTTGTCCAACGACAAATCTAGGGACCCACCCACAGGTAAGCCCTTAAGTACCCTAAGGAAAGGGTTGGGACAATTCAGGGGTCCCTCCCAGAGGAGGGGCTGGACAGAGGGGAGGATACTCCCATGTCCTTTGTCCAGTTTCATGCCAGAGCGGGAGCCAACAGCTCTCTGAACTGGTTCCAACTGGAGTTTGCAAGGAGGGCACCAAATGTGCCCTTCAAAGCAGTCTAGTGGTGCTGGCAAGCGTCCCCACCCTTGCACAATACACTAAATCCTGTCTGGGAGGTGGTCACACCTGCCTGTGACAGGAAACCTATTGTCCTGCCTTCCCCTGCGTGAGCATGTCTCTGGTCTGCAGCAGCCATAGCTTGATGTCTGGGTCTAGAAGACTGGTACCAGAAGCACTGAGGGCATACTAGATGAACTTTACAGTGCATGGAATCATACCTTCAACACCGTTTATGGTGTTGGGGTATGATTCCAACATGTTTGATACCAAACATGCCAGGGTTCGTTACAGCCATTTTAGAGTTAGCCAGCGCATAGTGACACATGGCCCCTGTATATAGCGTAATGGCTGATGAACTTACAACCCAGGAGAATGGATTCCATGGATTATATGGGTGTCCTGCTTATGCAGGAGCACCCTCACTCTTATAACCAACAACCATGCTTTCAGGATTGTAAGGTCTGCCTTAGGGGTGACTTATAGGTTTTAAGTGCAGTGACCTCAGATATAAGGAATCTTATATCTGTCGTAAGTGGTGCTAGCACCAGCTTACACAGGCTGGAATGGCAGGCATGTAGTCACAACTTGAGTGGTCTCCTATTGGTGGCAATATACGTGCTTCAGCCCACAGGGGACCCCTGGTGTACCTATGCCCTGGGTACCTTGGGACTTGTAAGGATACATCAGTAGCCAATCTGGGGAATTCCTAAGTACTCACCATGTCCAATTTAGGGAAGAAGCACAGAGACTGGGGTCTTGATTAGCAGGATCCCAGTCAGACTAGTCAGAAAAACATAATGACACCAGCAAAAGTGGGGGTGACCATGAAAGCAGATCCTACTTTCCTACAGGTGACTATAGCAACACAAAAAGATAATGGACCGAATGCTGAACATTGTGAAATATTCACCTCCACTACAGAGATCTGGGCCTCAAGCCATTGTTTTATTGCTCACCATGCCATTCCTATTTGAATCCAGCCATATGCAAATCAGTATTTGCCCTACTACCGATTGGGACAAGTCCAGCCCGAACTCCCAGGCCAGGTCCTCCCTTGACCGGTAACAAGCATCCTGGGACCAGTTTCGGGGTACCACCCCTCATTACCCAGGTTAGCTTGAATGCAATGGCATAGTGAGAATGGGACCCACATCTGGGCATACCCATCCCACTTGGAGCGACTACAGCCACACAAAAAGATGATGGACAGAATGCTGAACATTGTCAAACATTCACCCCAGTACAGATTGCCGGGTCTAAATACACGATTTCTTTGTTCAACATTGCAGTTCCAAGATTTAACCCAGATCTGTGACTTGGGTGAATGTTTGACAATGTTCAGCATTCCGTCCATCATCTTTTTGTGTTGCTATAGTCGCCCTAAGTGGAAAGGGTATGGCTAGATGCGGGTCCTGTGTTCACTGTGCCACTGGAATCAAGCTGGCCTAGCCGATGAGGGGTGATACCGCAAAACCAGTACCAGGTTGCTTGTTTTCCAGTACACGGAGGCCCTGGTTTGGCAGTTCAGGCTGGATTGTTCCAATGGGGAGAAGGGGTCAATAATGGTTTGCATATGGGTGGGTCTAAACTGGGGTGTCATGGTGAGCAAAAGTTCAATGGATTTAACTCAGATCTGTGACTGGAGGTGAACATTTGACAGTGTTCATCATTCTGTACATCCACTTTTTGTGTTGCTGTGGTCGGCCTAAGTGGGAAGGGAATGCCCAGACGTGAGTCCCATGTTCACCGTGCCACTGGATTTAAGCTAGCCTGGCTAATTAGGGGTGATACTCTGAAACCGGTCCCAGGATGCTAGTTTACCATTCCAGTAGAAACCTGGCTTGGCAGTACAGCTGGACTCTTCCCACAGGGAGCAAGGTCAAGACTGATTTGCATATGGCTGGGTCCAAACTAGGGTGGCATGGTAAGCAAAAGAACGATGGATTTAACCCAGATCTGTGACTGGGAATGAATGTTTGACAATTTTCAGCATTCCGTCCATCATCTTTTTGTGTTGGTATAATCAAATTGTACATCTGTTCAATAGGGTTTACCATACTACCCTTCACCCAGCCATTCAGGGTTCTGGAAAAGTACCCCACAAAATCCTCTCAGAACTGGCGAGACAGTTTCTGACTGCCCCTGAATCTCAACCTACACTCTTGTGGGGTGAAACGATACTTAATTACCAGGGCCTCCTTCATGGGGATATGCCTCAACCTGTCCCCCTTTTCTAGGGCCAGTAGAGCGTCCTTCCCACTGTTGCAAGGATTTCTGCTCATACACAGAACTGTGCACAAAGACCAAGGACATTAGTGGATATGACTTCATATGTCAGCTTACCAATTCTCCTCAGGAATCCTGTGCTCTCTAGAGCTACCTCATATACCTGAAACCACTTGTGTATGTCATCCTCCTCCTTGAAGTAAGGTACCAAGGATCTGGGTGTGTGGACTGTATCTCTAGCACTGGGTGTTTTTCTGCCACCAATATTGTTGTTGCTGGACCCTATCTGCAGGGCTCTGTTTTTCAGACTTTTTGCTCTTCCGAGGCTCTCTCATCCTTAGCTTTTCTCTCCTCTTCAGCCAGCTGCATCTTCAGCTCCCTCTCATCATGTCTGTCCTTGAGCTCCTCAAGAGACAGGGGTTGGTAGGAGAAACTGCTCCCCGCATAGTATTCAGTAGGGGACTCCCTCTCTTTGGGCTTCCCTATCTCTTTTGGAGCCTTTGCCCAATCATTTTTCAGCTCCTCTCCCTTCTTCTTAAGGCCACTGCCCCCTTGGGACCCTGATTCTGTGGTACATCCAGAGTTCAAAATTCTCAAAAATGCTGAAGTAATCCTCTTCAGACTCTTCTGGCGTTGCTAATAGCATCCTGTGGACGTCCTCCCAGGCTCCAAGGTCGACTGGTACTCCAACTTGGGATCACCCTTTGGGATTGTCAGTCCCACCTCTCTCTGCACAACCTTCTCAGCTCAGCCTTGCTGTAGCTCTCAAAGTTGTTGATGTCTAACACCATATGTGTCAGGTCCCTGGTATATATACTGCACCCTTATCTTAGGGTTTACATCCTCTGTTGTTGCTTGCAGCCTCCTGAATTCCTCATAGGCTCTGAGGGTTATCTGTAGGCCTGTTGTGGAAGGTTTCCTGCCCACATACAGCCCCCTCACCTTGCAGAACTCTCTCAGAAAAATGAGAACAGGAGAATTTGAAACTCATAATGGTCTTTGTATAGACTTGTGGTGAACAATGTGTTATATGGAATTGCACAAACACCTGTCCCATCCTCACTGCTGATCACCAATGTTAGAAATGGGATTCCTGGTTCACTGAGGTATGTACCCAGGCCAGGCAGGAGCCACCACTCTAGTGAGGGTAAGCTAGATGCGCACTAAAAGCTGGTACAAGGCCTTCGAAGAAGGTGAAGGCCCTACAGAGGAGCACAGTTAACCCGCCAGAAGCCTACTAGTAAGTGCCTAAAGAAGAGATACTGTGCCACAGTGTAACACAGAGGTATCATCTGTATAAAGTGGAAAGGCTAAAGGCTGCGACATCCAGGTATGAAAAAGTGCTAAAGGCAGCGACAGCCAGATGCAAGATAGTGCTAAAGGCAGAGACGAACAGGCGCAAAGAAACCCTAAAGGCAGAAATAACCAGGTAGAGAGGTAGAGAGAGTAATTGTAATTGTAATTGCATTTATATAGCGCTTACTACCACTGACAAGGCGTCAAAGTGCTTTTTCGGTGAGTAGCACGCTGCTCTGGAACCCAAAAAGGATTGGTGGTGAGTCAGTACAGTAAAATATGAAATTAATTTGAGCAGTGGATAAGTTAGTCTGTTATTTGATTTAAAAGGATAGTGGAGGGATGGAAGAGGGAAAGGTTTGCACTTATATAGCGCTTGCTATCCTTGATGAGGTGTTCAAGCGCTTTTCGACGAGTAGCACACTACTCCGGAACCCAAAACCCAAAAAGCATTTGTGATGAATTAGTATGGGGAAATATGAAGTTAATTTGCTTTGAGCAGAGGACATGTTAGTCCGTTATTTGGATTGAAAAAGGATAGTGGAGAGATAGAAAAGGAAAGGGAAGGATTTGCATTTATATTGCGCTTGCTGCCCCTGATGAAGTGTTGAAGCGCTTTTCGGCAGTGCAAGTGTACTTATCAGCATGAGCGAGGGAAGTGCCATGCAAAGTCGAACAGGTGTGACAACCAAGCCCGGGTGAGCCACAGAGTGGTATAAAGTAGCAAGTGGCATTCGATACAACAAAAGGCCTTCAGATTTGTGAAGTGGAGAAGTGTGGCTCACTGGTTAGAGGAGGCAGACCTGGAAGCAGAGGTCAGCCCGGGACCAGGGTTTAATTCCCGGCTCGGCGGGGTCTTGAGTCCTAAAATGTCCATGGACTCGGCAATTCTCGCTCCGGTGCCTACTCGATTCACGGGTTCACACTCTGCGACTCTGGGCAATAGCTTGCTTAATCTCCACAATGGCCCCTCGTGGCGGGATGCCTGGCTTTCACCTTGCGGATACCCTGCCGGGGTTATCTCACAGGGGAATACCAGGACGGGTTCCCTAAGCAAGCGCTTAGAAACCGCTTGGTGATTTGCGTTATATAAATTCCTGTACATAGTACAGCGCAGCCGCATTCCTGAAGCTACTACCACCATTCAACAGCTGAAAAGCAGAATATAGGTGCCAGATGGACTGCATGGATCAAAAAGTTTGCTTGCTTCTTAGATGCTCTACAAGTAGTAGATGACAAGAAGATCATCAAGTACTTAAGGAAACATGCAGGTTATAAAGTGAAAGGTGTGATAAAGAAAATATCACCAGCTGATGAAGTATTGTAATGTCAAATCAAAGAAACGTTAGAAGCCAAGTTCAAGCCAATGCCGAATGTCAACTCTGAAAGATACTTTTACAACCAGGCAGGACAGCAAGCTGGTGAAACAATGGATTAGTTTGTCAAAAGACTTGATACACTCATCAAGCACTGAAAGTTCAGTGAATTTAATGATGAAGAGGCCATGCGTCTCAAGAGTCATTGATTGTTGCCTATCCGATTCTTTCAGATGACTCATACTGAGAGAGACACTCATTCTAAAAAAAAGTACTCATGGCTGCTAAAGCTGAGGAACGGGCTGATCGACAGGCTGCTAACATGAAATCTGGAAAAGTCCAGAATGAATAAGCGTTGATCATAAAAAGTAAGCAGAAACACAAAGTGGAGGACCAAAAGATGATGTCTCAGAAGAGAAAGAAATTGTGTTTCTGATGTGAATTCTTGTTCCCACATGAAGGTAAATGTCCCACCAGGGGAAAGATATGCAAAGGTTGTGGGAAAGAAAAGCTTTTCATTACAGTCTGCAAAGCGAAAGAGAAACTAAGTGCATCACGACAAGAAGACAAAATTGGTGTCAGAAAGTTCCACAAGCAGTTTAGAACGTCCTCAAGGCCAAACAGAAACATCAATTGAGACAAGTAGAGGCTAAACAAAGTCAATAGTCATCAAATTCATTCTCCAAAGGTTTTTCAACATCATCATCGAGCCACAGTGAAGAAGATGGATTTGTAATGGTGATGTAAACCCCACAGCTACATGCACAGGTAGGATTGGCTGCTTGCAAAGAAGAACACAAGTGAAACAGAGATCATCAAGTGAAGCGACCAAAGTCCTTTGGCCAATGCCCCAACATCATGCTAAAGGTGAATGGCTGCCCTATAACTTTTATTATAGACAGTGGTGCATCGATCAGTATCATGCTGGCAGAAAAATACAATGAACTGTCTCCAATGCCACATCTAACCATTGGAAACAAGGGCTCACATGTGGGCTTCTTCTACTCCATTGCAAAGTCAAGGGTCATTCTTAGCAAGAATGATGCATAAGAAAATTACAATACACACACCAATCCATGCACTCCAATGTACTTTGTCGCGTGCATGTGTACTCAGGTTCTGCACTGCTCCTCACATGGGACTGATATCCATCAACTACCACCCCAATGCACATTCCGAAATAATTAGTCAAATCCCGTTGTTATTTCATGAACTAGGGAAATTTAAGACAATGAAGGTGTGGTAGACCTATCATCCTTATGGAGGTCTTTCCCAAAACTTTTTGCCGGCTTTCCTCCTCTTTTTGCTGCATCTTTTTGTTGGCCTTAGAACTCAGCACTTTACCACTGTTGACCAGTGCTAAAGGGCATGTGCTTCTCCCCTAAACATGGTAACATTGGTGTATAAACAATTGACATACTTAGTTTACTTGTAAGCCCCTTGTAAAGTGGTATACCACATACCCAATGCCTGTAATCTAAATGTTACTAGTGGCCCTGCAGCACTGTCTATGCCACCCACACAAATAGCCTTTCAAACCTATCTTATTCCTGCCAGTGCAAGGCCTCTGTGAGCAGTTTACTGCCACTTCGACTTGGCACTTAAAACCACGTGTCAAGCCTTAAACTACCCTATTATTACATATAAGTCACCTCTAAGGCAGACCCTAGGTAGCCCTGGGTTCCACAGGTTTCATAATCCACACTTTCTGCTCAGGCAGCAATTCCACAGTGGTAGAACTTTAGTCATACTACGCTTTCATCACAGTCTGGCTGGCTTCTAAGTTGTCTGAGCACATGTTTGATATTTTTGTCCTGGTAAGGACAAACAACTAAATTAGTTTTTCACTACCGTAATGCCTGCTCTTCTCATTGGCTAACATTGGGAATTCCTTAATACACATGTTTAAGCTGTAATTCCTGCCCAGAGAGGAGTAGCTACATCATGTTTTATATCTTTGGAATGGTAATGATAAATCCTCTTTATTAGTAAAGTTGGATTTAATATTACTATTTTAGAAATTCCACTTCTAGGAAGTGGGCTTTTCTCTGTTCTCATTGCTCTGTGTGCCTGCAGCCTGACTCCAATACACATCTGAGATGGGTAACAGCTACACTTTGTGCATTCCCTCTAGACAGCCACAAACACAGGATGGGTGGGTGTAACAGAGAACTCATCTGCATTCATCTGCATTCAGATAGATGTTCCTGGGCAAGAAGAGGGAAGGGGAGCTGACACTTACACCTGAATAGGCAGTGTCCTGTTTTCCATACAAAGGGATGATTAGTAATGTACTCCCTCTGACCCTACAAAGGCAGTACACTACTGGACCTGTGAAGAACACGGTCAGGAGTAAAGGCTGCTGTGCTAAAAGGATTGTCACTCTGTTTGACTGCTGCTCTCGAAGAACTGCTTTTCTACCTTGCTATGCTGCCCTGCTGCTTGCTGATCTCTGCTCTGCTAAGGACAAGGACTGGAGCCATCTCAGGTGAACCCAGAGTGACACCAATGGCTTACTGGCTCCCCCCTGTTCTGAGGTCTTAAGGCCATCAAAGACTTCCTTCAACTCTGCAACAGCACCTGGACTCTGCCATCTATGAGCTCTGGCATGCCAAGTGGTTCCAAACCAGTCCTAGGCACTTGTAAGGTCATTTCTGCTCTTCAGTTCGATCAAAATCTATGCACCGATGGCTTAGCACTGATCGAAACTGACACATTGCCTTTCGACACAGACATAGGAGCAGACATTACCTCGATGAACTGCATAGTTGGACGATGATGAACAGCGCAGCTTGACAACGATGTGGTGCCTGCATAGTAAATGGGTTCGTCGATGAAGCCTTCATCTCCTGCATGGATTGGAACCAATGCATCGAGCCTTTGACGTCGATGCTTGCTCCATCCACGGTACTTTTTCAACAGGACCTGCGTGAATCCTATAGCTGGCCTGTCCTCCATCGGGGTCGGCCTGAACTTTGAATTCACCCTGGCCCAGCATAACCTCTAAGCTCTATTTGCTTCTAAGCACTATTTTTTGTTTTATTCTTTAAAAAATCATAACTCTTGGGCAGGAAAGCAAGCCAGGACTAGTTGGAAGATTCTGACTCAACCGTACCATCTAGGGAGCTTCGAGGCGCCAGACCTTCACTTATACTTCCTCTGTGCTCAGGCTCAGCATGCACATTGCTGGACGAAACCTCACGTGCATATCCCACACATTGCAGTAGAAAAATATAGCATACATCCCAGGCTACTGACTGCTCTTATAGCGGACACGATGACGTACACCCCACAGGATACGATACAAACAGCTCAGTGCACCCCCAGGGCGTGGCACGCACTGGCACACAGAGCACATAAGCTCCCTATTTATGCACGGGCGTTACCCTCGGCGCGACACCCCAAGCTTACTGTCACGCAGGAAAAAAATGTACACGCTACTAGCTGTGATGGGGCTGACCACTATGGGTAATATGTTCCCACATAACAAATTCATCGACTCAGCGGACCCCTCCCTCTTCGCACATCAGTCCCCCTTGAAGAAATTTGTGTCTCTGCGATTACGAGTGGCAATCAGAACACTATACACTACATTTCCAGAAGAACCCATGCAATTGCACACGTAACAAATATTATTAACTGCACCCACACGTAAGAATTTAGTGACACGCTTATAAAACACAGCCCAAGACGAACAGGCTGAGTTGTCCAATGCCGCGGCAAACAGATGGGAAATAGCACTGGGCGAGACAAGAGACAAACATGACTGGCAATACAGCTGTACACAACTCACGCTTCTCACGTCCAATTGCAACCTGCAAATTATTCACTTTAAGTTCTTCCATCAGCTATACCATACACCGGCTAAACTACACAAATTTGGACTTAGAGAGACGGATCATTTCCAGAGATGTAATACGCTAAGCGCTGACTTTTTACATATGTCATGGTCATGCCCCCAATTGCAGATATATTGGAGCAACATCACGGCCACACTAACTGAGATGCTGTCAGAACAGATTCCCAACACCCCCTTGGTGTGTATACAGGAAACTCAAATTTGCCAGGCGCAGGAAATTTCTGGCAGTTGCATTACTGCTTGCCAAGAGACTTATAGCTATACGGTGGGGGAGCAAAAGACCCTCAAGACTTAAAGACTGGATTACAGATATGTCTTACTGCAAGGCGACATTAGAGACTTACGCAGAGGACATCCCACAAGCCTCTAGGCCCAGGGATTTCTGCCCAATATCTGCAGTCACACTCAGAGCCCGAGCCCACAGACTGACCTACCAGACCACACTTTAACAAACAAACATGATAGGCGAAAATAATTGTAGACGACACTTACACACGGAGTGCTGTAGCAAATAGAGATGGTGGGGGTTTTTCCAATGAAACAGGTAGACATCCACTGAAATGAAGGACTAGGAAGTCATGGATGACGTGTATACAACACAGATTGTACTCTCATGTGATATGTAACTCTAATCTATACAAAGTATGATGTGTTTCATGATATGTAACTGCTGGTTGGATGAAAAATTCTTTAAAAAAAAAAAAAAATCATAACTCTTAAGGGATGTTTGCCTTTTTGGTCTTGTTTCTCTCATAAAAATATGAACTATTTTTCTAACCCTGTGAGGAGTATTTGTGTGGTGTTTACATTGTGTTACTGTGTGTATGTGTGTGTGTGTGTGTGTGTGTGTGTGTTTTGCACAAATACTTCACACATTGCTTCTTTAGATAATACTGAGCTATCCGTAGGGTGAGCACAGGTTCATCTTTTAGTGTGTATCCAGCTTACCCTGACTAGAGTGAGGGTTTCTGCTTATACAGAGTGCATACTCTGCCAATCAGAAACCCAATTTCTAACAAGGTGCAACTTCACATTAATGAGGACATTCATCCTGTTGCTCAGTGATGCCGTCAGATGCTTTTCATTTGCAGGAGGCTGTTGAGAAGGACTCGAAATATTATTAAAGCATGCCATCATCGAACGCTCTACAGGTCAGACACCATGGGTTTTGCCCATAGTGGTAGTGCCAAAAAAGGAGAGTGGCGGTACGGTGCACATTTGTGTTGATATGCACCAGGTCAACAAAGTAATCGAGAGAGAAAGACATCCAGGTCCACACATAGTGGACATGATTACGCAGCTGAATGGAGCCGAAGTCTTCACCCGTCTTGATTTGAACAAAGGATACCATCAACTCAAGCTGGAAGAGAACTGTAGGTACATTACTACTTTTTCAACTCGTGTTTGTTTGTTCAGATACAAAAGAGTCAGTTTTGGTTTGTCATCAGCTACAGAAATCTTTTGGGATATCATTTGCAGAGTAATTCTATCTGTCACACCAGCTTTTAACTACAGTGATGATATGCTAGTGTTTGGGGTCACATGAAAGGAACATGACAAAGCTCTTACACAAGTAAGATACACGTCATACGTTAAATAGTTTCACATAACCAAACTCAAATTCTTTGGGCATATTTTCTCTAAAGGAAAAGTGACTCTTAACCCTGGAAAGATGCAAGCATTGCCATCCACTTGTTTCCCACAAAATGTGACCATGCTGCGTTTGTATCTGGAGCATGGCCAGCTATTGCTTCAGAAACATTTGTGACTTTACCACGGTGAGTGCCCCATTAAGAGAGTTGACAAGGAAGAATGTTCCCTTCCAATGGTCCTTTGAATGTGAACGAAGTGTCAGAAAATTCAATTACGAAATTAAAACTGCAACATAAATGGATTATTTTAATTCAGAGTTACGTACTGAGATTATAGTAGACGCAAGCCGTATGGGGTTGGATGCAATCCTTGCTCAACACAATGGACATCTAAATGCTCAGAGACACATTGTGGCCTATGCTAGCAGACGTATATCTCAGACTGGATGTGCCTATTCTCAGCCAGAAAAAGAGCCTAGTTGTAGATAGGGGCTTGTCAACATGTTCATGTTTCTGTACAGAAAACATTTCACCATGTCACTGACCCCCAGGCATTGCTAACCATTTTCAAAAATTCGAAAGCCAACATGCCCCCTGGCATCGAGAGATGGGGGTTGCGATTGCAAGAGTATGATTACCCTATTGTGCATCAGCCGGAGAAAGATCAAAACCCTGCAGATTATTTCTCATGAGTGCTGTTACAGTGTCACAGTGCAATGTCGAAAGCAACTGAATCACATATCAATTTCATAGCAAAGTCTAGTACCCCTGCGGCTCTATCCTTTGAGCAGATCATTGCTGCTACCACCACAGACTGATACATGCTTACACTCAAGGATATAATTGCAACGCAACTTTGGAGAAAGTATACTGAACCTCTCACAGAATGATGTTGAATATAAAAAATGCACAGGAAGAACTTTCTGTCACTCAAGAAAGTATTATACTAAGAGGTTTGAGGATTGTCATACCGGAGAGATTGAGACAACACGTCATTGAACTGGCACACAACGGACATCATAGCATGGAAGCCACCAAGAGAGCCCCCAGAGACTGTGTGTGGTGTCCTCACCTTGACGAACAAGTCGAGAAGGAATTGAAAGCATGTCACCTATGCAAGTGCTTATCTCCTAAAACAACACAGCAACCACTAAATGTGTATGACCTTCCCAAACAAGCGTGGGAGAAAATGCAGTTGATTTATTTGGACCCTTAAACAATGGCCATCATCTTATGATAGTTATTGATGAGTACTCACGTTTATCCTTAGTGGAAGATTTATCATCGACCACACATGACAAAGTCATCAAGAGGCCGAATTATATTTTTGCCGCGTGGGGTGTTCTAGCAGAGAGTTTAAGGACTTTCTTAGTTGCTCATACGTCAAGCATCAGAAAAGCACACTTCTCTGGCCACAGGCAAATGGCCTTGTTAAATGATTTATAGGCACCCTGAAGAAAGTGATTTAGCGCGCTACTCTGGAAGGAATCCATCTAAAATCAGCCCTAAGTCCAGCTCCCCATGCCCATCAGTCAACTTTTCAATCTACAACAAATAGAAGCCCTGCCACCTTGCTGTTTGCGAGAGCCACTGGGACAAAGCTACCACAATGGACCACAAGCCAAGTAATAGACACTGTTGAGATTCTTGTCATGGACACTTCTTGCAAAAGTAAGATGAAGGTCTCTGTAGAAAAGTGTTGATAGGGTCAGGATACAGTTTTCAAGATAGGAGACCGAGTCCTAGTCAACCAAAAATGGAAACTCAAGACTGATGCTCCATGTGATGCTGAACCATTGAGAGTCATTACAAGTAAAGGACATATGGTGACCGCTCAAAGACCCGTAAAGTCCAATACCAGAGACTCCTCACATTTCAAGCACCTGCCTCGATGTTCTTGGGTTCCAGACCTTACGAGTGAGACAAGTTTACCTGAGTGCCCAAGTCAAGCGTCTGAGTCTACATCTACAATGTTAGATGATGGTGCAACTCCTTCACGTTGTACGTTTTGATCTGGACGATTAGTGCGAGCACCTTAATGGTTCCTTGAGGAACGCTAATGTTTCTATGTTGTCTGTATGTTTTTATTTAACAAAGTGGGAGATGTAGTGTTATGTGATCATGTGCAGTAGGATCCTTGTGATCCTAAGCGGAATCCATCCAAAGTTACATAATTAGTTGGGAGGCATTTAGGTGTGTCTGGGTGTGGTCAATAAAGTCTATGACGAAGTACATTCAGTTAACAGTTGCATGCCGAAGAATACAAATTTATATTACAGAGCTCTGTGTGTGGCGTGTTCATTTATGTGCTCTAGAGCTGGGGTAGGATGCTACACCCCCAAAAGCCCCATAGGGGGAGATGGCTTATACCAAATGACTACTGACACAGAAGTGTGTGCAAAAGGCTGCTTTCATGAGACTGGTCCGCATCACATATAAAAACCTTTCCAAAACCAAACAAAGTAGAATTTAGACCTCACTAGTACATTGTACTCATGCACAACCCTGCCCCTCACACCTACCCTAAAGTTCTCCTTCTTGTTTATCTCAAATGTTTCCCTTCGTGACACCATGTTCTGTTTGTCTTTCCTCAACTCTATTGGCTAACATGATCCCTTTTCTTGTATATTACTGTAAAACCAGTGCCCCCACTGCCTCCTCCTTAGCGGATCTGCCTTTTCCACAGCCAAACAACCATGATTCTAACCTTACCTATGGTGTAAAACCTGCCACCCAGAAAAATCCTCTCAAGGAATTTTTCTGGCCCCTTCCACCCGATCCCCTTACCCACCACGGGATGGAGACTTTCCCTTAACTTAAACAAGTACTACTCCATGGCCACCTCTGACAGATGTACCCCATCATCTTTAAAACAAGCATTTGTAATGCAATAGGTCTCGCATTTACTCATGTTTAAGCTATTGGCATTGTAAATGACAATGCCTTTTATTTCTGTTTTAAAAACTAAAACAAAAATAAAAGGCTTTGTTATTTGCAATGTCAATAGCTCAAACTCGCGTAAATGCGACACCTATTGCATTGCAAATTCTTGTTGTTTTGAGAATCTGGTCACCCTATGTGTTATATATCTGCGGTTCCGCCGACAGACGCTGTCTCTTTACATTTTTCACATTCCCTCCATTTTGAAAGCGGACCTTAGATGGGACGGTTTGGGGGTATTCTCGCTCGGAAACATGGCGTGCAGCATGTGGCAGATACTGTTGCCAGTGCAGTGGGCCAAGTGGACGTGGTCTGCTGTCCGTGGAGGCGCAGGGCAGGAACAGCCTGAGGAGGAAGAAAACCAACAGGCGGAGGACAAATCATTGAGGTCAGTACAGCGAGATGTGCGGGAGGTCACAAGGTTTGTGTCAACACAGCTGCTGTTTGTGATCTCTCATGCTCAGCATAACGCGCAACCCTGTGCAGCCAGTGTGGCAGCAACTTAACGATGCAGTTTAGTGTCCTCTGTTTCCTCTCAGTATATGGTGTTGATGTTTTTACTATCGTATATAACCTTTTATCTGCGCAAACTGCGTCTATGTGCGCGCCTTAGTGTCTGTCTCCATCTTTAACATAAGCAGGTGGCAGGGCTGTTAGGCAGCCCTGATAGATGCCATGGAGGAGGTTGGCTGGAAGAAGGGCACGTGCATCCCTAATCTTCTTTAGCGTCATGACTCCGGTGGAATGGGCACATTGCCCACAGTAGGGTGGTCACAGCACATACACATAACATACATGCCCATTTAAAGAGTGGATGCGGTAGTGGGGTGGTCTCCTAAGATAACCATCTCTTTGCTGGGCTCGGAGCACGTGCTGCCCATGGCTGGGAAGACGACCCTGGAATAGGAATGTATCTGTGGAATGGATGTTGTGTACTCTGTGCACGCGAGCAGCTCTAGGAGAGCGCGCAGGAGATAGCATGGCTGCTGAGAGTCCAGATAAAAATAGCAAGCACAGAGGGACTCATGTTAAGTGGATTGGTTAGAACAGAAACGGGAAGACCAGACTCTACGAAATCAAGGTTGCGGTGACACTGAAATACCGCGATAGACGTATCAAAGAGTCTAAGGGGTGACAAATACGACGTGGGTAGGACATTACTCCCACATAAAGGTTCAAATCTTCTTATAAGTGCAACACTGCATTATAGAAGCTGCTTTACTTGTTTTTAAATTTTGTAACTCATCCTGGGCACTGGCAAAAATAAGAAAAAGTAATAGGAGGAACATAAAAGCAGACCAATTACACCAAAAAAAGGAAGGAGTGAAGTCACGACTATTTTATTTTGAGATCCAATAACAAAAAGGACCGTTGACAGGAGTATGAGTTTGCCGAGTGAACATTACGACCTACATCATCTATGATACATTTTCTGTATTGTGAAGAAAAGTCACCCTTTATTGATATTTGTCCTGAAGAAGGGGGTTTCTGTTCATAAAGTCAAACTACCACCGAAACGCGTCAACGCCCTTGTTAAATAAGAATCCAAAACAGCAAGGGACATTAGATAAGAAAGAAATCTTTTTACTAATAGTTTCCAACAGATCATGTATTGTATTTGGATCACATGGTTTTTCTAACAAACAATTATTACTGTGTTTTCTTTTAGGGTCTATGTTTTCTTTTTTTTGTTGCTTTATTTAAATTTTCAAAAAGAAAAAAAAACCAGGGCATCAGGAGACGATACAGCAAGATATACGGTTTAGGAATACATGTTAATAAGCAATATTGTTGAACCTAGAAACAAACAAAAAGTGAGAATATGTACACAACAAATTAAATACACAGCTCAAATGGGAGAGATAGAAAAAAAAGAAAAGACAATTAAATATAGAAGGAGACCGTTAATGATAAAGCCAATCCTCGAGAGGGGCCCAGTTCTTGGATGCCAATAAGCGCCTTCTCCTCCCCCTCAAAGACTGCACAGATGACTCTAGTTTGTACCATGCGAGCATCTTAGCTTTCCAATGGATAAAAGTAGGGGTTTCAGGGTTTAACCATTGCGACGTTATGCATAGTCTAATCATGGCCATTGCGATAAGCAAGAACGCTGATGTATGATTTGTTCTTTGGGAGCCAGTTGAGTATTCGTATCCCATTAATATTAATTCAGCTGAGATCTTAACCGGAATCAGAAGTGACTGATTAAGAAAAGCTTCCACTTGATTTAAAAAAGAACTTAGATCGGGACATGAATAAAACATATGTATCGCATCGGTAGAAAACAGTTTACATCTAGAACAAGAAACCCCGCTAGTCGATCTGGGAGCCCCCCAGGTAGCTATCTTTGCAGGGGTATGGTACAGGTTGAACATAGCCATATAAATTTGAGTCCGCAATGTAACAGAAACAAGGACAGATCTAGCTAGTTTAAGCGGGAATTTCAAGTCTATTATTGGAACCCCGAATTTAGCAGCCCGCTTTGCATTATGAGCAGATAGGTCATCCAGAAGTTCAGACAAAAGGCTTTGATAAAGGGGACTTATTCTAGACTCCTTCCTGATTAATTAAATTAAATTAATCTTAGCATACAGATTAGGATTTCTGGAAAAGTTCTTGTCAAGAAAACTTCTAATCTGTAGATATTTGAAAAAATAACTAGATTGCAAGTGAAATTCATCCTTCAAAAAGGAAAAAGAGGCCAATTGGTCAGCCTGAACTAAATCAGCAATTCCCTTTAGACATAAAGAACTCCATTTCATCATCATACCATCATAGAATATTGGGGGAAGCAAGACAGAAGCATTAAATGTGGTATAATGATTAAGTTTTGAGATAGCCTAGCGGGAGCGAATTTTCTGCCAGACAGAGAATAGTGCCCAACAGATCTTGAATTTGTTTTTTTTAAAATAGCTTGGTTCCAGTACACGTGTTAATACCCCCTTGGCAGCATCACCAAGTGCTATTTCATAAATGGATGGGGACATGCACACTGGAATCTCAACATTGTCACCAAGCACGGGAAGGCCAAAGTGCTGGATCAAAGCGGCCCAGTAATAATATAACAAGTTAGGAACGGCCCAGCCACCTCGCTCCCGGGGGAGATATGTCCATTTCGCAGCCCTTCTCGGCCTGCGATACCCAGAGGAACCTTTGACATATTCTTTTAGCTCTTACTAATATTGAATTAGAGATTTAGGGCCCAATGTAGGATCCGTAATTCCGGTCGGTAACGGCCAAAATTACCGAATTTCAGCCGTTACCGACCGGAATTAGGCTTTTCATATGTGGGTAGCTTTATTTCAGATTCGGTAATTTACCGAATCTGTATTTAAGAATTCGGTAAATTACCGAATCTGAAATGTAGGGAGCACTCAAATGAGTGCTTTTCCCATCTTAGGATTCGTTATTTACCACCAATAGAAGTTGGTGGTAAATAATGAAAATCTTAGAAAAAGCATTTATTTTGTTTTTCCAACAGTGCCATGTTGCAGACATATATGCCCTTAGAGCATGTATGTCTGCAACATGTGCACCCATACACATTTGAGGGGTGCAACAGGGTGTCAAAGTGCCACCCTGCCACCCTTCAATGTTTCCCCCATTTACCGAATCGATATTTACCGATTCGGAAATTGACATTCATTCCTATGGGCCAACAGGCCCATAGGAATGAATGGCAATTACCGAATCGGTAAATACCGATTCGGTAATTACCGAAACTTACCGATTTGGTAATTATTTAAGAAAAAATACCTACATCCCATTTGCCTGTTCTTAAATACCGAATCGGTATGATTTGGTATTTAAGAATCGGTAATCTGGGATTACCTACATCGGGCCCTAAGAGTGGAATGGACCTAAAAAGATATAGAAACTTTGGGAGAGCAAGGATTTTCAGGATGTTACATCGTCCATATAAAGAGAGATGCAGGTGGTCCATTCTCTCAAATTTCCTATGGAGCGAATCAATTACAGGGGGGTAATTTAGGTCTGGAATCTGATCAACCTCAGAAGAAATTTGAACCCCAAGATATGTGGCCTCTTTAGCTATAGAAACATGCGAGGAGGGCATAGCTGACGTTTGAATTACTTGGGTCTTTGTAATGTTGAGCTTATACCCAGATATAGCACCAAATTGTCCCGCAAGATTCTCTAATGCTGTAAAAGAAGAGCCAACGCTGTCAGTTAATACAACAATATCATCGGCGTACGCCAATGCCTTATCGTCCACCCCCCGAACCCTGACTGGAGAAATCCCCTGACATTTTTCGATCAGACTCAAGAAAGGATCTATGAACAAGGCAAATAGTAGGGGGGAACAGGGGCAACCCTGTCTAGTCCCCCTACTAATAGAAAAATAGGCGGATTCTTTCCCTGAGATACGAATTGCGGCAGTTGGAGCCAGATAGAGCGCCTGAAGGGCCTGGATGAACTCGGCAGGGAATCCCTTCCAGCGCATTACCGCCCAAAGGAACCCCCAGGAGACCCTGTCGAAGGGTCTATGTTTTCTTTATGTGCTTTTTGCTGTAATACGTTTTACAAAGGATATTGCATTGTATGAATTGTGACTTTTCATTCATTATTTTATATACATTTACAGAATTTTCCCGATATTTTTAAGTAACAGTGGATAGGAGAAAACTCCTTTTAATAAAACTATGTAAACACTACATTTCAGTTGTGGGATTGTAATTGCAAGTTTAATTCTTATGCCAATGATTTCAGTTGTGAGATTTTTAATTGGCAGGTTAATTCGTATGCCAATGATAAGTGGTACTGAATAATTTTCCTGGTCATATGGGACAATATATAGCCCATTGAGTGAATGTGTCTGGAGTGAATGGTGCGTGGGATTTATCTCCAGGGATTTTTTCTCTGCTTCATAGGGCAACAATTCATACAAGTTTTCGAAATTGGGCAATGGAAGAGCTTGAGCATAAAGTAGCAGGAAACATAGCAGCTTTAGCATTAGATTTGCAACCTTGTGGCATATACTAGAAAAATAAAATTAGACACATATTTTGTGGGCAGGCATGAATGTGATCACACTTTTGAAACCCATGGAAATAGGGGATTGTATTTAGATGGAAAAGATTCTGTTATTCCTGGAGTTTACTATATCTGTGGGAAAAACGCGTATTACATGTTACCCAAAAGGTGGTATGGATCATGCTATATGGGGATAGTTTTTCTGACCATTTATCATGTGGTTCATCTTGATGACCCAATGGGGGAAGAACATGCTAGAACAAAAAGAGGTGCCAGTGCTAGCGAAATTTATGGAGAAATTTCTGGTGCCATTTTTGCATCTGTAGGAGTGATACTGATTTCTCATAAGATTAGAAAGCTGTCTACAGTGGTTGAATGAGTTGCCTACTAATACAGTTGGAACATGTTTAGTTGTAGAACAGACTTACGTTAGATGTTCGCCTTGCAAAGTAGGGCAGAGTCTGCAGGATGTTAAAAGTTCAGCAGTGCTGTACTTACATTCCTGACAAAAGTAAGGACTTGAAGAAGTACATTATGAACATTACTGCTCTAAAGAAAGATGTGAATGGATTGAAAGCAACAGATGCATGGGAAGAAATAGGAAATGGATTTTCTGCTGTAAGTAGATGGTTTGGAAATTTAGGGAGTGGAGTTGTTGGAGGCATCTCGAGATCCCTATTGATGTTTGCTATTTGTGTATTATTCCTGTGTGTAATCTATAAGGTATACAAATATGCACAAGTGAAGGAGAGTGTAAAGAGAAAAAGAGCAGACATAGAATTAGAAGGCTGACAGAGAATGTGCTATGATGACATGAAGCATCTGGAGGAGTCAGACGAGCAGTTATGAAGAAGCTTATGAGGTTTTAACTGATTCATCTGATAAGACATCTATATCTTGATGTGATGATTTGATTCACCATCTGAGGGCGGATTGGAGCAGCTTAATTTTGACTCCACTCTTACATGTCACAAATACACAATATATACGTGCATTTAGCACTACATACTCTATATATCCTAATGTTATTAATGTAAACTGTTGCACTTGAACTCAGTACTGAAGTGCATTCACTGTAGAACTAACGATTCATATATGCTGTATGCTTTAACCTTATTAAATGGTATATATGCCCACATGCATCAAGGTAATTTGCATTCGCAAACGGTGCGAATCGCAAAATTCGGCCGTTTGCGAATGCAATTTCCTTTTTTGGGATACATTATTTCTTTTCATTTTTTCGCAATTTAATTGAAGGAATCGCAATTTGTGATTTCTTAAATGCAATGCATTAACATTTTTTTTTGCGAATTCGCAAATAGGAAGAGGTCAATTACCATGAAGTTGAACTTCATGGTAATTTGTGAAAACTTGCAACTTGGGGCATGTGTGTAGGAAAAATGTTCTTAAAGTTTAATTTCAAGGGTGCAGGGAGGGTCCTTTGGACCCCCCCTGCACTCATGAAATAGCATTCTCATTTTGCGATTCCTTAATTGCGAATCGCAAAATGAGAATGGCTTCTCATTCATTCCTATGGGCCTAGGCCCATAGGAATCAATGGGAAGGGATTCCTTAATTGTGAAAATTAAGAAATCGCAAAAAAATGTGCGATTTCTTAATTGCAATTAAGAAATTGCAAAATGTAACAATGATGCATGTGGCCGATAGTCTTTGGAGATTGGATAAAACCATCCTCACACTATTGAAATGTATTTACTTCAAAACAAGAAAGATTTATGTAAATGTGTGCACTAATGTTTTCACATTTGAATCTACAATGTAGTTCTCAGTTAAATGTATACATTTTCATTTATTTGTAGTTGTATGTGCACAAATGACACATATTAAACCTGCACCATTGAATTAAATGTTTAAAGTTGACATAAGTAGGCCTGTATTTCTTTCGGCACAAACTACTGTTATTCCATTTTTGCTTGCATGTCTTTTCCTTTCAGGTAAGTTCATATGGTATGTGATTTTGAGAATGGATGTAACACTGTACTAGTGAGAGAGAGCCTGAGAAGAGGACCTTGACAAAGAACATGGAGAGCCAGAGCGTTAACTGACAGTTCGTAATTAGTAATGTATAGAGGACTTGCAGGTACCCAAGGTAGATATCGTTCACAGGACTGGTCTGGATGAATCGGCAAATGTTGCATCTCACAACGTGAGAATGGAAAGGACAGTGGAGCCCCTGATGGCTTGAATGAGGGGTGTTGCTCAGAAGATTCCTGTGGTATTAGCTGGTTTTCTCTGAGGTTGATGTTGGACACTATTCTTTTGGATGTTGAGAGGTACAGGCCTCTATGCTTTCCCCTTTGACATTTTGCTGAGTGTGGCTTAGGCCAACACATATTTCCCTATCTCTAGAAGACTCTTGATAGAGCTTCTGCAATGCTGACTCCTTCCCGCATATATTTTTCACTTTTACTGCATTTTGCCAACTTTTTGAGATCTTTTTAGATTAAATCACCCTTTGATGATTTAGACCCTAAATCAGACGACTTTAGACACTACTTATGTTTAGGAAAGATGAGTGGAAACTCTTCTCCAAGCACCAGATTCTATTACTAATTTTCTGTATTGCAATGACTGAAATTCTTGCTTGTCTCATGCTGATGCACCTGAACTTATTCCGAAGGTTCGGCTATCCAGTTGTTATCTTAGATCCTTACATCATGTTTTTGAGATTTATTTACATTAATCTGACTGTTAACTTGTAATGAAACTCCTTAACTTTATTCTCTGATTCCTAGCCTTCATTCTGTAGCCAAATGGGTTATACTGTTAATTAGATTTGTTTGATTAATGATAACTCCCTTCCACCTCTCATTCAACAAAGACAAGACCCAATGGATAATCATTTGTAAGACCCAACCCTGGATCTCTTCCATGGAGGAAATATTTACATAAAGTTGGGTGTTATCAGCTTACTTTTGTTAGTCGATGTTCTCCTTCTTGAGTATCTTCATCAGTTGTACCATATAAAGGTTGAAGAGTGTGGGGAGATGGTGAAATCTTGAGGGACTTCACACCTGAGTGTTGATTCTTTAGATAGTGAGCAGCCCATTTTTAATTGTGTGCGATTATGGAGAAAGGAAGTGAACAATTTTAGCACGATTCCAGATAGACCCATTCTGTGTTCAAGTAGCGCTAGGAGAGTGTTGTGGCTGACCGCGTTAAATGCTGACAAAAGGAGTCATTGTGGACTACGGTTTTGATAGCCTCATCCATGATGTGTAGGATAGCTGTTTCAGTGCTGTGTCCAGGTCTGAAACCAGGTTGGAATATGGCAAGCAGATTTAACTGATCAATGCATTGCCAGAGCTGATATTGTATGCATTGTTCTAGTAGTTTTGTGAAAAAGAGGATGTTTGTTTAAGTCAGTTGGGTCAGCACCTGCTTTTTCAGGATCAGAGTTACTTGCCCAATCTTCACACAGTCAGGGATTTCTCCTTAAGTTAGTGAGACATTACTAATCTGCGTCTCAAAGGGAGAAAACAGTTGCCTGAGGCCCTTAATGATCGTAGGAGAGATGAGGGTAATTGAGGTGTATGCTAGGTTTCATTGATGCTGAGATATAATTGATATGATCTTTACTGAAAATTTTAAACTGGATCTAAAAGGCTCAGTTTTTGGATATCCAGGGGTGTTTGATCAACCTTCTCATTGGTTGACTCTTTTTCCCCTTGGATGTATTTTAGTAAGAATTCAGCTCCTTATATGTGTCCATATGGAAGTAATTGACTCTTTGATTTTCGTTATCTTTTCTTTGAAGAAGGATGAGAAAGAATGTGGAGGGCGCTAGAGGGTGCACGGCAAGATGGCTGCATTGTAGGGCAGCTCCCCCGGCCGACTTACCAATCCGTCATTTATCCTGCTCCCTAAGTACCATCTGAGCTCACTAACCGGTGGCATTTGATATAGAACTGCAAAGCGGCTGACGGATGCGACTTTGCTGCGACCATCGGCCTGAATTGAGCTGACCTGCTGGCTGACTGAAGGGTGGCCCGTGAACAACATGGCGGCCGCGTGAACAGATTAGCGCGCGTCAGCGTCTGCATTGGGAGGTACCGCTGACATTACTTTGTCTACAGGAGCCTGTGTGACCCCCCTCCTCCGTGGAAGCCTGTGAGGGGCGAACCAGGGCTGAATCTGAGCGGGCGACATGGAGTTGTGGGGAGAACTGGCCGCCTGTATCAAGCAAGCGCTGCACGGCCTTGATGTGACCCCCACGAGCCCGCTGTGTGCCGCCCGAGTAAAGTGGGTGAACTAATCGGCAGATGGGTACGTGAGTAGAGCCTGATTTTGCGGCGACTTCCCTCTGAGAAGCTGCGGCGCTGATTGAAAGCACGAGGCAAGGAGGACCTGGGACATAACATTGCAGCCGCATGACCAGTATATCGGCTTCCGGAGGCCTGGGGGCTGCCTAAGAGTCGGCGTCTACTGTGGGAGGTGCCGCTGAACATTGCTTTACCTGCAGGTACCCTGGGTGGATCCATCCCTCTGTCGAAACGTACTGTGGCTGGATCTGGGCAGGTGGCGGGGGGCTGGGGTGCGTGCCAGGAGCCCGTCCTGAGCAGGGCAGTGCAGCTTGGGTGGAGCCCTGCAGGCCTGCTGTGAGTCATCCGAGTGCTGCAGGCGAGTTGATCGGAGGACAGGGATGTGGGCAGTTCCTGTCTTTGTGGCGACTTCCCGGCAAGAGGCTGCGTGCCCTGAGAGGGAGCAGGAGGCGAAGCGATGCTGGGAAAGTGACGTGACGGCATGTGGCCTGCTGTTGTGCACTGCAGACGTGGGGTAAAGAGGCCGTGTGATGTGCAAGACACCATGGCTGCACCGGTTCACTGATGTGGAACTGTACTCTCATTGTGGGGTGCTATCTGGGTGCTAACTGCCGGCTATCTGGATGACAATATCTGCGTTGTGGCCCCTCTGAGTGGCACATAGGGCACAACAACACTACGCTCTGGGAACCATATTGAGGCAGGCCTCGATTAATCGCTGCAGCGGTGTGCGACAGCTGGTGGTCGTTTCCTCGGCCACATTGTGAAGGGTGGAGGCATGAGGGGCACTATCCTCTCCCCAAGTTCAGTACAGCTTTGGTGGCCGCGCTGCATTGAGGTGCTACCCACATAGAACATTGGACCAAGTGTAGTGCTATTAAGGAAGTAACGTGTGTCAATGGTGCCCGTCAGAAAGAGGGGACGTTGGCAAGCGGCAAGCTCAACTGACATGCTGTACTGAGGGTGCGCTGGGCACAGCCGTGCTGCAGGAAGAAAACTCTTCATGGGTAAACCGGACAAAACTCAGCCATGCCTCACTTTTGACTTGCGAAAACCGGGAAGGTTGCAACAAAGAGCCACCTCGGACTCTGAATTGGACGCCCTATCAGAATGTCCATCCTCACTGGAGGCAACGCTAGCTGCCATACAAGCAAGTCTGCAGTCCATCAATGGCGAAATTGAGGCCTTCAGTTGACGTATGGACCACATATCCGCAAAATCAGACATACAGACTGCACGACTGGATGAAGCCAAAAAACGCATATCGGATGCAGATGATGGACTGCAGCAGGTGACTTACAAATCTATGGATATGGAGAAAGTGCTCACGGTTATCCAAGCCAAGAATGAAGACTTGGAGGCCAGAACCCGGCGCAATAATTTACTCATCACAGACCTGCCGGAGATGACCAATGTTGGCAAGCTCGAGACCTATGTCGAGAATATGCTGCGGGAGATCTTCGGGGCAGAGAGTCTATCACATTTGTTGATAGTGGAGAGAGCCCCGATGCTTCAGACGATGAGGGCTGACTCAAGTGGCACGCCATTTGGGGAGTTTTCCATTGAGTTCTGTGACCACATTGGATATGTTTGCCAGCTTTACTGAATGTTCTGCATTACATATGCACCGGCGGGATCCCCTGCCGAGACGTACGGCTAAACCGGTACACTCCAGCGTCCCCAAATAGGTTCATCCAACACTATGCTATGTTCACATTTCACACTCCGGGGACTCTGTTTAGTTCATGGGATGGGTTCGGCAAGTTGGGTATGCTGAAGTGGGTGGTGGAAGGCAGGGGGAATGTGGTTACCGGGGTTCATTACATGTGGTTGGCTGGACACTAAAACTGTTGTTGACAGGTACATGTTGGTTTTTGCAAATAAGGGAACTACGTACATCACTGGTCATCATACACAATGACGCTGGCTAAAGATAGGTTAACATGTCTAACATGGAATGTCCATGGATGGAACTCCCCTAGAAAAATTAGGCAGGTGTTTGCCTATCTGGACCGGCATGAGGTCCAGATTGCTCTTCTCCAAGAGACACACCTGACCAAAAACACCAAGGCCAAAATTGCTCTCAAATGGGCTGGATATCGCCTAGCTTCTTCATATTCCTTATACACATGAGGGGTCATGACGCTCATAAAGAAGGGCATTGCATTCACTGAGATTAAAACGTGCATAGATAAAGGGGGTGCTACGCTATTGTGCATGGCCAACTAGGTATATCGCTTTTAACTATAGTCAATGTGTATGGGCCCAATACAGACGAGCCTGAATTGTTTGCAGGAATAATTAATATAGTACGCAACTGGCCCGAGGCTGAAACTATGTGTGGTGTTGACTTTAAAACGCACCTAGACCCTAGTAAGGACAAATCCAGAAAGCAGGGGGAGCGCAAACCTAGAACGGCCCTGCGCGTAAGGGATAGAATGGTTGAACTTGGTCTCGTAGACACATGGCGGCCTCACAATAATGATAGATTAGAAGGCACGCACGCTTCTGCTGCGCACGGTAGCTGGTCCCGCTTGGACTATTGGCTATTAAGTGAAGGGGCGAACGATTGGGTATCGGACATATTTGCACTCCCTCCCACTTTATCCGACCACAATCCAGTCAAACTCACTCTACACATCCCAACGTGTATCCCGCGCCAATTCACATGGAGATTCCGATCTGAAGCTCTATTAGATCCTGTCTGTGCGACCACGATCAAGGAGGCCATAATTCACTTTTTTGACTTAACCCCTTCGATGCTGATGACGGGTCGGTTCCGTCCTCAGCATCGGTTGGGCTGTGCTGATGACGAACCGCTCCGTCATCGGCACAGCCCTCGGGGGAGCGCTGGCGCTCCCCCCCTGGGGCATCGATGTTGGTCATTTTAGCAGGGGTGGCAGCGGAAAACTTTCCGCTGCCACCCCCAGGCCCCCCACGCTTCCTGGTGATGTCAGCGCGCCCAGCATGCGCCAACGTCATCAGGAAGTGCTGGACGTGCTGGAAGCCATTTCTTTCCAGCGCGTCCAGCGAGCAGGTGAGGTTTCTGCTCTCCGGTGGGGCGGGGGTCCGTTTCTCGGTGCCTTGAGGCATTGGGGGGGGAGGAAACACTGTTTCCTCTCCCCTGATGTCCCAATGCAGGGCATTCCTGGTTCAGGATCGCGCACAGCGTCGCGATCCTGCACCAGGAATGCCCCCACTAGACACCAGGGATGTTTATTTGCGAAAAAGGAAGCGACCCCTTGGGCAAGGGTCGCTTCCAGGGGCCTAAAATGTTTGTTTAGACTTTTCTGCCCCCCCTGGGGGCAGATCGCGCGTTTGTTCGCCGAATCTTGCCCCAGGGGGGGCAGAAAAGCCCACTAGACACCAGGGATTATTTGTTTTGTAAGAAGGAAGCAAACTCTTGGGCAAGGGTCGTTTCCTGGGGCCAAAATATTTTTGTAGACTTTTCTGCCCCCCCTGGGGGCAGATCGCCCGTTTTTCTGGTCGAATCTGGACCTGGGGGGGGGGGGTAGAAAAGCCCACTAGACACCAGGGATTGTCTGTTCTGTTGCAAAGGAAGCGACCCCTTGGGCAAGAGTCGCTTCCTGGGGGCTAAACAATTTTTTTAGAATTTTTATTGGGCGTTTTGTTTACCGAATCTGGACCCAGGGTGGGCTTAAAAGGCCACTAGACACCAGGGATTATTGTTTTTCTGAGAAGGAAGCGACCCCTTGGGCAAGGGTCGTTTCCAGGGGGCAAAAATATTTTTTAAGACTTTTCGCCCGTTTTTCTGGCTGAATCTGGACACAGGGGGGTAGAAAAGCCCACTAGACACCAGGGATTGTCTTTTCTTTAGCAAAGGAAGCGACCCCTTGGGCAAGGGTCGCTTCCTGGGGGCAAAATAATTGTTTTAGAATTTTCTGCCCCCCCTGGGGGCAGATTGGCCCCTTTTTTGCCAAATCTGGACCCAGGGGGGGTTAGAAAAGCCCACTAGACACTAGGGATTGGTTTATTTTTGCAAAGGATGCAACCCCTTGGGCAAGGGTCTCTTATTTGGCCCATAGTTTAAAAAATATATATATTCTGCCTCATATTTTGCCTTTCTGCCCTCAGGAGGGAGCCAAAAGCCCTACTAGACACCATTGATTTTTTTTTGTTTTACAATGGAAGCGACCCCTTGGGCAAGGGTTGCTTCCAGGGGGTTCAAATTTTAAAAAGTTTTATATTCTGTCCCCCATTGGGACAGACACCCCATTTGTGACATAACCTGTGACATAGCCTGTTGTATTGTGTATTTTTTGTTTTCTGAAGTGTAATGTTTTCTTTTCTCTTTAGACTGTTGCAGTGTGTAGTTTGATTACTGGTGGTTCTGCTGTTTGTGTAGTTGCATGTGTTTAGTAAGAGACTTTTTTGTACAATTTTATTGTAAATGTTTTTTTTTAAAAGTGTGTAGTAATACGAGTATGTTTGGTTTCTGTTTTTTGTGATTATGAAACATGTTTTGCATTTGTGCTTGATGTGTATTTTGCTTTTTGTAGATTTAAGATTTTTTTTCTTCTTTCTAGTGGGATATCGTTGACTATTTGCTGTGTCTTTGCAGAGTAGGTGCTGGTGAGTGTGGCTGTATTTTGTAAGAGAATTGTAGAGTTATTCAGTTTATTGATCTTTGTGATAAAGGCTTACATTTCTTTACCTACTTTGCACAGTGTTGGTTGTTGAGTTGTTTGTGCAGTCTCCTTTCTTAGTGAGCATAATGACTTGCCGCCGGATTACCGCTCAGCAAGTTGTTGGAATGCTTTTTGATTCTTCCTCTGACCATGGTGCTGAGAGTGACTCTGATTCTGAGGCAGAGGTGGGAGGTGAAGATTCTGGTAGTGAGTTTTCTCTGCACATGGCATCGTCTGATGATGAAGATACCCTGAGTGCTGATGAATCTATTTTTGGTGTGGATAAAGTGCCTGTGTTAGAGGAGGACATTGCTGTGCGGCAAGAGGCATCTGGGGTGCAGCCTGGGGCTGGTAGACTTCACGTTGGTATAGTGCGGCGAGAGGCAGCTGGGCGGCAGCCTGGGGCTGCTAGACTTCCAGTTGGTGTAGTGAGACAAGAGGCAGCTGGGCGTCAGCCTGAGGCTGCAAGACTTGTCAATGAAAGTTCTGACCTCTGGGTTGCCCCAGGCATGGTGCAGCTGGCATTGCTTGAATTTACTGGTGTTCCAGGGTGTAGGGTGAACACTGAAAACTTGTTACCAATTGATTTCTTCAAGTTGTTTATGGATGATGTGTTTTTAGCAGAGATTGTAGAGCAGACTAATTTGTATGCAGAACAGTTTTTGAGGGTGAACAGTGCCAGCCTTATCCCCACGCTAGAGCTACCCGGTGGACTCCCACAAATTTGGAGGAGATGAAAAAGTTTATAGGTTTAACTTTTTTGATGGGCTTGTTTAGGAAACCATCAATGGCTTCATATTGGTCTACTAGTCCCTTGATGGCAACAGCTATATTTCCGGCAGTCATGAGTCGTGATAGGTATTTGCTTCTGCTTCGGATGATGCATTTTGTTGACAATGATTTTGCTTTGCAACGAGATCACCCTGATTGTGACCGTCTTTTCAAGATTCGGCCTGTCATTGATCATTTTGTTGATCGATTTCCTGAGATCTTTGCTCCTGGGAAAGAAATTGCAGTGGATGAGTCTTTGGTGTTGTTCAAGGGCCGCTTGGTATTTAGGCAATACATTCCTAGTAAGAGAGCACGCTATTGATTTAAGCTTTATATTCTGTGTGACAGTTGGACTAGATATGTCTGTAATTTCAGGGTGTACACCGGTAAGTAATCCCAGATTAACCCCCCTGGGTGTCCGTCGACTTTTGGAGTGACTGAGAAATTTGTGTGGCAGCTTGGTAGAGGATTTTTTAACAAAGGCCATCATTTATATGTAGATAACTTCTACACTGGTGTGCGTTTGTTCAGGGAATTGGCCAAAGTGGACACTGTTGCTTGTGGCACAATCCGCTCTAACCGTAAAGGTTTCCCAAAAGAACTTGTTTGTCAAAATCTTGCTCGGGGACAGTTCAGTGCATTGCGTTGTGATGAGCTTTTAGCTGTGAAGTTTTCAGACAGGAGAGATGTCTACATGTTGACTTCCATACAAGATGAAAGCACTGAAGCGGTGACTGTTTGGGGTCAGGTTGCAGAAGCGCGCAAACCTGTGTGCATTATGGACTATAATAGGCACATGGGTGGTGTTGACAGAGTAGATCAGAGGTTGGAACCGTATGCTGCTCTTCGTAAGTCTTACATTTGGTACAAGAAGTTGGCTATCTATCTTTTCCACTTGGCAACCTTTAATGCTTTTGTTGTGTTCCAGCAATCTTGTCCTCAGTAAAAGATGACTTTTGTAAAGTTTCAGGAGTCTGTAATAGGCAGCCTTGTTTTAGTGGAACAAGCAAGTGTTCCTAGAGGTGGAGTGGTGGAGGATGTTGCCAGATTGAAAGATCGCCACTTTCCTGATCAAATTCCTCCTACAACCTCAAAAGACTTTCCCAGTCGGAGATGTAGAGTCTGTTGGCGAAGAGGTTTGCGGAAGGAGGTTCGTATGTACTGCCCCGACTGTCCTTCTAACCCTGGGCTGTGTGTAGCTGCTTGTTTTAGAATGTACCACACACAAAAGAATTTTTGGGAGCATCCATGAGTGGTAAAGTGAACAGGCTGGTCTCTATTCTTGAAAACTTATTGTTCAGTTTCAAAGTTGGCATTTGTGTAGTTTATTTAGATTTAGTTGTTGTGTTAGTAGATTTGTATCAATTTGCAATTTGTTTTTGTTTTTTATTTGTATTGAAAAAAACTAAAATATGATGTTGGTTTGCGTGTAGTGTCCATTGTCTGACGGTGTGCATGGTTTGGCACTTGGCTGGCGGTGTCTGTGGACTGGTGCTTGGCTGGCGGTGTCTGTGAACTGGTGCTTGGCTGGCGGTGTGCGTGGTTTGGTGCTTGGTTGGCGGTGTGCGTGGTCTTGCGCTTGCCTGGTGGTGTGTTGGGATTGGTGCTTGGCTGGTGGTGTGCCTGGGCTGGAGCTTGGCTGGCGGTGTGTGTGGAGTGGTGCTTGCCTGGTGGTGTGTGTGGACTGGTGTTTGGCTGGTGGTGTGTGTGGTCTTGTGTTTGGTTGGCGGTGTGCGTGGTCTTGCGCTTGCCTGGTGGTGTGTTTGGATTGGTGCTTGGCTGGTGGTGTGCCTGGACTGTTGCTTGGCTGGCGGTGTGTGTGGACTTGTGCTTTCCTGGCGGTGTGTGTGTGGACTGGTACTTGGCTGGCGGTGTGCGTGGTCTGGTGCTTGACTGGCGGTGTGTGTGGTCTGGTGCTTGGCTGGTGGTGTGTGGGAAGTGACTTAATGCTGGTTACTACGCACAGTGCTAGTTGAGCGCCACTCCATGTAATCCATGAGTTTGTGTAGTTGCTGTGTTAGGAATGTGGGCGTGTCAAAGTTATGGGCCCTTGATTGGCGTTGTCTGCTGGTGGAAGTGTAGTAATGTGATGGGTCCGCGGCTGGCGGTGTGAATGTTTTGTATGTGTCACATGTATGAAAGGTGTATGAATGGCCTGTAAAGCGGTTGGTACCTTGTCGTGGCTTTACAGCTCCCGAGCTGTGAGTCAATGGTTCAGTTTCTTGTCCTTTCCATTATTAACAGTGTATTTCATTTTTTGTGAAATCACTTGCTAATACAATGGTATATACTGAACGATCACTCACCCTCGTGCCAAATCCAACCAGTATGTGTGTGTTTGAAAACTTGATGTCTGTGTATTTTTTTTTTTTTTGAAGCAGGACGCACCTTGTCACTTTTTTTGTAAATGTTGTGATGTGTTGCTTTTGTTCCTGGTGGTGTGAATGGTCTTCTGTGTGTCAGGTATGAAAGGTGTGTGAATGGCCTGTAAAGCGGTTGGTGCCTTGAAGTGGCTTTACAGCTCACGAGCTGCGAGTCATTGGTTCTGTTTTTTTGTCCATGTAATTGACAGTTCATTTCATTTTTGTGAAATCTCTTGTTAATAAAATTATATATACTGAACCATCACTCGCCCTCGTGCCAAATCGAACCAGTATGTGTGTGTGTTTGAGGAATAAATGGCTGTGTAGGGGATTTGTTTTTCTTAGTCTCTGTGCCAAGGTGTACATTCCGCTTACGAATAACCTGCCAATTGTAGATATTGTTGAAAACCCATGGGACTTCATGGTGATGTCTCTCTGGTGAAATTTAACAATTAATTATATCCACAATATCCTGCAAAACTCACAATGTCCGTCATAATTTCCTTTCAATATTGCGCCCAAATTGCCACGCTGCACAAGTAAACAACTAATTTTGTCAAAACTAATTTGTTTAGCTAGGGGGTTCACATGGGTTTTTCACTCCTTCCTCGGTTGCCATCTAGGGTAACCTAGCATACCCACACTTTTTTGGAAAGTAGACATCCCTTGGCTTTCAAGGGGGTATGGCTTGCATGATTCCTCTAACGTTCCTTTTCTCAGAATCCCCAGCAAACTTTAAATGTAGCTGAAATTTTTTTTTTCAAACATTTTTGTGTTTAAAAGTATGGCATCACTGGGCTCACACAAATTTCCACCCACCCCGCGTTCCCCCAGGTCTCCTGAAAAAAATGGTACCTCACTTGCCTGGGTCTGCCTAGTGCCTGCGACAGGAAACAGCGCAAAATGCAAGGTGTTCGCACCGCAATTTTGCAGTGAAAACGGGCACTTTTTTGGCAAAGTGCCTACCTTTCGTTTTTTAACCCAAGCTCTATCGGCACCTAGGGAAACCTAGCAAACCTATACATTTTTTAAAACTAGACACCCAGGGGAATTCAGGATGGGGTGACTCGACTGCCTCCAAACAGGTTCTGTTACCCAGAATCCCTTGCAAACTTAAGAAATTGACAAAAAAAACGCATTTTCCTCACATTTCTGTGGTGGAAAGTTCTGGAATCTGCGTGGATCAACAAATTTCCACCCACCCAATGTTCCCCCAGGTCTCCTGAAAACAATGGTACCTCACTTGCGTGGGTAGGCATAGTGGCTGCATCAGGAAAAGGTCCAATTTGTACGGTGGAGACTTTAATATAAGCTTTTGTAAAACTACCTTCTTTTTTTGGGGGGGGCACCTGAGTTTTTGGCCCGGGGCTCGGCGGCAAACTTTTGAAACTACCAAACCAAAACAGTTCTAAAAACTAGACACCCGGGGGAGTCCAGGGAGGTATGGCATGCGTGGGTCCCCCAATGTTTTCCTACCCAGAATTCCTTGTAAACCTTAAAATTAGGTAAAAAACAATCACTTTTACAAACTTTTTTGCGTGGGATCTCCGTGCCGGCACAAATGTCCTACCACCCAGCGTTCCCCTTGATCTCCCGAGTAAAATGATACCTCACTTGTGTGGGTGGGCCAAAGCAGAACAGGCCAAAAATGTATTATTAAGAAATTGTAGCATTCAGGATTGACAAATTAAGCACAGATAATTCAACTGTTTTGGGGTCATTTTAGTCACATGCCTTTGGCCCACCCACACATTTTACTCGGGAGATCAAGGGGAACGCTGGGTGGTAGGACATTTGTGCCAGCACGGAGATCCCACGCAAAAATGTATGGAAAAGTGTTTTTTTTACCTAATTTTAAGGTTTACAAGGAATTCTGGGTAGGAAAACATTGGGGGACCCACGCATGCCATACCTCCCTTGACTCCCCCGGGTGTCTAGTTTTCAGAACTGTTTGGGTTTGGTAGTTTCACAAGTTTGCCGCCGAGCCCTGGGCCAAAAACTCAGGTGCCCCCCCAAAAAGAAGGTAATTTTGCTATAGGTTATTTTAAATTCTCCACCGTACGATTTGGGCCTTTTCCTGTTGCAGCCACTATGCCTTCACACGCAAGTGAGGTACCATTTTTTTCAGGAGACCTGGGGGAACACAGGGTGGGTGGAAATTTGTTGATCCATGCAGATTCCAGAACTTTCCACCACAGAAATGTGAGGAAAATGCGTTTTTTTGTCAATTTTCTAGGTTTGCAAGGGATTCTGGGTAACAGAACCTGGTGGGATGCAGTTGAGTCACCCCATCCTGAATTTCCCTGGGTGTCTAGTTTTCAAAAGTATATAGGTTTACTAGGTTTCCCTAGTGGCTGGCCGAGCTACGGTTCAAAAACGAAAGGTAGACACTTTGCCAAAAAAGGGCCCGTTTTCACTGCGAAATTGCGTGCGAACACATTGCGTTTTGCACTGTTTCCTGTCGCAGGCACTAGGCAGACCCAGGCAAGTGAGGTACCATTTTTTTTGGGAGACCTGGGGGAACGCGGGGTGGGTGGAACTTTGTTGATTCACGCAGATTCCAAAACTTTCCACCACAGAAATGTGGGGAAAATGCGTTTTTTTGTCACTTTTTTAGGTTTGCAAGGGATTCTGGATAACAGAATCTGGTGGGAAGCAGTTGAGTCACCCCATCCTGAATTCCCCTGGGTGTCTGGTTTTCAAAAATGTATAGGTTTGCTAAGTTCCCCTAGGGGCCGGGCGAGCTACGATTCAAAAACGAAAGGTAGGCACTTTGCCAAAAAATGGCCCGTTTTCACTGCGAAATTGCGGTGCGAACACGTTGCGTTTTGCGCTGTTTCCTGTCGCAGGAACTAGGCAGACCCAGGCAAGTGAGGTACCATTTTTTTCAGGAGACCTGGGGGAACACGGGGTGGGTGGAAATGTGTTGATCCTCGCAGATTCCAGAACTTTCCACCACAGAAATGTGAGGAAAATGCGTTTCTTTGTCCATTTTTTAGGTTTGCAAGGGATTCTGGGTAACAGAACCTGGTGGGAGGCAGTTGAGTCACCCCATCTTGAATTCCCCTGAGTGTCTAGTTTTCAAAAATGTATAGATTTGCTAGGTTTCCCTAGGGGCCGGCCGAGGTACGGTTGAAAAACAAAAGGTAGACACTTTGCCAAAAAAGGGCCCGTTTTCACTGCGAAATTGCGGTGCGAACACATTGCGTTTTGCGCTGTTTCCTGTCGCAGGCACTAGGCAGACCCAGGCAAGTAAGGTGCCATTGTTTTCGGGAGACCTGGGGGAACACGGGGTGGGTGGAAATTTGTTGATCCACGCAGATTCCAGAACTTTCCACCACAGAAATGTGAGGAAAATGCATTTTGTTTGTCTATTTTTTAGGTTTGCAAGGGATTCTGGGTAACAGAACCTGGTAGGAGGCAGTTGAGTCACCCCATCCGGAATTTCCCTGGGTGTTTAGTTTTAAAAAATGTATAGGTTTGCTAGGTTTCCCTAGGGGCCGGCCGAGCTAGGTTTCAAAAAACGAAAGTAGACACTTTGCCAAAAAAGGGCCCGTTTTCACTGCGAAATTGCGGTGCAAACACATTGTGCATTGCGCTGTTTCCTGTCACAGGCACTAGGCAAACCCAGGCAAGTGAGGTACCATTTTTTTCGGGAGACCTGGGGGAACTCGGGGTGGGTGGAAATGTGTTGATCCACGCAGATTCCAGAACTTTCCACCACAGAAATGTGAGGAAAATGCGTTTTTTTGACAATTTTTTAGCTTTGCAAGGGATTCTGGGTAACAGAACATGGAGGGAGGCAGTTGAGTCATCCCATCCTGAATTTCCCTGGGTGTCTAGTTTTCAGAAATGTATAGGTTTGATAGGTTTCCCTAGGTGCCGGCAGAGCTAGGCTTCAAAAACGAAAGGTAGGCACTTTGCCAAAAAAGGGCCAGTTTTCACTGCGAAATTGCGGTGCAAACACGTTGCGTTTTGCGCTGTTTCCTTTCGCAGGCACTAGGCAGACCCAGGCAAGTGAGGTACCATTTTTCTCTGGAGACCTGGGGAAATGATGGGTGGGTGAAAATTCGTTGATCCACGCAGATTCCACAACTTTACACCACAGAAATGTGAGGAAAATGCTTTTGTTTGTCAACTATTTATCTTTGCAAGGGATTCTGAGTAACAGAACCTGGTGGGAGGCGGTTGAGTCACCCCATCCTGAATTTCCCTGGGTGTCTACTTTTCAAAAATGTATAGGTTTGCTAGGTTTCCCTAGGTGCCGGCAGAGCTAGGGTTCAAAAACTACAGGTAGGCACTTAGCCAAAAAAGAACCAGTATTGACTGCGAAATTGAGGTGTGACCACGTTGCGTTTTGCACCGTTTCCTGTCGAAGGCACTAGGCAGACCCAGGCAAGTGAGGTACCATTTTTTTTGGGAGACCTTTGGGAACGCGGGGTGGGTGGAAATTTGTTGATCCACGCAGATTCCAAAACTTTCCACCACAGAAATGTGAGGAAATGCATTTTTTTGTCAATATTTTAGCTTTACAAGGGATTCTGGGTAACAGAACCTGGTGGGAGGCAGTCGAGTCACCCCATCCTGAATTCCCCTGGGTGTCTAGTTTTCAGAAATGTATAGGTTTGCTAGGTTTCCCTAGGTGCCGGCAGAGCTAGGCTTCAAAAATGAAAGGTAGGCACTTTGCCAAAAAAGGGCCCGTTTTCACTGCGAAATTGCGGTGCAAACACTTTGCGTTTCGCGCTGTTTCCTGTCGCAGGCACTAGGCAGACCCAGGCAAGTGAGGTACCATTTTTCTCTGGAGACCTGGGGGAACAATGGGTGGGTGAAAATTCGTTGATCCACGCAGATTCCACAACTTTGCACCACAGAAATGTGAGGAAAATTCGTTTTTTTTGTCAATTATTTAGCTGTGCAAGGGATTCTGGGTAACAGAACCTGGTGGGAGGCGGTTGAGTCACCCCATCCTGAATTTCCCTTGGTGACTACTTTTCAAAAATGTATAGGTTTGCTAGGTTTCCCTAGGTGCCGTCAGAGCTAGGGTGCAAAAACTATAGCTAGGCACTTTGCCAAAAAAGGGTCAATTTTTAACTGCAAAATTGAGGTGTGACCGCGTTGCATTTTGCGGCGTTTCCTGTCTCAGGCACAAGGCCGACCCACACAAGTGAGGTACCGTTTTATCGGGAGACTTAGGGTAATTCAGATTGGTAAATCAACTGTTATTACCTATTGAATTTTCATGCATTAATCCCTTCCCAATGAAAGACATTGTCTAAAAAAAAGCTTTTTGAAAAATGACCAATAATTCAAATGCTAGTATGAGTATTCCCGATTTTGAAAATGTACAAATATATACTGTTTCTAAACTCTAAAATTTGTACCCAATTCAGAAATACATAGGTGTCTTTCATACCGATTTTTCCATGTATACATTTTCCAAGAATAAGTGCTCTATACCCAGTAAATAATAAAATACCATTGAAAGTTGCTGCTCAGTTTTTGGCTCTGGGTTCGTCGGGTTCTTGGTGAAACTAGAAGTCCTATATAACTCCACAATCAGGAAGGTCACACGGATGTAACGGTATATTGCTTTCAAATAGCTGTCAAAATTACAAGAAGTTATAGGTGAAAAGGTTGAGACAAAAGGCTGTTTTTTTCAACTAATTTTCAATTATTCCAATAATTAAATGATAGTTTCTATAAAGAAACCTTCATGGATTTAGACAAATGACCCCTTTCTGAATTCAGAATTTTGTCTACTTTTCGAAAATGTATAGCTATCCAGGATCCATTATTGCTTTCAAACTCATTTCTACCATTAACTGGAAGGAGGTTGAAAGCTCCAAAAATAGCAAAAATAGGCTATGTCCCAGAAAAATGCCAAAACTGTGTGAAAAATGTTGGTTCTCTGACAAAAGACTGCCATTCCCTAAAAGCTGAGAAAATGGAGATTGCAGCCCCACAAACCCTTTTTTGATAACATTTGCAGCGAAAAACCCAGAGGCTTTCATTTGCAGCCCGTTTTCCCATTCTTCTGAAAAAAACTAAAATTTCAGTGTATTTTGCTTAATTTCTGGGACCCCTCCAAGGGAATCCACAAACCTTGGGCACCTTTAGAATCCACATGATGTTGGAAGAAAAGGACATAAATTTGGCGTGGATACCTTATTTGGTCAAAAAGTTACAGGGGCCTAAGCGCGCACTACCCCAAATCGCCAAAAAAAGGCTTAGCCCAGGAGGGGAAAAAGCCTAACAGCGAAGGGGTTAAACACGAGTTCGGTGGACAGTGCTGGGACTCTCTGGGAGGCCTTTTAGGTGAATATCAGGGGCACCTGCATCAGCACAACATCAGGCATTCTTAAGGACATTAGGGGACAACTCACAAAAACTGAGACTGCATTGTCAGAGCTTGAACAAGAGTGTGAGAGGCTTCCCTGTGCACACACACTATCCCGAATTAGAGATCTCATAGAAGAACACGACGAAATGGCAACGTCAGAGGTTCGCTACTTGTCCAAGAGACATGTGGCACGGGCATATGGAGAGGGAATCAGACCGGGTCATAACCTATCGCACTGATCATCACACCATAACAAAAATAACAGATGCTCAAAGTGTGGACCACTACACACCGCAAGCCTTAATCAAACAATTTCGCACCTCTTTTCAAAGGATGTACACCACACAAGGAAGGACCTACTCACCAGCGCTGGATGATTATCTGGTATATGCATGTGCATGGTTAGCTAAGGGCCACCAAGACTATCTAAGCCAATCGACTGAAACAACTGATATTCATGAGGCAATTTGTACCCTACTCAACAAAAAAAGCACCCGGATCGGACGGCCTCACGGCAGACTTTTATAAAGAATACGCAGAGTTATTAGTACCCCATCTACTAGAAATGTACGGGGAAGCACACAAAGCGGACAAGCCTTGATAATCACCCTATTAAAAAAAGATAAGACACCATCTAAATGCAAATTTTATTGCCACTTATCACTTATAAATCTAGATACCAAAATTCTTGCAAAAGTTCTAGCCACTGGACTTCAACCGTTAATGCCGAATTTGGTCCTACTGGAACAATCTGGTTTCATACCGGAAAGGTCCCCATCCCACAACTTACGCACTATCTTTGCAATGCTTCATTTACTGGATCCTGCCCTCCCAGCGGCTGCTGTTATGTTGGATGTGGCAAAGGCATTTGATTCCATATGTACCAAATCCTGATGCGAATGGGAGTTCCTGTGATTTTTATCAGCTGGGTGAGATTGCTAGACACCGATCACGCTGTACAGGTTCGGGTAGGGGGCCTAACGCCCAAATCATTCCAGATTCATAGAGGGACCAGACAGGGGTGTCCTCTTTCACTGTTTCTGTTCTCCATCATGCTTGAACCTCTAGCTTGTATACTCAGACAAAGACATAGAGACACAGCTATCAGATTTGCACACCGTCCAGTTGGCATATCTCTCTATGCTGACGACATGGTATTGTTCATAAGAGAGACACAGTGATACCTAGCACAGGTGTTATGTGAATATATTAGATTTGGCCTTTTTTTGTGATTAACTATTAATTGGGACAAATCGTGATATTGCCACTAACACCAAACACAAATTCTCCCCCTCTGGAGTTTCCGCTGGTGTGGTCTACCAATCCAATTAAATACCTGGGAATATGGGTGCACCATGATCCGGAGATTGTGATCAAAGAAAATTACAGGAGAGCGTGCATTTTGCTTGAGTAGCAGGTGGACAGATGGGTAAGATTACCGTTATCTTTAGTGGATCGTATTGCCCACATTAAAATGTTGTTTTACTTCGCTTTCTCTACCTGTTCAGCAACAGTCCAAAAAAACTAACTTAGCAGTTTTTCATTACTGTGCGTTCACTCTGGGGTTTGAAACATGCTTGATGAGTTGGAACAGACTTATATTGGATTATGACAAGGGTGGCTTGTGTGTGCCAGACTTGCACTTGTATTATCTCTGCGCGCAGGCTCAGTATGCCTACTATTGGTACTGTCCTCACACTTTCACTCCACATGTTGCGGTGGAAGATGGGGATGCACATCCGATTCCTTTAAACTACATACTAACACACTTGCATAGAGGCACGTCAAAGCACGAAATAAACGCGATAGACACCATCATTGCTGCTTGGCATTCTATCGGTAAGCTAGCGGCGAAACTTCCACTCGATGCTCCAGCGCTCCTTCTGGCTCATCACACTGCACTCTCGGTGACGCAGGAGAGTGGTGAGATGCACTCCTTAAGACAGGCTGGCATAGACACAATGCAAAACGTGTTCCCTAATGGTAGTTTTCTCACAGCAGAGGAGGTGCAATGCATTCATAACTTGTCACCGCTTTTTAGGTTCACATTCCACAGACTAAAGCTAACAATACAGGCGCATTATGGTACATGCCCTGCTGAGCCGCCTACGCTGCAAACTCTGCAGTTACTCCTGGTCACTCCCACATCTCACAAAGTGATCACTAAACTGTACAGGACAGCGCGAGCAGAAAAAGTTAACCGTGACGATAAAAGCTTTGCGCGTTGGAATGACAGACTCACCCCACCGCTAACATTCGTGGAATAGGAACATTGCTGCAAACTCACCAGTGCCCTCACCCCCAGTGGTAATTTGTGAATCATTCATTTCAAATACATTTATCAGGTTTACCACACACCTCTCAGACTATATAAGTGTGGGCTCTGGTGTGGGCGGCCGGATGCAGATTTCAGCCACCTGGCCTGGGATTGTAAGCGGGTATGTGAGTACTGGATAGAGGTAGTATGGCTTATACAAGATTTGTCAATGGTCCCTGTACAATGCACGCCACAGGTCTGCTTACTGAGTTGCATACCACAGATGAAGGGAGCAGTGGGCAAATTTATCAGAATTGCGCTGTTACTTGCGAAACGGCGGGTGTCAATAACCTAGGAAAGTGTTCAGAGCCCGCGACCAGAGCACTGGATAAAGGACCTGGTTTATTGCAAGGGAAACCTTGAGTTATATATGGAGGAACTGCCATCCTCCTCAAGACCTAAAGACATCTGGGAACCTTTAAGACAGTATCTACGGGCACTTTCACCAAGCAATGAAGTCTGATATTATTGTATATGCATGTTCCTGGCAATGTTACTGTCATTACACATCATAAGTATCTAGACAGGAGTTGATATGGGGCATAAGAGAACCACATGCTGTTTGTTTGGATGTTTGATATTTGTACTGTTTTGATCTGAAAACCAATAAATATATATTTTTTTAAATGACAAGATTCTTCCTGTGTGTTCATGTTCATGGTAGGATTCACAGTTCCCGGGTGTTGCTTGACAATAGTGAAGGTTTTTCATTGTCTGTTTTTAGCATTGTCTAGTTTTTATTTTTTATTTTTATAGCATTTATAAGGCGCATAGCTACCCACCAAGGGTTTCCCGGCGCCGAATAAGCGAGAGCACAGGGTACGACCGAAGGGAGAACCGATCCGAAAGCAGTTATTTGTCGAACAACCAGGTTTTTACGCTTTTCCTGAAGCTCCTATAGTTATCTTCTTTGCGTATTTGAATGGGAAGAGTGTTCCAAAGAGTTGGACCCAAGTAAGAAAAGGATCTTCCTCCCATTCTAGCCCGTTTATACCTAGGTACCGCAAAGTTCGCTGATGTAACTGAACGAAGATTGCGATTGGGAAGGTACGGCTTGGCAAGATCTTGAAGATACTTGGGAGCAGTCCCAGCTTTGATTTTAAACAGATGGGTCAGAGTTTTAAAGCGGATCCGGTTTTCGACTCTGAGCCAGTGCAGGTCCCTGAGATGTTTAGTGATCCTGGCATATCTGGGAATTTTGCAAAGCAGCCTGGCCGCCGCGTTTTGTACCAGTTGTAAGCGTCTTATCACTGCTTTGTTTGCACCCAGGTATAGGATGTTGCCGTAGTCAAGCCGAGATGTCACCAAGGCATTGACTACGGTCTTCTGGGTGCTAGTTGGCAACATCCAGATGATTTTACGTAGCCATCTGAGAATAGTGAAACATATTCCAGCCACTTTGTTGGCTTGCTGTGCCATGGATAGATTATCATCTATGATGACCCCGAGATTTCTAACCTGAGTGGCTGGAGCCGGGAGCTTGCCCAGTGAGGTTGGCCAGTGGGGATCACTCCAGAGATCTTTACTGTTCCCTAAGAGAAGGATCTCTGTTTTTTCCCCATTTAATTTAAGTTGGTTATCCGACATCCAGCAGAAGATTTCATGAAGGCCTGTTTTAAGTGCAGATGGAGCAGACGGGTCAGCTTTGGAGAGTGAAAACAGAATCTGAGAATCGTCTGCATAAGTCATCAACACAAGACCGAAATTTTCTGCAATGTTGGCTAGTGGGTGAAGGTACAAATTAAACAACAGGGGGCTCAGAATGGATCCTTGTGGTACACCATGAGGAGAAATGAAAACGTCCGAACAAGCCTCAGCAGAGGTGATCTGGAAGGTGCGTAGGGATAAGTATGATTTAACCCATTCTAACGCCCTGCCCTCGACACCACTCTCCTCCAACCTAACAAGTAGTCTGGAGTGAGAGATGGTGTCAAAAGCCGCGCTTAGGTCCAATAGGACCAGTGCCACCGTTTGACCATCATCTCTGAGCTCTCTTATTTTTTCCGTGACCCCAAGCAGGGCGGTCTCGGTGGAATATCCACTCCTAAAGCCGGATTGAGACGGGTGAAGTAGTTCATTATTTTCCACATATATTGAGAGAGCCTCATGAATGTGCTTTTCCAATAATTTGGAGAAAGCAGGGAGTAACGATATTGGACGGTAATTGGCCAATATCGTAGGATCGGCGGTCGGCTTTTTTAATAGAGGGCAGACTATGGCATGTTTCCATAGGGCCGGAACTGAGGCCTGCTCCATGGAAGCATTGAGTATCTCTATAATGGGCGTGAGGGTGAAATTCTCCAGTTGGCTAATAATACTAATGGGGATGGGATCACGGGGGGAACCTGATTTAATAGATTTAAGAAGTTTCCTCAGTTTGTCTGATGTGATGGGAGGCCAAGCTTCAAGGTGGCAATTAACTTTAGAGATTTGGTAGGTGTCATCTTGGTTATACGGAGTGGTGCTGTTTTTATTGATATTAGAAACAATCCTCTCAATCTTTTCAGTGAAAAAGGACGCCAAATCCTGACACTGCTGCATATTGAGAGGAGCAGCCTCCGCTCTAGAATTTTCTCCAGCCAATTCCTTCACAGTGTTGAAGAGGGTCTGGGATTTGTTAACAGCTGTATTTATGGTGGTCGTGACATAGCAAGCTTTAGCTCTCATGCATGCCGAATGATAGCTGTTTCTAGCCTTACGGTAAATCTCTTTTTGGTGCAGTTCGTAGTTCTTACGCCACTGTCTCTCCAGATTTTTGCAGGTAGATTTTTCTTTCTTGAGGGCCTCTGTGAACCAGGGGGCCGGGGGACGATGTACTTTCCCTTTACAGCGGGATAGGGGCAGGCAGGAATTAACTGCGTCATTGAGCCAGGTCTGTGTGGCTTCAGCTATACTCTCCATGTCTCCATAGTTGAGGTCTGAATAGGCTGTTTTCATATTCCATATGTTCTTGTTGTAGTTTTTTCTACTCTATCGTAGTCATTTTACAACATCGTTGATAGATTGAGTCTCCTTAATCTCTTTGTAAGTCTTAGAAGCCTCCTTTGTATGTTCAAGGTTTGGTAGTTCCACGGGTGTGCTATTTTTCATTTGGGTCTTATGATTTGAAGTAGGGCCACTGCACTCATAGTGGCTATTGTGTTAGAAAGATCACTTAGCTCTTGCACTCCGAGCAGCCTCCTTAGGGGCGTGAGAATCTTTTGGCAAAGGGAGGCAAGGTCCTCTTTGTTTAATTCTCTAATGTTCGTAGTGCAGTATTTAGGTTAGAGATCTCGGCTTCTGCACTTCTGTACCTTTGTTGGTATGTGAGAAAACATTTGATGATGATCTGACCAGTCAGATGGGATAATAGAATCGATATTTATGGTTACTTTCTTGGATATGATTAGATCAAGTGTGGCACCTTTGGCATGCACCAGGACTGTGCAGGCTTGCACAAGGCTTTAATCGGTGATGATTGGTGATAAAGTTGGATAGAGTGGATACCAGTGAGTAGTCCCCATCTTTCCAGTGTAGGTTGAAATCGTCTAGAAATATGGGGTGTGGTGTTGCAAGGAGTGTCCTGTGATGTTTTCCATTATTTGTTCAAGGAACAACTGGTTGTTTCTGGGGGATGGTAGACCACTGCAATTTAGCTATTGATCTACTTGTTGAGAAGATTCCTAATCCAATGTATTCGAAGGAGGACAGGACATCTACCTGGAAGGGTTTTGTGTGTAAGAAGTTTCAGTTGATGACTGCATTCCTTCCTCTCTATCTCAGCTGACAGTCTAGATGCCTGATGGTGAGGTTTGGGGGAACAAGTATATCTAAGAGGGTGTGTAGGATTGGTTTAGCCATGTTTCTGTCAGTGAACGCTTCCCTTCCTGCACAGCTCCGCCTGGTAACTGCTGCCCCTGACCCTCGCAGGTCTGCGAGTTTGGGCCCTCTCTGGTGGTCTAGTGGGGAGCTTGTCTGCTCTGCTGCTGCTCTGCCCTCTGTATCTCTGCTGTCTGCCTTTTCTCCTCTGATCTCGTTGGCACCATACTGTCATATTTTCTTCTTTTCTTTCACTTTCTGCTTTTTGCCACTTCCTTCCTCGTCTGACACTTTTCTACTTTTTGCACTTTTTCTGCCTCCATGTCTCAGCTGCTGCTCGTTCCCCATGGCCGCCTCCTTCCAGCGCCCACCACTTTTCTGCTTCCTTCTTTTCCGCCTTCCCACATCCCAGCTGACCAGCCCTCCCCCTCACACTACCTGATGGCTGCTGCACAGTGGAGGGAGCAATCTCACTGACCTTGTCAGTGAACTGCTTCCCTTCCTGCACAGCTCTGCCTAGTAGCTGCTGCCCCTGACCCTCGCAGGTCTGTGAGTTTGAGGCCCTCCCTGGTGGTCTAGTGAGGTCTTCTCTACTCTGCCCTCTATCTCTCTGCTTTCTGCCTTTTCTCCTCCGATCTCGTTTTCACACTAATTTAATCTTTTCTGCCACTTTCAGCTTTTTGTCACTTTCTTCTTCTTTTGGTACTCTTCCACTTTTTGAGCCTTTTCTCACCCAGTGTCACTGCTGTTGCTCATCCCCTCGTCCCGTGCCCCTCCAGCACCGCTTTCCTGTTTCCCACCTCTCAGCTGACCAGCCCTCCCCATCAAACTACTGAATGGCGGCCATTGCACGGCCACACAGCGGGTTCATCAAAGGCAAGCCCAACTGCATCCGTCCGCACCTGGACCAGGCCCACTGCCACAGGCCCTGGTCCACTGACCATCCCGCCGATGACTCCAGCACCCGACACGCTCTCAACACCAGACGCCACTCCACATGCCACCTCATGTCACCCAAGGCCCGTTCACCTGCCACACCTGCAGCTGCACCTTTTCCGGCTTCCACACACCAGACCCACTGACTACACAACCCTCAAGAAACTGATCCGACCACCTCAGATGTATCCTGCTCAATACCTGCTCCCTCAAAAAACACGCCGTGGAGATCTGGGACCTGCTTGACTCCATCTGCCCAAACGTCGCCTTCTTCACAGAAATCTGAATTCCAACTCAGCCCTGACATTGTGACCGCCATCCCTGAGGGATGCAAAATTATCCACAAGGACCATGTCAACCACAAAGACACTCTGCCTTGCAAGCATCTCCAACAACCACTCACCTGACATGGAGCACCTTCACTTACAGATCCAGACTAACCCCAATGCTACCCTTTGTGGCACCCTTATCTACAGACCGCCCATTCTCCACCCCCCTTCAGCAAAGCCATGACCATACTCATCACACACCACGCTCTCACCTCAACTACATCCTCCTCAGCGACCTCAATTTCCACCTGGACAACCTCGAAGACCGCAACACCTCATCCCTACTGAAGAACTTTGCCACCATCAGACTCAAACAACTGGCCACAACGACAACCCATTCAGCAGGACACACACTGGACCCCATCTTGTCTGCAAGCAACATCTCCATAGCCACACCTCCGAGGCACACTGGACCAACTACCACTACATCCACTTCTCCTTCACCAAACTCACCGTAGGCAACCATGTCCACTGAAATCCTCACAGAAGCTGAAACAAAGTCACCAAAGACCAGCTCACCACCGCCTTCATCAAGAACCCAGAACAGACATCCCCGGACGCAAACACCTCAGCACACAACCTCCACCGCTGGATCGCCGACTGCGCCAACACACTGGCCCCCCTCAAGAAACCCTCAGGCAAGAAGCCCTCCAAGAATGTAAGCTGGTTCTCCCTGCCCTCCAAGAGTCGAGGCAAACCTGCAGAGGGCACGAGAAAAGATGGACATACGGCAAGATCATGGCAGACCACGAAGCCTTAAAATCCTCCATCACCTTACACCACAGCCTCATCAGAACAACAGTCACAGAGGAACGCTTAACACCAATGCACACAACAGCAAAGAACTCTTCACCGTGATCAAAGAATTTGCCAAACCCAGCACAGAGACAACAGACATCCCCCGTTCTAAGACCTCTGCAACAAGCTCGCCACCTTCTTCCTCCATAAGATCAAGGAGATCTACTACAGCTTCACGACCCAAGACTCACCCACCCCACCTGCCATCATCACACCTAATGGTTCCAGCCCCTAGCAGACCTTGACCAACTGGACTACCCTCACCACTGATGACACCTTCAGGATCATGAAGAACATCCACTTCTGAGCCCCCTCTGATCCCTGCTATCACCACATCTTCAACAAAGCCAGCACCTCCATTGCACTCAAACTCTTCCAAACCATCAACTGCTCCATCGAGTCTGCAACCTTCCCGGAAGCCTGGAAGCATCAACCCCTGCTGAAGAAACCTTCTGCTGACCCGATGGACCTCAAGATCTACATACCCATCTCTCTGCTCCCCTTCCCAGCCAAAGTAATTGAGAAAGCCATCAACGTCCAACTCACCGATTTCATTGAAATGAACAACATCCTGGAGCTCTCCCAATCGGGATTTAGCAGCAACCACAGCACTGAAACCATTCTCCTTGCCACTACAGATGACATCCACACCCTCCTCAACCGAGGTGGGACTGCAGATCTCATCCTCCTGGACCTCTCAGCCACCTTCAACACCGTCTCCCACCCCACCCTCTGCGCAAGACTCCATGACGCCGGCAAGGCCCTAGAATAGATACGCTCCTTCCTCACCAACCGGATGCTGAGTCAGACTTCACTGTTCAACTCAGAACCTACAGAGATCAGCTGTGGAGTGCCTCAGGGTTCCTCCCTGAGCCACACCCTCTTCAACATCTACATGGCCCCACTTGCAGCCATCGCCAACATGATATCCTACGCTAATAACACCTAGCTGATTTGCTCCCTCACAGACAAGACCCACAGAAGCCAAGAGCAATTTCCATGATGGGATGAAAGCAGTTGCACCTGGATGAAGGACAGTTGCCTGACGCTAAACTCAGACAAGATTGAAATCCTCATCTTGGGCTCCTTCCCCTCCGCCTGGGATGACTCTTGGTGGCCCGCAGTGCTCATAACCCTACCCACACCCTCGGACCATGCACAAAACCTCAGCATTACCCTGGACTTTCAATGAACTGCCAAATTAACGCCAAATTCATCCTCCTGCTTCCACACACTCCACCTCCTTCATAAGATCTTCAAGTGGATCCCCACCGAATCCAGGCAAACGGTGACCCATGTGCTTCTCAGCAGCAGACTTCACAACAGCAACACACTCTACACCAGCACCACCCAGAAACTCCCCAAAAACTGCAGACCATGCAGAATGCCTCTACCAGACTCATCCTGAACATCCCACACCGCAACCATATCCCCGCCCACCTGTGGGACATTCTCAAACCACCCCCATTTCTAACCACACTACCAATCCCCTAGACACGGACTTCCTCCTGATCATTGCTCACTCCACTTCCTTGGACCCAAGACCCACAACACCCCGTCCTAACCTCCTGACCGGAAACAACAATGACCTGACTCCTCACGTCCAATCCATCACCACTCCTAACCCCAATGATGCTATTCAATCCCACAACCTATTACCCTCTCCTTCCTCCGACCCTAGTCATGCACTGCTCCAGACGAAGGCAACATGCCCTTTCACAGCTACTGACCTGAATGGAGCAGAAAATAGACTCCCTAGCGGCAGATATCCTACACTTACAACAAAACCTTCCCAACCAGATTAAGCCCCCTTGCTCACACACTCCGGGTAACTACACACCTTCCCCCATACAGCCTCTTCTATGGCCCCATTTGGCACCCCATGGCCTGCCAATCCTATGAGGAATCAGGCGCATCAACCTAGCCGAGCTCTCCAACCCATTTCTGAGTAAGAAGCAGATGATATCAACAACTCTTACGTCGGACATGGCCCGTTTGCAATCCCGGTTTTAGTGAGCACTAATAGAATCCCTAGACCTACCCTCTTGCAAAGACTCAATACACTCCTATACACTCCTATACATACAGCACACACCAACACTGAGGCACCCCAGCCTCTATTGTGCATGCTCCTCAACTGTAGATCAGCAGTACAAGACGCAACCGATATTGCTGAAGTTATACTCGCGGAAGAAAGACATCGTATTCATGACAGAATCCTAGCTCAAACACCACTCTACCCCACATCCTAGACCTTCTCTCACCCCCAGGCTACAACAGCATCCGTAACGACAGACCGATCAAAACAGGTGGCGGCCTAGCTATCGTCCATAATGAAGTAATACAGTTTACCAGATTAAAATCCACAGAATACTAACGCTTGAGTACCTAGGTGTTGAACTTACAGTCAAAGGCACCATGCCCATCAAATTTCACACCATCAACCATCCTCCTGGTGAACGTACCCTCTTCGCTGAAGAACTAACCGTCCTAATAACTCGTTTCTGCCTAACAGACACGGAAGACGTGTTCCTGGGTAACTTCAATATCCACTGGAACAACCCAGAAGACACTGTAGTGTTTTATCTAGGAAACCTGAATCGATATTCCTATTTTATGCCCTTGTCCGGCTATAATCAATAATATCCATACAACGGCATAATAATCATATCCATAATTCAGTCGTAGCACATGCTGTCACATTAAGCAAGGCTACTTCTCCGGCCCCCTAATAAAGCACACCGAGTTCTCTAAACAAAACCAAGCCTCCAGCAACCTGGGAAATCCCCCTTGCTATTGTTTTGATTTCGTCCTAGAACTCCTGTAAAGCACTGTAAGAACGGCCAGTTCTTAGTGACATCTTTATTGACGTCTTATGTCCAACCTTACGTCAAACCCAGGCACCTTTCAGGTATAAATATACCAACGTTGCCTTAAGCAAACACACAGTGGTGATTCTGGAGCAGAGCAGCAATCTACTTGCCCGGGAGCCCAGCTGATGCGAGAGCCCACGGATGCTGCCCCTCCTCCTTGATGCGCTGAGAAAGACGCTGTCTTTTCTCCTGCCGAGAAATCCAGCTCTGGCGTTTCCAGCCTACCCTTGCGGGTTGCTGGGATATCGAGTCCTGAGAGAGAGATACCAGACCTCCTGCTTTCTATTACCCAGGTACGGAACTGACTAAACCCTTACAGAGAATTCTTGAGTCAGATTCTTGGCAAAACAAACTTAACTTAAACTGCTACTTACTTACTCCTTCCCATGTATTAGGCTTAGGTCAGGTACACCGGGGTAGGCGTATTTAGAAGCACCAGTTGAGTACGATTTGTCAATGTATATATGTATGTATATATTTTATCTATTTTAAAGTATCATATGGCTAAGAAACCATATCAATGCTTTTACAGTATTATTTTATAATCCTCCTTTTACTGTACGCACTTTACTTTACCATGAGCATTACAATCATGGCAATTCATTTCTCTTGTATGAGGAAGAAGACTGCTCAATAAATAACACCTTTTTATTGAAAACGCCCGTCTCTCTTTTCTCTGCATTCTGGTGAAGCTAAGTACGCACATTTGACTGAGTGAAATAGCTGTCTATTGTTTTCACACGACTCTAGAGATACACTCTTATTCAGGGAGAGCAAAGTTGTCATGTTTTATGGTTGTCAGAAGCTAATCCCTTCTTGTCTATCCAGGGAGGTTAAACTCCTCCTCGTTTATTCGAGAAAGTTTCTAGTGACCTCTGAGCTAGCTGGCAAACTTAAGTCTAATATAGTCAGTAGAGACCTAGATAACCTCAGTCCTACGTCTACACTGCTGAATATATTATTCCAATGCGCAGAGCCTATTGGGAATATAGGAACTACACTACAACACTACAACCCAAAACCTCTCCAACCTGCTTGAAATTACCAACCTCAAACAACTCTGCAATGAACCAACACACAGCACAGGAGCCACTCTGGAGCGATCATCACCAAAAATGAGCTGGTCTCTTTGAGATCGATTTCTCCCAATGACTGGTCTGACCACCACCTCATACTGTTTAATTTTGACACACATGTCAGAAACCAACCAAGTCGACCTGACAAACCTACGCACTAGACCAGGAACATCAACAGAGTCCCCACAACAAAACTGGAATCCAAGATTCATGCCCATCTACAACCCCAGACTTTCAATATGACGGCCGCAGATCGCACAGTCCACTTTAATTCTACAATGACAGAAGTGTTAGATCAAGTAGCACCACTCAAACTCAAACATTTAAGATCTACCAAATCAAAACCTTGGTTCAACTTGGATCTTAATAACGAAATAAGACAACTCAGACAATCAGAAAGGACTTGGAGACTTATCCCGTTGAAGCTTCACTAGTGCAATTTAAATCAACTCGGTCAGCATATAAAAAACATATCTTTAGTTAAAAAGCCAATTTCTTCCGCAGCCAACCAGACCAAGTGAAAAATAGAGGGAAACATCCATAACAACGCGGGCATTACCCCGCACTGCTATTACAACGCAAGGCGTTACAACGACTTGCGCTGGAGGGCGCTGTAGGATAGGGAATAGTTTAATTTTCTATCCAACACCTTCCCTACTGTCAACCTGGGCTGGAGTTGGAATAGCAAATTAAACTATTCCACTATCCAGCGCCCCCCAACACAAGTCGTTGTAACGACTTGCGTTGTAAAAACTGCGTTGTAATGGCATGCGGGGTAAAAGCCCGCGTTGTAATGCGTACAACCAAAATAGACCTTGAGAACTCTTCAACATTGTCAAAAGTCAAACAAAAGGCACACCCCCACAAGAAATAAAAGCCACCAAAGATCGATGCGAAGAAATTGCCAGCTTCTTCACAGATAAAGTCAAAAAAATTGAGCAATCCTTCATCCAAACCTCAAATCCTCTCTCGCAACCTGCCCTCCTTTAACCGCTCCTGACCAAACAAATCAAAATCATTCCACGGACAACCAGGACCGCTTCCAACTGAAAAATGACGCTAAAATCCTCTCTAAAATCTGGTTGTGTCCCAGACTCCCTTCTGCTAGGACAAATCACACCTATACTCAAGAAACGAGGTGCCGACCCAACAAGCTCAACAACCTCAGACCTATCTCCAACCTTCCGTTCCTAGCTAAAACATTGGAGAAGTTCATTCTCCAACAACTTAACAACCATATTGACGACTTCAACCTCCTTTACACCTTTCAGTCGGGTTTCAGGAAACATTGTAGCACTGAAACAGCAATGCTCAATATCCACAGAGCCTTAGATGATGGTGAAGCCTGTCTCCTCATCCTTTTTGACCTATCTGCGGCATTTGACACAATAAACCATCAAGCTTTACTTGAGATTCTGGAGAGGCGATCTGGCATTAATGGCATTGTACTAGAATGTTCACTTCCTCCCTTCAGCACCGTTCGCAACAGATTAAAATCAACTCCTGCCTCTCTGTACCAACACGAGTCAAACTTGGAGTCCCACAATGATCGATCCTCTCACCATCCCTCTTCAATCTCTTCATGGAACCCCTTGCAATTATTCTGAAACAAGCAGGGGTTCAATACCATCGTTATGCAGACAACACACAAATTACTACAAAGTCAAATCACCCAGCGACATCCGACCCCTCAATCACACGCTAACCAAGATCCAAACCTGGTTTAACGTAAACCACTTAAAACTGAACCCAGATAAAACGGAACTAATACTGTTCTCTCTGAAAAGTAACTACCAACCAATTCAAGACTGGCTCAAGGAGCTTGATGCTCTAAACTGCTCCTTCGTCCTGTCTGACTCAGTAAAGTCACTTGGCATTAGTCAATGAAGGACCACATCAAGAACTCTGCAAAAAGTGTGCTTTACTCTCTAAAACATCTTACGAAACTTAAACCTTTCATTCCTCAAGATGATTTCAAGACAATTGTACAATCCCTAGTCCTTTCTAAACTGGACTCTGGAAACGATATCCTAACAGGGTCTCCAAAAGCCCACCTAACCCCACTAAGGACAGTCCTTAATATGGCAGCCCGACTCATAACTGGTGTAGAATGTTTTAACACATCTCGCTCACCCTCAACGCACTCAATTGGCTTCCCATGGAAGGTAGATGTATTTACAAATTGGCCTGCATCACACACAAGGCACTTCACACCCAATCCCCAAACTACCTAAACAGCAAACTAATAAAAGCAGGAAAACCCAGAACTTTGAGAAGCACCAACTCACTTCTCATCCCTCCGAAACTGAAAAAGAAAACAACCCAGTGCTGGTCCTTCTCTGGCAACGTACCCAGGATGTGGAACGCACTCCTGATTGGCCTCAGATGCAATCCCTCCTTCTCTTGCTTCAAAAAGGACCTGAAACTCCTTGTCCTCAACCAATAATTTTCCGACCAAGTCAACAATCCTAGACATCAATAACATAATGGTCTCCCCCCTCACTTTGACCTTAAAGGATGGTGGTTATCTGAATGTCAACCCCCTGTGTCTCTCTCTCCCCTCACTGGATACAAAAGTATTATGTCTTTGCTTATATCTTTATGCATCCTCATGTCCTGCGATGTTATGCAATCTTTCTTTTTCTTTGTGTATGTAAAGCGCTCTGATACCTACGGGTCTAGCGAGCTCTATATAAAACTTTATAAATAAAAAAATAAAAATAAACTGGCTGCCTGTCAACAAGAGAATCACTTTCAAGCTTCTCTCTCAAACTAACAACTCCCTCCACAACGCCGTACCCATATACTTCAACCTCTGTCTCTTCTTCTACACTCCCACCAGAAATCTCCGCTCCTCCCAACTGGCCCTGGCCACCATCCCACGGATCTGCACGACCACAGCAGGAGGAAGGATCCTTCTTCTACCTCGCTGCAAACCCCTTGAACACCCTGCACCTGCACCTTAGGCAATCACCATCGCTGCTGCAATTCAGGAAGGACCTCAAGACCTGGCTCTGCAACTAAACCACTGACCCAGCCCTCCCCCCACCCAGTGCCTTGAGACCCTCATGGGTGAGCAGTCACGCTCTATAAGAATACTGAATTGATTGATTATCAGGTCAAGCTCATGATAGATAATGGCTTTGGCAATGTCTGTGGCATGTTTGGCCGCTGATTTGCAGTTGTGTAATAAGCATTTTTTGAGCCAATAAGAGCCTATGATTTACATTAAAACTAAAAAGGCTTTGAATACTCATTCTGAGTACATCTGCCTAATGGGAAGCACCCTTATTGTTCTATTAAAATGATGTGCAATTATTAATGTTTCCTAATTTATCATTTTTATTGCAAACATACAGTTGTTGTGTTTAGGTGACAGCCTATTTTCTTTTCTTATTTTTATTTTCATAGTATATGCTTGCAAGAAAAACAAAAAATAAACATTGCGGGACTTCCCAAGACCAGACGTGGTGCCAATGCTTGTCTAAGGTTTAAGATGTAAAATGACACCTCTATCATATCTCCGAAAGGATGCAAAAGAAAGAGAAATAGCCAGTTGTCTCGATATCCAAGCTTTACCTGAAAGAAGATTACTGTAATCCACTGGGACCTGGCTTCCGCCCCCCTTCCCCCCCAGCTGTGGTCCACCTACCTAAATAGTTCTGCAGCGCTTTCCTTTGGCCAACTCCATTCTTGAAACGTCGATTTTGCCCTTTTTATTTTTTGTGGCGTTTTTAGATTAAGTTTCCCATGCATCCAGGCAATAATCTGTTCCCGCTGATTGCCCTCTAATTGCTCAAAAAGTACTACTAATTTATTAATGCTTTATGCTTTTTAGAAAAGATAAATGCAGCTGGAGCATCTAACCAGTGCCATATTTGCTTACAGTGCTTTATTCCCATTGTGTATGTAGATGGGCACACATGCGAGGATTTTCTTCAGCAGGGATCGATGTGTAATTTGCAGAACACACGTTTAGATCCCAGCAGGGATATCTCAGCATTTCATCCTTCTAAGAACAATAAAATGGAAAGCACTAAGTCAGATCTTCGGAACTCTTGATATTTACAGTCCTCTAAAATGTCCAAATATACTGTAGCAAGTGCAACGCAAAGCACAATTCATTGATGTAAGTTACAGTGGGTTACACCATGTAAACAAGCTTTGGCAAAGCTAATAGGTCTGGCATTGGCCACTGTCCATTTGCCTTTGTCAGTGCTTGATTTTTCATGTCATGATTTTTGCTCGGAAATCTTCAGACCCCTTGTCAATCTAAAGAAAAAAGTTAGCTATAAGCAACATGTTGCTATAGTAGTTCTTGGCACCTAAGGGAGCTACTTTGCATGTGGTTTGACTCCTTGTGAAAACAAGCATTTGCATAGCCAATAGGTCTGGCCTTTGGGACCTTATAAGTATTTAGTTATGCAGCACAATATCCTTACTGCAACAATATTAACTGTTGCATGGTTAAACACTTATAAGGTCCCAAAGGCGAGACCTATTGGCTATGCCAATGCTGTTTCTACTATTTCGTTGTTCACTTTATGGAACAATCAAGGGTGCCAAAATGGCAAAGTTCGCGGGAGAGACATCACAAGCCATTTCGACCTTAAGGATGTCACGGGGAGTGGCATATACTAACCTTTGCCCCTGATTCTTCCCAGGAATAGATGCCACATAGCCTTAATAATTAACATAGCTAAATCTCCCTAATAACTGCCTGATTAATATACGAACACAACACAGTCACATGTTTATTTTACATACCACCTACATTGGAGTGCTGACATGGCATGTCAGGGAAATCTTACTAATTTCTCTTATTATTATATGTGCTGATCTGTAGATGATATAATGTCACATAACATAGAACAATATCAGAAAGAACAGTTGTTTTTTTCGGAATTATAAATGAATACTTGGGGGCGTGGCTTACGCGCCGAAGCGGAATGGCGGACATTGAGTGAGCTCCGCATGGACGCGGAACTCTTCGTCATCTCCCAAACCTCACCCGCCACCTTCGGAGCACTAAAGATCACGCAGCTTCGTCTCGAGATGTGCTGAACCCGGTGAGAGGCTATTTGGAGGCGCATTCATCTTCATGCGGTGACTTTCCGCTGTCGGCAATTTCACCCGACTCGAGTCGCGGGCGGCCGCCATTTTGTGGTCGCTGAGCCCGCGTCTCTTCGTGCTGTCCTACCTTCAATGCCGGTGTGCCTCTTGTCTTATGTCAACACTGCAATACCTCTTAATGCTTCGCTGCCTACATGAGGAGGATTTAGCCTGTCTTGCATTTCCAGTCAGAGTGAGATTGGTGCTGCCTTTTTGATGTGAGCGACCACCATTTTAGATTCCTCTCACATCGCCTCAGGAAGTTTTAGCCGCCTCATTCAACATTCCATATTGGCAATTTTTATCGTGGCTTTCTCCATTTATTGCAGCGTTTATCTTCCATGTGCCTCATTGAGAGCTTTGCCAAGTCTTTTTGTGTTTAGCTTCAGCATGTAATAACCTTGAAGGTACTTCGATATTTTTTCCCTGTCTGCTGGCTTTTGGAAGAGCTTCC